>NW_028258349.1:8942500-11342500 GCF_053883595.1 Heterocephalus glaber
TGCTTCTGAGACCTTTAGACCAATGCCCTAGAACAGCATCTCGCAATGATGTGTCCAACGGCAAAACCAAAGCAGTGTCCCCTGTGGCCAAGTGTGCCATCAGATGTGGGCCCTGAGAACCCAAAGGCTTTCCCCCAATACAGAGGATCTCATGACTCTGCTAATGGGTCCCTGCACTGCTCAGGCCCTCTGATCCCCTTAGCCAGGCCTTGCCTGTGACATTGATGGTTCTGAGGCAGCTGGGGTGCTGGTTTGTCTTCGAGTCAGCTTCAGAGTCAGTTTTCAAGCAAACAGCTGGTATAACGGATGGTGATAACCAAAAGATAAACAGCATGCATGCTTTATAGGCATCTTGACTGCTAATTTGAAGTGGAAGAAAGAGGCACCGTAATGAGACAGTTTCTCCTATTTAATGTGCATATTGCACCTGCCTTCCTCAAAGTCGTGTATTAACCAGGTATTAGCTACAAGGCATGGCTGCTAGATCTAGTTTTGGTCTGTAGATAAACAAAACAATCCCTGGGCAAGCTTTGCAGAAACTCCTATGCCTGTGTCTGTTACCAGACATTCTGGATGATTGGCTTGGGATTCTTAGACATGGGAAGTATGTGTGCGTGTGTGTGTGTATGTACATGGAATTGAACCCATGGCCTTTGCTACATCTCCAGCCCTTTTTAATTTTTCTTTTAATTTTGAGACAGCATCTTGCTATATTGCTAAACTGCCCAGGCTGGACTCAAAGTTGAAATCCTCCTGCCTCAGCTTTTCAGAGTACTGAGATTATAGGCATGTGCCACCTTGCTCAGCTTAAGGATCCTTTCTTATAAATCTCTTCTGGAGATTCAAAAACAAAGGTGAGGTTTAAACATTGTGTTCTAGATCAATGAGTCTCAAACATTTTGGTCTCAGATGTAAATGTTCTGACAGTCATTGGAGATCCTATGTGCTTTGGTTTAGCTGGCTTATTCGAAATGGAAACTAAGTAACATTTAAAATTCAGCAGTTTATTTAAAAGAATCATAAACCTATTGTATACTAATATGTCCACAATGTTTTTATGAAAAAAGATGTTCAAAAAGTGAGTGACAGGGATGATACATGTCACTTTTGTTACTTTCTGCAAACCTCTGGCTTAGTAAAAGACAGTTCCATTCTCAGATGTGCTTTTCACCTTTAGTCTGTTATAATCTGTGCTTCTGATTGAGACTAGGAAGAAAATCTGACCTCATACAGATGGAAGTAGAACAGGAAAGTGGACGTTAATGACCCTTTCTGATAGCTGTGGATGTCCTTCTTGGATAGTGCAACAAAACTCAGGGACTGGTGGTCTCTCAAAGGATAATTACAATGTAGAATCTGAAAATATATGAAGTTTCATACTCTGTTATGTTAAAAATCCTTTACTCTACCTTAATATTTGAAATTTTGGGGCCTGAGGATTTAGCTCAGTGGCACCTCACCTGCCTTGCAAGCGCAAGGTCCTGAGTTTAAACCCAGGTACAAAAAAAAAAAATTTTTGAAAATTTTTTTTACCTTTGGACAGATTTATAACATCTAGCAATGGTCATTTGAAAACAATGTCAGTCCCATGACATATTGTAGGTCTTCCAATGTTGACACTATTTGCTATACAATATAAAGAAAATCACATTCATTAGTATCTCTTTAAGTATTGGAAAGCTGTCAAGCTCACAGTGGCTCACACAAGTTTTTCAAAATTCTTGAAAGCTTGAATTTTATCATTGGCAACAAATACTGTCAGTTATTTTCCTGGAAGTGACAGAATTAATTTGTTCATTTTCCAGATAACGGCTGCCAAATAGTCAAGTTTGAATACCCATACTTTGTCTATCAGTTGTTCTTTCAAGTAAAAATGGTGCTTCTTGTACAAGCTGCAAGCTCAGCTCAAAACTCAGATGACTGAAAAGTTGACATTCCTTCAGCGAGCTGTTGGACTTCACTATGGGCATCAGAGCTTGATGCCTCTTTCCATGTCATCACAAGGAGTATTTAAAAGGCCCAAGCTCGAAGACAGGAATCTGATGAAATAAATAACTTCTTACTGCTTCATCAGATACATTTTCATATTTCCAAATTCATAATCTTTTAAAATTGTATTTATTATCATGGGAAAATATATGTAATGACACAAAATTTGCCCTCTTAACTTTGTGTGTGTGTGTGTGTGTGTGTGTGTGTGTGATAGTCAGTGCTTCATTGCCAGCCCTTTTTATTTTTCATCCTTGAGATATAGTCTCACTAATTTGCCCAGGCTGGCCTCAAACTTGTGATCCTTCTGACTCAGACTCCTGAGTAGCTGGGATTACAGGTATGTGTCCTTGGAAGAAGCACATCCTAGCCTTTTTTAAGCCTACATTTTACACTGTTGTGCAGCCTACAGTACCATCCACTCAACTCTTCACCTCCCCAATTTAAACTACACCCACTAAAGAATAACTCTCCTTCTTCTCTCTCCCCTTCCCCTGACAACCATTATTCTACCTTCTAGCTTCATGATTTTGACGACTCTAAGTACCTCCAGTAGTGAATCATGCAGTATTTGTCTTTTTGTGACTGGTTCATGTCACTTAGCATAATATCCCTATGGTCTGTCCCTGTTGTATGGGGCAGGATTTCCTTCCTTGAAAGCCGAATAATACTCTGTTGCATGGCTATACCACATCAGGTACATCATTAAGTGACACCGGCTCTTGTTCTCTGACACTGCAGCAACAACACAGGGTGACCTGCACAGATGCAGGCTGAGGCGCCCACTTTTGGGGCAAAATGAAAGGTGAAGAATGTCCCGCAATTGCTATGAAAATGGTGTTGGCACCTCAGATACCCAGGAAGAGTCTCAGTCAATGAATAATATGGGTTCTTTGTTGAAATGTCTACTTTTTACAGTAAAGTATAAAGTCTTCAAAAACGAAGATGCAGTAAATCGTCCCATCAGTCAGAGACAATCACTGTCAGCATAGATGATGGTGAATTTTCTTCTAATGTTCTTCTAACAAAAGCCCTGTTCCTGAAATGTCCAGTCCTTAGGATGTAGATCAAGGTCTATAAGATAATTTGTTGGACATATTTTGGTAATATCTTGTAATCAATAAAAACAGGAAATAGACTTAGGGCTTAAGCAGCATTTTTTTTTTTTTGCAGTACTGGAAATCGAACTCGGGACCTTGCACTTTCGAGGCAGGTGGTGGCTCCACTTAGCTAAATCCCAGGCCCTTAAGTAGCGCTTTTGAAATATACATTTAATTAATTCTGTCAAAATATTTAGGAGATATTTATCTTTCATTTTTGCCCCATACTATCTTGGTAAGAAGAGTGTGAGAATTCCAGAATTTTTACCTCTAAAACCCCTATTTCTAAAATGTGAGGAACGCTGGTCTCACACTGGCTGGTGAGAAGATCCCATGATGTGATGTCTACTTAGTGGCTGGTGCTACAGTGTAGATCTGGAATGTCCTACAAAGTCTCCTGTGCTAAAGGCTCGTCACTAGCCTGTGGCCCTACTAGTAGGTAATGGAGCCTTTAAGAGGTGGGACCTGTGGAAGGAAGTAAGGTTATTCAGGGGAGTGCCCTTCAAAGAATATTAGGCCTGGCCTCTCCTCCCTGTCTTTTGCTTCCTGGGCATCATGGTTTCCTTTACCATGTGCTCCCACCATGATGTGTTACCCTGCCACAGGCCTAAAGGCAATGAAGTCAGTGACCATGGACTGAAACAGCTAAAACATGAGCCAAAATGAACCTTCCCACTTTTCAAGTTGATTTTCTGAGATGTTTTGTTAGATAAGTGAAATGTCGATTAGTTACTAGCAAGGGATAGGCATAGTGGAGTCCTCATGACATGTTAGCAGCCTTTTAATACATTCTGATGTTAGTAATAACAACAGTGATAGTGATGCTCATGCCTCCTGGACACTGACCTGCCTTATCTCTGTGGTCTCACAAGGTGATGAGAGTCAGGCTGCCCTAGCCATCTCCACTTATCAGGCAAGCACAGAAACTCCAAGGGACCACCCAAAGTTGTCTATGGACAAAGGAAGGATTCAGACGCCAGAGCCAGTGCCATAAGCTTCACCGTGGAGAAGACTCTTGCAGTAGGTCCCCACTCTTCTCCTCTCTACTATTATCAAACGTCACACTATTCTATTGCGTCTTTAATAGGTCCTCTTTAAATGACCCACTTTCTTCTAATTAGTGTTTAAAGGGAAAGTTATATAACTACCATAAAAGTAAAATTAGCATTATATGCCATAAGAAGACAACAAAATTAGAGAGATGGCTCTCTGTTCTCCTCCATCTCACTTAAAATCACCTGTGGTTGGTGGTTCCCCAGGAGCATGAGGGTCCTCTATTGGCTCCCTGCTCTGGGTGGGGCGCTGAGGCTTTGGAGAGCTGCGAGATAATGCTTTAAACATCTGCAGCCTTGGCAACAGCTGGGGGCTATTATAGACCGGATACACAACTAGAGGATGTGACGTCATTTGCGTTCCTGCAATATAAATCCTTCTCTGTCCAAGCTTTCAAGACAGGCCTCTACATGCACAAATATTTATAGGTGTAAATTTGGGGGGTAGCAGGGAATCTGTGTCGGGTGGGTAAGCACACAGGATAGGGGTGACTGAGATGATCTCAAAGTGAAGCTGATTCTGTAGAAGCCAGGGCTGTGATGGATGGGAGCCTACACGGATGTACCTCAGAAGCCAAGGGGAGGGTACAGTTGGGTAAACTGGTTTGAGGAAGTATGAGTAGTCTCCCTAGTCCTTAGTGGGAGGCGTGACCCTCACTAGCTGGTTCCAGACCTGAGTGTCTGTGGATCCTTGAACCTTATGAGCCCTTGGAGGGCAAAAATAGGAATAAGACAAGATAGTGATAAAAGGAGCATTAACCTGGGTTACCCACCACCCTGCTCCCACCAGCCTTACAAAGGTACACTTAATTCCCGCAAAAGACTGAACAGATGTTGTCCCCTTAATAAAATACCAATCTTTAAAACCCGCCATCCTGGCCAAATGCCATGGCCCTCCCTAATAAACACAGAAGGCCATGTGGCTGGATTAATTAATACCCACAGGTTCCTGACCTTTTCCAGGGCACATGGACAACCAGTTTCCCCAAGACAGATGACCTGCTGGCTCGCCTTCATCCATGATGTATGTGTGTCCTTCTTATGCAAGAGACGTGGGACACAGATCCAAATCCCCAGCCAGGTCTGCTTTCTGTTCTAGAATAAAGTAAACATAAAAATAAAAATAAAGCCTGCCTGTCCTTGGCTTTCCTCATTACACAATCAGAACCTTATAAGAAAACTAGGTTTTGCTCCAACAACCAAAGGAATTCTGCTCTCTTCTACAAAAACAGTGAGCTTTCATTTGTTTTTTTCTCAGATAATAACTTCTACCTCACCCCCACCCCCACCCAGGGACCCAGCCATTGTGCTCTTTCCCTTGGCTGAGACAAAGCATCGACTGAGCTAGGGTCCTGACTGAAGAGCTAGCTCTTCTCTGTGCCCATGTCAGGAGCAGCAGCGCCTCTAGATGAGGTGTTGGGAGTGCCCCCTACTCGTGGGCAGGTAGGAGAATCCTGAAACCAAAAAGAGAAACATGAACTCTTTGGCTTCCATGCACCCTCCCCTCAAAGCCACTTCCACATACACTGGGATTTTACCAATAGCAGGTCTGGCCCTGTTGTTTTCCAATTTATATGAAAGTCAGAATGACCACCCTAAGTGTAATGGAGAATAAGGCAAGGAGACCACATGATTAAGGAAGGTATCTCACTTTGTTATATTAGATCACATCTATGATCCAGTTTCGCAGCCTGAGGCTGCAGAACGAAAAACATAGTAACTTGGACCATTCAGAACATAATAGGAAATGAAACACAAGAATACATGAAATCTGCTACAGAAATTATAAAAACATATGGAACAGAACTATTTAGTCCAAAAAAAAAAAGCCTGCAATTTTTTGGTAACTAAGGTAGGAAATAAAAACAGGGAAAAAAAACTACATGAGCATCATTTTATGGAGGAAAAACATTTCTCTTCTTTGTCAGCACAAGAAACCAGTCAAAGAGCAGATATCGGAGTCCAGCTTCAAATACTCACGATATTATACAAAGTGTAATGCAAACATACAGTGAATGTTTCAATAAAAATATTTAGAGGCAAAGACACATTGTCATTGATCCTTTCAAAATACTCCCCCTCACTTCAAACACACTTATTCCATTATTCTATTTTTATTAGATAAGTTTTTTTCTTTTTTTATTAGTACATGTTTGCCATACATAATGAATGCATTCATTTTGGGAAATTGGTGCATGTACGTATCACATTTTAATAATCCTTTTGCTTCCCCTTAAATTTACCCCCTCCCCTCTCCCTCTATCCACAGATCTCTTTGCCACTTTCTCAAGCAGTTCTAGAAGTTATCTTTCTTGACTGAGTGTTGTTAGTTGTGCTGTTGTGGCTGACTCGATGTCTGGAATCAATTTGAAAACTTTCATTTTCACGGTCATTTTCTGTTTGGAGAAGAGTCAGAAGTCACAGGTGCTAGATCCAGTGAATAAGATGAACAAGGACACACTGTAATGTTTTTATGAGCCTGCTTTTCCATTGTATGGCTCAGGGTAGCAGCATTCACCACAAATTTTGATCACACCTAGTAAAGATATGAAAGAGGGCTTCTAGAACTGCTTTAGAAAGTGCCAAGGGGATCTAAGTATGGAGGAAGATGGGAGAGATGACAAGTGAAGGGGAAGTAAAAAAGGCTGAAGAGGGAATATCCATAGGCACCAACGTCCCAGGATGAATGTATTCCTTATGCATCACAATCATGTACTAATAAAAAAGAAAATAAATCTTTAATTTATAAAAGAACAGTGAGATCAGTGTATTCAAAATGAGGGGGAGTAGTTTGAGGGGAATTAATGGAAATGTATCTTTCATCGAAATAAGTTTTTAAAATTTAAAAATTCACCTTATATTTTGATCACCTTTTGTGTACCAGCTACTTGGCCTTGATCAACTGAGTTCAACTTTTCTGACTTAGTTTCAGTGATGCTTGATTTTTGGGAATGAACTTGACAGGATAAAGGGATACTCATACACCTGGTAAAACATTCTTTCTGGATATGTTTGTCAGAGTGTTTCTACGGAGATCAGCACTTGAATCAGTGGGCTGAGTGAAGAGAATCTACCCTTACTTAAGTGGGCAGCGTCATCCAATTCTTTTAGGGTCTGGAAAAAACTTTTTGAAAGGTTATGGCAGTTAAACTTGTCAACTGGATCATTTGGGAGCCAGTTAGGGAATTAGTCAAGCACACTCTGGGTGTGTCTGGGTGGGTCACGGAAGTGTGGCCTTGGGTACTGTCACTGGCCCCTTCCTCTTTGGTACTGTTCCCTGCTCTGCTTCCTGGTTGTCATGAGCTGAGCCTCTTTGCTCTGCCGCACCCTTCCATTATGATATTTCTGCCTTGCGCCAGCAAAGCACAGACTGAATCCTCTGAAACCATGAGCCAAATTGAATGTTTTCTCCTTTCAATTGTGAGTCTTGGGTATTTTATCCAGCAATAGGAATGCTGACTAATGCTGAGGGGGAAGGTTGCATTCTATCTCACTTTCTCCTAGAGCTGAAGCATCCTTCTTTTCTTTCCCTCAGACATCAGCACTGCAAGTTCTGGGGGAACTTTGAATCCTGGAATTAATACTTGCCACTTCCCAAGGTTCTTAGGCCTTTGGCTTTGACTGAATTATACCACCAGCTTTCTGTCTTCAGCTTGCAGAAAACAAATCATGGGATGTCTTGGCCCTGTATAAATCAATTCCCATAATAAATCCTCTCACATCTTTATACCCTATTGATTTGGTTGGGTTTTTTTTTTTTTCAGAGAACCCCAATAGTATTTTCCATCTGTAAAATGGGTGTAAAATAGCACATATCCCATAAAGTGCTATAAGGATTCTTGGAGATAAGTCTCAAATAGAACTCTTCCTGGCTCCCAGTAAGCATAGCATAACCCTTAGCCAAGGGGAGAGAGTATTCTTGCTGGACACTATCAGAGCTTATGGGACCAAGGCATCTCCACTCCATGCTTTGGTCAGACATAAATGAAGGACACTTTGAAGTGTGCCAGAAACACCACACGACACAAAGGAAAGGTTGAGGAATGATGATGAGGGCACACATTGAACACACCCATCAAGGGACAAGTGTAGGCAAGACTCACCTGAGTTGGGAGAGGGCCTTGGAGGTCCTAACTGGGCAGCATGGAGAGGCATCCCCAGATCTGGGTATTCACTTGGGTGCTGTTGCCACAAGTACCTCCCATTGGAGTGGCCCAGGCCTTATCATCAGGCTGAATATAAACTTCAAAATGAACACCTAGGAAGAGGGAGTGACAGTGTCCTCTGAAAAGAATGGACATGCTGGGATTCAGAGATGGACACTGGATCGATCAATCAATCATTTGGGACAGCAAATGTTGGTCTCTTTGGCTTTCACAGGATGGAATCAACATGTCTCCTAGAAAGGCCCACAGACCAGTTTCAAAACAAAGAAAGTAGGGGTGGAGGCCCATGGCACATGATCCCAGCATCGCACAGTGTGCACCATGCCTCAGTTTAATTCACAACATTAAATAGCACTTTTATGATAGCTTGGTTAGTATCTGAGAGGCTCTGGCTGGTGCACATAGCACTGAACATAGTAGGCATTCCAGAAATAGTGAAAGAAAAAATGAATAGATGAATTTAGTCTTCATGGTACTTGCAGCTTCTACCCTGTGTTTTATGATCTCTCTTCCTCCTCCCCTCTTCCTGGCTCACACTCTCTGCCTCTCCTCTCCCTGTCTCTGTTCTTAATCTCTCTCCCTCTCCCTCTTCCCCACCCCCCTTCCCCCTCCCCCTCTCTGTTCCTGTCTCTCTCACTGCGCCTGTATGTTCTTTCTCTTACACACATTGGCCAAGAGCCCCTGCCCACAGCCTCAGGCTACAAAAGGCACTGAAGGACTATGCCTCCTGCTGTCCAGATGTTCTGGTAATAAAAACTGCTGGTTCTTTCTGCCAGGACAAGGAGGGCCCCGGGTCCCAGCAGACAGACGATGCTCCAAGCCTTTGCATGAGGCCAGGCCCCCAGGGATCATTGGTACAGACCTTCTTCTACAGTGACCTTGGCTGTTTGGGTGTCCCTGCACCTCATACCCACTGCAGAGGGGTCCCAGTGACAGCTACAGTAGTTCCCCCAGTAATCTGTGCAGAATTTCTGATGTCCTGCCCTCTAGTCACAATATTTGGTGCCCATCTGAAAGTACGCACAGGTTTCTCCACTGAGTTGGCAATGTTTTCACATCTTGTCTGAAATCCACAGGGCCTACTCTTAGGGATGTTCACATGAGGGGGGGGTCTGGGTGTGCCAACTCCTGCTATTCCACAGGGACTCTTGCCTCTCTCCATAGCCTTATAGCTGCCTGGTACCTTCTCTTGCAGGTTCAGCCTCCTGCTCCTCTCTGCTATCTCTTGCAAGCAAAGGCTTAGCTATGATGGGAAAGAGGGCTAAAGGGGCCTCAGAGAACCAGACTCACTCCTGGAAACACTTGGGTTCCCAGCAGCCCTCACCCCAACCAGCAGACCCCTCTGCTCCCTGTACTCTTTGCAATTTCCCTATTGCTCCCTCTACTCTGGGACCCCTCTTACCCATGGGCACCCCCATGATTGGGTGCTCCACCGCAGGATGGCCAAGTTTATCTGCTGACATGCACTTTACATCCCCCATAACTCTGCCTCGCAAACCCTCCTGTGCATGTGTTTAATTTTTACAGTCAGAAAGACGGATGGGGAGAGTGACAGCCCAGACACCCTGGAGGGGTGGGCTCCGGCCCAGCTTCAGCAGAACCTGGGCATGAATTCCATCAGGGACCCAAGGTTGTATTTTATGCATAACACCCCAATGGTTTTAAATCTCCTTAAACTTCGGATGACTGAGATAAAGGGAAAGGAGGTGGCTGTGTAAATATGGAGGCACTATTCAGGAAGCAATTCCAGGACCTCCGTTGGGCAGGAGTTAAGGGGTCCTTCATTTACTCACTTGAGTTTTGTTGCTGGCATCCCTGCCCTACCATGTCCATCTTTCATCCTGTGGGCAGTGCAGTGGGAGCACCCAGCCACCTATGCCTGGTCTTTCCTGAACACACACTAGATCTAGCAATGACCACAGCAGTAGTGATGACAGCAAAGAGAAGAAAGAACACACAAAAAGAAAGTTTTAGCTGTGCATGGTGGCACATGCCTATAATCCCAATATCTCAGGGGGCTGAGGCAGGAGGATTGTAAGTTTGAACCCAATCTTGGCCCCTTAGAGAAACTCTGTCTCAAATTAAAAAATAAAAAGGACTGGGGATGTATCTCAGTGACAGGGTGCATGCCTAGCATGCTCAAGGCCCTTACTTCCAACTCCACCACCACAAAAGGACAGAGGGAGGGAGTGAAGGAAGGGAAAATAAATACATCTTTTAAAAATGCTGGACTTGATTGATCATTACTCAAAATCTAAAACAGTAGCATCATAGCTACACAAATGCAGGCACAAGCAGAGTCTTCTAGATGCCTTATGTACATGAATGGCAGCTCTAAGCCCTTTCTACTTGGCAGTTCTGTAGCCCCTGTACCACGACAATGTCTAAAACTGCATATCTTCCCTGACCCAATCAGTGACTCCCCATCACCCGCAGGCTGTGCCTTACCACATGGTCCCTACCTACCTGCTCACATTCTGAGAAAACAAGAGCAATAATAGCTATGGCAGCAAATTCTTGGGAGTGGTTGCATGTTTGGTATTCTGTCAGGATTTTGTGATGCTCATTTTATATGGCTCAGGGAGGAAGAAGAGGCCTCCTAAAGTCACACTGCTGGGCAGTCTTGTCTTCCATGAAGACATCTTGGAGAGCTTCCCAGAGAAGAGCTACTGCACACAGAATTCCAGGCAGATCTCTTATCACAGGAGATATGTTGTTGTTTGGGATTATTATCCATTTCCCTCCATGGGTCACCTCAGAGGCGGATATACAATCTGATTCACCGCTCTGCTCCCAGGACCGAATACATGATATGTGGGAGACACACAGTGGGAAATTCTGGATGGACTCCAGTTGGATTTAAGCCACCAAGCCTTCAAGAGCTTAGAGGAATTCTGGGATGCCTTTATCGGCCTGAATCTCATAAATGGGTAGGAAGGTCCACAGGGGATATAGATAGCCTCCCCTCTTCTTCTCTCATTCCTCCTTCATGAGGTCTTCCTTCCTGCCCTCCTGCCCTCTCCTGTTGTGGTGGTTGGGATGGAAGTAAGACCCTTGCAATGGCAAGACTTCTCCTGGGTGCCACTTAGGCCCCTTGGATTCCATTCCAATCCTTTTGGTCTAAGAATGAAGTTAAAAGTGAGTCTGCCCCAGTTGGTTCTCAGATGTAATAGCTCTACCAAATGTAAGCATTTCATTCTGATATGTGGAGGGGAGGCAGGAGGGACCCACAATATCAGGAACAAGAGACCCAGGATTCCACTAAAGAGAGCAGAGAAACCCAGAGCTGAAGCAGGACTGATCATAATCAATACCATCCAACCTAATTCAATTCATTTGCCTTGTATTGAATATGATCTTAGTATACAAGGAGACATCAACTTTTATTAGGGCCCAGGAAATCATCATTGAAAAGAGGCAAAATGGTATCAAATGCGTAATTTGAAAAACATTGTTTTCAACATCTTTCCACTTCATTTAGCATTTTGAGGAATTGAGGCTGTATCTCATAGCTATCAAACTGAATTAATCACCTTGAGACCTGGTAGAAGATAACTGGACCTCTAACTTCAGCCTGTTTTTATTCTTGGAAAAGGGTCTTAAGTTGGAATATGGGGTATTACTGTGAAATTCTTTCCACTATTTATAAACTACTACACTACCAATTCTTAATAGACTAGATCTGTGAAACTGAATATGGTAGCCACTGACTACAGATGGCTACTGAACTCCTACAAGTGGTCAATCTGAACTGAGACGTAAAATAGATTTCAAACTCTTAGTTCAAAAAATGTAAAATGTCTCAATAGTCGGTATGTTAACTATGTGTTGAAAAGACAGGTTTACATATGTGGGAGTAAATTAAATATGTGATTAAAATTAATTGCACATGCATTTTTTACCTGTTTACTGAAGCTCCTGGAAAATTTAAAATCCCATACTGGTTCACGTTTTCTGTAGGACAATGCCAGTCTATATAATAAAGTATTTTGGAGCAACTGAGTGATGTTTTCTCAGAACTTTCAAATGACCTGAAAAAATATGTGAGATGTAATTTTCAGTGGAAAAAAAAGTTTAAAAAATACATAGATAATTAAAACCATGTAAAACATATATATATATATATATACATATATATATATATGTTTACAACCATATTCACAGAAAAGAGAAAGAAAACTCAAATAGAATAGTTATCTCAAAGTGGAAGAATTAGAGTATGATTATTAACAGTTTCCTTTATAAATTTCTAAATGTTCCTCAAAGACGTTTTGATTGTGTTTATTATCAAAGAAAACTTAACGTTACTTTAAAAGGAAATTATTTTCTGTAATAATTAGCATTGTTATGTGCAGTTCTGTGTCTTGTTTGGCATTTGCTAAAATAAATAATTTACAAGCACACTTTGTCTTTAGTCCTCCGTGGCAACTCCTCATGAAATACACCACTTTCATGAAGAACTCATTCTCATGAAAGTCCATTTCTTAGTTAGATCACGAACCAATTTCTTCAAATTCGCATTCTAGTCAGCAACAGAAGGTGATCTGGTTTAAAAAAACAATGGCAGTCACAATTACAATGTTACATTGGGAAGAGAACGTCCATTATCAAAATTTGCTCATCCAGAATTCATTTCTAGTGTTTATTGTTGGAATAAAAAGAGAAGAAAAAAGATAACTGGAAAAATAACTTATTAGTTCCTAATAACTATTCCTTCATGTGGGGTACCATTGAAAAAATAGTAAGGATCCTTAAATCCAGAAAAGAGTCAACAGCAGAATTGTTCTGGCTTGATATTGTGCCAATTTATTTGACCTCAAGGAATTCCTTGTACTGACCTCCACGTAGAAACCCGGAACTCCTTATGAGTGACACAGGACTGCCTACCCACCCAAATATCCATCTACCCACTCACTTATCTATCTACCTACCCATTCATCCATCTATCCATCCATCCATCCATCCATCCATCCATCTTTCCACCAAATATTTATGGAGAGCTTCCTTTGGCCAAAAATGATTCCAGGTTCTAAGGATATGACAGAGAATGAAAAAGATGAAACTTTGAACTCAGGATGGCTATATCCTAGTAAAACAAAAGTCACATAATTAACAGCAAATTAAAATGTCATCCAATAATTTCAGAAAATGACCAATGCTTTGAGGAATATAAAACAGGGCAATGGGAAAGATAGCAGCTAGGATGCACTACTTTGAATAACCTCCTTGGATAGGTGAGATTTGAGCTGAGAGATGAGTGTGAAAAGATAGTTAAGCCTAGGGAAGAGCAGGTCAGGCACAGAGCAGGGCAAGTATAAATGTCCTGAGGCAGGCAGGCCTTTGCCTTGTTTGAGGAGCACAGAGTCCAGTGTGGCTGCAGTAAGCAATAGATGAGGTCGGGGAAGTAAGGAGAGTAATTTCACATAGGTCCTTCAGGCAACAAGGAATTCAGATTTTGTTCTACTGTCAGTGGGAAGGCATTGCAAAGGTTTAGGCGGGGCCATTGATAGTGACTTTCTATACTTAAACATACCATCACTGCTGGATGTTCAAGGCACTGGAGGGGGTGAGATGAAGCAGAGAAACTTTGGGGGGTCTATTGTGGTCATCCAGGTGAGAGATGAGGGTGCCCTGATGGCTCACACTCCAGAACACACGCTTCTCTGGGTTCCGCTCTGACGGTGCAGCACCAGTTGTGATTGGCCTAAAGAACAGCAGTATTGGTTTATAGCCCCGATCCTTCCGATGCCGTGCGTGGTATGGGGAAAGCACCCTAGAACGTGAGATTGTCTGCCTGAATATTTGAGACATATTTAAATGTCTCAAATCACAGTCTAAGCAGAAAGTGCCCTACGAGGCTCCCAGAGGTTTCATTCCACTTAGTTTCCCTGCATTTCATTTACCTCAAACACTTCCATCTGGATCTGGAAACAGACGAGTCAACACAGTGCCGGCCCGCCCGAATGCTTCCCAGCGACCAGGAAGCAGCTCGTCAATTGCAATCTCCGTGGAAAATCTGATTCTGTCAGAGGGTTTCCAAACTGCACATGGCAGGCCTATGTGGGAGCAGGTTCAACTGTGGGATGATCCAGACTGGACTGTCGCTAGAGACAGGGTAACGTTCCCCAGTTCTCTGTGGGCCTGGCGCACTTCCTCCACTGTTAAACCACCCCGGGCTTGATCCAGCCTTCTAGGAATTTGCCCAAGCACGCTACTCTGTGATTAACTACCTTTTTGATTTTATCAACTGCTGTGACTTGCCTGGCACCCACCCAGTCCCATCTGGGTAGTAACGGGGACCCAGTGATCCTGGCATCTGGAAGTATTTGTCTTAAAAGAGCCAAATTCCCTCTTGATGTCGATCATCAGTTCAGCTTCCAGCTAACAGACCAGATATTCTCTCCCATGGCCCAGACTCACAAGATGCTGCCTTCAGGGTGTGTGAAATGTCCCTACCATGGGCCACTACGTTGAGGGCATCTGCAGATCTGCTCCTGCCCCCACCCTGTGGGGGAAATAAGTGGATGACAGCACAACTAGGTCATTTGCAATAGACTCATGGGCATGAGTACACACACACTATTTGGAGAAGATGGTGTCAGGCATAGAGGAGGTCAAGTGCAAATGTCCTGAGGCAGGAAGCCTCTGTTAGCTTAAAGAACTCAGCCTCTACAGAGACATTGACTGTTTACTGAGATGCTGATATGTGCTCAGCTCAGCTCTGGGTTGTTTGAATTGGCACTTTAAAAGGGAAAGGATAACGGCATGGTCCTAGCTGAGTTTGATGTGTACTTGGGGAGGCAAGACACCACAGAAGATGGAGTGCATAGACAAAGAAGGAAGGGATGGAGCCACATGCATGGAATTCAGCCTCAGCTCCTCCCCTGATCCTGAACAAATATCTTCCCTGCCTGAGCTCAGCTATTCCCATGCTTACAACAGAAGGCATGGCGAGCTTCAGCTGTGCTAGACTTGCCTCACACAGAGTGAGCCAAACCAGGGGCCGACCCAGCACCTGGGCAGAATTCTGCTGACTCAAGATTGCTCCTGAAAACCACATAAAGAACAGCAAATGCGGTTTTGTGCACCCGACCCTCCTCCCTGCAAGACTTCCCGTGTCTCCTATAGAGAGGACAGATTAAGAGTGCATATGTAAAATATGAATGCACTGTACTTTTTAAATTATTCTCTTTTTTGCCAAGCATGTATATTTAATTCATAAATAGTCACACACTGAAGAAATATGACCAACTGTATAACATTTCTACAAGTTGATCAGGCTCAAACCTCGTGACCTGGTTTTAGAATAATCCAGCTAGAAATTTCCAACAGAAACTTATTTTCCTGCAATAACTTTGGAAACAATGGACAGGCATGAAAGTGATTCTGCTGGCTTCTCCACAGTAGCAAAGCCACAAAAAAGCCACCTAGACAGCCCCAGGGTACCCTACCTTTGCCAAGTTCTTTCCTTATTTATGGGGTTTTTTATTATTATTTTTTTTCAGTTCTGAGGATTGAACCAAAGGCCTTTGCACTGAGCTACATCCCCAACCCTTTTTAAATTTTGAGACAAGGTCTTGATAAGTTGCTAAGTTGCATGGGCTGGGCTTGAACTTGGGATCCTCCTGCTTCAGCCTGCTGAGTTCTGGGATGACAGGTATGTGCCACTATGGGCAGCGCAGGTTCTTTATTCCACTGCTGCAAGAGGAAAAAGCCAATCTGGCTGTGCAATGGTTTGTTTAATAAACTGCTTGCTGGTCTCCAAGTACTTTGTCTTGAAAGTGTTTCTCTGTAGACCAGCTTGGGAGGTGGAATCCCCCTTCCATGGAAGAAGCTGCATTTTTACATAGTCCTTTCTGTCTGACTCCCTTGCAGGTCTCCTCCACGGGTAGATGGACCTTACGGAGCTCCTTATCCTAGAAGCAGTTCCTGAGCGTGCAAAACCTCTAGGAACTAGTTTCTCCTACCAGGTTTCCCCTAAAGACCTTTTCAACTAAACTTTCCAGTCCAACCCATTACTGCTCTGAATTCTCCTTCTCTCCCTGCCCCAGGGCATTAGGACCTGAAGGGCTTTTAAATTTTTCCTTTTTTTCTTTTTCTTTTTCTTTTTTGTGGCACTGGGCCCCAAACCCACGATCTTCATACTGAATTACAATCTTAGCCCTTTTAAAATGTTTTTATTTTGAGACAGGATCTTCCTATGTCACAGTGTTGCTCAGGCTGGGTTTCAACTTGAGATCCTCCTGCCTCAGCCTCTCAGAGTCCTGGAATTACAGGTGTGTCCCAAACAAGCCTGTCTCTGAAGGGCATTTTCTAGAATTGCTGGGGTGACAGCAATTCCAAGTCAACCCCTGAGGTAAGTGAAAGGAGTTAAGAGGAAGGACACAGCCCACTGAAACAAGTTCTGACCCTTTCCTGAGCAAAACTCATGAGACACTCCATGTGCAGGGGCTCAAGGGTGTGGTAAGGTGTCAGGACAAGGGGACCAGGAGGGTAGGGCCATGTCCTTGTGGAAAGGCCTGCAGCCTTTCTGGCAGACTTGACCTCCCTGGCACCTTTCCCTGTACACTAGGCTGGGTAGCAGCAGCCTTCCCCCCTTCAGGGCCCCTCCCTACCCGGAAGGCTCCAGCCCACCCGCCTGTCCCTGCCAAGGCTGTAAAAGCATCTGGGCACAGGTGCGGATGCTGCCAGCCTCCGGGGCCCATGAGCGGAGAGCGGAAACTCGGCGGAGAAAATGAGGCCATGCAGCCATAAGGCCATTATGTTTTCCCAGAACATGCAATGCTCCCAAATAAATGTGTCTCCAATGTTATAACACCACAATATTCATACGGCTCATTACTGGTTTTAATTTTGCCCGTTGCTTATTTACTGTCTCCTTCCCCACTTTATTGCCAGGGTGGAAGAGTTCTCATCCAGGCCCAGAACGGAAGGGCCCCAGAGCGGGGCTCTCCAGAAGCCCTAGCCCCACTCCAGCCCTGCAGGGCAGGGTGGGCTCCAGCCAAAGCCCACACAGAGCCAAGGTTTCTCCAGTCACTATTCCTGCCACCTCCCTGCCACCAGGACTGTGTTCCTGTCCCTGGAATGTGCTGTGTGGCCACTTCCTGTACCAACCAGGTGGATCTACATGCTGAATGGCAAGTGACAGCTGGCTTAGTTGGAGGACATCGACACACAAAAGGCCCCTTCCCTAGACAAGCCACTGTCACCTTCCCTCTGAGAAGGGGCTCTGCTGGGCTCTGCTGAGATAACCTGCCAGGCCCCTCCTTCCTGGGGGCTTTGGAGTCCCCAAAGCTACCTGGCAGAAGTGGAAGACCAGCAATGCCATCTCTGACCTACCCGGAGAACTGAGTGTGACATTCTATCCCTGAAGACAGAGGCCTCCACAAAAGCAAAATCCACCTCAACCTTGAAGGAAAGAGGATTGCGAAATGACCTCATTAACATACTTTTCAATAATAATTTGGAATGAATGATTTTTAATTCAAATTTAGAATGCCCAGAATAGTATGAAGAAGCAAATCACTATACAGAATCTTTCTGCTCATTAGAGGCGAAGATTGTTAAAAACATTGTGTTACTTTTATTTTTTCATCTTTTCTACAGGGAGGGGGCTTTAGTGTCTAATCTTGTCCTAGAATCTTTCATTAATTCCATTTTCTAAAATTCTAAAATCACCCTGTGTTCCTTGTAAATCAGTGTTGAAAAGCAAAGCTGCACATATAAAACAATTACTAATCCATCCCGTTCCTCCATTCCCTACTCCATCCTTATAAAATAGCCAGTGCTAAAAGAAGGTACTAGCCCTTTCCATTACTGTAGTTTTGTTCATGAACAGGAAGCAAAGAAAGAAAGGAGAAGAAAGAAGAAAGGGAGGGGAGGGAGGGGGAAGGAAGAGAAAGAGAGAGGAGGGAGAAACAGAGATTGACTTAACAAAAGTATTGCGGAAGAACAAGGTATAAAGAAAAACACAGATCTAATAAAAATAGACTTTTACTCTCAAGCACACGGGTATTTTATAATTTTTCTTTCCTCTCAGTTAATTAGTATGTGTATGCGTTATCCCTTTGGGAAAAAATACACAGCTCGTTCAATCTCTCAACCTCTCTCTCTGTCTCTCTCTGTCTCTCTCTCTCTCACACACACACATCACATTCTATACTTCTCACACATCCAAGACATTCCACCATTCCTCAGAAGATTCATCCTCCTCCCTTTTTGAAAATATTGCACGTTATTTCTCTACGATAGAGCCATAAAGTAAAATCGCTGGGCCAGAGGCTGCACACACTTTTGTTTCAATAGATATGCTAAGACAACGTCCCCAAAAGGCTGAAGCAGGTCACCTTCTCAGGGGCAGTATAGGGGACACTTGCTATGCCCTTGCTGTTACTGGTACATAATTGGCAGCCTGATGGATAGATCATGGTATTTCAGTTTTTATTTTAAATTTTCTTCTCCGATTCCCAGATGTTAAAGGTGTTCTTTAAGTTTATCCATTAGATTTCCTCTTCTGTGAATTGCTTGTTGACAATCTTTGCCATGTTTGTAACTGGGTCACTTGTCTTTTTGTTATTAGTAGATACTCTTTATATATTGTAGGGTGACTGTAAATAATGATAACGTGCTATATATTTCAAAAAGTTGTTGGATATTTTATAGTAAAATGATTAATATTTGAGGAGATAGATATGTTTAACCTGATTTAAACAGTACACAATGTATAAATGTATCAAAACATCATGATAACCCCATAAATGTATAATTTTTATGTGTTTATATATCAATTAAAAACTAAATAAATTAAAATTAATTTATCTATACTCCTTATCTGCTAGGGATTGTGAATATTTTCCTCAATCTATGTATCACTGCATGACACACAGCTTCTCATGTCTTTCGACCCTCTGCGTAAACATAGGTGATGACCCCTGCAGCCCATCAGGAGTAGGAAGGTTTGCATTACTCCCCCCATTACTTCATGCTCATGTGTTCCTCTCTTGTCTATGTTTTATGCTTTTCTAGGAAGCACATTTGCACATTTTGAAAAATAAGAACTTATTGTTAAAACAGTTTTATTAAATTAAAATGTGAACATTTCAAAACCTGTTATGCATGGTGTTAAATTGCTCTCTTACCACTTAACGACAATTTACTCTTCCATCAACTCCACATTTGGTCTCTTTAGACTTGAGGATCAAGGGAACAGACTAGAAGATGCAGAAACAACTCCAAGCACTTGGCTACCATATCTTTGACAAAGGAGCCAAACACCTTCACTGGAAGAAAGGTAGCCTCTTTAATAAATGGTGCCGGCAAAACTGGCTTTCCACGTGCCGAAGATTAAACCCAGACCCGTATCTCTCTCCATGCACTAAACTAAAATCAAAATGCATCAGAGATCAAAATATTAAAACAGAAACTTAACCTGCTGGAAGATAGAATAGGCAAAATTCCTGAACACATAGCTGTAGGCAAAGACTTTATGAACAAAACCCTGATTGCACAAGAAATATTACAATGAAACAACAAGTGGGGATCACATCAAATTGCAAAGCTTCTGCACAGCAAAGGAAACCACCAACAGAATGAAAGAAAGGGCAGTTTTTAAAAAAATCTATGCATTGATGGTGTAAAATGGCATGATAAATTGCTTCGTGACTGATGATTTTACATACTTAGACATCAGTCTTTACTTATGATTCAATTTGTTTGTGTTGCCTTTGCATTTCTTTGGAATCTTGACTTTTTTATGTCCATGAGCTTCTGCGTAGGTAAGATGAAGATCATGTAGTATATTTTTAGAAAATATTTTCCCCGTTTGTATCTGGATGTCCCCAAAGCCTCAGGTGCTCGGAGGGAGGTTTGTGGAAGGTGATTGATTGCAATATCGGGCACTATAGCAGGCTTGCTATCAGGAGGAGCGTGGTCTGGTCTGAGAAGGGGGTCATTGTGAGTGCTGCCTGGGAGGGACTCATCTTCCTCCTGGCTCCTGTTTCCCTCTTTCTACTTCCTGGCTGCTGTGTGAGGTGAGCAGCTTTCCTCTGTACCACACCCTCCCATCACTCACCACGCTAAGAATGAGTCTTCTGAAATGGGAGCCAAAATAAACCTCTCCTCCTTTTAGTTGTCAGTATTGGGTGTTTGGTCCCAGCAATGAGAAAAGTGACTAAAATACCCAGTTATGAGTTCTCTTTATTATCTTATTGAATAGATAAAATATTTAAGTTCTATGCAGTCAAATCTATTGGTTCACTATGATTTTTTTTCCTCCGTATTTAGTTCTTTTCCAGGCAAGAGGTCATTTCAAGATGCACTGATATATTCTTATAATTTGTCATGGTTAGATTTTTTACTTAAAATGTAACATTTTTGTCCAGCTTAGAGTATGATGCAAATGCAAAAATCTGCTTCTTTAACACGTGTAGCTTTCCAGTACCATTTGGGGCATATTGTTCAAATATTAAGGCCTTTTAACAAAACATTTTGGAACACCACTGAGCTGCGTTATAGATTTGTATACAGTTCCCCCTTGGTATCTGAGGTAGATTAGTTTCAGGATCCCTCACATACAAAATTCTCAGGTGCTCAAGTCCCTTGTATAAAATAGGTTAGTATTTGCATATAATCTATGCACATCTTTCCATTAACTTTAATTCATCTTTAGATTACTTGTAATACCTCGTACATTGTAAATATTGTGCAGATGGCTGTTATGTATGTTGTTCAGGAAATAATAACAAGAAAAAAGCTAGCACATGCTCAGTAGAGACCCAACCATCCTAGGCTTAACTATCTATGTAGTACATATCAGCAACAATGCAACATTTTGTGTAATGATTTCCATTGGCAGTTGATTGAATTCACGCATGTATAACCCATTGATATCCATGGCCATCTGTATTTCTTTTAGTGCCATTATCAAATTTAATAATTCTTGCTTCATAATGTATTTTATTTGGTAGAACAAGACCACCTAGAGACTTTAGATTTCCATCTCACTGAGAACCCCATCGCCTCAGCTAAATTTGGGCATCCTTCTCACCTGGTTCCATGATGACAAGTTGTACACTAGTATCCTCAGCACCATAAGGTTACTGTGCCTTCCCTCCACAAGGTTCCCTAGCATGTTCCAGGAGTGCTTATAGTTGTTAAAGAGTAATTAATATAGTTTCTTAGAGAGAAAACAGATCCAATTATTTTTTGGTTTTGATTTTTTTAGCTGGCGTTCACACATATAAACATTCTAGGCACACTTTAGAAACATTTTGTTCCCTGCTCTACCTGGAGAAATCCTTTCAATGTTTTGATTACAATTACTTTGAACTCCAAGCTAATTTGAAGAGATTTTGGGGATTCTGTCTCCCCTTTCAATTATATTAACAGCTCTTTAATTCAAAGTTGTTTTTTAAATTTTTATTACTTTTCTCCTTATTTTCTTAAAGTAGATTCTATACCATTCTTAAAATTTTTCCTAGATGTTTATATCCATGACTTTCAATTGGGTTTCACTACTAGGTTAATAAAAGAAACTTGGATGTTTATTAAGAATATAGTCATTTGTATATAATTATGATGCTAATAATTATATGACAATGGTAATAATAATATTCCTTTTATCAAAGTTAAAATATCAAAATTGTTAGTCCAATTATAATTATCAATAACATTAATAGTAATAAAACTATTATTAACTATGTCTGAGATTCTTCTAAAATTAGTGTTCTCCATATTCTTCTAAGATGCCATAGATTTTTGTGTATGGAGTTTGATTTAAATAGCTTTTGCTTTTAGCTATTAAATAACAGGAAATTTGTTGGTGCTTTCCAATTAGAAACCTTTCAAATTAGGAACCAAATTTTGTCTAAGACAGCAGAGATTTCTAGTAAGCTTTAATTGTCACAGAAAGTGTTTTCTGTACCCATCACTGATGGAAGCTGTCACTTCTCTGATTTCATTGGTCAGACTGAGGAAAAATGTAATATTTTGCAATTTGTCAGATGCCCCTGGACCCATTTCAGCTTGCAGTTTGTGAGTGCTGGTTGTATAATTATGGTAACTATGATAACTATTATAACTATGTCAACCAGGAAAGGACTTCTCTCAAGCACATTTACCCTAAAGGCCCAACTCAGCTTTCCCTGACACAGGCCACATTCTAAGGGCTCCATGTGAATTATCTCCTGCAATCCTTTTCTCAATATTGTTGGGATATAATTGGCAAATTGGAATTGTACATATTTCCTATATACAATTGCTATTTTGATGTGATTGTGAAATAATCACCACCATCAAGATAATTAATATTTAACACATCCATTGTTTCACATATTATCGTTATCATCATTATTGTTATTATTATTATTATTATCATTATCACTAAGAAAATATCTGAGGCTATATTCCCCAGGCTGACCTTGAATTTCTGGGCTCAAATAATCCTCTTGCCTTAGTCCAACAATTATCTGGAACTTAGATCCACAGTACCCAGCTCTTCCTTTTTTTTTATTTGTGATAAGAACATTTAAATTTATATATCTACATTATTCACAATAGCCAAGTTGTGGAAATAATTAAAACTCCATTGATGAATTACTGAATAAAGAAATCGTGATACACACACACACACACACATATGAATGAATATTGTTCAGCATTTTAAAAAAGTGATCTTGCCATTAGCAGCAACATGCATGAACCTGGATTGACATTTTGCTAAGTGAAATATGTTAATCTGAACACTCCAAATGTATTTATACAGTTTGAATTCACCATATAATTTCCCAGACTCAGCTTCTAACTCTCACTTCTATTCTCAATAGACACAGACTTCAATTTTACCAAGAGGAAGAGGGGGAATTACTGAATTACCCTGCCATTTCCAGTAAGTACCCAGCTCCAGTTTGCAATTCATCTAATGAGGTGATCATTTCTTCTGCTTTTAACAAATCATGTTCTGTAAAATTTTGGTGAAGGTAATTTCTCTAGATGGACATATTCGAAATTAGGAAATAAAATTATCTTTATTTGCAGATGATATAATTTTCTAGATGGAAAAGTCTAAGGAATCCAGAAAGAAAAGCTACTAGAACTAATTAGAGTTTAACAAAGTCATAGGATATAATATTAATAAGAAAATATCCATTGTGCTTATTTGTTGACAATAATCATGAATTAAAAATTAAAATGTCTATAGCTATATTAAAATACTGAATATGGATAATTATATTTAAACAAAATATATGCAAGACTAATAAACAGAAAACTACAGCACTGCTAAGAAAATTAAAGAAGACCTAACAAAAAGGAGAAAATATACCATTTTCATGGAGTCACTGAGATATTGATTCTCTCCCAAATGAACTGTAAGTATAGTATAATCACAATTAAAATGCTAGCATGATTATTTCATTAAAGAATTTGACAAAGTGATTCTAAAAGTTATCTGTAAAAGCTAAGGACCTAGAATAGCCAAATAAATTTTATAAGGAACAAGTTTGGAAGTACCATAATCCCTGCTTTCAAAGCTTAATATAAAGTAACAATAATCATGACCATGTGGTGTGGGCATAGGAATAGACATAGAGCTTGAGGAACCCAAATAGATTGAGACCATGTATATGTGATCAATTAATTCCTGACAATTGATTCCTGATTTATGACAAAAGCATAGCACCTACCAAATGGTGATGAGTCAATTGGATATTCATATGAGGGAAAAACCTACAAACCTTAAAAATTTTTAATGGATTATATACCTAAGTGTGTGGACTAAAATTAGTTCTGGGAACAAAAAGCAAAACATAGTTGAAAATCATTGTGATCTTGACTTAGGTCAAGAATTCTAGGCTAAAAAAGGTACAAATCAAAAGAAAATGTTGGTAGATTGGATTTCATCAGTGTTAAGATTTCTGCTTCTTAATACACATAATTTAAAAATGAAAATGTAAATATTTCCAAAACACAATAAAGGAATTATATCCAGAATATATGAAGAACTCTTACAGTTCAATAACTAGACAAAGGGACAAAGAGAAAAATAGGCCAAAAATTTGAGCAGTTATATATTGGCCAAGTTCAACATCATTACTCTTCAGAAAAAAATCAAAGTGCAAACACTGTGGCCTCACTAGAATGGTTAAAACTAAAAAGATTAGACATGGGTATGGGCAACAAAAGAAAGAATACTAATTTGGACTTCATGAAAGTTTCAAACATTTGAGAATGAAAAGACACTATTGACATAATGAGAAGGCAAACCACAGAATGGGAAAGATATTTACATATTATGTAAAAGATTAGTATCCAGATTACACAGAGAACTCCTAAAACTCAACAATACAACAGAAAACAACCTGATTTAAAAAGGAACAAAAGATTTAAATAGACAGTTTTCGGGGCTGGGGATTTAGCTCAGTGGTTCCGCCGCCTGCCTTGCAAGCAGAAGGACCCGAGTTCAATCCCTGGTACCAAAAATAAATAAATAAATAAATAAATAAATAAATAAATAAATAAATGGACAGTTTTCCAAAAAGATATGCAAATGGCCAATAGTACATGTAAAGGTGCTCAAAGTCACTGATCATTAGGGAAATGTTAATCAAGATTTCAGTGAGATACCTCTTCACATACATTACGATGACACCTATCGAAAACCAGTGGCAAGGATGTGGAGACACTGGAGCCTTTGTGAATGGTTAGTGGCATTGTTAAAACAATGGCAAACAGTACAGAAATTCTAAAAAAATAACTATTATCATAGAATTGCCATATGATGCAGCAATTCCACTTCTGAGTGTATACTCATTAGGATGAAAGCACAGTCCTAAAGATATTTGTACACCGATGCTAACAGCAGCATCATTGAGGATATCTAAGATGTAGAAGCAACCTAAATGTCCTTTGATGGGTATTTGATAAGAAAATGTAGCATATACATACAATGGATTATTACTCAGCCTTATACACTTGATCTTAGCCAAAAGGCCGAGAAGCGATTATTACTCAGTCTTATAAAGAAAGAAAATTTTGCCATACCCTACAACATGGAAGAACCTATAATAAGTAAAATATAATAAAGATGCTATAGTAAGTAAAAGAAGCCACTCACAAAAAGAAAATTACTTTATTATTCGACCGTAGGTGGCAATAGTCAAAATCATAGATGCAGAAAGTAGCATGGTGGGTGCCAAGAGTTATGGGTAGGGGAGAGAGCAGACTGTTTAATAGGGATTGAGTTCTAAAATAGAGGATGGCAATGGCTTCATAACAATATGAATGTACAACTCTGTAACGCCATTAAACCGTAGTAGTTTAGCAGAATTAAAAATGATTAAGATGGTAAATATTACGTTACATGTATTTGCTACAATAAAAATATGGGGAAAAAAAAGACTGGAAATACCAACTGTTGGAGAGAAGAAGTAACTGGAACTTATACACTTTGTTGGTGGGAATGTGAAAAATATAATTTCTTGAAAACAGGCAATTTCTTATAAAACTAAACATATGTTCAGCATATTACGCTCAGCATATTGTATTGAGTATATTTTACCCTGCATATTAAACATATATGATATTTTCAGTCAAAATGAAGACATATGTTCATAAAAAGTCTTCTACAAAAACATTTATAGAAGCTTTATTTGTATTGTTCCAAACTCAAAACACCAAAAATGTCCATTGACAAGGGAATGGACAAAATTGGTGTATCCATTAAATAAAATGTCACTCAGTAAAATGGAATGACTCCTGATACAACAATGTGCATTTATCTTAAAATCATTATGTTAAATGACTCAAAAGAATGCACACTGTACAATTTCAATAATAGGACATTCTGGGAATAAAGCAAAAGTTAGGGACACAAAGTAGGAAAGGGACTGGACACTAGGGTCATGAGTCCTTTTCCATAGTAGTGTAAGTATTCTCATCTTGATTGTGACGTTGGCTACGCTGCTATACATATTTTCCAAAACTCAGCGCACTATTCACCCAAAAAAGAGTGACTGCTGGTATAAATTACACACACACACACACACAAAAAAAAAAAACATGAATTTTAAAGTCTTAAAAGAACTGCATAAAGAAAATTCAAATAATTTTTAAGGGAAAATGCAAATCATATTTCTGGCTATGAAGAGACAACATTTCAAAATCCTAATTCTTCCAAATTAACGTATTTCATTTAGGCAGTGCTAAACAAAAATCCTTAAAGGATCTCTTCTAGGGTTGAGATAAAACTTGACAAAATGACTTTAAAATTTATGTGGAAAAGTCAATTACTGGTAATGCCAGAGAAAGTTGAGAAAAACAAAGCAGGAAGAGCAAACTACTTTTACTCCACACACACACACCACTGAGTAGTGATTTTCACCCTCCCTTGTGTGAGTATATATGTACGTGTATGTGTGTAAATGTGGTTGTGTCAGTGTGCACACAAGTGTGTGTATCTACTTTGTTGTGCTTAACAGGCAGTTTGAAGAAATGAAAAGGATATTTTACAAGAACTTCTCAAGGAAAGTTTGTCAGAACATCTCAGGAAAGAGAAAGCAGTTCAAAAATATGGTGCTGACTCCTATTCTTAATTTTCAAAAATTAATATATTTTTAAAATTCACAGTAGGTAATTAAGGGATTCTTTTATACATCTGCAAAGAGAAAAATGGACTTACATTAGGGAAAAAAGCCCTTTACCTAAAATAACTAGATTATATAATATAATGAATGTAATTTTTTAATATCAGGAAATAATATAAACATTTGCCTAACCTTGAAATATAGACTAATTTTAAGGTACGATGGCAAAAGTAAAATGCTTTATTCTTTCTTTTGCTCTGAACATTGTGATGTGCCAGGAAGTTGTTCAACTCACCTGACTTGCTTTTTATATAAAATTTAATAATATAGAAAATTATTTTTAAAAACTCCTCAAAATACAAGACTCAGAATCAGCTCTTCATTTATACATTGTATTTATTCATGGATATATATGCATATATTTTGCATAATTTGGATGTTTCTGTGACCTTCCCCTCTTTCCCAGCACTACTTGCTACATGAGCAACCAACATGTTTCTCCATACAGTACTCATCTAATTCTATGCACAGAATTCTCTGGAATCCCACTGTTAGGTTTATAGTATGTAGACATCCCCGCAAAGCCTCCTGCTTTCATAGGTGGGCCTTTGGGGAAGTGATTAGATCATGGGTGTGTGGTACACGTACTCATCCCTGGGTTAGTTCATTGATGAGTTTAGCTAAGTGTGATTTGGGAGGTGAAGCCTGGTTGGAGGAGGAGGGTCACTGTGGGCATGGCTTGGTGGCCAAAAATGGCCTATTGTATACACTTCTGCATTTTAGTTTTCTTACTTTACAGTACCTTGTAAGGGCTCTTTGAAGTCACTAAACATAGCTCTACCTCCTTTTTCATAGCTGCATGCTATTCCACGGTGAAGTAATAAACAACTTTCTTTAGCCATTTTGGTTGGCAAGAAGTTACCTTGTTTTCAGTTTCTCACCAGCACCAATAATGCTGCAATAAATACTCTTGTATATCTATCCCTATGTATTGGTCCTAATATTAAAACAATATTGCCAGCTTGCTTTCCCATAAGGTTTTAGCATTTCATATTTTTTTCCTTAAGTTTATCGGTACATTTTAGTTATATGATACAGTTATATTCATCATTGGGAACTTGTACCTTTACATGAAGTATCTTGGTTCTTACTTTTTCCCCAGTCCCCTGCCCTCCCTTCAAGCATTTCACATTTTTACCAGCAACATATGACAGTGTTTTTTCCCTTTGAGCCTGACAGTATTAGTCAGTAATATATGTATTTTTTATTTTTCAATATTAAAATCACATCATTGATCTACATTGCATTTCCTTACCTACTACTGAATTATTTTAAATAACAAAACAGTAAAATAGTTCATTTAAAAGCAAGAATTACATAGACATCACCACTATGAAAATTATTATTATTATGCATCTTTCTTGAATGTTCTGGCACAACACTGTGCAGTAGAAATTTCTGCAGTAATGGAAATGTTCTCTCTCTGGTGCCATTCAGTATGATAGCCACTAGCCATGTGTATACACTGAACACTTGAAATGTGACCAGAGGTGGGGGAGGTACTGAATTTTGAATTTTATTTAATTTAAATTGAAGTATTCAGATGTGGCAAGTGGCTACCATATTTGCTGAGGGCAGTTCTAGAAAACACAAGGAATAAAGTTAAAATAATTCTCCAAACATGGAAAAACATACACGTTTCTCTGTTTATCAATTACATATAAAAATAATAAACTCATTATTTTTATTAAGGAAAAAATACCCCAAATAATAAGAGACTTATCAGGTCACTACATATAATATGCAAAAATCAATAGCTACTTATACTAAACACTTAGAATTAGATAAAATTATTCTATTTGCAATAGCAAGAAGACAGTGACTAAATTTAATAGGAAAGCCACAGGACATGTACAATCCAAATTTAAAATTGTAATAAAAGGGGTAAAACAGAATCAAATAGTTAGAAAGGTATATCATGCTCATAGATGAGAAAATTATATTGTCATATGCATCATTTCTTCTAAGACATTACTCTTCTAAAATTATAAATTCAATTATCACTAGGATTTCAAAAGATTAAAATAATCATTGAATTCATATGGAAGAATATATGTAAAACTTGCTCTTTTGTTTCTGTGCCTGGCAGTACTGGTTATTGACCTGTATGCCAAGTCCTTTTAATTTTAGACAGGGTTTTTGCTAAATTGTTAAGTTGCCTAGGCTGGGCTCAAACTTGTAATCCTCCTACCTCAGCCTGCTCAAAAATATTTTTTTAAAATGAGTGAAGACTTTTTGACTTACCAGAACCTTCTCAAAAGCCACTGTTGTAAAGCCAACATAGTATATACATTAGAATAAACAAATAGATTTATAGAAGTTAAGTGAAAATCCAGAATTTGATCCCAGTATATGCCAGGTAAATATTTGCCAAATACCCTCAATTATTCAATTTGTGAACAAGGACCATGTAAAAAAAAAATTCTGTAAAAAATAGTTACCCATACAAAATAAAAATTTAAACTGGACTTTTATCTCATAACCACAGGCAAAAATAAATTTCAACTTTAAACCAAAGGTTTAAATATGACAAATCTTATGAGAAAACCAGAAGACTAATCATGCCATCTAGGAGTCAATCCATTCTTTCAAAGTAAGAATAGCAACTCAGCACCTAAAAAGGAATTATATCAGGCCCTATACAATTAAAAACATTCATTTGTAAAAATATACAATCAACAAAAATCAAACTCCAGATGATATACCTGGAAAGTAATATTTGTAATAAGTTAATTTCTATACTGCACAAAACTTGGGCAACTAAGTATAAAAAGACCAACAAGCCAATTTTTAAAAAAAGAAAGATCATAACCCAAATATTCCCAGATAAAACAAAAACACTAAGCAAAATTGAAGAAGCACACATCACCTATCCTGGAAATCCTCCACTCTACTCCACCTACCTCCCTTTTTTTTGTCAGTCACCACAGAAGTTTCTCTGAACACAGATCATGATCAGCACCATCATCATCGCAACAACAAAATTCAGAAGAAAATATGATTTTACTTTGTACAAATTTAAAAACACATATGTTAAAAAGTTAAAATCAAAGGACAAAGTACTTGTCACAAAGAGCCCGTTAGAGTAGACACAAAACTCCCACCAGATGTTCGTAATCCTGTGGGTCCAGGTGAGGACGATCAACTGACAGGGATCCCAGGGAAGCTGGTCAAGGGGGTCTGGGTTGGGGCAGAGGGGCTGATGGTTCCACCTCATCTCAGGTGGGTGCAGTGCCAGCAGCATGCAGGGATAGCCAGGCCTGGAAGCAGGGAGACCTGGAGGGCTGCGGAAGCTCACTGCTGCCCTCTGCCCAAGGTGAAGGTCAAAGCAGGGCTACCCTCGCCTCCAATGGACTCGCTCACAGGCTCCAATAGAACAAATCATCTCCATTATGCAGAAAGAGGAGAAAAGAAATTTCAGAATGAAAAAATCTCTTCTTCCAGCTCTGGTGGAAGAAGTTAGTTTCTTTAAAACGTGATATGTATGTGCAGTAGAATGCTATTCAACTACACAAATGGACAAATTCTATCATTTCCATCAACATGGCTGGAACTGGAGATCAAAATATTAATTAAAATAAACCAGGAACATAAATGCCCCAAGATCTCACTCACGTGTGGAATGCATATGGCTGAGCTCATAAAAATGAGCAGAATAGAGATACCAGAAGGTGGGGAGGGAAGACGAGGAGAAGGAGGTCATGAGGAGTGTTTATTTAATGGACACAAAGACACAGCCAGGTAGGAAGAGTAAGTCTTGGTACTGTTCTGTTATAAAGAAGGTGATTATATTAACAACGTTGTAGGTAGAATACAAACTATATAGAAGAGAGGAATTTGAATGCTCTTATCGCAAAGAAATGATAATCTGTAATCCTAGCACTCTTCAAGGCTGAGACAGGAAGTCTACAAGTTCAAGTCCAGCCTGAGCAACTTAGTGATTTAGCAAGATCCTAACTCAAAATAAAAAAAATTTAAAAATGATTGGGAATTTAGCTCCATGTAAAGGTTCTGGGTTCAGTCCTTGTACCAAGCACACACACACACACACACACACACACACACACACACACATGTGTAAATCTTTGAGATGACAGATAACCTAAATATCCTTAGTCAATCGATGCACAGTGTAAATATGCCAAAACATCACACTGTTCTCGCTAAAGATGTACAATTATGATCTGTCCATAAAAGGTGTTTAAAATAAAAAGTAAATAAATAAATATTTTTGCTTTGAAGAAAGGAAGTTACCACCTTCAGGTAGAGTGAACTCTGTTAACTGAAGCTGATTGTGCAGTGCAGCTTGGGAAATGACCTGTCCTGGGTCCCAAAGGAAGGGCTTCAACCAAGGTTCTGGGAAGGTTAACAATCACTCTCCATGAGGCTCAAATTTCCAAAGCCCTCTGACCACAGACTTAAGGGTGGTGAATTTAGCTTCTGCTCTGGTCTTAATGTTTCAAAGTCCTCTGGGGACATTCTGACCCTCACCTAGCTTTGAGAAGTGCTTCCTGATAGGAGCTGAGACCCTTCCCTCCACTGAGAATGTCACAGTGATTTTATATGGCCCTTCCTAGTTTATGAAATGCTTTCTCCATAACTGAATTTGAACAGCTCATCAAAGGATGTGTTTTACCTATGAAGTCAGGGTACTGAGGTGTGCTGTGTATGATAGCTTCAAGGCACTTGCATTGGTTATACAATTACAAACCAATAGACTATAAATAGAATAGCAGATTTATTCAATTAGCTTCCAGGATCCAAGGCTGGAGAGTCCACGGTGGCCATCTCCATACTGGAGCGTCAAAAAACTCAATGGCTGCTCAGTCCAAGAAACTGGAAGACTCAGAACAAGAGGGGCCAAGGATGCAGACTCAGTCTGAGACTGAAGGCTTGGAGGCTCCCAGAAGGGTAAATGGGTGAGTTGCCATCAAAGGCTGAAGAAGCTGCAGTCTATGCCTACAGCCAATGGCAGCAGCAAAAAACACACCCATTCACATGGAATTAAGCTAAAAATGCAGGCTGATTTTTTCCTCCTTCTGCTTTTGTTCCATCAGGGCAGGTCTCTCCACCCTGGTCGCTGATCCATATGTCAATCATCTCAGGAAACACCCTCAGACACACCCAGACATGTGCCGTACTAATCTCCTTGGCCTCTGTCAATCAAATCAAGTTGACAGTCAAGATAAATCACCACCACACCATATGCTTAGAGAGACAACTTTGTCTGTAACTCAACCTCATCCTCCTTGAGCCTAAATTCTGAATCAACCATCAGCTCTGATTCAGCCCCACAGAATTCTCCCTCTTCTGCTCCCTGAGCATCACAGTGGAGGGAGATGAGCAGTTTCTGCATTTGAGTCCTCCTCTGTCCCCACACATCTGTTGAGCTCTGTGTGGTCTCTTTCTGTTTCTCACTGATATCTCAGTCCACTCCAGCGTCAGCAGAGATGCCTCCACTCCCCATCTCTTGGCCTTGAAGCTGCTGGACTTCATAGCCCCCACTCACTTGCCAGGATCAGGAGACTCCAAAGGGGGCCTGCTCTCCCTCCTACCCTCTAAGCCCTTGCTGGGCCTCTGGAAATGCGGCTGCTCCCCACACCTTCCAAGAATGGCAGGTGTGGGGAGGCTCCCTGAGCTAAGATCACCTGGTGCAGTACCTGGGTTACTCTACTGAGATTAGCTGGAGCCGGGTTGTCGGCTCCTCTGGCTTATGGATGAATAATAATGTTAACCGCCAGTGTCTTTGAATTTCTGCTGTGGATGTGTTCCTGGGGTTGAGGGGTGAGGGGTAGGGAATGACAAGGAACAAGGAATAGATCAGATTTCTAGGACTAAGGGTTAACTTGAAAAAAAAAAAAGAAAGAAAATTGAGGTCTGGCAATAGCATCATAGCACAGCAAAATTACATGCGTTTCTAAGGTCTCCCAGTGACCAAGAGGCAGAATTTGGCCCAAATCGCAGGGCTGCTGAGAAGGATCCAGGAGTCTGCAGACTGGAGCCCGTCTGTGAGTGCTGACATGTCTGTCTCCATCCTTCTCCCTGGGCTGCTCCTCCATGGAGGGCATCACCAACTTGCTGTCTGCCTTCAAAGCACCAAAGACACCCACGAGGCTTCTTCCCCAAGCAGACATTTTGGGTGAATCAAGCAAAAAAAAGCTGTTATCAAGCAAAGGCTGCCACTCTCCTTGTTAGCTCAAACACACTGCACAGTGGTTCCACCGCCTGCCTCACAAGAACAAGGTCCCGAGTTCAATTCCCGGTACCAAAAAAACAAAACAAAACAACAAAAAAAAACCACACTGCACAGAATGAGGACCCCAAGGCTCCGGGAACCTTGAGTGGTGATAATTCCAGCTCCTCTGCACAGAGAGCTGTGCTTCTTACCTCTCCTTCTGGTCCAGGAGACTGACAGGTCTCCTGCACCACTTGCTGGGCTAGGGCAAGGAGTGACAGAGCTGTTTTGAGGGACGATTAATTCTGCAGAAGGAGGTGCTCGTGCCTGGCTCTGCCACTCACTTGCCATCCCGCGCTACCTTGATTGACAGCGCACATTGCTCCTGACCTCACACATCATTGGGTATAATTGCTGGGGGCTTATTAATTATTATGATTAAGGCCTCCTGCACGCACATGGGAGTGGCTTTTGACCCAATGCATTCATCACAACAAAGGTCGCACCTGCAGGGTAGCAACCAAAAGCCTGCCCTCCTGGGCTCGGCAGGAGTTTCTGAGGCTGACTGTCAGAGAGTTGGCCACCTTGCACACTGCGGTTGTCACAGTAACAGAGTCAGACGCTCAAGCAGGTTTGGGGTGCCATCTCACTCCCCAGAACCCAGGGCCTTGAGTGAGGAGTCAACTCATCTTTCCCACCCAGGCCCTCCTTCCTACAACCAGCGGCCCAGAGCTGGACCCAGGCAGTGACAGCTGTCAGGGCTCTTTTATCTGGAGTGCGGACATGCGTAGAACTCAGGTGGGTGATCTCGTCCAAACCTTTATCTTTTGAAGCGAGGAGATTCAGACCCAATAATGATTCTGAACTAATCAATATCATCAAATAATTAGAGATGTGGGAAGCCATAATGATTTCTTGTCCTAGTGAGTGATTAGGATTTAAGAGTCCTCAGCAATGTTCACTACACTTAAAAATCTCAAGGCAACAATGATATTTATTGAATGCACGCTGTAGGCTTTTATTTTTATTATTTCCACACTTTTTCCCCCAAAAAATAAACCTAAGGCATGTATTGATTTGGTGGCTGTTTTTGTTGCTTTGTTTTTAAATGCATAGTTGCTACGTGATATTTTAAGCACTTTACTTTTTAAAAAACTTATTTACTGATTCCGAAATGACATTTCTCTAAGTTATATACTACTCTCATTTCATATTATTCACACCATTTTTGTTTTCTGAAGGGAGGAGACCACAACTGACACATACACACATTTTCAAAATTTGCAAATATAAAATTAAATGCAAGCAACCTTCTTTAGATTCTGCACCTTATTTTTTGTTTGTTTGTTTTGTGATGCTGGGGATTGAATCCAAGACTTCATACCTGCCTTGAGTGTACAATCCTCCTGTCTCAGCCTCCTGAGTAGCTGCAATTATACACATGCACCACCACTCCCAACTCGCAAGATCTCCACTCTTAATATCTACCTTTATGTCAGAAAAGTAATATTTTATTAATTTAATGGGTTAATAATGGTGTGTACATGTGCATTGTCTGCTGCATGGGGGTTTGGTCTAGGTGTTAGACATACAGTGGAAAACAAGATGGACAAGATTTTTGCGTTCAAGAAACTCATGTTTTGGCAAGAAATATTCCAAGTAACCATGAATAAAAGTAATCTCAAAGAGTGAAAAGGGAACCAAATGAGCTGATGTGGTAATAAGCAACCAGGAATTCCTTGGAGTCGAGTGATTATTAGTGGCTAAGCTGAACAGAGGGTGAAGAAGAAGCAGTTGCTTGGAAGAGTATGGAGATGTGCTGCTTCTCCAGTGAAGTTCAGTCCCACACCATTCCTCCGACACAAAGACACCTGAGCACGGAACTGCCACACCTCCTGCCAGCAGCCAGTTGGGAGCAAACCCTTGATCCGCTCCCAGATCCAACACAGCACAACACAAGCTCAAGGCCTGTAAGAACCATCTCCACTCCCACCTCGACTCTTTCTGAGGCCCCACCGTTCACTTGGCACTCAGTTGTCTGGTTGAGGTGTCTCCTGGGCTTTGGCAGGTGGGTGGAAGGAGAAGCTGGAAGCCAACAGCAGCCCTCACGCTCCCTCTGAATTCAGGTAGTCTGTGTGTGTCCTCAGATTCCAGCATTCAGTGACAAGGACTGGACGCATGGCAGTACCCACTCACCCACTAATGTAAATCCCAGCATGGCAGGGCTGGGAGGATGTGGCAATGAGTCAGCTTCATGCCTTATACCTGAAACCCTTGCCCATTGGGTTACAGCCTGGTGGTCTCCAGCATCCACATTTCCTGGGGAAATCAGCAGCCAAGGACAGACATGGGTGGCCTCTCACTCTCCAGGTACATAGGGAATGGGGAGGACATAGCAACACATCAAGGAAGAGGAGTATCCGGTGTCATCCCTGAGCTTGAGAGGTCTCTGTGAGCTTCTGTGACAGTGTAATCTGGTGAGAAGTGTCAGATTTGGTATTCAAAATACTGAGGGACTCTCCCAGCACCAACCTCACATCTTATACATCTCCCAGCCCTGAAGAATCACTGAAGTTCTGGCTTTCAAGAGTGCCTCCTAACACCTGAGGAGGTGACAGTCCAATGACAAAACAAATGTGGACACGTCCTTACTGTCATGAAACCTTCTAGATTTAAATCCATCAAAAGATCACTAAAATACATTAAAAGTTTATCCTAGGCAATACACACATATTTAGTTATAATATTTTTGTTATATAGAAAAAGGATGTAAAAATAGTAACAACCTCAATAATCAATGTTGGGAGGTTGATCAAATTGACATCCAGACAATCAAATACTAGGCAAACATTTAAAAATGACATACTAGAAAAATATTTCCCCAAGGAAGATGTAACAATGATATATTTGTCAAAGAAAAATATCAGATCATAAACAATATATAAAATATTATCCCTTTTTAAAAATATGCATACACTACAAAACATCAAATAAACAGCCGAGTGAGGTTCCCATGGTGAGTGGTGAATAATGGTCATTTTCTTCTTTTTCCTCTCCATAATCTCTACGATCATAATAACAACAATAGCCTTGAGAGTTTCATTTTTTACCTGTTTTCAAAAGAGCCTAGGGATGGGGGAAAGGAGAGGGAAGTTAGGGAAAGGTGAAGTTAAAAAGATTAAGATGTGATAAGTTTATATACTAACTCTTCACAATGAATGTATCCATTATGCATCACAAACACGTGTTAATACTAAATATATCAATCGAAGAGACAGAGAGAGAGAGAGAGTGCTCATGTCATTCTGTGAGCTTAGGTGGAGCGTTGCGAATCAGACATTCAGATGAGAAGAAGCGGCTTTGGGGATAGTCAAGCCTCCGTTCCAACAGCTGTAGCCTTGGACTTGAGTCACTTTTCCAGCTCATCTGAAATTTTGAGATTAAAGATTCCGTCCTTTAAGACTAAGACTTCAAGGTATTCCTAAGTAAGCCTTATATGAACATGTTTTCTGATTCTTGCATTCCTAAAGAAAGGAACACTAACCAAAAAATTGCAAAATTGCTGAAGCCCAGCACAAATGATGTGATATAGTCACTCTTTAGTGGCAGAACCCAGTTCTCCTTTCTCCCATCCTAAGCCCTTCTGTGAATCATGCTGCCCCTATCACAGTGGGTGCTTCCCCGTGGTCTAATGAAAGAAGAAGAGGTTCTTACAAGGAGAACAAATAGAATAGGCATAGGAGGTCAGAAGTTGGGAGGAATTTCTCCAAACCAAAGTTCCAAAGCACTGTCCTTCAAGTATGGCCATGGTGCTCAAAATGGGCCTGGTTCAGGTGGAGATATCATGGGTGCCCATGCTTAGGGCAGATAGGCTCCTCTCTATCTCAAGGATGGCTGTCTGAGGCATCTTATTTAGGCTCACGTGGGCTTAAGGGTCCTTTTGTTTTGCTTTGCTGATTTCATTTCATTTTCCTTTTTTTCCCCAATGGTGAAGACAATCTCTCATCTACCCTCCACATACCATGGACACTCATGTGAAATATATTAGTGTAGGTTATCTATTATCTGATGTGACCATAAACTAAGTCTGGGGCAACCCATAAGCCAGGTCCTAATGAAATAAAATTAAACTCAGGACCCCAGAATATCTGAAAAGGAGAAGGAGTCATAGAAGCTGACCATCTAGACCTTGAGGTGAACACCTTTCTAGCCAAGTGAGCCAAGCTCTGTCTGTCACCCATGAACTCCAGTCTGGGTTCCCCAGAGCCAGTTTGCTTGAATCACTCAAGGAACTCACAGAATCAGAATCTCCAGAGTCCAGGCCCAGCAACTGTAGTTTAAGGAAGTTCACTAGTTGATTCTGATGCATTGCTGTGGGGGAAAATCAGCCTAAATTAAAGAAGTTCATACTAGGAGTGCCTTTAACCCAAATCCACTTAGGTGAAGTTTGACTGACAGGCTCCCCAGTACTAGAGCTGCTAGGGGGGAAGCAAAAATAAAACAACAAACTGTATTCAGTGCTGTTGTAATTTCTCATGTAGATGCTTTGCTAAGGTGAGATAAGGCTATATGGGGCTCACAGGAGCCAGGGACACAGATGGAGATCCCTGGTTAGGTACCACAAGGAGCTACTCCATGCTGCCCTATTATCCCCAGCCCAGCGTCCTTCTTTGATCAGCAAGTCCACCTCTAAACATGATGAAGTTGTCAGAAAACACATATTTTGTTAGAGGATGACTTACTGATATCTTAGTTGTGCCCCCATATGCCCACTTATAAATGGATGTTTCCAAAGCAGAAGCCCTGGATGGTGTCCAGGCTTCTTCTTAGTAGAGTTGTTGGTTGTGAACCATCTGCATCCAGTATGAACATCACCCAGTCCTGCCTACAGGGGAGACTTGCCTTACCAGAGAATCTCAACGAAACGCTTAGAAGTTAAAACACAAATATTACTTCAGGCAATCCTCCAATTAGGACATTCTCTCTTTACAAAAGTATTTTTACCAATATAAAACCTACATCTCCTTCTCCAACATCACCTTTAGTTATGGCTAATCAGTTCACAGTAAAGTTCAAGAAAATAATTAAGATTTCAATAATTTTCCAATGGCAGGTGGGAAGTGGGTTTTCCTGGTTTGGAATCCTAACATCTAAGCTCTTATGCTCTGTAGCTAATACTAATGCCAGAGAAAAGATGAAGCCATTTTGAAAACCATATATGCACACCCTTCCTTAGGAAGGAGCTGAACTTTACACATATTAGTGTTTTCTACTAAGACTGCAGTGCTCAACACAAACTACAGCAGCAGAGAATAAATCTGTAAGTTTCACAGGAGGCCAGCGAAAGGGTGACATATGAGCACAGAGATTGTACATTACAGAAATCTCCGGCAATTCCAGGATATTGACAAAGGTACATGCTGATAGCCAAGGAGCGTGTAAGGATTTTAATACCACATTTCCAGTTATGACTAGCGAAGCATAATTAGGTACTAAATTATAATGTTAATATTCTTTTGAACAAATAAGTACTTGTAGTAGTAACATCAGGGCCTGGGAGGGCAGCAGTGGGGCTAATTAAGTGGACAGGGAGTTTCTTTGGGTGAGTTTTGTCCGGGGTTGGTTAAGGCTGGTTCTCAGTTGAGCCCTGAGAGGTCAAAACATCCACCGTCAAGGGTGTTATTTTTCCTATTGTAGTTACACTCAAAGGATTCAGAATTAAGCAAATAAACACACAAGTAATTAAAAACTGCAGTTTGCAACACAAGCTAGGAAGGAAGAACGAAAAGGGCAGCCAGGGAAGACCACCATGCAGGGCCATTCCAGACAGCAGATAGATAATGGGGCAGGAAGTCCTGAACTCAGCCGTGTAATTTTTCTAGCAAAAATCAAAGGAAAGGGTCTCACTGAGGTCTCCTATTACTGTGGACTTATCTATTTATACCTCCATTTCATCCAAAAAGAGTCGGATGTGGGGCTTACCTGTCATGTGTAAGAAAATTAAAGTCATTTCCTAAAAAGGGCAAAAGTAAATTGAAGTAATGAGAAGGGAGAGAGAAGGAGGTTAAGAGAGAAGGAGGTAGAGGAAAAGAGAAACAAGACACACAAACGCACACCCACAGAGCCACACACAGCCATGCATTTGAGTTCCTTCTGAAGCCCAAATCTTAAATAGAGCACAGGTTTCCTTTTGCCCATTTCCCCAGGAACTGGTTGTCTTCCTACACAATTTCTTTGGGTTTCATACAGAGGGTAAAATTCTGTATTGAGCAATACTAATTATCTGGGGCCATCTCAAGTATGTAAGAAAAGCAAATCTATCACCAGCCATGGAAAAAGAAAGAAAGAAAGAAAGAGAGAGAGAGGAAGGAAGGAAGGAAGGAAGAGAAAGAAAGAAAGAAAGGAAGAAAGAAAGAAAGAAAGAAAGAAAGAAAGAAAGAAAGAAAGAAAGAAAGAAAGAAAGAAAGAAAGAAAAAGCAAAAGAAAAAGCAGTCCTCAGTTCCCCCAAACCCCAAAACACATAAGCTCAGCATTTTAACTGGCTGGGGTAAAAGCCATTATTTTCATTAATGGAGCTCATTTTTATTTTATTGGGCTTTTTTACTATCAGATTAAAAGCATGTTTTTTATTGTAGTTTTTTCTAATGCAATCTTGGATGATGTGCTCAGAATGAATGGAATAGTTATTGTTTTAATTATTTTTTCATTTTGTGTTTTTATTTCGTTTGTTCCTTTTATTTACTACTCTTAAGTTTGCCATAATAACATGGACATGGGGTGTTCAGAGGCCTCCATTCAGCATCCCTGCAGTGATTTGCATCTGCTAAAGACCAGGGAATGAGAAAATTACCAGCAAGCTGATGCTCTCGGAACTCAGTGGCAGCCCAGCCTCAAAGCCCAGCCTTATTGAGGGAGGTATACAGGGCAAGACCCTCAGGATTAAGGGTGGCAATGTGACTTCCAGGGGCAGCAGATATCTTTTTAGGACCCTTCTGTTCCTATTCCTGCTCCCAGCTATCCTCACGCACTAGATCAAGTAAAGGTTAGAAGGAATCTCAAGGTAGAGAAGTCAACTGTGGAACATGTTCTTTACCTACAGCCATACTACAGTAATGGCCAATTCCATAAGAACACATGATTTTATCAGGCAGATCCACAGCTGCACACCAGCACTTGTTCTTTGCCCTTTATGGGAAAAGCCTTCCCAGCAAGTCCAATGATTTGGCAACCCAGCAGGCTTGGGAGAACACGGGAGGAGCCAAGCCAGGCCAGGATTTCCAGGTACCTCATGCAGAACAAGAAATTGACTATGGGAGTTGGTTGTTCAGAAACAAGCTCAAAAACAGTGGAGACCACAAGCTACGGAGCAGCAGAATGTTCTGGCTTGCCATTTGCAACAACATGGGTGAGCTCAGAAGACGTTCTACTAAATGAAATTAAGCAGGCATGGAAAGAGCACTACCTGATCCCACTTACGTGTGAACTCTAAAATTTCAAAATGAGAGAGTGGAATGATGAGACGGGGGCAAGAAAGTGGGGAAATGTTGGCCAAAGGGGAGAAAGTTGCCTTTGTGTAGGCTGAGTAAGTCTGGAGATGTGACTAATAGTTAACAATACTGTACTACATACTAAGAGAGTAGATTTCAGGTGTTCTTACCACATCCAAGTAACTACAATGGTACTTCAGTTCATGAACTTAATTCTTTGCATGATTCTGGTCACAAACTGAATGGGATGAGAACCAAATCAAATTTCCCCATAAGGTTAACATTGAATCTAACCATGTTAATTTGTAGTAGTAATCATTTCATTATGTATATCAAAACATCATGTTGTACACCTTAAATACATACAATAAAAAATACAGGATCTATAAATGCCTACAATTGCCTGAGCAAAGATTTACTTGGTATCACTATGCACTGCTACTTGTAGTCTCTCTGAGCTTGTTCCTCGCTGTAATGGAAGAAAACATCTGCCTTCCTCCAGAGAGGCCCCCACCTGTGCCTAGGCTTCTTACCCTCCCTCACATTCCCCGAGGCTTCGCTACTGACTCTACTGACTCTGCTATGGCTTTAAAGTGTTCCCCAAAGTTCATCCCCAATGCAGCAGTGTTAGGAGGTGAGGCCTATGAAGAAGCGATTTGAGACCATAATATTAAGTGAAATAATCAGATACAGAAAGTTAAACATCACATCCATTTCTCTTATATGGAAAATGCAAAATATAAATAAATTAAAGAGTAAAATAAAACAGAGATGGTAAGAAACTGGGAGGCAGACTTTTGGAGACAGGGAAAAGGATGAATGGGAAGGAGAGACAGAGATAGAGAGAGAATGAAGAGAGAGAGAGAGAATATCTTACTTACTTTTCTGGTTGCTAAAACAAAATATCCAACAACCACAAACTAAAGGAGGAAAGGTTTATTTCAGCTCACAGTTTGTAGAGGTTTCAATCCATAGTTGGCTAGCTCCAAGGCAGGATGACATGGCGCATGCACATGCCATAGGAGAAAAAGTCCACTCCAGTTGGGCAAGAAGCACCAAGCCCCCCTTTCCCTTTTATCCCCTCCAGGCCACAGTATTTTGGGTGGTGCCATCCACATCCAGGAAGGGTCTTCCATCATCCACATGTGGAATTTTGTAAACCCATCAGTGGACTAATTTAGTTATCACAACTTAATGCACATTTGCAAACCCACTCTATATCCAGCCACCTCTGAAAAGCCCCACTTACGAGCTCATGAGGCTCTGCAGGGCTATCTAGATGCAATCCTTCACAAAGAGGGGGGGTAAAGGGACCAGATATGTTCACTATATAGTTTGTATATGTACCAGTTCCCCCAGAAGTATGCAATTATTGTGTTTTGGAAACACACACTAATAAAAAGAAAGAGGTGATTAGGTCATGAGTGTCTTGCCTTTTTGAATGGATTAACATCACTGCTGAAGGTGTGGGTTAGTTAACATAGAGCGAGTCTGTCATAAAAATGAGCCCTTCCACTATGGGATGAAGGCCCTCACCAGAGGCCTGTGCCTTGACATTGCACTATGAAGCTTCCAGAACTGTGAGCCCCACAGAAATTTCTGTTTGTTATAAGTTGCTCAGTCTCAGGCATCCTGTTACAGCAACGCAGAACAGGCTAAGACTTTCCCTTGGCCTACCTGGCACCCATCTGCAGCAGGATCCCCAAAGAATGCTCCAGTTTCCCAACCTGTTTGGTCATTTTATTTAAATCTAGAGAAAATGTAAAGATGTCTTATTACAGTGTACAAAGGATTTTCTATTGCATTCAAAATAAAATCTGAATCCCTTGCAGGCCTCCTGATGTGCTCTCCCCCCCACACACACACTCACACTCACATACACACCTCTGTCCTTTTTCCTCATCTATTCCCATCTCTCCCTCCAATTCTCCCTGATCCACCCACTCTTAGAGGGAGGCAAGGCTGCCTGGAGGCTTCTTCTCAACTCTTTAGGACACTCTCCTAACAGGGACTTCTCAGAGAGGCCCCTTCACCTCCACCTGCCTCCCCCATGGCTCCCCAGCACTCGTATATCTGCCTTCATTTCCGCCATGACACTTGTCACCCCTTACTTTGCATCTTTTATACTTTTATTGGTTGTCTCTCAATGAGCAGATTAGTGGAGGATTTTGTCTGCCTTAATTAATGCTGGACCCCCAGCACAGTAACCACTGGGACCTACAAGGTGGTCAAGAAATCTTTCTTGGAAGATGCTAATGACTCTCTTGTTCCTGTTGTATCCCTAGCGCTGGTGCATACAGCAGGTGGTCAATAAACAGCTGTGGTCTAGGGACATGTTAATGTTCAGAATTGCCTGACCAAGAACTTGTTTGTTTCTATTTATGTTCTAATAAATGAATCAGGAATTACAGGAGTGATGGTGACCCCAGGACTCAGGTATTTCCTTCCAATCCTCCTCAACCCACAGAACATTATGAAGACAACTTTATTTTGTTTCTAAACAATAGTGAGGTATCTGATGTTTTAAAACCTCATTAAGCTCACCTCCTAATGAATATTGAATCACTGCCACAATTTATCACATCCTTTGATTTGCACATGTCTCTCTTCACAAGACATATTCTTTCTTAACCAGCATAAGAATTAAAATCAAGTATCGAACAAAGTTTACCAACATCCAAGCACTAATTTGTGGAAACAAATTTTACTTATCAAAAGATGTTCCCTTAAGGGAAGTGAACACTACATTGAAAGAACTATTTTTTTTCGTAAGTGTAATTTGGAAGGAACTCTTCCGCCTTTGGAGCAAATACCCAGATTGAAGTTACATACACAAAAGGCACCCATTTATCATGATCCAAACTCACAGCACTCAAGTGCCAGGGCTCTGTTATCTCTGGGCATCCTGAGCATTAGAGATGAATTCACCAGCAACAGAGACTAGAGTATTATCCTCGCACAGTGCTTTTGTGAATTCGATACTGCATAAAATTATATGTTTCCTCAGAAGTTTGGAACAATCTGCAACATTATAAGTTCTTGTCTTAAATTAAGCAGACTTTGGTTGATTACTTTTGCCAAATATCCCTTCCCTTTAAAAAGTGTTTCAGGAAACAACCACTTTTGGACCATGCATTTATAAAAAGAAAGCATTCAGCTCTCATGCACAACTGCAAAGCACCTGGCTGGAAGGATGTGGAAAGCTAGGTGGGACCCTGAGGTTTAATTCCTGGGTTGAGCTGTGCATGGCATCTGTGTTGGCTCCACAGGAAGAACGAACTGCTAGTAATTATTATTACATACTAAATGCATATTATAAAAATTATATAGTTAAATGTTATGTAAATACAGCCATAAAGATGATAATGGCCAAAATTTCCTGACTGCTTTCTCTCCACCAAACACTTAAAATGGGCACTGCCTCTATTCCCACAACAGTATGAGGTAGGACTATCACCATTCCCATTTTCTGTTGAGGGAAGTGGAAAAGAGAGAAGCCCAAGGTTGCTTGCCCAGGAGGACCACTGTTGCAAATGAAGTCCAAGCAAGCATGGGGATTCGAGCAGGGAATGGATGGGATGCAGTGTGAAGCTAACGGTAGAGTGCCTGGCAAACGCAAGCAGTCAGCTCTGGCTGCTACACCCAGATCTCTCAAGTTTTCAAGAGAAATCCACACAAGCTGGGAGTAGGGGTGGGAGACTGAAGAAAGAGGATCCAAGTTCAATCCCAGCCTGGGAAAGTTAGCAACTTAGTGAGATCTTGCATCAAAGTTAAAAAAAAAATTCAAAGCGCTGGGGTTGCAGGTCAGTGCCAAAGCCCTTGGTTCAATTCCTGGTACCAGAAAAAAACAAAACAAAAATGATGACTTAAATGTGCAAATTTTAAAAGTATATTATGCACATAAACAAAGCACACCTCCAGGTCACAACTAAACCTCTGAACACCATTTGATCACCTCTTGCCCCTTTTTCCTTTCTCCTGTGTTATTTCTATGGTTCATGTCTGATCTTTACAATAAATTCCATAGTTCTAAAAACAAGAACCCACATTTCATGCAGCTCTAGCCTCCTCCCAGGCAATGCTGGCTTTTGCTGAGAATATGTGGTGGCGCCTTAGGGAAGTCGGTTTCCCAAACTGTCAGAACCCCAATCCTGCCAGCTTTTGTTTCTGTGGACACAGCCACTCATCTGGAGTCTTACCTCCCACTTCCCACCCATCTTATGCCGAAAGCTGTCCATTCTAAGATGAAGAGGCGATACCAGCTTTCTCAGTGCGCTAAAGGGGCATTTGGGTCTGAGGGCATGAGCTATTCAAGCAGCTCCCTGATCTGCAGCCTCACTCAGGGTCTTTTCACCTATAGAGTCTTCCCCTTGCTCTGTCCAAATTTGAAGGAACACTAGAAAGGCATACTGGCTCAAAACATACACGACCGTATGTGTGTCCACACCCAGGACTTCAGAGCATATTCGTTCACACCTTGTGATGGTTAGGTTAAGGTGCTAGGTGGAATGGATTAAGTGATACCTTGGGAACTGGGAAGGCATTATTTCTGGTGTGCCTGTGAGGGTGCTCCTGGAAGATACTGGCATTTGAATCAGTGCATTGAGTTGAGAACGATTCACACTCATCCAATGTGGACAGGTACCATTCAGTCTATTTGGTTGAGGGCACTAATAGAATAAAAAAGGTAGAAGAAAGGTAAATTCACTCTCTTCTGGAGCAGATTTAACTATCTTCTCCTGTTCTTGGGCTTCAGATCTCCACATTTACCTGGTTTTTGGTACACTCATACCAGAGTCTGTCCATTCCATGGGGTTTTCAGATTTTTGGTGTAGGATTAAGCCACACTGCTGGCCTCTCTGGTTCTCCAGCTTGCAAAAGGCTTTATGGGAATTCTGAGCCTCTAGAACTTTGTGAGCCAGTTCCCATAACATATTGTCTATCTACCTATCTACCTACCTACCCATCCATCCATCTGTCCGTCCGTCTGTCCATCCATCCATCCATCCATATATTCCTTATTGGTTCTCTTTCTCTGGTGTGCATACACAGAACAACAGAACAAAGCTGGCCAGTGCACTCATCACAATTCAGAAACATGTTGAACAGAATTCAAGGATTGCTTATTTCTCTCATCTCCAGCTCAGTAATGAGGGAACAGAGAAGAAGGAGCAGGAAAAGACTAGTCTTTTCAGGATGACTGAGAATGGACTAACTCTTTTGACAATGAGGGAACTAGAGGAGGAAGCTTGTCATGGGGAAATGAGGCCAGGAAAGGGAGTGTGATTCTCCAGTGGCCCCTGGCCCATGGTTGCCTCCAATGTGGGGGCTCCATTAGAGTGGACTTTATCCAGACAGCATCTTTCTGGGAGGATGAAATTGTCTTGGAGGCTGGTGCTGAGCTCTCAGTGCTCTACCCTCATTATTTCTTTATTCTGATTGGGTGGCCCATTCTAACCCATTAGGAAAACAGCAGGAGATAAAGATGGGGCAGAATTGAGCATCTTGAGTTGTGAATGTTATCTCAGGTCCTGTGAGGCTGCAAACACCTACCTAGGGACACAGACAGCACAGCGATGCAACAGAGAATCTGTACATTCACCCCAAAGCCCTTCTACATGCCTACATGCACACACATGTGCATGTATACACACACACACACACACACACACACACACTGCTGAAGAGCCTTCAGCACAAACCACTACCTCATGCACACAGTGAGTCCAGGATTTAATGGCTGAGCTTATCTTGTGCCACATTCTCAAGGCTCCATTTTTCATTAAGCAATTTTTAAAGAGTTTTATGACCCCATGAACAATAATTTTTTTTTAGTGAAAGCAGACTGAATTGTAAGTGGTGGTAATTACACCAAACTAATTGTAGACAAAATTAGTAAGAGGTCAGATCCGTTTGGTCACAAAAGAAAATATATGGCTGGATCACACCTTAAATGATCTCTAGGAAATTAATTCATCATAGGAATAAAAGGAATCTTCCTAAATCAGCAGTGGCTTTCTCCTACAACATTTGCATGGGTAAGATTTCCTCTTTAGTTTTGTTTTTTGTTGGATATCCAGATACAAGTTTGTGTCAGAACTTCTATAGGACAGAGGACCAGAGGTCTCTTTAAGTGCAGGGGAGACCTTATGAACATTAGTTTTGAAACAGGGTCTTGCTGTGTTGTTCAGGCTGGTCTTAAACTCCTGCACTCAACTGATCCTCCTGCTTCAGCCTCCTCAGCAGCTGTGAGTGCCACTGAGCCAGGCTTTGTGGACTTTTTCCCATTCCCAGATTCTGAGGCATCTCTGCTAACATGGCCCACAAGGTTCTTTGTGCCTGGCCCTGCCTATGTTTTATAGCTTTGCCTTCCACCCCTGCTAGTCATGTAAGATTGTCTTTGTGCCTTTGACTTAAACATACTTCTCCTGAAATCTCTGCCTGCGATTTCTGCATCTACCTAAATCCTCCCTTCTCATCCTTCAAAACAGCTCAGGTATCAGAGTCTGGGAGCAATGGGGATTCGACCTTACCTCCCAGGTGAACTGGGTGTCCCAGCTCTGTCCCTCACAGGACACTGATTTTGCATTTTCATGAGCGCTTTTCTCCCTGCATTTTTATAATACCCTGAGACATGAGAACACATAGCAGGTTTCTAGATATTCACCTGACAGGGACTGGAGCCCAAGGTCTGGGGCTTGTGGCACAGTCTCACGCTGGCAAGATGGGTGATCTGTGAATGAGTGGGTCCTGCTGTCTCCAAGTCACACACTTGGCTGTCCTTGGTCACACATTATGCCTTCTCTATTCAAAGATAAGTGGTATTGATAAGCATCCACATCAATGAAGAAGAAATGAGAGGAGGAGGAGGAGGAGGAGAATGTGGGAAAGAAAGGGGGTAAGAACAGCCATACTGCTGAGACCCATACAGCATAGCGTCCGAAGCCTGGGAGAGCAGTGGGAGATGAAGAAGAAAGGAAGAAACCGAAACTCTTTTTGAAGTTTGGGACCAGGTAGAACCACAGCTTGTCGGGAGCTAATGATTGCCTGGAACACCATGCAGTCTTTATATATAGTATAAAGCAAACAGGAAGAGAAGGTGGGGCAAATAGTGCTACGTGGCCCACGTGGCCTAGGTGGAACTTAGTGTGATTGTTTCATGATCAGGACCTGTGCAGGAAGGGAACAGGGAAGGATACTCAATGTAACTGTCTCCTGGGGCTGTGCCATCCAGGGCCTACAATACAACAGACACAGTCTGTTTCACTCTGTCATCTATGGAGAAGAAAGACAGTAGGGGGGAGGTAAAGGGCCATCTTCAGAGTTGGCCCATGGGACCGTACGGACGTAGGAAGAAACCGACCCTTACACCTCAGTTTACTGGGGCTACCTAGGCAGAGAGGCCTATGGACCTCTGACCCCACAGAAGGAAAGTTCCAGATAGGGAAGGTTTTCAGGGAGAGAGCCTAAGCAGAAGTTCAGATTTCAAGAGAAAGAATATGGCTGCAAAGACTCAGAGCTATTCTGAAATCTTTCAGCAGTGGCTTCAGCCAAGTAGCTACAGGAAGGGCCCTCAGAGATACAAAATCTAAGAAAAATAGTCCTGGCATCTAATTACAACAGTGCAGTTTGCTGCTTTTATCTGTAATTGGACTGTATAGTCTTTCATTCTAATTTACTTTACATCTAAACTGTGATAATCAAGACAAGCAGAACAGAATGGTCTCTAACTGGCTATCTTACTGACACCCGTTAATGCCTAATTATAACAACTAAATTAAAGATGCGACCGTAAAGAGGTGGAATATCAGTTTGAAGCATTTAATTCTGTGGGAAGGAGTAGAGATTTTAAATCCTAAGTAAGAAAATCAATATTATGCCTCATTATATTGGTATTGCTAAATAGATTAATGAAATTAAGTATTTCGTTGTGTTGCTTTTCTCCCCCCAATGTTATCCTGATGCAATGATGGTGTGTAATGAAGGAGTACTGCAGGAGAAGAAGTCTAAATTGAGAGCCAATTTATACACAGAAATTGGGAGATAGCTAATCTCATTGCTAGCACAAGGGCTTTTGATATGGTTGGGTTTCTAGATAGGTATCATGGGTCTGGACTTTTGTAGTCTTGTAGAACAAAAATCAACTCCATTCAAAGCTAAGGAAGGTGCCTTCTTTTCTCTCCCTATGGACACATGTACCTACAGGTAATGTCTGGACAAGTGCAGCATGTAGGAGGACTATGTTTTGGAGTGAGCATCCTTGGAGCTTTTTGTGACAGTGTCCTCATAATTTATGGCAGCCTGCAAATGGCCAGTCATGAAAATGTAGAACAAAAGGGATAGAAGGAAGCTGGTCAAGTGAATGGAGGAACATATGAATTCGCCTAACCTGTTCAATTGGTCAAAAGCTGGAGCCAAAAGAGGCTACTGTTCAGGTTTGACAAGAAAGCCTGGAAGTAGAAAGATTCAGGTTTGTGAAGAGAAGACGTACTGCCCCTGGAACAGGTGAAGCAGTGCGTAAAGTGACAGCAACATGTCCACTCAACTGATTTTAATGAAACACTAACTTATTTATTTTATTTAGTTATTCACTTATTCAGTCATATGTACACATGTACATATAATTGCCCACCCTCACTCCTAAGCCTTGTACTTCAAAATCAGTGTAGGCCTTGAAAACACAGAAGCGAGAAATGATGATCGTGTCAATCATTCCGTAGACTTCTGCCTAAGCGCCTACACCATAGAGATGCACCAAAGGCCTTGCATAATACGCCGACCATGAGTAGAAATCACCTAGCATTGCATTTACTGACCAGTGAGTTATTGTGAGTGAACAACTTGAAGGCTATATTGTGCTAGGCCTCTCCTGGAGCTGGGGACAAAAAAAAAAAAAAAAAAAAAAAAGAACCACATTGAGGCCCTGAGGCCCTGCTCCCTGAAGTTTCCCATTTGTGAATGACTAGGCAACACAGGTCTGAGGTCTGAAGGGCTCACCAGACAATACAGCTTCAGCGAACGTATCCAGAACTCCCCAACCATAAAATCAAAAACAAAGACATTTTAATTCCAGCTTGTATTTGAATTGCCATTTTTGGAAAAAAGAATTTTATTTTGAATTCCGCCCTTGTCATCACCTTTTCAGATTTCTTGTGCCTTTACCAAGCTCTTCCGCATGCGCACTTGCAGTGGTGAGAAGGCAGCAAGGAGGGCGCCCAGGAGGCAGCACAAATGGGCTGAGTGCTCAGCAGGGGCCAGGGAGAGGCAGCCAGTCCTCTCGGAAAGGGGCAGTGTAGCTCCCGATCCCGTGGGCCACACAGGCTTCTAACTGGTGCTGCTGGCACTCAGAAGGCACATGCTGATTCTTCCCCCCAGACACACCTCCCAGCTGCACAAACAAAGCCAAATAAAGACTGCTTGCGGCCGCTGGTCCCACTGTGACAGATGTGGCGCCTTTGCTCCATCTTGTCTGTTCTTAAGGATTTTTTTTTTTTATTGCAAACAGACAGATGTGGCTTGTCCCTTCCATCTTGTTTACGATGCTGCAGGCACACCTGGACGAAAAGGTCCCCGCAGAAATCCTTGACTTCCGTTCAGACGGCTTGAGATGAAGCAGCTGCCTCCACAACACCGTCTGCTAATGACTGCAGGTTCTTCTGCACGAATAACCTGAGGAACCACCCGTGGCATAATCTCAGGCACATGAGCCTCACCATGAGTGATGTTCACATCGTGTACACACGCATTCGAACATGTGCTGAGGACCTACTGTGTGTGTGCTGCATAGCCTGACTCCTCATTGCAAGGCTGTTCCTGATGATCTGGCTTTGTGTCCACTTAGCCAGAGGACTCACTGCATTTCGAACACAGCTCTGACCCATTGGTAAGTGCTGTTGTTGCTGTTGTTGTTGTTGTTGTTGTTGTTGTTTAAGAGTAGGAAAAATTTATTGGGAGAAAAAAAGCTTCTGCCTAAGAGAGATGGAAGGGGGACCAGAAAGTGGGTTGCCCACCCACCCCACTTTTCAAAGATGTTTTATACAACTACGACCCTGTTCAGCTGGAAGTAGCCAGAACGGTCTTTGCCCTTTGCCCCCTCACAGGAGTTGGGGGTACTTCTTCAGGGGGGCAATACTGCAGATAAGTAACTTAATTAGATATCTTGTGTGCAGTTAGAGAGGGCCAGCCCAGAAGGAGCCAACATGGAGGACAATCAAGACACATTCACTGAAGGTCAGAATTGTAAAAAGAGAGAAACTACACACGCTTGTGCTTCCCCATTGGTAAGTATTGGAAGGCCTGTGACCATCACTGTGTTGATTCTCTACATTTCGCATGCAGTAATTCACAATCTGGTATGGAAAACAGACAGAGAAGCCACCGGAGTGAATGCTATACCTCAGATCAGAGAGAAGAGGGGAGGGATACCGGCAAGACAAACCCTAATAGGGGATATTCCTGCTCTCAGCCCAACTCTGCACCTTCTTACAATTCTGTGGCCTCAGCCATATGTTACAGGCTGTTTCCCTAGCACTTACTTCCTTACATTATAGAAGAGCAATGATACAACTTGTAACTTTCTGTGACAACTGCCTCTTTTTCTCAAGCTTGGGTGTAACAAGCCAATCACAAGACACAATGGCTTAAAAACAGCCACCGACCAGTTAGTCCATAATTCTGGTGCTGGGTGGAATGGTTCAGCAGCCTCAATTAGTCACTGCTGGGTTCATTTTTGCATCTCAGACCAGCTGCCTGGGCTGATGGCTGAAACATAAATTGAAGATATCCTCAGTCATGGCCAGTACCTGGCAAGCTGCTGCTCCAAACAATAAGTGTGACTGGGCCACATACCTCTCCTCACGCAGCAGCTTAACCTTAGCTTTTTCACATGGTGGCCTCGACAAGAGTGAGGTCAAATGTGCTTGTGCTTTCAAACCTCTGCCTGCTCCATGTTTTGCACTGTTTCATTGGCTAAGATACATCCTCAAATCAGGCCCAGAGTCAATGTGGAAGGTGTCACCTCAGAGGGGCCAGGAGGGGAGAAATGTGTGTTTCCTTTATAATCTACTACAGGTTTTTTTCAATTCTTGCAATTCAATTTCTAGCCTTTCCCATTAAATGTTTCAATCATTTCCTTTCAACATTTAGCATTTATATATGATGCACAGGTTCAGTTTTGATTCCATCTTTGATACGGATATATTTATAAAAGTATTCTTAAATCCCAACCGGGTTGAATTTTTTGCTTAAATTTTTCTTTTTAAAATAAATTTGCTACATTAGAGTCAGATAATTTGATTTGAATTAGTTCTCGTTTTTAGGCTTTAAAAAATGTCTGTCTTTGTGTGTCTCTCTCTATGCAAGTCTTAAAATGTCACGGAGATTTGAAAAAAGTCTATATTTGTTTCTTGACACAAATATTATAGATACAGATGTAAGTAGATTTAGATTTAGGTATAGAATTAGCTTTATCCATAATATTTTTTGAATTTTTCTATTGTTACTTTCTACCTCATGTTTTAATTTATGAGAAGAGTATGCCATGTTGTTGTGAGTTTTTACTTGATATATTTTTGTGCCATAATGTGAAAATAATTAAGAATTCATTAGTTATAGAAGAATTAAGTAATTTTTATATATCCCAACGTAAACTCAACAAATGCAATCATAATATTAAATGTTAGATTAAAAGGTCAAGTCCAAAATATATGCCAAGGAATGTGTACAAGAAATATTCTTTCATTTTAAAGACACAGGATATAAAAAGGTATGTAAGCAACATGAATGAGAAAGGTGACACAGCTATGTTGTAATCAGAAAGGATTTTGAAATAAAGAAGAGGACCCTGGAATGATCAGCAGCCAGGGTTCCCGAGGCAGCTGCTTCATCGAAAGCCATCAAGGATTTCTGCAGGTACCCTTTCTTCCACAAGTATTCCTGGAGCATCTAGGGTTGCAAACAAGATAAAAAAAAGGATTAACTGCACCTGTTTATAAAGACAAAAGTAGGCATTTTATAGAGAGAAAGCATCAATTCATCAAGAAGATATATGTAATCCCAGCACTCTGAGAGGCTGAGACAAGAGGATTGAACATTTGAGCCTAGTCTGGACAATTTAGCAACTTAGCAAGACCTTGGTTCAAAATAAAAAATAAAAGAATACTGAGGATACAGCTCCTTGCAAAAGCCCCAGGTTCAATCTCCAGTACCTGCCCAGCCCCCCAACGCACACACAAGCAAAAGAAGACATAAAATTCTAAGTCAAAGTACAGAAAACAACTGGTCCTCAAAATACATTAAGAAAATATTAATAAAACTAGCAGGAGAAATGGGCATATTCACAATTATGAGTGAAGACTATTCTCTTTCCAGTAGTTACTAGAGTAAATATACAAAAAAAATCTGGAAGTAGGATTGTCTGAATATTATCAAACAATTTAACCTCACTGAGCTGAAAAAAAACACTACATGACACATTTACCATAAGAGACCATCTGTTGAGAGATTAAAGAAGACTCAATAAATATTACATGTTGAAATTATATAGAACATTTTTTTCAGACCATAACAGAATCAAATCATTAGAGTTAAATTAGAAATTGACATATATAAAATATGTAATTTAAACTATACTGTGTTTGGAAATTAAACAAATTCTTCTAAATATGCTATGATTCAAAGAAAGAATAATAGTATAAACTGTAAAATATTTTCAATAGATAGTAAATAAAAATACAATATTTTGAAATCTGTAGGATACAACTAAAATGGTTCTTGAGGTAATTTTATAGCTTTAATTGCTTTTCTTAGAAAAGTGGAAAGGTTTAAAATCAAAGATTTATGATTTCAACTTAAAAGGCAAAAACAAAGAACAAATCAAGCCAAAAGTTAATAGAAGTAAAGAACCAATAAATTATATCAAAGCAATCAATAAAATAGATTTCTTTGAAATAATAAATAAAATGGATAATTACTAGTGAGACTAATCAATTTAAAAAAACACAAATTACCAACATCAGAAATACAAATTGAGACATTATTACAGATCCTACAGACATTAAAAAAATAATACAGAGTAAGCCAATAAATTTGATAATTTGGATGTAACATAAGTTATTTGAAGTAGACAATAATTATTGTGTATAATTAATAATAAAGTAACCTCCAAGAAGAATAAAATACAATTAGTCTTATATTTATTAAATAAATTAAATCCATCATTAAAACCTTCCCACAAGGAGATTCATAGCCAGATTACTTTACTGGTAAACTCTCTTAAATATTTTTAAAATAAATATCAATCTTTCATAAACTCTTTCCAAAAAGTAGAGAAGTTATTTTTCTATTTATAAAGAGAACACCATCTTGATACAAAAATCTGATGAAGGTATTACAAGAAAAGAACACTACAGACCAATAACCTTCACTAACATGTGTGATAAAATATCATTTACCAAGGATTAGGAAATTTAATCCACTAATATGTTAAAAGGATAATACATCTCAAACAAGAAGTTATTCCCAAAATGCAAGGCTGAATTGACATTTGAGATAAACCTGTAATTCACCACATAAAAAAGCAAAAATATCATTCAATAGATTTAGAACAAAAACTTTTGATACAATTCAACATCATCTTTTCTCAGTAAAACAGAAACACTGTAGTAGGAAAAGTTACAGCTAACAACATTACTTCAAGTTGGAAGAGTGAAAGTTTTCCAGTGAAGATCAGGAAGAAGGGGAGCATGTCTGCTCTTCTTACACAGGAACTCCCAGTCATTGTTATATCTGGAGAAAACCCCAGGAAAGTTACACAACTACTACTTGAACTAATGAGTTCAGTAATGTGACGATATACAAAGTATGCATGCAAAAATCAATTGCATTTCTATATATTACAAATAAAAATCAGACTGCACAATTTAAATCAGCACTCAAAAGATAAAAAATTAGAAATAAATTTAGCAAAGGATGTGCAAGAAATTCATACTAAAAATTACATATAATCTCTAAGAGAAAATTTAAACTATCTAAATACATACAAATTTGTACCCTCTCCATCGATTGAAATTCTCAATACTTTCAAGATGTTGATCTTCTGAACTTGATCTATTGATTCAGTTCTATGCCAAACAAATCCAACAAGGTTTTTAGAAAATAATAAATTTTTAAAACTGACTTTTACTCTTCAAGTGACCTGTTCTGTGTGCGGGGTGTATTTTTTCCCTTTTCACTTTTTTTTCACTTCTATTTCTTTTCTTCTCTACTTCTTTTCTTCTTTAACCTTCAATAAATGTTAAACTTTTACATTCAGTTGTCCTTCCCAATTCTTTGAAAAGGACAAGAGCATTTCTATATATTAGCAATATATCAACATACATGTAGTACAGTTAAAGCAATTTTGAAAAAGAAAGATAAAGGTTTCAAGATTCATTATAAAGCTGCAATAAAGGAAGGACTGTTCTTATTGGTCGGCATTGTGTCCAGTAGTTGCAGGCTCTTGTCCCATTCAAAGAATTGGGTGAGACAACTGCATGTAAAAGTTTAACACTTATGGAAGGTTAAAGAAGCAAAGAAGTAGAGAAGAAAAGAAGAGGAGTGAAAAGAGAAAATACACCCAGCACTCAGAACAAGTCACTTGAAGAGTGAAAAAACAATGGCTACAAGGACCAAGGTCACCAACTTTTATATTCTTTTTCTCACATCAGATCCTGGCCTTGAAAGATGTTCTATTCTGTGATTTGACAGATTTCCATGATTAGCAGGTTACACTCTATTGTCTAGTCTTCTTTCTGATTTTCCATGATTGACAGGTTAAGCCCTATTGTCCAGCCTCCTTGCCGTACCCTAATCAACTGCATCACTATGGTTTTGTGTATAGGTAAAAATATCAATGAAACAGAAAAAAAGTGTCTAGAAATAAATCCACATCTATAGAGTGAATAAATGTTTAATGAAGGCATTGAAGTGAGTCTATTAAAAATAATAGTCCTTTCAGTGAAATATCTCAATATTTATACAGAAAAGTCTTTAATTTCTACCTTATACCACAGACAATAATTCAAAGTAAATTGTAGACTTAAACCTAAGTGTCAAAATAAAGCTCCTAGAAGAATATCTTTATGACCACAAGGGAAGAAAAGATTTCTTACAGAAAATCCAGAAACATTATATAAAGAAGAATAAATAAATTGACCTTCACTAAAATTAAACAATATTGATAAATTTTTGATATTGATTTTAAAATTGAATAATAAGTTGATATTGAAAAATAAATGTATAGGGCATTGGTAAATAAATATATTGCCATTGATAAAGATATTGATAAATGAAGACAATGATAAATAAATTGATGAGAGAACCAAAAACTAGGAAATATATCAAATAACTTGCATTTAGAATATATAAAATTCTTATAACTCAATTAGATGACAAATGACACAAGATAATGGTCCAAAATATTAAACACACACTTAACAAAGAACATGCAAAACTGTGTAACGCCATTAATTATCAGGAATGTTCTAACCTTGGGAAATGACTACAAACCTTAAAATGTCTAGAGATAAAAGGAATGACTAAGCAAAATGTTGTCGAGAATATAGTCATCTGCAGCTCCCATACACAGATGGTGGTAGAGCAAAATGGTACAGTAAAATGGTACAGTAAGAAACCATTTCAGTGGTTTCTTGTAAAACACACATATACCTACCCCATGATCTACTGATCCACTCCTTGATATTTATCTAAGAAAAAATAAGTTGAATATCAACAAAAAGATTCTTGCACAATAATGGTAATAGCAACAAAAAATACTGAAAAGGAAAACAGACCAACTATCCATCAATAGTAGAATAAATTTTAAGAATTATGGTATTTTTGTACAATGGTGTGATTTTCAGCAATAATAGAATAAAACATAATGCATGAAACATTAGAGAAGAAACTGAAAATTATTACCCTCAACAAAAATACAGGCAAAATAATGCATGCTGTATGATTCCATTTACATGAAAACCTAAGAGAGACAAAACAAATCTATGATGATAGAAATTAGAACTATGTTTGCTTTTGGGAAGAAGGGAGCGAGAATTTACTGGGAAGGGCAGTGAACAGCTTTCTCTAATGTGGAAATGTTGTGTATTGTGATATGAATGTGGGTCAATCTGTGTGCATATTTTTCAAAATCAATCTACCTATATGTTTAATTTAATATCTATACATTTTGCAGCATGTTAATTATATTCCAATACAATTTTTAAAATCTTGATGGATAACCTTATCTCTCATTAGTTGCAGTTCTCAAAAATGAACCCCAACCTCCAGTCCTGGCATTTTGCAGGTGCCAAAAGAATGAGTTGGCAAACTACAATCCAACATAATTCTACATGCACTTTTCCTCCGACCACAGCCCCCTGCACCATACATACATTGCACCATCCACACTGTAGAAAGAACAGATTTTAAAAACAGGATGGAATCTTGCCCAAATTTATTACTGAACATAGATTCCGGGTGGACAAAAGAACCAACCATCTCTCTTTTATAGTCAGGCAGATAAAACAGTTAAAACACATCTTTCTGAGTAGTTTAAACACTTCCCTACTTTGGAAGTTTGTTTTCATTAGGTTTTGATATTTTCCTGGCTTTAAGTGCTAACTGGTTCATACACTTGAAATAGAAAGTGCACTCTATTTAGTCAGCAAAGGTCCCTTCCATCTTATCCCCAAGCCCAGTCAAAATTCTCTCTGGAATCTCAAGTTCCATGGCTCCTGAGCAGACATCCCTACATGGATAGTTATAAATGTCCCAAGAAACTCACCATGAGGCTGCAGCCTGTAAGTTGAAGCTTGCAAAATTCCCCAACCCCCTTTCCCATCCTGGTTATGAAAACACATGGAAAATTCTCAGGAACCTTAAAAATCCCATTTGGCTTGATCAGTAACACCAAGGTTTGAATGTCTTCAAAATAAGCTTTCTAATCATGCTAATTAATAACTCTCAAAGACTTGGGAAGTCAGTTTCTAAATTGTTAAGGAGGAAAAACAAAATGCTTTGATGATGTTCTGAATTTGTGTTTGAAATTTCAGTGAAATATTCATCCCTTATTCTCAAAAAACAAACACGCAGTTAACATCCTTCAGCCTATCTTATTAGACCCAGAAATCCCATCACTCTAAGTTAGTGGAATACAAATTATTAGCTTCATGTAAAAATCATTATGAGATAATGATAAGAAAAAATTATCATGTTCTCCCAGATACCTTTCTCCTATTGTTATGACTTGGATAAGGTTTGCGTGTGCTCATGTGTTGGAGGCCTGGTCTCCAGTTTGTCCATGTTGAGAGGTGGTGGGTCTTTAAGAGGTGGGACTTAGTAGGAAGTCATTACTGGCCCCTCCTCTGAATTACTATTTGACTTCCTATCTCACCATGTGATGTCTCCCTCCATGCTCTTACCATGATGTGTTGACCATGAGTTGATGCAGCCATGGGCCCCTTAGAATCTATGCAATGCTGTTTGGACTTTGTGTCTCCAAAATTTGGAGCTAAATAGACCTCATCTTTGTAAGTACCAATCCTTGAGTATTTCATTATAGTAGTAGAAATTGGACTAAAACAATACTTATAACCCAAATTTGTCTTTTAGGAAGTTTTTATCCATCAGTCCTTGCTGCACTAAAATAAATTAGGGTCAAGGACAAAGGGCTTTGCCAAAGGGAGAATTCTCAAAGAATGACAAGCATTCTTCTAGCTGCTTCTTTCCTGAATTACTCCAAACCCAGCTCTGTCTGACTGAGTTAGAGAGGATAGATCCCATCAGACATGCAATGTTCTGGTATGATAGGAATCAGGGTATCTGGCCACCTGTCCCAACTCTGCCACTATATAACCATCGATAACTCCTTCAGTCTTATTCCTGTGCATTCTTTTTGTAACTTACGGCACTGTTCTCCTCTTCCCTCTTTCTATTCTATTGCAGTGAGCAGTTCTCCATGCACCTATGGACTAACTGCTTCAACTATTCTTGGGAATCCCAGCTCTTCATATCTTCTAAGACAGTGGTGGCAAACCTGTGGCACATAGGCCTCAGTGGACACACAGGATCCTATCTTTCGGCATGCATGACAAGTCACCTCAGCACCATCCCTGCTGCAGAGCATCAGATAACAGTCCACATAGGGGCCATGCACATGCTCAAAAAAGAGTAGCTGCACCACAAGCAGTTTGGGCACCTGATATCTAAAAGATTTGCTATCACTGTTCTAGGACAAATGGTTCTTAACTATGGCTGCCTATGTGAATCACCTGCTGAACATTCTGTTAATAATAATAATTATAATAATAATATCCCATGTCCCATCTTTCCAACAAAAGGAAACTCCAGGGAATAGCAATAGAGGATTTTCTAGATTTGTTTATCAACTCTACACAACCATCAGAGTTGATAAACTTATCTAGAAAAGATTGTGCAATCCATTATTGCTTTTGTAGGTGCTGATTCCTTTCTATCAAGCATTCGGACACAATTAATTCTCACACTACAAAAATTCCTTCATAAATTCCTCTGCTTCTCTATAGAAATCTTCCAACTCTATTTTTATGACATATTAATTGTTTGATTTGTTGACTTTGACTTGCTATAATAAAGTTTAAGAATTTTTTCCATCTACATTCACAAGGAATATTAAACTAATTTTTTTATGCTTCCTATGTCTGATTTTTAGTGTCAGGGTTTTTCTGGTCTTAGATGATGACTTGGGAGGTGTTTTCTCCTCTTACAGTTGGTATTATTTCTTCCTTAAAGGCTTGGTAAAACACACCAACTGAGCTAGATGGACATAGAATTTTCTTCATGGGGAAGTTATTAATTAAAATTTCAGTTTCTCTACTAGATACAGGGCTTCTCGAGTTATCTAATTCTTCTTGAGTAATCTTTGACTGGTTGTGTCTTCGGAGAATTTTTCTGATTCACTTTAGTTGAATTTATTGTCAAAGTAATTTATTCTTTCATTATGCTCAGTATCAGTAAGAAGGATACAGTGTGTCCATTCTCATTCCCTTACTGGTAATTGTTATCTTCTCTCTCTCTCTCTTTTTTTTTTTTTTTTTTTTTTTTTTTTTTTGGTGCCGGGGATCAAACTCCGGCCCTTGCGCTTGCACAGCAGACAGCGAAACCACTGAGCTAAATTCCCAGCCCTGTCTTCTCTTTTTTGTCAAACTCAATGTAGCCAGATACTTTCTGACTTTTTTCCAGTACTGAGGATTGAACTCAGAGCCCTGTGCACACTAAGCAAGCACTCTACCGGTAAGTTACACTTCCTGTGAAATTTTCTGATTTTATTCACTTGCTCAAAGAACCACTTTTTGGTTTCATCAGCCATCCCCACTCCTCATTTTTTAGTTTGCTGGTTTCCACTCTGATTTATAGTATTTTATTTTTTCTACTTACTTTTAGTTTCATTTATTCCTCTTTTTCAAACTTCTTAAGCTGGAAGCTGAGATCATTGCTTGGTAATCTTTGGGTTTTTTTATATAGATATTTAGTGCTATAAATTTCCTTCAAAATACAATCATTAATACAGTGTGTTTTTACTTCATGCAGTTCCAAATACTTTCAAATTTCAATTTGTATTTTTTTTGACAAATAGGTTGTTTATAAGTGTGCTGTTTGTTTTCCAAATATTTACGGATTTTCCTCCAATATTTCTGTTACTGACTTCAAATTTCCCTTCACTGTAGTTATAGAATACATAGTTAACATGAACTGAATTCTGCACATTTTTATAGATAATCTTTGTAGCTCAGAATACATTTGATCTTGGTAAAGTTCCATGCGTACTTTTCAAGAGCTGTCCATTCTGTTGTCATTGGCTGGAACGTTCTATAAATGTTAATTCCCTAACTTCCTTTATCAATTAATGAGAGAAGTGACTTAAAATCTCAGATTAAATTGTACATTTGCCCATGTTTTCTCTTCATTCCTCCTGGAACTTCTCTCTTGTCATTTCTTTTCCATTGTTAGAATCATTGTATGTTATTGCCTAATGTCATTTTTTAAACATATAGTTTGTCCATTTTTTTTTAGGCAGGAAAGTATTTCCAGTCTTTGTTACTCCAATTTGGCTAGAACATGAATTTTAAGTTATTTTTGACACCGATTTCTTTCTTATCTACTCTAAATCCAAATTTCTTTCCAAAATATCTCTTGAGTAGTACTAGCTTTTCTCTGTTTTCATTGCCTTCTCTCAAGTTCAAAGCATTAATAATTTAACTACTTTCCCAGACTTGGTGTGTAGCCAGTAGTTCCCAAAAGATTTCCTTTTATCCATTTTGCCTAAGCCACTTCCCCACCTGTCCTTCATAGAACACTAGGAAAGCCTGTACACCTCACACCACACCACCTCTCCATGCATAAATTTTTTTCAATGCTTCTGTTTATTCAAAAGAAATTACCAAAAAATGAATAAATAAACCACATAAAGTGAATAAACAAACCACATAATGGAATGAATTAATTGTAACTTATGTATGACCAACAAATAATGATATCCAGAATATTTAAATGATTTTTAAAATTCAAAAAGAGACATTAATTGGTACCATAGAAAAACTATAAACCAGCCATTGACAAAAAATGACCCATAAACATATGAAAAGATGCTCTATCTCTTTCTTGTTAGAGAGATGCAATTGAAATTATAGTAACACACCAAGCATCTCCTTTAAATAGTAAGCTGTCAGAAAGTCTGACAATATCAACTGCAAGCAATAGGAACCAGAATAGACTGATGGAAAATATAAAACACACCACTTAGAAGAATAATTAAATTTGAAAATATACATGCTATATAACCTAACAATTCTGCTCTTGGGTCTTTGGCCCAAAAACTTTTACAAATGATTATAATGATGTAAATGTGATAATGTTCTAAAATATTGCTTGTAATAACAACCAAAATGCATATAGAATTATAAAAGGGAAATGATTAGTCATGCCATGAAATACTACGCTGGAGTGAAAAGGAATGAATTGTGCAAACTGATACCATTACGGGTGTTATCTAAAAAACAGCGTAGAGAAGATGCCAGTTACAGAAAATTTCAGTGTGATTAAATAAAATCCAGAAGTAAGCAAAATGTTGTATTTGCTTGGAGACACAAACATATTATCATAGTTTTCTCAAAACAGAATGTGAGATAAGGACTTATGTGCAGATAGTTATTTGAAAATTGCTTCCAGGAAACACTTAAAGGAGAGAGAGTAAGTTAGAAGGAAGGAAAGGCAGCCAACAAGTGATGTGTTACTAAGCCACTACCATCATGGGTAATTGGAGCTGAAACGGCAGGGATACTTTACATTTCAGGATATCTCATCCAAGGGGGCAAGGAGTCAGGGTATTTATATGCTAACTCCATCTGTCTTTGGGACTGGAAGGGAGATATTAATTTCTCACCACTTCTAGTCTGCCACATGGTGGCGAAGTAGCTTCTGGTGCCAGAGAAACCCATTAGGCAAAAGAAAAAAATGGTAGTTACTAAAAATTGCAAGTTGATCCTAATGCACTAGACTGGAAAGATGGAATGGGAATCCATTGAGAACAGTGGCTACTTTTGATGACTGAGAACAGAGTTTAACCAAGGAGAGGTACATAAATGTTCTGGTCATTTTATTTCTTAGACCTGGTCGTGGGTTCTGGCATGAAACAGCTCACATGTATGATTGGGGAAACTGAGGAGCTGGTTACAAAGGTGAGGTCAAGGTGTCTGGAGAACACAGGGAGAGCAGGGGTTTTTACACATTGACTGGGTGGAAGGGAGAGTGGCTGGGGAAAGTTCCTGACACCAGGAGCTGAGAACATGCCAAGGGAGGGAGCCAGGAGCTTCAGTCCTGCCTCAATCTGTTCAGTCCCTCCAGTTTCCCCATGGTGCTCTGAACTCAACAAGAAGCCAGGTGAGGGCAAGCAGAAGAGACTCAGGTAGGAGACTAGGAGATGTTCAGGACAATTGGTAAACTTTTATATTTTTGACTGGCTTCAATATCACTGGATTTTTTAATTTATTTATTTTTTTACTATGACTGTAGTACATCATGTTTATATTCCCTCTGGAGTGTGTACCTATAATGGTATTAAATTGCCTCATGCGGAAACCCCTAGACTTAACATACCACTTGTCTGCCTCCCCGCTCAGTTCTCTAGCCTCAGCCAGGCTCACCTGCCTTGATCTGTCTTTGGTCAACACTGGGCTCCTCTGCAGTCCTATGAATTCTCCCCTCTTTCCTGCCATCAGAGTCTCAGTACATGCTGTTCCTTTGCCATGCAATACTTTTCTTATTATCTTTGTTCATCCAACCCTGAATGTTTAAGTTGTAGGCTCCAGTTTAACTGTCTTACTCCGCAGAATGCTTCCCTGTGGCCTGAGACCACTCAAATCCCCTGATGCCCACATTTCATATGGATGAGTCTCCCTGACGATTCCACTGTAATGGCTTATTACTATATTGCTAGCACTGGCAACCTACATCCAATAGTCAGGATCTCTTTCCGGGCTGGGGAAATTAACTTTATTTTGGAAATAATCAATAAATTTGGGATCTGAGACAAAAGTAGGAAACCTGACACTGTTCATCACATAGCACCTGTCACCTCAGTGAACACTGACACTATATTCCAGCTTCATTCAGAGAAAATGAAAGAATTTTGGAAGACTATCTATTAAAGTATTTAGCCCATATTTCTCACCTTATTGTTGCAATACAATGCTTATTTTGTCCCAGGGTCTTAGCTCCTTCTACAATCCATGCCTAACATCAGTGCCATCAAATGCAGCATGAACCTCAGAAAGTCTTACGTTACTGAAGCACACAAACCTATGCAGGACATAGTATACAAACATGTGTGGTCAAAAACTATGGTGAATGTTTAATATAAAAATATAGAGAGACTAAAAGACACATCGCCATTAATACCCTTAAAATACTTTTTAAACACACTTATCCCATTGTGCTTGCCACTCCGTGAAGCAGTTCTGGAAGTCCTCTTTTCTGAGTGTCTTTCGTTGCTCTGTCATGGCTGGTTTGATATCCTAAACTGATTTAAGACATTTACCTTTCATGATCATTTTAACTTTGGGGAAGAGAGAGAAGTTGCATAGTACCAGATCCAGTGGATAAGGGGGATGAGGATGCACCACAATATTTTTATTAAACAAAAAATCCCATAAATGCATTGAATCAATCCAGGACATTGGGGAAGCCATGAAAAGATTTTCATGAAAGGGGACTTCAGAACTACTGCTTCATAAAATGCCAATATTGATGGGATCAGTGTATTTGAAATGAGAGAGAACATTTTGAGGGGGGATTAATGCCAACATATCATTTACCATAATAAAATTGTATTTATTTAAACATCCACCATATTTTTTGATCAGAACTCATACTTTTCCCAAAGCAAGAGCAATGCGTGTAGCTCAGGAAAGCTGAGATGGTGACATTGGTTCACTTTGAGTTTGGGGTACTTTCATTAACCAGGTGAGATTCTACTTTAGTATCACATGGATATTAAGGAACCAAATTGGCACTTAGCCCCAGTTCCCTGGTCCCTATCTCCCACACATTCTTTGGCACCAAGACTGCCCAGAGTGGCTGCGCCCTCGAGAGTAACCCCTACCCACCCTCCCAGTGCCACCCACCCTTCACCCCTGCCTCCAAGAGACCCTACCCTGTGCAGATATCTTCTCCCAAGCACCCCTCTGGAGAGCTTGGGGCTGCTTTCCCACTCCAGACATAGAGCAATTTCTCTCTGAGACAGGCATAGGACATAATGAATGAGTAAGACCTTAAGGAAAAAAGAGAGTAAACCATATTTTCTTTCTTTCCAGATAAAAATAATATGCCAGCATGTCAGAATCTCCTGTGATAGAGCTAATGTCCAGGAGCAAAATGGGAAAAAAGCAACCTCCTCTCACTAATGCGAACATAACAATCCCCTCTGACGACCAGAGAGCCACAAAAATCCTTCTCCAGAGATGGAACTGGGTGAGACCAACGAAAGTTCTAGAGGAAAAATCTTCCCTTTGCTTCATTTTATCCCTATTCCATAAGTACAGCCAGAAAATATCTGTAAAAATTAACCTAAAGCTTAATGGCTTATGTAAGAATGCCTTAATAAAAATATGTTGGTATGGTTATTGAACTGTACAATTAAACCCCTCCCACTCGATACTTTTCAGCCTAATTTCTGTCTGAAGCTTATTCAGCAAACCAAAATGCCAATGCTTTCCTTCAATTTCCACTTCTTTGAACCTGCTAATTTACGAATAAGAAAGGATTTATTTGTGTTATTAGCTACATGTAACCTCTCATTGAAAAAGTAGTTTTAAATACTGAAATCCTGAGATGCTTTGAGATCCACCAAATAGCTAAAGGATGACTTTGATTTTTTTTTTCTCCAAGCTGTGTTTGATTTACATCAATTAGATCCTCCCCATAAGGTATCATATCACAGGAAGGCTAATAACCCAGAAATAACCTCATTAAAAGAGACAGCATATCGGTCTAAACAGAATGAACTCTAAGCAGAAAAATTAGTGACCTGGAAAGTAGCAGGAAGAGGTAATGGCAGTACCAAGGGAAAAAAATGCATCCCTGTTAGTGAGTCAAAGGAGAAATCACCAGCAATAAAGTCAAAACACAATAGAAGCAGAAGTTGAACATTTTTTTTAATGTTTTTAATCTGTTCAAATCCTATAACATGCAATTTATTTTCTCCCAGTCAAAAATAGTTTCTGGAATTGTGCACATATTCCCCATAGACTCAAACACAAGTGACCCCCAGTATAGGCCTGTTCCTATATTGGAGGTATTGACTGCCACCGCTTTGGGGGCTCTGAATTTTCCCACTGGAATGAACAGATTCCCTGGGTGCACGGGCCTCTCTTTGACCATCACCTGCCTGACCCCCCACTCATGCAAGGCCTTTCTCTCCTTGGTATGCAGACACACCACCCAGGCTATGCCACAAACCATCAGGGGCACCAGGTCCCCCTCTGTCAGCCCATGCCGATTCCAAGGGCCACCTCCCTTGACTCTCCCTGAAGCTTCCTCTATATGAAGTGGTTAAAAACAACAACAACAATAACAACAACAAAAAGCAAAACAGAAAGCAGTCATGTGAGAGGGAGACCATTTCTAACCACAAAAGGCAGCAGAAGGAGGAGGCAGACATGCTGTCCTCAAGCACCTGCTAGTGAACTAGTCAAGCTCCCCAGGGAGATCCTGGGGGCTGCATTCAAACGGCACCCAGAAGCTGTAATTCTAGCACTGAGGGAAGCTGAGGTGGGGGGATCACAAGTTCAAGTCTCACCTGGACAAATTACCAGGACTCTGACTCAAAAAAAATGATAATAGTAAATAAAAAATAAAGACCGAAGCTATAGTTCATTGCAAAGTCCCTGGGTTTGATCCCTACTGCCACACATAAAAGAAAGGCATCAAGTTTCTCAGTCAATAAGAGTGATGCTTAAATGAAGAAATACAACTAAGCTTGAAATGCATATGTGATTTTTATAGCACATTAAGACTGGGATTGTGTTTATATTGGTGAGAACCTCTCAGTTGGCTGTTGCTGACATTCCATTGCTTATTCTTGGACAGGTATAGGAATCATCTTTTCAGGGACCATGGCTTTTGACCACTTCCTGAGCCACATAAAATATAGGAGCCTGAGTCCTTGCTCAACCCAAGAAAAGAATCAGAAAGTTCACTTGTGATATTATGAAACATGCATTTGGTTTCCATCTCTCTTTCCTGGCATGCACCTTCTAGAACTCTTGGAATTTTCAACATGACTGTGTTTTTGTGTGTTAATAAGTCAATCCTTGACTGGCAGCCCCATAGGTAGCTGCAGAATAGGGGTGACCACTAGAAAGACCAGGTAGGAATTAGAGTTGGGACTTTGTTTCCACCCTCAACCTCCAGGAAGGCAAGACCAGCCAAAGGTTAAGTTGATCAACATTATTTAATCACTCATGGCTATGTGAGGAAGCCTCTATAAAAACTCAAAAGGACAAGGCTCAGGAGTTCCTAGATAGCTGAACCCACGGAGGCTCCTGTAGAGTAGAGCACTCACCCAGAGAAGACACAGAAGCTCCCTAAGCCTTGCATATCCATCTCTTTATCTGTCTTTTTTCTACTTCTTTCTATTTCTCTTTTTCCTTGAGTTTCCTGAGCCACTACAGCAAATCAATCAGCCCCTGAGGAGGGGTGATGGGAATCCCAATTTATACCCAATCAGTCAGAAGCACAGGCCACAGACTGAGTCTTGTAAATGGCATTGGAAGTGGGGAAGGGAGAGTTTGGGAACAAGCCCTCAACAAGTGGAACTGGATGCTATTCTTGGAAAGTAGCACCAGAAATGAATGCAATTAGAGGACACCCAGCTTGTGTCCCCTGCAGAATAAACTGTTTGCCTGATATGGAGGGAGAGACTGCCACACATTTGTCGCAGAAGTCCTCTGTGTTGATTGTTGAGGATAGAGGAGAAATTGAGTTTGTTTTTTTCTGCTCATCGCCCATATTGAGCTGGAAGCAGGGGTCTGGGAGACCCAGTGAAGAGGGCTGAGATCTCAGCCCCAAATGACCCATGTGGAGGTCATCAGGGGATCTGGGACTTCAGAACCTCCACAGATAATTCAGTCTGTGTCTTTCCTCCATTCTTCCCTCCCTACTGCAGCCCCCTGCAGCCACCAGACTCTAGAGTACTGATTATTCCTGGGCAGGTAAAGCCACCACACAGGAATTACCTCTCTAGGGTTTTGAGCAATTCCTGGGAAACATGAAATACAGGAGCTTGAGCCCTTGCTCAAGCCAAGAAAACAGTCAGAAAGGCCACATGTGATATTGGGGAATACATATTTGTTTTTCATCTCAGTTTCCTGACATACAACTCCTAAAATCATTGGAATCTTCAACATGATTGTGTTTTGTATATTAATAAGTTGACTTGTGGCTAATAGCTCCTAAGTAGCTTCAGGGTGGGGTTTATCACCAGAAAGACCTCACAGTGGGTTGAGTTGTGAAGGGGAGATGCAGGAAAGATAAGGGTCGAGGACTCCGTGAAGAAGTCTGACAAGCCACTTGGTTCCCAGCACCAACTCTCCTTCCCCTCTCTGTCCCTCATGAAATCACACATGCAGATGGGCAAGCGACTCCAGACCTCTGTGACCTTGGCAACACAACACACTGGTTTTGAGGCCATACCCTTTTTCCTTCCCAAAGTACCCTCCAATCGGGTCCAGTGTCCCTTTCCATGAGAGCGAGGCCCATCTGTACCTGTACCCTCTCTTTGCCTCTTCCTCTCCTGAGCGACAGAGCCTCAAACCCCAGCTCCCCTCCCTGCCCTGACGTTAAGGGGTTAGTGCAAAGATGCTCATGAACACTCAAAGCGTCACCTTCTAGCCTAGCTCTAGAATCACAAGATCCCTCCCTTTTGGTCTTGCTTTTGTTGTCGTTGTTTCTTAACATTCTGGAAAAGTGACCCATGTGCATGTTAGGACACAAACCTCAGACCTGGACTTTTGCACAGGCTCAGCAGGAGACTCAGAGACTTGGTGAGGACAGTGGCCAGGAGAGAAGGTAAAGGGGGTAATTATTGTTAATTTTTCTCTTTTACCAAAACAAAAAACAAATTGAAGTCAGAAATCAGGATTTTTGGTATAAAGTCTCATAAAGTTTGTGATCAACTCAATAACAGATCAGATTTTGTTTTGTTTTGTTCCGTGTACTAGAGATTGAACCCAGGGCCCTGGCACTGAACTACATCCCCAGCCCTCTTTTCTTTTCATTTTGAGATAGGGTCTCACTAAGTTTGCTAAGGATGGACTGGAACTTGAGGTCCTCCTGCCTCAGCTTCCCAGAGTGCTGGGATGACAGGCCTGTCCCACTGTGCCTGGGTTCAGTCACAGTTTTAAGCATGAGTTACCAATCCAGCCCTTGGTCTGGAGTCTGTACACCGTCTTCTAGGAGATGTTGAAAAGCTCACAAAGAGAAGCACCCACCTCTCCCATAGCCCAACCAGCTGCAGCCCAAGGCTGGGAAGATGTCACATGCCTGAGAAAACCTAGGGTATCTGCCTTTTCATCTCCTACAAGAAAACAAAGCTCCACACTTGTCCTCCCACCTGCTGCGGTGGGATATGTTGGCATTGCTCACAACATCATTAAGGCAGAGGAAATAACTGTAAAGCATTTCACTCTATTCTGTGAGGATTGCCAGAGAGCTAAGAGCTTCTTAAGCAGATTCATTCCAAGTCATTTGGGCCCCTTCTATAAATAAAGCTTTAGACAGTTTCAGAAAAGGGTATTTATTTTCCTGATACATCATAACTGCTCCTTCAGTGCCTTTAGCCCTGTTGGGTGATCTTCAAGCACTTAGTTCCCTTTCACCTAGTTAGGCCTCTGTGTAGGCAGCAAAAATGGAGATTAGCTCCTTGGAGGAGCGGGCACCTGACAGGATGTGGCCCTCCTCACCGAGGACTTGCTCTGATCCAAGCCAATAATGCAGAGCCAGTAGCACATGCCAAGGAGAAATTGTTAATAAGCAGTGGCTGCAGAGCCCAAGCCAGTGCAAATATTTTTGAAGTGGCTACGGGCTACAGGGAATGGGTAGGAAGAAGGGTGGCAGGAACTGTTGTGTTTTTCTCAAAGCATCAGGGAAAGAGCACAGAAACAACTATAGGAGACAATGTTTTATGTGGGCACAAGTGATCACAAGGAAACAATTCTTTCTCTTTCTGGGTTTCACTGTCTTTCATGGTTCAGGTTCTGTGGACAAAGCATGGAGCCCAGGCTTTCTCATCCTCGGCACTATGGAGGTTCTGGGATAGGGTAACTCTTGTCATGAGCTGTTCCGTGTAGTATACTATGCTTTGCGACATCCACTGGACTCTAGTACAGCGCTTTCTCTCACTATGACAACTAAAAGTGTCTCCAGACATCAACAAATGTCCCCCAGGAGAAAGAATCATTTAAAATTATTTATTTTTTTCCCCAATACCTGGGATTGAACCCAGGACTTTCACATTGAGCTACATCCCAACTCTTTCTTTATTTTTCATTTTGAGACATGATCTTCCCAAGTTACACTCACCATACTTCTGTACCCAAGACTATCTCCATTTGCAATTTGTGAGGTAATCACAAAATCTTACATCAGCAGAGGAAGCAGAAATGCTCCACCTGCTCAGTAAAGTAGTCTCCTCTTATGAATGGGACATCTGTTCCAAGATCCCCAGTGGGTGCCTAAACCATGGAAAGTACTAAACTCTATGTGTACTGTTTAGTCCTACATATTCATATCTATGATGAAGTTTAATAAACAAATTAGGCACAACAGGAGACTGACGATAACTAGTAATCAATAACAACATACTATAATAAAAATTATGTTTGCTTGATTTCTCTTTCCCCCAAAATATCATACATAATATCTATTAAACAACATCCATCTTATGATGATGTGAGATGATGCAATGTCCATGTAATAAGATGGGTAAAGTGAATGATATAGGCTTTGTGACTTAGCCTCAGGCTCTTATTTAAGGATAACTTGAACATAAGCTCTAAGATAACTCAACATTCAATCTCATAACCAACCAGTGACTAATGGGAGGGTAGCACATACAGTGTAGATACACTGGACAAAGGGGTGATTTGTGTCCGATGCTGGATACTAAGCAGGATGACGTAAGATTTCATCACACTATGCAGAACAGTACACAGTTTAAAATTTATGCTTATTACTGGAACTCTCCGTTTGAGATTTTCAGACTGCAGCTGGGTAACTAAAGCCATGGAAATTGAAACTAAAGATAAAGAGGGTCTACTATGTTCACTTTCAACCTCATCACAAGCCCACAAATAATACTTACATCCTTTAGACTGGTCTGAAATCCCAATGAAAGAAGATGAATGTTAGACAAGATGTTTGATGAAAAGGCTTTCATTTACCCAGGCTGAGAAAGCTGGGGCATGTTGCTCCTCCCCAGAACCAATGACAACTATCATATCTCCCACACTCTCAGAACACTGTCCCTTGTCCCTTCTTGTACTCAGTTCCTCACCTCACCCGAGAGGGACAAAGATGGGCCTTGCCACTCAGTCTTCCGCGCTCCCCACTGCTGTTTGATTTTTATGTACAGATAGGACTACAAGCTTCATAAAGGCATGCCTGGAAGTAAGTACTTAGCACTAATTAGTCCAAAGTCTCCTTTATGAACTAAGGCCAGAGAGATGACCAGAAATGAACATGGCCTCTGTGGGGCTAAAGCTCAATGTTGAGTCAAGTGAGAGTGAAAGCTGACAGATCCAAGGTATTGATTTGTCAATACATGAAACACAACCTGAGAGTCCTCATTTCTGCTGAGGTTACCATTTCTCCCGGAAGATGCTTTTGGCATTAAAGCATGGCATGAAAGCTTCCCTTAGATGGCAGGATAAGGGAAATGTTAGCCACACAGAGAAAGTAACTTGGCACCTGAGATCCATTAATATTTCAAATGTGGAAGGCATCCATTCCAGGGCTTACTCATTGCTCACTGGGGCAGGATCCAGGTAAACAAATTCACAGCATCATTAAAAACAGAACCTTCACTTTTGCATCTTATTCCTTCATCCAATAATGATGATAATCTAATTATTCAGATATAAGTAGCATCTTTCAGACAAAAGGATAAAAGGTCTTAACTACATACCTATGGTTTCTCCATCATTTACTTCCTAGGAGACAGAATTTAAATCATGATTTTATTAATGACGCTTGAAGGATTGGATCAATTTTTCCATGGACTCAGAACTTGGCATGGAAGACATCAGACTGAAAACCTTAAAAAAAAGGAAAGAAAGAAAGAAAAAAAGAAAGAAAGAAAGAAAGAAAGAAAGAAAGAAAGAAAGAAAGAAAGAAAGAAAGAAAGAAAGAAAGAAAGAAAGAAAGAAAACTTGGGACACTCTGTTCCCCACATAGAGCTTTATCTACTAAAGAGAAACAAAAATAAAGAAATAATCAGAGGTCATTTTGCGGGCAGATTCTCCAGCCAGGATACATTGTGATTTGTTGAAAGAAACATGGTCCCTTCCCCTTACCCCTTGCAGAGATGGCTCCCCCTGCATCAGTCAATCCAGGTGAAAAGAGCAAAAATCATTTCAAGCCACATGCATTATTTCAGTTTCATGACCAACACTAAAGAGATCGCTCAAGATAACAATAAAAAAGACATCAAAACTTCAATAATTTTAGCCAAAGTAGAAAAAACTCAAACACAAAATGAGTCAATGTAAGAAGTAGTAGTTTACCTTTTTTTTTTTAATTGTAAAATCTGACTTTAGCAGAACCATGTAAAATTCTTGAGGGCCTCTGAAGATCTACTGTTAGACTGTCTTGGAAAAGAGGTACCTTTTTAAGGAAGGCACGCTGTAGAGAATGCTTAAGACTGTATTTCATAGTTAGACTTGCATTATATGTATATGTCCCACAGGCATTTTATAATAAATTAGGCACAACAGGAGAACCTGGAACTTTGGCCTGGGTTATGGGGTCACGGGTGTTTCTCTGCTCAGAATGCTCTCTGCAAGAGTGTTGTTAGCCCCTGTAAAGCTCAGGCTAGAAAGACCTCTTCTAGGAGGACTTTTGTGACCCCCACAGCCCCGTTTTCCCTTTTCAAGTGTGTCGACCCCTCCTGGCATGACAGCAGCACACTTTGAACAGACATCTATTATTGCTCTCTTCACTGTCGACCCCAGGGAGATACTGCTTCCACCCCTTGGCTGGCAGTCTTGCATACTGAAAGTCTAAGAACCCATCTCCAACACCCGGACAAGTGCGCAGGTGCATGAATTAAATCACTGGGTGGGACCAGCCTGCCTATGGGAACCAAGCCCAGGCCAAGGGAAGACAAGACATCAGAGAAGAGTCGCCAGCCATTTCATTTGTTAGAACAGGTGGACACAGCTGAAGGTGTGGCTGGATGGGAAGACCAGCAGGAGACTCCACCCAGGCCCCAGGGAGGAGCAGTCATAGCTATCTGCTGTAATCTGCAAGGACATAGGGCTGACTTGATTTGAAAAGCTAGTGATCCTTCTTCTCTGTCTCATGGTGGTGTGGTAGCTGGAGGCTCCCCTGGGAGTCTCCACCAGCAGCTCAAAAGCTGTCCCTTCGCAGAGAGCTCTCCATAAGAAATTGGTGGGGCATGCAGAGAGAGAGAAATCAGCTCCAAGGAAGAAGGAAAGATTGTCAATCACAGAAGGCTTCATGTAAGAGGCTCAAGCTTGACCACCCCAGGCCTCCACAGCATGAGAGAACAAGTCTATATAACAGGCACACACTATTTTCCCACTTCACTGGCAAAGGCTTTCCAGGGCAAATTTTATCTGTCTCTGTGTCTAACGCTAACCATGTGTCCCATGAACATATGAAGAGTGTGGTAAACAGCAGCTTGGAAACCAAATCCAGCCTGACTTTGCCTTTTCTCTGATGAGCCAGTATTGCCCTAATTGACTGCCTTTATAAGAGGCACCTCCCTCTCAAGTTCTCCAGAGCCCTCTCCACTCCCTGATCTTAATTACTTATTTACATTACCTAAATAGCCCTCATAGACATCTGTATTTGCTACTCTTGAAACAAGCTAATAAAACATGGGAAGGATTCTAATATAAAGCAAGGAGGATGAAGGCACGAGCCAGTTGTGATGGTTCATGCCTCTAATCCCAGTACTCTGGGAGGCTGAGACAGAAGGATCTCAATCCGAGCTCAGCTTGGGTGACATAGCAACTGAGCAAGACTCTGTATCAAAATAAAAAACTAACAGGGCTGAAGATGGAGGCTACTGTAAAGGCCCTGGGTTCAATCCCCAGGCTCTCCAACCCTCCCTCCCATCTATCCCCCAAAATAAAGAAGGCATGAAGGTAGAAAGGAGGAAGGAAAAGATTGAAAATTGACATAAGAGGGGCTTCATTAATATGTTTGGGAAAGGTGAGAGGGCACCTGCTACGAGAGAGAGGGATTGTGGTCAGGCAGGAAGTTGAGTCTAATTATAGTACTCTTTTCTGGGCTCAGGACAGGGAGAATCTGACCTTCACCCAGCATTTATCAAAACTATCATTCTCACTACTTCTTGGCAATTTTTGTTTTGTCTGCATACCATCTGTTCTGAAATTAACTTTTAAAATTTTTTGTCTAACCTTAAAAAACCGTAAACCACAACCTAAGAAACAATCAACTCTAAATTCCCAAGTTCCATTTGCTAGTTATACATCTTCTGATACACACTGCAGGTTAAGCATCCCTTATCCAAAATACCTAGAAGTGGAAGTGTTGCAGATTTGGGTTATTGTTTCAGATTTTAGAATATTTGCACTATGAGCGATCTTGGACATCGGGAATAAGTCTAAATATGAAATTCACTTATGTTTCATATATACTTTATATATACAGCCTGAAGGTACTTTTAAACAACGTCCTTAGTGTATCTGCATTTTGACTGTAATCCATTACACAGGATCAAGTGTGGGATTTTCCACTTGCAGCATCATATGGGCACTCAAAAAGTTCTGGATGTGGAGATATTTTAGATTTTGGATTTTCTGATTAGGGACACTGAGTTTGTAAGATGAAAACATTACCAAACCAGGCTATGTTACTACTTGAATTTATTTGTTTTGGGATGAGGTTTCCATATGTTGCCCAGGCTGGTCTGGAACCGCAGTGCTCGAATTCTCCCACCTCAGGCTCCCAAGTGCTGGGACGATGGGCTCCCACCGGCATTCCTGGCTCCACATGAAATTATTGAACCAACTTATCTAGGGATTCAGGTTCCCTATGAGAAGCACTCCTTAGTCTTTCTTTCATCAAAAAACAAAATTTAAACAAGGTCTTCCATCTGAATGAAGCCACTCTTTTGGTTCAGTGTTGATGAAGCAGAGTAGCCTTTTGCAGCATTCTGGGCCTGGGACTTGGAATCTCCTTTAACATTTCATCTCTCAATCCCAACAAGTTGTATTAATTCCTCTCATATGTTTTCCTCAATTCCTTCCAATTGCTCTCTTATTGGCCTGGACCCTATGAGTTCAATGGGCCAGTACTGGAAGCTCAATCTGTCAACAACTCAATGCATTCTGAGTACACTTTGGGGTCAGATTGCTGAGTTCAAAGGTCAGTTCCACCCCACAGCACCTAAGGGATCATAAACTTCTTACTTAGCTTCTCTGTGCCCCAGTTTGTTATCTGGAAAATGAGGATGGTAATGTTACCCATCTGAGAGAGCATTAAGTGATGTCAATGAGTTAATGCATGAAAAACTTTGAACAATTCCTGGCACATGAAAATACACAGTATGTACAAGTTATGATTATATAATTATTATTTATTATTGTGGATCACTAATCTTTTTCAAACATTCCGTTCTTCAAAGATCGCAAGTTTATCATCACCTTCCACTGCTCTTCCCTAGCTCTGCTATCTCTTCCTGCAAGGAGGCCATTGGATTTGCTATCTTTTCTACTTCTACTCTCAGTCTTAGACCATCTCCATTCACTTTACCCAGCTCATAGCACCAGCTTTCAGAGAAATGAACCTCTTAGACCTCAACTCCATCAATCCACCATGGCCTAGGTCACCTTTCTGCTCCTCTGCTCTGAAGAATCCACTATTTCTCTATTTTCTGGCCACTGAAGAACAAGCTTTCTTACAGGCTTCCATGTCCTGCCATATTTAGCATCATGCAGTCGTCATCTGCATCCCCTGGTGTCCTCCTGGCTCACATCACCCCATCACTCCCTCTCTAAGTATCCTCAGATCACCTCTATGCATGTTCCAATCCCCTCCCCGTCCCTGTCCTATTCATACCTCACAAGCCAGTTAAATCTCCATCTCCTCTTGGGAGCCACAGCTTATCATCCCCTTATTACATGACTGAGTTCACCTCTGCATGAAACAAATCTTACTTCCACTGCTGTCCTTAAGATCCAAGAAGTTGGCATAAGGCCCAGACTTACCTATCCCTATTCTCACTCAGTACCTTGTAGTCTGAGAGGTAGGAAAATGATTCACCCAATCACAATCATTTACAGAGGCCATGGATGACTGGCCTAAACTAGCCAGCTGAACCAATAAGATTCCTTCCGGAGGCCACAGTGATTGGTTCACATAACCAATCAGAAGTCCTTCTGGGAAGTCACAGTGATTGATTCAAGTGCCCAGATGCACCAGTCAGAGTCATCTCTAAGGAATTTCTAACTGGAGCAGCAAGAAATCTTTCCTCTGGGAAGGTATCTCAGAATGACCTGGGACAAGGTTCCAGACTTGTGATGACGATGCTCAGGAAAAGAAATGAAGGTCAAAACAGAGAGATTTTAGAATATTGAGTCTCTGGTTCTAGATTTTCCTGCCTCTCCATGATTTAATGTGAAGACAACTCCAGAATCCTTCCAATATGTAATCACCCTGCATTTTTGTTAAAGCTGTCAGAGTTAGTTTATATTTTTAGAAAGTAATCTTATAGCCTGTGCTTCACAGTCCAGCCTTGATTAAATATATATATTTTAACTTTTAGTTGTTCATATATATGAGTCATCCTTCTCTGGATGGGAGAAGATCATCATGTCTCATGGTTTCTGCTTTACACACTATCTTGAGCACAAAGTAGATACTCATTAAATACTTAGGCCCATAGGGTATGTTACAATTGACTGATAGTTCCAGCTGTAAACAGGAGAATTCGAGATATAGAGCTAGCTACAAGAGCACTAGTCACAAATGTGCAATAATTGAGTCACAGAGAATTATGGTTTTCTTAGTAAAGGTTGCTTAAAACAAAAGCCCATTTATCTGCCTTCAGAAGACATTTAATCAATTTACATGAGGGATTTCAAAATTAGTCAGACTGTAATGAACTATGAAATACTGATTAATGCATTTTTGCAGTGTTTGATTAGAAACTTAACATGTATGCTTCCACATTTTTACCATTACAGGATTTATATGTTAATATCTGGTTTCTTACAAATACTAGAATACATATTTTAAATTGCAGAACCAACATATATTTGTGGATAACAATACAGAAACTGTTTTTCTGCTGGGAAATGCTTCTTGAGTCTAAAGAGCTACTTCACTTTTGAGGGGGTAAGGAGTAGTCACCGGATGTGTTCAGTATGGCGTTGGTATTAGTTGTTAAATTATGGGAGTGCTCTCCAGAAATCACTAGGAGAAGGAGTCAGCCCACGTATGTGTCAGTTTTCCATTACTATCACAAATATCTGAGATAGTCAACACATACAGAGAAAAGACTTATTATGACTCACAGCTTTGGAGGTTTCAGTCCATGGTCAGTTGGCTCTGCTGCTTTTGGGCCCATGGTCAAGGAGCACATCCTGGCAGGGAGCAGAGAGTAGAGTAAATTGCTTGCCTCATGGCCATAAAAGGCCAATGAGGCAGAGGAAGAGTAAAGGGTACCACAGCTCCCTTAACGGGAACTGGAAGACCTCTTTCTAGGTCTCACTTCTTAAAGGTTCCACCACCTCCCAATGTCTCCAAACTTAGCATGAAGCCTTTATCACATGGGACTTGGAGGACTTTTGAGATAAAACTATAGAAGCCCATCCCTTCCACCTTGACCCTCTCCTGACAACAACACATTCTCTAAAGAGTAAACAATCCCAATATAAGTAAAGCAGAAGAAGTTTAATTCTTTGTCCAAAATTTGAATGTAGCCCATGGGCCAAGAAATTGTAAAGTTGCAAAAATCCTCTTGAACATGAGGAGGACACAGTTTTACCTTCCTGAGGACATTTCTGAGACTTTTATATCTGCATATTTCACAGAAAAGGCAAGTGAGTTTCTTTTATATAACTGGAATGTCTTTTCTCCTGGCAAGATCAGCAGAATTCAAAACATCAAGCAATGTTGGAATCATGAAAGAGAAAACATGTTGAAATGCAAGAATCCAGATAATTAGAAGAATGATATTCTTTAATTACTAAAATTAATCCATTTGCATAAATGCAGAAGACATCTAAAGAGATGAATTAACCCCCCCCAAAAGGTGTGAAATATAGCTAAATGTAAAGAATTTGAAGATGAATTTCCATAGTAGGTTTGGAAGAACAAAAACATGCTAAGCAGAGCCACAGCTGTGAGATCACTGACAAATGCCCATTGTAAAATATACACTATGGAAATCCCAATACCATAGAGCAAAACGCAAAAATACAAATGTGTTCTCATAAAGAAGATGAGGTCATGTATGTGACTGTGCATGAGTGCCTCTACCAAAAGAAACGTATTTCATGATTATCACAAGTGTAAGCAATTATCTTGCATTTAGATTTTAAACCTCCCATAGAATTTAAAAAATCATTATTTTACAGGACTACCATTATTCTGATTCATTAGCAAGGCATACTTATTAGGGTCTTAAAATAACCAGGATGCTGGACATGTAAAAACGTGTTTCTTGCTGTCATGACAACTAAATAACAACAATAATGCTCACATCCGAATGACTACAGGGAACAAAGTTATTGTGCCTGAATATAGATAAGTTAATTATGGAATCATCAAAAGAACAACAGCTCTGTCAATGCAAAGATGATTCTAAAATAATCAATAATGACAATCTTGTTTGGTAATTGGCTATTTGTTTCCAATAGGAGATCTACCTTTGGTCTGCATGGAAATGCAGCAGCCGCTTCAGCCAGTAGAAGAGGAAAAAAAGGAAAATCTTTCAGTTTAGGGTTGGTGGTTGTCAGTAGCAACAAATAATGGAAAATTGCCATCTGGCTTCTTTTTTAAATGAGATTTGAATAATCAATTTAATAATGGATAGAGCACTTGCTTACAGAAATAATCCATTGTCATTGCTTGGAATAAAAAAAATCTTTGGCACAGGAGACAAAGCAGTGCGGCATGACTATAAGGTAAAGCAAATAAACATCTACGTAGATGTCACAGTTTTTATTTTCACTGCTGACTTTACATAAACTAGAGGATAACTCTTCCTTCTATATGCTTAGCTTTTCACATTCAGTGTTTAATAATTAGGATGAAATCTACAGAGCAGTTGGCTTGCTACAGGCATTCAACTCGGCTGAGAGGTAGTACGAAAGAAGACACACAAATGGTACATTTTTAAAACACATTTTCCCCCATTATCATGTGACATATGGGGGCAGTCCCAATATCAGTGGAACAGAGGAAGTCGGAATGAACCTGGCTCTGTGTGTGTATGTGTGCGTGCGTGTGTGTGTGTGTGTGTGTGTGTGTGTGTCCTGTATACAGCTTCTCCAGAGGAAACGACTATCCAGAAAATGAGAACAAGGTGACACCATGGGTCAAGGTGACTCATTGGTTTATATGATAAAAATGAAAATAGCAGGAAAGGTATTCCTAGTCAAGGCAGAAGGAAAAATGATGACAGCGGGATATGGGTCTTGTGCCACGTCATTATGAAGTTATTTTAAATGAAAAGTGCATGTATAGTATCCAATCCACTTCAAAAAATCCTCGAATCCTTTACTAGAAAAATTTACCATGTGCTCTGAAGGAGAACTAAGGGATGGATTTCAGGCCTGGCCACTTTTTGTAGAAGAGCATTCGGGCTCCAACCCACAGTGTCTGGGGTCTACAGACCTATATGACCTAAGGCTTCTCCTCGCCTTGATTTCCTGGGAACAAGAGGGCCTTAAGGTGAGTGGTCTTGCCAATCCCCGGTCTTTGGATGTTCTTTCCCTGGAGCTTCTCCTCAGAGAAAGTTCCTTGTCACCCTGTGTAGATTTTCTCATTGGACTTTATCATCCTATAAGTTCACTCCTGAGTTTTCAGATTGTTGGTCTCTTCTCACACTCAAATCCCATTACTGTTCCCCTCTACCCTTCCTCCTGTCCAATCTACTTATTCACTCTCCCTGGACCTCCAATGGCTAGGTCCCTGCCTGGGTCATGGTCCTATTAACTCCTTTCATTCAGCAGGGACATGAAAGCTGGTTAACTGTCATTCAGAGATTCCCTTAGGGCCCTATCTTGGTACCAGAGTTAGCAGTGTTTTCTTAACCACAAGGCACTCCCACCCAATTTCTGCCTCCAGTCTCAGCTTAGGCCACAGAGCATTTCACAAAATCTCAGATATGGCTCCATTTTCCTGAACAGCTATGTTGGAACCTGCATTTGAACCCTTTTTCCAGCTGGATCTGGTGAATTCCCTAGCCAGAGCCACAAAGTGACCACACACATTATCCCTGTCCTCCCATGGCCCCCATCCTAAGTCCTGGAGAGAGCAGAGAGATCAGGCTTAATGTCTTTCACCTTCCCACAATGATCTCATCTATTGCCTAGACCTGTACTGGTGTACCACAATGCCAGGATTTGGGCTATAAAGAGAAGACTTGGGAAAATTTCAGATACACTTATATGTTCTCACCATCTTCTACCAGACTCAGTCCAAGCAGAAGATCATAACCTAAAGAGATGTTTCTACATTATATCACCTAAATTTCTTACCTGACCTTCACCCCTTTTCTCTCTCTTTATCCAAATCTCCAAATACTTCCCTCACCCCAGAAGCTCCAATTTCCTCCATCCTATTTGTTCCTTCTGCTCCGCGGCATACTCAGATTCACCTGTCTTGAAATGGAATAAAAAATTTCACTCACCTTCACATCCCAGATGTCAAATAGCCTGGCAGATTCTCAGGTCAGAGAGACACTTGCGCTTCATGTACCTTTCAAAGCCTGAAAGCTCAGAAGGCTGCTTGGGCAACCAGAATGAAATACGAGACTAGAGGCTTAAACAACAGAAATGTATTCCTCATAGCTGTGGAGGCTGGAAGTTCAGGAGCAAGGAGTCAGCACAGTTGCCTCTTCTGAGCCCTCTCTCCTTAGCTGGCAGGTGACCACATCCTCACTGTGTCCCCCAGGGTCTTCCCTCTGTGCACCTGCATCCCTGTGATCTCGCTGTGCATCTTAATTTCTTCTTCTTATGAGGAAAAGAGTCAGGTTGCATTAGGGCTCATTCTAAAGCTTCATTTTAATTGACTCACCTCTCTAAAGGCCTTGTCTGCAAATAGTCAAGTCCTGTAATGCTGGAGTTAAGGCTTGGACATCTGAGTGGGGAAAGAGGTTCACAATTCAGTTAAAAACAACAGGTAAAAATATCCAAAGGCTGTGCATCAAATGAGAAAAAGAGCTACAGGTCACATTCCTAGAGATCAGAGACAGGAAGGGAAGAGAAGGAGAAAGTGGATTCTGAAGGGTACTTGGGGTGTTTCTAGTTAAAGACTGATCCACAGACATCAGTGTGCTGGTTGGACAGATGAGAAAGAGCAGAGAAAATGCTGAGACTCAGCAAGCTATTGTTCAAGACACCTTTATAAAATGAAACTGAGCAGTACTGGACACAAAATCCAGACTGCTGAGGCCTGAGCAGCAAAGATAAGATAGGAAAACAGAGGCCAATGGCACATAGAAGAGGCTTAGAATAAGCTCTGTTAGTTTTCCATCACTGAAACAAGCACCTAAGACAATCCATTTATAAAGAAGAAAGGTTTGTTTGGCTCACAGTTTTGAAAGTCTCCACCAGGGCCAGTTGGCTCCACTGCTTTTAAAACTCTGGTGGCAGGACACAGTGCGCCATGGCAGGATCACATGGTATAGCAAAACTGTTCGTCTTCTGGTTTTAAGCAAAAAGAGAGTGGAAAGAAGAGGCTAGAGTTCCAATATCCTCCTAAAAGGCACACCCACAATACCAGTAAGGCTCCCTTTAGGCTTCTCCTCAAAGTTTTCATCACCTCCCAATGGTGCCCTAATGGGGGCTAAGCCTTTTATCCATGGGCCTTTAAGGGACCTTCCAATATAAACTCTAGCACTAAATGATCAAAAACAAAGAGACCTGTGGAGAGACCCAAGTGGAGGACACAAGAGTTGGGTAAGAAGGGTAATTGTAAAAAAAAAATTAAAGCCCAAACTAATTTTATTATTTTAATTCAAATACTAAAAATCAAAAACATTAGTATACACTTAGAAAATCAAATCAGATTTACCATAATTATCACTGTTATAATAATTATTTATGTATCCAAGATCCTCAGCATGTGTTACAGTTGTCATTTCATGAAAGTACCAGCTCTGCCCAGATTTGTGCTATGAAATGAAAGACAGAAAACTCCACACATATTTTTATATCCATATCATCACTAATGGATTCAAATTAAACCACAGCTCCTACTTAGCTAATGACTTAGCAGGCAATGGAAATGCAAACAGGTTCCTATACTTTAAATGCACTCGTGGTTCTTTCCAAACCCAAGCTAATGTTTTTGTGCAACTCTGCCATGTGAGCCCATGGCACTGGTGGGCACCCAGGGACCCAGTACTCCTGGAAGCCACATTTTCATATGGATTTAGGCTTGTAACCTGTGAACTGGCTTGCTAGGAGTTTAAACCCAGACATCAACTACTAAAATGTCTGAGAAATTAATCAATCTTCCATAAGAGAGTAAATCCTACAAGGAAAATATATCTGGCCACTGTACCTAAGGATGTTTTTTGTACTGTATTCCCAACAGGCAAGAAAGCTCTCCTTAAAGAAGAAAGTTTTTGTTAATGTTGTAGGTACTTTCCAGATTGTAGGCAAAGCGTCCTCTTTGCCTCTAGATCTCCAGCTTGTAGAAGCTGCTTAAAAACTGGTAGCCCCAATGATCTTTCAAGAATCAACAGGCTGATGGGGCATTGCTATAGGAAAGAGTCTGGATATGACTCAGATTTGCAGGTCTGCATGAATTCATTGCCAACTTTCTGTCCTTGGCTCCTTTGGAAATCTAATATCTGCTCTTCAAAAGCAGAAAAGACATTTTCTAGAGATAGGGTACCTACCAACACTTGCCCTCCAAAAACAATATGTAGAGCCAAGTGTGATGGTGCATGTCTATCATCCCAGTGTTTTGGGAGGATATAGCCCAGCCTGGGCAACTTAGCTGGCCATGTAGCTCAGTGAGAAGGCCCTGAGTTTGATCCCCAGCACCACCACCAAATAAAACAAAACAATATACAGAATTGTGAGAGAAAGAAAGGCACAGCATGCCATGGTTTGACAAGGAGAGGGTGATTGACTCAAGATGGGGTGATAAAAATCAACTGCTGTGGCTTGGAGTTATGACACCAACAAAGTTACAATGACATTAGCACAAAGAGAGAGACACAAATCCATTACAAAGATACAATCAAATATTCAAAAAAGCCTGGCATGCTCATTACTTATTCATGCTAATACAAGTATATTAAGAAATCTAAACAGTGTTAGTGCTCAATCACTCACAAACCAAATGAGGTTTTGCATTTATCAGACCCCAGTCATCAGGGCCCAGTATAGCTGTACAAAGGTGGTAATGTGACACAACCAGAGATATTTATATCAGGCTACATGGACTGAGAGATACAGTAGGATTTATTAAACTGAGTAATGCCATCACATTCACAGCACAATAAAAGAAATAACTGTGCAGAAGTCATTTCCCCAGACAATAAGATTTACCTTTGCAATCTCTTAAAGATGTTGTATCTGTTTTCAAAGGGTTGCTGGCAGCATTTCCAACCTTAAATAAACTATTTACAGATTAATTCTTTTCAACAAAGGATGAGGCACCCAAAAGTAGATTTCCTCCTTGAGAGCCAGCAAGACTCTCATCTGCTCTGTTCCTGATGACTCTGAGATCAGCCAAGCTTTTCCATTTCCTCAAGGACTGCTGTCTTTTTCTGATTAAGTAGCACACCCTCAATTTTCAATAAAGAGAAATCCACTTTGGATACTCAAGGACACAGACTTCCACTTCAGATACCTAGAGATACTCAAGGACATGGATTTTTGGGGATACTGAGAGGATAGTTAATAAGATCTACACATTTTACAAGGAGGAGCACAGCACAGAACACAACAGAATATTCTTAAGAAGGGATCAATCTGTAGCATGTAGGTTTCATCACAAGTTTTTGTCTTCTCTACCTAATAGATTTCTGCTACCCTGACTTCTGAGATGTTCCTCTCTCCCTCTATCTCATCATCTTCTTTAGGTGGCTCCTCCTTCTTAGGTTCTTAATGCTATTGTCACACGTGTTTCTATTCTTGTTTCAGGGTGTTCCTTTTCCCCACTTGGTCTCAGTCATGCCCACAGTTTCCAGGACATCCACACCCTGGTGAGTCTCAAAAATATAATGACCCAGACCTCTCTAGAATCTCAAAGCCTCACATTCAGTTGCTCATCCTAGCATCACTACCAAGTGGACTTCAGGCTCTCTTTTGATTCTTCCTCATCAACAACAGTCAGTCCCCTGTGAAGTACCCCCTCCTCTGTACTCTACCCTTCCTGCAAATGCCTTTGAATGAATGGGTACCTAACCCATTTCTCACCCACTGGTACAATCTCAACCTATCTCTTCTGTGCCCAGAGTGAGCATTCCACAGCATACTTGGATCTTGTCAGTGCCCATGAACTCCCTACAGAGTGCAGTCCAGACATTGCCCAGTTCCCACAGTGGTCTTGCTGCTCTCAATAACCATGGGGCCTTGCTGGCATTCAGCCATTTGCGTGAAGCCTCCACCGTAAGTACAGTCTAAGACACACCATTTCCCCATACAGCTCATGCACTCACACCCTTCTTGGGTGCTTGTGTATCTAATGTTTGAGAAGCACTCCTTCTCTTTCCTTTGGGCCCTGGCTCAGAAGCACCTTTTGGGGAAACTACTCAAGTCTGCAGCCTTCCACTTGTGTTCTTCCAGCCCTTTGTGCCCTCTACTGCATGCCTCTCAGTAAGATGTTTATGGGACTCCTCCCAAGTTAGACAGTGAGCCACTGAAGCCCTGGCACTGTGCCTCCCTCCTTCCGGCAGTCCAGGCCATGCCTGATTTCTGGCCCACAGCAGATGCTGTCCTACTCATGGCTAAACTATCCCCTTTCTGTCCTTTTCCCCTCAGTGTGTGAATGCCAGGGTTGGTTATTAAGTCTAGAAGAATTTTGGTGGAGTTCTTGGGGTCTTCTATACAGATGGAATTAAAGCCTAATAAGGTCTTGTTTGGTACCAGGTAGAAGAGAGATCTCTTGACCAACAATCTATATAATAATCAATGCTAATCACTCCAAGAGACACAAGAAGATAGCATCCAACTGCTGCTCTCTGGCAGTTCGAAGCCTAATTTAACAATACTATGAAATGATTTGCAGGGACATAAAAGTTGGCATGCACCAGCAGTGGCCAGTTGAAGGCCACCCACAGGAGTGAGGGGTTGGAAACTATGGGTTAGAATTCTAGTTCTATCACATCCTTGACCTCTGGCCTCAGCATTCTCCTCTGAACATCTCCAGGTGAGGAGATAGCACGGACAGCATCCATGTTATTAGAAGTTGAGCCTCATGTGGACTGTGACCTTATCTTTCCCATGCACCATTCTGTATCCAATGCCTGGCACTTAGTGGGCATCAGTAAACGCAAAAGAGGAATGGAGGAAGAGAGGGAAGGAGGGGGAGAGAAGGGTGTGGAGAGGGCGGAGGGAAGGAGAGAGGAAAGGAAGAATGGGGAAAGGATGAAGGAAGCCAGACAGGTGAAGTGATGGTCTGCCCCTTTCTTGGTTCTTCCTTCATTTTGATGGAATTTATCTTCCTGTAACTGTCTAATATGTAGGAGGTAAATGAGTTCAGAGCTTATATGTCTGAAAATGTCTTTATTCATTCTTTATACGTGAATGATAATTTTGGTAGAGAATTTCAAGATGGACATCATTTTATTTCATAATTTTAATGGCACTGCTACCTTGACTTCTAGCTTCTAGTGTTGGTGAAAAGATGGAAGCCATTCCATCCCCCTACCCCTCCAAACATGTGATCCCTCTCACATACACATGTGTATGCAGTAGTTTAGTTTTCATTATTCATGAGTTTCACAATAATGTATTTAAGTGCAAATTGGTGCTCATTCATTGAGCTGCTTATTCAATATGAAAACTGGTACACAGCAATCATGGGATGGTATCTTGAACTAGTTCCTTGATGACCTCCTTCCTTTCGTTTTCTCTACTGTCTTTTCTTTATTATTCAGATTTTTAATATCCTAAAGAAGTCCTCTAATATTTTTTTAGCCTCTGTCTCCTGTTTTCCATCTTTGTCTTTTTGCTCTACATTCTGGGTTATTTCCCTAAGAATGCCTTCTAGCTCCATAGAGTGGGGAGGAATCAGATCTAACTACTTCTTAAGAAGATTCATCCAATTCTTGAGCTATTGGGGTATTCTGTGGGATAAATTAGTGTCCTCTCAGCTTAGCCTCTCAGCACCTTAGCAATGGGCATCCTTGAGCATCCCAAGTATTTAACTAGTAAACCAATTGTTGTGTACCTTCTAAAAATTCTGTTGCTTCTATTTCATCTACTATTTCCCCATCTCTATGTTTTTAGATATAGTCTTTCCTGTTTTTTCAGAGGGGTTGCAAAGGAGAGACCAAACCTCAATTTTATATTATATATAAAGGGTTCTATACAATATACAAGCTGCCAATATTTTCTTCTACTCTCCACTTGCCTTTTGCCACTCATTCTTTGCAGTGTCTTTCTACATGGAGGACTTGTTTATCTATGTAAGCCTGTAAATCTGTCTACTGAGTTTGAAATCTTGCAAAACTCTAATGAGCAGGACTTTCTTGTTACTGCTCTTTCAGAGGATTGAGGCAGCCTCTGCCATTACTTGTTGTGAATAAACACAGAACTCAGAACGTACACCCATTCCTTCCCTGAGAGCCTTGCTACCACCAATATATGAAGATTAAGCTTGATTGTGTCCACTGGATTAGCTTGGGAGCCACACGGGAGACTGGTGGAACACACCTCTGGGGGTATCTGAGTGGGTCACAGAGGCATGACCTTGGTACTATATCTGGTCCTTTCCTCTCTGGCACTGCTCCCCTGCTCTGCTTCTCAGCTGCTTGAAGTAACCAGCTTTGCCCCACCATGCCCTTCCACCATGATGTTCTTGCCTTGGAGCAGCTGACCATAGACTGAATCCCCTTAAAACATGTGCCTAATTAAACCTCTCCTCTTCTAAGTTATGGATATCAGGTATTGTGTCTAGCAACAGGAAAACTGACTAATATAAGGTCCATTTATAATTCCCAGGACTTCCAGTTGCCCTTTGTGCTTTATCTCTCTGGTCAGAAAGTCAAGGCCTACTTCCCTGAGCAGGGTGTCTCTTTAGTCCTCATATTCAGGGCACCTCCCAAAAAATAACTACATGTTCTTATTTTAGAGGAGCAAAACCTATATACACCTCCCTGCCCAAGTGTATTCACCAGCCATGATCAAGGCCCTGTTCCCACAGGGTATAGTTCCATAGAGCAGCAAAACAGGCTTCCGACACACTCAAACAGGGCTCAGCTTGATGCCATTTATATATAAGCAGTGACTGATAAATCCAGAGCTTCGGATCAGATAAAACTTTGATAAATGGCTTCTTAGTGTGCTGGTAGCAATACCTACTCCTGTCCACTCTGAGCCAATTGCTGCAATCAGCTTCATTTTGTTTAATCAACAGAACAGGCAACAATGCTTGAAAGCCATCACACTGGTGGGAGATGGTAGTGATAATCCCCTCCTGAAGGGTACTGCAACACAGAAAAGTACAAAAACTCATAGTCCTCTTCAGAAACGCCCATGCCTGAGTTAATACCGCTCATCCTCCACCATCTTGGATGCTTGAACAGGAATCTATGTGGCATCACACAATGTACCATAGGTCCCTGGGCCTGTGCACAAATGCTGGGTCCCACTCAGAGCAGTGTCCTACCTGGCTTCAGTCCCACTGTTCCAGGAGCAAGTGACACACCAGCCCTGGCTCTAGCTATATTATAGAGGGAGGTAAAGGCCACTGTCCCCTTCATGTTTGTGAAAGCAACACTCTGCCTTTGTCACATCCACAGCCTTAGGCCCTCAAACCCCTGCCAAACATTTGCAGTGAAGCAGAATCACCAAGATCAAGATGCCATGTTGACCTAGCACAGAGGCTGACGACGTGTGCCAACTCATAGGAGAAAAGGCACTTGAAAAATCAGAAAGGTCTCTAAAGAGCAGGTGAAGGATTCAGGACTATTTAGGTTCCTCAACAGCAGGGGGCAGCTCCAAGCATGAGGCAGCCCACTAGTTACCATCCCTCCAAACCAGGACTTGCATCTCATCTGTTTTGGTCTCTGGACCCAAGAACGAAGACAAGGACAGCTTCCCGGGAGGGAGGCTGTGGAAGAGATGAGATGCACAGACTGCTCATCTCCTGGCCCCACAATAGACATGAACACATATAGAACTAACACAACTGCGTCCAGAGCAGCCCTGGGCCTGAAAAGTTCTCTGAATCTGTGGCTTCCTTTGTAAAAGGAAGAACGTGGTCCAGGCTTAGAGAAAGTGAAATCTGATTTCAGTGTCTAGCTCTGCCACTGATTTGCTGTTCAGCTCTGAGCATGTTAATATACATCTCTGGGCATGGTTCCCTGTCTGTAAAATGAGGATTTGGATCTCAAGGTGTATCCATTCACTCAGTCATTCCAGAATTACTTGCACTGAACTGTTGTTGGCAGTGTTTTAGGTGCTGGTGATGGCGGTGAATGAATGAACTGGGCATAAACTGCACAGGGTCAGCCCAGCACATGGGGACTAAGGAAATAATGGCTGTTATTACTCTTATTGTTGCTAATGAGTTTTGTCACAAAGAGCTACTGGAATGAAAGGATGTTCGGGTATTTTGTAAGTGTAAAGCTTTCTGCAGACTCTAGCTAATATTATTCCTTCTGTGGGCTAAACTAAGAGACAATCACTTGGTTCCCCTCAGCCTCTTTCAGTGTTCCAAGACAGCTGCCGCCAGCTTTGGTGGTATCTCCTGCCCAATGTCACATCACATCCTAGAAATCTGAACAGGCACCAGGGGACATGGGCCTTTCTCTCCAAAGGCCTGGAGGGCCCCTTTTCTTCTGTCTTTCTGTGTAAACACCATACTTTTAAATTATTCGTGCGTGTGTGTGTGTGTGTGTGAGCGTATACAATCATTCTTCAGTGTGTGGGGGTAGAGTTCCAGAAACCCCACAGATACCCAAATCAATGGATGCTAAAATCCCTGATATTAAATGGCATAATATTTCCATAACACACGCATCCTTCTATATGCTTTAAATAATCTCTAGATTACTTATAATAATACAACAAAAATGCAATGGAAATAGTTACTGCACTATATTTTTAGGGAGCAATGACAGGAAAAAAGTGTTCAATACAGATTCAAATTTTAAAAATATTTTTGACTCATAGTTGATTATACTGGGGAATACAGAACCTATAGATATGGAAGCTCCATTGTATGTTTGTACTTTGCTTTAAAAATAAGCAAAGGCCCCAAATAGACCACAAGTCAACATTATTATATTTCTAATTCTTTGTTTTGAATATTAAATTCAACAAAGTGAAATAAATTATTTTCAAAATCAGAAATAAATAGGACTATTGCCTTTTAATAATACCACACTGGGGACCAAGCTTCTAATACATGAACTGAGGGGGACAAACCACACGCAATCCATAGCAGTAACTGATCCTAAGATAGATGTACAGAGAGATAGAGACAGATCTAAGATAACCTACCTAAAATAAAGGCTTTTCAAGGAAGTCCCAAAGGGTTGGGTGATCTACAAAACTAAGACCACCCAATCCTGCTCCCTGAATGGGCTGCAGACAGGAGGAAAAGGAAGAAGGGAAGGGCCTGTTGGTTCTACTGGTTTAACTCCACCAGGTCATCAAGCTATAGGAGTGATCAAAAAATATGAATGTTTAAACTTTAAAAATTTGTTACAGTAAAAGATACATTGCCACTAATCCCCCTCAGAAGGTCCCTTTCCCTTTAAACATAAATCATCCCATCATTTTTTGAAATTTTCTGAGCAGTTCTGAAAGTCCTTTTCCATGAATGTCTTTATAGGATGTGATCAAAAATACAACGAATGCTGCTGCCATCCACCATCCAAAGGAAAGGCAGGCGGGCTTATACAAACATTACGGTGTGTCCTCATCCTTTTCACCTGATCTGGCACTATCTGACTTCTGGCTCTTCCCTCAAATCAAAATGGCCATGAAAGGTAAATATTTTGAATTAAATCAAGACATTGAGGCAGCCACAAGTGTGCAACTAAAGACATTCACAAAAGTGGACTTCCAGAACTGCTTCAGAACGTGGCAAAAACGATGGGCTAAGTGTGTTCAAAATGAAGGAAAGTACTTTGAGGGGGATTAAGGACAATGTGTCTTTTTCTGTAATACAATTTTTAAAAAATTTAAACCGACACTATATTCTTTTTACCACACTGCATGGACAAACCCCAAGCAGAAAGAGCTGTGACAAAGTCAAAGTGGGGCCACTGCCACTGTGAATGGCTGAAGGGTCAAGCTACTTAAAGGGTGACTTCTCCCTTTGGAGAGAAGAACTGTGGTTCTGGGGCCTTTGTCATGCATGGTAAGTGTCTAGGACTAGAAAGGCACGCACCGGGGGAGTTGGGCGGAGAAAGAGAGAACCTGTGTTTCCGCAGAAGTCAGAGGTCAAGTACATGCCAGATCCTGAGGCGACACCAAAGTTCGCCCCTTCTGGCTCCTGTTACAGTGGCCAGCAGAGCACCGTGTTGTGTCTTCTTGCCCTGGCTAGTTGCCCTGCCAATGCCCTTGCAGCATCCACAGACAAACCATCAGATCCTCCGGGAAACTTGCAGGGCGTCCAGCCTCCCCTGAAGGTGGCAGAGGGAACGCAGTCCTTCACCCCACCCCCAATCGCAAAGGTAAAATCAGGATGGAAACCAAAAGACCCATTTTTGTACTTAATTTCCATTGATTAAAAAAATATGTAAATGTAAAGATGTTGACACGATTAAGCCATTATGGTCTATTGTGCAATTATTTCTTTGATAGTTCATGACGGCTCAATTGGAGGCATAATGGACTATTATGCAATGACATCTTTGCTAAGTTTTTTGCTTGCTTTCTTCTTTTCCTTAATTTCTTTCCTTCATCTTTCCTCCTTTAAAAAAAAAAGAGAGAATTTTTCATTTGCAGATCATTGACTTTTTAATGTCAGATTATTTACTCAATAGTCAATAACGATGCCTTTGGATTCATTATGGGCTATCGTGTAAATAGCTAATTGCATTAATTACAGCCTTTTTACAAATGTTTAGTTTGCAGCTCATCACACCCATGGACTGTGTAATTGCTGCTATTGGGGCTGATGGGCAGGCACAGCCCTGGGTGTCTGCCTGGTGACAGGGAGATGTGTGTTGCTTTTGTTCCAACCTGACCAGGTTATAAGCACTAACCACATCTGTGTGTGCATGTGTGTATGTGCGCATGTGTGCAGAGAGGAGCTGCGGGTGTGCACATTTTGCCATTATCTCATTCCATATTTATAAAGATGAGAAATAATTATTCTTATGCAACTGAACACTTTGTTTTGAAAAGCATACTGCTAATTTAAAAGAGGGGGGATGTATAGATTTAAAAATTCACATGTTAAAACATAGTGTGTTCAATGAGGCATTTTTCTTTTGTGGATTATAAACTACTAACTCAAGAATGAATATGATCCTAGAGTGTGCACAGAACAAATTTCCCAGGACCTGGCTGACAGGCCCATGAGGCTCAGTGTCTCATTATAAACAGGGCTTTGTATCTTTAGGATTTTTGTGGGTACAGAGTCTTTTTGGAAATCTATCTTCATATTTTCCCAGTGCCACACTTTCCATGTACATTTGAGGTAAACTGAGACCCAAGAAGGGCAAGAGTTACCCAGAGCCAGCTAGGGTTCCTTATATTTGGGCAGCTGGCTCCTGACATTGGTAACTATTTCCCACTCTTGATACTTCCTCTTGCATGCTCCTTACCTACTTGTTTTCTGAGCCTCAGACTAACCTTCTTTCATAATCCCTTTTTGATTCCCCCACACACCCTGTTTTCTTCTCCAACACCACTGCGTACTTTTCATTGCTTCGTCAGGACAATCCTTGGCCAATTTTTCAGCAAAGATGCAATGTCAGGAATTCAGCAGTTCATATCCAATGGGAGGAAATATTTTGATTGTTCTCTAAAGATGATAAATCAGGACACCTACCAGTAATAGGACTGAGGTTGATATCTTAAGTAAGGGGACACAGAAAGGATGCTCTGCCCCAAACCTCCAAGATCTTCCCCTATAACTATAGCTAACCCTACAGTAGAGGGGGCTCAGATCCTAAATGTCCCCCACTATGGAGCCTCCAAAACATCCATGATCAGCCTGACTCTTTAATCCAGAGACCCCTATGTGTCGATCAAACACATATTGTAGCTCCTACCATTTTTTAAATGTGGTTCTTGGGATTTAACCCAGGCCCTTCACAGACTAGACAAGTGCTTTATCCCTGAGCTTCATCCCCAGCCATTTTTGTTTTAAGACAAGGTTTTCTTAAGTGTCCCAGCTGGTCTTACATTAATAATCCTCCTGCTTCAGCCACCTGAGTAGCTGGGATTATAGATGCACACCACCAAGCCTAGCATCTTCCCAAACCTCACTTAAGGGTGTCATAGAGAAGACTTTTGAACATACCAAAAAAATGGCCATGTTTCCCACATCAAAAAACGAACAAACAAAAAAGCTGGTATTAGATATCAATACAAAAAGCCAACTTCAACTTCCGGATTAGGTACCAAAGACCAATCATGATTCCTTCCAGTCCCCTTCTCTTTCTAGTTCTAGATCTACTGCTCTTGGACAATATGATCTAGTTTTCCATTCTGAGCTACAGCCTGACCCTCAGAAAATAATCCTCATGTGGAGTCCACTGTGCACTGAACAAGAAACCAAATGCAAGTATTAAGAAAACATTTTTCAAATGTACAGTCAAAAATCCAAGGTTTGAGGGAGCTATCTTTGAAATAATTATAACATTTTTAACTGCCCAGAGACCATGGTTATCAAGCATTCTAGAAGCCAAACTTTAAGCTATGCAAGAAAAAATGCCTCCCATGTGCTCCAAAGGGAAATAGGTGTCTAGTTGGCTCAAGGTTCTGGAGGCTGGGATATCCCAGAGCATGATGTTGGCATTAGCTTGTCATCTGCTCAGTGCCTTTTCTCTGCATAATAACATAGCATTGGACATCACACCATGATTCAGAGCAAAAGTGTTAGCATCTCTCTTCCTCTTATTATGCCATGGGGCGGGGGGCTCCCATCCTTATGGATCCTAACTATATATTAACATCTCAGTTTGGAGAATAAGTTTCCGACACACAAATTCCAACCAAAACAGGGTTCCCCATTGCCCATCAAGATGTGGTCCCTTACACTTGCTCAGGAGTGACAAAATGCTGAAGATCCTCAGACCTTTGCAGATCTAACTTTTGGAACTTGTACTCACTCAGTGGGCTGGTAAAATAAAACACAGACAACTGTAACTATTCACATGCATAATACTCCATCTTCACAACATTTTCCTCTTATTATTAACTTTTCAAATATTAATGGTTAGTAACAATTCCAAAATAATTTGAAAGCCGGAAGAAAATAAATATGTACAGCCTAGGAAACAAAAGAGAAAATATACAAAAACTATTTTAAACACAATTATGGAATGCATCATTCAGTGAAAAAGAACTGAAACCATAATGTTAATAAGTGTTTTATCTATTATGTGGTCCTATTTTTTAAATAAAAGGGTACATAAAACTTGCCTCATATCCAGCAACATTAGGTTCTCACATCTATTCAGATTGTTTTACTAAAATTGAGAGATTTGGAAAAAGAGAAAGTGAGGGTTCTTGCTAATTGAAAATGTTCATTGCATTTCTGAGCCTTAGTTGCAAGTATCAGAAACCAATGTCAAAGTAAGTTAAAAATTAGATATTTGAAGAACATCCTGTGAATGCCTCATGGAACCAGGTGCCAAACATGTTTGAGTCTTGGGATTCCTGGCAGACAGAGCATGCAGGACCCTCACATTTTCTGATCGTTACTTCCCTCTCCCTCTCTGTAATAGTGGGTACCATGTCTGACAAACATCCCCAAGTTTCCATTGCTAGAGAGAACAAACTTGTCTCTTTAGTCACCAAATCAAATACTTCCAATTGTCAACCCACCAGTGATCTTATCAGTGGTGCCCAGGAGATCAAAAGAATCACAGCTAGTCACCAGGACCATGTGAATTTCACGTGGAGGTAGAGCTGGAGCAGATCCCAGGAGAGGAGGTAAAGGAGGATAAGGAGAGAAAATAAAAATATGCCATACATATATGCAGGACTTTCACTGGCAGTGATCATGACCATCTTTCAATTATAACAGGTTTAGTTAATCAACAACAATATGGACAATCTAAACTAAGTTCTCAATCAGCAGAGTCTGCTCAGCCTTTGCAATGTGGCCCAATTGGAGAGAGAGGTAAAACATGGCCTCTGATCTCATGAAACATGGAGTCTTAGGTATTAGAAAGAGAGAATGGATTTCATTGTCAGATGTTGTGGCATTGATTGAGGGAGATATCCAAGTAACTGATCTTGGTCAAGAGGGAATAGTGATAACAGATAGTTTGACAAGGAATTTGAATATACTGCTCTCAGGGCAGAGCCATAGGTGACATCCATGGAGAAGAGGTGGCCTATGGATCACCTGGAGTCTTTGATACTGCAAGTGGATCCACCTCCAAGATGAGGCCACATGTCCCCCAGGTGAAAAGGTTCAGTCCCTATATGACTCTTCCAGCAAGTTGTAAATGATGTTTTCTTCCTTGAGACATAGGGTAATTCCTTACGAAATTTCAAAAAAAATGGTACAAGCACACTTGCCCCAGAGAGCAAATATGCTTATGCAAAGGCATTGCCTAGGGCACCTGGGACTCTGCCCTAAGATATCAAGCTGTTTTCTGTACAATCTAGAGATTTGACCTGGGTGAAAATCATCAGCTCCCTATCAGGAACCTGAAAGGGCCTCTTTGTGAAAATCATTCTCCTTGTATACCTTTGGCGAGGGCACTGGGAGTGCACATGGACCTCATTAGAGGAAAAGCCAACACTAGCCAATTGACAGAAAATGGGCAAGTTACTCACATATAATGATTGACAGAATAAATCATTTATTTCAGAGTTCTCTCTAACATCAAGACTCCATAATTTAAACAAGAGCCAATTACCAAACTTTGAATTCCCACACAGATTCAGGAACAACAAAATGAATCATATAATCACAATATTAGAGCTCTAGGAAGATGGAAGCTGAAACTGGTCACAGGACTATCCCAGCCCAACAATTTTTAAACACAATGTGCGGAAATATCATCTGTGACATTTGCCAAAGGCAACCCTTATGGGCCTCCCCAGAAACTGGGGCAGATTCAGAAGCCATGTGCTGGAGCTCCAGGAATCTCATTTTGAGAAACATCATGGCTGCTGCCTAGGAAATGGAGACACTACCATCTTAGTGACTCCTGGAATCATGCAAAGGCTGAGTAGAGCTGGGACTAGAACCCAGGGCTCTGATGCCCAAAGCAGCACCCTGAGCTCAGTATCTGCTTTCTGTAGTGCCAAGATGATTAATGGCTTCAACAACCAGAATATTTTATCTCTAATTTGGATAAGCAGCAATTATTTCCCAGAGGGTGGGGCAAATAGAATATAAGGCAAAAGATAAGGATGTTTTATAAATTGAAAGGGAAGCTTCCAATCCTGTATTAATCCACAGGACTTTGCTCTAAACTAGAAAATTGCATTTACTTTTTTATTTTTTGTCTTTGAAATAGTAGGCATAAAGCAAACAACACAGAAGAAAATCAAATGAAAGCCCAAACCATGTGTTCCAAAAGAAAGAATATTGAGCAAACTTTTAATGCAAATGATCCTGGAACAATTTAATAGCTAAGTGGTCCATGATTTTTCTTAACATATATCCTCATTAAAAAAGAGAGAGGGAGACAGCCTAGAGGGGGAGAGAAAAGAAAGAAGCTAAGAAATACCTTTGAAAACCGAAGAATTCAATGCCATTTCTTTTCCTTTTACTTAATTTTCCAGGTATCTCAGCATGATCTGAATAAATTATGCTGACAATACCATAATATAGATGATAAATCATCAACACAATTTTAGTGATATATTGCATGAAATGTAAATAATAAGCAGCACTGCTAATTGGCTCGCTTCTTAGGAACAAAGCTATGACCGCGTGGTTCTGCTAGTCTGGGTGCTCAGTCATTAAGCATTTCTGCTGGTAAGCTCTTTCTGCTGATCTGGATGGAAAGCACAAGCACACAGACAAACCTTTGTGTGGAAGCACATCCGGCAAGAGCATGTGCCTCAGCAAGACTGTGGGATGAGTCCTGGGCAGTATTTCTGTGTCCTCCCAGAGTGCCAGTGGGCAGTGACTTGCCCTTGCTCCTGAGGGGAAACCATGTTCCCTGTAAAATGCAGCAAGAAAAATCTCCTTAAGTCAGTCAAGTTGCTAAATCTTTCCAAAAACTCTTCTGACTCACTCTGATTTTTTTTTGCTTTGATAATGATTTGATTACAACTTCATTTGACCAGAAACATAAGCTGTTTCTATGTGCTTCTTGTTTTGAAACTACCTTGTTAGCATTCATCATATGTTTATGGAGCTTAAAAATATATTTTCTTTCATTTTCCCAAACAAATCCTTCTGCTTTTTGACAGGGTTGAGCTTCTTATCTACAATGTTCCTGCTGTGTCAAACAATGTCTTAGGAAGAAAATAACCAGAGGTCTGGTGGGCACATTCATTCAGTCACTGGCAATGCCAGACCCAGGGTCTGAGTCCCAGAGGACACAGTGTGAATGCCAGGCACCAGTTTCTCCCAAGGGCAGGCAGGGAGTGAGGGACGGAACATCGACATAAGCAAACTGATTTGACATTGTGTCACGTAAAATAGTACAAGACAAGAAGATACAGTGACAGAGGCTGTAGGAGGGGAGAGGAGGCCTCCAAAAGGAGGTGACATTTGAGTTGGGACCATTTGAGTCTGGGGACCAGAAGAAGCCAGCCATGCAATTAGCTAAGGAAGAGTGCTTTGGACAGAGGGAAAACACATTCCAAGGTCCTGGGGCTGGTGGACCCAGGTGAAGTAGGAAAAGGGTAGAAAGAGTGGTGATGAGGGACTAGGGAATTAGATTTTCAGTGTTGGAAGAATTCTACCACCATGAACTATGTTGCGGAAAGAGAGGTTCCTACCATAGTTTTCATTTCATACACTTTCCATCAGCAGGGCTGAGACTTCTGAGCCATCATGGATACATCTGCCACACCTAGTCTTCTCCTAGCAATTTATCTCCAGGATTCAAGCTTGTCCCTAGAGTGACTTCTTTTAAACTTTATGATCACCAGCACTTATTCTGAATACAAATTCAACTTCCTCATACCAGAAGCAGGGCTCAGTCACCCTTGGCACATTTATAATTCTCCACCACACACATGACTCAAGCTGGTGGCCACAGGTAAGAATGTAGAGCCACCTTTCCGGTCTTGCAAAGTGGGCTCCTTGCTTTCCTGCCGCTTCCTTTAATGAACCGTTCAGGCATTTGCCCGTGAACTTGACATTTCCACGTTCTACTCTTTCATACATACTGCTAGTTGTCATGCTTTTGTCTGACTTTTCACCCCTGCTTTGTGTGACCAGGGATAGTGGACAGCCCTCCTAACGGACTCAGCCTTCCTTTCCCATGAGCTGTAAGTGAAAACCTTTGAACTTGTTTCCTGTTTAGGTGGTGTGTTGAATTCATGCCTTGCATCTAAAGAACCAGGAGCTCTCCCTGACCATATTTTCCCCAAGATGCCAGGCAGACCTCAAGATCGGGTTTCCGCACCAGAGTGATGATCAGGTAGATGTAAACCAGACATGGGTCAGACAAAAAGGCACCTGCTGCTGTAAACAAGTTTTCTGTGTCAAGTTCCTTGGCTACAGATGGGACAACTAGGCATTAGGCCGTGCACCAGGTGAAAAATCATCCTGTAGAAAGCACCCTATAAATATTCACACATCTAGTTCCCTTTCATTTCCTCTTAGGGCAAGGTGGCCAGCACCCTGATACTGGACACCTAATGTATCTGAAAATGTTCCAACCTCAAATCTGTGGGTTTCCTAATAGAAGGTTCACTGCACACAGCCTGGCCAACCCACCATCAGTATGATCTGGCTCAAGTATGATTCCTGGATGATACCACCAAGGACTTGGCCTGGAGGTGTTTTCTGCATTGATTGCCACTTTGGAATAGACACAGAGACCTCTAGCCAAGAACCCACTGACCAGGGGTGAGTATATTTCCCTGGCCTGTTGTTCTTCTCTAAGGTCAGCTAATCCCAGCAGCTGACCGCCCCTCAAAGTATGAAAAGGCAACAGGTGAGGCCTCTGACACCTAAAAGGTGAGCTGTCAATGCTATCCCAGGAGAGCTCCCTTATATGGCACACACTGGAGGCAGCCCTCTTGATGGAGACCTCAGATGGGTAAAGTGCTGCCCCTAAACATTTCTCCTTCAGATAGGCTGGCTGCCCTTTCTCCTCCAAAGATTTACTTAGACACTGGCCTGCACCCCAGAGAAAGCCCCATGGAGTCAACCAGTAGCTGAATCAAAGCAGATTTTAATGTCAAAAACTATCAGGACAGGGACTGTAGCCAAACAGAGGAGTTGCAAGATTTAGCAACTAACTCTCCTTGCTGCTGCCATTTCTACTGCCCCACCCTCCCACGATCAAAATCATTTATTAAGGACTCCATCTGCATAGAGCTCCAATATAAGTCTGAGACACACTGAGTTAATTAGACCGAAGGTCTCCTTAGCAAAAGTGTGAGTCCATCCAAGATAGACAGTGATGAAGCAGACTAGCTAGTTAAGGCAGGCATTAAGCCAAAAGGCAGCATTAAAAGGTATTTGCATTAAATATAAGCAGAAGGGTCAGAAAAGTCTAGTGGGAACAGGAAGAACAATTCTTCCATTTGGGACCCAAACGCTTCGTTATCCAATGGAAAGGTACATGCATTGGATTAAAAATCAAAGGATCATCAATCTTTTATTTATCTTCAACGTCAAGACATATACAAGACTGCTGGTTCAGAAACAAGGGGGCATAGACTCACTTTTCCCTTTTCTTGCCCTCTACAAGTACATAAAACTAAATACTATGGAAAGTACTCAACAAGCTATGACAAAAGGCCTCAATGAGCTAGAAAACAAGACAGTAAATTGCCAAGAAAACTCAGGACTTGAATGAGAGTGTGATGAGTTCTCCAGTTTTTTTTTTTTTAATCTCCCAGTTACTACTAGGTTATCATTCAGAGAAGCCTGAAACCCAGAACTGCTAGCAAACATACACAGAATGCACACACATACTTGTACGTGCATGTCCATGTACAAAAATTAAGCTAAAGATTGTGAAAGGGTAGACCAACAAAGATCTAGTGGAAAGTCTGAACCCCGCTTCACAACCTGGGTTCAGTGGAGTAGTCTAAACTGTAGGCAGCAGTGACAGCAGCAAAGCCCAACCCTTGCTTTACATCAAGCATTCTGAAGGAGGAGCGTTTGGTCTCTTTTCAATGGCAGCAGTCCCAGAATAAGCTACATCCCATTCCCACAACCAGGCCTTGATGAACAGTCAAATCTGGAGAGCCTCTTTTTATTTTACTCTTGTTCTCTAGCTCAGTGAGACTTTTGGTCATAGCTTGTTGAGTAATTTCCATAGTGTTTAGCTCTACATACTTGTAGAGGGCAAGAAAAGGGAGAGGTGAGTCCATGCCCCTTTGTTCCCAAACCAGCAGTCTCATATATGTCTTTAACATTAAAGATAAATAAAAGACCAATCATCCTTTGACTTTTAACCCAATGCATGTACATTTCCATTGGATAAGGAAGCAACAGCAGCAACAGCAAAGCTGAATCTTTCTGATCCTCAACTAGGAACATAAGAAGACCCAGGCCCACCAGATTCTCCCTGTCCACCCCAGAAAGTGACTCAATTGAAATTCACTCCTCAAACCAAGAGCCAAGATTATCATAATTTAAAAGAAAAAAAATAAGCAACTGATGCCAAAACCAAGATGAATCAGATGTTGAATTTATCTGATATGGATTTTAGGGCAACCCTCACAAGAGTGCTTCTAGAAGTAAAAATTCAAATGAAATGAAAAAACAAAACAGCAGAGGTAGAAGTTATAAAGATAGAGTCAGTGGAAACTGTCAAACTGAAAAATACAATAACCAAAATTAAAAATCCACTAATGAGCTCAATAGGAAACTGAAGATGATGAGATAGGAGAGTGAACTGAAGGCAGACCAGAGATTTACTTACTTCAGATAAGACAAAAGAAAATGTAATAGAGCCTCAGAGATCTGTGGGACAACAACAAAAGATTTAATTTTCATATCATTAGAGGTGCAGAAGAAATAGAGGGAGAAGTAGCACTAAAAACATATTCAAAAAACGATGGCTAAATCTTTCATAAATTGAAGAAATATCATTTCAAATTTGTGCTTAAATATTTCCTCCATTTTTTAAAAAAAGAAAAGACAAAAACAAAAGAAAAACATACATCTACATATTTAAGAAGCTGAGGAAAAACCGCAAAGAAATTCACATCAAGACGTATTACAATTAAAATACAGATTGTCTTTCACTAACATTGGCTTAGCCTATAAATGTTTGGCTTTTTGGTGGTGTGAAATTATACCCATACCCTTAATTTTTTACTTTTAGTACAGAATTCAATACATAACATAAAGACACTCAACTACTTATCATAAAAATAGGCTACCATTTAGATAATTTTGCCCAACTACAAGCTAATGTAAATGTTCTGAGCATATTTCAGGCAAGAAACTATGATGTTGAAAAATGTTTATTTTTTTCCTACAGTACTGGAGATTGACCCCAAGGCTTTTGCGCTGTTACATTACTACCCCTTTTCCTCTTTTTTATTTTTTAACCCTTTTTTCCCCTTTTTATTTTTTGAGAGCAGCTTTTGTAGAGGATGGGCTCAGTTGCCCATGCTAGTCCTAAATTTGTAATCCTCCTGCCTCAGCCTTTCAGAATGCTGGAATTAAAAGCATCTGCCCCAGTGTGTGGCTTTAAAAGATGCAGTTTTGACTTAAGATATTTTCAACTTAACCACTTACCAGTCCAACTAATTAAATGGAGGATGACCAAAAATTTCATATGTTTTCCATTAATTTTTATAAGATAATATAATAGGAAATATAAGAATGACAATTTTATCAAATTAATTCAATACAAGAATTGACTGGTTGAAATGATACCTACTGGAGTGAAGCTCAGAATGGTCAGTATGTAAACAAACATGCTGCCTAAGTGACATTGGGGTAAACTGTTAAGTGGTTAAATTAAGTTTATCAAGATCTAACTCCATTGTAAATTCAGAAGCATTCACATTACAAAAAAAGAAATGACAATAAAAATGACCTAAAAAACATCCAGAGAGAAATAATTCGTGCTGCAGCTGAGAAATGTCCTCTGAAAACCCATAAAGGATTAGTCCCTGGCTTGATGTTAGTGGAAAGTGATAGAAACTTTAACAGGTAGGGAAAGGTGGGAGGTCTTCTGGCTGTTGAGTGGTGCCTTGATGGGGTAATTGGGACTACAGTCCTTCCACTCTTGTTCATTGCTTCCTGGATGCCATGAGACTTGCTCTCCATGTGCTCCTGCCATGATGTGCTGCTTTGTTATAAGCCTAAAAGCACTAGGGTCAACTGATCATGGACTGAAAACTCCAAAACTATGAGTCAAAATAATATTTTCCTCTTTTTAGTTGACTACCTCAGGTATTTTGTTACAGTAGAGAAAGTTAATTAACAATACATTACCTATAATGTTACTAAATTGAAAGACAGTGGATTTCTCATCTGAAAGTATGAAAGATAGAAGGAAGTGGCTCAATATTTTTCAACTACTGGAAAAAAAGAACTGCAAATTTCTAATCCTATTTCTGACAAAACTATCATTCAGGAATAAAAAAGAATTATTTTAGACAAATGAAAGATTTATAGCAACTACTAAGAAAGTATACCAATTAATATACTCAAAAGCAGTACAAATAAATAAAAATGGAACTCTAAAGATTTTCAATTAACCCACATAAAAGCAAGAAAAAGACACAGAAAAAAGGGAATAAATAGAAAACAAATAATAAAATGGCACCATTAAAACTTGACATACTATTTTAATATAAAGGATCTAATACAATTACTTGATATAAGTAAATGCCATCTACAAGAAACTCGCTTCCATAGGTTTAAAGTAAAAGAATGGGAGAAAGACTGCAAAAAGCATTAATTTTTTAAAAAAATTCATATTTCTTTTTTTGAGAAGTATCTATTGAGATCATCTGCCCATTTTTAATTTGGATTACTTGATTTTTGATTGTCAACTTTTTTGAGTTCTTTATATATTCTGTATATTAAGCTTTTTCTGACAAACAGTTTCAAATCAAAACTACAGTGATATATCATCTCACTCCAGTTAGAATGACTATTACCAAAAAGTAACAAAGGCTGGTAAAGGTGTGGAGAAAAAGGAACTCTTGTGAACTGTTAGTGGAAATGTAAATTAGGAAAACCATTATAGAGAAGATCATGTGGATTTCTTAAACTGAAAATAATCTACCATATGATCCCACTGGCCCATCCTAAGAAAATGAAATCAGCATTCCAAAGACATGTCTGCACACCTATATTTATTGTGATACTGTTCATAAGAACTAAGATATAGAATCAACCTAGGTGCCCATCAGTTGATTAATGGATTAAAAAATATGGTATACATGCACAATAGAATATTACTCAGCCACAAAGAGGCTCAAACTCTTGTTATTTGCATGTAAAATAAATGGAACTAAAGGACAGTACATTACGCAAAATAAATAGAGAAACAAATACTTCATGATCTCTCTCATATGTAGAAATTTAAAAATAGTCAACCTAAATGTGGGATAATTATTACTAGAGTTTGAAATTGGAAAGAAAAACGATGAATAAAAAAGAAAATGGATTTTATCAGTGCACACTGTATGTATGTATTGAAATCACACTGATCCCCATTAATATGAATAATTCATACATGTTAAAAAACAAAAATAAAAAGGCAAGATACTAAAAAAAGCAACATGTCTGATACAAAAATCAGAGAATGTGACTTCAAAGCAAAGAAAATTATTTAGAACAAAGAGTGACATTATGCAATGATAAAATAAATCAATCTACAAAATGATATAGTAGTCTTAACTATGCACACATAAAACAACAGGACATACAAATACAGTCATGCACTAGATAACATTTTGGTGATGAGGGTTCCACAAGATTATATTGCCTACTGACATCATAGCTGTCTCAGTTTGTGTAAGTCTACTTCATGATGTTTGTACAATGATGAAATTGCTTAACAACGTATTTATTAGAACATATCCCCATTGGCAAGTAGTGCATAAATGCACTTGAAGAAAAATTATAGGCTTGATGGGCCGGGGATTTAGCTCAGTGGTTCTGCTGCCTGCCTTGCAAGCGCAAGGTCCCAAGTTCGATCCCAAGTAACCACCCCCCCACAAAAAGTTATAGGCTTGAAAGGAAAAATAGCAAAATACAAAATTATAGTAGGTACTTCAAAACCACAAGTAGCAAGTTGTAGAAATACTAGATTAGCAAGGATATAAAAGAAGTGAATATCATCAACCCACAGGACTTTTGTGACATTTATAGAACATTTTCCCCAACAATAGTAAAATATATAAAGGTAGATGGTTTCCTGGGCCATAAAGGAAATGTTTACAAAAATAAAATTATACACTGCTTTCTTTTACCATAATAGAATCAAACCAGAAATCAATAAGAGAAATACAACGTGAAAACTACTAATACTTGAAAATCAAATAACACACTTCTACATAATGCTTCAGTCAATGAAGTCTTGTTGGAAATAAAAATATAGAATATAATCAAAATATAAATAGACCATATCAGAACTTGTGGGGTGTAAGTAGTGGTGAGAGGGAAATTTACATCAGTAAATGCTTACATTAGAAAAGAGACAAGACATCAAATCAACAATCTGATTTTCAATTTCAATAAGCAAGAAAAAAATCAACAAAATCTAAAGCAAGCATAGGAAGGAATAATAAAATTAAAAGGATAAATTGATGAAATGAAAACAATGAAATGAAGAAGACAAAACCAAAATCCTTTTCTTAGAAAAACATCAATAAATTTGATAAAATTCTAGCCAGGCTAACATAAAGAAGGAGAGGGAAAGGGGGGAGAGAAGTGGGGGGAAAAAAGTGGGGGGAGAGGGTTGAAGGAGAGGAAAGGGAGAGAGAAAAGAGAGAGAGAGAGAGACAGAGAGGGAATAAATTACCTATAACAGATGTGAAATAGGGCAGATAACCACTAATCCCATGAACATTGAAAGGATAATTAAGAAATACTATGAATCACTCCATGCCCATCACTACTGTTCTCAAGAACAATGAAAGGATGATTAAGACATACTGTGAACCACTCCAGGCCTACTAGATTAAACGGACCACTTCTTGAAAGACAAAAATCAACGCAAGGAAAAATAGGTAATTTGAATAGGTCTATATCTAATTTTTAAAAATTGAAACTATAATCACCAAACTTTGAAAAAAGAAACCACTAGCCATCAATGGGATCACTGCTGAATTCTACCAAATATTTAAGGTAGAAATTATCTTGTTCTCCTTAATCTCTGTCAGATTAAGAGTGAGTAATTTCTATGATACCAGCATTAATACAAACACCAAACACATTACAAGAAAAGAAAACTGCAAATCAATTTCTCTCATAAACATAAATATAAAATTTCTCAACAGAATATTAGCAAATTAAATCCAATAATACAGAGAAGGAATAATATACCGTGGAAAAATGAAATTTATCCCATGCATGCAAGACTGATTCAACATTTCAAAAACAATTTGTGTAATACATCATATCAGTAAGCTAAAGAAGAAAACTTTCATAATTATATATGCAGAAAAAGTATTTTACATCCAATACCCACTCATGTTGGGTTTCACTCAAAATCTCTTAATAAAGTAGAAAGAAAGGGAAACTTGCTAAGTATTGCAAAAAAAAAAAAAAAAAAAAAAAAAAAAAGAAAAACGTTAGCAAACTGAATTCAACAGCACATTTAAAATTCAAAATCATACCATACCAAAAACATACCAAAATTACATACCATAATCAAGTTGCATTTATTCCTATGATACAATAAATATTCAACATACACAAATCAGTAAAAGGAATATATTATCCTAACAGAACAAAGGACAAAATTCATATACTCGTCTCAGTAAATACAATAAAAAGCTTTTTACAAAATTCAACATCCTTTCATGACAAAAACTTTCCACACATAGAGTATAAAATGCATGTACCATTAGGTAGATTCCTAGATACTTCTTTTTCTTGCAAGCTATTGTGAAAGGAGTTGTTTCTCCAGTTCCTCTCTCAGTGAGTCTGTTGTTTGTGTACAGGAATGTTATTGATTTTTGTGTGCTGACCTTGTATCCAGCTATTCTACTGAATTCAATTATTAAGTTTAGAAGACTTGGGGTCTTCTCTATAGAGTATCATGTTGTCTGCAAATAATGACAATTTTACTTCTTCGTTTCCTATCTTTGTTCCTTTTATTTTTTTCTCTTGTCTAATTGCTGTGGCTAATGTTTCCAAAACTATATTGAACAGGAGTGGTGATAGTGGACATCCTTGTCTTGTTCCTGATTTTAGTGGGAAGGATTTCAGTTTTTGACCATTTAGTATGATATTGGCTGTTGGTTTTTCATAGATGGCTCTTATCAGATTGAGGTAGAGACCATCTATTCCAATTTTCTGCAGGGTTTTTAGCATGAATGGGTGTTGGATTTTTTCAAACACTTTTTCTGCACCTATTGAGATGATCATATGGTTTCTGTCCTTGGCTCTATTAATATAGTATATTACATTTATTGATTTGCATGTATTGAACCATCCCTGCATCCCTAGGATGAATATCACTGGGTCAGGGTGTATGACCTTCTTGATGATCTTCTTGATGATCTTCTGTATTCTGTTTGCCAGTATCTCAGTGAGGATTTTTTTTTTTTTTTTTAGTACCAGGGATCAAACTTGGGTCCTTGAGCTTGCGGGGCAGGCAGCTGCAACACTGAGCTAAATCCCAGGCCCTTAGTGAGGATGTTTGCATTTTTGTTATTAGGGAGATTGGCCTATAGTTCTCTTTTTCCAGTTGGGTCTTTCTCTGTTTTGGCATCAAGGTGATACTTGCTTCTAGGAATGAATTTGGAAGATTGCTATAAAGAACTTAAAAATACCAGACCTCCTAAATTTAAATACCCAGTTCAAAATTGGGCATCTGTAATGAACAGACATTTCTCAGACAAAGAAGTAGAAATAGCACATAAACATATGAAAAAATGTTCAACATCACTGGTCATTCAAGAGATGCAAATGAAAACAACACACCACCTCACCCCAGAAAGAATGGCTGCTATCATGAAATCAACCAACAACAAACACTGGCAGGGCTATGGGGAAAAAGGAACCCTTCTTCACTGTTGGTGAGAGTGTAGACTGGTGCAATCACTGTGGGAATCAGTGTGGAGATACCTTGAAAAACTAGGATTAGAGGAGAAGCTGGTGTGGACCACAGTAGCAGGGCTGCAGGTCCAATCAGGGCCCCACCCTGACCCCTGCTGCATGTGCCCACAGGCCCCAGCCAAAGACACACCTGGAAAAGAGCTGCACAGGTACACAAGCAACAGCCAGAAGCCCACCCAGACAACAGTGACTGAGACACACAGCCCCCAGCCAAAAGCCATCCCAGACAACAGCTACATAGGAGGTCAGGCTCTAGCCAGAGGCACTCCTAGATATAATCCCAAGTGTGCACAGGCCACAGCCAGAGCCCCGCCCAGACAACAGGACAGTACAGGGATTCAGAAGGCCACTACTCTGAACCCAGGAATTGGTGCAGTTGTGAGCAACAAAGAAAAGGTTGCTCAGTGGCTTGCTGAGAGCTGAAGCCCACTGGGTGAGCAAAAAGTTGCCTTAACAAAGGTACAGCAGGCTAGATCTGTTGAAATGAGAAGACATAAATCTCAAAATCAGACTTCCAGATCACCTAAAACAACCCCAAAGGGAAACAAGATGGAACACTCTGATACTCAACCATCTAGACTCCATGAAATGGCAATGAAAGAGGATCTGGAAAAAATGAAATCGGAAATAACTTCTCAGATAACAATAGAGATTGTGTCCATAGTGCAAGACATGACTAATAAATGTAGACCAGACACAGATAAAAAAAATAGAGGAGCTGAGGAACATGATGGAATCCCAACATAGGAAACAAATGGAACCCATAAAACAGATGCAAACAGATTTCCAGGAGATTAAAAACTCCATTGAAAGTTTAGAGAGCAGAATGAGCCAATGTGAATATAGAATTTCAGATATAGAAGACAGTATTGCAATTAGTGACCAGGAAAAGAAAAATTTCTTTAAAATAGTAAGGGACCACAAGAAATCAATCCAGCAGCTGTTAGATGATGCAAAGAAGAATAACATCAGATTGACTGGAGTCAATGAAGAAACAAGAGAGAGTGCAGACAGCATAAAAAGAAACTGTTCACAGAAGTAATGGCAGAAAACTTCCCAAGCAGGGCAAAAGACCTTAACATACAGATAAATGAAACATATAGGATTCCAACTAACCATGATTGAAAAAAAATCTACGCTTAGGCATATAATAGTTAAGATTCCAGAAATCCAACAGAAGAACACAATTCTACAAGCAGAGAAAAGAAACAAATCACATACAAAGAAAATCCCACCAGAATCACAGCAGACTTCTCAACACAAACCCTCAAGACAAGAAGAGCTTGGAGTTATGTATTTCAAGCCCTAAAGGAAAACAACCTCCAAACCAGATTGATGTACCCTGAAAAACTATCTTTCAAAATTGATAGAGAACTAAGATACTTTCATAACAAAGAGCACCTGAGGAACTTCATGAAAACCAAACCAGCACTCCAAAATTTTTAAACCATATCCTAGGAAAAGACAATGAGGAAAACAAGCCCAGGAAGCCCAGCAGAATGAATCCATCAGGCACAACAAGAAATTAAATAAAAAGAGGGAGAATCTAACAAAAAGAAAAAGTCATGAAAAGGGTAAGTCAATACATATCAGTTACAACCATCAATGTTAATGGTCTCAATTCACCAATCAAAAGAAATAGACTGGCAGAATGGGTCAAGAAGCAAGATCCAACAATATGCTGTATACAAGAAACACACTTAATTCAAAAGGGAACTCATAGACTGAAAGTTATAGTGTGGAAAACAATACTCCATGTAACAAGAACCTCCCAAAAAAGCAGGAGTAGCTATCCTCTTTGCATATCAAATGTATTTCAAACCAACACTGAGTAAGAGGGACAAAGAAGGAAACTACATCCTTGTAAAGGAAAAAATCCAAGAGGAAGAGATGACAATCATAAATTGGCATGCACCAAATACTAGTGCACTCAACTATATAAAACAAATACTAACAGACATGAAAAATCACATAAGCACTAATACAATAGTAGTGGGAGACCTCAAAACCACATTGTCACAATAGATAGATCAACTAGACAGAAAATAAACAAAGAAATACTACAACTCAATCAAACTCTTGAACAAAACAACTTAATAGATATTTACAGTGTTCCACTTCAGAAATTCACAATACACATTCTTTTCAGATGCACACAGTTCATTCTCCAAAATAGACCACATAGTTGCTCATAGAACCTGTTTAAGTAAGTGCAAAGGAATTGAAGTTTTCCCCTGTATATTATCAGACCATAATGCGATGAAATTAGAGATCAATAGCAAAAGAAACCACAAAAATTTCATAAACACATGGAAATTGAACAACACACTTCTAAATAACCAATGGGTCACAGAGGAAAATAAAGAAAAAATCAGACAGTTTCTACAATTAAATAACTATGACAATACAAGATAGCAGAATCTATGAGACACAATGAAAGTAGTCTTATGAGGGAAATTCATAACAGTGAATACTCATATTAGGAAAACAGAGCAAGCTCAAAAAACAACCTGATGCTGAAAAAAAAGCTTCTAGAAAAGAAGAGCAGGACAAACTCAAAGCTCATACAAGGGAGGAAATTATATAGATCAGAGCAGAAATCAATTCAATGGAGACTAAGAGAGCAATACAAAAAATCAATGAAGCTGAGAGTTGGTTCTTCAAAAGATTAAACAAAATTGACAAACCCTTAGCCAACCTTATCAGAAAAAGGAAAGAAAAGGCCCAAATCCATGCAATTAGGAATGAAAAGGGTGAAACTACAACAGACCCAGCAGAAATCCAGAGAATCATCAATACCAACTTCCAGAACCTATACATCAATAAGATGGAAAACACAGACGAAATGGGCAGATTCCTACACATATATGAATTACCAAAGTTGAATGAAGAAGACCTAAAAATTCTAAACAACCCAATATCAATCAATAAAATTGAAAACATAATTAAAAACTTACCAACCAACAAAAGCCTGGGTCCTAAGGCTTCACCACTGAATTCTACAAGACATTTAGAGAGGAACTACTGCGATTACTGTTTAAACTCTTCAACAAAATTGAAAGGGAAGCAATACTCCTGAAATCATTCCTGGAAGCAAACATTACCTTGATCCCAAAAGCAGAGAAAGACCCAACTGAAAAAGAGAACTATAAGCCAATCTCACTAATGAACATGGATGCAAAAATCCTTAATAAGATACTGGCAAACAGAATGCAGAAGATCATACACCCTGACCAAGTGGTATTCATCCCAGGGATGCAGGGATGGTTCAATATATGCAAATCAATCAATGTAATACACTATGTCAATAGAGCAAAACACAAAAGCCATATGATCATCTCAATAGATGCAGAAAAAGCATTTGACAAAATCCGACATGCATTTATGATAAAAACCCTACAAAAAATTGGAATAGACGGTCTCTACCTCAGTCTGATAAAAGCCATCTATGAAAAACCAAAAGCCAATATCATACTAAATGGTCAAAAACTGAAATCCTTCACACTAAAATCAGGAACAAGACAAGGATGTCCACTATTACCACTCTTGCTCAATATAGTTTTGGAAACATTAGCCATGGTAATTAGACAAGAGAAAGAAATAAAAGGAATGAAGATAGGAAATGAAGAAGCCAAATTATCATTATTGGCAGATGACATGATACTCTATATAGAAGACCCCAAGAACTCCACCAAGTCTTCTAGACTTAATAACCAAATTTAGTAAAGTAGCTGGATACAAGGTCAACACACAAAAATCAATAGCTTTCCTCTAAACGAACAACAGACTCACTGAGAAAGAAATAGGGTAAACAATTTCTTTCACAATAGCATCCAAAAAACTAAAATATCTAGGAATCAACCTAACAAAAGAAATCAAAGACTTCTTCTCTGAAAACTATAGCACTTTGAAAAAAGAGATTGAACGGGATATCAGAAAATGGAAAGATATCCCTTGCTCCTGGGTAGGAAGGATCAACATAGTGAAAATGGCTATACTTCCAAAATTGCTATGTAGATTCAATGCAATCCCAATTGGAATCCAAGCAGCATACTTCATAGACCTTGAGAAAACAATCCAAAAACTCATTTGGAGCCAGAAGAGACCTAGAATAGCAAAAGCAGTTCTAGGCAATAGAGACATGGCTGGTAGTATCACAATCCCCAACTTGAAACTATACTACAAAGCTACTGTGATAAAAACAGCATGGTACTGGCAAAGAAACAGACCTGAAGACCAGTGGAACAGGTTAGAAGATGCAGAAACAACTCCAGACACACTCAGCCACCTCATCTTTGACAAGGGAGCCAAACATCCTCACTGAAGGAAAGATAATCTCTTTAATAAACGGTGCTGGAGAAATTGGGTTTCAACTTGCCAAAGATTAAAACTAGACCTATATCTCTCACTATGCACTAAACTAAAATCTAAATGGATTAAAGATCTAAATATAAAAACAGAAACGCTGAACCGGCTGGAACAGAGGTTGGGTAGAACTCTTGAAGACATTGGGGTAGGAAAAGATTTTATGAACAAAACCTCAATTGCCCGTGAACTAGCACAAACAATCAACAAGTGGGATCTCTTTTTACTAAAAAGCTTCTGCACTGCAAGAGAAACCACCAGCAGTGTGAAGAGACAACCCACAATGTGGGAAAAAACTTTCACCAGCAGTCCCTCAGAAAAGGTCTACTATCTGAAATCTATAAAGAACTTTAAAAAATCAGACCTCCCAAATTTAAAGACCCAATCCAAAAATGGGCATCTGAAATGAACAGACATTTCTCACACAAAGAAGTAGACATGGCAAATAAACATATGAAAAAATGTTCAACATCACTAGTCATTCGAGAGAGGCAAATGAAAACAATGCTGAGATTCCACCTCACTCCAGAAAGAATGGCTGCTATCATGAAATCAACCAACAACAAATGCTGGGCCAGGGATTTAGCTCAGTGGTTTCACTGCCTGCTGCGCAAGCTCAAGGACTGAGTTCGATCTCCAGTACCAAAAAAAAAAAAAAAAATCCTGGCAGGGCTGTGGGGAAAGAGAAACCCTGTTCCACTGCTGGTGGGAGTGTAGACTGGTGCAACCACTGTGGAAATCAGCATGGAGATACCTCAAAGAACTAGGACTGGAAGTCCCATTTGACCCAGCTATTCTTCTGCTGGGTATCTTCCCCAAAGAATTAAAAGAATCATACCACAGCGATATATGTGCACCCATGTTCATAGTGGCACAGTTTGTAATAGCTAAAACTTGTAAACAGCCCAAATGCCCATCAACTGGAGACTGGATAAAGAAAATGTGGTTTTTTAATAAAATGGAGTACTACTCAGCCATCAAAAATGAGAAATTAGAGGCATTTATTGCTAAATGGATGCACATTGAGGAGTTACTCTTAAGTGAAATAAACAGGACACACACGTGTAAATACCAAATAGTTTCTCTAGTGTGAGAAACTGAAAGTGTAAATAAGGACTAAAAGGTATAATAGATAATGTGAAATAGGAAGAAAAGGGGCAAAGGGGAGGGGGAAGGGATGGGTAGGGGAAAGGAAAGAAGGGAATGGAATTAATATGAGAAAATGAAAAAATGGAAACAATGTCTTCGTAAATAGGGAGGGATGGAGTGGTTGAAGGGAAGGCAGGGGAAGGGGGGGAAAAATAAGAACCAAGAGAGATTATGTAAAGGTCCAAATTTCCAATGATAAATGTCATTATATTGTACACCTAGAATGTACCAATAAAAGGATATAAAAAAAAGAGCGAAGGTACCATTGACTTAGGATAATATTGAAGCAACAGGAATTGAATTTAATCTTTTGCCTTAAAAAGTGAATAATTGGGAACTTTACACATAACAGTATGTTTCAGATACTAAGAGCAGGCATCTTAGGACAGTAAGCCCCAAAAGAATAAAACCAAAGGAAGTGATCCCCACAGTGTCTGAAGTTACTTCCTGGAGAGTTTTCAGGTCATAGAGCAAGGAAGGGGAACTATGAGCAATATGAGTTAAGAAGACAAATTTTTGGATTGAAGATGGTCGAGTAAGCCACAGGGTAAACATAAGAGAAATTATTTTTTGTACACAGAGAATTCTGAAGATCTGGAAAAGGTTCTCCTCAATTCTTTAGCTTGGTATTGATCAGCACATTTGAGGAAATTACCCAGAGCCAAGGAAAATACTAGATAGGAGTTGTATGGCTGAATATAATTCACCTTCACCGCAGCCACAGTAGAGAAGCTTCCGAAAACACAGGATATTGGATAGAGTAATCAGAGGAGTATTGCCTCAAAATTGAAGCCACCGTAGCTTTAGGCTGAAGACTACTCTTGCCCCAATAAAGCTTAAGTGCAATGTATTAAAATGCAATACTATTATAAATGAACTCCATATGTTCTTGAAAGTAAGAGAATGCAAGAGTATGCTAAGGAGTCACGTGAAGATGTTTTTACGATCCAAATTGAACATCTAAAGATGAAACACACAATGTATGAGATGAAAGATATGCAAGATATGGTCAACAGCAGGTTAGACTGCAGGAGAAAAATTAAGGCCCCATTCAAAATGAAGCACAGAAAAAATGACTGAAGAAAATGAACATAAAAGTGTGGGAAAATGCCAAGTATACTAATATTGGAGTCTCAGAAGGAAGGTGTAGGAATACACAGTGGCTAAAATTTTTCCCATCTGGAAAACTGTAAACCCACAGAAAAAATAAATTCAACAAAACCCAAACACAAGAAACATGAGGAAACTGCAACACGATAAAATATAACAAAATTGCTTAAACCAGTGATGGATATATTACAATCAACCCAGGAATACAAAACATGTTATGTACAAAAAATAAATAGAATGATAGCAGAATGATACTCAAAAACCTTTACAAAAAATAAAATGCAGAGCATGTGTGTGTGTGAAGATAAAAAATTTAAACAAGAGAAAATATAACTGTGCTCTGCACCCAGTAAAACTATCTTTGAAAAATTAAATAAAGTGAAGGGTGTTCAGAAATATAAAATCTGAAAAGAATTTATCACCAGCAGATCAGTACCATAAAAATATTAAGGAGGAAACCCTTCAGAAACAAATAAAGAGATACTCAAATAGAAATCAGAATCTACACAAAAGAATGAAAAGGGCAACGGCAAATATGTGGCAAAAACAAAAGACACTTTTAGAAGATAATTGTCTAAAGCAAAATAATAATGTATTGTGGGGTTTATAACATGTATAAAATGCTATAAAAGCAAAATGTATTATGACTTTGGCAGAAGTGCTGAAAATGATAAAGTTTAGTGGTTGTGAGTTTCCTTACTATAAGAAAAGTAATGTAGTATTGAAAGCAGACTGTGATGTTATACATATATACTATAACCCAAAAGCACACCACTAAAATAAAAATACCAAATTTATAACTAATGAGTCCACAAAAAATAAAATGAAATTATAAAACATATTTATAAATAAAGACAGAAAAAGAAAAGGGAAGAAAGAACGTATGGGACTAAGAGAAAGCAATTATCAAGATGGTAAGTTTAAACATTATTGTATTAGTAACCATATTGATTATAAGGGGCTAAATGCTCAAATTAGAAGACAGAGATTTTCAGGGTGGATTAAAACATGCATATGAATCCCTGCATCAAGGATAACAGGGGACATCACTACAGAACCTGTCAATACTAAGAGGATAATAAAGAGTAGTCTGAAAAACAACCAGGTCTGAACCCATAGAGAGGGTCACTAGTTTAGATTTCTAACCCCATCTCATCATAGTGGCTACGAGTCTCAGGGCTGGTAGGTGATAGGGATGTGATAAGGTTCTGAACTTCTGCTAACACCACAGATAACTGAGGCAAAGTAGAGGCCAAGGTGAATCGCCTAAGAGTAAGTCCAACTAGTCACTAAGATTTATGTGTATGAAAAGAGATTGTTCTTTACTGACCTGCATGAGAAACCTAGATCTATACTCGTTGGAAATAATTTTCCAAGGGGCAGCTGACGTGAGGAAAATTGACACGGCCACGCATTGAAGATTCTCTCCATTTTTTTTTTACAAGGCACATATGTTGAACGCCAAATAGGTGCACTATCCGTGTGCGTATTCCAAAGAAGGGAAAGATTAAAGTTATCTGCCAAGATCATATTCCCCTATGATACTTCCTGCTGTCTATCAAAAGCCCTTCTTTAGGTTGTATCTGACTTCAACATTCCTAGCTATAGCACCAACTCTTTGGTCCTTACCTAGAAAACAATTGAAAACGAAGTTAAAATAATGTTCTGATAGGGTGATATATTATGTATTAGGATATATTTTAAATAAATCACTCATGAATATGCTTATTTCACTCTCATTAGTGACAAATAATTCTCAAATGAGATGCACTGGCTGGTCATGACATCACTGTTGCAACCTCAGCACAGCCAGAGAGAGATTGGCCTATGTGCTGTGCAGACAAGAGGTACTCTCTGGTCATAGCCAACTCCTCCAACCCCAGGAGTTCCCAGTGGCCGAGGCAGCCAGAGATTGGCAGGATGCAGCCTATTACATTCTGTTTAAATACAGATTTGCAAGGAAAATAAATTCATGGCAACACTCATTATTGATCATTCTCAAAACTGTCTAGAGAATTCCCCCGGAGGGCTTAAGAAAGAAATTAAACATGGTTTTCCTGAGTTGTTTCCTGCTGTTTCTCCACTTCATTGGTTTTGCTCCCATAATTGTGTGTGTGTTCCTATAGCCACATAATGTTTTAATATGGCTGAGTTATTTCATACAACTTCTGGGTCATATATCAACAATTTGGGTATGAATAACCATAATAATATTTGTGATAAGATGTCCTTAGTGACTTCTCTTTACCACTATTGCTTAACTCTTTAATTCCTTTTCATCTGTCCTAAACTTGTTCCCTCATCTGTCAACACTCAATCCCAAATCTACCTTTTGTTTCTCATTACAGTTGACACAGTGACCACTGCCTCTTTCAAGGACCTCTGTGCCTTTTTCTTTCCTTAATGTTGCTGTCTTCCAGTTTTCAACCTATTTCCTTGATCTCATAGGTCTTTGTTACCATTTTTATTAGTCAAGAAACCTAAATATTTTTCAGAGTTTTAATCAAGGTCTTTTCATCTCATTCAAAATACTCTTCTGAGATTCTCGACTCCTCTCCTGGCTCCCAGATCATCTACAAATCTAGAATTGACATCTTTGATGTAGGACTCAAGGTATTTTGGCACCATATCTCAGTTTATCTTTCCAGTGCCATTTTCCACTGCTCTCTCACATATCCTGTTTCACACAGCTACTCTGCTCAAGATTTAGCCAACATTCCAGAGGCTTTCTTATAGTTTTGACTTTCTAGTCTTCCTGTCTAAAATGATCCAACAAGTTATATCTAGCAGTATATTTTTCAAATCACAAATAATATGCTATCAAGTCTATTTTAGTCAAGAAAAGTAAATATGATTCAACATTAGGAAATATAGTAAATAGCTTAAGGTATCAAATATGACAAGGGAATTTCCCTGCATTTTTGGGAAAAGGTACATAAAGATTCATTTCTGATTTCTGATTTTTAAATGCACAGAATGCTAACTCTTTTTAAATGATAAAAAAGAAACTCTGTCTCAAACCAATGATCACTCATTATACCAACTAATAAAACATTAGTATCATCTCTTTAAAACAAAAATCTTTACAAGGTTGCTTATTATCAGAACTATTATCTAACATTTTTGTGAAATCTCTATCCAAAGCAATGAGACAAGAAAAAGATATATAAATAAACGTTTAGGAAAGAAAAAGGAAAAGGAATCATTCTGTAGATATTAGGTATGGTAATAGAATTTAGTGAAGTGGCCAATTACTAAACATTAAAAATCAATTATTATGAACTGTGCCACCATAAACATGGGTGCACATATATCGCTGTGGTATGATTATTTTAATTCTTTGGGGAAGATACCCAGCAGGGGAATAGCTGGGTCAAATGGGACCTATAGCCCTAGTTCTTTGAGATATTTCCATGCTAATTTCCACAGTGGTTGCACCAGTCTGCACTCCCACCAACAATGGAAAAGGGTTCTTTCTCCCCACAACCCCACCAGCATTTGTTATTGGTTGATTTCTTCATAGCAGCCATTCTTTCTGAGGTGAGGTGGAATCTCAGTGTTGTTTTCATCTGCATCTCTCGAATGACCAGTGATGTTGAACATTTTTTCATATATTTATGTGCTGCTTTTACTTCTTTGTCTGAGAAATGTCTGTTCATTTCAGATGCCCATTTTTGAATTGGGTCTTTGAATTTGGGGGGTCTGATTTTTTTCAATTCTTTATATATTCTAGATAGTAGTCCTTTGTCTGAGGTACAGCTGCTAAAATTTTTTTCCACATTGTAGGCTGTCTCTTCACACTGCTGGTCATTTCTCTTACAGTGCAGAAGCTTTTTAATAAGATGAGATCCCAGTTGTTGATTCTTTGTGCTAGTTTCCATTCTACTGGGGTGGAAACAACCCAAGTGTCCATCAACTGGAAACTGGAGAAAGAAGATGTGGTTTTTTTATAAAATGGAGTACTACTCAGCCATAAAGAATGAGAAACTAGAGACATTTATAGCTAAATGGATGCTTATTGAGGCCATCCTCTTAAGTGAAATAAGTAGGACGCACATGTGTAAATACCGAATAGTTTCTCTGGTGTGAGAAACTGAAAGTGTAAATAAGGATTAAAACCAATAATTGATAATTTGAAATAGGAAGAAAAGGTCCAGAGGGTTAGGGAAAGTGGGAGGGGAAGGGAAAAGGAAAGAAGGGAAAGGAAAAATTATGAGAAAAGAAAAAAATGGAAATAAAATCTATGTAAATAGGAAAGGGTGGAGGGGGGAAGGGCGCACAGATAATGGGGGTGGGAAATAAGAACCAAGATACATCATGTACAGGTACAAGCACCCAATGATAAATGTAAATGAACTGTAGTATACCTAAAATGTACCAATAGAAGAATTTAAGAGAAAAAAATCAATTATTTTCCTGAAGTAAAGCAGTGATCAGTTAGAAAATATAATTAACAGGATACCCAGTGTGACTACCATAAAAATAAAATTCCAGACACACAAAAAGGTACTCATAGCATGATTATTTCTGTGTCTATCTACTTAAATCATCACTGTGAAATTTTATTTAAAAATGTAATAAATAGTAAAAGAGTTTCAGAAGTAGTCTTGCAGTAAGTTGGTTCATTCTGATAAGAATAATGGTAAGAGCTTCAAGTTGGATATCAGGTTTAATGCTAATGAATTATATACTTTTAAAGAGTGAGTTTAGATGATGTTAATTATATTTCAAAAAAACTTTAAAACAAAGAAACATGTAACTCCTTGAGACAACTCCTCATCCTCCTATGGGATCGTGCTTACCTATGTATGTGGGAGCACCCAAGTAGACAGAATACACATGAGCCAAACAACACAGCTTGGAAACTTATTACAGGCAATAATGAAACCTTCACCTTCCGTGCAATTTGGTAAGGTACCTGGCAGAATCCCACTTTATAACTTCACATATGAAAATCACTTTAAAACTTTCATACATTTATGTTACATATATCCACCCACATTCCAGAGTCCTTGAATCTGAACTTACGTATAGTACTGATTTGTATCCCTGGTAGCACATTATTTATGCCTCTCCTGTCCCATTTTGCAAGCAAGAGAACACTCTCTGAGAAGGTAAAGGGCTTGCCAGGTTCACAAAAGGAGCAGCTTCTGGACCTGAGGCCTGAACCCAGGTCTCTAGGTGTTCGCCAGGGTTGGGGGAACTCCAGGGCACAGAGCAGATACTCTTGCTCTACTTCCCACAGAGAGACCAGCCTGGGAACCCCCCTCCACCCCCCAAGCTCTGGCCCCTCCCTCCCTGGAGTAACAGCTGCAATAACAGAGAAAGACACCAGTAGGCCAGGGACTATTTTGTGTATTCCAGGGGTGTCACCAAAGATAACCCGGTGATAAGAATCTGCTGGGCACCATCCTTGCTTTTCTCCAGGTCTACTGAGCAGGGACACTAACAGCAGGAAGGGAAACCTCGAGTTTGAGGACTCCCACAAGGGGTGTAATTTTAAAATATGGCGAATGTTTAAATTTAAAAAATATTTACAGGAAAAGACACATATCCCTCTCAAAATATTCCCCCTCATACCAAATACACTTATCCCATCATGCTTCCCACTTTCGGGCGGGGGAGTTGTTTTTTGTGTTGTTTTTATTTTTTATTAGTCCATATTTGCAGTACATAATGATCACATCCCTTGTGTGCAGTTAGCATATACCCATAGCACATCTTAATTCTTCCTTCATCCTCTTTCCCTCTCCACCCACCACTCTCTTCATCTCTGGATCCCCTTCCTATTTGAGAAAGATCTGTCTCCTTACTTCCTATTATCTATATTTTATTTTGTTCTTTATTTACATTTTGGGTGTCTCATATAAAAGAAATCATATGATATGTAAGTTTCTGTGTCTGATTTATTTCACTTAAAATTATATTCTCAAGGTGCATCCATTTCCTACAAATGTACAGTATATGTGTGTATATATATATTTTTAGGAGAAAAAAGAAGGCAACAAACAACATATATATGAGCCCTTTTTCAAAATAATAATTGCACATATAATTTATATGCACATGTTAAATTTTATGTTTTATGTGTACATATATATATACACATAATCTTCATGAAAACAAAGATTTCAATGAATAAATACAAAAATACTAGCAAAGCTTCACACTTATTTTCTTTGTGATCTCTCCTTTCTTTCTTCTTTTCACTTATCTCTATTTCCTGATGTTTCTGCAGTTATTTTTATACTTGTATCCAGATGCCCTTCTGTCCCATGAGCTTCCTGGGACCTTGGGCAGCTCTTGGGAAAGGGCTTGCAGGCCAGCAGCAGGCACAGTGGACAGCAAAGGTGTAGTGCATCCCTGAGAGTCAGCCTGGGATGCCCCTGGTCTCGCCTCCAGTTTCCTGCTTACAGAGAGGCAAGGCTGGCTCGGGCCCCCGACAGTGACGCCGACAACGGCGACAGGGAGGTGTGCGAAGCCGGGCTCGAGCTGTGCCAGCTCTTGCTAATCCTCTGCAGTATGGTTCGCTGCTAATTTGTCATGGCACATATTTGCCTTATGTCTAATTAGCATCAAATTGCAAACTGCTATTTGCTAACAATTTGTTGCATCAATCTGCTTGAAAATCTATAGTTTAGAATTGGATTACATCTTATCCTGTCTATCAAAATGCTAGTTCACACATACACAAAATAACTTCGCCTTCCCGCCAAAAACGTTGCAATGTTTGCAGTACCACAAAAGGAGAGTGATGTGGGTTTTTTGTTTTTGTTGTTTATTGTTGTTTTTTGTTTTTTTCTCAGTAGAGGAATCATTGTGGGTTGTCTCATTTATCCTGGTGTTGATTTCCATTGGCCAGGGAAGACCTCTGAGAGGATGCTCAAACACAGGGAGGATACTGGTCCAGTCCTTTCACAAGGACTTTCTGGAAAGCCAAGAGACAAAAAGGGACCAGAAATGGGATCCCTCGATTGTACTGTGAAAAGAGCGGAGGGTGTTAGTTCTGAGACCTGCACTCCCAACCAGTGCTGATGAAAGATACAGCCTCACCCAGCATTCTGAACACATGTAGTAAGCTAGCATTCCACACATATTAGTCCACTTAATGCTAGCAACCACCTAAGGAAGCAAGGGTTAATATTCTCTTCACTTACATATCATGAAACTGAGGCTGAGGGGATAAACTTCCGGAGGTCATATGTGTAACAAGTGACAGAACAGAGATCGAAGCCCAGCCAGGGACATTTCATTGACAAGCTGATCCTCTAAATGTCAAAATGAAATAGTGGAAATAATAATGATAATGATAAAAATTGTGAAATAAATATTAATAAAACAGTCATGCGATAAAAAGAACTCGTATCTGCTCACCGCATCTCACTTGACAGTTTGGCTTGCCTTAAAGATTACATTTAGCGGAATGTTCACTATTTGGGTTTAATGACATGTCCCACGTATACATGGAAGACTCTGGGTCTTCAGATTTCCATTGCCTCCTTGGGGTCTCAAAAGCTACCTTCTAGAGTCTGTTAGGACAAAGAACTGAGATGGCGTCTCCGACAGTGGGGACAATTCCTGTGGAGTCCAAAGAGAATCAGAAGGTGACAAGGAGCTGGGACACACTTTGCTATCCTGATGACGGGGAGAGAGGAGTAGACGGTTCCAGCAGAGAAAAGCTGGAGGCTCACTGAAGAGCATAGGTGGGTGGTGACGGCACCTTCAGCCTAGCAGGCAGTTGTTTAAAAATGTACCAGTGGTTAAAACTCATAACCTCACAAGTGACCAGAGGTCAAGGAACTGTTACAGTGTGCCATTCAGCTCACCCGACTACCCCTAAAGAACCACTTGTCTTGAATAAAAAAATCCATGTTGACATTTTAAATAATAATAACTATTATTATTTTTGTGGCACTGGGGATTGAGCTCAGAGCCTTTGCACTGAGCTAACATCCTTAACCCTTTTTTACTTTTTATTTTGAGACAGAGTCTTACTAAGTCACTAAGTTGCCTAGGTTGGGCTTGAACTTGCAATCCCCCCGCCTCAGCAGGGATTACTGACATACACAACCACGCCCAGCACTATTCTTTTTATTACAATATTCAAAATCTCTCCTTTCGTACCTTCTCCTTAGATCTCCTTGGGATAAAAATAAAAATTTACCTAAGAGAGTCTTCAAAGAAGGAGCTGGAGGAATCACAAGGATGTAGTAGTTCTCCCTTCATTCTCACAACAAATCCAAGAATACATTCTGAGTCTGGCTGGGTTTCAGGACCCTCAGAGATACCACAGCCTAAGGATGCTCATGTTTCTTATATAATATAATATGAGTAGTATTTGCATATAATCTATGTGCATCCTGTTGTATATTTAAATCAGCTCTAGATCACTTATAATACCTAATATAAGGTAAATGTGATGTAAATAATTCTTGTACTGTTCAGGGACTAATGACAAGAAGAAAAAAAAACACCTGTGTGGGTTCAATACAAATGCAACCATCTTAGGCCTTACTACGTTTTCCATCCATGATTAGCTGAATCAGTGGGTGAATTTATGGGTGTGGAACCCACAGATATGGAGGGCTGACTGTAATTAGATTGATATACAGCACTGATGTCTCTTTAACAGATGCTCACAGGGCACCTTCCTGGTGTCACCACCTGCAATAGGTTCTGGGGACAGAGAAGCTAACATAACATAGTGAGGCAAGCTTACACGAGCACAAGGATTCAAAGACACAAGGAAATAGAAGACAATGAGGAAAGTTCTTCCTGAGGATGAAATGTGGTGGGCAGTCATTGGTCTAGGAACAGACATAAAGAGACTTCCTGCAGGAAGCAGCCTAAACTGAAACACAAAGCTCAGGTGAGAAGTTGACAGGATCCCTCCAGGTAGAGCAAGGAGCAGGTACAAAGGCCCAAGATGCAGTGGATTGATTCTCCCAAGTAGCTGGAGTAGACTGAGTGGCAGCCGCACACCCCTGGAACATGGCAAGGTGAAGGACGAGTCCAGTGTTCCTGCTTTCCTCTGTCATTCGAGGAAGGAAGGCTTTTCCCAAAGCAGGGTTTATATAAGCCTGCAGAGCATGTCCCTTCCCACTCTTCCTAGAGTGTAAAGCAATTTTCAGCTCACTGGAGAAGTCAAGTAAACAGAGGAAAGATTATGAGCTGATTCACTCAGACACAGGAAGCAGGTTAAGAAGCTTGTTCTTGAAATGATTCTTTCACTTAATAAGATATTAAGTGGGTGTTTGCCCCATGCAGAGATTCAAACAGAAATGATGCTACCAGCTACCTTTCAAATGCATATTTCTCTATATTTGGACTGGAAGGAGGCCAAACACTCCATAGATCTGCAACCAATGCAGAAGTGCCCTGGGGAAAAACCCAAAATGTATTCAGGAAAAACAAACACAGTTATCCCTTGGTATCCATGGAGGTACCGGTTCCAGAACACACTTCCCAGCACAACAAAATCCAAGGTGCTCGAGGTCTTCATATAAAGAGGTGTAGTATTTACATTAAACCAATGCACACCCTCCTTTATACTTTAAATCAGCTCTAGATTACTTATAAAAACCGGATACAATGTAAATGCTATGCTAGTAGTTGTTACACTGTATTGTTTAGAGAATGATGATAAGAAAAAGTCTCTTTAGGTTCAGGAAAGATGCACTTTAAAAAATAAAACATTTTCCATCTGCAATTCTTTGAATTTGTGGATATGGCATCCTCATCTATGGAGGACTGACTGTAATCCTCACACAACTGCCTCTGAGTGGGAGGAGAATGCCCACAACCAAGAATCAAGCTTGGTGATTGTGTTCAAGTCTACTATCTGGGTTGAATCACATAAGCCTTTAGTAGCCTTTTCCATGCCCAAAGACAAAAGCTTAGGATATAGGAGAACATGCAAGATGTGGGGAACTTGAGGCAGCCAGGACTGAAAGCCAGACAGAGCTGCCCAGAGACTAGACACAGCGATCTCCCTGGTAGCAAGGGTTACCCCACCCAGAGCCTAGCATGGGACAATGCCAGCCACCCACCAAGCCTGAGGCATGGCTCCAGGGGCATGGGTGATCTCCTACTGCACAAAACCATTAAGTGCTTTAAGCAAAACCTAAGTAATCTCTACATTTGGTTTAAGCCAGATGTCCAAAAATAACACTGCTCAGGTTCTCATAGTTCCAACACCCCACACTGGTTTACTCACAGATTCTGCTGTATGTCCCCCCTCCTGTTAGTCCCAGCAGAGGACTGAAAGGTAGATCAACTCCCAGTACCTGTGTACTCTGCTTTGGGTGAGCAAAGACCCAAGGCTGTAATGCTAGCTGAGTCCATTCACACAATCTCCTTGAAAGACTTGTGGCATTAATAGAAAGGACATGTGGAATCCCAGACAGGAAGTGAAAAATCACCAGAAGCTCCCCACTCCAGCAGAGTGTGGAGCAGGAACCAGCTCAGGATCACTGCATCAGCCCCCAGGCTGCTGGGCAGGGCCACCTTTCTTCTCCCTCCCATCTGCACTGCATGTGGATCTTTAACCTTTTCAGCAACTCCAAGACATCTCTGGGACCTCCACACAGCTCCTGTCAAAATGTCGGGCTGCTAACTATAAACTTTATTTTGATGTCTTGCTTTTCGGGAATAATTACTCTGCACCTAAAATGTTAGCCCACTTACTGCTTGTGCAAAAAGATGACAATAAAATCAATGTTGCACAATTCCCCAAAGTCCATCAAAGTCTTTTGCAATGTTAATGGACCAGTGGATCTAAAAGGTATGAGTTCATGCCGGCCTGAGTGGGCGCCCAGCTCCAGCAAAGGAAGCCCCTCCTCCTGTCAGCTTGCTAGCCCTTGTCTGCCCATTCTAAAAAGTTAGCTGCATCCCTGGGGTAAGAGAATGGGTAGAATGGGAGAGGTGTGGTGAGAGCAGACTGACATGTACATGAAATCACAAACTGAGCTGAAGGCCACTTATAGGAATTGACAGATCCAACTTCATCATCTAGAGGTGGAAAAATAAGCCCAGAAAGGGGCAGCAGTTACCCCAGGGTGGCCCAGCAAACAAGCAGTGAAGCTAAACCAGAGGCCATATCTTTTGGGTCCTTTTCTAAGATGATATATCCTCTACTCCACTCTTTCTGAACTTGAATAACTTTGTTTTCTTTTTATTACTTCCTCTTAGAACACAGAAAAAGTAACACCTTTATCCAGGAGATCAAGCTACACAATATGACCTAGTCAGGTAGCAAATATAGGTGCCAGAAAGTCTTCGTGTTCAGAGACATTTGGGAAAGGTGTCCTGAAAATTTTCATCCCTTAAAGTCACAGCCAATCCTGATGAATGAAAAGTTCTGGGAAATTTTACAATAAGCAGCATGTTTGACTTGGTTTGCCCACCATTTGGGAAAAGTCTACATACAAGGCATTTTGGTAGAAGGAGAGGCGCATGGTATCAACCAGAGCAAACACGCCCTTTGACATACTCACCAGCATCACAGAGGGATGTTGATGACCAATCGAGAAGTGAGTCCTGTAGGAATGGACCCAGGAAAGGCCCTGTGGAACAAAGCCAGCTGATAGGGGGAAACAGGAGTGGCGGGGGGAGAAAGCCACTGTGGGAACCCGGCAGCTGGGGCTGACTTCTCATCCACATGTTGGTGGTGTTGGGGGAGGAGGCACAGTGAGTTGAATGGAAGTCAAAATAAGGGCACTGATAGTCTGGAAGACTGCAAAAACTAGCTGTGACAGACCAGCCCCCTTGTCTGTCCAGTCTAAGATGATGCCTAACTGATGGGGCATCAAGAACAGTAGAAAGTAAAGCATAAAAACAAAAGCTAATGTTGGGCCTGGCACAGTAGCGGGCACCTGTCATGCCAGCTATTCCAGAGGCTGAGGCAGGAGCATCACAAGTTCAAGGTCAGCTTGGACGACTTAGTGAGACCCTATCTCAAAATAAAATAAACATAAAAAGGGCTTGGGCTACATTGGTAAAGCATTTGCCTAGCATGCAAGAGGTCCTGGGTTCAATCCTCAGCACTGAAAAATAAAGGCCATTTGGAAGGGACCAGTGCAATGGTTTTCAGCCAATCTGATCATCCCTCATGCCAGCTCTGGGTGTCTTTATTAAATGCAGAGATCTGAACTGCCCGTGGTGTGACTGTCACTGGGGCTATATCAGTTGGCCTGCCTGCAGCAGGCTCTGTGCAAACAGAATGTGCCCTCTCTGGGTACTAAATCCATACTCAGAGGCAGTCCCTTGAGAAGAGGGTCATGCCGGCTGTGTGGCCGAGGTGACATGTTTGTTCTTTGTTTTCCATCCCTAGCCATCTGTTGCCTTTGGTGGATGCATGAAGGAAACAAGCCAGTGACTTTAGGAAACCTCTCAACCTCTTTCCCGGGCATGCTCACTGTGTTCTCCTTATCCCTGAATACTTTCACCCTTGTGGTCCATGGTCCACCCATGTCCTTTGTGGGATTTCCCCGAAGCCTCTCCCCCAAGCCCAGCAGGACACTCCCTAGAGAAATGCAATGTTTCATCTAAGAAATAATCTTTAAACCCTTGTGTTTTCTGTCCCCAAAACAAATGTATGTTAATGCAGATGTTCCCCAGGGCTTGGATTTTTAACAACTTTTGGAGGGAAGATTTTTGAAATCTACCAAAAGGCCAGGCTCCCTAGATTGCCCTTTCTTTCACTCAGAAAAACTCAATTGAATCAGGGAGGCATGATTCCCTGTTAGAGAAATCATTTTTCCTTTCCTCTGGTGGGTTAGATTTGTTTAGGTGTTCACTGATCCTGCACTTGATTAATCACCCCCCGCTGCCTTTTTCTGGCTCACCAGTTGGAGCTGTGAAACTCACTGGGTTGCAGAGAGGCATTAGGGCCCTCTCATGCCTTGATCACATGGGGACCAGTGGCTGCATCTGTGGGCCCACATGCCACTCTCCCCGACTTGAATGTCTGCACAGCTCCCAGGGAAGTAGGAAGCAATCCCACTTATTGATTGTAAACTCAGCTGTGAACACCACCACCCCCCAACCTGCATGCTCAGCCTCCTTGGAACTAATCCCTCCAACCAACCTTCCTCGAACAGAAATTGGGTGAGATTAACACATTGGGAAAAAGCAAAGAGAGAGACCACAGGAACTGATAGGAAGAGGGGGAAGCATTGACCGAGATGGTGAAAATTGGGTCTGGGATGGTAGAAATGAGAGATGCGATAGGAAAGTAGACAACAGAAAGGAAGAAATGGAGGGCTTTCTACTGTTCCTGCAGCAGATTCTCAAGTCCAGGCACCCATCACAGGTACACGATGGAGGAACTCCATCCCCTTACCTATGACCAGCGGCGATGTTTTTCCAGCGATTCCACAGGAGTCAAAAACCCAACAAAGCGCATCACGGGTGCTGTAAAGGGAGCATGCTGCTGGTGTCTGTGACCACTGTATGCAAAGCTTGGCATTAGTCACAGCCAGGCCGGCTGTGACAGGCCTGAAGTGAGGGAGATTAATGCGAGGCTGGGGCACTTTATTATTGTCATTCTGTTCTTTCAGACTCTGCCTCTGACTTTCAATTTTGCTCCAGAATTAATTGTCTGCTCCCTGCAGTATGACTGATGGAGAAGGATACGAGTAGCCCAGGCACCTGGCTCTGGCCTTGACAGTCTCGGGCGGCATGGGATGTATTGTGTGAGGTCTGAGCAGGGGACAGACGGGCATCCCTCAAAGAAATCAGCTGTGCTTCACCTGACTCCAGTCAAATGGGGCCAGAGATGATCCTTTGCTGGAATCATTTGGGCTTGTAGAGTTCATACCGACATGTCTGTGTCCTGTGAGGGACTCTCCTTGCCACCCACAGCTTTGTCTGTTGGTGAAGTCCTTCCCAGCCCTTCCAGTCTCTGATTTTCTTTCTTTCCAGGCACTAAATAGCTGTAGAGCTTCTAGGTCCCAGCCTTGCAGATGTAAGCATTTTTGTGAGGCTATTGTCCACAGAGTCTCTGACAATAGGAAACAGCCATCTGGTGCTATACTTTAGTTAGCATTGAATATCCACCTCCCTCCTCCTCATGATTCATTCCTGCCTCAGCTTCCTCCATTCCAAATAAAGTCATTACAGACTTAAACCAGGAGGATTGCCTTAGAATCAAATCCGAGAGAAGCCTCCAATAAATAGCACGGTTCTCTACTTTAGAAGGAGTTGAACACCCAAGAAAGGATTATTGAATAAATAAATGAATGTACTAATGCATGAAAGATAAATTAACAGATTAATAATTACACAAGTTTCCTAAAACGGAATGAAACACAGAAAAGGGTATTCGGTTTTATGTCTGTTTCTTTTCGGTACTAGAGAGTACTCAAGGCTACATCCCCAGACTATTTAGTTAGTTAGTTAGTTAGTTGGATGTATATTTATTTATTTTGAGACAGGTTTGACTAAGTCACTAAGTTGCCCAGGCTGGGCTCAACTTGTGATCCTTCTGCCTCAGCCTCCCAGAGTGCTGGGATTACAGCACTACCATGCCCACCAGGTATATTTGGTTTTTATAAACAAATAAAAATCCTTTTCAGTCCATTTTCAAGCCAAATTCAGATGCCCTCCATTGTTGTAGCCCTCAACTGCCTCATGCAGCTATGCCCATGAAAACAGGGGTATAATTTTTTTTTCTCCTTTCTGTGAGTGGAAATATGTAGGATCTTTGAGGAGAGAAAGTCTTGGTGAAACACATTTACAACGCTAACTTTCATGCTCTGGTCTAGGCGTGTGTAGTTCACACAGAATTTCAACTTGAGGTCTACGGGCTACAGTTTTAACACGTGAGAGAGATAAATATTCCTGGTCCTTCCCAAAGAAAGTTACAGTACAGAAAAGGTTCAGTTCCCAGCCCCCTCTTCCCTGAAGCTGGAGAAGATTGCCCCATGGGATGGGGAACCACCACCAGGAAAGGGAAGAGCAAGTGCTGAGGAACTGAGAACCGTTTAAAGGCTGGTTTTCTGTAGAACTTTCAGGAGTTCCTTCTAAATATGCTGCCTGGCTGTAACCTGCAGTAAATTATTACAGCTTTAACTCATCTGGTACTTTCATACGATTACGGTATTATGTTAAAGGGTACAGAAATATATAATATGCTCAACTGTCTCTATAGTTGATACCAGAGGGAAAATTACCACCACTCAGTGAAGAAGATCCAACCTCATTACATTAATGATTTATCACAATGGGAAAATGTGAAAAGTAACTAGTTGCTTTTATGAAAAGAGGCAGCATTTCCCACTGGCAACTCCTGCAGGCTCACGCAGAAGGAGAATTTAGAAGGGGCTCCCGACAGCCACAGTCTCCCATCCCCTTCCAAAACTCCCTCTGCAACTTTAAGGGGAAGGTGTGTGGGCAAACGTTGGAATATCCTTCAAACTTGACATTAAGTATTCAAATGTTACTTAAGCAAAGTGTGAGCAATTAAATTAATCAATCTTCCCAGCCATGTACAGAACAGATGTTCAATAAATCCTCTTTGCTTACAGTGAGGGGGGAAGAGTCCACTTTTAACTGTCCTTCAGCGGTGACACTGCTCAGGCGTCCTCTGCTGGCCTCCTGGGCCACCGTCAAGCGCTTCTGCTGCACTTTCCTTTCTTATAAATAACAACAGGCCACCTGGCCCACCTGCACTGCCTGGGAGCCTCAAGTTTAATGATCCTTCCGATGCAGTGCTGCACTCTTTCCTGATCCCTGTAATGGGGCTGATGGGACTGGTGGTGCAGTGATGGCTGGCAGTGACAGATGACTCCTGGCCACCTCGCACCACTGACAAGCAGTGAATATAGGCCAGTGTTGCAGAAAGGTCAGGATAAAAGTAGCTGCTTGACTTTCAAAGTTCCTCCAAAACATAAAAATAAAAATAAACAGGCCAACAAACCCAAACCATCCAGACCACGCACAAGGGTGCAAAAGGCAGCTTTGGCCCATGAAGACTGGCTGGTTCTCAGTTCTGGAAAAGGGCGCAGTGTCCACCGGAAGCTGACAGGGTTAGAAAAGGAAAGTCTCATGATAGGCAGACAGAGGCTTGTTTGCTTGGAATGAAGAGTTCCGGGTGAGTAACTTCATCTCCGGGCTACCAGGGGACATGGAGGGAGGGACTCAGTAAGCAACTTTCCCCCTCACCCCAAGGTGATCACAGATAGTCTCTATGCCTCCCTGCCCATCACCCGGTCCCCATAAGGACCTCTTTGGGGCAATACTCTGCTGGAAAGGGAGCTGGCATCCAACTGAGAAAATAAGTAAAGCCACAAATGTGCCAGTTTGCCAAAGATTGCAGGACTTGACATGTCCATTGCGGCTTCTCTAACTAAATGTGCTGCCTTAAGAGGAGATCTGGGGAATCTGAAAACATGGGAAGACGCTGGACCCCAATCCTGCAGTACCACTGCCCCTCCAGACAAAAGTGATCCCAGCTTGTACCTCTGGCCACCACTCACTGTAACCCTCTGTGAGGCCACTGACATTCAGAAGTGGTGGTTACAATCCCTGCCCTACAGATATATAACTTCAACCTTTTGAAGGCTGCCTTTCCATATATGGACTTTATCCACATTTTAATGAGGCTTTAAAATCTCCAAGATTAAGCTGGTATTTTATGTAGAACTGCCTGCTTTTTATGATATCCTGAGATGTTGTACAACATTTGGTGACTATATTGATCCTTATAAATTCAGCATCTATATATATTCATGAAAAGTACCTTTTCTCCCCATTCGGGCCCCAAGATGATCCCGGCACACATTTTTCTGAGTGGAGACAATAAAACTGCAATTGTCCTGGTTTTGAGCGTACACGGTGTTTCACTGTTTTCAAATTAAACCCGCTTTACCATCTGCTTGCAAACTCCACAGTGAGGAAATGACAGTGTCTCTCCAGGTACCTGATGGTGTAAGCACCCCATTTCTCCTTCAGGTGAGCCTGTTATAAATCCTGAGGGGCTTGGCAAGGCTTCCTCCCGCATGGGACATTATACATCTTCATGTCCTCTTCTTCTCCCGACTGCAGAGACCAACCCCTTCCTGTGTTTGGGGGGTACCATTTCTCGCTTTTAATCTGAAACAAATGATTGGGGGGAGGTGGGGGGAGAAAAAGTCTTATCGCCTTGGCGAAATATCACGAGTGAAAAAAAAGAAGAAGAAGAAAGAAACTATGGGAAAATTCATCTTCAGCTGCTACAATCAATCTCTCACCTAAAGAAATACACAATAACTAGGCGAGAAAGAGTCAAGATTTATGACTTAGAAACATCTACACTGACCAGCCTATACCTAGTCTTCTTGGCTCCCTCCCTACCCGAATGGCTCTCTCTAACAGTTACAATGATAAACTGTCTCTCCCTACTGTTTTACAAGTACATTAGCTTTATTTAATGAGATCTCAGAGTAATTTAACAGATGTATATAGAACATAAGACTAGGAAAACTCTTGCTACTTCGATACTTTTGCCAAAGTATTCTAGGACAGCTCATCTGAGGTGTAACTTTATATTCTTTGAGAAAGCATTACTTGAATTTTTTGGAAGGCTTTTCAAAATGATTTTCATAAAAATATTACGTTACAATCAAAGAGGAGAGAGGCACTTTCACTTTCACGTCCATGCAGCCCATCAAGAGCCAGGATAAATGGGCTTTCCAAAGTCACGGGGACTCACTTACATATTGAATTGTCAGGAAGAATGTCACTGTCAGAAATTAATAAATTTGTGTTAAAAAAAGTCTCCAATTCAGCCTCCTCCCGAAAGGAAAAGAGTGTAGGAAGAGAGTCAGGAGGAAAAGGCAAAGAGGAAGAGGTCTGTCTGTGAGAGAAGTGAGGCTCCGGCTTCCCAGCCACTGTTACACTGCAGGTGAGCCCTGGGTACCGGGGTCATCTCTACTCCTCCAGGCCTGGCATGTTCAGGTCAGTACTTCACCTTCCTGGCCGGCTGCTTTCTTTCCTTCCCTGACATCCTTTTTAGCGCTTGGTTCTCTGGGAACCATAATGGAGAAATGACAATGGTATTAACTTTTTAAAAATTGCTTTAATAAACTGCCAATTAATAAGCAAGAAGAGGAAGCCATGGGAAATTACCTGGTCGTGCTTAAAATAAAATTAAAAGGAGAAGGGAATTATTTTTTGCCTCTTTATTTCTTGAAACACATAAGGATTATGCTTTTATACACAAGGCTGTGGTTTTCAGAACCAGATCCTTCTCAGTAAAACAAAATCTATACTGTCCAGCACCACATACTTATCTGTAATACAATTAACTCAGTTTAACAGTGAACTATTTGCTTTCATTGAATAAATGATGCCAAGAAAATACATTGCAAAAGATAAAACAGCAAAAAGGCAGCAACTCAAAATTTCACCCTTTGGTGAACCAGTTCTTATTGCATTAGTGACTATTTTGTGTCTTATTCAATTATATGTTGTGTTTTGTTGACACATTTCTAACCCTTTAAATGGTTTGTAACTGACCCCAGCTGATATTTAAATTCTACAAAAATGTCCCATATCTCTGACCTTTGAGGCTGTTCAATCCCCTCACAAGAGCACCTTAAACAAAGTCACCTTTGAAAGCCCAAAACATTATGGTGTCTACTTCACAGCTGGTGAGTGAGGATTTTAAAACATGCTACATGTGTGTCTTCTCAAGGTAAACACATTTAACAGCATTCTATAAGATATGTACTATTTTACATAGTGCTAATGGCTCCTAGTAAATAATTTAGGGAATCCAATGCAGACTTTTTAAAATATAACATTCAGAGTGAGTATAAAATCTCAGTCAAATGAAAGGTTATGAAATTAGCAATGACCATACAAAATTGTATACAAAATCACATTGAACCTGCTTATTTGGGGATTGAGAAGCTCAGAAAGAAAGGGGAAAAGAGAGGTGGAGGGCTTTGGGGAGGAGCAGAACACATCAATGGGAAAAGAACAAATCTGTTGCATAGAATTTCATTTCTTGAGAGCTATACATCAAGTTGTATTTGTTTAATGAGGTTGGCACCAGAAAGATGTATAGAACATGTCAGACACCCAGTACCAATGCGTAGTGGGGGAAAGATAACATCTCAGTCTCTGACCACTCACTTAGTCTTCTAGCCAGCTTCTCTATCTGGTGGTTCTTGGGAGAATAATAAATGAGAGGGCAGAAGGAACAAGGCGCCAAATAATGAAAAACACACACACAAAGAGAAAAATTATAACATTGTAGAGCCAGATTTACTGACCTCACAACTCCGTAATCAAGAGAAAGTTATCACTGAAGAAACTTTTACTAAGCGGAATGATCTTAAATAACAAAGAGTCCTGTGAAATTTACAGCATTTTAAGATATGCAAATTGAATGCAAGGTATAGACATAAGGGTAATTAATTGTAAATCTAAGAATAATGTTTCTTTGTCAGGCTGTCTCCATGTTGTGGAATACATTCTAATGTGCCTTAACTTGGAATATTTTTTAAAGGCTGGTCTAATTATAAGATGTTCAGAATTTCAAAATACTAGTTATTCTTATCATTTAATTTAGCTGCTGTAACATTTAATAACAGAATTTACTGATTGCATAAAAATACTTAAATCTCTCAAGGTTAAAGCACTTGTTCCTAAATCCAGACAGGGTTCTTGTGTAGAGAGAATATTATGGGGAAAACCATGATCCAGAGGTCTGGCTGGGTGTGGAGGGGCCAGGTGTCTGTTCATGGCTACTTGGTGATCAGTTTTCATCAGTTGGCCAGGCTCTGGGTCTTCCAGTGATTTCCGCATGATGCTGGGAAAAATGTAACTGAATTGAACACTTTATGTTTAGCTTTTGCTATTGCTGGAAGTGGTAATACTGGAATTGAACCCAGGGCCTTTCCATTGGGCTTAGCCTTTTAAAAATTTTTTTAAATTTTAAGACAGGATCTTGCTAAGTCACTAAGTTGCCCAGGCTCAGCTTGAACCTACAATCCTTCTGCCTCAGTCTCCAGGATCCTAGGATCACAGGTGTGCACTACCATTTCCAGTTTAGCTCTCTTCTCTTACCTGCCCATGATGACTGCTCACATCTTGTTCATGAAAGAGATGGGGAGATTCTATTGCCAATGAATTCTTAGAAACTTGGGCATTTGAAGGGAGGTGGAGAAGCTTCCAAATCAAGGGAATCTGACCCTTGTCTCTCACCAAAAAGGCTCCTAAAGAGACCTGGGAAAGGAGTGCATAGGGATGAGTGGCGAAGGACACTAGCAAAGCCAAGGAGGAACGAGGGGCAAAGGGACAACAGCTCCATCATCTGTTCACCCTTAAGGGGCCAGCTCAAGGAAGTGGCCTCTGGGAGGACAGTTGCCTCTTCCCCTAGACTGAAGACAAGTATACTTTCTGGAATCTTACTCCTGTTTCTCAGAAGGCACTGGACCCAAAGCAGACCACACAATGGCAGAAAGTATAAGGATGGGGTGTGGATGTGGAATGACCCCAGGAAAGCACTGGGAAAGACAGAGCCACACCCTTGGGATACAGAGGATGGATGGCCCAGGCGAGCACTCTCTTTCTGAGTGCTTGCACTTGGTCATGTGCATCTTTTCACTGCTGTGACAGTGCCTACTCCTGCCTATCCTCCCACTTCTTTGGCTGATCTGCTCTACCTCTTTCACTTACTCTTTGTCCATTCAGTAGGAAGGAAAGAAAAAGAAAACACCAAAGTGACGCTCCCCATGGCTCAGTCTGGTTCTGTTACTCCTTGCTTCTCCACAGTCATCCCGGGATTTCATCCAGTCCCAGAATGCCAGCTCTGTAGGTGACTTCTCAATTGCAATCTCCAGCCCAGACCTGCTGGGTGTATGCAGTGTCCAGCTTCAGTGACCAATGAAAATCATTTCTAACCTAATGTGTCCCACATGGACTTCCTTTGCCTGGTTTGCTCTGCTTCTAACCTAGACAATGCCCAGGTTTTGGTGTCAGATTTGCCAGATGTCAGGTTTCTCTGATCACCCTGTCGTATTCAGGGTGCCTCTCTCATTTCTCTGTGTCATTTTCTCATTAGAGAAATGTACACAATTTATATTCTGGGTGGAGGATAGGGGAGAACAGAGGACACCTCAGAGGTGCCCAGTGCTCAGCCTGCTGCCTCTGGCCCTCTGTGTACCTTCCAGTCACTGGCAGATGAAGTATTTGCTTACACCAGCTAAGAAAGTGAGTGTGGTGTAGTGTAAGCCACCATCATCACTCGGCACAGACAGTACCACCGTATAGAGACTGCAAACCCCAGCACTCATCTCTGGACCCCTCAGGAAAGAAACCAGCGCTGGCCAGAGCAGGATGGTGACACCAGCACGGGGTCTGGAAAGCAGCCATCCAGGGCTTAATTGTAAGAGATCAGCAGCAGCCTGGAGCCTGGAGGGAAAGGATGGTGTAATGGCGTTATGGCAACTATTTGCAAAAACAGTCTGGAGGGAAAGGGAGCTCACTGCTGAGGGGAGGCAGAATAGAATGGAAAGAGCTGGACCCCAGAGCAACGCAGTCCCAACTCCAATACTTGCTACCTGGTGGGAGTCAGGGCAACTTGTTCCATTTTCCTGTCTGAGCCCATTCCCCTGTTGACGGGATTTTCATGAAGTATTTGCAGAGCACCCACGTCTCAAATGTCAAAGAGAGAGGTTTAGGAAAACACACAGCCCCTGGGCATCGTATCAGTAGGAACCAGTGAGATTCCATTGAGATGAATTGCAGAAAATCTCAACTATTAATCCCTCACCAGCTCATGTAGTAACTTTGGCCTCTTGGAAAGCTGTACCATTCCTTTCTCCATCCTCTTAGGTATATCTAAGACTCACTAGGGGGCTGCTTCTTTCATATTCTGATAAGTCATCACCCTGTCCCTGTTGGCCATGGTCACTTTGGAGTCATTGGAATGAGATTCCAAGTCCAATGGAAACCACTCCAGAAATCCCTCCTGGAGTTCTCAATATTTGTGCTGTAGGAATAGCTCTTACACAGCCAGGAAAAAAAAAAGTTTTTCTCTCCCCACCAAAAGAAAAGAATTAAGAATATTAAAAGCCAACTCAAAGCCTGGGAGAAAACATATATGGTTCATATATCTGACAAAAGAACTGATTCCATAAAATGTAAAGAATCCCTATTAATAGATAACACAAACACCAGCCAACTCAAGGTATAAAATGAGCAAAAGACTTGAATGGACACTACAGACACACACACACACACACACACACACACACACGCACACCATAAGGAGATATACAAATGGAAAATATGGACATGAAAAATGTTCAACAGAATTGGTCTTTAGCACCATGCAAATTTAAAATCACAATGGAATGCCATTTCCTACCTAGGAGAGTAGCAAAATTAAAAAGCTTGGAACCCTAAGCATACAAAGGATGTGGAATAGCCAGAGCTCTCCTTTATTGCTAGGGCAATGTACAATGGAACAATGGAATATCCAGCTTGGAAAACCATTACAAAATCAAACATACACTTGTAAAATGCCCAGAAAGCTTTACTTCCAGCTATGAGAGAGAGAGAGAGAGAGAGAGAGAGAGAGAGAGAGAGAGAGAGAGAGAAGATAACTTATATTTTTAAAAAGATTTGTACACAAATATTCATAGTAGCATTGTACTTGTCTCCATAATAGCTCCAAACTAGAAACAACCCATTGTTCACCAGTGAATAAGTGGATAAACAAGTCACTCTACAGTGATACAGTGAGGTACTACTCATAAATAAAACAACCAAAAGCCCTACTGCTACTGCAACAACATGGGAGAATCTCAAAAATATCACATTGAGCCAGACAAAAGAAAAGAGTTCACACAGTATGTTCCCTTTGTATAAAGTACTGTAACAGGCAAAAGTCAGCAATGGTGACAGAATCAGATTGGCAACTACCTCGGCATCAAATATTCCTTAGCCTGACTTCAAAAGGGGCTGAAGAGAGTGCTCTGGGGTGGTAGGAAGAGTCTGTATCCAGTAGGAGGTTAGCTACAGGGGTGTGCACATTTGCTGAAATTCATCCAATCCTACCCTTAAAATCTGTGCATCTTATTGATTTATTTTTTCATATAATGGATTGTAAAGGGACCAAAAAAAAGATAAAACAAGAACAGCAAAATAGCCCTCCACATTAAATTATGCTTTGCTGGAGAGAGGGTGGCTCATGGCAGGCAGGGACCAAAGTGTTTAAAGCTCAATGAAGAACATCTTTAAGACCAAGCGTGTTGGCTCTTCCGTCCCCTAGATACAACCAGGCCACCACTCCATCAGGCCTACTTTAGTTCTGCCACACCAGCCCCCTAAAGATCAGTTGATGTTAGAAAAAAAAAAAAAAGTGAGAAGGGAAGACCTAGAATGCCTCCCGGAAGGTAGCAACATGGGTTGACTGAGGTGATGCCCAGCTGTCTCCATGGTGATTCATCTACTTCAAGGCCCTGGGGCTAGGGGCACCTGTCCCTCTACCACTCAATCTGGGGTGTCTGGATATTTCGGTGCACCCTGAAATGTGCCTTCAGAATGAAGCATCAGTTTCATTCTCTGCCCACAAAAGGGCCTTAGGGGAACAGCAAGAAACACGAAGCTTTTCACCACCACCATACTGTTGACGGCCCTCACTAGCATGTCAGACATTAACAGTACAAGTCCTGGCTCTACTTCCTCACTAGCTGTGGGACATTGGGTAAATAGCTTAACCTCTCTGTGCTGCAGTTAACTCTTTTGCGTAAGATGTAAAGTCTAAGTACCTACCTCTCTCAAGCTGGTCGTCAGAAGCAAATGAAATGACGCAACTACAGGTCTTGGAACTTGACTGATGTTAAGTGTGGGGTACGACTCCTAAGTCACACAGCTCTAATTATTCCATGGATGTACAGATGGAGAAGTAGAGATTCGGAGGGAAATGAAAGGAAAGGAAGAATAAGAGAGACAGAGAGAAAATGAATCAGAGGAAATGAGGGCAAGAGCGAAAAAGGACTGAGAGAAAAAGGCCAACAGAGAAGAAAGTTGAACCTCAATTTTACCCCTCTGCCTCAAGCTTGCCCAAGCGTTCCCCACAGCTTGCGGAGCATAATTTGGCCTCGGTTATTTAAAGGGCTGTGGGATAATGCAGTGGGAAGACAGGTCTGCCCTGTAACTCACACAATTTATCACACAGGGAAGAGCCACTAATCTTTTAGGAAGCAAGGTATTCACAGTTATTTAAGGCTAATATTTATGCATCACCACACATGGTGAGCACAGCCCAATCCCCGTCCTCGGGCAGCCAAGATCCGGGAAGGTCTTTAGCAGCGACATTCCATATTTTAAACCCCTTATAGAAGTCTCGCCCAGTAGTCTGAACCGGCCCTGTTATTAACTGCACCCATACACCAGCGGTATTCACGCTCACCGTGCTAATTAAAAGAGCAGATTTTTCAAAGGTGGGTGAATGCTAAGCCACACTGGGCAGATATGGTCTTGAGTGAATATCTTGTAGGACAATGCTGCAGCACTGCCGTGCAGAGTGCGATCAATTATTCAAACTCAGAACCTTTGGGACTTGCATAAATATAGCCCCAGCCCAGTCCAGCTGGTCAACTGCAGGAATCTACTCCTTACAAGGTGCTGAGAACAAAAGAGAGGGGGTAGCAATGCAGGTGACCCCAGTGACAACAAGCAAGACGCCTGGTCTCCGGTCATCCCCAAAAAGGCACGGATCTTGTCATCTGGGCAGGACATGACTTGCAAGTACATTTTCCCCAGTCATTGCCTAGGCTGCTTCCAGGACCTCCAGGAAAAGTTCTTTTCCTTGCCTCCGTCCCACCTTTTCTTCCCCTTTCCCCGAGGGATGCAGCCTCATCCTGCCCTTGCTTCCTCACATGTCTCTAACCTATCCAGATGCATGGTGTTTTTTTGTTTTTTGTTTTCTGGTGCTGGGTATTGAACTCAATGCCTTCACACTGACCTTTGTCCCCAGGTCTTTTTTTTTTCAGACAGGATCTGTTAAGTTGTACTGGCTAGACTCGAATTTGAGATCTTCCTGCCTCAGCCTCCCACAATACTGGGATTACAAGTGTGTGCCACTACACCAAGCTCAAGGTCTGGCTTTAAGCCACTGCCATTATTATCTAAATTACACAGCTCCCTTAAGCCCGGGTCCTCAGGATGGAATCTCTATTGGACAAATAAACTCCTATCCGGGCCACGTTCATCTCTTCTTACTGAATAACTTCAATTATTCCCACAGATCTCCTTCTCCTAGGAGGAACAGTGAGCTGGCCAAGAGAAGAGAGAGTTGGGGTTGTGGCAGTAGAGGAAAGGCCTGCCACATTTGCTCAAGGCAGGAATGTCTGAGCTGAAGGTGTACCCTGGGTGTGCATTGCACTCTTGCTTGGCTTTGGAATATTTAGTTCTTCATAGCTGCAGATGTTCAGAGGACCAGGTGAGCTGTGATCCTTTCTAACTGGTTTTTGAGGTGCCAGCATGGCTCCATGGCCCACTCTTTGATGAGTCTCCCCTCAGATATCACCTCCCTCCTGTGCCACTGAGGACAGGTTCCTTGGTTTTCTGATTATCTGGTCATTGGTTCATGCCTGGAAGCTCCTGGGGGCAAATCTGTCCTCAGAGTCATTCTCACAGCATCTGCCACATGGACAAGAACTTGCAATTGGGACTTACTGAAGAATCCTAGTGGGAAGCAGTGGGAAAGTTGCCTGGGTCATTCCCAGGCTGGCTGGGCACCAGAATCACCTGCAAAGCTCAAAAAATAAACAAACACCAAATCTGAATGCATGGATCCACTTCAAGTGCCCCGCACTGGCATCTGCTGCTGCCTGGGTTCCTGGGAGACTCCAAAGTCGCACTGAGTGTGCAAGAGCTGTAGTGAGCCCCACCAGGAATCAACACCCAAGGAAGGGAGGAGACAGATGCAGGCATGGATGGTGGGAGAAGCAGACATATTGTGGAAGCCCAACAGTGGTCTAGGCTGACTCCTTGCAGAACTCTGCAGCCAGAGCAGCCCTTCTGAGATGCCCCATGCTGGCCAGGCTTTGAGAGTTCTGAATGGACCAGTCACTGAAGGTGGGCCCCTCTGGGAAAGGGCATGATTTTGCAGCTGGGGCTACCCAGATGGGAGGGACAGCTGCGGGCTGCCTGACACCTGCACTGTCAGAAGGTGAGGTGACACAGCCCACCACAGTATCTGCCACCACCCACCCAGTGCTGAGATGGTAGCTCTTCCTCCTGCCTGCTGGGCCTTCGACACAAGGAATGTTCATTTAGGCAGGTGTTATGATTTATTCTCACTCTGTCTATTGGCAGAAGTGTTCCCTCATTAGGACCCAGCACCTGTAGAGGCACTGAACTGAGAAGCCCAAGTGGGTCAGTGGGAGTAATGGTGAGGACACTTCAGTTTCCATCCCTGGTTCCTAGGGAAGGATTTTAATCTATGGGGTCAACATAATTCTGCATAGGGGCAAATGATCTAACAAATATCTTTCAGTCAAAGTATAGTTTGCATCCTGGAAGATGGCTGGGGCCTCATCTTTGTGAATGATCCCCTGAGCTATGCCTTAACTGGGCCTTGTAGACCATTTTCAACTCAGATTAGCAACTGTGAATGGCATAGGAGACAGCATGGCCAGCAGATCCTATGGGCCAATTCCATACTCCCTCGAGCTGGTGGGCCTCCTGGTCCACTGTGGCAGTATGTGCTATCCTATTCCAGTCAGTGGAGCACTCTGTAAGCCCTCAACTAAGGGCTGCTAACTGAGGTGCTGTGGACAGCAAGATAAACACATAGGTGGAATGTGAATGTCTTCTTGTATAAATGAATCACTGGTCCCCAATGAATTACATTGGTCTCCAATGTAATTAGCCAGCTAACAATTTTCCTGGTGTTCTTCTGTAAGGACAGTGCCATGTCAGCAACTCAGCATAAGCAGTAGATAGACTGGTTTTAGAAGTGGGATCCCATGCTATTGGGCCCATGCATGATCACCATTCTTGTCACCATGGTGACATTACTCATATCCCATCACACCAACACTGGGGTGGTTGATCATTTGGTGCTTCTATTATGATGAAATCTCTCCCTTGGGCACCAACATACCATACTAAGATCGCACATTGAACCCATTCCAATATACCCATCCCTATGGCTCTACCCTGGACCTCCCAAATATTTCACTCTTCCTGTTTCCAGGTCCTGATCACCTGACAAAGCCATTCACCATCACACCCATGAAACTATCTATATTATAAACTTTGGCAGCTTCTCTTTCCACAATAATTTGATGACTGGCTTTTCTCTTTAGAAGGATGTCCCTAACTTAGTCTGTTTTCTGTTACTACCATTAAAAACCACGGGTTTATTTAACTTGGTGTTCTAGAGACAGGAACGTGCAAGAGCATGGCACTGACATCTAGTGTGGCAGAGGGCATCAATGCTGAGACAGGGCAACTTTGCTAGAGAATATTTGCCTTTATACAATAAAGCCAACCTCACAATAATCCACTGATCCATGAATAGACTAATTCAACCACCTCCTAAAGAGCTCATCTCCAAACACCATTAACATACATGTTTCCAGTTAAGTTTCCAACCCATGAAATTTGGGGGCACATTCAAAACCATATCATCCCTTCATTATTGTCTTTTAAGACCATTCCTGAGACAGGCACCTGCCATCCACTTCCCAGTCCATATCTGAACTTCTACAGAGCCAACCTCTCCATGAAACCATCTCAGAATTGTTTATCCTGCATCAGCTGCTCACAAGAATCTCTTACACAGACCAGGAGCTATCTGAGGGAAGGGGGTAGTACAATAGCAGAGGCTGATATAAGGGTCTGGATCCCTTACTCATCCAAATCACATGCACTGATGAGTGAGTACTGCTCATACTTGACCCCAGGAGTACCATTTCCACCTTACAGTGGTTTGGTTCTGGCCCTGATTAGCCAAATGAGTTTATGAGTCTGAAAGACGTCCCTGTAATGGGCATCCCTGGCCACATGGTCACCTGGTACCCTAGGGCCAGGTGCTTCATCTGCACCAGGGCCCATAGTACAAGTCATCATTGTTTTTTCAAATGGTATGTAATTCTAGCATACACTATGGCTTGAACCCCAGGATACTACCTTTGTTTGTCTCAGTGGTGTTTGCCATAAACTTTACGTGGCATGTGTTTCAAGCACTGAAATATACCCCTAGTACCTTTAGAGCTGCTGGGTTTTACAAGTGAAACGGCAGCCCCGCTTCCACCTTAGGAAGTGTTACCAGGCCCTTTCCTGTTCTGGGCCCCATTCAATCTGACACCCTTTCATGTCACCTTGTGTACTAGTCAGAGCACTATACACAGGTACAGATTGTGCTGCCTATAGTCCAGAGTTTGCTGGATACTGTGTTTCCTTCTCATGATGGAAGATATGAGATGAAATATTTACTTCTTTGCTTTGGATGGAATATTGTGACATTCCCCTTACCACTGAAGCCCAAAACTTTCTTCTTGATGTGGTAGGCTCCCTGATCTTCACAGAGCTTTTCTCCCATCCTCTGGAGCATATGTCACACCAAGGCCTCCACCATGCTGTATGCATTTGCTCATCTGGTACAGTTGACTTATTCTGTATATAATGGATGACTGTGATGTTCTGCTGGATGTCTATGTGAGGCAGATTACCTAGGACTATATTATGACAGAGGGCAGGAAAGTCAACATAGCCCTGAGGGAAAACTGTAAGTGTGACTGTTATCTGTTCTATGTGAATGCAAACTATTTATAATCATTTCTAGTAGCTATGGGAAAGAATACATTTGCCAAATCGGTGCCACATACCATGAATTTGAGGCCATGCTAATCTGCTCTAGGAAAGATCCTACATCTCCCATGGCAGCTGCAATCAGGGTTACTACAAAGTGGAGTGTATGGTAGTCATTGTTGGTTTTCATGATCCATCTGGTTTTAACAGGCATAATACTTGCAGATTAAATAGAGTTAGGACATAATCTCCCCTCCCCTGCCATACCCTTTAGATCTTTAAGTGTGGAACTAATCTTTACCACCGCCTTTCTCCTAGAATAACACTGTCTTAGGAACAGCAGGGCAAGGGGCAGCTTCAGAAGCTTTCCTTGGCTTTTTCCACTGTGACGATTCTTATTCTACAATCTGAGAGCCCACTTTGGGAGTTGCAACACTACCTTGCATATCCATTCTGATTATACAACCAGGGAACAGGGAAATAGGTGAAAGGTGAGTGATCTTTCACCAAGGCTCCATTTATTACCTGGTCCCAATGTACCTGTACTCATATACTTTCAGCCTCCAGGTATCAACAACATCACCTCAAACCCTTTGTCCAATATGCCTTGAAATACCAGCTCTTCCCCATTTTCCAGGGCACAGTTACCCGTGTATATAACTAGAGTTCTCTGGAGGATGGGGGGGCATAACCATGTACATTTTCCAAAGTGCTGTAGAGTCCTTCCTCCTGGACATATGGCCCTTTTTTCAGCCCAAGTGTGCCAGGTTCAAACAAATTTCTCAAAATCCCAAACTGAGAAAGTAGTATTGTGCAATTTCATGTGGGCCAATTTCCTAGGTCACCTAATCAATCATTTTCGATTGCTTTTGAAATCAAGAAAAATTGAGCAATACTGAGTCATAACCTTGCTGGGTGCCCATAAAAATAGCCCAGCTTTGTTCACCATCTCTATTTCTCTGTGGGGAAGGCCAACCTGGATACCTCATCACCATGGCTACCAGTAAGGTCATCTTATCTTCCTGGCTTCTGATGGTTCAGGGCCACCTCCGGCTTCTATTGGTTTGAGGGATCCTAATATTCTCACTGTTGCCAGTAAGCTAGTTCTACAGTGCTTTTCCTAAAGTCAGCCCTGTCCCACAGACACCGGCCACAAGTGAATTTCTTAGTGATGCTATACCCTTTGCCACCAGTACATCCCCTGTACCTTTGGTGAACTGCACCTTTGGGGTCTTTCCATGTAACATAATCTTTTGGAGGTCTGATTTGTCTTACACTGCTGTGAATTTTTAATCCTTTTTGTCACCATTTTCCATGAAATTTTGGTATTTTAGTGTCACTTAGAATAGGCTATTGTCTTTTCCATCTCCTAGGGTCTTCAGCAGAGACAAGTACATTTGGCACACCTGGGAGAGTGTTACAATATTGAGAAGAAAATCCTCTCTTATCAAACCTACTAGTCTTGTCCCCTTGACCAACACCCTTCAGAATCTAAGTCTCATCTTTGTTCTCCCCGTACAGTGGGCTCACTGTCCCTATGGTGGGAAATGTGGTACTTTGTCTCCCTCTTATCAGGCCAAGCACATCCCTAGGTGGATAATCAGGTAAGAAGTCGTAGGAGGAGTATCAAAAACAAGAGAAGAATCCAGTTCAACTGGTCATCTGGATTCCCTGCTCTTTCTAGAATATTATTACTTCCCTAGGAAAAAATGCCCTAAGAGGGAATTAGTGATAACAACATTCAAAAAAATGGTTAATATTTCAAAGTTTTATTGTCCACATCAATATAAATAAAAGATGTTTTGGTATCTGAAATATTGCTGAACCCATGCAAAGAATTTTCAAACCAAAGTTCAAAATACTGTTTTAAAGCATCATTCTGCTTCCACTTACATCTCCAACTAAGCCACCCTGCTTTGAGGAAATTCTTTTTTCCCCGAAGAGCAACACTGCAGCAAGTAACACCAGCATCTTTGGGGAGGATGCCAGGAAATGTATGGGTTTTCAGGCTTTAGGTAAAACCCCATGAATCCCAGCTCCTCCATATGTAAGATTCTCCAAAATTAGTCTGTGGCAGTGTTGCTGGTATAGGGGGAACTTGAGTCCCCCATGGGCCCATGTGTTGAGTCCCCATCTTGGTGCTACTGGGAAGTGGTGGAGACTTTAGAAGGTGAAACCTAGGGGGAGCTTTCAGGTCATTGAGGATGTGCCCTTGAAAGGGAATGTGGGACACTGCTCTCTCTTTCTGGCTATGAAGAGAGAACTTTGGCTCTGCCACACCATGATATGCTGCCTCAGCACAGGCCCAAAAGCAACAAGCTCAATTGATCATGGACTAGAACCTCTGAAACCATTAGCCAAAATAAATCTCTCTTTATAAGCTGGTTACTTCAGGCATTTGTAATAGTAACAGAAAGCCAGCTAGCAGTTGTGGTGTAAAGTCATAGAAATAAGAATGTGCTCGTGGTTCATTCACCCTATATGACATTATTGAGAATCTATTGTATGCAGGCACCAGGCCAGCTACCATGACCAAACAGGAACACCCTGTGATACAGCAGAAAAGCATGGGGTATTCAGTCACAATCTAGAGTTTGAATCCCTGCCACTGCTGACAGGGTGGCATTTGACAACATCCAAGCCTTGGTTAACATATCTGTAAAATGCTCACCTCAAAGGGCTGTTGGAAGGAACCAACTGAACCATAAATACAAAATCACCATCTGTATTGGAAAGCCATCTTCCATGGCTAAAGCTGGTCACTGAAAGAAAAGCCAGGTTATACTTCCAAATAAGAATCTATCTAGAAAGGGCTGGGGATTTAGCTCAGTGGTGCTGTCACCTGCCTCGCAAGCACAAGGTCCTGAGTTCAATTCTCAGTATCAAAAAAGAAAAAAAAGAGAATCTATGTAGAAGAGAAAATGAGTGACTCACAGTGAAAGTGAGTCAAAATCCAAACAGGGACAAATGGAACAAAGAGGGAGACTTAATGGTAGAGGAACCTGGAGGCATGATGAATATTTACACATTTCAGGCACAAGACACTATCAGTAGGAAAAGAGAGGAACTAGAAAGCTGGATTTGAATTGGTTCATAGATACTACAAAGTCCAGATGCTAGGTTGTGGAATGGATTTTTTTCTCCCAACTTCTTTATAAACTATCCCAATATCTTTGCCAAATCCATGCATTCCCTATTTTTTAAAAATGTTTGATTCACACCTGATATTGTATATATTTATGGGGCATAATGTGATTTTTTGATAGATTGGATGAGTGAATAAAAATGTCTGTTTATAGACACACACACACACAGAACACCATTCAGCCCTACGAGGATGGAATCTTTTTGCAACGACATGAATGAGTGTGGGGGATATAACATTAAGTGAAATAGACCACATAGAGACACAAATACCATGTGACTCACTCATATTAGAATTGTAAAAAATTATAAATCGAGAGTGGAATCATTATGTGCTCCAAACATATTCCAGTGAAAACTGAAAAAAATACATAAACAAATTGAGAGTAGAATACATCAGAGACTTGACACGGTGGGAAGGAAAAGAGGAAAGTGGGGGTACAATGTCACAGACAGATAGGAGCAAACTTCAGGTGTTCTGCTGCCAGGTAGAGTTACTATGGTGTATGAAAATGAGTTACATATTTCAAAATAGCTAAAAGAGATTTTACATCTTATTCTCACCACAAAGATAAGTGTTCCTTATTATATTATCAACTTAATAGTTTTCATAAATGTTTACATTGATCCACTGCACAGGTTAAATATAAGTAAACACTTTTCTACTACCCATGAAAATTAACTTACAACTATAAAAATTATTACTGGGAAACTATTAACATTTATTTATAACTGTAAGTTGTAACATAAAAAATTAAATTTTTAACTATTTTTATATCTTGCCTAAAATCTCATTGTGTCTGACCATGGTAAAATGGGACCCCTGGGAAAGCAGAGCCACTAATGAAAGGCGTGGAGGGAAGGAAGGCTATCAGCAGAATGGCCTCTTTTCCAGCAGTCTATGTCAATTGGTAGTTAGGAAGTTATGTCAGTTGTCCAGGCATCCCTCTGACCCTGGGGAGACAGGAGTTGGGGGGGGTGGTGCTAAGGAAAAGCATGGTGGCTATTTAAGCAAGTTGCACATGCCCATAATCCTAGCACTTTGGAAGGCCAAGGCAGGAGGATCAAAGTTCAAGCCTAGCCTGGGCAACTTAGCAATTTAGCAAGACCCTATCTCAGAATTTTATAAATAAGTAAATAAATAAATAAATAAATAAAGGGCTGGGGATGTGGCTCAGTGTGAAAGCCCTGGTTCAAACCCCAGTACAATCACCCTCTCCAGAAAAACTAAAAGAAAGGAAGAAACAATATGGCTACAGAACAGACCCTAAGTCCTAGATGCCCTGCGGGATGTGTGGAGCCAGAGAAAGAAGGGAGCCCAAAATGATACCCAACTGAGTTTTGCAACTCAGGTGCCAAAACCCTTCGCATACTAAGGAAATTGCTCAGTCTGTGCTGCTTAACTGAAAAGCAGAACTTTACATAAATTAACACAACCTGAAGTTCAAATAATTTCTGGGTCACTCCTTTGGGGAAATAGAAGAAAATTAATAGGGTAATTTACATATATGTTTAAAAACTAACTGAGGGAAATTGGTTTCTGAGATACCAATGTGTTTTCACTCATCAAAGACCCATTTAGGGATATCACGACATCAGGAAACCATTTGAAAAACATTAAGATATCATAGATAAATGGTCTAAGAACAGGACAAACTAGTTACAAAAGAGGAGGTACAACTGGCCAAGAAAATATGAAGAAATACTAAGACTTACCAAGAAAAATAATGTCAGTGAAAGCAATAATGTGTTATTACTTTCAGCTATCAAATGAGCAACCTTCTTGACTGTGTTAATCATTGGGGCCTCCACCAGGGATTTCGAGCTGTCCCTAAGGGCACAGGAAGGATTCCACTTCCTGTTTCGGGGGGGGGGGGGCATGTGACTAGCACCAGCCAGTGAATTACGAGCAGAAGTGGTATTTATGACTTCTGGGCTGGATCACTTAACTGCCAGTGGAGATGCCCAGAGCTTTCTTTCCATTTGCAAGTGATCAAGCAACATTCCAGATGGTGGCTGTTCCATCAGTGGTTCCAGAGTGAGGACACCTGGATCAGAGCCCAGCTGAAGTAGGGCAGACATGGAGCATGAGCAAGAAGTAAATTTGGGTTGCCTCAGCTATTAAGCACTGAGTGTCAGTAATAACCCTACCAACTGATTCAATGATGAGATTCAGTACCAGCAGTGGAGAAATACAGTAAGAGTAGAAAATATAATCTTCTAACCCTTGTTTACACTATCAGTTTCTCACACTAGTGAAACTATTTGGTATTTACACATATGTGTTCTATTTATTTCACTTGAGTATGGCCTCAATATGCATCCATTTAGCTATAAATGACTCTAGTTTTTTGTTCTTTATGACTGAGTAGTACTCCATTCTATAAAAAAACCACATTTTCTTTATCCAGTTTCCAGTTGATGGGCACTTGGGCTGCTTCCAAGCTTTAGCTATTACAAACTGTGCCACTATGAACATGAATAATTGATAATTTGAAATAGGAAAAAGGTCCAAAGATGAAGGAGTGAAGGGAGGGGAAGGGGAAAGGAAAAGAGGGAAAGGAAAACTATGAGAAAAGAAAAAAACAAATGGAAATGAAATCTATGTAAATAGGGAAGGGTGCAGGGGGTGAAGAGCGCACAGGTAATGGGGGAAAAAAATAAGAACTAAGATACATCATGTACAGGTACAAACACCCAATGATAAATGTAAACGAATTGCATGCCTAAAATGTACCAATAAAAGAACTAAAAAAAAAAAAAAAGAAAGAAAATATAATCTTCCGACTCATTTCAAAAATTGTTAACTCCTTTGAGCCAAAAACTATCCTTGTGGGGGTATATCCCAAAACTGAAAAATAAAAGCATAAACCAGTTTGGTGGTACACACCTGTAATCCCAGAACTCTGAGAATCTGAGGTAGAAGGATCACAAGTTTGAGCCCAGCCTGGGCAACATAGCAGCTTAGAGAGACCCTGTTTCAAAATTTAAAACAGAAAAACAAAGGTCAGGGGATGCAGCTCAGTGCCAAGGTCCTGAGTTCAATTCCCAGTACTGTAAAAATTAAAATAAATTTTAAAATGAAAGCATAATGTGGAAAAATCTTTATATTTGAAGTAGAGACTAATAGTGAAAAGAAATGAACTTTGTGAAAATATTGACTTTGAATTCTGATGTTGCCTTTTGCCAGCTAGTTAACCTTGGGTGATTTATTTAACTATCTAAACCTTAGTTTCTTCATCTGCAACATGGCAGAATTATTATTTTTTATCTCATAGGGTTATTCCAAGAATAAATTCGATACTGCATGTTCAGACTTTAACAAAAGCTAATTTTGTGTCTCACACACACACACACACACTACCTCACAATGTTACTTTGTTAGTTTGTCTAGGGAAAACTGAGCCCAATCAAAACAAAAAGGAAATACCAAAGGATAATAAACCACAAGATGGAAAATGTCTGTGTGATAATATTAATTTTAAACGCATAAGACAAAATTGATTACACAATCTAATCATAATTATGGAAAAACAATGCATAGGAAAATAATGAATAGAAATATATCAAGATCATAATGAGTTTTATTTGGAAAGTGAAATCATTGTGATTTTTTTCTAATTTTCTAATTTTTTTTAACTTTCTAAAATGAGACGAAAATGTGGATCCTTGAAGACTTCCCCAGTTTACAATCCCAGAACCCCTAGTGTGTGACACTAGACAAGTTACATAACTTCTCTGGATAGGGTTCCTTATGTGCCAGATGGAATCCATACATCTATCTCATGGTGCTATTTTGAGTGATAAATTATATAATCCTTGTAAATTTATAAATATAATGCCTAAAATATAGTAAACAATCAATATATTACCTATTTCAATTATAATTATCACCATATATTTATTTTACAATGGGGAAGAGAACATTATTTTAAAATCTGAGATAAAACATTTAATAGCAGGAGGTTGTCAGTGGATTCTGCAGTGGCCTCGCCTTGGGAAGTTCATGGTCCAGAGTAGATACAAGGCACGGGGCAAGCATGTCAGGGCCTCAGAACAAAACAGGAAGCAGTCCTCCTCTGTTAAGAGACATTCCAAATGCAGTCCCAAGGAAGGCACTGGGCTTGGAGCTGCCGCCTCCCCAAGGTCAGGGCCAGCGTGTCCGAGCACGCAGAGCCCTCTCCGACAGCTGCCCCTGCAGCAGCTGGCTTGCCCCCATGATGGATGGGAATTACAGCCGTTTTCAAGAGACCAACAGAAGGCAGGCTGTGTCCTGATAAGCTATAACAACAGTAGTAAAGTTCTAAGGAGACCGGAGGGTCCCCACAACCACACACTCCTGCGGCCGTACTGCGTAATTATAGCAGTGACAGCTGGGCAGCCCGGGGACATGACTGGAATAGACTAAGGAGTGGGCATATGGCGCTGCTGGTGGGCAAGGCTAGCCCCTCCCTCTTCTGCTACCCAAGTTCAGCTGTGTCTTCCGGGCTGTCAGGAGGCCATTAAAGAGGCGGCCAGTGCACCAAGGGGCTAGGTGCAAGGCGGGGGACTGGGGCCCTGAGGCTGCATGGTGTCTGAGGCCAGGACACAGCAGGAGCTCCATCCTTGCCAGCTCGATCTGCACTGGCAACACATTCCAGAGCTCACCCCTGCTGAGTGTGTGTTCAGTTCAGTCCCAGACCTTCCACCATGGCCCATGCTACCAGAACACTCTCTAGCAGTCCCTTGGGACCTGCTCACCGGGCTCCTCCTCTCCAAAAAACACCTGGTATCACCTGTTCTCAAGCAGAAGGAACCAATCCCCTCCCTCTCCTTCAGCTGCCCCAACAATCCACAGCTACTCAAGACCATCCTCTTGAAGGTACCTTTGCAAGTCTGCCTCCCCCATGAGCTTCTTGCACAGAGAGGCTGTGTCTGCCTTGTTTACATTCAATCATTTATTCAGTAATTTGTTCAATCAACGGAGGGTCTAGAACAGGCCATGAATATGCCAGCTACTGACCAGGAGGGATGCACCACCCCAGAGCAAAAGTCATTAGGAAAAAGATCTCTCAATGAGAAATTACAAAGACAACCTCAGGGTTTAGGGATGGGAACACTACCACGTGTTGGTAGGAGACCTAATCAAATCCTATGAAATCAAGGAAGGCTTCCTGGAGGAAGAATGAGGAGGTCTTCAAGAAGTGAGTGAAAATGAGGTCTAGGAGTATAGCTCAGTGGTAAAACATGTGTTTAGCATGCGCAAGACCTACATTTCCCCAAAAAGCCCAAGAAAACTGCACGGAGGGGAAAAGGTGGTGGAAGAAGTAGAGAGCTGCCAGAGGCACAAGCTGGGTGGCTTACGATGGGCTGTGCACAACTTTCATCTTGGAGGCAGCAGAGAGTCACTGAAGACCAAGCCAGAGAACAGCATGGTCAGGCAGGCATTTTATAAAAGACACTGAGTGTCCTTCAGAGGGAAAAGGCTGGCCCTGGGCAGAATAGAGTTGGTGTTCACGGACTGGTGTGTTTTTAGTGAAAGCAAACCATCGTTCTTTGTTTTTTGTTTTTGTTTTTGTGGGCTCTTTCTTTCTTTCTTTCCTGGTACTGGGAATTGAACCCAAGGTCTTGGCACTGAGGTACATCTCCAGCTCTTTTCTATTTTTTTTATTTTTGAGAAAGTCTCACTAAATTGCTGAGTTGCCCGAGCTGAGCTTGAACTTGGAATCCTCCTGCCTCAGCCTCCTAGAGTGCTGGGATGATAGCCGAGTGCCATTACACCTGACTATTGGCTACTTGTTGACTGATCTAAGAGAGGAGGAAGCAACTCAGGGATCCAAGTGGCACATTTCAGGGTTTATTCACCCTGTCATCCAGCATGCATGTAGTCAACCCAGAAGCCTTGCAAGGGTCCCCACTTCCTGCAGATAATTCCATGCATCTTTGTCCTCTTCCTAGAGAGGAGAGTAACATCTGAGTGCAGAAAAAGATATGCCAGTCTCCATCCAATCTGCTGTCCAGATCTCCATGCCTGTGGTAGCCCAGAACTAGGTCTGATCGCAGTGGAGGGTAGCACAAATTTTCAATGACTGCCAGCTGCAGCCTGTGGGTCTAACTCCTGATCTATTGGCTAAGCATTTAGGGTGGTGCCGCTCAGGCCTTGTGTTTATACAGCTAAATGCCTCTGCTCCTATTGACACAATGTCAATAAAGAGGGATGCATCGGGCTCCTCCACCTCGAAGCGCATCATGTAACCCAGATTGATTAAGCTTCTGAGCCCTCTCCAGCACCTGCCATCCATACGCCTCCTGCCACTCTGCCTGGCCAGCTGTTCTCCATCACCTCTGTTAATTAAGGCTGTCCAAGTGAGGAGGTTATAAGGAAAATCCCAAATATTTGGCCCAAATCACAATTTCCAAGTTCCCAGGATTCTTCTGAAACTTGAAAGATATACTTACCAGTGGGGTTTTCAGTCTTCCTGCTTACAAAATTACCTCTCATCATGGGGTATAGTTCAGTGGTAGAGCTCTGGACGGCAAAATGACCACTCACTCTTTATAGAATATATTGAAAAATGCACACATGCATAAATAAAAAAATTAAAATCATCCGTGATCCCATTGTTTGGAAGTAAACACTGATACTTTTAAATTCATTTTCACATTACGTCCACCCAGATATGTACCTTTTTAAATGCAGCATTCATTTTATCTGGTATGTTGAGACTGAGTTCATGCCAGTAAATTCTTTTCTATATTATTGTTAATCACCATATAAATTTATGCCATGTGAATTTTAAAAAACTTTTTATTAGTGCATGTTTGCAGTACATAATGCTTACACTCCTCGTGTGGAGTTGGCACATGTACATGACACATCTTCATTCCTTTTTTTTATTTCTTTTCTTTCCTCTCCTTCCATCTCTTGATCCGCTTCCCATTTGAGAAAAATCTCCTCACTGCTTCCTATTTTTATTTTGTTCTTTATTTATAATCTTAGAATTATAATTTATAATTCTCATATAAGCAAAACCATGGAATATTTAAGCTTGTGTGTCTGATATTTTAACCAGTCTTTTCTTGTACCTAGTTTTATGGTAACTATTGTAATTAATACTCTAATGAACATCCTGGAAATAAATCCCTACAGAAGAGAACATTAGAATAAATATATGAATCAGAAAAACCTATCTGAAGAAATTTGTCTTTTTAATCCTTTTGGCTATGTATTGTAGAATCACACTTTGGAAATGTATCAATTGATTCTTCCACCAAATGTTCCACACACTCTTTAACATTTGAAGGAAATACTATCATCATCATCTTAATTATCATCATCATGTTACCAAAAGTTAACACTTATCTAAAACTTTCTAAATAACATTCCCAGCACTGAGCTAAATGCATTGAATATATTGTTCTTTTTCCATTCTAACTCTTTAATTTATAGTGAGGTATTAAACATTTCTTCTTATATCATTGGCCACTGCAGTTCTTTATTATAAAATTTCTTGCTAATGTTCTTCGCCTATTTTTTCTCATATGATTGCCACTTAATTACTGGTTTGTAAGTACTCATTACACAACGTTATTAAACACTTTTCCTGCAAAAATGCTTTCCCTCAGTTTGTGGTCCAATATTTAGTTTTGTTTATGATCATTTTGACTTAAAGAATTTTGCTCTTTGGAGTAATCAAATTGCATAGTCTTTTATTGTATGGGTTATGTCTCTACATGTACACTTAAAAAGTACACCATGGCCTCAGATAAATATTCATGTATTTTACTTAAAATCGGTTCAAATTTAACTTTTAAATATTTTATAAATATAAAATTTGTTAGCACGTGTTGTGCTGTAAAGGTCTATTTTTTTTTTCCACGTGGTCAGCAAATTGACCCAATTTGACTTATGGAATTCTTCACCTTTTCCCCACTGATTTGAAATGCCACATTCATCTTACATGAAATTCATATTTACGTATGCCTGCTTCAGCTCTTCTTGTACTGTTCCATTGATTTATCTCTCTATTTCTGTAATTAACCCAGACTGTTTAAATATATACATAGCTACGTGTACCTTACTGCACATTGCTCACCCAGGAGGGCAAGTCTTTCCTCAGCTTTTGATTTTCTTCCGGAATGTCCTTGGCTATTCTAGAGTTCTACACGAATTTCAAAATAATTTCATAAAGCAATATCACCTCTAAAGTCCCTTGGGAATTTTCATTTGCATCCCATTAAACTTCCAGAGATTATAGAGATAATCAATGATATTGTTTTTTAACATTTTGATTCAATAGCACTGCACATTTTTCCATTACAGCCCTTATTTGTTTTTCATCCATTTTTATACATTTCTTCTTAACTTTATGATAGATACTTCATGATTTTTTGTGCTATTGTGACTAGCATCTTTAAAATCATTGTATCACTGGTATATAGAAAAACTATAATTTTTATTATATTCTTACAATAATTGAACTTTATTTCTGAACTCACTCAGTGATACAGTAATTTTTCAATTCCCTTCCCCTTGGATTCTCCAGGTAGATGATTCTATCACATGTGAATTACAAAAGCTATGTTGTCTACATTCAAATAGCCTTTTTAGTTTTTTATTCTAGTTTTACTCAATTGGCCAGTATTTAAAAATTCTGTTAACTCCTAGATATCTACCCAAAGAAAATGAAATCAGCATACCAGATACCTGCATGCCCATGTTTATTGTAGGACTATCTACAATAGCTAAGATAGGACCGATCTAGATGGCCATCAATGAATGAATGGACAAAGAAAATAGACTGTATACACACAAGGAAGTATTATTCAGCCATAAAGAAGAATGAAATCCTATCACTTGTGGCAAAATAGATGAAACTGGAGGACCTTATGTTAAGTGAAATCAGACAGATACAGAAAGACAAGTACCACACATTCTCTCTCATAGGTAGCAGCTAAAACAAGTGGACCTGAAAGTTGAATGGTGATTGCAACAGATAAGGAAGAGTGGGAGGATGAGCACGAGGAAAAAGAGGTAGGTTTTGATATCCATGAAATCCATATACACGTATGGAGATACTACATTGGACCCCATTGATATGGATGACTGATATGTGTCACTAAAATTTTTTTTAAAAAACTGTTACATATGGCAAGGACTGTGGAAATCTTTCCTTATTTAAATAGACATTCCTTTATTTTTCATTCAAAGGTATGGGTCCACTGTTGATTTGGAAGTTAAAGCCTCATTGTTAATAAAAATAAGTCTAATTTCTACTATGCTAATAGCTATTGGCTTTTGGACTTTCTTTCTCAAGAATGTGTGCTGAATTTTATTGCACTTCAGTAGAAGATGGGTGTAAATTTTCTATCCTGGTATGTTCATATATTTAAATATATTAATACATTTCCTAATATTGAATTATCCTTCAGTTACTTAACAGAAAACTTAGAAGATATCGTTTTTTATTCTACTCTCAGATTTTTTTATACTATTTTATTTCCATTTTCACATTTTGTTCAAAAATGAGTTTCTTTTTCTTGAACTATCTTTATCCAGCTGTAGTAATGGAGTTACCACTCCATAAAAAGAATTAAGTGGTGTTATTAGAGGTAACTATGCTCTGAAACTGTTTATATTTTTTAAAATATGTTTCTCATAAAAGCATTTTATGCTTGCTTTTTTGTTGGAAGTAAACTGTTGATAAATGGAAACAGTTCTAAGTTATTTATTTGTTCAAGAGTCCTATAGTCTTGGGATGTTTATGTAATATGATTTTTCTTCTCAAAAACCGACCAATTAATGTACATATTCTCTAATTTATTTATTATACACATGATATGTTAAAATTAAAATTGCAATCATTTTTCTCAGATATTTTGGAAATGGAATTTTGTCCTTATTTTCTTAATAAATACGTGAGAAATTACCTATAGTTTTAAAGAATAATTTAAATGTATTTATTAATCCTGCCACCTATTAATTTTTGCTCTTGAAAATAACATTTCACTTTGGTTAATTTAGTGTTTAAAATAAAAGATTAGGCATATAGTAATATTGAGTTATATGCTTAAAATCTTTGCTTATATTTTAAGTATATATAAATTTTATGTGTAATATGTAATGGTATGCAAATATATGTACATATATCATATATACAGTGTTTCAAATTCAATATATATTAAATATTGATTGCATATATTAAAACATATATTAAGATTTTTACTTTTATTATTTCCTTTTGTTTTTTATACTCTTGATTTGTGGTATCTTTTCTAATATCTTGTATTTAATACTTAGTTCCTTTAGATATATAATTTTAAAATTAATAATGAAAGCATATAGACTATGAATTTTCCTAATTTCAGCTTTGACAGAATCTTATGAATTTTTCTCTCAGTGGCCTTTCATTATTTTCTATTCTGTTTATTGTAACTGTGATCCATATATTTTTTAAAAGTTTTAAAATTGCATCATACTTTCTCTATTTTAAATATTTACTTTTATACGTAAAAGTAATGAATGTATATTGTAAATAAATTCATAATAGAAAATGCATATAATTAGAATTTAGCTAATAGTGATATAATAATTTCAAGCACATAAGAAAATTAAAGTGTGTTTGCTGCAAATAATACCATGAAATAAGTTTTTTAAAAAGCAAATTAAGATTTTCCAATAAATGAATTTTCTTATATCAATGAGAAGAAATAACATAAATACAGAAAAATAAGTTCAAAATATAAACAGACCACCAGTAAAAATTTTTAATTCTGTGCTTTCAATCACTTAATTAACCAAAGTAAATAGAGAAAGCAAAGATGGTTCAATAGACTTGTTTATGTCATTTCTAATTTTGAATTACTTTGTCTTTTTTATTGATTAAAGAACCTTTAGATAATGAGATTATTAATGCTTCATTGTTTATTTTGAAAGTTTTGTAATTTTTCATTTACTTACTACTTTAAGTGCAATTTGCTATATATTTCTAAAAAATTTAGCTAGTCAATCCATCAGGCTTATCTAAAGCAAACACTGATCCCATCTTAATTTTCACTTAATTTTTGTAGCCAAGGCTACCCTCACACTCCATTGGTTTCTTAAAATTTCTCTCTGTTGGTTAACACATATCAACAGTAATGTGACTTATCATATCAGTCTTGATAAGAACCCTTACAATTTCCTCAGTAATCATTTACTTAGAATTTTTAATCAAATTTGTAATATCTACCACATGTATTTTTAAGCATGTGTTATTAACTTTTCCCTTAAAACAATATATAATAGTGTCCATGAGAATTACATATTTGAGGACAAGTCTCTTTAAAAACCTATACACACCTCCCAAAAACTGTATTAAATTTTTAAAAGCAGAACTTTATGTGGTTCATTTAAGGGTTTGATCATTAAATTCATTAAGTGCAGTATCTGAGAAATAAGAAATTTCCAATCCAACTTAAAATGAAATATGTAAATAAATAAAATATGTTACTATGTATTCATTTGTGTTTGTTTTGCAGTGCTGGAGATCCAAACCAGGGCCTCATGCATACTAGGCAAGAATTTTACCACTGAGGCAATCCACAGCCCCCTAAAACTTCTAGGTCTGTTGAAATGGCATAGAATATATTATACCTACTGCTGGGAAGATACTCACATATACTCAGCTTGTTTATAAACTCAGAGCTCATATTCAATTTCATTGCTCTCACTTTGTATTTATGGAGCAGGAGCACACCATTTTTATACTTGTTGTTCAATAATATACTTTGCAAATTATATCAGTATTATTCATTTATTTCTTTTCTCTCTTGACCCCATTACTCTGTTCAGAGTTTTGGTTCTAGTCTTCCACTTTGATTTTTCCACCAGAAAATTTTACCATTATTTTGTCAAATTCAAAAGTAAGGCAAAGGAAGAGATAGGGAAAAGGTTTTTGCCCAGCATTGTGTTAAGTTTGAAAGTAATTTAGGGAAGCACATTTTCTACCCTCTTGGCCTACTTTTATTTTGTATTATATTTTATTAGTGCATGTTCATGTTACATAATGATGGACTTATTTGAGGAAGTTGGTACATTCATTTAAAACATCTTAATCAATTTTAATCCCATTACTCCACTCTTTCTCTCCCCTCCCTCCCCCTTGTTGCCTTCCTGGTCTTCAGAAATCTACCTCCTAGTTTCCTGTCCTCTCCTCCATCATTCTCCATCTTCCCCAGTTGGTTTTTCTTTGTGGCCTTTGTATTTCGACTTCATATTATACACTTGTTGGTTTTTCTATGCTGTTGTCCATCTCTCCAGTTGTGATTCATACTCTACAAAGGCAAAACTGTTCTGCTCGCCTCTGTAGCTCCAGGACCACACACAACTATGTACAAAACGCATACTTCTCAAATCACGTTCTTGATGCTCATAATTTTTTAGTTGATTCCCTTCGGTTTGGGGGATTCACAATCCTATCATTCATTTATTTTCACTTTCCTATCTAATGATATTGCCTCACAACTCGAGAATCATGATAAATACAACTGAGCATATACTTACCATGTTACCGATTTTAAAGAATTATTTTAGTATCTTCCTTGTTGCTCTCATTTGAGATAGATATGGTTGTTAATCATGTTTGGGAAGGATGCTTGTTTTTTGTTTGTTTGGTTGGTTGGTTGGTTGGTTTCTTCTAGTGTATTTTATTTGCATATTTTAGGTATACAATGTAATGACATTTATCATTGGAAATTTGTACCTTTATGTAATCTATCTTGGTTCTTATTTTTTCCCCCATTCCCTTGCCCTCCCTTCAACCCCTCCACTCCTCCCTATTTACAAAGACTTTGTTTCCATTTTTTCATTTTCTCATATTAATTCCATTCCCTTCTTTCCTTTCCCCTACCCCTCCCACTTCCCCTTCCCCTTTGCCCCTTTTCTTCCTATTTCACATTATCTGTTATACCTTTTAGTCCTTATTTACACTTTCAGTTTCTCACACCAGGGAAACTATTTGGTATATTTACACACGTGTGTCTTATTTATTTCACTTAAGAGTATCACCTCAATGTGAGGATGCTTGTTTATGTATATCGGAGCACTTTTCTAAGTTCTGTCACATAAAAGTGATAGACAATGCCCATGCCCTCTTACTCACTTTATTATAAATGTTTTGATTATTTTGCCATCAAGCCCAATGTCAACTAATATTTTTGAAAGATGTGTTTATTATCATTGTATTATGTGAATATTCTCGATTTAACAGATGTTCTTTGGAGGCTTAAAAAAAAAAAAAGGAGAATGCCTGTGCCTACTACAACTATTCTAGAGAAATTCTGTAACAAAGTTTTCAATTTCTATCACAATTATTTCATTTGTATCTTTCTTTAATCAAGATTAATATTTGTATGTCCATATAAAATTATCTGTTTCATTCATTTAGTTGAGGTGTTTTACATCACAATCTTACAGTGATTTATGCTATTTTTCCATTTTCTGTTTGTGGTTCTTTTCCTTTCTCTTTGTCAATGTCACACTTTGCCTGCACTTAACCAGACTTTCCAGGAGTTTACCTACTTTTTATATTTTAATCCAGGTCTGATTTTCATTTTTTTCTCTAGCTGTTTTTCTAGTTCCTAGTTCATCAAATTTTAGTTGTCATCATTATTAATGTCTTTTTCTGTTTTACTTAGGTTAAATTTTTGCTTTTTAATCAACCTTTTGTGTTGAATCTTGAATTTATTTATTGTCATTTTTTTGTTTTGTGTGATTCTTAAAGGATAAAGAATATGAGTTTTCTTCTCAGTACTGTACTGAGAGGAAAACATTCTGTAATTACTATTTTGGTTTTATCTTCAGTCCAAGGGTTTGATTTTGTTCTGTTTTTTAACACAATTTTTATCATGTAAATATCTAAGTAGCATAACAAAAAGGCTTATTCTTTATTGTTGATACTATTCTTAAATTGGTCAAAAATACAACTTGTAGCATATCTATTTTTTTAACCAACTGACATTTTGATAATCTAATTTGTATTCAGTGAGGAAGATGTGCAGTCTGTGTAGAAGTGAAGGTGCAGGTATGAGTCAGACATCTTCTGCTTGGGTCAAGAGCTGAGAGATGTGCACTACGTGCCATCATAATTGCGCTTTTTTTCGTTCTCCTTGTTCCTTTATTAAGTTAATACACTATAATTTTGTACATAATCATCCCTGACAGTTACTTGTTTTGAATTTTTACTTACATTACTCTGGGACCCCCTCAGATTTCTTGAATTTTCATATAGACAACCTTTATACCACGCTAATTATGCTACATACCTTAAAAATATAAAACCATTTAATCTCCACAGCAACCTAGAAAGTAGGTGTTATTCTCCCTATTAGACAAATAAAGAGCTGAGCCTTAAAATGTTTGGTCAAACTGTCAAAGTCCACTGACGATATCTCCAGATGGGGATCCTTCAACCCATGTTCCAGAGTCTCTGCTTTTATAAAAACTGATTCTTCATTGACAAAATCTATTTAACATAAAACTCACCACTTTATAGTGTACAATCTGATCATTTTAGCTGTTCTTTGGGTTATGCAGCCATCACCACTGATTCCAGAACATTTCTATCACCCCCAAAGGAAACCCTGTACCTGTTGACAGACACCCACCCTCTCCCCTTCATCCTCAGCAAATACTCATTTACCTTCTGTTTCTATAAATTTCCTATTTTATAGATGTGTATTTTGTATTACTAGAATTTAGTGCTAACTATACTACATACCTATGTATACCATATATTATTCTGGTTTATGTTTTATTTTCCCCTATCTGGTAATTTGGAATAGTATAGTTGATTATATTTCTAGTGGTGGTTATGTTTTAACTTTAAATAGAATCTTTAAACCTATATTTGTCAGTTATCAGTTTCATATATAAGGCGAGATTTTTAATACTTCATTAACAATTAAGAATTGGCATACTATCATGATTTCTCTGTCCTCACAAACTCAGGGATGCTCTGCTTTTTTAATTAATTTTAGCAATATTATAATTTTTCTATATTGTGCAATGTTTCTCCCTAAAATAAGGACATTTGGATGCTGCTTTGGAATATTAATTATCAGTGTTATTTGGCTTGGTTCTATAATCAGTCTTTTCAGAAAACAGTTTCCACTCTTTTAGATACCTTCTAAGACTCCCATTTGGGTTGGCTGGACATGAAAGGCAACGAACTACATATTAACTGTGTCCTCTCTTACTTGAGCCTTGCTCCTGTAGACTTTTTTTTGTTACTTTTATTGACATATTTTTACAACAGGACTAGACTAGATACAGTGGTTTAAGATCCTATGTTTTTCTATTGAAAACCTTGACCTGTTTACTCAGATTTTCTGGGATCTGATGTTGCTGAGAAAATTCCAACCAAGCTCAAATTGTTAAATTTTCATTTTGGTTTGTTTTTCAGGCCAGAGTGATTCATAATTCATTCTTGGATTTTAGTAATTTTACCAGGCATTTTTGCACATATTCGCTGGAGCACAGTAAGCCCAGTCATCTTAGTCAATTTAGTTCTTCCTTCATTTCAGGATTATTTTTGTCATATAATGGCCTGTTATTTTGGTTTCCATTTGTTGTACTCTCTAGGTCAGACGCCCACGTGTTGCTATGGTGAGGAAGCTCTGCTGGTCTTCCATATCTGTCCTCCTTTCTCTCTCTCGTTGCCATAATTTCTTTTCCTTTTTCCTCTGCACCTTCCAAGACTATCTGAAGCCAGTCCACCTTCCCCACCGACTCAAGTTTCTTCAGTGTTCATCATGTGCTTTGATGCCACTAGCTCATACATTCAACAGTGCTGTGATTTCCCTCTCAATTTCCTCTCCTTAACCTGCTAAAGATTCTTTCATCTTAATCTGTTCTTTGATCAAGCTTCTGTTTTTACTGCAGCTGACCAGCTGAATAATGCTACATAAAAATCTCAAAATGTAGCAACATATATACCCTCTGCTTCTATAGTCTCTTCCCCATATTCAATCATGACATTATAATTAGTTTTTCTATTGGTTTCCTTTAGAAGTTTAAATAATGTGCTACAGCTTCTATTCCTAGTTCAGCTATGCTTGATGGTGTCTTGATTCCCCACTTTGTAAAGCCAGAATATCTGACTTCTATATCTCCATGCGTACACAGCCCACCATCACAACCCACTTTCAGTTAGCTGCTTTGTAGCTTTTACGTTGTCCAAGTAGTTGATATTTGTATTTTGATTTTGATGTTGCAATCAGTCAAGGCTTCCATACTCTGTTCTTAGCGTGTTTCTAAAGCCTGAAAATCATTAGTTAGTTTTATCACAATTTATCTATTCAGTGCTTTCCAAATAATGCGTTATAATTCTATTTTATTCTCAGAACATCAATGTCATAGCCCCTTGATTATTCAGAGAAAAGAAAGGGCTCCTAGCACTAAAGTCAAGTGGAATCTCATTTATTTGCATCTATTATTTCAAATAATGGAGCAATTTAATTGGCTTTATGTTGAATATATAATATTGTTACAAAGTTTTTGTTTTTGAAGTCTTGCTTGTCCTTCCTGGAGTTTATAATTGCATTTCATTTTTTCTTTTTACTTTTGATACTTTTTGGTTTTATGATGCTTATTTTAGGAAACTCTTCTCCGACTCATTACTCTACGACATTCTAGTATTTCTCTTCCAGACCCCTGTGCTCTTTCCTCTATAATAAACCCCTTGTGTACCTGGTCTACACACAGCTGTCATTCAAACACCTCAGTTCAATATAGTATCTTCCCCTTCCCTGGATTTGTCTTCCTCTTCTTGATATGACCCTATATTCCCACAGAACATTTCCAGATGTATTTTACAGAGTGAGGATATGCTTAAACATTAAAACACTACAAGAAAACTACAAGCCAGTTTAACTCAAAAATGGAGTAAATGTTTTAGCACATAGAATATAAATATGATGCAAAAATGCATAAATACACACACACACATACGATGTATCATGATCAAGTGGGTTAACCCTGAAAATGCAAAATTGCTTAATTTTCCAAGTTCAATCAATTTCATTTACGTATGTTTTAGTTACTTTTCTCTCATTGCGGAGACAAAATATGCGACTCCCAAAGTTAAAAAGGGAAAGGTTTATTTGGCTTACAGTTGGTACAGGTGTCAGGCCATAATCAGCTGGCTCCAAGGCAGGGATAGCAACAGGCATCACAGATGAGAAACAACATGGCATGCACAGGGTACCAAAGACAAAAGGCACCTTCACAGCATTTTTCTGCCCCTCTTATCTTATTCAGACTAGGGTGGGTAGCACTCACACCCTTCATCCTAGTGCCCTTGGGCCTAGCCCCACCGTGAATCAACCACACACTCTAGATTCAGCCACCTCCAAAATAGCCTCTGACAACACGAGGCTTTGGCAGAACATCTAGACACAAACCTAACACAGAATTACACTAAATGATATAAATTCTAATAATCTCCATAGATGGGAAAATGACAAATTTCAGCACCTATTCATGGTAAAGCAAATAGCAAAAGCAACAACAACAGTAAAAATCTCTCAGAAAAGATAACAGAAGGGAATTTCCCTGACTTTTCAATGATTAAACCCTTAATGCTAAAACACTGAACATTTTTAAGCCAAGATATATTAAAAGGCAAAAGTGTAGAATATCACATTTAATCCACACTGTCATAACCTTAAGATACAGCCTCAAAAAACAGACCTATCAGAAAGAAATATAACTAATTTTCAGATATGATCATATATGTAGAAGAGTCTAAGAAATCTACAAAAAGACACTGTAATTACTATGTGAATTTAGCAAAGTCACAATATGCAATATACTAAAATCAATATACTAAAATCAATTCAATTTTCATACTCTTGCCAGAAATGATTAGAAATTGAAACTTTAAAGAATATCAAATGCAATGTGAACTATCTGGCATAAATTTAACACTATATGTCCAAGGCCTGTAACTAAAAACTATAACATATTGCTATGAGAAAGCATAGAAAATCCAAATGTATGGAGAGAGATTCCACGTTCATGGATGAAAAGATCCAATTGTGTCAATTGGTCAGTTCTCTCTAGATCAATCTATAGATTCATGCAAATTAATCAGACTTCTCACACCACTTTTGGAGAAATTTATAAGGAAATGCAATGATCTAGATTAACTAAAATAATTTTGAAGAAAAACAAAGTTGAATGACACAAGTTAGGCTTACTCTGAAGCTACAGTAGTACAGGCAGTAAGTTTGTTAAGAATAAAGGTATTCCTCAATAGAATAGACTAGAAAGCTGAGAACTATACCCACACAAACATGGTCAATTGATTTTTGGCACAATTACCAAGGAAATCCAACAGGGGAACCAGCAGTCTTGTTAATAAATGAGCAGGGAAAATTGAATATGCTTATGAAAAATACATTTAAAATATTCTTGGCCTCAAACCAGAATCAACGTTAACTCACAATCCATTACTCACTGGAAGGTAAGTACTTATTCTATGTATTTTAGAATAAAACACATAGAAAAGCTATAATGATCTTACGTTAGGCAAAGATTTCTTAGATTTACAGAAAAGAAAATTCCCCCAAAGAAAAAAGTGATAAATTGTATTTCATTAAACTCTTGTACTTTAAAAATACCAATATTCCCATAAAAAAGTAAAGTAAGACTGGGGGAAAATGTTAGCAAACAGTACCTGATAAAGGAATCTATCCAGAATATATAAAGAACCCATATAATGCAATAAAAAATGAGCAAAGCTGTGAATAACTTTCACAAAAGAAGATATAAAAATCAAATAAACATGTAAAAACATGCTCAACATCAGTAGTCACTTGGGAAATGCAAATTAAAACCACAGTGAGATACAATTACATACCTATTAAGATGGATCTTTTTTTAAATGCCAAGTTCTGCCAAAAATGGGAAGCAACTGAAATCCCCATAAATTGCTGACAAGGACCCAAAATGCTACAGACACTGGAGAACAGTAACAGTTTCTTATTCCATTTCTAGGTGTTACTTAAATAAAATGAAACATTTACTCAACAAAGACTAGTATACAAATGTTCAGAGAAAATCTATTCATATTTTAAAACTGGAAACAACCAAAAAGTCCCTTTCCTAGGGAGGAGAAAAGCGTATTGCCCTACATTCTTACAATAGAATACTACACAGCAGTAAAAAAGGAATGATCCACTCACACGTTAAGCAATATGGAGAAATCAAAAGCATTATGCCAAAGGAAAGAAGCCACAAAAGAATATACAAATAGCATGATTCCATTTATATGAAATTCTAGAGCTGGGGATTTAACTCAGTGGTGCCGCTGCCTGCCTTACAAGTGTTTGATCCCCAGTACCAAAAAAGAAAGAAATTCTAGAAAACAAAGAGGCTGGAGGAATGACTTGAGAAGTGGGAGAGAACATTGTGAAATACTGTATCTATTCTGTATCATGATTGAGCGTATGCCAAAATTCATCCAATTATAAGATTAAAAATTAGAAACTTTGTATATAAATTTTGCTTTAATAAAGCTGAGTTTTGCAAAGAGTGATTAGCGGATAAGCTTTCTGAGTCTTTGCCATTAAACCACGTTTTATTTTCAAGTGATGATTAATCTGGAATTTTAGGTCAAATCACTTTCTCTCTTCTGAATATTGAAAGCATTATCTTTTAAAATCTGAGTGTTCCTTACAAAACCTCAAACAACAGTCTCTTTCTTTTAAGGTGAATTTTTCCTCTTTCTTTAATTTTTTATGATAATTATATTAACAAACCCATACTGAGCACTTGCAGCATTCCAAGTCCGGGTCTACACAACCTATTCCCTGGGCCTTGGAATTTCTCAGTGATAAATCCAGCTATGATGTCTTTTTCATTACTGTTCTGAGAACTCTGAGAACTGTTTCAATATAAAGACTACTATCCTTTGGGGAAGGTTTCTTCTATTGTTTCCTGGACATGTTTTCTCTGTCTCAGCATATCCTCTGTTTTCCACTACTTATACGCCCAATAATAGTGATTAGAGCTCTCAGGGGATTGAACCTTCATTTCTCTTATCTTTTATCTTATCATCTCTTCTCTTTCCAGTCCTCTTATGGCTTCTCTTATTTTGTGGATCACGTTTTTAAACTCTGAAATGTTTTGTGTTTTCTGAGTGATCCTTTTCCCTAAGCTAACTTTCTTATTCCTTGAATGTAACATCTTCCTGAATGTCACTGAATACGCTTTGAGAATATATGTTTTTATCCTGTTTTTATGTTACTCTCTGTAGTCTATCACACACACACACACACACACACACACACACACACACACACACACACACTGATTCTTGGTTATCTAGTCACATATGACGGAATCCAGGGTAAACTTCTCCATAGCTAGCTCAACAAGCAAGGTCTCCTTTATCCCATTCTTGAGCAGAGTTTCTCACTGGAATTCTTTGACAGGCAGGAAATGCCAGGGGAATTTGAATGACAGGCTTTGCATTGGGAGAGGTAGATGATGGAATGAGATGGAGGTAGCATGGGGAGGAAAACACACCTACTGAAATGATGAAACCAGTCTGCCCTGTGCATTACTGTGCAAAGGGGAAGACTTAGCATTTCCCAGATAATATCTTCCATTTGTTTGTTCATGTTTTTGCTATAAGACTCCCTTCACCTCTCCTCTAGAAATAAATTCCAGCAACTGAGCTCAGCATACAGAAGTAGGAAACGGATTCTGGTGACAACTGATAACCTTATGCTGTGCACCAACCTCCACTTCATCCACTGGCATCTAGACCAACCGCACTCTTCTGTCCTCTGGCTTGGGGGCCATCTGGTCCCCAATTCGCATGTACCTCTTGCTGCATAGTCAGCTAAGAGGCCAGTCATTAATTATGTCTTCTTTATGCATACTCCCAGATGAATGGGATTTAGCTCACACATAGATCAGAACATGGATTCAGAACATTTTTTCAACCTAGTTGAAGACCTGCTCTCTGGTCTCTTTATATTCTATTTTCTGTAAGTTATCTTCACTTTTCATTTGTCTGTTGATGTTGTTCATTCAATATGTGTACATCTATCTGTTCATCACCACTGGATCTAAGAAAGTGTGCAAACAGGGCTGGGGAATTACCTCAGTGGTGCTGCCACCTGCTTCACAAGCTCAGAAAAAATGGAAAGAAAGAAAGAATGAAAGAAAGAATGAAAGAAAGAAAGAAAGAAAGAGAACAACTTTGCATTCCACTCTTAAAGTCCTCTTCACTTTCATCTTTTGCCCAGCAAAAATGCTGTTGCTGATAAAAGCCACCACCACACCCCCACAAAGGTCACTATGATGAAATAATCTTTCAATGTACTATGACCATTTAAAAAACATTAACAGTATTTGTAAGTTCTTTGTAAGTTCTATACATTTGTCGCATAAATCAAGATTAACTTTATAATAAAGATAAATTATGCAATCAGTTTTTCTATATCCTTATTTATATAGTTCTTAATTTGTCAAAAACTGAATGGTTCCTTTAAACCTTTCACTGTAATTTTATTTTTACAATAACAACTTTAAAAATTGCTTTGTATATTGAATTGCTGTTATTTGGGACATAAAAGTGCTTCCCACTCTACTTAATAATAAAGTGACTCTTTTATCAAGGTAAGATAACTATAGTCTGTTAAATTTTTATCTTACATTTTACTTTCTCTGATACTAATATTACCAGAGCAATTTTCTTTGGGTTTATGTATTCACAGCATTTCCATGCCTATCTCTTCATTCTTATCTTTTCTGACAATTGTCTGTAGTTGTTCCTCCTAAGCAGTAAAAATTTCTATTTCAATTTATTTTTTGATCCATGAATGAGTTAAATCCCATTCATCCACTTTTCAAATGTGTACTGAGTAACGACAATGTGTTAGATATGATATTCAGAGATGAAACAAATACATTCTAAATCTTTATTATTTATTCTTTTCGTCTTATTTTCTTTATTTAGATATATAATCTATTTTGGTTTTTAGTTTATTCTACAAGTTGTTTCCACTGGATTTAAAAGTGGAGAAAAACAATTCAAAATTCATTCACTATGGAAGGAAAAGTTCTTAGCAAATTAAAACAAAAAGAAATTGTTCTTAACTTGACAAATAATACTGATGCAAAAGCATGCCTGTAGGAAAATGAACTCATTAGAAATAGAATAGATATTTCTTAACTTGATAAATATTGATTTTAAAATATGATTGTAATAAATATGAACTTGATAAAACTGTTTTCCCTTTGAGATTAGCAATGAAAAAAGGATGCCCAATTTTGTCACTTCTACTCAACATTTTACTGGAGGTTCTAGCCAGTGTAATGAAACAGGAAAAATAAATGAAAGACTCATAGATTAGAAAAAAATTACCATTACTTACACAGATATGATTGTGTACAAAGGAGGCTCAAAAGAATCTGTAAACATTAGAATCAATAAAAGAGATGGCATTGGTGCTAATTTATGTATAAAGTATATAAAAATATCTAAAACTCAATTTTACTTCTATGCACAAGCTAAAACCAACCCAAAAATAAAATGTTAAAAATTATTAACAGTTCAGCCTCAAAGTAAAAGAAATATCTCAAGGTAAATCTACAGAAAACCATCAAAGGCCTGTACACTGAAAACTAATACAACATATTATTGAAAGAAACTAAAGAAAACCTAAATAAATGAAATATTTTATTTGAAAAAAACAACCATCTTCCTAAGTTATTATATTCCTCTATAAAACTGCTACAATTTCAATCAAAATGCAAGAAGGATATGTGTATTTGTGTGTGTGTCTGTAAAAATTTACATGATGAATCTTACATTTTTAAGAAAATTCAAAGGACTTAGAACAGACAAGAAAATTGTAAAGACACATAAATCAGAAATCCTTATACTGTCCAGTATAAAGTCTTTGTAACAGCTATAATAGGTCAGTGTGATTTTAGTGCAAGAAGTGCACTAAAGAAGTGCACTTCTTTAGACCAAGAAGTGCAATGAAAAAGTCCAGAACCAAACCCCATTGAATATTCAGAGGAGGAAAACATTATCCTGACTATCTCATATCTTGTACAAAATTACAAATGGACTGCAGCTCTAAATTGAAAATTATAAACAATAAAACTTTAAGAGACCAAGATTTTATAAATGTAGAATGTGCATAGGTTCTTAAACAAGGGAAAAAAAGAGAATAAAATGGTCAACTACATTATGGTAGAAGAAATACACACATATATATCTACACATGCCTATATACACACACACTCCAACGAAGGTCTCTTACCAAAATATGTGTATGGAATTCTTACTACTTAATAAGAAAAGAATTTTTAAAATAGGAAAAATTGGGGCAAAGATATGAACAGATAATTCACAAAAGATTTCGAGATGACAAACAACCACAAGAAAAGGTGTGTAGCACTAGTTAGGGAAATATAAAATAAAATATTATTGAGGACCTGTAAATAAAAGTACTCTGCCATGAACTAAGCTAAAATAGACAGTTCCACCACTCATAGCCCAGAGGAAGGGGCTTCAGGGCTGCTGTTCCACCACTCACAGCCTACAGGAAGAGATTTTCTGGCCACCTTTCCATGGCTCCCAGCCCAGAGGAAGGGACTGCTGGGCTGCCATTCCATCACTCCCAGACCAGAGGAAGGGACTTCCATGCCACGATTCCACCACTCCCAGTGCAGAGGAGGTGAGCTGTGTGGGCACCAACAGAAACAACCCCCCGCATCCCCATCAAAATGTCAAAATGAGAAGACACATAAACAAGTCCCAAAACCAGACTTCCAGATCACCAACAGCAACCCCAAAGGGAAAGGAGATGGAACACTCTGATACTCAACCACCTGGACTCCTGGAACTGGCAATAAAAGAGGATCTGGAAAAAATGAAATCAGAAATAATTTCTCAGATAACAGCAGAGATTGTGCCCATAGCGCAAGATATGAATAATCAATCTAGGGAGGACATAGATAAAAAAAATAGAGGAGCTGAGGAACATGATGGAATCCCAACATAGGAAACAAATGGAATCCATAAAATGAATACAAACAGATTTCTAGGAGATTAAAATCTCCATTGAAAGGCTACACAGCAGAATGAGCAAATGTGAGGACAGAATTTCAGATATAGAAGATAAGATTGCAATTAATGACCAGGAAAAGAAAAACTGCTTCAAAATTATAAGGGACCATGAGAAATCAATCCAGCAGCTGCTAGACAATCCAAAGAAGAATAACATAAGACTGATTGGAGTCAATGAAGAAACAGGAGAGAATGCAGATGACATAAAAAAAAAAAACTGTTCACAGAAGTAATGGCAGAAAACTTCCCAGGCAGGGGGAAAGAACTTGACATACAGATAAGTGAGGCATATAGGATTCCAAGTAGCCTTGATCAAAAAAAAAAAAAATCTACACATAGGCATGTAATTGTTAAGATTCCAGAAACCCAACAGAAGAACAAAGTTCTACAAGCAGTTACAGAAGAGAAATAAATCACATACAAAGGAAAGCCCATCACAATCACAGCAGACTTCTCAACACAAACCCTCGAGGCAAGAAGAGGTTGGAGTGATGTATTCCAAGCCCTAAAGGAAAACAGCCTCCAACCCAGATTAATGTACCCTGCAAAGCTATCTTTCAAAATTGATGGAGAAATAAGATACTTTCATGACAAAGAGCACCTTAGGAACTTCATGAATATCCAAAAAATTTCAGATAATATCCTAGGAACAGACAATGAGGATCACAACCCCAGGAAGCACAGCAGAATGAATCCATCAGGTGTGACAAGAAATTAAACGTAAAGGAGGAGAATACAACAAAAAGAAAAAGTCATGACAATGATAAGTCAATACATATCAGTTACAACCATCACTGTAAATGGTCTCAATTCACCAATCAAAAGAAATAGATTGGCAGAATGGATCAAGAAGCAAAATCCAACAATATGCTGCATACAAGAAACACAATTCAAAAAGAAACTCATAGATTGAAAGTTAAAGGGTGGAAAACAATACTGCATGTGACAGGAACCCCTAAAAAAGCAGGCGTAGCTATCCTCTTTGCAGATCAAGTGGATTTCAAACCAATACTGATTAAGAGAGACAAAGAAGAACACTACATCCTTGTAAAGGGAACAATCCAACAGGAAGAGATGACAATCATCAATATCTATGCACCAAACACTAGTGCACCCAACTATATAAAACAAATACTAACGGACATGAAAAGTCATATATGTACTAATACAATAATAGTGGGGGACCTCAATACCCCATTGTCACAAATAGATAGATCAACTAGACAAAAAATAAGTAATGAAATACAGAACTCAATCGAACTCTTGAAGAAGTGAACTTAACAGATGTTTCAAGGGTGTTCCACCCCACAAAATCAGAATGCACACTCTTTTCAGCTGCACACAGGTCATTCCCCAAAATAGACCACATACTCGCACATAGAACATGTTTAAATAAGTGCAAAGGAATTGAAGTTATCCCCTGTATATTATCAGACCATAGTGTGATGAAATTGGAGATCAATAGCAAAAGAAACTGCAAAAATTACATAAACACATGGAAATTGAACAATACACTTCTGAATAACCAGTGGGTCACAGAGGAAATTAAAGAAGAAATCAGACAGTTCCTTCAATTAAATGACAATACAACATATCAGAATCTATGGGACACAATGAAAGCAGTCTTATGAGGGAAATTCATAGCACTGAATACTCATATTAGTAAAACAGAGCAACCCCAATTAAACAACCTGATGCTGAACCTCAAGCTTCTAGAAAAAGAAAAGCAGGACAAACTCAAAGCTCATACAAGGGAGGAAATTATAAAGATCAGAGCAGAAATCAATTCAATACACACTAAGAGAATGATACAAAAAATCAATGAAGCTAAGAGTTGGTTCTTCGAAAGAATCGACAAAATTGACAAACCCTTAGCCAGCCTTATCAGGAAAAGGAAAGAAAAGGCTCAAATCCATGAATTAGGAATGAAAAGGGTGAAATTACAACAGACCCAGCAGAAATTCAGAGGATCATCAATACCTACTTCAAGAATTTATACACCAATAAGATGGAAAACACAGAAGAAATGGACATATTTCTAGATATATATGAATTACTAAAGTTGAACAAAGAAGACCTAAAAATGCTAAACAACCCAATATCAATTGATGAAATTGAAAATGTAATTAAAAACTCACCAACTAAGAAAAGCCCAGGTCCTGATGGCTTCGCTGCTGAATTCTGCAAGACATTTAGAGAGGAATTGCTGCCACTACTGCTTAAACTCTTCAATGAAATTGAAAGGGAAGCAATATCCCCAAATTCAGTCCTGGAAGCATCACCTTAATCCCCAAAGCAGAGAAAGACCCAATCAAAAAGAGAATTATAGGCCAATCTCACTAATGGACATAGATGGAAAAGTCCTTAATAAGATACTGGCAAATAGAATGCAGAAGATCATCAAGAAGATCATACACCTTGACCAAGTGAGATTCACTCCAGGGATGCAGGGGTGGTTCAACTTACGCAAATCAATCAATGTAATACACTATGTCAATAGAGCGAAGCACAAAAGCCATATGATCATCTCAATAGATGCAGAAAAGGCATTTGACAAAATCTGACATGCATTTATGATAAAAACCCTACAAAAAATTGGAATAGATGGTCTCTACCTCTATCTGATAAAAGCCATCCATGAAAAACCAAAAGCCAATATCATACTAAATGGTCAAAAACTGAAATCCTTCACACTAAAACCAGGAACAAGACAAGGATGTCCACTATCACCACTCTTGTTCAATGTAGTTTTGGAAACATTAGCCACAGCAATTAGACAAGAGAAAGAAATAAAAGGAATAAAGATAGGAAATGAAGAAGCCAAATTGTCATTATTTGCAGATGACATGATACTGTATATAGCAGACCCCAAGAATGCTACCAAAACTCTTCTAGACTTAATAACCAAATTCAGTAGAGTAGCTGGATATAAGGTCAACACACAAAAATCAATAGCTTTCCTCTACATGAACAACAGACTGACCGAGACAGAAATAGGGCAAATAATTCCTTTCACAACAGCATCCAAAAAACTGAAATACCTAGGAATCAACATAATGATAGAAATCAAAGACCTCTTCTCTGAAAACTATAGCACTCTGAAAAGAGAGATTGAAAATGATATCTGAAAATGGAAAGATATCCCCTGCTCTTGGGTAGGAAGGATCAATATAATGAAAATGGCTATACTTCCAAAACTGCTATATAGATTCACTGCAATCCCAATTGAAATCCCACCAGCATACTTCACGGACCTTGAGAAAACAATCCAAAAATTCATTTGGAACAAGGAGAGACCCAGAATAGCAAAAGCAATTCTAGGTAACAGGGACATGGCAGGTGGTATCACAATCCCCAACCTGCAACTATACTACAAAGCTACTATGATAAAAACAGCATGATACTGGCAAAGAAACAGACCTGATGATCAGTGGAACAGAGTAGAAGAGGAAGAAACAACTCCAGACACACTCAGTCATCTCATCTTCTATAAAGGAGCCAAACACCCTCACTGGAGGAAAGATAGCCTCTTTAATAAATGGTGCTCAAAAAATTGGGTTTTAACTTGCCAAAGATTAAAACTAGACCTATATCTCTCACCATGCACTAAACTAAAATTGAAATGGATTAAAGATCTAAATATTAAAACAGAAACAGTGAACTGCCTGGAACAGAGATTAGGTAGAACTCTTGAAGACATTGGTGTAGAAAAAGATTTTATGAACAAAATCTCAGTTGCCCATGAACTAGCACAAACAATCAACAAGTGGGATCTCTTCTTATTAAAAAGCTTCTGCACAGCAAGAGAAACCACCAGCAGTGTGAAGAGACAACCCAATGTGAGAAAAAACCTTCACTTGTTGTTCCTCAGACAAAGGTCTACTATCTAGAATCTATAAAGAATTTTAAAAACTCAGACCTCCTAAATTTAAAGACCCAATCCCAAAATGGGAATCTGAAATGAACAGACATTTCTCAGACAAAGAAGTAGAAATAGCAAATAAATATATTAAAAAATGTTCAACATCACTGGTCATTCAAGAGATGCAAATGAAACAAAGCTGAGATTCCACCTCACTCCAGAAAGAATGGCTGCTGTTATGAAATCAACCAATAACAAATGCTGGTGGGGCTGTGGGGAAAGAGAAACGCTGCCCCGCTGCTGGTGGGATTATAGACTGGTGCAACCACTGTAGAAATCAGTATGGAGACACACTGGAAGTCCCATTTGACCCAGCTATTCCCCTGCTGGGTATCTTCCCCCAAAGAATTAAAAGAATTATACCACAGCGATATATGTGTACCCATGTTCTTATCAGCACAATTTGTAATAGCTAAAACTTGGAAGCAGCCCAATTGCCCCTCAACTGGAGACTGGATAAAGAAAATGCGGTCTTTTTATAAAATGGAGTACTACTCAGCCATAAAAAATGAGAAATTAGACATTTGTAGCTAAATGGATGCACATTGAGGCCATACTCTTAAGTGAAATGAATAGGACACACAGGTGTAAATGCCAAATAGTTTCTCTAGTGTGAGAAACTGAAAGTTTAAACAAGGACTAAAAGGTATAATAGATAATGTGAAATAGGAAGAAAAGGGGCAAAGGGGAGGGGGAAGGGATGGGTAGGGGAAAGGAAAGAAGGGAATGGAATTAATATGAGAAAATGAAAAAATGGAAACAATGTCTTTGTAAATAGGGAGGGATGGAGTGGTTGAAGGGAAGGCAGGGGAAGGGGGGAAAAATAAGAACCAAGAGAGATTATGTAAAGGTGCACATTTCCAGTGATGAAAGTCATTATATTGTATACCTAAATTGTACCAATAAAATAAAATTTTAAAGAATAGCTAAAATGGAAAAGATAAAAAACAGCAACATATGTAAAACAACTGGAGTTTTCATGCATTACTCTTGGTGGTGCGAGTTGCTACACTTTGGAAGACTATTGGGCAGTATCAACAAAGTGAGAACCTTTGTGTATCACTGACCTGGTAAATTCCACTCCTGGATACATGCTCAACCAAAATGCACACATATTTTAAACAGAAAATTTGTGCAAGAATATGTTACTGGTGCCATTCATGTTAATCAAAAGCTGGAAACTCCTCAAAGGCCACCAATCCAGTGGTAAAATAGATAAGTACATTGTGATGCATTCACACAGTGGAATATCTGGAAGTAATGACACTGGAAACCATCCTGAAAAGAGTTGAAGGAGAGAAGCCAGAAGAAAGAATACACACTACATGGCTCACTGCATGGTAACCAAAAATCAGGACAGTGATTCCCCTTGGGCAGCAATAACTGGTAAGAAGTTAGACTTCAACTCTAGGCTCTAGTCCTGTTCTTCATATTGGTTTCTGTGCTGGTAGGCAGCTGGCATCAGTTTGTGCAAACTCTGAGCTAAGCACACAGCACTTTTCTGAAGGTATGTTAAACTGGTCTATACATAATAAATAAAAGACAAAGTCACTCACCTTTGTTTTTATAGTTGTTGATAGTATCCACAGATTATGACATGCAGATCACCCTTGTAAATGAGAATATTAATATTGTTCTCCTCGCCATCCTTAGATTTAATAATACAATCAGTAATACAATATTTCAGCCCAAACTATTATTGTAGTTTTAGCAACTGTTAAATTATTTTGTTTTGCACACTATTTCACATTTTGTTTTATAGACATACTTATTCCAATATTTAAATATTTAATTGGACTTAAATATTTAATTGGGTTTTGATTCTTATTCAAGTTTTCCTCTAGCTCATATTCTCTATTTCTGAAATACAGACTTTGATTCACCTCTCATTTAACTGGGAAACATTTTCTGAGATATTCTTGAAAGGATAATCCCTCCATGAGTTTTGTCATATCTGATATGATTAGTCTTTCTTCTATTACCTTAGGTAATACTTTTATTTCTGATTATTGATTAGGTTTTATTTTTTATCTTTAGTTTGTGGGCCTGGTTTTGTTTGCTCTTTTTAAAATAATTAGTGATATGGAAATTAAATATCTTATTATTAAATCCACATTGTTGGGCTGAAATTTTAGCAATGTTTGAATTTATTTTTCTCTATCACCATTGAATATGCACAATATCTCTCCACTCACTCATACATAACTGATAAATTCAATGTATTTTCCTTCATCCCATCCTCTATATATCTCCCAATTTTAGTTAATATAAATGGAACTTAAATATTTCTACTAAATAACATTTTCTCCTTGGCCACAAACTCCATAGTCATATTTAATACAATTACCCTGAATAAATGTTTCCTTTCTAGTGCTTTGTACCATTTCATTTACACTACATATTTTTGAGTTCTTTATTATTTATATGCCCTTCATTCAGCTGGAGCAATTCCTTGAGTATTTTTTTAATGAAGGGCACATGGGTGGTATACTTTCTAAGCACTTTCATATTTCAAAATCTGCAAGGTTGTCTTGGGAATGATAGTTTGAAAAAATGTAGAGCTGTTTTCAATTAAAAATAACCTTTTATTATTACAAAGGCAGTAGAAATGCACACAGTAGAAAATTACAAAACACAGATAAATAAAAGAAAACAAAATCATTATATTTCTACTAGAGATTACCACTTTAAAAATCCTGTGCTATATTTTCTCTATTTCTTAGACACAGATGCATATGTACTTTTATTAATGTAAAAATGTACTATACATACCATTCTTTAGCATGCTTTTATTCAATAAATGTCCCCCTCTCCATACCACTAAGTCATAATGTCATGTAATGCCTAAATTGTACTCAAATTTCCCCAAATGTCCTTTAAAGATGGTTTACCTCAAATAGGTACAATCCAAGTGGTCATTCCTTTAAATTATTTCTATTCTAAAACAGGACTTTCCCCATGATGATGGTTGTGAGACAGACTGGGACAAATGCTCCATCTTCTGCAAATGTCTGTTTACCTCCTTCTGTATCCTTGCAGGATTAATATCCCTTATCTGACATATTTGGGACCAGAAATTTTCCAGATTTTTGATTTTTTGAATTTTGAAATATGTGCATCTATCTAATGAGATGTCTTCAAGATGGAACTCAAGTCTAAACACAAAATTCACTTATGATGGATAATTGATAATGGGAAATAGGAAGAAAAGGTCCAAAGGGGTAGGGGAAATGGGAGGAGTAGGGGAAAGGAAAGAAGGGAAAGGAAAAATTATGAGAAAAGGAAAAAATGGAAACACAATCTTTGTAGTAGGGAGGGGTGGAGGGGGTGAAGGGAGGACAGGAAATGGGGAAAAAATAAGAACCAAGATGCATCATGTAAAGGTACAAGTACCCAGTGATAAATGTAAATGTATTGTATACCTAAAAGGTACCAATAAAAGAATCTAAGGGAAAAAATTTCACTTATGTTTCTTATACATCATACTTTTAATGGATCTGCATTTGACTACAACCTGTCACGTGAGGTCAGGTGTGGAATTTTCAATCTGTGACATAATGCCAGCACTCAAAATGTTTTGGATTTTGGAACATTTTTTATTTGAAATTTAACATTAAGGATGTTCTCCCTGTATTGAGGAACAATCATCCATCTCAAAATCTTCCTAAACATTTGTGTCTAGGCTCCTTTCATTTAGTGGTGCAGAAGGAAATTCCAATAAAACCTTGATTTGTGCCCCTGCTTCCCAATTTATTTCAAAATTTTTTTAAAAAGTCACAAGGACACTCTCCACAGGACTCTGTTCATTAATTATGACTGGCACAGAGGTTATCAGTGAGTTTTCATTTAAAAGCTAAAGTTTTGATAGAGCTCAGACTTTTTATTAATTATTATTTTGGTCTGCTGTGCTATTTCCTTCTGACATTTCTAGCATATGTGATTGGAATCTCCTGGGCTCACCTCCTGAACTTGGCACTTGACTGTTGTCCCAGTCATTTTTCATCTCTTCATTCCTTTCATCAGGGTTCTAAGAAACCACCTTCTAACTCATGAGTTTGGGAATAAATATGAGAATGGAGTTCTCGGTCTTGGGGCACTGCCCAGACCACAGGTGTCCTCAAGCCCAATCAGTCTTCCCTGAGTCCTTCCCTTGGCCAAGCTCTGTTCTAGATGTGCTACCGGGATCACCTCCATGAATCATCGCACATCAAGAAGCCCTTTAGATCCAGGTTTTTACACATCAGCCTCCTGTGGCTGAGAAGAGGTGGAGGAAGGGGAGGGGTAAATGTAGATGGGAAAAGGAAGCTACCAGCTGCTGGCTCTGTCATTTCCATTGTTCATGATGATCCCTACTTTCCCACCAGCTCAAGAGGGTAGTTGCCATCCCACTGCATTTCAGTGCCCCATGGTGGCAGGTATATACCCTGTACTATGAAGCTGTGTGATGGGGAGAAATACCAATAGGATTCACTCACTTGATTGAGATTCTAGAGGTGGGAAAGGCTAGCCTGGATCACCTTCACTCCCTTCTTACTGACCAGCAGCATGGATGGAGGGATTCTGGTGGGGCTTTGGAGAGATGCTGTGCAAACAGGCATACTGATCCCTTCAGATAGTAAGCCCCATGGCTGGTGTTATCTGCATTGCTGTCTGAATGGGTTGGCGAACTAAGCCTTAGAACCCTCTCCAGGCACAAGTGCACACCAAAACCCAGAAACTGACTGGTGCTATTGTTACATTTAGTCTGCAATCTGTGTATTCATTCACTTAAGCACTTATTATGCAGTTATTAAGTACCTCGTTAAATACTTACTACTTTTTTCAGTCAGTATTTCAAACCCATGTACCTAACAGGGGCCAGGCAGTGAAGGGTCGGTGCTGGTGTAAGGAAATATGAAGCTATGAGACCACTGTACAGTGAAGTGTAAATTATCTTTAAAAAAAAAAAAGGATAGTGCCACTTGTGGTAACTGATGACTGCTCTGCAGAAATGCTAGCCGGGTCTGGCTATCTCTTCCTTTCCCAAAGAAGACAGATTTTTAGTTTAATATGAAACCTCTGCTTCAAATGTAGGCAGCCTGTGCCATTAATAACAATAATTATTATACACACAAACACATATAAGGATCAGAATTTGTTTGCTGATTAAAATTGAGCTGTAGAGCACCAATTTGCACCCTCTAATGTTCAAGGAAGCAGGGATCAGACACCATGATACATGGTGCGACTCTACTCTCACAAGTAATTTGAATGCAAAGTGGAAAAGAATGTCAAAAGAAGAAATGATAGCATGTCATGGGAAATGGTTCCTCAGTCTGCTGGTAACAAATTTTGCACACAACCAAGGTACAGTAGTACCCATCTGCAGGTGAAGACATGGAAGCAGGAACCCAACCAATGACCAGCAAAATGCAGCAAACAAGCCCTTGCAAGCCAACATGCTCCCCAGGTGGGCAGTTCAGGGCTCCAGGAATAGAAAACTCTGTCCATACACAAGTGGATGCTCTGAGAAAGGAAAGAAGCCCCACTTAGGGCACTTGGCATGCTTCTGGTGTCCCTTGGATTGCAAGTGGCCCCTGTAAGATGGAGCAAAGTCCCTGACTCTCTGGTATAAGATATGGCCACAGCAAGAGAGTTAGTGGCAGTGAAAGTGCTTTGTCAGCTGAGCAGATGAAATGAGCATCCTATGGCCAGCTCACCCACACAGTTCCCCTTGGAAACCCAGCTTTGGCAACACAACATGTGAGACTTTATGACTTTTTCAGAATGACATTGATATGGGACAGCTACATTCTTTCCCAAGGTCAAAAAAAAAGTAGCCTTTTCCAAATAAAGAGCAAAAGGGTTTTTATTGTTTTCTTATACTCCATTCTTCTTAATTTCTGATATTCTTTTAGGTGACTGCCAAGTCCAAGTGGAAACAGCTCTTCTGATGTCATAACTATTGACTTTGATCTGATCCTCATCAGATGGTCCGAAGAACTTCAGGGCAGAAACACTTTAGTAACAAGTTTTAAAGTAGATATGAGCCTTGACTTTTAAAAAAGCAAACACTTTACCAATAAGTTGGTCTCAAGAGTTGAAAATGAGCTTTTCCCCAAAAGTAAATACTTGTCACACACACTTAAAGTGACATTTTCAGTAATGTTCCCTTTTTCCTTAGGGTGAGCATGAATTTCGTACCTGGAAGGAAATTCATTGCTGCTATGCTCTTTAAGCAAGTAGCTGACCATGGCCTTGGTTTTCCATGGATAACCCTACACAGACTCTTTGTTGTCACTACTCCAGGCCTATGAATTTAGCAGGGCTCCAAGTCAGTGGGAGCAATGCCACAGCATCCACTGCCCAGGGTTATCACATGACTTATCCATTAGCAACCGAGCCACCTCCCACATGGAAAGGGCCACTGTTATACCAAGGAAACACATGTTAAACTTTATTGCCCCAGACCATCCAAGTAAATGGCCAACTTATCAAAAAATATGTAAGCAACAATAAATAGTGCAGTGTTTTTCTACCAAGATAGTAGAGACTTTTACTCGGAGTCCCCATGTCATAAAAGACAAAGGATTAGTTAGTCATAGATGGACCAGCTGTGATAGCAGCTACCCCTACTCCAGGGACAACAAAGTGATTGGAGAGTCACAGACACAGTGCCTGGATCCCAAATATGTTAGAGGACCTTCTTTATTCTCCCTGCCATTCATCTCTGGGCCAGATCCAAAACTGAAACCCTGAAACCTACTTTGCAACAATATCTATGATTTCTTTTGTTTCTTTCTTTCTCTTTCTTTCTTTCTTTTCTTTCTTTCTTCCTTCATTCCTTCTTTCTTTCCTCTCTCTCTTTCTCTCTCTCATAAATCAATTAATTGAAGTATAGAGTGTATCTAGTTTTCTCAAAGATGTCCATGCCACTCATGAACTCTCAACCAGTTAACAAAATGGAAGATCACCCCATGAGCCACATTCCTGGGACCTTCCTGGGAGCTAGAAATTACCTGCTCTGCATTGCACATCTCCTACTGGTTTTCGGTTGTCTGTTGGGCTCAGATATAGCCCAATAGTAATGCCGTTAGTCCCATCATAACAGATGCTGACACAGTAATTAGCATGCACTGAGCACTTCATCTGGGCTAAGCTCTGTACTAGGCACTTACTCACCATATGGTCTAATCCTTACAATCCCATAAAGAAGATAGATCTAGCTGCATCCTATTGATAAGGACAGTGAGCCTCAGAGATGTTAACTGTCTTATTCAAGGTAAGCAGAGCTAGCACTGTTTTCCCCCACCATCTGCCAAAACGTGATACATCCCAAGCCACATCTTTGTTTTCAAAAACAAGTTTGGGTCCCAAGTAGTCACAAATCACTGCTATTGATGGCAAAAGTTTGTGTAAGAGAGTAGTAAAAGTAACTTCCTTCTCTTTCCCTGAATATTGGGGAGCAAGTTTGCAAAAATGAGTGCATCCTAAAGACTACAGCATTTTTATCCTGCCATCATATGCATGCTTCTTAAAATGCCCTATTTATTCACCAACCTATTGCTGCATGTTTTATAAATATAAAATTAAAATATAACATATATATATGTGTGTGTGTGTGTGTGTGTGTGTGTGTGTGTGTATATATATATATATATATATATATATATATTTAAAATGAGGAGAGTCAGGTCCATGGATTGTTCTGGCATGTTTGCAGAATGCAGGTCTGTGCTCAGACCCTTGTTGACATGCATACCTGAGGCCTAGCAACGCTTCATTCACAGCTGCTGAGCTCCCAGAGCACAGGACCCCAGGTACCAACAGCTGGAAAGAACCAGCCAGTGCTTAGCAGGATTTTCTCCATTTCTCTGTTTCCTGTCCCTGCCTCCTCCTCCTCCCTGAATGAGGCACCCTCCAGGGTGAATGTTTAAGGCTGATGCATTCTACCCAACGTGCCCCCCAGCTCAGAAATGGACACTGTGGTTTGAAAGATCGGGGGAAATAAACAGAGGGCTGAACTGAATGACTCCTGGCATGAGTCAACATGGATGTTCTATCCTTCCTTCCGTTCTGAGCACAAAGGGTGCTTAAAACTTTAATGAATTGAACTCTATGAGTAAGGGATGTTAATCATTTTAATTACCCAGCAGCTTGAAATCAGATATAACAGTCCAATAATGTATCTTTAAACGAATACAACCCTGCCCTATAAAAAATCCCTTCCAAACCCATTCTAATAATTTCTATTTATCTTTTCTGACGTTAACTGTTATCCAGCCCAGCCGGCCAACAGACAGCCTTCCCCTCACATTTGGTTTAAATGCAACACCGTCTAGTTTTTCAATATCATTAGCGTCCCCCTGGTGGGCAGAGAGCAAGGCAGTGGCACCGGTCACACTTCACTGCTTTATCTCAGATGACAAAGAGAGATGATATGCTTCAACCCAGGCCAGCCTGGTAGAGGGGAAGGTGGCCGCAGAGAACTCCCCCTGCTGCCTAGCATCACCAAAGGGCCGCTGCGTGTGACTTGCTAACAGCATGAAGGGGCAGACAAATAGATTTTCCTCTATATTTATAACCAGCATCATTCTTCCTTTCAGGGTGTTCAGTGCAGGTAGCTGTTTTATATGAAATGAACAATCTTTATAGACGTACCAGAGCCATAACAAGCCTGATTTTCAGCGAAGCTGAGGTATATAACTCTTACCGAATTGTCAGGCTACTTGCTCAACAAATCAAGCCTAACTTATGATGTTTGCAGTGTAATTTTTATTCCTGTTTGACTAGCCAACTACCCAGTGGTAATAGGATGTTAGGAAAGGGCAGTGGCGATGTTTGTGCAGTCTGTGATTGATTGGCTAACTCGGCATTTTTCATTTATATCTCCAGATTTCAAATCAGTTAAGTTTAGGAAAAATGAAACAAAGTGGCAAGAAAAATGTTCGCAGATTGCAGACCGGCGCTCCCGCAGATCTGAGTTCAGCCCACATCTGCCGGGATTGTCTGGAAACATTAAGATATCTAAATGAAAATCAATACTATATGTGCCAGGCATTTACTACCAGGAACAAGCATCAAGAGACCTGAGCTAATCAGACTTCCAGCTTGTGTCTCCTCCATAGACTGAACCCCAGGGGTGTCCTAATTGCCCAGACTAATCATAGAAGAGTTAAATTTATAACCAAGAAAGACATCTTGTTTTTCTTACCAGTCATCATTTAGGAGCGGGAAGGCTCACCTGCGAGGTGGGTGTCAGATGTACAGTGGGAGCCCCCATTCAGGGAGAAAGGCTTCTCACCTGTCAGAGGATGGGGAAGATGAATTTACCATCAGCCATAAAACCACTGACGCTCTGGGTGGGAGAGATATCCATCGGCTCCCATACCAAATCCAGACCTGCTCATGTAAGCCTCACCACTTAGCCCCAGTGTTCTGGAATATGACAGCCCCCCCTACACACTTGGATCCCTTCCCCACCCCCACCTGCTTTTTTATTTTAAGGAAATAGCTCAGAAAAGCAAAGAGCATCGGTGATGCTAAAAATATATGTATCTGTTTTTCCCTGAGTTCCTCTCCAGGCTTTTGTCCCTTGGAGTCTCCAGAGGAGCTAATACCACTTGGCGACATGTATCTCCCTAATATACTGTATAAACAAGTCACCGATATTATTCACACTCCAACAAACTACAAAGTCACACAATAGCTATTGGACGAGCCTGCACTATACTGCTGAAAAACCATAATGTATCAGGGGATTGGATTCCTAATATTTGCATTCTAGATGCCAACTGTGAGCATATTTTGTACTATTTTCAACAAATTACACCAAAATATGCAAAATGTTTATAAGGCTCCATCTTCTATTTTTGGCTCCGGTATATTTGCAACTTAATAATCCTTCAGAGATTTGTTTGTCTCCTCAGGAGAAATAGGAAAGTGGGAAATGCAAAGGAAAAAAAAAAACCAAAAGAAAGAGAAAGGAAAAGAGAAAAGATGCTTCGTTCACGCAACAAGTCGAGTTTGGCAAGATTTTCCTAAAGAGTGGAGCCAACTGTCCTGTGGGACCGTCTTCAACAAGAAATTTAATAACATTATTTGGGTCCTTTGTGCCCTGCATTTCAGATGTATTTTTAATGCGTGTGTCTTAAAACAAAACAACCATTGTCAAATGCTGTATTCTCTTCTCATCAGTTTAAATGCTTTCTTACATAGCATGATGCGGGGATCATCACAAGAGTCATGATCAATGCAAGATTTTGCCTTGTGCTCTGTGGCTTCCCAGAGATGCTCACCCCTTCCCAGGGAAGGTTTGTCAGTTCTCTTCCCAGGACAAGTGGCGCTGGTCTCTCTGATGTGAACAGTGACAGCTTCCTGCCTCCTGTACCATCTCCATGGCCCTGATACTCACACAACTTCCTGCAAAGATACACCTGTCTTCTCGTCTTCCACCCTGCCACACCACAACCTCTGACCTCACTGTGTCTGTGTAGGGTTAGGGCTGACATGCTGAGCAGAATCCAGGATGAAGGACTTACAATTAGTCTGAGTTGGGCGGACAACAGTTTCCCAGCTGCTAGATTACAAGACCAAATCAACTCTTCAATCTAACTTATTTTTTGGCAAAGCTGTTAGACAGAAAACCCAAATTATTTTCTAATATTTTTTCTAAGAAAGTTAACCTAGGAATTGAGCCTCAGGCTCTTATTCTCTAACTGGACTAATCTTTCTTAACAAGAGTGAGGGAGGCATCAGTCAAAAGCATTACTTACCCAAGTGAAATAATATTTAATGAACATACCCATGCTGTTGGCCAGCCTGCACCTAAAGCAGGTGGAAGAAAGCACATTACCTCTTTAGCCTTTGTGTGCATAGTCAGCCTTCAAAATGTATCTGTAGATTGGAAATCCAATGCTATGTAAGAGTGCATCTGTGTGGAAATAGACTCAAGAAGAGGTAAACAAAAAAAAGAAATCACACCAATGGAGAGGACAAGACAGAAATGAGTTGGCCACCCAGGTGCTGGCCCAGAAGCTCTCTTAGAATTCAGTGCTGTTGCACACATACAGCGCTGAATGGAGGCAGCCAGTCTCTAATCTTCCTCAAGGACAAAGGCCAACAGTTCCATCTGGCACCTGGGCAGAAGGACTCCAGACTCATTCCTCAGCCAAAGGCTCATTAGAAAATCAGGCCTGATTATGCAAGGTGCAGCTCAAAATGCAGGCAGGTTAAGATTTCACAAACCCTACCTCCCACCTCCATGATCCTCCTGGAATTGACTCCGACGGCTGGGTTCTTACATGCACAGTGGCTGCTGTGAAATAGCCTGGGTGGTGAGAAAACTCCTGGGGTCTCAGTAAAGTGAAGCCTGCAGGAGACAGGGCCACCAGGACAAAGAAGTCACTTGAGCTGGAGGGAGCCCAAGCGACACTTGATGATGACAAATTTGTGCTGTGCACAGGTTTACCATGCACCAAGTGCTCTTCTCAGAGTTGTGTGAGTGTTAACTTGTTTAATCTCCATGATGAACCTATGAGGTGGGTCCCTTTATTGTCCCATAGGTGGTTCAGGTATTTGGCCACAGTCAGAGCTATTGGGAGACAAACCAGGGTCTCACCTGTGCAGTCAAGCATGGAGCTCATGCTGTGAGCCCTATGGCTCTACTGCTGAAGGAGGTGTCTGGGGACCTCAGGGATGAAGGTCACCCAGGAAGAGATGAAATCATAGAGAGGGGGCCTGAGACAGGTATAAGCCTATGAAAGCCAAACAGTAATAGTATAATGAATCCAAGCCCAATAAAAAGCTTTAAAATACTATCAAGCCAAAGCAGTGCTTCATTAAGTGCCTTTCCTAGAAGAAAAAGCCTCAAACAGAAATGCTATTAAAATTGTTACAAGACAAACCTTCGGGGACATTCAGCCATGAAACTCACTTGGACTTTGTCTCCCATTTAGACATGGGTGAAAGTGATTGTATTCAACTATCAGTGGCTTTGGCTTCATCTCTCCAACATGCAGACCTCTACAGTCCCACTTGTTATCTCTCGATTAGAAAACCAGAAGGGCAGCCCCTTCCGGAGCCTGTCCAGTCTCCTGGCCCTCTTCAAGGACCAGCTATGCCCCTAATCCACAATCATCAGTGAAACTGCATTTGTAAAGAGATCCTTATCTTGCCTCGGCTCTGCAGAAAAGGGGCAAGAAAGTCGGGGGGAAAGAGGAAATGCTCACCCTGTGATTGAGTTAGGAGGACGTGACTTGTTTAATCCTAATAAATCAGAGCATCGCCAGGAGGTAGAAGCAACAGGGGGATGGTGTGCAAGCCACGCTGCGCACTGACCCAAGGCAGAGCTCCTGCAGAAATGATGTCCTCCTCAGCACACTCCTGGAGAGATGGCCTGCATTGCTTCTGACAAATTAGAAGTACACTGAATGCAACCATTCCTCAGAAAATAGGCCTGATTTAGCAATGCGCAGGCTGCCATTATCTCGCTGCATAAAAAGACCATTTAAGTAGCAAAGGCTTTAGAATTCTGGCCCACTGGAGCCAGCATTTCTGAAAAATCACCCCCCGCACACCCACCTAAGTCAGTCTCTCCCCAAGGGAAAAGTCTCATTTACAGCTCAAAAGACAGAAGGTTGTAATCAAAGGAAAGATGTCATCTGCCTCTGGTCTTCATATGAGCTTTTCTGCCCTCCTGCAGTCCTCAGATCCTCACTTCACATCAGATGGCCAAACCAAGGTGGGCAGTGCCCAGGTGGACCACTGGCTCAGCTTCATCTCATCCAATATTCTTCACTTCTTGGGGACAACCAGAGCTCTCACCATCCACATTGAATACCAGAACAATTACAAAGCAAATCTGGTGACAACAATGCCCCAAAGATGAAACAATCCATTTGTACCAAGTGTTCACATTTGAAAACTTTGCACACAAAGATTACAACCTGTCATTATCTCCCCCGGAGATGCGCTACCTTCTTAAAAAGGATCTCTAATGAGATCTACAAATCTATGTCAAAGACAGCTTACTTTATTGTGTTTGTAAAGATAAAAATGTTTTAAATAGGTTATGGCTCCTGGGACTGATAGTCCCACCATGAGAGGAAGGTCATTTTGAAATGTTAATAAAAGTTTTCATAAAATATGACGGTGCTCAAAGAGTAATGTTTGGATGTAAAAAATCACTATAAAAGTATAATTTCTACCAGGGTACGCATGCAGTTTTTCTGAGTCAAGATATTTGCCCAATCCCTCACTGAACAGGGGTTGCGGTTTTCCAGCTGTTTGGACAGCCACACTGGGATTCGATCCTTATTAGTCAGAGTCGCAGTCAGCGGCCTCTCCCACTTAATATTACAAACTTTCCTGTGAAGCAGAGTCCTATGTATCCTGACTGTTATGCTAATGTGGCATTGGCTCAGTCTGCTGCAGGAAGAACTGTCCTCACACCAAAGAAAAGAGAGATAGGCTGGCTTGATAAAGAGAACAGGCAAGGGCACCCTGGGGCCTCAGCACCCATGGTTGGAGGTCCCCGCAATAGTCAGAGGGAACATGGAAAAATTGAAAACATTCACATGTTTCCTATCCAGTGAGTTCCTTCATGTTTGAAGTTAACCAGCCCAAAGGAAATACCTCAGATGCATTTTCTAGGCAATGAGATAACTAATGAGATCAATCCATTCTCTCTGTTTGCCAGATCATGTTGGCTCAAATCAACCTTGATGATTCTATTAGGGCACTCGGGACATGTGGAGACTCTGGGCGGGAACAAAACTCCCTACAGACACTGAAGGCAGAAGTTAAAGCAAAGCTAAGATATGTTAGAATCTAGGATCAAGGATTTGGGGAAGGAAGAGATATGTAAAATAATACTGTCTATAGAACCTTCAACCAGAGATTTCCATTGCAAACACTACCCAAGTTTTAGGTACCAATGCCTACTGCACATCCTTGCCCTGGACACCAGCGTACATATTTGTGTTAGTCAGCGTGGGTTACTATAGCAAAATTCCTGTAATATAATAAAGCAAAGGATTATTCAGCTCATGGTTTTGGAGATTTCAGTCCATGGTCAGTTGGCTATGTCACTTGTAGGCCTCTAGTGGGAATGCCAGATGGCAATGGCAAGGAACATGTGGAGAAGCAAACTCTTACCTTAAGGTGCCAGGCAGCAGAGAGAAAAAAGAAGAGATTGTGATCCCAAAGTTCCCTTCAAGACACAACCCCATGATGGAAGGACCTCGCCCTAGGCCCCACCTCCTAAGGTCTCACCACCTTCCAGTAGCACCACCTCCTGGAAACAAAGTTTTAAAACAAGGGAGACATTCAACATCCACACTACAGAAATACTCTAACCCTCCCTTTCCTCCCCAGCATTCCAAGGAATGTTCGCCCAGGACCCAGAAGACTGGCTGCTTTCCTCTCTCCTTTCACATCTATTGCGTGAGGTATAAACTCCAGGCTCTGAGCTCCTCAGGACTGTTAACCACAAAGCCCAACTCTCACAACTCAAAAATCTTTGCCACCTGTCTTAAAATCTATTACAAGAACTTAGAACTTTCCTTGCCCTTCGGTTCTGCTCTGGAAACCTTCTCTTAAAGCAAGGAGGCAAGAGATTCACAACTGAGCTGGAAGGAGGGCCAGCCAGCAGGGCATGAGGGAAAGGAGGAACACATGTGAAAATCAGGGCTGGAAATGCACCTTGGTCCATGTCTCAGAATTTTATGCCACGATCCTCTCCAACCCTGGTTGGGTACCACTGACCCCTTTCCACCACCATTTCATTCTCTCTGCTCAACATCTCCTCCCCAGAAAGGGGTTCTTGACAGGCCCATTGTTCTACACCATTCACCTTATTTTGCTTCACTTTTCTTCTTAGTGCCCACATCTCAGAGCTATTACAATATAGACTTACTTGTTTCTTAATTCTAATTCCATTCCCACCATTAGAACAAAAGCTCCATGAGAGATAGGATTTTGCCTTGTTCCCTGCCATTTCTTAGTACCTAGAACAACGCTGAACACATAGCAGTGGTTTAATACATATAGTCATTCCTCTATATCTACAAGGAACAGGATCTAGGACCCCCTCCCCATGGACACCAAAATCTACAGGTGTTCAAGTCCCTTATATAAAATGTCCATGTATTTGCATTTACTATATGTATTTCCTCCTATGTACTTTAAATCATCTCTAGATTACTTATAATATTTATAAAATGTAAATACTATGTGAATAGTTGTTATACTCTATTCTTCAGGGGATAATGACAAGATAAAAAAGACTATGTATGTTCAAAGCATGCAATTTTTTTTTATTTTCAGTATTTTGGGTTTGTGATTGGTTGAATCTATGAGTATACAACCTGAAGATATGGAGGGTGGGTGCCTCTGTGAATAAATAAATGAATGGTCTATGTGAATAAATAATGGATACTACCTAATTCTATGGCTTTCCCAAGGCTAGGAAGCTAATCAAAGCTATGGGCTAAATCAACTGTTGATCAGTTTCTTAAACTTTGGATCTATAATGTTCCCAAAAGGCTCCTGTGTTGAAGGCTTAGTCCCTAATGCAACAGTATTCAAAGGAAGATTTTGGGATTTGACTGATTCTGAGGATTTAGCACTGAAACTTCTGAACTATAAGCCAAAATGAACCTTTCTTCCTTATAAGTTTATTCTTTCAGGAATTTTGTCACAGCAATGGAAAGTGGACTAATACACTGCTCATTACCAGAAGGACACATCCTGTATCCTGTGTCTGGTAGGAAAAATCCAAACTCAAACTCAGAACCTACTTGCAAACATAACATTGTTTGGGACAGGGTACTATATGACTGATCAAAAGTTCAGTTGAGGCAACTTTTTGCTATATTCACTGTATAAAATTTCAGACTCACATTTGATGAGAAAAATAATTTAAGGAGGTATTGAAGAAGGTGGTTAATAGAGCTTGCGCAGAGCAACCAGATCCAAGCAGCGATGACAGGGTGTTTCATCCAAGGCTCGTAGCACATTTCTTAAAACTATTTCAGAAGGAACTGTAAAATGAGTGGGAGGTCAGAGATTAGAATCTAGGATTCTTTATTGATATGTTATGATCTGTGGCAGACAGAATAATGACCTTCAAAACATCTCCACCCTAAGCCTGGACATGTAAATACGTTATCTTACATGGCAGAAGGGACCTCACAAATGTGACTAAGGTTATGAATCCTTGAGAGGAGAACATGATCCTAGATTACACAGGTAGGCAAAAACTAATCATTTGAATTATTAAAGCAGGAAAACTTTTCCCATGTTTGATCAAAGAGAAAAAAGTGTCAGAAACAAGAAATTTTGTTGGCTTTGAAGGAGAAAGGAGGCCTGAAGCCAAGACACAAGAGCAGACTCTAGAAGGCAGCAAATGCAAGGAAATAAGTTCTCTCCTACAGCCCTATTCACATTTTAAGTTTACCCTGGTGGGACCTGTGTGGAACATCTGGCTGACAGAACTGCAAATGTGACAGTTAGGCTGCACTGTCAACATGATTAGCTTGGAAGCCACCTACAGCATTAATAAAACACATTTCTGGGTGTGTCTGGGTCATTGAGGCATGATCTTGGGGTCTATATCTGGTCCTTGGCCCTTTCCTCCCTAACTTTTCTCCTGTTCTGCTTCCTGGCTGCCATAAACCAAGTCTCTCTGCTCCATTATGCCTTTCCACCTTGATGTTCCTGCCTTGGAGCCAATAAACCATGGACTGAATCCCCTAAAACCATGGGCCAAATTAAACCTCTCTTCATTTAAGTTATGGGGATTGGATATTGTATCCCAGCTTACTAATACAGCAAGATGATAAATTTGTGTTGTTTAAGCCCGTGAACTTGTGATTTTTATTATAGCAACGATTTAAAAATTAATACATGGTGTTACAATTTCTTGCCCAAGTCAAAGAAAAACTATTGGTTGGAAAACTCTTGAGCACGGAGGTTATTTCACTGTTAATCCACAGAATGGTATAAATGAAGTCCACTGAGGCAATGTCTTTAGCCTACATACAGCAAATTAACTGAGGATACCAGTGAAGAATGTGTAAAGTTTTAGCGAGGGCATTGCCTCAAAGACATTCAATATTTAGTCAAGCTAAATCTTGAAGGTATTTTTTACTATACATACAATAGAAACTGTCAGACCAGAAGGTGAAACAGTGCCATACACTTTCCTTCAGTACAGATTGGTAAAGTTTGGGTGACTCCCTGGAATCCATAGCTAATACAGTCATGCATACTGTTAAGACCTCAAAGGTTGAATTATCCCATCCCGGGTGGGAACTAGACTGGAGAAATAAGCTAAAAGGACAAAGCCAATCAGCTCCTCTGCAAGGAGCTGTCCTTCTGATAGTTCCAGAATAAGGAAATAACACTAACCTTAGACTTTGAAGAAGATAATACTACAACAATCTGCCAATTTCTAAGTCATACTTGTACAGGAAATTTATCGCAACTCCTACACAAGAGGTTTCCACTTCTTCATTTTAAAACTAAAGCAAATATTCAAACATGATGAGTTGGCAAGGGAATAATTTTCCTACCATGTAACCCACACTGTAAGTTAATACATAAACATAATGTCCTTATAATGTATAAATATGATGCTCTTAATGCCATCTTTATGTCCCACACATTGGGAAAACCCAGGCTACTTCATCTAACCTTCTGGAGCCTTTTGAAGCTGAGACCCAAAAAGACTCACTCCCCTCTACTCAATATCTATAACTTCTTCCCAATACTCATCCTCCTCTACTTCCTAGGGAAAAAAATGACCCATGTGTTCAAACATAGGAACCAAGAAAAAAAAATGAAATCTTGGCCCAGATCCAGCTCTGAGGAGCTCCACTCGGTAGTGATCTCCAAGTACCCAAAAGGCAACACTGAAATTGATAATTTAGCCAGGTGTGGTGGTGCATGCCTATAAACTTAGCACTCAGGAGACTGAAGCAGGAGGATCACCATGAGTTTTAGGCCAGCCTGAGCTACATAGTGAGTTCAAGGCCAGCATGAACTACATAGTGAGACCCTGTCTCAAAAACCCGAAAGAAAAAATGAAATTGATAATTTAGAACAGGGTCACACCACAAATTCACTCCTTGGACCTTTGGATAAGAATTGTCCAAGTACAGAAGAACAAAAGTAAGTCTCTGAAATCACTCCTGCATGCATCCAAGGCTATAAATGCTATAAATATGTATATGGAAGAACTGTGGTAGCTCCCATCATATCCCATTGCTTTTGACAGTTTGATCCCTACAGAAAATGAGACAAATCCTGAAGGATGACAGTGGACAATGTTGGTAAAATGTATACACTCCAGAACATGGGAGATAAACTCTAAGCAAACTCAGAGACCACCAAGCCAACAATGTTTTTAAGGGTCCAGTGATCAAAGACATGCCAGGGCATCCCACCCAAAGGAAAGGACAAATCATAGCATCTACATTTCTGACAAATAAAATGAAAGCACTTGGTTGGGTAGATCCCCATGGGTTCACAAGGCAGCTATTCCTCATTTCAGAATATTGCTTCAGTTCATTTGCTGAGTGACAGAATGTCTCCCAGCTTTGAAAGGGACACAGATCAGGAAAGTGCTCTGCCGCAGGTCAGGATCTAGACAATCTCTCTTGACCTAGCAGACATGGACTATACTCAGGAAGGGAAAAGAATACGTGAGATTTATGCTCTAAGGAAGTATGTACTATATAAGAGTAAATAAAGCAAAAATAACTCATGGCATAGTCCTGGGCCCCAGTGTAAACGAACTGCTTCCCTGTGCAAGGTCAGTTTACCATACGGTCAAGTGGGTTCTGTCAGCTGCCAAATCTTGAGGTCAGGGAGATCCCTAATTATCTAGAAGTTGTGAAACTGAAGGATTTCCTCTAGGATTGGCATGATTGGGATGATAGGGCACAAGTAAGCTACATAAGCTGGTAGATCTGACCTCCACATCACCCATTGTTTTTACACCAGCCCCTGTTCCGTTAGATAATACCTGCGAAACCATAGGGACATTACGGCCAACTGACAGGGAAGGGAAAAGGCAAAGCTAGGTTCTCGGCTTAGTACCTGTATATAAGCTGCACATTGACCACTACTCCACAACAGTTCTAGAGACCCTGAAACATTGAAGTGAGGGGAAAACTCATCCCAAGAGCCTGAGTGTCACCAAACATTCCCCACACAAATTTCTGAGGCTTAGAATCTGATTCCTGGGAAAGTCAATTAGGATAAAAGACAAATCGGTGTGTTTCACCGTGTGTGCACACAGTGCGTCTCAGTTCCTGTCTGCCTGAGAATAAAGAACAAAGGTCTTAACCTGGGCCGCAAGGCCCTTCTTGGTCTGGTACCCACCTCTGAACCGCCTCTTCGAGTGTTCCTCTCTTTCACATCTCTGTTTCAGCTGCACTGGTCTTCTTTGAGCTCCCTGGGTATGACACACTTTCTCTTGCTCCAGACCCTTTCATATGCTTATTTCTCTGCATAGGAAGTTTTCATGTTCTCTATTCATCCTTCAACTTTCAGACCAAACGTCTTCTTTACAGAAGACTTTGATCTTCCTCAGACTTGATCAGAGTCCTGTTGTATGATCATATCATTACGCACCTTTTCTTCATAACCCTTATGAGTTTGAAGTATATATTCATGTTACTGTTTAGGTAATGTCTATTTTGCTCACCATAACAGATCCCATACCTGATACAATACCTAATTCCTAGCTGACAATAAATACCTATTAAATTAGTGAATAAGATGATAATTTCTCTAGATTCAAACCCATCAATATATCACTGCAGCTTTCATTACTGTTCCCTGTCTTTTGTGAGGATTTTTTTTGTCCCATGATATAGGGGTAGTCACTAAGCCTAGTACCCAGTAGAAACTCAGTAAGCAACATCTGAGTTTTCATCTTATGTAAATAATCTATATCTTTTCCTGTTGGACTGTGAGCTCCTTGAGAGAAGGCATTTGCTCTCATCTGAATCCCAAGCAAAGAGCGTGGCAAGTGTTTATTGAATTAAATCCATTAAATCCTCAGGAAGTACAAACATAAACATCAGGCCATGTTTCAATGTTTAGATGCTTTGGGTTTTATTTCTCCCAGACAGCTTTTATCACACAGGTACATACACTGAAAAAGCACAGGGTGCTGATCAGTTCGTATTTACTAATCATAGTCTGTGCTTAGTAGGATTAAGAAAAACCTAACTCTAGGAAATGAACCCCAGGCATTCACCATTCTGCTAAATTTAAAAAAAGACAGATACGTAGGTCTCAGAGAAGAAAACAGTCCGGTGGCATCAATGTTACAATGTACTAGAGAATGAGGCCAACAAGGTCAAATGCTTACGGGGCTGAGCATGAATGTGTAAGGGAGCAGAACACTAGAGCAAGTGCGAGGACTGCACACCCTCCAGATCCTGCCACATAGGATGTGGGTCCAGTGTTGCTGGATATTCTGATTTTTCAAAAAACATAGAATTAGATAGTTGTGCAACTCCACTCATTTCATATTTGTCCTCCATTAAAAAGAAAAAGCAAACAATAAAAAAGACATTGTGATTTCCAAACAAAATGCAATTGACCCTCCGTATAACAGGAGAATAACAGGTTCCAGCAACCTCCACACATACCAAAATCCAAGGATGCTCAAGCACTTTATGTAAAATGACATAGGCTTTGCATATAACTTGTGCACACCCACCTGGATACTTTAAATCATCTCCAAATTACTTAGAATACCCAATGCAGCATGCATATTATATAAATAGTTCTTGTATGGTTTAAGGCAGTGATAGCGAACCTTCTAGAGTTTTCGGTGATACAAATAGCCCACTGCAGCACTTGCACCATAGGTTCACCACCACTAGTTTAGGGAATAATGAAAAGGGGAAAAAAATCTGTACATGCTCACTACAGATGTGATATTTTTTATGGTACTGGGAATTGAATCCACAGCCTTTGCTCTGAACTATATCCCCAGTCTTTTGGGGTTTGGGGGTGGGGTTGGTGGGGGGGATTGTTTTTTTTGAGACAGGATCTCACTAAATTGCCCAGGCTGGGCTGGACCTTTCGATCCTCCTGCCTCAGCCTCCCAGAGTGCTGGTATTACAGGCATATCCCACCACACCTGAAAGTAATATTTTTTTCAAATGTGTTCTATCCACAAGTGGTCAAATCCAAACATGCAGAACTCAAGAATACAGACAGTTAAAAAAAAAGTTTACAAGAATACAGACAGTTAACTGTACACCCAAATCACAACCAAGTTCATGAGCTTTGGGTTGAAAGTTAAATATACAGTCTCTTCAAACTTATGAGGAGACCAGACATGACTCTAGGAATGACTGTGCCTCAGGTTCCCCCATCTGTCAGATGAGTCAGTTGGGCCAGATAGTCCAGCTTTCAATTTCTGGGTGTCCTAAATCCTGCTCTCTACCTGACAATCCTGAGACACCGCCGACCCCCCAAGCAAATCATTTTCATTTATAATTTGAAGCCAGCAACTAGAAAGGTATTTTGCCAGGATTTCCATTTCTTTCAAGGTCTAATTACAAAAGACAGGGGGAAAGCGTGCACCATGCTCTCTTTCACATCTCATTACATTTATTCAGCTTTATTACTAATTCTTTGTTCATATAATTTTCACCCTGGGATCTACATTTTTGTCTAGTTACCTCGAGCCAGGAAACCCGCCTTAACCTGGGAGGCCTTGAGCACTACATCTGATGTCCACGGGATTTTAAAGTGACAGTCTTTATGCTCAGACAAGCTTCCCAAGCATAGTGCTTCTCTAAAGAGTGCTCTGTCTTATCCAACAATGAGTCTCCAGCCTAAAGCACTCCTAGGCGAGGATGGGCTCAATCCCACAACCACAAACATCCCTGCATCCACTCACCACAATGCACAGACACTTAGGGGAGACTTATCTTTTAGAAGCCCCACATGAAGAGCTGGAGGAATACACAGCTGTCTGAGTCATCCTACCCCAGATCTGAATTATGAGTTATCTGTTTCTCGTGAAAATATCCAGCCCCTTCATAGATTATACCGCTTCTCCAGTGCACATAGCACGCCACCCCTGGCCACTTCCACTTGTTAGCAAGCGAAGCCAAGGTTCTGGTTTACAGAACCTCATCTCCACTTGTTTTACACAGATTTAGGAAACGGGTCCCCAAAGAGGCAGAGGAGTAAAACTACAGGAAACGTGCACACATTCCCCATGAAATACCAACCCAAAGGACAAACCCCGTAATCCCACCAATGATGTTCCAAACCCGTGATGGCTAGCAGCCGACAAATACCCGCAGACCTCAATCCATTTTTATTGTATTCAGGCTGCAGTGTTGTATTTCCTGCCTCCCCTTAGCACCACACATACAGTGTACTTGAAAACAAAAATCTATAATATTGATCCCACAATGTCACCACAATTATTCTTTTGAAACAGCCATTGAAAACAAATTACATCTGCACTGCCTTTTCATCCGCCTGCTGCGAGTGAGCAATGCTCACTGTGGCCTCCAGCACTGTGGCGTTAGCACTGTGTCACCGCCGACAGGACAGCCCAGGGAAAAGCGGGTAGAGGAGGAAGCAGGGAAGCCAAAACCAGATCGGAGGGCCAGTCTAGGAGGGCACAGGGTCCACCAGACCTGGCGTCTGGGTAGGATCTGCACCCAGTGAGGGTACAAACTGGGTAGCTCTGCAAAAATCTAGCTCTATATCTGGGGTTGCTCTCAGGTGCCCTGGGGACTCCTCCCCATTCAGTAAACCAAATGCAGTTGATGGAATGATTACATTGACAAAGATTTAACCACGATCTCATTTTTGGATACTCAGTTTAAAATCTAATGGCAGTATGATTTAAATTTATATGGTCTTCACCTCATGATACACATAATTCTACTGACAAATAGAAATCTCTATGACAGAAGGAGGGATGCTGTCCACAGTACCAACTGTCCCTCACCCCAAACTCCAATCGACATGATGATAACCCACCCAAAGAAGCACATCTTGTCCTCTTTTGCAGCAAGCTGTCTTCCTGGAGCATCTAGATGTAGCAGACACTCCCACTGGAGAGCCCCTATTCTGCTACCAAGCTGAGGCCTGGGTCAAATATGGTGGCCAGGACCCCAGCAAAATCCTTCATCTTCTCTTCAACACCAGCCAATTGCCCCCGAAACAGCTCCAGTTGGGGGCTACCTATTTGCTTTAGATTGTCACTTGGAAAAATTCTCTCTGCACAGTAATTAAATTCCATGCCACCGAGTGGTGGGCAAAGGGAAATTCTTTTGTTAAGGTTTGACCACACAAGTCACAGTAGTGGCTCTAGCAGCCGGGAAGTGATAACTTTGGAGCATTAAAAAAACCAATAGCCTTGTTGACATGGACATGGGAACCTAACCCCTGCAGCCTCCTGGTATGATGCATTGATTTTCCTGTCCATGTACAGTTCTAAAACCATCCATTCTGTATGGTCAGGACTCAAAGGGCCAGAGAGAGGGAAAAAATCTGTTCTTGTTGCTGTACCTGCAGGCAAAGTTGAAAAATAAATTCTACGTTTTGAGAGATGATTTGTTCAAGCCATGTTTAAGAGAATATGATTGCATTAAAAAGGAGGAAAAAAATATTTTGTTGCCCTGATCCCTCTAACCTGTACACTGATCTTCATGCAAAATCTAGACACCACTGACGTGGCTTAGAAGGGTGTTGAAAGTGAAGAAGGTGAAATGCTTGGTGAGGAGAGCCTGGGGAATCAGGAAACTTATTTATTATTCTCTAAGTAATATTGCCAAGTGTCCAATAATTTCTCAAATAATCCTATCATGTTCACCTGTCATTTCTCAGATCTTTCTGCAAATGCTATTTTCCAAGAGCTGCCTGTCCAAGGGCTCCTTGGGAGATTGTGATGCTCTCTGCTTGCTTCCCAAAGCAAAAACAGGCCAGGCCAAGACACTGCTCACGGTCTGCTGACCCATTGTCTCTGTGTCTAAGGACAGCCAGGGCTCCCCAGTGAGACTCTCAGCATCTCCGCCCCTTCTCTGGGCACACCACAGCCCTCATTCAAAACGTATCTCTAACCAAAAGCCCTCCCTGTTCTTGGTTCTTGGCTCTGACAGGAAGGGATATTGGGTGAGGAGAGAAAGCCCAGGCTCTGGGGAAATTTGTTGATACACTGCAGGGGATTCCATGTGCAGCCTATTTCACATGCTCAGTACTTTCTGAGTGTTAGCTATTTTAGTTCCAAATAAAGAAAGCTTCCATGGCAGTCAGGAGAGGTAGAGCTCATAGAAGTGGAAGACTAGTGTTTAAGCTGCAAATTTGCAGTGCCATTCTACAAAGCATTACACACATCACTTCCTGATCCAGAGGAACATTGAGCTATTTCAGTAAGCTAAAAGGGAAAGATCAAAATTTCACAATTTCCCTGACCTAGACAGAACTACAGACCAAATACAAAAATAGAAAATGCTAAACTGAAAGTTCTTATAATATTTGTCTGTACACACATAGCATCCACATATCCCATCCCTGTACAATGTGAACGTGGTATTGATATCAGCACACATGCATACTAGTTATAGTCATAAACCCACTCACACAAAACATTCCTACAGGATGATTCTGTCTTGCTAGACCTATAGAAATATCCCTAAATTAGGTTGGTGTGAATGTGTTTGTATATTTATTATTAAAATACTTACTGTTCTGCCTTTCGAAGTAGATGGACAAATGATTTAGGAGTGGAAATAGACTGGAAACAAAATTAATGCAAATAATGTGTTGATTTTTTTTTAGCTTGATTAGCCAAGCCAATGGAAAATTCTAGAAAACGTATACAATTATTTTAACTGTCACAGGCTGGCAATTGTAATTGACATGATTTGTACGAGATGCAGTGTAATAACTGAATATATTAAAAAAAAATCTCATGCCTTGATTACCAGGAGAACATTGCTAGTGCCACAATATTATTAACAACACAATTATCGTGGCATCCCTAGGATACGCTCTTAGCACTTCAATGCATTAGTGAACCTTTGCTAACGAAGAAAAAATTAAAGTACAGCAAATTTCAAAGCACCAGTTGTACCCAATATCATTAAAAATTTATAAAACTTCCCCTGAACATGACAAGTGTTTGGTTTAAATGAAGATCAGCCACAAGGAGAAAGCAGAAATCTTGTTACTCTTTGTCTCCTTCCTTACCCTCCCTCTCTCCCTCTCTCTTTCTCCCAGACCTCCCCCAACCAGCACCACCTCAATCCAGCTGAAATATGTAACCATTACAGAGTGACAGCTTGACACACAATGACCCGTCAGAACATTCATCTCGCAATGTTTTATTTTAGTGAGGAGCCAAACTGCAGAAAAAATAAGCAAGTTGTTTCAAGGCTTGGAAGGAGATCAAACATTTCTGGCATCCCCACTTACCAGACCTTTGATTTACAATGGACTTGTCAGAGCCCGATTAGACAGTGTGTGCTTAAAAACCTACAGAGGCTTCTCAACTGCCCCAGCCTACCACAATTTCCCCCATGGAGAGCATCCCTTTGTTCCCTGGAACCAACAACAAGGCAGCCTTAAGGATAGAACTTTGTATCCTGCAAGAGGACCAGGGAATGTGTAAAAGCCAGTCCGGCTGCAATTAAATCCCTTTTGCCAAGGGAAACAGAGAGGAAGAGAGAGAGAGAGAGAGAGAGAGAGAGAGAGAGAGAAAAGGGAGGAGCAGGGCTTCCTTCTGCCACTTTCTTTACCTCTTCCTTCCAAGTCAAAAGTTATAATCTTCCCCAGGAAAAACATACCCTGTGATTGCTACCACTGGTGAGCTTTCTCAACCTTATTCAGATTGAAACAGCTTTTTAAAAAAATGAATTGGACCAAAAGTGCAGGTGTTTAAAATATGTTCACGGTATTACGATTTTTGCTAGTAATTACAACTATGAAAATGGCTGGAAATATATTGTTTCAATTTGTATGGAGAACAGTTGCAGAGAGAGAGAGAGAGAGAGAGAGAGCGTGGCATGATCTGTGCCTGGCATTGGAATGTGTAATTCCTTAACCCTATATGGCGGCACAGGGCTCGCTGGAGCAAATTATGAATACATGTGTTTGGAGAGCTTGAGTAGTAAATTTGGGTTTTGTGCATCCGTAACAATGCAATCTGACATGTGTGATTTATGGAATATTAAGTTAATACAGTATTATGAAATTAGCTTAATGTACTAAAGCTGTAATTTTAAAGTGAAAAACAATGGGACCAGACGTAAACAATATCAACATTAGCATTTTGTGAAAGCTGAAACCAATTCACTCAAAATGTGTCTGGAGAGTCACAGATTTACCTAGCCAGGCAGGGCCCACGTCTCAGGAAAGTTTCAGACTTCAGGACAGTATCCTCTGCTCCAGAAGCCAAAGCTGATGTGCCAGCCAGGGAGCCCACACCAGTCCCACCCCTTGGGGAAGTTGCCAGGAATTATCCTAGGCTCTTCAGACTGGAGCCACTAGGTGACAGCTCTGCAGGACAAGCTCAAAGGGCCTCCTGGCCCTGCAGGCTTCCCACATCATATCCCTGGAGATGAACCCTGGGTTGGAATGGTCGGGTGGTCAGATGCAACCCTGGAAACTTGGAGTTCTGAGCCTGGAGTGAGTGGCACTCTGAGGTAAGCAAATCTTGTTGATTTACAAAAAGCAAATTGGCTGGATAGTCCTGGGGCTCCTTAGAGGGAAATCTTACCAACAGGAACCTGTGACATGAAAGAACCAGAAACCTTTGGTTTACAAAATAAGTCACCCCCCGCCCACCCATGCCACTGTGTTCTCCCGTGGGCGAGCCTGAGACACACAGGAGATGGCAAATAGTGGGCTCCTTTTAGGGCTGTCCATAAAATGACAACTGGTTGAGTGGATGGAGTTGGGCCAGATGAAAGTTCCCACTGTCTCCTAACCTCCTTGCTCCCCATTTACCCTCCTGCCTTTCCAAGGCTGAAGATCTACTGGGATCTAATGTCTGAAATGCCAAGTTCTGAGATGGAGGAGAGCAGGAAACATTGCAGCAATTGAATAGGCCAAAGAAAATATTGTCATAGCTTTCTTTGCTTTCAATTAAGATTGCTAGAAACACCATTAGGATAAATAAGCAGATATGTCCAGAACTCAAACATGATCCTTTGGTGCCATTTTGCTTCTCTGGCCCAAGCAGGCTGTCCCTTGATGAGCATCAAGGTAGTAACCTAGACAAAAATCTCCTGAGACCTTCAAGGAATAGCGTTAAAGCACTATACCTGGAACTGGGCATGGTGGTAATGCCTATAATCCCAGCACTCAGGGAGTTCAGGCAAGGGAATCACAAGTTCAAGCCAAGCCTAGGCAACTTAATAAATTATTAAGAGCCTGTCCCAAAATAAAAAAGGACTGGGGTGTGTAGCTCAGGGTGGGCACAGTACCACAAAAAAATGCCACTGTACCTGTGTTACTTTTGGTATAAATGGCTGAATCATCATATTCTACTCCAGGTCCCAAGTTTGGAATTAAATATGGACATCCTGGGCCAGAGAGGCACAAACACCCAGTTGGTTCCTGACCCAGTGATACTAAATTTATTTGATTCCAAGAGACCATCTGCAGATTCATGTGCAATAAAAGGCTGCTTCTTAAATTCCTAATTGATGTCTTTGGCAGAGTCCAGAAACCGAAAGTCCACACTGTTGTGAGCCCCACAGTGCAGAAAGCACAGCCTATATGCATGTTTATAAACACCAATAAGAGGCTGAGTGTGTATATCTTGGGTTTTTTATGGCATTTTTCTTAAGATTCCCTGTATATGGCTTAATATGTTAATCAGGATTGTTTCATTTAGTTAAGATGTCACAGTGTCCTCACATACCAGTGGTAAAAATAAAAGCATTCTACTTAAAATAAATGAGAAGTATATGTCAAAGTTAGAGGTGAAACCATTGGAGTCCACACTGGGGAAAATCAATTTGCAGATCTTGCAGTGAGGTCTGTGCTTCCTCCACCTCACAGAGGCACCTGGCTGTTTGCTGTTGGTTTGTTGGCTTTTGTTTCTGAGATTCCCTGCATTTATTAGAGGAGCTAGAGAACCAAGAGCTGAAAGCCAATACTAATGTTTTAATTTCATCAAGTATGTTTCAATTCCCATTTTGCATTTTGCATTAGGAACCCAAACTCAGTCAATACTTCACAGCACCTTTGCTTTCGGTCAGGCACAGGGGCTTCACCTAAGCTGACAAATGATTCCACTTTACAACGTAAGGACAAATGGAACTCAGAGTCAGGAACTTGCTCATTGCTGCAAAGAGCAAATATGTTGTCTACTCACAATATGTTCACATCAATAAGAGACTACCATGACTTTTACTCTTTCATGTGTGTTCCTTCTGAGAAAGCCACCCTTTTTCCCCTCCAAAATTAGTAATCTCCAGAAATAACCACCCTCCATGGGAGAGCACAGTGTCCTGCCCCAGTGTTGTGGCTAAGAAGATGAAGACAGGGACATCAGGTGGTCTCCCAGCTCTGAAAGCACTCACTCTGTTCCACAGGTTTAGTCATCTCTTCCCTCACCAATGAGGCACGACAACGTGGGCAGCTTTCTTGATTCTGAAAGATAAAGATGTCACAAATAAAAATAAAACAACTACATGTCTGCTCCACACTGACATTGTTATTTTTGGTCACCTCCTTAAACCAAGAAATGTCTATTATCCCAGCCTCTATTTTTTTCTGCATAATAAATCAAAATATTTTTGCTAGGAAAAAAAGGGTGGGATAGCAACAAACCCTGACATGAAGGGTCATAATTAAAAGTTTTCCTAATTTCAAAGTCATGTGATTTTTTTCAAAAGTATACAAATAAACACATTGAAAGCTACACATGATCCACAAATGTGGAGGTGGATGGATGATTGTATAAAGCAGATGGAACTCTTGAGTTCTTTTTCTTCTAGCAAAACTTTCTAAATAAAATCAGAATATATGCCCTGATCTCCAAAGAGCAGTTATTAGTAAACTTTTCCTCACTTTCCTAATTTGGTTACACAATTCAGAAAAGCCCCTGCTCATTCTTTGGGGGTTGACAATTCAACCCCTGAATGTCTCTAGAAGTATATTCTTGCTTAAAGTCTGTCCCTCAATTGCAGTAACAGTGATGTACTAGTTTACCTATTCTAATAATCTTTGACAAGATCTTTGGCTCAAAGTGGAGGAGCAAGGAAAGAAAAATACCCTAACATAGGCAGAGTGTCCTCGAACGTGAACTTCCAAGCCTTTCTTACCCAGCAGCTAAGAGGTCCTCATTCTCCCCCCACTTAGCAAATTATGTATAAACAAATTACCTTCCTGGGCTGGTTCCCTCTGAATTACTCCTTAGCCTCCGAGTGGTTTTCCATCAGGACGAACCTTTTCCTTTCCCTTATGCACCAGCAAACATACTGATACAATTTAAAGGTCATGTTCTTTTCAAACTGACAGAGCCCTCCAAAGTTTTGACGAGAGGCCCTCCAAGCCTCACACCCTACAGGCGGAAAGGAATTAAGTAAAGCATCACTTGGTGGAAGCTCAATCATGTGAACTGATTAGAAAACGAGTCTGTGGAGAAGGGGCCTTTGCAAGGTGATGGGCAGCTCATCCTGAAAGGAGATGTCACACTGCAAGGAAGAGAGCCCCTGCCTCTGGGGGTGGGGGACCCTGCATGCAAGGGTCAATGAAGATATAATTACCTTCCCACAAGAAGCCTCTTTATTTCCAAATCCCCAATGAATGCCACTTAATTAGCCTCACCTTGTGATTCACAGATAGTCCAAGTTTACCCCTAAACCCAAAACTGAATTAACAGCATCATTTCTTAGGCTCAGAAGGACATTTCCTTGGTACTAAAGAATTGCCAAGAGTATGGATTCTGCATAAATATGCATTGTGTGTAGACATTGATATATTTATTTACAGGTGCATTTGTGTTATCAGGGGACAGGTAGTTCATGATTTTTTTCCTGCCTCTGAAATAAAAAGGGAGCAATTGAGATGATACCATGGCGTGGATGACATGGCAGATGCAGTCTTCTGGGAATCCAATCGTGAAACTGGGTATTCCGCTGCTAATATTACTATTATTATTTGATGGTTTTGTGTTGATTACTTTGTCCTTGAACTTAAAACTGCTGAAGTTCTCCTGAGATGTGACACTGCTTGATGGTCCCAGAGGCTCCTGATGTTCTATCTTAAATTGGTGCACATGTGATGATGTCATCGGTCCCAAAGAAGGAGACCATGGAGAGGACCCCAGACAAGGATGTGCTAGGTGGCTTGCACCCCTCACTCAGCTCAGCACTCTGTCCAAGGCCATTCCTCTCAGGCTCTCCTTCCTGCCTGGCCCCTCCTGATTCACCTGAGTGTCCCCTCTTCAAGAGACACTCTGTAACTTTAAGCTTTATCTTTTAGAACAAAACTGTTCTAACTCCAAACATGTGCCAAGAACTGGAATAATTTGGTTGGGGATGGGGGCTTCTTTGGTTGTGACTTCACACACAACTTCTAAGTGATCCCGGAGTTTGTAGAGCTTGTTAAATTTTTACAGGAATAACTTTCCTTTGAAGCTTTCCCTTGCTCAGTTTAATTGACTGATGTGCCAAAGTCCATGACCTTTGTTGCCCCTGACCTGGGAAACTGGGGTTGTAATTCTGGAATTCAGTCATCAAATGGGTTCTTCCTGTCATTGCTCTTCAGTTGACCTGGTGTCACTCTGTACTACATCACGTGTCTTTCCAAAATGAAGTACCCGCTTCTCTCCATCTACACTAGCCTCAACCATTTCCTCCAGCTGCCCTAACTCCTCTTCCAAACTTGTCCTGAGGACCCCAGAGAAAGAATCATGGTGGTTCATGGCAGTCCATCTTCCCAATCTTCTTCCCACTCCTGCCCCCATGGTGGTCTTCCCCAAGGTCTGTATGTACTGTGGGCACATGTTCAACCTGTGGATAAGAGACAGGACATCCCAAAGCAGACAGTCATTGCCCTCAAAATCCAGACTATGCCTCCCATGGCCATGCAATCAACAAGCCAAGAGTGTTCAGAAACCATGAGAAAAGAGCACCGGTGTTCTTATGAAGATTACACTTCATGGCTTTTTTTTTAATTAATTTTATTGGTACATTTTAGGTGTACAATAGAATGACATTCATCATTGGAAATTTGCACCTTTACATAATCTCTCTTGGTTGTTATTTTTTCCCCATTCCCCTGCCCTCCCTTCAACCCCTTCATCCTTCCCTATTTACTGTCAGGACGCTTTTTTATAAGACCTTTGCATATTCTTATTATGCGGGGGTGGAAGGGAGGAGGTGAAGTAGATGAGAACTCAATAATCAATCAGCATTTACTAAACACCTTTTATTGCCAAGCCTTCCAGCTATTGGCTGGAGATGCAAAAAATAGGATTCTGTCCTGCATTTTAGGAGGCTCTCAGTGGCTTCAAGAGATGGTCCCTGAAAGAAGCAATTAATTGTGTGGTCATCTTGGATGGACTACAGGTTAATGGAAACTGATAAGGACATGTGCGAAGTTTTTCAAAGGTGACAAAGATTTGGGTTCCCATATTTTAATTTGGTCTCTTTCCTAAATGATTGCCACACTGGTTACTCATTCAGTAAAACATTGTGAAATATGGTGAGACTAACACATCCAATACTCAGATCCTCTCTCTTCCATATAAGATGAGGAGCTTTCTTTTAAAGCAGGATGGAAGGTGGATCCCAAGTGGGCTCTTCCCAAACTTGCTAAATCAGTCTCCCTCCAGTTCTGGAGGAGGGATCTGCACAGCTGCTCACCAGTGCCACAGAGGGAATGAATCCAAGACCTTGAAATAGCTGAGGCTCTTTCCTTATTTAAAACTTTGTTCCTGGAAGAAGTTTAGGGATGTTTTAGAAATGTCTTAAATTTGTCCTTCAGAGTAGCATCTCCTCCTTCCCTGGGGAGTCACTGTTTCTGTTCTCTATGAAGATGACAGGACAGAGCTGTGATCTATAGATAAAGAGGGGTTGGGCCGGTGAGGACCCCTCACTCCCACAACCAAGCAAATGCTTTCAACCGAGCATGAGGGACAGGGTTCAGCTTGCCCCAAAGGGGCGAGACAACCCAAGCCAGGGGGAGGGAGGGTTATGTTTTAAATCTTTTAGGACACTTCTACTTATTATCAACAACTGTCTTTTAAAATACTTTTCATGGAACTTTCATTTATCTGTTTTCATGAGGCGCAAACCCACTGTGCTACAGCAAGCTCAAACCAAGCAAGCATTTGAGAGAAACACTCCTCGGGTCTATGGAGAAATAATGAAATGAAGTCCCTATCATTTCATAGCAGCCCATTTATGACAAACCTGACCAATACCAGCAGCCCCATGCCTGAATGTCTGATGTGCGCGAGGTCCATTTCAACCAAGAGGAAAGGACCGAGTCTCCTAGACCTGGCTTTAGAAGTGGCTTCCTTATTGTTTTCCCCCTCCAGTACTGGGGATATAACATACGGCCTTGGCACTGAACTACACCCCCAAACCCCTCTTTTATTTTTTTACTTTGAGCAGGGCCTATCTAAGTTACTGCTAAGTTGCCCAGTCTGGGCTCAAACTTGCCATCTAAGGGGGGCCACCCTGGAGATGTGTCTGTACTTTGGAAGACTCTGGATCCTATACCTGGCCAGTTTCCCATGACTAAGCAAAGTGCTATGGGCTGTTGATTCCTCCTACATGCAGATGCTGTGCTGCTCAGACGCCATCCCAAGGCTGCAAGCAGGCTCCCCAACTATCCACGTCTGGAGGTCAGCAGGAGCAGGCCATCAGAAACACATAGTTCTGGCGCTTCGGGTTAAACCCTGCCTATTTCTTCAAAGATACAGCATCATTAAGCTGGATGATATTTTCCTCTCCTGTGCAAAAGCAATAAAAGCCACCAGCCTGGGCTGTGTATCCTGCCTGTGCTGCTAACAAGACACATTCCTTTTTGTTCACGGCAAGTAGTGTAAGTTTCTGTCTTATGTCACAATTCCTGACAAGTGCTCCAGCACTAAAACAGTATCTTGGCACCAAGAAAATGACCATCCTTTTAAAAAGATGAAACTCCCAAGGACACCAAAAGGGTAAGATTTCATGGGAGATATGCAGCACAAAAGCCAGCCCCTCCTCTTAACCCAGAAGCCATCCCATCCAATCATGTCAGAACTGTTCTAACAACCAACTTCAAGACAGAAACCGAAAAACTTTCTTGACTCAAATCACTTGCCTGGGGTTGATGTTTAATATTTCTACACATCTCATGAACAGAGGGCATGGGTAACTTATGGGGAAAGCCTGATTCTGATTCACATTCTTTTTTTCCACTTTTTATAATTATTTTAATTCCCTGTGCTTCTTGTGGATCCTTAAGAAGACTGAATTCTCAGACCATATTATCCCTTCTCTCAGTTTGTAGTGCAGAAGCCTTAATCAAAGAGTTGTTTAAAAGTTTAAGGAAATAGAAATGCTAATGACCCTAATTTGGTCATGGCATGTTAGATAGATAGATAGATAGATAGATAGATAGATAGATAGATAGATCACTGTACTCCACAAATATGTATGATTAAAAATAATGATTGTAGTAGTCAGCTCTCTGTTGCTGGCAACAAATACCTGACATCCACCACTTAAAGGAGAGAAGGTTAATTTGGCTCATGGTTTCAGAGGGTTTGGTCCATAGTCAGCTGGTTCCCAGGCAGGAATATCATGGCAGAATTGTATGGTGGAAGAAAGCTGCTCATTTTGTGGTGGTTGGGAGGCAGAGCAGGGGAACAGCACTAGAGAGAAAGAGAAGAGAGTCGGGGATCAGATATAGACTCTACTAAGGTCATGCCTCAGTGACCCAACTGGACACATCTAGAAGTCTGGGTGCTCCCAAGCCTATCAATTTGGCAATCCATCTTAACTATCACAATAATAATTAATTAATAATACAATAATTTTTTACAAAGTGTACGCCCCTGAAGAGAGTCCTGTGATGAAAAAAAATATAACAGGCTTGAATTTCATAAACATCATTAACTTCCTTCTTAAATATATAATGCAATTTAGTTTAATAAAATATAGCATCTATGGACACAAGTATGTTTCAGGAACACAATAAGAAAAGGCCATAGCAACTGAAAATCATGGCTTATTTATGTGTTTAGATCCTTGCATTTCAGAGCATGCTGGTGACCTTGCAGTCTAAAAGCTATGACTGTTTATCATCGTCATCCCAAGAATACAAGAGGAGACAAAAACTGAACCTACTAAACAGAATGCAAGCAAAATCCTAACCCCAATGCTTGACCCAGGAAGCCCTGGAATTTGGAAGAATGAAGGAAAGGGTCAGGGGGTTTACTCAAGCCCTCTGGCTTCACCATCATGTCCCTCAGTCTCCCTCATGAAGTCTGAGCCTTGCAGTGTGAATGTTACTTGGAAATCAAGGTCTATGTACAACAACACTGGCATTCTGAGATGAAGTTCAGACCTCATGTACTGAGTCTCAGTGATGTTGGGTATTGACAGGATATAGTATCTCTAATATTTCTGCTTTTAAAAAAAATACCAGAACCATAAAAAGTTAAGATCCAAATGTGTTCTGCTTTGGCTGAGCAATATTCAAGTCAGAAAAAGTTCCGGAAGTACAGGTAGCATTGTGGAGAGGCCAGGCTGTGTCCCCTAACCACAGGAGCCCAGATGTCCACCCAGCCCATCCTCCCCATTCCACTGGGACAACTCCCTATGGACACAAGGCCCACTCAATCAGGCAAAGGCCCCTCCTTCATCCCCAGCCTCTCCCACCCAGAGACAGTTGGAAGCCGGGCTCGTTGGGTGGGGCCTTCAGCCTACATGTGGATGTCCCAGATTCCCAGGAAATACGTCCCTGTCTCCCTGCTCACATTCCAAGGCCCCTGCCAGTTCATGCTTACCCATCTGGACTCTAGCTGGTGACATGAAATCCAGGCTGGGGTGCAACAGAGACTGCCATCCTGGGAAGGAAATACTCAAGCAGCCTCCCACGTTCCAGCCCAGAGCATACTCTAAAGGACATTTTTTTTGCAGTCCTGGGGATTGAACCCAGGGCCTTTCTACTGAGCTACCTCCACAGACTCTCTATTTTTCACTTTTAGACCAGGTCTCACTAAGTTGCTAAGTTGTCCAGGCTGGGCTGGAATGTGCAATCTTTCTGCCTCAGCCTCCAAGGGTTCTGAGATTACAGGCATGCACCACCATGCCTGGCTTCCAAGGGTTTTATAGAATGACAACAAAGTTCCCATAAATAAAGGAAGCAAGTCAGGGATTTTAGATATCTCCTGCCATGGATCCTAACCCTCAAGAGGGAGTAGAACCTCTCTGGATGATTTTTCCCAGGAATGCTAGGAAAGGGAGGGAGAAAGGCACTTTTGGGAACAGAACATTCCCCAGGGCTCCAGACATCTGGATGGGTGCATGTATGTCTTTGTCTTTCAACTAGGCAGTTCAATCTCAGGTTATTTTATTTGACAAATAAAACTAAACTGCATATTTATGGACTAATGATGTGAGATATTGCTCTTTTATTCGTATCCACTGCTATTTAAAGACCAACTGTAAATATTACTGGGACTTTTTGCAAGTTGATATGACATAGGTAGGTGGCCCAGAATATGGTATTGTGACTCTGTTAATGATATTGTCTTCAAGGTCAAGGTCATGACTTTACCTTTTCTTCAGCTACTCATCCAGAAAATCTCCTCTCAATGTCCACAGAATGGAATCATGCATCTTTACAGCAATTACTCCTGCCAGGCTTCATTCTGAGCTTGGGTTCGAGAGCTGGCAGGAGCATGCTGGACCGTGGTCTTGACATTCAGCATCGTGAGGGACTATTTGGTCACAAGGACAGAAAGAAGCTGCAGGGTAACCACCCTGTCATGGAACTGAGACAGCTCCCCATTCCCCTGGCCATTCCCATGGGCCAATGAGCACCCGTCACACTGAAGAACATGTATTAGATGTTGGTTGAAGATGAGTTTGGGGAATACAGTTGCAACCATAATGTGTTCTGTCATGTGGCCAGTTCTGCCACAAAAATAGGAGAGGAGGAAGTCAGGTCACCTTTTCTTTCAAGGGAGAAAAGAGCTTTAGTAGGACAAGCTAAAAGGAGGGTCCCTATTGGTCCAAGCACCCTGCCCAAAGGACACTGATCCAGTGGGTGGCAGTGGGCAAGGGAACAAATCTGAGCCTCAAATCCACCAGAAGTAGAGCAGGTACCAGAAGGATGCAGTGTTCTCAAACACCAATTGCTGCCAAGTGTGGGGCCTTAGCAGTGTCTCAGCAGGCCTGGATGGACAGAGCAGCCTGTGTGCTCAGGCAGTTCTAGTGGGATAATGATATATGTTAAATCCATGTGTTGTGTTTCCAAGGGCTCAGGCTGTCCACAGCAAGATGGAGGTGGGGGACCTATAGGGGAAATACCAGATAGACCTCATTTCTGAAGGGTCACCTGGTGGATGGGACAGTCCCTCTGGGGTATCTTCCAGCTCAGGGATGACCCAGACCAGCATCACTCAAATAGAACCTCTCCCCTACAGAAGCCACATCACAGGTCAAGGACCAAGGCATGAGTCAGTGGGGAGAGAGGACTCCATACAGCATGAATGTACAAGAAGCTGTGTTCACCAGCAACTCCTGCTCTGGATAAACCCATTCTGTTGGCCATGGGGATAAAGACACACATAACCATTGGCTTGTCTAACAAGGGTTCTGATCCTGAATGGCTTCTGGGTGGCCTTCAGCAATGGTGTGTTCCAAGCAGGGATGTTGCTTCTGCCTCCAGCCTTCTCTCTTTACTCACCAGTCTGACTCAATCCTTACCCAGAAGCTCACCCAAAGCCAAAAATGGCTGGCACCAATGCCTAAGCTCTCCCATGGAGTTCCTAACCCAGGATTCTTCCAAAGGGCTGGAAAGGCTGTAGATGCCTGACTCTTGTCCCTGTCTCCCAAGGGTGTTCTGTTGGCCTTATTCCTGAACAAGGCACCTGCTGGCTTAGAGGAAGACACCTGAACAAGTTTGTGCATCAGGGACTTCAGATCTGCAAAGAAGAATACAAGATGGCCCCAGGGCTCAGAGCCAGCATTGCAAAGCTGTGGAGGTGCTGCCAGCAGAGTGCTCTGTCCGATGGAGACCGGTATGAGACAGTAATGGATCCTGGTAGGGAGGATGAGAAGATTTCAGGGAGCAAGGAGCAGGTCAGAAGAGCAAAGTGTCAGTAGGCAAAGAAAGGGAAGGCAGCTGGCCAAGCCAAAGGTAGAACAACAGGAAACTCCCTCTGTGGGTTCTCTGTATGACTGTGCTAAGAAAAATACCAACTAGTAGTTCCAGGTTCAAAGACCTGCACACCCCTCTCTGCAGGCCTCTTTATTCTTCTCCATCCATGTGCTCCTGTGTTCTCTGAGCCCCCATCCTGCTGGCTCCTCCCACCCCAGAGTCTTTGCAGATCCCAGGCTTTCCCTTGGTCTGCTCTTTGGGATTTCAGGTTTTAACCTCAAGACCTACATATGGTTGACCATGATATCCCCTGGGGGATTTTGTGCATAGCACCTACTACTCTCTGAAATTATGTGATTGTGTACATGTTCATCAGCTGCTCCTCTGAAGCATATTGTCTCCATAAAAACAGTTGCCTTGGGAGTAACTGTGCCTTGCTTCTCTTTACATGTACCTGGCACTCAAGAAAATGCCTGGTCTTTTTGCTGAAGACCAGAGAAGATAGGGGAAAAAAAACAAAAACAGTTGTTTTGTTTGCTTTGTTCAGTATTTGCTGAGGCTGGGACAACACGTGCTCCCAAGAATCCTCAGCAGCTGACTTCCTGGTGGGTGAGTGACAGAAGGAATGGCAATGCCCTAAAAGCTCAGAGAGGAAAAACAAATGGAAAGATGCAATTGGCCTCTTCTTTGATGGGCACCAATGATTGGAATCTGTGGCTCTGTCTCCTTTCACCTCTCTAAGAGTTTGTGAAGCAGCCAAAGACATGTAGCTCAGGTCACTGGAAACCAACCAGGGCAAAGCTGATGAACTCGCTGCAGAAATCGCTGGTCATTTTCCACTTTGGGGTGGAAAACTACAGTGGAGGTCTCCATGGAGACCTGCACAGAAGGCTCAATGAGGGCCTGGGGCTGGGTAGCTGATGGAGGGGAGGAGAGGAAATTTGCACTCACTCCAAGACAAGTGCTGCAGAAAGCTGTGGCTCCACATCACTGATAGAGTCATCCATCCAGGGCTCCAGGTGCAAGATCCATTTGGAAAATGGGCTTTTGAATGAGGTTCTGCAGTGGCTCCCTTCCCCCAAGAGAAGCTTCAACACACCCCAGGCAGGGCCCAGGTGTGTCCCCTACAATGTGTGGGAACAGCTAGTCCTGAGCATGGCCCAGTCCAGACTCAGCTCTTGGGAACCACACACTCTGGTGAGCACCAAGAGTCAGATGCCCAGTGCACATAAAAGCTTCCAGAAAGACTCCAATATTCAGGCTCTACAGAGAAGGAAGGGGTCAGAATGCAGAGAAGGACATAATGAGAGAAACCACAGCTCCATATTGATGGAAGGTTAATGGAGGGGTTGCCTTGTGCCTCAGGAATGGGGGTTTCTGGGTCACCTGTGGATAAACTCACAGAAACACCTGTTAGATAAACAGGCTGCAGAAACACCTCCTGGCTACTCTGCAAACATGTTAAACACAAGCCTTTGAGCTTAGATTCAGCTGCTACTAGCTTTTTGAAAGGTTAGGTAAAAAATATAACCTCTCAGCGACCTACTCTTCTTCTTATGTGCTTGAACTACTAGGAGAATGGACCAGTATCACCAATTCTTGACCCTCAGTTCATGCTCAGAAACAAATCTTCTCCCAGCATCCCTCTGTACCTCCTTTCAATGCTCTGTCCAACAGAAACCCAGTGAACACTTGGGTCTGATGGGTGAGCCCAGCTGAATCATCCCTAACTGCCCACATGTCCTGCCCTAGCTGAAAGTTGAAGACCCTGCTCACCCATTCTATCCACCTCTATCTTCTGACCTTTATTCTCTCTGTCTCTACCTCATGATCGGGCTCCCCTCTGCATCACTACCCAGGTGGAATTCTTTGCCCATTTCCTCCTCATTCCAGAAGAGTAGATGTGGGAACCCTGAAAAGTTTGCATGATGAGAAGCTGAGATTTGGGGCCACAGAACATCAGAGCTTTAGGCTACAGAACAGCACAGAAAAATCCCACTCACCAAGTTTCTTGAAAAGAATTCCTGCAAGGGGCACTCATCAGGAAGTGGAACTTAGAAAGGACTTTCCAGAATTACAATTTTCAAAGTCTCATTGGCCAAAGGGAGCAAATAGAGTGGGAAGAGAAGTCCCCTTCCACAGAAACCTTAGTATTTGCAAGAGAGAGACAGGCAGGCAAGCCTCCAGCATCCTCCTGGCCAGGGAGAGGCCAGGGATTGGGGAAGTTTGGTGTTTCCCTGAGGAAGCAAAAGATGAAGGATTTGTGTTTTGTTTGAATTGATAATGATGTCAGTTTCAGTTATGGGCTCATTACAACAAACCTGGGACATATTAACAGCTCTTTAATTGAATTTGGAAATAAGAAGGAGGGTTTTGAATGATCTTGTAAATAGTGGATGCAAGGAACCTGCAGCAACTGTCTTTCATATTAAACATAAAGGGACAGAACACAGTTTTCCCAGTGCTGTCCCCCTCTGACCCTTCACCAGGTCCCCAAATGCCACCACTGCAAGGCAATTTTAATCATCCCTGAGCTCATGGGTGATAAAGAAAAAGTTTAGACCAGGAGAAAGTCCCAGAGAGTGAAAACTGGGCCTATGACGTACACACCTTTTCGGTTTTTATGCCAAATCTTCAACAGAAGAGGTACTGCTGACTGTCCAGCTCTGAGCAGAGACCCCACTGGGGAGCCCTCAGGGTCCGTGGCAGCCCCAACCAGGAGATGTCCAGCGGCAGCCTGCTTGGCTCTCAGCTCTCCTCACTGGAAGGTGAGCTCCCAAGATCCAGGAACCTGCCCCTTCCTCTTAGAATCCTCATGCCTGGCCCAGGCTCTGACACAGGAAATCTGGGAGCTCTTTGTAACATGAACAACTGAACGAATGACCTACTGCCGATGGGTCTCTCCTTTTGCCTTTTTTGTCTTCCTCGCCTTCTTCCCCCCTCCACCACATACCCTCCCATTAACCCCTATGCTGCCCCTTCCAGAAAATCCTCCTTAATTACCAAGATGTCTCTTCTATTTACCTAATGCCTATGTAACCATGCAGACACACATATTCACTCTGCATGCACACAAACATATAGGTATGTAGATCTCAATGGACGCATATATTATGTATCCGGAGGGAAGGGAGAGAGTTTCCAGATTTAGCAAATAAAAAGGGAGGATATCCTGTTAAATTTGAATTTCAGATAAACAACAAATTTTCTTTAAAAATGTTTATAGATTATTTGTTATTTATCTGAAGCTCAAATACAAATTTATCAAGCATTATATATTTTATCTGGCAGTCCTAGGTGGAAGGTGGTTTTAATTCTTTTGCAGAATCTAATCACAGAAATCATACACTTTTCTTTCTTAGGATCCTGTGGCTATCCCTCCAAGTCAACAGATACAGAACAAGTAGGTCCTTTTTAGGGGATGTATAATATTCCATGGTGTGGGTATTCCTTCATAGCTCAGTCATGGCTTCTGTAGGTGAATAACTGTCACTATAATAAGTCCCATTTCATAGAGTCCCACCTTCAACAAAAGGAATAGAAGGCAATTTAATGGACTCTGTCGCACTTCCTTGAGTTAGTTGTCATGGCAAAATTAGACCAGAATCCACACCAGGAGAACACATAGTTCAGAATAGCCAGCCCCATGAGGCCTTTGGCTACATCAGGTACCTGGATAAGGAGGGGGAATAACAAAAAAATTATCCCTGTGAAATATTTCTTTCTAGCAGGACTAGAACAATGGAGAGACTGAAATGCCTTAGACTTGAAGCTTTGAAATATGGTCAAATGTAGAAATTCAGACCAATTCATTTTCCAAAACCCACACTGGCATAATTATTCTGCACAATCCACCCCCTTCTTTCATCAGTCATATCTTTGACTTTACCCTTGTTGCTGAAAACGCAAAAGTAAAAAAATACATAGCAGCACCGTTGACATTACAGCAACAGCACAAGGCTCATTTTACCAACCATTTAACTCCCTCTGAGGACCCCTTCCGAGACACCAGCACGTTGATGGGAGCTGTACAAAGGTCAGTGATTTGGAGGCTCTCTCCGACAATTTGCCAGGATTTTGGCATTTGTAAGCATCCATAGGACAGCTCTCTAGCAAGCTGACCTTGACAGCGAATGGGATAAATAAACCTTCAATTTACCCCCTCCAGCTCTCTGCGAGCCAGCCCGGTCCCCACGGAGACTTCACCTGTCCATATCGTTCAACTGCCTGCAACTTCCAACTGACGAACATCCACAGCTCTGCAGCCCAGTGACAAACACCATCTAACAGATAAGGCTTCTGAAAAGTCAAAGCCAATACTGCTTCCATTGAAAATTTAATGCTGGCTCCATCTTTGCCCATCATTCTTCTGACTGTTGCACATATCCCAAGAGGCCCTTGAAGCTAAAGCACTGCTCTATAACAGGTAATGACGTGGCATTTAATGATACTGTCCAAAGTGATCCTGGGCTTTGGGAAGTAATGTGCTCTCATGTACCAGATAAGCACCGCCAAACGTACTGAGCTGCTGTATCTTTCACGGCCCTGTCACCAGATACAATGTGACACATCCCCAGCCATCCTACCTGCTACTCCTCCGACCCAGCAATCAGACAAAACGCGCATTTTCAGAGCAGAGCTCCTAAGCGTTAAGGGAATTCAAGCAAAGGTAGAATGGTAACATATCTGTAATTAAGTATTCACAGCCTCTTTAATACTTCAGTGCTCTTGGATTCGCTACTAAAATCTGTGAATTATACCTCATTGAAAAATGTCCTTAATCGACTCTGACATGTTTTATTGGAGGCAGAAAAAATGTTTCAGTATGATAGATAAGGTTAAAAATGTTACCACTCTGATCATTTACTCTAGTGCCTGGCAAAAAAAAATCCTCCAAAGCCAAAAACCATTTACATCATTCATAGGATGCAATAGAGAAAAAAAAAGCCTTATCTGACAGCCCATTTTCGCTGATGGGACAAAGTGCACATTTTCAATTTTCTGACAAAGTTATGTTGTTTATGTAGATAAGAGGAAAAACAACTGTAACATTTCCACAACATGCCATAAGGCCTGGAAATGTGACTTCAACTGTGAAGTATCCCCAAGCCATGAGGAGCATTCCACAACTTAGCAGACATCACCTTTAATGCTTCAGACCAAATCTCCTGCACTGGCATCTCCCTCCTCTGCAGCGGGTTTTCAAAGAGCCCCAGAGCTCCTCTAGGGTGTGTCACGTGACAACTCTGCAAGTACAAAAACTCTTTCTCTCCTTGGCTTCAGCCCAAAGAGTTTGCAAAGGGAAACATAGAAGCCATGAAATAGAGACCCCTTTAAAGGCTTGCTTTTTCTTCTGTACTTTGGCTGATATTGCTGACCCCAGAGTTGGGAATCCAAACTCCTAATGGTCCACATTAAACCTGGGTACAACCTATAACATAAGACAGTCTACAAATCCTGTTACCTCTTCACCTTCTTCCAGACTCCACTTACTTGTCCTCCTAGGCAGACCCACAACTACCCTTTACAATGATAAAAAGCCCCAGCACAGCAGAGCGTCTGGGAGGCTGTGTTCCAACCTGTATGGTCGGTGACAAATCTTTGGTCTAATACTAGGGGGATGCATGATCTTGGGCAAGAGACTTAATCTCCCTGTGCCTCAGTGTGCTGATCTGTAAAAGAATGACAATGGTTGAAGTGACAGTCTGCCACAGTCACATTCCTAATGCCCTTGTAACAGAGGTCGGCATGTGGTTGGCGTGGAAGGAATGTTCTTTCTGACTTGTGTGCGTGACTGCAGACTGAATCCTGCAGAGTGGCTGCTCCAAAATATGTCACCAACATTCCATCGGTATTTTCTAAAAGTAAGTCTCTCTTAGGCCAGTTACAGACAGGATTGTTTTCCAAATAGACTCCTGCCCTTTGGGATTGAAGTTCGTTATTAACCTGTAGGCACTCACCTTCGTAGTCCAGATCTGGGGAAAAGAATCTCAGCAGATTTCCTGAGCCAGACTACTAGGTCAGACAAAGCCAGGATCTCTGAGGAAAAGGTTACAGATCAAACAGTATAATTAAACAACAAATGGTACACAGATCAAGAGGGAAATGACACAAAAACTAAAATTTTGCTTCTTTCCAAATGTGTTGTCCTGAGTGTCCCATAAATATCTTGCTTCTCTAAAGGCCAAAATCAATTGGGTGGGTAGGACTTGCAGATGTGTTTGGCCTGACATATACAAAGTACATGTTTTCAAAATGTTCAATTAGTTGTCACTACAGAGCCTTTATTTACCACAATGTCCAACCTCAGAAGACAGCAGCCCATGAACTGGATTAAATGGCATCCCCCAGAGTTATGGGGTGCAGCTATCATAAACTACAGATTGAGCATCTTTTATCCAAATGCTTTGAGACCAAAAGTGTTTTGGGTTTTTTTTTTAATTTGGGAATATTTTGCATATTATAAATAATGAGATGTCTTGGGGATGGAAGTCTAAGCACCAAGTTTATTTGTGTTCCATACATACATTATACACATAGCCTGAAGGTAGTTTTATACAATTTTTAAAAATAATTTCATGTGTGAAGCAAAGCCTCATGTTGTGAAACTTTCCATTTGTGACATCATGTTTGCTCGCAAAAATATTTGGATTTGGGGGTATCAGATTTCAGAATTTTGGGTTACAGATAACTCAATCTACAGTTAGATACATTTAAAACTTAGGAAATTCCACAGGAAAATACATTGTCTTTGAGGGAAAAATTCAGGACTTTTCTAAACCTATTTTCTGATTCTATCAAATGTAACAACTGCATTCTACCTACCTGGTTACTGCTCAGTGAGACTCAAGGTTTGGGGAAATATAAGAAATCATCACAGACTAGAGATACTTGACAATCATGATGACTAAATTTCATATGGCATCTTAAACTGGATCCTGGGGCAGAAAAAGAGCATTAGTGGGAAAAACAGGTGATGTCCAAATATATCAATTTGGTAGTTTACTTCACAAATGTACTCTGATAATGGAAGTTGCTAATATCGAGGAAAATAGGTAAAGTATACATGGGAACATTTAATATTATTTTTGCAACTTTTCTATTAATCTAAAATTATTCTAAAATAAAACATTTATTTAAAACAAAACAAAGAATAGTGTGTGTTTCTTATACATGCCACACTTTAACCATTAGTTTCTGTGCCTAGAGCCTGGAGCCTTGTGAATCTGGGACTGTCCTGCTTTCCTGCTGCAAGACAAGTGTCTACAGCACCCCAAGTGATACCATATCTCTATTTCCTGGTGGGGGGATCTCTGATCATTATTATCAAGCCCAACTCCTTCCCTTGGTTTGGGGGTCTATGTGATGCAGAAAAGAAAAGCACAGACAGGGAGCATCCTGTTTCCTGAAGCTTATTTCTCACACCACTGCTGACCAAAAGGAACTCAAGCATCACATTTGCTCAGTGGCAGCATTATCGACCCTGTGACAGCTCTCACATTGACCCACAGCTGCTTGCTAGGCTCTCCTCCAGTGTTGCTCTCTCTCCTGGCCATTGTGCTGCACTGCCCTACCCAACCGAGCACACCTTTCTCATCTGCCCCTGACCAGAGCAGAGCTCCCAGCTTTTGGCATAAAATGGAAGAGGGAGTTTGTAATCCCAGCACTCTGGGAGGCTGAGGCAGGAGGAGGGCAAGTTGGAGCTCAGCTTGAGCACCTTAGCAACTTAGTGAGAACTTGTCTCAGATAATTTTTAAAGGGCTGAAGATGTATGTAGCTCAGTAAGAAGACCCTGGATTCAATGTGGATTCTAGTTTTCTAGAAGACTGGTGATTCTCAAATTCTCACCTGGAAATCTTGTTCAAAACCTCACCACTGAAAGTTTTTCAGTCAGTAGGTTTGGAGGTGAAGTCCAAGAACATGTTCTCAGTTTCTGAGTGATGCTAAGTTACTGTTCTGGGATCACACTTAAAGAATGGATGCTACAGGCAATGAAAGCTGTATTAGTCAGGGCTCTCCAGAGACACACAATCAATAGAAGAGATGATGACAGGTGAGTAGATAGATAGATACAGCCACAGATGATTGATAGATGGTGGAGTTGTAGACTAATGACTGATGATGATGATGATGATGATGATGATGATGATGATGATGATGATGATGAAGATAGATAGATAGATAGATAGATAGATAGATAGATAGATAGACAGACAGATTTAGTAGGGGAATTGGTTCATATAATGGTGGAGGCTTAGAAGTCCCATGATAGGTTGTCTACAATCTGGACACCCAAGGATGCAGGTAGCTTGGCTCAGTCCAAGACCAAAAATCTCAGAACAAAGAAGCCATTGATGTAACTCCTGGTCCAAGGCTGAAGGCTGGAAAACTTGGGAGTTCTAATGTCCAAGGGCAGAAAGAGAAGAGTGTTCTGGCTCCAGGAGAGAAAGCTAATTCACCTTCCCTCTGTGTTTGTGTTGCATCTGGGCCCCCAGCCAACTGGACAGTGCCTCCCACGTTGCAGGTAGATCTTCCCAACTTAGACCACCAGCAACTCACAAATCAATCACACAGCTATCTAGGTGTCACTTCATCTCGTCAGTTTGACACCAAAGATGAGCCATCAAAAGAGACTTACCTGACATATTGGCAGATTGTTCTTATTGGTCCCAAAGAGCCCCTCAATAAGACAAAAACTACAAACAAAGACTGAGGGGGGATCTCAGGGTGTGGAGTGGTTTGGCTGCTTCCAATGGGGCAACCATACTGTGCCAGTGGTTAAGAAGCACAGGTTAAGAATCATTTCCACCACATTTGGGTTCCTATTGTCACTGCTCACTAACTGTGTCAGAGACATTGTGTCACTATAAGTTACTTAACCTCTCTGGGGCTTGATTCCATACTATAGAATGCAAATAATAAATCTTTCTTTCAGGATACAGTGAACCTACATGTTGGCAAACCCTAAACGTGATCTGAACTCCAGATCATTCCTGTGAACTACACAGTCTTACTTCACCCCTTACCAAAGAGAGGGGTGTATAACACTTACATCTCTAAAGTTTTAATTCCTACTGATGGCCTCCCCACATCTTCCACCACGATCTTAGTTTCTGTTGCTTGGGAGAAATGTGCTGAGGTCATTCCAGCAGTCAGGCTGAGCCCTGTGGCCTCAATGACCAATGCTTTTGCCACCTCTTCTAAGAACACTTCATGTCCCATCTCTACTTACACTCAGTGCCTTTGAAGATTTTCCTGCAAAGCTGGAGATGGCTACAGACTGAGGGCCCATTCATGCTCCTACAAGAAAGTTAGCCAATTTTGTGCATTAAAAGTGTCCGTGTTTTAAATGCAATCATCTCAATATATCTCAGAGTTTTAGAAAACATTTTGAGATTCCCAATTTTAAATTATTACTTAAACTCATGTGAAGCCAGTGACCCTAATCCAGTTGATGGACACCTCTAGTCAGAACCCAAATACTTAGATTTGGAGCCCAGCACTGCCCTTATCTTTTGACAGTTGTATTAATCAGCTTTCTCATCAGAGACACAATACTGTACTTGAACTTAAAGGAGGAGAAGTTTAATTTGGCTTATGGTTTCAAGAGATCCAGTTTATGGTCACCTGGTTCCAAGGGAGGAACGTTATGGCAGAAGGGCATGGTGGAGCAAAGCTGCTTAGTTTACGGCACCTGGGAAGCAGAGCAGGAGACAGTATCAAAGAAAGGGCCAAGGACCAAACAGTAGCCAAGATCACACCTCCATGACCCACATGGACACACTCAGAAGTGTGCTTTACTAACATCCTGGGTGGTTCCCAAGCCAATGTACTTGATAGCATCAAGCTTAACCCTCACAAAAGTGAACACCTATCATACCTCATTGTTTTCCACAAGGTTGTTCTGAAGTTCAAATGAGTCGAAACACATACATTGCTGTTCCCAGACCTGGCAGAAAACAAATGCTCCTAAGTGTTAACAAGGCACCCAGAACAGGAGATGGACCTGAGAAACAATGCCAGAAACAAAGAGCCTTGGAGAACAGGTGGCTGGATGCACAGGTAACTGAGAGCCTCAGGGGCCTCTGAGCAGAAGTGACCTTGTAAGGCTGCATTTCAGGGGAAAGGGGTCCCTGGCTGGTGGTATTAGGTCACAGTGGTCCCACTGAGGTCCAGCTCAGACCACTGTGCAGACATGAGACCCATGATGGGGAGCTGATAAGGTAGAGGCCCACTCCCAGCCCTGGCCCCCAGGAATTAGCCCATACTTAGCCCCACAGCACCCCCCTTGCATGTCTTCTCTGTATTTCCACCCCACAAACTGTCTTTTATTCAGAAATACTGTAATAAAATGAGTGTATTTTCTTTTATTTTTGGTATTAAATTCTGTTATTGGTACATTGTAGATATACAACACAATTACATTTCTCATTGGGAATTGTACCTTTATATAATGCATCTTGGTTCTTATTTTTTCCCCATTCCTAGCCCTCCGTTCACCCCCTCCACCCTTCCCTATTTACAAAGACTTTATTTCCATTTTTTCCATTTCTCAGCATTTTTCCTTTCCCTTCTTTCCTTTCCCCCGCCCCTCCCACTACCCCTACCCTTTTGGACCTTTTCTTCCTATTTTGCATTATCAATTATTCATTCTAATCATTGGTACATTTTAGGTATACAATATAATGACATTCATCATTGGAAATTTGCACCTTTACATAGTCTCTCTTGGGTCTTATTTTTCACCCTTGCCCAGCCCTCCCTTCAACCCCTCCTTTCCTCCCTATTTACAAAGATTTTGTTCCTATTTTTCCATTTTCTCATATTAATCCCATTCCCTTCTATCCTTTCCCCTAGACCTCCCACTTCCTTCCCCTTTGCCCCTTTTCTTCCTACTTTACATTACCTATTATACATTTAGTCCTTATTTACACTTTCAGTTTCTCACACCAGAGAAACGATTCGGTATTTACACATCTGTGTCCTATTTATTTCACTTAAGAGTATTGCCTCAATGTGCATCCACTTAGCTATAAACGTCTCTAATTTCTCATTTTTTATGGCTGAGTAGTACTCTATTTTATTAAAAAAACCACATTTTCTTTATCCAGTCTCCAGTTGATGGGCATTTGGGCTGTTTCCAAGTTTTAGCTATTACAAACTGTGCTGCTATGGACATGGGTGCACATATATCACTGTGGTATGATTCTTTTAATTCTTTGGGGAAGATCCCCAGCAGTGGAATAGCGGGGTCAAATGGGACTTCCAGTCCTAGTTCTTTGAGGTATCTCCATACTGATTTCCACAGTGGTTGCACCAGTCTACACTCCCACCAGCAGTGGAGCAGGGTTCCTCTTTCCCCACAGCCCCACCAGCATTTGTTATTGGTTGATTTCATGATAGCAGCCATTCTTTCTGGAGTGAAGTGGAATCTTAGCGTTGTTTTCATTTGCATCTCTCGAATGACCAGTGATGTTGAACATTTTTTCATGTATTTATTTGCTATTTCTACTTCTTTTTCTGAGAAATGTCTGCTCATTTCAGATGCTCATTTTTGATTGGGTCTTTAAATTTGGGAGGTCTGATCTTTTTAAGTTCTTTATAGATTCGAGATAGTAGACCTTTGTCTGAGGAAAAGCAGGCGAAGATTTTTTCCCACATTGTGTGTTGTCTCTTCACACTGCTGGTGGTTTCTCTTGCTGTGCAGAAGCTTTTTAATAAGAAGAGATCCCATTTGTTGATTGTTTGTGCTAGTTCATGGGCAACTGAGGTTTTGTTCATAAAATCTTTTCCTACACCGATGTCTTCAAGGGTTCTACCTAACCTCTGTTCCAACTGGTTCAGAGTTTCTATTTTAATATTTAGATCTTTAATCCATTTTGATTTTAGTTTAGTGCATGGTGAGAGATACAGGTCTAGTTTTAATCTTTGGCAAATTGAAGCCCAATTTTTCCAGCACCATTTATTAAAGAGGCTATCTTTCCTCCAGTGAGGGTGTTTGGCTCCTTTGTCAAAGATGAGATGGCTGAGTGTGTCTGGTGTTGTTTCTGCGTCTTCTAGTCTGTTCCACTGGTCCTCAAGTCTGTTTCTTTGCCAGTACCATGCTCTTTTTATCACAGTAGCTTTGTAGTATAGCTGCAGGTTGGGGATTGTGATAACCCCTGCCATGTCTCTGTTACCTAGAATTGCTTTTGCTATTCTGAGTCTCTTCTTGTTCCAAATGAATTTTTGGATTGTTTTCTCGAGGTCTATGAAGTATGCTGCTGCCATCTCAATTGGAATTGTATTAAATCTATATAGCAGTTTTGGAAGTATGGCCATTTTCACTATATTAATCATTCCTACCCAGGAGCAGGGGATGTCTGTCCATTTTCTGATATCATCTTCAATCTCTCTTTTCAGAGTGCCATAGTTTTCAGAGAAGAGGTCTTTGATTTCTTTCATTAGGATGATTCTATTTCAGTTTTTTGGATGCTATTGTGAAAGGAATTATTTGCCCTGTTTCTCTCTCAGTGAGTCTGTCATTGGTGTAGAGGAAAGCTATTGATTTTTGTGTGTTGACCTTGTAACCAGCTACTTGACTGAATTTGGTTATTAAGTCTAGAAGACTTTTGGTGGAGTTCTTGGGGTCTTCTATATAGAGTATCATGTCATCTGCAAATAATGACAATTTGACTTCTTCATTTCCTATCTTTATTCCTTTTATTTCTTTCTCTTGTCTAATTGCCGTGGCTAATGTTTCCAGAACTATATTGAACAAGAGTGGTGATAGTGGACATCCTTGTCTTGTTCCTGATTTTAGTGTGAAGGATTTCAGTTTTTGACCATTTAGTATGATATTGGCTGTTGGTTTTTCATAGACGGCTTCTATCAGTTTGAGGTAGAGATCATCTATTCCAATTTTTTGTAGGATTTTTATCATAAATGCATGTTGGATTTTGTCAAATGCTTTTTCTGCATCTATGGAGATAATCATATGGTTTTTGTCCTTGGCTCTATTGATACAGTGTATTACATTAATTGATTTTCGTATATTGAACCATCCCTGCATCCCTGGGATGAATCCCACTTGATCAGGGTCTATGATCTTCTTGATGATTTTCCGCATTCTATTTGCCAGTATCTTATTAAGGATTTTTGCATCTATGTTCATTAGTGAGATTGGCCTATAGTTCTCTTTTTCAGTTGGTCTTTCTCTGCTTTTGGGATCAAGGTGATGCTTGCTTCCAGGAATGAATTTGGGAGTATTGTTTCCCTTTCAATTTCATTGAAGAGTTTAAACAGTAGTGGCAGCAGTTCCTCTCTAAATGTCTTGTAGAATTCAGCAGTGAAGCCATCAGGGCCCGGGCTTTTCTTCGTTGATAAGTTTTTAATTACATTTTCAATTTCATTGGTTGATATTGGGTTGTTCAGAATTTTTAGGTCTTCTTCATTCAACTTTGGTAATTCATATGTATCTAGGAATCTGTCCATTTCTTCTGTGTTGTCCATCTTATTGGCGTATAGGTTCTGGAAGTAGGTATTGATGATCATCTGTATTTCTGCTGGGTCTGTTGTCATTTCACCCTTTTCATTCCTAATTCCATGGATTTGGGCCTTTTCTTTCCTTTTTCTGACAAGGTTGGCTAAAGGTTTGTTAATTTTGTTGATTCTTTTGAAGAACCAACTCTTGGCTTCATTGATTTTTTTGTATCATTCTCTTAGTCTCCATTGCATTGATTTCTCCTCTGATCTTTATAATTTCCTCCCTTGTATGAGCTTTGGGGTTGTCCTGCTCTTCTTTTTCTAGAAGCTTGAGGTTCAGCCTCAGGTTGTTTACTTGGGCTCGTTCTGTTTTCCTAATATGCATATTCACTGCTATGAATTTCCCTCATAAGACTGCTTTCATTGTGTCCCATAGATTCCGATATGTTGTATTGTCATTGTAATTTAATTGAAGGAGCTGTCTGATTTCTTCTTTAATTTCCTCTGTGACCCATTGGTTATTCAGAAGTGTGTTGTTCAATTTCCATGTGTTTATGAAATTTTTCCAGTTTCTTTTGCTATGGATCTCCAATTTCATCGCACTATGGTCTGATAATATACAGGGGATAACTTCAGTTCCTTTGCACTTACTTAAACATGTTCTATGTGTGAGTATGTGGTCTATTTTGGAGAATGACCCATGTGCAGCTGAGAAGAATGTGTATTCTGATTTTGTGGGGTGGAAGACTCTGTAAACATCTGTTAAGTTCATTTGTTCAAGAGTTCGATTGAGTTCTAGTATTTCATTACTTATTTTTTGTCTAGTTGATCTATCTATTTGTGACAGTGGGGTGTTGAGGTCCCCCACTACAATTGTATTAGTGCATATATGACTTTTCATGTCCATTAGTATTTGTTTTATATAGTTGGGTGTACTAGTGTTTGGTGCATAGATATTTATGATTGTCATCTCTTCCTCTTGGATTCTTCCCTTTACAAGGATGCAGTGTCCTTCTTCGTCTCTCTTAATCAGTGTTGGTTTGAAATCTACTTGATCTGCCAAGAGGATAGCTACTCCTGCTTTTTTTGGGGTTCCTGTCACATGCAGTATTGTTTTCCACCTTTTAACTTTCAGTCTATGAGTTTCCTTTTGAATTAAGTGTGTTTCTTGTATGCAGCATATTGTTGAATTTTACTTCTTGACCCATTCTGCCAGTCTATTTCCTTTGATTGGTGAATTGAGACCATTAACATTGATGGTTATAACTGAAACGTATTGATTTGTCATTGCCATGACTTTTTCTTTTTGTTGGGTTCTCCCCCTTTACATTTAATTTCTTGTCATGCCAGATGGGTTCATTCTGCTTTGCTTCCTGGGGTTGTGATCCTCAATGTCTGTTCCTAGAATATTGTGTAAAATTCTTTGGAGTGCTGGTTTGGTATTCACGAAGTTCCTAAGGTGCTCTTTGTCATGAAAGTATCTTATTTCTCCATCCATTTTGAAAGATAATTTTGCAGGGTATATCAATCTGGGTTGTAGGCTGTTTTCTTTTAGGGCTTGGAATATGTCACTCCAAGCTCTTCTTGCCTTGATGGTTTGTGTTGAGAAGTCTGCTGTGATTCGGATGGGCTTTCCTTTGTATGTGATTTGTTTCTTTTCTCTGACTGCTTGGAGAACTTTGTTCTTCTGTTGTGTTTCTGGAATCTTAACAATTATATGCCTATGTGTAGATTTTTTTTGATCAAGGCTATTTGGAGTCCTATATGCCTCACTTATCTGTATGTCAAGCTCTTTTCCCTTGCTTGGGAAATGTTCTGCCATTATTTCTGTGAAGAGATTTTTTATGTCATCTGCACTCTCTCCTGTTTCTTCATTGAGCCCAATCAGTCTTATGGTATTCTTTTTTGCATCATCTAGCAGCTGCTGGATTGATTTCTCATGTTCCCTTATAATTTTGAAGCAATTTTTCTTTTCCTGGTCACTAAATGCAATCTTATCTTCTATATCTGGAATTCTGTCCTCACATTGGCTCATTCTGCTGTGTAGACTTTCAGTGGAGTTTTTCAGGTCCTGGAAATCTATTTGCATCTGTTTTATGGATTCCATTTGTTTCTTATGTTGGGATTCCATCATGTTCCTCAGCTCCTCTCTAGATTTATTAATCATGTGTTGCACTAGGGGCACAATTTCTCCTGTTATCTGAGAAATTATTTCTGATTTCATTTTTTCCAGATCTCCTTTTGTTGCCAGTTCAGTGGGTCCAGGTGGTTGAGTATCAGAGTGTTCCATCTCATTTCCCTTTGGGGTTGCTGTAGGTGATCTGGAAGTCTGGTTTTGAGACTTATTTACGTGTTTTCTCATTTCGACTTGGGGGGGAGGGCTGTTAGCACCTGCACGGATTACCTCCTCTGAGCTGGGTGAGGTGGGACAGGGGCCGGGAGCAGCGGTAGGGATGGTGATCCAAAAGCCCTTTCCTGTGGGCTGGGAGCAGCCGGGGGGATGGTGGCCAGGAAACCCCTTCCTCTGGACCAGAAGCAGTGGGATGGTGGCTCAGAAGCCCCTCCCTCTGGGCCAGGAGCAGCGTGACAGAAGGTGGCCCAAAAGCCCTTTCCTCTGGGCTGGGAGCAGCGGGAGGGATGGTGACCAGGAAGCCTCTTCCTCTGGACCAGGAGCAGTGGGACAACGGCTCAGAAGCCCCTACCTCTGGGCCAGGAACAGTGGGACTCAGTACCTTTGTCTGGTGGTCTGGTGTCCTCTGCGTCTTTGTAGTGTGGAATCAGGTGGCTGCCTGTCTGCAGCGGGGTGATTTGGTGTCTTCCGCGTGACTCAGGACCTCGGTAGGGTGCGCACAGACCAGCCTGTCTGCAGCAGGGTGATTCGGCATCTTCCGCATGACTCAGGACCAAATGAGTGTATTTTCTAGCTATTAATTTTCTGACTTTTTGGCTTATTTATCTAAATAGGAGATGTTTTATTTGCCAGCCAGATACTACATGAAGTGTGAGGAGCTGTTGAAAATCTAGCTCTGTGTGTGGCTGAAACTCTACCAGCTGAGATTGAAAGAAGTATCTTTTCCTCTTACAGGAAAGAAAAAGAGAGGGATGGAGAGAGAGACAGATCAGAGGAAAGAAGGATGGAAGGAAGGAGAAAAACGGATATGTATTTTATTTATTTATATATTGCTCAGACTCAGAGAGTCCTTTGAATCACAGGTTCTGCATTCAAAGATTCAACCAAATTTGGACTAAAAATACTATATTAAAAAATAGCATCTGAATTGAACATGTACAGACTTTTTCTCATTATTACTATTTTATTATTACTAAACAATACAGCATAATGACCATTTACATAGCATTTACATTGCAAAGGGCATTATAAGTAACCTAGAGATGATTTAAAGTATATAGAAGGATGCGTGTGGGCTATATGCAAATCCTGCACCTTTTTATATAAGGGGCCTGAGCATCTGAGGATGTTGGCATCTGTGGGTGGCCTGGGAAGCACTCCCCAGGGATACCAAGGCACAATTATAACTGCTTACTTGAGTCAGACCCTCAAGCAGGACCCCCCAAGCAGACTCCCCTGTCTGTGTTTGTGAGGCCCAGCTAGAACAGTGCCAGGCTACAGCTGCTGCACATCTAGTTGCAGGCTAAGGGTGCAGATGGAAGTGTGGGAGCCAGGACTGACTGGAATGAGAGAAGGCATGGATCAGGACTGGAACAGGGGAGGTTAGGGGCCTGGTGTGGGGCCGGTGAGGAGGAATCTCTCGGAGTTTGTGGAGCATTGTCTTCAGCCCATAAAATGGCCTCTGGCTTGTGATCCTGATGCAGACATGGGTACGGGTCAGGCTGGATGCACCTGGACAGAGGAAAGACCAGTAAGGCCTCCCTGTCATCCTTAAGGACCTACTTACTTCTACTGACCAGGTCAGATGGGGCTGCTTCAGAAATAAGCATCATTTCATGGAGCCTTAGCCCTCCCATCTGTAAGAAAAAAACACTGGCAATCCAGAGAAGCCTTGGCAATTCTAATTCCTGCTCTAAACACTACTGTGATGATTAACTTTATGTGACAATTGGGCCATGGGATGCCCAGAGATTTCATCAAATATATGGGTATGTCTGCAAGGGTGTTTCTAGATAAGATGAACATTTAAATCAATAAACTCAATAAAGCTGATCATTCTAATAAAGGTGGGTCTCATCCAACCAGTTGAATACCTGAATAGAACAAGAGACTGATTATCCCCTATTAAGAGAATTCTCCTGCCCAACACCCTTCAAACTGGCATATCAGCTCTTTCTTGTTCTATAGCAGCCTCCAGCCTTTGGACACAAACTGAGACACTGACAGCAGGATTGGGACTTGTCCATCCCCGTAATCACATGAACCAATTTCACACATACATGTGGAAATGTGTGTCTGTCTGTCTGTCTATTTCTGTTGCTCTGGAGAACCCTAACTAATAAAACTCTTCCCCTACAATGTCACGGGCAAAGTCTTAGCCCTCAGCTTCTGCAAATCTTTCTGGAAGTGGGGTGGGAGGCTCAGTCCAGGCTTTCTGGACTCTGCTTCCAGCTTTACTACTTATAAGGAGTCGTACACCCTCCTTGGGTTTCCATCTTCATGGTGTTTCAGTGGGGTTGATGTCAGTTTTCCTGGCGTCTATTCATGAGATTACAGGAATCAGTGAGCACCTTGTCATCGGTAAGCCTAAAGATGTTGGGTTAAATGCATTTTCTGTAACAGGACATACCTTGGGTCCTTATGGAATCTATGTGGCTTTCTGGTCTCGAAACTGTCTATTGGCAATTTAGTACCATCATCCCCTCTTGCCTATTCTCCCTAATGGCCCAGGGGCTAGAAAACTGGAAACTACTTTTTCTGAAGCTCTTAGCATACACCAAGGAGAGACATTTGTCCAGCCTCAGAAGGCAGAGGTCAGTTCATTGTTCCTGGGATAGCACTGGCAGATGAACGGGCTCTGCAGAATGAAATTTTGCAGCAGCTTGCAAAGTACCCAGCTGTATGCACCCATAGTCAGTGTTGGTGGTCTCCAGCAAAGTCTCCTGTTTGTGAAAACCAGTGAGTGCCTGAGAGCCACAGCCACCTCCCTGTCCTTCACTGCTCCAGTCCTTTCAATAGTTTGCTTTTTGTTTATTTCAGCAATGGGGACTGAACCCAGGGCCTTTGCACTGACATCCCCAGCCCTTCTTTACTTTTTATTTTGAGACAGAGACTCACTAAGTCAATAAGTTGCCAGGCTGAGTTCAAACTTGAGATCTTCCTGCCCCAGCCTCCCAGAATACTGGGATTACAGGCCTTTATCACCACAGCTGGCTTTTCCAACAGAAAAATGTAAGTTTTTCTCCTTGTATTGACTCTCTTCTCCTCTCCTCAGTCAAAGTGACTTCTGTTTCCCTCTCTGATATATCTGATTATGAAAAAATATCAAACATCCCACATGAATTTAATTCAATGTCTACAATGTTGATTTATGTAAAACTATCCAAAAATATGGGCACAAAACAGGCTGCAGCTGTCAATTGAGGACACTCACCTCTGGGAATGGATAACAGTTGCAGAAGTCCTTATTGCTTTCACACTTGATCTTAGCCAAAAGACCGAGAAGCGATTCCCTACTACTTTCAGTCACAAGTCTTACAGCTTTATGAAACACATTTCATCACTGTACCATTTCATCCATTATATTCTAAGCCCCTTGGAAGGGAGCAACAATACCTTTTCTTTTGGTACAAATTCCTGTATAAAAAATTCCAAGTAACCAGCTGAATCATTTGTTATCCTATATTTATATTATTATGTTATAGGATTATTTATGGTATTAAATACTGCCGGCAAATACATTTAACCTTCAGAGAATCTGAGCTTTGGCTAAAGAGCTCATTTAATCTGATGGAGCCACCATGAGGGCCTGAGCTGGTTTATCCATGACCTCAGAGTGCTGCAGGACTGTGATGGATCAGGGGAGTCCTGGGGCTGGCACCCAGTACTCTCAGGAACTCTTACCTTCACCTGCTCTCTGGTCTTCCTGCTAAATGTGCCACATTTTCACCCTCATCGGACACTTTCATCTCCTTCTCTGAAATAACAGGCTCTATATATATATTTTTAAAAAAACAGAAACGGGGGATGTGGCTCATTGGTAGGGTACATCCTTAGCATGCACAAAGCCCGGGGGGGGGGGAGAGAGAGAGAGAGAGAGAGAGAGAAGCAAGTTCTCTCTGAAGTCATCAGGACCAGCCAAGCTGTTCAGATGCAGAGAAATGGGGATCAGGGGAAAAGCAACTCCATTCCACAGAGAGGTGTTTGAGCATCAAAATGTGCCAAGTGCACAGTGTGGAGGTGCTGGCAACTCAGGAGTGAGCAGGACGGGCTCACAGTCCATGCTCTGGCAGCTGGCAGATACAGTAAACAAGTACGTCAACAAGTAAGGCAGACCGCTTCAGCTGGTGACAACTGTCATGAAGGAGACAAAACATGTGACCACACAGAATGGCCGGTGGTGAGTGAGCAGCAGTGTTCTTCAGACCCAGGGGTTAGGGAAGGCTTCTCTGGGAAGGTGCTGAGAAGAGATAGAGGCAAACAGTAGGCAGAGGGGACAGTGGGCCAGAAGGGGCCTGGAGCTGGGTGGACAGAGAGAAAGCCAGTGTGGCTGGAGCTGAGTGAAAGAAGGGACAAGGACAGAGCCAAAGGCCAGGTCAGAGCACACCTGCATGGGCAGGTGGAGGGGGGTTGGACTCTACTCCAAAGGGAGCAGAGCCACTGCAGGGTTATTTGTTTGTTTGTTTGTTTGTTTGTTTGCTCGCTTGTTTGTTTTGTGGTACTAGGGATTGAACTTAAGGTCTTTGCACTGAGCTACACTACTAGTCATTTAAAAAAAATTTTATTTTGAGACAGGATCTTGATAAGTTGCTAAATTGCCCAGGCTGGGCTAGAACTTGAATCCTCCTGCCTCAACCTTCCAGAATGCCGGGAGTACAGGCGTGCACTGGCATACTCAGCTCACTTCACAGCTGTAGATGGCTCCTCAGAAAATCAGGATCTGTACTCACTCACCTCATGCAAGACTCATCCCAGCAGGCAAAACTCTACCCAATCCTGGGGCCATGATTTTGTGACCCTACACATGAAGCCTCCCAGCCTGTCCCTAAATTCCCCTTCACCACACCTTGAGATCTGTGTCTAAGCTCTAAAGCAGCCTGGCGAGCCTCTCATGGCTCTCACCGACTGACTGGAGCCTCTCTTACATTACAGTGCACCCTGTAATTAAATTTAACCCACCCTGCAGGTGCGCACTCCCTCCAGCCCCAACAGCAGAGGCCCCCCTCCGACCCGCTGGACCAAGGCCAATGCCACCTCTTGTCGGTATTTAAGAGTGTCATCATACTGCGCCTTTCTCTGAGTTAGGAGAACTCATGGTTTGTAAGATTTTACACCCCAAACTACACGCTTTCTTGTTCTTCCATCACACACCCAAGCATTTATTGAACACCGCCTATGCACCAGGTCCTGCACTGCTACCTGCTGCAGCACATAACCCTGCAGTAAAGGTGGCCCTGCCTGGGTAAATCACCTCTGCTGTGAGACAAGTTGCTACACGCTTAGTGGCTTCACAAGGCATCCACATGGCTTCTGGGGTCAGGAGTCTAGGCATGGCTCAGCTGGGTCCTCTGTTCAAGGTCTCTGCCAAGCTGCATTTCAGGTACCTGCCAAGGCTGTGATCTCACTCAGGCCAGGTGAGATCCCAGGTCCTTCAACGTGCAGGTCTGAGGCCCTCATCTCTCAGAGGTCACCACTGCTCCCTGCCCTGAGGACCTCTCTGCAACATGGCAGTTTGCTTCTTCAAGACCAACAGAAGACAGTTGCTATGGTTGAAATACAAAGTGTCCCCAAAGAGTCACGCATTAAGGGTGCTAACCTTGTCAGCGGGTTGAGTTCATGGCTGAATGAAGGGGCGATTAGCCCTAGGGTCCAGTTGGGGGAGTAGGTCACTGGGGGTGTCCCCTAGAATGGTGAGTCTTCTCCCAGGCCCTCTCTCCCCTCATGGCCTGCTCTCTCTCTCTCTCATGTTCTCTCTCTCTCTCTCTCTCTCTCTCTCTCTCTCTCTCTCTCTCTCTCTCTCTCTCTCTCTCTCTCTCCTTTCTGGCTTCCCTGGAGTGCAAAGCTTTCCACCACCATGACTTTTCTGCTTTGGAACCAATCAACTCAAACCTCCAAAACCCTGAGCCAAACTAAAACTTTTCACCTTTAAGTTGTGTCTGCCAGGTATGTTGGCCCAGCAACAGAAATGTAACTAATACAAGGACTACATCTCTCCCACCAACTCCCTAACCTCTAGATCTTTCTCTAAAGGGCTCACCTGATTAGGTCAAGCCCACCAAGATGAACTACTTCTAGGTTAACTCAAAATCAACTGATTTGGGATATTAATTGCGTCTTCAGTACCCTTCTGGCTTTGCTGGGCATCACACCATATTCCCAAGTCTCAGCCACACTCAAAGGGAGAGGCTTGTGCAGAGCCTGTACATCAGGGAGCCAAGTCTTGGAGGCCCCTGCCACATTGTCCTGAAAGAAGTTCCACTGCAGCCAGACAGCTAGTTCAGTGTGTGACTGGGAAGGCAGCAGCCTGGGAGAAGCCATCCCTGGCTGCCAGAAGGGAAGGCCAAGTTTGGAGCTCCCCCTCCCACTGCCCACCTCCCTCAAGTGCAGCCCAGCCCCCTCTGCCCACATACACTCCTCACCCATCTGGGACAAGCAGCACAGCTTGTTCATCGTTTCCGATTGCAACTTTCTGTTTTCTCAGACACTCACCCTAACACCCTGACGAGTCTGTTCAGCAGTGACATTCTGTCAGTTGTTTATCAAGAGCCCTTTCTGCAAGTCCTGGTCCCTCCCTGGCCTCCATGTACACTGCGTAGCAAGTGGCTCTGAGTCACCCTCTCACCCCCTGCACTCCCAGGTTTCCAGCCAAGGCCTCTGCGCCCATAGCAATCACCGCTGGCTTTTTGAATGCGGTATAGGCTCCCTGCACAGGGTACACACTGCCTGAGCAAGGAATCCCAAGCAGGCTTTAGCTCACCCCCCAAGCCTAAGCAGAGACCCATTCTGACATAAGCCAGTAATCTCAGTAATTTGAGAGGCTGAGGCAGGAGGAGTGCAAGTTTGAGTCCCACCTGGGCAACTCAAGGAGACCCTTCACAAAAAATGAAAAGTAAAATAAAATCTAAAAAATCAAAAAGGCTATGTGCAGAACCATATAGGAAACATCAATATACTCAACCAGGTAAAAATGAGAAGATCGAAGTTAGACACAATTATTGTGCTAGTAGGATTGGTAGCCTTTTGTGAAGAGGAGAGACCAGAAACCCTTCTCCCCCTAACACAAGTATAAGGTGGGACAAAATTGTCAAGAAAAAATTTCAGGACTCTGGAAATTGACTGCCTTAGTCCTTTCAGGTGCTATAACAAATTACCATAGACTGAGTGATTTATAAGCAACAAAACATATCTCATAGTTCTGGAGGCTGGAGCTGAAATCAAGGTGTGTTGCATGGTCAGGCATGGGGAGGTCTCTCTTCAGGGTCTTGGACTGACACCTTCCCATTTTGTACACACTCACGGAAAGAGATCTTTCTGCTATCTCTTCTATAAGGGCACTAATCCTATTCATAAAGGCTTCATCTCATACTACCTTAATACCTCCCAGAATGCCTCACCTCCAAATAACATCACAGTGGGTTTAGGGTTTGAACATACGAATTTTGGGGGGACACAAGCCTTCAGTCTGTAACATAGACCAAAGGCAGACAACAAAACAGAAGTGTTTTTCCATGCTAAACTACTACAATTTTGAGCATGAACAGTGAGACTCTGTGGCCTTCTTGTCTAAGGCTGTCCCTAGTCCTTTCCCAACTCAGCCGGCACACGGGCTCTGTCAGATCAAGGCTGGCTGTGGAAATAGTGTCTTTACTGCCAACCAGGGCTGACCTGTTTTGGAGTAGAGGGAAAAGATGCACCTGGTGGTGCTGTCAGTAAAAACTGCAAACTCAGAAGAAAATTAATGGGAAAAATTCACAGCTCTGCTAATGTGAAGTTGCAGTCCCAGTTGCGGTGAGTGGAGAACAACCAGGAATTTAATGGGGGCATCTTGGAAGAGCTAAATAAGCTATCTACACATCCTGAGCAGCCTGAAGATTCCCTGGCATGTGCAGGGAAGACTCAAGAGAGCCCAGCAGACTAAATCTTGAAAGCTGCCCAAACATGGGGTACACTGCCCAACCCTCACACAAATTACTCGAAGCCTGTTTCCAATCATTGGCTGACAACCAATCTCTGAAGACACAAAGGCCATCTTTGGGGTGCCAGGCTGAAAAATAAAAATAAGAATTTCTTTTAAACTAAGCAAGTACATCAACAACCACACAGGCTTAGAAGACAGATTCTACAGATTAAGTCCAGATTAAGCTATTAAAAGAAATGCTCAGGGGAAATGTCACAATGCAGAATTGCTGTAATATATGTATTAGGCAGGATTCTCCAGAGAGAAAAGCCAGTAGGGTATGTATATAAAAGTGTATGCATTTTATTGCTCTTCACTTTTGGGGCTTTGTAAATATTGTGTTATTTATAAATGGAAGGTTTGTGGTAGCCCTATATGGAACAAGTCTATTGGTACTATTTTTCTAGCAGCTCCAATGATTGTTAGCATTTCTTAGCAATAAGGTACTTTTAATTAAGGTATGTACATTAATATTTTTAGTTATGATGCTATTACTAATTAAAAGACTAAAGTGTAGCGTAAAGATAACTTTGGGGAGGGGACAGTGCTGGGATTGAACCCAGGGGTTTTGCACTGACCTACATCCCCAATCCTTTATTTTTTTATTTTGATTTTGAAACAGGTTCTCACTAAGTTACTAAACTCCCCAATCCGGACTCAAAATTGCCATCCTCCTGTCTCAGCATTCACCCAGAGTTCTGGTATTACAGGCATGGGCTACTACACGCAGCTTGAAGATAAATTTTATATGCACTGAGAATACAAAAGCTGTTATTCGTTTTATTGTACTAGACTGGAACCAAACTCCTAGTATCTTTGAGGTATGCCTATAGGTATGTGAGAGAGTATTTATTAAGGGACATTGGTTCCTGTGGTTATGGCCAGTGAGAAATCCCACACCAGTTCTTCTACAAACTAGAGACTTTGGGATGCCAGGAGAGTGACTCTGTCCAAGCCCAAAGGCCTCAGAACCAGGGAGCCTGATGGGCCAAAAGCCTGAGAACCCGAGGCTTGCTGGTTCCTGATCACACATGTCCATGCACTTGTTTGAGTACCTGTTTTAAATTCTTTTAGGTATATATGTACATGCAGATTTGCTGGCTCATAGGATAATTCTTTGTCCAGCTATTTTGGGAAAATGGTCAAACTGTCTTCCTGAGTGTCCGCATCACATTACATCCCCATCAGCAAGGAGTACGAATGTGCAATGGCGCAGACACTGGGGAAAGGGTAAATCTTAGAACCCAAAGCACAGAGAGCTTGGAGTTTTGGTATTCAAAGCAGGAATCAAAGAGTCTCTCCCTGCTCTTGGAAGAGAGAGATGACCACTTCTCCTGTATTGGCCCCAGCTAATTGGATGGTGCTGCCCACATGAGGGCAGATCTTCCACACTTTATGCAACAAACTCACATGCCAATCTGTTCTGGAAACACCATGAGTCAGGGTTTTCCTTAGCCTGGTCAGTTTGACACCTAAAACTAACTCATTGCAATGTGTTATTGTGAGTGCCCCCTTTTCCGAAAAAAAAAAAACAAACCCACACAAGATATAAAAAGAAATGATAAAGAATGCACTATGCATAAGCAAAAATAAAATCAATATAAACAGATATGGACTGGGCCCGGGTGTTGGATTTAGATTCAGCAGATAGAAACTTCAAAGTAAAATCCTTGCTTTACATAATATACAAAACATTAACTCAAAGTGGACCAACAGCTTAAATCTAAGAGCTAAAACCATGAAACTTTAAGAAGAAATCATAGAGATAAATCTCCATTATATAGGATTTGGCAAATGATCCTTTAGTAGGACACCAAAAGCATGAACAAGAAAAGAAAAACAGATAAATTAGACTCCGTTAAAATTAAAAGTTTTTGTGCATCAAAAAAAAATTTTATATAAAGCAGAAAAGACAGCCTATGAAATAGGAGAAAATATATGCAAATCAAATATCAAATAAGAGTCTAGCATATAAATAACTCTTAAACCCCAATAACAAACAATGAACATTCATTTTTAAATGGCCCAAAGTAGCCAGATATAGTGGCACAGATCTCTAATCCCAGAACTCCGGGAGGCTGAGGCAGGATGACCTCAAGTCAGAGCCCAACCTGGGCAACCTGGTAAGTTAGTGAGACTCTGTCTGAAAATAAATGATTTTTTTTAAATGGCTGGGGATGTACCTCAGTGTGAATGCCTCAGGTTCAATCCTCAGTACTAGAAAGAAAAAGAAGAAGAAAGAAAGAAAGAAAGAAAGAAAGAAAGAAAGAAAGAAAGAAAGAAAGAAAAGAAAGAAAGAAAGAGAGGGGTGGAAGGAAGGAGAAAGAAAGAGAGAAAGAAAGAAAGAGAGAAAGAGAAAGAAAGAAAGAAAGAAAGAAAGAAAGAAAGAAAGAAGGAAGGAAGGAAGGAAAGAAAGAAAAGGAAGGAACAATGAAAGCAAAAAGAAAAAACCAAGAAGACAAATAAGTCACTCCCCCAAAGAATACATTAACAATTCCCAATCAGTAGCTGGGCATGGTGGTGCACACCTGTAATCCCAGCACTCAGGAGGCTGAGGCAAGAAGATTACCATGAGTTTGAGGCCAGCCTGGGCTACATAGTGAGTTCAGGGCCAGCATGAACTACAAAGCAAGATCCTGTCTCAAAAAAAAAATTGCCAATCAGCATATAAAACATTCTCAACAGCATTAATTATTAGAGAAATACAAATCAAAACCATGAGATAGCACTTCACACTTCCAATGGAAAATAACATAATAAGAATGCGGAGAATTTAGAACCCTCCTACATTGCTGGTGGGAATGTAATATGGTGCAGACACTGTGGAAAACAGTTTGACATTGCTGAAAAGGGCTAAATATGGAATTTCCATGTGACTTAGTAATTCTATATATATATTTGCCTAAAAAAATCTATGTTTATCAGTACATGATTGCTGTATATAATGATTACATTCATCCTGGGGAGTTGGTACATATATCTAACACATCTTAATTCTTTTTACTTTCCCTTTCCCTTCTCTCCTTCCTCCCTCTCTCCATCTTTAGTCCTCTTGCCTTTTGTGAAGAATCTATCTTCCTATTTCATATCATCTATCTTTTCTTCTACTCTTTAAATGATTTTATTTTGGGTTTCTCATATAAAAGAAATTATAATATTTATGCTTTTGATTAAAGCAGCTGGCCAAATACATGTACATGCATGATCACAGTAGTGCTATTCAAAAAAGAAGATAGATAGAAACTATCTAATGTCCATTTACAAATGAATGGACAAAAATTGTGAAATATATATATAGAGAGAGAGAGAAAATATTATTCAGTCATTAAAAATGAAGTCTTGGCATATGATATACTACAATGTAAATGAATCTTGAAAATAATATTCTCAATGTAAGATATCCAATGCTACTGAAGTGTACACTTTAAAATGGTTATTTTGGCTCTCGCCTCAAGCTGGGAAACAGTGTGGAAAGGGCACTGGGCAATCTCTCCCTTTGTGACCTTGTCTGTTCGACTTTGTCAGTCCTGTAAACTGTCCTGGGCCCTGTGCAGTGGGGGGACCGACATATCATTGCTCATCTGCCTTGAGTGCTGCTTGATGCAGTTAATGTCTACAATCAGTTGAGAGGCTTTAAGGCCAAAGGATCAGATTTCCTTGGGAAGAAGGAATTCTGCCTAACACCTGTAGGGTGACCTCCTGCCTGAGTGTCCAGCCTGTTGACCTGTACTACAGATTTGAGAACTCCCAGCCACTACATACAAACGGGGGTCACCTTCCCCTGGGGCACAGAGTAGTAGCAGTCCATGCCTATTAGGAACTGGGCTGCACAGCAGAAGTAGCAGACATTTGGAAGGAGACTGTCCCAAGCCCTTCTTTCTCCCAACTGGAGTATGATCACCCATATCAGCTTTCAAAAGAATCTGAGAGCTCAGCTGCTGGGGCAAAGCAGGCACGGGCTGACTGCACCCTGCTCAGTCCAGCTCACTCCACCCACTTGAAACCAGAAGACCTAGCCCCTACTTGAATCCACACTACAGAGGCACAAGGGGGCATAAAGGCCATTGTCCAGAGCTGCAGAAGTGAACAACAGAGAGAGGGCCTCTATCAGGCTCCCTGATGAAAACTGAAGCCCACTGGAAAAGTGAAGAGAATCTCTGCAATAAAGGCACACCAGACCACTGTACTTGGTAAGCTGGAGGGATCATCACCTCCCATTGGAACCTGGACTATCTTCAGGGGAAAGGCAGCTGGAACTGCAATAGAAGCTTGCAGAGTTCAACCCTGCAGGAGGACAGGGAGCTCAAGTTGGAACTTGCAGCTAGAAAACTGCCTGAATCTCATGGGTCTATGACTGGCTTACTGAGACTCATTGGCTTATAACTGCACACTGCTGCCCACATTGTCTATTGTGACAATAGAGACATACCCTGAAGGAGGCACTTCATTTTTATCTTTTATTTGTTATTTTCAAAACTACCACTATTTTTTTGCTCTTATTTTTAATTTTTTTTCCTTCTTTGATACTCTTTTAAAATTTTTATTTTTATTTTTTCTGTTTTTTCTCTTTTCTTTCCCTCTCTCTCTCTCTGGCTCACTCCCTTGCTGTCCCACATTGTTCTTCATCTCCCTTTGTGTTCCTGGTATAGCCCTAACTCATTTTTCTTCTTTATCTTTCTTTTCTTCTCTTTCTGTCTCTTGCCTGTGCCCTCTAGCCTCACTGCTAACCTTTCCCTATCCTTCTACTTACCTATTCCTCCCTCCCCAACTCCTTCTAACTCTCCATCCCGAAGAGTAAAGTTACAATATTGAAGAGTTTATTCACTATAAACATATATTGGGTTGGTCCTTGATTTTGATTTAATTCACACAGTTAAAGGTGATAGATTAGTAACTACCACAAATTGTCATTTTCTAAGAGGTACTTGATGCTATTGTGTTGCTGATTGTATCACTTGAGCTAAGGTGTTGTAATTGATCTAATCAGTTGTCCTTCCTGGTATAATGAAAATGAGACAGCCTCAGTGCCATTAGAGACTCAAAACTTAAAGACCAGCTATATCTGGAAGACACCTCTGAGAAGCAATCATTCCATAAGTGTTCTGAATACATCAACAAAGATACTTACAATAAACAACTTCAAAATATCAACCCATGAACTAAACCAAGGACAGAACCAAAAACAAAAATGAGAAGACATTTAAATAAGGCACAAACTCAGACTTCCACCCCACTAAAGGCAAATTCTGGGGGAAACGAGGTGGAAAAGTCTGATAATCAAACACCTGGATGCCCTGAACTGATAGCACAGGAAGTAACAAAACAGATGAATGAGGCTCTAGAAAAATTCAAACAGAAATAATCACCCAAATAACTAAGAGATGGTGAGCAGAGTGAAAAATGTGATTAGAGGCTCTAGAACAGAAACAGATAAAAAAATAGATGAGCTCAGAAACATGCTGGAAGCTGTGAATGCCCAGCATGAGAAAGAAATAAAAACCATGATCACCCAACATAAGAAGGAAATGAAATCCATGAAACAGATTCAAACAGATATTCAGGAGATTAAAACTCCATTGAAAGCATGCAGAGCAGATTAAGGGAATCTGAAGATAGAATATCAGATATAGAAGACAGGATTGCAGTTAAGGACCATGAAAACAAAGATCTCTTCAAAATAGTAAGGGACCACGATAAATCAATCCAGCAGCTGCTAGATGATGCAAAGAAGAATAACATAAGACTGATAGGAGTCCATGAAAAAACAGGAGAAAGTACAGTTGACATAAAAAAAAAAACCATTCACAGAAGTAATAGTGGAAAACTTCCCAGTCAGAGGTGGAGAATTGGACATACAGATAAGTGAGGCACATAGAACTCCAACTAGCCATCATCAAAAAAATCTACATATAGACATATAATAGTCAAGATCCCAGAAACCCAACAGAAGAACAAAATCCTACATGCAGTTAGAGAAAAGAAACAAATCACCTACAAAGGAAAGCCCAGAAGAATCACAGCAGACTTCTCAACAGAAACCCTCAAGTCAAGAAAAGCCTGGAGCAAAGTATTTCAAGCCCTAAAAGAAAATAACTTCCAACCTAGACTGTTGTATCCTGCAAAATTATCTTTCAAAATCGATGGGGAAATTAGATACTTCCATGACAAAGAACACCTGAGAAATTTCATGAACACTAAACCAGCATTCCAAACTATTCTAAGCAATATCTGAGAAAAAGACAATGAAGCTCACAACTCCATGAGGCCCAACAGAGGGAAGCCACTAGGCAAGGTAAGAAACTAAAGGGAAAGGGGGGGAAAAAGAGAAATAAAAGAGGCAACAACACCAAAACATCATGAAAAGGATGAGTTAATATCTATCAATTATAACTCTCAATGTTAATAGCCTCAATTCACCAATCAAAAGAAATAGACTGACAGAATGGATTAAGAAGCAAAATCCAGCAATGTGGGGTATATAAGAAATACACCTAACTCAAAAAGAAATTGATAGACTGAAAGTAAAAGGATGGAAAACAGTTCTCCATGCAACAGGAACCCAGAAAAATACAGGGGTAGCAATCTTATTTGCAGACAAAATAGATTTCAAACCAAAACTAATTAAGAGAGACAAAAATGGTCACTACATCCTTGTGAAGGGAACAATCCAAGAGGAAGAGATGACAATCCTAAATATATATGCACCAAATATGAATGTCCCCAACTATACAAAACAAATATTAATGGACATGAAAAACCAAATAAGCACTAATACAATTGTAATGGGGGACCTCAATACCCCACTATCACAAATAGACAAATCATCTAGACAAAAAATTAACAATGAAATTCTAGAACTGAACTAAGCTATTGAACAAATGGACTTAATAGATGTTTACAGAGTGTTCCACCCCACAAAATCAGAATACACATTCTTTTCAGCTGCACATGGGTCATTCTCCAAAATAGAAAACATGCTAGCTCATAGGACATGTCTAGGTAAACATAAAAGAATTGAAGGTACCCCCTGTATATTATCAGACCATAGTGCAATAAAATTGGAGATCAATAACATAAGAAACCACAAAACTCCCACAAACACGTGAAAATTGAGCTACACCCTCCTGAACAAACAATGGGTCACAGAGGAAATTAAAGAAGAAATTAGATAGTTTCTACAAGTAAATGACAATGCCAGTACAATATACAGGAATCTATGGGACACAACGAAAGCAGTTCTGCATAGGAAATTCATAGCAGTGAATGTTCATATTAGGAAAACAGAGAGAACTCAGATAAATAACCTAATGCAGAACATCAAGTTCCTAGAAAAAAAAGAGCATAACAAACCCAAAGCATGTACAAGAGAGGAAATTATAAAGATCAGAGCAGAATCAATGCAATGGAGACTAAGAAAATGATACAAAAAATTAATGAATCCAAGAGTTGGTTTTTTGAAAGAATAAATAAAATTAATAAACCTTTAGCCAACCTTATCCAAAAAAAAAGAAAGAAAAGACTCAAGTCCGTGCAATTAAGAATGAAAAAGGTGAAGTCACAACAGACTCAGTGGAAATCCAGAGGATCATCAATGCCTACTTTGAGAAAATGTACTCTAATAAAATGGAAAACACAAAAGAAACGGACAGATTCCTAGATGCATACAAATTACCAAAGTTAAATGAAGAAGATATAGAAATTCTAAACACCCCAATTACAATGAGTGAAATTGAAAATGCAATAAAAAATTTCCCAACAAAGAAAAGCTCAGGTCCTGATGGCTTCACTGCTGAATTCTACAAGACATTTAAGGAAGAACTATCACCATTACTCTTTAAACTCATCAAGGAAATTGAAAGGGCAGCAAGTCTTTCAAATTCATTCCTGGAAGCAAGTTTTACTTTGATTCCAAAACCAGGGAAAGACCCAACCCAAAAACAGAACTACAGGGCAATCTCCCTAATGAGCATAGATGCAAAAATCCTCTACAAGATACTGGCAAATAGAATACAGAGGGTCATCAAGAAGATCATACACCCTGACCAAGTTGGATTTATCCCAGGGATGCAAGGATGGTTCAACATTCGTAAATCAATAAATGTAATACACTATATTAACAGAGCCAAGGACAAAAACCATATGATCAACTCAATAGATGCAGAAAAATCATTCAAGAAAATCTTGCACCCACTCATGATAAAAACCCTACAGAAAATTGGAATAGAAGGTCTTTATCTCAACCTGATTAAGGCTGTCTATGAAAAACCAATAGCCAACATCATACTAAATGGTCAAAAACTGAAAACTTTCACACTAAAATCAGAAACAAGACAAGGATGCCCACTATCACCACTCCTGTTCAATATAGTTCTGGAAACATTAGCCACAGCAATTAGAAATGAGAAAGAAATAAAAGAAATCAATATAGGAAAGGAAGAAGTTAAACTATCAATATTTGCTAATGATATGATACTTTACATAGAAGACCCAAAAAACTCCACCAAAAGACTTCTAGACTTAATTGATAGATTCAATAGAGTAGCTGGATATAAGGTCAACACTCAAAACACAATAGCCTTCTTATACACAAATAGCAGACTCACTGAGAGAGAAATTAGGGAAACAATTCCTTTTACAATAGCATCCAAAAAAAATGAAATGTCTAGGAATCAATCTAACAAAGGAAGCAAAGGACCTCTACACTGAAAACTACAGCACTCTGAAAAAGGAGATCGAAGAGGATATAAGAAAATGGAAAGACATCCCTTGTTTCTGGGTAGACAGAACCAATATAGTGAAAATGGCCATACTTCCAAAACTATTACATAAATTTAATGCAATGCCAATTCAAATTCCAACAATTTACTTCACAGAACTAGAGAAAACGATCCAAAAACTCATTTGGAGCCAGAAGAGACCTAGAATAGCAAAAGCAATTCTAGGCAACAGAGACATGGCTGGGAATATCACAATCTCCAACTTGAAACTATACTACAAAGCTACTGTGATAAAAACAACATGGTACTGGCAAAGAAACAGACCTGAGGACCAGTGGAACAGATTAAAAGAGGCAGAAACAACTCCAGACACACTCAGCCACCTCATCTTCAACAAAGGAGTCAAACACCTTTACTGGAGGAAAGATAACCTCTTTAATAAATAGTGCTGGACAAATTAGCTTTCAACTTCCCAAAGATTAAAACTAGACCCATATCTATCACCATGCACTAAACTAAGTTTGAAGTGGATTAAAGATCTAAATATTAAGACAGAAACACTAAACCTGCTGGAAGATAAGTTAGGTAAAACACTTGAAGACACTGGCATAGGAAAAGACTTTATGAACAAAATCTCAGTAGCTTGGGAACTAGCACAAAGAATCAACAACTGGGATCTCATCTTATTAAAAAGCTTCTGCACTGCAAGAGAAGCCACCAGCAGAGCTAAGAGATAGCCTACAATGTGGAAAAAAAATTTAACAGCTGTACCTCAGACAAAGGATTACTATCTAGAATATATAAAGAACTGAAAAAAATCAGACCCCCCAAATTCAAAGACCCAATTCAAAAATGGGCATCGGAAATGAACAGACATTTCTCAGACAAAGAAGTAAAAGCAGCAAATAAATATATGAAAACATGTTCAACATCTCTGGTCATTTGAGAGACGCAGATGAAAACAACACTGAGATTTCACCTCACCCCAGAAGGAATAGCTGCTATCAAGAAATCAATCAATAACAAATGCTGGTGGGGGTGTGGGGAAAATGGAACCCTTCTCCATTGCTGGTGGGAGTGCAGACTGGTGCAACCACTGTGGAAATCAGTATGGAGACACCTCAAAGAACTAGGGCTAGAGGTCCCATTTGACCCAGCTATTCCTCTGCTAGGTATCTTCCCAAAAGCATTAAAAGAATCATACCACAGCAATATATGTGCACCCATGTTTATAGTGGCACAGTTTGTAATAGTTAAAGCTTGGAAACTGCCCAAGTGCCCATCAACTGGAAACTGGATAAAGAAGGTGTGGGGTTTTTTTATAAAATGGAGTACTACTTAGCCATAAAGAATGAGAAACTAGAGACATTTATAGCTAAATGGATGTATATTGAGCCCATCCTCTTAAGTGAAATAAATAGGACACACATGTGTAAATACTGAATAGTTTCTCTAGTGTGAGAAACTGAAAGTGTAAATAAGGATTAAAATGATTAAAATGAATAATTGATAATTTGAAATTGGAAAATTTCCAAAGGTGTAGGGGTGGTGGGAGGGGAAGCAGAAAGGAAAGAAGGGAAAGGAAAAAGTATGAGAAAATAAAATAATTGAAATGAAATCTATGTAAATAGGGAAGGGTGGAGGGGTTGAAGGGCACACAGGTAATGGGGAAAAAAATAAGAACCAAGATACATCATGTACAGGTACAAGCACAAGCACCCAATGATAAATGTAAATGTATTGTATACCTAAAATGTACCAATAAAAGATGTTAAGGAAAAAATTGTTATTTTGTGTTCTGTGAATTTCACTTCAATGTTTTAAAAATTGAGGGAAAATATAACAATGACTCAAACTAACAACGAAAATTAACAAAGATGAACAAAATAAAAATTCTAGATGAAAAATACAAAATGAAAATTCATTTGATGGGCTCAACAAATTTGAGACAACAGAAGTTAGATCCAGTAGCTTAAAGACTGATAAGTCAAACTTACCTAACATGAAGAACAGAGAAGAAATTAGTTTTAAAAATAAACAGAGATGCAAAGATTTGTGAGGCAACATCAAGCATGCCAACACACACATAGTGGGAGCTCCAGAACTAGAGAAGAAAGAGAAGTGCACAGAAAAAAGAATATTCCAAAGAAGAATTGGTCCAAAAGTTTCCACATGTGATAAGACACAGTAATTTACACATCCAAAATGTAGGACAAATATATTTTAGTTAGCCTGTTAAAAGACAAAGAGAAAAATCTTAAAATCAATAAAAGTAAAACTAGTCATCCTATACAGGAGAATAATATAATTAACAGCAAACTATAGGGGAGCCCAAAGACAAATCTGCAATCTTATCTGCAAATCAAATCCAGATAAGCTACATATGCGTGAAGACCAGAGAAGCCAAAAGAGATGGCCTGAGGATTACATGGACTCCACTTTCCATCCCAGAAAGAGAATTTCTGCTGGCAAATCTGCTGTTGTCCCATGGGGCCTGAGCCCTCTGCTGCCACCGCTGCTGTGTCCGCCAATGCGGAAGAGCCACAGAAAAAGCTGCAGGAGTACCTAGCAGTCAAAGGAAAACTGAAGAACCAAAACACCAAGCCTTATCTAAAAGCCCAGGATAATTGTCCAAATCCACCACCATCTAAATCTACCATTAAACCCAGAAAGGGATGTTCTCAACTATGCTGTTTTGTCTGTCAAAACTACAAGGCCCATTAGCATTAAACTCCACTCCAGACCAGCTAATATAACAGGATCCCAGAAGCCAAAGTTGGAGGCACCAAAACTTGTGGGCAAAAGTCTGACTTCAAGAGGTTTTTCTTCTAACCCAAAATGTAAACCTTCCAACAAGGGTTACCAGCAACATGAAGCCAGGCCATCGGCAACAAATGGCTGGAGCACAGCAGTTGGAGGAGCAGGGACTACGTGGATGCCTGACTTCATCCTGGGGCGGGGGTGAGTCCACATACAGCAGGCCATGCCACTGATCTTGGAGGGCAAGTGCCTAGATCTCCTGGCTCTCATGGGTAGCACCTTGCATTCCCCTCTGTCCCATAACATCTATTTTCTGCCATACTGGGCATACAGTGTCCTCGGGCCACAAATGCTCTGCTTGGTTAATTTGGGTTTCCAAGGCAGCTGCCCCCAGGCCAGTGTAGTAGAGTGACTATGGAATCCCAGCTGCAGGTACATGCTAGGCATTCTGACTTCTATAGGAGCACAAGTGCAACAGCTCCCTTGCATGGCGCTTAGCTACAGCAGCCTGAGGGTTTACTGAGAGAGAATGTGAAATTCTCTTCTAAAGCCAGGTTCACTGTGTAGATTTCAGGGTGCTTATGTAATGGACCTACAAGCTTGTGAGGACTATGAAAGCCTCTAGTGGATGGGGTTCCCAGATAGAGTTTGTTGAGATTCTCTTTTGCAGCTTAATCCTTGCAAAGAATCTCCCACTCTCCTGGTGGTGGAGTCAGGGTGGCAGTTTGGGGACAGTCTTTTCTTTCCCTTTCTATATTGTTGTCCCTGGTCTTTGAGTCTCACAAGGTTCCAGTCTCTCTGTTACTTATTTCCAGTGTTTTTTATGTGGCTGTTCACCTTAAAATGCAGCTACACACATTATTTTGGTTCTTTATCGTAGAGGAGGAAATGAGTGCTGTTACTCCTATTCAGTCATTTTAAGTCGCCCTAAGAAATTCAATAAAAGCACTTGTCAAAGTATAAGGTACATGTTTTTTTAAAATGCATGTAATTTATAGGAATAATGTCTTAAAAGTAAAGATTTTGTTATTCTGTGAATAAAGTTTCTATTTAGATATAAAAAAATGAATAAAAGTAAAACTACTCATCATATACAGGAGAATAATATAATTAACAGCAAACTATAGGGGAGCCCAAAGACAGTGGGGTGACATTCAAAGTGCTGGGTAGGAAATAGACAGATGTCATGTAGGCCACATATCAAGTCTCAATTAGCTTTCAGTCATTTAGAGTATATTTCCAGGTCACAATTAAATTCAAAATCAAAAGCAAAGAGATTTGGATAATCGTAAAATTTAAGAACATGCTTTTGAAGAAGGAATACAATTGTTAGACAAGAGGAAGGGAATAAGAGAGGGGAGAGTGTAAGCAAGGATGCAAGGACAGATGAATATGAACAAAAAGTATTACATACATATATAAAAATATTTTAAAGTAATAAAAGAAAATAATGTCTCAAAGAATCACAAGGGTAATTACAAAATATGTTGAACAAAATACAAATGACAACACAAACATAACAAAAACATTAGTAAAGGAAGAGTGAGTGAAAAGATTACAGAGAATTACAAAGGACAGGAGGAAACTTATCGAGATGACACATAGGTGTATTATTTTTAGTGACTTTTGGAGAGGCATGTGTGTAGACTCCTTGTACTATATGTTAAAAATCCACACTTTATTATATAATGATTATAGTTCTATAAAGCTATAAAATTATGTATGTATGTCATAAATTTATATCATTAAAAGCTCATATTAGAAGAAAAGAAAGATCTCACACAAATAATCTAAGTTTCTATCTTTAAAAAACTGAAAAAGAAGAGAAAAGTAAACCCAAAGTAAGCAGGAGAAAAACAATAAATAGCAAAACAGGAATCAATGAAGAAGAAAACAGAAAAATAATAGAGAAAACCAGTGAAACAAAGAGCTAGTCTTTGAAAAGATTAAAAAATTGCTACACTTTTAGCTATGGGTGCAACCATAAAAGAGAGAATACAGAAATTACCAAAACCAGGAATGAGGGAGATATCATCACCACCAAACCTACAAAAATTTCAAGGATTACAAGGAAAGGCAATGATCAACTTTATGCCACCAACCAAGTCACACAACAAATAAAATGAACAAGTTCCTAAATCAATCACAAATTACAAAAACTGACTCAAGAAGAAAGAGAAAAATCTAACTGAAATACAAATAAATATATTGAATTACTAATTTAGAATCTTCTCACAAAAAAATCCTAGACCCAGATGGTTGCACTAATGAATTCTTCCAATATTATAGAAGAAATATTAATCCTACACAAAATCTTCCAGAAAACAGAAGACAAAAGGAAAAAATATCTTCCAATTCATTCTGTGAGGCTGATATTACCCCAATATCAAAGACAGAAAAAGATACCCCAGTAAAAAATTACAGATCAATATTACTCATGAAGACAGAAAATTTTCTCTAACAGACTATTAAAGAATGGAACACATCTACATAAAAAGATTAGTATTCCAGATTGCAAGTGGTAATTATTCCTAGATCATAAATAGGTTTAACATCTAAAAATTGATTAATATATTAATACACAATATTAAAAAGAACCAAAATCCCACACCAAAATTAGTTAATTAACTTACTCAATTGAAAAAAACAAATCACACATATTTAGGATAAGAACACTCAGAAAACTAGAAATAGAAGGAAACTTCCTTAGCCTGATGAAAGACATCTATGAAAAACCTACCACTGTCACAATAACAAGTGAAAACTTCATGATTTCCCCATAAGATGAGGAATAAGGCCAAGATATCTGCTCTTACATTTTCTACTCACCATGTACAGTGGAGGACCTGGCCAATGCAATAACACAAGAAAAAAGAAATTAAAGGAATGTAAGCTGGACTAGAAGTAAATCTCTATTACTAGGGAACATCAAAAGCTAGTAGAACTAATTAAACAATTCCCCAAAGTCAGGGTATAAGATCAATATACAAAAACAAATTGCATGTCAATATACCAGGAAGAAAAAAATCCAAAATAGAATTAAGAAAAAAATTCATTTACAATAGTAGCAAGCAAGTATTTAGGAATAAACAAAAGTTTATATACTGAAACTACAAAGTTACAACTACAAAACTTGTACACTGAAAATGACAAAGTGTGTCATGGGGATACATGGAGAAACCTCATCTTATTATGCTAAGTGAGAAAAAAAAGCCAGAGCCCAAAGACCATAGATTGCACAATTCAACTTAGATAATTTTCTAGAAAATAAACCACACTTATAGTTAGCATCTTGGTGGTAGCTTGAGACTGAAAACGGACTGAGAATAATCCTGAATGAGATTTTAGGGCTGATGGGAATGCTCTGAAACAGACTGCGGTCATTGTTGCACAACTCCACACATTCACTTCTACATTCATGATCACTGGAGGATGTGTTGTATAAAGCCACACCTCACTTCAACAAAGCTGTCAAAAATATTAGTGTGACACTTCCTCTTTTTTTCAGTATTGGAGATTAAACCCCAGGCCTTCACAGTGAGCTACATCCCCAGACCCTTTTGTTTTTATTTTGAGATAAGGTCTTGCTAAGTACAATAGGCTGGATTCAAACGTGCCTCCTCCTGCCAGAGTTCTGGGGTTGTAGGTGTGCACCATCATGCCCAGTAATGCTTCCACTTTTACGAATGGCACATGTCCACCTTTGGTAATGCTAGAACAGATTATTTTAACTATCATTCCCCCAACATGATGAATCGAAAAACTAGGTGACATATCAAAAATAAACTCCTGTAAGGAAGCACAGAATTAACAAAAAAAGAAGAAGAATTACCACCTTAGTCCATTTTCTGCTATTATAACAGAATAACCCTGGGTGATTTAAAAAGAACAGAGATTTATTAGACTTGTGGCTTTGGAGACAGGGAAGCCCCAGAGCAGGACTATGGCAATGGTGAGGGCCTTGTGCTGCATCATTCCATGTTGGAAGGTAGAAGGACAAGAGAGGGAAAGGCTGAAAGAGCAAGAGAAGACCAAACCCACTGTGATAATAATCTACTCTCACAATGACATCTATTACTAGAGTAATGACAGTCTGTCCATGAAGCAAAGCCCTTGATTAAAGAATAACTTAAAGACTTTTAAAATTAAAAGAATTTATTTGAGCATTCAGCTAGCAAATTGAGGTGGTACCAGTCAGGGGCTAGGAACCTGTCTAGAGAGGCAAAAAAAAAAAGTTTTTATGAAGTATTTGAAGCAGTAAGACAAAGAAAACAGTCTTCATTGGTTAGAGTGAAAAGTTCACACCTAAAGGTTGGTTGGTGGTTTCTGGGAGGTGGGTTTTCTAACTTCGATTTACTGTTTACATTGGCCTTTGGTATTTTTACATAAGAACTGTAAAATGTATTTTATATACCAGCCGCAAATACAAAGCAAAATTAATAAGCACCATTTACCAAAATCATCAAATAAATTATATGTCAAAATCTAGTGATAAACCTAGCAAAAAAAAGTACATGATCCTCACATCAAGAATTATAATACATAGTTGAGGAAAATGTAAAAGGAGACAGAAATGTCATGCCTATGGATTGGAAGTTTGACTTGACAAACTTTCCTCAAAATTAACTACTCTTTATAATGCCACTAGAAATTCCAAAACTTTTCCTTTCTTCCAGGAGTTTGACAGCTGATTGTATTTGTTTTCCATGACCATGAAACAAATTATCATAAACTTAGAAGCTTTAAAACACATACATATATTATGTCACATTTTCCCTGGGTGGGGAAGTCAGGCAGACTTAGATGGGTTTTTGCTCAGAGTTTCACAAGGCTGAATTCAAGGCACTGGTCAGGAAATAGTCTTCATTGCAGAAGGCCACCCTCTTCCAACCCACCCGGCTGGTGGCAGAATTTAATCCCTTTCAGTTGTAGGGCTGAGAGCTCAGCTCCAAGAGGCTGCTATATTTCCCTGCTATGTGGCCTTCTACATAATCAACTTACAACAGAGCAGTTCACTTCTCAAGGCAAGTAGGGCTGAATGCAAGCAAAACTGAGTTTGCTCAATATATGTGTATACATGTAAATGCATTAGGCATATATAAGTATATTAATAACACAATTTTAGTAATATACCCAAAAGAAATATGCATGTATGTGCACCTAGAGGCACATACAGAAATATCCATTGCCACTTTATCTGTTGCACCAAAAATGAAATTATTAAATGTCTATCAAAGAATAATGGAAAAATGCATTGCAGTATAGTCCTAAAGAGGAAAACTACTGAGCAATGACAAAGAATGCATGACAGCAATAGGCAACAAACACAAAAGAATGCAGAAAATACTCTTAATAACGTAAAATTTGAAAAACTAACAAAACTACACTATAATATTTAGGGGTTCATTCTTACATAATACAGTATAATGCAAAGCAAGAAATTATATACCTTAAAAATTAGCATAGTGTCTTTTTTTCTGGGCAAGATAGAATTAATGATGATTAATAAGGAACAAGGAGATTTTAGATGATATCAGCTGGGATAGTAGTTACATTGGTGCCCATGATGTGATTACAATTTATTTGTATGTTTGTGCTTTGAGTACTTTCTATATGCCTTAACCTTCACAATAAAGAGATCTTAATGACATTAAATAACAAATTATTACAACATATATGGACAAATAGTTGTCAAATAGAAAAAGAAAAGATTCAAAAATTAGAAATACAAGACCCGGAGATTTAGCTCAGTGGTTCCGCCACCTGCCTTGCAAGTGCAAGGTCCCGAGTTTGATCCCCAGGTACCAAAAGAAAAAAAGAAAGAAATTGGAATTACAAGTAAATACTTTAGTTAGTCAATCTCAAAAATTAAAGACAGTTCATTTAACTGTACAATAGAAATGTTCAACAATAAGGAAATTTCCATGTGATAGTTATTAGCTAATAAAAGTGGTGAAATGTTAAGTAATATTTGTGATATGAAAACATGCTTATGACATGATAAATGAATAATACAGGTTATGAAACTATTGAGTATGGGAGCAAAGTAAATTCTTGATATATTAAAAGAAAACCCCACAATACAACACTGAATATAAACTGTGATCCATTTTATTTTATTTCATTTTTTACTTATTTTAATTTATATTATCTTTTCTTTTTATAATACTGGGGATCAAAACCAGAGCCTTGTGCTTGCTAACCAAGTGCTCTACCACTGAGCTACACCCTACCCCCAGTGAACCATTTTTTAAAGGAAATCTGTATGTCGATATGTATTTATGCACACATGTAGAAAACAACAGAATGATATATTATTTAGCTCAGTGGTTCCACCACCTACCTTGAAAGCACAAGGTCCCGAGTTCGATCCCCAGTACAAAAAAAAAAAAAAAAATTGAGTTACTATCTCTAAGTGCTGAGATTACAGATGATTTTAATTTTATAATTTTTGGTATGTTTTAAATTTTTTAAAGTGAGCACATATGAGTTATAAATACAGAAAAAAGAACAATCTTTTTAATGATGAGCCAGGACATATGGAGAGTGAAGGTGTGGGGATATCGAGTGGAAGGAGGGTAGATATTTTCTCTTGTTCCTTTTCATCCTCAACTCATTTATTCTATATGTTAGTAGAGATAATTTTTTAAATAAATAAAATGGATCAACCAACAGCTAACCTGTCTGGTACCAGAGAACTGACTCTTTGTACAAATCAGTGCTCAGAGAAGTATAAACATGAAAACTTCAAATAGAAACCAGCAGCCAGTATGACGGAAAGCCAATCTGGAAGCAAATAAAGATTTCTATGCATGACAGTGTATTCTTACCTGTGTGTGTGGAGTCAGTGGTCGTGGCAGCTATAAATCAAGGACAAAATGTGGTGACAAGTCATTTCAAAGTTATAAAATCTCCAGGGATTTCTGGTTCTCGTTGTTCCTTTGCCATTGACCAGAATGTTTTTAATTTTAATCCCATGTCACTATTAACACGAGGATGTGAACAAAAATGCTCTCCAAGGCACCGAAAAAGTGGAAGAAGACAACTAACGCTCCCCCAAATTAGCTCACCTCCTAGGGATAGACAATGACAGCATTACACACCCACCTGATTCTCTCTCCCAGAGTTAATAAAAGTCCTCCATTAATTCCTTGAAGCCAGTGCATTCTCTAGATGGGTGCCCTTTGGTAATTACTATGCCCATGAGGTGACTTAAGATTACAGTCAACTTTTCCACTCGCTCACTCTTTCTTTTCTTTTCTTTTTTTTTTTCCAGAACTGGGGATCAAACTCAGAACCTTGCACTTGCCAGGCAGGCACAGCACCACTGAGCTATATCCCCTGCCCTACTCACTCTTTCTTGGTCCCTCTTTCCTGTTGAGCAGCATGAGCTGCGACCTGTGCCCTGGGACTCCTTGCAAACTGAAGTCAAAGGCAGGAGAGGGGGGCCCCAGAGGACAACTGAGGCAGTGGTGGACCTGCAGGTCTCTTCCAGCATCAAGTTCACACCAGAAAGATTATCTGAAAGAATATTGGACTCCCTGGCTCCCTCCTCAACAATGTGTGGTTAAAATCCAATTAGCAAACACTGAAAGAAAGTTCCAAAGAGACCTGACTTATCTCCATTATGAGCACTACTCTGATTTTTGAAGTATCAACTTTTGTTCTCCTGTTTGGTGCTCTGCTTGAAGGAGACACATCCTGTTGTCACCAATGACCAGGTAACACTGTATTCCTTCTCTGGAGCACCTATTAACATCCTGACTGTACCACAAATAGAATTTGGGAAATGGTAGTTTAAGCTCACAGAGAATTAATTCTTTGCCCTAATATTGGTTAATATTTGCCCTTCTTTTACTTTTAAAGAAACAACATGCTAATTTACATGGATTAGCTCCTTTAAATCTCATAAAAATCCTACAAGACAGAGGTTGTTATTGGATCCCCAAGTCACAATAAGGAAAGCGAGACTTGGGAAAGTTGAGTAACAGGCCCAGAGTCACACAGCTGGGAATAGGAGAGCCAAGGTTTGGTCCGTTAGTGACACCAGGATAGATTTATCTCCCACTACACTTTAGGATAACCCCTAATTATTTTTTTTTATTTTCAAAATGCCAAAATGACCACATCATGCTGGAAACTCATTGCAATAGCAGGCCAATTCCTAAACCATTTTAGGCGAAGGAGCCCAGACACCCAGAGCATTTCAATTTTAAGAAAACACAAGAAGAGGGGTTCACTTGCTGGAGAAAGGCACAGAGAAGAAATCAAGTTGCTTTTGTTTCTGTTTTGTTTTGTTTTGCTTTGCTTTGTTTTGTTTCATTTTGTTTTTGTTCTAAACATACAACTCACACTCTTTAAAAGTGGAAAACATTTTGCATGCATGGGTTTTTCCAGGCTAAATGTTAGAGCAAGATGCTTATGCCATCATTTAGTCAGAACATATGTCATTAAAGAAAAAGAGGGTTGGGGTTCCAAGGAGGCTCTCTACAGAGGGAGAAATCTCTAGACAATCACCCAGCCATTAAGGAGGATCTCAGCAAATCAGCAAATGTCTCTACCCTTCCAAATTGCCCATCTAACCTCTGAGCACAGGGGATCCTTTGCCTGCATTCTGCTTCATCCAGTGTGGACACAACCCTGGGTCTGACAGTCATCCTTCCAATCCAGCTACGGTGAAGTGCTCTCACAGCCCTGGCAATGTTCTCTTGTGCACCAAAGGAAGTGAATAATAATTAAAGGGCCCTTTGGACAATATCCTTCTATCTGAGGAATCATATACTCAAATAATCTAATTTGTAAAACCTCTTCACTACCTTCCTGCCCAGCTTCCATTTTCTTTTGCATATATTTTCACCACTCAACTAATGATGGATAGAGGGAATTAAGACATGGTTGATTGCATCTCATAAAGGCACTTGGAGGCATTAAAGATCGCTAGCATCTTTTTTCTTCCCAACACCTTCTAATGTAATGTGATCTCTGAACACATGTGTAAGACACATATTGATATTAAAAGCTGTATTCTATAGAGCCTAATAAAAAGGATGCCACATCAAAAACCAGAGTTAACACCTAACATGTCCTGTAATCATTTAAAGGATTAGGATAAAGGAACTAGTGTGGGGCTGATGCCACCAAATTGCCTTCTGTCACTCCCTCTACCCGTAACAGTGAAGATAAACAGCCTTAGAGAGATGGTGGGACTGCAGTGCTCAAAAGATATGAGGGCCACACAGCAACACATTTTGTCACCAGTCACCCCCAGCTATTTTTGAAACTATAAACAAATGCATGGAATGATGAAGACTCTTGGTACATTCTGTATGTCCTCTAGAAGCAAAATCCTGTTGAGGACATTTTTCTGTACTAAATCAACCACTCAACCTTATGACCTGTTATGTGGAACCTAGAGCTGCAGATCGTTGGTTTAAAAATGAACCAGCAACATCTCTTTAGAGGCAGAAGAGTACGGTGGCTATGTTCTTGGGCTCTGTTATAGACTTCCTGGGATCATATGGCCTTACTGGGTGACCTTGGGCAAGTTATTCAGCCCTTCATAACCCATTGTCCTCACCATGGGATGGGGACTCAATAACAGCCCTTACGTTCTACAATGTTTGAGATGTTTAAAGTAGCTAGTCCATGGGCCAGGGATTTAGCTCAGTGGTTCCACTGCCTGCCTCACAAGCGCAAGGTCCCGAATTCAATCCCCGGTACCAAAGAAAAAGAACCCACAATAAAGTAGCTAATCCATGAAAATGAGCACATTTTCTTTTGAAATGTGAATGAGGAACAAATATCAACTAGTATCATTAGAACAAAGAAGAAATACTATGTTCACTTAAGCAACTATTTCCCAAATTCTATCCCATGGAACAAGCAAAATGTTAAGAAGGAACAAAAGATTATCTGTTCAGTGAGAGACGTTGTGTGCATAAGCAAAGTTGACTTGGTTTCTACTTCTCTATGACTTCAATAGGTTAGAGAGTTTGTGAGTATCTCGTGATTGACTAGAATTTTGTAAACTCAATTTGGAAATGATGAGCTAAATAAACCTGCAAATGATATGTACAGCACATTCAAAAAGCATCTAAGGATGAATGTTGTCAAGAGCTTTAGCATGAGGTCAAAGTAGAAGCAGGATGCCAAGTGTTTTGGTGCACACCTGTAATCTCAGACTCTGGAGAACTAAGCCAGGAGGATCACAAGTTTGAATACTCCCTGGGCAACTTGTGAGGATCTGCCTCAAAATAATAAATAAAGAGGTTGGGGATGTAGCTCATTAAGAAGGCCATGGTTTCCAGAGAGAGAGAGAGAGGGAGAAAGAGATATCCAGGATAGCAATAAAGCTGACTCCAAATTTAAAGGAATGGTGGGAAAGTGCAGAGGTCAAGTTAGATGAAGAAAGACTCAGAAAGGAATCTTGGGTACAAAGAAAATCTCCCCAAAGATTAAGAAGTCATATGAGGAATAGAAATGGTAAAAACTTGAACTATGTTCTGATCGCTCAAGAGAAATATGATTTAATGGCAGTAATAGCCAGTGCTGATTTAAAAGGGAATAAAGCTGTGGATTTCCCCATATGGCTCTAAAACTAAGCTCCGCCCTCAAGAAAAATCTCCCTGAGCACTCCTGAGACCCAGGAGACCTCCCATAAAACCCTAAATGGAGATCCTAGAGACCAGGTCAATATTAACTCTCTTCCTCCACCTCGGGGCTCAAACACCAGCCAGCATGCCAGGTGGAAATCCTAGGTCAGGTCCCAGGTTCCGTGCCCAGCAAAGGAAAGGACTCGCCACCCACAGACATCTACTTCACTTCTCTGGGAACCCAGGTCTGACCAAAAGTGACCAAATCCAGCTCGGCATCACATGAAGCTCTGGATGATTTCTGACAATTCTGAAACCCACTTGGCACTTTCAGGGAATGAAATCCTACCACCCACAAATTCTCCTCTTAAAAGCAAGTGTATTGCTAGAAGCAGAACACAGTGGAAGAGCCTAAAAGTGTGTGGCAATAATCAGTTTATTTTACTAAGTATATGGAGAAGATGACTATTTTAGAGAAAGGGGTGGCTCTCATTGGCTGGTTTTAAAGTTATCAGTCTCATTTCACAGAACTGAATTGAGCACAAAATGTGATCTACCATGGTGTGTCATTCATTCATAGCAAATGGCTTCCATTTCTTTGAAATTAGAATGAAAAGTAAAAATTCATGGAAGAAAACACACTCGCCATCCAGGAATCCTGGTGCATTCTCTGTGGGCCCAGAGTCCACCCAAATCAGAGTGGAAGATACTCTGAGAATGAGCTTATTCTTAAGTAAACCCCTCACCCTCCAAGAAGCCAAGACAATAGTAAAACACCAAAGTTTTTAATAATGAGGGCAAATTCTGATGAACAGAAAAGGTGACACCAACTCCCACTGTTTCCACAGATGAAGCCGGTAACACTCTAAGGAGGCCTTTTCTTTACAAAGAAACATGTCTTCCTAAAGAAGGAGGGATGCCGCCGATTAAGACATTTCCCCAGCATTTGCTAACCTACTTATAGGCATCATTGCTCCCTTGGGCCTTGGGACCCCTCCACCTTCCTGAACGGAGTAGCTGAATAGGTAAATGGGTTATATCAGGCCAGGAAATCAATGTGTATACTGTGTTCTCAGCCACAGATGAGCATGTCGAAGCCATTTTATTATAGCTCTAGGAGCTGTATTGATCCAGCTGTAACTACTCAGAGGTGGCCAGCAATCCAATGAGGATGCATCCTTCTGTCCATCCAGCCACCTCTTTCCCCCAGTAGCGCTCAGAGAGCAAGCGTTTGCAGATTGGATTAATTTAATGTTTGCTTAATCAAAACTGACTACCCTGGAACTTAAATGCTATTAATTACTAAGAGAATCCAGAACTAGTCCTCTAACACTGTGAGGCCAGGGAGGAACAGCAGCCACGCAGAGAAGAGGCGCTCTGAGGGAGATTCTGTTTGTCTTTCTTTCCAGTTGTTCATCTTGCTTCCTTCTCCATCCGCTTCCTTCACCACCCACTTTCCCCTCACAGCCTTCTAAAAAACTACTTGCTGCTTTTGTTTCTGCTCTTTGCGACAAATATGCTACATGCATTTGAATGTGCAGGCTAGAAAAACAGAGGGCTTGGCCCTCATGTCCTGGCAGCACACACCACTTCCTTCTCCAGTCTGCTATGTTCAAGTAGCACCCTGCTCTCCATCTAGTCAGTGATGTAGATGGCTCTTTTCTAGAGCATCTAGTATGCCTCAAGGACAGGGACTCCTCCATATCAATCTGTGCCTCGCCTCCGGAATGCAGCCCTATGCCTGGCACACTGAAGACAGCAGGAGGCGCTTGCTGAATTGTATTTCCTGAGAACATCACGGCCCCTGCCATGGGTTTTGTTTACAAAGTTCTCTGCTGCCTTGAAACTTCCCCAGAGACAGTGGCTCATGAGCTTAAGTTTAAGTGTCACTTCCTTCAAATCCACTACCTTGCCTGTCCTTGGAAAGACAGCAGTCTGTTTCCAGAACCAAGATCCAGTGCCTATCTTGCTTATGGATTAAATGCCACCCAGGGAGGAACATGAGAAGGTGTTTCGGCCTCCACATCTACTGCACTATTTGGCTAAAGTGTGACCCAGAGCCACAAAAATGCCACACAGAGGGCTACTATGAGCCAGAGGGATAGTACTAAAGCCTAAAATGTGTGCTTTGCCCCAGAAATGCCAGCGGCCATTTGTCTAACTTCCATTTCTCTGAAGTTTGTTCATATACCATCTCTCTTTCATACCTCACCACTAGCAGTGAGTGGCCCCATGTATGGTGCACAGAAAACTCTGCTCTCCAAGGAATTCTTTTGCTGGGCACTCCTCAAAGCAGGAGCCCTCTGCAGAGCTGTTGCTTCTCACTCCCAGCTTCTACTAGGGGGCCATCAGCCATTGTCACAGGGGTCACAAACTCAAATGCCTACCAGGACACAGCAGGCAAAGTAACTGACCAAATCAAGTAGCGCATGTGTCAATGCAGATTGTGAGGACCATAGCAAATTAGGCAGAACTTGCCCCTCTGCAAGGGGCTGCTGTTACTCAGCTTTCCCTCTCTCCACACAGAGCACAGGCTCAGTATGAACAAATCTTACTTCTGCATGACATCTCCCCAGTAGGAAATGCTGGAAACCAATCAATCTCTAGAACATACTTGTGTCTTTCCAGTAAGGTCTAGAGTTGGTCAATAATATTGTACCGGTGTTAATTTTCTTATCTTAACAATGTGCTAGGATCACATAAGATGTTATCTTTAGGGGAAGCCGAGGGACAAATACACAGGAACTGTGGGTGCTGTTTGCAACATAATTTCAAAGCAAAAAGTTAAATGCATACATATACGTACAGAGAGAGAGAGAGAGAGAGAGAGAGAGAGAGAGAGAGAGAGAGAGAGAGAAGGGAAAAACTCAATAAGCCGTAAGTTTCCTCTCCTGTTTGTTGACACCCTTTGCTACATTCATCCAAATGAGGTCATGGCCATGGTGCCCCATAGGCCAAGCAGGACAAGGACCTCAAGATCTGGCCCAACACCCTCCACACGTGGCCAAGCTCACCTGTTGACCCATGTCTAGAACCTGTCCTCTGGAGGTGACACCGGCTGCAGATTTAGTTCACTGAACTCCCACCTTTTCCAGATTTCTGAAATGAAATGAGCACTACACCACACTACACTTACTAATTCATATGCATTTTGCACCAATAATTCTTGCTTGATGAATAGAGCACCCAGCTTACAATTCAGCCATGGTGTGGTAAATTACACTGGCCGGATTAACTGTACAAAGAACATGTCTCAAAACAATGATTTCACTTCAAGCTAAGGAGGAACAAGCGCCCTTTCTTTCATTTCTAAATTACATTTTCAATCATAAATATTGAGAATTACATTTCTGATCACCGCTGTCACCCTATGAATAGTGGCACATAAGCGCCACAGACACACCAGTTTTTACAAAAGGAAAACAAGGGACATTAGAACACACAAACCACTTTAAGTTTTAAAGGACTCGTTTCCCCAGCCCACAGATTATAAAAAGATGGCACCCTTTGGAGCTTGTACAGCCAGGGAGTGGCCATTGCACTTGCACATAGGTTATTAAACATAGTAAACTATTCTTCTGGATGTATTATATCAACTTTTATGTATGAGCTGTTCCAAGTGTTTACATGGCCATTACTATCGAGAGGTCTTCTGCATGAAAGATTCCTGAAACATCTGAGCTTTTGACTGTACAACAAACAATAGTTTTTAATGTGCAGGTAGGCTAGGAAGCTCACCTTCCTCTCAAATAATAACCAAATTTCAAACTATAAAGATAGACCATTCAAAGGAAAAAAGAATGAGAAGTTCTGATTACTTGGCTGAGGCATTGTAGGAAAGAGTCAGGGCTGGGCCCATGATCTCAGTTGGGAGAAGGAAAGGATAAAAGAGGCTATAGAAATGCATGACTAGAAGCAGAGTTTGTCTGAAAGACTCAGATGGTGAGCTAGTTCAGTTGTAGGTATTTCAAATTAAGATGAAAATAGAGAATTTGCCAGCTGGGCATCGTAGAACATGCCAATAATCCCAGTACTGGAACGTGGTATTCAGCTACATCAGAGAACTTATTGAATCAGTGAAGAGCATAGACAAGTGTCTGCTATCTTTTCCAGGAGAATCAAAGTACACCGGGGTGCTACTTTGGGGATGAAGGGACCCAAGCCTGCAAAGACAGCAGAGAAAGAGAAGCAAGAAATAGGAAGCTGGGTGTGGTGGCACATGCCTGAAATCCCAGAACACTGGGAGACTAAGGCAAGAAGACCTCAAGTTCAAGCCCAGGCCAGGTAATTTAGCAACTTAACATGACCTTGTCTCAGAATAAAATGGCCTGGGGGTGTAGCTCAGGGTAAAAGCCCTGTGTTCAATCCCCAGCTTGGTTAAAAAATAAAAATAAAAATAAAGAGTCAGCATCCAGAAGGAAGCTCCCCACCTCCATCCCAGGCTCCTAGGGCAGTGAAGCTCAGCCAGTCCCAGCACCCAGAAGGAAGCTCCCCCGCCTCCATCCCAAGCTCCTAGGGCAGACAAGGTGAGCTGCTCAGGCACCAGAAGCACCACCCCCACCCCACCCCCATGGAAATGAGAAGACACATAAATAAGCCTCAAAAACAGACTTCCAGATCACCTACAGCAACCCCAAAGGGAAACGAGATGGAACACTCTGATACTCAACCACCTGGACTCTCTGAACTGGCAACAAAAGAGGATCTGAGAAAAATGAAATCAGAAATAATTACTCAGATAACACCAAAGATTTTGCTCATGGTGCAAGACATGATTAATAAATCTAGAGCGGACTCAGATAAAAAAAATAGAGGATCTGAGGAACACGATGGAAGCCCAACATAGGAAACAAATGGAATCCATAAAACAGATACAAACAGATTTCCAAGAGATTAAAAACTCCATTGAAAGTCTGCACAGCAGAATGAACCAATGTGAGGATAGAATTTCACATATAGAAGATAAGATTGCAATTAGTGAAGAGGAAAAGAAAAATTGCTTTAAAATTGTAAGGGAACATGAGAAATCAATCCAGCAGCTCCTAGACGATGCAAAGAAGAATAACATAAGACTGATTGGAGTCAATGAAGAAAGAAGAGCGAGTGCAGATGACATAAAAAAACTGTTCACAGAAGTGATGGCAGAAAACTTCCCAAGGAGGGGAAAAGAACTTGACATACAGATATGTGAGGCATTTAGGACTCTAGCTAGCCTTAATCAAAAAAAATCTACACATAGGCATATAATAGTTAGGATTCCAGAAATCCAACAGAAGAATAAAATTCTACAACCAGTGAGAGAAAAGAGACAAATCACATACAAAGGAAAGCCCATCAGAATCACAGCAGACTTCTCAATGCAAACCCTCAAGGCAAGAAGAGCTTGGAGTGATGTATTTCAACCCCTAAAGGAAAACGGCCTCCAACCCAGATTGATGTACCCTGCAAAACTATCTTTCAAAATTGATGGAGAAATAAGATACTTTCATGGTAAAGAGCACCTCAGGAACTTCATGAATACCAAACTGGCATTCCAAAAAATTTTAGACAATACCCTAGGAAAAGACAATGAGGATAACAACCCCAGGAACCCCAGCAGAATGAATCCATTGGGTGTGACAAATTAAACGCAAAAGGGGGAGAACCCAACAAAAAGAAAAAGTCATGACAAGGCTTTTAAAACTTTTGACTTCATCTCCCTAATGAGTGTATAATTCAATCTTATTATTGTACTGATTAGTATTTTTCTGATTCTAGAATTGCACACCATTCCTTGTGCTATACTGGCTATTTATCATCTTCTTATGTCTACATTTTAATTGGGTTGTTTATTAATGAGCTCTAAGAATTCTTTATATATTCTTCTCATAGGTTATATGCATTGTAAACATGGTCTGTTTAAGGACTACTTTTCATTTTAATGATGTCATTTAAAGTTCTAAATTTTGATGGAATCTCATTTATCAATTTTTTTTTCTTTTATACATCATTTTTTTTGTATCCTAGGTAGTTCTTGCTTACCCTGAATTCATAAATATTTTCCCTTATAATTTCTTCTTAAAGTTTTATACTTTAAGAATAAAGTATATATATGTATAAAGTTTTATACTTTCTTATTTAGGTTCATAGATCCCTTCAAGTTATTTTCATGTATGGATAAAAAGGGTTGAGGTTAATTTTTTATATATGGATACCAGGTGTTCTAGTGCCATTTGCTGAAGACACTATCTCTTCCTCGCCTCTTGAATCGAGTTTATATTCTATAAAATGCTAATGTTAAATAATCTTGCAAAACTCAGTGGACCATATATGTGTGGTTCTATTTCTAGATTCTCTCTTTTATTCAAATGATCTATATGTCTTTCTTTACACCAACACTGCCTTGATTACTGTAGCTTTAGAAGAAGTCTTAAAATTGGGTGCTAAACATCTTCCAACACTGTTTTTGTTTTTGTTTTTGGCTTTTCTGGGTCCTTTGTACTCCTACATAACTTTTAAATTTCGATATCCAGTTCATCATTTATAGCAAGTATACACAGTCCTGAATTTTTATATATACCTTGTGTTTTCTAATCCTGCTAAACTCAAGTACAAGTTCTAGGGGCTCCTAGACATGTCTTAGTATTTTCTCTGTAGATGATCATTTCATCTACATATAAAGATTTTGCTTCTGCCATGCCAATCCTATTCTAGTTGTGTCATTTCATTGCCAGACTATTTTGGTTTAGACCTATGTTTCAAAGTCTAATGGACAGATGAAGAGTAGGCATATATGCCCTTGTTCCCCACTTTAGGGAGAAAGCATTGTATCATCTCCATTCATAGAAGGAGTTTTTGTTGGAAGTATGGAGTACATGTCTTTGATCTGTTGAGAAGGTTCTGTTCTACTTCTAGTCTCCTGATAGATTTTACCATGAACAGCTGTGGAATTTAGTCCAATACTCTTTCTCCAACTAGTGACAGGATCATATGGCTTTCTCCTTTCCTCTGTTAAAATGATTACTTTTAGGGGTGGATCTCCCAATGCTGAACCAACACTGCCATCCCTATAATAAAACCACTTTCTACATACTGCCAGATCTGACTTCTGAGAGTTTGTTTTGTTACACAAATTTCTATCTATGTTCATACTTTTTTCTTCTATTATCTTTATCCAGTTTTGGGATTAGCACAATGTTGATTTCCTAAAATGAGGGGAGAAGTGTTTCTTCTTTTTTCTGCTTTAAATGTTTGATATAATTTATCAGTTAAAATGTTTATGAGCCTGCTGTTGTCATATAGGTAGGTTTTCAAGCTAGGAATATACTTTCTTTAATAGGTGCTATTCAAATTTTATATTTCCTCCAGAGTTAGTTTCATAAATTTGTCTTCTTAGTTACTTCTTAGAAGTTGTCAAATTTATTTCAAAAAAGATTTTTGTAATATGATTTCTATATCCTTTTAAATTCTGTAAAATCTGTGGCAATGTCTCCTAGATCTTAATATTGTAATTTTAAAAATGTATAACTGATATTGTGTAACAGGAAGAAAAGGTCTAAAAGAGCAGGGGAATTGGAAGGGGTGGGGGAAGGGTAAAAAGGGAAAGGAAAAAATTTGAGAAGAGGAAAAAAATGGGGAAATAGGGAAGGGTGGAGGGGGTGAGGAGAGGGCAAGGGAAGGGAAAAAAAATAAGAACCAAGAGACTCATGTAAAGGTACAAGATCCCAATGATGAATGTAACTGTATTTTATACCTAAAATGGACCAATAAAGTCAATGGGGAAAAAAATAAAAATAAAAGCTTATCATCATACATTCAAAAAAATAAAAACATAAAGAGTAAGAGAGTTTGCCTACAAAGAAGACACCAAGCAGTCCCCTCAGTCAATAAATTGTATCCTTCAAAACATGTACTCCCAGAGTCTCCAGATATGATGCACACTAAATCCAACTCTTCTCTGGATCTACAGACCAGTGGAGCACGTGGATGAGACATCCATCCATTAATTACACTAATCTTGCCACCTCACTCCCACCTGGCATAGATGTACTAACCTCCCCACCAGGGAAAACTAATCCATAGCAAAGTTACATGTGGAATATACCATATCACAAAGATTAAGCCCTTAGTATAATCTTGCAACCCTTTATTGCAGAGTTCCCTGCTTCTGAACATATAGTCTTGCCATTTCAAAGGCCAAAGAAGTTTTTAAATATAAAGTTTTGCAGGCTGTAATGTGGAAGTATTTGCATGCTCTGCCCAGATCCCCTTGGCACCCACACCCCAGGGCACGCATCAGAGTATTCTGCAAGTGTGCACCAGAGAGGTAATGCCCTGGAGCAGCTCTCCACCTAGGAAAGATGGGAGTTGCTGGATTAATACCCAGGGATCTCTTCCCTTAGTTGAATGAGTCTATCTGGCTTTACACTCAACAGATCCCCAACTGCACAGAGCAAAACCTGTATCTGCTTCCTTCCCTTACCTTTCCCAAGCCAGTTGAGACAAGGACCCAAAGACTGGCTGTGTTAGGCAAGGCTCTCCAGAGAAGAAACAGAACCTGACAGAGATTTTAAGGAATTAGTTCACTTGATCATAGAGGCTATCAAGTGCAAAGTCTGCAGGAGCCCTGGAGACACAGTGTTGTTGTTGAAGCCTGGACACTGTCTACTGCCAGGATTCCCTTTTGCTCAGGGAGGTCTGTCTCTTGTGCTGCTCAGAACTTCAACTGATTGGGTGAGGCTCACCCACATCACAGAGGACAATCTGCTTTGTTCAAAATCCACCCACTCAAATGTCAGTCTCACCCAAAAACATACTAGAAGAAACATCCAGAACAATTTGAACCAGATACTTGGACATCATGGCCCAGGCAAGTTGACATATAAAATTAATCATCACACTTCCCTCCCCCATTCCCTACCAGTGTGTCCAGGATCATTGCTCAAAGAAACAACTTGCATTCTGTTCTGCCTCTGGGGGAATCAGACTTAAAGACATTACATTTTGAGTATAGTATGATTTAGAAAGTAAATGCAAATATATAAATCATCAGCCCTCTTTTAAAAGCCCAGTGGCCTATGAAAGAGTTTGACCCACAGTTTGGGAACCACTGTGTCACAGGTGGTAGAGTTTAATGTCTGGAAAGGCCTACGCAGTGGCTGAGCAGTGTCAATATAGATGCTCCCGGAGTCATCGATCATGATTTTACAAAGACCACAGCCTTCTTAACAGTGACACGGGTATTAGGACCACATCGCAAAAAAAAGTCCCTCTCTACTTGTTTGCGTGCAGTCTCTACTGGATCAAGACTCTTATCTGAAACCCAACCCGGTGCCAAAAGCAGCAATGATTCCATTTAAAAACAACACCTTTATCCAAGGGTTTAGAAAACGTTCACAAAAGAAAATATATTTTTGACATCCCTAAAAATACACGATCATATTCTCTGTGGCAAGACAGAACCAAATGACTCATTGAAGTCATAAAGATGGCAAATTATAGTGCGGCTGTCTTGGAATGAAAATTGCCAGAAGATGGGTGTTTGGTTGTCCCGAGCATCCGGGCTGTCATCTGCCCCATCATGAGACCTGAATCATGTGAAGTTGAAGATCATCGCCTCCTCTTTGTGTTTCATTAGCAGATATCAGGTTAATAAAAAGTTTAAAAGTGGACTCCCTTCCCCTAAGATTTATTAGACCTCCTCCGTGGTGGGGCTGATCCGGGAATGGCAGCCGACACTCTCATTTCTCTAGAGCTCTCTCTGTCATCTCCCTCTGTGGTCCCCGAAGTCTGCCAATTAAAGACCTCCTCCATGACATTCCACTGCTGAAATTATGCACACATACATCATGGTAATAAGAGAAGATTGTTATGTTAACCTTCACTGTGCAACTCTTTTTCTTTTGTGAAAAATATGAAAAGCATTCATTTGTCTGGCACCAAGGAAACGATTTCCCAGCAGATGCCTGGGAGGCCCACAGGACATTGCCCCTTCCTGGTGGTTATGTCCTCAGTGCCTCTTGCACCAGCAGGTATTACTCAACTCCCAACACAGAGCAACCAGGCCATAAAGCAGGCGGCATTACGTCAGAGACAGGATGCTCTGAAATAAATGGGGAGCTGGTTCGATCTAGAGGAACATTTTTCCATGTTTAACCAAGCAAAACTAGAGACATTACTGAGCACACAGTCTCAAAGGTCAGTTTGGAAGGAGACCAGTTCTGGGGAGGGGAGATTCAGGCTTTCTACAGCAACGTGTAGAAGCGGCCCCACAGTGGCTGGAGTTTGGCTGGCAGGATGAGGAGGGGCTGGTGTGCAGCAACTGTGAATTCCACTCTGATGTGAAAGATTACATCTCTTAGGCCAAGACCCTGGTTGCAGGTCCCTGCAGCAGCCCTGGACCTGAGGCTCAAGGTGACCACTGCGGTGTGGCCTCTCACCTCAGTGAAAATCTTCATGGCCTGGGCTCAAAATCTCATAGAGATTTAGCTCTAACCAAAATAAGCCAGAAAGAGAATTCTTTATCAACAACAGGATAAATATTAACAATGCATTCATAACTTATATCCACATGTTAACTTTAGAAGACAATATTAATTGAAAGATCTGAAAAAGAAAACCTAGGCATGAACTGAGCTGTTTCTATGTTCGGTCAGCCACAGTTAGCTAACCCAAGGCTGGGGTGCCCCCAGCTGATGACTCGGGATGACCTGCCATCCGGAAGCGGCACCTCACCCAGAGACCAGCTCTCTTCAGAGTCCAAGTGGGGATGCCAGACTTGGTCAAAAACTCCTAAATGCCTGATGTTTAAGGCTGCAACTCAAATAGATCCCCTCTGTTGGACAAGCCTATACCTCAGAAAAAAATGCTGTTTCTCTACAATTATATTGATCTAAGGGAATTAAATATTTCAAGAAATGAAATAAAAATGTCTGAGTTGAATAGGTTGATGGTAGAGGACAGAACACAATTTCTCTCATCACTGATTTCACAATCAGAATGAAATTTCAGTCTAGTTCACTCCAGAGCCATCCACTTGCCCTTAAAATATGGGTATGTCTTGTAAGACAGTCCTAAAATAACAAATTGCACTTGATTCTACTGAACTCTCTGCACATGTCATTTTTTAAAAGTCATTTTCTTATTTCCTACTTTTACCTCCTTCAGAATACAAAGGACTGTAGCCAAGAGTGGTGACATAGGCCTGTAATCTCAGCACTATGGGAGGCTGAGGCAGGAGAATCACGGGTTTGAGCCCATTCTGGGCAACTTAAGAAAAACCCTGTCTCAAAATACAAAGTGAAAAAAGGCTAGGGACATAACTCAGTGTGAAAACCTTAGGTTCAATCCCCAGTACAGGAGATATAGATACAGGTAGGGATAGGAAAAGGGGTAGGAGTAGAGACAGAGGCAGAGACAAAGAAATGAAAGAGTGGATTCCTATCTCTTTAACCTCAGGTGACTGGTCACCCTGATTTGCTTGGGAATTCGGGTGTTTCCCAGTATGTGAACTTTTCATGCTAAAACTACACTTGGTAGCCAGTCACCTCCTTTAAGTAAACACACTTAAATCTCAGCTTAAGCTTACAAAAACACGATCAGTTAAACACAGTTGCATAGTTTGCAGAAACAACAGTGTGGAGGAAATAGAAACCTCTGCTCAGGTTTCTGAGCAGAGGTGAGGCCAGGTCAACACTTTTGGAGAGTGATTTCTGAGAAGACTGCAGGCTTTCAGACGCTATAGCACATTCCGAAGCATGAATTGATAAGGGCTCAAGTGAAGAGAGGAAAACAAGGGACAGAGTGGGCAGACCCTTCTCAACAGAGGTCTTGCAAATTGTTCCAGTCTTGTACTTTAATAGGATTTTCTCCAGTTACCTGCAGCTTCCATCAGAAACAATACTCTTGGGGCCGGGGATTTAGCTCAGTGGTTTTGCTGCCTGCTACGCAAGGGTAAGGACCCGAGTTCGATCCCCGGTACCAAAAAAAAAAAAACAGAAGCAATACTCCACCTGAGTATCCAACATGGAATGTCACCCCGGCCCTGGTAGATGCTGCCAGAGCAGTGTCTCATTATAGGGGGGTTTTTTTATTAGAATAAAATAGAAACAGTTAAGAGTATAGAACCAAAATATCCCAACATACTCTTTATAGGCAAAAAATAAATAAAATCAAATTCAAGATTCTGTCATCTCAATAACACTTAGAATCCTTAAGCTTGTGATCTTTTAAACGCCAGAGTTCAGTGAGCATCTACACACAGAGAAAGTGGGCCTTGAAGGTGGAAATCGGCCATGGGCTGGATCCATATCCATCACCCACCTGCCTGGGCTTTTATAGGCAGGCAGCCCGAGAGGCCTCCACAGGGCAGTACACAGGTGCATAGCAATGAGTCCAAATTAGACTTTTCTTCTCTCAAAAGGTAGAGCTGGAAAATGGAGAATAATAATAACCATGAGGAGCAGGAGGAGGACCCACTAATCCTGAGTGCTCACAATGTACCAGGCATTCTGCTAATCATTTCTCATGTTGTCCCGTGCCTTGTGAAGATGCCCTTCGTATGGGTGTCACTTTTCTGTTATGCAGCCTAGTTCCTTGCCTCCCCTCATTCTCACAACAGGTATCCTGGTATTGTCACTGCCATCTTTGGACACAGGAGCACACTGCGGTTCTACAAGATGCAAGATCCTGGCAGAGCCCAGCTTGGCCTAGGTCTAATTCCACAGCCTTGAACCCCACTGCCTCCCTTGAGTGACCCAGTACCCCAGCCCTTTTCTACCTCTCTCTGAGCTGCCTGTGCTGGCAACAGAGGATGAGCAAGCAGGACTGACAAGAGGGTCCCCTGCAGATGAGCAAGCAGGACAGACAAGGGGATGGTAGGGCCTGACTTGTGCCTGTACCCTGCTGTGATGCAAACTTGAAGTGCTCTGAACTTGAGTGCATGTGGACATTCTTGGCAGAACCAGGCAGATCTCTTTGAGGGACGCTTTGACCCATGAAAGCACCCACATGACCAGCCCACCTAAAGCCTGGGATACATCCTCCATGACCTGTTTCTTCTCTTTCCTTCCAGCCCACTGTGACTGATCATGGAGCTGGCAGACCACACTCCAGGAGGTGACTGATGGGTATCACCTTCCAGCAACAGCCCAGTGAGGAAACCCATGCCCCATCTTCTTGCACTTGTTTAAGTTTATTTAATGTTTGAGCCTTGCCTGTTCAACCTCGAAAACATCTTACCCATGTATATACTGTGTTCTGAAGAGCTTCCTTGGACACTATTTATTAGTCACTTTGATCTCATTCATCATACACGAAAATCTCCAACAAGCACCAAGAGTCCTCCCCCCAGGGAAGACAGTAAAATTCTGCCCAAGCCCCCATTTCCCACAGCTTGGGCCGCTGGTGCCATGGGTTCAAAAATGTAATTAAAAGAAGACTGTCAATTTCACTGTTGTCAAAATGCCGTGTCATCCCCCTGAAGGAGAAGTGTGCTTTCATCAATTTCCCCCTCCATGCCAAAGTTTTGGAGAGACCCTTCACTTTATAAATCAACTCACAGCTTAGAACATCCTGGCAGCCCCTTCAAGGAACCGATGGGAATGACAGGGAAAGAGAGGATAACCATCATAGCTTGACTGGATACAGGTGTTTGCGTTTACAGACGAACCGCAAACGCCTGGATCTTTGACAGGCGTTGATGCTATCAGTGAATCGCAGCTATTATTGGCTCCGGTCGCCAAGGGCTGGGGGGCCCTTCCCTTAGCAACATCTCTGAGGCTGATAACATTTGGCTGAACTTTTCAGATCATAACCTCCCTTCTGACTTTCTGCAGTCAAATCCGCCTAAACTGATCAGAAGAAGAGACACGCAGTGGGAAGACAAGTAAAATATTATTGACTGCAGTGTTTCATGTCTATTAGGAAGAAAGAGCAAAGAAGGGAGGGAGAATCTCACAGCTTGACAGGCTTCAAGATAATCAGGGGAGGAATCAGGACTGCACAGTAACCCTCAGTGAAGCTGGAAAGCACTGGCTTACAAGAGGTCATTGTTCTGTGTAGAGAACAAACAGGGTGCCCAGCAAACAAGGGCACAATTGCACTTCTGCACGGGAGCTCACTACTCCTCTTCTCCTCCTCCTGGTCGGCAGCCCCAGCTCCTGCAGCAAAGCAGGGCATGGGAAACAAAAACAGAGAGCACTGTGGCTTGAGGAAGAGGAGGCTCCTGCTCTTGCTCATCCTGAAGGCTTTAGTCTCTGGATGCAACAGCCTGTGCTGGCCTCTCTATGCACCCATGACGCCTCTCTGCAAGGCAGGGAGGGATCTGTAGGAACAGGCCATGCTGCTCTTGAAGAATCCCTCTTTGGCAACTGGTATTTTCAATTTGCATTTCATTTCCTGGCACCGGTGTGTATTTGGGGGCATGGTGGCTAGAACGGCCTCCACTTGCACCAAATGACCCTGAGGTCAGTCGCCAAGACCTCCTGGGACTCCACAAATGAGACACTGGATAGAGGACATACTTCTCACTGCCCCAAGATCACCAAGGAAGACAATAAACCCCATCTGATTACCAAGTTGCAAGATTAAGTTTGCCATCTGATGCAGAGGCCAAAGTCTCAGATATAGATTCAGCCAAAACAGGGTTGCCAGCCCCACAACCATTTTTATTCACCCCTTGGATTCATTAGCAAAGGGACTAACAGGCACTACTCAACTAGGCCCCAGGAAAATCCACGTAACATTCCCCATCATTGTATGGGTATGATTCACCACAGAGCTAACTCTCTTTGGGGACCAAGTCTATTTTCTTCAAACATATTTATACTTTGTATATCAGCAGTCTTATCCGCAGCAAGTGGTTTTCTGAATGCCCATGAATTTATCCTTCAATTAAGGAAACACACATGACCCTGGAATCGTGTAGCTTTGTTAAACAGAACTGCCTACCCTGCTGAGAGAAGGGACCAGGTGACCTTTGTACAAAACACTAAAAGGTGAGACCCAGAATCAGAAGATGGCAATACTAGGAAGAAGTCATCATTTTCAATTATTTACTCCACTGGTGGAGAAACTGAGGCATGTGGCAAGGAAAAAAAAGATGCTTGAGTTTACACATAGTAAATTCCCCTGTGTCCTGCCTCTGGCTCACAACACATTCAGACATGAGCCCATTTATGCTCCAGACATGCCCAGAGCAAGGCCTCACCCAACAGGAGTGCTCACCTTCTCCCTAAGACCTTGCCAGGCTCTATCAGAGCCCCTCAGTTAAGCCCAGACCAGAAATCTTGGGCCAAGCAAGCTCCCATTTCTATGATACATACAGTCAGTGGGTCCTGGAATTCCTCTTCCCCATGCCCAAACCCTGAACCGTACTTACTCCTACTCCTTACTGCCCTGCACTTCTTTTTGCCTAATTCGTCCCCACCTATCACCCTCCTAACCCTTGCCAAAGGGCCTTCTGGAACCCTGGTCCCATGACATGGTGATGATGATGATGATGATGATGATGATGATGATGATGATGATGAAGAGGAGGAGGGGGATAACAGCAACAATCATTTATTAAGCTTTGCCCCACCCTAAGGCTTCTCATGGATCCAATCCTAGCATACTATGCTTTGCACTGTGGCAGGCACAACCCTATCACAGAAGCACCAATATTATGCCCATTTGCAGAGCCCGGAGAGGTGAAGCATCTGGCTCAGGCTCACACAATAGAGGCAGATTCAAACCTGATTGTTCCTCCACTTCAGCCACCCTAGCCCAGAACTGCCCCAGAGGAGTGCAGTCACATCACTAGGACAGTGGCTGATCTCTGAATTCTTATATCCCAAGACCACCTCTGCCCACAGCCATCTCTCCTCCCAGTCTCCAGCATCCAGGAGGTCTCCATGAACATGATTTTGATTCCCTGCCCCTGCCTCAACCTCCTCTGGTTGTTCTCCTTTCCAACTCAGGCCAGAATCCACAATGGTGCCTCTGAACTCACAGATGTCTGTTGGTCTTTCAATCCTTCCATCTCCTCCATTTTTTTACCACTCATTTAAGTTTAACCCTGCTCAGTCCTCATTCTCTTACCCTAAACCTGCCTGGCTGAGTATTAATGGCAAAAATCACACCACCATGCAACCTGGGGCCCCCAGATCAGCTGGAGCTTTGGTGACACCATCAGGTCTTTCTGCCTCTGTCTTTGGCTCCTTGATTATTCCCAATGGCAATTGTGACCTTCATTCTATCCTTCCAGCTATTTGAACTTAGCGACATTCATGGTTACACTGCCTTGCCACCAGTCCCACTGAGAATCCTGTTGAAGGCCAACCTTTCTCCTCTTCTCTTTCCCACATTCCATGGTTCTCTCTTTCCTCTACTCCAATCTCTTTATCACCATGGACTCAGGGTATCCCATCCTAAACAAACCAACCAATCAACTACTCTTGCATTACAACCTTGTTCTTGCTCACTTGCTTGAAGGGAACATGAGCTTCCTACAGCCAGAGCTAATGGACACTTCTCAGTTACATGGATGAACCTCTCTGCTACATATTCTACCAGGGACCACTCCTGCCATCTTGAAACTATCTCCTTGTTCTCTATTTTTCTTCCTTCCTCTCTGACCACTCAGACTCAGTTCCCTCCACTTCTTATTCATTTCCACCAGCACCTTGATAATAGCAGTCCCCAGGCTTCCACCCACAATCCACTCAGTTTCCCTTTGCACATTTTCCCCTCTCACCACTTTAATTGCCCACCCCAGGCACCAGCCAAAACTCTTCCCACAGACTTGCTCTAAACATACTAGACAGCTCCAGTTGCCTTCAGAAAAAGAACATGTCTTGATACATTCCTGGTGTCTATCATTTTTTTTCCACAGTGATTTGATAATTTAGTTTCATATTACAGTCTGGCTTCCCAGGGTGATTGACCATGGGCATCAAGTGTGCTGATAATGAACAGTGGGTGCATTGCTATGTCAAGTTTGGTAGATTTCTCATGGCAAATTAGTGAAGAATTAACCCAGCACCTACTTAGTGAGGAGAGTCAGTCTCAGCTCTGATAATCCAGACTCTACCTGGGGTATAATCTTGTGTATCTTTTTCACATTTAGAAAGTTTTCCTTTACTTATGTTTTTGTAATGAATTTTACTTATCTTGAAGTCAACTTTATTTCCTCAATTGTTTTGCCCTTTTATTAGTATATGATGGCAATACAGGCTAGTGATGGTGATTTGGGGAAATTGGTATATGCATGTAACATATCTTGACCATTTTCAAGCCCTTTGTGCTCCTTTCTGTTGCCTCCCTCACTTCCCTGATCCTCTTCCTTATCTCCTTCTTCTTTCCTTCCATCTCTCCTTTATTTTATTCAATTATTTGTTTATATTTGGGGGGTTTTCACATAATAAAAACTATGTAACATTTAACTTTCTGTGTCTGACTTATTTTGCTTACCATTATGTTCTCAAGTTCCACCCATTTTCCTTCAAATGACATGATTTTGTTCATCTTGATGGCTGAATAATAGTCCATTGTGTAAATAGCCCACATTTTCTTTATCCATTTGTCTTGCATCTAGGCTATTTCCAGGGACTTTGGTCTTCTTAAGGAAGAAAAAGTCAGCTGTGCTCTCTTCCATCATGCCAGTGGCTGTGTCCATCTGTCTTTGCTCTAATCTGATTTTCCCATTGTACCTATTCTGAACCTGAGCTCTTTATTGAAGAGAAGTGAAATACTGATGAATGAGCAGAGCTAGCAGTGAGCCCTTCTAGCCTCAGTTTGTCCAGTGTACATAGGAGAACATGTGAGCCATATATGGTTCTGCCTCTGGCATGAGCCCCCATTCACAAGCATTCCACTGGGAATGGGGTGACTCTTACAGTTGTGCAATGCCACATACCAGGAGAGTGGCAATAGGCAGCCACTGGGAGGAGCACCTGGCTAAAGACCTCAGATGGTGACCAGCTTTCAATGTCCCTGCCCCTCGTTTACATCATGAACATGGAGATGACACACAGCCATCGCTTCTCACTGCTCCACCTCTTGGAAGCACAGAGCAAGCAGAGGGAGAAAGACAAACCAGCAAGCCTGCCTTTAGATGCTCCTTCTGTCATGGAATGTCTGGGTGACTTTGAGGAAGGAACTAAGCTTATCTGAATCTCAGAATCCTTATCTGCAGAGCTTTGATCACAGGCTTACCCTGCATCTCACCAGATTGACCCAAAGTTGTAACTGGCCATCCTCAAAGGTATTAAGATGAAGCCAGGGGACATGGATGTAGCCAGTGGGGATGGTGTCTTTGCCCCCCTTATCTCAGCTATCCAGATGTGGCTTCCTGTGCAGGAAACATATCTATTGCCAGTTCTGTACCATCCTCCAGGCTCCTGAGTGTCCTCTTAAAGGGGACATCCTACCTCCAATTTTAGGTAGGTGCCAACTCCAGTCACTTTCAGAATGCTTGTTCCATTGTATTTTCTTAAGAAATTATTTTTAAAAGAATTGAGATGTGCAATGCACATATACCAATTCCCCACAATAAATGTAATCATTATGTACTGCAAACATGTATTGATAAAAATTTTAAAGCATTTTAAATAGAAAGTATGCATTTCAGGTACTTAGACACATACTTGTCATCCCAGCACTCTGAGTGGCTGAGGCAGAAGAATGGAAAGTTTGAGGGTAGCCTGGGCAATTTGGCCACTTAGTGAGAACTTTGTGAGACAAAAAATAATAAAAGAGCTGAATATGAATATGAATATGAGCTGAATATGAAGCCCTGAGTTCAATCCCCAGAACTGCAAAAAAAAAAAAAAAAAGTATGCACAGCAGTTATTACCAGCTAGAATGTTTCAATATATTTGTTATATTTCTCACTTGCTTATTATCTGGTGGTCTGAAAACCAAAGGTCCATCTTAGCTACTAAAGTAGAACATAATTGGCTTATAGTAGGTCTCCAGTAAACATTCACTGAATAGATAATGATGGGAGACTTGAGCTGACATTGTCTGCATAAGGCTGGGATGTCAAGGGTTTGGAGAACCGTAGTCCCAGGTCTTAGTTGGTTCTGCCTCACATCCCCTCCTTCCACAGCCACTTCCTCAATGATGTAAAAGCCAAGTTTCCTCTGCTGCATCTATTTTCATAGAATTCAGGGGACCCAAGGCAATATCAATTCTACAGAGAGCTCTGAGTCCCTTCACAAGAGCCACTCCTGAATACAATTCCCTACTCCTGCCTGTGAGTCTGTTCTCATTAGAAAGTGACAAATTATCCATTGCAGAAATGACCCCACTTCCCCTGAAATGAGTTCCTATTGGTGCCTTCTTGGAACAGTGGGCTCACTACCAAAGAGAGCTGGCATGTCTGCCCTTCTGAAGCCACTTCTACAGCATGGCGACAGGCATTTGTCCCTTCACAAAAAGTCTTTCTTTCCTTTCCATCTCATTTGCTTCTCTGCTAAACTAATGAGAAAACAGGAATCCAACAAGTCACTTGCCACGTGCAACAAATCCTATTAGTGTCCAGGGTTATCGCTCCCATCTCTCAACGTCGCACCAGAGTTACACACAACCTCTAGCTGGATGGAGCCTGTGACTGTCCACTTGCTGTACACCAGGTCACCCTTGCTCCATCTGGACTGGAGCCCCTTAGGGGATAAATTTGGGGCCACCTGGCTCAGCTTCTCCAGCACTAATTTCCTGTAGTAAGTAGACCAATGTGCCACCTTGTCCAGCTGAAAGACACATGTGTTCTGCAGTTTGGCCACCTGGAGGAAAGTGAGAAAGAACAGAGACTGAGGAAGAGACATGAGACAGACAAAATGGAACAAAGACACCCATGCAAGAAGAGAGAAAAGATGGGAGAAAAAGGAAGCTGGAAAGCTAGTTTAGGAGAGAAGGGAGAAAGTGAGTCATACACAGAAGCAGAGAAAGATTATCAGAGAAAATTTACCAAGATCTTTTTAAAAACTATTTTTTGTATGTGAGGGAGTGAGGAAATGTGACCCAAAGGTTAAACAGCAAGGTCCACTTGGCCCAAAGGATCCAAAGTCTTAATATCACCCGCTACCATCTGCCATTGCCATGTGCTGTAAACTATAAGAAGCTCCATTCTAGCTCAGACAACCCAGCCACCCCCCATAGAAAAATTGTCCTCACATGCAATGACAGACATCAGAGCAATGTTAGCTTCAGTCTTGAAGAACTCAGGTCTGCCTGTCCCTAGCCACAGGTTTGCCAAGCACCTCCAGAGGAGTTGCAATGATGAGGAAGACAGTATGATGCCACCTTGATTCTCTGCACCAGCACATCTTCCTCCCTCCCTGGGCTTCTGAGAAGCCAGTGACCTGAAGCCTCAAGGAGAGCCCCGTGCTGACACTTGATGGATGGACATGGTCACTGTCTGATGTCCCCACTTCACATCACTCAAACCTGAGGAAGGTGGTACAGGAGGACTAGAGAATGAGGATCCACTGCTATTCCATGGACCACAGCAGAGCTCAAATCCAGACTCTTGCCCCAGAAATCTAGCAGTCTCTGGGATGGTCCCCATACATGTCCCCTTGGTGCCCAAAGCCTGCCTTTTTCTGCATGTTTCGCAAGTTTTCATAAACACATACTCTCCCATCAGCAAGCGTGAAATTATAAAGTTACTCTTATCCAGAAAAGCAGCTATGAGCAGTTTTATATAAAAGTTACATCTCCATTTAAGAAAGAATATATAATTCCACATTCCACTGTCCCTCGAACTTTATTCCCGTTTATGTAGATCTTAATACAGTTATATAGTCACAGGGCTAATGTCCCCTCCGGATGGTAATGAGGTCCTCTCGAACCCTTTAGCTGCTATAAAGTATGCAGAAGTTAAATGCACAGATGGAAAAAAATTTGTCTCAATTTTATACTTCTGCAAAATGGTAATTTTGTACTTAAAATGTACAAGATGGATGTTCAGAAATATAGGCTGATAGCCTAAATTATATTTGGTCATAATTTATGTAGTACAGTCCCAAAGAGATACAAAAAGGCAGAGCATAATTTATCTGCTGGAATCAGTGATAGCTTTGCTAAAACTCCCATTTATTCCATCCCCCATAGTTTTAAGCAGCCTCTGTCCTCAGGGCTCAGTCTATTTAAGTTCCCCATACTGCTGTTTGATCACATATTGTAGTCTATAATTTGCCTATCATCTGAAGCAAATTTAGGTCCCAGAAGTTATGATCTCTACATAGCAACCACTTTATTTGGTAAATGCAAAATATTTATAGCAATATAAAAACCAGATGAAAATAAAATTTCTATAATCATTGGAACATACACACTTTATCATTGGGGCTCATAAGACTATTAGTGCAGGACTAGAATGTTGCCTAATACAATTACCTTTGGACACGCACTTGAATCTGCTGATGCTTAGAAACCAAAGAAAACTTTTTCTCCAGCAGCTTTGCCATTTTGACAATAGGAGGAAACATCTGGCCATAGGCTTTAGATGAGCTGCCCCAGAGAAAATCGGATGAAAGACAATAACCAGTGACTCATCACTGCCCCCAGGCAGAGAGAGGAATTTCCAAGCAGAAACCATTTGGTGAGGGCACTGCCCTGGACTGCTTCATCTCCCCCTCCCCAAGAAGTGGAGCAAACCAAGAAGCCTTGGCCATTACCCCATCTTTGAGCCAAGGTCAGTGACTTTCTGCTTTAATCAAATGATGTGGCTCCTTCCCTGAGTTTACCTCCACCCCTGGTTTTCTCACATCTCCAACTTCTTTGTGTTTGCAAAATGTTCCTTGGAGATATTCAGGCTGGAATCTATAATAGATATTCAGGCTGGAACCCTTTTCAAAAATCAGTCTGGAGAGAGAAAGAGGAGGCAGGGATAAGATGGGCCCCAAATTGAAATGGAGACCTGAAGCTCAAAAACAGTGACATTGCTATCATCAATCCCAAACCCTCACTAAGTTGCTACTCCCTGTAAGCTCCGAACATATATGCTCTTTACTCCTCATAACCACCCTGCAGTGCATTGTTCCTGTATGATCCATACTCAGAAGAGGAAACTGAGGCCTACACAGGTTGAATAAGTGGTAGAGGTGAAACCAACCCTCAACACTGGTGCCATTCAACTCAGCAACCTCCCCTGCTGTACTCTGCCATCAGCCAGGGCAGGACACCAACTTTTTCAATGCACCTAACCAGTATTATTGCTTTTCATCCTCAGACCTCTCTCCACCCATCTCAGCCCCCTTCCATCCAGCCCTCAAGGTTGCCTTCAGCTGAGTGAAGATTAAATAAAGCCTCCGATACATCTCTCCGATAAAAACTTCAACTGAAGCCTCATATATTTTGTAGATACTAAAAGATCTCATGGCTCTTTGAAGACAAGTGTTGGTATTAATCATTGTGGTTGTTCAGATTATTTCCTCATTTTTAACATCGCCCAAGCCCTCCTACCCAAGAGCTACCATGTCAGTGTCCTAGGCAGCCAGACCCTAAGCAATGTCAAAGATTTCTTCAGATAGTTACTTCCTTGAAACGCATCACCAGCTCCAGCTGCCCATGTCTACAAGAATTACCCCATTTCAAAATTTTTCACCCAAAGATGCTTCAGCAAAACCCACTTGAGCACATATTTGAATAGAATACTGTTGAAATCCAAATATTATTTCACAAGGTTATTTTTAAACCCTGCTTTTTCCTATGTCACACTGAAAGGAGAGACTAACAAAGGGAAGAGAGAGACAGAGATTATGACTCTCAAATAATGTGTAAAAGTGTCAGACAGGACATAAGAGCAGAGGAAATACCTAGATCTAATATATCTCCTTATTTTATAATTATTTCAAGACCAAACATGGGCTCATAAAGTATCACAGTGGCAAAGAACACTAATGTACAAGAGCTGTTCATTTTACAATTCAGAAAACTGAAATTCAGAACAAGTAAGTAATAAACCAGTAAGGAGAATAGGTAGGGCTTTACTGGGGTCTCCTTTGTAGCACGTAAACAGTGTGTGTGTTCTCCAAAGGCGTGACCATTGCAACCAGTTAGGATTTCAAGCATATCTAATGTAAAGAACCAGTCATGTTTACACTTCCACCCTGGAAGAAAAAGGCATTAGGGCAAGCCTTGGGGAAGGAAATGGATTTCATTTGTCTGTGGTCTGCCTGTTGCCATTCCTCCCCATCCAGGGCTGGAGGGAGCAAGGAGGCATTGCTAACTTTTGTCAAGAGCCTGTGTGCTGGACACTGGGTCTCTCTCTCTCTCTCTCTCTCTCTCTTCTCTCTCTCTCTCTCTCTCTCTCTCTCTCTCTCTCTCTCTCTCTCTCTCTCTCTCTCTCTCTCCCTGCAAACAATCCTATGAGTAGTTCCATTGCAAATGTGAGATCCAGTAAAGGCAAGATATTTTCCCAAGGACACACACAACAGAGCACACTAATACATAGTGTTACCCAACAGCAGTGATGTACAGTGATGGTGAATTTTCAATGGTAATAAACAGCCCACAATGGCACACATGTCATAGTTCCCCACCACTGCCCTAGAGGTTGCTCCAGAGGGAGGAACAACCAGCCATACCTGGGGGAGTGGAAGCAACATTCAAAATGAATCTTCCAGGATGGGATGGTATTTGCATGCAGAAGACAACTTGTGGGCAAAACACCTAACGCTCCAATAAATATTTGCTCAATGACCACAATCCAAGCAGGGGACAGATGAGCAATGGCCCAGAGGAGAGTGTCTTTAAATCCACAAGAAGCTGTTCTCCAAGTGTTTAGGAAAGGGAATGGCTGTTCATCACTTTCTCTGGAATCACTCAAACCAGCCCTGCCTCCCAGCCACCCTGCAGCCAGGAGCTTTTGATGTGCAATATTATAAAGTGCTGGAATGTGAAAGGCACCACATAAAATCAAATTCTCTTCTATTTTAAGTTGAGTGGTGCACCCGTTCAGCTTTAAAACCTAATTTCTTAAAAGTTTCAGAGGGAAAAAAAATGTTCCTTTGCAATTGAAATCGAGTCCACATAAATTAACAAGCCAGCTATACGTATCCATCTTTCAGAACTTTCCTTGATTGTTCATTTTAATCAAGCAGCCCACATTCTTTGACTTTTCATCCTTCACTGCCCAGAGTGATGCACTTCAGCTACTGATGACATACAAACGTTAATTTTACTCAAGTTCAAATATCAGCCAAAAAGGACCTATTTTAAAGACTGCTTGGCAAACACCCGCTGAAAATGAGGAGGAAGTGAATTAAGCACCATCAAGAAATTCAGGGGAGAGAAAGTTTTAGCCTCATAGAAACTCTTGTTTTCATCTGGAGAATCCTCAGCTCCTCTGGCCAAGAGTGGAACTCCTGATTTTAAGAGCCGGAACGGAACTCAAACATCAGCCCAGTTTTGCTCAAGATCATTTGACCTGGAAATGAAGGAACTAGCTGATCCACATCTCCTTCAGTAAAGGAGTTTCCATAAAATATAAACCAATACCTTGCATATGTGTGGTGGTACTGGAAATTAAACCCAAGGCCTTTGCCCTGAGCTACATCCCCAGCGCTTTTTTATTTTGAGACAGGGTCTCACTATATCACTAAATTGCCCAGGCTAGGCTGGAACTTGCAGTCCTCCTGCCTCAGCCTTCCAGAGTGCTGGGATTATAGAGATGTGCCACCATCCCCAGCTAAAATGTAAAATGATACATTTTGAGTTTTTCTATTATTTAACAGGCATGAGAAATAGCAGGGCACATCTCTTTCTCTCTCTCTCTCTCTCTCTCTCTCTCTCTCACACACACACACACACACACACACACACACACTTCACCCTTCACTCTCTCCCCTTACCCTATCTCTGCTAGCATATAATATCCCCATTGCCCAGTGAAGACACAAGAATAACAGCCACTCCAAAGAGCTCCAACAGGAATTGCACACTTAAAGGAAGAGAAATCACCCAAGTTCATATGGGTTCATAGCCAAAATTTACCGAAATTTGTCATGTGTTTATTTGTTTGTCTCCTTGCTAAAGAAAGCTCCATCCAAAAAGGACCTCATCTATTTTAATCACAGCTGCATCTCCAGACCTACAACAGGGTATGAATGTATTCAAAGAACATTTTTTAATGAATGAAGAAATGGAAGAATTCCGGTCTATGGTTCACCAGGATTCTCCAAAGCAGGATTGTACTATCTATTATGAAGCCTCTGGGCATATAGTTCAGGGCCTGAAGGTCCCCAAGACTTTGAGAACCATTCCCAGCAACAGGACCCTATAACCAGCTGAATATATACCAGGAATCTCTGTGGTCTGGCTCCTAAAACACCACATCACATAAACAAGACATCAGCAGTGATGATTGCCAGTTTCTGGGCCCATCAGAATAAACTATTCCAAGTAGCAGCCCATCTTTGGGACTAACAGCTGACTTTCAAAAAATGGCTGTCGCTATTCCTTGAGTGATATCCGCCAATCTTGAAATGCAGAGCATGTTTCATTTGGCTTATAATAATTGTCTTCTGTCTTTTCACCCTCAAAGTGTTAAGTATCATCATTTCCTCTGGGGATGAAAAGATCTGGGGTAAACAACTTTCTGTTTTAAAAATTCATAAAGGTGCAGACAAACAGCATCACATCCAGTGGCTACACACTGGAAGAAGGCAAAAGAGAAAGAAGGAGACGCAGGCAACAACAACAACATTACCCCCACAGGATACTTGGCAATTAACTCCAGCTATGTCAGCAATTTTTTGAAAAATTTCCTAAACATGGAGAAGGCTCATCCTCACCATATGAAAAACAAAGCTACTGCAGTGACTCTCCCATGCATTACAATGTGTGTGTCTTACTTCTTAACCAAGCCGCTAATCACGCAAATTATTGCAACTAATTACATCTGAAGGTCTAATTAATTCTTTCAGTACCACATCATTTAGTACGCATTCACAACACAGCACCTGTTTTGAAAATCCTTGCAGTTAATTTGTTTATAAACAAACACTATTTGCATAAAATGTTTAATGAATGGTTTAACAGTTAGTACAATACTCCGGTTTTGTCTTAGTAGATTTGAGGTCATCAAAGGCCATGATAAATTAATTTTAAACCATACAAATTAATTTAAGTAGAATGTGTGAATTTCTCATTAATAAAGAAAAGATTTTCAACATGTTAATTAATATCTGTGTAACAGGCTAATTACTCCCTGCACAACAAGTACATCTCACAAGCAAACCTTAAAGAATTGGGGGCCGAAGGAGTGGGGCCATATAAAAGCTGGGGGGAAAGGTGCAATGCAGGAAAAATGTACATTTTTCAATGATAGTGAGAATTCACCATTTACCAGGAAAAGAAGTGATCCCCTTATTTTGAGAATACAACACATTTTAGTCATCAGAACTGGGAGAGTTGAAAAACATTTTTTTCCAGGTGCAGTTACTCCGCAAAGATGGTTAAAGGATGCCTGCCTTCTGGTACAGACGCACAATTAATGAAAATATTAGTTCTTCTGAAAGTAAAGATTCCTGCTCTGAACTAGGGCATATTAGCTGTGTTTGTGCCTCGGTGGTAAATATGGATTTCATCAAGGAAATCTGCATCTCCACACCAGAGTCTGAGGCTCAGCCATCCTCATTCTCCCTTTGGCGAACCCTGGAAAGGCACTTCACATAGAAACTAAAGAGGAACATTATTGCTCAGGAGTGAGCACAGCCCTTGCAAAAGCCATCCCTGAAATATGTTCCTGGCCCTAAAGTTTGTTTCTGATTTGCAAGCATTTTCACATTTGATGAGCACCTGTTGTAAATTTACACCCACTCCGGAAGTATTCTGGTGCCAGGGAGCTGAGCATTGTAAAACATATTTATATTCTCACCCTTGTGTGGTGTTGCCCCTTAATGCACAGGCTGATGAAATGACGAGCTAGGTGGGACCCAGAGGGACAGACTGTACCACCTGGCTTTCCAGGCATCTGCTCCTGAGGAGCCTCTGGTCCCCTGCTCGTGGAAAGGGTTTTGTGAGCTTTGATGAGGAAGCCCTTGGTTTTTGTTTTAAGTCTGTTAATTTGAAGAGAGAGAGAGAGAGAGAGAGAGAGAGAAGGGCACAGGGTAGAACAACAACAACAGAGAGACAAAGAGATGTACAAATGCAGACTTCACAACCCTTCCCTGGGACTGCCAATGTATTTCCAAGAAAACAATGGAAAAATAAGTGAGAGTTCCATCCTAACAGCACTAGGGAAAAGCAAGAACTTGCCAGCCTCTGATTGGACCCAGATCTCCAGGGTGGTGCTGCAGCCCATTAGAAACCACACTGACCATCTTGCCCCTTGGTTCTGGTATTTTTTTAGAGGTATATAAACAATGAAATTGTCCCAAGTCAGCCACCACCAAGTCACCCCAATGAGTCAGCGGAATAGTGCAACCTCCCTGTGCTGTGCTTTTGTCAGATAGATGCCAGCCAGCATCGCCATTGCTGAAGCCTTCAACACACCTGGGTTTCACTGCCCTTGGCTCCAAAACGAGGCAGAGCATTTCCTATGAACATGGAGCTCCAGGGTGACGTGGAATGATGGGTTTCAGAAAGGGCAGATGCCTCCCACTCTCTTAAAATTCTTTTTATTCTTTCCAAGTTTCCCACCAATAGGCCTTCTGAAAAATTCAGTGCTTGAGAGACAAACATTTCATGAGTACAGACTGTAATGAGCAGAAAGAAACCAGCCCACCTCTATCTATCAGGATAGAGATGTAAGCTGCCTTACCCCCCAAAACACGCCAAAAACAAAAAAATCAAGAAAAGAAAAAGTATTGGCACCATGCTCAGGACCACAAGCTCATGTCCCATTGACTTCTTTTTTTTAAAAAAAAGTACTTAGGAAAGCCACTGGAGGAATTGCTTGGGGTTCCAGCCCTATAGATGTGGCCCAGTGTGCAGCATGTCACCCAGATCAGCCACAGATGAGAGTGCGGTGAGGGGAGAGGGAGGGGCTGCAGAGAAAAGGCTTCCTTCCCAGAACAAACAGGAAGAGGGTCTCACTCTGAAACGTAAGGGTCAAAAAGCCTGGTAACTTAGATAGAATCCAGGACATCCCCCCACACACACACCACAAAGCCAGCTGCCAGAACAGCTGGTGGGCACAGAAAGGTTGTGTTTGAGCCCAACTTTGTCCCAAACTTCTCTCTAAAGTCAGTGGACCAGCCCCACCTAACACATCCGGATTACATGCTCCTGCCTCCTTTCTTGCACGAAATCATTCCAGGATCTGGAGCCTGCCTTTTTCTCTCCCTATTAAAAATCACCAGCATTTCGCAAATAAAGGCGATCACCATGTGAAAAATTATCTTTTAAAATAGAGTTTAATTTGCATATAAGGAACGAGAGATTTATGATGAGCAACATCGTCCGGCACTGCATCTGCCTAGTATCAGTCGTAATTTAGATTGTTTGTGACTGATCTTAAATTCTAAAGCTGGGAGAAGATGAAGTACTCTGTTGCTGTATTATTGTCAGGAGTCTAAGACTTACCAGAGATTTATTAGTAATCTTATCACAAACATGTCTCAAGTTTTTGCTTTTAATATGTGCCAAGCTCCTCTGAGGAATTTTCCTCCCTGCAATTATATTCCTCAACGCATGCATTCTGAAGCTGAGTTGATTTCCTTCCCAAAATAAAGCGACCTATCATTACACCACAGCAGCTCTTGTACATTTTTCCTCTGCTACTTAATAATCAATGTATTCATCATTAAAATCTGAGCCCTGAAGCAATGGTTTTTAGCATATTCTAATGACTAGCGACTTGCAAATTACAATGACCTTTCATGTACATTCTGTAAGCACCTTGTTCTAATGTGTACTGTATTTATAGTTTGCCAATACAAACTAGCCAAAGATTGGATAATTACTGTAATCTATTAGCTCGATTGCTTTCCCTGCTCATTTATAGCATGTGCCACGCAGGCCATTTTCAAAAGCTGGTCTATCTTTCATCTCCCGCACGCTCAGAAAGTAAGGGATACTTCATCTTCACAATATACACACTTAGGAATGTCTGAAGAGCAGCCCATCTCAGCTCAAGGAGGTTTCAAAAATAAAGAATCTCCCTTCCTATTAGTGTCATAATGCTATTTGTGACTGACAAAAACCACCGCTCCGAGAGTGTAAACTTTCGTTGAAGAATGTCAAAGCCAGTTCCATTTTCTGCCCATTACTCTGACCTCCCGATAGAATTTAATAAGATCTGTTTGTTTCTTCGCATGGAGAGAAAAAAAAAAGATCAAGGCACTTCTCTTAAAAAGGAACTTTTTTTTTTTTTTGCTATAAGTAAATGTTTCGAGAGAAGCATTAAAGTTTTCTTCCTTCTTTTTTTAAGAGTATTGTAGTGATTCTGGAACCAATAAGAGCTATGTGTGCAAGTATCAGCTCAGATCGCCTTCCGACCCTCTGTGACGGTCTATTTCAGGCAGTTATGGATAGATAACATTACAGACACTGGTAATTAAAACAACACTAATTTTGTCTCCGTGGCCACGCTTTGTTGTTAGAAGCCATCTATCATGGCCTTCATGCATCACACAATGAGAAGACATTTGTCTACGTACTTTGTGCTTGGTCAACGGTTTTGTGAATCTCCCCATGTACCTGGATGCTGAGACACTTAAAGACGTAGCGCTTTCATTTCTACTCTTTTGCTCTGATTAATAAAACATTTTGCGTGCTTAGTCAAAACACGCTGCAACCTTTTCACCACGTATATTCATAGGGGAAAAAAACAATGCTAATTTCTTTCCTTTTAGAAAGAAAACAATAACAACAACAAAGAAATTCTCTTTTGGATTGGAAGAGAAAGAAAAAGAAAACAAACATGGTAATGTTTGCCTTCTCTGTAAAACAGAGTATGACCTAATGGAAAGCATAACATTAAACCACACGTATAACATAAAGCATCTCCTTTAAGGCTACATATATTTTTAACTATATGTAGTGTTGATTCTTGTGCATGCATCCATTTGTTTGATTTGTGGACACTTAGTTTCACTTCACCTTTTATTCCAAAACCTTCAGTTGCCTTAAAAGTGATAACAAGTCAAATGTTTTTTGTGTTTGGGTAATAAAAAAAAAAAAGATCTATTCCATAGAACTTTATAGGAAATTAGGGGTAGCTGAAATCCAAGGTGATGAGTTTAGTCCTGTTGTAATAAACTAAAAGGAAACTGTAACAGTGCATTTCAAAGGATATTTAACAAGTGATGCAAACAAGAAAAGAAGCAGACAGGACCATTTAACTCCAAACTCCCCTGAAAAAAGCTGGATCGTAGGCTTCCTATAGCAAGCCCGCTGGCTGCTGCATGGCAGTCTTCATTTCTCAGCAGAAAAGCCACTCCCTTGAGACCCTCGAGGCACCCCCAACTGCATTTTTTATCAAGTGTCTAAAAGGTGGGAGCTGTTCAAATTCTTTTCTCTATTCACAGATGATCACAGCCCTTTTTCCCCCGTTAGCTGCAGACGCACATGTAGTTTCAAATATTAGCTAGAACTCCAGCCCTCACCAGCCCCTAATTGCTCTCTCAGGGAAGGTATCATAAACGCAGGTATGGTTGACACAGATGTAGCTTCAACTTTATGCAGGCAGGAGTGCTACATCAAAGCTATTTGCAAAGTGACATAACTAGTTATTAAAAAGTACATTTTTATTATATTCCCTGGAATTTGCATTCTTCTAGAAACCACATGTATTTTTTTTTAATGTAGCCTCAGAAAATGTTGGGGCAATAGACCATTTGTGGTATCTGCAGAGGAAAGGCACCTAAATATTTTTTAAAGCCAGTTTAATAAATTCAGGTGTTGCTGTCACTGCAAGTAGCCCGATCATTTCAATAAGTTAATATTAGCATGTTTCTTCTGGCGGCTGCTGGGAGCAGTTGGGCTGTGGTCGTTAAGCAAGAAGGCTAGGACAGTGTAGGTTGCTCTGGTCCTCCCTGCATTTCTGCTCCTGATTCTACTGAAACAAATGGGAAAGAAAAACTTACTGACTTTTGGCAGACTACAAAGGTTAACTCTATTCATCATGGAGGAACTGATGCTAAGTGCTTTCCATCTGTCCATATATTTTAAAGATTTAGAAGCACCTGATTGTATTCTTAGGAGAGGGAAGGCAGGCACGTTTGTCTTTGGCATACGCACAATATCTCATGCAGTTTTCTCTTTACATGGCTGGTACCGTTGCAGTCCTTAGACTATAGAGTTCGGGAAATGAGATTATTTTTCAGAGAGATAAAGCTTTTCCTTCTTACGACTTTCCCTGAGTCTTTTTAGGTAAGTGGCAGGGTTCGAAGCTGCTGTTAACCCTTTGAAAAGAAGTCACTCAGTAGTTGCAGTAGTAGGAATATCATTCTCATCACCCTTATTGTAATAAAGGTGACTCTTCCAATACCAGTAAAGCCCAGCCAAAGATGATTTCCGAAGCCCATCGGAAGATAATGAAAGGTAAACCCAGAGGAAGCACAAGGTGAAAGGAACCAGACGGCCCGGTCTCAAGTTTTAAAGCAATAGCTCCAAAGAGGAGAGCCCGAATTGCAATATACCGCAGAGGCTGACAGGGGACAGGGCGAGGGAGTTCAGAATCCGACAACCGCCAAAGCCCTACCAGGGTTTCCCAGCACCGGTCCTATATAACGCACCGCACCAAACAAATCTTTGCACTTTCTATAACTCATTTGCATCCATTTACTCTTTTGCCTTAAGAGGTTGTTGTAATGTGTGTTAAAACACACAGTGCAATTTTATCTCCGTAATATCACAAAAGAAATATTATGTTAGTATAAAGTTTTAAAAAAATTGCTGCGAGATCTGCCGCGCGGCTGGCGGCAAAGCATTGCTCAAAAGCGCCACCCAAAGGTGAGAGGCGGTAAAGGAATTCAGGGAGTGATCGTTTTTGTTAATTTCAGCAATCCGAATGTAAAAAATGACAGCGCCACGCAAGTTGACGGAGGCTTTTGATTGAATTGACTGATTGCCTCAGCTGCACCTGCGGAAAATTGATGACAATGCTGTCTAAACCATTCATTAGGATTTGGAACTTCACTCAGATGAATGCTGGATTCATAAATTTGCTAGACATGTGTTGTAGATAATATGACAAAGCACTGTTTTCAAATGAACATTTCTTTGACCTAATTTTATTGAAATCATGCAAAGGAATGAAAGAACATTTTGTGCCCCAACTCTGGCTACAGCTGCATCTAAGGTCTCTTCCTCTCTCTCTCTCTCTCTCTCTCCCTCTCCCTCTCCCTCTCCCTCTCCCTCTCTCTCTCTCTCTCTCTCTCCTCTCTTTCCTTTTTGTCTTTAAAATACATTTAAGTAAAAAATATTATTTGGAATATAGCTGCTGGTTCAGTTTAAAATATGTGTTAGAATGATGATCCACTTATTTTTTTTTACTTACTACAAACAATGTTACTCTCTGCCAGATGAAAGAAAAATTATTTTGAGGTTTTTCAAGCCCCGCATTTGCTAAATTGAACAGGAGTGGAAAATAGGTTTTAAAAATAATAATAATGTCCTCTCCACAGACATCTTGGGAGGAACCATTTCAGTACCAACTGGCCATGCATTTCTGTGAGAATTAGACTGCCTGCAGGCTTTGAAGGGAAATGAAATCCCTTTAAAATATTGACTCTTCTGGTCAAAAAACGGTGAAACCAGGGAGGGGAAATGACATCTATATACATTTTATATAAGATTCCTGACTTGCTCTTGATTTTAATGTATCAAAGCACAATCAATATTGAATGAATCTTTTTCTGAATGTCAAAAAGTAAAGGTGTCTGGGAAGGGGAGAGAGCACCATTTTTATACCTGGCTTTGCTCAGCTGTGGGGAAAAGAAACCGCTGCAGCTGAACCTATGTCTTGGAGCAGCTATCCTGCTGGAGGTTTGAATTGTTAGGAAAGAGTTACATTTTTAGAAAAGAATACCTGGTACTGAAGAATCCAAAATTCTGGCTATAGAAATAGATCTTACTTCTCCGACAAGGACTCTCTGCCTAGAACTTGGACTCTCGCCCAAAAAGCAAAATGAATATTTATTAACGTAAGAAGAACCTGGCGCAGGTTTGTCCACACATTGCAATCTGCCAAAATGCTTCCCAATCTCTTCCCTGGCATTTCAAAGAAATCTATTTTTACACATTCTCGTGCATTTGGGTCTTACTACCAGTAAGGTAATTTCTGATTAGGCATCTTGGGTTTTTCTCATTTTTTCCTAAAGAAACCCTGCAAATGCCTGAGGTGCTTACGTTAACCCCACACCTGGATGGAGCGAAACCGCAGGTGTGAAGAGTGAGGCTAATAGATCTGATTTTTGCCAAGAATTTTCTTATGGTACTAGCAGTTACATTGAACTGGAAGACGTTATCCAGACAAATCCAAACAAGGCTCTTTGAGGATGCCATACTCAAGCTGCACAGACACAAAATTACCAAGTAGATATGTGAAAACTCCTAAATGCAGAACAATCGAGGTTATCTTCTAATTGCCATGTTTCATCTTCTAATAGAGAAAATGTGTAAAACACAAATAACTGGGGATCTGGAGCTCCGAGCACCAAAAGCAGAACATTCTTGCATTTCTGTAAATCATGCAATTCTGCAGCCAGATTTGGAAAGCTTGGGGCTCCAACCACCTCTAGCCTTATTGGATCCAGTATTTGCTTCAAATGTGGGGTAATGTGTTTAAAGCAAGCTTCTCGTTTGTTTAGGGGTGGACTTCATAATAAGAATCCCAGGCCCATAAAGCCACTGAGGTCAAAATCCAGTGACCTCACTACCAGGGAACCAACAGAGAGAGGTATATGGGCCTCACTGGGCTGCTCTAGCCTCAGTGCTGTGGTAGAATGACACACACCCTCCCCCTTAAAGATGTTACAATCCGGTCAACGTGTGTGTGCATGGAGAGAGGTGGTAAGTACACTTAAATTCCTGGTGACATAAGGCAAGAAACCCCAGGTGGCTAGGGTGACCCTGATTGTAGGTTAACTCAGCATTAGCAGGATAGGGGGACTTGGGCACCATTGAGAATCAAAAGAGCTGGAGAAAGTGGTACCAGAGGATGTGCATGCAGGACATGTGCCTATGTGGGCTCCAGCAATGTGTGTGGCCTACCCTGGGCCTGGCTCTTCCTATCTTCCTCCCTTAGGCCTGGCAGGGCCCAGCCAGTCCAAGACATGGAGAGTGGTCAATGCCCACATGGCCGGCCTGCAGTTCTCACCCATAAATGCCCCCTGCCTGGCCTGGGGGGTCACTTGCCTCTAGGATACTGGATCCAGATAATACTCTCTACCTTCTGTTCTGGTGCCTTTCTAGAAAGCCTTTAGTTTCAACAATGAGAAAAATGATTTCCTTCTTAATACCTTCATTTCACTCATCCTACCCATTGTAGTCATTTCCTTTTTCCAGTTCCTTGTTTCCAGACGCCTGGCATTATGGACATATTTAAGAATCTATTCTCCTTCCATCTCAAGCTTTTAAGCCAGAGGGCCTATGCATTCCCTCAAAACCTACATACTCCAAATCTTCTTCTTCTACTTCTTTCACTGAGACTTCAGTAAGAACCCTATTGAGGGCTCTCAATAGGAGACAGCCTCAGTCCTCACTGTGGTCCCAAATGCTCAGCATCTATTTCCCCTTAGACACAAAGAACAGAAACCAGAACTTTTGAATGTGGATTCCCTATAACACTAGCCTAGTTTGGGCCAGGTGCCCCTCCAAGCAGCTACCATCCTAGCAAACATTTGCCAGCTGTGGGCTTTTATCTTGGTGACTTGAAGACCAGGCCAGGGAGGAATTTCAGCCCTCTTTCCCAAGGAGCCAGGCCCTGACATCATCATCACCCATGGCAGGATTGGATTATCGAATTCTCATTGGTTTTGTAGCAGCTGTTGTCCACTAGCAGGGATGTGAGAGTCCCTTCAGCTCATATCCACATGAAGTCTCAGAACCCCTTGAGAAAACTTTGTTCCCCAAAATAAATAAATAATCTGCACCAGAGCCAGATCAGACAGCTGTGTTGGCCAGACAACACATGCAGCAAAGAGAGAGAAAGGGAATGAAGAGGTGAACTGGGGAGAGAAACCTTAAAAATCTCCCCCAGCCCTTCCTTCACTTAGATAAGGAAATGGCTGAGAAGTGGCAAGGTCAAGGCCAGGAGTCGGCCTCATGCTACATCTTCCCCTCCAGCCTGGGCTGCTTCTAAACTCGCCTGGCACGTGGGCTGCCTGGATACGTGGAGAAGACACCACCGATTCACCAGGAATCCCTCCATCTCAGCATTTAGTCAGCACCAGTTACAGGGCATGTACCAGAAATGCAAAGATAAAAATTACAGAGACCTTGTCTTCAAGGAACACCCAGTCCAACAGGGGAGAGTGACCATAAAAAGAAACTTTGATCCATACGCCAGCAGTGGAGATGGCCTTGCATCAAGCCTTCCACACACTTGAAACCCCTTCCTTTGCAAGACATGAACAGCATGAGCAGAGACCCCTACAGGGGCCATTCTTGGCATAGGGCTCCAGTCTGCTGTTCCCTTCAAGAAATCACACACATAAACACACACACACACACACACACACACACACACACACAGGCACACACGCACACATTAGATAGACATATCTTACCACTCCTGGGTGATAAAGCAAAGAAAGAATAAATCATTGGAAACAACAATATTGTGAGTCCCAATTTCAGAGGTGCCAGCGTCTTTGAATGCCATAGGAACGCACTCCTAACTGAAGCAGATGCATGGCTCTAACTTTCCACTCCAGCTGCCGCAGATTGCAAGGGGGCTGCACATAAGCCCTTTACACTTCAACCTCTGAGGACCCAGTTTTCTGCACCCGGTGGTCCTTCCAGGAGGCTGGGAGGATTGTGTTCTCTGGAGCATGATTGCATCCATGCTGAAAGAACAAGGCCCCCTGGGTGACATGAACGTCCCACCTCCAAGCAACGTGGCTGACATTCTGTAGCCCCGTTGTCACTTGAACAAACCCCAGCTGGCCACACAGTGAGGGGTTGCACAGCTGTCCCTGGCAATGGCCAGACCAGCACAGGAAATAGGGAGAACAGTTCCCAGACAGCATTGTTGTGTCAACCAGCAGCAGCAGGAGTTGTTCATAAAGTCAGATGTCTACTAGGGCCAGGCAGAGGTTTGCATGGGACACAGGACTGGGTATGGAAGAGGGCATCTGCACCATCTACAGAAACTGATCATTCTGCATGGGCCCAGAACCCAGTATTCCCAGCACCTCCTGCTGTCCAAACAAAGCCAGAGACCCTGGTACTCTTAACTATGTGAAATCCCCAAGTATTAATCAGTGGCAACAGATTCATATTTCTTTTAAGAACATTGAGAACCAAGCAAAACACATGTAAAAAGAATAGTACATATATTTAAATACATATACTTCTAGTATTTATACGGGCAGATTGCCCACACACACACACACACACACACACACACACACACTTATTTTGTGGCTCTGGTATATGCCCTTTCTAGAGGCTCATACAAACACTTTTGTTCCTCTTCTGTACTTCAAGGCAGGTGCACCCCATTAAGTAAGCAGGACCACAAAGCAGAGGGAACAGCCCACGCTGGCCCCAGCAGGGCAAGGCAGAACGGGGTTTGCCCAGGAGGCACAGGACTCGTCTGCACCGGGACCTTCGGTTAGAGTGCAAAGGCTTTGCTGGTGCACACTTCCGGGCAGAATCTCCAGAGCATTCCCGGAGGATCGCCTAGGAGTCGCATCTGCCTCTCTTCGTGACACGCCACAGCCTCTCGGGGCAAAAGGCCGGCGGAGAGTCACTTAAATGCGGCTGATGTCCGCGCGCTGTTTCTCTGGGGCAGGAGGAAGGATTATGTCCTGGTGCTCGGGAAAGAATCTTCTCTTCTCACAGCAGCGCACGGTGTGGGCTGGACCATTTAAATCCCAGCTTCAGTCAACATCTGCTTTCCTCAGACTGTCCTTTACACGTGTTCGTTTATTCATATTTATGAAGACACAAATCTATTTCATCAAAATATGACTATATGTATTTTTGTATATATTGTTCTTTTATGTATGATATATTTATTTATATTTATACATAGATAACAAAAAGACATAAATATAAATGTATTAAATATATGTATTTAAGTTTATTGTTCTGTTATATATTTATATTTATAAATAGATACTAAATAAAGTATACTGGAACATATGCATTTAAATATATATAGGTCTTTCTATGTATTACATATTTGTTTTTATTTATACATAGATATTAAATAAAAATATAAATATATTTCAGTATACGTATTTTAGAATATATTGTTCTTTCTATAAATTATATATTTATTTTTATACATAGATATTAATACATATACATATAAATGTATGTATATGATAGAAGTAGACATATTTAAGTATAAATATTTTAGTACATAATGTTCTTTCCATAGGTTATATATTTGCCTATACTTGTGCATAGATATTAAATACATATACATATATTTTGTATATTTATTTTTGTGTACTTTTGTATATTTTTGTTCTTTCTATGTATTACACATTTGTTTATAGTTATATAGAGATATGCACTATACTTTTTTGTATATTTTTGTTCTATGTATTATATATTTTTATAGTTATATAGAGATATTAAATAAATATAAATGAAAGTACATATAAGTAAAAAGTATATATAAGTAAATATTATATATAAGCAAATATTTTAAGGGTCCCTTATTCCTGTTCACATATCATATGTTAATAAATACTTATTTAAAAAATAAAATAAAAATAAATAAATAAATACTTATTAAAGAGCTAGCAGTATGTAATATATTTAAGTATATGTATTTATATATTATGTGTCATATGCCATATATCGGGGATCTCTTCCGTGTCCTCGCTAACATCTACAGATTGAGCCCAAAACGAGAGTTAAAATAGCACATGTCTCCAAGTGGATTTTTATACATTGAAATGTGATCACTGAGGCTCAGTGGAATCCATGTCCTCTTGAGTTTTCTGATTCAGTGCCCTCTGATTTCAGGGACGAAAGCAGGGGGCTCCAGACAGTCCCCTTCAGGGGCTGCCAATAAAGCACCTGCAAATCCTTCACCAGAGGAGGACCAAGGAACCAGTTCCTTTTATTCTCTGGTTAGCATCCATGTGTTCACATCTGTGAGTGTACTGCACCTCCTGTATTTGCAAATCCTGCTTAAGAATGCAAAGGTCCATATAGTGTCATTAAAACAAATGAGTATAACCCTTTGGTCATCTAGGTGAAAGCATTTTGTCGGGGTTTTTTTCAAATTGCTATTGCTATATATAAATGTAACATATAGCAATAACCGTAGAAAGATACTGTGCCCTTGTGTATGGATAATTAAAATAGGAACATCTCCGGACTAAATTAAAATGTGTAAAAACCAAATCCTTATAGCATCCATGAAATTACAGAAGCTACAAGTGAATCACTAGCCCAGGGACGAAACATTTCTCTCATTACTTCATGAACCTCTTCCATGATCACAGTTTTACATTTTCACAAATCTACATGGTTCTTTTTATGTCACTAAATATCTCAGCTCACTTTTACTGCCCTCCTTATATATATGCTAGTTGGAAACAACACACAAACAGTCTCCGATCATTTAAAAGAAACCAACCCTTTCAGTGCTTTTGATGACACTACCACAAATTATGAACTAAAAATTTGAGCAAGATAGGAGGAGATAAATTCTACCTTTATGAACATTAAAAAATGCATGCTTTCCAGCATCAGAATATCACAACCCACGGGTTATAATCTATGAATTAAGAAGAGCCAAATACCTGAGGACGTGTATACAGATTTTTGCCTTAACCCATGACCCACACAATCTGTGTGAATCCCCTCAACAGAGAGCTCTGATATGCCCTTTTCTCCTCTGTACTTTGAGCGTAAGAGGTGTTATTACCCATAACTTTTTATTTAAAGGAATTGTGCAGCTGGGAAAATGAATGAATTTAATTATCAATGCAGTGTGAAAAAAATCATTAGAGCAAGGGCCTGGAACGCCACATATTAAAAATAAACAAAGACTATTAAAAAACAGTTCCAAAAAAGAATGTCAGTTTTTCTTCAATTCTTAAAATGTAAATACCAAAAAGAAAACCATATGTAAACATCCATAGTTACAGAAGAAATTACTCTTTAAGAAAATGCTAAATGACTGACTGGATCATTTAACTTTAAATCTATACTTTATGTGGCAGTATAGGAAGGTCATTTGATTGCTATGCATAGAAAAATGAGAATTGTAATATGTTCTCAAAGTTTCACCTTCATAAGACAAAATTTTCATTATAAAATTTTATTTAATGGTAAGCACTCAGAACTTCTTTCTCGTTGAGACCATACTCTTAAGTGAAATAAGTAGGACACACATGTAAATACCGAATAGTTTCTCTGGTGTGAGAAACTGAAAGTGTAAATAAGGATTAAAATGATTAAAATGAATAATTGATAATTTGAAATAGGAAGAAAAGATCCAAAGGGGTAGGGGAAGTGGGAAGGGAAGGGGAAAGGAAAGAAGGAAAAGGAAAAATTATGAGAAAAGGAAAAAATGGAAACAAAGTCTTTGTAAATAGGGAAGGGTAGAGTTGGTGAAGGGAGGACAGAGAATAGGGAAAAAATAAGAACCAAGATACATCATGTACAGGTACAAGTACCCAATGAGAAATGTAAACACATTGTATACCTAAAATGTACCAATGAAAAAATTTAAGCGAAAAAAAAAAAAAGAATGTCTTCCTTGATTGTACAGGATGATGCTTGCATTACCCGACAGCAAGCTTGTCTTTGACTTTTGAAAGACGGAATAACTGTCTTTTAACTAAATTCTGAAAATTACTTTATATTAATATTCCCTCCATGACTGGCTTGTAAAGGAATCAATTTAGCTGGAGCATTCAGGGAAAATAATAAGCAGAGATGCCTCAGAAAGGCCTTCCAGCTTGGCAACAACTGTCTAGAAGAAGCATGTTTGAGGGGATCAAACTGCACCTGGAGGTGCACAAACTCCATAGGCTTTTTACAGCAAGGCCACCTAAGAAGCCCAATCTTGAGGAACCCAGGCAAGATGGATGGCAGCTCAGCTGTTCTACACCAAAATAGGCCACGGGGCACACAGCCACCCAGGGCAGACTGTCTGATCAGCAGTTACTTGTCTGAGGCAAATTCCACAGCAGCAAGCTCAGGGAAGACGAGATAGTTCCACCTGGGGGGAGAAGAGCAAGCTGCCCTCTTCCCTATCAGCTCAAGGTTACCCACTTTCTGACTGTAACATGGGAGCTGGGACCCTGAAGAAAAGAAAAGCCATTGAAGAGCATACAAAGATGCCCATTGACACAGAATCGAGGTTATTTCCAGGAAGTGAAGAATTTCATCTATAGTCAGAGAGAAAATAGCCCAGCAGTTGTAGCGTATCTTCAACTATATTCTAGCCCTTGATGTGTCAGAGCTGCCACTTGTGACTGTAAAGCAGGTTAAAACCCTCACTGGACAACAATCATTAGCCAGTATCACACACTTGTGCTGTTTTGCCAAAAGCTTGGTTTGTTTAGGGTTCAGTTCTCTGCTCTCCACTGGGTTTCCCAATGCCCCTCTGGAGAGCCACCTTCCAAGAAAATCCAACAGCATTTATGTGGGTCTTCCCTGTCTCCTTCCACTTGGGTCCCTGCATGGATCATTCTCCAGTAGCAACCACCAGAATTGTGTGTAGCACTGCTAATCCCTCTCTGAGCCTCAGTAGCTCCATCTGTAAAACTAGGACATGGGACAAAGGCACCTGAAGGTACACTGGGTCCTGGACCCCATAAATGATCTTAGTCTGATAGGTGAGAGTGCTTTGAACTCTAGGGGGAAAAATCTTGCTTGCAATTTTAAGAGGTCCATGGACCAACCCAAACCTCACACCAAACCCCAGGGTGAAAGCCTCTAAACCAGCTCACCCATGAGTTTAGTGTCAAAGAAACAGAGGCCCAGGGAGAGGACAGAGTGTCCCACAGCCACGCAGAAGGTTGACGTCCAAACTGGAGTGATAGCTTGCTCCCTACCTCCCAGGTAAGATCCTTTTTCTGGGCTCTAAGACCCTCTGCACCCCCTTCCTTCTAATGAACAGTCTTCCAATTCTGCAGACATTACCACATTTCTGATTCCCCAGGTGGCAATGTGCTATCTGAGCCCACATTACTCCCATTCCAGAGCTTCCTTCCCAGCAGTGGCAAGTGAGGAAGGTAGAACAGGAAGCCAGAAAAGGCAACCTGGGTCTCTAAACATCTGCGTCATTAGGTAAGCCCTGGATGACCACATCTGGGAAATGGGAGGAGACAGGAATAGACAGACAGAAAGGGGTCACCTGTCCCTCCCATGAAAAATAAGTGGCCCTAAAACTGTTATTTCAAAATATACTTTTGCTGTCTTTTAAAAAAAATGTGGAGGAGGAGGAGGAAGAGAAAAAAAGAGGATGCTCAGGCTAGATAAATTCAGAATGATTTGAATACATTACTGTAGTTAAGTTTAGTACATAAAGTACCAGGGATGGTTCTGCCGTGCATTTCAATGAGGCCCAAAATAATGAGACACTGGCTGGGCTGTTGCAGCTTCGTCAGAGCGATTCTACCCTAATAAGTGGGAAGGAGGTGTCCACGGCTCCCTGCCTATGATGGTCCTCGTGGGATTTGGCCCAGCCTCCCACTGAGTGGAAGGCAAGCTGAAGAGAGAAGCTGGGCCATTGACATGAGAGGCTGAACACCTGCAGGAAAGGACGAGCTATGTAGGTCATTTCCAGGCCTAAACTAGCCGAGGAATCCATCAAGGTGTGGCCACAATCTGTGCCCTGCAACTTCCAAGTCTTCCGAAGGGGATGAGGGGAAGGGCATAAAGCCTTAGCAGCAGGAAAGTGACCTGCTTTTCCCAACAAGCCCCTCTCTACGTTGCCGCCTCTACATGGGATCACCCAGAAAACACGGAACAATGACATTAATGAAGGGACTCAGGGCTCCAGTAATTCCCTTCAGGACCCATCAGAGAGAGGGGTGTAAGCAGAGAAGGGAGGAAGGAGTGATAAGAAGAAGGAATGAGGGAGAAGAGAAAAGGCAAAGGAAGAAAGAGAGAAAGAGACAGAGAGACAAAGATTCCCAGCTAAGCCACTTGGGATTCTGAATGGAGAGGTGGGCTGTGTGGTTTTCTCTAGCACTTCAGGGCCGGACTGGCTAAATCTGCAAGAGTGAAGGGAGAAAAGAGGGACTTAAGAGCCATCACTGAGTCACGGGCTCCAGAAAACATCCCTGCAGGCCACATCCAGGGTGTAAGGACAGGGGGATGCAGGTGTGTTTCAGAAACAGGATGCCGGGAAACATGGTGGGCATCTGTGAGGACTGTACATCCGACCTGATATCCGACTCCAGGAGCAGCCATTGGGCACTCACAGCACTGGATCAGACAGAGCAGTGTAGGTGCATGGCCTGAACCCTAGCCAGGGACAGAGCAGAGTGTGCTGTCCCCTCTGCCTCCAGCCAGAGGAGCTGGAATTCCTCTCAGAGGAGCTCAGCAGATGCTGGGAATGTGCAAATATGGGGTGAATAGTCCTAGATTCTGTGTACAGGAAACCTGCAGGCTAGGGGCCCACCTCTCCTGGGGAAAATATAAATAGTTAAATCCATAGAATCAGGCTCCTTTTCTGTTCTCTGGATATAACTTGCTCCTGGACTTCTGTGAATAGTTAACTGAAAAGCTGTTGGAGTGGACATCTGTTGTTTTTGCCTGCCCAGCCGCTTTCCTCCTTTACTGGAAATAGCATCCTGATTTTCCTTGAGGAATCACTCCTCCCCCAAGCCCCATCCATGTGGTCTCCGATGGAGCTGAGCCCACCCGCAACTCCAGGGATAGGCGAGTGACCCAGACCAGGACAATAAGGGCATCACATCCCACTGGCTGGCTCAGGGGTAGAGAGAAGACCTAAATCAGGAACAGCCTGAGTCGATGACAAGCCTTTGTGTAAGAGAGAATCATTTTGCTTGAGTCCCTCAGAGGATAGATGAATGGCTGGGGCTGCAGACAGCCATCTTGCCACCACAAAGAGCAAGGCTAAGGTGCCTGGAAATGGAGTCAAAGCAGAGAATATCAAAGCTAAATCCTGTTGACAGCCTCCTTTCCCCTAGATCCAGCCATTCCTAAAGCTGTCCCCCCGCCCCGAGATTTTCCCATGCAGGAGCCAAGCTAATCTGTGGTTTGATAAATTCATCTGACTCGGGCTTCTGTGCAAGAGTCTTGTTCACTGGTGGACTGATAGACACATAATATGTCTTAGTCCACTTGTGCTGCTATAACAAAATACCTAGGACTTGGTAATGTATAAACAGTTCTTTTTATCACAGTTCTTGAGCCTGATAAGTCCAAGATCAAGGGAACTGCAGGCTGGATTGGTGGGGATTCTCTGCTTCCAAGATGGTGCTTTCTTGCTGCATCTGCCGGAGAAGTGGACTTTATGCCATCTTCACATAGTGTAAGACAGCAAGACAGGGAGCAGAACACTGTGTGGAGCCTTTTTATAAGGACCTTAATCACCTCTTAAAGGCCCTGCCTGTTAATTATTTCACTGAGTATCAAGTTGCAACACCTGAATTTTGAGGGGACACATAAATCTACAGCATAATAACTCCTATGAAGTCACAGTGTCAATGGGAGGCAGAAGAGTCACCTCCTCCGGGTACCATGGTTCCCAAAAAGCAATAGCAATGAGTGGCTGTTGCATTTTGGGATTCACTGTGACTGAAGAGCTCCTTCCCCAGGAATATATCAAGCTGTGAAGTATTCACAGTTTTAAAATTACTCATCAGGAGTTGGATTTTTTTTTTCCTCCTCTGCTACCTTAGTTACTGATTATTTCCAGATCCATCAGATACACAAACTCTTGTTTTTAAAATGCAATCAGCACACCCACGCACCCATCTATAGATAGTAAAGAATAGGTAGCTGAAGCCCCTGGAATGTAAAGCTATCACACGGGATGGAATGGATAGCATTACAAATGTACACTCAGCAGGAAAATACTATTTAGCTGGTAATTCAAGCTGGGGATGAATAATCATTTCATTTTGAAAAATGAACCAAGAAAGCACTGCCATTTGGAAAAACTTGGGTTCCATTCTTGTCTTTGAAACCTTGGTGTGTCTGTGTCACTCTGATGCTGGAGGTCACCACCCCTTCCAGAGAGCCCAGGTCATGGTCTCCAGTCAGCCAGGCACAGCCAATCAGAGAGCATGCAGGCAGACTCCCCAGTCTGCAGTTTCTCAACTGGCTCCAGTAGTTTGGGAACCCATCCGAGACCTCTGATTTCTCCAAACACTGCCTCTGCAGAAGGGCAGATAGTGCCCAGCTCTGGCCAAGTTTAAAAGCCCCATTTGTTAATTTCCTCTCTTCTTTGTACATTGGGTCCCATCCCTGGGCTGCTCATGGCCAGGAGCCCCAAGATCCTTGGTGGGGGGGTCCTTCCAACATATCCTGACATGACTCCAGAAAATACAGAGGTGAATTGCCAGCAACGTACACCAAAGACTTGGGACCAGCTACTTAAAGCACGTACCAGGGCTCCATCAATGCAGGAAAACATCTTAGAAGAGAAATCCATGCAGAATCCCAAGACAGCTGATCTTGCTGACCCTGACCTATCTTGAAGAAAATTGCTTCCTTCATAGTTATGAAAGTGATCTATTGCATGTGACCTACACTTTGATCTCCCTTTTTTTTTTCCAGTGCTAAGAATTGAACTCAGGTCTTTGTACTGAGGCACATCCTCAGCCCACCTTTTAGTTTGAGATAGGGTCTCATTAAGTTGCTAAATTGTGCAGGCTTGACTCAAATTTGGAAGCCTCCTGCCTTGGCACCCCAAGCGTTAGCATTACGGGTGTGCACCGCCACATCTGGCCTTTGATCTCCTTTTTAGACACAGAGACAAACACACTTGACACCGTCCTCACCCTCCAGCCTCAGCAGCTGAGTCAGTAGCCTTTTTAAGAAAAGGGTACCTTCATGGTGTCCAATTCCTTAGTCCAGGAGCCACAGAGCTTATCCCAGACCTGACACCTGCCAAACCAAGGAGCCCGAATAATCTATACATTCAAGCTGTTGCCCTAGACCAGGGATGGCGAACCTTTTGGAGCTTTCAATGATGACAAACAGCTCACTGTGGCACTTGTGTCACAGGTTTGCTACCACTGGCCTAGGCTGAAGCCATACATATCCAAAAGCAAAACTCTCAGCCTCCACAGGAAGCTTTGAAACTTTATTCCCATTAAACACTGACCTAATCTTTGCATGGAGACTGCTATTTACATTAAAATTGGTCACATAATGAAAAAAAAAAAAGTAGTTCATTAATATGCTAAGAAGTGCTAATTTGAACATTGCCGAAAAAGCAATTGCAAATTCCATTTTGCAACTTGCAAATGTGATGCAGTGCAAATTAGGGCTGATGGACCCATCTTTAGACATTCAAACTTCATCTGGATGCTCCTAGCCCCCCAAGCCTCAGCTACAGAGATGGGTCTCAGGACCTGCAGGGGTAATTTCACTTCCATGGGAAAGAAAGAGCAGGCTTCCAGTAATGGGCAGCCAACTGCTGGCCTCTCTACACCAACATCACATGGGTCAGGGAAAGGTCATCACAGGGCACTTGCTGAAATGACCCAAAAGAAAAGAACAGAAATGACTCCAAGGTTCACCACTCACCTTCTGTAAGACACAGCTGGAGCAGATCTTTCACCCAACAGAGACCACCCTAGTCTCAGCATCTGCTCCCAGTGACGACAATTGACTGGTGCAGTGCTCTAGTGACCAAGCTGGCTTGTAGCACAGCATGAGGCACCCTCTCTCACAGGGAACTCCATGGAAATCAGAGCCCACTTTGTCATTTGGTGCCTATTTTCCTCCCAGGATGATATAGGGGCTGCTCTGTTGGTGGAAATAAAGCCCTGGGGATGGCCAGCCTTCACTGTCCCCTCTGTCCTCCTACCTATTTCCCGCTGCTTACACAGAAGATGGATTTGATGGAGTCAGAACCTGTATGAAGTTAGGATCCAAAGTCAACACATATTAGCATGTTGACATAGGGTCAAAAATACCTTCAAAAGTCCCTTAGGACAAGGTCACTTTGGAGAACAATACTCCTTCTCCTGGTGAGTACATATATTCAGCTTTTCCTCATCTTTGGCTGGCCAGACTTTCTTCAGTCGAATACTAGATGAAGTGTTTGGCTTGCTTTTGGGGCTGTTACTTGTTTTGGGTTTTGATTGAAGTGTGTATCTTTAAACATATAAGATTCCATGACACACAGCTACATGCACCAGCTCTAAGAGCCACCTCCCAGAGTTCCCAGTGGAAATCATTGTTAAAGTCTTCCAGCTGCAAGATCACCAAGGGATCAGTGCCTGGGCTCTTTCGCACCATTCCAGACTGTTTTCCTCATGACTAGCTTCCTCTCTTGGCTTCTATCCTTAGAGTAGGAGTGTCCTACTCATGACTGGGTACTAGGCTATGTCTTCCTCCCTCTCTTTCTTTCCTCTTTTTCCTCCCTCCCTTTCTTCCCTTCTTTCCTTCCTTCTTTCTTTCCTTCCTCCCTCCCTGCCTCCCTCCCTTCCTTCCAAATAAGTCAGCATTCCCTTTACTGAAAACACTACCCAATACCAACAATTTAAATGAAGACAAGTTTAATTTGGCTCACGTTTTATGGGGATTCAGTCCGTGGTCAGCTGGCTCCAAGGCAGAGATATCATGATGGAAGGGTGTAGAGGAACAAATCTGCTTAGTTCACAATGGCCAGAAAGCAGAGCAGGGGAACCGTGCCAGAGGAAGGGGCAAAGACTAGACATAGACCTCAAGGTCACACGTCCATGACACACTCAGACATACCCAGAAGTGTGTTCCACTAGTCCTCCAGCAGGATCCCTACACCAATCAGCTTGACCCTCCACCCTAACCCCAATGTTTCTCTCCCTCCCTTCTCCCTCCTTCTTTCCTTTTTTTTCTTTCTTGCCTCCTTCCTTCTTTCCTCCCTTTTTCTTTTTGTTATTCCTTCCCTTCTTCCTCACCCTACTTCCAAAAGGCTATACAGAAAACAAAAGAATCAAGTAAAGAAATGAAGAAACCTGATTCATGCGAGTGTCGATCCATGAACTTTTCTCCTGGAGCCAAGAATAAGATGAGTACGTGGTCACATAGACCTATGGTATCTAGAAGAGGACTGAAAACTGGGCCCTGAGCTTCCCATGGGACCAAAGCAAAGAAGGAAATCAACCCCATTGTGAAGCACTTTTCCATATAATTTAAAAAAGCAATAGGTCTGCTGTTTCTGCAGCCGAGGCCTACTAGAAATATCTCTAGCGGGACCCCTATAAGGGATCAGAGTGTCCCCACCTTGGAACTACAACAGATTCTAAAGAATGCACTTGTCAGGTCAGCTTCCCAAAATGTCACTTCACAAAAGCCCGTGACAATACAGAAAGCAATTCTCTGAGGCATCTCCCTGGACCCAAGCCAGGGCCTGACTTACACTTGGCTCTCAAAAGTGTCCATTTGCTTGAAGTTTGTCTGTTCAAAGATGAAGACTGGAGGAAGGGAAGAAAGGCCCATCCTCCACACACAGAGTCACCATGGCCTCCTGAACTTCATGTGTCTCTTCTGTATCGTTCATGACATTTTCAGTCCACTCTCAGGGTTTTGATATTTGGCTGCAAACCTATTTATAACACCTTCTATGTGCCAACTGCTTCTGAGCACTTTGAAAATCTTAAACCTCACTAATCCTCCAAGCAGCCCTTATATGTGGGTTCTTTCACTAGCCCACTTCACAGATGAGGAAACTGAGGCACAGAAAGGGTAAGTAATTTGCCTCAGATAGTGAGTTGTAGGATCAGAAGTTCTGGTTATAGAGTTGGGGCAGATTCCCCGGTTCATGGTAACCAAAGTTTTAATCTCTTTCTAGACCCCAGAATCTACACCTGCTGCAAGCATAGTACCTGGTTGCTGCTGAGCACAATACCTGATTCTGAAGACATGCAGCATAATCCATTTAAATCCTTCCTTTAATGTTGTTGCTTTTAGCTGAGATGCAAAACGCATGTGCAGGAGGCCAGAGAGTGTCCGCTAGAGAGCCTGGGATTAGTTCATTAACAGGTTGGGCAGCTGTCCAGCAGGGAGCACAACATTAGATGCCTGCTCCGGACCCTGAACCACTTAAACTGTGCATTTGCAAATCAGTCCAAGAGGTGAGGCATGAGAGAGATGATAGTATTTTTAAAATGTAGTTTTCATTTGTTCTGTTTGTGATACCCATTACTGAAGGCCATTGGTGCAGACAATGAAAAGGTCTTTTTCTCATTTGTTTCCTAAATCAGCCAACAAATGCCAAGGCCAGCATGGCTGCTGTCCACAGCTGCTGGCTGTGGGCATCTCATAGAAAAGGACATGTCTGGCTAAGGTGGCTGCCTTCAGCACTTAAAACTCACACATGCCCAAGTCCAGACAGGGAGTGCTAAAACCTTGACAGCCCCCTAAAAATTCCTGAGAATGGAATGCAGATTCCTCTGGAAAGAGTCCCTGTATAGCAAGGGAGGCCCTGGGTGAAATCCCCAATGCCATCACTTGTCCCTGACACACATGCTCTGCTGTGATTATGTTGCATTTGTCACTGAACAAACTTCCCAGAATGACATTCAAGACCCAGTGCCACTGCTACATTAGCAAAGTGAGCTGGAAAGAAAGGGGGAGAGGAACAGGGGACCCCACACATCAGAGTCCATGTGCCCTGTGCCACACCTGCCACTCGGCATAGCCCCTCTGGCCTCCTGAGGCCCCAACTGTGAGTGCTCACGGGGGTTCTTTGCCTACCAGCTTCTGCTTCTTTTGAGGTCCTGCTTATTTGTGACTCTACTTGCTGTGACTTCCCAACACCCCTCTACTTTGTGGCTTCTTTACTGTTTTCAGCTTCAAGTTCGAGTTGTGGTTCCCACACTGACAAAGGCCAGTGCCTAGGAAAATACCCACGAACACCAGGGACATGCCCTCCCATATGCTGTCCACCCCCTTCTCCTCTCCTGGACTCTTGTTCCCAGAGGCATCCATGAGATGTGATGTCTCCCAGGATCCAGAAACATGGAAGAGATCAGATGATCAGCCCTCCCCCTAAAACATTTTAGTTTATCAGGGTCATAGAAAGTCAGAGACAAAAAGCATCAACTATCTAGCCTTGGTCCTGCCTGAATGAATTTCTCATTTTGGAAGAATGGGCTGACCCATTTCACCTAATGGCAGAATCACCTGCCAGAAGTAGAGTAGATACTCACCTAGAAGTAGACTAGATAATGCAAGAAAAGAGGTTGGCCTGAGGAAGACCACCTCATACTGATGCAAGAAGTGCAGTTCTTACACCATTTTCTTTTCAGCCATTAAATAACATATTGGGTTTCTGGGTTTACATATCAATCTCTTAACTCTGCCTAATGTGAGTTTGCATCTAAAAGACAAATCTACTCTCAGAAGCTCAGAACAAAAACCAGTGTCTATATTTGTGAGGTTGAGAGTCAAACTTCCTGTTGTGATCAATCAGATGACTACTAACAAACTCCACCTTTCAGAGATGGCCTCTGAGAAGTGCCCTCCTTCTCCCACCATAGCCCAGGAAGGCCCACATTTGATGGCAGAAAGCAGACAAGGGAACTCATGTGCCACAACCTAGAGTAATGACTCTTAACTCTGAATATGTAGTGGAATCAGCCAGGCTTCTCCCCAGAAATCCTGATTTGATCTGGGGTGCCACATAGGATTTGAAACTTCCAGGAGGTGTGCTGTGCAACCAGGGTAGAGAGCCACTCACTACAGCACGGAAATCCTCAATGTGAATAAAGATTCCAGGAAAGAAAGAAGAGCATCTTTCAGAGGACTGAGCAGAAGAAGCCTGTAGGGACTGGAGAGTGACCCCCCACTGGGGATCCAGTCCTCTGCCCCACCACCTGCTGACTGAGTTCTCCCAGATGGCACCTGCTCATAATAAGTCCAGCACCTGTGTCCGCCACCAAGAATAACTGCTTGCCCTCACTGAAGTTCCTAACTACCTTCGGATGCCAGTTACAGCCTGTAATTAGAATTCACTGCAACTCTGGGAGCACGCAGCCCATCAGCAACCCAGGACTCCAGTGGCCTTGGCATGGTCCCAGTGATTTAAAATCTCAGAGGACAGATTCACCACACCTAGTGTGCATCTCGGGGTGGGTTGCCCCCTCTGAGGTCCACAGAGGAGGAAGTGAATCATGGCCTCAGAAGCAAGACTGAGAAGTTGCAGGAGGAAGTCACAATTATGCACCGACCTGGACGGCCAATTTGCGGAGAAGGTGACAAGGGAAACTAAATCTGTCTCCCCTTTGTCCTTCAAGTCTCCTTCAGGAAAACTCCCAGCACCCAGCCCGCCAAGTTGTAGCTTGCAATGCTTGCAGCCCTGCAAAGGGGGTGAGCTTGCTTGAGAACCTCTCTCACAATGCCACGATGGAGACAGCATGATTAGTCTTCACTTTCACAAGTAATAAATACACTTAAATTAAAAATACATTTGTCCCACTCACTTTACCCTGGCATAGATCATAACATGTAAATACATATTACACTTGTCTTTCGCTAATCATTTACTTTATATTCTCATGCTGGTCAACAGGGTATGCACCACCTTCCTGTGTATCTCAATATCATTAATATTCTTGAAAATTTATGGGTTCTCTTTGAAGGCCGGATGAGAGCTATTGCCAATGGCACTGGAGACAACTGGAAAAATCTGTGAATTATATGCCTGATTTATTTAAGAAAGTCTTCTTGTCAGGAACAACTGAGAGTTTTTGTAAGCTGAGTCATTCAATGACAAGCATTCAGCCATGAGGACCATAGAAATAGTATCAAATTTGGGATTGGAAGACTTTGGGGTGAGGCCTGGCTCTCAGGCATCAAACTGTTCTGTGGTGAGGGCTGCACACTTCCCTGAGGCTTGGTGTCCTCTGTGAGCCGGGGACACCCCTACCTTACCTATTCATACTACCAGGGCTATTAGTAGGCACCCCACTCAGTGAGAGAGACTAGTACGGAAAGCAGGACATGACAGGAAACGGAAGTCAGCTGGAGGAACACAGAGACAGTGCAGCCTTCATGTGTGGGCTTGACTAAGGGAGGAAATGAGAGTCAGGGAGGAAGTAGTGTTTCCAGAGCCCAGCGAGCACAGGATCCTCAGAGAAAGGACCCCCAACGAGAGCTGCTGCTCTGGAGGGACACAAGTGCCACCAGACATGTGGCCCTGAAGCAGGCAGGAAGCTTGAGACAGCACACCCACCTTGCCCCTTGTTTCCCTTGGGGCTCTCCCAATGGCCAAATTCAGCTAGAGGTGGTCATCTAGGGCAGTCAGCTGGATGAACCTCCTGGGACCCAAGAAAGGGCAGAGACGGCTGGAAAATGGATAGAGTTGGGGTCAAAACCAACACAGAGGTCCCTGCAGAGCTAAAATCTCCATTCCATCCAAGGATAAAAATGCATTCCATCCCTGCAAGGAGCTTTCAGAATGCCTCAGAAATCAGCTCCAAGGAGCCAGCTAGAAGAGAGAAGAGAGGGGAGAATGGCTCTAAGAAAAGTAGTGGCTAATAAGACCAGCCAAGAGGAACTTCAGTGAAGAAAGGTGGCATCTTGGGCAGCTCTGAGCAGCGTGGGTACCCAGGGACACCTGAATGCTGAGGACACTGGAAGTCCTCAGTAAATGCCCTGTTGCATTCTAAATGTCATTTTAGGAGGACACCCCAAGCTGGTATCTGGGGAAACCCCAGAGGTTAATCCAGCCCAAGCCTCTGTTTGACAGTAAAGAAATTGGGACTCAAAGCGAGGAGGTGACTTGCTCAAGATCACAGAGATCTATGGGCCTGGGATTTAGCTCAGCGGTTCTGCCGCCTGCCTCTCAAGATCAAGGTCCTGAGTTCGATCCCCTGTTCCAAAAAAAAAAAAAAAATCACAGAGATCCTGGTCTGGTCCAGTGCTCCCAACCCCCCAGCTAAGCTGGGTCCATGTGGAGTACATGGGGATGAAAGACCTTTGTCAGGACATGAGAAAGCCAAGAACACAGGCTTTGGAAGTAGAATGCTTGAGTTCCACCTCTGTTCCACTAGCTATGTGAGGCTAAGCAAGATAATTCATCTTCTGAGCCTCAGTTTCCTCATCTGTAAAATGGATCCTTAAAAACTGACTTATCTCACAGAGTTGTTAAAGGAATGAGATGGAGCATGTAATCTCTAATCATCTTGGCACAGATGAAGCAATACAAAAATTTCCGTTTCTTGCCAGTTCATCAGAATATCGTTATGAGTGAGAGGAGCTCTGTGTCCTGTTTTCTTAGCCAGACCGAGCATCTCTCTGTCTCTTGCTGGGCCATGGGATCCAGCTGAGTCAGCAAAGAGCAAAGCTCCTGCTATCTCTTCAGGAAGAGGGAAAGTATGTTATGGTGTCACTCTGGGGATAAAGGGACCCAAAGCCTGCAGCAGCAGCACAGAAAGAGACACAAGACACCAGGCATGGCGGGACATATCTGCAATCCCAGCATTCTACAAGGCTGGGGCAGGAGGGTAGAAATTTCAAGCCCAGCGCAGGCAACTTAACAACTTAGTAAGACTCTGTGTCAAAATAAAAAATGAAAAAAGAACTGGGGATGTAGTTCAGTGTACATGCCCTGGGTTCAATCAATACTGCAAAAAGAGAGGAAGGGGGGAGGGAAGGGGAGGGAAGGGAAGGGAGAAAAGCAGGAACTAGTGTCCTGAACTTGGGAAAGGCTGTGAACCTGACACATCCACATTTCACCAGCACCCAAGAGGCTGAAATAGTATCACGTTGACTTTAAATGCTAAACTCCAATGACTGGAGCCCCATTGGCTAGATTCTGGAATTCAGCTCTCTCCTCTTGCCCTCTGAACTATACTCACTTTTGTCCCCAGAACTCCTCAGTGGGAGTTTTTTACTCACAGATGGCTCTGTGAACCCACTGCAGATCCTCACAGCAGCCGCCATGTTCTTCCCCTTTTTTCTGCTCCCCTGGTCCACATCTGTTTCCATGGAAACAGCAGAATGCTGCCCTGTACCAAGAAGCTGTCTCCAACCCTCCAGGGGGCGCCAGAGCAGAATCTCTAATAGTGTGAGGAGGAGAAAAGGGGTCTGGGCCACTCCCTTCATGAGGCTCTTCGGTATCTTCTTGCTTCTTCTCCTTCAACAGTCTCCTGGCCAGCTCCCATTCTTCCTGCCCCAGATAGGTTAGGACTCCCCACTACCCAGCTCCTACATAGAACAATGGAACAGAACTCCATGACCTGGAGGTGCTGAATCATTATGGAGCAAGGACCCCCAACATCCACTGAGATCATGGCCAGGGAGCACCCACTGGACAGAGGACACAGACTAAAAAAGAGAAAATTAAAGAAAAAGAATAAAATTGCTATTGCTTTTGGATGAAATATGCTGATAATCACAGGAAAGGGGAACTTGAAACCATAATCATAATCATCTTTGGTCTATGCTGGTATAGACCTGGCCTAAGGCTTAAATTTATACCCATGGTGACTCTAAAACTACATGAATAGTTCATTTCCTAGCAAAACTGCCATACAGGGAAACAAATAATTTAAGTAGGGACAATGCTTCACCAGTATGCACATATTAAAAGTTTAAAAATCACAACCCAGGGAAAGCCAGGGAGCGAAAGAAAGAAAAACAAACTTTTGTACTTTTGTTTCATTTCTTCTAGCGGGAGAGATCACTCCATGGTACCTGGGGAGGAATCCTCTTTTCCCTCCAGAAAAGGGAGAAAGAAGGGGATACCTGCTCTAGACAAAGTCAAAGTGGAAGATCCTCCATGGATGAGCAGCAGGTGAATTTACAGAGAGAGAGAACTAACCAGAGATTCACAGCTGGAGCATTCTGGGAGGCTGAGGTAGGATGAGGCCAAGCTCCAGCCCAGGTGTGGCAACTTAACCACCTAGTGAGAACTTGTCTCAAAATAAGAAGTCCCAGAGTACAGCGTGAGGGCTCTAAATTCAATCCCCAGTGCTGCAAAAAAAGAACAATTCACAACTGAAACTTTGTGTTACAGTGGATGGATTTGTCCCTCAGAAAAATCAACAAATGCTTACTGACATCAGATTCCTGTAATGAGCTCTACTTTCTAAACCCAAAAGCACTGTAGCACTTTCAGGTGATGACATTATATTTTCTGAGTATTTCATGTAATGCTCCCTCTGGAATCAATGTATGGGCTATAGATTATTGATCACTCGAGATCCAGACCACAGCTCCACCTTCAGTGTCAGTATGAGAGCTACTGTCCCCCTTCCCAGCCTTTTAACCATGAGTCATCAGACATGCAGAGGTGTAGAGCAGTTACTCATCATCAAGTTATCCCCTTCAAGCTTATCAAGAAATTAAACTGGAAAATAGACACATGTGCCTTTCTGGGGCAGCATTCCAGATAAATGAAGTCAGCAGGAAATATTCAGAACCTCTGCTTTTGATTCTGTCTCTAATATACAGCAATTGAAATGAGGCTAATATCGCAATCCGGTGAACCTGCCAACAGATAGAAGTTGCTACATTATTGTGGTCTGTTTCAGAGGACAAATAAAGTATGTTGCTGCTCTCAGTGTTCTGCAGAGCATGCCACGCTATAGACAGAAGTGTTTCAAGTCAACACAATATGAAAAAATTCAAAATAAAATGAAAAGTGTCTGAAAACAAACCAACATAAATATACAGCAGTCCTGTTAATTATGATTATTTATGATCATAAGAACTGGCATCATTACTGTGGTTTCCTTTCCAAAATCTCACAAACTTGTTACTATACAGCAGTTTTGGAGTCCTATAGGCTTACAAAGGTGGCATGCTCCCTGCAAAAGTCATTTTTGGCAGGGATGACGTGTGTGTGTCCTGGGTGCGAGTGCTCTCTTATGCACATACACACTCGTGTGTGATGTGGCCACACAATAAAACCTGCCTGGACCTTCCAGGGTCCGCCACCATTAAACCACTGGTAATGCATCACAGATGTCCCTGATGAGCACTGCCAATCTCTTAAACAAAATGCTCTAGTCACCTGTGAGGGGCCTGAAGAACGATCTAGAAATTGATCCCCGTGGGGGAAACAGCAATGGAACATCACCGACAGCACTGAATATTCCATCAGGGATAACAGGACTCCTCCCTGCCATCCCCTGCCTCCACCACCCCGCCTGCCACCTGCTCCCCCCTTTCCCAATTTTTTTCCTCCACGTGCTTGACAACTAGTCAGGGCCACATCACTACCGCCCGCTGTCCTTGCCAGCTGACCTCCGTGGAGTGCTGTGCCCGGTGGTCATGCTGTCCTTGTCTCTCTCCAACCACATCTGACAGGATACGCAGTGCTCACGGCACCTGAGACGCCCTGGGACTACACAGGTAAACCAGGGAGTCTGTGTTGTCTCCGGACTAACAACACAGGGAAAGACATGACATCTCCAGCCAGGAGCCCAGGTCCGAATATTCAAAAATTTCATCATGCGGGTGATGAAGGCAACCTCCCAACCTTCCAGGATGAAGCCTTCAGAAGGCAGGAGGGCTGGAAGGAGCACCCGACCCTGTCCTCAGGGCAGAAGTGTGCAGATGCGACAGGGTGGCTTGGGGTTCCAGGCAGAGGCTCATCAGGGCCCCCTCCCACACAGGCTCCAGTCCCCAAGACCGGGGTGGCTCCTGGGACAGCTGAGAAGCCAGCTTTCCCTTAGGGCCACAGCCGCCCCCTGGCACAACCCAAGGAGGCAAAGAAGGTTTATTTATCTGAGAAAGAAACTAGTTCCATTAAAAATCACAAGGTAGTTTTGAGTTGCTATATTCTGTTGCAACTCCTTTTTGGTGAAGTGTCGGAGTGAGGAAAAACATGAAGTATTTTGACTGAAATAAATGCTTTCATGGAAAACAGAGAGCCCTAGAGAGAATTCTAAGACTTGAAGAACGTCATACTATTTTAAGCAGGTGACAGTAATGTCACTGTCTGAGAGGTAAGGGTATTTTTTTTCCTAGACTTACAAGAGGGAAAAAAATAAGTTTGCTTCGAAGGGAGAAAGTTAAGTAAAGAAATGCACTTCTTGTTGCATGGATAATTCATAGACTGCTGTGACATATTTCCCTGCTCTTAGTCTTTGACAAAACTAACCAGTACTATTAGGAAGAGAACATTTGCTAGCAGAAAACAAAATGAAGTGCAAACACACTCTTCCAGTCACTCTGACTTTTCCAACTTTCACTACACCACCCAAATCAACATGGCTGTGGAGCACTGGATCACAAAACCATCTTACTTTCCCTCTGTTTACCATGAACCACAAAGGTCAGGGGCAAATGCAGACATTCTTTTACCCAAACATCTCCCAATGACCTAACTTCCCTCCACTCAGCTGTGACTCTTAAGGGTTCTAGCACATCCCACTAATGCCAAGGACTGGAGACCAAACCTCAATACCTGGACCTTTGGAAAATATTCCAATCCAAACTATAGCAGAGGTGGCAGCAACAGAACCTGTAGTTGACTGAGATACCTGTTTGTGAAAGGAGGTGGAGCTTTTCAAGGAAGCGGGGAGTCAAGGATGGTACGTTGACCATCTGTTTGTCCACAATAGTAATGCTTTGTGAGAAAACACCACAAACTCAGAGGCTGTACTTTGCACTTAGGTTGGCCTTGGCTGGGCCATTCTGGTTTAGACAATACTCACTCACAGGCTGGCAGGAGGTTAGTTGTTGGCTGGGAGGAGGACAGGTGGGGCACCTGGTGGGTGTTCTGCAACAGGCTAGCCCTGGCATGTTCTCTCAGTGCAGGCCAAGGTGGGAGAGTGGAAGAGCTCAATTGCAAAGTATTTTTCATGCTTTGGCTTCTGTCTTGTTTGGTAACACCCCTATGGTGAAAGCAAGTCACAGAAGGGGTCCCAGAGTCAGAGCAGGGGACATTGCAAAGAGATGGCAGGAGTGAGGACACAGACCACTTAAGTAATCAGTCCACAACAGAAAGCCCTAGATGTTTGACTTGAACATCTGAGTCAATAAATGCGCCTCTCATGGGGCAGACTAGCAGAGGAATGCACTGGGGATTTTAGGAGTCAGGAATTCTATTTCGGTTTGTGGATAGGCTTAGGAGTTATGAGGGCTCCCAAGGAACTGTCCCCATAAATTATGGTGACTTTTTTATGGTACTGGGGATTGAACCTAGTGCCCTGCATGGAGAAACATTCCTTTTCCTTTTTCATTGTTTATTTTGAGACAGCATCTTTCTAAGTCACCAAGGTGCCCAGGTTGGGCTAGAACTTGTGATCTTCCTGTCTAAGCCTCTAAGAGCAGGCAGATTACAGGTGTGTACCACCATGCCTGGCTCTTCTTTTTAAATTTTAAGCCAAATTCAGCAAGCTGGACCCCAGATCTTTGGGTGATGGTGCCAATGGGCCTGAGTCCAGGTGACAACATGGCAGAGAGCAGTTCCCACCCAGTCCCAAGGTGGTATCTGTCAGCAGAACACATGCCCTGTTCCTCATTTGAGAAAGAGGCTCCCTCTGTCTCTAGTGTCCACCATTCTGTCACCATTGCAGAATGAGCTGGAGCTTCCATTTATTCTGAGAGACTCTCCGATTTTATGCTGATCGTTAACTAAGAATATTTCCCTCCAGAGATTTATTACATTAATGAGCTCTGAAATTACTCACAGCAATTAAGTATATTGTTTTTAAACTCTTCAGAAATCATCAAAACACACTGGTTGTTTTTCAAAGAAACATAAATAAAGGGTACAGCTCACTGTCCAAACAAACCCAGCAGTGGGCTACGTTCATGCTGGTTTGGGGAGTTCCTGGTGCCCAGTCTCCAAGGGAGATGTGTGCAGGCCCAGCTGAGGGATGCTCCACATCCCAGCACAGCAAATCCTTCACTCTCCAGAAAGCACAGATGTCGAGTCCAAGCAGCCAGGCCTGAGATGGCCCTGTGTCTGAGACCATTGTGAGGATGGGGAATGGTCCTGCAAACTGGCTCCACTCCCACCCAAGAAGCAGGTGAGCTGAAGACCTCAACATCCCAGTTAAGGAGGCCACCTATTCCCAAGAGCCCATCGTCAGCATTTCTCCAGCATCCCTCACCTCCTTGAGAAACTAGATACCTCCTCACCTCACACAGACCTATAAGAGAACCTGTTCCAACCTCCCCATGGCACGAATCCATAATGCAACCATAAAGAATCCTCAGCTACACTGCCTAAAGCGCATGTTCTCTTCATCCCTCTTTGGCAAGTTACCATGGTCACGCTCCACAGCCATGTCCAAGAACAAACAGTAAAGGACCAATTCTTGGATATTTAGCTGTCTGCACTCAGATGCAGCCCTTGACACTCACCAGCTGCCCCATGTAAAGAGTCCATGAAAGCTGCACATATGGACCAGTGGGGAGGAGAGGCAGAAGGGGAAGCACTTTTCTGGCTTCTCCCAAGGGATGCTTTTGCTGGTGGCCCCAGCATGGAGGCTTCTGTCTTCAGGCTCCAGATTGCGCCCTCTTGATGTTCAGATCTCATCCCCGCCCACCCCATCACCACCTTGTGGACTCCTAAACGCACTTGCTCTTTTGTAAACTGTCCTTCATCAAACTCTCCTCCACTTGCACTCTTGGAGCTTCGAGTGCACCATCTACTTCCTGCTGGGGCCCAATCTCCCAAAGCAGTACTTTAACCACTACTCCACACTGCCTGTGTCCTGGGCCTCAGAAAACAAGAAGTTTAAACAGGAGGGAAAGTTAAAGTCATTGGGACATTTTTTCACTCTTAAAGGTAAGCAAGACTCAAGAGTTCTGAGCCTTTGGCTGGGCTTGGTGCCTTATGCTGACTAAAATGGGAAACGCAGAGGAGTACAGCATGATCCCCAGCATGGATCCTGATGGCCACAGACACTTGCAGAATCCTGTTACTTAAATGCAGGCCAGGACAGTCCCAGAGGCTCCACTCAGCTCTGCTGCAAGCTCTGTGGCCCGAGAAGGGTATCACCAACATGTGCAGAGGATAAGAAGGGCACGGAGGCCTTGGAGCTGGAGTACAAGGTGCCTACAGACCTTCCATGGAGCCTCACATGCAAGGAAACTGGCTAACTTTTCAGCAGGATCTTTCAGGTCCCAAATTCAAATGAGTGTCACTCTAGGCCCAGGATGACCAGTGGGAGCTAGGGTCAGAGAGGAAAAGCCTCTCCCACAGTCCCCCAGATCTCATAGCATGGAGTGGGGGCCTCCTCTGAACTCATAGGATGGCAGTGTCCCCCAATCAGCATTGCATTAAATCTATATAGCAGTTTTGGAAGTATGGCCATTTTCACTATATTGGTTCTTCCTACCCCATGAGGTCACAAGAAAGAGGAAACAGGATGGAAATGACTCCTACTAACTTCCTTGTCTTTGTTTTCCATCATAAAACTGTGGGCTACCTGAGGGCCCCTCTGCATCACCCAAAAGTACCACCTAGGACATCTTCATATGCACATAAAAATGCCTTCATGCAAGCTGTAACCCCAGCACTCTGTGAGCTTGAGGCATTAGGATGGCAAGTTCCAGCTCAGCCTGGGTGACTTAGTGACTTAGCCAGGCCTTATCTCAAAATTTAAAAAGAAAAAAGGGCTAGTAATGTAGCTCAATACAAAGACCCTGGGTTCAATCCCCAGTACTGGAAGAGAGGGGGGGGGGGAGAAATCTTTTTTTCTCCACAAAACTGGGCTATGAGAGTCCTCCCTGAGCTGGGCTTGGACTTGCTAAGCTGTCCCTTCCCACATCGCCTACCCATCAGAAGCTCCAGGAAGTCTGGGACCAAGCCTTCGTACCTCTGGCTTCTCTCCATCCCACCTCGCTAAGCTTGTGGTCTGGGCACACAGCCCACTCTCTAGAGACACATGCCAGTGGTCCCAAAAGCACCAAAACAAAGAAAATTGCAGATTACTGGGGCTGGAAGGGAATTCAGAGACCATCTGGGCCATTTTGCAGGTGGAAAAACTGACAGGCACAGCAGGAAGAACTTAGATCTAAAGCCTGGAGGCAAAGCCAGGAAATCTGACTTCAATCCAGGGTGCCTGTGCCTCTGCAGCTCTGCTGAGCCTGTTTGCATTTACTCTTGTTTCCAGATTGCCCCAAAACCCCTAGGGCCTCCAGGAGAAACCATCTCATGGACAGTCCACATCATCTGGCCTCTTAGAGCTGGAAGGAGCTCTCTCTAGTACTAGATGTACCATAGCCCTAAGACTTTTTGTGAGGTTAAATGGTACTCAAATGCTTTTGTCACTATTACTTCAAGGATAATAGCTTGGTGCCCTTCGCAAGCCTGGGGCTATGCAACATTTGACCTCACTGGTAGGGTAGTGTATGTAAAAGGATGTTGTCATTATGTCTATAAAAATTAAAACCTTCCAGGCAATTAATGCCCAACATGCACATTCCACCTCCTCCAATTCTCTGCCAAGCATTCTGTACCAATAAAGGGTAAGAGTTTCAATATCTCTTTAGATTAACATAGAATAAGGTGACCATATTAAAGTAGCATTAAACAGTCCCTCAAAAAATAAATTAATAAAAGAGACAGGACCACTGGCTTCTATAAATTACACCTGAGTCCCAGACTTAGGAAGAGCTGTTTGGGTAGCTATCAGGAAAAAGAGGGGGCTATTTCCAGTTTTGTTTTGTTTTGTATTTTGCTTAAATTCTTTTATTGGTACATTTTAGGTATACAATACATTTACATTTATCATTGGATACTTGTACCTGTACATGATGTATCTTGGTTCTTACTTTTTCCCCATTCCGTTTCCTCCCTTCACCCCCTTCACCCCTCCCTATTAACAAAGACTTTATTTCCATTTTTTCCTTTTCTCATAATTTTTCCTTTCCCTTCTTTCCTTTCCCCTTCCCTTCACACTTCCCCTACCCCTCTGGATCTTTTCTTCCTATTTTAAATTATCAATTCTTCATTATAATTATTTTAATCCTTATTTACACTTTCAGTTTCTCACACTAGAGAAACTATTCGGTATTTACACATGTGTGTCTTATTTATTTCACTTAAGGGGATGGCCTCAATACGCATCCATTTAGCTATGAATGTCTCTAGTTTCTCCTTCTTTATGGCTGAGTAATACTTCATTTTATATATTAAAAAACACACACACACACCTTCTTTATCCTGTTTCCAGTTGATGGGCACTTGGGCTATTGCCAAGCTTTAGCTATTACAAACTGTGCCACTATAAACATCGGTGCACATATATTGCTGTGGTATGATTCTTTTAATTCTTTGGGGAAGATAACCAGCAGGGGAATAGCTGGGTCAAATGAGACCTCTAGTCCTAGTTCTTTGAGGTATCTCCATACTGATTTCCACAGTGGTTGCACCAATCTGCACTCCCACCAAGAGTGGAGAAGGGTTCCTTTCTCCCCACACCCATACCAGCATTTGTTATAGGTTGATTTCTTGATAGCAGCCATTCTTTCTGGAGTAAGGTGGAATCTCAGTGTTGTTTTCATCTACAGCTCTCGAATGACCACTGATGTTGAACATTTTTTAATATGCTTATTTGCTGCTTTTACTTCTTTGTCTGACAAATGTCTGCTCATTTCAGATGCCCATTTTTGAATTGGGTCTTTAAATTTGGGGGAGTCTGATTTTTTTCAGTTCTTTATATGTTCTAGATGGTAGTCCTTTTCCTGAGGAACAGCTTTTAAAAATTTTTTCCCACACTGTAAACCTACAGCACTGTTGGTGGTTTCTCTTGCAGTGCAGAAGCTCTTTAATAAGATGAGATTGCAGTTGTTGATTCTTTGTGCTAGTTCCCATGCTACAGATGTTTTGTTCATAAGTCTTTTCCTATGCCAATATCTTCAAGAGTTCTACCTAACTTATCTTCCAGCAAGTTTAGTGTTCCTGTTTTGATATTTAGATCTTTAATCCACTTTGATCTTAGTTTAGTGCATGGTGATAGATGTGTGTCTAGTTTTAATCTTTGGCAGGTAGAAATCCAGTTTTTCCAACACCATTTATTAAATAGGCTATCTTTCCTCCAGTGAAGGTGGTTGGCTCCTTTGTCAAAGATGAGGTGGCTCAGTATATCTGGAGTTATTTCTGTGTCTTCTAATCTATTCCACTGATCCTCGGGTCAGCTTCTTTGCCAGTACCATGCTCTTTTTCTCACAGTAGCTTTGTAGTATAGTTTCAAGATGGGGATTGTGATACCCACTGCCATGTCTCTGTTGCCTAGAATTACCTTTGCTATTCTAGGTCTCTTCTGATTTCAAATGAATTTTTTGGATTGTTTTCTCTAGTTCTGTGAAATATATTGTTGGAATTTCAATCAGCATTGCATTAAATCTATATAGCAGTTTTGGAAGTATGGCCATTTTCACTATATTGGTTCTTCCTACCCAGAAACAAGGGATGTCTTTCCATTTTCTTATATCCTCTTTGATCTCTTTTTTCAGAGTGCTGTAGTTTTCTGTATAGAGGTCTTATGCTTCCTTTGTTAGATTGATTCCTAGACATTTCATTTTTTTTGGATGCTATTGTAAAAGGAATTGTTTCCCTAATTTCTCTCTCAGTGAGTCTGCTATTTGTGTATAAGAAGGCCATTGTTTTTGAGTGTTGACCTTGTATCCACCTACTCTAATGAATCTGTCAATTAAGTCTAGAAGACTTTTGGTAGAGTTTTTTGGGTCTTCTATGTAGAGTATCATATCATCTGCAAATACTGACAGGTGAACTTCTTCCTTTTCTATTTTGATCCCTTTTATTTCTTTCTCATTTCTAATTCCTGTGGCTAATGTTTCCAGAACTATATTGAACAGGAGTGGTGATAGTGGGCATCCTTGTCTTGTTCCTGATTTTAGTGTGAAAGTTTTCAGTTTTTGACCATTTAGTATGATGTTGGCTATTGGTTTTTCATAGACAGCCTTAATCAGGTTGAGATATTCCAATTTTCTGTAGGGTTTTTATCATGAATGGGTGTAAGATTTTCTCAAATGATTTTTCTGCATCTACTGAGATGATCATATGGTTTTTGCCCTTGGCTCTGTTAATATAGTGTATTACATTTATTGATTTATGGATGTTGAACCATCCTTGCATCCCTGGGATAAATCCAACTTGGTCAGGGTGTATGATCTTCTTGATGACCCTCTGTATTCTGTTTGCCAGTATCTTGTAGAGGATTTTTGCATCTATGTTCATTAGGAAGATTGGCCTGTAGTTCTCTTTTTGGGTTGGGTCTTTCCCTGGTTTTGGAATCAAAGTAAAACTTGCTTCCAGGAATGAATTTGGAAGCCTTGTTTCCCTTTCAATTTCCTTGATGAGTTTAAAGAGTAATGATGATAGTTCTTCTTTAAATGTCTTGTAGAATTCAGCAGTGAAGCAATCAGGACATGGGCTTTTCTTTGTTGATAAATTTTTTTATTACATTTTCAATTTCACTCATTGTAATTGGGGTGTTTAGAATTTCTATATCTTCTTCATTTAACTTTGGCAATTCATGTATCTAGGAATCTGTCCATTTCTTCTGTGTTTTCCATTTTATTAGAGTACTCGCTCTTGAAGTAGGTATTGATGATCCTCTGGATTTCCACTGGGTCTGTTGTGACTTCACCTTTTTCGTTCTTAATTGCATGGATTTGAGTCTTTTCTTTCCTTTTTTGATAAGGTTGGCTAAGGGTTTATCCATTTTATTTATTCTTTCGAAAAACCAACTCTTGGATTCATTAATTTTTTGTATCGTTCTCTTTGTCTCCGTTGCACTGATTTCTGGTCTGATCTTTATAATTTCCTCTCTTGTACATGCTTTGGGTTTGTTATGCTCTTCTTTTTCTCAGAGCTTGAGGTTAGAGCATTTTCTCAGAGCATTAGGTTATTTACCTGAGTTTTCTCTGTTTTTCTAATATGGGCATTCACCACTATGAATTTCCTGTGTAGAACTGCTTTCATTGTGTCCCATAGATTCCTGTATGTTGTATTGGCATTGTCATTTACTTATAGAAACTGTCTAATTTCTTCTTTAATTTCCTCTGTGACCAATTGGTTGGTCAGGAGGGTGTAATTCAATTTCTATGTGTTTGTGAGAATTTTGCAGTTTCTTATGTTACTGACCTCCAATTTTATTGTGCTATGGTCTGATAATATACAGGGGGTAACTTCAATTTTTTACATTTACTTAGACATGTCCTATGAGCTAGCATGTGGTCTATTTTGAAAAATAACCCATGTGCAGCTGAAGAGAATCTGTATTCTGATTTTGTGGGGTGGAACACTCTGTAAACATCTATTAAGTCCATTTGTTCAATAGCTTGGTTCAGTTCTAGAATTTCATTGTTAATTTTTTGTCTAAATGATCTGTCTATTTGTAATAGTGGGATATTGAGGTCCCCCACTACAATTGTATTAGTGCTTATGTGGTTTTTCATGTCCATTAATATTTGTTTTGTATAGTTGGGGCATTCATATTTGGTGCATATATATTTGGGATTGTCATCTCTTCCTCTTGAACTGTTCCCTTCATAAGGACGTAATGACCATCTTTGTCTCTCTTAATTAGTTTTGGTTTGAAATCTACTTTGTCTGCAATAAAATTGCTACCCCTGCTTTTTTCTGGGTTCCTGTTGCATGGAGAACTGTTTTCCATCCTTTTACTTTCAGTCTATCAATTTCCTTTTGAGTCAGGTGTGTTTCTTGTATACAGCATATTGCTGGATTTTGTTTCTTAATCCATTCTGTCAGTCTATTTCTTTTGATTGGTGAATTGAGGCCATTAACATTGATGGTTATAATTGATAGATATTCACTCATCCTTGTCATGATGTTTTGCTGTTGTCGGCTCTTTTATTTCTTATTTTTTCCCCCTTTCCCTTTAGTTTCTTACCTTGCCTGGTGGCTTTCCTCTGTTGGGCCTCATGGAATTGTGATCTTCATTGTCTTTTTCTAGGATATTCCTAGAATTGTTTGGAATGCTGGTTTGGTGTTCATGAAATTTCTCAGGTGTTTTTTTGTCGTGGAAGTATCTAATTTCCCCATTGATTTTGAAAGATAATTTTGCAGGATACAACAGTCTGGGTTGGAAGTTATTTTCTTTTAGGGCTTGAAATACTTCACTCCAGGCTCTTCTTGATTTTAGGGTTTGTGTTGAGAAGTCTGCTGTGATTCTTCTGGGCTTTCCTTTGTAGGTGATTTGTTTCTTTTCTCTAACTGCATGTAGGATTTTGTTCTTCTGTTGGGTTTCTGGGATCTTGACTATTACATGTCTATGTGTAGATTTTTTTTATCATGGCTAGTTGGAGTTCTATATCCCTCACTTATCTGTATGTCCAATTCTCCACCTCTGACTGGGAAGTTTTCTGCTATTACTTCTGTGAACAGTTTTTTTATGTCAACTGTACTTTCTCCTGTTTTTTCATGGACTCCTATCAGTCTTATGTTATTCTTCTTTGCATCATCTAGCAGCTGCTGGATTGATTTCTCATGGTCCCTTACTAGTTTGAAGAGATCTCTGTTTTCACGGTCCTAAACTGCAATCCTGTCTTCTATATCTGATATTCTATCTTCAGATTCCCTTAATCTGCTCTGCATGCTTTCAGTGGAGTTTTTAATCTCCTGAATATCTTTTTTAATCTGTTTCATGGATTCTATTTCTTTCTTATGTTGGGTGATCATGGTTTCTATTTCTTCATTATGCTAGGCATTCATGGCTTCCAGCATGTTTCTGAGCTCATCTATTTTTTTTATCTGTTTCTGTTCTAGAGCCTCTAATCTTGTCTTTCACTTTGCTCACCATCTCTGTAGTTATCTGGGACGTTATTTCTGTTTTGAATTTTTCTAGAGCCTCATTCATCTGTTTTGTTACTTCCTGTGCTATCAGTTCAGGGTGTCCAGGTGGCTGATTATCGGACTTTTCCACCTCGTTTCCCCCAGAATTTGCCTTTAGTAGGGTGGAAGTCTGAGTTTGTGCCTTTCTTTCTTTCTTTCTTTCTTTTTTTTTTTTTTGGTACCGGGGATGGAACTTGGGTCCTTGCCCCTGCATAACAGGTGGCGAAACCATTGAGCTAAATCTCCGGCCCAATGTGCCTTTCTTAAATGTCTTCTCATTTTTGTTTTTGGTACTGTCCTTGGTTCAATTCTTGGGTTGATACTTCGAAATTGCTTATTGTAAGTATCTTTGTTGCTTATATTTAGAACCCTTGTGGAATGATTGCTTTTCAGAAGTGTCTTCCAGATATAGCTGGTCTTTAGGTTTTGAGTCTCTAATGACTCTGAGGCTATCTCATTTTCATTATACCAGGAAGGCAATCACAACACCTTAGCCTAAATGATACAATCAGCAACACCATAGCATCAAGCACAGCTTAGAAAATGACAGTTTGTGGTAGTTATTAATCTATCACCTTTAACTGTGTGAATTAAATTAAAATCAAGGACCACCCCAACATACGTTTATAGTGAATAAACTCTTCAATATAACAACTTTACCCTTCAGGATGGGAAGCTAGTAGGAGTTGGGGAGGGAGGGATAGATAGGTAGAAGGCTAGGGAAAGGTTAGCAGTAAGGCCAGAGAACACAGGAAGATCACGCAAACTCTAAGAAACTGTTGAAGACAAGAGGAAAAGACAGAATTAAAGAGCAAAGATGAGAACAGAACAACCTAACAGCAATAGGGAGGCTAGAAACTGTATTTACTTTCCTTTAAAACTAATGACAATCAATAGAAGGAAAAAAAGAAGAAAAGAAAAATAAAGAAGAAATCCAAATTAGGGCCAGAACAGGAACCAAAAAGGAGATGAAGAACAATCTGGGACAGCAAGAGTATGAGTGAGAGAGAGGGAGAAAGAAAAGAGAACAGGAAAAAAAAGAAGAGAAAAATAAAACTTTGAAAAGAGTAGAAAAAATAAAAATTAAAGTAAGAGAAAAATTTTTTGCAAATAACAAATAAAAAAATAAAAATGAAGGCCCTCCTTCAGGATATGTCTCTGCTGTTACAATAGACAATGTGGGCAGCAGTGTGCAGATACAAGTCAATGAGTCTCAGCAAGCCAGTGGCAGGCTGGTGAGATTCAGGCCGATTTCTGGCTGCAAGTCCCAAGTTGAGCTCTCTGTCCTCCTGCAGGGTGGAACTCTGTGGTTCTATTTCAGGTTCCAGCTGCCTTTCCCCTGAAGATATTCCAGGTTCCAATGGGAGGTGATGATCCCTCCAGCTTACCAAGCACGGTGGTCTGGTGTGCCTTTATTGCAGAGATTCTCTTCACTTTTCCAATGGGCTTCAGTTTTCATCAAGAGCCTAAGAGAGGCCCTCTTTCTGTTGTTCACTTTTGCTCTATCTTCTGGAGCTCAGGACAATGGCCTTTACAACCCCCTGTGCCTCTGTAGTGTGGAATCAGGTAGCTCCACAGCCGGGGGTGGGGGTGGGGGGGGTGGGGGGGTGGCTGCAGGCATAAGGATGGTGCACCCGCTCCCTGAAGTGGAGGACCTCACTGTCAGCCAGCTGGTCACTTATTTCCAGTTTTTGAAATGAGACTTTTATATTTTCATGGTATGGCAAAAAAACAGGAAGATTTTAGAGCCCAGTCAGAGCACTCCCACCAAAAACAGCACAGATCGGCAGGTCCTAAAATGACAAAAATAAATCATTTGTGAACAGCACCAAATGTAGCAAACCAGGAAGAGTAGCTATTGAGGAAAAGAGGGGTGTACCCATCCTGGGCTCAGCTCAAACTCCTCCCTCCATTTCTTTGGAGGACACAAAACCTAAGTTGTATCCATCCTTGTCAGCCCTGCGCCATGCCTCCTCAACCTCAAAGCGGGTGTCTTCATTGAGATGATCCGCTGATGGTCCTCCATAGCTAAAACAAAGCAGGACTAAGGATCAGCATGGGGACAGCTCAGACCCATATGACCAGACCTGCCCAGAGCAACTCCTCGAATGATGCCCTTCACTAAGAGGTGCTAACAATGGCACCACAGAGAGGCCCTGAGCAACAGGCAGGCTCACGGGCACCATGATATGACAGAAATAAAACTCAATTATATCACTTGTCATCATTAAGACAAATTTTCATCTCCATTCTTCATTTGAAAAGCACTATATTTAATGAATGAGTACTGAGTCATGACATGTAAATGACTAAAATATAGAAATTATACTGAGGTCAACTAATGTATTTTTAAACCATGAAATTAAGGGACCCATTCATGCCTGCCCACCTTGCCACTCCTGGTCAATATGATCTTCTGCACAGCTGCCAATAAGCACTGAGGGATGAGGGACCCTTTAATCAGAGGGAGACCAAGCATCTACACAGACTCTTTCACTGAAGTAACATAGTGGTCACTAGAAGCTGGGAAGGACTGTGGGGAGGAGGACTAGAAAGAGGTTAGATCACTGTAACCAACACATAACCAGAGAAGAAGAATCAAATTATCATACTGTACCCCATGAAGATGTACAATTAATATGTGCCAATTAAAATTTTTAAATAAATTAGAGAATAAAAGTAATTCTGCAAGACTAAGATGAAGAAATCTTACTAATCTGTTTGTCTATGTTCTTTGCATCAGCAGCTCTGTGCTTGCTTTGGATGGAGACATTGCATGTCGCCAGCAAGGCAAGCCCATTCCAAAGGAGGACCATGTGGCTTTACCACTAAGGTGGTGGTGCTTCATTTCCTCCTGTGCTTCCACAGAGGCGGCCCCCACCGCTCTGGGAACAGGAGAGTACCTGTCCTTGATTGCATTCATCTTCTCCAATTCCTCCCAGAAAATTAATTGCCTCAAGGTCTGAGTCTGCAGAAATTTGGATGAAAATGACAAAGAAATAAAAAAGTCAGAGACATCGTGATCCCCCAGGAAGTCTGAGATGAGAAAGTTCTAGTGGGAGGTCATCTTCCAAGGATTTGATGCTTTCAAGTTGAAGTGGGCACAATTTAGTTTTTCCAGATTGCAGCCATTGGCCTTTTTTGTTTGTTTGTTTTTAAAGAGTACCACCTCCACTCCTCCACTTTCAGTCATGATGTTCAGGTTAGATTGACATCACCTGCAACACCAAGATTGGGAACTAATTGCCATAAATCAATCAAGATATGACTTTACCTTGACCCCAGGAGTTAATGACCCAATTCTGGCCAAGTAGTTTGCAACTGAGTGGACATACAGAAATCACAACTATAAGAAACACTCATCCATGGAAGCAGATCTTAGAGCTGTTGGGAGGAGAAGGTTATACCATGTGGAAGCTGATGATAAAGCCAATCCCAACAGGACCCAGGGTGACAGCTTCTAATCAGCTGGATCAAACCTTACCTGAAGCAGATTTGACTTGGAATGTTTTTGCTTACAAAGGCCAAAAATTTTCCCCTCTTGTTTAATCCAGTGAGTGTCAGGTGGTTTTCACCGACATACAATATTTCCAGAATATGGTGGGTCCTCCATGACCCATGCAGACACACCCAGAAGGGTGCTTCACATATCCTAGAGTACAGAGAAGTGTTTCACTCTCCTCCATCCAATACATGCAAAGATCTAGACTCAAAGTGCTGCTGGATGAGAACTGATAACATAGCAAAGAGAGTCAACGGCAGCAAAAACAGGAAGCCTCCAACTTCCTGGAAACTGCAGATCAGGCTAAGAGCTACTCCAGACTCTGCCCTTGTCCCCAACAAACACACACACATATCCCGGTATCCCTTGTTGTGGCTGACTTCTTTGCTTCTTTATCAAACCACTGACCTTTTATTTTCTGGTGCTGGGATCGAACCAGGGGCCTTTGCACAGAGCTATATCTCAGCTTTTTTTATTTTTTACTTAAAGATAGGATCTCACTCAATTGCTAAGTTGCCCAGACTGAGCCCAAACCTGCTATTCTCCTGTCTCAGCCTCCCAGGGTGCTAGGAATCCAGATGTGCACCACCAGGTCAGGCCATCTCAGCCTTCAATACTGGGAAATTACTCCTGCTTTGAACTGTTGTTGCATAAGTGCCCCATGACAGCTAGCACCTCTGTGGTTCTACTGGGAGCATGTGAAGAACAGACATGTTTAAAATGCTTCCCACCCATGTTCTCCATAAAGGGATTGCACCCCTCTGCCTGAACTTGATCAGTATCATGAGGCCTCCACAGTGTTAAGAAAGAATACAATAGAGAGTAGATGGATGAGCAGAGCTGTCCAGTGCCCTCAGCTGAGACTGCAGCCCCAGGACATAAACATGGGATTCCAAGCTCTGCATGAGCAGAAAGGACCTTAAATACCATTTAGTCTGACCTGAACCTACTGTTTAATTTCCTCCCAATCTCTCCTTCAAGTCCCCACATAGCCTGTGTTGAATGCTTCTGATAATGGGGAACTCACTCCTCACCTCCCTCTGAGACAGTACTGTCTTTGGTCAGAGATAAAAGTTTCAAAGTTTTCCTTTGGCCTGGGCGTATATCCACATCTAACCCTTGGGGACTATCAGAATTTCTGTCCTCCTCTAGAAGGTTTTCAAATACAGAAAGCCGGAAATCACAGTCCCCTGCATGTACAATGTCTGTGTTTGATGTTCCCTATTAGTTTCTCATATAACCTTGCTCCTGTGTATCTAACTCTGTCCCAGTTTGTACTTATCACAATATTTCCAATGAATTCTGATCTGCTTGGTGTATAAAGCCCTTTCCCATCACCTCCACTGTTTCTTGAACCATACTTTCATTAATGAAACCACAAACACCCTGAGGGAACTATGGGGATTTAGACAAATGGAATGTGTCCTCATTTTTGAATGAAGGTATGATATGCTCTACTGATTAGAAATCCATTTTCAAATTGCCATAGAAAACAATAAAGCCCCACTCCTTACTTTATTCCTCTTTTATAATGTCCCCCACACACAGTACCTTGGAATGGTGAGAAAGCACATTACATCATGGCAAGTTCAGAGCATGCCAGCAGCCACTTGGGAGGGAGAGGTGTTTCGGGGCTTCGGAAATGAATGTGTAAGCAAAAATGAAGGCTACCAAATTGAAACTGATCAATGTAGGCCACCCATCGCTAATTGTCACCCAGCTATTTTGCTTCCAGGAGTCACGTGGTGGGTGACAGCCACAGATGTTGATGGATTCTGACCCAGACTAGAAATCTGGTTTTTAAAAACACAAGAGAGGAAAGAGAGAAAAAACCAATGAAGTTAGAGGCCCAGCATGTGGAGACAGGAATGGGAACAAGGGGGTGACTCTGACAGCTCAAGCTGAGGAGGAAAATTAGAAAAGAAAGCTGCTCCGCCACCATATGTGTCTAGCTGGCTGGGACAGCTACAAGAAATATCACCCAGCCCGAGTCCCTGGCCAGGATTTTGATACACGCCTGCATAAGGCTATCAATAACCCGGCATGATTAATGCTAATGATTTATGTTAATTTTGCCATAAGCTTTATTTGTGCCCAGTGTTGAACTTAAGGATGTCAAATCATTCCTTAGGAGGTTGTTAGAGATTTTTAAAAGCAAAATCTAAAATATAACACTGACATTCCATATATCACGGCCCCAGCCTCCCCAGCATTCCTTGTAAGAGGAAGGTCACCATCCCCCATGTAACTGCCTCTTATCCAGCAAGAAGTTCTTAGAAAAGGATTCCGAGCAGAGGAGGGACAACTCCACAGGCGCCCACAGATTCCCTTCTTTTTTGCTGGAGACAGGAGGTGAGAGGATTTCAGAGCAGCTAAAGAAGCAAACTCCACCTAAATTGGTCAGATTTCCCATCACTGAACCCAAAACCCAACACTTGCAACTTCAAGGAGGAGAGGTTTAACTGGCTCACAGTTCCAGGGAATTCAGTCCATGCATGTTTGGATGGCTTCCAGGCAGAACTGGCATGGGGGAAGGGTGTGGTGGAGCAAAGATACTTAGTTCATGGCTGCTGGGGGCAAGTAGGGAAACAGTGGTAGAGAAGAAGGAGCTAGGGACCATATATAGACCCCAAGGGCAGACCTCCATGACCCATGCAGACACACCCAGAAGGGTGCTTTACTAGTTCCCTGGGTGTTTCTTAACCCAACCAAGTTGACATATCATGACTAACAGTCACAGTATCCCAAGGGGCAGTGGAGGGGTCAGGTGGGTGAGCACTGCTACCTGCTATCCAGGGTCTGCTACACATCCCAGAGGTAGGACACACACTACAAGCCAGCCAAGTCTCATTTTAGGTGACAGTGGCAGTCATTCCACTTCTGCAGCCTTAGTCTCTGTCCTGTTCAATGGGGAAGACGGGTTGCTCAGCCCCATAGGGAGGCAGAGAGGTTCAGACTTTATTACAGCAGGGTACTGCTTTCTCCTTCATACCACCCTGTATTGGTCACATTTCTCATCATTGGGACAAAATACTGGACACCTGAAATTTATGATGGAGACATTTATTTTTGGCTCATAGTTTCAGAGTGTTCAGTCCATGATCAGCTGGATCCAAGGAAGAAATAGCATGGCAGGAGAGAGGGAGAGGGAGAGGGAGAGGGAGAGGGAGAGGGAGAGGGAGAGGGAGAGGGAGAGGGAGAGGAGAGAGAGAGAGAGAGAGAGAGAGAGAGAGAGAGAGAGAGAGAGAGAGAGAGAGAACCTTCAGAGGCAAGCCACCAGTTAGCATGGCCTCCAACCAGGTAACACATTCATCTATGAACTCATCAATTTATTAGTCCTCTGATGAGTATAGCACCCCCATTATCCAACAGCCTTCCAAAGCCCTATCTTTGAACACATAAGATATTGGGGGACATTTCAGATATAAACCATAATACATCCCAAATACACACTGCACTGAGTTTCCTGTTGCTTTCCCAGGACCAAGGCATGAAGGCTGGCAATTGAAAGCAGATCTGGCTTTCAGCTGTCACCTACCTATTCTGTTCCTGACCAGACCTCAGGTGTTTATCCAGATGGCCCCTTTGGCACCTCCTCTGTTCACTTCTAGGAATCCATGTCATCTCCCTCCGCGACCCCGCTCTGATAGGCAGCCCAATACAAGGTGCTAGAGACCATGATGAGCAAGAAAGAAGGAACTTGGCAGCAACAGGAACCTCTCAGACTGCCCAACACTGAAACCTCAAAGGCCAACCCAATTCATAGCATAGTACCTGGTGGTATTGAAATAAAGGGTGGGCCCTCCCTGCAGAAGACAAAAGAGACATCATGGAAATGGAACACAAGTATCAATAGCTTGCCCCAGTCTAGAGCCACTGGGTATGACAACCACCCAACATCAGTGCAGCTCACTTGGGAATTCAAACTCACAGGTCTGAGGTCCTGAGAGCTCTAACCTTGTGCCACTTCCCTGACTGTCTCCTCTCATAATGTCTCATCCTTTGCTTCTATTATCTCTTGCCTCCCCTTTGATTTCATTAGGATTCCTTCAAGGGTCCATTGAAAGTTCAGGAGACCAGGAGCTTTTCTACCTGCAAACCAGTCACTCTGTGGCAGCTGCTGCCCTTCCTGAAAATGAGTCTCTTCATGCCATTGATAGGGCCAGATCCAAGCTAGGACCCTACTAGAAACTCAAGCTATGGGGGCCACAAAGCCCAGGTCCCTCCCGTCCTCCCTCTCTTCCCTCCAGCTCTTGCTAGAAATTCATTATCTATAGCTTAAAAGCAACTGTTTCTATATGAGTTTGTATCAAGAAGAAAATATTCTGTCTGTTCTCTTGGCCTCCTGTGATGGAGCTCCACTAAACCAGCGTGGTCCAGGCTGTAGGGTGAACACCTGTCAAAATGTATGGACCATGCCATTTATCAAATAATCTGCTCCGAGAACAGATAGGAACTATCAGCAATCTGGTATTGATCTGTACAGGCCCCTGCTATTGTTCATCCTTGCATTCCAAATGGCAGCAGGAATTAATGAAAGAAACAAAACAATGCATACCAATCACTCAGCCCCACAACTTCATTTGCTGCTCTCATTAAGTTGGGCCATTTCCCCAAAAGCTCTCTTGGGAGAGACGGTCCCAGAAGGTCAACCTCTAACGATGGGTCAGTGAACCCTCTGCTGCTCTCTCTCTTTTCCCAACCTGCACTGTCCATGCTTGGTGAAGTCCCTACTTCTTTGAAGCCTATGGAAGTGACATGCTAATGACATGCAAGAATCCCACATGATCCCTCCACGGTCTGGGCAGAAACAGCCTTCCTGTGAAGACCCTTCCCCCATGATTGTGTTTAAGCCGCCCTCGTCCAACCCCTCTCCTGCACAGAGTCTGCAAGGGAAGACTTGGTCTAGGGAGGGACATACCTAAAGATGGTACTTGTAGATTGCCAAGGAGAGGCATCAATGGATGGTAGGAGTAGGCCAGATTCCAGGCTAACCTCCAAAAGCAGGCTCTGCAGAGAGACATCTGCCAACCTTCATCTCTCAACCTCCTACTAAACATAAACCTCTTAACCTTCAACATGTGCACGTGAACACACACACACACACACACACACACACACACACTCCTGCCTCACCATCCCTGTGGCCCCACCCAAGCAAGCTTTGGGGATTTATATGGCACTCCTTTAGGTTTCTTCAATCCCTCCACCCAGAACTGACCTCTTCCTCCCCTGAGCATTCACCATGCTTTACCTGGGCTACAGAAGTAATAAACTTCGGGCCACTTCCATCCTACAAGACTCAAATGGAGAAGGGGGTCAGGTGAAACAATAACATAGTTATGAGTTCTATCCTCTGAGGACAGGGGTATAGTTACAGTCACCTTTGTAGCCATACAGAGTGCCTGACAATGGAAGAGTACAGGGATGGATAGTTGGGTGGGTGGATGGAGGGATGTTTGGATGGATAGATGGATGGATAGGTAGATAGGTAGATAAGTATGTGGGGAGTGAACAGACAGATTAGTTAATGGGTAAGTGGATGGATGGGTGGGTGAATTGTTGGGTGGATAATTGGATGGGTTATTCTGAACAATGTGTAATGAGAACTCAAGAGTACACTAGTGTTATGGCCATGAGACTACAATGAAGACATCTTGGCGGAACTCAGCACTGTGGGGTCCCTTTTCCTCCCTAAAGCACAAAAATATCTCCTTGTATTCTACCTGGAGTGTCAAGGAGCTTTCTTATCCTAATGGAACAAGAAGAAACTGTGAGGTATAGAAGATGAAGGCTTGCCTTGAATCAGAGAGCCAGCACTCAAACAACAGACTTCCTGACAGGAAAGAAACTTACTCACTGTCTGGTCTGAGCCAGACCCCAGCCCCCAGCTCTCTGAGATAAACATCCTAACCCTGCTCCCTAGAAGTCTCGAGGCCATGGTAAGACCAAATGACCACTCTAGATCAGCTAAGTCACTGGATGTAGCTGGCTCTGAGCCACCCAAGGACCTGTCCTCCTTGGAAGGACTACTTTCAAGGCTGCCTTGATTGTCTCTAGTGGGGGTGGAAAGGGACCAGTGTGTCTCCCATGCTGGGACAGGGAGTCTTCCTTCTCAGGTTGGCAAAAGTCTTCAGCAGGAAAACACTGAGAATAGAGCTTTCCAGTCAGCTTGAGGGCTACAAGAAAGGCAGCTTGTCCCTGCCCAGAACATGAATCAGAGACTCAAAGTGGCATCAACTGAGGCCTCGCTCAGCTGAGCAGGGCCTCCAGAGGGGCAAGAGACATTTCCAGTCTGGAAAAGCACATGTGACATGTCCTTCTCCAAGGACAAGTGGCAAATCACTTGTGCAAGGCCCTCGAAGGTCACCCCAGGCGTGAGGGCCATGCTCCCTCACTCCTGCCCAGAGGCTCCCTACAGTATCACCCAGACACAGGTTTCCCCTCAAGGGCCATATCCCATGTCTGAGGCAAGAGCAACCCCCACTGCTGTGTTTGGATAATGATGACAAGTGTGGATGGTGATGGTGGGTGGGCAGGTGGGCAGGGAGGAGAAAGGAAACAGGAAAAAATCATCTTGTGACAGCAGAACAAATGAAGCTTTGCTTTCTCTCCTTAAGGGTCTCCAAATTCAGCAGGAAAAGAGGGCACATAAGAATATGTCTAGCAAGGACAAGAGGCCAAACTGAAAGCCCCATGCTCAAGAGCATGTCTTCTCCAGGAATTTTGGGGATATTCAGAATATCAGATGAGATTGCCCAAATTCCTCTGCTATCATTTGGATATGATTTGAGTGTGTCCCCCAAAGGTTCCTACACAGGAAATGTGGTTCCAGTGTGGTGATGTTACTAGATGGTGGGACTTCTAAGAGGTGGGATTTAGTGGTTAGGTCATTGAGGTCACTGGCTTTGAAAGGAATTAGGTAGTAATCATGGGACACTGAGTTCCTTCTCTGAGAGCAAGTTCTTAGAAAAGAGCAATCCTGACCCTTTCCTGCTTTCTGGCTTCCTGTCATCATGTCACCATGTGTTCCTGCCATGATTTGATGCAGCCCAAGGAGTGCCTCACCAGAGGGTAAATCAGTGGGGACACCTGACCATGAATTTCCACCCTCCCAAACTAAGTTAAACCAATATCCTTCCCTCATAAAGTACCGGTACTTAAGTATCTTGTTATAACAATGAAAAACAGGCTAGTATACCCTCCTTTCTGAATTTCCAAATATCTCTTGTCCAGTGGTGGCCAGTGGGCCAGGCAGCCTTTGCAGGAAGAATTTTGTCTTCTTAAGTTCCTATTTGCAAATGCTGCTATGACCAGAGGAGGTGCCCACCTACTGTGCAAATGACCTTAGTAGAAGACTACTATATGACCTGGATGTGGTGGCACACACCCCTAAATCCCACCATCCTGGGAGGCAAAGGAAGAAAGATCAAAAGTTTAAGCCTGGCCAACTTAACACCTTAGAAAGACCCTGTCTCGTAAATAAATAAGTAAATAAATAAGCTGGGGATGTAGCTCAGTGCAAAGGCCTTGGGTTCAATCTCCAGTACCACAAAAAAGTGAGACTGTCCTTGAAGGCTGGGCCATTCTTTGCCCTCTCTAGTGCTACCATTTAGGTAGAAATACAGTACCCTTGAACAGACCAGGCTCTGCTTGGATCTTAGAGGACAGGAGTGAAGGACAGGCCTAACTTTATGACTCCCAGCCCATTACAGCAGAATGCAAAAAACTCCAAGAATACAGTGGGGAAGAGGGGACTCAAAAGGCAGTAGGAGCTTCTGGGAGGGAATCCTGTGAAAGGCAGAAGTAGAAAAAGAAGTGCAGAGTGCAGGAAGAGGATGACCATGCCCAAGGATCCCACTGAATTTCCAGCAAGCAGGAGTGGGAAAGGCCCCAGCCTAGGGAGCAAGCCCTGTACCAATATCATCTGATGTCCTAGTTAGAACTCAGAGTGCCAGGCTCCAGATGAGAACATCCACTCTGTAAGGCCAGCCCTGATTGCACTGGGAGCTGGAAATGGGGAAGCTGACCCACAGCAATGCTGCCCAGTGTTCCAAGAAAGCCATTAGGCCTGGTCCCCATGCTGTCATCAGCCACTGAAGGTTGACACCATGCAGAACCCAGAGAGCCAATGGGCAATGCCTGGCTATGCAGCCACTGACATCATCTGCAGAAACAGAGGATATGGAAATGGGACAGGCTGCCACCAATCTTGACTCCATTGGGACATTACTGGGACATGAGCAGCTCAGGACAGAGCACATGGTGAGCTCAGCATTAGGTCTCCAGATTGCATTTACCCAGATAAGCACTCTGTACACACACCCACATGAATGCACACATACCACATGCCTGCCCCTGTCCCTCCAGCATCTACATGTGCCTCTGGGCAGCCTCCATTGTCCCTCTGAATCCTGACACTCTGCCACTCTCAGCATCCATCCCAGTGCACACAAACCCTCTTTTCTAGGTCAGCTCCAAGAAAAGTGACAGAGAAGCAGAGTTGGACCTCATAGCTTCCAAGTGGCAACACCAGGCTGTCCCTGGACAGCTCTGGTGAGCCTGGGAGCCACCAAGCCAGCACATTGCAATCATCTCTCTGTAGAAGGATATTGCTTTGAAGCAAGGTTATGTTTGCTGCCCACAGCCTCTCGAATCAACTGGGATGGTTGCTCAATGGGTTCGTCTACCAAAGTCTCCATTCTGCCCTCATTTTCATGTAGACACCATCTTCACCTGGGAAATGAGCTGTCAGTTTGCTGGGCACACTTGCTCAGGAAAAGCTAATATTTTGCATCCTCTCTCTCTATCTGACTAATGTCTGAAGGTCATCGGCATGCACTTCCCTTGGAAAGTAGCCACTGTGATCAAGTATCTGCTGGTGTGGAGCCTAGGGTGACACACTGAGCAAGGAGAAACAGTAAAGCAAGGCCTAGTTCCTGCCCTTGAGGATCTCAGAAGATAGCAGGGAAGGAAAGTCATAGGGTCATATAAGCAAGGACAAGTGAGTCAACAGCCCCACACACCCAACAGCAGCATTGATTTGAGAATGTCTGATGAGATTCTCCAAAGTTCTCTTTTCTGAACCCCATATATCTCTTGCCCAGAGCTCACCCAGGCTCTGTTATCCTCCTGCAGCTACCAGAGAAGCCTGGGCCTGGGAAGCTGCCATTTGGTGGGATGTTTGCGCAGAGCTGGACTCTAGCAGGAAGCACAGGAAGGCACATTTGGGCAGGAGTTGTACCTTCTTCCAGGAGTATCCCTATTGTGGGAATGGGGGATACTCCTTGGCAACGAGGACACTTCATGTTGCTAAATCCCAGATGACCCCAAGGCTCATGAGAACCATGCAAGGAAGACTGGAAGGGAGAACATCCAAACAATTTCACCCCCATGCCCTATACCAAAGCCATGACTAAGGCCGCATGGCAAGTCCCAGATGTCGGATATCTGTGAGCAAAAAGTCGCAGTCTCTCTATGGCCGAGCAGAGTATGGCAGCCACAAATTACCTTTTAATTTAATTAGCCACTACTTAAAATGAGAAGGTGTAATGGTTAATCTTGACTGTCAACTTGATTGGCCTGGCCTGACCAGTGCCCAGGAGATTTTGGGTGTGTCCTGGTGGGTCTTGGTGTTATGACCTTGGCCCCTTTCTCTCTGGCTCTTTCCCAATCTCTCTGCTTCCTGGATGCCATGAGTTGAGCAGCTTTCCTTTGCCAAGACCTTCTGTCATAAAGTTTCTGCCTTGGAGCCAGCTAACCATGAAATGAATCCTCTGAAACTGAGTCAAAATAAACATTTTCTCCAATAACCTGTGTATGTCAGGTATTTTGACCGCACAGTGACAGAAAGCTGACTAATACAAGGGTTTTATTGTTTAAAGTCTATACTACCACTTCTATATAAACAGTGAAGGACCAGGCAATCCCAGGTGCCTCTTGCCTGGCTTCTTTAGACCATGTCATAGACGTCAGCTCCCTGCCTGGCCTATACAGGTGTCTTGGCTGTAGACGAAGGTACATTAAGGAAAGTTCTTACGGATCACTAGGGCAATAGTTGGCCATAGTAATTCCCAGCCCTGGTAACCCTGAAACTGGGTGACCTTGGAGAGTTAATTCTGCTTCCATGATGCAATCCTGGGCTTCACCAGGTCACTTTGAAGCCGGCTGAAACATGCCTGACTCAAAGAGTAAGTTTACGATTGGCAAAGCAAAGCCTCTGTGGGTCCTTTCAAAATAAGACAAGCATCTTTGCAGGGCATAATGATGCACACCTCTAATTCCAGCACTCTGGGAGTCTAAGGCAGGAGGATGGCAAGTTCAAGCCCAAACTGGGAAACTTAGCCACTTACGCGACACGGTATCAAAATAAAAAGAGCATCCCTGGTATGAAAAAAATAAAAAATAAATAAATAGATAAAAAAGAGCTGGAGATGCAGCTCAGCACAAAGGCCCTGGGTTCAATCCCCAATACCAAAGAGGGAAAGAAAGATAAGCATGCTCATTCCCCTGGTCTTAAATTCAAGGGCTTCCTCACAGGCAGCTGTTTCCAATAGGCAGGCAGGCTCACTTTAAATGCAAAGAGGGGTCCTGATTGACTGCGGAGATCCCGTAAACAAAGAGGGTTAAAACAATAAAGCTAGGCTTCCTGTCTGCCCTTTGCACACTAACAGCCGCTGTTTGCGCGGGCTTCCACATGAGTAACAGGGGCGCGCTGATTTCTATTACACAGAACATTAATAAGAGGAAGCAGTGACCCTCGATTGCGGAGAACCAGGTAAATGACGGGGAGGGAAAGGGGCCGAGAAATGGTAGGCATTTTACACAGCACGACTTGAAGGGGAATGCGTTGACTATAAAGATGACGGGTGTTGTAGCACTGAGGAAAAAACATAATTTTTCACTGATGTACGGCAGCGGGGCTGGAAGGAACACAAATACTACAGTAGATCCATTAACTGCATGACAAGAAACAGTGTTCACATCCACTCACTAAACTGGTTTTGATTCTTTAGTACCAACATGCAGAATGATCCTTACATTATGTTGCCAGGGAAAAACCTTAAAATGCATTTATTTCGTAATGTAACTTTCTTGTATTATCATAATCGAGCCATAACAGTTGTGCCAAACACTATGTGGTCTTAAAAAACACCTAAGCACGGTTATTAAATTGGAAATTTTTTAAAAGGGTGAAATTTGGAGTTTCTCCAAAAGTGGGGCTGCTTGAGGAGGACCGAGAAGGGGCCCGCGATGCCTCATCCGCAGCCTCTCTTGCTGTCCACCCAGCTGCAGGCGGTAACTGCTGCCAGTCACAGCCACACGGGGCTGGGAACAGCTGGCAGAGGCAGGAAGAAGTCATTCAGCTCCAGTTACGCCCTGAAAAGTGTGATTTGCAGGAAGGTGTGATAGTCACCATTGCCATCTTGACTTTCAGCTTCTCCATTCCCACCCTTCACTCTACCGTCTTTGCCCAACCTGTGCTGGGGCTTGTTATGTCCCCATACAAGGGGGACATACACTGTGAAATATGCAACGTTCCACCTAGCATGACGACTGGGCACATGCAGAGTAGTAAATAGGTGAATACGAGCAGCACAGTTTTTATTTGTCTCTCCCACTGTGGCCGCCACGCTGTGAGCCCACACTCAGTGGTGCTACCATAGTTGGGCTTGGAAGGAACCAGTCACAGGTTAGAATCTTGACTCTACTATATCTTCAGGTCCTCAAAAGTGGTAGTTATCATTATCATGATCCTAACCAATGCACCTTACTGCAAGCACTAAGCTGAATGTGAGGGGTGAACACCCCCCAACCCAGAACCTGGCAGGTAGCCAGCAAAAACAATCTGGAAAACTCCAGCAGAAGTGGAAACAAAGCATGGGGAGGCAGAGGAAGCAAAAAAGGAAGACTTCTTAGAGGAGGCAGCTTTATGAAACCCGGGATTTAACAGCAATGGAGGCGGCAAAAGCATTGTGGTAAAATAAGCAGCTAGACTGAGATGGCAGGTGGAGGTGGCAAGTGGGATTGTCTGGGACAGCTGGAGCCCATCGGGTCCTGAAGCTGGAGGGAGCAAGGCTGGGGACGTCAGGAGAGCCTGATTCAGAAGCCAGCTTCTGGGCCCTCCTCAAGAGCATCCAAGGTGGATTGGGAAAGACAGGTGGGATGGAAAGGACGGGAGAGGAGGAGAGTCGCAACTAATCTCCCTTAAATGCCAGATGGTGATGAGGACATGCAATGAGATGGAAGATCATGGCGAGGCAGGCATTACAGACAGTGCTGGTCTCTCCGCTGAAAGAGGGAAAATACAGACAGATTGGAACAGCACTGAGAGTTCACCACTGGGCAGGGATGGGGTCCCCAGTCTGCACTCATCGTGCCAATCAAGCCTCCTAGCCTTGGGAGGTGGTGTATCCACGTTGCACAGGCTCAGAGAAGGCAAAATAAGTCATCCCAGCTGCACAGCTGGTTAGCAGAGCTTGGATCCAAACCCAGTTCACCAGCTCCAAAGCACATTTTCTGTACTAAGACTGTGTCTTTGAATCTGATAAAAGAAGAACTTCATATAAATTTATCTGAGCAAAGGATGAGTCTCGAAAGAGCAGCACTCAGAGCCAGAAGCAGTTCAGAGAACTCTGCATTGCAACAGAGGTGGTATTTATAGACAGAAAAAAGCTGAAGAAAGAAGAAAAAACTGGGAATCAAAAGTGGATTGGTCATTTCAAAGTCACTTGCTTTATACGGGTTAAAGCAAAGGTGACTTCCTTATCGTGCTGGCTGAAACTGCCCTACTCTGAGATTTGGCTGTTGGCTCTGTCTCCCGGAGGTCAGACAAAGAGCTTAACTCCAGCGTGGTGATGTAGGACTTTAGCAGGAGTGACTCCATTTTGGTTTAGGTTGCTGGGGCCCGACCCAGCAGCTCAGTCCCAATTGATAGCCTACTATAAATTCCCTTTAACAAAACTCAGTTTTTCTGTCAACAACAGGGAAAGACTTGATGGCCAGGGTGGGAACTGTGAACTTCACAGTCCAGCAGGACCAAGGATGACATCACCACAGATGGGCCATTTGGAAAAAAACGAAAATGCATCTCTTATCCATACTTAACACTGTGATTTAAAAAAGAATTCAAGATTGAAATGTGGCAAAATAAAACTATAAAACCTCAGATAAAAATTAGATGAGCATTTTTATAGTCTTGGGATGAAGCTGGACTTGCAAAATAACATTCTAAAGTCACACCTACTGCCCAAACGATCACCATCATCTGCTCCTCCCTTTAGCTGAAAACAGATTGGTCTTCAAGGCTCCTTTATGAAGATGTGATTCTCTCTAAGAGGGGATCACTTTTTATAGCAGTAGCCTATGGGCTTTCTTCTAACACAGGGGAAGAGATGGACTTGGACAAAAGTCCACGCCCCAGCCTTGATGCGAGAACGGGGAAAGGAGCTGAGGAGATGTTAGCCTTGGAAACCTGAGGAAGAAGGGCAGGAAGGGCAGCCTACATGATTTCCAGGTTGTAGAGAACTTCCCTATGTGCATCCCCCCTGGAGCCAAGGCAGCTGAATGGAAATTCTACACATCTTCAGATCTCTGCAGAGATCTCTCAGTGCTCTAGGTCCTGTGTTTTAGGTGGTGAAATGAAATTAAGAATACAGATGACTACATACCTAGGTTTGGTGTCCAGGGACAAAGGGAAGGCTCAGACTCCCTGGCATCCTAGGGACAAGGGGATTCTTTTCTATTTTAGGTGCTGGGATTGAACTCAGGGCCTTAGCACTGAGCTATACCGTTAGCCCTTTTTTAATTTTTGAGACAGGGTTTCACTGCTATTAAGTTGTGAAGTCTGGGCTCACACTTGTAATCCTTCTGCCTCAGCCTTCTGGAATGCTGGAATTACAGGCATGTACCACCATTTCTGGCAAAAAGGTAACTCTGAAGCCACTCTACATGCCAGATTTCCTGCTGCACAAGTTCATAGAAGCAACCCGTCATTGATACAATGCTACTTCTTCACATTTTAACAGTCAGATCATCTATCTAGCTTGGTACAAAAGAGAATCATAAGAAGACTTAGACAATGCAGGTAAAAATAGCCATTCTTTATATAAGTGCCCTTGGTCACCTCTTAGGCTTCGATGAAGGTGAGGACTTCTGTGGCCAGGCATAGTCCCTATTTCTATTGGCCGCCTACAAGGAGCAGCAGAAACCTAACACCAGTATGCATTCTTTGACATAGAAAATGCCCTTTTCCCTGTACCTGTTTGTATTTATGATTTCTGGGGTGTTTTTTGGTTTTCTTGTTTGTTTGTTTGTTTGTTTGAGAGAGTTTTTTGCTTTAATTTTCCAGCAGAGAGCTGTCAGATGCATCCCACAGCCAGGAAGGAGCTGGATCAAAGTTGGAGGATCAGCCATCCCACACTGTTATTTGTCCAGAAGCAGCTGTAAATTCTCTACAAAAAGCAAGATCCCTGGTTCCCAGGGGCAGAAGGGTCACTAGAAGCAAAGCAGGGAGACATGGCTTTATCTAATTTCAAACTAAATATCTCTGGGACTCTTTAGTTCCCTCCCGAGGAAGGTCACTTTGCTGTACCAGCATGTCACCACCTCCTTGGTGATTCTGTCCCCTGATCAGACCCAGATTCCCTTTCCGTATTACCAGCTCCTTCTCCTGAACTACTGGGACCCAATCTGCCAAGCCAATATTTGGATTTCTGACATCATTCCCCACACCCCGGGCCCATCTCGCCTCTTCTCTCCCTCAGTCAGGTACTCAGAGGCCCCACTCATTAGCCACAGAGTCACAGTGACTCGCACGGTATTAAGATGGCAATATCATCTTATTGGCTATTAACACAAATGTGCCAATAAACATAGTGCATAAAAATTACACATATTCCCTGGGAGTCCATAATCCTGAACTGATACAGCATCATGCAAAGCACACTTCCCAAAAGTAGTGCTTAAAGTCATGATGTACAAATTGAATTTTAAATAAATTTCCTGAAACATCACCAGTGGTTCTAGCCACATTAGCTGTACACATTTGCTAAAAATAAAACACAGAATGGCCATCCCCACCCCAACCCCCAAAGAATGGGATGCGTGGGCATTTACATGCCTTGTCCTCAAGCTGTTTTCCAGATAGGCTCACAACACAGGTACTCGGGGACACTTGTTAAAACAGCCCAACCTCTCTCCTTAAGGGTTTCTCCTAATTATCAGTGATCATCAGGTTCCAAAAGTCGCCTTGTCCTCACCTCAGTCTCCATCATAGAGGAGATGCTAATTGCATTATCACCTTGCCAACACCCTCTGAAATGATGCCCTGATCATTAGCAGCCTACCAGGGAGCCAATCAGAATGGGCCCAAATTCAGAACTAGCCAGTGGTGTCCTTCCTAGGCCCACATGTGTGTAAACACTAAAAACACCAAAGAAAAAGGGCTGCTGGGGATGCTGAAGACCAGAACTACCCTCAACAACCCCCTAAAATCCCTAGTTTATTGGGCTCTGGAATCCAGGGCCATCAAACACACACAGGTGGGCCGGGGATTTAGCTCAGTGGTTCTGCCACCTGCCTCGAAAGCTCAAAGACCTCGGTACCAAAAACAAACAAACAAACAACAACAACAAAAAACACACAGGAACACACACACAAAGCAGTAGAAAACTAGAAGTTCCCCCCAAGCACCCAGAGGCACTCCATCACAGAGCTATATCTCCAGCCATTTTTATTTTTAGACAGGGTCTCACTTAGTTACCCAGGCAGGACTTGCGACCTTCCTGCTTCAGCCAGGGAGTACAGGCATGTGACAGAGGGCCTTGTTATTTTTTTTTTTTAACCAACCCTCTCCCTCCCTGACCAAGCTGATCATCCAGCAAAATAAAGAATCAAAGTGATCTAGAGCAGAGGACCCCTGGGTTCAATACCTAGTACTGCAAAAAAAGAAGAAGCAGAAGAAGGAGGAGAAGGAGAAGAAAGTGAAGTAAAATTGTGTTTTGTTTAATGAAATACTACTCTCTGAATGTTGTCATAGATAATAAGTATTTACGGTTACTTACATGATATTTTCAGCAGAGATCGAGACCAAAAACAATTTGCCCTTGCTTGCTACACATATGGTCTTAGATGTACAGAGCAATGTTGTGGATTTCCTACAAGTGTTCCTCCATGTGATTCCCCAAGCGGGGGCTTTTTGAACTGAAATAAGACCCAGCTATCAAAATCCTACCAATTCTTCAAGGCCTGGCTCCAACCCCATCCCTCTATGTCTTTTTTCTCAGCCCCATTAGAAGAGAGAAGATTAACTATGAACAGTTGATATCTTTATGGTGTAAAGAGCTCTTTCAAGGACTCAATCCTCAGGGGGAAAAAAATGGCCAAATGATCAAACACTTCTTAGGAGAAGAAATACACATATACCAGGGACATGAAAATGTATTCAACCTCAGTCATAAAACGAATCTCAATTTTAAATATTTTTATCTATAAAGCAGGAAGCTTTGTGAAGACATCTCTTGTTTGGGATTTGATGCTGCCACTGTGTCCCACGCAGTCAGCAGGGCCAAGCTTCCCTAGGGGGCAAATTTTTGCAAAATAAGTGGGCCCCACACTATCTAGGACTTATTCTTCTAGGAATTCCCCTTAAAAAAATTACCAGAGGGGCCCCCAGTGACTCATATTAAAGGACGCTTGTCACAACTTCACCAATAGCATAACAAAAATTAGGAACTCAGTGTTCATCAAGAAGGAAATGGTTAAGCAAAATGATATATTCATAAAAGGCAATTCTGTGAATTCTTAAAATTAAAAAAAAAATTGTGAAGGCCATCAAGGACATGAGAAGTGTTTGCAGTGTATTGGTAGGGGGGAGACAGGATATATATAAAAAAAAAACTCTGTGTAGTAGAATCTCAATTTTGAAAAAATAATAATACATCTAAATGCCCATGAGCCTATAAAGAAATGCATAAAACATTTAGCAATGTTTATCTCTGGATGGTGGGATTCCAGGCAGTTTTTATTTTCTTCTTGAAACTTGCCTGTATTTTTGAATGTTGAAAAATAAATTTGCGTTACTCCTCTCTTCAGAAAGCGATGTTTTGCTTTTGTTCTTTACATGCTCTGAACCCCCACAGCATTTGCTGTCAGAATAACTTACTGTGGGCTGCATGTCACCCCCACCTCTGTGTGAACTTGATTAGTCTTCTCCTGGCTGAGCTTCCCCTGCTCTCTACCCAAGACCTGAGGGCTCCGGTTCTTATTTTTGGTGTTTGCTCCCAAGTATCTCCAATCTGACCATTTCTTTTGTATCAATAAATCCCAGGCAGACACCATGCCTCCCCTGAGGAATTGGAGACCAGAAGTAGAGAAGGGGCACAGAAGAAAGGAAGAAATGGGTGTTCTCCTTGATCCCTATATGGAGATTGGGTATAGAAGATTCCATCTGTGCACATGTTTAACTTGCAGGAATTTCTTGATAAGCACTTGTGAAGAGAGTGATAGGGCCTTGCTGTCGCCTGCTGTTCTATCTGTGAACCTCTCCCTTGGGTGGCCTGGAAAAGGAGACTGGTGTCTACTTGGCTCTCAATCAGGGTCTGCTATGGTTGGGTCTGGAAGGATCCTCCAGGCCCGTGTGTTGAAGGCTCTGTCCTCAGCTGGGTGCTAGTAGGAAATGGTGGAGCCTTTAAGAGGTGGTGCTTAGTGAGAGGTCATTAGGTCATTAGAGGATATTCTTGATGGAAACTGTGGAATCCCAGCTTTCTCTTCTCTTTTGCTCCCTGGCTATGAGATGAGCCATTTTGCTCCACTGCACACACTGTGATGGGATACCTCATCCAAAAAGCAACAGGACCAGCCAGTCTTGGACTGAAAACTCCAAAACTGTAAGTCCAGTAAACCTTTCCTCTTTTTAAGTTGATTATCTTAGGGATCAGGGTATCAGCTCTTCCATGGCCCTGGTGGCCAGATCATGTCACCAAAGCCCAGCATAATTCCAGTGCTGGGCAAATGGACAACAATCTGTCCTGAAAATAAGGTAAAATAGGCCAGGCTAGATACCTTCCAACAGGGTTGCAAGGAAATTGTGGCTTTGTCCTACTCTTACCTTACCTGGCACATTGACTTTGGACCCTACTTGAGTCCCGTGAGAATGTACCATACTGTTCTGTCCTAGAGTGGGCACTTTCCCATCCCACCAGGTCCCAGGAAGCCTAACAGAGACCCTGATGCCACATCCCTCCCTCACATCCTTCCTCCTAGTCCTCCCCTGGCTAACTCTCCTGTGGGGCAACACAGCCCTGCATCAAACAGAAGCATCCTTCTCCATCACAACCAGCATCACTCTAGATAGGAGGCACCATGATAGAAAGGAGAGAAGAACCTCCTTCTGACAGTCTTACACTTCTCCCACTGACCTCACTGTCTGTAGATAGAAGGCCAAATGCACATGAAAAACACTCCCATTGTCTCTTCCACAAACAACTATTAAAATTCTCATTTCATGACAAATAAACATATGAAAAAATGTTCAACATCACTGGTCATTCAAGAGATGCAAATGAAAACAACGCTGAGATTCCACCTCACTCCAGAAAGAATGGCTGCTATCATGAAATCAACCAACGACAAATGCTGGCGGGGCTGTGGGGAAAGAGGAACCCTGCTCCACTGCTGGTGGGAGTGCAGACTGGTGCAACCACTGTGGAAATCAGTATGGAGACACCTCAAAGAACTGGGACTGGAAGTCCTATTTGACCCCACTATTCCCCTGCTGAGGATCTTCCCCAAAGAATTAAAAGAATCATACCACAGCGATATATGTGCACCCATGTTCATAGCAGCACAGTTTGTAATAGCTAAAACTTGGAAACAGCCCAAATGCCCCTCAACTGGAGACTGGATAAAGAAAATGTGGGGTTTTTTATAAAATGGAGTACTACTCAGCCATAAAAATGAGAAATTAGAGACATTTATTGCTAAATGGATACTCTTAAGTGAAATAGGGCACACATGTAAATACTGAATAGTTTCTCTAGTGTGACAAACTGAAAGTGTAAATAAGGACTAAAAGGTATAATAGATAATGTGAAATAGGAAGAAAAGGGGCAAAGGGGAAGGGGAAGTGGAAGGGGTAGGGGAACGGAAAGAAGGGAATGGAATTAATATGAGAAAATGAAAAAAAGGAAACAAAATCTTTGTAAACAGGGAGGGATGGAGGGCAGGGGAAGGGGGAAAAAATAAGAACCAAGAGAGATTATGTAAAGATGCAAATTTCCAATGATGAATGTCATTATATTGTATACCTAAAATGTACCAATAAAAGAATATACAGATAAATAAATAAATAAATAAATAAATAAATAAATAAAATTGTCATTTCATGCATGCCTGTAATCCCAGCACTCTAGAAGGCTGAGGCAGGGGAATTGAAAGTTTGAGCCCAGCCTTAGTGGAAACTTAGTGACTTAGCAAGACCCTGTCACCAAATAAAACATAAAAAGCACTGGCAATATAGCTCAGTGTGAAGGCCCTCTGTTCAATCCTCAGAACTACAAAAATAAAAATAAAAAAGTCATTTCAGCTACTAGTTGCTCCCAATATGGGCACAGGCTCTGGCCTGGTTGGTTTGGTCAGGAGAACCCTCTCTTAGCCTGAAAATTGCCAATGAGATTGATCCAAACAGGACCCACACAGGTGGTCCTGGAAGACCACCTTCCACCATCCCCAGTGGAGTCATGTCTCACCAACCAAAGAGCTAGGAGGTAACAAATCACCTCCACTAGCTCATGGTCCCTACCAGCACCTCTTGTCTTCTCTCTTAACCCAGGGCCAACAAACCCTTCCTGCCAGTGGAAGCTCCCCCTGGAATGTGCCTCTCAGCACCCATAGTGTGGCCAGTTTCTGACTCGATCTTTCCACTATCTTTCCACTTTCTCCACCAGCAGAGTCAGGCTGTCAACTGGCCTCCGCTGCAGTTAACCTGTCACGACAAGGAGCCTGGAAACAAATTAAATGAGGCAGGGAGGCCGTGCAGTGATCATTCCATTATGTCCCCTCTGCTTCCTTCCCACATGTGACTCACGCCATCACTTGTAGAAGGTGAAGCATCGTATTGAATCAACACTTAATCTCGGGCAGTGTCGCGGAGGAGGGGCGAGACGGCAGCAGGTACACGCGCCCCGATGCTTTGATTTGCTGAGGACAGACCTCGCCTGCAGACAGCCTGGGTGGGGGGAGGATGAATTGTGAGGATCCGTGACCCTGTTTCAGGTAAGCTTCTGATTTACAGTTCATTGTGCTTTCTAACGAATAATTTTTATATAATAATTCCAGCAGTAAGCACGAAACCTTCTTCTCGGGAATGCAATTAAGGGAAAAATTAGCAATAAATTGTTTTCAGTACTTAACCTGGCTCTAAATTTATGGTTCCTGGAATTTATTGTTTCAGAGGCCTGAAAAATGGCGATTAATTTTATCGCATTTCCTGTCATTCACCCTCAAAACTGAAATGTAAATAAGGAAGAGTTCCTAAGCTTCGTGTTTTCCTGCTTGCTCCAAATCTCAAATCTAAACGCCTCCAGATAGTGTTCTCTGAAGGCTCTCAAACCTCAGAGGCAGAGAGGAAGGCACTGCTTTATCCACCAGTGCCAGTGTCTCCTTTTCTTCTGCCACCAATGCAGCTGCTGGCTGCCCCCAGTGCGGGGATGTGCATTACGGAGTGAGTCTAAATGAGAAAACACTAAGTTAGGCTCTGACGGCCAGTGGTGGATGTATCCATTTGCCCTATAAATAAGCACTGATCACCTCCATTTTATTGAACTCATTTTCCAGGCAAGCAAAGACCACAAGATTCCTCTGCACATTTTCTCTTTACACCCTCTAGTACTGCTACTAGTGTCAGCTCCGACAGATTTATAGCCCATTCATTCATGGGAACAAAAACCCTGCCACGCCTGGTCATGAGACACGCAATAGCAGTTAGTTCAAAAGATAACAACTGCAATCCCTCACCTCTCCATTCAGCACTACCGAACCAGTACTACTTTGGAGGTAATAAATGCTTCTCGTTTGTGTGCTTTCAGTCATAATACAGGAATAACTGGTGGGTCTAACTCCACTTCTCTGGGAAACACTTTGTTCTCCCCCAGACCTAACTCCAGCCCCCTTTCTCCTGGAAAGAGGGCAGGGAGGGGCTTAAGCAGCCCCTTGTGCAACCAAAGAAGTCCAGATCTCTTCTGCTCAGTCTGTTCCACGCGGGCTATGGCTCCTTTGCTGAGGCTCTGCAGCTCTAGCAATCACGCAAAGCTGAAAAGCTGGGCTCCTGGTAGCAAGTGGCAGTGTGAGTGAATGCTTGTGCCCATGCAGCAGATGACCCTGGGCCCCTGGTCTGGATGCACATTTCCTCCACTGTCCTGTTGCCAGCAGTAAAGGACCCCAGACTCAGGGCCCGCACAGGCTTAGCAGGTTCATGCTGCCAAATGACTCCAAGATGAAGCCCGTGAGCTTGATGAAAACTCTCAGGAAGATTGGCTCTTATCTTGCAAGCTAATCAGAAATACTGGTGAAGTGTCAGCCCTGTCCCCATGAGAAGAGGCAGCTAATGTAACTAGTTCATCACCAGCCCCAGCGCCTGGAATGTGCCAGGCACAGAGCAAGCATACAGCATGCATGTGTTGAATGAATCAATGGGAGAAAGAAAAAAAAAAAAAAAACAGGAAAGGAACCAAGAGCATCTCTTTCAAATCTCTCTTTTGGTAGGTAAGGAAACTGAAGCTCAGAACAGGGAAATCTTTTACCAACTGAGAAGTAAACTTCAAAGCTACTATGTACCACTTATAAGCTTCAGCCTACTCATCTGTAAAAACAAGAATATTAATGATATTCAGGGTATCATTGCTAGAATTAAATACAGTTGTTCCTCATATCCACGGGGATTGGCTCCAGGACCACTTACAAACACCAAAATCCTTGTATGCTCAAGACTATTATATAAAATGGCATAGAACATGCATATAAGCTATGCATATCTCCTATACTAGAAATCAACTGTAGATTACTTATAATACTTAAATGCTACATAAATGCTACATAAGCAGTTGTTTAGGAAAGAATGACAAGAAAATAAAGTCAGAGCATGTTCAATACAGACACAATTTTTTAAACATTTTGATCCATGGATTAGTTGAATCCACAGATATACAACCCAGAGATAGGGCCAATTTGATTGATTCATTCATTTCTAATTTTAAAACTTAGCACAGTGCTAACCAAATAGTATATTTTATTAAATCATTTAGCTTAGTTGGAGAAATAAGAGATTCACAGAAGAAATTTTAAGAAAAATAAAGAAGAAACAAGGTCATGAGGATGAGATGTGCTTTAAGGTATATGCTTTCAGTTTCTGAAGCCCTACCACAGGATACAGACACCTGCCTCCACCCACCCATGCTCTGTGGTCTGCGGCCTTTGGAGACATCCTGATGCTGTTATTCTAATGATCTGATGATCAAAGAGCAAAGGAAAAGACTAATAATGCAAGATCCAGTAGCAGTCTCCTTGATTTCTGCCACCCTAGTCTGTGGGTCACTTCTTGGGGTCCAGGTGCAAGACAGGACATGAAGATAGCACAGGTCCAAGTCAGGCATTTAGAAGGAAGTTGAGAGGCCCTAGGCTGGAGAAAGTGCCAGAGTCAAACTCCCCATGAAAATGCCAAATGCAGTGCGGGGGGAAGAGGCTGGGAAATGCATAGAAAATGACACTGGGCATCAGTTGCTGTAAGTATATTCCTTGCTAATCAATCAGCTTTTATTGTGACGCCTCTAGCTCAGCTCATAAGGCCAGAAAGCAGCTTCGGCAGCAGTTTAAAATGTTTCCAGTTTAATAATCCCTGCTAATTGAAAGCAGCTCAGAAACAGGGGGGAAATGGAGGGCTAGGGCCACACCAGCACAGTTTATGGCAACAGAGCTGATCCTGTGGGGAATAAAATAAGCTTTGATGCTGGAGGGGAAACCTGGTTCACCAGCTCCAAACAACTAATTCCTACAACTGTCTGCTTTGGCACTGGGACCTTTTTTTCTTATGTTTTAATTGTAGGATGTTATAGCAGCAGAATTGCTGTGAAACCTGTTTTTATCAGTGAAAAATTAACCACCCCCTGCTGCAGAAACTGGATTTTTTTCCTTCAACAGAGAATTACATTCATTTTTATAATTGTTCTTTCCTTTCAAATCACCTAATATGACAAATGCTGGCCAACATTATAGCTCACCTGCTAAAGAGTGTCTTTATGAATTGAGGCTTCAATGCCTTAATGGAGAAATTGCCTGATTTAAGTAAATCATGTCACCTTCACCCTTGCAATCATATTTGTTGCAGGTGTCTGCTGACCTAACCTGCAGAGCAAAAACAAAAACACATTTACATTTCCAGGCTGAGATATTTGGTTCAAATGATGTACAAATAGGTCATAATGAAAAGTAATTTTAGCACAAGGCAAAGGTACGATTTAAGCATACTTTTGACAGATTTTACACATACATAATTATTTGGTATTATAATTTAAACAGGTAAAAGACAGATTTTAGCACAAAAGCCTCAGTCCTGGTTTCTTGGGCTTCCCAGGCAGAGCTGCAACTAGGGATATGAATTCAGCAAAAGGATCTCATTTGTCTGATGTGCTAAGAATCAGCTGCATTGTCCAGACCAAAATACCTGAGGCAAACAAATTAAAAGAAGAAAAGATTTAGTTTGGCTCATCTTTTCAGAGGCTGCAGTCTATACAGCCCCTTGACTCTGTGGCTTTGGGTCTGTGGCATCCAGGAGAGTGTGACAGAGAATTTCACTTCATGACCTCGGGGAAGCAAAGAAAAAGAGAGAGGAAAGAGAAGAAGGCAAAGTCCTAATATCCCCTTGAGGGCTCACCCCCCAATCACCTAACTTCCTCCCTCGAGGCCCCACCTCCTAACGTTTCCAATAGCATCACAGTCTGGCCACAAAATCTTTAATACATTCCCTTTGGGTGACATTTACAATCCAAACCATAACACTCTTAAAAATTTTGTAGAGTACTGAACTAGAAGTTTTCCTCCAATCCTAGGATTCTGTGTGTGTTTTTTTTTAAGTGCCACCTGCTTCTTTCTCCCAAAATTATGTGCAAAAATCATTACTGAGAGTTTAAAATAATTTAATAGCCTTTACACATGTGCCAGATAGCAAATTGTCTTCCCTAGACAGCTTATATTTACTCACTCATTCATTTATTCAACAAACATCCATCACTCACTGATTTGAAACAAATATTCCCCAAGAGCCTGATACATGTAGAAACACAGTGCCTCAGGAACACAGGGATCACTTGGCCTTGATGTTGTGGGGATTTCCTCCTTTGTCAAAACAGTAACCAGCTTTCCAGCAATCTATAGCAGCGGATACAGGCACTGAGGCCAAGGTTCTCCCAACTCGAGCCTCTGACAGGCCACATTTCTCACCTAGATCAATCCCCTCCACCTCAGCCCTGGATGCCACCAATCATCCCCATCACCTGTAGGCTATCAAGAAACATTTGTTGAGTTTGCTAAATGAAAATGGCGAAGGTTTAGTAAAATTCTAAAAAGGTCCACAAATGTGAAAATGTAGGGAAGGTTTTCCCTAAATGAAGACAGTGAACAAACGTCACAGGAAGCAGATACTCCTGTCACTGAGAACTACACCCTGGTCCTTCCTGGACCTGATTTTATTGAGCAAACATTTCTTCAACCTCTTTGCAAGGCGGGGGTAGGGAGAGGGATTATCTTCATTTTCCCTCTGCTCCTTCTGGATGCTATGAAGGACTCGAAATGGGAAAAATATAATCACGTGCTTTGCTTCCCTCTGACACCAACTGAGCCTTCTCTAACTGCCATAAATCTTGAAGAAGCTGGAGTTCTTAACATTTAGTTCCTTTAGTTAAAAGAAAATGACAAAGACACACGTAAATTTACTTGGCAAATTTTTATGTATTGCCTGTATAAACTACCTTTCTATGAAGCTGAATTTTCTAATAAACTAAAACAGTCTATCTATAAGGTTATGAACCACTATGAATGTTCTTATCTTATTCTCAACAATATGACTTTAAGTTTGTAGTCAGCACCCTTAAAATATTATATACAGTTCAATCTCAAAATTCCATCTACCACACATAGAAATTTGAAGTTCTTTCCTTCTCTTCCTCTCTGCTGTCCATATCTTTCTGCCTCTCTCCATCCATTCATTCATTCTCTCTCATTTGTTCTCATGTGAAAACTTTTGGAATATTAACATTTTGCCCTCAGTAGAGGTCTATGATCAGAGAGTTGAATTTCTTTCTGGAAAAAAATATCTCTTAGGAAAATGGCTCTGGTACCATAATATCTGTTAGTAGTGAATCTTTATTTACAACCGTGCAAGAGGTGGACGGGCTGGGCCAAGAGTCAGAGAGGCCCACAAGTCACACATTCTCTGGCTTTCATGGGAGAGTTTGTGAAACAGAGAAGCAGTGCCCAGTCCTTGATCCCAGACAGGATGTCCTGTCTCAAGCAACCCCTTGGATTGGCTCCATTCCCTTCAGGCTGGAGAGAAGACACTGGCTCCAGAAACCAGCTCCCCAGTCATGGTGCCAGGGAAAGAGGGTCAACATCCACTTCCATAATGATCATCATGTGTGTTCCTTCACACATGCACCATGGGAGGCACATTTACACCTCTTCTGCCCACAGATTCTGGTGGGCTATGAGCCGCTTCCTTGGTCATCACAGCCACTCAAAAAACCAACTTCATATGACTTTGCAAGACTCACCAAATCCTCTGGGATCCAGACTTTAAACAGATTCCCTGAGTTCACCCTGAAAATGCAGCATAAGAGGGAAGCTTATGGAGAGCGGAGGAAAATAATCAAGTGTTGCCCTTCACTTGAAAGGCCTCACACATAAATTGAAGGAGCACCTAATGACTAAATCTGGGACATTTTGAGCAAGAAAATTAATAACAATAATGGGGTATAACAATAATAGGGTGTAACCCCTAAAATAAAACATATATCCATATGTCCACGCTGAAATACAAAAATAACTGAATTACTAAATAAATGTTGGAGAAGGACACCTGTTCCTTACTATAGAATTTCAATTAATAAGAAAGAATAATGGGGATAGAAAAGTCACAAATCAACAGATTATTGCAGACAAGGATCAATGGTGGATGCTAAAATTAATGGGCAAAGGTGTGATAAGAAATAAGATATCTGCATAGCCTCAAAGCATCTCTCCACATGATGCCTGTTCAGTATAACAGGAACAGCAGTAACATTATATTAGAGAGCCTGGTAGACAATTCCTGAACCAAGTGATCACACTGAATATCACATACATATATACACAGACACACGCACTTCCTGATAAGATATGCAAGATACTAAAATATAATGAGTTCCAGCCCAAACTAGATAATGACCCCCTTTCTCAAAAAACCAAAACAAAACAATCTTGTTCCCTTAAAAATTTCTGTTACTTATAAAATTATGGTTATATGAGTAACAATATAACTTAAAGATAACAAAAAATATGTTGGTGTCATAATTATATATAATAACATAAATAATACTTAAAATGATATACTTTGAGCATAAGATTGTTCTGATACGCTTTTCTGAAAATTTCTGCAAATTGACTTTTAGGTCACTGAAATTCTTATTTTTAACAAGGTCATTTTCAATAGACACAATGGAAAGTTCTATCAATCAATCAATATACATATCAATCAATCTGGGCAAATACAAGATTGCAAATAATATTTTATCATTCACATTTGAGAATGATCCTTCCATTTATGCAGCTGCTACCAGAGCTCTTAGTATTTTACAGCCTGTGACAGCATGGGAGATGTTTCTGATAAACTGTCTCAAGATACAAATTTTAGTACATCTAGAGCTGATGATACTCATGGAATAATTTTTCTAAAAAGATTTGACTCTTCATTAGAATTAGTTTTTTGTTAAGTCTGTATTTAACTTTCAATGTAAATTTACACAATGACATTTTAATGTTTTCTCTGACATTTTCTGTAACTTGTGGGGGTCATGCAAGAAACTGGAAGTGGCTTCATGATTTGGATATAATTCAAAATGCCCATTCATACATTCTATCCCTGTCTTCAATTACAAGGAAAAAATTAATTTTAAAATTGACTTCCTCAATAATAATTGGTTCATCCAAAGTGTCACATGAAAGAAGTGTTCTCTTCCATATAACATGACAATCCTTGAATCTAACCCTGTAAATATTTGCTTGGCAATGTTATAGTAGCTTTTAAAACCAGAGATGCTAAACTTTTTGAAGGTTCTAAAAACTCCTTGAGAGATTTTATTGTGATGACCATATATACACTTTTATTTCATAATAATTGGCTGACAAAGTTTGCTGTCTGAGCATCAGCAGCTCCTTGCACCAGTGCCCAGGTCAGACTTAGTATTTGTGCAGTCATCAGAGGGAGCAGTTCCCAGGACAGGTAGATAAACTGACCACCTACGTCCCGTCCCAGTGCTGCTCCCGTGGCCATGGCTGCTGCCACCAACACTGCTGTTTCTGTTACTCTCGGTGCCATTAACACTGACAATCTTGAGGCTGGTTCCTGGTTACACTGCTACCCAGAATGACTCCTCTAATCCTGCACATGTTCAATCATCCCATATGATTTCACTTATGAAAAACAAGTTCAATGATAAATTTATCAAGAATTTCCACAAATTCCCAAATGGTTAAAAATGCTTCAACAAGACTATTCACATCCCCAGCATTCACAAGGTGCAGACCCTGCATGTAGATTCGTTTGTGCAGGTTTTATACATGAGAGCACTGTACTGAATGTTTTGTTCCACTACCTTACTATCACTCAACACAGACCTTGAAGCTCTGTCCAAGCTAGTTACAGGTTACACCCAGAACTGCTTCACCTTCTCAAGTGACTGCATAGTGCTTGACAGGAGGATGCACTATTGTTTATTTTTTCATAAGTTTTATTTTTTATTGAGACATAATAATGATACATATTTATGCAGGGCAGGGTGATATATCTTTGTGGTGAGAACATTCAAAATCCTCTCTTTTAGCTTTCCTAAAATATTACCTACATTATTATTAACTATAATACCCTACCAGGACAGTTAAGCTGGATTGTCACGTTTATTGGCTTTAGACCCACCTCAGTGATTGGTAAAGCATGCTTCTGCATGTGTCTGGCTGTGCCATGGAGGTGGCTGCCATATCTAGTGCCGGGTCTCTTCCTCTCCGGCGTTGTTCCCGTTCTACTTTCTGGACACCATGAACTAAGGGGTTTTGCTTTGTCTTGCCCTTTCTCTGTAATATTCCTGCCTTGGTACTGGCCAATCATGGACTTAAAACTTGAGCAAAAATATATACCATTTCTTCTTAAAGTTGTGTATGTCAGAAATTTAAAAACTGACTAATATACCTACTTTGCAATAAAGCACCAGAACTTATTCCGCTTATTTAATTGTTACATATCCCTACCATCCTATCCCTTCTATCCTCTACATCTATGAAATTGACTTTTTCAGATTCTTAATATAAATAAGAACACATAGTATTTGTCTTTGTGTGCTTGGCTGACTTTACTTGATATAATTTCCTCTAAGTCCATTCATGTTGCCCCAAATGACAGAACTTCATTCTTTTATAGCTAATAGTATTCCATGTGAATACTACATTTTCTTTACCCATTCATCAGTTGATGAGCACACAGGTTGATTCCATATCTTGGTAATTATGAATAATGCTACAATAAACTTGAAACTATAGATATGTATTCTGTATTTTGGCTGCCTTTCCTTTGGGTATATACCCAGTAGTAGGATTGCTAGGTCATATGAAAGTTTTATCTTTAATTTTTGTGAGGAACTTTCATACAACTCGCCATAATGGCTGCATTAGTTTACATTCCCACCAAGAGCATGTGAGGGCTCTTTTATTTTTGGTTGTTTTTGCATCTTTGTTTCCAAGTCTTCACACAACATTAAAAACAATTCTGCAGTCCACATCCTTGTATACTTGAAGCTATTGCTTCTCTGGGATAGATACCAAGAAGTGGAAGTGCTATTTTTTAAATTTAAAATGTCTGACTTTTATTCAATTGTTACTATGTATTAAGCAGTATCCTATGGGTTTTGTATACATGTATCATTTAATGCTCTTACCAAAACTATAAAGTAGAGAGTATTTAATTCCTGCTTTATGAATAAAAAACATAAGGTAAATTGCTCAGGATACATAGTTCGTGAAGATAAAACCAAAATTTTTATATAAGGTTGTTTGATTCCAAAACTTGTGCTCCCAACTACTGTTATTCTGCCTCCCTGGTCTTTGTATTTATGAATTAGTTTCCCTTCATGAATTGAGAACCCAGTATTTTTCATTCAGTGTACAGCAGGAAACTGAACGATGTCTATCGCTCAATTGTCCCAACTATTCAGAGAAGTTAAAATGTTCATCCTCATATATCAGAGAGAGGACTGAAGCTCGGAAACTTGACTATTTCCCACTGCTAACAAACAGCACAGTAGAGATCAGCCCCAGAGCCCCTCTACTCGCCTTAGGATGAGGATGTGCTGTCTAGAGATGTTCACCAAGCCATGTCCTGGGCTCAGAAGGCAAATCTGCCCAGCCAGATGTTGGAGTAGGACAGCAGCATGTGGAGCATCCTTCCCAGCCATGCCTGGCCTGTCGTCATTTATCACCATCATGTGCAGCCAGTGTTTCTCCACATCTTCTGATCCCTTTTCTTACAAAAAGACCTCCAGTTCCACAGAAGTCCTTACCTTTTGGAGAGGGCACAGGGATACAGGTTCATCTTTGATACTTCTCAGGTACTTGTTCCTCACAACCCAAGATCAAAGTTAAACTGAATATGGTCTTAGAAAGGGCCATGGTGTTTTGGCAATTCACAGCTGAAAACTGTGTGTGTGTATATACAGTCAGCCCTCCAAGAGTTTACTAATTCAGAGTCAGTCAAATACAGGCTCAAAGTACTCAGATAAAAAATTCCAGAAAGTTCCTAAAAGCAAAACTTGAACTTGGTATGTGTAGAGTACTATGCTAAACCTACGCAAATGAAGTGAGGTGTACGTGCTATGTCGGGTATTATAAGTAATCCACAGGTGATTTCAAGTATAGGGGAAGATGTCTGTGATGGTTGATTGTGTCAATTTTAGTAAAAGAGATTCAACTAAATTGGCTCAGCAATTTCATACTCTAGGGTGTGAAAGATCCACCTGAGAGCGGCTTGTCGCCTGGATGGTATAAAAGGGGAATGAAGAAAGATAGATCTGCTTGTTTCTTTGGAGGAGCTCCGGCCTTCATCTTCATCTTGGATGTCATCTCCTGGCTTCCAGTGCAAACTTTTCAGCCTTTCATCACAGACTTATCACCCTTCTGATATGGACTCTGCAGTGAGCTCCAGACCTTCAACTGAATCGTTCGGTCACCAGTGTGTATACAGACTCTCTGCACTCTTCACATACAACTTTGTGGGTGGCTATTGTAAGCCAATCTTATAAATTCTTATGTATTTGTATATCTCGTGTTACATCTGTTTCTCTAGTGACCACTGATAAAATGTCTGAAGGTTATAAGCTAATGTTATGTAATTTTATAAGGAACTTGAATATCTACAGATTCAATGTGCAAGGATTCCTGGAACCAACTCAGGGACAATTGTGCACACATATACACACAGCAGTTTTCTGTGTTCCAAAACAAAACAAGCTGGATATTTTCACTTTGCTACCCGACCACACTAGTGTTCTAAATGTGAACTTCAGGCACAAGAGTGAGGGAACAAAAGAAAACATTTTCAGTTGCATCCATTTGACTTTGATCCATGCAGAGAAGGTAATCAGGACATGGTAAATTTTTGGTCAGAGAGGGAAAATGGCAGTCTCTCATTTTCTGTGGAGAACTAACCTCAAGACAGGAAATTCTCTGCTGCAGTCTTTCAACTTTGCTTCCCTGTTACATTATCACAACCCAACAAGCACACACACAGTCTGGAAGACCGAGACCATGAAACACAGCTCTACCTCTGCCACCACCGCAAACCAAGAAGGAAGATATTATTCTCATTAATTTGAGGCCATCAGAGCAAACAAGAAACAGATGATTCTTACCCCAGAAGGGAGCCCCTGCCCAGGGAGCCTCTGGCTGTGCCTCACAGAAGCTAATTTGGCAAAGGAAAGCTATGGTAAATCTAATCTTATCCCTCTTCTCTTTGGACCTGAAAGATTTCAACAGGAGCCCTCATCCCGTCTCTCAGAGCTGCCCTTAGATAATCCTCTGATCTCCATATAAGAAAGAAAAAAGAGAGAAGTCAGAAGACATGTGGAAGTATTTAGCCATTCAAGATACATGCATAAATCTGAGCAATTAGAGCAAATGTCACATTACATGGCAGAGTTAGTGCAAGAAAGATGAGAACAAAGATTATGTTGGTGTTCTTCAGGAGCATTTCTGCTACCAAACTATGAAAGGCAGTATGAAAAAGAAATCTCTGAAGAGGTTGGTTTGGGGGGAGAGAGACATGATTGACATATTTTAAAATGGAGAATTAAAAGACAAACTTAAGAGATATTACCAGGACTCAAAGATAAGTGAAAATGAGAAAGAAATAAGAAACAGAGGACACTTATCCTGGATATAAAAGTAGTTTGAAAAGAAAGAAGAGTGAGTATTTCAATACAGGTATATAATGTCTCTTGATCAAATCAGGGCGATTATGTCTCCATCTCCTCATCATTACTCTGTCTGGATCCTTTGAGTTCCTCTCTTCTAGTTATTCATAAAATATACACCTCATAAATTGAACAGTTATTATGAGTTAATAAAAAATTTTAATGTGTAAGGATACGGAAATGCTAACTCTGTGATTTGATCATTACGCAGTATATAACTATATCGAATTATCACACTATATCTATAAATATCCACAATTAAAAATAACTAAAAACTTTATTAAAGGAAAAGTAGAGAAGTAATAAAAAGGAAAAATTGGGCTGGAAGTGTTGCTCAGTAGCAGAGAGCTTGCCTGGCATGTGTGAATCTGTGGGTTCTATCCCCAGCACTGCAAATAATAATAATAATAATTAATAATAATAATTCTTAGGGTATATGGATACAGAAATCATCAAGGTAGAAAAGATCCCTGGAAAAAATCCTTAATCAGAAGAAATTAATGTAAAATACACTTTAATTTCATATGAAAAGAAAAAAGCCCTATAAGTTACATCTAAGCACAAAATGGAAATGAGCTAAATGTTTCTATTAAAAGATTCAGTTTGGGTCAAAAACAAAATCCAGCTTCATCTTCTAATAAAAGGACACACCCATGATAAAATGTTCCAAAAAGTCTAAAAAATTCATTCATGCATATATTCATTCAACAAATAAATATTGAGTTTTTTCTATGTGCCAAATAAAGTGATGGACAAAGACTTAACAGGCAAGCACAAACAAAAATAAATCAGAGATGAGAACATTAATATTTAACAAGATAGAGATTTAAGCAAAATGGTCAATGTGAATATTTTCTTTCTCAATCTTTGCCAGATGTGGAAAGCAAAGATAAGATCTTTCCAGCATTATTAATAAACTTGACTATACATACATATGTAAAAATGTATATGTAAAATATACATAAAAGTCATATACTCAAAGGTCCAACACTGTATTTGAACAAAATGGATTTGATCAATTTTATTAATGAACTTCATATGCAGATACACATTCACATACCTCACAACTTATACCCAAAAAGTCTAATATGGTAGACACTAACCTAATCAGTGGTTATTTAAATCCAGATTGTAATCAATTAAAATTGAATAAAGTAAAAAATCAGTTCTTGAGTCTCACTAGCTATGTTTCATGTGTCTAGCGGATGGGATGCAAGCCAGTGTAGATATATAATATTTCTATCACTGCAAAATGTTCTGTTGGACAGTGCTGCATACGGAATGAAGTTTTCAAAATGCCACATAGCTTTTACAAAATTTTCCTGTAATATAACATGCACAAGAGAAGGATAAACTTTTTAAAAATTTAATTGAGATTAATAATTAAAATCACAATCTTAGCACAAGCTGTGCTCCTAGGTGTTGGTGTGTTATTGCTTCTAGGTCCTCTCAGCAGACAGAGCTGTACATGTATGTCCACTCACACACACCTGCACACATTACACAGGCATCTATCCCCATGTCTGTAGCTATACATGCAAGACAGATAGATAGGTAGCCAGACCGACAGATAAACACATAGATATTAAAAACCAGGGGTTCATCTGCTACCTTGGATTCCAATCCAGCATGACAAGGGACGTTCTTAGTCTTCTCTCCTTTCCATATTTCCCTGACAATGAAAAATTCAGCCCCATTATCCTCAATATAAGCTTTCATTTGTTCAATCTTAGAACCCACAGAAGATAGGTTCAGAGTTCTAACCCATAACTATTACAAGAAGGAAGCCAACCAGAAGCAACACCAACTACAGATCACTTTTTGTTCATGGTTGGATGGTTGGTTGGTTCTGGGCAGAGCCCCTGTCAGAAATAACTGAGTTGGGACAAGGAAAATTCTAAGTGAACCTGAGACATATTTCTGTGCCAGAATATAAGGAAGTATGCAGAGTCACTAGGACATGTCAAAGGGAGTACCAGACTGAAGAGAAACCAACTGCCAAATCTAGGACAATTTGAATATCAAAATATTAATGGATTACAATCCATTGAATAAATTAAGAGTCTGTAGTGCCACACTGATATAAATTAATAAATGATTTTTAATTAAAGGAGTAGGAAAAAAGCTCTCTATGCCGTAGAATGCTAATTGATAATACGGAGTGAACAATGGAGTCCGAAAATCATCAGTGTATAATAAAACTAGTGGGTGAAAATTTAATAAAGAATATTTACATGGTGTGAAAGTATCTCCCCACAAATTACTTATTAGTTATAAAGGATAAAATAGTAACTTTACAGTGGAGGAGTATGATGCTTTAAATCTAAAATGCCCTCAAAAAGTCTCATTTGTTCAGAAATAGGGCTTTCAAGAGGTGATTGGATCATGAGGCATCTAATTTCATCCAGTAGTTTAGTCCACTGATAAATTCATAATTCACTGATGTTATTGGGAAGTGATAGAAATTAGGAAGTGGGGCCTAGCTGAAGAGAGTGGGTCATGGAAAGTGTGACCTTCAGAACTGTATCTGCTCCCTGGCCCCTTTTTCCTCAGCTTGCACCCCTGCTTTCTGGATGCCATGAGGTGAGCAGCTTTGCTCCGCCATGCCCTTTCACCATGACTTCCTGCCTCACTTCAGGCCCACAGCAATGAAACCAGCCAACCATGGACTGAAACCTCTGAGACAGTGAGCCGAAGTACATTATCCCTCCTTTGAAAGGTTCATATCAGGTATTCATTGGTCACAGCAACAAAAAGCTAACTAACAGAAAATTGGTACTGAGAAGTAAAGTTGTTGTGATTATAACTGATTGTGTAGTTAAGAAGGCCTTGGAACTAGTTTGTACAGGGAATTTAGAGAGATTTGGAGCTGCAAGCCAGAAACACCCTCACCTATTGTTAAGCAGAGGTTAATGGGCAACTCTGATGTAAGTTCAGAAGACCAGAATGCAGAGAGTAAAAACTGGGCTTATGAGCTTTCAGATAGAAATAAGGACTTTTTTGGGAATTGGACTTGAGGACATTTGTGATATATCCTCCCAAAGAATTTGTTTATATTTTGTCCATGCCCACAGACTTTGTGGGAAATTGAGTTTAAAGATTATGGACTGATTAATCTGGCAGAGAAAATTTCAAGGCAGCCCAACATTCAAGTGGTGGCAAAGGTGTTGTTGGCTGCTTTTAGTCAGATTTATAATGAGAATCAAAAGCAAAATGCAGAGCAGAAAGATTTGAAAAATTTGCAATTTGGCCAGAGGAAAAAAGGTCATTTAAAGTTGAGGCCAAAGAGATCGTGGTTTCTGAAGCAAACAGTGACATTAAAAAAAAAATCTAGGGAGAGAAATGACATAAAAATAGAAGGGAAACTACTAGACAGAAGAAAAAGACCAGAGGGAGGGAGAAGGGAGAAAAAAAGAGGGTAATGAGAGGGGTGGATAAGATCAAAGTATGTTATGGACGTATATGAAAATGTCAGAGTGTAATCCAATATTCATTCTAATGTGCACTAAATAAAAAGAAGCCAAGTATTTTACACCAAGACCAAAAGAAAGATGCCTTGAAGGCAACTCAGAAATCAATAAGACCTCACCCATGGTCAGGGTTACAAGCTCAAGGTATAAACTTTTGTTGGAAAATAGAGCCTTTGGGTCCCCTCTCAAGCAGGGCCACCTAGGGAATTGGTTCCCCAGGACTCATTTCACCATCCTCAGCCAGCCAGGCACACAGAAGCTGCTGCAACCTTGATCTAAGTGAACACGACTACTGCTCAAGCTGATAGCAGATCTTGGCCTCGGCTGGTTTTGCAGGCATGAAGAATGCAAGAGTTATGGGGTCATGGAGATTTCTTTCCAGAGGTCCGAAGAAGCTCTGGGAGGCCAGGCAACATGACTGGGTCAGAGTCCCTGCAGGCATCTCTAAGAGAGCAGTACATAAAGGTGTGAGAGTGAAGCCAAAGCTACGGTGGAGACTCCAGAAGTTAGGGATGCCAGGAACATGAAGTGTCTGTCAATGAAAGCTGTGAAGAGTGAGCAGAGCCAGCAAGACCATCAGGATGAGGCTTCCCAGGCCTTCTGGAGCTCACAACACACCACCACTTCCCCCAGATGCCAGATGTGGAGCTGCAGAATTTAATGTTTGCCCCTGTTGGTTTCAGTCTTGCTTTGGTCAGATTTCTTTCTATGTACTTAGTCCTCCTCTTTGGAATAGGAATGTTTAACCCATGTATGCCTCACTACTATATGTTAGAAGTATACAACTCAACTTTTATATTTACAGGGTCTCACATGTAACAGTTTGCCTTGTATCTCAGAGGAGACATTGAACTTGGACTTTTAAGCCACTCTAGAACTGCTAAGATTTGGTGCCTCTTGGAGATGGACTGAATGCATTTTGCATAATGAAAGGACATGAGCCTTCTTGGGGTTGAGGGCAGAATGTTATAGTTTAAATCTAAAACATTCCCCCAAAAGTCTCATGTGTTCAGAGTTGGGGCTTTTGGATGGAGATTGTATCATGAGTGCTCTAATTTCACCAGTGGATTAATGAGATCATAATTTGATGGCATTATTAGGAGGTGATGGAAACAAGAGGTGGGGTCTCATGGAAGGAAGTGGATCATGGCACGAGTGACCTTAAGGATGATTTTTGGTCCTTGGTCCCTTCCTCTCTGGGTTTGTTTCCCTCTCCTACTTCCCGTGATGTTCTTCCACACCTTGGGCCCACTGCACTTACATTATACAACCATGGACTAAAACCTCTGAAATCATGAGCCAAATAAACCTTTCCTCTTTGAGTTGTTATTCTTGGGTATTTTGTCAGAGAGATGAAAAGCTAACACTACATACTAATGTATAGTAAATGTTAATATATGTTTACTAATTAATATATATAAATAGAGAGAAAGAGAGAACAGCAAACAGCAAATTTTAAAATTCTAAACAACATCTATGAGTTCCTTAAAACATTCTTGTAACAGGGGCCGGGGATTAGCTCAGTGGTTTTGCTGCCTGCTGTGCAAGTGCAAGTACCCAAGTTCAATCCCCGGTACCAAAAAAAAAAAAAAAATTTCTTATAACTTTTATATAACTTTGAAATAATAACAAGGTTACCAAAGCACTAATTTTTTTAAATTGAATTATTAAATAAATTCAAAAATGAGTTGTTTACACCAAACAAATACCTTTCAAGTCTTCTCAAAGAAAAAGAGAAAAAAGAAATAGAAAAGAGAAATGATCACAATTGTGGGGATGTGTTATTCTTATAAAAGCATATGATTGGGGTTGGGGAGAAGTTCAAAGGTAGAGCACGTGCATTGCATATCCTCAGTGTTAGATTTGATCCCGAGCACAGGAAAAAAAAAAAACATATCGTTTTTAAAACTGAATTCTAGATTTTACTCTGATGCCACCAATTTCCCACTAATGTTTTTCTCTGTGCCAAAATTTTATTCAAGAAACTATATTTCATGTAGTCATCAAGTCTCCTTCAACTCCTCTGGCCTGCCACAATCTTTCTGTTTTTTCTTCCCATCACGACTTTGACAGCTTAGATGAGGACTGGCTAGGTACTGTATTATAGGGAATATCACTTGTTTTCACTGAAGTGGTTTTAAAAATCTCATTCAGATCTGTAAATTTCTTATAAATATATAGATTACCAAAACTGTCAGCAAAAGAAATACTAAAACTTAAGACAAGAAAGAAAGAAAACAAGAACCATAGAACTGGGAAAACTGATGATAGATTGATTCCAAAAATGAGGCACTGTATTGAAGCTTTAAGGGCAGTTAAAGCTGAGGAATCCTCAAAGCACTAGAGTATTCTCATGCTAGTTAAGCGATTTCAGAGGAAAGTGAAACTTGGAGATTCTCCCAGTCCCTTGCTTGAAGCAAGCAAAATCTCAACACCAAAACTCTCAAAGACATAACAAAAAATTTTTTTCAATTTATGTACCAGTCCCATTTCTGAATACAGATGTGAACAATCTAAGGAAGATACTACAGTTCACTTCCAACATGATCAAGGTTTTCTTGCCAAAATGCAAGGGTGCCTCATATGATTCATCTCAGTGGAAAGTCAAAAAAGAACCACAGAGTCACTGTGTTGGGAGCTGAAAGGAATAATATGAATTCAATATCTCTTCCTGATGAAAACTCAATAAATTGATCCCTGGCTCTCTACCTGTTATTTGAGCTCTCGGCCAACTCAAGACTTCTTCCAGCCTCCTGGCCTCACCTGGACTCCCCAAATTCTCTGGAAACTATACCTGGACACCCTGAAATCTCCAGAACCTGGAGAATATATTTTTATCTTACTAAAAACTCAAGACAGAGGAAGGGACTTTGAGGCCACCATACCACCATTCCTAGTGCAGAGGAAGGGGCTTCCAGGCCACCATATCAGCTTTCCCAGTGCAGAGAAGGTGAGCCATGTGGGCACCAACAGCACACACACCCCTTTCCTCCCCCACCACCATCGAAATGAGAAGACATGTAAACAAGTCTCAAAACCAGACTTCCAGATCACCTACAGCAACCCAAAAGGAAAAGGAGATGGAACACTCTGATACTCAGCCATCTGGACTCCCTGAACTGGCAACAAAAGAGGATCTGGAAAAAATGAAATCAGAAATAATTTCTCAGATAACAGCAGAGATTGTCCTCATACTGCAAGACATGATTAATAAATCGAGAGAGGAACTGAAGAACATGATGGAATCTGAGCATAGGAAACAAATTGAATCCATAAAACAGATGCAAACAGATTTCCAGGAAAATAAAAACTCCATTGAAAGTCTACACAGCCGAATGAGCCAGTGTGAGGACAGAATTTCAGATATAGAAGATAAGATTGCAATTAGTGCCCAGGAAAAGAAAACTTGCTTCAAAATAGTAAGGGACCATGAGAAATCAATCCAGCAGCTGCTAGATGATGCAAAGAAGAATAACATAAGACTGATTGGAGTCAATGAAGAAACAGGAGAGAGTGCAGATGACATTAAAAAAAACTGTTCACAGAAGTAATGGCAGAAAACTTCCCAGGCAGGGGGAAAGAACTTGACATACAGATAAGTGAGGCGCACAGGACTCCAAGTAGCCTTGGTCAAAAAACAATCTACACATAGGCATATAATTGTTAAAATTCCAGAAACCCAAAAGAAGAACAAAGTTCTACAAGCAGTTACAGAAAAGAAACAAATCACATACAAAGGAAAGCCCATCTGAATCACAGCAGACTTCTCAACACAAATCCTCAAGGCAAGAAGAGCTTGGAGTGATGTATTCCAAGCCCTAAAAGAAAACAGCCTCCAACCCAGATTAATGTACCCTGCAAAACTATCTTTCAAAATAGATGGAAAAATAAGATATTTTCATGACAAAGAGCACCTTAGGAACTTCATGAATACCAAACCAGCACTCCAAAGAATTTTACACAATATCCTAGGAAGAGACATTGAGGATCACAACCCCAGGAAGCAAAGCAGAATGAACCCATCTGGCATGACAAGAAATTAAATGTAAAGGGGGAGAACCCAACAAAAAGAAAAAGTCATGGCAATGGCAAGTCAATACGTTTCAGTTATAACCATCAACGTTAATGGTCTCAATTCACCAATCAAAGGAAATAGACTGGCAGAATGGGTCAAGAAGCAAAATCCAACAATATGCTGCATACAAGAAACACACTTAATTCAAAAGGAAACTCATAGACTGAAAGTTAAAAGGTGGAAAACAATACTGCATGTGACAGGAACCCGAAAAAAAGCAGGAGTAGCTATCCTCTTTGCAGATCAAGTGGACTTCAAATCAACACTGCTTAAGAGAGACAAAGAAGGACACTACATCCTTGTAAAGGGAACAATCCAACAGGAAGAGATGACAATCATAAATATCTATGCACCAGACACAAGTGCGTCCAACTATATAAAATAAATATTAACGTACATGAAAAGTCATATGTGTACTAATACAATAGTAGTGGGGGACCTCAATACCCCACAGTCACAAATAGATAGATCAAGCAGACAAAAAATAAGTAATGAAATACTAGAACTCAATCGAACTCTTGAACAAATGAACTTAACAGATGTTTACAGAGTGTTCCACCCCACAAACTCAGAATACACACTCTTTTCAGCTGCACACGGGTCGTTCTTGAAAATAGACCACATACTCACACGTAGAACATGTTTAAGTAAGTGCAAAATAATTAAAGTTATCCCCTGTATATTATCAGACCATAGTGCAATGAAATTGGAGATCAATAGCAAAATAAACTGCAAAAATTTCATAAACACATGGAAATTGAACAACACACTTCTGAATAACCAGGGGGTCACAGAGGAAATTAAAGAAGAAATCAGACAGCTCCTACAATTAAATGACAATGACAGTACAACATATTGGAATCTATGGGACACAATGAAAGCAGTCTTATGAGGGAAATTCAAAGCACTGAATACTCATATTAAGAAAACAGAGCGACCCCAATTAAACAACCTGATGCTGAACCTCAAGCTTCTAGAAAAAGAAGAGCAGGACAAACCCAAACCTCATACAAGGGAGGAAATTATGAAGATCAGAGCAGAAATCAATTCAATGGAGACTAAGAGAATGATACAAAAAAATTAATGAAGCCAAGAGTTGGTTCTTCAAAAGAATCAATGAAATTGACAAACCCTTAGCCAACCTTATCAGAAAAAAGAAAGAAAAGGCTCAAATCCATGCAATTAGGAATGAAAAGGGTGAAACTACAACAGACCCAGCAGAAATCCAGAGGATCATCAATACCTACTTTGAGAACCTATACACCAGTAAGATGGAAAACACAGAAGAAATGGACATATTACTAAATAAGTATAAATTACCAAAGTTAAACGAAGAAGACCTAAAAATTCTAAACCCAATATCAATCAATGAATTTGAAAAAGTAATTAAAAACTAACCAACTAAGAAAAGCCTGGGTACTGATGGGTTCACTGCTGAATTCCACAAGACATTTAGAGAAGAACTACTGCCAGTACTGTTTAAACTCTTCAATGAAATTGAAAGGGAACCAATACTCCTGAATTCATTCCTGGAAGCAAGGATCACCTTGATCCCCAAAGCAGAGAAAGACCCAAACAAAAAAGAGAATTATAGCCCAATCTCACTAATGAACATAGATGCAAAAATTCTTAATAGAATGCAGAAGATCATCAAGAAGATCATACACCCTGACCAAATGGGATTAATTCGAGGGATGCAGGGGTGGTTCAACTTACGCAAATCAATCAATGTAATACCCTATGTCAATAAAACCAAGGACAAAAAAATATACAATCATCTCAATAGATGCAGAAAAAGCATTTGACAAAATCCAACATGCATTTATGATAAAAACCCTACAAAAAACTGGAATACATGGTCTCTGCCTCAATCTGACAAAAGCTATCTATGAGAAAACAACAGCCAATATCATACTAAATGGTCAAAAACTGAAATCCTTCACACTAAAATCAGAAGCAAGACAAGGATGTCCGCTATCACCACTCCTGTTCAATATAGTTTTGGAAACATTAGCCACAAAAATTAGACAAGAGAAAGAAATAAAAGGAATAAAGATAGGAAATGAAGAAGCCAAACTGTCATTATTTGCAGGTGACATGATACTCTATACAGAAGACCCCAAGAATGCCACCAAAAGTCTTCTAGACTTAATAACCAAATTCAGTAAAGTAGCTGGATACAAGGTCTACACACAAAAATCAATAGCTTTCCTCTACATGAACAACAGACTGACTGAGACAGAAATAGGGCAAACAATTCCTTTCACAGTAGCAGCCAAAAAAACTGAAATACCTAGGAATCAACCTAACAAAAGAAATCAAAGACCTCTTCTCCAAAATCTATAGCACTGTGAAAAAAGACATTGAAGATGATATTAGAAAATGGAAAGACATTCCCTGCTCCTGGGTAGGAAGGATAAACATAGTGAAAATGGCCATACATCCCAAACTGCTATATGGATTTATTGTAATCCCAATTGAAATCCCAGCACCATACTTCATGGACCTTGAGAAAACAATACAAAAATTCATTTGGAACAAGAAGAGACCCAGAATAGCAAAAGCAATTCTAGGTAACAGAGACATGGCAGGGGTATCACAACACCCAACTTGAAACTATATAACAAAGCTGCTGTGATAAAAACAGCATGGTACTGGCAAAGAAACAGACCTGAGGAACAGTGGAACAGATTAGAAGATGCAGAAACAACTCCAGACACACTCAGCCACCTCATCTTCAACAAAGGAGCCAAACACCCTCACTGGAGGAAAGATAGCCTCTTTAATAAGTGGTGCTGGAAAAATTGGGCTTCAACTTGTCAAAGATTAAAACTTGACCTAAATCTCTCACCATGCATTAAACTAAAATCAAAATGGGTTAAAGATCTAAATATTAAAATAGAAACGCTGAATTGGCTGGAACAGCAGTTAGGTAGAACTCTTGAAGACATTGGTGTAGGAAAAGATTTTATAAACAAAACCTCAGTTGTCCGTGAACTAGCACAAACAATCAACAAGTGGGATCTCTTCTTATTAAAAAGCTCCTGCCCAGCAAGAGTAACCACTAGCAGTGTGAAGAGACAACCCACAATGTGGGAAAAAAATCTTCACTTGTTGTTCCTCTCTACTATCTAGAATCTACAAAGAACTTTAAAAAATCAGACCTCCCAAATTTAAAGACCCAATCCAAAAATGGGCATCTGAAATGAACAGACATTTCTCAGACAAAGAAGTAGAAATAGCAAATAAACATATGAAAAAAATGTTCAACATCACTGGTCATTCAAGAGATGCACATGAAAACAATGCTGAGATTCCACTTTACTCCAGAAAGAATGGTTGCGATCATGAAATCAAGCAACAACAAATGCTGGCAGGGCTGTGGGGAAAGAGGAACCCTGCTCCACTGCTGGTGGGAGTGTAGACTGATGCAACCACTGTGGAAATCAGTATGGAGATACCTCAAAGAACTAAGACTGGAAGTCCCATTTGACCCAGCTATTCCCCTGCTGGGTATCTTCCCCAAAGAATTAAAAAAATCATACCACAATGATATATGTGAACCCATGTTCGTAGCAGCACAATTTGTAATAGCTAAAACTTGGAAGCAGCCCAAATGCCCATAAAATGGAGACTAGATAAAGAATATGTGGTTTTTTAATAAAATGGAGTACAACTCAGCCATAAAAAATGAGAAATTAGAGACACTTTTAGCTAAATGGATGCACATTGAGGCCATACTCTTAAGTGAAACAAATAGGACACACGTGCAAATACTGAATAGTTTCTCTAGTGTGAGAAACGGAAAGTGTAAATAAGGACTAAAAGGTATAATAGATAAGGTGAAATAGGAAGAAAAGGGGCAAAGAGGAAGAGGAAGGGGAAGTGGGAGGGGTAGGGGAAAAGAAAGAAGGGAATGGAATTAATATGAGAAAATGAAAAAATGGAAACAAAGTCTGTAAATAGAGAGGGATGGAGGGGTTGAAGGGAGGGCAAAGGAAGGGGGAAAAGTAAGAACCAAGAGAGATTATGTAAAGATGCAAATTTCCAATGATGAATGTCATTATATTGTATACCTAAAATGTACCAATAACATAACATTTTAAAAACTCAATAAATTTGAAATTGAAATATCAGATCTTAAAACAAAATAGCTTCCTCAATCCACAAACACTATTACACATGACTAGAAAACTAGTCCATTCATGTGAACAAAGGGACAAGGATACTCATCACCTTCATAAACAGCAATTCTCTCTTTTCTAGGCAATTCAATAAAACAGGGACAAAAATAAAATTTATGACTTTTGAAAAATTAGAAGCAAATTTTTCACTGTTTCTTAATAGTTGTTGACCTGGAAAATACAAGAGAATTAACTGAAAATACAAATTGAAACAAGAGAGCTCAGTTCAGTGGCTAGTCACAGAGTAAATATATATCTAAATTTTTACAAATATGTATTTGTAGCCAGGCACAGTTATGCACAACTGTAATCACAGCTATTTGGGAAGCTGAGGCAGAAGGATCGCCATTTCAAGCCCAGGCTAGGCAACTTAATGACTTAGTGACATGGTGAGGTAAAAAGGCTGCAAAGACCCTGGCTTTGATCCCCTGCACCACGAAAGAAAGAAAGAAAGAAAGAAAGAAAGAAAGAAAGAAAGAAAGAAAGAAAGAAAGACTGACTTTCTTATGTATACACAATGACCAGTAAAAACTAACCACAATTAATAATGCAAAACAGTATCATCCACAAAAACAACTGAAAATCTGAATACTTAGAATAAACTAAACAACAAAATAAAGGACTTCTGTTAGTGAAATGAACTGATTCTTCAAAGAAAGCATAGATAGATAAAGAGATAATTGCATTCTGATATTGTAAGGGCACAGATTTTCAATTAATTTATAATGTGATTTCAAACAAAATCCTTATAAAAGTGCTCATAAAATTTTTGAAAAACACCCCAGCACAATGGCACATGCTTGTAAGGCTGGCTACTCAGGAGACTAAGGCAGGAAGATCACAAGTTCATGGCTTACCTGGGCAATTTAACAAGACCCTATCTCAAAATAAAAATTAAAAAGGGCTGGAGATGTAGCTCAGTGGTAGGATCCAAAGTACTATTAAAAATGATTTTTTTAAACGCAAAACAGGAATTAGAAGGGTCTTGCTTATGACAAACTAAAATAAATCACGGCGTTAATGGTATTTAAATAGTGTGGAACTGATCCAGAAAAAAGACCTGAAAAAGAAATATATCTAAGAGGAAATAAAAATGATCAATGAACATACTAATAGTATGTCTAGACCAATAGTTACCAAAGAAATGTAACTCAATACAAAATAACATTTTTGGCTTTTATATGGGCAAAGACCAGAAAGGATGATAAAACATATTTGCTCACGAAGAAATAGAAAATTGTGTCATTTTCATACCCTTGGAGCACAAAGGGAAAACTTCTATAACATTTTTTGGAAAGCAATTTGGAAATATAATTTGGAAATAATAAACTTTAAAATGTAAACTTTGACTCCGAAATTTTACATTTAAAATTAGAAGCAAGCATCCACTCACCTTCATGGAATACGATGCAACCATTTAAAATTGCATCTTTAAAAGATACGCTAAAGAGATCCTCACAATACACTGAGCGAAAAATGTAGGTTAGAAACCATGTGGTGCAGTAGGAGCCCACATTTCTAAAGGAGCAGGCTCGCAGAGAAGGTTAGTGAATGACTCAGAAGCACATGCCCCATCTGTTGACCTGCAGCTACTGGGCCTCAATCGTCAATCATTCACGTTGTTGTTAATCTTCCCCTCCTCTGCTTTATCTCTCCCATCACTTTGGTCAGTTTCTGGGTGGCAGGGTTGTAATTCATTCATTCCCTCACTTACTGTGTGAATCAGGTGTGAAAATAAAATGAAGACTACCCAAACGAGAACAGCAATGGCTATTTATTCAGAGCTCGCTATGTCAAGGGAGTTAGCCACGATCATTTGCATTTAGCAGCTATTCAAAGGCAGGCAGAGGAGTGGGAAAGATTTTTTAGGGGAAAAAAAGGAAAGGCTTCAGGTTTGCCCTGTGGGCATAGGGAAGCATCAGGTAGGCTACCTAGAAGCTGGGCAACCTAAGTGATTTGTTAGGAGTGTGTATTTGGCTTTCTCTAATTGGTCCTAAATTGGAAACAGAAACAAAAATCACAGACATTATCAGTTATTAAGTAAACCCTGGCCATTTACAAGGGTTATGGTTTGGTTTCCTGGTCTTGTTGCTAAATATTGTAGTTTAACTTCTTGGAATGGTACTGCAAACTGTGGATCAGACTTCTCTTTGTTTATGTGGTCTGGTTAGTCTATGTTTGCATATTCAGTCTCATGTAAGCTTCAGGAAAAATACTGGGTCTACCAAAGTACATGAGACACATTTCTTATCCTCAGAGAATTAATCTTCTGATGGAAAAGACATGCCATTGTTTTGGAATTTCCTGGCTACTTATTCACGTTCTGTGGTAAGCAGGTCTGTCTATGTCTACCTGGCACTACTGCATTTGTGATAAAATCCACACCGCATCACCATGGCCTGCAAGATGCTGCAGTACTCGGCTCTGGCCAATGGCTTCAACCTCATCTCTCTGTCCTCACCTCACTTGCTGCTCTCCAGGCAGCACAGGTCCACCCCCCAAACACCATAAAACCAACCACGCCAGAGGCAGACAAGAAGGATGTGCAATGCCTATAGTACAGTATTTAAAATATCACCATGCACCAACCACTTTAAATAAGGTCAGTGATTAAAACTTCTCCCTGCCAAAAAAAAAATATATTTTATTCAGCTCGATTCTAAACAATTGCCACCATTGCTTGGGGTTTTGATAATATATACACAAGCTTCCAATTAGCACATTTTTATCACTTACATTTTAATACACATTGATTTCTACGTTGAACTTAATTCATATAATTCCTAGCTATATAGAGGTACCTGGGACACTGGGACTCCACTGTGTGAATTTGTTTTAAGAGCAAGTTTTTAGGTGGCAGTTTGAAATTGCTGGGTGTCAATTTGGGTACCATCCCAATTTCCAAGCTTTATGACACTACATATCCCTACCTCTAAACTGTAGATTCAAAACAAACAATGAAATCCTGGTGTTTCCAAAGATGAAGAGATACAACTCTGTCATCCAAGGTGAGCATTTGGAAGTTTGTTTGTGCTTATAATTTAAAACAGTGAACAATGGGCCAGGGATTTAGCTCAGTGGCACCATGCCTGCCTCACAAGCGCAACGTCCTGAGTTCAATTCCAGGTACTGCAAATAAATAAATAAATAAATAAAACAGTGGGTAACATGTGTTACATTTTTGCTTGATAAGTACAAATCTTAGCATATGCATGATTTATTGAATTTTAATTGTGTCAAAGTTTGAAACTCATTATTTTCTGTTGTTTGAAAATTAAAAGATAATGAAGAAAATTTTGCATCAATTGTACAATTTTGTACTTTATCCTATGTGAAGTAACAGACAAGGTATCAGTCACAAAAATATTTGCAAACAGCCAGAATTTACACTGAACAATGTACAGTGAAACATTAAAATCATTCCTTGATGATCTGTGCCCAGAAATTATAGAAAAGGTCTTTAACTGTGTAGCAAAGAAATGAAAAATTAGGTAGAAAAAGAATCAAATTATGAAGAGGAATTTCAGGGGAAATGACAAAAGACACTGGTCTAAACATTGTCAAAACCTGAAGCACAGAGCTTAAACGTCTTGTTCATTTTCACCACGAACTGGATACTCAGATGAAAACAGTAGATCCAATAATGTCACATTCACTATCGTTCAACCATTCTTTGTGATTTTTGTTAACAGAAGAAAAACTTTGAAAGTTTTTACTGAACAAAATTGAAACTGATGATGAATTCTCTGGCCCTGATACTTTAGTGATTTTCAACTGGAGGAGACATCTGAAATGGAAATTTTATAAATCTCTGCCAAAATTGTATTCAAATTTAAGACATTTTGAAATGATTTCTCTGTGGTTTCTTTCAGAAACTCTTTGAAATTACGGTTAACAAAGATATGTTCTTCAATCAACTTTGTGTGAAGACAACCTGTCAATCTGGCTATAGTGGAAAATTAACATGAATGGATGAAAAAAGACCAGCAAAGTGATTGGCAAATTTGCAGAAGTTACAGCTCAGAATGAGAAACTATAACGTTATTATTTATGACAGCAACAGACCAGTATGTAGGAAGAAGTTTGTCCACGTTAATGTAATTTAATAGTATTAGTCTATTATGCGTTTTTTTTTTTTGTACTGTAACTTTTTCTTCTGGCATGGTTATATACATGGAGTTCAATAAAAGAAGATGTTGTCACTGTCTACATTTCTTTTCTCTGCTCATCATTACTTGTTTCATTTGTGAATTATGACCAACAATCACTTTGGCATATAGAGGAAAGAGGATGTTGCAACAATCTCCACTGTGTAGCAAATGCACCAGGCTGGCCTCTGTCCTGGGGTCCCTTGGGACATATCAAGCTGTTGTCCAACTCTGAGGTTTTGATACCTGCTGTGTCTCCTGCCTGAAGCATTCTCCTCCAAGATCTCTGAGAGTCTGGGTCTTTCCAATTCATACATCACTCTCAGAGGGGACTTGCCTGGCCATTCTTGTACTGTTCCTACTATGCATCTCATAATTGTGAATTATCCTGCTTATTTGCTTGTTCACAGTCCCATTCTGCCACCAGGATGGAAACACCATGAGGACAGAAATGCTGCCGATTCCTTGTCCGCCTTCAGCATAGCAGCTGCTATGCCGAAAACATCAGAGGAGAACAGCTGTGAACTCAGAGGAGACACAGCTGACCTGGAGGGGAACCAGAATGAGGTGGGATCCACCAAGTGCGGGTCTGGAGCCTGCACCTAGAAGGGGGAGCAAGTAAACAATTGCCCAAAGGAGGGGACAGCCATTCCCAGGGAACTGCAGGTAGGTGATGTGCCAACCTAGAGCACATTGCTGTGACACAAAAATGACAGGGACCCTGAGACAGTCCGCCCAAACCAGGGCAGATGATGAGGAATTTGAAGGTATTTGAATTTTATGCTCAAGAATGTAAGAAAGATATTTCTTTGTTTGTTCATTTTGCGGCGTTGGAGATTGAATCCAGGGCCTTTGCACTGAGCTACACACTACCCCTTTTCGTTTTATTTTGAGATAAGGACTCGTTAAGTCACTAACTCAACCAAGCTAGGCTCAAAATTGTCATCCTCCCGCCTCAGCCTGGGTGCTGAGGCCTCCCAGCCCCCATCACACCTGACTCAAGAAGGGGTTTTAAGCAAGGAGGTGGAAGGATCTGCTTCGCCCTTTGGAAATATCTCTGTGGCCACAGAGAGGGAGCAGGGGATAAGAATAAGATGGAAGGGGAATGCAGTTGGTTCAGGGCTGTGCTCTTTGGATCTTCTGAAAAGTGTCAGATTCAGCATGAGCTCAGGCTGATCACCTCCACCTGTCCCCCAACAGCAGGGATCCTCACTGGTTCTAGGAAGACAAGACAGGGCCAGGATGGCCTGAGAGGAGAGACAGGAGCCTCCTCAGCAGCAGGCGGTGGAGAGCAGCAGGCTGGTGGGTTTGTGAGAACCGGGCATCTGTGGGCAAAGATAGGGCTCAGGAAGAGACACCAGGGGCTGTGTACCAGACATGTCTCATCCATGAAGCTGAGCCTCAGAGCAGTGACAGGAGATGTCCAGAGGCAGAACTCAGCATGCTTTCAGCCTCTGTCCTCACCCACAGCAGTCCAGGGTGGGCAGGCAACAGAGAAGTCTCAGAGGACCAACACAAATGCAGAATTTCCAAGGAGGAACCACTGAAGAGTGGGGGCCCACCGATTGTTCTTGGTTAAAATCCACTTCAGCAAACAAGGGGCTGCAAGTCTGCTTGACTCTGAGTCCCTGGGGCCCATGCCCAGCAGCTGTACTGGGACACACAGACATGGCCCAGGAGCTGGCAGAGACTCCAGGGATGCCCTCCCCCAACACTGGTGGCCAGAGCTCCCCTTGTCCCTGACTCCTCTGCTGCTGATGTAGGAACTCTCCCGGGACGGGGAGCAAGGGGCACACTTTGTATCTTTACATGCCACGAGGAAGAAAATCAATTTTAATGCCCAGGGGAGGGAATTACTACAGCAGAAGGTCACCAGCTACTGCAAGTCACTGTACTGTCTTGAGGACTTGGATGGGAGGAAATGCCTCAAAGTGAGGTAAGGATACTCCGAGGTCTGCAAAAACCCCTCTCCCTGAGAATGATGTGCAGGAGTCCCAGGGGGCAAGGCCACACAAAGGAAGAGGTTTCTTTGTGTTTGCACAACTGTGGCCAAATTCCAAATTCTAGATGGTGCTACTGAGGCAAAGCATCTCCTTTAGCTGCAGAATTCTAACTTGTCCAATCAGGGAGGGACAGGCTGACATTTTGACACTCGTGACAGCAGGAGCAGAACCAGCAGCAATGCCTGCTTTGCTTAGGTGGAAGAGACAAGTTTTCTAGCCCAAGTTCCAAGCCCTAGGTCCCTAAACACCTATACAAGGACTTTGCATTTGACTTCTAGACCCACGATGACAAAGATGGAGAGATCTCACCTGCACCCAAGAGCCTCCCCTTTCCCTGGGGCCAGCACAACAGAGCAGAGTCAAGGCTGAGATCCAAGGAGAGGCCCTGAGTTGGCACTGAAAGTAGAGATCATGAGGCATCCAGAGCCCTCCTCCTCATCCACATGACACAAAGAGTGTGTGGTCAGTATCTTGGGACCGATAAAGAGATTGTGCAGGTCCATTGAGGTTACCACTTCCTGAACATTGCATTCAGTCCAAACCCCATTTAGATACTAAGGAGCAATATTTCTGCCTTATTTGCTGATACTCAAAATTAAAGAAACCCAGACTGTATAATGTAGTAGTCCCAGCCAAGATCCAGCAACCACGAAAGACAATGAAGCTTCTGGAATGAGAAGATACTTTGAGAAAGAGGGAGTAAGCTGGATGTGATGGTTATCTCAGCAATCTGGAAGGCTGAGGCAGGAATATCATAAGTTTGAGGCCAACCTGGGAAACTTAGAGACTTAGTGTCTCAAAATAAGAAATAAAAACAAAAAGCTGGGGATATAGCTCACTGTGAAAGTCCTGGGTTTAATCCCCAGTACCACAAAAAGGGAAGGGGGAGTAGAGGCAGGGAAACAGAGTGTGGGGGAGGGCGTCCCCCAGAGGAAGCTGTGGAAAGACCTCAGAGAAGACTGAACCCTCCTGTGCACCACTGCCTGGAAGCCACACCCTAACTCTACAGTCTGAAGCGAATTAAAATAAAATTAAAAACTGGTGGAATGACACCACAAACACAATCCATAAAAGAATGATAAATTAGACTTCATCAAAATTAAAAACGTGTGCTCTCCAAAAGACATTGTTAGAACAATAAAAAGACAAGCCACAGCTTGCAAGAAAATATTTGCAAATCACATACTCAACAAAAGCCTTGAATCCAGATTATATAAAGAACTCTCAAAACTCAATAAAAAGAAAATAAACAGTCCAATAAAAAGTAAGCAAAACTTTTAACAGACTCTAAACCAAAAAAAGGTAGACAAACAGCAAATAAACACATAGAAAGGGGCTGAACATCATTAATCATTAGGGAAATTTAAGCCACAATGTGAATCCACTACACCCTATTAGGTTAGCTATAATACAGTAGCACAAAAGTAATAGTAAGTGCTGGTAAGGTTATGGAGCAACTGGAATTCTCTTCCATTGTTTTCAAATTGTTATAACCATTTTGGGGAACAGTTTGGCAGTTTCCTATAAGTTATAGCCCTGGAGAAAAGAAAATTTATGTTTCCAAGAAAACCTAAATCCAAATGTTTGTTAATGAATTTATTCATAGTCATCAAAAATTTACAAACAACCCAAATATCCTTCAATTAGTGAATGGAGAAAACAAACTGTAAAAAGTCATTCAATGGAATACTATTCAGCAATTAAAAAGAACAAATTTCTGATACATAATAAGGGAAAACTTGAAAAGTATTGGGCTAAATGAAAGAAGTCAGACACAAAGGCTGCATTCTATATGATTCTATTTCTATGATTGTCTGGAAAAGGCCAAACTGTAGGATCAGAAAGCATCAGTAGTTACCATGCATTAGGGGTGTGGGGCAGGCTTGATGACAAAAGAGACTTTTTTTCCTTTTCTCTTTTTTTCATGTGTGTGTGGGGGGTACTGGGAATTGAACTCAGAGCCTTTGCACTAAGCTACATCCTCAGTCCTTTTTTGATGTTTTATTTTGAGCCAGGGTCTCACTAAATTGCTACATTGCCCAGGCTGGACTCAAACTTACAATCTTCCTGCCTCAGCCTCCCAAAGTGCTGAAATTACAAACATGCACTGCCATGCCTCACTGGTTAAGTATCTTAATTGTGGTGATGATTACATGACTGTTCAGTTTTGTCTAAACTCACAGAACTGTACACCAAAAATAGATTTTTATCACATAAGAATTTTTTTTCACATATGAATTTTTAAAGTGCATACATTGGTTAAAAGGTCATTTAGAGGTAAGCTCCTCAAAGTGGTTCTACTCCCAAATTCAATGAACACGACAAGGAGATCCTACTCGTTCCTGAAGGTCTGCATGGACTTAGAAGGCCCACCACGTGTGCCTTCAAGGATCACCCCAGAGCAAAACAGAAGCAGAAAGTCCATCTGGAGGCTAGGGCTTTCGCAGAGGAGGTGGGGTTGACGTTGGACGCAGGTGTGCAGACACTGGGTAGGTGGGAGTCCATGTGTACAAAGCCAACTCCAATCGAGGAGCGGCTGGTGGGCAGGTGGATAAGACACCGGACCACACATGCTGCTGGGAAATGCACTGAGGATCCTGCAGCAACTCGTTTGGGAGCCAGATGGACCGTAAATAAATATCAACATGTAGCCTATTTAAATCAAACGGAACAAGGGGCGTGGGGCAGGCTTCCTTACCAAGGGCTGTAAATAGCCCATCAGAAGGGAAAATAACAAGGAAAGGTCGTAATGACCCCATTAACTGACAATTACAGGGTGCCTCCCATGTGCCAGGGCTGCAGCACATGCAGGAGGTGTCCTGACTCACTTGATCCACCCACAGCTCCCTGAGGCACTTTTATTACTCCCATTTCGAAAGTGAGAAAATTGAGGCACAAAAAGAGGAGATGACACACGAAAGGTGAGGAGGCAGAGCTGAGATTCAAATCCAGGCACTTGGCCTCAGCACACCCTCTTAACTCTATTGCTGAGCTGCTGTTCCAGCTGAGTAATTAGGACTGCATAGACAGCTTGGGCTGTGCTCTTCTCACCATCTCGGTGACACACTAGTGTTCGTGTGTCAGCGTCATGCCACCGCCCCACACGCACAGATCCAGCCCCCCAGGCTCTCTGGAGTTCCCATTCATGTTTGTGCAGGATTGCTCAGCACGTGTGTGTGCACACAGACACATGAGGGGACACACACACACACACACACACACACACACACACATATTCACTCCAAGGCCAGGTCAAGGACACACACAAGCCAAGGCCACTGCTCACCCTGCAGGAAGCCAAAAGAATCAAGTGAAGTCAGACACCACAGAGGAATCGCAAGACACTAGTCCTTAAAAATAATAAGTCTTTTTCAAAAGAGGTGAGGACATAGGAGCAGCAGTTGGAGCCAAATGACGTCTGAACAGTACAGCCAATAAATTAATTTCATGTGGAAAAAAAACTGGGTTGGCCCTGGGTTAGTAAAGATCCAGTCGACATAAAGATCTCATTATGACACAGACTCTCTGGCAAAGGTCTTTTCTGCTGAAGCTGTTTTGGATTCTAGCTTCTCCGGGGTCCTCTGTGTCTAACAAATATTCTACATCAAATGCAAAAAAGATGGACCTGTCTAGACATCCCACTGCATATATTAAAAAACAAACCACCCAGACTTCTTGTCAGTTACAAAGAAATCAGTCCTGTGTAGAGTTTCCCTCCTTCCTGCCAGCAGTTAGCCAAACTGAAGAGGAAGGGCAACACAGCCATTCTGACTCCAGAATAATACTTGGACTTGTTTGCAGGAATTTTTGTTGCACTTCTAGAATATTCTGAGGGCTCCTCATGAAAACTAAAGGGGGAAGTTTGGGTTTCAGAGCCAGCAGTCCCCTGGAAGAAACACAGACACGTCCATGACTCACTGATGAAACACAGACAGCTCCAAATCAAAATCTACAGTACTTCAACCAAGCCAAGCTCAAGGATACATTTGGCATGGCTGAAAAACAATATGCTCAGTGAGAACATGGATAATGTAAACATGGAAAGGGAATGGAAACCTAGTTAACCTCATTAATATCAATAATATTCATTCAGCTTTCCTAAGTGTTTACTCGACAACTACTGTGGTCAGGCACTGGGTGGAAGCTGGTATTTGGTGTCAGTAGTGGAGAGAGTAGGTGTGTGTAGTCTTGCGCTTTCCATGCCAGGAACGACAGGACCAACTTCAGACCAGGGACTGGGCCCTGCCCACCTCTCCATCGTGGTCCTTACTTTGCTTGCTGTTGGCAGCCTCAGGATTCAGCAGCCCTTGGAACACAGGCTGGTGCCTTTCTGCTTGCTGTTCCCTCTCTCTCTCTGGAAGGCTCTCCCTCTGGTCTTTATTCAGCTGGCTGGTCTCACACTTGCACTTGTGTTCTCAGCTCTTCCCCAGGGCTTCCCTCACCACCTGTGGAAATTTCCCTTCTTCCCCACTTTCAGGAGTTGACATCATTTTCCCTATTTATTTCCTTCACATAAAATATCAAGGTTGTTGTCCTAGCTCCTTTTAGATTGTTTTAGCAAAATACCTGAAGCTGGGTAACTTATAAAGTAATGAGGCTTATTTGGCTCATGATTCTGGTAGCTGAAATGTTCAAAAAACATGTCACCAGCATCCTAGTGAGGGCCTGGTGGCTGTGTCACAATATGGCGGAGGAGTGGACAGGGAACTGCCCATATGCAGAAAGGGCCAAGGTGTGGGTGACCTCACTTTGTAATAACCTGCTTTGAAGATACAGTATTAATCCATTCATGAGGGTGGAGCTTTCATAACTAATTACTTCCTAATAGGTCCTACCTATTAAAGGTTCCACCCTCTCAACAGCTCCACTTTGGGCTCCAAGCCTTCAGTTCTCAAACCAGATTCAGACCATAGCACTCTTGTACACTTATTTTTATTATCTGTCTCTAAACCTAGATCAGAAGCAAGTTGGGGGCAGGAACCTGATCTTTCTTGTAAACTACTAGAAATCCAGTTAATATAGAGTGCCTGGCACCTAAAAGGAATCCAGAAGATGCTTTTAAGTAAAGTTATGAGGTAGCCTATGATGTAGGGAGGCTAATCTACTAAGTGACTGAGGACCTCCCTCCAAAGAGTTGAGATTTATGCCCAAATTGGAAGGATAATGGAGCTCACCATGCAGAGGAGGAAGTACAGCTAACGCTTCCCAGGAAAAGCCTGGTAGTGCTAGAATTGAAGAAAGGACAGCAGGGCTTACATTAGTCAGCTTTCTGTCACTATAATAAATACTTGTGATGATCAACTTGAAAGAGAGAAGGTTTATTTTATGGCTCAACAGTTTGGAGCTCTAGTCCATGGCCAATTGGTCCCATTGCTTTGGGGCCTGTGGCAAGGCAACATATTATAGAAGAGCAAACTGCACACTTCAGAACCAAAAATCCAAAGGGAGTAAGAAAAACAGACCAAGGCCACCAAATCCCCTTTAAAAGCGATAACCTAAAGACCTCCCACTATGCCTCTTAAAGATTCTACCACCTCTCAAAAATCATGAATACAGGGGGAGGGACAGGGAGAGGAAAAGAAGGTGAAGGAGAAGAGGTAAGAGAAGAGATGAAAGACAGAGGCTAAAAGGGAACACCTGACAAGTTCCTGAGTGTGACACAGGGACAGAAGTCAGCCCCTAAGAATTAAAAAAGAGAGTAAGGCTAGGCATGGTGGCTCCTGCCTGTAATCCCAGCACTCTAGGAGGCTGAGGCAGGAGGACTGAAAATTCAAATCCAGCCTGCTCAATTTAGTGACTTAGAGAGATCCTGTCCCAAAATAATTTTTTTTTAATGCTAGAGGTATAGCTCAGTGTGAAACCCCTGATAGGGAAGGAGGGGGAGAGAGACAGAGAAACAGGAAGAGATAGACAGACAGACAGACAGACAGACAGAGAAACAAGGACACAAAAACAGAGATACAGGGACACAGGGAGACAACGGGAGAGACAGAGAGTGAGAAAAGAAGAGGAAGAAGAAGGAGACAGAAAAGGAGAAGAGAGGAGGAGGAAGAAGACAAAAGAGAGAGAGATTCAATCCCCAGTGGGGGGGATATAAAGATGTGAAGATAGCATATGTAGACAATTCTCCAATTCTCTTGTAAGCATTTACACTTTTTAAGGTGATAAAAAAATAATGAAATGATTGCGGGGAGAGATGTACTCAAGAACGACCCTTTTAAATGATAGGAGATATTACAGCCTAGTTTGAAACTAATCTGGACCATCCAGTCAAAAGGAAGAGGTAGAAAAATACAGAGAAGTGGAGCAAAGTGAATGTGAGCAGACAGAGACCTTGAGAAGTTCAGAAGGGAGTGTAGATCACTGCAAAGGTCCCAAGTTTGATCCCCAGTACTGCAAGAAAAAAAATTCTTCCACAAGCTCTGGTCACCCCCATCACTCTTGTTGCCAGCAAGCCATTCATCATGACAGTGGATGTCACTCTACGTGCTATGGCCTCGGTTACAAAATCAGGTTCCAGTATCCAAGTAACATCATTCTGTTCCTTGTCCTAATCCAATACTCAGGAAACCAGCTCATGGGTTTTTGTTTCTTGTTTTTGTTTTTGTTTTTAACTAGAAAAGGAACCAATTTCATGCTAATTTGTTCAGGTCTACTTGGGGGCTTCTAGTACATGTTGGCCGTCCATTAGTACTGTCAGATTAAGAAAAGCCTGCTCTGATTTATAATATTTGAGGAAGTTTCCAGGAACCTGGGAACCCAGGCATGACTGAAGAAAGGAGTCATCTCTGGGGGCAGGAGGGACACCCCAAGCCTTTCACCCCATTCCAACCTTTGCCCAAATGCCATTTTTCAATAGGGCTCACAGTGACCACCTAATTTTAAACTGCATGACCACACTGCAACCTGGATCCATTTCTCTCTCACCCTGTTTTTGTTAAATAGTACATTTATTAATAGTACTTATAGAATATCTGACACTAAGTAATTTTTAATGAATGGAAATTTATTGATTCACAGTTCTGGAGGCTGGGAAGTCAAGAGCCTTCTGCTTTGTCTTCACAGGGTGGAAGGCAGAAAGCAAAGAGATAAAAGGAGCCCCAAATCTCCTTTTACAATGACACTGATCCCTATCACCTTCCATGGTACAACAGCAACCAAATTTTACCATGAGTTTGGGAGGCCACAAACATTCAGACTATAATGTTTCATTCCTGCCCCAGCCAAACTCATATTGTTCTCAAACAAAACACACATTCATTCTATCCCATTAGCCCCACGACTCTTAATACATCCCAAATTAATCCAAAAGTCCAAAGTCCAGGGTCTCTGAATCACATATGGGTGAAATTCAAGGTCCTGTTCATCTGAGGCAAATTCCCCTCCAACAGTGTGCCTGTGAAGTCATACGTGCCATGCTTTCAAACTGCAAAGGCAGAACAAGAAAGAAAAAGACAAGAAGAAAGTGGAGATAGATCCCAAGTAAGTCCAAAACCCAACAAAGAAAATATTAAACTAAAAGTCTTGAGAAGAATCTCCTTTATTCCATGCCCTATCTTCTGGGCACACTGGGGGCAAGGTTGGGCCTCCCAGGCCTTGGGCAGCTCCCCCTGCATGGCCTTCCTGAGCTCCACCCATGTCAGTCTCACAGATTGGAGTCTGGTACATGCAGCATTCCCACACTGGTGCTCAATACTGGTGGCTCTGCAGTTTTGGGGTCTCAGGGTAGACCCTCTCCTAGGCTCCACTGAGCATTGTCCTATTGGGGGCTCTCTGCAGGCTCCACCTCCATAACAAGCCTCTGTCTTGGCTCCAAAGCTGTCCATGATGCGCTTGAAATCAAGGTAGAGAAAGCCATGCCTCTGTAAACCTGCAGAAGTAGCAACCTGGTGGACACCACTAGAATCACCACTTGAGTCCTCTGGAACAAGCCCTCTGTCAGCATAAATCACATCTGGGCCCACTTGAGCCACAACTGGGGCAGCTGAGGATCATTGCACTGCAGTGTAGGGAGCAGCATACCAGGGCAACACAGCGCAGCAAACCCATGGTGGGCACCCCAGGCCCATCCTCCTAAACCATTCTGCTCTCAGGACCAGAGAGTTCCGGGCCTGTGAAGGGATGGACACCCTTAAAGATCTTCAAAATGCCTCTGTGGTTCTTCTCCCATTGTCTTGATGAACAGTAGCTCGCTCCCTTCTACCCTTACTATCTCTTTAGTAAGAAGAATAAAGGTTATCCTGACCATGTTCTTGGTATTCCCTCCTAAACATACTTTTTCCTTCTTTATATATACAGGCTGGGGACTTTGTATTTCTTAGTATATTAATCTTAAGTTCTGCCTTTCATAAAATTCTAGAACATAAACATGATTCAGCCAAGCTCTCTGCCATTTTATACCAAGGATAGCCTTTCCTCCAGTTTTCAATACCCCATTCCTAAGCTCTGTCTAAGATCTCATCTGAATGGACTTTACTGCCCATATTTCTGCCAGCATTCTGGTGGTAACCACTTAAGTAATTTCTAAGAACTTCCAGTCTTTCCCCACAGCTGTTGTCTTCTGAGCACTCACCAGAATCCCCATTATTGCTCTCTCCAGAAAAATGCAAGCCCTTTCCAGCATTCACTTCAAAAACTGTTCCAGCTTCTACCCATTACTCACTTCCAAAGCCATTTTCATATTTTTAGTTATTTGTTGCAGCAACAAGCCCACTCTTGGTACCAATTTCTAACTTAGTCTATTTCGTCTACTATAATAAAATACCTGATATTGAGTAATTTATAATGGACAGAAATATTTTGGCAAACAATTACAGAAGCTGAGAAGTCCAAGATCAAGGTGCTATACCATCTGCCAAGGCCTTCTTGCTGCATCATGAAAGAGTAAAATACAAAGGCAAAGGGGAGTTGAACTCACCTTTTGTAACCACCTCAATTTCACCTATAAAGATGGAGACTTCAGGGCCTTATCCCAGTCCAAAGACCTACCACAACAGAAACCAAGTTTCAGCATGAGTTTGGGAGGCATAGCAGATCCAAATACTTCGATAAATGTTCATATTTAATTTGATTAATTATATATGTATCCTATATGCATGAAAAATGACTCATATGTATTTTAATTACCTAATTTAATTAAACATAAGCCAGGTGTGATGGCACATCCCTATAATCGTAGCTCTTGAGTGTCTGAGCCAAGAGGATTGCAAGTTCAAAGCCAGTCTGGACTACATAGCAAGTTCAAGACAAGACTCTGTCTCAAAACACAAAGATCAAACCAAAACAAGAAAGTAAACATAAAGGAAAACAAGTAAGTTATATTTTCTTTAAGTATAAAAGTGGAACAACTTCTAAAAATGAGACACTACCCTAAGCAACAATTCAGCATGACTTACAAGAACACATCACAATTATCACAATAATCCTCCTACATCCTGCTAGTTCCATTCATATCCCCATTTAATGGCTGCGAAAACCGAGGCTCAAATAAACTGAGTAACTTGATTTGGGTCACAGCTAACAAGTGCCCCAGAACAAAAACCTAGGATGTCTGACCCTAAAAACCATGAACAGAGATCCTACTGTTGAGGCAATTATAATCAATGGTAGGCAAAGAACTCCCAGCACAGGTTTCCAACTCACTATTAGAGGATGTAAGCATAGCTCAGAGGCAGAGCAGTTGCCTACCATGCATCAGGCCCTGGGTTCAATTCCAGCACTACCAAAAAATACTTTATTCCACCCAGGTAGAGACAACACACACAAGACCCCAAGCTCCACATGCTGGAGCAAGTCATTTGATGGCCCAAGCCATAAAAGTCATAAAATACCCTGAAAGCCCCAGTGTACTGGCATAGGCCCTCCATGTTCATGACGGTACCAGATTCTAACTTCTTAAGACAGAGGCAGCAGAGGTGATCAAAATAATCATTGATCCACACCAAAATCATTTATTTCTAGTTACACAGCGACAGTCCTCGTTTAATTAGCATATACCTCTCTAACTCTAAAAATTATCACTCTCAAAAGTTTCTGAGTTTGCATAATAAATCACCCAGTCTACACCCCAGCTCAGTACACACCAGAATAAGCCCAAAATCTCCCCCGGTTGAGAACTGCAAGTGCTATGATTTCTCCTATCGGAGCTCACACTCACCCCTATTGGTCAAAGCAGCAGCTCCCCACTACCAAGGACTGGACTTGAGCAACTGAGGTACACCTGTGTGGAATTCATATCTGGAGCTCTGGACATCCTGGGCCTTCTGTTTCCATAAATCAGCACACACTGGCTGCTCAGCCTGGCCTCCCACCCCACTTGGGTCTGATCTCAATAGGAAAACACCATCACTATATTAATGGAAGGTGTGCAGGGCCCACCACAGCATAGATTATCAAGAGCCTGTTTGTTGTGTTCATCAGAGTTGTTTGGCTAACAGAACCAGGCAGCCAGACACCTGCTTTGGAGCCCTATAGCTGATCAGACATCTGGGAAAGAGTGAGGAAAAGAGGGTGTTCAGGTAACCAGAGTCGTGACCACCTAGAATGGACCCTCCAGACATGTAAAGCTGCCCTGGCAAGTGCTAGGTGGCCCAAGTGTCCCTCCCAGTTGAGATGGCCCCTGCAGATCAGATCTTCCCTCTTGCTCCCTTTGCCACAAAACCCAGGCTTTAAAAGAGGCTCCAGGATGGCAGTGTGAGCATACATTCCTTGGGTGGTCCCCAAATTCAGCCAAGTGGGGCAGGCAGGACCAAAATGTCCACAGTGAGCTATTCCAGTTCACACAGACTGAGACTGAAAACTTATCACTGTCAGAAGCATCAACTAAATCCTTCATAAATTACCAACCCTGGGCCCCGAGATGTTCCAGTGTCATCATATAGCTTTTCTGATTTTTGTCTGCTGCTAGGCTGTGGTCCTTTCCCTGAAGCAGCAGAGGGAGAAGCAGCTTGGGGAGTGATAGAACAAATCAAAGGATTGTTATGTCTTTTTCAGTTTGGTTATTTGGGGGGAGGAGGGAAAGCACAGAGGAATCCATGTGATCTGACTTCATTCTAAAAAGAGTTGACTTCCCACATCAAAGCACAAGACCCAGGGAAAACATTAGGATCTAAGAGAAAACACCGTAAGGCATAATAAGTCTTGAAATCATAAGAAACTATTACATTATTTTTTTAAAACCCTGGTCTTCATTCTTTGCATTGCTGGTTTCTGTCTCCTACCAGGCTGAATGGTGAGTAACCACTCTGTGGCCTTCACTCTGCCATTAATTGATCATGAGACAGTAAGCAAAGCTACTCCCCTTTCTCAGCCTCACTTTCTCCAAGTGGACCCTCAGGATACTGGGCACCAGTCGTGACCTTGAGTCCCAGCAGAGGACAGCCTGTGAAATCCTACCTGGATCTGCTTAGGTGTCCTAGGGAGAGAAAGAATGGAGGTAGCTTTGTCAGGGTAGACAAAGCCTGCAAACTTACCTTCTTTATGCAGAAGAGACAAAGCCCTATTCTGGGCAGTCCCCAGGGACTCAAGGGTCAAGACTTAGTAGCACTGGACTTGGTGGTGTTGAAGGGCAATGTCAGCCTGGGCTCATACTCTCTGTTGGGGTCCCAGCCTCCTGTTCTTTGGTTTATTCCTGCATCTGTAAGTGAGAGTCTCCAAGGCAGCCTCAGGCCACTTGCCTCCCCGAACTCTAGACTGTGGAATCCTGAAGAGTCAAGATCAACCCTCTCTGCTACTATCCTCCAACCTATTCGCAATCCCACCACAGAGTCATGGGAATTTCTTTCATTGATTTTTTGATTTCCAAATATTTTTTGTAGGTCCAAAGGGAACCTGAAATCTATGCTTTTTGTTTAATTGTCAGAAGCTGTGAATGTTGCTACTGGATTTCCTCCCAGCTTAGTTTGGAAAATAAAATGAAGAGGAATGAAAGTTCAGTCATGGCTCTTCCAAGGGAAGTCTTGAGGCCAGTGATTCACCATGATGTATTAGAAGCAGACCTTTCCACTCTCAGCAGTTCAATCTAAGGACTAGCCAATGTACAAGGGTGGAGGGGAAAGACTGCAAACACCAGATTTGGGATTCCCAGGAGCTGATAGGAAAGCTGGCCTAGCAGGACCACTCACCCTCCCCCAGAACATGCCCTAGTACAGGCCACTCTAGCACACTGATTTGTAAGAGAAACAGCAGGCGTGAACCCCAAGTTGTGAAGAGAACTGAGCTCAAAAAGACTCCAAAACCTCAAAAACAAAATTCTGCTCAAATTCACTATATAACATCTTCTGTATGCAACATTTCTTCTCTCAAGAAATTTATGGACACAGAAGAAATAAGTTGAAAGCAATTATTAATATTAAACAATAACAGCAGTAGCTAATCTGCCTTAGCAGATGAAAAGATTATTTCCATTCTGTTGATCAAGAAACTTTATAACTAACATTCACTGGTTCCCAACTGTCTTAGTCCATTTTCTGTTGCTATAATTGAATGCCATGAGCTGAGTAAATTTATAAAGAATAAAGGTTTAATCAACTCACAGTTCTAAAGGCTGAGAGACCTAAAGGCCAATTTGGTGAGGTTCTTTATGCTGTGGGGGACCCTCTGCAGGTCCTGAGGTGGTGCAAGACATCTCACAATGAAGGGCACATCCAAGAGACAGAACCCAACTGGCTTTTAGAAGATCCATTCTTGAGATAACCCATTAACCCACTAATCTATTAACCCATGAATGAATTAATCCATTCATAAAGGCAGAGCCCCCATGACCTAATCACTTCATAAAAATGCCATCTGGCCACACCCCTTAACACTTCATAATGGAGGTTAAACTCCAACATGAACTTTGGTGGAACCATTCAAAGCATAACTGTATATCAGGCATGTTGTAAGTTCTTTTCATGAACATCATATGTCAAACTCATAATACCCGTAGGTGTTCTACTATCGAGAACATTCTGCATATGAGGAGGCTGGGATCAGAAGGCAACGAAAGCTGCTCAGGATAACATAGCTGATTCACAGTACAGTCCAAACTTCAACCTCTCTAACTCTGTCTCTCACATAAAAGTCAGAGAATGAAAATGTTTTCCCAGATTCGTAGAAGCTGTGGCAAGAGATTGTGAGCCCCAAGTGCTCAGACTCTTAGCCTCATGGTTGAGCTCATCATCTACCACACATCCTGAATATAGCAGCCTGGGAGGGGTAGCACCTGGTAAAAAGCATGCTATGCTGCAGCCAAAAAGGAGGAGGTATACCTGCCATACAAGGGACACCTGAAATGTTCTCCACCATTAGGTGCTTCTGAGACTTAGGAAAGTCCAGGGAAAGAAGCAGCTGAGGGTGAAGCTGTACCCCTGGTGACCTGCTCCTCAGGAAATGCAGACCACTCACACTACCTCCCCGCCTTGAAGTCTAGTCCAGCCTCCCCTGCAGAACTACAACCTTGTCTGTCTCCCAATTCCTCAGCCCACACTCACCGCAGTCTACACTCACCCCTCACACCTTCACAGGAACCATTAGGCATGAATCACTTCTCTCTGTCAAGGTTGTATTTTCTTGTTTTAAAAAGAGTACCTTTTCTTCTTATTATTCTGAGGAGAGAAAAAAAAGTTGCCTCTTTTTTTTGGCTTAGAAGGTGGCTGAATTTTTCAATATATTCATGCAAAGTAGATATTTCATCTCATGGATTTTATCCCAGTTCTGTCTATGCACATTTTAAATAAATTAAGATGAAATAAATCCATTTTATTATATTACCCAGTGCCATCTCCATGAAATAATGCCCATATTTGTATTTCCTAAGGAATGTTGACGTGGCTAAAAATGTTGCAGCAAGTGTAATCTTTGAGGATTGTGCTGCCAAAAAAAAAATAAATCTAGGCCTTTGTTTAGAGCCTAGAGTAGCCCTACTTTTGATTGAAATGGCTTGAAATATCCATCCCCAAAACATGGACCAGGCAATAAAGTATACAAAATTGATCACCACTGGCTCAGAAACAAAAGTCGTGGTGTGCCTTCCTTTGTTTTCTTAACATCTGTTCTTTTCCTCCCCATATAAACCATCCCCATGGAAATAAATTACCCAGGCTCCCTTTTTAAGGGAAGGAGAAATGAGGATTTGCAGTGGTCATCCCTGAGGTGCTCCCAGAAGTCCAAGTAAACTGTCAGGGCCTCTGCTGTCCCTACCTGGGGGTCATGGTGACTCCAGACATCTGAATCTCAGCATTTCCATTTCTACTTCCTTTTCAAGATGGAAGGAATCTTCTAAAGATGAAGAAGCCTTGTTCTCTACAACATCTTTTTCCTGTAAAGGGCAGATGTAGGAGCACTGGTGAGACCCAAAAAGTCAAACTGGACAGAGAGCCTAATGGTCATCAGAGACAAGAATTGGAAAAGACAAATCCAAGATGTGGCATAGTAAGTCGCTCAACTGCCCCTTGACTAGGAGATAAACAGGTCCCCAAGATGGATGGGACTGAATGATACTCCAAACTGTCCACAACCAGAGCCAAATCCTCCTGACTAAGGCTGACTAAGGTTTTCATAGAACTTGAAGTATAACACAGAGGTAGAAAAATAAAGCTGAGGGAAAGCAATGACCAGCTCTGATCTCTTCCCTAGACCATCTGCCTTGCTTATTGTCCATATCTCCCTCTCCACATTTCCTCATGGTCTTCACTCTCCACCTGAGCTACACTCAACACACACTGGACAGAAGACAGACAGACTGCTCAAATTGCTTCCAGCCTGGCTCTTTCTAAACACTCTTCAGGGCTTGGTAAACAATGGTAATAATTACTGGCCATGTGCCCATTGGACAGGGCCTTCGCTCAGAGGCAAATCTGTGATATACCAGTTCTCATGGCAAAGCAAGTCCCTCGGTGAACTTGAGCATCACAGCTAAGGCTGCTCTTTTTTTGAGTAGGCTTCTAGGTAGTATTCGGATGCTTTCAGGGAAAATAAGATGCCTTGTCAGAGCAGCCTGCCAGGTTCACCAGCCAGCACCCAACACAAGTGTACCACAGCCTTGCTACTCCCATCTTGAGCACAGGCAAGCACTTCCACTTGCCAGAGAGGGGACAACAGCTGCTGGGAAGACATATCTAACCCTTACAGAAAACGGTCCCTTTTATCTGATCAGGTGCTGATAGTAGGAGAAAGGGACTCTGGACCCTTGGGTGTGCATCCTCAAATATCTCGATAAGGTTGGCAGTGCTGCCTCCATTAAACATGAGGAGACCTGGACTTCCTTCTCCAAGCCTACGTGAGGGCCAGTGGCAGAAAGACTCAGTGAGGCCTGGAGGCAAATCCTCAACCCTCCTGAGCTTACACAGCCAAATGACATTCTGGGCTGGCTCCTCCTCCCTCCGCTTTTATTAGTGTCAATTAAGTTCAGCATGACAGGCCACCTTTGACAAAATGCCGAAGCAACAAAGACATAAACAACGCCAAAGCCTTTGGAGTTGATGTATGGTTGCATTTAATAAACATTTGTTTGCATATTTTTTATCATGCTAATGAATATAATTACTTTAATTTATGTCATCAAGCTATGATTCTGTTCTGATCTATACGTCACTTAAATGTGTAGTGTTAGCATTTTGCACACACTGGCAATTTGAAGAAGGGGAAGGATTAGCCCCTCCTGTGAGACTCGGGAGCAACCTTCAACAGTTGCACACACCCTTTCAGAGGATGAGCCCAGCTCTGCAGCTGGAAGCCCCAGCTCCATGCCCCCAAGAGCATAGATATTCCTTCCACTGCCTGGGGGACATTTTCCAAAGAACACGCATTTCCCCCTCACTGTGAGCTCCTCAAGAGGAAGGCACTGAGCCTGTACCCCTAGCAGAATGTGCAACACAGAGCCAAGAAAATGGGAAAGATTTTTCATCATTTTATGGATTTCACTGATATCAAAGTAATGCGTGTTTATTCTAGAAAGTTTGAGAAAACAGACTTTGAAAAAGAGATTAAGTGAAGATGGGAAGCTAAACTTCTACTCTCAAAGTCTGAAATGTAATGACATTTCAGTCCAACATGAACTGCGTATCTTTTAACAATGATAGCAGTAAATTGTATTTTCAGTCTATTGCTCTGTTTCTACGTCTTTCTGCCTCTCTCTCTCTCCCTCCCTCTCTCTCTCTCTCTGTGTGTGTGTGTGTGTCTCTGTGTGTGTGTCTGTTGACCTGATTAGATATAACCAACATATGTGTGGCTATATTAAATAGCCTTGGTATCAGTAAACTATACTCATCCAAGTTTGTGTAAGTAGACTCTATAATATTCATATTATAAAATAATTTAATGACACACTTCTCAGAATGTATCACCATCGGTAAGTGACATGTGACACCTGGCATAAGTACCCTTCTACTCTCCCCTGAAATACAGAAAGGGGTCTCTTTAGTAGACCCAAAGGCATGAGGACGTCTTGAAATATAAAGAGAAGATGAAAGTTGATTGAGAAAGAAAACATATACTCAGAAAAGAACGACAAAAAATGATGTGAGGAGGGCCAAAGAAGTGCCAGGCTTAGGTGGGACACCCTGAGCACCTGCAGAACATGTTAGGAGAATGCATGTTTATTCTAGAAGAGCTTTGTTAGGAGAAGCCAGGTGGGTTGCCCCCAACTATTTCTTTCCAGTGGCCAATGTGTCAAGCAGCATATATTCAGAGAACAGGCAATGTTCATGAGTGTCTAACCCAGGAAGATAGGACAATGCTCACTCAACATGGCTCGGCTCCCCACCCTCCATACATGGGGGCCAGCAGCAGCAAAAGATTAAAAACTAACTGAGGTGTTAGGCCTGAGACTCCCACCCACCACTCAAAGACACTGTGCAACCCCCACCTAGAGGCACTACCAAGGGGTTCATAGCATAAAATGTAACCCTAGACCAACAATAAATCTTTCTCCTCACAGGGTCTAGATTCTCTTCTACCACTCAGAGACACTATGAAGTCGTAAGGGATCTTTTCATAACAGTCACATGGTCCAAGAAGCTCTCTCCATCCCCCACAGATATGGGGAACCCATCACCCAAGTTCCAGTCTGGGAGGTGTTCTTTGTCTATGTAAGAGACCCTTCTCCAAAAGGATTTATCAGAAGTCCCAGCCTGGGGAAATTTTTCTTCCCATTCAAGAATAAGCAGGGACCAGTACCAAAATAACACCACATTGACTCTAAAAATTAAACCACAGCCCTAAAAGTAGACTAGGGCCTGTAAAATAAACCTAACCTAAACATACCGACTGCTTGTTCACATAAAAGTTTAAATAGGATCCAGAGTCTTCTAAAATAAAAGCCAAAATTTTCAGAATACAATCAAAAGTCACTTATCCTATCAACAGCCATCAAAATCACCACTTGAATGAAAGACAATCCACAAATGCCAATACTGCAGTAAGCCTGATATTGAAATGGACTGACAATAATAAGCATCACAAAAGTGGTTCCACAAGAAATTACACATGGTCTTGAAACAAATGAAAAGTTAGAACAGTCAGTAAAATTGAGTAGATAAATACAGCTCATTTAAAAGGATGAAATATAAATTACAGAAATGGAAAATTCAATAATTGAAATACAAAACTTGCTAGGTAAACTCAATATTTAATAGAGATGGCAGAGAAAGTCAGTAAACCTGAGGAAAGACCACTGGAATCTACCCATTCTGAACAACATGAAAAAACTAAATTGAAAAAATTAACAGAGACTTGTGGACAATAACCAAAGACTCAACAATGCATCATTGGTGTCCCTGAAGATGACAAGTAGAGTGGTACTCAAAGAACATTCAAAGAAATAGCTAAAAATCTCCCAGATTTAGCAAAAGATATAAGCACACGGATTCAAAAATGCAACAAACCTCGAAGAGTTAAACCCAAAAATAGGTCAGATGAAGACACAACATATTGGAACTTTTGAAAAGAAAGACTGAGGAAAATCTGGAGATCAGCAAGAGAAAAATAAAAATATTACCTAAGGAAAACACCAAATTGAATGTCATAAGATTTCCCATTTGAAATCACGAAGACCAGAAAAACATAGCACATTTTTCAACTGCTAAAAGACTTATTAACTAAGAAGTCCATTCCCAGCAAAACTATCCCTTGGGAATAATGGAGAAATAAATTCTCAGAGGAAAGGAAACTAAAAGAACTTAAAAGAACAGACCCACCCATAAAGTATGTCTACGTGAAATTCTTCAAATAGAAATGAAACAACAATAGAACAAATCTCAGAACATCAAGAAGGAAGAAAACAAAAAATAGAAAGACCACAGCGTGGCTAAATACAATATACCCTGCTTCTTTCACGGTTTTTTTTTTAATCACATATGACAATTGCAACAAAAACTATTTTTAAAAATATATACAAGGGCTGGGGATTTAGCTCAGTGGTTCCACCGCCTGCCTCGCAAGCGCAAGGACCTGAGTTCGATCCCCCGGTACCAAAAAAAAACAAAAGGCACTGAATAAAAATATATACAAGACATGATATTTAAAAGTTAGGTTATTTCATAAAAGGACTTAAATGTAAAATTTCCAGTATTTACTCAGTTGATAAAATGTTGATATAATAGTCTACATTAGCGATAAATCACATGTTGATGTTCTGATATTCATCGCAACAAAAAAGAAAATTATACAAAATTTTATATGAAAAACTACTATAAATCAAGATCATTAAACATTTAAACTTAAACATTTTTAAGTCACCCACACAGAGACAAGTGTGGAGAAAAAGAGGAAAGAAAAAACAAAATAAAATAAAGTGGCCAAATATACCAATTAAAAGTCAATGATTGAGTGCCTAAAATAATCATGACCCAACCACATGCTTTTTATAAGTAACTTATTTCAAATTAAACAACATAAATATGTTGAAAATAAGAAGATAAAAAAATAAAATATTAATTTCTAAAAATCATGAGTGGTTATATTAGTATCAATAAAATGGACCTCAGAAAATTGCTCGACAAAAAGGGATGAATAACAAAATCAATTATCCAAGAAGATATAACATTGTAGATATGTACACAACAAGCAAAGCTCTAAATACATGAAACAAAAACTGATAGAGGTGAATATACAAAAAGATAATCCACAGTTATAGTTGGGGAAATTCACACCCTCAACAACTGATAGGACTACTACACAGAAAATCAGAAAGAACTGTAGTGATCTGAACAAAGCAATCGATCATCAAGATCTTATTAGCATATATAGTTGACCTTTAGTATCCATGGGGGAATGGTTCCAGGAATCCTACACACACCAAAATTCATGAATGCTCCAGTGTTTTGTATAAAATGGTATGGAATTTATGTAAGGTGTATACATATCCTCCCTTGTACTTCAGATCATAACTAGATTTCTTATAATACCTAATCCAATATAAATGTCATATAAATTATTGCCATGCTTTACTGTCTGGAGAATAATCAGGTAATAACAAGAAAAGGGTCTGCACATGTTCAATACAGATACAATTTTTTTAAATATTTTCAATCCACGTTTGGGTAAATTCACAGATGCAGAACCCATTGATAGAAAGAGTCAACTATATATATAATACTGCACCCCATTTTCAAAGGCCTATGAAAGATTTACCAAGATAAACCAAGACCATAAGACAAACCTCAATAACTATAAAAGAATTTAAATTATACAAATTATATATATGTTTTTTGACCATAGCAAAATCAAACTGGACATGAGAAAAAGTAAAAAGACAATGGAAATGTCTTTAAACAATAGAAAATTAAATGTCACACTTCTAAATAACCCATTAGTCAATGACAAAGCCTCAAAGGAAATTAATTTTAATAGCACATAACTGAATAAAATGAAAATGCAACATATCAAACTATATGGGACACAGCTAATGTAATACTACCGATAGAAGGAAATTTTATAGTACTAAATTCATATATTGGAAAGAGGAAAGGCCTAAAATCTATAATCTATATGTCTTCCTGAATAAAGAAAAACAGAAATGCAAAAAGAAAAATAAAACAGAGAAAAATAAATAAGTAACAAAGAAGAAATCAATGAAAGTGGGCTAACAATAGAGAAAATCCATAAAACAAAAACAGATTGACAGAATTGACAAAAATCAATAAACCTGTAGTAAGAATCAAAAATAAAAAGAAGGAAAATATGACCTACCAGTATCAGGAATGAAAGAAAGAGTATCTCCACAGATCTTGGAACCATTTTAAAAATGACAACTACAAGCAATTTTTTCCTCATAAATTTGACAACTGAGAGAGAAATGGACCAATTCTTCCAAACTCATAAACAAAACTCAATCAAATCAAATACATAACGTGAATAGACCTATAACCATTGTAGACGTTGTGTTCATACTTTAAAATCTTCCCTTTTGAAAGAAACAGAGAAAATGGTAGGGGAGAGGGAGAGGGAAGGAAAGAGTCGATCTCCAGGCTCTCACAGTTTTACTGGAGAATTCTCCCAAACATTTAAAGAAAAATTAACATCAATAACACTGACTTTACATAATCTACTCTAGAAACAGAAAAGGATAGAATATTTCCCAACCCATTTTGTAGACCCAGTATTATCCAATACCAAAGCCTTACAAGAAACTTTTCAAAAGAAAAATAAAAAATTGCAGACTAATACTTCTCATGAATTTAGACACAAAAATCTTCAACAAAATATTAGCAAATCAAATCTAATTATGTATTAAAATAATCATATCCCATGGCCAAAGGCAATTGATTCCAGGTATGCAAGGCTGGAATCCATCAGTGCAGTTTGTCATATCAACAAGTTAAAGAAGAAAAATTATATGATCATATAGATTGATAAACCAAAAACATTTGACAAGATTTAATACTCATTTAGAACAAAAATTCTCAGCAATTTAGGAATAGAGGGGAACCACCTCAATTTGATAAGGGGCATCCACAAAAAACCACTACAATAGAGCTAGGGATTTAACTCAGTGGGGCCACGCCTGCCTGTCAAGTACAAGGTCCTGAGTTCAATTCCCAGTACTGGAAAAAAAAAAAAAAACTCTATAATAACACCACACTTAATGGTAAAACACCTACTACTTCCCTGTAGGGCCAAAAATGAGGCAAAAGTCACTCTTACCACCTTTATTGAATACAGCACTAGACATTCTGCTGCTGCAATATGGAAATGAGAATAACACAAATTGGAAAGAAAAAATAAAATCATTCTTATTTGAAAACAACGTAATTATCTACGTAGAAAATACAAAGGGATTCATAAAAACAGACCTATAATTAATGAATGAGTTAGCAAGGTCACAAGATAAAAGACAAACAAACAAAACTCAATTGTGTTTCTGTGCACTTACACCCAGATATGAAGTAACTGAAGTTTAAAACATAATATTACTTGGAATCTCTCCAGAAAAAAAATGGCATTTAGATAAAAACTTAACAAAACTTGTATATGACCTGTATGCTGAAAATTATAAAATACTAATGAATGAAATCAAAATGAACCTAAGTAAATATAGAGATATACCAGTACCATGGATTGTAAGGTTCAACATAGTAAAGATCTCTCCAAAACAATTTACAGTTTAGATGCAACTTCTATCATGCTAGCGTAATGGATTTTTCTGGACATGGACAAGCTTGTTCTAAAGTTTATATGGACAAACACAAATCTTAGGAAACTCAAAACAATCTTGAAAAGGAATAAAGAAAAACTTTTTAAAAGAATGAAGAATCACTCTACCCAACATCAAAGTTTACTTCACCACTAATGCAATAAATATATTGTGATATTGATACAGGGAGACACAGAAAACAGAGTAAGGAAGCCAGAAATAGATCCACACAAATATATATAACTGGTTTTTTGATACAGATGTAAAGCAATTCAGTGGTGCTAGAACAAATAAATATTTGTACAGGAAAAAAATGAGCCCCAATTCAAGTCTTATACTTTTTTTTAAAAAGTACTCAAAATGAATCACAGTCTCAGACTTAAATGTAAAAGGTAAAGCTATAAAACTTTTAGGAAGAAAATAAAAGAACATCTTCAGGACCTAGGACTAGGCAAAATGTTCTTGGACTCGACACCAGAAGCATGATCATAAAAGAAAAAAAATTGATAACACGTACTTCATCAAAATTTTAAATTTTGCTCTTCAAAAAAATCATATCAAGAGGGTGAAAAGACAAGCCGCAGACTGAGAGAAAATATTTCTAACAAATATATTCAACAAAGTCCTAACATCTAACCTATAGAAAGAACCCTTGGAGCTCTACAGTCAAAATACAAATTACCAAATTGGAAAATGAATAAAAGACAGAAAGACATTTCATTGAAGAGAGTGTACAGATGTCAAATCCAGTCAACAGCATTAGCCACAAAGGAAATGTAAATTAAAACTGTAATGAAAGGTCTCTACACACCTATCAGAATGGCCAAAATAAAAACTAATGACACCACCAAATGCTAGTGAGGATTCAGAAAAACTACATCACTTATGCATTGTTTGTGAGAATACAAAATGGTAAGGCACTCTGGAAAAACAGTTTGGCAGTTTCTTTAAGAAACTAAATATATAACTCCCATATGATCCAGCAATTGTACTCTCAGGCATTTATCCCAGACAGAGAAAACTTATGGTCACATAAAACCTGTAGAGATATGTTTACAGAAGCTTTATTTGTGATCACCCACTGGAAACAGTCCAGATGCCCCTCGATAGGTGAATGGTTAAGCAAACTGTGGAAAACTACTCAGCAACAAAAAGGAGTGAGCAACTGATGACATACAACAACTTTTGTACATCTCCAGGAATTTATGCTATATGAAGAAAGATAAATCCCCGACAATGTTATCTATGAGTCTGTTAGTGTAACATGGTATCATCCCATTATATAGCATTCTCTATGGACATCTTTAACAAATACATGGAGCATAGATTAGTGACTGTGGGATCTAGGACCCTGGGGATGGAGAAGAACGTCAGGAGGATTTTCATGGTATGCAGCTATCCTGCATCCTGATTAGTTCAATGTCAATATGTTGGTGGTTATATTCCACTACAGATATGTAGCATGTTTCTATTGTAAAAACTGGGTAAAAGAAACATGGAATTCTTTCTTACAACTGCACATGAATCTACAATTACCTCAAAATAAAAAGTTTTTTGTAAAGCATAGTCAGTAGGAAAATATTAACGCTTCTCATAAAGTTAAACATATACTCACTATATGCTCTAGCGATTCTACACCTTAGCTATTTACCAGAGAAATGAAGACATATGCAGTTATTTGTAATCACAAAAACTGAAACAATCCAAATGCCCATCAACTGGTGAACACATTAACAAATTGTAGTACTATATCCATACAATGGAATTCTAAATGCAACAATATAGAAGCAGCTCAAAGTCTTAAGTTAAACGAATGAAGCCAGACTCAGAAGTATAAAGGCAGAACTAGAGGAAGTATGAACAGATAAGTGGTTGCCAATATATGGGGAGCAGAATTACTAAAAAGGAGCAGAAAAGAAATTTGGCAAAATACAAATAATGTCTCCATTGATTGTATTGATATTTACCTAATTGGATACGTTTGTCAAAACTGATCAAGCTATACATCTAAAATTATGGAAAAAATTAACTGAGGTTCTTAATTATAAAAACAATGATATTGCCAAGGACAACTGAACATTTAGGAAATCTATCCCAGTCAGTGAATGTAGGATAATTCTTTGGGGAGGGTCTTTCTTGGACTAACTCGGTTTCCCCAACTTTCTTGCTTGTAGTTCTTTAGAATAATTGCAGAATGTACTGGAAATTCAACATTCTGAGACACGTAGAAACTGCTTCATCCCTGCTAGTCATGTTACCCCAGGGATAAAGCACAGGGGGCTGATTTCTAGGGTTTCTCAGCTGTTTGGCAAGGTGGGAACACAGGTGAGATTCTGTCTTCTCAGAGCAACTTTCCTTAGCCTTCTACTATCATCTGTTGCCTATATTTGTAATAAAGTTGCTCTGCTTAAAATGTTGTATAAGTTCTTTCTCACCAAACTCATACAAGTAATGGAAATTACAGCCCAAGATACAGCAGGCCGAAGCGGTACCCAGTGCGCTGTGAACCTAGTTCATGGGTGCCATATTCAACACATTTTTTAAAATATCAGTAGTGTCAATTGAGTCAATAGAGTATATAGGATTCAACTTCAAGTAAAGTAATAACAAAATATAATGATATCTTTGGACTGTGAAGTAGGCTATTTCAAAAATCAATTTAAAATAAGAATCAAGATATATTATGTAAAGGTACAAATCTCCAATGATGAGTGTTATTATATTGTATACCTAAAATGTACCAATAAAATTAATTTTTAAAATGTCAATTTAAGGGCCCGGGATTTAGCTCAGTGGTTTCACCACCTGGCACGCAAGTGCAAGGACCCGAGTTCAATCCCTGGTACCAAAAAAAAAAAAAAAATCAATTTAAAATCCCAAAGACAAAAAAGTATGACAGTTCAGTTTTAAAAGAAAATGACACTTGGTTAAATAGCTAATGGGCATAGCTGAAGGGTAAATTAATGAGGTAGAATATTGATTTCCCCAAAATAAAACACAGGACAAAATTATACCAAGGAAGGAAGGAATTAACTAAGGAAAGGAGAAAGGAAGGGAAAAACAGAGACAGAGACATAGCAAAAGAGACTTGGAAGGTAAATTCAAAAGTCCTGAAATCTAAATCCCAGAGAGGTAATGGGAAAAAATAGACTGGCAGAAAGGAAAAAAAATCAGAGAACTAATAAATGAAAATTTTCAAGACCTGAAGAAGAAAATAAAGTCTTTGAGTTAACAATAAAATCCATAAATACCAAGCAGGGTAACAGGAGAAAGTTACAAAGTTATCCCTCTGAAATTCAGAAAGCACATTAAAAAACTTTTTAGAAAAAAAAGTTTACTTGCAGAAGAACAAGGATCACACTGACATCTGACTGTTTTTGAGCAACACCTTCAAATTTTGAAAGAAAATTATACTACATTTACATTTCTATACCCATCCAAAATATCAGTCAAGCCTTAAGGCAAAAGAAAAACATTTTAAATTGTTTAAGGACTCAAAGTTCACCACATCTTTCCTGGAAGAATTGCAAAGCTGTACTGCAGAAAAAAATAGAACAAGAATCCATTTCTTATTTTCCTTTTGGGTTGATGATTTTTACTTTTTATTTCCAAATTTTATACATATGTTAGATATTAATCTTCTGCTTATTACAGATATTGTAAATATTTCCACTAGCATGTACTCTATTAATTTTGTTCATAGTATCTTTTGTCATATGGAAGTTTTTGTACATATTTATGGGGTATAAGGTTACAATTTGATATGTGATACAATATGTGATGATAAAACCAGGGTAATTAGCATTTCAACCTCTTTAAACATTTATCATTTCTTTGTACTGGTAGACTTCCAACTCCTCTCTTCTAGTGCTTTATAAAACACATATAAAACTTTATCACACTATGGAGTTATAAAACACTTGAATTTATTCCTTCTAACTAAATTCATTTTGATACTCACTGTCCAACCTCCCTCCATCTCTCTCCCACCTACTCATTCTGGCCTCCAGTGGCCATATTCTACTTTCTATTTCGAGGAGATCAATGTTTATGAACCTTACAATTTTATTGAGACAGACTTCTATTTGCTTCTATAGCTAATGTATTTAATATTTTACTAACTTAAAAAGTTAACCTAAAAGGTTTTGTTTTTGTAAAACACTGGAACTTACTCTGACAAGTAAAGTAACATTAAAAAATACAATATTTTTCAGCAAGGTATAGTGGTGCACACCCTAATCCAAGTACTGGGAGACTAAGGCAGGAGGATCTCAAATCCCAGCCCAACCTGGAACAACTTAGCCAGATCCTACCTCAAAATAATTTTTTTAAGGGCTGGAAATGTAAACTCAGTGCACTCGTGCCAAAACCCGTTTTAATCCCCAGTACCGTAACAGATAGATAGATAGATAGATAGATAGATAGATAGATAGATAGATGATAGATAGATTCTTTTCCAAGTGGTATCTCATATTTTCATACTATTTATTCATTCTTTTTCTCACTAATATGAAATGCTACTTTCACAAAATAATATGCATATAAACAGGGATCTTTTTCCAGACTATTATACTGCTCTAGTCAAATCTTTAGCATGGATACCATTCTACTTGAACCAATATATGATTATAATATGTCTTGATGGTTCTTACTTGGGCCTATTATGCCTTTCAATAATCTAATGTTTTTTTCTAGATATTTTGTAGTTTTCATGCTATGTAAATTGGGTTATTTTGTCTATTACTTTTTCTAATGAGATAGTACTTGTGTATCAAAAGCTATCCATTTTTATATATTTATTTTGTATTGGGCCATTATATGAAACTTTCTTAATAACTCTAATGATTTCTCAACTGATTGTATCTTACCCTTTCTTAGGGAAGTTGGCTGAAAAAAATCAAAATGATGCTATTATCTCTTTCTTTACATTATCTACATGACTTTTTAATTTTTTCTTGTTATATAGCATGGGGTTGGAACTTCAATAGAATATTCAATGTAGAACTAATAGGAAACCTTCTCTAGGTCATGCTTTGAATGGAAGTACTCTTCATAGTTTAGTCACTGGTATGGATTTCTGATAGACATTTTTCCCTTAATAATTTTTCTTTTACAGCTCATGTGGGAAACAAATATTTGAAGAGGTGATTCTTGTTTATCATGAAAGAATAATCAGCAAAAATGCTTTGGCTTCTGCTATGATTGTAATATCAAATTTATACTAATTCAGAAGGTAACTTTCCAATTTACAACATAATGATTATCTATTTTCTAAAAGTGTAATAAAGTCAAATAATAGAACCATCCAAGCTTAATGGTTTTCCTAAAAGAATATCTTTAACTGACATTCCCACATCATCAGTAGAAATAGCACGTTTAGGATGCCTACTACATCTTGAGCTAATGTTGCTAATTTGTATGTTTTTTTAGAAAATTGGTATTTCATCTATTTTCTCAGTTATTGATATAAAGACACTATTCCTTCTGATCTGTAATTATACCATTTTATCTCTTTATGATACTATTCATTTATACCCTTTTTTCCTAAACAAACTTAAAGATGTTTTTCTCAATTTCACTGCCTTTGTTGGTCTTATTTTATTGCTGTCAGTTTTTAATCTTCATTAGGTCCTTCCTTCTACTCTCTGGAGATTTGATATTTTTTTCTTGTTTCTGTTGTTCTTCCTAGTATCCTAAATATTATTTTGGTACATTTGATTTCAATTTCCCTCATTTTCTAATTTATGCATTTATGTCCATAAATTGACCTTTAATAACTGCTTTGGCCACATCTCACAGGTTTTACTATTTAATGCTCTAGTGGCTTATTTCTAAGTAGTGTATAATTTTCATTTCCTTATTAATGCAAGATTTTTTGGTAAGTGTTTCTATATATGATTTATAGTGATTGATTTAATCTCTTCTAGTTCTTTTCTCATTTATTCAGGGAATAAAGAAGCCTCTATAATTTCTACTTTTTCAGATTTGCTGTGATTTCCTTTATGATCTCTTCTGTTATCAATTTGTTTGAATGATTTATGTGTGTCTGAAATGAATGTGCACTATAAGTTTGTTAGTATAAAGCTATTGGTCATGTCATCTATATTCTATACACTGTTAGTTTTGTCTATTTGAAATATTTATTTCTTCAAGAAGTATGAAATTTGTCCCACAAATATGTACTATCTTTATGTATTTCTATTAGTTTTGTTTCATATTTTCCAAAGCTCTATTGTTAAGCACATGATGATGTACAATTATTATATCTTGTCCTTTTTAACAAATTCTTCTTTTTCTTTCTTTTCTTCTTTTTTCCTGTACCAGAGATCAAACTCAGGACCTTGCACTTGTGAGGCAGGCATGGCACCACTGAGCTACATCCCTAGCTATTAAGCTATTCTTCTATGTACTATTTAGTGCATCCCCTTTTACTATAGTTATGCTTATTTATTGACTTTATTTCCATTGATTTAACTGATTATTTTGATGTATCACTCTTTTGTTCATCATGGGTTTATAAATTAATTTTTTATCTGAAAAAGTATTATTATATTCCCCCACCCATACTAACTTTAGATTTGATATTATTGAACTCCTTTATATGGCATAAGAGTATTTCCAATAATGTTGTTGGGTTTTTTCACATTGTCACAAAATAATACTATGCTTTGATCATTCCAGTACTTAATCCTCACTTCTTTTTATTGCTTTGATTATATTGTTCATTGGATAATTATCCTAGACTTGTAAGGCTGAAACAAGAATTCCTGCAATTTTTCAGTTTTTAGTATGGTACTCATTGTAGTTATGAGGTTGACTGTCACATAAACCAACTCTCAATCTTGGTATCATCAATATTAGGAGTTCGGTAATTCTTCATAGGGGGAGGGAAACATTTTCCTGTGCATTTTGAGATGTTTAGTAAGGAGTATCCTTGACCTGTGCCTCTTCACAATCAATAGCACCATTTTCAAATCATGGCAATGAAAATGTTTCCAGAAATTGCCAATGTCTCCTCAAGACAAAAATGTCCCTGGTTGAGAACCACCGAGATAATTAATTATCCTTCTATGCCTATTTTAATCATAGTTTTTGTCAGTACTGGATGTTATGTTTTATCAAATGTCTTTTTGGTAGATGATTACAGATTCTTCTCCAGTGACCTCCTGATGTGATAAGTTTTAATTATATATTTCCTAATTTGGTACCATCCTTAAAATGGAGTACTAAGACTTTGTTGGTCATGATATAGTTTTTATAATTTTAATGGAGGGTCCCTTTTTTAATCATTTTCATATTTATGTTCACATGTGAAATTGACCTATAATTTTATTCATCACTTGTGCTAGCTTTTGATATAAAGATTATGCTTGATTGGTAGGTTTTCCATCTATGATTATTAACATGATCATTTTCTGTTCCTTAAGACATTTAAGTGAATTTCCTGTACAACCATCTGTTTTAACATGTTTTTATTTTCTGTGTTTTTCAACTATTCTAAAATTAAAATTAGTAATTTTAAATTTCCTAGAAAATCATCCATTTCAATAAAGTTTTTTGTGATAATATAAACTATATTTCCTACCTTTTTTTAGCTTTTTTGAATACATGCTTTTTTAAAATTTCTAATGTTGTTACCCATTCTTTTACTTAAGTAACTTGGCAGAAGTCTGACCAGTTCTAACTCTTAGATTTGGTAACTTGCTATATGTTTTCTAATGTACTAAATTATATCCAATTTTTATCAATATCTTCCTAGGCTAATTTAGCTGTTGTCTTTCTAATTGATTGTGAGTTAAATGTTTAACTAATTTATTTTTTTCTATATTCAATAATGTTGATATTTGAGGGCTGTATGTTTTCTTCTCCATACAGCTTTGACCATAAACCATCAATTTTGATATATGATATTCTCATTGTTCTTTTCTAGTCTCTAAATATAGTTTTGATTTTTTCTTTATCCTAAGATATATTTCAGAGGTTTTAATAATTTTTCAACTTGTTAATTAAAATTTTTACTTACCCTTCTTTGTACCATCTGTAAAATATGGGATCTGCCCACTTTCTGGTGGTGGCAATCTTTATTTATAGACACTATATACTATTTTGTGAATACTTCATAGGCTTTAATGCAGCTCTCATTTTTGTAAAAGAAAACTCATTTTAAGAAAAAAAAAACTTCATTGTTTGAAATCAGCTAAATCCTTGGAATCTTTGCCTACTACATTTGCCAAATATCGAAACAAATGTCTTAAATTTTTTTCACAACTGCAAATCTCCCCATTTCTTTTTCTACTGCTAACAATCTTGCTTAATACATTTCACTACTGTGTTATTTGGCATATTAAGATCTGGGTCTAGTTCAGTGTACCAGACTGTAAGCCCACAGAAGACAAGAGTCACATCCATTTTATCTAGCACTGACTTATCATACCCCGGTCCAGTATTTAATAAATCAGTGTAAAAATACATTGGCAAGCAATACAGCTTCAGTATTAAACATATGCCCTTCATCAATAAAAATAGTTTCCCTGTTGCCTAATGCTTTTTATTTTCAATTCTATTCTAGTGCCAATATTATGTCCCCATATTTTTTTGGGTTTTTTGCCTGATATATATTGCCTGTATCATTGTTCTGGGTTGTTTTGTTAATGTTTTATTATGTCTCTTTTCTGACTTATCCTCAGATCTATTAAATCTATTTTCGTTGTGATTGTCTCCAATATATAGAGATCCAGTTTAAAATTTAAGTAGTAAATGGTTTTAAGTGTTTCCAAAGTACCTTAACCCCGTCTTTAACTTTTACCTTTGTCTAATTTTTATACCAGAAGGGTAATTGAGTCTTTCATTCTCCTTTTCAACACTATGTAACAAGTACGTTTTTACTTTCTCCCAGACACCGGATGACTGTCTCTTCTCCAACTACTCCTCAGACATTTATTAAATAAACTCAGATTTTATGCATAGATTATAATTTCTACATAATATAACTTCTCTTCAAAAGTTTATTTTTAACATCTGAATTTGATATTTCAAATCATGTCTTGATTATTTTGGCCTATAAAGCATAAATGATGGCTGGAAGCTTGTCCCGCCTCATCCGGGCAGTGCTGTGACTTTGGCCTCCTACCCTGCAGAGCCAGTGTCTATGGGCCACACAGAAATGCTAGAGGGAGACAGAGCTCCCCAAGTGGTTTTGTCTCTCCGTAAGGCCAGCAAGCTCCAGTCCCCAGGAGGAGCCCTCTGAGAAAGGATGTGGGTGGGAGAGCTAAGACCAAAGCACACAAAATCTGGACGGGTCATCTCTGCGGGCGCAAGCAGCAGCCAGAGAAGTGAGCCAAGCTCTCCCTGCAGGGGCAGGGCTCAGCAGGAGCCAGACATACCTGCCACTAGCCACGCGTTCCCCCTGCCCCTGGTGCCTGGCCCTGACTCTGCCATCTCCTCCTGGAGGGCATGAAGGTACTCTAGACATCATGCACTTGAACTGACCCTCAGCCCCAGGCTCTGCATCCATTGCATTTGGGCAGATATTCCTGTGAATGGGCTACGATATCACCTGCAAACTAGTGGAAAAGGGGACACCTCTAAAATTCTGAGGTGAGAACTGAGCATGTCACATGCAGGATGTGTGGACACAGCGGCCATGGAGTTTACCACTTTATTAAATTTGTTATTGTTCACATAAAGACTCAACCAGGTCACATATTAATAATTATCACTGACAATCTTTAACATCAGCTGAAGCCCACAAGTGAAGCAATATTACATCTCCCAGTCTCATTTATCTTACTGCTTATGGCCCCTCTGTGGTCAGCACACTGTGAGCTTCACGGACATTTAATTATGAGCACATCATAAATGTAGCTGACAGGGCAGAGACTGCTGGGGGATGCTCCTGGCAAGGGGGTCGCTGCGGAAAGTAGTTGGTTGTACACCCCAGTGACAGGAGAGGCAAAGACTACTTCTCCAGGTGTCCCTCTACAGCTCCCCATGGCCAGCTGAGAGAGGCAATGAATGGATGGGGTTGTGCTTGATGCTCAGTTCCCCCTCTAACTTGCAGATGTACAGACCAGGTTGTCTTAAGCCTCAGACCAGCCCGGTGTTACCTCCTGTCTTGCCCAGCTGAGTGCCTTAACTTACCTGTCCCTGGCTGTTTATCAAGGCTCCCGCAGGTGGGTTCCACTCTGATGCAAGTGAGCAGGATAAACTTCCACCCCTATACCCCTTTGGTCCAGCTGACCCCACACTACTCCTCTCTAACTGGGTGCACAGGCTATCCAGGGTCCCCAATAACACCGCGCCACACCTCTCTACCCAAGAAATAACTTTCCTTTCTACTACATCAGAAAAAGAGGCCTGGGGGCTTTAGGTTTGCTTCTAATTGGCCTCCGCCCTGGTGCGCTAGCCAAGGCGTCGCGCACTAATAAGGCCACAGGCTCTCAGAGTGGGCTTGGGCTGCAGGACCTCACCGTGTCATGTTTCAAAGCAAGTGTCCTCAGAGGGGCTGAGGTACAGACTCCTTGGCTGCCCAGGCAGGCTCCGATGGGGAAGACAAAGCATATAATAAGGGCCGCGCAATGAAGGAGCTCCGAGACAAAGCTGAAAAGTAGCTCTCATGTTGGCAGATAAATTCTACACACAATTATTCATTCCTAGCCTCTTGACATGTAGATTAATGAGTTTGATAACCCAGGCTTCTAAGAAGTAGATTCCACTCTTCCCAGGCTTTCTCCCCCTCTACCTACAAATAGCGCACGGGTCTATGGAGAAAAACAAATCGATACATTTGCGGTAGCCATCATGCCTGGCTTGTGATTGGAGCCCTACAGCAAAAATAGGATGCGTCTTCTCTTTCTCCACCGGGAAGAAGCTGCTAGTGGCCAGAGGGGCACTGAAGGGGACAGTGTCCTCAGAGTTTGGATTCCACCGAGTTCTGGACTTTCTACCAAAAGCTGGGCATGGAGCGCTTCTAACTTCTGCCCCTACGTGAAGGAGACATTTGCTGACACTGCCATCCCTTGCTGTTGTAATTTAAATCTGAAGCCCTGTTGTCACTGCCCCACGTTGGCACCAAGACACCTCAACCAAGAAAGAACGTGTGAGAGGAAAGAGCACCAAAGGGGAGAGATAGAGACTCCTGCTCCCATTCTGGGCTTTCAGTTAGGATCGGTGCACAGCGCGGGCATTGAAACTTCAGGTTTGATTCCCTCTAACCCAAAGGTAATGCGCTCAAATCCTCCGACAGAGAAAGTGGGTCCACTGGACTCGAGGATCCACAGGATTGGGTTTTATATGTTTATATGCCACCCCCCAAGCAGAAGTAGGTACAATTTTGGAGATGCAATTAATATTGTCAAGAGTGCATTTGGGGGGAGGGGGCTGGCTCCTTAGCTATTTGGTAAAAGGGTTTCTAGATCCCATCCCATTTTATTACCTCTTTATTTCATGTTTATATTCTAAATATAAAGGGCATTTCTTGCAACAAATACAAATATGGGAAGCAGGGGCTGGGGATATAGCTCAGCAGTGCCTCACCTGCCTGCCAAGTGCAAGGTCCTGAGTTTGATTCCCAGTACCAGAAAAAAAAATGGAAATATATTATATATACACAAAAATAATAATAATTATTATTATTATTATTATTATACCAAAGGTAAATGCCTTTCCGCCTATCGTTAATCCCCAACAGTGTTGTAAGTTCAGCCAGATTTTTCCCTGCATTTTGGTTTATGCTGAAAGGGGTCAGGGGCTGTGACAGAGAATTATGGGGGAGACCTCTCCCAGGTACTCTGTTCAGAGGGCTTGCTGCCACTATCCTCTGCGAGCATGCCCTCTGGGACAGAGCAGACCTCAAAATCAGGGACAAGTCCTGCTCGGGTCCTGGCTGAGCAGATTCAGTGTCCATGAGGTTTTTGTGCATACTGGGGAGAGCAGGTACAGGGAGTATTAGTGCAGATACTCCGTAAGATACCTCCTTTTGTCCGACAGCAAGAGGAACAAAGGGAACGGAATTCACTCAGCTCACAAAAGTCCAGTGAAATCCTTGATTAGCAACATAGAGCAGCTTAAGGATTTGCAGAGCTACGTGGAATTCCTGCACAACTTCTATCCCAATTCTAAAGAGACAGCCCAAAGCTATGCAAAAAGATGGAAATGTCTTTCTTTATTAAACAGTTTTGAGGCTTAGGATGAGGATCACCTTAGGTTTAGGACGAGGATAAGTCTTAAGGTGAGGATCACCAGGTTTTGCCAATAAAAATTCAGGATGTCCAGTTAAATTTGAATTCCAGCTAAATAAGGAATTTTTTTTTGTATTACTGTGTCTCAAATATACATGAAGCATATTTATGCTAAAAGGATAACTTGCTATATACTAAGTATGAAGGTAATATACTCAAAAATATTTTAGTATTTTTATGCCCTATGCATATTTGAGATATGTTTATACTAAAAAATTATTCATTATCTATCGTTCAGATTGAAGAGGACACCTAGTATTTCATCCTGCAACTCCTTTCAGGGTGTTCTTGTGAAACTGCTCGAGAAAAAATCAGAGAGTGACCAGGGAGAAGGAAAAAAACAGGCTCCAAACTTAAGACAGTCACATGAAGGAGCCTCCCCTAAACCAGCACCTCCTCTCCCTGAGCCCAAAGCCCAAAACCCTGAAGGAAAACTTGGACCATTGTTCCTGAGTAAAAATGAGGGTCCCCTCTCTGGATTCTGGGGCCTTGTATATAAGAGCCTAAAGTTGGGGGAGGTATCTCAGGCTGGAAGGATGTTTGGGTGAGGGGAACATCAAGGTAGGACCGCAAGAGTTCCCTTCCTGTCCCCATGATGCAGAACCTCAGCACCTCATGATAGCCTGGCTAGAATATAGTGGAGACTTGGAAGGTCCTCCTTCCCCCATAGCTTGGCAGCAATCCCAGAGCAGAGCAGCATAATGTACTCGGGCCAGGGGCTGGGGAGAAAAGTCAGCCCTGCTTCCTTTATCAAATCAATTGTGGCCAGACTGACTATCTTCTCTCCTAGATCAGAAAGCCCTAAATCTTGCTGCTTCTTAATCTTTTGGAAACCTAAATATAGGCACATCTACAGAAGGACACTCCTGAGAAACAGCATCCGGGTTCTGCTGGGAGAAAACTATTCTTGCTGTTTGCCTCTGGATTTCAAGTGCTGGGCTGCCAGCAAGAATGAGTTGGGGACTGTGACCTCAGCAGTGATCCTATCACAGTGGACAGAGTACGCACCCATCTGAGTACCGGCAATAACTCAGACCTGGCTCCTACTTACTGACCCTGATAGCTTCACTCCAACTCACTTACTTTCCGCTGGGCAAATCTCCACCTTCCGAGTTGCCGTGATAATGATATAGTGGGAAGGAACCAGGGTCCCTTGGCTTCATCATCACAGGATGCCTTTGCCAATGGACCTCACTGCCATCTGCCCTTGAGAATCGGCCCAGGGCTGCAGGCACTGCAGAAGACTCCAGCAGAAGCATCCTGCTAAGCACCAGGCTGTAGCTGAGCCCAGTACACACCAGCATAAGCCCAGTCCCTAGGAGCAAACAGGACCCTGGCAATGTTCCACATCTGCATCCTCCTCCTTCCCTCAATTCTGGGAAATAGCTCAAAGGATTCCTTTGGCAGTAGATAGCTCAGTTCCGTTCTGAAAGCTGAGGCAAAGTAGAAAAGAACCCAGATGCAGACAAAATACTCATCTTTGCAGCCCCAACCAAAGAGTTTTTCCCAGGAGAAAAAAAATTTAGAAGAGGTCAGATTTGTACAAGACTAAGGCACTAAATGCCTTTCAAAGCACAATGGCCAAATTAACAGCAAGAATCATGAGACCAGGGTCCAAGGGCCTGGGATTTCCTAGTGCAATGGGAGTGACAGTAAAATGAGGACTTCACTGATGAGTGACTGCCATGCCCAGGGAAGCAGCCAAACTGAACCTGCTAATTTTAGGAGCCAGAGGAGCTTCTGCTAGATAACTGCCACTGTCTCCAGATCTTGGTGGACACTATACTAATGTCCTCTTGCCGTCCCTAAAGTAGAGATCAAATCCCAGTAGCTCACGGGCCTCCATACAGCCCACAGTCTTCTTTACTGCGCACCATAGTTTAAATATCTGCCAATATTTTAAATTGGAGATTTCAAAGGAAAATCCAGATCTGAGGTTTTCCTTGAAAAAAAAAAAAAAAAACACAAGATTCTGACAACACACAGGCCTGAGTCTAAGTAGAGAGGCCTTTAGACAAGGTGCATGCTCATCAGTTGTCCCCAGTCCCCAATGCTCTTACTGCTGGCACTTGCTGTGCAGGTGCACTATAAAGGCCTAGCTTGGCCCCTCAAGGAACACAAGAAACCTTGTCCTCCCCAAAAGCTTTTCCCAAGAGTCCCCTCCCACCCCTCAGAAGAACCATTACTCTAAACACCTTCCTGTACCCACAGGTTAGCTCCCCATCATCTCCCCAGCGGCCTGAGGTCTACCACCTCCACCTCCAGCAGTGGCGCCATCCATTCATAAGACAGACAATCCCAGAGCCTTGGAAGCCATCTAGAACATAATTTAAACAGAAACAACAGCTGTATTCCAGAGAAAACTGGAACAAAGTCTCACTCAAAGCCCATGGCCACAAAGACCACCATGTGGCAACAGTAAAGACAACAATCATATGCCCATTTCATAGACCATGGCACCAGAGGCCACAATCCCATTTTTCCTCTTAACTTCCAGGATGAGGGGCCCATCAGCTGGGTAGGGGGAGGGAAATGTCATCCGCATGTTAAGTACCAAAGGGGGAAAGAAAGTTCTGATTGGCTGACTCAGGAATTGGGATTCTGGGCAGAGCTTAACAAAAGGATAATGTATCTTTAAGCCCAGGTGCCCTTCAGGGGATGTATTGGATAAATGTCTTCTGAAAAGCCTGTAAATATTCCATCGCCTCACTGTCATTACTACCATGAAATGATAATGAAGCATGAAAGAAATATAATTCCATATTCAGATGACAGCATTAGCCTCCATAAGCAAACTGAAATATTTATTAGTAAAATGTTCAGTATCTACGCCTGTAATCTAAAAAAAGGACAAAAATGTTTTATAATAAAAAAGAGATTGAATGCAGAGGTAAAATCTGGTTGGCTGATTTTATTGCTTATTATTAAATCCTGGCAAAACAATTATTTTTTTCTTTTCATTAGTAAGACACCCAAATTAAAACTATGCCCTCCGGCTGCAAGGTTTACAGTAGTGATTAAAAACAAAGAATTGTGATGCATGGGGCTTTTGACAATGGCATAATCAAATTCATTCATATTGTTCAATCTTTCACTGACAAATATTTTTACAGTAAAATATACCAAACAAAGAATCACATACAACAACTATCAATACAGAGAAATTAAGAAACCTTGTTATTATTTTAAAAGTGAACTGATACAATGTTGCCATAATCTTGAACACAAATATCAGTGTAGTTAATTAGGGTAATTATTGCCTAAATTGTGCTTAATTGTCTTATACTGAATAGAATCTGTGAATGAAGCTTTTTGAGCTTTCTACAATACATAAGTGCCACCAAACTCTTTAGGTATAATGTAATAAATTTTGATGGTATTTCCTATATGTCAGAAAATATATCTGAATGCAAGCCAAGAGATAAACAGGAACCATAGGCCCTGACCTCTGTTTCACCTTATTGAAAAAGAGGCGTAAGAGAGTCATTTAGTATACAAGCGTCACCATCCCTGAGTGCATTCCTTAAAGGAAAGAGGAAGGGAAAAAAAAAAAAACAGGGTCTTTGAAGTGAATGAAAAATTAGAAATTCAAGTGACCACGATCAATTCTGAAACACTGCACAAAATTAATTACAGTTTTGCATCAGAAGCAAGAATGTAGATTTCAGACAGTTGGTGTCATTTATCTCGAGCCGCACAATATACAAGGCGATTAAAAAGCCAAATCTGTCCCCACCTCCCAAGTCTAAGGCCTCTCAGAGGCTGTGAAGTACAAATGATTAACTCCAAATTATGCAAGGGATTGTGCAGCCCCTTCAGCTTGAATGGAGTGTGTGTTGAGTCACAGGAGCAGGAGAGGGACAGATTTGTGGCTCTTTATCAAAATCTGGTCTGGCCACCTCTGCCGGAATCCAGATAAATTGCACAGCGCTCTGACAGTGCTGCAGAAAGCTTGCTCGGCAAAACCGAAATCTTTCATTTCTATCTGTTTTTAATTGCTTGCCTTAAATTTGCATTTTTATACTATTAGGTTAAAGGATTTACTCTGTTCTGTAGGCTACTCTGACCCAATGGCTTCCCATTTCCCACACTCGCAGGTACTTATGAGAGGCAGGGCAAGATTTGACTTCTCACCCACCTTTGGCAAGCAAGGCCAGTGTTTAATATACATGTCGGCTAGGGAGGGTCCCTCAAGCTCTCTGGCCCTCAGGATCCTCCCCCCCCCCCCCGAAGAAGCCATCACTGTGCAAGTGGCACAGAGGTTTCCCAAACCTTTGTCCCCAAAAAGCCCAATGAGCAGAGACGCCCACAAAGAAACTCACTTGTACCCTCCCTCCTTCATCTGGGACCACGCTCTCATTAGCCCCCCTTTTAAAAAGGCAGGACATGCATGTGTTCAAAATACACCTTATTCTGTTGTCAAAACTGAGTATTAGAAAGACTGACAGATTTTTCCAGACTCTAAGAAACCACACATAGTGTATCACACACGTGCACTCACACACACACACGCACGCACGCACATGCAAGCTGGGTGCCTGCTTCATTTAACCCTGCATATAACCGATTTATTAACACGAGATTGCCAAGTGAAAAACTGTCATTTGAAGATCTGTAAGTGGAGCCTCACCTGACAAAGCTTTAGGTTTTAAACAATCAGCTTCAGGTCTCCCTGGGGAGACTGCCCTCTCCAGCTGCACTTTAATAATCCGAACTTGCCTTCCCCCAGTTCTCTACACTGGCTCCTGCCTTACGCCCTCCACTACCCCTTCAGGATGCCTTCAGGGTGGCGATGCACCCACCACAGCAGCTTCTCCTCAGCACACTCCTTCTCCTAAGCAAGTCTCTCCGTCCCACTGGTCTCAGATACCAATGGCAGCCGGATCCAGGGAGGTCATGCTGGGGATAGGGGGGACTTGGTGTGAAAAAAGCCCATCTCAGTGTCCCTCTCTGTTTCCTGGAATCAAAGAGCTCTTCCTTTCAGGGAGAAAAAACAACAATGTGAGCAGCAGTAGAAAGAGCAACTGACCCAGCCCAATGTCAGGGACATTAGGCCTTGGTAGGGGCTGCAGTTCTCTGAAAGAAGCAAGGACATCTCCACTCAATCCACATTGCTGTGTCTGAAAGCCAACCCCTGTAGCCAGATATTCTGAATTATCAGTGGGAACTGGAAACTCCAGTTCTTTCAGAAACTTTCTTTTTTAACGCTGAAGAGCCATCAAAACTTTTAAATAAAGAAAAGAACATTCTGCTAGCCAAATAGAAGCACTTTTGATGGCTAAATCCAGCCCAAGATCCCTCAATTTATGACCTCAAGTCCATCCATAACTAGTTGGTTATAGGCATTTTCATTGTTTAGTGGTGGCAAAGGAGACACCTAGGATTCCCAAGGGCAGAAAATCAGAAGGATGCTGTACCAACACCCGCAAGTTCCTCCTTCCCACACTGACCTCTCCCCATTGACTTGCCCTAGAGTGACCACTGACACTGTGCCCTTGAAAATCTGGTGGGCTTTGGCCTGGCTTGGGGTCCATCCCCATGCTGCTTCCAGATTCTGAGACCAACTTCCCCTTGCTTTTCTTTTTGTTTGTTTGGGGTTTTGGGGATTTTTTTTTTTTTTAATCCTTAGACTTTTAGAAAAGTTACATAAATCCCTAAAAGCAGTGATTTCAAGGCAAGGGCACAAATGTGCTGGCCCAGCCTACCCTGCTGCCTCCACTTCCACCCCACAGGGCCTCTGCTCCTGAGGCTGCGTTCTCTCTCTGAACTGACTTTACCATGGCTGTGAGCAGCCCAGTGGCACCTGTCAGAGAAAGATGTGCTCTGCTATCACACAGTGTCCTCACTCTGTGCCCTGCCAGTGCCCATCAGTAACCCATACGGGCCATGGAGGAGAGGGAAGAGGCCATGTGGGGTCCCCAGGTAAATGCCTCCCCAAAGTTATCACTGTCTCACTGCTGATTACCAGCCAAAAAACACTCTGCTCCAGCATCCTGGCTTCTCCTTTCTTCATCTCCTGTCTGCAAACATCGTGACAGCCACCACTGGAACTCCCGAGTATCTGCACAGCACTCTGCTCTTGAACTGAATTATTTAGGCTTCATTTTGTAGCTGAGGAAGTGTGGCCTGGTGGGATGAGGACCACACATGGCATCAGAAGCTCCCAGAAGCTGGGGAGCCTTGGGTAAGTCATGGGAACTCAGAATTTCTACTTGAGCACATAAAGTTGATTCCACCTGCTCTGCAAGGGCTGGAAGAATTAAAACCATGGTTCAGGAAGTTGAATCACCATGTAAACACCAAGGCTGAGTGTCTTTTTTTAAGGATTATATAGCCATTATGGACAGTGCCCATTGACAAGTATCAGCCCCAATCACAAAATTTCCACACAGGGTAGCAAATCAGGGCAGCCCCTTTGAAACAAAACTGGTGAGAATCCTCTTTCTAAGAAACTTAGTCCATAATAATTCCAAGATACATTTACTGGGCCCTGGGGCGGGGGGGGGTATAAGAAATTAAAAAGGTATAGTTCCTACTCCCAAGGAGTGTCTCATCTATTTGCAGTGCAGAAATACTTGGCAGTGTATGTTAGTTACTTTTCTCTCTTTGATGAGACAAAATACTTGACACTCAAAGTTAGAGGGAAAGGGGTTTATTTGGCTTACAGTTCATAAAGGTTTCAGTCCATAATCAGCCAACTCCAAGGCAGGGATGGCAAACAGGCCTGGCAAAGCAGAAACAGCATGGCGCGCACAAGGTGGCAAAGGTAACAAGAGCGTTTAACAGCATCTCCCTGCCTCTTTTATCTTATTCAGACTACTTAGGGGAGGTGGCACTCACACCCTTAATCTTAGTGCCCTTAAACCTAGCATTGCATCACGAATCAATTCCAGCTTCACACACTCTAGATCCAGCCTCTGACCACATGAGCCTTTGGGGGGCATCTAGACCCAGACCATAACATAGTGGGATAAAGTTGCTGAAAGTCCCAGGCATCTAAAAGGTAGGGTCCCACAGGGTAGGGCCAAAGTTATCACTCAGCTTTTCTTCTCTAGCCCTGGGGGAAAATTCCCTGACAGCTCATACCAGAACCAAAACAGGAGATTACTTTTAATGCATATGTAATTTGGAATAAACATTCACCTTCCTAAAAGCTGGGAGACCCAAGGTGGAATTGCTCTGGCTTCCCTAGCCCAAGGTAGGGGAAGGAACTCAAGTGGGTTTGCTGGCCAGAGATGGTCACGTACCAGTGAAAAGAGATGATGTTTGACAAAGGCCTTATGATTGGGCATCTTTCTTCCCAGACTGTCTCCATCCAGAGGATTCTGTTCCTTAAACTCCAAGGATTAAAAAGAAAATAGAAGAGTTTGGCTTTGGGAATCTATGAATCAGAGAGCTCTGGGTTTCACAATTTAGGAAATCATTTTTTTAAAATATCACAAGTTTGAGTGAGTTCAGGCAATGTTTCTCAATAGCATTTTTCACTCTGCATATATGATTTAAACTGCAAGGATTCATTATGTGAAATTAACAGAATATCTGTCTTGCTATTGATTACATGAAATTGGAGACAGTGATGGTTTTGTTAATACTTCTGAATTACCAAAAATAATGGTCCTGGATGCCACAAATTAACTTGAATAACCAAACTCTTTTTGAGGGAAGAAAGATAACCTTCCTCTGCCACAGAAAAGAGCAGCACCCTGTCCACCCTCTTAGGTGACACTATTTGTGGTTTTCAGAATCAAGATGTGGTCTTGTAATGAGGTAACCAAGGATCGGAGAGGTGAAGTGATTTCCAGAAAGACTCAAAGCAAGTTAGAGACCAACCTAAGGCTAGATTGCCAAAGAGCTTACTCTCCACAAGGTCCTGAGTTTGATCCCTGCGGGGGGGGGGGGGGGGGGGGGTTAGTTTACTCTCTGCTCCTGAAGAGCAGGGAAACATTTGTGTTAACAATGCTTGGATGTCTCCAAGGTCTTGAACCTTGGGAAAATTACCCATCCTCGAGCCTGAAGGCAGAATCTGCCTGACTGTGATTCCTGAGCTCCTCAGGAGCTTCACCCTACTGCTGGGAGTTGTTAGAGATGAAGCACAAATCAGAGGTGTATCAATTCATCCACCAAGGGTGAACACATCCAAAATGCTCTCAGGGACTTTAGGAAATTATGGGTGAAACAAATCTCAAATTACAGGATTCTTTGCCAGAGCACAGCTCTTGAAAGAGTGTCTATGTGGCTATCTCTGGAAAATGCCAGAGAAAACAAGACCATATTTAAATTAAAAGGGGATCCCCAGAGATAGCTCACAGGACGTTTTCCCTTGACTTGGTGCTTGGCAATGTACCTCAGAGAGACTCTGACAATGACAATTGCAAATCAGGTCATTTTCATTTCAAATTAGCTGTTGGATAGCTCACAATGCAAAGCCTAGTCTTCCAAAAGCAATGCATCATATGATTAAATAAGAGCCAAGTAAGTTTTATTAGAATAGACAATGACCTGAGAGTCATGGCGGACCTCTCCTGATGATGAGTCAGCATTGAGAAGCAACGTGGTGCAGCAGAAAGAAAATTAACCCTAGAGTCAGGTGCCCCCATTCTGTGACTGACACTGGACAAAAATCCTCCTTAGGCCTCAGTCTTCTCGCCATAAAATGGGGGTAAAGTAATTCCCTTTCTATCTTTCCTATAAGGTTAGTTTGGAGGCATAAAAGGCAGAAGAGCCAGGGATTTAGCTCAGTGGTTCCGGTGCCTGCTGTGCAAGCGCAAAGTTCCAAGTTCTATCCCCAGTACCAAAAAATAATAATAATAAATAAATAAATAAAAATAAAAGACAGAAGACAGGTGACAGTATTTGAAAAGCCTGAGGCATGGAACACACAGGGGTCACTGCTGAGACCTTGGCCCTCGGGACCAGCATACATGTGGACTCCACCCTCTTTGACATGATTATCCACACTTGTTTTAAGAAGAAAATTAAGAATGCTTCCAACATGGAATTTTCCCTGTGTTGTTTATTTTTTCCTTTAAAATAAGAGCTTTACAAATAATGTTTCAATCATAATAATGGCTTTATCATCATTAGATAGCTCGCTCCAATCCTGCACATGGACAGAGATAATTTCTGCAAGATGGAATAAGGGTAAGGTCCAGGATCTACCAATGACTGAAGCCCGGAAGGGACAGGGCTGTTGCCCATTGTATGTCCCATCCCTTGTCCCATGCTGGAGGATGACAGCCTACAGAGGAGAACCCAGGTGGCCCTGCCACTTCCAGCCAATCTGGAATGTATGATTCAGGCAGCCTAGGGTACCAGGGGCAGCCCATCCACTGCCATGTGACCACAGACCCAGGAGTGAGCCCAGCAGAAACTGGACAACTGGCCCAAACAGTGGACTTGGCCAGTAACTACTGAATGGGGGCTTTGAGTTTGAGGTGGCTTGTAGCACAGAACTTGGTGAGACATCAATAAAACAAGCTCATTGTACAGATGAGATGACTGAGGCCCAAAAAAGACCCCTCCCTTCTCTCCCCTCTGCAGCTCCATTGGACCCACCCTTCTCTGGGCTCCAGAGCCAAGGTTGCTAATGTAAATCTGATCCTGGCTCTGCCCTCCCAGGAGCCCTGGGTGGCTTCTTGGGGACTGAAGGAATTGTCCTCCTCATCTGACAGCCCTGGGCTGAACTCCATCCATGCCCTTCCACGGGAATTCTCCAGATATCCCCAGCAGGAATCCTTAGCAACTGTCAGCTGGCTCCCTGAGGACAAAACCCCTTGGGGGCCCAAGCCAGCTGTGTCCACCCTCAGCTGGCAGCCCCCCTTCCCTTGGACCAAGATGCTTGTTTCCAGCCACCCGTACCATGACCTCGCTGCTCCTTTGCTCAGTATCTGCTTTAGCCTGGGGCTCAGCCCCTGAGATCAAGGTTCTCTGAATCACCCCAGAGAGCTTGGTATGGGCCCTGATGAGTGTCCTGCAGCCACTCATGAGGTCACACACTTGCACTAGCAGGTGTAACACAGGGAGCATGCAGAATGCGGCGAAATGGGAGGAGTGCTGGGTTCGAGTTATGAACATCTTACTTGCCACCTTGTGACCAAGGGACGGGGGGTCTAATGACTGGCCCAAATCACAGGGACACTGACTGTGAAAGCCAACTAACTGCAGGCTCCTGTGCACCACAGCTCACGCGACTGGGTGTCCTCCTAATATGCTCACCACACCTTTCTCTGGATGACAGCTGTGCCAGTCAGAGCACAACCCACCCCCACCCAGAGCTACTGCTGCCACCTGCCTCCGTGTAATGTGTGCAGCTCATGCACATTGTCCTCTCTTCCTCTCTCTCCCCCTCCATTCCCCTTCCCACTGGAAAAGCCATCTCAGAGATGCCACCTCCTACCCACTAAATTTCAGGAGCTGTATCCCTGAGCAGGGAGGCTGGGGAAACAAGAACTCCTGTCAATCCAGCCCATTTCACAGATTTCATCCCTTTTTAAAACCACATCTCTGCCCCAGACGTGGTGTCACATGCCTGTAATCCAGCATCATGGGAGGCTGAGGCAGGACGATCACAAATTCAAACCTAATCAGAGCAACTTAGCAACTTAGGGAGACTCGGTCTCAAAATAAAAATTTAATAAAGGGCTGGAGAGGTAACTCAGTGCAAAGGCCCTGGGTTCAATATTCTATTAAAAAAAATCTCTGCTCATTGAGAGCATAGATAATCCTAAATTTTTTTTTTTTTTTGTACCAGGGATCAAACTCGGGTCCTTGTGCTTGCGAGGCAGGCAGCAGAACCACTGAGCTAAATCTCCAGCCCCCTAAAATTTTTTTTAAAACAACCCAACCTAGATGCAGCCTACCACCCTGACTGGCCCAGATAACAGCCCACCCTAGGAAAAGGGGTCAGAAGCACATTCTCCTCATCCTGCCTATGCTGTGTGTCAGTTCTCCCCTTTCTGCACTTCCACCACCTGCTTTGTGGTCTAAGAAGAAATATGAGGAGCTGCTTTTTAAAAATGAAAATGCACTTGTCTGACCAATAAAAAGCATTCCTTTATGGAATCCCAGCAATAGATTTTTTAATCCTCTGCACTGACACGCTGTTATGTGTTCACGGTTATTATCTGTCCACTTCCCAACCTTAAGAGGTTAGATTGTTTAAAGATTTGTTAGCTATGAACTGCTTAAAGAAGGCCAAGTATAAACTCCCAGCTAATTGAAAAACAGCATTTTATCAGATTCTCCTCTGATATTATATTATAATGGTTGTACTTAGAGTACTCTCAATACTTCAATAAGTGGTGAAATTAAAAAAATCACATCTTCAGGGCTTTGCAGAAAATGTGGCTGTTACCAATTTATACTGCTTTTTTAACCATTATTTTCTTATATTTCCCACAATGCCTCAGATCAGAAGCAAACAGAAACTGAGTGATTACCCCAAAGTGTGCTAGATGAACTGGAAAAAGTCTATTCAAACAAAGCTCATTAGTTCTGATACCTCCAGGGCTATGACAAATTAAGCTGCTGGTGTGTGTGCTTGCAGACAAAAGGGGGATGCCGAAAACTAGGGCTGAGCTAGGCACTGTGTCAATAAATTCCACTGAAAAAGGTAAAAATTACAATTGGAGCTAAAATGGAATCCCTTTAAGGAGCATGTACAAAATACATCATCCCTTCTTTCTTAAGTACATTTGTGAACCCGCCTGTGATGAATTATTGCAGTGGGAAGTGGCCACTCCAGAGGGGCTGCTTGGCCAGGTACACATAGAAGGTGCTGGCTGCATCCACCCTCAGTCCTCTCCAAAGACTTGGCCCTGCCCAGATAGAAGTGATTCCCAACCCAGCAGGCAGTGCACATACTTTCAGAGCCGAAAGTCCAGAGCTCTGAAATTGCCTCTGAGATCCCCAGTGAAAGGATGTGTGATTCTCAAAGCCAGACCGGCAGCCTTCCAGCTTTGAAGAGTTCCAGGCCTTAAGATAGCCTTCCCAGCGAAAAGAGTACTAAGCACTAAGCACTATAGCCATGGGCTTTCTTTTTCCAGGTTTGTGAGTCAATTTTGAAAAGGAAGCTTTGAAAATTATCAAAAGTAGTTGTAAGAAATCAAGCACATGGGCTTTCATAAATATTTGTTGAATAAATGAAGGAAGGTGAATGAGAGAGGTAATTGGGTAGGACCACATGTTGAAAGAGAAGGCCTAGATTCTCAAGACTGTTCTTGGATTTTTCTAGAACACACTGTGGCCACATAGTCCCAATGACTAAGGGATTTTTGGATCCCTCGCAATGCTTTTCTTTTTTTTGGTACCAGGGATCAAACTCAGGACCTCACACTTGCCAGGCAGGGGCTGTGCCAATGAATTACATCTCTGGCCCTCTCACAGTGCTTTTTGACCTCAATGGCAGAATTTCTGTGCCACAAAGAATCATACCTTAGTAATTCCCAGACTGTCAAAGTGATAAAAACCCTGAGAACCCAATCCCTAGGAGAACATGGACCAAGTTCTTTTTGCCCCCTACTGTGTTGCTTTTTCATTTGATCTGCAATATTTGCCACATAAAATTTTGGATATTTCCCATCTATATCCAATGTCCTCGCTCTTACGGAAATTTAAAAGATCTGGTCGAAAGGGGCTGATTTTGCCACATGGCACAAATATCCAGGACAGAACTGCAGATCCCCCATGCAACAAGCATGTGCACCCCAGTTTGCCAGGGGGCCCCTCACAGCCCTCTGCATCCATGTTACCAACCTCATCCCTGTAGCTCTCTCAATCCATAGCCTCTGGAGTATTTGACCACCAGTCTAACAGACGTGGGGAAAATAAGTCCCTGAAAGTAGGGTGGCTTGCAGGGGCCACAGTGTGAGTGTGGCAGCTCTAGAATTAGACTCCATTTTCTCAGGGCCCTGGTCACTGAAGCCAGTGAATTCGGTGAATTCAGTGAATTCTTCTCTCTTTTGTTTTTACTTCCATGCCTTGTTCATATTTCTCTCAATCCCACTGTCTAGCCATCAACCCACCCAGGCTAGGCACGAGTCTGTGGGCCACAGGATATCATGTAATCATCTGTTTACAGTTCTGATTCTACCGCTAGAATATGAGCTCTCTGAAGGCGGAGGGCTGTGGTAATTATTTATGTGCAATGCCTAGCACACAGTAGGTCTCAGTGATATCTTGTTTCCCTTTTATCACACTGTTGTGGGATATCCTTCAGGCTCTGGATCCTTGTAGTAACTAAGCCCAGCACCACTGTGACCACCAGTCTCATCAACATTTAATTAAACATCCACTTTGGGCCACACTTTGGACACACAGACCACCATATTCTGACCCTCTCTAGGTCCACCAGAGTCACCAGGAGAAGCACCAGGGGTGTCTCAGAAGGTTCATTCCACCCAGGTAAACAGGAAGTTAGTGCCTTCTTTATCCATCCTACCACCAGAAAGCATGTCCAGGACTGCAGGCACACATGGGGAAACAGCAACACTATGAAATCTGGACCCCTTTGTACACACACACACATATACACATGCACGCATGCACACATGCACCATCTTCTACTGTGCAGGCAGCGCCAGGCAAACCACCCACGGAAAAGTTCCAAGCAAGAGCACTGTGTCAGGTTTCTGACTTTTCTCAAGTTGAGAAATAGCAGCAAGGAAATGTGAAGTCATGTGCAATCTGAGTGTTCCCATCACCCCTTCCAAACTGGCCTGTGGGAGAGGAGGGAGTCAAGGGGAGAACACCGAAAAGTGTGTGTTGGCAAGAGTATCTGAGAATGCCAGGGTCTCTCCACAACACCTAGCTTAGCAGGATCCAAGGTTCTGCAGGGGAATGAGCCTTTCGCTGCTAATGTTCTGATGTTTCTTCAGCAGATTGTCACCATTTCAACATGGCACCCTTGAGCAGCCCATAAATGGGGGTCTCTACTGGAGGATGGGCACAAGGAGAACATTACTCCCTCAAGGCTGTGCTTCTATGACCCACCACACTCTACCCATGCTTTCTTCTTCTGTGTCTGTTCACATGTCACTTTCCCCAGGGCAGGCTGCCCTGAGTGCTAGGACTAGGTGAGTCTCCTACTGTATACTATCTTTCTTCAAAATATTTACCATGATTCTGAGAAAGCAATGATGTGTGCAATGATGAGTCAAATGTATTCCCTCCTCCTGCTGAACTGCAAAGTTCTCAGCAGCAGCAGTTTGTGCTCTCTGGCTAGCGCAGTGTCCACACAGAGTGAGCACTCAACAAATGCTGGAAATGAGAGGGTATATGTATTCATCCAAGACGGGTAGAAACTGGCCACAGGTATATTGGAATTTTTATTATACTGTGTGAAAAACTTGTATTCAAGTCATCTATTTGGGAATATAGCAGACTAGACATATAGGCCCCAGATCTTCTAAAAAGACAACCATGTCTCCCACCAAGCAATTCTGTTAAGCTCTCTGCCTGTTCAACCCACACCCTCAAAGAAGAGCTCACCAAGGACCATATTTCCTACTCCAGTTTTAAGGTTTAGACCCCGAGGCAAACACTAATGAGCAGCCCAGAACCAACACCCCTGGATTCAAAATAGCTGGGGGCTCCAGAAATATGGCAGACCTGCCTTTGTACCCATCAGTGACAAAACTCAGCAGGGGAATGGCCTTGCTGTGCCTAGGAGCACCCCGGTGTGGCCAGCAATGAGCACCTCTTAAGAAGCCATTTCTTTCCTCTGATCAGTTCTTTGTCCGCATATTCACCCATCAACATGACAGTATCTTTGAAAAGTGGACAGGTTTTTCATTGCACAAATAATAGGCTCATTCTTCAGACATGTGTATATATGAATAAGCAAAATGAAGCCACCCATAATTCCAGGTGTACCCACTTAAGCCACCAGCACTGTGGACATTTGTGTTCAACACTTCTACAACTGCACAGTGGTAGTCCTTCAGTTTGGCTTCCCTCTCCATAAACTCTACATCTGGGAGGTGCATGAGTATATTAGTCCATTTTCTATTGCTCCAATAAAATACCCAAATCTGAGTTAATTTAGCTCACAATTTTGGAGGATGAAGGTCCAAATAGCATACCACAAGCTCTGCCAAGGACCCTACAACTTCATTATGGGGGGTGGTATCCTGTCAGGAAAGCTTGTAAGAGACAGCAATCAGCTAGGAAGACAGGAAGACAGAGAGTAACACAAGCATCGGCCCACTATACCAATTCACTCTCTCAAGAACTGATCCTTGAAGGCCGGGGATTTAGCTCAGTGGTTTCGTCACCTGCTGCTCAAGAACTGATTCTCAGAATCCCAGGAGAATTCCTTTCATTCCCTCTGAGAGCAGCTCCCCCAGTGACATAACCAACTCCCACTAAGCCCCACCACCTCTTAACATCACCGCTGAAAACCCAGCTTCCAACACATAAGCCTCCGGGGGACACAGGCAGATCTGAGCCAAAGCAGTGAGGCTCGGTCTTTGGACTCGTTTCCAGCTGTACATCCACCCTTGATGCTTTCTCAGCCCCACAGCTTTGTTCCATCTGCTCCCTGGTGTGCATCTCAGCCCAGCCTTTCCCACCCAGCTCCAGATGCTATGCTCCTGCTGACCGGAATAAACAAAATATCAACATTTTAAATGAAGACAGGACCCAGACCTGCACTGGCACCTTGCCTGCTTCATCTTAATCTCTTCCCTTAAGTAAAGATCTTATCTTCACTTAAAATGATATTTTGTTCATCACTAATTTTTACTTTATTTTCGACTTGATAAAATATTGCATTAAAATATGATGTTGCTTGGTGGCTGAGTTTTTTGGCACTTCCATAAATTTTGCCCTGGAGGTACACACATCGCTCCTTTCACCCTCTTGGCCATGCCTGTACAACCAGCAGCCCCACCAGGCTCCTAGCCTTCCTGGCACCTCCAGTGACTTCCAGACTTGCAGGGAACCTCACCTCGGTACAGAGCTGATGTCATGAGGAGCTGCCTGAGATGCAGGCCAGAAAACGCAGTGAGGAAATGGGAGAGAGACCCCTACAGAAAGAACTTGGACCAGTGGGAAATGAGAAACAAGGGGGGAGACATGAACACAAGTTCCTCTTCCCTCTCACCTACTGACCACTCTGAGACAAATTCTGATACACAGCCCATGTGGAAACGAAGGTCTGTTAGGGTTTAAGTCTGGAGAACCCCAAAGCCTCATGTGTTTGGAAGGTGAATGGATTATGGGGAAGCTCTATCTGACTTACTGTTAGGAGGTGGGGTTGCAGCAGGAGAGGTGGTCACTGGGCCTGCTACCTGAAAGGGTGCTCTTCCCTCCTTGGCTCCTCCTTTCTCTCTGTGCTTCCGGCCGCCATGATGTCAGCAGCTTTCCTCCACCCAGATCACTCCACCACCATGCTATTTCTGTGTTTGAGCCTGCAAACTATGGACTGAAACTGTGAGCCAAAATTAACTCATCCTCCTTCAAGTTGCGGGTATCATGTGTTGTGTCCCAGTGAAGAAAAAAGTAACGATGACAAAGTGACATGAAGCATAGACACCTACAGGGCAACCTCCTGTGTCTCTCCCCAGACAGCAGAGCCCATGTCTCTTTGCTTTGCTTCCCTTTTCCCTCCATCTCTCTGCTTATAGCTTTCACTTCCTAAATGAAGCATCTGCACTTTAATCCTTGCCTCAAGCTCTGCTTTCCAGAGAGCCGGGGCTATGGCAGTTTTGCTTCTGGATTTTGTGTTTTATCATCTTGAGCTATTTTGTGTCCATAAAAGGTATTTTAATATCTGATACAAATTTTTTCTTGCTCTTATTGTTTCCCAAAAATTTCTTTATTGCTGACATGTATGAGCATCCTAATGGACTTACCTAGAAGGTAAATTCTGAGTAAAAGAGATGACTTTGTATCTTTCGAATCATCTTCACCTTTACTCTCTTTTTCCAATACAAAACGAATATCAGTTAACAGCTTAGACATAAGCATAGTTCTGGGCTCTACATGACTCCAAGGAAACTGGACTCTAGCTGAGAAATGAAAGAGAATAGCAGACGCCCTTTATGTAAGCCCTCAGTGTAGGTGGCAGCATCTCCAGTTGGCACAGAGCTCAAATCCAAAAGTCTCATAATGGCTTCAGCCTGGGAGGAGGCTGAGTGGAGATTATAAAGTCCCGGTCTCCCTGACCTGAAAGCCTATCCTCTGTCTGCTCCCAGCCTGGGACACTGATGACCACAAAGATGTGAGCACCAGAAGAGCTCAGAAAAGAAAGAAAGCTCATGGAGGTAGAGAGGTACCATGCCAGAGGAGGCTCCAAGAAGCTTTCGGCTTCTGGGTAACCCTTAAAGAAATGAGTCAAAGGGACATCATTCCAAGGAGAGAGAAAACATCTACAGAAGATCACAGAGGTGACTGGAATTGAATCCCAGAAAGAACCCCGATGCATCCAGACCTAGCAAGCAGGGAAAGTATACACCAGGCACTCATAAGTGCTTGAGGTACGCATCTGGCAGTCAGCTGTGGCTTCCTCCTGCCTCTGAGTACTCACTTTTGCACTCTGAAAATGTTACTCTACACACCCCTATGTTGCATGGAGTGGGCAGAGCCTTCAGCTTACCCCCACTGCTTGGTGCCTTATGCCTTCTTTCCAAAGGGATCTGGGGACATGGCCTGAGGCCAGGCCCATGGAGCCCCACCCTTGTTTTGTAGGGTTTTTTAAATTGTCTTCAAATGTTCTGTTCTCTCAAATCTTTCAAAACAAATTTTGACTTGAAAATAACATCCCTGACGGTGGTGGTGGTCTTTGTGCTTTTCAAAATTACTCCAATCAAAATCAAGGCACGCGATCATAACGTGTCACCTACTAAGCACAGGACACCTTGTGAGATCCCTGCCTTTGAGAAGTTCATTGCCTGCCTCCCTTTCTAAGCAGAGGTGTCCTCTCTCGCTTGGGGCTACATCCTGAGCAGGTATCACAGTACCACTGTGATTAAAGCGGATACTTCATGGAAAAAAGGAATGGAGAGCGGAAGGGAGGGAATGCAGAGGGAGGGGGGACTTTGACACCACGATGGCCGCATCAAGAAAGTGTTACAGAAATTCAGGACATGGAACATCTACTTGGAGGAGTTGAGGGGTGGCACTGTTGAATTACCAACCACCCAATTTCTGCTCAGCTGCCTGGATCCTGGGATTGCCCGTATTGCCCAAGGAGCAGGAAGAATGATTGAACAATTCTTTCTTTTTTAGCATCTGCTTGTACAATGCTCAGTCAGCATTTGAGGCAAGTATGTGTGTCACTCAGAAAAGAAATGCAACTTAGCAGTGGTGGGTATGTATTTAGGGGTGAGGGGATGGTTGTTGTTGTTGCTGCTACTGCTGCTGCTGTTGTCATTGTTGTTGCTGTTGTTATTTTGCAGTACTAGAGATTGAACCCAGGGCCTTCACACTGAGCTACATCCCCAGCCCTTTTTAAATTTATTTTGATACAGGTTCTCACTAAGTCACTATGTTGCCCAAGCTGGGTTCAAACTTGCAATCTACCTGCCTCAACTTCCCAGGGCGTGCTGGGATTACCAGCATGAGCCACCATGCCCAGGTAGAAGGCAGGTACTTGAAAGAACATTTTTAGAGCCCTCTGATAGACCCTGATCTTCATATCATGCAGGTGAGAAGTGTGTTTACAACTGCATGGGACTAAAGCTCTGGGGATGTTTTGTGCTTGAAAAGGAGTCTGTCATATGGTGCAGGGAGGGGGAGCCAGGAGGAAGGCATGGGGGCTCTGGCACAATCTTCACGCCACCCAATCTATGGCATTTTGTTATGGCAGCCTGAGATAACTATGACAGAAAGACAACGTTGCAGCCTGCCATGGGGAAAGGGTACTCTGAAGATATTCTGAGCATCTCTGTGTCTTTGAAGTCCCTGATATTCCTGAGAAAGACTCAAAGAGTTACATTCATTCAACAAATACTGAGGGTGCACTTCCAAAAGCCCAGCTCTGCTTTGGATGCTGCGGCCACAATAACGAACAAGATAGACAAGGTCCCTGCCTTTGTGGAGCTGACATCCTAACAGGGAAGACAAAGCTTTCTGGTGATAAGTGTTATGGAGAAATACACCACTGTGATGTGACGCGGTGACGTCAGGAGCCAAGGAAGCTGTGTGATCAGAAAGCCCAGACCCAAATGACAAAATGCATTGCAAGTAGAGGGTGTAGGATAAAGCCTGAATTGAGGAATCAAAACAATGCCAGTATCTGGGGAGTTCTGAGCATCGGGGAAAGTAACATGAGGTCAGAAGTCAGGTAGGTTCCAATGCAATGTGGAGCCACTGAAGGGTTTCAAGAAGGGCAGAAGCAGGACCAGAACCAGATTTCTATTTAAAAGATCACTCTAGTTGCTGTCTGCAAAATTCTGTAGCGGTGGCAGGGAGATGCACAAGGAAGTTACAGGTGAGAAATGATGGTGGTGGCTCAGACCAAGGGGCAGTGGAGGTGCAGCAGTTAGCCCATTCGGGGTCTGTTTTGGAGGAAGAGCCAATGCCATCTGGGGTTGCACAGATTTGGAAAGGGAGCAAAGGAAGGAAATTGAGAATGATGCCTGGTTCAACCTCCTCCAGTACCCCAAGTGCAGGGCACACAGCCACTCAATACCCGCCTATGCTCTAATAGTACTGGCTCTGGGGCTGCTGTAAACTGATTTTGTCCCTCACCCCCTATAATTTATATATTGAAGTCCTGGCTCCCAAAGTGACTGTCTCAGGAGATAGAGTCCTGATATAGAGTCCTGAGATAGAGGTAAATAAAATTAAATGAGGTCAGGAGAGGGGAGCCCTAATTCAACAGAATAGAAATAGCCATGTGCTAGTCAGGAATGAGTCTTCATTGGTACTTGGTCAGCTGACACCCTGACCTTGGAATTCCCAGCCTGAAAACTGAGAAAATAAATTTCCATTGTTCAAACCATCCAATCTGTGTGTTTTGTTATGGAACCCTGAGCTAAAACAGGGCTTTCACTGCCAAACTGAGCTTTGTCCTGGTCTCCTGTCTCCCAGAGTATGCCACGGAGTGCTAGGGGCTGAAAGGAGAAAATCTGGAGAGTGTAGACTTCCCAGAAGCCAGCAGCCCTGACCTATACTTAATACTCTGAAGGCCAGGGCTTCTTACCCTTCCTGGCTCTACCAGCTCATTCCTATCACTTACGGTCACAAAGCATCAAAAGCTCTCACAAGTGTCTGCTCTAAACATAAGAAAAGCATTTCAGATAAAGGGATAATTGGTCTCTAATACTCCAGCAGGCTCATGTAGAGCAGTGTCAAGACCATGACTCTTGCCACTTTAAGTCATCACGTAATCTGACCGTGCACACTAGGCACGTACATGGTTGGAGCGCTGCTCTTGTCTGGTGATGTGGGAATCCACCCATGTTCATATGCATGGCATCAAAGTGCAGGAATAAACCACATAGGACTGCAAATCTGCCTCAGCCCTCTAGACACTAGAAGTGGTCAGATAATACCCATAATCCTTGTGCAAGACCCCCAAATTTCCTCACTGTTACTCAAGATGAAGAACTTTCCTTTATCCTCCACTCCCCAACCCCCATATGCACCAGTACTGGTGCTGGGGACTGAACCTAAGGCCTTTTCCCTGAGCTAAACCACAACCTTTTCTTTTTTTAGACAGGATCTTGCTAAGTTACAAAGCTATCCAGGCTGGACTGGAACTTGGAATCCTCCTGCTTCAGCCTCCCAGAGTCCTGGGCTTACAGGTAAGTGCTACCTGTGCAGAAGAGGCAGGCAGATGTTGGCACCAGGCTGAATTTACCACTGCTCTCCCTTCAAGTGCTCAAAGGACAGCACCACAGTTCCAAAGCCTGTAGTAAGGGGAAAAAGACCCACGCTGTCCACAACACTTTGTTTGCTATGAGAGACCTGACCAGCGCCAAAAGGCTTTATCCCAGGATCTGCGAGGGAAGGCCCCAGGTCCTGCTGGCTGGCATCTTAAGGACAATGCATGTCCTTCCCTGCAGGCTGTTTGCCACTTCCTAGATCCGAAGGACCTCCATGTAGAATGGCTTTTAATGTCAGCCCAGTTTTCCAGATGCCATCCTTTCCAAACACCAGGAAAGATTTTCTGAAAGAAGTGATGTAATAAAACAGGATTTCTCCTTGGTGAGCCAAATGTTTAACTCTCCCTTCCAGCTGAGGATCCTGAGAGCTTCTGTGGTATATGCATGATGACACAGCAAGTCGATGAGTGAAGCCCATTTTTGGGTAACGCTGATACTCCTCACACGTTGCACTACCTCTCCTGGAAATCCTTGTCAAAGCAATCCTTGAAGCTAGCTTTGTAATCCCAGAACTCTGGGAAGCTGAGGCAGGAGAATCACAAGTTCAAGCCCAGCCTCAAGAAGACCTTGTCTTAAAATAGAATATAAAAAGGGCTAGGGGCGTAGCTCAGTCCAAAGGCCCTGGGTTCAATCACCAGTACTGCAAAAAACAATCAAACAAACAAGGAACCTTGGGATCTCGTGTGTCACATCTCCAGTACACCACACCAGCCAGGGGTCTTTCTGGAAAAAGTGACATCCACTGGCTGCACATAAAGCAATGTCCACCCTGATGTTTAAGGATACCACATTCTCCCGGCTATGGGCACTGCCTTTTATTTCACCCACCAGGACCCCAAACTTCTAATGGGCAATCAGTTAGCAAGGCAGCACTTGAAAAGCAGTTTCTTAGTCTGACACTGTAGTAGCGAGTTCTTGGTCCTTACATTGACCATTTTTCCACTACTAAGACCACTAAGGAGAAAATTCTAACATGCGTCCTCTTTTACAGGGGCCCAAGGACAAGAGGCAACACAGCTCTGCCAGGAGGCTCTTGTAGCCTTAACTTTGGTTTCTAACTCTGAGGCCTGTGATGTGCAAGACAAAGAGGAAGAGTGGGAGCAAAAGGCACAGGTTTGGTTTGGGGAAACCCCAATGGCCAGCTCAGTTGACCTTCCCCAATGAAGGTCACTCAGAAAACATCCTACCCTGCTGCCTCCAGGACAGCCAGGGACACCTCTGCCCTTCCAGCCTTTCTGCAGCCAAAGAGGCAAGTTCTGGTTTAGGCAGAGCATGAATTGGGCCCCAGGAAATTGGTCACCATGCAGAGGCTGGGGCCCTGTCCTTTTTACAAGCTGTTCCTGCTCTCAGTGAGCGGTCCTGGGACACGGGCTTCCCAGAGGAGAGAGATGAGTCCAGGGAATGTCATTTTCCAATGTGAAGTCATTGCATTGCCAATTCATGTTTCAGCAAGTAGGGCCTGAAAACAGTTGGCTAAACACTCAGGACAGCCGTATGTGCTCTTTCTGCCTGCACCCAGTCCTCTGGCCCCACTCCCCCTCTCTCTGCCCAGAGTGAGACAATACTCCCCCATTGCTAGGAAAAATGCAGTGAAAAATCTCTGGTCCAAAACTGGATCATCTGGATAAATCAAGTACATTCACAGAGTTCAAGGACTGAAGTGGAGCTGGGCTTAGCAGCATGTGCCTGTAATCCCAACGCTCTGGGAGGCTGAGGCAGGAAGGTGCCAAGTCTGAGCCCAAATTGGACAACTTCATGATTTAACAAGATGCTGTCACAAAATAGAAAATTTAAAAGACAGGCTGGGATGTTAATCAATGTGAAGGCTCTAGATTCAATCTCCAGTACCACCACCAACACCTCCCCCCAAAAGGAAAGAAATATGACAGTGCAAAGTGCAAATAAAAAAATCTATAGTGACAACCACTCAAAGCAGGGTTGGGGACAGAGCAAGGGGGATGCAGCCAACTAAAAAGCACCCCCTTCAGTCATGGTCATGTAGAAATGTCCAGATTTCCCTAAAAGATGCCAGAAATGTGGTTGTTCATGGGTAATCTGATTTTCAAATGCTAACCTCTAATTTCTGTTCTGTTAAAACACCACACGGAACTGAAGACAGCCCCTGGTCCACCTGCTGCTTCTGTTCCAAGGAAAGCTGGCCTGGCTGAAGGGGTCCCAGGCAAGCTCAGGCTGGCCCAGCCCGGGGGTTCCCTGCGGTGAGCATGGCTCCCCTTCAGCCCTGGTGGTAGCTTATCCACGTGCAGCACAAGCAGGAGGGAGAGGGTGCAGGGCTCCTGCTGCCTGTCACCCTGGTGGAAAAAGGTGTTTGCACAAATTAAACTCCCCACCGAAGTTCTGTTTCCCTGTCAAGTCAGCACCTAATTCGCAGTGTCTATGATTGACATGACTCTTAATGTGTATTTCTAAATGTGAAACCATTTTGTGTGCAAATATTGCAGGAACAAGAATTCCTTGCTCCAGTGATCCCAAGGCTTCCTCTCTTGGTTAGACGCCCAGAGATGAAATTGCCCTTGAATATTATCCTCTTCTATTATTTTTATCTTGGGTTCCAAATGAAGCACATTGGGAAAATAAGATTCTGCACAGCTTCTGGGCCAGAGGCCCCATCAGATGGCCTGAATTCTCACCGAGAGGCATTTGGATGAGGAGTCATGGAGCACTTTGGTCACAGGCAGAGACTGCAAATGGTTTGTAATGAATGAAATGGCTTTAATTTAGTGCAGAGGTTAGGACGGCCTTTTAGGTAGGGGGTGCTGGCCTCCTAAGGCACCCAGCCAGGCCCGCTGACTGGGTAGGGAGGGAGCAGCAAGGTGACGTTGAGTACGACAGCTCCCTGAGCTCAGTGACAACCTAGGACCACAGCTGAGTGACAGGATGAAGGGCCCAGGAGAGAGGCAGAGCCTGCAGTGGAGCGGCACCGGATCCACCCAGCACCAATCGGCACTGTTGCCAGCTCGTAGAGAACCCAGTGCAGTCACCAGGGGGCGTCTTCTTTCTGGCCTTCCAGCAGGCCAGCTTTATGCACCCATGACTGGTGACATGCTCTGCCTGCTCAGGACCCACACTCCAAAGGGCCCTGCTCTGGGTTTAATGCTCTGCTGCCATGACTTGAAAATCCTTTTTTTTTTTCAGCACTGAGGATTGAACCCAGGCCCTTAACGCTGAGCTACATCCCCAGCCCTTTTTATTTTTTATTTTGACACAGGGTCTCATTAAGTGGCTACATTGCTGAGGCTGGGCTCAAACCTGTGATCCTCCTACTCAGCTTCTTCACTTCTTCACTTAGCACTGGGTGCTACAAATCATGTAGCCAGCCCTACCCCAGAGTGATCAAACTCTGACTTCTGTACTGCCACAGGGCTCATTTCTTCAGGGAATTCTTCACTAAGGGAAGGTGAGCTGACTTGAACTTGGGGCCACCTTTATGGTCAAAAAAGTCTCATCTAAAGCTGTTCACACATGGCCTCAGAGTGCCCCGCCAAAGCTCAGGCAGGGCTAGGAGGCTGGCAGGAAGCCCAGAGCACGCAGGGAGGGAGAACAGCAGACACAGAGCTGGAAGAGCAGAGAATGGGTGCTGGGTGGTACAGGCTTTTGGAGGACAGCCTCAAACTGGGACTGGACTGAACACTTTGAAGAAGCCACTGGCAGGGTGGATATGTGGAACCCAGTCAGCAGAAATGGGATTGGAGGAAGGGGGTCCCAGGGCTACTTGGCCACTGCAGAAACAACCTCACTCACCCACCAGGGTCACAGCACCTGCTACCTCCTGGGTACCCCAGCCCACATCTCCCAACACAAAGGCCGCTTGAATTCTCCTTGCAGCCTTGGTGAGAGGCAGTCAGCAAACAATGCTATCTGCTCCTGGTGGTGCCCAAAATATGACTGTCATTTATTTTGTTCTATGAAATTAGAGTGCACCTTGTAGCCATAATGAATCATTTCCTTCCTGCCTCAGCCACGGTGTCAGGCAGGGGCTCAGCACCCCCCATTCAGGGCCTTTCACTCCATTGCAGGCTAATAATAACCCACCCGGGTGAGCAGATGTTGTCCCCAGACAATGCAGGTCATGGACGGACATCGTGGGCCAAAGAACAGAGTCCTCAGGGTCAGGGCCAGGGCCAGGCAGTGTGGCAGGAGAAAGACAATGCCCTTGTGGCAAGAGGGGCAATGTCCTTCGGGGTGGGAGCCCAGTGGGAACGGGGGATGCCAGGCCCCTTTTCCACCTGATGGGGGAGGAAAACAGTCCCATTTTAGGCTGCTCTTCTGCTGGACCTTCTTGCAAGTCACTGCCAAGTCCAGCCCAGAAGCCATAGCCACAGATCTCCTGACACAATCTCATCATCCCTACAGGGGGCCTCACTCTCTGCTCAATGCACAACTTTCCAGGTCCTGGTAATTTGCACAGCCTCATGGTAGCCTCCACCTGAACTAGAGCTCCCAGGAGCCAGCTTCATTCCCTCTTCTGGCTCTACCCTCTGTAGACTCTGCAGTAGCAGCTGCTCAGCAAATGAATAAATGTGTCCTAATAGCTATGGTTTAGATCTAAAATGTCCCCCCAAAGTTTCATATGTCAGAAGCGGGGCTTTTGGACAGTGATTGGAGCACGGAGGACTTCTACTTACTATATTCATCAGTGGATTGATCAATCCATCGATCAGTTCATAGCTTAATGTGCTGTTAGGAGGTGGAGGCTGGTTGGAGGAGATAGGTCACTGGGGTGTGACTCAGAACTGTGTATTTTTGTCTTCAACTCCTCCCTTCTCTCTGGCTCTTGCTGCTTTCTCTGCTTCCTGGATGCCATGGGTTGAGCATCTTTCCTCCATCAACTTTTTCCACCAGGCACTTTCTGCCTTGGAGCCAGCTGACCATGGACTGAACCCTCTGAAATCATGAGCCAAAAAACACCTCTTCTCTTTAAGTTGCAGGCATCAGGTATTTTGTACCAGTAATGGGAATGTGACTAATTCATGGATGGAGCCAATCCTTAGATGTCTTCTTCTGGAGCTATCACCTAGGAGCCTCATCTAGCCCTGCACAGGGGAAGCCAACACCAGACCCTGTCCTTAAGAATCTCACCATCAGGCAAGAGGCAAAGCCAGCCCAGAAGAAAACTAGCCTGTGAGGCTGTTCCCTGCCTGGAGCTGCTTTCTCTCACACTTTTCCCATGATCCTCACCACCCAGCTCATGTCATCCCTCAGGGAGCCTCCTAATGTTCCAGTCTACTTAATCCACCCTACCTCAATGACCTCATGGCTCCCGCACTTAACATCAGCACTTGATTACACACTCCAGCCAGTGTGTGTAGTCACTGCTGGGAGACTCCATCTCACCAATCTCCCCAGCCATAAGCTTTGGGAAGTAGACCCTGTGTCTATTTTACTTCCACTGTATCTCTTACAACTACCACAATATCAGCCACACAGACGGCCCTTCTGAAATGCCTTCTGATTGAGTGAATGAATGAATGAAACCATTCTGTTTTGTTACTTTATAAGTTAACACCAAAAAATGAAAACATTAAAATTAATCCATAATTTTTTAAAAATAAAATTAAAATGTAGATAAATAATATTGATATTTTTTACATTGCCTTTCAGTTTTCTCTAGAAAATTCTAACATTATTCATATCCTGCATGAGATGGAGCTTTCTATCTTCTTTATTCTACAACATAATACCATAAGTGTTTCTAAAGTCAACACAACTTAATAAGTATTATTTTAATGACTATATCACTTTTGTTTTGGAGAATTGGGGATTGAATCCAAAATCTTCACACTAACCTGCATCCATGGCTCATTTTTTATTTTGTTTTGAAACAGAGCCTCACTAAGTGACTAAATTGCCCAGGCTGTGGTTGAATTTGTAATTCTCCTACCTCAGCCTCCCAGAGAACTGGGATTAAAAGCCTGCACTACCAGACCCAGTTATTTTTTCTTAATGGCTCCCTTATTTACCATGCAAGTTGTTTGCAGTATTTTAGTGTATTAAACAATATTTCAACTAGCATCTTTTATTTTTCCAGTGCTAAAGATCAAACCCAAGGCTTCATGCATGCTAAGCAAGCTTTACCACTGTGCTACATTGCTAGCCCCTTCTGTGTTTTTAATTATATTATTCTGTTACATTTTTGAAGCGGATATCCTGGGTCAAAGCTGATAAACACATCAAAATGTATTTATAACTATTTCTAAAGCACATTTTTGGAAACTTTGGGCCAATATACAATCCCATCCACAAAGTGCAGGCACCCAGTTCATCACAGGCCTGCCAACACTGTTTATGACTTTTAATGTTTCCTAATCAGTCAGGGAAATGAAGAAACATAACTTTGTATCACATACCTTTATTGTATGTGTTTCTGAATTATCTCTACACATATTTTTCCCATCCTAATTGAATGAGCCATTCCCTGGCATGCAGCTCTTTCTGAAGAGATTCACCCTGGACCATGAAGCAAGTGAAGCATCCCCCACAGCTCCCAAGTCCACAGGGCCTATGCAGGCCAAGCTGCTCACCTTTCCAGGGTGAGACTAATTGCTCAGCCCTGGTCTCAGATGACATCCTGGAAGATGCTAATTGCTGTTCCTTCCAGCTGTCTTCTACCTCAACATCTGCATGGGACACCGGAGAGGTCCATTCCATGGGTAGAGAATATCAGTACAGGGGCAGGTACAGGGACAGATATTCCAAGGGTCCAGACCTCACTCTGTGCATTTAGGCTGATTCACCTCAAGTCATCCCACAGAGAGATGCAAAAAGTCTCATTTCCACATTCTCAATATCTATTTTTGCTTTTGTTCTTATTGCAAAAATAGTACACACTATTGGCAGAAACTCTAGATAATACACCAAAGGAAGAAAATTTAAATAATCCCTAATTCCAGTCTTTTTACTAGGTAGATTTAACAGAGATGATATTTTTAAAATTACTTTCAATACATTTCCATTCTCTATAAGCCATGACTTATGCAGCATGGAGATTGATGTTTTAAGAGGTGGACAGACCCCACTAGAACTGGTCCTCAAAACATGTGCAGGGTCCTGGGGTACCATGGTGAGCTCAAGGATACAACAGGAAGTTTTAAATTTTTAAGAGAAACATAGCAACATCTGGTATACAGCACACAAACTTCCTTCTTTAAGTTGTTTTCACCCATGGTAGCTATCTGATGAACTGCTGCGTGTTTGCTTAGTTTGTTTGTTGTTTGTTTGGCCTAAGAATGCTATTTCAAAAGACTACTGGGACATTGAAAGTAGAGGGATCCCAGAAAGTTGGGGGACTTTTGCATCACAATAGCGCTCAGCAGTGACTTCCATGTTTTTAAAGTCAGCATATTTGATTTCAGGACGTGTGAGAAAAGAATATAAATTCTTTCTAGAATTCTTTTTTAGAACTTTTGGAAAAAGTTCTAAATTCCTTTTAATAAATCTAGAGCATACAGTTGTATCCAAGAAGGAAACTGGAGAAGACAAAACTCATTTCTGGCCTTAAGGACTGTGGGAAGGAAAAGAGACCCAAAGGAAGGAGAACAAAGGTGATCTACATGTTCTATTTGCTCCTCTCCACACTTGACCCAGAATGGGAAACACACAAGCCACGCCTGAGGACTCAGGGAGGCTTGTGTTTTCTTCCTAGGAACTGGAAACAGCCTCATGGGCTTGTCCCACAGACCTACAGGTGGCGCCACACCCGTGCAAACTCAGTGGCACCTTATGGGTAGGCTGACATGGATGAGAATTTTGTTTTCCCAAACCACACTCAGTTCTCACATGGCTTGAGAGAGCAAAACAGTTCCTGACAAAGGACAGAAAGGTGGCCAAGCTGAATTCCAGAGACCTTCATGGAGATGTTTGTGACAAGGACCAAAATCCAAGATCCAGTGGTAGCACATTAAGGGCACAATATATTATGTGGGCACCAACAGAAACAAAACACAACCAGAGAAACTGAACATTTCAAAAGAGGGGACTTTGAATGCTCCCAACACAAAGAAATGACAAATGTCTGAGGTGACAGTTATATCAAGTATCCCAGTCTGGTCATTACACATTACATACATGTATTGAAATGTCACACTGTACCACATAAATACACGCTATTTCTATGTGTCCGTTAAAAACAAAAATACATTATAAAACAAAAAACAAGAGCAGATCAGCCAAAGAATATTGATGGTCCCCGCCCCACCAGTAAGTTCAGATCAAAAATGTCTAGTCTTCGTTAGGCTACAGTGAAAAAAACCCAAATCCAAGAGGGTCAAAACAACAAAGATCTGTCTATCATTCCCACTGAGAGTGGCTGGAGGCTCTACCCTCTGTTGTTCTCACTCAGGGACACAGGCATAAACCCCATCTATGTCTCAACTGGTCACCATGGCAGGAGAATTGTGGGCACACAAAAGCTTCCACAAAAGTGTCAGTCATCATGTCAGCTCATATTTATGGCCAACGTATGTCACATTGCCTAACACCACAAGGGGGAGATGCATAGTGCTACCATGTGGCTAGAAGAAAGGAACTAGAAATATTAGTGAACACTAAGTTGTGGTAGATGTCAGCCAATCCTGGAAGGGACACTCATGTTTGGAGTCCTCTGGTGGGGCATTTTAGCCAGTCACTCTGCCCCAGAGAACAAGGAGGATTCTGAGGTTCCATTTTTCTCCCTTTGTCACCATGTCCTGTGAACTCCTCACCCCATTTCCTGAGTCGCCATCTTGAAAAGGACTAGAATGAGGAGATTCAAGAGCCTGCCCTGTAATCTTCTTCAAATTGTACTAAAATTTAGAGATTTTGTACCCATGGGGCTTGTGGAAAACAAATCAGTTTGTAAAATGAAGCAACTGTTTCTTACACATTTGAGTAGAGAATTAGTAAATTTGTCCTTTCATTACACACAGACTTTTTGTGTTTTTACAAAATGGGATCATACTATATGTACTACTTATTAATTAACCTGGGTTTTTTTTCTTGCTTGTAGACAGGAAACTTTTCTGCTAATGTTCTTAAACATTCCCAGAGCTGAGTGTAGACTGGTGCAACCTCTGTGGAAATCAGTATGGAGATACCTCAAAGAACTAGGACTGGAAGTCCCATTTGACCCAGCTATTCCCCTGCTAGGTATCTTCCCCAAAGAATTAAAAGAATCGTACCACAGTGATATATGTGCACCCATGTTCATAGCAGCACAATTTGTAATAGCTAAAACTTGGAAGCAGCCCAAATGCCCATCAATTGGAGACTGGATAAAGAAAATGTGGGGTTTTTTATAAAATGGAGTACTACTCAGCCATAAAAAATGAGAAATTAGAGACATTTATAGCTAAATGGATGCACATTGAGGCAATACTCTTGAGTGAAACAAATAGGACACACATGTAAATACTGAATAGTTTCTCTAGTGTGACAAACTGAAAGTGTAAATAAAGACTAAAAGGTATAATAGATAATGTGAAATAGGAAGAAAAGGGGCAAAAGGAAAGAGGAAGTGGGAGGGGTAGGGGAAAGGAAAGAAGGGAATGGAATTAATATGAGAAAATGAAAAAATGGAAACAAAGTCTTTGTAAATAGGGAGGGATAGTGGGGTTGAAGGGAGGGCAGGGGAAGGGGGAAAAATAAGAACCAAGAGAGATTATGTAAAGGTGAAAATTTCCAATGATGAATGTCATTATATTGTAGACCTAAAATATACCAATGATTAAAATGAATAACTGATAATGTGAAATAGGAAGAAAAGGTCCAAAGAGGTAGGGGAAGTGGGAGGGGTAGGGGAAAGGAAAGAAGGGAAAGGAAAAATTATGAAAAATGGAAACAAAGTATTTGTAAATACGGAAAGGTGGAGGGGGTGAATGGAGGGCAGGGGGATGGGGAAAAAATAAGAACCAAGATACATCATGTAAAGGTACAAGTTCCCAATGAGAAATGTAAATGTGTTGTATACCTAAAAGGTACCAATAAAAGAATTTAAGGGGAAGAAAAAGATTCCCAGAGCTCCCCATTTCATAAGAGATCCAGGGGTCTCTAGCCCTTTCCCTCCTGTTCACAGCAAAAAAATTAAATTCCAGCTGTGTGTGGTGGTGCACACCTGTGATCCCAGCACTCTGAAAGACTGAGGCAGAAAGATTCCAAGTTTGAGCCCCACCTGGAAAATTTAGCAACCTAGTGAGACCCTCTTGTCTCACAATTTTAAAAACAAAATAAAAAGAGTCAGAGATGTAGCTCAGTTGAAAGACTTGGGTTCAATCTCCAGAATTAAGAAAAAAACCAAAGAAAAAACTTAAATTCCACTGGCTCTTATGCCCATCTGCTTTTAACTATCATTTTAACTTAATATTTAATATTTGAGTACTTTCCAGTTTTTATGTTAAAAATAATGTCTGGTAAATTTATGTATACATTTATGTCTGACCCAGTAAGCCTAATTCTAAGGTGATAACAAAATATAGCAAAACATGCAAAACTTAATAAGTTAAATCCTCTTCATTGAAGTGTTATTTCTACAAGCAAAAGACTAGAAACAACCTAAGTGTCTTTCAATAATAAACTAGTTGAACAAACAAGTAAGTGATCCACATCTCAAAAAGTGGATTACTACATGGCTTTGAAAGTACAACTTAACAAGAACCTGTCTCAAAAAAAATGGGGGCTGGGGAATGTTGTGGTTTTGTTTTTGTTTGCTTGCTTGTTTGTTTGTTGTTTTGGCAAAGACCCTGGGTTCAGTCCCCAGTATCACAGAAGAGGAGGAGAAAGAAGAGGCAGAGGAAGAAAAACAAAGTGGAGGAGGAAGAGCTCTGCCTGCTCAGAGGAAGTTACCTCCAAGATATATTAAGTAAAGAGCAAGGCAGCAAAAAAGTAAGTTTATATAATATCACCGATCTAAGAAATTAAGAGATGCAAACAGACAGTGTAGATACTTATTTTTAAAATTTAAAAAATAAACCACAACTTTAAAAATAATTAACTATTGATGCAGAAGGAGAGAACAGTAGAGAACAAAGGGGTAAAAGCTAGATTTCTCTTAATATAACTTGTGTTATAGATTTTACTTTGAGCCCATAAAATATTTTACACAATTATAAAACAAAAACTTAGTCCCCTCTGGGAAGATGGAATAGACAATACTTTTCCCTGTTCTTTGTGTTGAGTACAACTAAAATTCCTGGATGTGTTTATCAAACGAACATAAGAATTCTCTGAAAGCTGGAGGCACGTGGCAGACTGGCTAGGGGCACAGATGTCCAAGGGGTGACATGGTGATGAGTTCCTGGGAGTCTCTTTCTACTTCACATATGCCAGGCTTAAGACTAAAGAAACCTACAATGGGCATAGACAGAACAGATCCCAACAAAATCCTTTTCTCTCTAGCCAAAGGAGCAGCAAAAGGGCAGCCTAGTAAAACAGAACATTTTTAGACAATAATGACTCTACTCTAGCCAAACACCATAGGGAAATAACCATGGCCCAACCCACACCCACACCAGCAAAAGTCAGGTGGAAAGTCTAGACATCCACCCTCAGGAGGCTGTAACAAGAAGCACAACATTCCTGCCTTGGTGATGTCAGGGAAGGTCAGGTTCAGAGACTCCATCCCCCTGGGCTCCCACAGCGTCAGTGGTGCAAGCACTGAGGTCTTCTTCCTGAGGTGCCAGCAGAGGCTGAGTGGGGAACCTGGAGGTTGATGACATTCTTTTGAGATAAAATTGACTTCAGAAAAAAAAGACCGTTACCAGATGCAGAGAAGGATACGGTGGTAATGAGAAAAGGGTTAATCCAATAACAGGAAGAACTAATCCCAAATTTGTGTACACCAAATAAGAGAGTAAAATGCATGAGGAAAACTGATAAGCAGTCTCTCTCATCCCCTACTGGAGCAATGTCAGAGAAAAGGGACATACACAGCTTACATAGATCTATAATATAAAACAAGGTCCCAGGTTTCAATTTTTTAAAAACCACTTATCATACCATTAAAAAGTAAGGTTGCAAGGTGGATTTTAAAAGACAACCATATTTCAACACCAATATGACAGAGGTGATAGACTAGTCCAAGAAAGTATTTAAGGCAACCATCATTAAAATGCTTCAGTGAGCAATTACAAACACCTTTGAAAAAATGGAGGAGAATTCTCGACAAAGAAATCAAAAATGTAAAGAAAAATCAAATACAAATTTTAGAGCTCAAAAATACAAAAACGAAAAAAGCCCTCAGTGGATGGACTTAAGAGCAGAATGAAGAGGACAGAGAAAATAATCAGTGAGCTAGAAGAGAGAACAATAGAAACAATCCAATTACAACAAGAGAGAGAGAAAATAGACTAAAACATGACACAGACTCAGGGAACTGTGGGACTATTTTTGAAGTAAAAGGTGTAACATTTGTTTCATCAGAGTCTTGTCATGAGAGAAGAAAGAGGCTGGGAATGAAAAGTACTCAAGAAAACACTGAAAATGTCTCAGATTGGGCAAGAAATATAAACCTACAGATTTAGGGAACTGAGTTTATCCAAACAGGACAAATACAAAAAAAATTCATACCAGGACGTATCATTATTAAGCTTCTGAAAACCAAAAACAGAATCTTAAAAACAAAGAAAAGCAATTAGAATAACAGTAGATTTCTTATTTATGGAGGCCATGGGAAGTAGCACAGTGTGTTGCCAGTGTTGAAAAAACTGCCTACCCAGAATGCTATACCCAGCCAAACTCTCCTTCCATAATTAAAGAGAAATTAAGACATCTCCAATTAATGAAAACAGAGAATTTGTACATAACAGACTTACTCTAAAATAATCTCTAAAGGAATTCCTAATAGAAAGGCTGTTAGGAAAAAAAACTTGGAACATTAGAAAGGAGGAAAGAAAACAATAAGCACAAATGTGGTAAATACAACAGGATCATTTTCTCTTGAGTAATCTAAATTATGTTTGATGGTTGAAATAAATTATACATTTTCATGTGGTTCTAAATATATGTAGAGAAAATAAGACAATGACACTGAAAGTAGAGAAAATAATGGTACTTAAATAGATACAATGTTGTTCTTCATTCAAATTTGTGAAATCACAACACCAGAACTCTGACAAACTATGTAAAAATAATGTAATATCTAGAGTAACCACTAGAAAATTATACAAAAATATACAATCAAAAGCAGTACAGATCAATAAAAAACAGAATTCTAAAAAATATTCCAAAAAACTATCAAGAGATGGGAAACAAATTATAGAAAGAAAACAAAAACAATAGCAGAGTTAATCTCTAACATGTTAATAATTATATTAAATGTAAATGTTTAAACTGTACCAATTAAAAGACATAGCAGAGATGGATTCAAAACCATGGCTCAACTATATGGTGTCTAAAAGAAACTCACTGAAAGGTAACAAATGGATAGATTGCAAGCAAATGAATGGAAAAGATACACCACACAAACATTATCAAGGGAAAGCAGTACTTATTTATTAATGTTAGATAAAATAGACTTCAGAGCACAGAAAATTACCATATAAAAAGAAAGACAATGTATAATAATAAATGTGTGTAAGCCAAACAAAACAGCTGAATAATATGACAAGCAAAAACTGACAGAATTGAAAAGATAAAAAGATAGATCCACAGTTATATTTGGGTACTTTAAGTCCCCTCACTCAGCAGCTTGATAAAAAGTCATCAAAGATACAAAAGAATTTAATAACACTATTAACCAACAATAATTAATTGACATTTATAAAACAATCCGCCTGACAAGGTAAGAATATACATTTTTTCAACTGCCTATGGAATATATACAAAAATAGATTATATCTTGGTCCATAAAACAAACCTCTAAAGCATGAAAGAACTCAAATCATACAATGTGTTCTCCAACTGCAATTGAATCAAATAAAAGTCAATAACAGAAGGATAACAGAAGAATCTACAAACACTTGGAAACTCAAGTACATACTTCTAAATAACCATGACCTAAGAAGAAAATCTCAAGAGAAATAAAAACAAAACTATATTGAATGAATTAAAATGAAAATACAATATATTGAAAGTTGTGGAAGACAGCTGACACAGTGCTGAAAGAAATTTACACTAGCAAGTGCATAGATAAAAAGAGAAAAGACTCCACTTCAAAAACATAAGCAAGGAAAGCAAAATAAACACAAAGTCAGTGGAAGAAAAGAAATAATAAGGAGCATAAATAAATTAAATTGAAAAGAGAAAAATCAATAAAACAAAGAATTCACTCTTGGGAATTGTCAATAAAATTGACAAATTTCTGGCAAAACTGACCAAATAAAAAAGAGAAAACACAAATTTCAATATCATGAAATGAAACAGAAGACATCATTACAAACTGCAGATATCAAAAAGATGATATGGTAATACAATGAAAAACTCTATACATACAAATTTGACAACTGAAACAAAATGGACCAATTCTCCAAAAAACACAAGCTACCACAATTCAACTAGTATGAAAAAGATAATGTGAATTGTCCTATAGTGGTTGAGAAACTTGAATTTATACTTTTTAAACTTTTAAAGAGGACATTTCTAGGCCCAGATGATGTCACTGAAATAAAATTTACAACTCATATTATGAAGCTAGTATTACTCTAATACCAAAACCAGATTATTATGAAAAAAAAGAAGAAAGATTTAAAAGGAGGGAAGGAAGACAAATGCAAAAATCCTTCACAAATATTAGCAAATAGAATTCAACAACATATAAAAAGAACTACATGTGAAGGCAGCATAACTACCTATGTAGAAGATCCAAAAAATTCTCCAACTAACAAGCAAATTCAACACAGTTGCATGATACAGTATAAGCATACAAAAGTAAGTTTTATGTCTATATACAAGGTGTGAACACGTGAATATATACATATATAAATGCTAAAAAATGAAACACTAAAGTGTAAAGCTAATAAAACATGTACAAAAGTTGTCCAAACAACCACACAATGCTGACAAAAGAAATCAAACAGGATCTATATAAATGGGGAGAGATATTATGTAAATAGATTAGAAGATTCAGTATAGAAAAGAAGTCATTTCTCTTCAAATTGATATAGACGTTTATTAGAATTCCTATCAGAAAAGCTTTTCCCCATATGTACAAATGATACTATTCTAAAATGTACTTGAGAAGCAAATAACTAGCATAGATTCTCTTGGGAAAAGAGGAATAAAATGGAAGGGTTAAGTTTATCCGGTGTTAAAACTTAGTATGTAACTGCAGTACTCGAGACCATGAGGTGCCGGTGGAGAGATCTCAGCATGCAGACCAAGGCAGCCAAACAAATAACCCAGAAATAGACAGCCACACAAAACGCCTCAGTCAATGTTTGACAAGGCACAAAGGCAATTTAAAGAAGAAAAGACACAGGCTTTTCAGTCATGGTGTTGAAGCAATTGTACCTCCACAGACCCAAAAAAAAAGAACCTTGATCTAAGCCATGCACTTTATTTTTAAAATTGCTGCAAAGTGATCACAGATTTAAATATAAAAGTCTCAGTAGAAAACACAAGAGCATGACTGGGGATTTAGCTCAGTGGCACAGCGTCTGCCTGGCAAGCGCGATGTCCTGAGTTTGATCCCTGGTACAGAAAGAAAAGAAAAGGAGAGGGAGGGAGGGAGGAAGAGAGAGAGAGAAAGAAAGAGAGGAGGAAGGAAGGAAGGAAGGAAGGAAGGAAGGAAGGAAGGAAGGAAGGAAGGCAGAAAGAAAGACAGACAGAAAGAAAGAAAAGAAGGAAGGAAAGAAAGAGAAAAGAAGGAAGGAAAGAAAGAGAGAAAGAAAAGAAAACATAAGGGCAAATCTTCAAAATATAGAACAAGGCAAAGAGTCCCTAGACTTGGTACCAAAAGCAGGATCCAACAACAGAAAAAATTGATAAGTGTACTTTATGAAAATTTAAAAATTTTGCTCTGCAAATGACCATGTTAAGAGGATGAAAAGCAAGCTGCAAACTAAGCAAATATTTGCAATCATGTATCTGACAAAGAGCCAGCATCTAGACTAGAAAGAACAATTCATAATAGCTAAATCTTGGCAGCAGCCTGTATGCCCATCCAAAGATGACTGGATAAAGAAAATATATTTACAAAGAATGGAGTACTGCTCAGCCATAAAGAAGAATAAACTGGGGTTATTTATAGGAAAATGGATGCACCTTGAGACCAAAATGTTAAATGAAATAAATCAGATGCAGAAGGTTAAATATTGCATGATTCCTCTTACAGAAGAAACCAAAAATATAAATAAAGAGAAAAATAAAAGATAGATAACAGGAAGTAGGGAGATAGATCTTACTCAAATGGAAAAGGGATCGAGAGATGGGGGGAAGAGGAGGGAGAGAAGGGGAAAGGGATTAAAAAAAAGAATAAAGATGTATTATGTACATGTACCAATTGCTCACAAGAAACATAATCCTTATGTATGGCAAATATATATTAATAAAAATTAGAAAGGAAAAAATTTACACAACAATCCAATTAGAAAATGGGCAAAAAACACTGTCTTAGTTACTTTTCTTGTCACTGAGACAAAATACCAGACACCCAGAGTTAAAGGAGGAACGGTTTATTTAGCTCACAGCTTGTAGAGGTTTAAATCCCTATTCAGCTGGCTTCAAGGCAGGGTGGCATGGCAGAGGAGAACAGTTCATGGTAGACATAAGGTAGCAAAGCAACAACCAAGGACAACCACAGCTCTTTCTACCCCTTATCTCTTACTGAGACTACTTAGGGTGGGTCACACGCACATCTGTAACCCTAGTGCCTTTGATCCGAGCATTGCACCATGAATCAATCCCAGTCTCACACACTCTAGGTTCAGACACCTCTGAAAAGTCCCAACTATAACTGCATGAGGCTTTGGGAGGACATCTAGACACAAACAATAACAAACATGAAGAGATCTTTCACCAAAGAGGAACTTAGATGGTAAGTAAACATAAGAAAAGATGTTGACCATCATTATCCACTAGGGAAATGCAAATAAAAAACACAGTGAATAATGTTACACATGTGTCAGAATGTCTTTTGAGTGATAAACACCAAATATTGTGAAGATGCAGAGAAACTGGATCAACCTACTCTGTTGGAGAAAAGGAATCCAGTAGACCACTTGGAAATTTCTTAAAAAGCTAAATAATGAAATATAAAATTACCATACAACCCTTATTTCCTTTCTGGGCACTTATCTCAGAGGATTAAAGTCTTAAATTCACACACACACACACACACACAAAAAAAAAAAAAAAACCTGTACATAAATGTGTGAGGTTGTGTATAAGAGCCCCAAACTGGAAAAAGCCAGATGTCCTTCAATAGATGAATCACTAGACAAACTGTGCTACATCTGTATTACAGAGTCCTACTCAGCAAAACGGCGCAACAACCCAGATGAATCTCCGGAGAATTATGCTGCCTTTAAAATGCCAGTTCCAAAAGTTCATACTGTAGGATTCCATTTACACAACATTCTTGAAATGACAAAATTGTAGAAATGAAGAGCAGATTAATGGCTGCCAGGAGTTAAGAAGGCAGAAGGTAGAGGGAAAGAGTGTGGCTCTAAAAAGGCAACACAAAGGGCCGAGGATGTAGCTCAGTGGTTCCGCCGCCTGCATCGCAAGCGCAAGGTCCCAAGTTTGAAGCGCAAGGTCCCAAGTTTGATCCGCAGTACCAAAAAAAAAAAAAAAGGCAACACAAGATGCCCTGTGGAGATATGTTGACTTCTCTGAGTCTATAACCTAACTCTGACACTGTGCTTCCTCTTGCAAGGTGTTACCATTGAGAGAAACTAGATACAAAGAATCCAGTAACTCTCTATACTATTTCTTATAAATGCACAGGAATTTACTATTATTTTACAATAAAAGGACATTATTTTAATCCTTAAAAATCAAGGTAACCAAATAGTTGATGATGGGAAACTTCCTCTTATAGGAGCAACCTAGCTAATGAATGTAAAAGGAGTGATAGAATTAGAATATAACCATTTTGCAGCCCTAATAAAAGTCTTATTATAAGATAAGTGGGAGAAACTGATCCACATCAGAAGATTGGCCTCGCTAACGATCTGAAAGGTTTGGACACCTCTCAGAATAAAGAAATGAAATGCATAGGCTACAAACTGTTAAAATATAGCTATCAAAACATTGTATGGTCCTGAGGAATGAACCCAGGGCCTCCGCACTGAGGTATGTCCCCAATCCTTTATGTTTTTACTCTGAGACCGAGTCTCACCAAGTCTCTAAGTTACCCAGGCCAGGCTCAAACTTGAGATTCTCCTGCCTCAGCCTCCCAGAGTTCTGGGATCAAAGTATTTTATACAAATAAATTTGCACCTGTTCGGCTTGGCCTCTCCCCTCTATCTCCTTGCCCTTTCCGGTCACTGTTAACCACTGCTCTATTCTCTGCTTCTATGAGATCAACTGTTTTAAACTCCACATATGAATGAAATCACATGGTACTTGACTGTGTCGGGCTTATTTTATTCAACATAATGTCTTCCAGATAGACCGACCCACCCATGTTATTGTGAGTGGTAGTTCTTTTTGTAGCTAAATAGTATTCCACTATGCATATATACCACATTTTCTTTCCCCATTCCTTCTATGGTCAACGATAATGCTTTGCATACTTCTAAATAGCTGCAAGTCTGGATTTTGAATATTCTCCCCACAAATAATAAATATTTGAGGTGATGTATATGCTAATTACCTCATGTACACACGTATCAAAGCATCACACAGTACTCCATAAATGTGTAAATTATTCTGTGCTAACTCAAATTTTTTAATAAAATACAAATTTGTGCCAATACATGTGTCTTTATTTACTTATTAAATAACAAGCAGAGGGTTAATAATTTTGAAGTGGACATGATCACAAATTCTAATTCAAGATATCTGCAATCGCTCTAATGGTTTGTGGAAATAGAGTGACAAAGTCATAGTACATACAAGATGCCGAGCAGCATGACAATGTAGCCTGTGGGAAATTCAATGGTGTTTGGAATGGAACCCAGTTCCTTCAACAAATTCCAAGAGAAAAAGAAGATTTGAGTGGGAAACTTGAATTTAAAAGCAATGTGCCGCCAGGTACAGGGATGCATACCTGTAATCCCAACACTCTGGGAGGCTGAGGCAGGAGAACCACAAATTCAAGTCTTACTTGGGCAATTTAGGAATTTATCAAGACCTTGTCTCAAAATAAAAAATTTTTAGGGGCAGGGATTTAGCTCAGTGTTTCTGCCACCTGCCTCATAAGCACAAGGACCTGAGTTTGATCACTGGTACCAAAAAAAAAAAGAGAATAAAAAATTTTTAAAAGGGCTGGGCACACACATAGCTCAGTGGGAAGTTTCTGGGTTCAATCCTCAGTACCAAAAGGAAAAAAAAAAACCAAATGAGCCAAGTCAACCAAATGCAATAAATAGACCTTAACTGGTTCTAACAATGACATAGTTTAAAAGAGAAAATAAAGATTATAAGATATGCAGGATATTTGAATATTGACAAAATTTAACAATATTAAGAAGTTTCTGTTCATTTTAAAGTGAGATAAAGCTATTGTGCATATGATTTCTTAAGAAGTCCTCATCTTTCAGAGATCCATTCTGAATTACTGATAGGTGAAATAACATGATAGCAGGAATTTGCTTCAAATAATCCAGGGGAGGGGTGGGCACCCAGGAAGTGAGAGATATGGGAGATGGAAGTTCTGTCTGTGGAGGTCCATTTTTCTGTCCAGACTACTGTGGTACATTTTTAAGTACGCCATACTAAAAAGGCAAAAATAAAGCTGTGATAAACATCATTGTATGGGATCCTTTGTTTTCTTCTAGGAGTATTTCCTGAAGATGATTCTTAAAAGTGGAGTTGTGGGATTAAAGGATGCGCATACTGTACAATTTTTTTTTGGTACCAGGAATCAAACTCAGGTCCTTGCGCTTGCACAGCAGGTGGTGAAACCACTGAGCTAAATCCCCGGCCCTGTACAATTTTTAAATGCGTTGCTCAAGTGAGCTGATGGAACAGGAAGAATAGTCACCGCTTCTGGCGGCTCCCAGTAGGGAGCTGAGGGCCTTTCAGAGTGAGCCTTCCCAGCTCTCCTGCACGCTGTCTACACTCGTCCTTCCACAGGACAAACCGGAGCCTCCAGACCCCAGCGCTCACTAGTCAAGCTGCCCTGGTCCTCCCACCTCTCTGCTGGATGAAAAATCGTTTATTCATCTAAACTCAGTGTCTGGGTGTGGACATCGTGTCTCTTTCTTCAATGCCATGTTGTTACACATGCCTGTAGTAAACTGCTGTGGTCACTGTCGTTTATTATTATGGCATAAATGCCTAGGAGGGTCTACCTAGGTCAGAAGAAAGTGGCCTTTGTGCAAGGGGTACTGGCTCTCACCTGTGATCCCAGCGATTAAGGAAGCTGAGGCAGGAGGTTGGCAAGTTTGAGGTCAGCCTGGGCAACTCAGAGAGACTGTGTCTCAAAAGCAGATAATTTTTTTAAAAGACAAAGAATGTCAGTGATAGAGCACTTGCATGGCATGAGTAAGGTCCTAGTTTCCTTCCTCAGTATTTCAGGGAGAGAGAGAGAGAAAGAGAGGGAGAGAGGAAGGAGAGGGAGAGGGAGGGAAGGGGGAGAGGGAGGAGAAGAGAGAAAGAGAAAAGGAGGGAGGGAGAGAGGAGGAGGAGGGAGAGAAAGGGAGGAAAGGGAGGGAAGGAAAGGAGGAAGGGAGGAAGAGAGGGAAGAAATGAAGGAGGGAGGGAGGGGGAGAGGGAGAAAAAAATGCAAGGAAAAAAAAGAAAAGAAAAGAGAACTTGATCCTCCTGGAAACTGTCTCCAGTTAGTCCAGTCAGCAACCACTGGGCTACTGCCTGCCTCTAACCAGATATCATCCAAGTTACAAACGCCAACCAATTTGGCGAGTTAGCATAAGGTCACTTTGCTGGTAACACGAGCATCTTTTCTTAATAGGAGGTCGAATGCTCTAATCTGATCAACTCTCAATTCCTTGAACTCCCTGGAAAAACAAGGCCTGGCCCTCAGCCTCCCATGGGAGAGGAAGTTTCCAGCCATCAACCCCTCCGCAGCAGAGATTCCCAGGGTGCGACCCCCACACCGAGGGTCAGGCCACCTGAAAGATGCCAGCTCACAGGCCCCGACCCAAATCTACAGCAGGAATCAGTCTCCAGTAGTGGAGGGGGGCATCGTGTGGCCGCCTGTTCAGATCCCTGACCTAGGTAGAACCATCCCATCTCTCAGCCTTAAAAACTAGGATGGATGATTCACAAGAGCCAAGATGTGGAAGCAACCCAAGTGTCTCTCAACAGATACATGGATAAAGAAAGTGTGGCAATGCACACCATGGAATACTATGCAGCCATAAAGAGCTAAAAACCGTATCATTTGCAATAGCACCTTTCATGAACCTGAGGGACATTACACTAAGCGAAAGAAACCAGACACAGAGTGACAAATTCTCATAATCTTATTTACATGCGGGATCCAAAAAAGTGAAAGTCAAAGGACCAGAGAGTAAAGTCGTGATTTGCCAGATGCTGGAGGATGGGCAAATTAGGAAAATGGTGGCCACAGGATACAAAACTTGAGATCCATTGTTCAAGATATCCATTTATATCATGATGACCATGGTTGATAACAATACACTGTGTGCTTAAAAATTAGTAAAAGAGTAGATTTAAAGTTTTCTCACCACACTGAAACAGTAGATATGGGAGGTAATGCATATGGTAATTAGCTTGATGCAAACTGGACAGGGTGCCACACACCCATAATCTCAGCACTCTGGGAGGCTGAGGCAGGAACATCATTTATTTGAGCTGAGCCTGGGTAACTTAGAAACTCAGAGAGACTCTGTTTCAAAATAAAGAGGGCTGGGGAGTGTAGCTCAAGACGAAGGCCTTGGGTTCAATCCACGGTACCATACCAAAAGAAAACTGTTTTAGCTTGATGTAGCCATTCACAGTGTTTACATGCAAGACATCATATTGTATATCATAAATAAAGACAATTTTTATTTGTCAATTAGAAGACAAAACAGAAAAACTGAGCTGGGACAGCAGTTGGAGATTTTTTTTTCCCCAGGAGACAACCATAAACAACTACTGAATGAACCCACAGTGGATGGATGGATGGATGGATGGATGGATGGATGGATGGATGGATGGATGAATGAATGACTTAAGTAACTGGCTAATTCATGAATGAACAAATGAGTTAATTCATTATCAAGTGAGGAAATTAGTAAGTGGGTTAACACATGAATATCTGTGAGGACAGACAGAGCTGGTTCTGTGCAGGGGGTGTGGGGACAACAGAGGACACCTACCAGCCTGCCTGCTGTCCTCCTGCCAACCCAGGCTGCATGAAGCCTTCGGAGGAGGCAGACTCCACATCCTGCGCCCACCTCCCCGTGGCCTCTTGGGGAAGGTGACCTGTGTACTCCAGGACAGGAGCACCCACAGCACCTCCAGACACAAAGTAAGTTTTGTGGCTCATCCACATTTTACAAGGAATGTTTGCATGCGTCCTGCACTTACAAATAAAATAATTATTTGCAGGGACGTGAAAGCCTTCAGCATGTGAAATAAAATGATCCAAGCTGCTGAGCCAGCTTGTCTTCCGGGTAAGCTGCCTGCCTTCGTGGGGTCTCCGCAATCAGAGATGTGTGTGCTTTGAAATGTGGAAGTCTCTTTCTTCCTCTTTTCTCTCCACTTCCTCCCCTTTCACCTTTCCTTCTTGGCCTCTGGAGTCCTTTTCCTGAAGAGGGTTTAGAGTCGCAGGAAGCCACTGAGAAGATGAAAGCTGACCACCGCCCCTACAATCCCCTCCCCTCTCCACTGGCCCTGTCCCTGCCACGACTCTGAAGGAGCCAGCCCTGCAGATCGTTGCCTGGCGATCAGAGGGCCCAGGACAAGCTGTGGTCCCCGGGCAGCTGCACAATGACCTCAGTGCTGGCGCAATGCTGTCCATCCTGGAAAGGGTGCTCTAACCTGATCCTCAGCTTCCTCAGGGTCCCCTGGGCAAGTGAGACCTCAGACTCAGGACTCAGGGCTCAGCTGGTAAAGAAAATGCCCTTTGCAGGACGTCGGGTTTGGGCCGCTGGCCACAGGCACACAGGAGCACAGCGCTCCACAGCAGTGAGGCCCAGCTTCTCAGCCACACACCAGCCCTTGGCTGTGGAGACTTTGCCATAGGAAACCCAGGAATGATTCACTTTCATTGTCAGTTCTTACGGTCCGAGTGGAAGCGGGTTCCCAGATGTTGGGCAGCCTTTCCCAAGGGTTTCTTGGTTCCTCTACTGGAACACCCCTCACAGCCGGGCATAGCTTCTGCGGGCTCTAAATCCCAGGAGAGGCAGGAAATGCCCAAGACTAGTGACTCTTGGAGTTTTATTTCTAGTGTACTGGCCGGAGCAGCACCACCTTCGAGCATTTTCTCATTCTGTGACCCTTGCTTGTCTCCCCACCTTAGAAGGCCAACAGGGTGGCAAAGCTCAGGTTGTCCTCAAGCCCTGAGAGTCACATGTCGTCTCGGCTGAGTTACCACCAGCCCTGGGGTCTGCCTTGCCTCCCGCCGGTCCTGCCTCCCCTTTCCTGGGACTCTCCAACTCCCTTCCTCTTCTCTCCGATGTTCTTCTTCAGGTCTCGGCATAAAATGGAATGATGCAGTGTTAACGCTTCAGCTACATTTATCTTTAAGAGCAGGATGTTGAGTGTAGTTTTAATGGTGAAAAAAGCCTTCCAAAGGATAACTTACTGAAACTCATTATGTACTATAAAGGCCACTATTTAAAGATTTGGTAATTTCAGTGATAATCTTTTTAAAGCAGATTTATAGCAGAAAATAGTTAGATTCTTTGACTTCAGTGATAATTTTCCATTTTGTAATTTAATACTCCTTTAGTTTATATTCGCACATTAAAAATATAGCATCTAAAAGTCCATCATTAAATACTTTTAATAAGTGCAATAAATAAGTTTTACAGTGTGCATAAATCTAAAAACAAAACCCAGCATAAATTGTTAATCTTACACTTTTTCTCATTAATTGCAATACATAAACATATGTTTTATACAAAGATATTTGCTACAAAATAAGTATAATAAATACAGTTTACCACGTGTATTAATCTTAATAGTTACAAGCTGTTAATCTTATATATTAGGTAATAATTTGCAATAAATAATTGTTTATTATCTTGATGTTTGCTTGTCTTGGGTTTTAGCAATATGCAATAAAGAAATGCAATTTTGAATAATTTGATTGTAAGACTGCTGGGAAAATACTGTATGTTATAATTAGCTAGGAGAAGATTCTGTTCACGAGAAGAGCCATAGAAAAGGGGTTCAATAACCCAAACATATGTTATTGAGTCCATAAATAATTTTAAAAGTTAAGTTCAGTTTCAAACAAAACAAGAATTTTGAAACTTAAATACAAATGCAATTAGTGAAACATTTCGCATTCTTGAGTGCTTTCGTCTGTTTATATCCAAAGGAGAGGAAGAAAACCGGAAGCCCCCGCTCTGAGCTGTGATAGGAACATGGCCATCCTGGAAGGAAGCGTGGATGCCCAGTCCCCAGACACCCTCGGCAGCCAGTGGCAGCCCCTCCAGAGCCACCCTCAGCTGCCACTTGTTAAACTGCACACACATGCTTCAGGGAGGGGTTGTCACCTTTTCTAAGCCTAATAGAAGCCACTAATCTTATATGTAAAGGTAATAATTTGTCATAAATAATTGTTCGTTATCTGGGCATTTGTTTGTCTTGAAATTCGGCGGTATGCAATAAAACTGTGCAATTTTGAGTAATTTTATTAAGGCTGCTGGGGAAATACACTGGATTATAATGAGCCGAGGGAGGGTCCTGTGGGCCAGAGACACTGCAGAACCACACCACTGTCTCCAGCAAAGATAAAGCAGGGACCCCTGCCCCAGGTACCATGGAGTCTTTATATAGTCACTCAAAGCCAGACAGAATCAGTTTACCTGGTCAGGTTTCTGGGGGAGGAAACCTTGCAGGGAAAAAAACAGCTCTGGCTAAACTGAGACCCAGTCCCTTTGTGAGACTGAGGTGGCCCCCAGGAAGCTCAGTCCTACACGTGGGTGCTGGGGGCACAGCTGCCAAGCAGGGTCTCAGCTGACACCCACCTGCAGGCCAGGTGGCACCAAAGACTCTCCTATCTGCCTGGGAAATGCAGCACAGAAGGGGTCACTTCCTCCACAGAGTGCCCAACCTTCTCACCATGTGGAGTCCCCTCCCTGCAGGCAGGGACAGTGGGACAGTTGCAGCCAGGAGAGGCTGCAGAGGGCCCCCGGCCACTGTCTTCATGGAATGGCAGGAGCATAAAGACCCACTTTCGGAAAGACTCCTCCAGCCAAGAATGGAAGGAAAGGAAGCAGAAAAAGAAAAAGGAGAAAGAAGAAAAAGAGAGAGGGAGGAGAAGGAAGTGGGAGAGAAGGAAAGAAGGAAGAAAGGATGAGGGAGGGAGACAAAGAACGAGAAGGGAGGGAAGGAAGGGGGAAGGAGAGGCACAGGGAGGGAAGGGAGGGGAAGAGGGAGAAGACAGAACACAGCTCTTCTCCATGGAGATAACAGCCACTCCCCACAACACAAGCACACACACTGATGTGCACCAAGAGCTGTGAGGTCTCCACATGGGCAATGTGTCCATGTTGCACGGCCTGTGGTGTTGTTAGCATCCCATTTTACCCATCTTCTGGTGTCAGGTGCACCTGTGGAGAAGTCCGGCTGTCCCTCCTTTCAGGTGGCCCCTTCCACGACTCCACTCAGGGCACAAGCCCCTGGCACCCCCTCCGCCCAGCCTCAGCATAACACAACTTCCAGCTTGCAAGGGGGGCTGTTCAGCAGGGAACTGAACCACTCTGGTTCCTGGAGGAAGTTCTTGCCTAGGGCTGGGCTTCAGGCAGACCTGGATCCGGTCCCCGAGAACAAGTTCTGGGAGCCTGAGGCCCAAGGGATCTGAAGACACAACAGGGTTTCCATCCTCTCCTCTGTCAAGGCAACCCCTCCCGCATCATCAGGCCTCAGACAGGGGCCCTGCTCTCAGGCAGGCCGGACAGGGACAGAAGCCTCCCTCATTTCCTGCCTCTCCCACAAAGCAGGGTCTCCTAAGAAGTCCTCGGCCCCTGGTTTCCCCTTCCTGGGCTGGGAGACAACAGGCACAGGAAGCAGCTGGGGTCTCAGCATTAGGAACTCGCTCCCCCCACTCACACTGGCCATAGCGTGACCTTGGTGAGGGCTCCCTCAAGGTCAAGAGGGTCCCCAGAGCCGGGCCCCCACCCTGGTGACTGAGGGCAGGATTGTCACTCAGCACAGCCCGGCCCAGACTCCTGGAGGTGGCTTTGGGAGCCTCTCAAATTCAAGAGGAAGAAAAGGGACCTGGAAAATCTGCGGCCCCAAGGTTACTGCCACACCGAAGCCCAGCACGATCAGCGTCTGAGAGCCGCTGCTCCCGGCAGATGGAAAGCGCCTTCTTCCTCACCGGAAGATGCAAGGAGCAATCGGAGTCCCTGGGCAGCGTCGGGGCAACTGCGGAAATCACGCAGCCAGATGAAGCTCATAAATTTCCCCTATGAACAATTGTTTTCATTTCCCTCCCATGCCACTAGATATTATAAGTGGAAAGCAAAACACAAGTAAATATGTTCATTCCACTCTTGTGATCAGTGATAAACGACAGGCTGCGGATGCTGACAAAGGTCAGCGGGCTGCGCGCGGCGGGTCTGCGAGCGGACACTGCCACCCTCCGGCCCCGCGCGGGACTGCACCGGCCGGCGCCGCCTGACTCCGTCTTACCCACCCAGGGGCTGCAGATTCATCTGCCCCCAACCCCACACCCACCCCGAAATGCTACCAGGCTCCAGTTAGGACATCGATGCCTGTAAATTGCAGAAAAATTTAAAAGTACAAAAAACTCAAATTAAAAATAACTATCATCCATAATCACCTCCGTCCCAAAGATAACCACTCGTAACATTTCAGTACATTTTTCCCCAGTCTGACTCCCCGTGCATTCTCTAATGGGTCTAGGCACCCTCTCACGGGCTCTACACACAGGAAACAAAGCTGTTGAAAGTGTCAAGCCCTGATCTTTGCATGTAGCATCTCAAGAAAGGTAATTTCCATAAATATCTCATCAGCATCTTTTTAAGGGCTGCATAATATTTCAATTTGGGACTATGATCAAAAGATAGTTAATCATCCCGCAAAGTTTTTCTTCATTTTGAGTGTTTCTAATGAATGCATCATGGTAGATCAAACTTTACCAAAAAATCTTATGAATAAGGGGCCAGGGATTTAACTCAGTGGTTTCGCCATCAGCTGCACAAGCGCAAGGACCTGAGTTCGATGCCCAGTACAAAAAGAAAAAAATCTTATGAATAAACTTTTGTTCACATTGTTTAAAATATCACTAAATGGAATTACTAAATGAAGGAGAATCAGCATAGTCATGGCTCAATAACATTGTTATTTAGATGTATAATATGTACATGAACACTATTACAAGAACTGATGGAAGAACTGAAAATAGTGCTCAAATGAATAATGACAGGCTACTGGCAACTGGACAGGAAGATTCTGTATTGTCAACATATCAATTCCCATGTATCCAATCTTTCAACTTAAGTGCAATTCCAATCAAAATTCCATCAAGACCTTTTAGATACTTTGTTACATTGATTCCAAATTTCCTTTTATTTATTTTTTTATTAGTACATGTTCGCAGTTCATAATCATTACATTTATCATGGGGAATTGGTACACATACATAACACATCTTAAGTCTTCTGTTTTACCCCTTACCCCCTCCCTCACTGATCTTTCCAACTCTTAAACAAATTTTATTTTATAAATATAAGTAATAAATTCCAAGAAATATTTTTGCTTTAAAAAGAAAGGGAAGAAAAAAGAAGAGATGGAAATTTGCTCAACCAGACTTTAAAATATATCAAAGAAAGCAATAATAATTAAAATAGTGAGTTACAAAATAGTGCAAGAATAGGCCCAAATAGACATCTATATTTTAATGCAAAGGCATTAAAATAGCAGATAAAAGAAACCAATCAAAAAAGATATAGGTGTAATCTGCCATTCATCCGAAAAACAAGTAAAATTAGTACACTACCTCATATCACTTATTTTTAAATTGATAGGATTTAAAATTTTTAAATTTAAGTGAAATGTAATGATATTATTTGCATCACTTTTAATAAGGAAGCTCTTTCTATGCCAATTCCAAAGGCAGAAACTGGAAATAAAAGATAGCTAGATTTGAGTTGTACAAATTAGAAGATTCATATGTGAAAAATATAGTTTTAAAATTGAAAAGCAAACCAAAAGCAGGAAAAAAATATTTTCCACACATAACTAAAAGAAGATTAATGCCCCTACTGTATCAAGCTTTCTTACAAATAAGAGACAAATATTTCAGTAAGAGAAAAAAATGGCATGAAGTCATGAACAGCAATTCACAAAAGAATAAATACAAGTGATAAATACTCATGAAATATGCTCAACTTTATTAGTAATCAAAAGATATGCAAATTAGGGCCAAGGAATTAGTTCAGTGGTTCCAGTGCCTGCCTTGCAAGCGCAAGGTCCCAAGTTCAATCCCCATACCAAAAAAAAAAAATTTTTACATCAAAAGATATGCAAATTTAAAAACAAATGAGAGATCACGTGTGTCACTCTATCGCTAAAGACAAAAACAATGACACAGAATGTTGCACAGAATGAGGAAATGAACCCTTTCGACACCACTGATGACAGGGCAAATTGAGTAACCTATATCAAGGATAATTTGGAAATCTTATCAAAAATCCTTAAAAATGAACGATCCAAAGATTCCACTTCCAAATGAATCAATCTCAGATGCATGTAAAGATTCAGCTGGGTGGCTGTTCATTGCTATGGAAAACAAATGAAATGTTCAACAAGCTAAGAATATGTATGCATATATATGTGATGGATAAATAGACATGTTGTTAAAATGTACTTGATAACAGTTAAAGATTTTTATAACATATCACTTTGTAACAAAAAGCAAGTTACAAGCAGTGTAACCTTTCCATGCACACAGAAAAAAAAGGACTGTAAGATATTCCTCCAAATAAGAATAATTGCAGATGAAATTACAAGTCATTTCTAATTTTTTTTTCCTGATTGGTATTTTTTTAACTTTTAACAATTTCCTATTAATGGTTAATGAGAAAAATAGCTCTTAGTGGTGTTTTCGAAGCATCCTACTGAGTCTGCCACCACCAGCAGAGCGGGGTCGTATTTGCTGTTCCTTCTTCATCCATCAGACCCTCTCGGAGCAAGGAACATTCTAGAAGCCTGGCGAGCGCTGTGAACTGGACAAAGCCCATCCTCATGAGTGCCTCCAAGGTTAGGGAGACAGGGAAGAAAAGTAAGAAGCAGCGATCGGGTGCTGTTCTGAGGCCTGCTGCAAAGTAGGGTTGGAGAAGGGAGCTCTCCTAGGAGACATTCAGGGAAGGTCACCTTGAGGAGGTGACACTGAGGAACCTGAGTGAGGGGAGGTGACCTGTAAGGAGCAGGAATAGGGTGAAGGTCCAAGGAGAGAATGAGCTGAGTGTGTGTGAGAAACGCCAAGGATACCTGTGCTGCTGGAAGGGACAGAGCAAAGGTGTGGTGTGGTGGGAGGCAGGGACAAAGCAAAGATGTGGGGAAGGAGTGGACACCTCCTGGGCCACCAGGGAGGGGATGGATTTTCTTCTGAGCATGATGGGAGCCATCAGAGGATTTTGTGCAGGGGAATGAAGTGCTCTGATGTCACCGTCCCAGCATGCCAGTAGCTCGAGGTTGAGAACAGAGTACAGTGGACAAGGAGAGCAGTGGAGAGGTCACCGCATGCGCTGGGCCTGGACCTGAGGGTCCAGGTTCGAGGAAACCTGGCAGCGCTGGCTGTGCACACTGGCTGATGTAGTCAGCACTACGAGTACACCATGAGGCAGAATCTTGATGCTTTTCTCCTTGAGCCCTGGGCAGCAGGGATGTCCAGACAACTATCAGTAGATCTGGACATTCCTGAGGGGCTGGCCATGTGCTGTGTCCTCCCTCGTGCCTCCCAAACCCCCAAAACATGGAGAGTTAGCAGCCAAAAGGAGAACATTCTGCTTAGTGATGATCGTCCTCACATGGCCACATGTGCACTCACAGAAGTCACATTTGTCTCTGGAAAATGGACCCCAGATGTTCCTGTGTCCACTCCCCCAGTTATAGAAGGGAGCATAAAATACGTGTAATCAAATACATTCTGTTCAGGATTAGGAAATGACTCGCAGATTTCCGAGGCTTGTTGCTCTTGGATTCCAATTCTTTATATGGAGAAGAAGAAAACTATGTTTTTCCTACTAAATAATGTTTAATCATTTGCCTTTTCCAGCTCCATATCCTCATTTACTCATGCACTGGGTCCTGTTTATGAAGAGACCTGTGCCTGCCCTATCCCTGTCACCTCTCTTGAGGAAGCTGCTTCTTTGTACTCATAAGGACCCTATGGGTCACTGGAGGACAGAGGAATAGAGCCAGACCCTGGGGTGCAGTCTAAGGTGCGTCCCGCGGCTTCCAGGGGCTGAGACCCTGGAGTCCACACCACTGTGAAAACATGTCAGGGATGAGTTTGAGACTTCTGTCATCCTCACCCAAATCAGGATCTGGCTGCTCTGTGTGTACGTAGAGGACCATGTGCTCAGGACAGTGGAACAAGACCAGTTGGGAGCCCATCCAGTGTGCTAATGACCAGGGCCACCCCCCGCTGAGCAGACCCAAAGGCACCAGAGAAGGAGGCACCTGTGTGACACAGGTAGCAGGGACTGCAGACCGCGGTCCTCTCAGCATCTATCTGTCCCGAGTAATGTATGTGATCAGAGAAGGAAATCCCCCAATGAGGACGCCGGGCACTATGCTACCTTCAAAACCATAGGGCCACTGGAAGTGACATCCAAAGCTGACCAAGGATATCTTAGTAGCAGCAATCTCTGAGGTCCCCGAGGTATTCATGGCCCAGTCCAGAGGCAGCATCACAAACCCAAGACAGCCACAGCATCAAGGCAAGTGGCTCTTCTGGTGTGACCACTCCGGCAAGGCAGCTTGTCTAAAGAAAGCAGTGAGGATGCACATCTGTGAGCACTGCTCCTCTGGACTTGAACTCCTTTGCTTCACCCTGGCACTGAGTGTGATGCTTAGCACAGCATAGGCACATAGCAAGTGTCTGTTACGTACAGCAAGGAACAGGGGAGGGAAGGATGTGTGGACACAATGTAGTGGCCACGCAGAAGTAACGCATTTCTGGGTAAAGCTGAGATCCTATCACTAAGGCCACACCGAGAATCAGCTATGGGAGAGAAGAAGGACATGCCCAGAGCCTGGATAGCTTCTACCTGCCAGGAAACACTCCCCAACTGCTGCCAAGGAGGATACAGTAGGAAGAAATGACACCACCCTGAGACAGCCTGCAGCATCGTTACCAGTAGGCTTGAAGTGAAGTCTTTGCTACCAGCTCACAGTCAGGTGACACTGGACCAAACCAGGTCTCTGTTGCCCCATAGGGAAGAGGGTGCTAATCACCCAGGCTCTAATGAAATATTGAGCACAGAGGGTCCCAGGAGCCGGGGGCTAGAGGCACCATGATGCCATGTTCAAGGAAGGCAGAGTTTGCTGCTGGCAAGAACAGGGGAGGGACCAGAAGCCTACTGCCTTGGCCGCATGAGACTGCACCTTCACCCTGGGCCTCCTGCCCCTCCTCTTGGGGCTCTGGAACCCCGAGGTGAGTGACATCCTCTGAGTGCACTGGTGTCAGCAGCTCTGCTGAGCCAAGGAGCGGCCACTGTGGGGTGGCAGTAAGACAGCTCATGGCTATGAGGACGAGGGCAGACGGCCCCCAGTTTAAGGGTCTACACAGAGTGATCTCCGTGTGCAGGAAAATTTGGCCTGTCAGACACCATGAGACGTCCTGCACCCTGGAGAGGAGCATTTCATCAGGGGTCGACATCACCGCCACCTCTGGGCATGGACGTGGTCTTCGGCAAGGGATGGAGGCAAAATAGTTAGGAGGCAGAGGACCGTTCCTAACCAACACAGACACAAGCTACTCACTTTGGGATTCCCCCATTAGATTCCTAACACATGCTCTGCCACGCCAACCCCACAGTCAGTGTGGGACATAGCAGGAAGGAAGGGATCCCCCACAATGACCCTCTTTCTCCCACCAGGCTGACACTCTAGGGACTGTCCGTGTCACCGCGCCCGTCACTAGGGAAAGCCCCTGAGTGGGTTGTGAAGAGGAAACAGAGGTGACACCCTGTGTAGGAGCCAGAGCTTCCCCAGATCACGGCTGCCTCCTACACCCCACTGGCATGTTGTGGGGCTGGCTGTCCCTGTCAAAGGTACCCCTCAGTCACCTTCACTGCACTCAGTCTCCCCAAAAAGAGACACTTTTTTTGTTGTTGTACTAGAATGGAGCCCAAGGTCTTCAAGGGCCACGTGTCCAGGCCTTTTTTAATTTTTCAGTTTGAGACAGGGTCTTGATCAGTTGGCCAGGTTGCATTTAAACTTGCAATCCCCCTGCCTCGGCCTCCCAGAGTGCTAGGATTACAGGCACATGTCACCACCCCCCAGTGGAGATGACACATTTTCAACCAAGGGTGCTGCTTCCCCTCAGGCTAGTCATTTAAGGGACCCAGAAAGAACCACACAGTTGGAATGGGCAGCTGTTTCCTGAGAGCCTGGCCCACTGCCAGCCTGCTCAGGGCTGAGGAGATCATCCAAACCAAAAGACAGAGGAAGCTCCAGGAAGTCTGGAGAACTAAGAAAAAAGACAGCAAGAAAATACTATACTGGAAGTGGCCAGTGTGGAATAAAATCCCTGCACCATGTGGCCCCCACAGAGCCCTGGGGAGCTGAGCAGAGGGTCACGTGGCTGGGCAGGCAGTGAATCAATCCTCTGGGAGCAGGGCTTAAACTTCCACAGTGTAGAACATGCCCTTTACCGAGTGAAGCTTCACATTCAAGGGTGCCCCCAGAGGGATCAGCATGTAGCACCTCCTGACCCAGCCTATGCCTGATGGCCTAGGGGAGAAGGCTGAACCTTCTGAGTGTCTCCTCAGAGAGGGACATGAGAACTGCAGAGCTGGAGCTTCTTCCACCCTGGGAACGCCGTGAGGAGTGCAGGCCTGGGACTATCCCCGAGTCCCTCCTGCAAAGCTGAGCCTGAGCCCTGCTTGTGTGCTCTGGCCTCTGGAAACCCAGCCAGAGGCACAGGAGACAGACATGGAGCTGCTTTGCAGGAAGCTGCAGGTAGCAGTAAAGGAGCGTTTTGGGCTCGGAGTAATAAGTTAATTATCCTGAAGGTCTAGGGTAGACTTTCACACTGCTCCCAAAGAAACTCAACAATCAAGGTGAATACAATCTTTTAAAGATCAAAATGAATGCATGTTTTAAAACTCATAATGAGTAAAATTATCAAAATATTAAATCAAGGCAGACTCAGACCATGCAAGGCACAATCTGGCTGTTTCATTCGCTGTGGCCCCGAGCACGCTGTCCCCCTTGCACTGATCACTGCTGTCATTAAATATTCACTGGGGCGTTGGCTGGATTAGTCTCTGACCCACAAGAGTGCGGGCAGTGTGCTTGGTGGCCTTTGAGCGCCTGGCCCTAGCTCAGAGCATGGCTCAAGGAAAAGAAGCACCAGAGCGAGCGTCAGGGCTGGAGGCAGACACCTCTCTAGGCTTCTGGCCCAGCCTGGAGACTCCTCACCAGCCTCCATCACTGCCACCTGCCAGCCCTTACCTTCCCACGGGCAAGGGCCAGACCTGGGTTCCAGTGACCCCGCGTTGCCATTTGTGAAAAGATGGATGACATGCCAAGCTGACAACGCAGTGGAGACTCACAGAACAATCAGGTCCAGCGACAGTGACAGACGGATTTCCCGTGGTTCTGTGACTGTTCTCCACACGCTCCAAGGGCCGTTGGGCAGTTGCAGGGTGTGTCCTGCTGTTCCACACACTTGGGTGTCTGGGCTTCCGCCCCTTGGGAGCCAGGTTGGATCCATTCCAAGACAGTTGTTCTCTGTCCATTTCTTCCCAGAGAGCACTTCTATTTTGAGGAAGTTTAATTTGGGGCCAGTCGGAATCACAGTGTATGGGTTTGCCTGAAACATGCTAAGATGCAGGCAGCTGCTAAATAAAAATCCCCAAATAGCCACACTCTATTTCTGCATTCTTATAAGTTCTTTGAAAGGAAAAAGAGAAAAAAAGAGATTAGGAAATACAGAATTTCTCCCTTTGCCACTTACCCTCCCAGGGGCAAGAGAAATAGGAAGAGGGCAAGGGCAGGTTGGGGGATCTCCACGGACAGCCCAGTCCAGCCCAGGCTCTGCCTCCTCTGCAGGTGGGCACTGCCCCTCCTCCATATGCTCCTGTCTTGTCCCCTGTGGTGTGCAGGAGAGGTGGCTGTGCTTTCCTGCCTCAGGGGAGGGCAGAAGGGAGAAGTATCCCAAGTCCTCACCATCTACTCCCCCAGCTCCTGGAAAGATGCACTGTGGCAAAGTGCCCACAAACAACCCCAGTGCCAGCAGGCCCAGCGTGGCAGGCTCTGGGGGACCCAGGCCAGACTGGAGACCACTTGGGCTCATTGTTAAGGGGATGAGGATGGAGGCGGTAGCAGCATGCTGTTTTGATTCTTTGTTAAAAACTCACAAGCCACAAAGGCTCTGGGTTTAATTCCTAGGACAGGAAAAAATAAATAAATAAACCTCACACCCCTGCCACTGAGGTCAGTCTCCCTTCTGGAATGGACATGAGGTGCTATGTTCCCCCCAGCAGCTCTGTAAATCCCCACATCACCTCCATATACAATTCAAAAGAGGCCTGCAAATTGCCACTGCTGCCAGGCTAAGCATTGGAAAGTTCTGCTTGACCTTTTATTAACATTTTTCTAAACCAATATGTTTGTTGGTTTTCTTTTTTTTTTTGCTACAAGCACCCTGAGGAATTATGAAAAATACTTTTTTCTGTAGTTTATCCCATATGCACTTAATAGGCTCACAAATATAATACCATTATAAAAAAGAAAAACTGCCAACTCTGCTAAAAAAATTGTCATAACACTAAATTATTATATAAATATAAAAGGAGTGTGTCTGTAAAATATTCACTCAATGAACATCCCAAGGTGACGGTTTTGCTATGTTGTTTTTATTCCTGAGAGATCCATAACACATTTGGATATGCCACATGTCACCACATGAATCAGGCAGTTAATGCATGTGCTTTTTAGAAGCAGGGATGTCTTCCCAATAGAATGTGCTATAAAAAAATGTGGAGATCTGGCTGCTTTGTCTGATAGGCATAATTTAATGTCTTGCTTATAATACTGCATCTTAAGGAAAAATATACACTGTCCTATGTAGTTATTTACAATATATTGCTAAGTCTATGCAAATATGTTTCCCGGAGCCCAGGATTATATAACAAAGGTCAACAATGTTTGAAATATTTTGAAGCAAATTCCCAATATGCTTAGTGTATGGTGCTAATGTCCAATATATGCACATATATCTTAATATATTTCTGTTATATTTCTGTTCATTGTTCTCTCCAAAGCTTCCCACAGAATGCTATTAGGGGAATGTTTTCTTCTGAAGAAAGCCAAACATTGCCTATTCATCTTGGAAAAATTTATTAAGGTGGCTAATTATGCGGTCCTTAATATTGCATTAGTATGGAGGTTGCTCAAAGCCAATGCAAAGAGAAAAAGATAGAGCCAGCTCAGTAATCCTGGAAGCAGAGATTCAACATCTGCAAAAACAAGTGCACACCTATGTGATCGTATTTTTCTGTGACAGATTTCCAAATCAGGCCATTATACTCAGACACTTGTAGGCCTGCGTACACACACATGCACACATACACAAGTGTTTGTACACACGTGGTATACACAAAACCAAAACTACAAACCACACATTCTACTTCTCCCTTCCAAATCCTGAAAATTTTGCCCTTATTTTACTGAGGGCAATTTTCTGATCATACGTGAGTTCTACTCAGATTACTAAACTTTGGCTAATTGCAAAAAAGATTGGAGGAAAAGGTTGTAAAACCCAGACCTTCAGTATCCAAGCCATGCCCAGGAAAGAAGGTGAAAGACAGGTTTGTATGTATCAAAGGTATCTGGAAGCTGAGTCTTCAGTCCTTCCCCCATTCGAAATCTCACTATTCTCTTCTCTTTCCCCAGTCACTAGGCTGGACAAGATTAAAGAAGACTACACACCCATTCAGACACAAAACAAGCAGCCGAGGTCATTACCAAAAGGGCAATTCCAGGAAAAGGCATTCACTCCCAGTGTGTGGACCAGCCTGGACTGGTCAGCTGGCTTCTCATTTCTATGCTGCTGTGATGCTGGAACTGTCACAAATGCTGGGCCACAGTGTCACTCTAGAGGTTCACTCTGCCATCTTTAGGCCACCCTGGTTTTTAGGGTCCTCAAAACTCCAAGGCAAAATCCTGCTGACCAGTATGGTTTTTAAGACACTGCCAAAATCACCCCCTTTCAAGGGCTAGGAAGTATGTCTAGGTGTGACTGAGGAACTAGTGCCATTAATTCAAACCTTTTTCCATGTTATTGGTTCAGCCCAACACAGACTGACTGAGGAGGGCTTTGAAAAGGACCAAAGCTGTGAAATAGGCTTTTCTCCAACTGATGCTTTGCAGCCCTGTTCCCACAGGAATGGAGGGTAACCATGGACACAAAGGCAGGTGTCCTGTTGAGAAGTCCAGCTCCCCTCTTCCTCCAGGAAGGAACATCATTACTGGACAGTGCTCCAGATGCCTTCCTTGCTTTCTCTGGCTTGGGGTTTCCTGAGCCCCAGGAATGACCGCCCCCCATCTGTGGGAAGAGGGGATGATGGAACAGTACACAGGTACACTGCACACAGCCCCTATTTCCTCCTAAACCACAAACCACTTCATAGAGCATTCCAGAAAATTTTGAAAAAGGGTTTTCATGAGAGCCAAGAGAGCTATGAGTATCTTTGTTCTCCCACTGGAAACTCAACGGTATATATAAGAGAGAGCAAATGTTAAATCATTTAAAGAGAGCTATTTTTCATAGTTTCCAGTACATAAATGTGTTTCAGTACATGTTATTGTAAAATAGTGTTTCTACTTATGTTCTTATACATCTGTTGTTGTGTTTACTCATCTCTAGTTCTGACTTTTAGAAATAGCAATAAATCTATTTTTTAATCCCCTGTCCTGATGACTGATTATTCATCGCTAAAAGGGATGGAGGGAAGTCCATGTGAGGAGTGATCCACCCTCCTGAACAAGCTCCACTTTTACAAGATAAACAGGGTCCAGGGAGATTCCTCTCCTGTCCTGGCTAGTTTATGCAAACTAAATAAGGAGTTGGTGGCAGCTCAAATAAATGTGAATTACCCTCCTGTGGAAAATCTAACCACTTGTTACAGTCAATTTCAGCAAGGAGGAGCCAACAGTGACATCTACAAAAACAATACAATTCATTTTTATACTGTGTCTCTAATACAAAGATCACAAATGGCTTTATGGAGAGTCAGTCATCACCAAGCTAAACCAAAGAAGATGGGAAGCCAAAAAGGCAGAGGAAGAAGGGAATAGAGTTGCTACTTCTAGACCCTGGCAAGAGCATAGGAGTTGCCAAAGCAAGGGTTTAACGAAGTGTGTGAGTCAGGAGAAGTTAGGCTTACTCTGCTGTCACAAACAACTGCAAAATTGTAGCAGTTTGACAGAGCAAATGTTACTCTCTTGCTCCCAAGAAACCAAACTCACAAGGGCAGCTGTCTGTCCTACATTCTCTGGGTCCCAATGGCCAGGTTGTACCGATCGTGTAGCTCCTGCATCTCACTGCAAGGCCTCTGTGATTGCCTGGGCAGAGGAAGTGAAAAAGAGCCATGGTTCGCCACACAATGGCCCTGGGAGCATCTCTTTGAACAGAGTAAGACATCACTTCCCTTTCTAAGAGATCTAAGCAATTTTGGAGAATAGAAGGAAATGTTTGGTGAACATCTCTGCCTCTGTCATGAGCAACAAATCATTCCACAGTGAGTCAATAATTGCATGGCCAAAGTGAAAAGGAAGACAATCCCCAAGCAAAATGCATAATAAAGGGCCTTCTAAGTATTTTTCCTAAATGCTTTGTGTTACATGTTTGTTCTCTTTGTCTACAACTAACTGCATTTTAACTGGCCTCCTCAAGCTATTTCCTCATCTCTAAAATGGGGCAACAATGTCAGTCTAACAGCTTACCTTCAAGATCCAAGACTGTGTTTTTGTAAATGCACATCCTCAGCGCAGAAATATGGGTTGGTGCGGATAATAACCACAGCTATCTGGTCAGCATCTCAGCATGCTGGGTCAGGGATGGTCTTGGTTCCAGGGCTAGAACTATAGTGCCCAGAGCAGTCACCCAAAGGTGAGGCCCACCAGTTCTATCATGTCCAGCTGATTGCTTTGGAGTCACTTCTGCTTTTAGTGCCTTTCAAATTTACATTTGCTTTAGCATATCTGCTGGTGATATAGACTTGCCTGTTTCATATCTACTAGATATCTACTTAGACCATTGGATAGAAATTTTTTAATGAATTCCAACTCTATCCCAGGATACTTTACAGCTGGAGTCCCTAGAATATTTGCACTTAGCACATGGCTCATCCTGTTTCTTTTCCTACATTCAAAGGTGAATTATAATGTATCTACGAGAGGGCCGCCACAGGGTCCAGTTATTTTTCTGTGGTGTAATGCTGATTTTCTTATTTGGGTCCTAGCTGTGTATTGGAAACTATTCTTTCTAAAGCTTCTTGATACCTTACCATCTCTGGGTCACAAGAGAAATGATGAGTTGCAAACAAACTGAAAGTTGATGAAAGGAAAAGAATGAGTTGGAACCTTTCTCAGGTTCACTTGGAGAGGTATTGCATGGCAGAGTGGAAGACTCTTGGCTCTGAAATTGAGTTCCAATCTCAACTCTGCCCTTTCCATCCTTGGCCATGAACAGATGGCATCTTCTCTTTGGGCCTCTCCTGGCAAGAGAAGACAGCAAAGCAAAGAGGTTGCAATAAGACAACACAGAAGGACTGTAGCTTGGTGCATACTGGGCATGTCAGTGAATTTTAATTCTTCTAAGTTTCAGTTTCCTAACTGTTTCAATTTAAGTCTCCCAAGTTTCAGGTGACACACTTGTTACTGGACACCCAGGGCAGGACTGTGCCCCAAAAAGTGCTGTATGCAAGTTGGAACAAGGTGTGCTTGTGACTTATCTCCACTTTATCACTTTCTGTTGATAAAATAGAGCCAGCTCCAGACATGAGGCTATAAGACACTCTTTGTGGTGTAAACTATGATCTCCAAAACATCTGACAACAAAGCTATCTGACTGTAGGTTTTCCTCCCCAATACTCCGAGTTAGAGCCTGGCTTTGTTCATTGCTGCCTCCTCCAACACTATGGTAAGTGACCTTAGGAACGGGATTAGAATCATTCCTGAAATCACTGCTCCATTCTCAACTATGTCGACCAATGCCCACTGTAGCTTTCTTAACCAGCTATTGGCTATTTCAATCAAATAACAAAAACACAAAGACAAAATAATTAGAAATGCTAATTTGTCACTGAAAATCTGGCAAGCAGAGCCCATATTTTGCAAGAAGTTTTAATATTATACTTTTGTTCTTTCCTAAACTAATTTAGCCTACTAATTTTCTATAATTACCTGAATGCTCTTAGCTTCCTCTGGTCAGCTGAATTCCGAGACACTTACATAACCAGCATTAAAAAGATGCATTTAGCAGCTTAGTGTTAGAGTAACAAAGCCTATAGAATCCGGAGGTTATTGTATTCTCCCAAAAGTACTTAAATAATAGCCTAAAATCTGAAGAATTACTTTAATACTTCAATAAAAATAACCCAATTCAAAACATTTTCAAGGAAACATAGTTCTTTGCTCTAGGCTACCGAGTAATGGCTGAGAGAAAGTATATAGCCTGTCACTTCTGATTAGAGGACTGTGCCTCTGTGCTTTGAATGAGGGGCATGTCTGGTAATAGGAAGTGCAGATATTAAAGTTAATAAAATAATGTGGAATACGATATATATGAAACTTGACCAAGTATAGCACAGAATATAACATACATTACCCTGTTCAGTCAACTCCTGTGGCCCAGCATCTAATGACAAGCTTAATTTCTGTTTCCAATGAGAGTACAGCTAAAAATACAATTTCCAGATTAGACAAATATTTTATCCGACTCCCTAACAAATGTAACCAAGAATGGCTGACACGTCTCCATAGATGCCCAGCGACCATGAGAGAGAATTATTAGGATTGCAAACTGCTCAGCCTGAAAAGTCCATGAAACGCCATCATCTTTGAGGTCATTATAAATAATTAGTTGCAAACATGGCAATGTTGAGGCTTCACAACTGGAAAGGGACAAGGGCAGATCCATTTCTCTCCTGCCCTCAGAGGCTTTCGGTTCCCTCTCGGCACAATTAGGCCTCCCCAAACAACTGGGCACAGAGGCCCCTGCACACCCATTATTGCCTCTTTAATCTAAAACCCCAACACCAACCATAATGGTTTTGTTTTTCAATACATTAACCTTCAACTTGTATTTTCACTATTAAATAACCAGCTTGAGAACCTCCTAGAATTTTTTTTCCCAGTCACCTACAGGAAACCATGCAGTACCCATGATGTGACCCTCTTAAGGGATTTAAAAGCAATTCAATGAGCTAATCTCAGTAAACCTAGAATTAAAGTTCTTGTTTCCATATTTCACTTTCAAAATATTTAGAACTTTGACAGATATGACATTATGTTTTCATTAAAACAGCTGATTTCAAAATGCTGCACTGTGCAGAAACGCCATAAACAGTTTATGATGAACTGCCACACTCTTAATTAAAACAATAAATCCACCACACAATATTTGCGCAGCCTCCAGTCTGACCTTTGCCTCTTGCTATCCACCACCAAGCCGCGGCTGCGTTCCCAACGCCAGACGTGGAAGGTTTTAAAACATGATCTGAAAGGCACTAAAGATAAAATAAGAGAAAACGTACCATTAGTCTTCGCAGTTATGATTAATTCAGTTCATATTTTACAATCTGGTTATGGAGTAAAACTGCAGACTTTACATCAAGTATTTGCCATTCACTATACCTAATGTATAAAAATGCTTGATATTTTAGAAAATGGCACTGAGCTAATTCACCACAACCCCATGAAGGACAGGAATTGAAATAATAAAAACAGAGAGTGATTCCCTATCCATCTGAAGTGACAAACGGAGCTCACTCATTGGACAGTCAGCTTCGGACAATAAATATATCGATTGCAGCAGCCCAACCTTGCCATGCCACTCACAGCTCTGTGCTGCTGGATTTCAGATTCAAATACTCCCTAAATTTCTCTCATCTGCTCCTAGATGTTAATTACTAAGCAGTAATGAAAAAAAAAAAATTGTTCCAATGGACCAGAATCAGCAGGCTAACCTTGGGTCCAACCAGCTCCAGAGCAAAAAACTATTCTGAATTGGGTCTTTAATGGACTCCTCAAAGAGAAGATAGTAGATCACTGGGGAAGCTCATGCTGCAGCTTCTCCCTGGGTGGCTGGACAACAGCATCTGGATTCCGGGAGAAAATGACCCAGCTGGGGTTGGAGCAGAGACTTGTATCAGGAAGGGGAGGGAATGTCCAGTCTCCTTAGTGGGTATGGAGACTAACATCGTAGTACCTGCAGCAGGGTGACCTCCAGCCACCTCCACATTACCTGACATGAGCCTCTGTCTCTGATTCCTTCTTCTGCACCCCCCTCTGTCCTTCTTCCATCCTTCTGCACCAATCCTCTGTCCTTCAAACCCTCCCCACCACTGAAACCCATTCCACATCCACATGACAATCACACGCTCAACTGTATGTGGACACGAGCAGAGCTGGATAGAGCACATGGACATAAACACAGCAAAGTCTTTGAGACTGAAGGACCAGAAGGTGACAGTGAGCTGGCCCCGCACTGCAGATCTTTGTCCAAGTTATGATTAAAGCCATTCAGAGTTCTAGAAAGAGAGAGGAGAGGGAAGCAATCCTGGCCAACAAGGACATGTGAGCTCTCAGTGGAGGACCTAGGTCCACTCTGCCCACTCAGAGAGGAGTGGAACCCCCGGTGGGCTACCTCCCACTGTGAGGACAAGACTCCCACCTTAGCTTACATAGTTCTCATCTTCACACACCTCCAAAGCCTCATCAGGTCTAATCTCCTCTCCAGGCACCTGAGTTCCCGCCAATGGCTCCTCTCAGCCACCTAGCATATGGATGTACAGCTCTCACCCAACCCCTCAAGGGCACCAATGCTACTCACTCCTGGGCATGGGGTCCCCCAAGGTGGTCTCCAGGGAGGGATGCTAGGCTGAGCTCTCAGGGCCTCTTTCCCATGTGGGCCCATGCATGTCTCAACCCTTATTTGGTTGGGGGAATCTGTCCCATGCATCCTAGCAGAGGAAGAGTCCTGCAGGAAGGCTGGACTCTGAGGTTCTTAAGCAGCATGCAGGGTGCCTGTGCCCACCCAGCCCTGCCCCAGGGCCACCATGGTCCTCTGCAGAAACTGTCACTCAGTGTTTTCATCCTTTGGATCAAGGATGAGAGTCAGGACAGGCCCTGTGTATCTCTCCATCTTCACAAAAGAGCAGAATGCCCTACAGGACTCAAGTCCTCTGCTTTCAACCAGCCACTCTCATACTTGGACACTTGGACCAGGAGGAGTAGCCCAGACAATGGGCACCCGGCTCCCTCCACTGGCCATGCCCCACACCAGCGTTTTGTGTAGCCCACCCTGGTTGACAAAGGTCACAGTGCTTGTGTCTTTGTGGTCACATTTGGCCCCACCATCTTGTTGTTTGTTGTTGTTGTTGTTGTTGTTGTTGTTTTCTTGGTACAGGGGAATGAACTCAGGACCCCCATCATCTTGTGAACACTATTTTTTTTTTTAGAAAACTGAGGGCCTAGAGGAATAAAATCTCCATTCTGAAGTCGTCTGGCTAGTGGTGGCACCACAGAACGCAAATCATTACCCTCTGCTTTGGAAGCTAGTGCACCTTTGTGGCAGCACTTTGCTATCATAACAGGCACCACCTCCTCTGGGAAGACTGTCTGTCTGTCACAGGGTTTCACTATGCAATTTAGACTGTATTTGAACTCACTATGTAGCTCAAGGTGGCCTCACACTCAGAATCCTCCAGCCTGCTAGCACTGGGACTATAGGTGTGTACCACCACACCCAGCTTTGAGCAGACTCTTGAGTTTCTCAAACCAAGAACCATAGATGTATATATTCTCAGGGGGTTACAACTCATCTGCTAATTTTTAATGTATCAAGAGTTCTCACGTCATGAAAACCTATCTAAAAGATTCAGTGAGTTGGGCACATGCCAGGTATTTAAGAGTAGTCTGGGCAACATAGCAAGACCCAGTCTTAAATTTAAAAAAAAAAGTTAAAGACAGAGTGAATATAAAATCTAGAGCACCTGGGTATCTGATCATTGTGTGATTTTCATGCCAAGTTTGTGTTTTCCATCATGAGAGCGGCAAAATTCACTCTTCTCATGAGGGACGAAAGTGGGCAGAATATGCAACCAATGCACGAAGGCTGAGGAAATATCACATGGTGCTATGGAATTCTGTTCATGGACCTACAAGACCTGGTTCACAGCAACCTCAGGATGAGGATACAATGGCATATTCTCCAAAAGACTGGCCTGGGATATATGAGGGTGTGATCAAAATATATGGGGAATGTTTAAATTCTTTAAAATTTATTACAGTAAATGACACATTGCCATTAATCCTCTTCAAAATACTCACCCTCATTTCAAACACACTTCTCCCATCATTCTTGCCAATTTCTGAAGCAATTCTGGAAGTCTTCTTTCATAAGTGTCTTTAAAGTTGTATTAAAAATATATAATGAATGCTGCTGCTGGGTGCTATTCAAAGGAAAGGCAGGTTTAGAAAAACTTTATGGAGTGTCCTTGTCCACCTTATTCACTGGATCTGGCACCATGTGATTTCTGGCACTTCCCCAAAGTCAAAATGTCCATGAAAGGGAAATATTTTGAATTGATTCAGGATATTGTGGCAGCCACAAGAGCATAACCAAAAACACTCACAAAAGAGGACTTCCAGAACTGCTTCCAAGAGTGATAAGATAAGTGTGTTCAAAGAGAGGAGGGGTATTTTAGCAGGATTAATGGCTATGTGTCTTTTACTGTCATAATTTTTTAATTTAAACATTCACCACAGTTTTTAATCACACCTCATATAACACATCTATACTCTCCTCCAATTTTTTCCCATTGTGTGGACTTTCAGGACATGCAGGACCCACCAACGACACCCAGAACATTCTCTTTCTGGTCTCTCTCATCCTCTCAGTTTCTTGCCATCCCTATGGTCTCCCTCTGGATGCACGCCCCAGACAAGGGTCAAATCTTTTAGAGCCAGTATGGAGATTTTTAGACACGTCAAATTCTTTATGCTCTGCCAGTGACTTTATCTAGATAATCTCGACAGCACTCATAGCATAACTTTATGTGCTGATAAATTATCTTCCCTTTATTATTGGCTCTTCAGCAAGGAATGAGAGAGGTAAAGAAAGAAGAGGGCGAGGAAAGACAACATCCCTCTCCTGCCACCACTGATAGTAACAAGAGAACAAAGAAATGAAAGAATTGAGTCAGCCTTCCCCAACTTGACCCCTAAGAAATGTAATCGCACCAATCTGGAGAGAACCTGGGATGTATTTGTAAGTTCTGGATTCGTGCTGTATGTCGTGACTAAGTTTCAGCAAAATAACATCATCCTTTCCATTAAACGAATGATGCTATTTTAAATTGTATTGGTTTTATAATTTTGTTTGTGTTTAATTTGCAAATGTGGCTTGGTTTTATAGTTGTATAAAGGCTATAAAAAAGGAGCTTAAATTTACTTTTGTATGATCTGCAGTCAGGAATGTTACTATCTTCTTTATTGAGTGGTTATGAGGATTTAATGAAATAATGCAGGGGAAAGTGCTAACACAGTGCCAGGCACATGGGAAGAACTCAATAAATGTTATTGAACTTTGATATCATTTTATACTAATAAAACAAAAATAATTTAAATTATTATTGAGGATTTGCAATATTTTTTTCTTAATAAACAACGTTAATCAAGATACTGGAATACTGGGTGAGCCATTGGGTCTTCTGGAGCCCCAGGGAGGGGAGAAGTTTTTGACTTCTCCTAGAGAGAAGTATCCTTTAACTCTTGAATGCCCACTACACATTGGGACCACATGGAAAGTGCAAGAGAATGGAAAGAGATGATAAAAGCAAGTTGGGTGAGGCAGGAGCTTTCTCACTGCTTCTCATTGCTTAGACATGGCTGGAACTCCTTTTCTGGGAACTGATGAACCTTTACATTCAAAACTAGACTTACCCTGAACTGCTCTCAGCCTGGAGATATTATTAGGAGAACACATCTCCTGGAGTATTGGGATAGGAAAGCAGGGTTTTCATCTCCACCAGCCAGAAACTCTACCTCTATTTCCCATCCCCACATTCCAGATTAAATATTACCCATCTTCCCAGATACTTCACATGGGCAGAAAACAGTTAGATGGACTTGCAGCTGGTGTGGAAATCTCCCCAGGCTGGTGGTTGGTGGATTATTATTACCGTTTTCCACTCTCCCCTTCCTGGTTAATGTAACAGATTATACGTTGGAGGGCTAACACCCCAAAGGATGCAATCTTCAGAGTGGAGGACTAGAATCTGCAGGAGCCAGGGCAGAATCTGGCTCCATGAAGAGCTCACTACACTCAACCATGGACTTGCCATGCACTGAAGGCTTTGAAAGAAGCAGAAGGAGGGAGAAATGGAGATGAGAGCAGAGGGGCACTGGAAGAAAGTGGCGATCGCTAAGGGACAGCTAGGCTCCCACTTTCCCCTGACTCCATCCTACCTCCCCTCCTGCCAGGGGAATCTTTAGTTTCAGAGTGAAGGGAGTGAAAGTTGAAAGTCTTTTCCCTTATTTTGGATGTCTTCTAAATCTTTTGTTTATGTCTTCTTTTCTGAGCTAAATTGCTCCCTATCACTGCCAGATAAATTCATATGTTGAAATCCTACCCCTGACACCTCATACTATGACTCTATTTGGAGACAGCATCTTTAGAGGGGTAATTAGGCTGAAATGAGGTCACTAGAATGGGTCTTAATCCAGTATGACTGGTCTCCTTAAAAGGAAAGGCTGAGACACAGACGCAGGGAGAAGACAGCCATCTACCAGCCAAGGAGGAAGGTCTCAAAGGAAACCAGCCTGTCAACCCCTTGATCTCAGACTTCCAGCCTCTAGAAATATGAGAAAATAAATTTCTGTGATAAGCTGCCCTGACTGTGGCACTTGGTTATGGTAGCCCTAGCAGACAAATGCGCCTTTGAACACCAAAAGCCAAGAGCTAACTGATCTGCACTTCCCTGTGGTCAGCAGTGCCATGCCTTCTACCGGGCCAGTCTGTGAGGAAGGTGGAGAAATGATGAATGAGAGAGTTTCAGCCCATGTGGCAGCCTCCTTCCCCCACTTTGGGCTTTCCCGCCAGGCCTCCAGGCCCCCGACCTGTACCACCTTTTGTCCTCCTGAGACCTCCACTCAGGGCTGCAAGGGGGACCAGGGGCAGCACGCACACCTCTGTACCACGTTGCACACTCCCAAGTTGGAAGTTGACATTTTCCCACTGTAGCTGTACTACTGACTGGCGCCCTGGTGGGTGTGAACGCCAGTCTCCAGAGCCCCCGAGCAGCCTGCCATGACCCCACTACTGCCACCCTTCCCTGGACCACCTGGCTTCATGACTGCTGCTCCACAGCTGAACCCAGCTCTTGGGGGCAGGGGGACTAGCAGCACCAGCAGGAGAGCAGCCCGGCTTTACAAGGGGACAAACAGACCATTTCATTTCCCAAAATAGCCTTCCAGGAGCACTCCCATACGAGGCCATAAAAGAAGGTTTAGAACCAAGAACTTTTAGAGGGGTTTTTATCTCTGTGCGTGTCTATTGAGTTTTATGCCCCTTCAGGGCATCCGTCGACTGTGGGCAGAATAGGAAAAGGCCTTTCATTAAATGCAGGAAGGAAGGAACGGCCAGAAATGAGTTGGACTCTTCCCACTCTGGTTTTAAGGTACTGGTTCTTAAGCAGTTTTTAAAATACGAAACTGTAGATCAGGCAGCAAACTGAACGGCGGCGCCCCCTGGTGGTTGATAGTGATCTGAGTCATAGCCAGAGGCCCAGCCAGAGCCTGAAGCCCCAGACTCTGCCCAAAGGCCCCTGAGGGACGCACACGCGCGCGCACACACACACACACACACACAGACAAGGTTGTTGCCAGCCTCTGAGGATCAGGGTCACCCACAGGGGCCCAAAAAACAAGCTTCTCCTTACATTGGACCTTTCCTCCCCAGCCTCCGGGCCTGATGGCCGATTCCACTGTAGTCCCTCCTGTCACTCTTCACTTTGACTCTCGTCCTTGCCTTATGCTCACAAGTGCCTCTTTTAGCAAAGGCACTGCACTGAGCACACATGAACAAAGCCCCCCCAGGCACAAAACCCCAGATGTTGGTTTTCCCCGGGGCGGGTCCTGACTGTGGTGGGCAGGTGAGGCGTGCCTCTCCTGAGAGAGACATCCAGCGGAACCCGCCCATACCTCCCTGCCTGCCAGCCACACCTCTGATGCCCCAGAAGATGTGGGAGGGAGCAGAGGGGTAGCAGTTCCAGGACACATGCCAGGAGGCCCCCCAACCTGCCATCTGTGCATTAAAGCCACACTGTGAACCTCCAGGCCACAGGAGTAGACACAAGGCAGAGCTTAAAGAGGCAGAGGCAGGTCGAGGGGTCTTGCTCCATATGCAGGCCATACCACCAGCATCTGTGACAGCACATAGAACAGGTGCTTCTGGAAACACAGCTTGAGAATTCTGACTCCAGCTGCTGCCTGACTCATTCAGTTGATCCAAACTTCAGCTTCCTCATCTGTATAATGGGAGACCATCGCAGAGGGTGTTTCACAGGACTGTTGTAAGAGCAAACTGTTCACTATGGAGACCACTGAGCAACATGCCTGGCCTGTGATGTGGCTCTAAATGTTAACCAGCATCTTTACCAGCATCATCCTGCCTGTTCCTTCCTCACAGACAGTGCGTAACCAAGCCAACAGCTCAGAAACCCACAAAGGGCCCGAATTTTCTCAAGAACCAAACAATCTACATTTTCCCACCAGCCCTGGGAGGAGGAAGCAAAAGCACTGGTCTGGGATAGCTTGCACACCCCTACCACAGGATCCTAGCGGCATCAGGCCCCAGGCCTGGCTGGCCCCCATCTGTCTGCAAGACTTATCAGGTTCTTTCTCCCGCTCTGAGGTCCCTGCTGTCCAGCTTCACTGTCACATAATCATGGAGGCCAAGACAGCCAGAGCTGAGCTCGAGGAATAGTTCCAGCCGGTGTAGAAAGGACCTTGGTGTCCCCAAGCTTTTTCCATCTCAAGGTACAAAACTTCTCTGGAGACCCCTTGGCTCTGCGATGAAGGCAGGTCACTGCCAGAATAGCACCCACACCCTTCCCCAAGCCCCGTATCCAGAGCGCCCAGCAAACACAGGTTGTAACTTTTAAAGTATGAAAATCAGGAAACAGAACGTTGCTAATTCTCACGGCAGCATTAACTCATTCGCTTGCACATATGGGGTATTTGGATCCCAGTAGGTCTTCTATATATATAACTTATTATACAGTAGGTGCAACTTGGGAGAATTAATGTTGCTATAGGAACATTCGGATCAAGGCTGGCTTCCAGAGGGAAGAGAGAAAAAATAAGTTTTCCTCCTCAGTGCACTTCTCTGTTTTGAGTTGCAAAGAGGAAGAAGCAATGTAATCTAGTCAAATGAGGCAAGGAGGGGCTTCCCCTAGTGGTTTGGGGAAGGTGAGAATTCCTGGAAACCACTCACTAGGGAAAGAAGACAGAAGCTCAAAGCCTGAACCAGATGCCTGTGTGGCAGAGAGGCCCAGAGAAGAGACTGTGGGTGGGGGTGGTCAGGAGCCAAAGATGGAGCCTTGCCTGGGCCAGGCTGAAAGCCCCCTAAACTCTAAATGCCCTGTGTTCACTTCCCCAAACCCACACTCTGTGTCTTAGTCCCCGAATGTTTCATCCTTCCCAGGGACAAGGTAAAGACAAAGAGGAAATCAAGGGGGAGTTAGTCATCCACACTGGTTCCTGGGGAGACACGCCACAGGGACCCATCTCAGGCCAAAGAGCTGGAGCAGAAAATGGGTTGGAAGTTTGCTCCAACCTTGGTGTGCCTAACAGCTCTCCTATATACAACAGTGACCCTGTGTCCACCCATGAATCCCCCATTTAAACCAAACTATTTATTAATAATCCAAACATTTGGCTCACCCATTAGTTTTCCTGATTAATAAATGTGGATATCCATGGAATTCTCCATGTGGTCCAAAATGCATAAGCCTACTGTCTCCTTTTGGGAAAGCAGGGCTCCTGTATCTCCCATCTCACTCTCTTTCTTGGGACACCTGGGGACCCTAACAGGCCACAGATGCTGAGATGGCCATAGCACAATCAGACATCCTGCCCACGATGAGGGAAGCCCCATAACACCCAAGACACACGCCCCAGGTGGACTAAATCACACAGGCAGCTGCATCAGCTCTTACTGGCAGCCTTCAAATGTAGCCATGTGCCAGGTATGAAGAGATGGCTCAGAAAAAGCTCACTAAAAGAATGGATAGGGATAGTGAGCCCAAGATGGATGCAAAGCCAACAGGTTCAAAGGAGAGAAGAAAGATTAGCATTCCTAACATTATTCTCCAACTCAGCATTCAACAGATGCCCACTTTGTACCAGGTGCTCTATCATGCCCAAGGGGATATGAAGATAAGTAAGATGTTACCTCTGTCCTCAACATGCTCACAGTCCACCTAGAGGAGGAAGAAGGAGAGGCATGGGAATAAATCACCAAGGATGGTGTATGACTCTGGCGTCCCCATGAACCAAGCTGAGGTATGTCCAGAATAGGCACCTGCATGCGTCTATGGGATGAACAACAAGATGGCAGAGGGCAGGGACCTGCCCAAGGGGCGTGGGAAGCATCAGAAGAAGCACAGCCTTAGAGGATATTAATTCTGCATCACCCCGCAGGCTGTGGCCCACACGCCCACTCTCAAGGCCACCAGATGGCCAAAGCCTCCCTCGCCATTAGGTATTTCTGACACGTTCCAAATACTGTGACAGGGAAAGGGGCTGCTGCTCCCCAGAGCTGTTGTTTTGCATTTCATTTGAAGCTGTGTCTACTTTTAAAAACATATATAATAGTGAAATGGAATATCTAAGTGCTTCCCAGACCACTCAGCGATCTGCAGTGTGCTGCGCATCCTAACCACTTGGAGGGCTGAGCCCTATGCAGGGAGGGCATTAGCATTCCCCCTTCACCCCTCAGATCTCCTACACGGTTAAAGTAAAGGTGCATCTGTCACATCCTTGAGCCAACAATTTGCCAAATTTCATATGACAGACCAGCAAGGGAGAACCCGAGCCTAATATACTCATAGATATTGGTTATTTTCAGATAAGGACAGGCAGGTGCTTAAGGGTTATCTGTTTGTTTAGTCATCAAAAGTCCAATGGGCCCCCTGGGCATCTCTGAGCGAGACCCTTTTCTCCATCCAGCACATTATCACTCTGCTCTGTGTCAGAAATTTTTCTCTTTGTTCCTTTCGCTCACTTTAACTCAAGTGTGGTGTTTTTAATTCTGTCTGTGGCATGATTTTGAAACTAAGGAGTTTGTGCACCGACAGCTGGTGTTACAACTGGCCTATTCCCTTCCGCCCCCACAAAGAGGCAACTTGGTGGGTGCGCAGCCTCAATGGAACTCCTGCAGGTCCCCAACATCCATCTCCTCCACATGGGGGTAAGGGGGCGCTGCCAAAGCATGGAGAGTTGGCCTGGAGCTGGCAGAGGCCAGGTACAGGACAGAAAGCACCCATGAAACCTTATCCTCCACTTCCCAATACACCTTTCCAGGACACAGTCCAGATCTTCAATATACCTTCACGCACACCTTACAGGTCAGGCCACGGGCTCCAGCTAAATGTCGTCCAGTGCGTGTGTCCCATGAGTATCAAAAATGAGAATTCTGAGCACATGAGATACACTTGGAAAGGCCTGTTTCTCTTATTCTTTTTTTTTGCTTGTCCTTTTGTCTCCCCACAGGCAGGACCACTATTAGCCTGACCCCCTAGATAAGGGAGGGGAAGGGATTTCCCAAGCAATGGGCATTTCCAAATTCTTGCACAGACCAAGGTATGAAGAAATAGGTCGGAAACACAGAAGCAAATCTGGAAAGGCAATGCCACAGAGACTGATTTTATGGCACACTGAAATAATCATGTACACTTCCTGATGCTTATGCCCGCCATACCTCAGGCCTCTGGCAACCCTAGGCATTACCTGTCATATCTGATGGTGTCATGATTATTTTCTCCCTGAGGCATTTGTATCTCTCTAATTTAGGCCAGTTTTTGAAACCAAGCATGTTTCACGTATCCTAGACATAAAATGGAAATCTTGAAAATGATATTTTTCCAGTGTTGGGGAACTGAACCCAGAGCTTTGAGCATGCCAGGCAAGTGCCTTGACTCTTAGCTACACCCACAGCCCCTTGAAAAGGATTTTTAAGTGAAAAGTATTCCAGACCTCAATCTGTAAATAAATCAACCACTAATCTAGGTATCTAATTCCTTATTCATATGCACGCAGAATTGATATTTCTGTGTAAGAAAAAGTATGACGTTATTCTTTTTGTAAAGTTCAGTAAATTGTTCACAAAGGCCTTCATCCAATGAAACTTTTCCTTGGTGCCTATTGCTCTAGGGATAACACTTCAGCTCCCACCAAAATCTCCAGAGCCTGCCGCTGGCTGTGCATCCCATCAGCGCCTGTGCCCCATCCCACCCAGCTTTCCCACACCTCATCCATGCCAAGTTCTCCTGCCTCTCTTGGTGGTCTTTGCATCCACTCCCCTTTCACTGTTCGGCCAGCTCTTCTTCATTCTTCTCATTCAACATAAACAATGCTCCTTCAGGCCTTTTTAGACGCTGCCATAATTTGGATCCTAAATGTTCCTGAAGGGCCATGTGTTGAGGGTTTTGTCCCCAGGTTGGTGCCATCGCCATCGGGAGATAGTACAACCTTTAACAGGTGGGGCCCAGTGGGAGGTCTTAAGTCATTGGGGGCACTGCCCTTAAAGGGATATTGGCCCTTCTCTCTCTCATCGTGACCATGAGGTGAATGGCTTTGCCACCTATGCCTGCTCCTTTTCTGGAGAGCATTTTTCTCCACTGCAATTATATAAGTGAAATTATGTCTTTATTCTCTGTCTAAGTCCATACAGGCAAGAATTGCACATTTTCTCACCATGGCCTCTCCCATCCAAAATAAATCCCTTGCACTTAGTGAGAAATATGTATTTTTAAGAGGACTTTGGTTCTCATTACTGTTTAAAAGTCAAGTTTAAAAGTTTGGTTTAAAAGTCAAGTGGATGACATTGACAAATTTGGCCTCACCAAAATTAAAAACTTTGCTCTGCAAACTCCTTCTGAAGAAAATAGATAAGCTATGGATCAGGAGAAAATAGTTGCAAACCACACAGACCACAGAGGCCTAATATCTGGAATATATAAAGAGTTCTCAAAACTCAACAGTGGAAAAAAAAAAAAGCAATTAGAAAGTAAGTAAAAGGCCAGGGATTTAGCTCAGTGGTTTCGCCGCCTGCTGCGCAAGCGCAAGGACCCGAGTTCGACCCCCGGTACCAAAACAAAAAAAAAAATTAGAAAGTGAGCAAAAAACAAAAACTCACAGACACCTCATGGACAAGAATGTACAAATGACAAATCATTGTACGAAAAGTAAAGTAGATCTTGCCATAAGCTTTGAAAAGTTTATATCTTTATAGCCAGAGAATCTACTTCCACAGATTTCTCTGAAGGAAATAGAAATGTGCAAAAGATTTCAGGATGCAGAATGTCAGTTGCAGCATTATTTACTTATGGTATTGAACCTTCTAAATCTACAACTATCAGGCACTGGTTGAGCAAATTGGGTTTCAGCCAAAAGTACCCAGAATTAAACTCCTTGGGGCAAGCATTTTTGTTTGGGCACCGGTGCATCCCAAATGCCTACAATGTACTTTAATAAATATTATCAGATTGATTTGAATTGAATGATCAAATACTGGGCTCCACAAAAAAATCATGACATGGGGAAATGTTCACAGTTCAAGTGAAAAACAAGGAACAGATCTTAAAGTTATATGTACATTGTAACCACAGTTTTGTTTAAAGGAGAAGAAATGTATGTATTATTGCATATTAAAGGACTAATGCAAAATAAACCAAGACATTAGCAATGGTTATCTCTAATGGATGAGATCTTAGAGCATTCTATATCCTTCTTTCATTTTCTTTATTGTGCGTGTGCGGTGTGCAGGTGGATGTGTGTGTGTGTTCTATTATTTCAAATTTTACACAAAGAATATTCCTTTTACAAACAAAAAATACACTTTAGTTATGGTGGGGTGTTTTGTTTATTTCTATTTTGGGTTTGTTTTGTTTTGTTTTGTTTTTGAGGTAATGGGGATTGTCCGTCCCTAGGGCCTTCACATTGAGCTATATCTATAGCTCTTTTTTTTAAATTTTTTTATTTTGAGACAGAGTCTCTCTTTGTTACTAAGTTGCTGAGGCTGGGCTAGAGCTTGTTATCCTCCTGCCTCAGCCTCCCAGAATGCTGGAATTACAGGCATGCTCCCAGCTAGAACAAAGGTATTTTTAATGTACCCATAATAATTGTTCATAATTACAGATCTCAGTTTGATACTTAAGAACATGTATGTATTATAGAATGATCAAACCAAGATAATTAACATATACATCTCTTCAAATATATTTACCTTTTTTTAGCTTTTGTTTTTTGGAGTTTTTTTAATTGACCCATAATAATTGTTTTTCAAGTGTTTTTTGTTTGTTTATTCCTGTTTTTGTTTTGTTTTGTTGTACCAGGGATCGAACTCGGGACCTTGCACTTGCAAGGCAGGCAGTGGAACCACTGAGCTAAATCCCTGGCCCCTATTTTTAAAATAGTTCAGAATTCAGGCAGAGTTAGTGATTTCTAAAGCAATGAAGGAGTTCCAGGGAGAGGGGATCAGCCCTGGACCAACAGCCCCTCCCAGCAACCGGGCCGCTTCCTTGGCTACAGTGATCACCACGTCAGCCTCAGGATCCATCACAGGAGACAGCATGACTTGTGCTTCTGCTTAGTCAACATTTTCCTTTAAGTTGAGTCTTTTTATTTAAAGAAATGTATTTAACAGGAATCTTTATCTCAACCATAAAGAGAAATCAGTATCATTTGTCATAAATAAAATGCATCTGTACCGTAAATTTCATTATTTTAAAGTGGCATTATTTAGCTCTAGCTGAATACTGTTGCTTGAAGAAGGTTCTGAATCCGAGGCTTGCTTTCCCTTTTCTTTTTTTTTAATAAAAAAAAGTAATAAGGAGGCAGGTGTTAAAGTCATACTTGCACCAAATAAGCCTTTCTTCTGACAATCAGAAGGCTTGAAAGTGGATTGAAGGAGGAATGGCATTTGACTCAGTATCATTTATTCCCATGTACTCACCAAAGGTATTTCCCAAGACACCAGAGGGGCACATCTCCTGCTCTGGGGCTTACTGGGTTTCCAGCACAAAGCTTAAAAAAGCCAAGGGTGTACAGTGCAGAGGTGGGCGGTGGGGGACACAGAGGCTCAAAAGGGCCCTTGACCTTCATCAATCCCTACAAGTCTCCACAGGGCCCTGTGAGGCTGTAGAAGGGTCTTCTTCCACTCCACAGAGGAGTCGTATGTGAGTGCCCCTCTTGCTAATCCATTAAAGGTATGTGATGTACAGTTCTGGGGTGCTGGACAGGGAGAACTGGGGTGAATGATCTGCAGTCATGTTTGCTAGATACTGAATTAGGAAAAGTGGTCCTTTCTGCCCAGAGCATTATCAAGCACAATGCAGCGGTTCCATTAGCGCTGGAAGCATCCACATGAAATTATGGAACTTGTGATAGCTTTATCTGGGAAACTGTTCATTTCTGATTGGAAGTTCTATTACACATGAATTTAATTCTAAACAGTGTTACCAACAGACCCAAATGATTTACATTTAAGCAATCTTCTTTCATTATCTCATATCTTGTCAGGTACCATAAGATGGGTTTTTATGGACTTCGATGATGAGAAATGGTTAATGTTCCTAAATGAGGGCCTATCCCTACTCCAGTCACTCTGGCATGGGGTCCTATCCCTCAGTCTTGCTTCAGTGGGCACATGTGAGCTCTGAGATCAAAGAGAAAGCATGCAGAAAGAGCATTCTTAAATTGAACAGAAGGAGGGTAAATGTTACCAGTTAGGGCACGAAACACCACTTGGTACCCAACATTCTCTTTCATTCAGGGAAAGAATGAGAGAGAAAGAAGAGAAAAATATGTGAGAGAAATGACCTGATTTTAACCTTGTAAAATGAGACAGAAGTTGAGGGGCCAGGCTTTGGAGAAAGAGACACTCAGCTCCAGGCAGCAGCAAATACGAAATTTTTTAACAAGTCGTCTCAAAGATGGGGTCAATGAGAAAAGCCGGGTTTCTAATTCACTTTGCGTTTGCTTTTGGGTTTCCATGGGGACAACCAGCCCAGAAATACCGTGAAGATAAGATTGTCAGATGAACAGCTAAGAGGCTACTTTTCCGAAAACCTGTCCACACTATAGAATCCAACAAAACAGTTCTCACTGGGCAGACGATCTTCTCCAGTTTCTTACAGTGAATTTCTTCTCCACCTTCCGCCAAGAGAAGACACTTCTGTTTGAGAAGGTGGCTTGAAGGAGCCCTGGGATGGAATGGTTGGGTTAGAGGTTGGGTCAACAGCAGTGAAAACAGAATGACCTGTGCCTGCGGCTCTGCCCCACAGATGGCAAGCAGCAACTTAATCGCCACTTAAATCATAGAACAAGTTCCAAACGCAAAAGTTAACGAAGCAAACAAAATAAAACGCACAAAAGTCCTCTGATTTGAGAAAAGATGCAAAAGAGGCTCAGAAAAAAATCATCTCTGCAGCTTCAGGGATTCTGCTCTCCTTTATGACTGTATGGCTGGGGTAGCCTTGGAGACACTACCCAAAGTAACCTGCAGCAAGGCCAGGAGCCAGACAGCAAACTGAGCTGCCGAATGTGAAGTGCCCCCACTCAGGGAAGGGGGGGCATGTCCTTGAAACAGGGCCCATGGTTACCCTGAGCCCCGTAGAATGTTCCTCCCCCCCCCACACAGTGCATGGTATCTTTAGAATCAAGGCTACAAACTGCATGAATGGCGAGTAATTCAATTAACTCTATAGTCTGTGATGAAAAAAAGAGCCATTTTGCTAGCTCTAGTGGAGCACTAGTTTAACCCTGGTGCTCAGGAAATTCCCAGGCCAGACAGCATATTAAACCGGCTCTTCAACTTAAGAACAATTACTGTCATTTATCAGCCTGAATAGCAATAATGCACAAATCGACAGCTTTCAGGAGGCAAAAAGCTAGCTAGGTGTAATGATATGCAAAGCCACAGCACTCTACATTTTGAACTGTCTCTATCCCATCAATACATCTCCCACTACCTACAATTTATCAATACAAATGTGGTACCCAATGAAGGCAAGACCAAGAAGATAAATATGAATGGGGTGAGGGGAAAAAAGGCTCAGGAATGTTTGAATTTTAAAATGATGAAGTACAGATCACATTCTTAAAGCATTTTACATGCAATGACCTGATCACATCAAGTTCTCTCCAGAAAGAGGAAACAGAATAAGGGGATTTTTCTATCCCAAGGTTGCAGTCAGATGCAAATCTTATTTCTTTTCCTGTCTCAGACCATGTCTTTAGCAGAAGCGTGTGATTACGGAGGGCTCTAACAAAAGTAATAACGATCGTGCGTAGAGCTTTTCTCCTAATTATTTTCACATCTATAATTCCATTTGAATTTTACCATGTCTGCAAGAGGTAAGGAGACAAATATTATTATACCCATGTTGAATGAAGGGGAAACTGAGGCATGCTGTGATTGAGATACCTGCTACATCAGTCAGGCACTGCAAAGCCAAGGCTAGAATCTGAGTCCACACCCTCAGCCTGTCTCTCCAAAGTTGCAGCACACCCAGGGGTGAAACAAAAGCTGCCCAGAAGTCTTCAGAAAGGATTAGGAGAGGTGGAGGAGGGCAAGACAGGAACAGAGAGAATTTCACGTTTCAAACCCAGATAAATAGAATTTAGAGTCTGCAGCACACACCGATTGAGCCCCTAGTGTGGGCCAGATGCTGGGAGGGAGGAGGGACGCACCTGCCCAGACCCAGGCTCGTGGTCCTGTCCTGCCAGCCCTCCCCACCACACACTGACATTTTGCTGGGCAGCACCACTCAGCCTGAAAGAATAAATTTACTTTCTGTGGAGGGAAGCCAGGGAGGGTAGTACCCAAGATAGAAAATATTCCTACAAAGACAACAGGGATGGAGTCCCACGGGGGCTCTTGATACAAGCCAGGCAAACAAGGGGCTCTCAGCCTGCTGCCTCAGGGAGCGTGGGGATTGCTTACCACTGTAGCCATTTTTATTCGGCACCTTCCAACTATTTCCACAGACCTATTCAGGCCTTCCCAGCTGTTTCAGGCCCTGAATTTTGCAACGTCCACCAGCTCTGGCGGACAAACTTATGCTCCCCTATAAGACATATTTTTAAGCCATTTAAAAAAGAAAAATCGTGATTGGTCTAAAATTGAAGGGCTATGTTTGTTTGAAAGATTATGGGGTTTTTCCCATTCTTCTTATCTTTGTTTTAATACCTACCAAATTTAAAAATCACACCTACAAAAATACGATGATCATGTCTCATAAAAGCACTGAGATATTCATTTGGTGAAATGACATCCTATGTCTTAATGTTTAAATGGGTGGAGAAAGCCCTGAACAGATTCTCATTTTCTGACATCAACTAAAGATGTGGGTGTACTTCCCTCCATTTATAAGAAATTACACCTTGCTCTTACTATTAAATTAGAATATCCTCTCCTCTTCTCTGAAATTTGGCTGCTTTACAATAAATACATAAATCAAAGAGGCAAGGAATCCAGACGCCAATTGGCAGACAGCATGATGAAATAAGCACCAGGACACAGGCATGCGGAAGTGTTACAACCTGTTTCAATCTGCTCCCTGTTCTCTCCCATAACAAAAGAGGAAGAGAGTCCAAGCCCTCCTACACACGTGCGTGTGCACATGCACACTCACATACACACAGAAAAGTTTGAGAGGTTTAAATAGAGCTAAAGCTGCTAGGAAGAAGAGCCACCCAACTGCTTGGGACATGGGTTTCTCACTCTTACCGCTGAGCTACAATATTTGCCACATCTTGCCAACAGAAGATGGTGTGAACTTGCCATACAACTGCTGAGAAGTTTGGAAAAGCCTGGGGTTTTGCCAGTATTGTTATCATCATCATTACCAACATTATCATCAAGCCAAAGAAATTTTCCCAGCATTTGAGCTATTAAGATTTTTCTCAACAGCCACAGGAGGGTGGTCATTACAATTCACACCATCATTCATGTAATGAAGTAAATCTGGTGATACAGAGGAGGCAGAAAATAGGTGGGCATAACAGTTAGCACAGTTTTGTTTGCAAATAACAGAAAATCCAACCTAAAAAAGGCTTGAAGAGAAAGAGAATATATTGGCTCATATAAATGAAAGGTCCAAAGGTCGAGCTGATTTGGGGCAGAAATGAATCAGAATCTTCTATGCCATCCCCTCTCACACTATCTTCTGAGATAAACTTCTTCTCCAGCAAAACATTTGGACTAGCAGGAGACAGTCCAAACCCAAGTTCAGAACTGAGACTGATTGGTCCAGATTGCCTTGACTTAGGTCATGAGTACTTGCCTGAACCAATCACTGCAGTCAAAGAAGAGAGTACAGTGATTGACTGAGACTAAGTCACATGTCCTTCCCTGGAGCATAAGGGCAAAATCTTCACCAAAGCAGACGGGTGGAGAAGAGTAACCTGTGAGTGCCACTCAGCTAAACTCAGAGGAGCAGATGTTAGAAAGTAAAACTCAACCAATATCCTCTTCAAAGAATCACAAGGCCTAACAAAAAAACCTGTCCATTCCATCAACCAAGAAAGCATGCTCAAAGTTCACTCATAGTTTGATTAAAGAATCTAGCTATTTCTTGTGTCAAGTGTCCTGTACCTTTCATATTCAGACTTTGTATCACCACTGTGTTACCAGAATCTGATGGATTTACAGAGATGACTCCTGGAGATGAGCTTTTCAAGCTTGAATTATAAAGCTCAAGCCAGAAGATCAGGCACCTCTTAGTGAAGAATAAAGGCAATGAGCTGAACTGCAGGACCACAGTGTACTTTATATGTTTTTTTTAAACTTTGGATGAACCTCACAAAGCAGATTAAGTAATTGCTATCTATAAGACACAGATAAACACAGACAACTACATCAATTTGGTAAGAAAATAATTTTTCATTTAGTTTTGTTCTCTTTTTCTCTTCATTAAACTTAATTTGTTAAAATATAACATGCCTATGGGAAGATGCACAAGTCATAAATGTTTACCTCAATTCATTATCCCACAGTAAACACATTTGAGTAACTACTATTGAGGTCAACAAATAGACCCAAAACTCCATTTGTACCCCCTGCTAATCAGTCCCCTCACTCATCCACCTACAGGTAATTGATTTCCTGACTTATAACAAGAAGTGGAATCTTTCCTATTTGGGGAACTTTATGTAAATGAAGTTACAGGGTGTATTCTTTTGTGCTTGGATTCCTTCTTCCAGAGTCACCCAAGTTGCTACATGGAGTATAGTTCTTTAATTTCTTTCTGCTTAATGGATCTTTACTGAATATACTGCAATCTATATATTTGATCTATTCACAGTGATCATTTGGATTATCGTGTAAGCACTCTGGTACATATGCAGACACTTCTGTTGGGTTTATATCTCGGAGGAAAACTGTACTAAATAAAGGCAAATAGTCTTCAAAATGGATACATCAATTGTGCTCCAAGCAACAGTAACACCTTCCTGAATACTGCCTTGATCACTTTTGTTCTGTTCCTAACCTTGACTCAACTAAAGTAGTCCATATGTAGAGCTTTGAAAGCAGCCAGAGATAAGTTTAAATCCTGGCTTCACCACTTACCAGCTGTGTTTCTTTGGAGAATTTCACTTAGCCTCAGATGCCTGACCTGTGAAGGACCCATAATCATAATGCTCTTGTAAGAATCAAGTATATAAAAAATTACAACAATGTTACAGATGAGGGGAGAGAAAAGTGGGTCCCTTTGAGTAAAATCACAGTCACCTAATGTTGGGATAGAATTCTCCGAAAAGCATTAGAAATGTAAACAATAGCAATTTACAATGACCTAGTTTACTAAATTACCTTTGAAGAGTCACTTAATCTCACTGATCCTCAATTTTTTTCAATCTGTGAAACGAGAATAGTAGGACTCCTTTGAGATAATTGTGAGAATAAAAAGACATAATGTGTGAAAAAGACTGGGAGTAGCAGCAAAAATTGGGAGGGGGAGAGAGAGAGAGAGCGAGAGAGAGAGAGAGAGAGAGAGAGAATGAATTGTCAGTTCTAGTACCAGGATGACAATGATAGACATCATTAGTAAAAATCCAGAAAATATAGTAAACATCTGGTTTTGTAAATTCTTTTTGTTGATAGTTTTAGCTTTCATAATGAAAGTTGGTTATGTGTAAAATTATCAGTTAATGAAATTTGGCTTTTCTACCTCAAGATCCCCTTTTTTGTTTTCTGCCTATTCCAGTAGTTCAGAAGTTCAGCATGCCCAGGACCTCTGTCATTTACTCCCCTAAGAAAAGCTTGCTGTCAAGAAGATTAAATGTCACCACTACATATGACAGTCCGAAAATGTCAAAGCAAAAAGGGATAAGGACACACAACCCATTCAGCTTATTTTACAGACAGTGAAACTGAGGTCAGAAATCTAAGGTAACACTGCTGGTTAGTGGCAGAGCCAAGGCCAGGGCCAGCTCTCCAGACAACCAGCCCAGAGCTCATTTGTCTTAGTTACTTTTCTCGTTGCTGGGACAAAATACTCAACACATAAAAGAGGAAAGGTTTATCTAGCTTACAAGTTGTAGAGGTTTCCATCCATAATCAGCTGGCTCCAAGGCAGCATGGCTTAGCAGAGGGGCAATGCAGAGGAGAAGTTCACGGTAAACAGATGACAGCAAAAGCAAGAAGGGACCTTAATAGCATCTTTCTCCCCTTTTTCTTATCCAGACTACATATGACAGGCAGCACTCACACTCTTAACCCTAGTGCCCTTAAGCCTAACATCGCACCATGAATCAATTCCAGCATCACACACTCTAGATCCAGCCACCTCTGAAAAAGCCCCACCTATGACTTCATAAGGTTTTGGGAGCACATCTAAACACAGCCATAACATCACTATTTAGTAGCTTGTATAAATGTTAATCTGTGTCTCCAATTGTAACCAAAATACTTAGTTCTTTATTAAAGGCCTTTCAAGAATCAGAGAAAGTTAAAATACATCTAATCTATCCATAAATTAAGGAAATACTGATAAAATTTAAATCACAATCCAAACCCAAAAACAAATCAGTTTTCATGGTTTAAATAACATTTTTCCCTTTTAAAAAGATACTTGGGAGAGTAGCCAGGTCCAGCACTCTGGGAGGCTGAGGCAGGAAGATCACCAAATCAAGCCCATCCTGAGCAATTTTGCAGTTTAATGAGACCCTATCTCAAAAAATTAAAAAAGTCCCCTGCTGGGTATCTTCCCCAAAGAATTAAAAGAATCATACCACAGCGATATATGTGCACCCATGTTTATAGTGGCACAGTTTGTAATAGCTAAAGCTTGGAAACAGCCCAAATTTATAGCTAAATGGATGCATATTGAGGCCATCCTTTTAAGTGAAATAAATAGGACACACATGTGTAAATACCAAATCATTTCTCTGGTGCAAGAAACTGAAAGTGTAAATAAGGATTAAAATGATTAAAACGAATAATTGATAATTTGAAATAGGAAGAAAAGGTCCAAAGGGGTAGGGGAAGTGGGAGAGGAAGGGGAAAGGAAAGAAGGGAAAGGAAAAATTATGAGAAAAGGAAAAAATGGAAACAAAGTCTTTGTAAATAGGGAAGGGTGGAGGGGGTGAAGGGAGGACAGGGAATGGGGAAAAATAAGAACCAAAATACATCATGTATAGGTACAAGCACCCAATGATAAATGCAAACTTAATTGTATACCTAAAATGTACCAATAAAAGAATTTAAGCCAAAAAAAAAAAATAGAACCCTGAAGGACCAGGGATTTAGCTCAGTGGTTCTGCCACTGCCTCACAAGCGCAAGGTCCTGAGTTTGATCACCAGTACCAAAAAAAAAAAAAAAAAAACAGAACCCTGAAAATAATGCAAAAGTATTCAGGAGAGGAAGAACAGATAAAAACAAATAAGATGGAGCAATTAGAAAAAGAAATTGCAAGGTGGTAGATTTTGAGACTATCAATCATTACATTAAATATAATGGACTAAACTCTCCAATCCAAAGTCACAAATTGTCAAATGGGATTCAAAAGCTATGTCCAACAGGGGGCCAGGATTTAGCTCAGTGGCACAGCACCTACCTTGCAAACGCAACGTCATGAGTTCAATTCCTGGTACCAAAAAAACCCAAAAAAAACAAAAAAAGAAAGGCTATGTCTGACTATACACAATCTCCAAGAGATATTTTATATGAAAATAGATTAATTTAAAAGAACAAAAATGCAATAAGAAAACTATTTCGGCTATATTAATATCAGAAGTCAGAATAAAAATATGTATTTCACAGTGATAGTGATTTCATAGTGAAAAAAAGATAATTTATTAAGAAAACATGACAACCCAAAATATGTATGCACAAAATGACAGAAATATTTTTTGGTACCCCGGATCGAACTCAGATCCTTCCATTTGTGAGACAGGTGGCAGAACCACTGAGCTAATCCCCAGCCTCTAGAAACTGAAGTCATCTGTATGAAAATGGATTGGCCTCAAGGCCATCATGTTAAGTGAAATAAATCAGACACATAAGCTTAAATAACATTACATGCTTTCTTTTATGTGAGAAACCCAAATTACAAATGAACTGAAAAATAAAATGAAAGATAAATGAGAGGAAATGGGGAGATACAACTTTTGGAAAAAGGAAGGGGACCAAGAGATAGAGAAAGGTGAAAGGGAAGGGAAGGGGATAAAAAAGGATTAAGATGTGTTATGTACATGTACCAACTCCCCACAAGGAATGTAATCACTATGTACTGCAAACATAGACTAATAAAAAAAGAAAAGAAAAAAACAGACAATGAATGAATTAAAAAAATAAATAAAGGGCCAGGCATTTAGCTCAGTGGTTCTGCTGCTTCCCTTGCAAGCGCAAGGTCCTGAGTTCTATCCCTGGTACCAAAAATAAGAAAATAGAAAATAAATAAAGGCCTAACAAAATTAAGGGAGAATAGATAAATGTACAATGGTTATTGATGATTTTAACATTTTGATAATTGATAGAAAAACTGGGCAAGAAATTAATATATAGAACACTGGAAGTTGATTGTCAATTAATTTGCCCTAGTTGACATTGTTAGAACACTATATCCAACAACTGTAGAATGCACATTATTTATAAGGAAGTACACCTGAAATATTCACCAAGATAAGTCTTTTTTTTTTTTTTTGGCCAAATTCAAGTCTCAATATATTTAAAAATACTGAAATTTTAAAGAGTATGTTCTCTGACCACAATCAAAATGCTACAAATGTGTAGAAATTCACATCACACTCCTAAGAAATCTGTAAATCGAAGAAGAAATTATAAAGAAAACTGTAAAATATTGAAATTGAATGATAATAAAAACAGTATACATCAAACCTTGTGAAATAATGCTAGAAGACAAGAGGGAATTTATAGCTTTTCATAGGTATATTAGAAAAGAGGTAAGTTTTAAGATCAATGATCAGAAACTAGAAAAAAGATTCAAGTACATAGTAAGCACAAGAAAAACAGTCATGAAGATGAGATGAAATATAAATGAAATTTAAAATAATGTAATTGGGCCAAGGATTTAGCTCAGTGGTTCTGCTGCCTGCCTCACAAGTGCAAGGTCTGAGTTCAATCCCCAGTACAAAAAATGAATAAATAAATAATGTAGTTGAGAAAATTAAAGCAAAGTTGCATTTTCAAAAATATTAACAAATGGTGAATGTAATCATTATGTATTACAAACATGCACTAATAAAAATAAAAATTTTCATAAATGTAAATGTATTATATATCTAAAATGTAGCAATAAAAGAATTTTTAAAAAATAAAATAAAAAATTTTTTAAACAAAAAAATTAACAAAGCTAATACATAATCTTTAGAAATACTAAGAAAGAAAACACACTAATTTATTAATATCAAAAATAAAAAGTGGGACATCTCTACAGATTCTACAAACACTAAAATGATAATACCATATTATGAATTGTATTGCCATTGTATTTGAGAGTTACTATGAAATGAACGAGTTTCTTGGAGATTTCAGTTAATCAAAACTGATTTTTTTTAAAATAGAAAATCTGAAAAAGTCTATTAAAGAAGTTAAATTTATAGTCCAAAACAAACTTGAAACTCAAATGGTTTGACTGGTGAATTCTATCAAATATTTAAGAAAAGAACATTCCCAGATTATATGAACTCTCTCAGAAAATAGATTAGAGAAAATTCTTCAATAAGTTTTATAATCAGGAAACAGATTCCAAACAGGGCAAAGAAATTACAACCAAGGACAGCTACCAACCAACACCTCTTATGAACACAGGCATAAAATTATTTACAAAATATTACCTAATAAAGTCTAATAGTATGTAAAAATAATAGTACTTTTGACCAAGTAGTGTTTTTTTACAGAATGTAGGTTGTTTCAACAGTTGTAAATAAATTAGTGTAATGTACTGCATTAACAAAAAAGTGACAGTAAAAAATGAACTGACAAGTTATTAAAAATTAGTGAGATTTAATGCCCATATATCCAAGAAAAAAGATTTAACCAAGAATATAAAAGGAACTTTATCAATTTGATAAAAAGAGCCTCTGATAAATACAAAACTAAAATCATACTGAAAGGTAAAATATTAAATGCTTTCCCATTAAGATTGGAAATAAGGCAAGAAAGTCCTCTCTCATTATGTCTATTCAACAGTGTCCTGGAAATCATAGTTAGCATACTGAGGGGAGAAAAGACATAAATTAAAAAAGAAGTAAAACTGTACCTTAAAATCATATGGTAGTTTATATAGAAAACCCTAAGAAATCTACCAAGATTTATCAGCAAATTTATCAAGATTTTGAGGTAAGTCAGTATAAAAAATGAATATTTGTATAGGCTAGCAGCAGCAAACAATTGGAAATGAAATTTTAAAACAATGCCATTTGCCATAACATGAAAAAGTATAAAATACTTAGAAATAAATACATTAACAAAGTATGTGCAAGATCTTTTATCTGAAAAGGTTGACAAGCAAAGTTAAAGAAGACTTAAGCAAATGGAAAAGTGTACCATGTTCATAGATTGAAAGACGTGATATTGATTTCTAATACTGGAAATGTATAAATGAATTTTAACCTTTCTATGCAAATTAAAATAACCTGTGTGATGGTTGATTCATTGTGTCCATTTGAGAAGTTCAGTTAAGAGACGCTTAGCTAAATTGGCCCAGCAATTCCGTGCCCTAGGACATGGGAGATCCACCCTAGGGCGGCTCCTCTCCTGAATGTTAGAAAGGAGAAATGAGGAAGGATATGGTGCTTCTGTTCCTTTGGAAGAGCTCCCCTCTTCTCCGTGGACATCATTTTCTGGCTTCTAGCTCCTGGCAAGAATCCTTCAGCCTTCCAGCATAGGCTCTTCAGCCTTCCATCACAGACCCATCAGCCTCCGACACTGCAGTGAGCCCCAGACCTTTGACTAAATACTTCTGTCTCCAGTGTGCAGACAGACCCTATGCACTCTTCCACAACTGACTCTGTGGGTGCCCATTGTGAGCCAATCTTGTAAATTCTCATATATATTTGTGTATCTTGTGTTATATCTGTTTCTCTAGTAAACACTGACTGATACACATGTAATAGCTAGAATGATATTGAAAAGGAAGAATAGCATTGGAAGACATGCGCTTTAATTAATTGCTAAACTATGTATATTAACATTAAAATGACTAAAGATCAACGGAACAAAATACAGAGTCCAGAAATAATCCCGTACACACTGATTTTCAACAATGATAGCAAAGCAATTCAATGAAGAAAATGAAAGTTTTTTCAATAAATAGTGAAAGAACTTTATAAATATATAAAGGTGAGCCAGGGATTTAGCTCAGTGGTTCCAGCGCCTGCCTCGCAAGCACAAGGTACCAAGTTCCATCCCTGGTACCAAAAATAAATAAATAAATAAATAAATAAAGATAATTGAACCTCAACTCTTACTTCATGCTACACAAAAAAATTAACTTAAAATAGATTGTAGACCTAAACATGAATGTTAATACTATAAGACCTCCAGAAGAAAACATAGGATAATATCTATCTTCGGGTGTCAGAGAAAATACAGAAGTCACTCTTTTTAACAGAAAAAAGAAAAGATTGGCAGCCTGGAATTCTTTGAAATTAAGAATTTCTACTATTCAAAAGTCATAGTTAATAAAACAAAAAGACAAGCCATAGATGAGTAAAATTATTCACAATTAATATATCCAACAAAGTACTTGTATCCAAAATACAAAAGAATTCATATAAAAAATAGTAAAAAGTTTAATATCCAATAAAAATGAACTAAAGACATGGAATAGATTTTTCAAAAAAGATAATATGGATAGCCAATAAATACATGAAAAAAGCACAACCTGAGAAATGCACATTTAAATCACAAGATAACACTTTATAATGACTAGAATGACTAAAATTAAAGACTGAGAATACTAAATGCTCGCCAGAATGTGAAATAACTAGAACCCTCAAACATTGCCAGTGGAGGGTACAATGGTACAATAAGTTCAGAAAAGCAGCAGTTGCTTAGAAATTTAAGCATTCACTTACTATATGACCCAACAATTTCATTTTAGATATTCACCCAAGAAAAATGAAAATATATGGCCACACAAAACTTGTCCACAACTGTTCATAGCAGTTTTATTCATAATAACCATAGAACTAGATATAACCTCCCACAGGTCCATCAATAGAAGAATGGACAAACCAATTGTGATGTATTCATACAATGTAATATTGTTCAGTAGATACACAAAATAACATGGATGAATTACAAAAACATGTCAAATGAAGATGTCAAATACAAGAGCATGTGCTATATAATTTCATTCACCTGAAATTCAAGATAATCACAATAGTCTGCCATAATAGAAATTACACCCGGAGTTGGCTATGAGTGGGGGCATTCACTGGAGTGGGGCAGAGGGAAGTTTCCAGAGTGATGGAAATGGGCCATAGCTTGATTGTGGTGTTGGTTCCAAGCATATACTTTTGTCAAAACTCATGGAATTACACACTTAAGATATAAGTATTCAACTGTATACAAAATTTTACCTCAATTTTTTAAAAATTTAAGTACACATTCTACTTTCTCTGAAGCTAGTTAATGTAGAACCTTATTGAGTCTCTCCAATATGTTCTGAAGTTCCTTCAGAGTATACTGTGTGTGCTCATGAGTAGGTCTTCTGTTTCTCATGCAGGTTCCTGGGACTTCCCAGGCAACCTTGACCCTCCTGCTGCTCCCTCCCTCCTACTGGGTGTTGGATCTGGCTCCTTGAACCATGAAAATTGCCTGATTATTTATTGGTGATGATGAGCCCCTACCCAGCACCTCCTAACACCTCAGAAGAAAGTTCCAGAGCAACATGACTGTAGGAAAGCTGCCACAATGCCTTATCAGGTTTTTTTGCTAGTAAAACTAGCTTTTCCTTAGATCCACTTTCCCTCCCAGGAGGTATGGGGGCTGGACCAGGACCAGAGTTGAGCAGGTGACCGCATACTGTCCTCAGGGGCTTATCTCCTCCAGGGTCTTAGCAGCCCAGTGTTACTCTGCTCTCAGCTTTCCAAGGTTTTCCCCACCATGATATCCACGTCATGCCCCACATCCTGAGAAGACAGGCAATCCTGGACCCTCTCCCTTTCTTGTGTCCCACCATCGATATCCAGGGAGAACTGATGTGTTCTTATCTCAGGCTGTTGCTCTTCCCACTTAACCATCCCTGTGAGCACTCTGCTCTTGATTAAGAAAATCTCACATTTCCCTTTCACTATTCCCCAGTTTTTAGTGCTAAAAACAAGTTTATGTTATTGATACTTTGGGAAACGAGGAGAAACCTGGAGCCACATCACTTCTAGTCCACTTTGTCCCCAGAGTGAATACCAGCCCTTGCTTCCCAAAGCCCTGCTAGCATGCACTGAGTATTTAACAAACTTTACTAAAGACTGAGGATAATAGGAGAGATTATAAGGTAGAAGAGCAAAAGTTTAACATTGCATATCAGATCTCTTGATCCCTTCAGATAAGATTCTGTTCTCAAGGATCCCTTCGCTCCCAACCTGTTGACACAATACTAAGACTCTCTGAAATTCTCTCCCCCCCCCTTCTCTCTGCTTTATTCCAAGATCTCATTAGAGGAATCTGAAAGCAATCAAAGTAAACAGCAACAGAAAAAACTGGGTTAAAAAGGGGATGGTGGTGGACACCTATAATTCCATCACTCTGAAAGGCTGAGGCAGGAGGATCACAAGTTCAAGCCCAGCCTGGGCAATTTAGTGACTTAGAGAGACCCTGTCTCAAAATATAAATAAACAAATAAGTAATAAATAAATAGGCTAGGGATATGACCTAGTGAGAAGACTCTGGGCTGAAACCCTAGTATTGAAAAAAGAAATTTTTTTAAAGGCTGAGTTAATGTCACAGTAACCTCAGTGTGAGGAGGTCCTGAGGAGGCCATCTAAAGTCTCAGCATAGCAATTACACCCTATGCTTAGGACCACCTCTAGGACAGATCTCCACCTAAGGGATGCAGACACAGCTGCTGTGAATTCTGAGTGGACACACTGAGTTTTCTGCCTCGCTTTCTTAACTTCCCATTTCCAGCCATCAGTAAAGTGAGAAAATCATGGTCCTTTCCAGTTCACCCCTTCATTTCCCCCCAAACCTTGCTGGGACTGCACACCCTCTCAAGTTTCACTGGTCTTTTCCAGGAAGCCCCTTGCTTTGTTATGCCAAGAATGTCTGCAGAACGCACATTGCCTAAGCTTGATCTTGGACACTCAATGCCCCTACCACAGTAAGTATTCTGTCTTTCTTTGCCTTGCTGTTGCTACTTTTTTTCACCTCACAATCCATTTAAGATGACTGCAGAACAAAAGCAAATGATCTTGGGCTGGGGATTTAGCTGAGTGGTTTCACCGCCTGCTGCGCAAGCGCAAGGACCCAAGTTCAATCCCTGGTACCAAAAAAAAACCAAATGATCTTCACAGGGATGATTCAAAGACTCAGTTTGGGTTCCAGAGATATGATCTATAAAGTTGGGTTTTCACTTACTAGGGATACTCCCTTGGCAAGTTATATCAATTTGCTTCTATGTTGCTTGGGCAAATTATGCTTCTGTGCCTTGTTTTCCTCATCTATAAAATGGGAATAATAACAAGTTCTACCTTGTGATATGGCATGAGAGTTTAATGAGTTACTACCACAGATGAACTTAGAGGAGTGGCTGGAACAAACTGCTATTTAATTAAATATTTGTTAAATAGATTGTAAACATTACATTAATTGTCTTTGTCAACTTTAAGAGGAAGATGTTATCTAGAGAAAGAAAACTGGTAGAAAAAGGCAACACTTACTCAGATCTCTTTGAATACACCACTCGTGAAAATCTGTAATTCAGCTAAGGAGAAAATTATATACACATATACATAAGGTTGCTTTTAGCTTAGTCAACAGGAGCAGAATCTTCAATGTGGTAACATAAAATAACATCAATGACAATGTTGAAAGAAAGGTGAGTGATAAAATTGGGGTCAAGCAGTTTTAAATTGAGAGCACTATCTTGGCTCTACTTCCACTCACAGTGAAAAATACAGTTGGAGAAATTCATAAAAGCACATGGACTCAGAAGCTTCCTGAGTGGTCAGAGCTGACACTGTGGAGGCTAGCTTGTGAGCCACATCTCTGTATCTGGGCAGGCCCGGGCAGGGGAGGCACCTTCTTCAGTGTCCTCTTATGAGACAGAGGGGACTAGACTATCCATCACAGAATCATAATGCTTAAGCAGCATGAAGTCATAAAGCCAGCAGTAAGTAGGAATGCTCCACTGCCAGCCAATTCTCTCTCTCTCTCTCTCTCTCTCTCTCTCTCTCTCTCTCTCTCTCTCTCTCTCTCTCTCCCCCTCTCCCTCTCCCTCTCCCTCTCCCTCCTTTCCTCCTCCCACTCTAACTCAATGGGAGAATCAAAAAAGCCTGAGCAGCAGCCCTGCAGGTGAGCCACTGAGAATCTCCTGAGAATGGACTGTCTACCTAGACTGCAAGGCTACAAAATCCAGGAGAAAGCCACATAACTCATTCATTCATCCAGTAAATATTTATTGAGTACCTACCATGTGCTGGGTGCTGCCCTAGGCATTGGAAACATCTAAGAATTAAACCAAAAATTATCCTATCCATGAGGATTCCAACTTTTCAGTGAAGGGAGCCAGACAATAGCAATAAATATAACAAATAACTTTATTACATGGCATGTTAAAAGATGCTGAGCACTTTGGAAAACAGATCAGAAGAAGAGGAGTAGGATTACTGGGTGGGAGATAGAGTGGGCTGAGGAATTTAAGAGGGTAGCAATAGGTCAGGTTAGGGACCAAAATGAGGAGAAAAAGAAGATTATCAGACACCAAAATGTAGGCTGGTGCAGAGGAGGTTTCCAGGCTGCTGTACCCCCACTCCCAGTGCAGAGGAGGCTTCCAGGCACTGTACCACCACTGTCAGCACAGAGGAGGCTTCCAGGTGGCCGTACCCCCACTCCCAACACAGAGAAAGCTTCTGGGCCACCGTACCAGTTTTAATCTAGTTTTAATCTTTGGCAAGTTGAAACCCAATTTTTCCAGCAGCATTTATCAAAGAAGCTATCTTTCCTCCAGTGAGGATGTTTGACTCCTTTGTCAAAGATGAGGTGGCTGAGTGTGTCTGGAGTTGGTTCTGCATCTTCTAATTGGTTCCACTGATCCTCTAGTCTGTTTCTTTGCCAGTACCATGCTGTTTTCATCACAGTAGCTTTGTAGTGTAGTTTCAAGTTGGGGATTGTGATACCTGCTGCCTTGTGTTTGTTGCCTAGAATTCCTTTTGCTATTCTGGGTCTCTTCTTGTTCCAAATGAATTTTTGGATTATTTTCTCAAGGTGTGTGAGGTATGCTGCTGGGATTTCAATTGGGATTGCATTGAATCTATATAGCAGTTGTGGAAATATGGCTATTTTCACCATATTGGTTCTTCCTACCCAGGAGCAAGGGATGGCTTTCCATTTTCTGATATTCTCTTCCATCTCTTTTTTCAGAGTGTTATAGTTTTCAGAGTAGAGGTCTTAGATTTCTTTTGTTAGGTTGATTCCTAGGTATTTCATATTTTTGGATGCCATTGTGAAGGGAGTTGTTTCTCCAGTTCCTCTTTCAGTGAGTCTGTTGTTCATGTACAGGAAAGCTATTGATTTTTGTGTTGACCTTGTATCCAGCTACTCTACTGAATTTGGTTATTAAGTCTACAAGACTTTTGGTGGCATTTGTGGGATCTTCTATATAGAGTATCATGTCATCTGCAAATAATGACAATTTAACGTCTTCATTTCCCTTTATTTCTTTCTCCTGTCTAATTGCTGTGGCTAATGTTTCCAAAACTAGATTGAACAGGAGTGGTGATAGTGGACATCCTTGTCTTGTTCCTGGTTTTAGTGTGAAGGATTTCAGTTTTTGAGCATTTAGTATGATATTGGCTGTTGGTTTTTCATAGATGGCTTTTATCAGGTTGAGATAGAGACTGTTTCTCTGGTGTGAGAAACTGAAAGTGTAAATAAGGATCAAATGGCATAATAGATATTGTGAAACAGGAAGAAAAGGTCCAAAGGGGAAGGGGAAGTGGGAGGGGTTGGGAAAAGGAAAGAAAGGAATGGAATTAATATGAGAAAAGGAAAAAATGGAAACAAAGTCTTTGTATATAGGGAACGGTGGAGAGGTTGAAGGGAGGCAGGGGAATGGGGGAAAAATAAAAAACAAGATAGATTATGTAAAGGTACAAATTTCCAATGATAAATGTCATTATATTGTATACCTAAAATGTACCAATCAAATTAATTTTTAAAAACAAATAAATAAATTTAATCTAGGTGTCAAGTGCATAGAAACAGGGTTTTTCTTTAAAAAATAAGCAGCCATGCTTCCTTCTATTGTACCATCATTCATTTAATTATAAAATAGTATTTTGTGTAAATTAAAATTGGACAAATGAAATAAAAGTAATGATTGTGAAAAAAAAAATAATAAAGGTGATGAAATAATTGACCTGGCAGAGAAAATTTCAAGGCAGCCCAACATAGCCTGTGGCATGGGCATGGATGACTGCTTTTAGCTAGATTTATAGTAACAATCAGAGACAAAAAGCAGAGCAGAAAAACTTAAATTGTAGCCCAAAAGAAACTATGTGTAAATCTGGGGCCAAAGGAGGTGGGGTTGCTAAAGAGATAAGCACCATCAGAAAGAAACCAAGTACTTTGGACAGGGACAAATAGAAAGATGCCTTATAGGCATCTCAGAAATCAGCAAGATCCTCACCCTTCACAGGCTTAAGGGTGTAAAAGTGTCAACTTTTCATTTGAGAAGAGAGTCCCTGGGATCTCTGCTCAAGAAGGGCCTCCTTCCCAGGAACAGAAAAAAGAGAAGGGCCTCCTACAAAATTGGTTTTCTGGGATTTATTTCATTGTGGTCAGCCATCCAGGCACTCAGAGGCCACTGCAGCCATGGTCCAAGGGGCTCTGGCTACAGCTTCCCCTGACAGCAGATGTTGGCATCATCCATATGATGCTGGTTTTACCATTGTTAAGAATGCAAGAGTTGTACAATCAAGAGGGCTTCCACCTAGATTTCAAAGGAAGGCATGGGAATCCAGGCAAGGAGCCCCTGAGAGGACAGTGTGTGAAGCTCTGGGAATAAAATGAAATATGCAATACAGATCTCAGGAAGTCAGAGATGCCAGGAATATAGAACATCTGCTGAGGAAATGTGCCAACCAAGAGCAGAGCCAGCCCAAGAAAGAGGCCATGTGGGATGCAAACAGCAAGATCAAAGGGGTGGGGCCACCCAACCCCACTAAAACTTACATCTCGCCACTATGTACCCTGGATGCTGGACAAGAAGGGACAGAACTTAATGCTTGCCCTTCTGGGTTTTAGTCTTGCTTTGATCCTATTTTCTATCCCCCATTCCTCCCTTTGGAATGGGAATGTTTACGCTGTGCCATTGTACCCTGGGATTATGTAACTTACTTTTTATTTTAACAGAGGTTCAGTTAAGACTTTCCTTGGGTCTCAGAAGAGATTATGTTCTTTGTCTTTTGAAAACTTTCAGAATTGCTGAGTCTTTGGGGAAGCAATTATTTCCATTTTGATTATACTCAGGATAGTTGTACCATGTTAGGTAGAATTGTTTACTTGTTACTGTATTTTTTGGAGATTAAGTGTGGCTTAAGGAGATGTGTTTTTGGGTCTTTAGTTACTTTCTTGTTGCTGAGACATAATACGTAACACTCACAACTTAAAGGACTTATGTCTTTCAGAGGATTTAGTCCATGTAGTTGGTTGGCTCTAAGATAGGAAGGGTATGGTGGAAAGGTGTGGCAAAGGAAAGCTGCTTACATCATGGCAGCCAGGAAGCAAAGAGAGAAGAACAGAGCTGGGGAGAGAGGTATACCCAGGCCACACACTCAATAACCCACCTCTTCCAACCAGCCCCCACCTCCTAACAACACATTTAGCTATGGATTTGTCAGTGGATTAACCCATTGATAGGTATAGTTCTCCATGATCCAATCACCTCCCAAAAGCCCCACTTCTGAGCACATGAGAGTTTTAGGGGACATCTAGATCTGTATCATAGCAAGTATCAAGTTGACAATAAGTTGAATATGGTGCTTCAACTTAAATGTGTCAATTAGATTGGCTTGGAAGTCACTGAAGAAATTAGTAAAGCACACTTCTGCAAATGTCTTGGTCATGGATGCATAACCTTGGGGTCTATAGCTGGTTCCTTGCCCATTATTCTCTGGTGCTTCTTCCTTGCTCTGCTTCTTGGCCACCATGAATTAAGTAGCTTTACTCCTCCATGCCCTTATGCCATGATGTTTCTGCATTGGAGCCAGTCGTGGTCTGTACCCCTTGAAACTATGAGCAAATATAAACCCTTCCTGCTTTAAGTTGTGTATTTCGGGTATTTGGTCTCAGCAACAAGAAAGCTTACTAATATACTACAGCAATGGAAATCAAAACCACAATGAGATATTGTTTTACATACATCAGGATGAACTGTGGGTAAGAATGTATGATAGTACAGCTAGTATGGAGAACAGTATGGAGGCTCCTAAAAATATTAAAAATAGAATTACTATATGATGTAGCAACTCCTCTGTTGAGTGTCTACCTAAAATAATAGAAAACAGTATCTCAAAGAAATATTTGTACTCCCATATATTTACACAATAGCCAAAACATGAAAGCAAGCCAAGTATCTATTGACAGATGAGTGGATAAATAAAATAGCAATACATCCATACAATGCAATACTATTCCACTTTTTAAATGGAAGAAATTCTGACACACGCTAGAACATGGATGAACCTTGAGTACATTATGCTAAACAAAAAAAAATCACAAAAGGACAGATACTGTCTGATTCCACTTATATGAGGTTTCCAGAGTGGTCAATTTCATGAGACAGAAACAGGATAATGGTTGCCAGAGCCTGGGGGTAGAAGGGGATGAGGAGTTATTATTTAATACAGAGTTTCAGTTTTGCAACACACAAAAAAATTCAAGAGGATAGTGATGATGTTTGAATAACCTAATACTGAACTATACACTTAAAAAGGAACAAGACAGACCCAGGTGTGGAGGCACATGCCTGTAATCTCAGAAGACTGAGGCAGGAGAATCATAAGTTTGAGCCCAGCATGGGCAACTTAGAAATTTAACAAGGGTCAAAATAAAAATAAAGTGTACTGGATATGTAGGTTAATGCAAAGTCCCTAGATTCAATCTCATTACCACAAAAAAAGGAATTAAGATGGTAAATTTAATGTTATGTGTTTTTAAAATATGATGATGATGATGATGATGATGATGATGATGATGATGATGATGATGACAGAGGAGGAGACGAGGTTGGAGTAAGCACTTAACGGAGTTGAGGAAGTTAGCCAATTAGACATCTGGAGGAAGAGCAGACCAGGCAGACAGTAGTGAAAGGCAAACGTCCTAAAGTACTGTCACTTGCTTGGTGTGCTTGGTGTGGTGGGACCACAACCTTGGTATGGTGGAACCACCTGACTGTACACTATACCCATGACATTGCTTGCATACAGCTGCTGATATCTTACATCTTAGTTCCTCTGGACAAGTTTCACTTTATTGTCTACTTGTTTAAGCTCCAGCCTACTAAGTCAGGTTTGAGAGATAAGCATTTTATAAAGTGGGCCCAGGTAGCACACGTGTCTGCAATGGACATTGTAGACCATGTGCCCCACAAGACCAGTTCCTTGTTCTCATTTGCCCCTTAATCCCTGACAAGGCAGTACTGGCCCAACATCGAGGCACCCACAGCTGCTCACCAATAAGTAACATGCTTGAAACAATAGCATGAGGAGGTGGAGAGAGAACAGCATTTCATGCTCCACAAAGGAATAAGGTCCTTGAGATATAAGGCCCTAGAGACTTAATGGATTATGTTGATTCACCAGCTTTGGTGATAAATAAGCTTCATCATTCCCCAGTCTACTGATAATGAGGTCTCAGACAAACCAGTGATCAAACTTTAAAAGATGGTCTGTGAACTGCTAATCTCACAGAAGAACAATTGCACAAAAGTTTACTCTAGCCATATGAAAGGAATTTTTATGAACCTTTTAAATCTGCTGATGTACTTGGGGAGCGAGTACATCAGTGGTGCATTTAAAAGTCTATGTGGAAGTAAACATTTTACTGCATGTTTGGGAAGAAGGGAAAAGTTAGCCAAGATTCATATTTTTCCAGGGCAAATGAGGTCATTCACTCATTTGTGGCTGGTTTTCCCTCCCACGGGGTCCTGTAAAGATTCACAAAGGCCTCAAATGTTGCTGCTTTGCTACTCCTGGAGATTTATGGGATTTTGGCAAAATGCAATAGTAAGTATTCTCTCCAAGACAGTCCAGGAGGCAACAGATGGAAAATGGTGTCAAATCTAAGCAAGCCAAGACATACATGGCCCCCCTCAGCCCAGGGACTGAGGACCCAGAACCTCAGGCAAACACATTCAAGACTAAGGTAGGCCTTAATGTATAGCCTGGGTTTATGAGGAGAGCAAAGGACAACCCTTCTGCCTACTCCTGCTCCCCAGAGCTATCTACAGCTTCTGGCAGGGTCACAGTAGGATTCCAGAGCCACTGTGTACTGTCATGTGGTCTCAGTCAGGATATTTGTGATTTTGGCTGCAGAACATGCATTGCCACTTCTCCTTAGGTCCCAGTTTCTTCAAAGGTCCTCACCCCTCTTGAGTGTCCTGCCCTCTCCTAGCCAAGAGGCAACCCTTATCTAGGTTTGACCAATCACTCTCCTTTCCCCAGGCAAAGTGGTGCAGGGAGGGAGCCCTTTCATTCTGCCCTGGCGCATGGATTTGCTGAAGTGTCCAGATGTTCATCATTGTCTACAACTCTTCCTAGAGTCTTGAGCCACCTTGCTTCCTCTCCTTTTCCCAAGCCTGTTCTCCAGCCTTCCCATTCTCTCTTGGGCTGTCTGGAAGCCTTCCAGGAATTTCCTAATGTGCTGGATTTTGTTTCGGTTGCCTGTCAGCAAAGAAACCCGATGGGTACAGATGAATATAGCCTCAGGGTGCGCTGCTTAGACAAACATCAAAAGTGTTTGCACCCACACCTCTAGACAAATGCTCATTCTGCCTCCAGAGGCCTGATCTTAACAAGACCAGTCTAGGGGTTCAAATAAAGGCCTGAAGAGCTGGGGATTCATTATTTCCATAGCCAGAAATAGACCTTGGAATTCATGGCTCTGGTAAAGACAGGGGATAAACCCAAGTTCTCCCATGGATCTTTTCCCAACAGCATTCTCAGGTTGAAAGGGTTAGGAGTCACCATGAACCAGAAGCACAATGCAGAGTCCTGAGTTTACTTCTATTTTAATTCTAAAATACACATAACATGAGATTTTATTGTTTTAACCATTTTTAAGGGTACATTCAGTGCTAGAGCATTTCTCTGGCATGTGCAAGGCCCTGGATTCAATCCCTAGCAACACACACACACACACACACACACACACACACACACAGAAATAAATAAATTCATATTATATGCAATCATCACCACCGTCTGTCTCCAGAACTCTAGACTTTTTTCCACTTGAAACACTGCACTTATTGAACAATAATTACCACTCTACTGCCTTGTCAATTCTTCAGCCTCTGGAAACCACCACTTTCTTTCTGGCCTCCATGACTACAATAAGAACCTTATGTAAATGGGATCATACAATTTGTCTTTTGGTGATTATCTTATTTCACTTAGCATAATATTCTCGAGGTCCCTCCATGTTGTAGCATGTGTCAAAATTTCCTTCCCTGTCCAGGCTGAATAATATTCCATTGTAAGGTTATAACACATTTTACTTATATACTCATCTGCCAATGGATGCTTGGGTTGCTTTCATATTTTAGCCGCTGCAAATAATGTTGCTGTGAAGGTCCTTATTTCCAGGTGGAGGTGGGAGAGTCGGAGGCATTTCTGTTTGTGTTTAGCTAGATTTACTTTTGAAGACAGCCAAATGTGGGCTGCATGACCTGGCCTTTTTATAAGGATCAACTATTCAAACAATATATCTTTACCACTTGCTATGTGTAAAACAATGTGCTAGGTTCAAGGGACACAAAGATGAATACACTGAGACTCTTCCTTGGCACCCACCAGAAAGAAAAGTGGCACCAGTATTGTTGCCTCCCTCATACCCTCAAGGTCCCAGACGTGATAGTCCTCTAGGAGCTCTGAAGAGTGGAGACCAGGGTAGATGATGGATCACCGGGTAAACCATGAAGAATGCCGGGATATGGAGCAGCAGTAGTGACCACACCTACTGGGACAACCCATCTTGTCACTGTCCTATTAGACAAGGTCCAAGATAGGCTGTTTGAAAGTACCTCACCTGGGAAGGCAAATGCACCCCCATGGACAAGAACTTCACATGAATTTTCAAGATTGGCAGTGAACTTCACAGTGGATGTGATCTCACGTGAGTTTCTCTTAGCATAAGTTACCTGAGCCTCTATAACCTCATTTGAAAACTTGAATTGTGAGAATTGAATGGGATCATTCATCTTTTTAGTCCAGTGCCTGGCCATAGGGAATAAACTCCTACTAGATCTATCTAAGCAAGAATCATGTTTTTCTCACTGCTTTATAACCAGGGCCTAGAGAAGTGCAGATGCTAAATCAGTACATAGTAATTATTTGTCATGTTCTCTTCTCCTCCTCTTCTTCCTCTTCCTCCTCTTCCTCTCTCTCCTCCTTCTCCTTCTCCTCCTTCTTGTTCTTTTTGCAGTACTAGGGATTGAACCCAGGTCCTCCATACTTAGCTACATCTCCAGTCCTTTTCATTTTGAGTCAGAGTCTCAGTAAATCACTAAGTTGCCCAGGCTTGGCTAGAACCTGAAATCCTCATGCCTCAGCCTGCCATAGTACTAGGATTACAGGTGTCCACCACCATGTCCATCTTTAATCTTCAAATCCCCCCGCAAAAAAAACCCCATGACAGGCAGTATGCTATCTCTCAGCAAATAACCACCCTTCTATGCACATTTCTCTAGCCCTGGGGCTAGATGCCTGCAAACTGCATCTTCTACCCCACTTTGCTAGCTGGCTGGCTTCAACTAGGTTCCACCAATAAAAATCCCCGGGGTAAAAAGCATAAAGAAAGAAGAAGCCATTTTTCCTGGCTTCTCCAGCAGGAGTAGCAGGAGCAGCTGTGGAGGAGCCCAGCCAGGGAGGGATCAGCAGCCAAGACAGTAACAGTGGCAGCAGCAGCAGGAGGCCAGAAAATGTAGGCCTAGGCTCCAGCTCAGCCAGCTTTTTCTTAGCAGCAACAGTCTCGGTGGCACCAAACCATGGGTGCTGGCTAACTTCTTTTTCCCTGTTGTTCCTCAAGCCTTGGGAGTGGTAGACACTTCCAGTAGCTGTTTATCAACGAGTAAACTCACCATTCTTTTTTCTCCTTGCACTCTTTTAATGCCTCTACAGCCAATTCCCTGTATTACATTCCCTGTTTTGTAACACCTGGGAATGTTTTACTGAATAGACTCCAAATGATACAGTTAACTTATTCTTGAAGCAGGTATCTAAGGACTTCAGGGTGGCCCTTCTCCAGGGTCTCTCTAGATATAATGGCATTTCTTCATCTTGGCCCAGAGAGGCTATGATAAAGAAGCCCCAGGTTCTCCCTAGCCTCACCTGAGATATGGGTGCTGGTCACTGTGAAAGAGGCCCTGCTAAAGGCATCTGATATCTGTTTTCCAGGCCCTGTGCCCAGATTGCTGCACTCACCTGGGGGATTAAATACATTGGTTGATGATAACCTTGCTAAGATATCTCCAAGCCCATGTGTGGCAGGGAGAGGGGCTGACTCTTGGACAATTCAGAGGATCAATCTTTCCATCAGGATCAATGGGCATTCCCACTCAGGGGGGGAGGCCAGGCCAGACCCAGAAAGATTCAGGACCCAGCAGAGTTCTGAAGCAACCCCAAATATGACATTAAATTGCACAAAACATGCTCTGGCCTTCATTTCATTTTGGGTGGCTGAGCTGGGAAGCTGAAACCCCAATCATCATGAATCTTTCTCCAGGGATCCTCTTACTCCATGAAAACTCCCCAAGGCTACTCAGGTGATCTCCTGATCACCAGCAAACTCGGCCACATCTTAGTGCCACCAATTCCTTCCAGGCATATGTGTCAACACTACAGGCTTGAAGGGTTTCAGGTGCCTCTGACCACAATAAAACAAAACAAACCACCCATCTCTGGGCTCCCCAACCCTGCAGAGTTCCATGCTTATTTTTCCTATTGCTGGGAAGCCACCCCACCCCACCCCCACCCCCCACTTCACTTTAATCGAGGCTTCCACATTCCTGCAGGAGAGTGCACGTATGCTTAAAACCCTGAAACAACCCCTCGCCATATGTGTTGATTTAAATGGAAACCAAACGGGGAAGGATTCTGACGACAGTCTGTCACTGACTGGAGCGTTGCTTCCTCCAGTTAATTTATGTCTTCCGTAATCAAGTAGATGCTTTTTAAAAGGCTCCACCTGTGACGGCACTTTTTTTGCCCAGACGCTCACATTCAAAGGTCCCCAGCCCGTGAGTTAATAGTCATTTTAAGATATGACACTCTCCTAGCACTTTATCTTCTGAGCGCTTTACCTGTATTAATTAATTAGTGCTATAAATACAACCAGCACATGACTATTCTAGACCTAATCAGTCACTGACTCAGCTCAGGACCTGGAGGGAAATTAAGAAAATTGAATCTTTCAAAAGTTAGGCCTACACAAGGTAAGGCAGTCAATTCTGTCCTGAGGGTCAATGAGGAGTAGCTGAGTTAGACTCCAGTGGGGAACAAAAGCAATTTCTAGAACAGCAAGAGAGCAACCCTAGTTGAATGATGTTTTCTTTCAGATTAAGCATCCTAGGATTCAGTGAGGGGCCATTACATGCCTCTTTCTGGGCTATCCGATAAGTATCCATAAACAGCAGCAAGTCTTCCTCACTTTTTGAACTGTTATGGTGGAGTGAGGCAGACCTGGAAACAGCCCAGGATCATAAAGTTTAATCCCAAAAATCAAGCAAAGGAAATCAAGGGACTTGGGGTTGATGTACAATATTACAGATTTACTAAGCCATTCAAACAATATATTAGGGCTGGGAGTATAGCTCAGTGGTATAGCACGTGCTTAGCATGTGCAAAACCCTGGGTTCAACCCCTGCACCCAAAAACCTATATATATTTGTTGAAAATTTCCAATGGATTTCATGCCAGACATACTGGGAAGAACACTTGTCTCCATTCTTAAAGGGCTTATAGCTGCTGAAGAAGATTGACATGAAAACAAGAAATGTACCCAGGATTCCAGGATACTCAATCCAAGATGTAAGGGGAAGGAGAATCCAACAAAAGGATATTCTCAAGTGTCCAATTCACCTGGCCGCTGGTGCATCTAGAAAGAAGGCTGGAAAAAGGAAGTGCTATTGATTGAACCTTAAGTCTCAGGACTCCTTTTAGTGCTGATGCAGAACTTCTGTTTCATTTTGACCTTAACTCTGAGTTTCCATATCCAGTTTTGCTTCTGATTCTGGGTTGGACCCAGTGGAGGTCCCCCCATGCTGGGCTTTGGCCTGGGCTTTGGCAGGCCTCACCCTAGGTAGAGCCTTTCTCTGCATTACAGGCAAAATAGGTGAGAAGGGCACTCTGGGTCCCTATAGCCAGCCTAGGAATGTCATTTCTCTAGCTCAGTTTCCTTAATTTCTTATTCACTGGAAATTATAGAACTCATCCCACCTAAAGCCTTACCATAGATAGGTGAGTAGATGAATTGCTATGGTAACCTTGAATCCAGCCATAATTACACACAGAGCTCTGTGTGAGAGGGATTAAGGATGCCAAAGTCCTAGACACCAGTCCAACGAAGGGGAAAGGTTCTCTAGGGCTCTGTCTGGGAACTTGAGTCTTGTAGGATGTGAGGATAAACAATGTCAAGTCCACAAGAAGCCCTGGATGTACAGGATGGGTCAGCTGGACTCTGCCTGGTTAGAGTAGAGAGAAAAGATGAACAGGAAGTCAAGAGGCCACTTCCTGTATTGGAAGGGTACTTCCAACAGGGAGAGTAAAGTAGTGAGGGAGAAAGAAACATTGCAGGGCAAGGGAAGCTTTTGGGTAAGGGCAGAAATACGCAGGGCATGCCAAGGAGTGGGGACAGCAACCCTATGTCAAACACCCATCCTGAATATGCTCTTGGACTTCTCGAATTTGTACATTTTATTTCCTCCTTCAGTGTGCCAATCCCTCACCCTTCACTTGGTTGAGCATATTCCAACAGTAGCAAAGGCAGGGACAGTTTCCCTCATAGCTGCCTATATAGAAATACTTGTATGTCTCCTATACTGTCCCTCCCCACACCTTTGCAAATCAGTGATCCAGCTCTCTTCCAAAGTGGCCCATCTGGGTTGGAAAAAATGTGTTTTCTTCTTGCTTCCTCAATACAACAAACTGCTCCCAGATATTTTCCTTCTGCTCCTCATGAAAGAGTCCAAAAGGTCCAATGACAGATGCTTTGCCCACCCACATAGAAAGAAAAGAGCCCTATGATTGAACAAAGTCATTCTGAGCAGCTATAGATTAAAGATTGAGAAACTGAGAAAGGAAAATAACAATTCTCATTTTCTTAAAGTTTTTTATTCAATAATAAACTCTCAGGCTGGAGGGGACCCTGGCCATCTTCATTATTCCTAGAGTCAGTGAGAAAATCATATGAGGATTTACTGAGACAGACACTGCAACCTGCCTGTGGACACTTCCTCAAATTTTCCTACTTGAGGGAGCACAGTTTGATGATGTCTAGCCAAGGTCTTCTCTGCTTTCAGAAAGGTGACTCTATTGTCAGGAATCTTTAAAAGCACCAAGTAGCTGACTCTATTCCAGGCACAGATTCCAACATCCCTTAGCATACAGAAATCCTGCTACCTCGTAGCCACTTTTGTTTCCAGCTTCAAGGGTTAACAAGTTTAAAAATGGTATATATTTAAGGTATACAGCATAATCATTTGAAATGCATACATAATCATCCTGTGGTGTCTGTAGAAAGCTAATTCCAGAGTCCTCAAGAATATCAAAAACTGCCAATGATCAAGTTTCTTACAAAAAGTGACCTATTAGTTGCATCTAAACCATGCACAACCTCCCGTATCCTTATCTCTACATCACTTATAATGCCCAATAAAATGCAAATAGTTGTTATATTTTATTGTTTAGGGAATGACAAGAAAAAAAGATCTGTTCATATTCAGTACAAATGCATTTTTTTCATCCATAGTTGAATCCAAGTATTTGGAAGCTTCAGATACAAAAGGCTGACTGTGCATTATGAAATGATGACCACAACAACCAAGCTAGTTAACATATCCATCACCTTCCATAGTACTGTCGTGTGTGTGTGTGTGTGTGTGTGTGTGTGTGTGTGTGAATGTGTGGTGAGAACACTTAAGATAGATTTACTGTTAGCAAATTTCAAGGCTCTGCTAACATAAACTACAGCCACTATACTGTCCATTAGATCTTCAGAACTTATTTATCCCACATAACTGAAACTTTGTACCCTTTGACAAACATCTCCTCATTACTATGGCCTTTGGCTCCTGATAACACAATTCTGCTCTCTCTTTCTACTATATGTGGTTAATTTTTTAGATATCACGTGTGAGATCATGCCACATTTGTCTTTCTGTGTATGACTTATTTCATTTAGTATAGTGTCCTCCAGATTCATTCATTTTATGGCAAATAGCAGGATCTCCTTTTTAAAGAATGAATAATGTTCCTCTCGTGTAGGAAACAGGGAAAGGAGACGTTACTAGAACCTCTGCAGTAAGTCCTAGTCTCCTGCGAGCCATGGCAGCACAAGGCGAATTAACTTATTGTACAGGAAAGGTAGAAAAAATGAGACTTGGAGAAGAAGCTGAGCTTTGGGCCTGATCAGTGCTGCTCTGGGCAGCAAAGAGGAAAGCCCCCCAGAGCTTGCCACACCTTTATTCAGTACATCAGGAGAAACAAATGTAACAAATGACTCAGGACAGAGAGTTAAGTACATCGGGAGAAACAAATGTAACAGATGGCTAGAGAGCCAGGGAATTCCTAGATCAATGAGGAACTAGGCAGCTGAAGATTTTGTTCCTCCCAGGGTGTCTTCAACTGCTGTAATCTTGTCCTGGAGCATCACAGCATCACCGGATCATTGAGGTCTCAGTTGTGACCAGAGGCCAAAATGGAATTATGTCTCGAAATGCCATAGCTGGCCTGTAGGCAGGAGAACTAGGCCTAATCAAATGATGTTTCCCCAAAATTATGTAGCATTGCTCCCGACACTCTCAGAGAGAGAGAGAGAGAGAGCGAGAGAGAGAGAGAAAGAGATTGGTTTCTTTATCCTTTTGACAGTCATTGGACACACAGATTGTTTCCATATCTTGGTTAATGTGAATAAAGCTGCAATTAATATGGGGGTGCAATTATCTCTATGAAGTGATCATTTCATTGTCTTTGAGTATATACTTAGAAGAGGGATGGCATGGTCATATGACAGTGCTACATATGTTGTATTTCTTTTGGAACCTCCATGATGGCTACACTGATCTACATTCCCACTGACAATGTAAAAGGGGGTTTTTTCCTCTACACTCTCACCAACATTCGTAATCTCTTGTCTTTTTTATAATAGCCTTCCTAACAAGTGTGAGGGATAGCTTCTTGTGGTTTGGCTTTGTATTTCCCTGAGAATTTGTGATGCTGAGCACTTTTTTCTATGCCTATTAGCCATTTTTTAGTCTTCTTTGGAGAAATGTCTACTCATTTCAATTTTACCTGTCCCTTTCTAATTGGGGTGTGTTTTATATCTTTTTATTGCTTAATTGCTTTGTCCAGGAAGTCCAATACTTCTGAAGAAAGTGGCTACAGTGACTGTCCTTGTCTTATTGCTTGTCTGAGCGGGAAATTCTCTACTTTTTATTGTGGAATATAATATTAGTGTGGGTTTGTCATATATGGCCTTTATGTTAACAATCATTCCTTCTGTACCTAATTTGTTGAGAGTTTTATCATGAAATGGTATTGAATTTTGTCAAATTCTTCTTCTGCATCTATATAGATGGTTTTTATCCTTCATTCTGCTAATGTAGTGTAGGACATTTACCAATTTGCATATGTTGAACCATCCTTGCACCCCACAGATAAATCCCATTTGAATAAGATATATGTTTTAATGTGTGTTCAAATTCAGTTTGCTAATATTTTGTGGAGGACTTTGACATCTACGTTCATTAAGGATATTGGCCAATAATTTTCTTTTCTCATAGTGTCCTTTGTCTGTCTTTGATATTGGGCTAACCTAGGCCTCATACAATGAGCTTGAAAGTTCCATCCTCTTCAATTTTTTTCTAAGAATTTGAGGATGATTGGTATTGTTTCTTTAAATGTTTAGTAGTATTTACCAGTGAAGCCATCTGGTCTTGCATTTTCTTTCACTGAGGAATTTTTGATTACTGATTCAATTTCCTTATTTGTTGTTGGTCTGTTCAGATTTTCTCTTTCTTCATGACTCAGTACTAGGGTGTTGTATATCTCAGGAAATTATCTACTTCTTCTAGGCTATCCAATGTTTTACATAGTTAATAGTCTCTTGTGATCCTTTGCATTTCTGTGGTATCAGTTGCAATGTTTCCTCTTTCATTTCTGATTTTATTTGTCCTCTCTTTTCTCAGTCTGGCTAGAAGTTGTCAATTTTGCTTACCTTTGCAAAAAATAGCTCTTAGTTTCATTGATCTTTTCTGTTGTTTTTCTAGTCACAATTTCATTTTCTTTACCCTGATCATTTTTACTTCCTTCTTTCTGCTTACTTTGGGCATTATTTGTTCATCTATTTTTTTTAGATCCTTGAGATGTGAAATTAGATCATTTGAGGTCTTCCTTTTCTCTTAATGTAGGCATTTGTCTATACAAAATACTCTGTTAAACTGCTTCTGCTGTGTCTTGAAGGTTTTTATATATTTGGTTTCCACTTGTGCCTTAAAGATTTTTTAAATTCCCCCTTTGATTTCTTCTTCAACCCACCAGTCATTGCTTTGGTTGGAATGTTTGTGGCCCTCTTGAAATCCTAACTCCCAAGGTGATGTATTAGGAGATGGGATCTTCATGAGGTGATTAGAATTGCTGCTCTTAAAAAAGAGACTACAGAGCAAGCTAGTTGCTTCCTGAATGTGAGGCCACAGTGAGAAGACATCAGTCTATGAAGAAAGCAGGCCCTCACTAGACCCCAAAATGGTTAGCCTTGACCTTGGACTTCTCAGCCTCCAGAACTGTGAGAAATTAATGTGTATTGTTTATAAGAAAACCCAGTTTATTTTATCTTTCTAGGTCCATTTGATATAAAGCACAGTTTAAATCCGATTGTTTTTATTGGTTCTCCTGTCTGGCTGATCTATCAATTGTTGAAAATGGAGTACTGCTTTTCCTGTTATTATTGTATTACTGCCTATTTCTCTCTTCAGATCTGTTAATATCTGCTTTTTACATGCCCAAGTACACACAGACGTGTGCATGCACACACACTCACATACACACACATATAATTGTTATATTCCCTTGATGAATTGACCCTTTCATTATTATATAATGATTTTCTTTGTCTCTTATGACAGTTTCACTTGAAGCTTATTTGGTTTAATATAAGTATAGCCACCCTGATCTATTTTGGTTACCATTTGCCTGAAATATCTTTTTCCATCTCTTAAATTTCAGCTTACATGTGTCCTTGAGGCAAAAGTGAGTCTTTTATAGATAGGAGATAATAAGGTATTGCTTGGTTTGATTTAGTTTGGCTTGGTTTGCTATTTAATATTCATTCAACCACTTAATATCTTTTGATTAGAGAATTTAATCCATTTACATCTAAAGGGATCATTGATCGATAAGGACTTACTATCGGCATTTTGTTGTTTTCTGTGTCTCCAGTTTGTCTGTTCCTTTCTTCCGCTCTTCCTTTCAATCTTTCTGATATAATGATTTTTATAGTGGTATGTTTTGATTCCTTCCCTTTATCTTTTGTGCATCTACTATAGATTTTTGCTGTGTAGTTGTCCAGGGTCTACATGAAACTTCTTACAGTTACACTATCTATTTTAGACTGATAACAACTTAACTTTGATCACATACAAAACTCTGCATTTTTGCCATTCCTCCTGTATTTCTTGCTTTTAACATCACAATTTACTTCTTTTTATATTTTGCATCCATTAATAAATTATTGCAGCTATAGTTAATGTTTTTATCTTTTTATCTATACACTAAAGTTAAAATTGATTTAAAGACCACAATTACAGCATTAGAGTATTATGAATTTTCTTTTATATTTACTGTTACCATTGAGTTTTATACTTTTATATACTGTACTTGGATATCCATATCCTTCTCAATACTGGGGAAGTTTTCAACCATTATTTCTTTAAATATGTTTCCATTTCTTTCTCTCTTCTCCCCATGAGATTCCCATAATGTGCACATTATTTCACTTGGCAGTGCCTCATAAAGCATGTGAGCTTTTTTATTCCTTTTCATTCTTTTTTTTCTCCTCCAACTGGATAATTTCAAATTACTTGAATTCAAATTCACAGATCCATTCGTCCACTTGATCAAGTCTACTCTTGAAACTCTCTATTTCATTTTTTCATTTAAACCATTGTTTCTTTCAGCTTCGGAATTTCTATTTGGTTCTTTTTTCTGATTTCTATCTGTTGAATTTCTCATTTTATGCATTGTTTTCCTGATATTGAATTGTCTATCCATAATCTCTTGCAGCTAGATGAGCTCCCTTAAAACAATTATTTTTAATTCTTTGTCAGGCAATTTTCATATTTCTCCATTTCCTTGAGGTCAGATACTGAAAAATACTTTTAGTCCTTTGATGATGTCGTGTTCATGTTTCTTGAACACTTGCACTGCATTTGAAGAGGCAGTTTTTACTGTCTAGCTTCAAGAGAGAAATGCCTTTACCAAGCAGCCTGGCTAAGGATTTGGAGACCCTCTCATATCACTTCTATGGAAGTGCCTGCTTTACTCCTGATGCTCCCTTTTAGGAGGAAAATTATTAAGACCGTATACCCTCTCTCAATCTTACAAAGCCAGGCTGGGTGATGAGAATCCCCGCACACCTTGGATAGTGTCCTGAGATGCTCAAGTCTGTGTGCCTTCTCCCAATCCTGCAGAGTCAAGCTAGCTGACTACACATGCTTATAAGCCACCTGCAAAGGCTCCCTCACAGTTCAGGGACACACACGGAGCTGGCCATGAGAGGAGTGGTGAGGAGCATGAAGCCCTAGGTTATCCATGGACCAGCTGGACAAGGGGATCTACACACAGATGAAGCATCCCAGGCAGATTTTAGGAAGGCATCCTGATGGAGCCCATAAAACAGTTAAGTCAGACTGTGGCACTTTTTTGGGATTCAAACCCTTGTTGCTTTGAGTTCCTAGCTGTCTTCCCGGCTACCAGCAGCTCTCAGCCACTCAACTGTGCTGATCCTCCAAGAATTGTAGTTGGACAAAAATGAGGTGGATCACTTGGGTAGCACCTACACAGTTGCAGAAGCTAGACACTCTTACTTTCCCCACGGGGGCAATTGCAGGAGTCTCTCTTGGTTGTGAGCTGCAACACCTTGTGGGACAGAGGATACGGATTTAGTAAAACTGTTCCTACCCTCTATATTATGCCCATCCTAAGATTCTACAATCCTATTGTGTGATGGAACTTCGCTGGACTCCTGGACATCTACAGTTGCTCTCACCCATGGGTGGTTATAAAAATCATTGCACTATGGAGTTTGGTTTGGTGGCACACACCTGTAATTCCAGCACTTGGGAGACTGGGGCAGGAGGATTGCCATGAATTTGAGGCCAGCCTGGGCTACATAGTGAGTTCAAGGTCAGCCCAAACTACATAGTGAGACCATGTCTGAAAAAGAGAAGAGAAAACTATTTTTAAAAATCATTGCACTATGGGAAATGTTGGTAGAATATTCATAATCTGCCATCTTGCTGGCATCACTCTGCTCCATTTTCTTTTCTCTTTGAAGTTTCCTGTGCTCTCCAAGGTGCTTCTCAAAGCCACCCACACATGCCATCAGTGTGTCCACTCTGACCTTTCCACAATTTACAGGATCACCCATAGAATAGTTTTGTAACCCAGGTCTCTGAATGAATGAATGAACCATCACACTAGATCTTACTGTGTGTGCTCTCAGAACGGAAGACCTAAATGAATAATAGAAGTATAAGACTTAAGACTAGGATGCAGGACCACTTCAGTAGTTTTCAGATCTTCCAATTTAAGAATTCTAATTATTCACACCCACTCTTCCTTGAAACAGCAACATTCAAAAAAAGAAGTGAGCAGTTCGTCTCCAAAGATGTATAAGCAAAGGCACAGGGAGTATCTGTTCAGAACCGAAAACATTCCAGCCTTGGGATGCTACCAATGTGGTCCATGGTTCACCTGTATCAGCACAGCCTTGCTTGAAATGCCTCATTCCAGATTTACTGAATTTAACCTGTACTTTAGCAAGACCCCTGAATGATTCATGTGGAACATTAAAATTTGGAAAGTGTTGATTTCCAAGCCCAGCTGCACATTAGAATCACCTGGGCAATTTGAACATTTAAATACCAATTCCCAGGCCCCATGCACAATCAAATGAATCAGAACCTCTGCTAGCAGGGCCCAGACATCTGCATTTCAAATGTTTCCAAAGAGATTCTCATGTGGCATGAGTGAGAACGTCTCTTGAAGATTCCTAAACTTAAAATCCAGATGGACTTGAGAAATTTTTCTTCTCTTCCGTGTTATTTTTCCCCCACAGGTAATACATAAACATAACATTTTTGGTGTTTGTTTAGTTTTTTTGTTTGTTTGCAATACTGAGGATTGAACCCAGGACCTTCCCACTGAGCTACATCCCTATCCCTTTTCAAATTTTTTTTTAAGACAAAGTTTCTTATCTCCTTCCAGAGCTTCACTAGACATGGCCATACACATCCATGTATGTATGCTCCTCTTCTTTATATATGCAAGGTTATTCTACTGTACACACTATTTTGCATCTTGCTATTGTCACTTAGTAGTATATCTTAGACATTGTTATATCACAGCAAACATAATTCTCTCATACTTGTTGACAGCTACATACTATTCTACTGTATAAATTTAATATAATTTAATAACCAGACTTCAATTAATGGACATTCAGGTTGTTTCCAATTTTTTTTTACTAGAATACCATCTGCAATGAGTAATACATAAAATAGCCGATACTTTAGTCATTTCTTCCCTCTTTTCCTAATTTTTTCATACACCATCTTAGGGTGACGACATCATTTATTGGACTGACTAAGATACTTCAAAGAATAGAAGGAGACACTAACCATTATAATAGGACATAAATATAACCATCTCTGGCAACTAGGATATATGGTCACCCTGCCTGACTTACTATGTATTTCTTATGTATTTGTTTATCATCTCCTCCCTCATTAGAATGTAAGTTCCTGGAGACTAATTAATAACTGGTCTGTTTTATTCACTACTATTTCTCCAGTGCCTTGAACATTGCCTAGAATCCAACAGAATCTCATTAAATATTTGATGAATTAATTAAAAATGAATATCTCTGAAGATCATCATTGGCAGATGCGTTCAATTCCTAGGAGTCTAATGTCCCTATCAAAGGGTATGTGTACCTTATAATTTGATAGATATGGCTGTGCTGTACTCCATGGAGAATGCACTAATATTCTCACCAACAATGACAGCAGGACTTCTGCTGCCTACACAGCTTACATGTATGCCCATGTGTATGTGTGTATTTGTGTACTGTGCACCCATATTTCCTGTGCTCCACACACAGAGATCTGCTGCCACAGAACTGCCAGGACTCAGCATTGAAGCTTGCAATTTGGGGAACCACACAGTTTGATGCCGGGGGAGGAAAAAGAGGCCCTCCTTAATGCCCACCCATGAGGATGTTTGATGCATCCCCTCCCAGGATTCTTTGCAGGCAGAACCAACATTTGCAAAATGCCTTCCAGGCCCCTGACTATCAGACACAGCATGGCACACCTAGTGTAGGCCTGGCTCAATAAATGTTTAATTAATTAATCAATCAAGCAAAATCAAAGATTAGGTTGATTATCTAGGTATTTTATCCATACGGAACTAGGCAACTCATTAATTGCTTTTTCTCTTCTTTGAAGGTTTTGTACTGAAATAATATGTTTTGGAATTATGTAGATATAGCCTGAGAGGTCAAAAATCTGATAAGTATGAAATATTCCCAGGGTATCCTCCAGAGCAGATTGCTAAAAAAGCAATAGTCATTATCCTAGAAGTCAATGCCTTAGTGTTACCATAATGCTGAGGTATAAAATACTCCAACTTATGATGGGATAACTAAAATCCACAAATATAGTCCTGCAAAACAAATTTAAGGCCAAACTCGGAGATCCTATATCAGCACTATTTTCCCCACTATGAATGTCCCTGAATATGCTGATCATAAAGACAAAAGAATGTGGTATTGCATAAGATTCTTAATTGTACCTTTCCCTGTGGGATTCTGTCAGAAATCTCTGCATGCCACAGCTCTGTAAGAAAACGTTATGTTGAATAAAATGTAAGAAAGTGAAAATCTGATAATCAAATAACCACAGTGAGGAGAAACACTTTCTGGTTCCTGTGCTTAATAAAGTTCCCATGGATAGAGGAGATTTCTAGGAAACTCCATCCAATAGCTTCGTGGAGTTCCACATTGGGTTCCATAAGTGTCTCACATATTTAGTTAAACTCATAAATTATCTCCCTTTGTTTCACTTACAGATCACAAGATGCTGAGATTTTTCCACTGCTTATTTTTAGCTATAAACAGTAGACACGGCCTTCCTAGATATTAACTTGTTTGTAGTTGTGTTCTTAGTGGATTGGGGCAGAATGCAGGAATGTCATGTCGGGGGTCTTTTCTGCACAATCCATAAGCAGCTCCCAGGATGGATACACCTGGCACCTGCCACTGCTCCATCGCTGGCAGCAGCTCAGCCCATACAGGACCAGAGCCTCAGAAGGATGCAGTGCACAGAGCAAGAAACCCTAATAGGCTCAATGCAACTAGAAATTTCCCATACTTCCAGGAGCTGGAAGAAAATTCACAAAAGCATTTCCTTTTCCTTTCTAAAGATTTGTCTTTGATTTTTAAAAAGCTGTTTGGGGTTGAGTTAGAGCACTCACTCACACATTCGTCTGGGAGGCAGTAATCTGGCAGAAGCCCATGCCTCAGAAACTGCCAGGAGGACTCCAGCTACTCGACAAGGCCTCCGATTCCTCGCAGTCTGAGCCTGAGCACAGAAACGCGTGATCCCGACCATAAGCGCTGCCTTCACAGGCTGTCGGGGAGTGTGAACTTGGGACAGCAGAGCTGGCAGGGAGCCCCACAGTAGCCACTTCCTCCTCCATTTGCAGCAATGCAAACACTCAGAAAGATCAAGGCTGTTGTTTCAGAATCTCCCCCTTTCCAACTTTGTCAACACACGTTCAGCCACACATAGTGTATATATAAGTCCACAAAGGCACATGCCAACACACACATTCCTCTCATGTCAATCTTCACAGTCAACTCAATACCTTTAAGTGGTGGAATACACACCAAAGGAATGGCCAACTCAGGGCCGGCTGAGGACTGACTCCCACTGGGCCTCAAAGGATCCAAAGTCTGATCAAGGTCTACCAAGACCTTGGAGCTGTAATCTTGGGATCTCGCAACCGTGCAGAGATATATATATACCTTCTTCAGGTCTGGACCACTCTTCAGGGAAAGGGAAAATACCTCCGGAATCTGAATGATCATCACCTACCAAAAACTACAGAAGTAGTGGCCAGAGGACAGCACTGTGAAGCATGGACCCCAAGGCAGGTATTGAACTTCCCATGCGATTTTCATTTTTTCCTATGACTCATCTTCCATTAGGTATCAGTACAGGATCTTAGCTCTGGAACAACTAAATTCCAAATTACTTGTGTCCACTGTCTTAAAAATAAAAAAGAGGCAGCATTGTCTTTCCCAGGAGCTCACCATCCAAACTCTATGGAAAGAACACAGCTTTGGCAACAGGTTGACCTAGATTTAACTCAGTCTCTGTCAGGAGCATGTGAGTGACCTTGACCAGCTTTCAGAAGCTCTCAGATCTTTATTTGTGAATCTTTAAAATAGGGACAACAGCATCCACTCTCTCAAGTTTGCTTAAAAACTTTGTGAGGATTAAAGCTCTTACACCCCATAGAAGTGTGGCTCATGGAGAAGGAGGAGGAGGAGGAGCAGGAGAACGAGGCAAATAGTCAACTCAGCAAGAAAATTCAGTCTTCTCGTGGTATTTCATCCTGTGAGGCAACCTTACCCAGGACCCTTGGAAGCAGAGATCGGATGAATGTGCTTCAGCTAAGGTTCATAGCTTTGGGATAGACCACAGAAAAGGTGAATGAATCAGGACATTACCAGTAGGTGCAGTGAATAGACTAGTGTGTGTGCCGAAAGCACAGGAAGCCTGGGTTTAGAAGAACAAGAGAAAAATCCTTGTGCTAGGTGTGCCCTTCCCTTCCCACACTCCCAGGTAGAAGAGGGAGAAATTGATGGGTGACCACCTCGAGGGACACTATTGAGGGACCTAAAAGCTTCATAGGTCTGTGTCCTCACCCATAGGTGCCCACCTTTCTGATCATCATACCCACATTGTGGTGTGGACCTTTAGCAGCAAACACACACACACACACACACACACACACACACACACACAGTCACCAGGTGAGAAATGGCCTTATGCTGGTCACCAGCCAACTCTTCCCAAAATAACAATTCCTTGCAGTATCTTCTACTGTAAAATCAGTAGAATCCCCTGAAGACCCAGTAGGGTCATGAAGGAGAGCTTCACTCCAGTATAGGGATGAATTAGGATGTGGGACATACACATCCCATCATACAGGAATTTGAGAATGTTGTCTATGTTATCATTGTCCTGGTCCAGAAGGTCATATCTGAAGACACTTGGGGAAGTGGCCAGGCATATTCCAAAAGAAGAAAAGCAGAGGTTGAAAGAGGACATTGGAAAGTCAATTTAGGAATCTACATAGTATAGTAGAAATGGGACAAAAGGGAGAAATTTCATTTCAGACTTCTTCCTGGAAAGAAATGAGGTTTAAACATGATAAGTTTGATAAGCTGCCTAGGGTATGGGGGGTAGCACACCAGACACATGTTCAAGTAATAAAGGTGTCAAACAAAACTCTACAGAGTATCCTATAAACTGGAAGGTGCTTTGTTTCATTTGGGTTTGTGAGTCTGTTTCAGGAGCTCTGTGCCAGGAACTGGGGCCTAAGACTGAACACATTTCTTATTATATCACAGACCTTCTCTTCTACCCTAGTGATTATTAATGGTCTGGGGGTAAGGGATTTAGGAGGATATGAAAGCAATGTCTAGGTTGACACTGGAGCACAGCACATACAGAATACATAGACACAGGACCCAGGGGCTGGAGGCAGAGATGACATCTGTGCCACAGAAAGAACACCATGTAGGAGTCAGAGGCTTGGGTGCTCTGATCAGCCACATTAACTCTGTGGCTAATGGTTTTTGAGACTCTAGAAAAGCTCCTTCCCCTGGCCAGGTTTTATATTCAACCCTAAAATATGCACACGCCCTGCCAACCCTAACATTCCAGTACTCTAATTGTAGTTCAGCTCTCTCCACAATGCAACATGAGATGGTGGTTGTGATTATTAACAGAGCATTTGTGCATTTATATGGAGTGTGCTTGCTGACACAATATAATGAATTTTCTCACAAATTACATGTGCAAAGAACTGCTCAGATTGAACTGTAAGATCACTTCAGATGCACTATTGATTTTCATTATTTTAGTTTTCTCCATCCCTGAGTTCCTTGCAACCATCCTCCAATTTGATTTTATCCAGCAGAACAGTCTCAGACTCTCTTTCTAATAATCAGTTCATAAAACCTCAGGTCTTGGAAGTCTGAAGAAGTAGGCTGGTTTGGATAGGATGTTTATCTTCCAGAGAGATGGTGGTTTCTGACCTCCTAGAACCAGTAAGGATTTCTCTGGCTAACATAGCAAGTGTCTTTCAATCGAAATGTGGATCACTGGTCATGCATCTATACACACTCTTCTTATATAATAAAGAAAGCAACTTCCATAATGAAAAATTATCCTTCCAGTGCACAAATGCCTTATGCCTCTGTGGCCATCCATTCAAGAGCTCTGAGCACCTTTTCTGCCTGCGGTCTCTTCTAGTGCCCACATTCCCACCCATTTTTCCCGCCTTACCTTACTTTTTTTATACTGTATCTTCTATGCAGAACTAGTTCCCCAAAAGGGTAAGTAAAGTAATTTTTCCAGCAAAAGGGGCCTCTTCTGACTCTTCAAGAGACATCTAGGAGGCTGAGATCCCTTGGGTGTCCTTTTCAGCCTCTCTCCTCTGATTCATTGTCATCCCAAAACAGATTACCCTTGCATACAAACACCCAGATATTAAAATTGGACACTGCTCTGCCTCTGATATTGGGGAACAGTCACAGATAGCTCTGTGTAGAATGACTTCTATGATAGAGTAACAAGAGATACAACTCCACGACTATTAAAAATAAAGCAGGATAGGGCCAGGGATTTAGCTCAGTGGTTCTGCCCCCTGCCTCGCAAGCACAAGGACCCGAGTTTGATCCCTGGTACCAAAACAAATAAATAAATAAATAAATAAAGGAGGATAAAAAGTAAAACTGGAAGGGATGCCCATGCACAAACTTTCAAGAGAACAGGAAATAAGTCAAGAGCCTATTATAGAGAAAAAGATCACAAAGAGAAAGGACTCAGTGGTTTAAGTGTGTTAATCTTGCAAGGAGATCATTCATCATTCACTTGTGCAAAAAGCTGGGGGCTGTCCCAGGTACTGAATCCCCACACTGTGAGAATAGTCTAGATCTCTTGTTATTTCCAAGCTAGCAAAGGGAGATCAAAAATTGGACTGTATGCATATCAGACAATAGGATTTCAGGAATTTGTAAATACCGTGAAGAAAACACAACAGGATGGAACTATTGAGAGACAATGGCAGAATCAGGGGAGTCATTTCTAACACCTCTCTGAGAAGGTGATTTACTTTTCAGAGCTTTGGGAGAGTTTATTGAGAATAGGTTTTGCTTACCAAAAAGATGCTGGGCTTTTATCCGGCTCTGGCAGGTGTCACAGTGGGTGGTCCTTTTAATGCTATTAGTTGGTTGGCCAGACTGCAACGACCACAATAGCCATGAGCAGCAATAAAATCACCATTATCATCCCACATGAGGTTGACTTTCTGTCTACCCAGCCCACATGCCTAGTTTCAGTGTGAAGCTTTTCATCTGTGTTCTCTACGAGGTTGGCAAGGTCATCAATTATCTCATTTTGTTCATCCAACTCATTCCCGATTTCCTGCCGCATTTGCTTTTGGTGACTTATGATAGAGGAAAGGGCATCAAGGCCTGCATCCTGTTCTTGGATAATTTTCTGTTGCTGTTGCCAGAGTTCATCAAATCCCAAGCCCCTGGTCTCCTCTGGCTCCTCAAAGAGCCAAGGGTTGGGGGCTCCTCACTTAACCTCTTCCCTCATCAGGCTGGACCTTGGGTGTCTTTTCACCTCTTCTTTCATACTGATTTCACTGTTGAATTTTCTCAGCAATTTCTTGGGCAGTTTGACAGGTGGAATCCTATGTGGAGAACCAGGGGTCCGGTGCCATCATGCAGTCTTCCAGGAGGTGATATTTAAATGTAATGTGAAGAAACAAAGAAACTCAGAACAACTCCTGGAGGTCTTTTGTGGATTTTTGTTTTGTTTTGTTTTTTCTTGAACAACTTGATGGAGGTGAGTATTCAGTGTGTCATTACTAGCAATAAAGCCTTTCCATCATTCTTGAAAAAGACAGGTGGTATTTGTTTGGTTGCATAGTTGGTTTTGTTTTTGTTGAGTTTAGAAGCCAACTCTTAAGAGATGTAAGTGGTAGGTAACACCCAACTCTATAGCATGAGAAATGTTTTAGTTCTTCTTTTCATATGATGATTTTAACCTACTTCTTCAGAAAATAAATGCCAAGCAGAGGTTAGAAACAAATGTTGGCATAAATATAAACATTCACTTTGTGATGACTCAACCAAAGGCAGGCCCTTTTCCTGCCAAAAATTTATTTCTTATCTACAAAGGTTAGGAGAGGCCTTAACCCAACTGTTTGGTTGGGGATCCAAGCTTCAAACTTAACCCAGGGGTCTTGAAGCTAACCTAATGGAGTGGCTTTGATGAAGATCCTCATGTGTTTGGTAGAAGTGAAAGGGCAAAAGCAAAAGTTTCAGGAAAGGAATGAAATTTTAGAAAAGGCAGAATATTGAGGAAGAGAAACTGCAAACAGATTAGTGAGAATCAATTGGCTGCCTAGCAGCAAATATCACTTGTGTGCTTCCTGTAAAGGAATCATACAACTATTTCCAAGTGCATTTAATGGCTGTATGGATGGCCTCTAATAAGACACAGTTTCTAGCCAATTGGATTTTATATTGCTCAGTGCCAGCTTGGCAATTTGTTTTGCATTAAACCCTTCAGTCTGTTAGCCTGGTGAGTAACTATTCTGGGAGGGCAGTCAGAATCACTCATGGGACTTCACTTTTTCCTTAAAAGCAAAAAGAAGGTAGAGATAATGGTGGTGGTGGTGGTGAGTAGTGGTGGTGATAAAGAAAATGAGTCCAGTTAGGTTGCTGTCTTGAAAAGTTGAGCTCATCAAGCTAAAATGACCCAAGTAATGGCCCTTTTAAAAAACCTTTTCTGGATCATTCAAAGGAGGATCTCGGTCCTTCAGCATTTCTCTGGGCTCTGCTCTTGTTGCAAGGACTAGGCCTTCTCATGTCTTTGCTTTGAGATTCAGGATAATTTACAGCCCGGGAGGGAGCAAGATATTTTGGGACTCTTGTCTAGGACAAGAAAATGAGCCCCCTCCCCAGTAGAAGCAATCTGTCCATGGTCTCTTTCCAATTGATCCAAATAAAGTTAAAAGCCAAGAATCTGAATCCTTGAGTAAGCTCACTGGAGATCCATTACAGCCCGTCATTTACCTTGAAAAATTTGTGGTCACTTTCCTCACATTCCTCCTACTTCTTTCCAGAACAGAAGGGAAAAAGGCATGTTAGCTTTGACACTAGGAAGCATTCAATAATGTGTTTCACTGATCCCTCTACAATTAGACATTTGCTTTCAAACTTCGTTCCTATAAGGCCAGGTAAGACAGTCATGAGGCTCAATCTCTATGGATGATGAAAGCTACACTCCCTCAATATATACAACTTGATTGACAAAAACAAAAGGTTTGGGTGGGAATAATAACAAATGCCTTTGATTTGCAATGAAAAGGAAAGGCTCTGCTTAGAGAAGTAGGGAAAAAATGTGTACAAGGGCACATGAGTGTGTGTTTGTACATGTTATTGCATAAGTGTACATGTGTGTGTGTGTGAGAGAGAGAGAGAGAGAGTCTGTGTGTGGCTTTCAAATTACCAGAAGGCAAACTGCCCATTGATTTTCTGACAAGCTGCATGATCCCTTTCAACCACCAAAAACAGAAAGATGGCCATGAGCAGATGAATACTGTCAGGAAGTTCAGGAAGTGCACATAAGGAAGCCCTGAGCACTTGATTCAACTCAACGCTGGCAATTGATCACAGCAAAGTGTCTGCTCCCAGCATGTTCAAGACAATCCTCCAGGCACTGTGGCCCTTTAGGCCAAAACCAGAAGTTGCAGAGTTCATTGGTTTTATACCAACATGTGCTGATTGAAAAGTTGCACCCTGGAGAGCTACAAATTGTTTTTTTATGAATTTTGTCATCTAATCTCCTAAGATTTCAGACAAAGATGATCAATTTCCAGAGGTAGCTATTTCCCCTGTTCCTCCCTCAGTGTTAGCAAGCTGTTTGAGATATATCCATTGTTTGACGATATATTCGTGAGATAGTTCTGCAACTTATAAGCTTTATCAAGGCAACCTGTGGCTTTGCTAAAATTAACAAAACAAATAAGAGCTGTTCTAGAGTCCAATACAGTAAGAAGACTAGGTCATAGCCAGACTCCAAGCTCCAAGAAGGTGACATAGTCAGCACACAAAGGAGCAGCCAGAAGGCAAATCAATTTAGAAATGCATACATACATGCTCTTGTTAGTGCAATTCAAAGAACTTGTCTTGTTGGGCCATTTTATGTAAACATCTCCCAACATATTCAATCAGCTTCCTCAAATTGACACTGTCACCAAAGTTAAGTCAATATTTTTTGTGAGGGAGGAGTAAGTATTTTATCTAATAATCAAGTTATTTGAGATTTGCAATTCTGGTTGCCATTACCAAAAGGCACCTCTCAAGTATTTACATTTAACTCTGCATTACTTTGATCTTTGTATCAGTTGCATTCAGACAAAATGTGAGCCTCTAATTTAATTTTGTTTTGGATTTCCTATGACATATCTATTTATGTCAATTGCCCAGGAGGGAAAGGCCATCAGTAATAATGATAGTTATAGAAAACACTTATCAAGAACTTTGAACATGCCAGGCCCTGGGCTTGAGCCATTGTTGGGATTGTCTGCTTTAATCTTCTGACAAGTCTATGAGGAAGATATGGATTGTTATTCCCATTTTATAGAAGATAAACTGGGGCTCAGGCACTAAGTGTCTTATCTCTGGGATTTGACCCAGGAAGTCTGACTCTGGAGACCTTCTCCTAGTACTTTATGACTCAGTTCCTCAGTGGCATGAGTAATTTCCAGGGGAAATTTCCATAACATTTCTTCCCACTCTGAGTCCGCAAATAATCCAAGGACCAGAGACAATTGTGCTAAAATGGACCTAACAGAAGGCTCAGTCCCCTAATAAGGTCAAAGTCACTTCTGTTTGGTATTCTCTGCACTTTGATTTCCTTCTCTCTAAGATGTTTGCCTCTTCTCTAGGATTTTTATACAAAAGATGGTGCGTCAGTCTAGTATACTCTTCAGGAAAAGAGTATTTTCTGAGGAGGAATGATAGAAAAGAAGAGGAGCATGTAGATGTGGCACGGCATGTAGAAAAAGAATGCTGGTATAAAAAAAAATCTCAGCTTGAAATCTATTAACTTTCTAAGTAAAGTCAAATTCTCTGTACCTAGGTTTCTTCATCTGCAACGTGGGGTCATAGAGAGGACTGTAACAAAAAACACATATAAAGTAACTCACCATGTGCCAGGTACAGGCAAAGCTCTCAGTTTTCAGTTATGCATGCTATGATCTTCCACTGGGACCCTTCCTCGACCACACCGTGCATGAGGCTTCCTATGAGGCTTTTATTCAACACCTTTCTCCTCTGTACATGAAGTAGCTTGGGGCCTGCACTGTGTCTCATTCATCTCAGGATTACCAGCCCCCAACACTGTTCCTGATTCATAGTTGGCATTTGTGAGCATCTGTTGATTGAATGAACCATTTCATATATCATCCAAGATTGTATCAAGATTGTATACCTACTGCAATCCCAGATCATCATACAAACAAGGTAACTAAAGGCCACAGAACTAGATGGTGGTGGAGCTAGTCGGGAACACAAGCCACCTGACTTTCAATCCAACATCTGCATACCATAGCAGAGTGCCTCAAGTTTGCATTTTCTTAAAAACATTTTATCAAAAGTCAATATGATAATGAGAACATCATTAATATTACCAAAGTAGGGACACATTCAGAATCTATTTTTCCAATTTCCTATAACTTACATGTCAGCAACTCATCACTTTAAAAAAAAAACTTCTAGGGCCGGGCATTTAGCTCAGTGGTTTTGTCCCCTGCTGCACAAGCGCTAGGACCCGAGTTCAATCCCCGGTACCAAAAAAAAAAAACCAACCAAAAAAAACTTCTAAAAATATGACTCTAAAAATGTGTCTTCCTGGGCGTGGTGGCACACACCTATAAACCCCACACTCAGGAGGCTGAGGCAGGAAGAACACTGTGAGTTCAAGGCCAGTATGAGCTACATAGCAAGTTTGAGGATAGTCTGAACTACAGAGTGAGACCCTGTCTCAAAAACAAAACAACAACAACAATAAATCCAAAGGAAATAAAAATAAAAATTTTGTGTCTTACATCTTAAGTAATTTCACAGTAATATTATGATAATGTAATAGCAATTGACAAGATAAAAATGCATAGTAATCATGTATTGTACCTGATTCAAGCAATATTACATCACCTAATACCCTTCCTTTTACACAACTATTTCATTACTTCGAAGCTGCCTGGTAATGAATATGCCATTAAGTAGTGTGGTTTTTTTTAAGTTACATGTTTCCTTTCTTTCTTTTTTTTTTTTTTTGGTACCTGGTATCGAACCTGGGAACTTGCACTTGCAAGGCAAGCAGCAGAACCACTGAGCTAAATCCCCGGCCCCTACATGTTTCTTTTATAGTAATTCTTCAATAAATTTTTCTGACTTTTTTCATAAATAAGTTTCACTATTCCTCATTTTTAAAAAAAAACAACCACATTCTCCTTTCCTGAAAGGATGTCATATATTAGATGACCCTTCTATATAAAATCATAAATGAAAAGGGGCCAGGCAATAAGAAAATAAGTAATTAGACATTAGGGCACTAAGTACAGTTGGGTAGATCTAAGACATTATGGTATAGTTAAAAGTCTGCAAAAAGAATATTTTACAATGCAAAAGCTGAAAAAAAAATTTCATTTTACTACAGTATGAGACAAATCCCAGCTTTTGCAAAATGTATCACGGACACATTTTGTATCCGTGATACTCATGGATTTCTTCATTTTGTTGTTTTAAACATGCTTTTAAGACATACTAAATAACTAGTAAAAATTGTATACAATTCAAATGACATTTCAGATAAGTTTTATTGGCTTAATGCTCTGATAATAAAATTATAACAATCAGTATTATTCTGATTTATTGCACTTTTTACTTCCACTTCATAATGGACTGGGTGCATCACAGAATTGAATGTAATGTTGCTGCCACCTCAAGGTCACTCACTGAAAATGAGATGGCTCACTTCAGTCTAATGCACTAAAGCTAGTGAGTAACGAAGGGCTTTATGGATGAAAAGACCACTTTGTGGTCACGTCACAGTAAATCTAAACTTTTATTTGCAATGAAACAATGGGTTTTATATGCAATTTCCAATGAAAACATACTCCAATAATGCTAGTATGGCACTGTGAGTACTAGGTCTGTGAGAAAAAAGGCTTTTATACTGCAGTCCAGGGGAAGAAATGTCAATTCATCAAACTGAAAAACCATCTGTGCATAAGTAGCATATCGACATGGCATAATTCAGATACAATGGTTTCTTAAACAAAAAAAAAAATAGTCCTTCAGTTTATTTTCCTTTCATAAAGCTTACTTGGCTGTTTTCTGCTCCCTCTCCAATCTTTCCCACTTAGTGACCTCCATAAACCTGACACTCTTCCATCTGGATTTATCAAAACTACCCCTAACGTGAACAAACAGTTCCCAGAAAAGGAAATGCCAATCAGTCAACTCACTCAAGGAGATGGATGTTTTGCCTAACAGATTGTCAAAGATCAACTTTTGATAACACTGGCTTGGCAAGGTAGAACTGTAAATTAGAAAAGAGGGAAATGTGGTGATATTTTTCCAAAGTTTAAAATGCATATATCTTCTAACCAGCAATGCCCTTTCTAAAAATTTATTTTTCAGATATTCACATATATGTGCACAAAGATGTATGTGCAGAGAAACCTATTATAGCAAAAGACTGGAAACAAACTAAGAGTCCATCAATAGAAGACTTGTAAATTATGGACAATCCATAAAATAGAATGCTGTGCAGCCTTTGAAATAAACAAGGCAGCCCTATATGTACTAAGATGACACAATTTCCTATATCATATGGTTAAATGGAGGGGAAAGCAATGGGCATAACAGTGTTATAATATGCTTGGTATTTGCATAGAATCTCTTTGGAAAAAATACAAAAACAAGGGTTCTTTTGTAGAGGAACTGGGGGTCTTAATTAATTGTAGAAGTAGGGGAGACTTAATTTTCACTCTACACCCATTTTTGTCTTGAATTCTATACTGTATATACACATTAACTACTTGAAATATATAAATAAAAAACATTTCTAAACTGCTTTGGATTGTAATTCAGACAATGTAAACGACAACAAAGGGCTGGAGGAGAAGAAATAGAAAGAAAAAGACACAGGAAGGGAGGTAAAGACAAGGCTGCCCTGGGGGCTGGGGGGTTGCTGCTAGCACTGCCTCCCCTTTGAAGGTTCCCCCAGCTCTAATCCACCTCAAACCCACACTTCTTTCCTGGTCTCCTCATTTCCTCCACTCTCCTCTGACTTCCCATTCATTCTCCTCACCATTCCCATTCATTCTCCTTCTAGTCGTCAATTCTCGTTTCTATTTCCCTGCTTCCTTGGGTTCTGCCCATTGCTCAGGATCCTCTAGAGTCCCCTCCAAACAGAGGCCCAGAGCCAGTCCTCCTGTTCCCAGTGCCAGGCTGTGGCCCCGCTTGCCAGGTACGTACCCTAAATGTACAAACAGTATGAAGAAGCAACATGGTGGTTAACAGACCAGACCCATCTGCCATCCGCCACCTACTGGGATGCAAAGAATTCAGCAGGGGGTGACCTGTGTTTTGCTTCTTCTCTGAGCCCAGATACCACAATGATAAACAGCGCATCTGGCCAATGAACAGCACCTGACAGCATACAGAGGAAATGTATTTGGGGGATGAGGTTTGCAACCTGGAGAAAAACCACAAATTGAGGAGAGGTGAGCAGGATGGGGAGTCCACCCACAGTGTATCACATGTGGACTCAGGGTCGCACAGAACAAACTGGATGTCCGTGTTGAACATCTCTGCAGAGGAGTGGGGAGCCCCGAGCACAGAGGAAAAGAGGGAGAGGAAGAAGGGTAGTGAGAACCTCCAACTGTTCAGCTTCCTGTGTTTATTGGATTTAATTTGCCTTTCCCTTTTTTCCTCTTTTATTAAAACAAATCTCTCGCTATAACTCCTTTCAATGACACATCATTGACAGTGAAGTCAAAATTTGTCTGTGTGTGTGTGTGTGTGTGTGTGTGTGCGTGTGTGTAGTTCTGGGGACTGAAACCAGGGTCTTTGCACTGAGCTACGGCCCTAAGTCTCCCTAAATTGCCAAATTTCCCAGGCTAAGCTTGAACTTACTTATAATCCTTCTTCCTTAGCCTCCCAAAGTGCTGGGATCACAGGCATGCACCACCACACCTGGATCAAATTCTATTTGACATTGCTTAATAACTGAAATTCCCTCAAACATCCATGCAAATACTTTTAAAAGCTACTGATACACAGCATTTTAAAAACATGTGTATTCTTCTTGTCCAAAGCCTCCCACAGACAGGTGGATTTTCTTCCTGTATTAAAATCCTACAATTCAACAGATAGGAGTATTCCTGCACTGACCTAGTGAGTTTTGCAAACTTTATCCACTTTGAAAATAGACACATCAACTTTACTGAATTTGAAAAGTATTGAAAAAGTTAGAAGCAAACAATTAACAATTTATTTCCTCTTAAAGATATGCCTTGGCAGATTTCTAGCATATGGAAATCCTTCTCCACTTCTTTTGGTAAGACCCTACTAGAGAAGGTGAACACGCTAAGCCTGCCACAAACTGTTAGAGACATTTCTACAAAGGAAGGTGGTGCAGAAGCTGTGCCCACGGCAGGTTTGCTGAGTCCAGACTTCAGCTCCATGCTTGGGGCCCCAGCTGCAGCTCCTCACTGCTCTGCCCATCTCTGAGAGACTTCCAGCTCTAAAATTCTAAGACATTAACTCTGACATAAACTGTGAAAGAAAAGCAGAAGAGCAAACAGAAATAGCAATGAAAAGAAAAGTTTGGAAAGTTTAAATCAAGCTTGGAGCCCACCCTGAGACAGTGACAATTCTCACTCATCCTCATCCTCTCTTTCTCTCTCTCTCTCTCTGTCTCTTCATTCATTCTCATTCCTCTCTCTCTCACTCTCGCTCTCTTGCTCTCTCACTCTCACTCTTTCCTCCCTCCCTCTTTTGATTTTACACAGCTATGAATAAAGAGCTGATTTTACTGAGCATTTTGCCCCCAGGTCCCTTCTTCTACCTTCTGTATAATTACGTGCAATCATCTACCATGTATAAATAGACACATTTAAAAATACCCCCACCTCATCAGATGATCCAAACTTGGTTTTGAGATGGCATTCTAGAAATCCAAGATTTCCTGAGGAATCAAAGTGTGACAGGACAAAAGGAGAAAGGGGGCAGATCCGGTCACCGAGTCACAGCTAGAACTTCAGGGAATTAATGCCTGAATCTAACAACAAGCATGGTGGCTGCAGAATGATGGACACGTGAGAGCTGAATGGTGGGATTAGGAGATAGAAGGGCTCCTCAAGACAGTACTTGAATGGGGGAAAAACTGAAGGAAACAACTTATGAAGAGGTCCAGGCCTCCTCAGCCAATGACTGAGATGAAGCTTGCCTGCCATTATTAACACCAGTAATCGCCAGTCTGACGCAAGGTCTCCCTGTTGTCTCCATCCCAGTGTGGTACCAAAGTAGATTGGACAGAATTACTACAACCTCCCATGTTACAGAGTTTCGAAGATTTTTATTCCACATTTAAGAGATTTACAGGAAATCTCCAGGCAGTTAAGCTGAGGGGCTGAGCTTGTCTTTCAGCTGGCTCAAAGCCAATCATTTGGAGGGTAGCTTTAATTCCTGGGATATGGAGTCATACAGTCAGGAAGCAGCCCTGACCCCAGTAAGGTCAGTGTCGTGGCCAACTACCCTGGGCTCAATTTAGAGACATAACTATGGCAACGACTGTGCCCAATCGGTTATTAGAGGAGATTTATTGACGGATATGCTTGAATAGCAGAGCCATTAATTGCAATTACCAGACAAGACACTTTGTTCATCTCAGAGAACTGAATGCCAAAATGCCCTAACAACTTTAAAATCCCATTTGCTCCTGGGCTCTCTGCTGGCCTCACAGCACCTGCTTCAGCTTCTCAGTCCTGAGAGGAAGAGGGAGGCTTAGCTTGACACAGCACCAGCTAGAGAGAAGGCAATGGCTGGGCGTGGGGGCATGAACTGCAGGAATCCACCCAACCTCCACAATGGCCTTCACAAAGGGGACGGAGGCATGAGCAGCCTCACTTCTCTCACTGCTCTTCTCTGGGTCCCATTAACAGAGCAGCAAAACACTTCTGTCTTTGGGGTTCCAATCGACATTAGTCATTTGTGTCAAGACGTCCTGGATCCCCACTTTGCTTGGGGACCTTCCTGTGCTTGGTGTTGCTCAGTCCAGGTTCTATTCTATTTAAAACCTCCAAGGGCTGGAAAACTCATCCCTGGATTTCATCCTTTTGGTCTTGCTCAGGGCAACCTCCTATCACCCCATTTCTTTAAAACAGACACCCCCACCTCCTGCCTTTACTTTCTATCTGCTCTCATTTCTCCTAGCTTGGAATTACACTGGTTATCAGTCTCTCTATTTACCTACTCATTTCGATCTCCCTCACTGGATTCTAAGGTGTGCATGAGCATAGATTTGGCCTGTTCTTTGCACCACTGTGTTGCTACTGCCTGGCACAGCACAGCATCCAGCACACAAGAAATACTTGTCGAATGAATGAATTCCATTCATTCTACAATTCTGCTTACAGAGACCTTTTTCAATCCAATTAGAACATAACTTCCCCCAAAGCAGGAACAAAACTTCCCTATTTATGCTTGTAGCCTCTTCAGCTTAAAAACTTTAAAAAGTGAATGAGAGAGTTCATGAACTGTAAACCATTCCCATACATTGGAATAAGTAAAAGCACACATCCCTCCCACTTCTTAAGAAATAATAAGAACTAACATTTAAATAGTGCTTTTTACAAGGACACTGTTTTAAGCATTCTCCAGTGTATTCATTCATAAAATTGACATGGTGACACTGTGAGGTGGGGAATGTTATTCTCCATACGTTAGAGGAGAGCAGCTGGGGTTAGACAGTTACAAAGTGACAAAGAAAAGGCCAGGAAAAGATTCTGGCTGTCCAGACACAGAACCTGCATCTTAACCTCTATGCAATGCTCTTTCTCTTGACTCTGGATACTAGTATAACCATAAGAACAATTTTTTAAATATCCCAAAGGAATGGACTTAGGACAATAAAACTATGTTCCCCTGAGTTTACTTTTTATTTTTCCTTTCAAACTAGATTACAAATTACAAATCTCTGGTCCAAATTGAGATGTCACTTGATCAACTCTTCTCTACGGATAAAACACCAAGGTTATACTTAACCTGAGGTTAGTAAGGTAAGTAATTTTTTAGGAAAAACCAAAGGAAACATTAGTGCACTTTGTATTTGTTAGCATTCCCATTGCTGGGATAAAATACCCGTCACTCACAACATTTTTTGTGATAATGAGATTGAACACAGGGCCTCTGCACTGAGTTACATCTTCACCTCTTTTTAAATCTTAAAACAGAATCTCTCTAAGTCCCCAAGTTGCACTGGCTAGGCTTAAACTTGTGATCCTCCTTCATTGGCCTCCCAGAGTGCTAGGATTAAAGTGTGTGTCACCATACCCATTATAACCTGCAACTTAAGGGAGGAGAGGTTTATTTTAATTCGTGGTTTTAGAGGCCTACGTACATGGTGGGCTGGCTTTAAGGCAGAAACAGCATGACAGAAAAGCATGGCAGAGGAAAGCTCAACCCATAGCAGCCAGGAAACAGAGAGCAAGAGACAAAGAGAGCCCGAGAGAGAAAAGGAAGCTAGGGAAAAGAATATACCTTTTCAGGTTGTGCTCTCAGTGACATACTTCTCCAGTCAAACTCCATCTCCTAATAGCACATTCAGCTATGAATTCATTAACCAACTGATGAGTGTAGGGCCTTCATGATCCAATCACTTTCCAAGAGTCCCATATCTGAACAAATGAGCTCTTTGTGAGACATTTTTTAATCCAAACTATAACATACTTCTTCCCTAGAGCTGTGAGAGTGCAACCCCCACTTCCTAAACTGTCTGTCAAGGATGGAGATGATAAGAATTCTCAGCTAGATGAACTTCTCATTGATGCAAAATTGGCATGCCAGGTGCCCTTTTATACTACATCATTTTCATGTTAATAGGCAGGAGGACTTCAATTAATGAAACTAATCAAGCAACTGAAATTTTCCATACACAACACTGATGCCCACTGATGTTAATTAAGAATTCATTTAAGTCACAGCTTATGGTTTAGATCTAAAATATTCCCCCAAATTATCATATGTGTGGAAGATGATTGGATCATGGGTATACCACATTCAACAATGAATCCATCCATTAACAAGTTCGGAGCTGAATATGCTGTTTGGAGGTTGGGCCTTGTTGAAGAGGTGGTTCACAGGAGGTATGACCTGAAAGGGTATATCTCCCTCCCCAGCTCTTTCCTTCACTCTTTGCTTCCTTAACACCATGATGTTATCAGCTTTCCTCCATCAGACCCTTCTATCATGTCCTCCTTGCCTCAGAATCAGCCAGCTATGGACTGAATCCTCTAAAAACATGAGCCAAAATAAGCCTCACCTCCTTTAAGTTGTGGGTGTTGAGTATTTTGTCTCAGGAACAAAAAAGGTGTCTAAGACAGATTTTGGCACCAGAGAAGTGGGGTCACTGCTGTGACTGAATCTGATCATGTGGTTTAAAAGCCTTCGGAACTAGTTCACAGGAGAAATTTGGAAAGGTTTAGAGATGCCAATTCAAGAAAGCGTAGAATGTTGTAATCTGAGCTTCGTGGGAGATTCTGGTTGGAGCTAAGAAGACTAGCAGAAATGCAGACAGTAAAGGCTAGGCTCAGGAGGTACAGGGACTCCACTGGCAGTTGAACTTGAGGTCATGCATGTTATGCTCTGGCATAAAATTTCTCTACATTTTGCCCATGTCCTGAGATTTTGCTGAAGTCTGAGATTAAGGGCAGTGAACTGATTAATCTTGCAGAAGAAATTTCAAGACAGCCCACATTCAGGCTGTGGCATGGGCACTGCTGATGGCTTTCAGCCAGATCTACAGTGAGAAACAAAAAGCTAATGTAATGTTTTCAATTTCCCCAGAAAGGAATCACCTGCAAAGTTGGGGCAAAAGATAGTATGTTTGCTGAAGATTAGCATGAAAAAGAACAAGGGCCAGGGATTTAGCTCAGTGGTTTCGCCACCTGCTGCGCAAGCACAAGGACCCCAGTTAGATCCCCGGTACCAAAAAAAAAAAAAAAAAGAGCTCAAGTACTTTGTATCAGGACAATAGGAAAGATGACTTGAAGGGATCTCAGGAATCAGGGAGACCCCACCCTTTGCAGGCTCAAGGGTGTAGACTGAAAAGCTTCCATTTGAGAAAAGAGTCCCAAAGCTCCCTGCTCAAGAAGGTCCAGCTAAGAGAATTGATTACCCAGAATTCATTTCGAAGTGCTCAGCCGACCAGGCACTCAGAGCCTGCAGCAGCCATGGTTCAAGAGTGCCAGGATAATGCTCAAGCTGGTGGCAGACCTTGGCATCATCCACATGGTACCAGTTTTACAGGCATGCAGAATGCAAGAGTTGTGGGTCAAGGAGGCTTCCACCAGATTTCAGAAGGCCTGGAAGACCAGGCAGTGTGCCCCTGAAAGGGCAGTGCATAAAACTGTGACAGTGAAGCCAAAAGTACAGCAGAGATCCCTGGAAGTTAGAGATGCCAGGAATGTGTAATATCTGCCGAGGAATGTGGAAGGCAGTGAGTGAAATCACCACAAGAAAGAGGCCATGAGGGCTGAAATCAGCCAGGCCATGGGGGTGGGGCTGCCCAAGCCCTCTGGAATTCTCATTTCTCTGCAGCTTGTCCTGGGTGCTAGACATGGAACTACAGGTTCAAATGCTTCCTCTAGGGAGTCTTTGTCTTGCTTTTGTCTGATTCCTTTCTATTCCCCTATTTCCCCTTTTTTGGAATAGGAATGTTTATTCTATGCCATTGTATGTCAGCAGTGTTTACCTATTTTTTTAAACAGGGACAGCTAAGAGTTTGCCTTGAGTCTCAGAGGAGACTTTAGACTTGGACTCTTCAGCAATGCAGTAACTGTGAAGACTGGTGTCACTTAAGGATGGACTAAATGAGATAGACATGAGTCTTTTGGGGGCCAGGGCTGAAATGTTATGGTTTAAATCTAAAATGCCTCCCCTCAAATTCTCATGTGTGTGGAATGTGACTGGATCATGGGGCCACTATATTCATTGATAGATTCATTCATTGATGAGTTCAGAGCTGACTCTGCTGTTAGGAGATAGGGCCTTGTTGGAAGACATGCTTCACTGGAGGTGTGACCTAAAGGGGTATATCTCACTCCCCAGCTCCCTGCTTTGTTATTTGCTTCCTGGCTACCATGACATGAGCAGTTCCCCTTTACCAGACCTTTCTACCATACCCTTCTTGCCTTGGACCCAGCCAACCATGAACTAAATCTTCTAAAAAGCTGTGAGTGAAAATAAACATCTCCTCCTTTAAATTGGAAGTGTTCTATATATTGTCCCAGCAATGTGGAAGTGACTAAGACATTACAGTTTTCTCAATAGGTCCAATAACTTGCATAAATATAAGCCATAGTGTCAACTGTCCGATTCGATATTGGGATGATTAACCTGAAGCACTATAATAATCCCAATCACTTAAGACAAACTTCACCACAATCATCATTCATTTGTTCTTCATTGTTTGTTTTTTCATTAGTATCTACTAGGGGCCAGACATTATGGTGGCACAACATGAGACCTCTCAAAATTCATATTTTATGAAAGCAGTTGGCATTGGTCCAATAAGAACCCAGATAAACTACAGCTATGGAAAGAGCTGTGACCAAATAAGGGAAAAAGGTCACAGAGGTCAGCTAAGGCCTTCCTGAGAAAATCGTTCTTTTGTTAAAACCTGGAGAAAAAGAAGTAAAGGGAAGCAGGAAGAGGTAGGAAGCACATGGAAGTTGCAGTAGCTGGGAAACCAAGATGCACATCACAGGGGCTGAGGCTAGGGCAGCAGTCAGGGCCATCAAGCTGTGCCTTGATAGATGGATAAAAGGTCTGGGTCTTTATTAGAACCCATTGGAAATGTTTAGACCCCTTTAGACAAGGAAAGAGTCAAGGACTACTGCTATGGTTTGGATAAGTATCTCCCAAATGTTATTGGACACTGGAGTGTCCAGCAGTTCCAAGTTCTTGTCCCATCCAAACAACTGGATGGAGTCAGCTGATGAGCACAAAAGTTTCATTTATTGATAAAAGAAGGAAACAGTAGAAGTGAAAAAGAAGAGCAAAAAGAAGAAACAGTAGAACTGAAAACAAGGAGAGAGAAAATATGCCCTGTATGCACAGCAGGTCACTGGAAGAGTAAAAAGATGAGACCAATGCCCACCATCTTTTATATCCTTCTTCTGACCTCAGATCCAAGCAGTCAGAAGTTGCTCTGTGCTATGACTTGACAGCTCTCTGTGATTGACAAGTCATACCCTATTGTCCAGCCTCCCTTTTAGCTCTCCATGATTGACAGGTCATGCCCTATTGTCTAGCCAGCTTGCCATGCCCTAATTTCCTGCTTCACAAAGAGCCACGTGAAGACCTGGTGGTCAGCCTTGGTAGCACTATTTAGGGATAACAGATCCTTTAGAAGGCGGAGTCTAGTGGAAGGAAGTTAGTTCACTGGGGGCATGCCCTTGAAGGAAATATCGGGTCCCACCCCCTTCATGTTTCTCTCTGCTACTTAGCCACATGAGGTGGTCAAGCCTCCTCTGCCAAATGCTCCTGTCATGATATACCGTGCTACTACAGGGCCAAAGTGACAGGGACAAGCAATCGTGGACTGGAACTGATGAAACTGTGAGCCAAAATAAATCTTTCCCATTCCAAACTGATAATGTATCTGAAAGCATAACCAGCCTATTTAGAAAGTAAAATTGAGGGCCGGGGATTTTGCTCAGTGGTGCCAGTGCCTGCCTTGAAAGCACAAGGTCCTGAGTTCAATCCCCAGTACCAAAAAAAGAAAGTAAAACACACTAAAGGGAATAACAGAAAGATCAATAAGAGTTGAAAGGGAAAGTATTTCCTGGTCCATCTCAAGATAATCAGAAAATTAGACGATCAGGGTAGACATCCTGATAGTGGTACAGTCTTCACCACCCTCAACTAACTCTGCATAGTTTGCCAAATGACCCAGAAACAACCTCAGAGATTGACAGCATAAGTAGTCAATTCAGTCACCCATGGACACAGGTTCAATTTTGCTTTGCTTTCACTAAAACATTAAAAAAAATCTGTAGGCTATCTATTATTCTTGTGCTGACACCAACATTATTATGTATCAGTATAGCAGGTGCTAATTTTAATCTGCACAAAAATCATGGAATTTTCATGCTGAGAGGAGCCTTAAACAGCATCTGAATATTTGTACATTTTTCCAATATGTTCATAGATGCTTTCATGAATACTTTATTTCACGCTAATATGTATGTTTGAAGTGCTTTAAATAAACTGTATGTTTTTCAAGGACTGTAGATATATATACATAAATATATATAAAATCTTTAAGGTCCCCCTTACTCCCACCTGAACCCCAGCAGGAGGAGAGAGAGAGAGAGAGAGAGAGAGAGAGAGAGGAGAAACAGACATAGGATTTTACCCAGATGGTGCTTGTTCAGTGCTATTATTTCACTGACTTACTGGCAACAGACCAAAGGCTGCCTCTGACTCTGATGGTCAAGGTCATACAACTGAGAGGTTGATATCATCTCTATTTAAAAGAATTTTATTAAAAACAAAATATAAAGATGAGGTGACTTACCAAAACTTGTTCCAGTGGCTCTTCAAATAATGGAATAAACTAGAAGGATCTAGAACCTGAGGCCCAGCCCCTCTTCAAGCAGGCAAGCAGTTCTGCTATCCATGAACAGAGTGGTCTAGGATCAAATGGGAGAGCTAAGGATACCACAGAGCTGATCACAAATTCAAGCTCAGTCTTAGTGATATAGGGAGACCCTGTCTCAAAAAAATTATTTTTAAGGACTGGGGATGTACCTGAGTGTGAAGGCCCTGAGTTCAATCCCTAGTATAACAGGAAAGGAGGAAGGGAGGGAGAGAAGGAAATGAGTATACTAAGCAAACTGAGGGAGGTCACAGTTTGAGAAGGGAAATGGTTCTCTTAGACGATAGCCAGAGTTACTTCCAGCTTTCTCTTTCTTTGATCCGTCAGTGTTGCCCTGGCCGCAGACCAAGTTCATGTAGTCCAAGCAGGCATCCTGGATTTCACTGGCTTGTTAGCACTTTTATTTTTCAAGATGTAGAGGATATCTAAGATTAAACCTGTAGAAACCAACCCCTAGATGTCATTGTTGCTGCTAAAATATCAACTCTTGAGTCTTTGAAACTTTAAATCTGAAGAGATGGCAGTGTTAACCTGAATAAGCCATTTAAATAATGCAAATTCAATTCACTTTTAATGTTTCAAAGCCAAGTCCAAAGTCTTCTGGACTTAACCAAAATGTAACTAAATCTTAGGGTGTTAGCATGCATTCAGTTGCCAACAAAATCCGCATTTAGGAAAAATAGGCTGAAAACCCACATAATCGTATGTGACATTACTAAGGAGCTCACATCATATTCTATAATTCATAAGCTGATTACAGAGTAGAAGAGTGATCCTGCCCCTCTTCTCCTTTCCTCTGTGTCCTCTGATTTTTATGCTCGCTTCTGTCATTGCTAGGTGCACTCATGTCTGGAGACCAGAGCTTCAGTTCCTTGCAAACAATAGTTCTAGTCAAGGGCATCCTGAATGAGCACTTACCAGCGCTCAACTTCACACATGTATGTATGTATGTATGTGTGTACGTATGAATGTTTGTAATTCTGGGAGTCCAGGGACTTATACAAGCTAGGCAAATGCTCTATCACTGAGCTCCATCCCCAGCCCATTTTAGATTTTATTTTGAGATGGTATTTCATGAAGTTGCCCAGGTTAGCCCTGAACTTGTGATCTTCCTGCCTCGATCTCCAGAGAAACTAGGATTACAAGCATGTACCATACGCCCCAGCTAAATGCTCCATATTCTTTCTTCTCCTGTGTTTTAGCTCCACCATTTCCTTCCATTTTGTATAACATCAGTCTGAATTTGCAAATGTGAATCAGGCAAATCGATGCTTATATTAAGGAAAATTACACTAGGTCACACAGCAAGTGAGTACTAGCAGGTTTTGAGGCCCTGAGTGAAACCCAGTCCATGTGCGGGATTCTTAGGTCCTCTCAGAGACCAGCTCCCAGCTCCCCAGCTGGATGTCATTTGTGGTAGTTAACTGTTGTGTCAACTTGGAAATGTGCAACTAATTGGATTAGTACAGTTTTGGGTGTGAGTGAATGGATTTACTGAAGGTGGAAGACCCACCCTGGGTGTGAGTGGCAAAAACCAATAGGTTTTTGGCCTGAACAGAATAAAAAGGGAAAGAAGAAGAAAGCCTTGCTTCTGTTTCTTTGGAGGAGCTCCACTCTCTGGGCTCCCAACAGACTCTTCAGCCTTACACTGCACTCTTCAGCTTCCAGATGCATACTCTCACAGGACTCCATAGTGAGTGCCAGGCCTTGGGCTTTTGACTGGACCCTTCAGATCTCTAGTGAGCAGACAGCCCTTTGCACCCTTCCACACCTGAGCCTGCAGATGGCCATTGTAAGCCTACCTTATAAATCCAGATAGATAGATAGATAGATAGATAGATAGATAGATAGATAATCATATTAAATCTGTTTCTCTAATGAGTACTGACTGATACATCACCTTTATTCTCTCTCCAAGCCCCCAGCCTTCCATGTGATATCCTATCTTCCCAAAAGACTGCTTTGGGGTAGCTCCTCCAAGTAAGTCCATGGCTAGAAGATTGTATGCCAAATAAAATCACTTTTTCATTCAATCACTGAGTATTTATTAAATGTAGCTACCTTCTAGCCCCTGTTCTAGGCTGGGAGGAATAAAAATGAACAAGACTGACAGGCTCTCTGGACCCATGGGGAGTACATTCTCACCAGGGAAGACAGATGCTGAGTCAGTTAAAGCATACATAATTAAAGACTATAGAGCTAAGTGCCCAAAGATCCATAAAACGACACAAGAAGAGCCCCTAGCACAGGGCCCTCCACCAGCAAGGTCCTCAATAGATGCCTACTATGAGTCTCTGCCTGGTCTCACCCCAGCATTAACATGCCCTTCTGGGTGCAGCTATACCTGCCCCCCCACTCCACTGCAAGGTAGAGGGGTCTCTATCGTCCAGATAGATATCCTGCATCTTAACTTCACACCTGCATTCATGTTGGTCCATTTTTGTTATGGCTTGTATCTAAATGTCCCCCCAAAGCCTCATGTGGTCATAGGTGGGGCTTTTTGGAGGTGGCTGGACCTAAAGTGTGTGATTCTGGGATTAAGTGTATAATGCTGGGATCAAGGATGGGTTACTGAATCAGTCCACTGATTGGTTTGGCATAGTTCTGGGTAGAATTAAGGGTGCCCCATCCTGGGTGTGACTATTCACCCCAAGGGCAAGTAGTCTGGATAGACTATAAGGGACAGAAAGAGTGTCCCTGTGAACAGCTTGCTGCCAATCACTTGTTGCTTGCCACTTGCCGCTTTGCTATTTCACTGCTTGTTGCCTTCTGCTTTGATGCCCTCTGCCAGCCATGAGCTGTTTCTCCTCTGCAGTGCACCTCTCCCATGTCACTCTGTCTTGGAGCCAGCCGATTATGGACTGAAACCTCTACAAACTGTGAGCTAAATAAACCTTTCCTCTTAATTTTGGGTGCTGGGTATTTTGTCTCAGCAATGAGAAAAGTAACTAAGACAATTTTCTTCCACATAGCAAGCTGACTTTTTCTTAAGCTTAGCTCAGGCTTCTGCCTACCATTAGTTCATCAGAGGTGTCTCCTCAAATGGCTCAGAGATGAGACCTGAGGGAGAAGGGCAGGGATAAGAAGGATGGAAGACACAGGAGCCTGGTCACTTGTGCCTTACTCATGCCCAATACTGAACATGCCACTTCCAGCTCACAATAGATTTCAGTGGGGCCCTCCTACTTCATGGCTCAGGGGAGCTTATGATGAGGCTAGAAAGGGCGTGAAAATTTTAGCATGGACTTTCTCTACGTATTACATGCACTTTCCCTTCCCTTTCTCATTCATGTCCCTTTTTCAGGGAAATGTCAAGTACTATACAATGTTTCCTGTGCTTGGTTTTCCATCGCGCGTATGAGGAATTCACAGCTGGAGGACCTTAGAAGGCAGGCTGTTTGCTACTTCTTGTTATCTATTCACTGATGTCTTCAAGAAGCAAGAAGTAGAACCCCTGGGCAGCTGATGATGATGCTGGCTGCTCCTCTTAGTCTATCACCTCAAGAGGAGCTGTCAAAATAACAAATGACATATTTTTAAACCACAATTACCCCTTAGCTAGGGTCTCTTGGTTTGATTAGCAGCTACTTCTCCACTTGGTGTTTTTCTTCATCATCTTCTTCTTCTTTTCATTTTCTTCCACTGCCCCTTTCATCAATAAAGATCATGACTTTAAGGAAAATGCTTCTTCTCTGGGAAGTACTTACCAGTATCCTATTACAATCGGATTGTCTTGTTCAGAAGTAGGTGGTATTACCTGTCAACAGAGCTTGGAGAATAGCAAATAGCCACCACCCAACTCAGCCAAGCTACTCCCTGGCTCCTGGGCAGATAAAGTGGCAAAAGGAGAGAGCCTTTTGGAGGCCTCGAAATCTCATTTTCATTCCCCTTGCAGAGAAGAGACTGGCTTTATTGACCAAGACGACTGAAAATTGCTTGAGCGTTCCAATAACCAGTCTGCGTTGAAGCAGAGAGACAGTCTGGCGGAGGTGAGCTCCCTGCTCCATCATGCAGCCCCGCTGAGCCGCGTTTTGCTGCAGCACAAGCCTGTGGCATACGCAGACCAGACTGAAAGGAGCCTCCTGTCGTCCTCCAAAGCAGCCCCTCTCCACCTCCACTCCCAGCCTGCCGTAGGGTTCCTGGATCCCAATCATAAATTAACATGTGTTCAGGGAATCTCTGCCAGAAGCCAAACTCTTAGACTGATTCAGGGACCTGGGGTCAGTACTGGGTTAACAGGACCAGGCAAACATCCCACGTCCCACTGGACTGCTCTGTGGCCTGACTGCACATTCCAGACAGGCCACTAGATGTCACCATCACAGATCCTTGTTCCTGTACGGAGGTCCTGACAGAATCGCAGATTGGATAGAACTCTAGACTGGGTTCCATCACAACCTTGAGGGCAGGGCTGTGGTAAGTGCTGTGACTGCCTGAGCTTCTTGGGGGCCCTTTTCAAAACCAGTTAGCATTTCAGATCCAGAACAGCTGAGCTGAAACGTACACAAGAATAGTGTCAGCGAGAGCAAACCTCAATTCTCACAATCAGGCTCCCTACTCCTTCTCCTCTCAGTCTTTGTCACAGACAGTTGTCATGTATTCTGGCTTGTTTGGGCCCTCCACAAGAAATGGATTAATATGTGAGCATCGTAGCACCAGGGGTTTTAAATGTCTATGTTCTGCTGAGATAACATAGGTCTGTGGCTTTTAGCAGAGAATGAATGACAGATGGGTAATATGATGATTCTTGAGAACTGAACTATAATTATGAAGTATTTCTAGGTGTATATTCAAGATGCAAAGTGTACAGAATCCAGAGCTAATGTTAATTCATTATTGACAGCTGTATATATAATAAAATGTCATGTCTCTTAATCTTATGTTCCTTCTGAATTACATCAAGCAATCTTTTCAGTCATTAATAAAATCAAGTCTGGCCATTATTCTTAATGATGAAATCCATTTCCAGCCTGGAGGGCTCCTATAATTAAACCCCATATTTCTACACACCAGATAACTGAAACTCAGAAAAAAAAAAGGATACGTTGAATTTCTTGTTTTATAAGCAAGGTGAAAATGTCAGAAAGATGGGACCCACCTGCTCATAGTCCCATGGGAGCTAAACTGCAAAGTATGGAATAATTTTTCAGTTTATCTTCTCAGTTCACACTACTGCATCCTTTTTCCTTTTACTCCTCCTGCCTCCTCTCAGACTTCCTTGATCTTTCCTTTTTTGAGGCAGAATATTTTTAAAGGTCATGATAAAAATTATAGTTAAAAGAAAAACAGGTCACATGTCTTATCCAATTTTCTGCACTATGCCAAAGACTTACATGATTAATCCCTTCAAAAAAGAAATCTAGGGCCAGGGATGTAGCTCAGTGGTGCTGCAGCCTGCCTCACAAATGCAAAGTCCTGAGTTGGAACCCTGGTACCAAAAAAAAAAGAAAAAAGAAATCTAGTCTAAGCTTACTACAACAAAGGCAAAGTGTCCTTCATAAGTATCATGGCTGGAAACAAGGTCTTCTTCAACTTTCAACTGTGTCTCACTCTGTTTCTAGCCAGTCATCACTTTACAATTTACTGTACTGTCCTAAGAGTTCCTCAAATTTAAAAAGTGCCCTGGTTTAAGTTGTAAAGCACTATGTATCATCAGACTCCCTGGCCACTTTAGGAGATACAGACCCATGATACTTGTAGAAGAAATTAAACCTTTATCAACTAATTAATGACCCTAAAGTAGGATAATGAGGTGAGCAGAGACAGGGGTTCAGTTATCTAGGTCATCTCTCATCTGAAAATAGAATCAGATTCCACCGAAAAGATGCTAGATAATGGAGTAAGCAAGTTTCCTATCTGTAACACTAAATCTTACTATGATTGGTTAATTAAATCATGATAAATAGCTTTCCAACACAGGTGGAAGGTGCTGAGAAGAGTTTAGACGAGATGTCCACAGGTTCAGTGGAATTCCACCTGAATGACTTTATATTCCTCCAACTAAAAAAAAAATGTTTACTGTGATTTTCTGGAAAGTTTCTTTAGAGGAAAAATACTGAGATATTTGTGTCAAAGTCATTTTGAAGTTGTCTAAGTTTTTTTGAGATTGTGCATCTTATGCCTTCTCTCCTAATTCTTCCATTTCTTCTTTTCTGCCTGTAATGTTTACTCCTATTGGTGCTACATTACACTCCCAGTTAGGGAAGAGTGTAACAGTAGCAATGCCGTGTTGTTGTACCAAACAGCTCCAAAAGGTCATGGTCTTGTTTGCTAGAAAGACCTATGGTGGGTCAGCTAAGGGTTCGGTAACTCTGTCACTCTAAGACAAGGTGGCCACTATTTCCAACATGGCAGTCATCAACCCAGGGGAAGAGTACTCTGGAGTGAAACACAGTGGCAATAAAAGCTCCAGTATGGGGACCCTATGACCCTCTCCTCTACACATAATTCATTAGCCCATACCAGTCACAAGCCACACCCATGAGCCACAAGAGGACCAAGAAGTTCCATCTAACCATGTGGGAAGAGAAACAAAATAGCTGGTAAATACAGGAATGAACACAGGAAATTCAAAGATACGTTTACTTTCTTCTGGTTGTTTTAGAATTCCCTTGTTTTCTCTAAATTATATTTTCTCTACCTTTTAATCTATTTTATTATTATTATTACTATTATTATTATGGTGCTAGGAGTTAAACTCTACACCTGTCACGTGCTAAGCAAGCACTTTACAGTGAGTGGCACCCTTGCTCTCTCCTCTGACCAAATAAATTCCTGATTTCGGTTGTGGCTACTTTCAGATTAGTTAAGACATTACTCAAGAAAAGCCTCTCTTCAAATAGTTATAAACTAGACCTGTTTTTACCAGTAGCTCAAGGGGAGGAAAGAAATTTTCATATTAATTATTTGTTTTTACTTTCACCTTCCTGTATTTCCGGTTGTCCTTGGTTATTTTTTCCCTCCCACTCAAACCTGCTAATCTCCTCCTCCATCTCTTACCTTTTATTGAAAACAATTATTGGCCCTTTGTTTTTATTTCTTATCCATTTGGTCCGACGGATAAAGGATTCTGTGGAATAGCAGAATTCTTTCTTGATTTCTCAACACCCAAATTCATGGGAATTTGTATCTTGAGATATGTAAGTAAAATTATAGCTCTGTCTCAACAGTGAAAATAAATCTTATCTTGTATATTTTGTATCTTCCACTTAAAAACAGACAGCCCAACCCCTTTGTAAAGCTCCCTAAATATACTGGACAGATACAAAAGATAACCTCACCAAACAGTCAGTCCACTGCTATGACCAGAATCTTCAGTTTGCCTTCCTTGCTCCTGTCTTCCGCCCATCTACTGAGTTTAACCCAAGTACTAGGCTGTGTAGTTCCTAATACACCAAAACTGTCCAATACTCTTCGTGACACTGGAATTCTTCTCTTTGCACATCACCAAGTTAGCCGAGAATGAACAGCTCCAATAGACAAACACTACCTTGGCCTCAGGCGACAGGTTTTGTGTTATTTGGGTCCCTTAATAGCCTCTCAAGCGAAAATATTTTCCCAGAGCCGCCCTGAATTAAAACCATGACCCTAGCTACGACATCTATATTTTAACCAAGAACATCTCAAAAAGTGTAGCCCAACCCTAAGAAATTACATCAATTCACACAGGGATGACAAGAATCTCAATGATCACTATGATAGTCAATCATGAAGAGGGCGGGGTGAACGAATTAGCCCACAGCAGATTTAGGCGACGTGGGAAGACTCCAAAATGAACAGTCATTGCCTTCTGGACCTAGACTACCCAGGACAGAGCAATACTATACCCTGGCCACGAAGCCCAGACAACTCTGCCAGACGCCCGCCGGGGTTGGGAGCTGCAGCGCACCAACTTTCCTCGCGCCCGCCCCGCCCCAGCTGGCCCGGATGCCTCTGGGCGTGGCCTGGCAATCGCCCCGCCCCTGCCGCCAGCCACTCGGGTCACCTGACCCGCCCGTAGCTCACGTGATCTGTTCTTTGCGCCGCCATCTTGGAGCTCCGGATGAGGAGGGGGAAAGCGGGGGGTAAAAGAGGAAAGTATCCGGGAGAGAGGTGGGCGAGGACGAGGGCGAGTACACGCCAGGGTCCTGGCTGGCCAAAAGAGGCTAGCGGAAGCAGCAGCCGCCGCCCGACCGCAGGTACCGCGCCCCGGGGCCGCCCCTCCTTTTGCTGTGAGCGCCGCCGGCCATGTGCATCCTTCCCTCAGGCCTCAGTCGGCGCCTGGTTCCTCCTCAGACGGCGGACAGCCGCCCGGTGCTCGCCACATGCCCTAAGTTCCGTGTCCCCTTTCTATCCGCTGTGCCTTTCAGGGCAAGGCTGTGGAGACTCCGGGCTTGCCCAGCAGCTAAGGGGTGGGGGAACCGCCCCTCCTCACACACTGTCACCAGTTCGGTCCCCGACCAGGCCCGCCGGAGGCATAGCTGCCTTCCCGTCTGCAGATGTGAATCGCTCAGGCCAGTCAGGATAGACCTAACAACTGTGTTCACTGCCCACCTCTTGATTACTTTCCTCAACGCCCATCGCGTCGGCCCTTTAGCCTCTGCTTGTTGTAGAAGAAACTGGTACAGAAAAGCAGACCTGGCCTTTCTCACACTTCACCATCCTCCTTAATGATTTCGCCAGAGATCACCGACCAGTGAGGGCGTCTCCAGGGAATGGTTTCTGTGGAGGGCCCGGATGATGAGGCAGAGGCAACCTTCCCAAACTCGAAGGTGGTCGGTCTTTCAAGTTTCTACAATGGGCTGTAATTTGCTGTCAGTCTGTATCGTTGTTATCAGGCAGTTACTGCATCTGTCACCACCTTGAGTTTGTACTTTCTAAAGCACTCCACTTTATATTGATTGAAAGAGAAAGTCTGGCCCTTCATTTCTTTGCTGCAGTAACTGGTTGAAAATTAACTTCAGAGGAGGCCCAATGACTTGCTTTCAGCCCAGCCAGTAATCTATTTTGTTTAACCATTACCTATAATAAGTTAGTTACTTTCTAGGTGGAAAGAATGAACGTTCTTTTGATCTTTTAAACTCATTCTTGGCTAGTATAAGAAACGGTAACAAAGAAATGTAGGACCAGGGCAGGAAACTGCTTTAGGAGATATATAGGTCAAGCCACTGTCCTGTCTTTTCATGTTGCTATTCTGCCCACTATGCTTATAAAATTTGCATAATCACTCTTTAGATTGTATTTTTGATTAACATTAAAATAGTATGTAATTTACTGTTTCATACTCATTAGAAAAAGTCAGTAAAACCCACTGTGTATTGAGCCAGTTACATACATTCTGAGGTAAAAGAAAAGGCACAATTATTAGAAGTTTCCAGAGCTATTTTTTCCTTAATTTTTCAAAATCCTCAGGTCTACTTGTTAGATAAATTATATGAATTTATATCAGCAATTACATTGCATGAAGATTCTTCTGAATTTCTTTTTGATATGAAGTATTGGAAAATTTTTCACTGCCCAAATGAATCATTACTTTGTTTCACCAAGAAAGAGAAATGTTTGATACTGTGTACTTTCGTTCTTGGCCACAGCTGGATTTTGAAGATTGATCCAAGGGACTGTATTAATTTCAGGAATTGGTTTGAAAGACACTGGCTCTGCCATTTAACAGCCATGTAACCTTGGGTAAGTCACTTAAACCTCGCTGAGTTTCCTTATTTGTAAGATTGTATAAACACCACCTAGCAGATCCCAGAGAGTTACGAGGATCAAATATGCTGACATTTTATACAGCTTAACTGTAAAGGGCTGTTAGTCTTTTCATTATGTTCTTGTTCTCACTGAGAATTGACAGGAAAATTGGTATATTAAAGTATCATTTTAAAATCATTGGTTGGATTCCACTTCTTAAACTGCTTTATATCTTTGAGATATAGCTTTCAGATGTACTACTTTACATCTGTGAGGTTCCTCACCTGCAGAAAAGAGGCTACTATTACCAGGAATTACATAAGTATTATATAACATCTACTCAAGCAGCACTCCCTGGACTTGCATCTCAAGGGCAAGGATTTCCTCATATTCTTTTTTGTAACACTGTACTTGGCACATTATAGGTGCTCAATAAATTATAGTAAATCTGAATATCAGTTAATGTTAGTTAGCCCTTATGTCTTAACTGCAACTGCCAAATTAAAATATTCTCTTAGGCTAGGTGCCAGCTAAGAAATTCTAGACTATGAAATTCATACACTTCTGATATTTATGCTTTTTTCTTAGTGGCAATTAATAATTACATTGAGCTAAGGAGATTTTATATCAAAAGAATTATAGCTTACATTAGTAAGGTAAACCTACAAAGTGTAAGCAGTTTCCAAGTAACTCTATATAGACATTTTGTAGTTTAGGGACCTGAAAGTTTACCCAGTCCCACCCTCTCAATTTTAATCTGAAGAACCTAAAGCTTACAACAGGTAGTGACTTGCCTAAGGTCACACAGCTAAATGAGAGCACTTGGGAGAGACCTATGAGCTTTTGTCCTTTGTCTTTTTTTTTGGGCTTAAGAAAAATAAATGTTTTGTACTTTTGAAGTATGAGAATCTGGGAAAATGGAGAATTAATTGGCCATTACTTCTGTTGAACAATTTTTTTTTTTCTAGTTGAAAAAAAACAAATCTTTTGGGTGAAAGATCTTGAGTTCTTTTTATCATATTGTGCTGTCTTTGTATATACACAGAAAAATTACAGTCTTTCTCCAGCCCCACATGAATTGTTCAGCTTGATACACAAGTGAACCAAGTACCAAATTATAAGGAAATAAAGACAACTGAAATAATTTGGCTCTTAACTTTTCTTTCTCTTTTTTTTTCTTAACTTTTCTTGGGAAAGACATTAATTATAAGCTTTGCCAGAGTATTACTGTTATCAAGGAAAAATTTAAGAGGCAACGGAAAAGGTTATAGAACTTTGCTGGTTTGGGATACAACTTTTGATTATTTCTGTGTAACAGTTTGATGTAATGTTATGTCTAATAATTCCAAACAAAAAATCTCGTTTCACTCATGTCTCTTGCCTTCTCTCTTTCTGTTGAACTTTCCTATTCATCCATTTTGATCTTTTCCTTGACCTCTAAATATCATGTTTATTCTCACTCATAGGAATATAATGATGTTATGGCAGCCTTTCTTGTCAATCTTGCCCTTGTATCAAAGTATAACAACAGTATTCCAAAGAAGCAAGTGGCATACTCATATTAAGATAACTCAAGGAGAGTATATTTACAGAATTACTGTTGTAAAGGTTTTGGATTTGTATAGGCAGAGCACGGGGGAAATGCAGTTGGCATCTAGTGGTATCAGGAGAAGGGAGAGGTGCCAGAACCAGAAGCAAAGTCTTGTAGAGCAGCCCCTCTGGAAAGAAGTGGCTCTCTTGAGGAATGCAGCCAGTCCAGGGTGACCTAGAGGTGAAGTGCTCGGACAATGAATATCGTGTTCTCAGTCTGCCATGTCCCTCTGCTCTGTCATGGCTCTCCATTGGCGGATCTTAACCAGAAACCAGAGGGCAGGGGAGCCTGATGATGTCATCCCTCCTGGGACGGGACCAAGAGTGGACTGAAAAGATTCAGGGAGTCTAGAGAGCAAATGGATGATGTCTGGCATGCCACAATCTTTTGGGGTCCATCGCACAGTCTACCTCTTTCCTTACTTTCCTAACCCAAGGGAGCTCTTCAGTCTCTTTTAGGATTTGGCCATTGACTCCTGCTGTCTGATGATTTCACCTTGTATATTAGTTATTCCATTATTCAAAAACTGTTCAATCGTTTTAGCTTCTAAATGTTTATCTTATCCACTCAGTTTGGTTTGCAGGTATCGGTATTATGAATTTAAAATGTTTTCATTTTTCCTGCTACTTCCTCGGTGCCTTGCACATAACTTTTTTTTTTTTTAATAATTTTATTATGAAAAACTAAACATTTACACAAGTACAACAGTATAATGAATTCCTAGGTTCTCATGCAACTTCATCTCTTTTATTCAACTAAGTTATTCTTCCCTTGACGTATATGTGTGTGTGTGTGTATATATATGATTGCATATATAATGTATAGATTATGTGTAATGTATAGATATAGGTATATCATATATGAGTGCATGAATAATGCCCCAGTGTGTATACTTTCATATGAGCTGTTTGCCTAACCTTTTTTTAACAGAGGTTTTTGTTTTAATGAGTTTTAACTTGTGCATTGATTTTGCATGTGGCCCCAAACTGGTTTTTCAGGTGTTTCTTGTTGTATTTTATGTTGTCATATCTGTTTTATAGCTGCCATTACTGTACTTATCCCCAAATGTATGCAGCCTCTAAAATTAGATACTTACATAAATGTTCGGGGAAAATTGGAACATCTGCTGCAAATTTCCATTAGTTCCTAATGCCTGAGCAGGCACAGCTTTAAAATGTGTTTTGTCAGATTCTTTTGTATTAGTCTTTTTCTTGAGATAAGATGAACTCCTCCCCCTTCTCTTCATTTCTTCTCCTTCTTCTTCTTTAAGGAATACATTGAAATATCCACAGGGAGTACTTTGCACTGCGCCATCTCTCTCCTATTACATCATTAAATGGAAGAGAGAGATAACATGAATCACCTCTGTAACCCTGTGGATGTGCAAAGTCTGTTGAGCAAACATTCACTGTTAACCTCCAGGTTATCAATCAGCCACATATGGATGTTGTACTTTCTGGAGGAAGAGACCTTAGATCTACAGTGGAGAACCATAGTTTTTTCAAGAAAGTGAATGGGGATTCCTGTTACTAAACTTCCTGTTTAACTAATTTGCAGTTAACAGCTCAACTGAAAGAAATAGAGCATTAAGTTAATGACCCTAAAGGGAACTCACATAAAGAGCCACAGCTCTCCTTGACCTAAAAGTGTGGAATTCTAAAGCAGTAAAGTGATTTAGGAAGTGACAAAAGGGTTCTTCCAAAGAAACATATTGTTCACCCTTGATTTCTTCAGTGACTTGAAGTTGAGTGTAAAAGTATAAAGAGACTTTTGTTCTTTCTGAGAAAGATGAAAAGAAACTAATTTTTAAAAAGTGGTCTGGAGAAAGAATGGCTGAAGGACCCCTAGCCTTTGAGAGCTAGAATAGCAGCAATGTTGTAGTAGTTGTAGAACGCACTCCCTGCCATGAGGACAAATTAGAGGCATGCCCCAGAAAAGAGAACAAAGCTGATCTAATGGGACAAAGTATTAGAAAGGAGGAAAAAATTAATACAATAAAAGCCAAGAGTAAAATGTTTGCATTTTTACCTACTGTCAACCAAGACACCGATAGCTAGTGTGCCAGAAAGAGGAGAAAATCAGAGGGAAAGTCATAATTGCTGTCAAAAGATGATATAGGTTATCTAGCACTGAAGCAGGTTTGAGTGCTGATGGAGTCCAGCAGGATGGTTTAAGTCTGATCCTGCAAAGGAGAACCCTTACATGTTCATTCAGCTATGTGGGGTAGAGGAGCCATGATTCACTGTCTAAAATAAAAATTCAGAGCCTCTGATGAAGTTTCAGAATAGTATGGTCTTTGGTCTATAGCTAGTGCCACTAAAAATTTTGTTGGCTTTTATTGAATGTTGTGAGTAAGATTCCAGAATGCACCTAAAATGTGGAAAAACACAACTTGTTGCTGGAAAGAAGCCTGAACTTAAAAATGTGATCCAAGTCAACAAATTAATCTCACTTTAAGCCAAATGAAATGTTTGAAATGAAAGTGCTGCCAGGAAATATAAAGAGTATTCAAGACTTTGGAGAAAGATTTATGAGTATTTTATGTTTGGTGACTTTCATGGCAGTAATGCATTATTAGAACCTACAGATAACCCCTTCTAAGGATTCTCTTCATTTCAGGACCTGAAACACAATGGGAATATCAACTTTTTCCTTCTCTGATGCACTTTCAGAAAAAAGTATTTGTGGGTATGAGTAATAGTTGACCACTAATACGACTTCTAAAAGAAAACCACAGCATAGTTTGTGGTTTATTTTCAGGAAGACAAACCAAAGGAAGTAAAAGAAGGAACTGGGTCATTGCTTTTATTTAGTTTCATTTGGATATACATCTGAAATTTACTGTGTCTTTTATAATAGATTACATGACTGTATTTTCACAATTGCAAAGATTTAGGGAGGAAAAAAAATCTGTGATTTTTGTAATCTGTAGTTGTACTTTTATGTAAGAAGTACTTTCTCAATATTTTCAGGGCTGGGGGAGTGGCTCAGTGGTATAAGCTTACGTATCACTCATGAAGCTCTTGCCTCAGTGCCCAACACTGCAAAACAAACGAACAAACAAAAAGAATTGTATAAAATCATATTGGCTTTACATGATGTTGTTTCACAGTAACATGGGCCCTGAGAGTGGCTGTGTCTCTTTAAATCAAGGAATAGAAGGTTTTGTTTGTTTGTTTGTTTGTTTTGGGCATTCTACAAAAAGGGAAGAGTAATGAATGGGTTCAGCTAGATGTCAAGAGCAAAGACACTGAAGAAAAATGGAAATAAACATGGTTAAAGTCATTTCCAAAGAAATAAGTGAAGGACAGCAAAATCTCCATCATCAAGTTTTACAGGAGATTGCATTCCAAAGAGAAATGCTAAGAAATTTAAGCCTTATTTTGGGAATAGCCAGGTAGCTGCTAGCTTAGAAAATACTTAGATGAGCTTAGACACTAAAATTAGAATGTATCTCAGAATTGTGTAACTGTAATTATCCTTTAATCTGGTGTGTCTTTCTCTTGTATGTTATCCTTTTTTAGATATGGAAGAAAGCAGTGGTGTGGCAATGTTGGTGCCAGATACCGGAGAACAGGAAGCTGTATTGACTGCCGAAGGTGTGATCAGTCCTTCATTGGAAGTTGATGAACAAAGAAAACTTAAAGCAGATCCATTAATCCATGTTATCCAGAAGTTAAGCAAGATAGTAGAGCATGAAAAGTCACAAAAATGTCTTCTAATTGGGAAAAAACGCTTGCGTTCGAGTGCTACAGCACACTCTTTTGAAACCCAAGAACTTTGTGAAATTCCGGCTAAAGTAACCCAGTCACCTGCTGTTGGTATTAGAAAGGCTGAGGTGTCACAAACAAATTTTATCCCTGACTGTCTTGCCCAGAATGATGGGAAGGCTATGTCTTACCAGTGTGGCCTTTGTAAGTTTCTATCATCATCTTTTTCTGTGTTAAAAGATCACATCAAGCAGCATGGTCAGCAGAATGAAGTGGTATTTATTTGCTCAGAGTGCCATATTACATCCAGAAGCCAAGAGGCACTTGAAGCTCATGTGGTAAATGACCACAAAAATGATGCCAACAGTCACTCCCAATCCAAAGCCCAACAGCACAAAAGCTCCTCGAACTCATTATGTCAGAGAACCACAGAAAGAAATATTGAAACCATTCCCGACACCCCAGTAAATGTGGACAGTCCACAAACTCATAACATCCAAACTGCATCCATGGCAGAAATGGGTAGAAGAAAGTGGTATGCATATGAACAATATGGTATGTATCGATGCTTATTTTGCAGTTATACTTGTGGCCAGCAGAGAATGTTAAAGACACATGCTTGGAAACATGCGGGACAAGTTGACTGCACCTATCCAATCTTTGAAAATGAAAACGAGCCCCTTGGCTTGCTGGATTCTTCTGTGTCTGCTGCACCGGGCGGGGTCGATGCAGTAGTTATTGCTATTGGAGACAGTGAACTGAGTATTCACAATGGGCCATCATTACAAGTACAGATTTGCAGCTCAGAACCATTATCATCATCATCTCCTTTAGAACAGACAGCAGAAGGCAGAGTACACCTAAGTCAATCAGTTACCCTTGAACCTAATGAGGAAGAAATACTAGAAGTTATGTCCGATTCAGAGGAGAATCTGATTGCTGACAGCCTACTTTCATCAGCACAGAAAATCATTAGCAGTAGCCCAAATAAAAAAGGTCACGTTAATGTGATAGTGGAGCGTTTACCAAGTGCTGAAGAAACACTTTCACAGAAACAGTTCCTCATGAATGCTGAAATTGAGGAGGGCAAAAACCAGAACCCAACAGAAGTCCAGACTGAATGTGAAAGAACAGATGATATTTATAATGCTGATAAATGTACTGTTGATATCGGGGGATTGATTATAGGCTGGAGCAATCCAGAGAAGAAAGACAGTGAGTTAATAAGTAAAGGCCTGGGTACTGACGAGAATGCTCCTCCTGGCCGAAGAAGGACAAATTCTGAGTCTCTTAGACTACACTCGTTAGCTGCAGAAGCCCTTGTCACAATGCCTATTAGAGCTGCAGAATTAACAAGAGCCAATCTTGGGCACTATGGGGATATAAACCTTTTAGATCCAGATACTGGACAAAAGCAAGTAGATAGTACATTGGCAGCATATTCAAAAATTATGTCGCCTCTTAAAAACTCTTCAGATGGATTAACTAGTTTTAACCAAAGCAACTCTACCTTGGTAGCTTTCCCAGAGGGTAGACAGGAATTGTCAGATGGCCAAGTTAAGACAGGTATCAGCATGTCCTTGCTCACTGTCATTGAGAAATTGAGAGAAAGGACTGACCAGAATGCTTCAGATGATGACATTTTGAAAGAGTTGCAGGACAATGCCCAGTGCCAACCCAACAGTGATACAAGTTTGCTAGGGACCAATGTGGTGGAATATATCCCAAATGCTGAACGGCCTTACCGTTGTCGCCTGTGTCACTATACAAGTGGTAACAAGGGTTACATCAAGCAACACTTGCGAGTCCATCGACAGAGACACCCATATCAGTGCCCTATCTGTGAACACATAGCTGACAACAGCAAAGATTTGGAGGGCCACATGATCAACCACTGCAAAACTAAAATATACCAGTGTAAGCAGTGTGAAGAATCTTTTCCTTATAAGGTAAGCAATACTTGATAAAATCTTTCAGAGGACTTTAGATTCCGGAGGGAACTTCGCAGATCTAGTGCAGTCACCTCATTTTGTAGATAAGGAAAATGAGTTCTGGCAAAATTTGATAATTTGACCAGGGGAATCTCAGCTAATTAGTTAAAAGTTGGGACTGAAATCTGGGGCTTGACTGAGAATTCTATCCCATGACTGCTGCCTCCTTACTAGCCTCAGTATTTAATGCTTTAGTGTGTTATTGTGTAACTTTGAAATTATTACCAGGGTTGGAGGCATACGCTTGTAATCCTAGCACTTGGGAGGCTGAGGCGGGAGGACTGCTCCAAGTTTGAGGCCAGCCTGAACTACGTAGTGAGGCCCTGTCTCAAAAAAAACTTGATTTTCAATCATGAGAATTTCAAAGGAAGGAATAGTGGATTGACATACACAGATTTAACTGTATATTATCAACACAAAACTTGTATTTCTCATATGCCCCCAAAATTGTAGTCAGTCTTCTCAGCTGCTGTATAACCAGCAGTGATTTCTATCAGGAGAAAAAAATGGGCTGTCTTGGATTTAGTAAAAGCCAGTACAGGGGAAATAAAGCCACATAAGCTGTGTTTAGTGAGCATCTGAGGGACTTTGAAAGGTTATTCAGACTAATTTTCATCTTGTGTACTGACTATAAACCCAGCAGCCAGTATCAACGAGGTTTATTCTTTTGTAAAGGAAGCCCACCTTCATTAAATCATTGGTTTAGAACTTCTGTGTGCTAGGTGACTGAAAAATTGTTTAAAATGTATCTTTATTGGCTAACTAGAATATAGACGTTTTTTCTTAGATTTCCCAGAACTGTAAAAAAGTAAATAGTAAGGAAGGTGATCAGAAACAAAATAGTCTTTCTGTCTGAGAGTCACTGCTGCTTGGATTACCCTCATGAAATTCTAAGTAGTACATCCAAATAGGCTGCAGAGCAGGTTCCAGAAGTTTCTTTTGCTGCTATAAGAAATAGCCGCTGATTTGAGGGGTGGAAATAGATAAGGATCTGTCCTTGGGGAGCAGTCGACTTCTTAACACATCTAATTGATATTTAAAGGCAAAAAGTAGCAGGAATCCAGTGGTTACTGATTGAATTTATTTTCATAGAAGTATTATCCTGAACACTGCTCTTTTCCTGCCTCTAGGCCGGCCAGTGGTTGGTAAGCATGTACATGTTGTACGTTAAAACCTTCTAACACAGATGACTTCCTTTCAGAGAATATAAGAGGAACTACCTTTTTGATGAAATTATAGTTGTCCTACTGTATTTCTTTCTGTAAATTGTCAAATATGTCAGTCTTTTAGAGGATTTTATTTTAAAATATTGATAATATGTTCTAGATAGTAGGACATGTATATTTATTGAAAATTACATCATAATTTCTCTCAATTTTTTTAGAGTAATCTGAGGAATCATGAGAGAGAGCAGCACAGCCTTCCAGATACCTTGTCAATAGCATCCTCCAATGAGCCAAGAATTCCCAGTGATACAACTGATGGGAAGTGTGTTCAGGAAGGTATCTGTGTATTTTTAAATATAAGCTGCAGTGACTGATGTATGCCGTGAAAAATACCCTTGGTTGTTGTGTAGATTATTTTCATGACTAAAGCATATATTCTCTTCTACTTTTATATTGTGGATGTCAGTGAACCTTAGCTTTGTTCCTAAGGAAATTCTGAGTACTAAATGCAGTACATTTTTACTAGGTCCTAGTATACTTACTAGTACAGTACAAGATTAGTAAAGACTCAGCTTCCACTATGCAGGTAGATATTGCAGTTCAAAATTAACTGTCTCCTGGAAGTGCCAGGCTACAGCATAGACCCTTAGAAGGTGGCATACCCACGAGCCAGAGAAGCTGCAACATAGAAAGAAAGCCCCCTCTCCCTCTCTTCCTGCCTGTTTACCTGCAGAGAACATAACTTTTACTGGCAAACTGCCACCTCAAACTTTAACTGAGGCTTTCTGCTGCAATCTTATTCAAGTATGACTGCCAGATTTCATCTGCATTCTTTGAAAAAACACACAGATCCTTTTATGTACTAGTTAGTTAGGTACCAGTCAGTTGAGTTTCTGATAATAGGAATATTAGAATCAAAAGATTTAATTAGAATTCCATGAAAACGCGGATGCCACATTCAGAGAATTAGGGATAAAGTGTAATAAGCTGTGCTTCCTTGTACCAGCTCACTTAAATTGATAAGCTTTAAATGTCTCGAGTGTGGTACATAGTGTTTATGGGAAATAAAACATATTGGGGTGACTTTCTTTTTTAGATTTCCTAAGAATTAAAGTTTGAAACGACTGCAGAGTGAAATGTTTTACCGTAATGTTTCATTAAATTATACCCCAGAAAGCATAACTGATTCTAGAATGTTTCTGAAAGAACTGAATTTGACACCACTGTAGCACCAAAATTCCTTTGTCAAACAGATGTCATCCCTGTAAAACTATCCAAAACAAAAGGAGTTTATGACACGGCATCTGTTTCAGCGATAGATGGCTGAGCTAAAACAGTTTTGTTTCCTTTTTATGAAATAGCTCTAAATGCCTCCTTTTATTTTAATTCATTATGTTTCCATATCCCCTTTAAAGGAGACATTAAAACATTAGAAATGATTGGACCATAAATCCCTAATGAAGGAATAAAGGGCTACTCAGTAGCACCACCTACAGTTAATATGTGCTGGAATATATCTTTTCCAGCACCATTTTAAAAAGCAAAAATTATAAATTGCTCAACTAGTTAACAGATTAAAAATCACTGTCTTAATAAAAATATTAAAATTTCAGCTCAGAATTAAAATAATCATTCCAAACTTCACAGCGTTAGCATCTGTCCACTATATTCCACTTTGCAGCATCTATCTTTGTGGATTATGTTCTTATTCTTAGGGTTAGATGCATAGATTTTAAATTGCTTACCATGCATTTGGCCCCTCTTGTCACTATTTGCTGTTTTATCATAGTAGCATAACATTTCCAATAGCTGATCTCCTCCTGTATACTTACACCTGGATGGGTATTTTATTTATTAGTTCAGACTTAGGTATTGTGAACTCTGGTTGACAGGCCAAAGAACAGATCTTTAGCTCACAAAGAAGGTAAAACTTCATGCTTTGTTAAACCTTCTTTTAACTACTTAGTAAACTTATTAAACAAGAGGGGAGAGATATGCCTTTTTTACCATTATTGTACTACTGATACCTCCAGGCATGCTTTCAACACAGGTCCATCATAACTATATTTAAGGCATTCATTCAGCCAAAAAGCCTTGTGTGCCTGTCTTGAACTGGGTACTGTACCAGGTGCTGGGGAGTACAGTGAAGGGTATCACTGGCCCTTGAGGAACCCAGAGTAGTGGAGAACTTAGAAAGGACTAACGGGTTTGTTAGCAAACTCCATGGGTCTTCTAAGAAGAGCCATGGGCAAAGCACTCCCTCTTACATGGTGTTCCCTCATGAAATTTAATTAATTGTCCTTTCTTGGAACCTACAATTTGTCAAGCCCTAGGGGGTTCAGCATAAACAAAACAGGCAGATGCTTACCCTCAGAGAATCTACAGCTCAGTAATAGGGCAAAGAGTTTACCCAGACAGGTAGGCAGTGTACAACTTTGATGAAGAAAAAATTTAAGACTTCCTAACATGCTGTGAGGTTCTAATATTTCCATTTTGTAGATGATAAAACCAAGACTTCTAGAGGTAAAATAATTTAGCTATAACCATACTAGTAGTAAGTTGCAGAGCAAGGACTAAGCCCAAGTTTTTGAACTTTAAATCTAGTCTTCCCAATGGAAACATTTGTTTGAAGTAGCACAGGCTCTCATTCTGTGCTATATTAAGTTTTTCCATCTGTCAGTTTTATTAGTTGTCATTGATCTGTAATATTTCTCACACAAAACCATTATCCAATATTTCACACTTCATTTTTTAGGGTTTTTTTTTTTAAACTATATTTGGAACAGTGCCATTTATAATCAAGTCCAAGTTTTTACCCTACCAATTAAGAGCAATACTTAGATTATAATTATGATTAGTGTATATATTAATGTTATAGATTTATACCAGGAAATTAGGACATTTTGTTCTGCCTGGCAGTGTTGTTAGCGAAGGAAGATTTCAATTTTAGAAAGCTTAAATTTAACTTAAGGATTTTCTTTGCTGAAATTTCAGTGTGGGTTTTCTTTTGTACAACTAATTTTACTTTTATGCTTTGTGTACTGATATTCTCCCTAAGCTTTCTTCCTGACAAAGGACACACAGCTCTTCCTGCTCCACCTTATTTTTAATCTTCTATGCTTGCCTTGTTTCTGAATATAAAGCAGTCAAGGTGGGAATAGCCATGCACTTTATGCTGACAGAAGAATAGATAAAGCATCAAATGTCTTCGGGAAACAGTTTCATATGATCAAGTCATTCATCTTGTATTGTCATGCTTGAACTACTCAGCCCTGTTGCAGAATGAGTAACATTGCCTGTTCCCATCAGATCCATGTTTTCCTAGAGTTGCATGCTGTATTCATAACCTTTGTCCCTGTAACTTGCGTTTTACTTGATAAAATTACACTACATTGTAGAGCACTTCATAATTTGCAGTTGCTTTTCTTCCCATGTTGGATTGATAGCTGACATTAGTTGCAAACCAAGGAAATCCACAGGGTGAAAAACCTCTGTGCTTTTTTTTATTGAGTTTGCTATATGTGTTTCATAGCTGTACTTTATAATAGATTGTAGTATTAAATTGTAGCTCATTGCCAAATCAATGTTTCTTTAAGACAGTATATTCAATATTAATCAGACTAACACCTTTCAAATTAGCAGTGTATCTCTGGTTAATTTAGCTGCCACACAATCACCAGGGCGGCTGGAAGCAAGTTCATTATACTTTAGAATTTTGTACAAAGTTATGCAGAAACCAGCCCAGCCTATCTAAATTCACAGGTCAGATGATGTTCAGTTTATATTTCCTGATAGTCTAGGTGCCAGAGAATCTGTAAAGCCACTTCAAACTTGTTAAATTTAAGCAGTGAGAAAGCCTTGATTGAAATGTTAATACTGTGTCATATAAATATTCATTTACTATGGAATGTAAATGCTATCATTTGAATCTTACCAATGCATGCTACTAAAACTCTGAAATACCTTTTCTAGGGAATAAGTCTTCAACTCAGAAACAGTATAGATGTGACGTGTGCAATTATACAAGTACAACATATGTTGGTGTCAGAAACCACAGACGAATCCATAACTCTGATAAACCATACAGGTAAGTAAGATAATCCTAGAATTTTAATGCTTGTATTAAAATATTGGTAGTAAAGAAAGAAAATAGAAATAATTGCAAATTCATACCACTTCTTGAATCACAGGTTACCAGCTAACAGACTTTCACTTACTGGTCTCCCAAGCCTTTTCGTGTGTTAAGGAATGTTAACTTTAAGCTCAAGTCTCAATATCATAGGCATTTTGTCTAGTTGAAATGCAGGAAAATAATCTGTCAGCTAAGTGTTTTCATCTCATTTAGGTATAAATTATAGCAGGTTTTGGTGGTTTAGAGTACATCTCAGTAATTTGGTGGTTAGGTACTTTTACTTCCAGCAAAAGGTCCTTAAAGGTTAAAGGCAATAAAATTTCCTATAAAAGTTCTACTTGAAAATTAACCTATAATGTGGAACTGTTATGTATAGAATATGGTTATTTAATTCAATTTTGTGAATTGATTTTTTCACAAAGCTCATTCTAATTGCGTTTAGAGAAAATCTAGGCATTCTCAGTTGGGATCAGCTGATAAACATCATTTCTTAAGTAAACTTTGCCTTTTATGAATAAATGATTTGTTTTGGTTTTTGTTTGCAGCACTGGGGATTGAACCCAGGGCTTTTGCACTGACCTACATCCCTAGCCCTTTATTTTTTGTTTTGAGACAGGGTCTCATGAAGTCACTGAATTACCCAGCCTGGCCTAGAACTTCTGATCCTCCTTCCTCAGTCCCCCAGAGTGCTGAAATACAGGCCTGCACCCCTTTACCTAGCTTGTGGTTTATATGTAATAAAGGTACAGATGTTTTGCAAAGAAGTTATCCATCTGTCCTAGAGCAGTTTGTTCTACTTGCAGCCATAGTAGGACATCAGGTTCCTACATCAGAGCTAAGCCGGTCAGTGTGACTAATAATGTTCATGGACATGAACTTTTTTTTTTTTAATATGGAACGCTTCAAGAATTTGCGTGTCATCCGTGCGCAAGGCCCATGCTAATCGTCTCTGTATCGTTCCAATTTTAGTATATGTGCTGCCGAAGCAAGCACGTGAACTTTTTTAATCCCTTGTCAAAACATTTTTTCAGTTCTTAACTCTTCTCAGCTTTTATAGGTATGACACAAATGAGTATGGGAAAGTTGCTCTGTTAATTTAAATGATAACCTAACAAACAGCATAAAAGTTCATTATGTGGCCCATAGTATGATGCTGTCTGTATAACTATGTATGGCTTTAAATATTTAGTATGTGCTTAATTTGCTAGTCAACAAACTTATTTGTAATCGAGCTTCAGACAGTGCATCTGTTTGCAAAGTCTTTTAGCTTTGTGGAAGATGTTTGAACTTGCCTCAGTATTTGTAATTCTTATTTGAAATATTTTCAAAATTAGGATCCCTAAGAAAGATTTTTTTTCCCAGAACATAATGAAGGCCATGACAATATTTACTTGGTGCTATAAATTCTAGGTAAGGAACGATGAGTAGACTGAACATGTATCATTCATGTTTTATACTGGGAATGTTTATTTAGTAGAACATGAGAGAAACTGATAGTAGTTTTCCTGATATGAGGATAAAGCTTTGCCTTTTTATTTTAAGTGCCTTTATTCTTGAATTTAATGATATGTCATGGCAAATTCATGTGATTTGAGCGGTAATGTTTTCTGGGTCTAGAATTAGATTTCTCAGCCATTCATTGAGAAACATGGAGCAGATGTGTTCCAAGAACCGTTCTTGGACAATTCAAAACAAAAAAGGCATTATCTTTGCTGATCTTGGGCTTGGAACAAATACAGATTGAGCATCCCTCATCCAAAAATCCAAAGGTTGGAGATGTAGCTCAGTGGCACAGCACTTGCCTGGCATGTACAGGGTTTGATTCTGAGCACCACAAAAACAAAAATTTTTTGAGTGCTAATATGATGCCACAAGTGGAAAATTCCATACCTGACGGCACATGACAACTCACAGCCAAAATGCAGATGCACTAAAATGACACTGTATAATATTACCTTCAAGCTCTGTGTATAAGGTATTATGAAATATAGACAGATGTTGTGTTTAGACTTGGATCTCACCTCCAGGATATGTCATTGTGCATATTCCAAAATAATAAAAAAATTCAAAATCTGAAACACTTCTGGTCCCATGCATTTTGGATAAGGGATACTCACCTTTTATGTAATTATAACAAATTTGTGAAAGAGGTTAATGATTGATTTCTAATAGTACACTGAAGGGTTTCGTGTCTACCTGATTATACTAGTCTTACAGTGTAGACTCATTTTGATAGCTATTGGTGTCTTAGAGATGCTTTCTTACGTTCTTAAAAATATTTACAGACTCAGGATTAGTTGTAGTTTTCCTAGGATCTTCCTGCTGATGGAAAACATCCTATGAGAATCCTCTTCATGTAGCATCTTAAAAATCTTATTTTCTAATCTTCTGACTCTCCTTTCAACCTCCTTTAAATACTTAAAATGCATATCCTTTGTCTTTGTGAGCTAATACAGTGCAGAGCATTATGGATGAACATGTTCTATTCCAATATATTTCTAGGACTTTGTCTTCATTGTCGTATACTTTTTGTCAGAAATTGAGCTAGTAAGCATAGCCTCCTTGATGTCTGATCTAATGTAAGGATTACCATTTTTCTGGCTTATTTAATATCTGCTTCATTCAGTGCTATTACCTGGCACACTCAGGATCAGAGTTTGGGTTTGGTTTTCTCAGAGTCCGTACACTATGCAATTCTGAGTCCCTGCATTTTGTTGAGAACATGTAGCAGTGGTGAGTTTCTGTCAACAGCTTTCTCTATAAGTAAGAATGTCTTCTTCAGCAACTAACTGATCTTTGTACAAGGGCATAAAACCAGCTTCTTGTTCACCTGTTAATGTAATAGGTTTTCCGTGATGTTGATACCTTTTCCTTTTTGGTGACTTTGCTTTCTGTATTGCCATTCTAGTCCTTCACTGAACCTATTTGTGTGACCTGGGCAGTACAACTTTGTGCATAAGAGTGCAGGCTATGGGGACAGATAGTCTTGTGATTAAACCTGAGCCCTCTTATTTACGGGATTTGTGGCCTTGAGCAAACTGTCACTGCTCTGTGCCTGGTTTTGTCATTTATAAGCAAGGATAATTAAGGTTGTGAAGATATAGGAAGTGCTATATAAAGTACTGTCTTATAATAAGCAGCCAGTAAATGATAGCTGTCTAGTAGTTATCGGAGCCAGTCTTTAACCTCATCCCTTCTCAGTGGCTCATTGGCTAACCAGAAAAAGAAAAGACAAGAAAGACTGTTGACCTTTCATCGCTTGGGAAACAAAGTAATCCTGTTCGTGGGTGGGCAGGGCAGGCATAGTTTATTTCAGAAGAGAGATGTGCCCACATAGAAATGCCATCACTGCTGGGGTTCTCGCTCCTGATTGCCTCCTTCTAAAACTTTTTAAAAACAGACTTTTTAATTGAAGTTAGTATCCCTGGTACCAAAAAAAAAAAAAAGAAGAAGTAATTGAAGTTAGTATACATCCTGAAAATTGTATAAATCATAAATGTATAGCTTGGTGAATGATCATCAATTAAACTTGTGCTTTTAATATAAATCATGGGACTCCCTCAGGAGCATCCCCTTCTTGGGCCTTCCAGTCAGTAATTAACCTTACTCCATTCTAATTACTATTATCTTGACTTCAAACATCATAAATTAATTTTGCCTGTTTTTGAACTTAACAGAAATGGGATCATACAATACATATTCTCTTTTATGTCTAGCATTTTTCACTCATGCACTCAACATCACTGTGGGGGGGGGTGCGTGTGTAAGGTAGCTCTAACTCATTTCATTGCAATGTAGTCTAAGACTATAATACAGTTTATGATGTGTGTAATATAGCTCTAATTCATTTCATTGCTATATAATATTCTAAGACTATAATATAATTTATTCATTCTATTGATAGACATTCAGTTATTGCAATATTTTCTTCCCTATTATGAATAATGCTACTTTGAACATTGTTTTACATGCTTTTGGGTGCATATATAAAATGAGACCATTTCCGTTGGATTTTTACCTAGGAGTAGAATTTCTGGGTAATTGGGCATACATACATACATGTATTAATCAGCTTTTTCATCCCTGAGACACAATACCCAACACCCACCAGTTATAGGAGGAGAGGTTTAATTTGCACAAGGTTTCAGTCCGTGATGATCGGTTTCAGTTGGTGGCAGGGTGTAGCAAAGCAAAGCTCATTAGTTCAGGGAGGCCAGGCAGAATAGGGGAACAGCACCAGAGCAGAAGGGGAGAGGGACCAGACATAGACCCCAAGGCCGCATCTCCTTGACCCACCCAGACACACCTATAAGTGTGCTTCACCAGTTTCTGGGCAGTATCCCAAAGCCAGGCTCATCAAAACTTCACTCTAACCATCACAGTACATGTTTAGTTGGAGTAGACATTATCAAGTGGTTGTACTAATTTATATCCTCACTAACACTTGTGTTGTCAGTCTTTGATTTTGGTCATTCCAGCATAAGTGTAGTGAGTGGGATGTTACCATGGTTTGAATTTGCATTTTCCCAATTTATGAGGTTGAGCACTTTTTCATTTGTATATGAGGTGTTGCCCATTTCTTTACTGGAATATCTGCCCTGATGGATTGGCAAGTTCTTTACTCTGAATACAAGTCCTTTGTTATATGTGTTGTCAATATCATCTCCAATACTCTAGCTTGCCTTTCTACTCTCTCAGTGATTTCATGAACAGAAGTTTCTACTATTAATGTAATTAAATTTATAATATTTATAATTAGGATTTTTATATCTATATTTTGAAGTGGCTTTGATTTTTCTGGTAAGATTGATGATGCAGAAGTAAAAATGTATGTTGGTTTTCAGAGATGGCACATTAACTCAGTCAAAAAATATTGGGTGCTTAAGTAGTAAAAGTCTGATTTTCTATGGCATAATAACTAAAATATAACCCCAACCCCCACCTCACAGACACACACACACACACACACACACACACACACACACACACACTCTTCCCTAAAGTGTTTAAGCAAGGAAATGATATTTTGGAATGACAATTTCCTTTCACTATGGCCAGTCATTGGTCTTAATACACATGTGTTAGAAATAATAATTTCCTGGGTGTGGTGACACATGCCTATAATCTCTGCACTCTGTGGGGCTGAGGCAGGAGGATCACAAGTTTGAGCCCAGCCTCTGCAACTTAGACCCTGTCTTATAATAAAAATGTACAAGGGTTGTAGTTCAATGTGAAGCCCCTGGGTTCAATTGTTAGAACCAGAAAAAGGCGAGGGTAAGGGGGTTAAAAGGAAATGATAATACCTAACATTTTTGAGAACACCATTGGCCAGGCAATGTGCTGAGCACTATGTGTCTGCTCACTTAGTCCTCACAGCAACTCAGTATTTAAGAATATTACTGTTCCAGTTTTGTAGATTTGAAACAGAAGCTGGGAAACATTGTCTTTTCCCAGAGCTCATAGTGGGCAGAGCAGAGGTTGAGCCTTGATCCCAGCAGTCATGCCGCCCTGCCTGTCTATATTGTGCCGGGGAGGTGCCCTGCTGCTGCATCCAGACCACTATCCAGTGTGCACCAGCAGCCCTGTCCTTATGCTTAGGGATCTGTGGGTCAGGAATTTGGAAAGAAATACAGACAGCATGTCTGTCCCATACAGTCAGAGGCCTCTGCAGGAAAGACTTGAAGACTGGAAGTGACTCAGAAAGCTAAGAGTTTCGGTCATCTGAAAGCTCCCTCACCAGTCTGATGCTGGTTATTGGCTACAACATATACACATGGTTTGTCCTTTGGTCTTTGCAGGTGTGCTAGTCCCACACTCTACACCCGATGCAGGTCCATTGTATAAAATAGCATAGTATTTTCATACAACCTATGTATGATCTGTATTTTTGATCATCTCCAGATTACTTTTAATACTCCATTTCTAGGTTACTTACCATACTAAAAAATGTAAATGCTATTTATGTATTTTTTAATCTATCTATGGATATAGAAGGCTGACTGTGATGTCCTTTGTGCCCTACCCTTGAAAGTCACATAGCATCACTCCCACAATTACAGAACTAAGTCTGTTTTTATCAGTAGTCATGCTGGATTTGTAGTCTATAGTATTGGTGTGGGAGAAAACGTAAGTCTTTGAAAGCTTGAATTTGTTTTAAGGAGCATAGATTAGCAGATAGTATAATTTAGAGGGGGAGATATATGTTTTGCTTTAAAGGAATGACCTGAGTTTATTTTTCACAGTGACATAAAGACTTTCAGGTTCATCATAAAACTTGAAGTGACCATTCTTTTCAGAATATGTATTTCTTTAAAACCATAGAAAATGAGTGTAATAAGACAAACCCTGTTGCAAAATTTCCATTGAAATATTTATATCCATGTTCAAACCATACTTAAGACACCCCACATCTTATAGGCCATCCACCTTCCGCTTTCTTCCACCTATCCTCCCCCACAGCAGTTGTTTCTAATTGACTAACCAAGTAAGGTCCAGACCAGGGAAAGAGGGTTCTTTTAACCAAAATCCTTATTTCCCTGGGGCTCCAGAATGGACCTAACTGACATATTTGCAGTGGAAGAAAGCTTGTAGAAAAAAATCAGACTTGTGTTTTTAGCTAGGGTTTGAGAAGCCTTGGGTTTCTACACTGGCTTTCTTTTGGCTGCTAGTAGCTTTCTTCCATCAGGAAGAAATTGTGTTTTATACAGATATGGATGGGTTGACATGAAACTGGGTTGATTCTGACATTACAAAGCTTTGATCCAACTGTGGCCTTATTGACAGGCTACTAAGAATGCCCAGCCGTTGAGCTGTTTTAGGGTATTCTCCTGTCACACACGTGGCTCTGCCTTGATAGGCCTGAATACTTGAAGTATCAAATGGCTCTGTTAGCAGGAGTATCAGAAAAAAGGAGCAAAATAAAATCATGACAGGTGATGTTATGGTAAATGTGCCCATGCTGCTGCTCTTCTTTTTAGTTTGATTGTTAGTTTGGTTGTGCACTCCGCCCCCTAGTGGACTAGGTAGGGTAGGAAGGAGTAAGTTATCCTAAATGGAAATACAGATGTTGGTGGTCTCTTGCCGTGTTAGACATAGTCTCTTGTTTTGAAACATATTTTCTGTCAATTCTCCTTTCTCTGAGTACTATATGTATTTTAGTCAGATTGTAATAGAGTTAGCACTTCACTTTCTGACACAACAAAACACATGATCATGGAATTTACATTCATTCATGAAAGAAGATAGTAAAGAGAATATCAAGAAGTAAGTACAGGGCTTTAGCTCAGTGGTTCTGGCGCCTGCCTCACAAGCTGAGGACCCAAGTTCGATCCCCATTACCAAAAAAAAAAAAAAAAAAAAAAAAAAGAAGTAAGTACAATGACAAATAAAACTGGATGATGCTATAATAATGGTTCACTGTAGGTTTTGTTTTGTTGTTGTTGTTGTTTTGACCCAAGAAAATTTGGTTAACTTTGAGGTTGAGTTCTCCTGTAACAGGCCTTCTCTAATGAGTTGAAAATCATTTTAGCAAGTTTTTAGACTTATCAATTTATTCCCACATTTTTTTCCATTCTTACATCCCTCCATGAATATTTGCCATTGTTGGTGTCCCTTCAGAATGGCCTCCATACCACGCTAAGGACGGTATTCATGTAATTAGAGCTTGGTTGTTAAGCACATAACTCCTAATTTATGCCTTCCTTTTCTCTTCAAGAAAAATTTAAGAACTTCTTTATATTAAAGGACACTGATTAGCCAAATCAGCAGAAGTTTTATAGTATAAGTCTTTGTCCAAAAGGATGGGAAAGAGAAATTTTTGAAAAGTTTAGAACAAGAAAGTGAAAGACTATATCTATATACATTGTCTACACAGGAGAGCTAATGAAAGTGAGAGTCTAGGTTAGCATGTAGATTGCTCTGTTTAAATTATTAGGAAAGAGCATTTCTGATCATGAATATTTCCCTGTAAAGTTTAGCTATTCTGAAACTCTTCTTCAGTTTACTTGTCCTTAAGGAACTATTTTAGAAGTAATTCCAGCATTTACTTCTAAAAATGTGTGATTCACTACTTACATAAATAGCTATTATTAATTTAAATGTACTTATTTTATCATGCCTAGTTTCTCCCTAACACAGTAAATGCTGACAGATATAGCCTTAAAAATGGCTGTCTCCACAGTCCAGAAATGTTCTTACCTCTGGGAAAGAAAGAAGAGGCAGTCAAGGTGGGGCACACGAGGACTCAAGGGTATATTAGGAACGTTCTGTATCTTAGCTGTGAGTGTTCTCTATCTTTTTATTATCCTTAAGGACTCTAGAAGGGAAATGAATTTTATCCTGAAGAGTAATCAGAAATGCATTTTGTGTGATGTGCAGGGTATTTATTATAGCACAGTTTATCGTGCCAAAAAGATCATTCTAGCTCTATCATGCTAGTAAAATGTTTAAATTATGATACTTTTAGAGACTGGAACATTACACCCCCATTAAAATGCATAATTTTGATGAGAAAATACTCATAAACATTCTCTAATATAGATTTTTAAATCTATAGTATGATTTTATACACACACGTACATATACCCACATATTTATAATGATTCCACTTATGCTATGCATCAGATCTACGTATTTACATTTAAAAACATTAGGAAGTTATAAAATACTATTGTAGGATTTTTGTACTTGTCTGTATATTCCATTTGTGTACAAGGGAAATAGGTTATATAATCAGAAAAGGTTTTAAATATAGACATTTGCCAGCCAGTTGAATGGGACAAAAATTGGCTCAGCAATTTTAGCTAAACTTCTATAAACAGAAAGTGAGCATCATACATAGCAGACTAGATCAGCTGAACCACTCTCCCAGTGAAGATAACTAAAATGCTGAAAACCACTTTTAAATGTGTTTGTTGCAGTTTCTGTTAGGAAAACTGAGAAACTGCAGAAGTGAAAAATCAAAGTAAAAGGAGGTACCTTGTCAGTTAAATAAGCTACACCTATTAACATGGCTGAATCTCAGAAATATTGAACAAAGATAGAAGAGCAAATCACGGAAGAATACATAATGATCTACTTAGGTACTCCAGAACATGCAAATAAACAATTGTTCAGGGGTACATAAAGGTAAAACTAAGATAAAGAAAGCAAATCATACAATAAAAAAATTCAAGGAAATCAATACCTCTTTTCAGGAAGAAGGGGTATGAGAATTTGGAGGGACACACAGAGCTCCTGAGGTAGTGATATTATTCTTCTTAGCAGGTATAATATATAGAATGTTGTATGAGAGAAATAGTGGCAAAGAAATGTATTTGTAGTATATAGATTCTATAGTAGTTGAGTTTCTTACTGTTTCAAAGGAGGAACATACATATGTACGGAAGTTTTCTTTATACTATTTTGTAAATGTCTAGTTTTATATGTGTGTACACATACACATGTATGGATGGATGTATACAGATAGTTTCAGTAGCATGGGATCATAAAAATTACCATGTAAGGTGAAATTATCCGAAGCAGTTTAATAATAGAGAAAATTGTAATTGTTCCCATGACCTTTAAATTTTTTTCTTCAAATATTAGAACTGTCATTTACAAATGTATGGAAATGATTAATAATACAATTGTTTTTGGTACACTGTATTTTGTCTATTCAGGCTGTAACAAAATACCTTATTGGGAAATTTATAAACCCCAAAAATTTAGTGCTTGCTGTTCTGGAGGATGGGAAGTCCAAGATCAGGTTACCAATAGATTTGATGTCTGGTAAGGGCTTGCTTTCTGCTTCAAAGATGGTGCCTTCTTGTTGTATCCTCACATGGTGGAAGGGGCAGAAAAGCTCTCTCAGACCTTCTTGTGAAGGGTACTAATCCCACTCAAAAGGGCTGTAGCTCATGACTGTCACCTTGCAAAGACACCACCTTTCCATACTGTCACCTTGGGGTTAGGTGTCAACAAACGAATTTGGGGAGCTACATAGATTCAGACCATGGCATGCTGTAACTTAAAAACTTAGAAATTTTGAAGGTTAAAATGTGTTATCTCTGTATAAAAAAAACTATTAAGAATAATTGAATAGTGCTTACCTTCTTCCTATGATAGCCCTTAAAATAGGAAGTGAACATCTTTTTTATGCCTTGGCAAATTGTCAGTTGTCCTAAGTATGGATCAGCTTTCAACGTTTTATTCTTGGCATTTTCAGTATCATGAAATTTCTACAACAGTTCTTTTAATGTGAAATTTTTGCCAACATCCCTTCCTGTAGAAGTGCCATTCCTCATTTATGTCATTAAGATCACCTTTCCTAAAATCCTCTGGCTGCATCTCCAAAGTTTCTTCAGAAGCAGCAGTGTCAACATTCCTGTGGTCAGCTGTCTGTTCTAACTCCATTTGCCTTTGTTCTAATTTCAGTTCCAGGGTTAACACTTTGAATTTTTTACTGCACTTCCATAGTCCCTATTTTGATTATCCATTTTTGTAAACTACTGTTTGAGTTTATCACTGGGAGACAGCGATGTAACAGAGTTACACGATTTGCTGCTTGTGAGTGAATTGAATGGAAGCAGTGATCAGTGGCTCACAGACTTTGAAAGGACCCATGTGATTGGTCACTCATTATGATCCACTTGTTTAATTCCCTGAAAATTAAACTCTACAATTAGTATACCTACACTTGTTAGTAACTGATACGTGAACTATGCTATTGGGAGACTTGTAATGTTTAACTAAGCCATAGTAACTGAAATTGATATACATTAGAACTACACAATGTTATGACTATCTACATATACACACATTCATTCTTAGGTTAGCTTATTAGTAGTAGTAGTAGTAGTAGTATTTTATTTTTCCAATGCTATTAATGTATATATTTTACTTTTGCCCAATGTTTGTGTTAATTGATAAAGTTATGTTTTTTTATTTTTTCCTAATTTTCTGCAATGAATCCTTGAAATCAGGAAAAAGTAATTTACAAAATTAAAGCAATCACCTGGCACCCAAATCTTGGTTTCTAATACAATGCCCTAATAAACAAAAGTATAGAAATGATTGACAGAACCTAGGACAAGGGCAGAGGATATGCAAAGTAATCCTGGAGCATCTTGTCGGACCAACAGGTAACACAGGAGACCCTTGTTCAGCAAGAAAGATGGGTATATCACCATGACAAAGAAGCTAACCAAGAGAGTCCCCAGTGGTCAAAGCTAGAATAATCTGTGCAGTGTACTTTTGAAATGGATCCCAAAGTATGATTAATTAGCTGCATGTCTATACTGATGTAAATAAGTGATTGAGTAAAGGAATGAGCAAAAATAGACAACCTGTGTAGAAGAATCCCAAATAATATAGCTATTCTACCCTCAAAAAGATGAATTATATTCCCATTCTTTAAATATGAGCTGCACATAGTGACATACTTCTGAAGTACAGTATATACAGTGTGGAAAGAGGGATGATAAGAGTCACTGTTCTGTGGAGGAACCTGACCTTCGCCAGGTGGTCAAGATCAGTATCAACAGCAGTGAGTCACACTGATCTTGTGTTATGATGAGGTCTTTGTCCCAAGAACCCAGAACCCCAGTCTCACCATGAGAAAAACTTCAGATAGCCTTAGATTGAGGGGTGTCCTACAAAGTGCCTGATTGGTGTTCCTCATATCTGTCAAGGTCATTAGAAACAAGGGCAAGTCTGAAAAACCGTGGCAGTCTAGAAGGTGGTAAGGACACAGGCCAGCTAAATCTAATGCAGGGTCCTAGATGGGACTCTGGAACAAAAGAGGGACATTAGGTAAAAGCTAAGGAAATCTGAATGAATAAAGTGTGGACTTGAGTTTGTAAAATAACAGTGGTTCCTAATATGGGGCAGATGTACCACAGGAATGCAGCATGTTAACAAAAGAAATTCAAATATTCTGTAAATCTGTAACTGTTCTAAAATTTAAAGTTTTTATTTTAAAAAAGGAAAGCAGTTACATAAGTAGTTTATGACTTATTTTTTCAAGGTTTGAGTAACATTGGAGATGTTCTGTAGGATAAATTTGTAATTTCTGCTGTTTCTTTTCTGACCCAGTTTTCTCAAAGTATGAAATTCTGGTTACATAAGACTGCCTTTTCATTTAGGGGACCTTTCCTACATTCAGCATTCTATGCCTCATTCTGGATAAAGAATTTTCTAGAGAGGCTTCAGGGCAACAGTCTGAATATATGTGAATAATCTGAAGACCTAGGATTCACGTCTGTTTCTCCTTTACATAATACGAACAGGAAGGTATTCATATTATACATTTCCATATAAGACATACATAGGCATTGTACTTGCTTGAAATACTAGGTGGAAATGCATAGGCATCTCTTGCCTGGTAGCATAAGGCAAGTCACTCTTTCCAATGGAGTCATCCCAGAGGTACTTGAAGAGGATGCTGTAACCACATTACAATACACACTACAAAATAACAGTACTGTAGAGTAAGAGATGCAGGCACTGATTTAATGCCTTCAAAGTAGGAGTGATTGCCATGATAAAGATATTAGTGAAAAACAAGTTTTGCGAGATTTGTGGAAAAGTTGGCGTATTTCAGATATAAATGGCAAAGTAAATTTGAATTAGTGTTAGATCTTTTTTGTGTGGCTAATAACAAACTCTGATCATTTTGCTTTGTTATGCTAAGTATAAAATTGCTTATAGTATTAAAGACAGCTCAAACTGTAAAGTCAATGAAACATTTCAAACATTTTGAAAAATTAAAACATTGTAGATAAAACTAAAATCCTTACTCTATTCTTTACCTCTTCCTTCTCAGAGGTAACCCATTGTCTTGATATTAATGTATCATATCCAGGCATTTTTAAATGACTGTATAATATTTGTATATACAACATATAAGATGTATATATGTATATTATACATATACAGTATACAGTTTTTGGTATTTTAATAATTTTTATTTAAATTGTACACCATACATATTTAATGTTGCTTTTCATGTTCACTGATCATTACTGACATTGGTTCATGATTATAAGTATATATCTAGTTCTTTTTAACTATTTTATAATGTTTCATTGATATAAAAATAACCAATTTGTTTTCATATCCTTGTGGAAGAACAGCAGTTGTAGGTTGCGTCCTCTTTTTGCTATTCATGGCTACAGCGGTCATTTTTGAACTGTGTGTGTTCTTGTCTTGAATATCTTCAGAGTACATGCTTAGAACTAGATTTGTGGGGTTTCAGGTTTGTGCTTCTTCGGTCGTAATAGATAGTACCAAACTGCTCTTCAGAGTCCTTAAACTTATACATGCAGTGTGTATTTACTTTTCAACATTTGTGAAGACTCATTGCTCTGACTAGTCTTACTCATCTTTTTTTTTTTTTTTTTTTTTGGTACCGGGGATCGAACTTGGGTCCTTGCACTTGCGCAGCAGGCGGCAAAACCACTGAGCTAAATCCCCAGCCCTAGTCTTACTCATCTTTGCTAGTTGTGTGAGTGTAATATATTTCCTGGATTATTAGTTAGATCAGACATCTCTTTATTTATATTTCTTGGACAGTCTATCAAGAATTGTCTACGAAGTGGGCCAGTATTTCTTAAGGTCAAAGACCCTTCACCTTGGACCCAGTCCTCAGGACATGTAATGAAAAAATATTGCTGCATGCTGTAAACTTAAATTGTGTGGGTTAGAAGTGGTGTTAGAAGTCCTTGTAGAAGTCCTTATTTTATTTATTCTTAGGCCATTTGATTTGCTGACTGTGTCTCTTACTGGTATAGGGAAGAGTTCAGATGAGTTATCCAATTTGTTAAGTATTTAACAAAAATATCTTTGTAAGTATTTAACAAAAAGTACACTTGTAGATTCCTAAAAAGATAGGCATAGTTTTACAATACAGTTGGCAATTGTACACTAAGCTATTTACCCAAATAATGAAAACTTTTATTCACACAAAAGTTACACATGTATGTTTGTAGTAGCTTTACTCAGGAATTGCAAAAAAAACTGGAAGCAACTGCAATATCTCTTAGTAGCAAAAAAATAAAGAAACTGGTACATCTATACATACAGTTATCAGCCACTGAAAGCCTCAGAAAAACCCTAATGCATATTCCTGTGATTATAATTATAGGATATGATGTTTAGGAAAAGGCAAAACGTAGAGATAATAAAAAGACCAGTGGGGACCGGGAATTTAGCTCAATGGTTCCAGCACCTGCTGGTGGCTGCCAGGAATTCAAGGGCAGGAAGAAGTGATGAGTAGGTAAAGCACTATTCAGTGTGACAGTATAGTTGTGATTTCGTGACATGCTACATTTGTCAAAATATATAGGATTGTACAGCACAACCGTGAACCCTAAAATAAACTACAGACTAGAGTTAATAATAAATACCAATACTGGTCCATCAGTTGAAACAAATATACCACACTAGTGCAAGATGTTAAGATTCAGACCTTGTTTTATTTGTGAAATTGAAATTGTAAAAACTTTTTCAAAACCACTTCTTTTCTGTAGCTCTGTAAATAAGTGCAAAGTATGTGTTGAAAATCATTTCTTTTTTGCTTTCTTGATTAAGAAATGGAGTGGTATAGAGCATTAATTTTATGTTTTTCTTTGTGTGTGTGGTTAAAGAATTCAGAGCAAAGATTTTGTGTATTATTGTTAAATATCTTTCCAGATCTTGTAATTGCTAATCTGTAATGTTTGTCTTGATTCCTATAAATTTTTAATAATATAAAAGGCCTTCTTTCATTGATTCTGGTACATCTGTTCTGAGACTTCTGAAATCAGTGTCTCTCAGACTCTGTGATATCAAGTCAGTGAAATATATCTAACAAAGCTTCAGAAGAAGGAATGTAATAATTACTACGGGATCATTATAATTTTTTAAATGTTGTAGGATTATTCTGATTCTACTCATCCCTGCCTTCTAGATGTTCCTTGTGTGGATATGTGTGCAGCCATCCTCCTTCTTTAAAGTCTCATATGTGGAAACATGCAAGTGACCAAAATTACAACTACGAACAAGTAAACAAGGCTATTAATGATGCAATCTCAAAAAGTGGCAGGTATCTGATCCTACCCTCAATCTTCCCTTTATTGCTATATATAAATTAAAGTTAGGGTTAAATCTGCCAGTCCTACAGTATAGCCCACTCATGGTTTGGTGTGTTTTGTTTTGGTTTGGTTTTGTTTTTAAGAGTTCTGGGGAAATCACCTGGAAAAACTCTGTTAACCAGCAGTGAAGAAAGAGCTGATCCTGTCACTGGAAGTTCAGAAAATTTGGTGTCATCCTCAGAGCTGATTTCCCAGGTACCCGGTGATGTCTTAGATTCCCACGAGAATGAGAAACTGAGCCCTACAAGTAATACCTCATACAATTTAGAAAAAAACTCCAGTCTGGTCCCTCCAGGGATGGAGTACTGCGTTTTACTCTTCTGTTGTTGCATTTGTGGTTTTGAGTCAACCAGCAAAGAAAATCTTTTGGATCATATGAAAGAGCATGAGGGTGAAATTGTAAACATCATCCTAAGTAAGGACCATAACACGACTCTAAACACCAATTAGCCAGACTGATTACTTGAAGAGGATTTCCTTAAACCACAGTTTCACCATTGTGCTGTCAAATAACTAACTTACTAGACACAAGAAATAGTAGGTGTGACTTTTGAGGAAATGACAGATGTGACTTTGAAACCAACTTGTCATGTAACAAAATGAATTCCAAATGGAGAAGCAGTAATGGAATTTAAATATTTTGAGTAAAAGGAAATGGGTTGAAGAGGAAGTAAATATGTACCTTCTGTATTAACCCTCTGTTACTGCTTGTTAGTGTTGAGTATGTTTATTATTAAAAGCTTACTATCCTTTAGAAATGCAAGCAGCAAGAGTTAAGAAAGGGCTTTTCAGGAACTGTTATAAAAGTGTCAATCTTAAGCTAAGCTTAGTTCCCTTCATGCTCACTTTTGCCATACCAACACTAGAACAGATAGGTCTTCTGGCAGCTCCTGGAAGGGCCTTTTGGGTGTCACCAACAGAATCAACAAGGAAATAGGTAGAGGGGTTTGAAGTGATCTTCTTAAGTCTTTCCCTAACTTGACAGAAATTTTTTAATACTAAATGTCAATATATGTTCCTCTGTTCCCTAAAATAGAGATCTCTAAATCAAATCCAGAATGTAGACATTCAAGAAGTAAACAGTAGCCTTAAATTTACAGTGAAATTGTGAGCAGAGGAAGAAATAGGTGCATTCCCACCAGACTGAAACCAGATCTGAAGCTCACAGAAATTTTGAGCACAGTGTACTTCTCAAAGGCTCTTTTCAGTGTTTGAAAGAACACAACACATTTCTCCATAGTTACATGGACCTTCTAATTCTTCCTGCTGTGAGACACGCACACACCATACCCCCACCACCCCACCCCCTGCTTATCGTCTCAGAGGCTCTTAAAGCAACAAACTACAGAAATTTGTATTTGATCATCAGGCTTTGGAAATAGTTTGAACTGTAAGATAAAAAATCCAATGTATGATAAGGGATGAAATTCAAAAGCCTCTTAAAATTAGTACTGCTTTTGAGATTTTCCTTCCTGGAGTTTACTAGTTATATTTAGCAGAAGAGAAATAACCAGAAGTAACTAAAATATAATAAAAGTTCAGGTTGTTTATACAAATCTTAATAAGCAAATAGTATTTGGCAAGATTAGAATTTCTGTCTAAAAAATTCCACTGATAGAAGGTGGTAGGACATATGGAAACCAACTAAAAGTGCTTTTACATTCAGACTTCCCTTCAAATACCTGTAATCTTATTAATTATACATTTTATAACTATTTCAAAAGGTGTTTTTGTTGTTCTGATCACTTATTTATGCATTGCTTTGTTAAAGTAAGTTTTGCCCACAAGTCAAAAGGCTGATGTACCATTCACTGCACCTTTTTCACGGTGCTGTTTCTGAATATCTGAACATTTTTGAATATTGACTTCTAACATCTAGAGTTGAGGCTGGGACCCTGATAAATTTAGCACGTCAAAAGCAGTTTCATGAAGAGAATATTGGGTAGACATGTTTTAAGAAAGCATTTTGTTCCCAAAGTCCAGGTATAAATTAAATGAAGTATTTCAAAGATAGCACTACAAACTATGTAGGCGAGGCCAGGCATCTTGAAACATTTTCTGATTTTTTAGAAAATTTGTATCGTTTTGATAATGATATTTAAGCAGATTACTATAACTTTGCAGCTGTTTTGATTTAGGTAGTTTAACTTATTTGTAAAAGTTAATCCATTTCTGATATATTGTCTTTAAAAAGATAAAATAAATTTATACATACTAAAGTATATTCCCCAAGTCCACTATATGTGCATTGAAAGAAATCTTTACATTTAACTTTAAATTCAAATAAAATACTTAAATAGTTCCATTTTTATCCCTCCTTTTGTTGGCACCTACATTGTACATCAGTTTTTCATTGCCGGTAAATATGATTCATTGTTTCCTTATAAAAATCTGTTACTCTGAAAAGCAACAACCTTGGCTTTTAATTCTCCTTGGCTTCAATTTTATGTAATCATTTGGAAAATACTGATAATCAAAAATTTCAACAGTGTGACATTTTAAATTACCTTTCTTAATTTCTTTAGACCATTTCCATTTATTGTTATTTAAATTTTCCATTCGGAATCATGAATTTAAAATTCTCCTACCCAACGGCGAAAAAATAACCCAGAAGTTCAAAGTTTAATCTGATTCTGGCTTTAGTGCTTTAGTGTATCCTTAAAATGTTCTCCTGGGCAATAGGAGGAATCATGTACCAAGGACATTCTGTATTTTCCCATTACATTTTGTGGCAAGCCTTAAAGCAGTGTCTCTACCAAGAACAATTGATTTTTTAAAAGTAATAATGAAGATTAAATATGCAATTGTAATTATAGAAGAGATTAGTTATTAAAATAATTAGTAGGAATTCTCTTTATAGGAGTTACACTTTATTAGTTGCTACTAGACCCTTTCTCACAGAAAGCTCATACTATTTGTTTTCTGCTCTGAACACTTTCACTTCTAAGATTTGATAGTGAAAATAGTTTTTAAAAGAAAGTTACTGAATTCTGCAAAGGTAAGAATGAGAAGATGATGCATCCTGATTGTTATAAATAATACTTTTTAGGGCTCATCATTTTCTCCCTTTCTCTTAACAATCCAGAATATGATTGGTGACCCCAGTGTTCCAACCGTTCCATGCTTATATTCCATTTGATCAGTAGACTAAGAACTGTGGCTAGAGAGTGCAGTGTAGTGACACTGGCTGAAGCCTTTGTGACATATCTTTCATTCTATTCAGGGTAACTGTTGGTAGCTTTGTAATTATTTTGTCAGTTTTGTTCTCACAAAGCAAATGGTGAGCATCTATGTTTACACTGTATCTTCCTGTAGTGTACTTGGCTTGACAAAGACAAGCAGGCTTCTCTATTGAGACATATATTTTTAGTTTTCATAGATACTTATTTAATCATTTTTTGTACAGCAAGGTGCTCTAAGTAATATTCTATAAAATATATTTAATAGAAATTTGAGTTTGATATTCATGGACATGAATACATGTATTTTTTTAAGAAATAAGTATTGTGTAACACTATGGCATTGCTTCTATAGCCAAAGTATAAAAATTTCTGCAACACTGACATGTAAAGACTACAGTTAATTCTGACACTGTATGTTATTAAAATAGGATAATTTGCATTTTGTAAAATTATCCTGCACATCAAGCTGCATGCCTTAAAGCCGAAACCCTAGAATTGTGTTCATGATAGAACAGTTTATCTGTTCAGACACTGAAGCAAGGTTTATAGCACTTCTTTAACTACCTTTGGAAATACTGTACAATGTTAGAATAATTTATTTTGCTTTACAGGAGTTTGTCATGTATTGACTTTAATATTGTATTTTGGTAATAAATTTTTTGTTAAAAACACTTGCCTCTAAGTTTTATTAACAATAGGTTTTGTCCATTCTTACCTTGGAAATGCTGATTCAATGACTTAGAAAGTTGTATTTAAATAATTAAAAGCTTCTCAAGGATCAAACGAAGGCTTGCAGTTACCCTCTGGTAACTCGTTAAACTATTGCCAACTGGTATTAGACTATGTTATACAAAGATAATTGAAGGGGCACTTAGTTTTTTAAACTGTTTCAAAGACTCAGTCTAAGTTCGAAACCTTTTCCTTGCTAAACAGTTCTTCATTTTATCTTCCAAATCACATGCTTATATTATATGGCTTTCAATTCTGATGTAATCAAAGTGCTAAGACTAGCTGTGCTACTGATAATTAGCATTCTTTACTGCATGCCAAAAGATTTACAGTAATGACCTCATACCTTTGATCATGTTGAGAGTTTATATCAAATATCACTTCAAGCTGAGGTGGCTAGGATTCTAAGGCACAAATTCACAACCAGTGATACACTCAGACAATATTAGCTTCACTTGCCAATTCAAAAAACCTGACGTCAAAAGATATTTCTTCCCAACTGCTGTAATCCCTTGTCCTGTGCTCCCCTGTGGCAACATAATCATACCCCTCATCTGTCAAGAACCAAATCTCGGCACTGCCATTAAACTCCAAATTAGTTGTAGAAATACCAGCCTTAAAAGTCTAGAACATGTGGTCCAATTTGGTACCCATAGCCATGTGACTATTGAGCACTAAAGAAATACAACTAATATGCTGTATGGGTAAAATACATGATATTTACAAAGATTTAATACAAAAAGAAATTAAAGTATCTCAATAGTTTTTATATTGATTACATGTTCAAATGACATTTTGGATATATTGGGTTAAATAAAACATTAAAGTTTACATGTTTTCATTTTTTAATGTGACTATACTAGACATTTTTAATTACATAAATTTCTTTTGGATAGTGCTGGATAGAAGAGATTAGCTCACTTCAAATCCAGCCTGCCACCTGGTTTTATAAATTTTTATTAGAACACAGCCATGCTCATTTGTTTATGTCCCATATTTGGTTATTTTCAAGGTTCAAGAGCAGTATTGAGTGACCGAGACTGTATGATCTACAGAGTCCAAATTATTTTGTGACAAAGTTTGCTGACCACCGAGCTATAGAATAATGGTATAATCTGTGCTTTACCAGAAGGAACTTTTCATAAAGAAAGCTTTTTGTAGCAGTATTTTATAACTAAATTACATTGTTTATTCTGTAATTTTTATCATCTACCTGTTTTCTACAACTTACCCATATTTTATGACTTTAATATAACTCAGTATTTCATCTCTGCTATTAAAAACCAATTTATTTACAATAAAGTGCATAATTAAATACTATATTAAACAATGCTGTTATGAAAAGTATTGTTTTCCTCCCAGCAGCCTTAGAGTGTCCATGTTAGCCCTGTCTTTGTCACTCTTTCAGTGCTGTGGGTACTGCATTAGGTCATACCATCTGTGTGTATATTGTGACCATGATGCAAGATGACCACAGTAACTTATCCACTTATTTGGGGTGAATTGACTTGAATCATACAGGGTATAAAGAAAAGAATCTTAGATACACTCTTTATAAAAATGAATAGCATATATGACTAAAGCCAAATTCATGGGTGGAGAGGGGGTTGTAGTTGGCTTTGAAGTAAAGCTGTTGATTAAAAGAGCTAATAAAAAGTCACAGTACTTTCCTACATAGATTTCTTCCAAATCAATCAGTAAAGATATAAAATGAGAACATACTTGGCCTTGTAAATTCTTAGCGATGTCTCTCTTTTTAATTGCTGCCATATGATAGGCTTGCTTAGGTAATGTGTTTTGGTGTATATCTCAGAATCCAAATGAGGATAAGATGCTTAAGCTATCTCCAGAATCCTACATAGGTAGAAAAAGCCAGTTTGCCTACTGTGTTAGGGTATTATGGACCTCATTTTTCTGGCAGTACATAATAAATCTACTGTATCTAGTTTTATTATTTGAACCATGAAATGTCTGTAAAATTATGCCAGCTTCATTTTTTATTAATTTGCTTTTTTCTAGTAACAATCACTATTTAAATTGTTTGCCTTACAAAAGATGATAGTAGATCTTTTAATTTAAAAACCTTAATTTTAGCCATCTAATCTAAATACTTTCTTCTTCTTTTATTTTTTTTGGTACCAGGGATTGATCTTGGGACTTTGCACTTGAGAGGCAGGCAGCAGAACCACTGAGCTAAATCCCCGGCCCCATCTAATATAATTTCTTATTTCCATATGACAAAATTGTTGTGTTAGTCTCTTGGTTCCTAATTTAACCATATTTACACTGATTCTGATACTGAATCCAGATAGTGAAGGTGCCATTCTGTTACAGTTCACCAACTGATTATCAGATGGGTACCTCTGTGGTAATGCTGAGGTACATAAAGCCTTTGGGTTTTTTGGGGGGGGGTGCGGGGGGTTCCCATTAAGTTTATTGGTACATTTTAGGTATAAAATAGTTACATTCAATGAAGCCTTTGTCTTGAAAGAACTCTACACATTAGGTAGATGAAATTTTTTTTTTAAACAAACCATAAAATAATGAATTCCTTGGCCATGAGCTCAGACTCAACTATTTCATCTGATTTCTCAGCTTTGTACTTTATTAAAAGGAAAAATAAAAAATATTTACAATTGTGTCATTCCACTGGTATCAGTAATAATCTTATATGGTTTGTAAAATTAGAGATAGAACCAGAACTGGTGGTGCACTCCTATAATCTCAGCTGCCTGGGAAGCTGAGGCAGGAGGCACAGAAGTTTTAGGCCAGCATGGACGACTTAGTAAGACCCTGTCTCAAAAAAGAGTTAAGGATGTAACTCAGTTGTAGAGCACCCCTGGATTCGATCCCCAATACTTCAGTAAGATTAGAAATATGTCTAGGGTGTAACTCAGTAGAGTACCTGGCTAGCAGGCATAAGTACCTGGGTTCAAGCCTCAACACCAAAAATAAATTAAGTTAATAATAAAATATCTTAAATGTGTACACATAAGAAAATGGTGACCTGAAAAGACCCTCGCAAAATAAAATTTTCAGATCTTTTTATTAGTACCTACTAGCATTATTTAAAGTGTATTGTCACTACAGAGCACATCTCCAATATTTTTTCTACTTGTCATTTTATTTTAGAGTCCATATTTCAAAAATAATATGGCTGCATTTCACCGAAATAGGCACATCAATCCACACATCTTGCTCTTTTTGTTTATATTTGCAGTCCTATTTAAATTCAAAATATCCAACTACAAAAGGTGTTAGAAAATTCTATTTCAGGCTTATGAGAAAAAGTACAGCAGAATGTGGTTCAAATCTTAAGCTGTATTTATTTCTGTTCTTCTAAAATTTTATAAAAAGTTATCCTGAAACAACTGTAGGAAAGTAGTGGTTGCAAGTACCCCTCACTTTCTAGGCTCCTCTGTGCAGGAAGCGTGAGAACAGTTGCTGAGGCAGTGCCCCTGCAGTGATAATACTGGGGTCCATACAGAGTGCCGCCCTACAGGGAAAAAACCAACATCTGTGTATTATCTGACAGTTTTTAAGAAATTTCTTTGTAATAGCAGAGGCGGAAAGCATGAATCTTCATAGTGCAAAAGCAGCCACCATGTCTTATCTGACTCGAGGAAAGACAAGCCTGGCATCCAGCCCACCATCGTCAGGCTGCACACAGGGTGTGTAGTTCTTAGAGAAGGTGGAAATGGCGTGTCCCAGACTATGCAAGGCTCTCATGTGTAAGTCGCTCTTCTGACCATCTCACCGGGATGTTTCATTGTCAGGACTCTGGTGCAAAGCAGTCCTGACTCTCAAGTGTGCCCACAAGCCAGTCCAGATGCCAGCCTGTGTCTGTCATGTGCTGGCCTGTGGCTCTGAGGTATAGCTTTTTGGTTTTACCAAGTGGTTTTGTGATTAGGTAGGAAAATGGCCAAAGTAACAAAAATAAAACCAGATCAGTACTTGTGTTTAACCAGAATCCACTGATGTTAATCTTAAAAGATTAAGGGAAATGAGCTTGGTAGCTATATTTCCAGCTATGTTATTAAGCTTACAAAACAAAAGGAATAAGTATGGAAGTGAAATACAAAGGGCATGATATGTAAATAAAACAAATCAAAATGCTGAAAATTAACATTGTATCTCCTGTGAGTAGAAGAGCCAGAACTGATGTGTACCTGCACCCATGCCTTGTATTAGATACCCTAAGGATTTTTAAAGTAGAAAATACCAAGCCTGATATGGTGATGCTCACCTATAATCCTAGCACTCTGGGAGGCTGAGGCAGGAGGATCACAAGTTCAGGCCTAGCCTGGGCAACCTAGCTACTTTAGTGAGAGCATGTAGTTCCTGGGTTCAATCCCCAGTACTGCAAAAAATAAAAAATAGATGGGGGGGGGGAGAAACCAAATCTTGCCTACACAATAATTTACATTTACATAGCCCCTTTCAGCTGATAACTCAAACACTTAAACATGTACTGATTGAGTTCTAAATGACCCTGAAGGAGCTCTTGTGGTGAAATCCATCCAATAAAATTCAATTTCTAGAATTAAAAAGTCAAGGACTGGAGAATGTAGCTCAGTGGTAGAGCACAAACAAGTATGAGGCCCTGGGTTCATTCCCAGCACTGGAGAAAAGAAGGGGGAATGTCCCCTTGAAGTAGAAGGGAAAACTTAAAACCAGGGTATCTGCATTGAGTACCAAATGAAATAATCAGACATCTTTTTTATTGCTTTTGGACTCTTCACAGGTAATATTAACTATAAATTATTCTCCTATTTCTCAGGTCTAAGCCGTTCCCCCACACTAGCTTCTGTATTAAATAATTATTATGGTACCTGTGCTTAGAGTTTATGATCATCAAAGAAATTAATAGTGTGCATGAAACAAGATACATTCAACCTTGACCTTCAAAAGAAAGTGCATGAGCAGCATTAGCCATGTGACTAAATTATGACTGAGATACAAATAAAGATAGATGAAACTTCTGGGTTGTGCCTTTAAGATTAAACAGAGTTCCATGCCTTCCTTTGCTTTTCTGTTGCCAATCATGTGAAACATAATGAGCCTCACTGACTACAAGAACAGGTGTGATGAACTTCTGAAACACCAGAGAAACCACCCCATTCAAAAATGGGCAAAAGACTTAGACATTTTTCCAAAGAAGATATACAAATAGCCAATAAGCCCGTAAAAAGATGCCAAACATCACTAGTCATTAAGAAAATGCAAATCAAAACCACAGTAAGATGCTTCCTCACACCTATAGGATGAAAATAATGACAAGTGTTGTGAGGATGTGAACAAAATGGAACCCTTGCACACAGCTAGTGGGAATGTAAAATGGTATAGCCACTATGTACGGCAGTTCCTCAAAAGTTACAATTAACCAAAAAAACCCGTCATTAAAAAAATAAAACTAATATATGAGCTAGGAATTTCAAAGGTATATACCCCAAAAAAGTGAAAGCAAACTCTCAGAATATCCATGTTCATAGCAATATTATTCACAATAGCTAAAATATGGAACAAACCCAAGTGTTTATCAGTAGATGAATGCATAAGCAAAATGTAGTATACCCAAACAATGGAATTTTTTTTTTTTTTTGGTACCGGAGATCGAACTTGGGTTCTTGCACTTGCGCAGCAGGCGGCAGAACCACAGAGCTAAATTCCCAGCCCCAAACACTGGAATATTATGCACCCTTACAAGGAAAGGAAATTCCACAATGTGCTACAAGGTACATGAACCTTAAGGACATCGTGCTAAGTGAAATAAGTCAGTCACAAAAACACAAACACTTAGAGGAGGTACTTTATATAAGTCAAACTTACAAAGACAGAAGGTAGAATGGAGGTTGCAGGGGCTGGGGAGAAGGTGGGATGAGGAATTGTTTAATCAATAAAGAAGTTGTGTCCTCAAAGTTACAAAGATGGATGGCAGTGACAGTTTCACAAAAATATCATTCTATTTAATACTGAAGTTACACTTAAAAATGGCTAAGATTTTAGGTCACTTTTATGTGTATTTTCCTGTGGTAATTTTTTTCTTTTTGGTGGTACCAGGGATTGAACCAGGGCCTCATGCATGCTAGACAAGTAAGTGCTCTATCACTACACATCTCCAGCCCTCCACAATAAAAATTTTTGAATATGACATCCTGGTTAGGACTCTGGGTCCATATTACCATGGAACTGGACTATTTAGGTGACAGATAAATATCTTGTTTAAACCACTGTATTTTGAGTTATTGTTTCAGTAGTGGAACCTACAGCCTAGTCAAGGCCAAATCTTCACTGTGATTTCTAGTCTATCTGTCCATCTGTATATAGAGGAAAATCCTTAAGAGAGAATTTCTCCGTGGGGGGAGGATATTACCATTGAGAATGTATGCTTTTATATATATGAGCTGATTGAGACAGTTGTGGGGAAAGAGACTTCAAACTTCATTTCCTGGTATCTTGATCAAAAATTCAGAGGTCATCCAGAGATTATTTTAAAACCTTTAATAAGCTGAATGTGTCAACCTCCACGCTGTGGCAATTGCAGAATTAAAGTACTCAATCCACCTGCTACAGTCTCCACATGGCTTTTGGGCTAGTGTAAGTCCTAGCAGCTCTCAGGCCTGGAGAGTAGCAACCAAACCTAGGAATTCTGATGCACAAGGGGTCCTTCAGACTGTCCATGGGTGGACTCAGAAAGACTTGAGGAGAGCACTGACAGGTTAGAGTGAAGTATGTAGCCCAGCACTAAATTAGCCATGATTTAAGACATGATAAAAATGAATTGGAGTGTTAGAAACACACCCGTTTCTGGGTAAAAGTCCTACTTCCTACAGAAAAACCAAAATCACCCAAGCCCGAAAATTTGCCTTGGAATCTATTACCAGGGAAAATCTGCCTCTGGGATTCTTATACACCTGGGTATACACCTGTTGTACAGAGGATGACATTAGAACAGTCCAAAGAAAGAAACTGGAAGGACTAGTGAGGCCACTGATCTTGGACTAAAACAGCTAACATTTAGGCATCTTCAAATTTGGCAAAAAGCTTGTGTGATAAAGCATCATCATCTGCTTTAGTTAAATAGCTTGACAATTCGCATCCTCTTTCAAAAATCTACAATTACAACAGTTATTCTAGCCACGAAAATTTAAAAAGTGTAGGTGGTAACCATGGTAATGAAGAAAGTACAGGCAAGTAGAGGTAAGAAGAATAAATAGTAGGTGTTAAGAAAGAAAATGAAACAAAATTGATCATGCTTAAGTACTTTGCTAACTTTATGTACAAGATCCCTTAATTGTGTGCCTATGCTAACCTGCCTATGAATTTCACTATTTTAAACCACTTCAAATCTAGTTAATTCAAAGTTGATCAAAGGAAGGGAAAAAATACAGTATTTCAAAATGCCTTTTCTGAAGAAAACTGTCACAGGGAAGGAGCCATTAATTGACAAATATTTTAAAGGAGGGGAGGAGGACTGCAGTAGCGTCAGTTCCTATGCAACTCTGGAGTGATCTGGGAGCCCTGAGCAAGCTGATCCCTAGGACTTGGCATGGGTTCCCCAAGAACCAAGTGTGCCAAACCCAACTCAGATGAATGCCATAGATCCACTCTACCTATGGCCTCTGACATGAGTCATACATGAGTGTATAAAATAATCCAATGGGATGCCACCACAAAGTATTAGGATTTCCATTCACAATTACTCAAATTATGTTTTTATGTATACAGAAAGAAAAAAATTACTGCCTGACAAAAGCTTTGAGATCACTGCTCTTTTATCAAAATAGTCAAAAGTCAACCTTAGTGGACAAGATGAAGAACTAGGAATTGAATGAACATTCTGTTGGAAAAAATACATGTAATAGGCCACACTGTCTTTAACTGGGTACATGTTCCTGTGACAGACTGCTTGGTATTGTAAAGATCTCATTTCCCACAAGCATTTCTCCCATAAACTCTTTTTTGGAACCTGGAAAATAATTGTAAAGTTTACCTGATCAAAGAAATAAACAAAATCATTGAGATATTTGCTGTGTTAAAGAAAAAAAGTATAATGGGGGCTGGGGATTTAGCTCAGTGGTTCCACCACCTGCCTCGCAAGTGCAAGGTCCCGAGTTTGATCCCCAGTACCAAAAAAAAAAAAAAATTGAAGTGTCAATTGGTCTCTCAAATACTGAAAAGCATTCTATCAAGAAACAATAATTAAAGACGTGGAACTGTTTTAAGACAAGGTTTTTTTAATCATTTAAACATAATGGTCTATAAATAGGCCATACATATATAGGAAGTTAATTTGTGGTACAAGGAATTCAAATCACTAGGATACGGATGATGACATAATCAACTATCCAGTTAGAAAAATATTGTCAGATTGCAAAAGATACAATATTTTTGAATGCTAGATTATAAAAATATTTAGTCTTGAAGAAGCCCAATGGAAAAACCTATAAGCTATAAAGGAACGATAATAGATTTGACGATATAAAAATGAAAAATCACTGCATAATAAAAGATACCATAATAGATACGCAATAGTCTGCCACATATATGACAAAAGGTTAATACATAACCTATAAATAATCCCTTTGTATCAAGATTAAATTTCAAAGAACATTAAAGATAAATCATAGAAAAAGAAATACAAAGAGCCAATAACCCCCTGATATTGCCTCCATCTCATTAATAAAGAAAAACATATAAAATACTAATATTTGTCATCTAAGATTAGCAAAGATTAAAAACATTTATTCTCGGCAAAGGCATAAATAAGCATTGTAGTGTACATTATTAGTAATTTTAAAATAAAGTAACAGAATTTCTAACCTTTTTGGAATGTAGTTTTCCAATGTTTATCACAATTTAGAATATGAGTTCTAGCAATTCTATTTCTAGAAACTTTCCTAAAGAATTACATATATGTAAGGATGACCTTATATTCTTACATTATGCTTAAAATAACACAAAATCAACCCAATGTCCACTTAGGTAGGAGTAAATAATAACACATCCATATGGGTGATTGTTATTGCATTGGTTAACTACGTATTGTGTAACAGAATTACCCCAAAACTTAGTGGCTTACAACAATAAACATTTATTTTCCTCGTGGTTTCTATATGGCAGATATTTAGAATTAACATCGATAGGCAGTTCCAGCTCATCATCTCTTGACATCAGCTAAAGACTGACGTGGAGCTTGCCAATCTACCTCCAAGATGGCTCACTCCATGACTGACAAGGTGGCTGGCTAGAAGCCAGGTGCTGTCCACAGAGTCTTCTCCACTGGCTACTGAAGGGTCTTCACAACGTGGTAGTTGGCATTCTGTCTAAGTGAGCCATTTAGGAGAACCTGAGGCTAAAATAGGGATGTTTGTCATGACAGCCTCAGAAGTCCCACACTGTCACTTCCAGAGCATTCTCTTGGTCACATAAAACAGCCATGAGTCAGTGTGACAGGACTATACAAGGATATGAACAACAGCAAGAATCATAAGCTGACATCTAAAGGCTGAATAGTAGTTTGTAAGGTAAAATGAGTACAGGAAGAATCACAAAGTCATGGGGCAAAACTTTGGAAGAAATTTCTATGACTAGGAAGTAGAGATGAGGCCAGAAAGGCAAACAGAACTTGATTTGAGGCAGTCCTTGCAAGCTCAAGAACTATTAAGCTATTAAGAGCTTAATAATAAGCCAGGCATGGCAGCCTGAGAATGTAACGCTAACACTCTGGGAGACTGAGGCAGGAAGGAGGAGTGCAAATTTGAGCCCAGCCTGGGCAACTTAGCAAGACTCTGTCTCAAAAAAGGGCTTGGGATATAGCTCAGTACAAAGGCCCTGGGTTTAATCCACAGTACTAAACAAAAAAGAAAAAAAAAGCTTAATAATAAAACCACTAAGCCACCAAAGGATATACTTGATCCGTGAACTTAATTAATTATTTTCCGGTCGCAAACTGAATTGAACTAGAACCAAATCAGATTTCCCCATAAGGTCAACACTGAATCTAACCAATGAATTTTATTCAGTTCTTGTCCAATTCAGTTTGTGACCAGAACTGTGGAAAGAATTAAGTTCATGAACAGAGGCACCACTGTACATTTTAATATGACCATTCATTACATAGAGAATGGGCTGAAGGAACAAGGACCTCAGGGAACAGGAATGAAGGTAAGGAAATCAGATTATTAAAATGATCTAGATAAGAAATAATAACACAGATGAAAAGTGGACAAGTTCTGAGATATTTAGGAGATACACCCAGGACTCAGTGTTTGATTGTATATATGGAGTACACAATAGGAAGGAACCAAGACTGGTTCCTACATTTTGAATTTGAGCAATTAGGTAAATAGGACATATAAAAGGAAAAACAATTTGGGGATTTGGGGATTCCTTAAAAAGCTTAATTTTTAACGAGTTGAATTTGAATTGTTTGCAAACATAGAAATGTCCAGTAGGCAGTGGATATATGAGACCTGGAGGTCAGGAGATGTGCTTGGATGTAAATTCTTATGACTTAATCAGAGTATCAGTGAAAATGGAAGCCATGGGCCCCCCCAAAAAAAAAATCACTGATTTTTTTTAAGGGGAAGAAGAGCTGCAAGAGATTGAAAAGGAATGTCAGAAAGGTAAATGAAGAAATGCCTGGATGGTGTAGTCACAGAAGGCAAGAAAGATCAGGAGTGTTATACTGAGTCAAATGACTATAAATGGAACATTCTGAATGAATGAAATAAGGGGATAAGCTAATGAAATGAGAGCGCTCACCCATGGCGCCGAGGCAAGGTACTTCTATAGGAAGGCTGTGATGAATGGCATTAATGTCTTCTGGTGCAGTGCTTCTTAAAGTGTGATGTATACACAATCACCTAGGGAGCAAGTTAAACTGAACTTCTGCCTATATAGGTCCTGCTTAGAGTCTGAGAGTGTACATTTCTAAGGTCCCATGTGCTCCCTGTGTGGCTAGTCTACAGACCACATTTGATTCTGCTGTAGTTCTCAAATCTTATTAGTGAATAATCACCTGGGGGCCTTCAAATAGATGAGTGGGCTGCCATCCCTACAGATTCTACTTCAGTAGGTCTGGGTGGGACCTGATCATGTGCATTTCTTACAAGTTCCCAGGGGATGAGTGCTAGTAATACGACAGGTCAGATCCACAACTCAACAACTGCTGACTCTAGCAGAGAAACAGCCAGGGAATCCATTTGGGCTTCCAAACACATTCCAAACAAGCATTCCTGGACATCAGGACAGTCATGTCCATTACCAGAGCTTACACTTTATGATCAGTCTCTCCCCACCGCCAAGCTTACATGGCCAGAAGGAGGCCAGGACATGTATTTATTATCCATCACTCCAAGAGACACTGTTTCAGACCTCAGACTCATTTTTAATTAGTTTATTCATTCTCAAGACTCTCAGCAGTGAATACCTAATTTGTAAAAAGTCTCAAAGCTTTATCTTGCTTATGAAAGCCATTTCATATTAAAACAAGCAGCATCTGATAAGTAGTTTCTTTTATTCTAGGGATGCTTGTTTCACCAGTCACATTTCCCCCCAGAGTGAGACAACTGAAAAGTCCTCATCCAATAAAAGAGGAAAATTCTACTTGAGGAATAAATTCACATATGTGTTTATTAAGTATGGAAATAGATTTAATGTAAGGCATCTTCAACTCCATACGAGAAAAGACACCAACCACCATGATGAAAAACGACGAATATCATCTGAAAAAATGCATTTGTATTAAAGCTAACCCAGCAGATACTTCAGTCTAGTGGCACAGAATGTGCTTGTTATTAATCGTAGTGGATACACAAAGGAGGAGAAAAATATTAGCAGGCAGGAATGACTAGGAAAAACTTCCTAGATGAAGTAATTTTTTTTTTTTGGTACCGGGGATCGTACTCGAGTCCTTGCACTTGTGAGGCAGACGGCGGAACCACTGAGCTAAATCCCAGGCCCTAGATGAAGTAATTTCAGGTTAGAATTAGATGGATGAGCTGCCTTTTCACAGCTATATACAATATAGTGTGTACAACATATACAACAAAGTTTATACTATATACTGTATATATTATATATACTATTTATATAGTATATTAATATAACGATGTATCTATTATGTATATTATAGACATGTTACTATAGTATGTAATGCAAAATATATATCACATATATGATGTACATTACACGTATCATATATAACATGTATTTAATATGTAATTTTGTTGTCAAGTAAAAGATTTTGTTTTTCGCAGTGTTGAGAAAAACATCTAGGTAGAAAGCACAATATGTACCCTCAAAAAAAGCTTACAATCTAGTTTGAAGACGGAATAACAGGAGATTCAACACTAGAGCATATTTTGGAAGAAAAAACTAACAAGAAAACAGTGCAGGGGGCATCAACACTAGAGGAGGGCGTCTGCAGAAAAGTGCTAAACCATCTAAGCACAGATCGGAGGAAACTAGGGACCTGCGATGGTGTAGATGATGTCAAGACCCGGGGAGGGGGAGCGCCAGGCCTCGCACTATGGGAAACTGGGTCTAGTCCAGCTGCTCGGTCCTTTACACCTTCCTTTCCCGAACCGTCTTCATCCAGCAGCACAGGTGTACTGGAGAGGATCGGCAGGAAGAAAAAGTGGTGGGGTTTTGTTGGTTTTTTTTAGATGGGGTCTCCCTGGGTAGGTAGTCCAGGCTGGTTTTGAACTCACTATGTAGTCCAAGCTGGCCTCGAATTCGTGGCAATCCTCCTGCCTCTGGCTCCCGAGCGCTGGGATCACAGGCGTGCGCCACCATGCTAGGCAGGGAGAGTTTTTAAAATAACAGCCCACTCCGCAGCCGCAGGCCTTCAACGGCTCCCAAGCCGGCACCGCTCTCAAGCCCGGGTCGGAGTAAAGCCGCTTTTCCCGACCGTCCGACCTGGGACGACCCTTCCTCCGAGCAGCCAGGCCCCTCCTCCCCAGGCCTTGGCCCTCGTCCTGCCTCTATGTAAGCGAAGGAGGACTCCGTGACCCACTGACCACGGCGACTGCCCCGAGGATCTGGAGCCAAGAGCAATCGAGGCGGGTTCGAAAGCCGGAAGTGCACTGCTTCCTTCCGGCCCGCGCCGCACGAGAAGGGGCGGGGTGGCGGAGAAGAGGGCGGAGGCTCACGTTGACAGACAGCTCCGAGAACCTATGGGTGCAGCGGCGGCGGCCCAGCCTCCTCGGCGCGCCCCTTCGCGGGGTTGTAGACGCCCCCTGGACCCCCCATTCCACGGTGCTGCACAAAGCTCCGCTGCCGCCTGGTCCTTCCTTTTCCCGCCGCGCTGCGGACCGTGTGCGGCCCCGCCCCCGCGGCCCTCGCGCCGCCTCGCCGGGCCGGCCTCTTTCCCCGCTCGGAGCCGCGCGTGAGGACTGCTGAGGCCGCAGGTCTGTGGCTGCGTGTCGGGCAGCGAGGGGAGTGCGGGCGCCGGGTACCCGAGGTTCCCCCGGGCGTGCGGACGCCGGGTGCGCGCTGCCTACAGGCGACCGCCGAGCCCTCCTCGGGCCGCCCTGCCCGGACCCACCCCGTCCCGCCCCGTCGCGTCGCCGGGTCCGGGAGGCGCCGCCGCGGCGCTCCCGGCGTTCGAAGGGTACAGCGAGAGGAATGGGGCCAGGCTGGAACTCGGGAGTGGGCAACTTTGCGGAGCGCCCTCTCGGCAGCCGGCCGCGCGGGCGGAGGGAGGGCGTGGGCTCGGACCCCGCGGCCGCCACTCGGCGTCCTGGTGAGCGAGTGTCCGAACTTGCTCGCCTGCCCGCCTCTCCACCGGCCCCCGACTGCCGGCGACGCGGGGCCTGGAGGGGTGCGGAGCCCAGGTGAGCGGAGCACAGTGCCCTGCGACGCCCGAGTGGTGCGCAGTACTGTACCAGACCGTCTCATTAAAAAAGCATCGCTTGCAGGTCCCTTTGCAGATGTGTCGACTGGTGTTCCTTTCCGTTCGCCGGAGGAACTTTTGTTTCAAAGTTCGTGAGACTACTGCAGTCTAGACGCATAATTTGCACTTTTAGTGTTTGCTGACTTTTCTGTCTTAACCTGTTAGAGTGTATGCATTATGGGGTCTTTAAAACTCTTTTTCCCCATAGAGCGAACATGGCTGTAGGGTTATTAGGCCATTTGGGGGAGAAGCTCATCTCTAGTTGGACCACTCGGCTAACACGCCTTTTCTCCTTCGCTGTTGCAGCTTCTCCGTCTCCTGTGCTTTGAAGGCACAACATTTAAAACTCAGCCCTCAAATCTTTTCCTTCTCACAATTCTTTGAATGAGTAAATGAATAAACAAATTGTATCATGTAGGCTGGTTGGTCTGTTCTACAAAGCACATTTAACTAGGAATTAATATACACATATAATGTTGAAACAGTAATGCCAGGCCACTGATCAGATTTAATAAATAATTAGTAAAACGCTACTCCTTGTTCAGAGGAGTTCAGCAAGATGTTCCGGGGGACGGAATTGGCTTACTCACCGTCACCACACCCCCGCCTCCCACTTGCAGCTTCCAAACTAGGCGCTTGCACCCTGCTGGTACTCCCACTATTACTCCCCGGGATAGCAGCTGCCCTGATAGGCAGGCTCACCCCTGCTGTCATCACCACCCAGGCATAAAGCTTCCAGTGTGAATTGTTTTAAAGAGCACAGGTGTTAACATTCAGATACCTGAAACAACAATGTTTTGTTTCTTCAAAATCAGGTTGTCAACAAGTTTACTACTGAATCCCTCCTACATGGTCAGTTATAGAATACTTCCTACTGCATAAGGAGCTGTAGAAAATAATATAAAACTTTAATTATGCAGCAAATTGCGTGATACGTGGTATGGCTTATGGGAGGAGAAAATCAGCAGGCGTTGGAGCATCCCAGATAGCTCTCTGGGAAAGGGGCAGGGGCTTGTCCATTTAGCTCACCTACCTGGCAGCGCCTGCTGGAGAACAGGTGCACCAAAAATATGATTGAGTTAAATGTTTGTTTTGTATCTTGAGTATACTTTAAAGACTGATTAAAGATTTGGATGGGAAAATAGAAGGGGCTACTAAGCAGGGGACAACAGCCCAAGTTAAGTCACTTAAACACAAATGAGCAAAGGGTATATTGGGAGGATACTGCGGTATAGATGGGCCATTCACTGTATTTTTACTTTGTTTGTAGGAGTGGTTAGAAAAACAATGCATGTAAGTCTTTGACATCATGATGTACATCCGGCAAAGAAAAGAGATAAAAACCACCACCGAGGTTTCTGAGGATTTTCCGGCACAAGAAGAAAATGGGAAGTTGGAAAATAAATTGCCATCTGGTAGGTGATTTAAACTGAAGCAGCATTTGGGATTGCTTTTATTTCTTTGGAATAAAATAATCATTCTCCAATAGGGTAAAAAGTTAGGTGAGACAACAGTTGAGGAAACTTGTTCTAGTGCCCTGATATTCTGACTGCAGTTTGATTATTTTGGTTTCACAGTTTCAGGTAGATAAAAGAGCTTTGATTAGAACACTTCGTCAGTTTTTTGTTCATTAACTTAGGGTTATGCCAGTCTAATTCTTTTACTCTCGAGAGTAATACTTTTCCTCACCATTCATATTGTAGTCTAATTTTTCTGGTTTATGTCATTGACACTAGACAGCCTTACTTTCGGTTTCTCATTTTAGTAAAGTACTGAAAGATGAATTAAGATTTTTGTATTCTTTATTTTCAGTCAAATCAATGAAATTTTTCCTTTTATGGGGGAGGCAGGAAAAGTGGTCAGAACTTGGTAAATTGTTTATATAATGCTTATGACTTGCTAAATGACATATCAGATGGCATTAATTGCCAACTTTGTGTTTTCTGAATTGCTTTCCTAAGAATGGTCAGGATCTTTATGCATGAAAAATTCCAAGCTTATCAGCCATTTTGGATATCTGACAGAATTTACAGTCTTTGCAGACATGCAAATTCTTACCAGTCATAACTAAGGAAGCAGTTTAATTAAAAAAAAAAAAAAGGAAATCTGTTTTGGGAGGTTATGCCACTGGGCTCAGCTATTAGCAACTAATGCATTTTGGACAATGCATAGTAGTTTCTGAATACAATGCCAATTCAAGTTTGTTTCTTTTAAATAAATATAGAACTTTGGGGATTGTTCATTTTACCAAAGCACTATTTATGATATCAGAAAAAACCTGAAAACTACAGAAAATTAAAAAGAAAGAAGAAATACTCCCTTGAATATCCATCCTAAGACTACCACAGATGACTCTGTCTTGCTGTTTCAATGTCATTCTCTGAACTGTACTCCCCACCAGCGTTCATATGTAGTTTTACAAAATTGAGATCTATGTGTTGGTTTATAAGTTGCTATTTTTCTCTTATGTTATGAACATAAGCCAGTTGATATATGTATTTAAAAATATTGTTGTTACTCAACTCAGGGGCCCAACAGACCAGGCTTGCTACTCTTCCCAAAATGCCAGTCAAGAACAGCAGTGATGAAGGGCAGGAAAGAGCCTTAGTCAGCATGGCCTGGCTAAGAAGCACACATAGAGGCTCAAGATTTGTCTTAGAGGTTTTGGGGTTTTATAGAAAAAAGGGAACAAAGGCAAGGGCTGAGGGTTTGCAGAGCTGGAGGACTTTGCTCACAATTTAAGCTATCCTGGTCAGGTCCTGACCTGGTCAGTGGTCTCTCAGGACTTGGTTCCCTGCAGTCCTGGGAGAGACAGCATTGCTGTCAATTTCCCTCATGGGATGACAGCCCCTTCATTTCCTGTCATGTGGTAACTGCTCCTCCTTGGGGGGTGACCTCATTATGGCGTGGTCTGTGAGGCTCTGCTTCTCCTGGAATCTGAGGTGGCTACAAGTTTAGGACAGTGTCTCTTGAGACTTCTAGGGACTGCTCTGGGTGTCAGGAACAGGATGTTGTAACAGCTGGCAGTTAAATGTCCCTGCCAATCCTGAAAATTACTTGAATTAGTCTTATCTTGGTGACCTGATTCTTGAAGGGAGATGAGATAGGCTGGGTAAATTTAAGGTTAACAGACCTTATAATCCATTCCCTGAGTGATTAGCATGCCTGTGTGCAAACAGGAGCGGGGATCTGTCCCACAGTTTTAAGGTAACGAGGGAGACACGTAAAATAAGACAGATGCCAGGCTTTGTCCTGCTTTCAGTTACCTGTTGAGACTCTGCAGACCTTGCCTCTAAGTCCCTGTTCCATTGTTAGTATATAATATTACATGTTGTGGCTGTAGTATAATTTAACTAATTACTGGTGGAAGACCAAAACCTTCTAATACAACCTTCTAATACAAATAGAACTGTGATAAATACCCTTGTGACCAAATGTTTGTTTAAAACTTTTAATTATTCCCTTGTGTTATATGCCTAGACATGGAATTAACAATCAGATGGTATACTTATTTTGGTGGCTTTTCCTCCCGTTGCCAGGTTGCATTTCAGAGAGGTCTCAATTTCTTTTTCTTTTTTTTTTTTTTCAATTTCTTTTTTTGCCATCAGGATTTAAAGATGTCTAATACCCTTTCTAAAATAGAGTACTAATATTTTTAAGCTGTCAAATTAGCCAAGATTTTTAAAGTACAACTCATTGCTTTGATTTGCAGGGGGTTTTCGTGTTTTTTTTATTGTTTTTTTTTTTTTTACCACTAGTGATTTTGAATGAATTTAAACGTTTTTTCTTTTGTTACATTTATTGGGTATGTTTTTCTTTTGTACATTGCGTATTTATGTCCTTAATCTGTTTCCTACTGGACTGTTCATCATTATTTATTATCTTGAAAGTATCCTATGTTAAAAATATTTAAGTTTTCTCCCTGGTACCAAAAAACCAAAAATATTTTAAGTTTTCTTTCTTATGCTGTAAATACTTTTTCTAGCTTGTATATCCTTTTAGTTATTATGTTTTATTTTTCCTATGAGATTTTTAAGTAATCAAAGTTTTGGTAGCTTTTAATGAATAAACCACAAATTATCAGTAGATTCTCTAAAAGATTGTTCACATTTTAGACTCATAACCCATTTCTTCCTCTATTTAGCAAACTTCATAAAGTCTAGTTGTTCAGTTATGCCTGGATATTAAAGGTGAATATGACAATGTACTTGTCGAGGAGCTCACATTCTGGTTGTCACAATGAACAAATGAAGAGTTAGGAACATTGGAGTAAAAACTTATAAGAACTGAAAATAAGGTGAGTATGGTGGCACTTACCTGTAGTCCCAGTTACTCGAGAGGCTGAGACATGAGGATTGCTTGATTCCAGGAGTTCATGACCAGCCTGGGCAACATAGCAAGATCCTGTCTCCAAAAAAGTAAGAGAAGCTGGGCCTGGTGGCACATGCCTGTAATTCCAGTACTCTGGGGGGTAAAGCAAGCAGGCAAGTTTGAGCCCAATGAAGCAATTTAGCAACTTTGTGAGATCATCCTCATGACTCAAAATAAAAAACAAAAAAGGCGGAGGATATAGTTCAGTATGAAGGCCCTGGGTTCAGTCCCCAGTATGAGAGAGAGAAACTGTTTGCCGGGGACAGGAAATGCTTCACCAGTGACAGGCAGCTGAAACTCAGGTTACTTGATAGCCTGAAATAGAACTATGAAATTCTAAAATTTTCACTCAGTCATTTATATTTTCCTTTTCTCAAAGGTTGTACCAACACAAGATTTTGGAAGATCCTATCATTTACAGTTGGTGGAACCACTGCCCTTGGTATTGGACTTCTTACATCGGTCTACCTTGCCACCTTACATGAGAATGACTTATGGTTTTCTAACATTAAGGTATGGGGTTTCTATAACAATTGTATGATGTATTCATTGACATCTCCAATAGTTAGCCATGTAGATGAACCAAGACATAGTTTTGCCATAAAGAATCCAAGCTCTGGAAAGATTTAACTCGAGTCAAAACGAAACAAAGAACTTATGTTTATTATTTTTAAATAACACATCAGAATTTTCCATTCGTTTTTTCTATCAGTTTTTCATTAACCTTTTCATCAACTTTAATTTTTCTGCAGTTACTGTAGAATTTTTCAAACTATAGACTATGAAATCGGTGCTGTAGGTCATAAGTAACATTTTTCTTAATGAAATCAAATAGAGAATACTATCTATCAATATAGTTGAGAATTGTTTTGTGAACTTTTCATTTTGATTATATATGTCTGTACAAACTGGGTCATAGTAGAAAATGAGGCATTGTTTTGTTTTGGTTTTTTCTGTTGGCTGCAATAGAGAAAAAGAAAGAAAATTGAAGGCCACTGTTCCAACCCATGGAGTCTCAGTCTGGCTTCACAGATGGACTTCAGCATGCTCATATCTTTCTAGTACTATTGGTTTTTTGAAGTGGGGAAGCAATACTTTCTTTGGAGAAATAAGCCAGAATTTTCATCTGATTTTCAAAATGGTCTGTGACCTTTTAAATACCTTTTTTTTTTTTCATTTTTTCTTTCAACATTTCTAGAACTTATTTTGGCAGTGTTTGCAGAACAAGTATATGAGTTCACAGAAACAAGCTTGTACATTGCCAATGTTTTGATCCAAATATATTTTGTTTTTGATCTAATATATCAAGATCTTTGATCTTATTATCCATGGCTTCTACTCACTAATTGCTTGCCAAGGTAAATACTTGCCTTCAAAACTGAAAATTTATCATATTTGAAAGAATTTGGCATTTCTCAAAGAGAGGTTTTATTTTGTTTTTTATGGAACTAAGGGTTAAACACAGGGCCTTCACACTGAGCTGTATTTCCACCCTACCTACCCTTCCTTTCTTCCCTTCTCTTCCTTCCCTCCTCTCCCTTTCTTCCTTCTTCCTTATGACAGTCTAACTGAATCACCCACATTGGGCTTGAATTTGGGATCCTCCTGCTTCAGCCTCTCAGTGTTTGGATTATAGGTGTGCACCACCACTAAAGAGAGTTTTCTAAAGCATTTTGAGGTTTAGTCCAATTTTGAGAATGAGTCCCCAAATGAGACTACTTTGAATGACAAATCTAAATAACTTCTATTATGCTTATTTTAAAAACCTAACATATTACTTCATGAGTATAGCACATATTTGTATAGATATCTTTATACAGATTATCATGGTAACAAAGAATAATAATTCTTACCCTTCAGGAACATTTGGTGAGTTTTTGTGCCAAGAAAATTTTTACTCATCTCTTTTTACAATGAAAGCACTTATAAATAGATTCTCTAGAATTAAGCAATGTATGTCTATTTATTAACATTTTGAATAAAGGCTGAAATATCCCAGGGTGGGCATCTAGCTAAAATTAAATGTTAGTAACAGTGTAGCAAGGAGAAGTGTTGAAAGAGATCATATAATTTAATTATAAACTGTAAGTTTAGCTCTTTAATTTAAAACTTAAAAGTAGCCTTTCTAGTATCCTTCAGTAGGGATACATCATCATCAAGAAACCTCAGCATCCTTGAGTTTTTTCTTTTTTTACTTTCACTGGATTAGGAAAATCATTATACTTTTACCCAGTATTTATCGAGCACCTCTTGTTTGGGTAACATTGAATTAAACTCTCTGGGGGACATGGAAAGAATAACAAAGCCTTCTGAATTTGCAAACATACTTTCTAGCATAACAAAGGAATTCAGAAAATACATACTAAGTGGCAGGCCAGCAGAATGCCAACAAACACTGCTCATGGTAGCAGTACCACTAAATAAGACATGCTCCTGTTCCCAAGGAGCCTACCCTCTTGATAAGGATACAGACAGGTATCCAGACGGTCCTAGGGCATCCAGGTCAGCACTGTGTGTGATGGGGTGAGAGAGAGTACTGTGGGAGTAATAGGAGGGGAGCCGGACCTATTGGGAGCGATGGCAGAAGGTTTCCTAGAGGAAGCCATGGTTGAAGCCTACAGGATGCGTTAATGAGGCACACTAGGGAAGAGAGGTGAGTGTCATAGGAGAGGGACATGTACTGGAAATTCAAAAAGCAAGGCTGCCTGGAGCATTGAAAGTACCAGTACCGATGCAGGAGAAGGGACTCGGAGTAGAAATAGGCCAGATGGTGAAGGGCCTTTGCTCCATGTCTCAGAGATAGAGCTCTCTGTGATATAGTACGGATCCTTGTTTTCAGTGGGGCAGTGTTTGAGTTTTAAAAAGATGGCTCAGGGGGCCCGGGATTTAGCTCAGTGGTTCCGCCACCTGCCTTGCAAGCACAAGGACCTGAGTTCGATCTCCAGTACCAAAAAAAAAAAGATGGCTCAGGCTGTAGTGTGGAGGAACAGATTTGAGAAGGGCAAAGCTAAAGTCAGAGAAAACCACTGCGATAACCCAGTTCAGTAGATTCAGTAAGATCTGAACATCCAACTAAGATATTCAATAAGTGATTCTTTTCTGTGTGCCAGGCACTCTGCTAACCCCTGGGAATATGACACTGAATATGATAATGGAATTTTATTCTGATGAGGAGGAAAAAAATCAAAGACAAAACAAAATTTTGGTAAAAGTAAAAAAGGATGATGGGATAGTCATTAGAATGCCACTAGGAATTGGAGAGCAAAGCAGACTACTTTGAGGACAAACCATGTACACCAAGGCCTAAATGCTAAGAAGGAACCGGTCAGGCTAAGATCTGTGAGAACAGTCAGAGCAGAAGGAACAGCAAATCCAAAGGCTCCAAGGTAAGAATGAACTTGGCAAGTTGAGAATGAGAGAGAAAGCATATTTGGCCAGAATTTTATGAGCAATGAAAAGAACGGTGCAAGAGAGGGGAACATCAGATCGGCCTTGTATGCTGGAAGGAATTGGAGAGAAGTGAGCAGAGTTAGAACTTACAGGAAGCAGACTTGGAAAGATGTATTGATGCCCTGTTTGTGTGGAAGGTGAATGACAAGAACGATCAGTGTCCACCTGCTTTGTCCCATGAGCTGTTGGGTAGATGGAAGCACATGCCATTCACTGTGACCGTGAACTTAGGGGAGGAGCAGTTCTGGAGGGCGCAGTGCCTTTTGACCTCACAAAATTCCCATCTTGAGGGTACAGTTTTCCACAAGACTGCCTTCATTTCAGATACCATTTTCAAGTCTAGGAGTCCCCAGGTGACCCTCACTTCTGTGCCCACTGCACAGACTGATGTTCCCAGGTTCAGGTTCACTAGAACAACTTGTCACTGGCAAGCATGGACCCTTCCTTTAGTGACAATGGAAATTAAAACTAAAGCAACAGTATGGTTTACAGGCAAAAGCAATAGTTAATAAGAAAATGGTAAGGACTTCAGCCTAGGTACCTGACAGAGATCAAGCGGGCCCCTTAACAAAGGGAAATAGAAAATAGGGAAAGGACTCTGGTGCAGATAGCTGGAGGGGGCACTCTGATGAAGAGGATCAGACTGGCCCATTCACAAAAGAAGGGAGGCCAGTGTGATAGGGTGCTGTAGTGGGCTGGCATCTGATCGATCATCTCAGTCCTGGTTTTGTAGCTTTGGAGGATTCCTCATGATTTGGGGGCAGTTTAGTTTCTGTGAGATAGTTGTCTGAGGCAGTCTCCACCATGAGAGGCTCTGCTGGAATCCAGGATGACTCTAGGTGTAGGGCCCTGGAAACTTCTGGGCATAGCTGAATGTCCTTGTAAATCTCTTATCCTGGTGTCCTAAGTCTGAAGGGTGAAGAGATAGGTAGATTTGGGGCTCATAAACCTTGTTTGGCCAACTTTTAGATAGACACTCCCTAAATGACTAAAAGACCTATATACAGAGCTGATAAGGACTTGACTCTGAGTTTCACAGAACAATGGTCAAGCTTTATTCTACTTTTAGTGACCTGTTAGACATCTTTCAGTCCAAGTGAAGAATCACCGTTTTTTTACCAAAAAACACTTTCAAGTCCCTGACTGCCTCAGAAGAAAACATGAATCATGGTTTTAATGAACAGGTTAAGGACCTAGGAGTTTGTTTGTCCCCTGTCCCAGTGGTGTGAGAAATTCACAGAACTCAGAAAGGACCATACTTAAGATTGCAGTTTTATTACACCAAAAGGGTGCAAATGAGAACCAGTCAAAGCAGGAGATGTGTAGGGCAGAGTCCGGGAGGAAGAGTCACACTCAAAGCTTTCATCGTCTTTCCTCATGGAGTCAAGCTGTTAGGCTCCTGGCACATCTGATGTGATAGTATGTGGAGAACTGACGATCCAGGAAGCTCACCTGAGTTACAGGGGTCCAGTGTTTACTGTCAATTGTGTAGGCACAGTTGACTGAATCATTGGCCATGAGGTTGAACTCAGCCTCCAGCCCCCATCCTGAGTCATCTCTTCAGAGACTGGACTGGAGAACCATCCTGCCTCAGTGGTCAGCACCACTGTCAGATGTGGTCTGCACAACCTTTGTCAGTCTGTAAATGACAAACACACTTAGCACTCAGAATTTTAAGAATTTAGAGGCTACCTCCCAGGAGCTGAGGACAAAGAACACCTAAATGCTTTCTTTGTTCCTAGAGCTAATAGAGGTTACCTACCAGGACCCAGGACAGAGGCCCACCAAATTCTCTGTTACACAAGAGGCAAGACAGAAAATGATGAGCTGAGACGTGACTGTACAGGGAAGTGCTTTCAAAGTCGTCCAAGTAAAGCTAGGGAGTAAGGAAGTTGGATTTGCTGCTCCAAAGGCAGCACTCCTTCAGTGTTAGAAATGGACATTTTTGTGTTACCAGCTTTTAGATGTGTGGGCGAGATTGTTTCAGAAGTGTGTAGAAAGAGAAAAGCAAGAACCCAGGCCAGTTTCTATCTGTGCCTCAGATACTATCTGGGAAGCTATAAACTGGCATATCCTCTAACAGGTGTCTCCCCACCCACCACCCCGTCCCCCAAAAGCCACCATGGAACTCAGAATCTCATTTAGCTTTTTCCCATTATTTAAGGAGTATTTCATAGCACAGACCCTGTCACAAAAGGAATCTTCTGATGGGGTAAGCATTTTTCTCAAGCCTGGTGACACCCTTGCTAGGCATTTAGGTTATTTTTTATTTAGATTATCTAGATCGGCACCATCCAGTAGAACTCTCTGGAATAAAGGAACTGTCCCTTATCTGTGACATCCAATATAGTAGCCATGGCTATTGAACATTCAAAGTGTGGCTATTGTAAGATGGGAATTTTTATTTAATTTTAATTAATTTCAACTTTAAGTTGAAAATGTGTATTCATTTCTGTCAATAAGCAATCGAAAATTATAACTGCTATTGATTAGAGAACCTTACTTAGCCGAAGGAAAAGTTCATTTTCAGAGCAAGGATGATGTCATAAAGTAAGTCCTAAAATTTAGACCATTTTCATATTGAGAAATTAGAAAATATTTCAGAAAGGTGAATGTTTTCCTTCTGTATTTATGGCTTGTAACTTATTCTTATCAAAATTGCTAGGCCAGTTTATAATGAAAATACTTTGATCTTATATTGAATACTTAGAATTAGTTATAATTATTCAGGGGGTAAAAATACTCCTTATAAAATAGACAATTGCAAGTGCAAGGACCAGAGTTCGATCCCCGGTACCAAAAAAATAAAATAAAATAGACAATTCATATAATGACTTTGTACATTAAAAATTATTTTTAAAATATTCATTGAAATGTTAGTATTTGAAAAGTGGGAACCCTGAAATGGCAACTTGAAAGTTATAAGAAAAAATACTAGTCATAGAAAATCTCTATGTTATCCTTTGTCAATATATTTTTTTTAATTAAAAGTTATTTTCCTACTGTCTTATCCATTGTGTTTGCTGGAAAGTTGAAAGTACTAGATATTTTTTTTTTTTTGATATTGGGGATCAAACTCCCTAGATACTTTTTTAAACACCCTTTATCGAATGTCTATTATGTACTCAGGACTGTGTTAGGTGCATTTTAATACATATTTTATTTAATCTGGCTGTCTGCAAAGCCCAGACATTTTAGCTCTAAATTGTTCTTTAAATGTAGCCTGTTTTCTTGCTGCCCTTTATTATAAACAAAACAAACTAAAAGGGCAAAGCCCAGGTTTCTACTTGCTTGGTTGCCCTTACCACCTGGCACATTATTAGTGCTAAGTAAATAATGATCTGTTTGGAGTAGAGTTGACCTCTGGGGTTGTGGGAAGTAAGGCAGAGGAGCAGGGGAGGCAGCTGGTTGCTGTGTAAGGTTGCGCTTTGGAACTAGAGCAGATGAGTGAAGCTTGGAGAGTCTGCTCTGCGGAGAAGATGTCCTTGGTACTGGCAACCGGGGAGCCATGCAGTGCGCTGTAATGATTCATGTTTAGTAGTTTCTGTCATAAAAATTAACTATATGGTCTTGATTCTTTTTATTTATTAAATGTGTATCTTGTTGTACAAACTATACTGTGAGAGTGACACAATTTTTTTTTTGGTACCGGGGATTGAACTTGGTTCCTTGCACTTGTGCAGCAGGCAGGAAAACCACTGAGCTAAATCCCTGGCCACGAGAGTGACACAATTTTAAAACCAAGAATAATAATCAGTATTCATTATTCTTACCAAAAAGTTTCCAGGCCTGGGGATGTAGCTTAGGGGTAGAAAGCTTGCCTAGAATGCATGAGGCCCTAAGTGCAAATCTCAGGACCACGAAAACAAAAGCTTTTACTTTTTCCCTTCTGTTCCTCAACTTTCCTACGTATGTATTTTACTTACTTATGACTCTAATATAGATAACTTTTGTAACTGGCCTTATCTGGTATTACATGTTTTCCCCATATATATTTACATGTCTTAACAAAACATCCACAGTTATTCTGTAAATAATTATGGTTATACAAAGGGAGATAAAAAAGTACAGTGAATGTTTAAATTTGAAAATGGGGCCAGGGATGTAGCTCAGAGGTGCCATGCCTGCTCAGAAAGCAGAGAGTCCTGCATTCGATTCTCAGAACCAAAAAAATTTAAAAACTATTTTACACTACAGGACACATTACTGTTGGCCAGGGATTTAGCTCAGTGGTTCCACCGCCTGCCTCACAAGTGCAAGGTTCCGAGTTCTATCCCTGGTACCAAAAAAAAAAGTTCCAAAGACGCATTACTGTTAATACCCACAAAATACTCCCTCTTGTTATGAACACACTTATCCCATTATTCTTGCCACTTTCTGAAGCAGTTCTGGAGGTCATTTCTCATGTTTCTATGAAGTATGATTTAAAAAAATATGGTGAATGTTGCTACTGAGTGCTATCCAGTGGAAAGGGAGGCTCATGAAAATATTATGGTTGTGTCCTCATCTTCCCCAAAGTCAAAATGACCTTGAAAGTTAAACTTTTTTTTTCATTCAGAACATCAAGACAGCAAGCACCATGGCTAAAGGCACAAAAATGACTTTTAGAACTACTTCAGAAGGTGGCAAGAACAATAGGATAAGTGTATTTGAAGTGAGGGAGAATTTTTTTTTCCCCCCAGTACCGTGCATCAAACTCAGGACTTTGCACTTGCGAGGCAGGTGGGGTGCCACTAAGCTACATCCTTGGCCCAAGGGAGAATATTTTGATGAGAATTATAGCAATGTATCTTTTCCTATAATAATTTTTAAAATTTAACCACATACTGTATTTTTATCACTGTTGTAATTTAATATTTTTGAAGTTTTTATATTCTTCATTATTTTACTATTTCCTTATTGCCCAATTTTGGTGAATTAGATTGTTTGTAATTATGTCATTCAACTCCTAAAATTTCTTCTCACTTTAAAGCAGCAATGTAAAAATGTCAATTCCTCCTTTTCTTGAAATTAAGTTAGAACAATTAAAATGAAGATAGTCAAAATTTGTCTTTTTTTTTTGTACTGAGTATGGAAACTAGGGCCTCATGCATGCTAAGCACATTCTCTGCCACTGAGCTACACTCCCAGCTCCCACATTTCGTCTTTGATGAACCTGAGAGGCCCGTAACCTGAAGGGTATCCAAATCTAGTGAAACTGAAAGGAGTGTAAAAGATACTGAGAGAAGACTCTCCAGGATGCAGTTCTCAGGTGGTGCTGGCAAAGTACAGCCAAACCACCCCACCCCACCCTGGCATGTCCTGTTGGGTAAAACCACCAGTGGGCTGATTGGGACCATGGGAGTGGGAATGAGGGGTGACAGCAGAAGCGTTCCTGGATATGCTGGTCTGAGAAGCAAGCTAAGCAGACTAAAGGTGTCACACAGAAAAATGCTATAGGAAGTGGAGTTTAAGAGAATAGGAATAGAGACAACTTACAATTTGAACAATCCTAAAGTCTCTGTTAACTAATTCAAGGAAAAAAACTAAAGAACACTCTTATAAACCACCGTGTATCCTAAGAAAAATTTTTCCAGCCGGAGTCAGGCCTAGCAGCTCTTCCCTGCGTGAACTTGCTACAAGCAGCTGGTGTAGTCAGAATTTGCCATACTCAGAAATGACTAATAATCAGGAAGGAACTAATGCAAGGTCTGTAGAGTGATATTATGAGAAAAACAAGAACAAATGGTTAGTGAAGAACAGTCCGCAGAAAAATTGTATAGCAGAGACATGAATATTAGGACCAAACATTCACCATAAGAAGTAAACGCAATGAAGTATTTGCGACTGTGGAAAATGAATTCAAAGCAGAGACATATAAGAAGAGGTATAGAAAGCTCACAAAAGGAAATGAAACATGAGCTAGCAGAACTTAGACAAGATTTAGAATTAGAAGATACAACCATAATAGAAATGACAACCATATTGGATGCAACACACGGGAGATCAAAATCTGCAGAAAGCATAGAAAGAGAAATGTTGGATCATTTTAATAAAAGTAAACAAAATGAAGTGAAATAAAATAAAGCTAAATGTATTAGTGAGAAAATGGCACCCAAGGAAGACAAAGAACAGCAAACGTATAATTTATGTGTCCCAAAAGAAGAAAATGAAAACAATGAAATGTGTGTGTGTGTGTGTGTGTGTGTGTGTGTGTACGTGGGTACACAGAGAAATAAGGAAACTTTCCAAAAATAAAATTTGAAACTATATAATAAATTAAAAGGGTACAGTGGGTCTCAGGAAAAAGTGGCTTAGAAAAATCATCAGAGGATAGCTCAATGAAATTGCAGGTACTAAATATAAAGAAACCTTTGGGCGTTACAGACAAAAAGATCAAGTCACCTTTAAGAGGACAAAGGCCAGTCTGACATCCAACTTTTCCATAGTCACATAATGCTCAGGGACTATCAGTGATGCCTACAGAATATTCAGAGTGATTTATGCAATTTAATGTAGTATTTCATCTTGTATAAAGATACTACTCAAACTTTCCTGTAAATTTAGAGTTATAAAAGCAGTCCCTAAACTAAAAAATGTAAATCTCTCAATTAAAAAAGCACAAACTCATACACAGAGAGAAAAGCAAGCAGACAGATCATGTAGTGAAATGTGTTCCAAAAAGTACTAAAAAGCCTGACAAAAAATACCTTAACTCCAAAAAACTTGTCCTTTTAGATTCTATTTTATTTTACAAAGGAGAAATTGAGGTTATGATGTGGCTTGCCTGTGGCTATCGTGACTTTGAGAGATTTGGAATTCAAACCCAGTCTTCCTAGGGCTGTGCTCCACTGACCCCAAATGTGAGCACCCTCTGGTCATCTTTGAGAGTTGAAAAAAGGCTGAGCAGAAGTGGGAACTATACACATTGGACAACTTGAATTTTTCACCACTCTGTACATGTCTGTTTGAAGATGACTGCAAGTATTGATTTTGTCAGTTATATTGTTAAAAATTTTAGTGAGCAGGCAAAATTGCATATAAGGAATCTATAAATAGTGAGGGTGGACTATATGTGATACCACTCCACGTGGTATTTTAAAAATGAAACCCAGAGGCTAGTCTTACCTAGGTGTTTGGAAGAAAACAATCCTATGACTAGAGGAGAGAATCCAGTACCACATTTAAAATGTCATCACCATGAATGAGACATTTTTATGGCAAGAATGCAAAGGAAATTGTTGGAAAATCTACTAATATTCTCATTGGCATATCAGTACTCCAGAAGATAACCCCCCAAAAAAGAATTTGAAAACATCTAGTGTTATTTCCCTAGAGCATATATAATTTGAAAAATGAATAGATCAAGTGAGCCCACTACATCACAAATAAAGGATGACAGCCATATTGTTATCTCAAATGACACAAAAAACATTTGGCAAAATTCAATACCCCTTCATGTAGATGTGTAAAAAAGTACAAAGACACTCAACCAACTAGGAATAAAACAGGTCTTCAGTCTCATGAGTGGCCTTTGCCAAAAAAGTCACAAGCTAACATACTTAGTGGTGAAAGGCTGAAAGCTTTCCCCCTGAGATAGGAACAAGACAAGGATGTCCATTCGCAACATATGTATTCAGAATTTTTTTAAAGGTTCTAGTTAGGGAATTTAGGCAAGAAAGTAAAATAAAAGGCATCTACATTAAAATGGAAGAAGTAAGACTATTTGTATCTGACATGATCTTATGTATAGAATCCACTAAAAATTTATCAGAACTAATAAATTCAGCAAGATTACAGGATACAAGAGCAATGTACAAAACTTGTGTTTCTATATAGCAACAATGAGCAAACCAAAAAAACCAAGAGAACAATTCTGTGTGCAATAGCAACGAAAAACTCAAATGCTTATGAATAAATTTAACAAAGAAAAGATAAAATTTATACCATGTTTGTGAATTGGAAGGTAGTGTTAATTATTCCTCGAGTTGATCTAGAGATTCAAATGATCTCTCTCAAAATCCCAGGTAGACTTTTCACAGAGATTGCTACACTGATCCCAAAATTTATATGGAAATTCAGAGGTTCCAGAATAACCCAAACAATTATAGAACAAAGTTGGACTCACACTTCATGATTTCAAAACTTAACTACAAATCTATAGTAATCAGTGTGATAGTGGCATAAGGATAGACATACAAATCAATGGAACAGTTCAGAGGCCAGAAAGAAGCCCTTGTGTTTATGGCCAATTTATTTTGCTAAGGGTGCCAAGACAGTTGAGTGAAGAAAGAAGTCTTTAAACAAATAATGTAGAGACCACAGGATATTCACATGCAAAAGAATGAAGTTGGACCCCAACCTCCCACCATATGCAGAAATTAAATGAATGGGTCATAGACCTAAATGTCTAAAAGTAGAAAACTTAAAACATATAAGTTAATTGTAATGGCCTTGGAGTAGGCCAAGACTTACTAGATATAATGTCAGAAGTAATCAAATGTGACTAAAATAATAAATTGGTCTTCATCAAAGTTAGAATTTTTGGGGCCGGGGATTTAGCTCAGTGGCACCCATGCCTGCCTTGCAAGCGCAAGGTCCTGAGTTTGATCCCCGGTACCAAAAAAAAAAGTTAGAATTTTTTGTGCTTTAAAATACACAGTGAAAAAAAAAAAAAGACACCAGTTAGAATGGGAGAAAATTTTACAACTTACACATCTGATAAGAAAATGGTACCTGAAGTATATAAAGAACTACTATAACTTAATAATGAAGAGAGCTCAGTTTTTTCAGTGGGTACAGGACTTGAATAGACAGTTCTCGAAAAAACAGTATATTGATGGCCAGTAAGCACAGGAAGATATGCCCACCATCATTAGCTATATGAGAAAGGCAAAACAAAATAAACAAAGATTCTATTTCACCCCCACAGTGGGGTTATTTTAAAAGACAGTATTAACTGTCAACAAAGATATGGATGACTTTGAATGGTAAAAATTTAAATGGCAGCCGCTTTGGAAAAAAGTCTAGTATCTCCTCAAACAGGTAAATACAGAGTTACCATATAATCTTTTGTGTTTTTGTTGAGACAAGGTTTCACTGTGTTGCCCTGGCTGGCCTTGAACTCTTGGGCTCAACCCATCCTCTTTCCGCAGCCTCCCAGCAGGGAACTACAGGTGAGAGCTACCATGTCTCATTTACCATATAATCTTAGCTTTTATACTTTGGTGGGGGTGCTGTACTGGAGATTGAACCCAGGGCTTTCGCACTAAGCTACATCCCCAGCCCTTTTCTTCATTCTTTATTTTGAAAGGTTCCCTTTGAGTCCCTAAACTTCCCAGGCTGGGCTTGAACTTGTGACTTTCCTGCCTCAGCCTCCAAGAGTACTGTCTTCTACTCTTAAGTGTATACCCAAGAAAATGAAAATGAATGCAAAAATGTGTAAATAATTGTTCATAGCAGCATTTCATAATAGCCAAATGTCCTATCAGTTGAATGAATAAGTTGTGTTATATCCATATAGTGGGATAATATTTGGGCAATTTTTAAAAGAATTACTAATACATGCTTCAGCATAGATGAACCTTGATGATAAAATGCTTAATGAAAGAAGCCAGGCCCGCAGGACCATATAGTATATGACTCCGTTTGTATGAAATGACCATAATAAGTCAGTCTAAAGAGATAGAAAGTAGCTTAGTGGTTACCTAGAGCTGGAGGGCATGAAGATTTTAAGAGTGACCATTCAGTGGTGCGTGGTTTCTTTTGGGGGTAATGAAAATGTTCTAAGATTGATTGTAATGATACATACGCAACTTCTGTGAGTACAAATCCATTGAATTGTGCACTTTAAATTGGTGAATTATACGGTATGTGAATTCAATCTCAGTTAAGCTGTTAGACAGATGTATTTTTTAAAATACAGTCTGCACACATCTCAGACCAAATTCTAAGACCTCACTTAATGGGGAAACAGGGATATCTAATAAAACTTTCTGTGAAGAGGCAAAGTTCTTTTTCTGTGTTCTGCCCTCTGATACTCGCCACTAGCCAAATGTGTTCAGGAACTGAGGAAGTGGCTTTTTCATTTCAGTTAACTTTAAGTTGGGACATAGGACTACAGGCTAATGCATGGGATCACACAGCACCAGAAGCAAGGGGCTATCCATTATTGCTACTTTTACTTAACACTGCCCAAGAAGTGCTATCAACACAACATGTGAGGAAGCAAAAAGTATAAAAATTGGGAAGGAGGAGGCAATTTACTATTTGTAGATGAGGTGATTATGCCTGAAAACTCCAAGAGAATACAGAAGTCCCCGACTTACAAAGGAGTTCCATTCTGGGAGAACATTCATAAGTCAGATTCATTCATGACTCTGACAGAGTGAGTTTTACACACATTTGACACAAATATACAATGTAAAGCCTAAAAAACTAAATACAAAAATACTGTAAATAAGTTATTTTTACTTTTACAGTTACCTTAAAGTGGTGACACAGTACAGTACAGTACAACTGTAAGTAAACTATTTCTACTTTTATTTTCTACTTTTACAGTTACACTTTTGTTTCCATGATTATTGCTTTGTGCTTCCTAGCAGTCCCCCCCACATCACCACTGCTTTTCTTCTTGCTTTGGACATCCTGGGTTCTGATTGGTCACTGTACTACTGCACACTGTCACGCTGTAGAGTAAGCACACGGCAGCACAACTATGACAATGTCTGGCAGACGGGTGAGCTACTTCCGCAGTTTGTTCGCATCTACAAGTGTTTATAATGCAAGGCGTGTTGTACCTGTGAAAGTTCAAAACTTGAATGTTCATAAGTCAAGGATTTACTGCAATCTGAAAACTCCTACAAACAATAAGAAAATTCAACCAGTTACAGAATACAAAATTAAATATACAGAAACCAAAATATTTTATTTTTAAATGTGTCAGGTTGAAATTAGAGAAAGAAGAGCTCAAATATGCCCTTTAGAGCTGCCTGGCAGTCCTATTAGATTTCTTTCAACCATTGACTCCCCTCCTTACTGGAATACTGTTGTGACTTTTTCTTCCTTCAGACCTTCGGGAGCCCTTCCTTAATCTTCCCATTGGCAGTGACACCGTATCCTGTTTCACGGAGAAAGTAGAAGAAGCTGAAGACATGTTTCCACATCCTATCTGATTCCTGCCCATATGTGCAGACTTTTCTTCTTGCCACTTGTGCCTGAGATCCTGTCTCCTGCCTTCTGCCAAAGCATGTTGCTTGAGCAATTGGTTCCCTCTCTCTCCCCACCCCCGGGGTTGGGGGGGTTGAAAGGAGGAAAGCTTGTTATTATAACCCCATTCTTATCTTTCCAAAAAACTTTCCGAAAAGTTATTGACCTGTAATTGCTGTTCCACTTTTCTGATTCTCTCTTTCTTGAACCCACTCCAGTCAGACTTTGTGTGTAACATAGCTGTAAAAATGTCCTTGTTAAAAATCACCATTGACCTCCAAGATGCTAAATTTAGTGGTCAGATCTCAATCCTCATTTGACCTGGCCTGTTAGCGTTTTTTTTCTTGGCTTCCAGGACACATTCTCCTGGATTTGTTCTTGCTTCTCCAGCTCATCCTTTGGCCTCTTTGTGAGGCTTCTCCTCACCTCCTGACCTTTTATTGGCATAGAACCCCAAGACTTCTCTGTCCTCATTTCTAAGAATATTCCTCTCTAGTATTAAGTGCTATGCTGGTGACTCCCAAATATAGATCCCTACTCCGACTGCACTCTAATCCTTTATATCCAGCCACTGGGCCACCTTTGTGTGGATGTCTTGTAGACAGTTGAGACTCCACAGATACAAAATCAAGCCACTGACTTCTCCATCTCTAAATTGCTACTTCATCCTTCAGTGGCTCACGCCAGAATCCTTGAAGAATCTTAGATCTCTCAAACCCCACATAAAATCTCTCAACAGATCCTCTCAGCTTTACTTTTACAGAATCTACCATCTGTCTGATCATCTCTCAGTCTCCACCTTTTTCTCTACTGGACTGTTCCAGCCTCCCCCTTTCTGATTTCTCTACTCTGATCTGTTTCCAGATTATCTATTCTGAACACAACAACCAGTGGAGACTTTTAAATCTACATCAGTGTGTATCTCTGCTCAAAACTGCTCACATTCAAACGTAGCAGGTCTCAAAACAAACTCCTACTTCCATTCTCCTCCACCCCTGCTAGCTCTCAAATACAAACCCAGAGTCCTCATCATCTACTAGGACCGAGTGATCTGTCTCTTCCTGCCTGGCCACCTCCCTGACTTTATTAACCGCTCTGCTGTTCCTCCATCAGGCCCCTGCTGCCCTCCTGTTCCAGGTTCCTGTGGTTTGCTCTGTCTGACTGGCAGGTTCTTACCCCAGGCATCTGCCTGGCTCCCTGCCTTGGTTCTTCCCCTTTCTATTCAGTTTCCACTTCACCAGTGGAGCCTTTCCAGTCACAGCACCTGCCCTTGCTGCCCTCCCAGTCCTTCTCTGCTGTACTTTTTCTGTATCACTTTAAACTGTCTTACATAGTAAGGATTTTGCTTGTTTACTTGCTCTCTTCTCCCTCTACTCTTAAATTATAAATTTGATGAAGGCAGAGATTTTTCTCTTGTATTCACTGTTGAATCTCCCAGTAGAAAAATGCTTATCACTTGATGTGGGTCAATAGGTATTTATTAAATGAATGAATGAATGAATGAATGAAACGGGGAAAGTAGATTAAAGAAAGAAGCCAAAGGTGATTCATTCTTTACCTTTGATATCTACATTTCCTCATTCATTTTCCTTTGTTAACAGTGTATTGCATTCTCTCCCTCTCTTCATCTGTATCTATGTGCGCATGCAAACGTGTGTGTGTGTGTGTGTGTGTGTGTGTGTGTGTATTGTTTGTTTGAGTACTAGGGACTGAATAATTCAGGGCCTTCACACTGGACACTGCATTCCCAGTCCTTTTTTATTTTGAAAGAGTCTCCCTAAGTTGCTAAATTGCCCAGACTGGGTTGGAATTTACAGTCCCTGCCGCAGCCTCCCAGAGTACTGGGATTACTGGCATGTGCCACTGCACCAACTTGCATTGTTCTTTCTTGTTGGGGCATAAACTCCTTGGGGTCAAGGACTCACTTTTTACCTCTTTTTGTTTCTTCAGCCAATAAATGTTCCACTAAATGATGGAAAAAGGTAATTGTCGTTTGCTAGAAACATTTAGGTCACTTGTTTCTTCTTAGTCTTTCCTTGTGCTAATATTTTGCACTGTTGCTCTGTTATTTATTTGACTTTGTAGAGTGTGCATATCTTCCTGTTGAATACTCCTGCAAAGCAAGGAGTCTGTGGAATAAGTAGGGTTAATACACACCGTACTTGCATCAGTAGCACAAGACTGCTGACTGCTTCAGTGTAAGCCTAGTGGAAGTACTGTCACTTCAGCTGCAGCCTTCCTTCCTCACAGACACCGCCTGGCAGCTCTTGTGTCACGGCTTTTATCAACTCTAGGGCAAGAATCCTTCCATTCTAGCAGATGGACATGAATTTAACCAGACAATAAACCATGTATGTGCCATAAATATGTTTGCTGAGGGCATGATTCCCAGTACAGAACTTTAAGAACAGCTGTCTTATCATGAGCTACTGTTTCTTGGTGAGATGATTTGTTAACACAATTCTGAAACAGATAGCATTCATAAAGTTAATTGCACATTGGATACCCTACCACCAGCATGCTAATTATTTGGGGGGACAATTTTTTATAAACAGTTTTTTACATGAGATTTTAAAGGCTAATTTGATGCATTTCCTTACCGCATTGAGTGTCATTTTCCTAAAAGGGCTTGTTAACCTTTTGTGCGTTGCCAGCAACTTGCCTTAATGCCTGTGAGGGACACAAATCATTAATTGTGAACAGCGCCTTTTTTTTCCTTGATGCTTTGTCCTTTTAGTACTTAAATTACTATATAAACTACTAGTTAAATGGTATTATTTGCACAGTTCTTTAGAAATACAGTTCATCTTTTCACTTTTTTTTCCTGTCATTATCTTCAGAGAAGATGTTTTCATTCTCTCCACAAATACTGCTTTCGCTGTGGAACCTATGCAAATTAAATTGTGGAGTATTTGTTCGTTTTGCATCCTGTAGACGGTAACTTCCATTGATGTACATTTTCATTGGTGTGATCCACCAGGCAAAGTATAAATTGCTGTAAAACTGGAAAAGTGTTTGAGTAAAGCAGATGTTCTCTTAGCATGAAGCAGATGTAAAACTTGCAACTGTCTGTCTAATAAAGTATAGCATTTGGTTCTATACAGCTGGTGCCAAGATTACTAATTAATCATGTTTGAATGCATTTTTACTAATTAGATCCCCCTCTGTTTTTATTGTGCTGGGTATATTGAAGAGAGGGGTGGGGCACAGAAGCTTTCTACTTTTAGAACTTTAAACAGTGTTTTTCCCCCTCATTTTTATAAGGTGCTTTGTTTTATTCTTAAAACTATAGGAAGTGAAACCCATAGATGGAGATGAATAATTGAGTTCTGCAGCAGGAGTTCCAGGTTTGATGTCAGGCTGTTCCACTGAAGGCAGTAGTAGTACTTTGAACATTTTAAGGCAGAAGTGAAGGGGGAAAGGAGGATTAAACTGAAAGGTATTTTTCCCTCTCGTTTTCATGGACAAAAGCTAATATTTGCTCAGCTAAGGTCAATTCATAGCCTCTATGATTATATGACCAAGTAGGAATTTGAACATTCCAGAAACAGGTGATGCCAGTTTGGATCTTTTCTATAAGAAGTAATAGAGCAGTTTTTCTCCAAGATTAAAGATGACTGGAGGTAACATAATGACAAAGAAAAGCTGCCTTTACTCTTGTAAAAGACAGCACACATCAGTAGCAACTACGGAAACTAGAAAAGCTGTCCTATCCTGTATTGTCCTTTTTAAAAGCAAGTGTGCTAATTAAATTTCAGAACCTCAGGGGCCTTTTAAAATGCTCAATTCCCCAAGATAAATTTGTTTCTGTGAAAGGAAATTCAATATATAAAAAAGTTTGCTGCCTCACCCCTCCCCACCCATGTTTCTAATAGGAGTGAATTAATAATTTGTTTTTTGGAGCCAGTAATTGGATGTTTGCACTTTTAAATAATTAAGAGAATATTTCTTCAATGCTTTCTTTGTGATTTATAATATCTTTAAAGGACAGGAGAAATATTTAAAGGGTAGGGGAAATACATGAAATAATTTCCAGGACTGAAGATGAATAGCATGAGTAGTTCTTTTAATGAAATGTTTATCACTATTTGAAAACCATGAGAGGAAGGGGAAAACAAAGATGTGCTAAAAGGAGTTCATTGGTTCAGAAGTGGGATGCTCAGCGTTTATCGTCCTCCCTCAGTTCAGTTGTGTTTACGGAGTGTGGATCTGCTGTGATAGGAAAAGACATAGAAGACATTACATTTAGACCGTGTACTAGAGATTCTAGGACCTGGTTTTTGGAAGAATTGGGTAAAAGAATCTATCATGACAAAGATTATAGCTTTTTATTCACTAATACTTTTACATGTGTATCAAATATACCGTCTAAGTATGAACAGAATTCTTCCAGAAAATCCTCTTCATCTTCATTACCCATTGCCTCCTTATTTGGTGTTAATAAAGGCATCTTGCAACCAAACTGACTCATAGCCATTACTTTAAGTGTTTAGTCCCTATCCGAAAGCAGTTGAAATATTTCATGTATCCATTTACCCACATGAACATCTTTCCAACAGGGTTACACTGGTCAAAGTAAAATTCATGTGGAAGGTCTAAATACTTTATATTCTTAGAATAAAAAGAAAATTATTGACCTATAATGTTGCTACCCTTTATACAGGTATCGAATGAAATTATAGTACTTTTCATTTGGGAGGTTTTTTGTTTATAATATGCCTGTTTGGTGTGTCACTAATATTACTTGAGAATAGTGATGTGTTTTCTTTTTAATTTCTTAAAATTTAGTTTTCTGTGAAATAAAAGCAAAGCACTTACTTTAAAACAACTTAAATGGAATTAGTTACTAATTATCTCCACTTTTTAAAAAATTGTTTATTATGGAAAATGTAAACATTCACAAAAGTAGAGAGAATAGTATAACATGCTCTCAGGTATCCACCCAACTTCAGCAGTTATCCTGCTGTGGTTCTTGTTTGTCAAGATTTCTTGAGAGCCAAGTTGGTAGCACGTACCTACAACCTCAGTGCTCAAGAGGATGAAGCAGGGGGATCACCTCGACAAGGATCACTGCATAGTGAGTTCAAGGACAGGCTGAACTATATAATGAGGTCTGTCTTACAAACCAAAAATAAAATGGATAAAAACCAAAAGAAAAAAAAGATTTCTTGAGACTATATTCTTGAAACTGTAAACTGTATTGTCAGCTTTTTCTCTTTTAAACTGTAGTTCTATATCCTGTTTCTACAGTAACAATACATATTGAAATAAAACTAGGTCATGTAAACCCAGTTGATCTAACTCTGTTTCAGGAAGTGGAGCGAGAAATCTCATTCAGAACAGAATGTGGATTGTATTACTCCTACTACAAGCAGATGCTGCAGGCTCCAACCCTCATGCAAGGTAATTACAACTAATAGTTTCATTTGGGCTCTCCTTCATTCTTTGGAACCTTTTAGTCAGAACATACTTTGCACTAAAATATTTTCAGTGCTTTGTAGAACTTGTGTAGTTTTTGTCTGAATTTGTGTAGCTTTTCCTTGTTAACATCTAATCATCCCATAAAAATGTTTCACTCTGAAAGAAGTTATATAATACCTTGTATAACTCTCCTGTCCTTGCTTTCCATCTCTATCCCATCCCCTAAAGCAATCTCTGTGATTTCTTAGTTTTGTTGCTATTTTTCTCATGATCATTTTGAAAGAGATTTTTGCAGGTAAAAGGAGAATTGTCTAAAAATACTGGGTGTTTAATGAAAATATAATAGGCCCTCTTGTCCTCACTGTGCCCATTTATTCCTTTTTCTAGCAATTGCCCATTTTCCTATATTTTCACTTAGGAAGTGGTTTAGAGCCTCCTTACCTTTCCTGCTTCTAATGGAAGCCTCTCAAGGTTTCTTCTACTTAATATGTCCTCCACATGCTCAGCCTGTGCACACATGGCAGACAGTTGTCCTTTTCTAGGCTTTCCTTGGATTCAGCTATATCTTTGGTGAGAATTCTTCATAGGTGATATTTTGTGCTTCTACATTTATCACAATAGGAGACATGAAATTTTGACTTTGTTTTTGTGCCATTAAAAAGTAATCACTTGGTTCTTGTGTCGATAGCCAGATTCATCCATCATAAGGCCACTCTGCCTTTCACTGACTGGTATCAACAACCATTGATGATTACAGTGGACCCTTGAGTTATGACCAGCCTGACATACAGACAACTTGGGTTATGTCCAGAATTTTAGTTTTAACTTATGAAGAAAGTAAAATTGACCCAATGCTGCTGGACACTCTTGTGCTTCCAGATGGTTTCAGATACAGATTTAACCCTTAGAAAGTTCTGGAAGGAACATTACAACATCCTTTCCTGTGTGGGGTTTTAATTGAGAAATCCTTGGCCAATGTCTGAGGACACTGAGATCTGCCTGTATACAGGGAAGAGACTTTAAAGGCTGTGTAGAGGAGCCTGAGCCTTCAATTGACCAACTTGAGTTACAATCAGCCCTTGTGAACAAATTGAGTTTATAAGTCAAGGGTACATTGTATTGCCTGTATTCCTTATTTTTCAGTAAGGCTGCAAAATAGTGACATTCTTTCTAAACCTTTCATTCCTCCTCTGTTTATTAAGTGGAACTTTGTTCTATAGAAAACCTTTTTCTCATCAATTGATTGGTTAACCTGAGGTACAGTTTACACAAAACAGGTAGGCCAAGTAATGATTTTTCCCCTATATGGGCCAGTCCTACTCATATGGATTTCAAATTTGCAAAATCATGCACTGACTAAAATTTATCTGTGACACCCAAATCAATAATCGTAGTGCTTCCACAGCATTCATGGACATATCCAGAGCTGTTAAAAAAAGTAACCAACTCTTTGCCTCTATTCTCAGCAGAGACTAAAGCAGAGGGAATACTCTATCTCAGTTTAGCTCTCATATTACAGTAACTGAGATACTTTTCTTGTTACTGAGACAAAATACCTTACACCTACAAGTTGAAGGAGGAAAATTTTATTTTAGCTCACAATTTGTAGAGGTCAGTCCATAGTCAGCTGGCTCCAAAACAGCATGGCATGGCAGAGGGGCATCATAGAGGAGAAAGAGTCCATGGCAGAGCAGGCAGAAAGCAGCAAGCAGTAAGCAGTGAAGCAGCAGCAGCAAGCCTCCCTTTCCCTGTTATCTATTTAGGCAACAAGTCTTTTGGGTGGTACCACCTACATACACCCAGGGAGGGCCTTCCCATTATCCTCACCCAGAACTACACTAAACCAATCAGTGGACTACTTTAGTTATCACACTCTTAATCCATATTCACACATTCTTAATTCCCATTCACACACCCTAGATCTAACTACCTTCAAAAAGCCCTACCTATGAGCACATGAGGCTTTGAGGGAACATCTAGATAAAATCCATAACAGTATCCTTTTCATAGTCTATTTAGTGCCATGAATTTTTACATTTTTATGGTGTTTGCTGGTTTTATAGTTTAAAATGGCCTCCACAAATGGTGTGAAAGTGCTGTGTAGTGTACCTGAGTGCAAGAAGGCATTCATATGCCTTACAGAGAAAACACATGTTAGGCTTTGTTTAGGTATGAGTAATATTGCAGCTGACTACAAGTTAAACAATGTAAAGAAAATGTTTTAAACAAAAACACACATAGAGTGAAGTTATTTATTGGATAAAAGTACATAATTATAAAGTTGCAAGGACCTAAGCTATTATTTTCTATTAATTCAGAATTCAGTATTTCACTTTTTACTGCAACTTTATAGAACATAATTACTATGAATAATGAGAATTGGCTCTGTTTGACAGTTCACAGAATTATGAGTTGCTTCTCTAGCATCCTCAAAGCAGTATTACTCATTTGATTGAGGGAGATACCCCTAGAGGGCCAAAAATATCTGGAGGCATTTTGGTTGTTACAACTAAAGGGGGTGTGGTACTGGCATCCAATAAGTAAGAGGCTAGAGGTGCAGCTGAGCATTCTAGTGTGTACAGCTGCCCCACAACAAAGAACTGTCTGATCCCAAATGTCAGTAATACTGAGGTTGAAAAACTGCTCTATAGGTGCCTATTTTCTTAAGTATTGTGACAAACTCAGGGGTTGACATGGTTCAGTTCGTCCATATCATTCATTAAGAATATTCTTTTAGAAAATTTTAAACATATAAAAAGGTAGAGGGAATCCTCTAATAGATTTCCATGTAACCACCATCCCAATAAAACACTGATTAATCGCAACCAATCTTATTTTGTCTGTGTCCCTGCCCCAAGCCTGGATTATTTTGTAGTAAATCGAAGGCCTCATGTTTCTTCATCTGTAAATATGTCAATATGGTTCAACTGTGTTCTCATACCCACTTGTCTTATAGATTTTTAAATTTTTAAAAAAATTTTTAAAATAAATTTTATTTTATCCTACTCCCCCCTCAAGCCTCCTTCCCTCCCTATGTACAAAAGCTTTGTTTCCATTTTTTTCCTTCTATTTTCACTTTTTTTCTTGTCACTTCCTCCCTGCCTCCCTTATTCCTCTTCCCATTTGAACACTTTCTTCCCATTTCCCAACATTCATTATACATCTCAGTCCTTATTTCCACATTCAGTTTCTCACGCCAGAGAAACAATGTGGATTTAAACATTTGTGTCAAATTTATTTCTCTTAAGAGTATGGACTCAAGGGCCATCCAGTTAGCTATAAATAGCTGAAGCTCATCCTTCTTTATGGCAGAGTAGTATTCCATTGTATAAAAAAATCCACCTCTTCATCCACTCATCAGTTGATGGGCATTTGGGCTGTTTCCCAGATTTAGCTATTACAAACTGTGCTGCTATGAACATGGGTGCACATATATTGCTGTGGTATGGTGTTTTTAATTCTTTCAGGAAGATACCAAGAAGAGGTATAGCTAGGTCAAAAGGAACCACTAGTTTTAGTTCTTTGAGAGATCTCCACACTGATTTCCACAGTGGTTGCACCAGTCTAAACTCCCACTAGCAGTGGAGAAGGGTTTCTTTTTGCCCACAGTCCCTCCACCATTTGTTATTGGTTGATTTCTTGATAACAGCCATTCTTTGTGGGGTGAGGTGGAATCTCAGCGTTGTTTTAATTTGCATCTCTTGAATGACCAGTGATGTTGAACATTTTTTCATATATTTATTTGCCGTTTCTAATTCTTCATCTGAGAAGTGTCTTTTTACTTCAGATGCCCATTTTTGCATTGGGTCTTTAAATTTAGAGGGTTTGGTTTTTTTCTTTTTTTCAGTTCTTCTAGATAATAATCCTTTATCTGAATAGCTGGTAAAAAATTTTTCCCACTCTGTGGGTTGTCTCTTCACTCTGTTGGTGGTGTCTCTTGCTGTGCAAAAGCTTTTTACTAAGATGAGGTCCCAGTTGTTCTTTCTAGTATTTCTCATGCGATCTTGGTTTTGTTCTTGAAGTCTTTGCCTATTCCTATGTCCTCAAGCATTCTACCTATTCTCTCTTCCAGCAGATTTAGTGGTTTTGTTTTAATGCTTAAATCTTTGATCCATTTCATTTTTAGGTTAGTGCATGGTGAAAGTTAGGGGTCTAATTTCAATCTTTGGCAAGTGAAAAGCCAGTTTTTCCAGCACCATTTATTAAAGAGGCTATCTTTCTTCCAGAAAAGGTGTCTGGCTCCTTTGTCAAAGATAAGGTGGTTGAGTATATCTGGAGTTGTTTCTGCATCCTCTAGTCTGTTCCATTGATCCTCAGGTCTGTTCTTTTGCCAGTACCATGCTGTTTTTTATCACCATAGCTTTGTAGTATAATTTAAAGTCAGGGATTGTGATACCCCCTGCTTTGCCTTTGTGGCCCAGAATTGTCTTTGGTTTTCTAGGTCTCTTCTGGTTTCAAATGAATTTTGGGATTGTTTTTTCTAATTCTGTGAGATGTGCTGTTGGGATTTTGATTGGGCTTTCATTGAATCAGTATAACAATTTTGGAAGTATGGCCATTTTCACTATATTGGTTCTTCCTATCCAAGAACAAGGGATATCCTTCCATTTTCTTTTTTCTTTTTTTTTTTTACGAGTAGGAAAAATTTATTGAGAGAAAGAAAGCTTCTGGTCTAAGAAAGAGGGGGACTGGAAAGTGGGTTGCCTCTATCCTTCCATTTTCTGATATCCTCTTCAATCTTCTTTTTCAGAGTACTGTAGGTTTTTTTGGTAGGTGTGGTACCACTGAGCTAAATCCCTAGCCCTATAATTTTCAATGTAGAGGTCTTTTACTTCCTTCGTTAGATTGATTCCTAGGTATTTCATTTTATGGCTGTTATTGTGAAAGGGATTGTTTCTCTAATTTCTCTCTCCATGAGTCTGTTATTTGAATATAAGAAGCCTATTGACTTTTGAGTGTTGACTTTGTATCCAGCTATGCCACTGAATTTGGTTATCAAATCTAAAAGTCTTTTGGTGGAGTTTTTGGGTTCTTCTATTTTCAGTATCATGTCATCTGCAAATAATGATAATGTAACTTCTTCCTTTCCTATCCTTATTCTTTTTGTTTCTTTCTCTTGTCTAATTGTACTGGCTAGTGTTTCCAGAACTATATTGAACAAGAGTGGTGACAGTGGACATCCTTGTCTTGTTCCTGATTTAGCGTGAAAGCTTTCAGTTTTTGTCCATTTAATATGATGTTGGCTAGGGCCGGGGATTTAGCTCATTGGTTTCACCCCCTGCTGTGCAAGCGCAGGGACCTGAGTTTGATCCCTGGTACCAAAAAAAACAAAAACAAATATGATGTTGGCTGTTGGTTTGTTTAGATGGATTTTATCATCTTGAGATAAAGACCATCTATACCAATTTTCTGTAGGGTTTTTATCATGAATGGGTGTTGGACCATGTTAAATACTTTTTGTGCATCTATTGAGAGGATCATATAGTTTTTGTCCTTGGCTGTTAATATAGTGTATTACATTTATTGATTTGCATATGTTGCACCATCCCTGAGTCCCTGGGATGAATCGAACTTGGTCATGGTTTATAACTTCCTTGATGATTTGCTGCATTCTCTTTGCCAGTATCTTATTGAAGATTTTTGCATCTGTGTTCATTAGGGAGATTGGCCTGTAATTCTCCTTTTTGGTTGGATCCTTCTCTAGTTTTGGAATCACGGTAATGTTTTCTTCTAGGAATGAATTTGGGAGTATTGCTTCCCTTTCAATTTCATTAAAGAGTTTGAGTAGTAGCAGTATTAGGTCTTCTCTAAATTTCTTGTAGAATTTAGCAGTGAATCCATCAGGGCTAGGGCTTTTCTTTGTGGTAGTTTTTTAATTACATATTTAATTTCATTGGCTGATATTGGTTTATTTAGAATTTTATATCTTCTTGATTCAGCTTTAGTAATTCATATGTATCTAGGAATCTGTCCATTTCTTCTATATTTTCCATCTTATTAGAATACAGGTTCTTGAAGTAGGTATTGATTTTCTGCATCTCCACAGGATCTGCTTTGATTTCACCCTTTTCATTCCTAATTACATGGATTTGAGTCTTTACTTTTTTTGATAAGGCTGGCTAAGGGTTTGCCAATTTATTTAATCTTTCAAAGAACCAACTGTTCAATTGATTGATTCTTTGTATTGTTTTCTTAGTCTCCATTGCATTAATTTCGGCTCTGATTTTTATCATTTCCTCCCTCCTATAAGCTTTGGGCTTGACTTGGTCTTCTTTTTCTAAAAGCTTGAGGTTCAACATTAGGTTGTTTATTTGAGCCTACTCTGTTTTCCTGATATGGGAATTCACCACTATAAATTTCCCTCATAAGACTGCTTTCATTGTGTCCCATAAGTTCCAGTATGTTGTATTGACATTATTATCATTTAATTGTGAAAATCGTCTGATTTCTTTTTTTTTTTTTTGGTACCGGGGATCGAACTTGGGACCTTGCGCTTGCGAGGCAGGCGCCGGAACCACTGAGCTAAATCCCCGGCCCATCTGATTTCTTCTTTAATTTCATCTGTGACCCATTGGTTGTTCAGGAGGGTGTTATTTAATTTCCATGTGTTTATGAGGTTCTTGTGGTTTCTTTTAATGTTGATTTCCAATTTCATTGTACTATGGTCTGATAATATGCATGGGATTATTTCATTTCCTTTGCATTTAATTAAGCATGTTCTGTGAGCTAGTATATGGTCTATTTTTGAAAAAGTCCCATGTGCAACTGAGAAGAATGTGTATTTTGATGTTGTAGAGTGGAACACTGGGTAGACATCCACTAAGACCATTTGTTCAAAAGTTTGGTTCAATTGTAAGATTTCATTGTTGATTTTTTTGTCTAGTTGATCTGTCTATTTGTGATAGTGGGGTATTGAGGTCCCCCATTACAACTGTATTAGTGCTTATATGATTTTTCATGTCCATTAATATTTGTTTTGTATAGTTGGGTGCGCTGCCATTGGTGTATATATTTAGGATTGTTGTCTTTCTCTGGGATTGTTCCCTTTACGAAGAAGTAGCGACCTTCTTTGTCTCTCTTAATCAGTCTTGGCTTGAAGTCTACTGTATCTGCAAATAGAATAGCTACCCTTGCTTTTTTCTGGTTTCCTGTTCCATGGAATATTTTTTCCCATCTCTTGACTTTCAGTCTGTGAATTTGTTTTTCAACTAAATGTGTTTCTTGTATGCAGCATATTGTTGGATCTTGCTTCTTTATCCATTCTGCCAGTCTGTTTCTTTTGGTGAATTGTGATCATCAACATTGATGATTATAACTGATATGTATTGTCTTATCTCTATCGTTATTTTCCTGCTGTTGGCTTTCTTCTTTCCTTTTCTGTTTAATTCCTTGCCTTGCCTGGTGGATTCATTCTATTGGGCTCATGGAGTTGTAATCCTTATTGTCTCTTTCTAGAATATCCTTCAGAACACTTTGAATTCTGGTTTGGTGGTCATGAATTTCTTCAGGTGTTCTTTGTCATGGAAGTATCTTATTTCTCCATCAATTTTTTTGGTACCAGGGATCCAACTTGGGACCTTGAGCCTGCAAGGCAGGTGGCAGAACCACTAAGCTAAATCCCCAGCTCTCTCCATCAATTTTGAAGGTTAGTTTTGCAGGGTACATCAGTCAGGATTGGAGGTTGTTTTCCTTTAGGGCTTGAGATACCTCACTCCAATCTCTCCCTGACTTAAGAGTTTGTATTGAGAAGTCTGCTGTGATTCGAATGGGCTTTCCTTTATAGGTGATTTGTTCTGTCCTTGTGTTGAGTTTCTGGAATCTTAACTATTATATGCCTTGTGGAAGATTTTTTTCGATCATGGCTAATTGGAGTCCTATATGCCTCATTATCTGTATGTCAAATTCTTTTTCCCTGTTTGGGACGTTTTTCTGCCACTACTTCTGAGAACAGGTTCTTTGTCATTTGCGCTCTCTCCTGCTTTTTCATTGACTCCAACCAATCTTATGTTATTCTTCTTTGCATCATCTAGCAGCTGCTGGATTGATTTCTCATGGTCCTGTACTATTTTTGACATATCTCTTTTTTCCTGATCACTAACCACAATCCTGTCTTCTGTATCTGATACTCTGTCCTCGCATTGGCTCATTCTGCTGTGTATACCTTCAGTGGAGTTTTTAATCTCCTGGATATCTGTTTGAACCTGTTTCATGGATTCCATTTCTTTCCTATGCTGGGCATTCATGGCTTCCATCACATTCCCGAGCTCCTCTATTTTTTTTATCTGTATCTTTAATTCTAGTCACCATCTCTGTAGTTACCTAGGAAATTATTTCTGCTTTGATTTTTTTCTAGAGCCTTGTTCACCTTCTTTGTTACTTCTTCTGTTACTGCTTCAGAGAATCCAGGTGGGTGGCTTTCGGATTGTTCCACTTCATTGCCCCTGGAATTTGCCTTTGGTGAGCTGGAAGTTTGAGGGGGTTGCATCTTGTTTAAGTGTCTTCTTATTTTCTACTTTTTTAAGGCTGATTTCTGAGTTGATGCTTGTAAATTGTTTATGGCAAATAGCTTTATTAACGGTATTCAAAACCCTTAGGAAATGGCTACTTCTCAGAAGCATCTTCCAGGTGTAGCTGGATTTTTGGTTTTGAGTCTGTTGCAGGATCCTACCTCTTCAATTTATTGGGGATGAGAAGTTTCTGCCTACTTGGCCCAGCTGCCAGTTATTTGGCACTGGCCTATAGGTTGTTTTTTTTTAAGACCCTTAGGCTGTCTCAGTCTTGATATACCAGGAAGAACAACTGATTAGCACAATTATGTCACCTTGGCTAAAGTAGTACAATCAACAATACCAATAGCATTAAATACAGCCTAGCAAATGACAAACTGTAGCCCTTAATATGGCTTATTTTACCTTTAGGGGAGAAGATTTAAAATGGGTTGGGGGTAGAAAACAGAAATAGAAGAAGAGGAAGAGGTCAGATGCAAGGCTGGAGGACAGACTTTAGGAAACTGGTAAAGAAGACAGGTGAGAAAGAGAAAAGGAAAAAAAAGATTAAAAACCCAAAAATGTCCAATTCAAGGTGTGTCTCTGCTGTCACTGTTAGTCAGTGTGGGCAAACAAAGTCCAGAGCCAAATTGTCTCATCCCAGCAAGCTAGCTGCAGCTTCACGGTGGGGAAGTGGATAATCCCAGCCAGCCTGCCCCTTTAGTTCCTCTGAAGTTCAGGCCCGTATCTGGTATGAGGCTGGAACTGGATTCTTTCAACCTACAGTAGTCTGTGTGTCTCCTGCCAGCTTAAACTCTGCTCCCTGACCTCCTGTTGACTTGAACTTGGCACCTGCACCAAGGCACTGGAAGTCACTGGATGGAGTCTGCCCACAAATGTTCTGAGTTCCAAGCTCAGTTGGCCCCTCTCCAAGATGGCTACCAGCCGGTCACCCTGTCCTGGGTGAGGTCTAAATCCAGATATCTCACCAGCTGCTGCGGTCTGGTTTGTCCACTGCTCTGTTCCACTGGTGTGTTTCTCTGTGGAGGCCTCTGGAGTCATGGTGCATCTGCAATTTTGGCCTGCCATTCCCTCTCTGAGAGCCCGGGCTCTGGGAGAGATCGCTGCTTGGTACCTCCCTCATCTTCATTAAAGTCTCTCTCTTCACTCTCACTGTAAACTTCAATTCTTGCCTCAGCTCCTTCCTAGGTCCCAGGGACCCACTTCCCTCCTCCTTCTTCTCCGTGCGCTGCTATATTCCAGTGTAACCACACCAAATCTCAGAGAAGCTCTTCTCTGCCACTCAGCACTCTGCCATCTTCCCGGAAGTCCTCTTACAAATTTTTAATGCAGCTTTTTTTTTATTTGTTTTTGTTTTTTGCAGTACTAGGAATTGAACCCAGAACCTTTGCACTAAGCTACATCCCTAATCCTTTATTTTCATTTTATTGGGACAGGATCTCACTAAGTTGCCCAGTCTGGGCTTGAACTTACATCCTCCTGCCTCAGCCTCCCAGAGTGTTAGGATTATAGACATGTACCACCACACTCAGCTAGATTTTTATACAGTTTTTGAGATGCATATAAAGCTTCTACATTGAAATCATTTGATATATATGTATTTTCTTAAATATATCAGTATCTTTCGTCTTTTCCCCTGTAGTTTTTTGTCAGATACACTTATTTCATAGAATTTCCCACTTTCTGCATTTTTCTGGAGCCCTTTAGTGTTGTTTAATATTCTTTCCTGAGGGCCAGGGATTTACCTCAGTGGTTCTGCTGCCTGCCTCACAAGCAAGCGCAAGGACCTGAAATTGATCCCGGTACCAAAAATGTATATATATATATATATTCTTCCCTGAATTTCCTGTTAATTGTTAAGTAGCTTGAGGCTTGCTTGGATTTAGATTCTACTTTTTGATAAAAATACATCCTAGATAGTATCATGTATTTTCACATCAGAGGGCACACAATGTTTGGCTGGCTGTCCATCCGTTAACTCCTGATTAGCTTTTTACCTAATTGTTTTAGCACCATTGATGATCATTTCCTAAATCCATTAAGTTCATATACTGTAAAATTATTATATTCTATCATTCCTTCCATTATTATTGGAGAGAATTTTTTTTTTTTTTTTGGTGCTGGGGATCGAACTCAGGACCTTGCATTTTCGAGGCAGGCAGCGGAACCACTGAGCTAAATCCCTGACCCTGGATAGAATTTATTTTTAAAGAAAACCTTTTTCTCAGTAACTACTTGGTAAGCTAGTTTAGTTCAGAAGGGGAAAAAGGCAGGTCTTTTCCTTTTATTATTTTTAGAGTGAATTGCCTTTCTAGCATGCCCTTTAGATTGTTTTTCTCATCTACTGGGGATTGAATCCACAAGTGCTCTACCACTGAGCTATATCACCAGCCCCTTAAATGTTTCCTTTTTAGGTGTTGTAAACTTGCAGATTTTTAACATATTTGATGTGTTTCAGTCCTTGGCATGCTTACATTCAGTTGCCCAGGTCTTTTCTGGTGGGTTGCCCACTGTCTTTTTGACATGACCTCGGCAGTCTTGGACAACTTCCTTTGCCTTTTGGTATCACAAGATGTTTGAGGCCCATTTTGTATATTTTCTTCTGCTGAGCTAGAATCAGCTCTTCTTCCCAGGAGTTCTATTTTAGTGGCTATTTAGAGACTACAATTTTGGTGCTGAGGACAGTTAATGCTGCTGGATGGGTCACTGTTGCCAGGTCTTTTTAGTGAGGGTAACTAGAAAATGTGATTTTTTTTTTTTTCCCCTACAGGAAAATGCAAAGGTAAGTATATTCAGGGCAAAATTAAGATAAAAATTTCTACTTTTTTAATTTTACATTTGCATCCATTTTTTTTCTTAAATTGAAAAATTTGGTACCTTGTGACTTAACCTTGTCACTTACTTGTTTATGCTGCCATTTACATAATACTTTCAAAGTAACAGTAATGATATTGCTACTAACAGTATGATTACCTGAAAACAGTTCAAGCTGTCTTTGCAGTCCCTTTTCGCCTTAAGCTGTAACCCATCAAGGGGTACACAGTCACATTCCTCTGTTTTCAAGTCAACTTGAAAGAGTTCTTTCTGTATAACCAAGCCACTGACTCTGTAGGTTTATTTGTTTTATCTTGCTTTTGATTTTCCAGGGTTTTAAATTTTTTATGTTACAAAACAGGGAACATTCAGAGAAGTCTACTTCATCACTGTTCCTTCCACTCTGTTTCCTTCTTCTGGTCGGGGGAAATTAGACCCAGGGCCCTGTGCTTGCTATACTCACCTTGTCACATTTTACTCTTTAGATAGTCATTTTTATAATTTTTGGTTTATTCCTCTAGTGTTAATGTTTCAAGATAAGGAAATCTTTTAATATGTTCACATTTCCCCTTTTGTTATAGAAAAACTGCCTTCTGTATATGCTGCTTCCTGTTTTGCTTTTTCCATTCAACAGAGTATCTTGGGGTTCATTTTACAGTGGAATACGAGATGATCCTTATTCCTTTTTGCAGCTGCACAGCACTCTTTTGTGTGGATAACCACACTTGATACAAATAGTCTCTTTTTTTTACTCTGCTCAGGATGCTATGACAAAATGCCATAGACTGGTTAGCTTCAGCAACAGAAATTTATTCTCTCACAGTTGTGAAGGCAGAAAGTCAGAGATGGGTTGGGGGGGCAGTATGGTCAGGCTTTGGTGAGGACTCTTCCTGCTTGCTGTGTGTGTTCACAAGGCAGGGAGACTGGAGACAAGCTCTCAGATGTGTCTATTCTATAAGAGACTAATCCCATCATGAGGGTCCTGCCCTTCAACATATGAATTATGCGGGGACACAAAACATTTAGGCTGTAATATTCCTGCATTAGTCTTCTAGCTCTGCCATAAATTACCACAGAATGTGTGACAACAGAAATGTATTTTCTTGCAGTTCTAGAAGCTGGAAGTTTAAGATCAAAACATCACTAGTGCTGCATTCTAGTAAACCCTCTCCTGGTTTATAGATGCCCCTCTACTCTTTGTCCTCACATGGCCTTTCCTCTATGTAAGTAGAGGGGGAGCAGAAAGAGAGATTGTGCAAGCACCAAAGCAAGCAAGTGCAAGCTCTTCTCTGTTCCTCTCCCAGTCCTACCGAAGACCCCACATTTGTGACCCCACTGAGCCTTTATTACCTCCTTCTATTCCCTGTCTCCAGGTATAGTCATTGAAGGATTAGGATTTCACCATACAAATTTGGAATATGCCAGTGTCCTGGCACACAGAGAGACTGAGAGCTGGTAGAAATACACATTTCTTTAAAGTCACTGCTCAGACATGGCACGTGCGTGTCCGCTCTTGTGCCTTTGGTCAGAGCGAGTCAGATGGCCAGACTCGGCTCAGGGAGTAGGAAGGCTGTGTGTACTCTCCCAACGCAGCTACTGCTGGCCACATGGAGGAGGGCAGACATGGAGATGTAAAATCCTCTTGCCTAAATTTCTGTAGAAAAATGATGTGGTCCCTTTTTACATTGCAATCACTGAAGTTTTAATTTGCCTGGGTTTATATAAATGTTTAAACAGTGTGCATCTAGTATATGGTAAGCTCTTTGAGGGTAGGACCATGTTTTTGCTTACTGTTATGTCCCTACTGCCATCTACATTCTCTGACACATAACCAAAGAATCTATGAATAGTTTTGATTAAATAATGATAATTTTTCCCAATTTTTAAAAATATCATTCTTAGGTTTTCATGGCTTAATATATGATAATAAAACGGAATCTATGAAGACAATTAACCTCCTTCAGCGAATGAATATTTACCAAGAAGTTTTCCTCAGTATTTTATATAGAGCTCTACCCATACAGGTATGTCATGATCTGTCCCATTGAACTGGTACTGTCAGATGAAAGTCAAAAATCTCCATTTCAAACTGAAAATTTCACATAGTCTTCTGATCTTGAACTGCTTTGATAGAGAGCAGAAATACCCTAATTTTCTTTTTTCTTTTTTTTTTTTTTTTTGTGGTACCGGGGATCAAACTCGGGTCCTTGCACTTGTGCAGCAGGCGGCGAAACCACTGAGCTAAATCCCCGGCCCAGAAATACCCTAATTTTCTCCATTGTACTGACAACATTATTTCATTACTGTAAGATACTGCTTTTTATTTGTAAAAGTTGTAAGATTTTTATATATAAATGCTTCTTGTCATATCACAGTATTTGCAGTCTAGAAGCTGATAAGTATTTCATTTGTAAATATATAATGCTCATGATTTATCTTTGAGATTAAAATAATTATAAAATTAGCAAATCACAATGACCACTTCTTGTGTGATAAGGCAAATTGGACAAAGGTAGGTACAAGCTTATCTAAAGAATGAAGGCAGAACTCCCAGACCTTCCCTCCTTCCTTTCTTGCTTGTGAGAAGAAAGATTGCTAGCACACTTCTGGATGGGAAGAAGTGGTATGGTCTTACCGCTTCAACATGCTGCATTTCTACGGACATATTTTTTAAATGACGTAAGGAGAGTTAGGCCTTCTCTGACGAACATTTTTATTCTCCTTTACAGAAATATTTAGAACCAGTTTATTTTTATATTTATACCTTATTTGGGCTCCAAGCAGTCTATGTCACAGCTCTTTATATAACCAGCTGGCTCCTTAGTGGTACCTGGCTATCGGGACTGTTAGCAGCTTTCTGGTATGTCACAAATAGGTGAGTTGGAATCAGTATGTTTCTTTTCCTTTCCACAATGTAAGTAAAATAAAGTTATCTTATTTTCAGTTCAGAGACATTTCTTCTCCTGTTTGGTCAACAGCATTTTGTCTTTGGTTTAGCTAGTGTTTGACTAAATATTTCTTATTTAATAAGGTAGAGAGTCCTGCTTTACAGCTGAGGAACAGAATATTGAGTTGCAGATCAAAAGAAACATCTAGTAGTAGTAATCCCAGTTCTCTTACATGTTTGCTGTATAATCAGTATTTTTCCAGTCACATTTCTCACCTCTTAAAGAGTTGTAATATCTTCACCATTGATCTTAATAGGTTTGAATACTGTTCTCCATTAGCAAAGCATAAAGCACTGTACAAATGCAAAGAAATTTCATATTATTTAATACCTATTAATTTATAAACATTAGAGCCTTATGAAATAGTTTTTTTGAATAGTATTTTAAGATATGCTATTTTGAAATAGTATTTTTTTTAAAATGTATTCAAGATATATTTAATTATTGCCTGACATACAGTGGCAACACCAATATTTAGTAGGGGTCCTAAAACTTAAACATGAATTCTCATACAGATTTTATTTTCTAATTCTAAACAAATTACTTTTTATTATGACCCTTTGTGGTAAGTACTTTACGAAGTGCTTTATAACAACTCTATAAGGTAGGCATGATTATTAGCCCCATTTTAGAGAAAAGGAAATTGAGGTTTAAAAGGTTATGTCATATGTACACGAACACACACATTTATTGAATGCCTGGTATGTTCAGGCACTGTTCTTGGTACTGAGTGTACAAAGATGAAAACTTACCTATACTTGTCCTCTGAGAGTTCAGATTTTGGAGAGGAAGAATTATTATTATTAAATTATCACCAGTGGCAAATTTAGGACTCAGCTATAAAACACTGAAGAACTACAGAGGAGAAGAATGCACAACATTGCCTATTGACATTTATGAAGTTAGAGAAAAAAGTAAGGAGCAGTTTGGCCTGATACCTTTATGGGTTTACCTGTCAAGCTAACATGGGATTGAACCCCAGTTCTACCACTAAGCTAAATAATATACCCATGGACTGATCCTTTAAATTGTCTCAATGCCAATCTTACGTTATGGGGATGATGATGATGATGATGGTTAATGATAAGGATGATTATTAAGAGCTAATGACTAGAATCTTAAGTATACTTGTATGTAATGTAATTATCTTTCACTTTAGAAAATCTTTGAGGCAGTTATTGTGAAAATGATCATTTTGGCCATTTGTGTTTTCTTTGTGCAGAATAGATACCACAAGAGTTGAATTTACCATCCCACTGAGGGAGAACTGGGCACTACCATTCTTTGCAATCCAGATAGCAGCAATTACATATTTCCTGAGACCAAACTTACAGTCTCTTTCTGAAGTAAGTTTCTATAAAACTTCATATAAATTCCTCAATTTCATATAAGAAGCTTTGAAAAATATGTTGTATGTAATATCCCAATCCACGTGAATAGTTCGTATTCCTTGACCAGGTTTTTAACTGGAGTTTTCTTTCTCTGAGGTTTTTCCTACTTTGCAAAGAAAATGTTTTCATTTTTTATGTTAAAAATGTACTCTACATAATCTACCCTTAAATAGTTGCAGCAAGCCCACACACAATTTCTGTGAAACTGTCAGAATTTTTAAGCCATTGCTCTTGAGATGTGATTTGGTGCATTATCGCCTCCATAATAGTGTGGAATACACATACCGTATGTGAATATTTATATGCAGAGTGTCACTTTAAGATATTTAAAGCTTAAATAACAAATGCAAGGGTTTTTGGAGCAACAGTTTATGGTTTTTCTATTTGGTTTATAGAGATATTGGCTGCTCTTGAGAAAACTTGTCTGCAAGATTTTTTATTACTAGAGACATGTAAATTATACAAAGGTTTTCTTTTTACAGAGGCTGACACTTCTTGCCATTTTCATATCAACTTTTCTCTTTAGTCTGACATGGCAATTTAATCAATTTATGATGCTGATGCAAGCTTTCGTGCTATTTATACTGGACTCCTTGGACATGCTGCCAGCTATGAAGGTAAGCTTTGCTTTTCTTTCTCATTGAGATTTGCATTGTTTAGTGTTTCATATCCTGGGATGAGATGAAAATATGCAAGTACTTAATGACAAAGCTGAAGCTCCTTTCTAGATCTAATGTAAACATGCCATGGTCAATTGAAGCTGAGGAATGTATTCAGCACCATTTAACAACCTTAGCTTTTATTCTGCTTACTTTATGTTAAAAAATGGATCTATTTGGGGCATAAATGCCTGAATCAATTGTCATTTATAGACATGACTTAAATTTTAAAATATAAGGTAGCTCTGTTAAAATTTCTTATTTTGGGGCCGGGGATTTAGCTCAGTGATGCCGTGGGTGCCTCACAAGTACAAGGCCCTGAGTTCAATTCTCTGTAGCAGGAAAAGAAAAAAATTCAAAATAAAATTTTTTATTTTGTATTGCCTTTTTTCCCAAAGAACTCAATGGGTATTAACAACTTTCCTGTAGTATTCTATAATAAATTTTCATAATAACATTTGACCAGTATGGGAGGAGAATCCATTGACTGGCCAGATGTCACATGTGAAATAAGGAAAGCCATGTCTGTCTCCCAACATGTGCTGCTGTCATTTAATTCCTTGGTGGTTTTGTTTTTCATATGCAGAAATGTTTTTATGTGTTTTATACATTTTTTAAAAATTGCTATAGCTAGTAACTTTAGTATTTCCAAGTAAAATAAAATAAAATATCTCTAAATCTAAGGCAGCAAAGCAGCCCCACATAGAAGAGTTCACTCAATTACTCCATATCAAAAGAAATAAATAATCTTTGGGAACTGACTGAGTCTAAATTAAGAAACTTTCAAGTCAACTAACAAGTAAATATTGTTGCTATAGTAGGATGGATGTCTCTGGGAATGCCAGCGTGCGTAAGCCATTGCCCCATCCACAGGGAGTACACCCTGTAGCTTGGAAAATAAAGCAGATACAACCTAGGGAAAGGATAGACGTCAATTGGTGGTAATAGTGAGTGTTAGAAGTTGAGGATAAGAAAAGTATTTGGTGGTCAGGAAAGGTTTCACACAAGTAAGAGGCTAGAGCTGAACCACAAATGAGGGGAGAATTTGGTTGGAGTGTGTGGGGCAGGAGAGGAAGGAAAGCAAGTGGGTAAGGCCAAGTTTATATATATTTGTATATTCTCTCTCCAAAAGTGGGGGGGGGGGCGGCAGTGGCTACTCACTGCAGGTAAATTATATAAGTTCCTATAATCTTTCTGTAGTTAGTTCCACAATAGGTATCAAAAGGCTGCAAATGTGTTTGTCCTCTAGAAATTTGTCCTAAGTAAATAACCATTCATATTTATTTTAATTGTATTGTAAATCCAAAGAAACTGAGACTGACTTAAGTCAGTAGCAGCAAGGGTTAGTGAAATGAATTAGTGTGTCTGGATAATGGAGTATTATACGGTCATTACCCCATAAAACATCATAGAGAAAGTGAGGAAATTTCATGGAAAAATAAACATTAAAATATTAACAGCCAGCTCCATGGTAGATGCTCTGTTGGGGATTTTTGTTATTGTTGTTGTTGTTCTTTAGATCTTCTTAATTTTTTCTGTAATGACTGTGTATGTCTTTTAAAATTAGGAAACAGAATATAAAGTACTGTTTGACCACACACACATAATTTTAAAATGATACAGCTAATTTATTTTATATTAAGTTCTAAACTTTGTACAACTTTTATACTTCTCTAACTAGTATCCTGAGGAAATGTATTCATTCATTCATTCAGTCCTCTCTAATATTTTTTGAGTGGCCCTATGCTAAGTGGCCATTCTTTTAGGAATTGGAGAAACATCAGTAAATGAAACTAGTCAAATATAATGATCTGAGTACTTTTTAAAGGGATATTCATAGTAACATGTTTTTGTGAACATTTAAATTTTTAAAAATTTATTACAGTAAAAGACACATTACCATTACTACCACTCAGAATACTCCCACTTGATCCAAACATAGTTATCCCATCATTCTTGCCACTTTCTGATGCAGTTCTAGAAGTCCTTTTTCATGAGTATAATATTAATTAATAACACACAGTAGAAACACCAGTGACTCAGTGGCAGAAAAGTTGCAGTATATGGTGAAATATTATATAGTCGTTTAAAATGTAAGTTTTCACAGACTAGTTATTGATTTAAGAAACTTCTATAATATGAAGCATATAAAATGCTGTATATTTAAACTATTATAGGCCTGCTATGAAATCAGTATTATTTCTGTAGATAATGATGTTGGGTTTTGATTCTTGAACTCTTCTTTATTGATTGCTGTTTTTTATTTTTCTGAATTTCATAAATCTCTTACAATAAGATACATTACCATATCTTTATAATTCTAAAAACTACCAGCATCCATTGCTCCAAGTTACCATTAATACTAAACAAAAGCACTGGGCCTTTCATACTTGATTGTAGGTTTGGTTTTTTTGGAGTTAAAAAAAACACCACCATGGGAGAAATCAGGTTGGCTGCTGAAGAAAAACTAGTATTTTTCATGTGCCAGAAGGAGTTTAGAATTGTCTAACTTGAGAGAAGAGGAAAACTGACCAAAAAATTTTCATCTTTATTCAAGCCTGCCTTTCTTCCCCTTGTAGGACATTTTTGTGTTCAAATTGGATGCATTTTGCTTTTATTGTCAACAGGGTTTTATTACACCAATAATGATCCTTATTGAGTGCTTATATGTATTGGGTTTGTTAATACATGTTTGCCGTACATAATGATTACACTCATTGTGGGGAACCGGTACATGTACATAACACATCTCAATTCTTTTGTTTATTTCGCCTTCCCTTCCATGCCACCTCCTCTTCTTTGCTAGCATCAGATTCATTTATTTCTAAATCTTTATAAAGTTAATTATCATACATACAGATTAACAGCCAGACTAACAGGCCAAAAAACATGTAAAACACATAAAACAGTTATACTAAATCAAGATACACTTTATATATACATATACATATATATATATATATATATATATATAGTTTCTCATATAAGAAAAGCCATGTGATCTTTTAAGCTTGTGTGTCTGATTTACTTCACACTTCACTTAACATTATGGTCTCAAAGTGCATCCATTTTCCTACAAATGACTCAAATTTATCTTTCTTTATGGCAGAATAGTACTCCATTGTGTATAAAGACCACATTGTCTTTATCCATTCATCTGTTGGTGGACGTATAGGCTGCTTCTAAGATTTAGTTATTATGAATTGTGCTGCTATAAGTATGGGTGTGCGTACATCACTGTGAGTACTAGCATTTTAACACACCTTCAGTCCCTTTATCAGACCCTAACCATTTCTGGCACATTAAGGTCACCAGAATCAGGACTACATTACAGGTGCTGTTGATTCCAGAGCTCAAGTTCTTGGCCACTGTACAGTGCCACCTGCTGTGAACCAAACAAGTAAGAGTAGAAAACCTTGCTGCAGGGGGAATTTTCAGTCTGTCCTGGAATTAGGGACACACAGAGACAGACAAAAAACAGTGTATGATACAGCCCTAAAGTGTATGGTCAAAAAAATTAGGAAATAATAGAATGTGATATTTATTGTTGGCTGCAGACAGTAAATGCAATGAGTAAGGTTAAGTTTCCTGTTTTCAACTGTGTTACTTAAAGCTGGGTGTGTTTTCTGCATTGCTTCACCCTCTAATCTTTGGCTGTTGCAGGCAACATGGCTTTATAGTATACAGATAACGGGCTTGCTCCTGGTCTGCATTCTTCAGTTTTTCAATTCCATGATTCTTGGATCATTGCTTATCAGCTTCAACCTTTCAGTATTAATTGCAAGAAAACTTCAGGTAGGACTGTGTGTGTGTGTGTGTGTGTGTGTGTGTGTGTGGTGTGTGTGTGTGTCTCTGTGTCGTGTTACTGGGGTTAAACCTAGGGCCTTTACACTAAGTTCCATCCCCGGTCCTTTTTCTTTTCTTTCTTTTTTTTTTGAGACAGGGCCTCTTGCTAAGTCACTCTGTTGCCTGAGCTGGGCTCAAACTTGCAATCCTCCTGCCTCTTTTCTTTCCTTAGTCAAAGTAGACATTTAAAAAAAATTGTGGTTCATTAGACCAGACTCTAATATAGTATCCAAAGGAAAATGTATGACCCAATTAAGTGGCATTATTTGCTTTTTTCTCGTTAAGTGCATGTTGTGTTTGTTTCCACCTTTCTGATGCCCTGTGCCATGCCTTCATTTTGGCAAGTATTGTTTACAAAACTGAAACTTTAGTTCAACTCAGAGATTAGCCAGAGATGTTTAGTTGAGTCTCATTGATTTAATGCTGAAATAAAAGAGAAAAGTTTATAAACTTTGTGTGATGTGAACTTAAGAGTGAGAAGAACCTAGGGGCCGGGGATTTAGCTCAGTGGTTCCACTGCCTGCCTCACAGGTGCAAGGTCCGGAGGTCGATCCCCAGTACCAAAAACAAAAAGAGTGAGGAGAACCTGCTTCTTGAACTCCATAGTAGTTCAAGGTGGTCGACTCCTTGTGGTTAATTTTAGCAATTCTGCTCTTTCTCTTGTCCTTCCACACCCTTTTGTTGCTTTTTAAATTAATTCTGTTTTGAGAATTTTAAGAATCTAAATAAGTACCTTTTAGGAATGAGATATTTTCTAAGGTATTATGAATCATGTTTGAAAGCATCAATCTGGGGCTCGGATATAGCTCAGTGGAAGAGCCCTGGCTTGGCATGCACAAGGCCCCAGGTTCCATCCCCAGCACCAGTACAAAAAAGAAAGAAAACATTGACGTGATCTTTTGGCTTTATTATATAATTAAATTTCTTTAACTTGCAAAAGATTTGAGAGTCACTTGTTTTTCTTTAGAATTATAACAAGTCCTGTTTCCTTTCTCATAAGCTATAAACATTTCTATACCAAAAAGCCATTTTGTCTTCACCTTTGGAAAGTGTAGATAATAAGTTTTCTTATTAGTCTTTTGAGTGAGAATCGCTGTGGGCAAACTGTAAGGAAGATTCTTTTAACAAGTTTTTAGTTTATTATTAAGAGCAGTAGTCCTTTTAACCTTAATTATAAATAAACATCACTCATACTTGAACTCTAGGTATTATTATATTTGACAATACTAGGATTACATGAAAACTATTATATGTCAAAGAGCACAATTTACTTTTTTATACTGATAGGCCTTTTATTTATTTGGGTTATGGCTATTTCTGTGCCATATGAATTAATGGATAAATGATGTGATGATTTATTCAGTCAGCATATCCCAAGTACTTCCCAAATGGCAGAGCCCAGTATTCTAGTTATGAAGATCTCAAAAAAAATAAGAAAGAAAAAGAATAAAGCACATTTATGTATCGTATGAAGCTCATCAGTAAGGAATTCATTTAGTAGTAGAAAATTAAAAATAGTAAGAGTGTAACTTCAAGAAGTATAGGTTATGTTTTCCACATATATTTTTCCTATATGTTTCATGAGCCAATGTTTGAAATCCTTAATTCTTAAGTGTTTAGGAAGTTATATAAAAATTTAAGAATTAAAACAACTCTTTTAATTTCTAGAAAAACCTGAAATCTGGAAACCTCCTTAACAGGATCAGGAAACTTTTGTTACATTTGTTTGTAGTTTTCTGTTTGACACTTTTTCTCAACAATATTATTAAGGTAAGTTAATAAATGACATTTAATGTATTTTTTTAAATGTACTGATGGAGACAATTTTAAAAATTTCTGTTTCAAGTAAGTAAATTCTTGCTTGACAAAGCATATCAGCACACTGAATGTTTTACTTTGAACAGGCCCAGTTTTAACTTTGTCCTGAGAACAGGATGGTTTTGTTGGGTTTAACTATTCATCTATATTTGTTCTTCTTTACCATGTTCTATCTTCAACTCGCGAAGTTAATAAACTTTTTTAACACTCAACTTTAAAAACATCAAATAAGTATTTCTTTAAACTTAGTTTTCTACACTATGGTTCTTACTAGGTTCAGTTAATAAACAAATTTCTCTTAGAAATTCTAATTTCTCTTGGAAAGATGAGCTCATTGTTGCTAGATGTTCCTTAACATTTAACTGACTCAAAATTAATCACCCTATAAAACAGAGTAACTCACTTATTATAGGCCTATACTTGTTATATGTCCAGGAGCTTTGCTGAGATTTCTTTTCAAAGTGCCCTAGAGAATGCTTAATTTTTACAGTATCTTTTCTAGCTTTCTTTTTAAGTGAAGACTTTATTTGAGGACCTTGGTGCTGCATTTCCTCTTACGCAACAACAAAGCTACAGTGATCTCATCAGATGATTTTGCCTCTCCTAGAATGCTGCTCTCAGCATAGAAGGCATCTGCAAAACAGTTCCTTCTCTTTCCTAAGAGTGACAGTTCTCTTGACTGTCAAAGGAAAAGGTTCTTCATTCAGCCAGCCACAAAAAATACCTCACTGCAGGTCCTTGTCACTACAGCCTTAAACTTACACAGTTCAGTGCAGTCAGCCCTCCATATCCATGAATTCCCATCTACAGGTTCCTTATTCCAGTATTCAACCAACCACAGATCAAAAATATTCTGGAAAAAATTGTGTCTGTACTGACTATGTACAGACTTGTTTTCTTGTCACTGTTCCCCAAGCAATGTGACTCTGCAGGTGGAAAGTTTTTTTGTTTTTTGGTACTGGGGATCGGACTCGGGTCCTTGCAGCAGACGGTGGAACCACTGAGCTAAATCCCCAGCCCCCAAGCAATGTAGCCTAATAACTCAGGTCCTTGCACTTGAGGGGCAGGCAGCGGAACCACTGAGCTAAATCCCTGGCCCAATACTATACAATTTTATGTAAAGGACTTGAGCAGCCTAGGATTTCTCTCTCTCTCTCTCTGTCTCTCTCTCTCTCTCTCTCTCTCTCTCTCTCATTTTAGACTTTCTGGAAGATTGGCTGAAAAGTATGCAGTTCACCCCTGGTCTCTTTAGGTGTTCAGTGGTCTGTTTTTAGGTTAAGTGCATACCTGAACCTCTGCTTTTTGACACCCCAAAGAGTAACATCTCTTGGTTTGCAGCCTGAAAGGAGAGGAATTAGAAAAAATAGTCAGTGAAACTCCTTGCTATTTTTATTGTATCCATGGGAAAATTTCTCATGAGTCCTATTTCTAGGGCTGTTAGGATCTCTTCTGAGCAACGAGTTAGTTTTAATCTTACAACCTGTAACATAAATGTTTCATCTTTCTCTTTCCATTTACTGCTGTAATGCATAAGACTAGATTTGTGGTTCATCTCTAATGAATATATTTTGTGTAGTAACCTCAATTCTGGCTTCATTTTTTTTACTGTCATTTTTCTTTTGATACTGCTTCTTCACCATTTATGTTATCTAGATTTTGTAAGTTACAAATTAAAACTAAAGTTACATGAATTAAAATTACAGTCGCTAATGATGAAAACTGCCATTTGTTCACCCTTGAGGGCTGCTGTTGTCTTGTAATGTCTTTGAGTGAATGAGTCTTATGTCAGCTGTATCTTCAGATCCAAATTCCTAAAGCCAAGTGGGCTGTGTCTCTATTTGAAGTTTCAGATCATCCTATTGTTTGTTGTTATTGTTGTTGTTGTTGTTGTTGTCAACGTCATCATTGTCATTGTGATGATGATGGTAGTGGTACTGGGCATTGAACCAGACCTTTGCACAGAGCTGCATCCTCAGCCCCTCCTCCCTTTTTTTGAGTCGGGGTCTTGCTAAGTCACTAAGTTGCTTAAGCAGGGTTCAAACATACAATCCTGCCTCAGCCTCACAGAGTCCTGGGATTACAGATGTATACCACAACACCCGACTCATACTGTTTGTTTTTTGATATAAAAATTCTAGTCACTGTGCCTTCTCCCTCTTCCTGAAACCAAAAACAGCCATCTTTTATCTATTTTCTGTGTTGAACGTATGCATCAGATGTTTGAATAAAGGATTATCCTTATGAAAGTGAGGTGTAAGGAGAGGAGGGAGTTTGAAAGTCTCTGCTTTAGCAGTTCTGGGAAATATTGTGAACATTTACTAATTTTATACACATACCTCCTATTAAATTGGACACTGGATATACATATTCATTGGGAAATTATCAGGAATCCATACCTAAGGCACTAATAACAATTTTTGTTTTTTCTCTCCCTGATAGAAAATTCTTAATCTGAAGTCAGATGAACACATATTTAACTTTCTAAAGGCAAAATTTGGATTTGGAGCAACAAGGTATGACTGAATTAAAATCTGCATTTGCTGTTATATACTAAAGCAACAAGGACTTTAAAGCTTAAATTACCATTATCCCCTCCATTATTAATTGCAGACTTATTTTAAGGAAAAATATAGTGTTGGTTCCTTGCCTTGTATTTAATTTAATACTTTGCTTTCCATTTGTTCCCCAGGGATTTCGATGCAAATCTGTATCTGTGTGAAGAAGCTTTTGGCCTCCTGCCTTTTAATACATTTGCAAGGCTTTCAGATACTCTGCTCTTTTATGCTTACATATTTGTTCTGTCCATCACAGTGATTGCAGCATTGGTTGTTGTATTTCATAATCTCAGGTATGGAGTGTTGCAGCATGTTTTTGTGTTGGGGGGGGGGTTGGTACAGCATGTTTAATGCTCTGCTTTCATGAAATTGTTCTGGGTGTTGTAGAAAAATTACTAAGTTGAAAATCAAAATATCACACTCAGAACAGAGTGGTGCTGTGCATCTTAAAGGGGAAACATACATAGGTTAGAAGTGAAGTCTACTCTCTGTAGTGAGATCCCACGGAGTGGTGGCCACAGTTCAAACTGCTCTGGGCTTAAGTCTCGTCTTGCACACTGGGAATGATATGATCTTTGAGCCAGTTATGTAACTTCTCAGTATTTCTGTTTCCTTACCTGTAGAATGAAAATATGATGAGTACTTTCTCTACATGGTTTTGTGAGGAATAAGTAAACTAAAACAACATAAAATACTTAAAAATAGCATCTCATTCCTAGAATATTCTGTAGGTGTTTACATTACCTAGTATATTATTATGGACTCATGGTTCTCTAGCTTGTCTCCATTATTAGTTTTTGACATCGTTCTACTTTTTTCTACCTTCGTTTTCCAGATAATTATTATATTTCTTGTGAAATATAAAGAGTTAATAATTATTCATTTGCGTTCTTGCATCTTGTTTCAGAGCTCATGAAGTTGGAATGGGTCATAATTATTAGTATCAACTAAAAATCTTAAGTAATCATTGCTAATTTTTTTAAAGCTTGCATACCTACCAGTCTGTTGAAGAAAACCAGGGAATGTAAAGGCTTTTGAAAAACCTGTAAAATATCTATTAAGCTTGTGGTGGGTTTTGCATTTGATATCCCTGTTAAATTGAAAGAAAATCAAGTATAAGAAATTAAAGCTACTGTCATTTGTGAAAACTTAAACTCCCAAGAAAGCGCTTTTGCTACATAGTGACCTGGCTAGTTAGCATGGTGGTGAACTGTGATTCACAGCCACGAGAGAGCTATTGTGAAAATGAGTCCAGATCAGTTGAGGTATTTTATGAGAATTAAGAATGAAGCCACATTGAACCATCAAAATACTTCATTAACTGTAAACTATTTTAGTATCTTTCAGAAGTGTTCTTTTTATGCCTATGCAAGATAAAATTTAGCTGTGTGAAAATTATCTACATGTACAATGTAATTACCTAGACAGTGTAATTTAAAATTATTCCAGACGCACCAAGTGTCAATGACCTCTAGACTGTACTCAAAGCAGGAAGTTCAGTTGGCCTGCAGTATCTTTGTGAAAATGTCAGCTGTGCTCAGTGTGGGTCTCTGAGCCGTCTCTGGAAGCTGATTTGGTGTATGATTAGAGATAAAGATTTTAGAGCATCCGCCAAGTGGGGAATTTAGATCTTTCTTAGAGAAAAAGCACTACATTAAAGTAATTAAAGGATGATAGTATCTTAATTCAAATTAACTTTCATGTTATTTGAAGGATGTCTGATTTAATACCAAGTATGTAAAGTATCTCTACCTTTTTAGTACTAGGAAGGTTGATACTGCAGTGGTAATTCTTAGTTTATGAACTTAATTTGTTCTAGATTTTGGGAAAGATGGCTGCAGTGGTGTTTGTCACCCAAAGCAGAATTTGCAAACAAAAACAAAATTTTACCAGATGCTTCTGTTTGTGAACCAAATTATTTGCAAACGAAAGCATTCGTGAACCAAGGTACCACTGTACTATGTTTAAACAACACATCTGTATTAGTGTGAAGGATACAACTGAAAGGGGTGCAGTGTTCTGTTTTAATTTTATTTATAAAATTTTTTATTTATAAAATTTTATTTATTTATTTTTTGTGGTACTGGGGATTGAACTCAAGACCTTGTGCTTGCGAGGCAGGTGCGGTGACATTGAGGTAAATCCCTGGCCCCAGTGTCCTTTTTTTAAAGGATTGGTAAGAGCCTGCCAGCTTGCCTGGGGTAGGAGAAAGACATTGTAAAATTCCCTTAGGTATTGAGGGAAGATAAGAGCAAATGTTTTTGCCATACGTAGTGGCACACACTTGTAATCACAGGATTCTAGGAGGCTAAGCCAGGAGGATCACAAGTTTGAGCCCACCCTGGGCAACTTAGTAACTAAACAAGACCCTATCTCAGAATTTAAAAAATTAAATTAAATTAAAAACTTGAGGTGTATCTTAATGGAAGACCCTGTATTTAACCCCAGTTTCAATGGAAAAAATACATTGTTCTTGTTTGAAAGAATCTCATGGTATCAATATAGAAGCCAATGTTTGTGTTCTGATATTTAACCTCTAAGTTAAAATTACTTCAATGGTGAAAGCTCCCTTAGAGTAAGATTTTAATAATCCTATGAATCTGTGATGGTGAAAAATGATTTCTTAGAAATAAAAGTCCTCCAGTTATATAGAGAAGCATCATACATACCCAGTTCTGTTGCATTTGTATAAAGGGTCAGTAGGGCCTTTATGAAAGTATTGTTTTTGTCTTAAACTTTTCTCCCTGACCACAAATTGTACAACATTGGAATTCACACATCAGTCTTAACCTCACTACAGTGGAGACAACAGACAATATGTACTTCCCAGTATGGTGGAATATAGAATAAATCATTTCCCCATGAAGTGTTCTTGCCCCCCCAATAATAATAATAAACTCTAATAAACCTCTAGATTTGATTACAAATTTACAAGAAACATGAGAATGGAGAAATAATATAAACATCACCATAAGGAGGCAATCAGCGAAATCCAGAAAGTGAAAAGAGTTATAGTACAAATAGTACATTTTCCTCACCAAATAAATAAATGGCTTTTAAGAGGGGGTGGGGGTAATTTTTATGCATCCAAAGATGTTTGAAAAGATGTATCCAAAAAATGCAATGTGCAAGCTTTAGATTCTACTTCAAAGAAACTGCCTGGAAAAAAAATACCAATTACTAGAAACAGGGAAAATAGAACACATACTGTTAGATGATGTTGAGGAATTGCTGTTAACTTTTTTTAGGTGTAATAATCTTAATGTAGCTATATTTGCTAGAAGTCGTATATTGGACATATATAATGAGGTCTTAGATTAAAATGTGTTCATTGTTTCATAAAGGAATTCCAAGTTTATTGATACATTTCTATTTTGGCTTATTAAAAAACTTTGCAAAATATTCATAAAACAAATAACTCATAAAACATCTTTAAAGATCTCAAGTTTCAATTATTTCAAAAGAAATTTTTTGCTGTTCTCTTTTAAATAATTGAATCATTTTAAATTTTTGCTAAGTTCACATCTGAGATTTTAGTTATTATAATTGTTTCTGCATTCATGTTGTGATGGTTTTAGCCTCAACCTCAGAATTGATCACTAATTCATTTCTTATTATTAATTTAATTATTATTAAATATTTTATTATTATTAAATATTATTTCTAAGGGAAATAATATTTAACTAAATACAAATTATTTATCCAGCTCTTTATATTTATTCAGTATATTTGCCCTTTATTCAGTGATTCTACAACTGAACAGTCCATGGGTAAAATGGGAAATTGCACAGTTGACCTGAAACCAGGAACTGCTTACAACTTAATGCACTCCATTCTGTTTGGATTCTTGGCACTGAGTACAATGAGGTACTTTTGTCTTCTCTGATTTATTTCTTTTTTGACCACTGGTTATTTGATATTTAGCAGTAAAATTTGGAGACTGACAATCATCTTCATTAATGCTTGTGATTCCCATAAAAATGTCCTTAAATATTGTCTCCCACTACAAATTATTATTCATAATCAGTTTTTTTCCCAATTACAACCATTCTTCTATATTTTACTTATGTGATAGTTCCCAAAAGGCAATAGAATTAATGACTAACCCTTTAGCAGATGATTTCCGAATAGTTCAAAGTAACATTTTACTGTCACACACTGTAAAGCTCTTTCCCAGCTGTTTCAGACTCAAAGCATGTACACAACTAGGAATTGCTGTCTTCCACCCCTTTCTGTCTTTGCAGAATGAAGTACCTCTGGATATCACACATGTGTGTGTTTGCATCATTTGGTCTGTGCAGTCGTGAAGTATGGGAGTTACTTCTAAAGTTGCTCCATCTTTATAACCCAAAGAGGGTCAGTGCTGTCCCTTTTTCCATTTAGTTGTTAATGGTTTTTAGTATTTCATTTATACCAGATCTCTTTTCTTCAGTAGTTACTCATGAATCAGATAAAATGGATTCTAAAATTGGAAACTAGAAATAGGTAATTGATAAACTAAGTTTTCATAAGGAATTAATTTTTTTAAATGTTACTGTTAATTTTAGTTTTGCTTTTTTTAAATTCATATTTTCCAAGGACTCTTAAGTTAGATATGTTCATTGTACAGAATTTAGAAATACAAAACACACACATACACATGTATAAAGCAGAATTAAAATTTACCAGTGATCCCTCTACCTCTCATTATAAATGTTACTACAGGGTATTCACCCAAGAATACTTATTAACAAATGCATAATAATATGCAATAGCCTACAAATACAATTCTGTATTCACTAGCTGGCAATACGATGGAAGCTAGAAATACCACATAAATGATTAGAACCCCAACATTGACTCGGTTGTTCTGCTATTGGAGAACGCATGCTCCATTGAATTATATTTTTGTTGTTTTTTATAAAATGCATATATTTATAAAGCAAAACGATAAGGCAAAAATGTTCAAAATACTTGTAATCTAAATAGTATCTTTCTTCTATAGATATGTGTAATGCGATATTCGGTACCAATATTAATACTGCTGTATCTGTGCTATAAGGTAAGTCTAATTTTCCTCGATTTTGTCATTAATCTGTTTAGCAGAATAGTTGCTTTGACTCAATGTATTTTGTGTGTTTTTTGGCAAATCAAGATGGGTTGGTGGAGTTTATAAATATCTCCTTAGCATTTTACTGCAGTTGGTATTGTTAGGAAAATGTTTCTCAAATAGTGTTTAACAAAAGCATGATAGCAAAAACCCACTGGCATTTATTCATTGTAATTAACTTTGTTACTATTCAGCAAATTCCAAAAATGTTTTCAGACCTATTTTTCGAGCAAATAAAGTAGAAAAATTATTTTCTCCTGTTACCTGATCTATATAGAGTAAGTTTAAAGATGTATCTCATTTTAATCTACGTATCGTATTAGGTGCTTTTCTTTATAAGAAAACTAAACATATCTAAATAAATACAGGTCTAAGATTATTAGAGTTTTTTTTAATCCTTTTTTCACTTTTAGTAGGAAGTAATGAAGTTTTTGATGTTCTTAGTTGACTGATTTCTGAAATTGACTATGCCTCAGTTCTGAGAATGCCGGAGATGGTGACCATTGATCAGGTTGACTACTTTTTGGTTCTTTTGTCACATCCTTGAGATTTACATGCCTTGCAGTATGACTTAGGCACCTGGCACAGATTCCTTTATCCAGTTGAATTCTTGCCTTCTCTTTAAAATCCTAATACATATTTACAAAGTTTAGGTGCTTTTTCAAATTTTTTTAAATACTTGAACAATGGATTTCAAAATCTGCTGGGCAGAGCCTCTCATTTGGGAGGGTGGTTGGAAATAGAGTTGAGGGCCTCATCTGGAGAGGACCTGCTATAACAGGCTCAGCTTGTGGTTTTAATGCTTCCATTTTCATGTAAACCAAAGATCTTAGGGCTTAAAAAGTTAATAATCACTATATTGCAAATATTTCAGAAAACTATATTCTATCTTGTTCCTAAGTACCAGAACCTCCTCAGTGCTAGAAAACACAGAAGTAGATTTCTGCCTTCTGGTGTCTGAGAATTTTGCTTTTATATAAATAAGTAAAACTTTAAAACATCTGGAAAGCAGTGGTTAAATATTAAACAGGATATGTTTAATGAAGAATAAGATAACTTTCCCATTATACATTGGTTTTGAGGCTAAAACCCCCTCCTAGAAAAGATGTAGCTTTGTCTCCCTACTAAAGATCTATGTAAACTATGATAGTCTTTCCCATCATTTGTATGTATGTAGGCTGAGTTGTTTTATGTCTCGGGAACTTATTGAAGTTTTATGGATTTTAAAAAAAAATTTTAAAAGCTATTTGAAGATGTAGGTCTCGTGTTCTTGATAAAATCGAGGAAGGATGTTATAGAGGAAATAAACCATGCTGTACAACCGTGGCTCTTAAAGCATAGTCCTCAGACAAGCAGCATCAGGCCCTTGGGGAAATACAGGCCTTGGGTCAAAGTTTAGCTGAGCCAGAACCTGGAATCACAGTCCAGAAGTTCTTGTTTTAGCCATGAGGCTGCTGCTGCTGTACTGTCAAGTTGAAGTTCCTACTGTAGTGTCATCGGGATTCCTAACAGTGCAGGTTTCATTTTCTGGCAGGATGACTCTTTCGTGGGGGCTGTTCTGTACTTTCCACCCGCTTGATGGCAGTAGAACCTCCAGTGTGACAGCCAATGAAGTCTCCAGAGGTTGTCAAACTTCCCCTGAAGTCAGGGTGGAGGTGGAGAAATCTCTCTTCCCCTCCCCTCGAGAGCCACTTTTGTAGAGGAACAAGTGAAAGCGAGAGTGCTGGGAAAGCCATCATTCCCAGGAAATCCTTGTAATTTTCCCTAAAGAGAGCTGGTGTCTTAAAGAATCCTCCAAGCCAGGCATGGCGGTGCACGCCTGTTTTCCCAGAATTGTGGGAGGCTGAGGAAGGAGGATTGCAAATTCAAGCCCAGTCTGGGCAACTTAGCCGCTTAGCAAGAGCCTATGTCAAAAATTAAAAAATTAAAATGAAGGGCTGAGGATACATACAAGTCAGTACACAGACCCTGTGATCAATCCCCAGTATGAGGGAGAGGGGGAGAATGGAGACTATTGTCTCGGTTGTTCTTGTCAGTTTGTACTGTATAAAATAATTTAGCTATTTCATCTTCTCAGATTTGTTGAATATCAAATCACAGAGATCCAGAATATAAAGATGTTTTATATATATTCAAAGTTACCCTGAAACTGAATCTATTTTTCCTGTATCCCAACTATTAGATTTTATATCTGTGATGTGAATTCATATATTTCAAAGCCTGATTTGAGTTTTACCTAGCAACTTTAATCAGGGTTTCAAAATTTTTTGATAATACCAAATTTTGCTTTCTCTGTCTTTAGGATTATCTTATTAAATGGAAAAGCCCATACTAGTCTCCACTTTGAAATCAAGCAAAATTGACTGTCATCTTGATTAACTTGAGTTGATCCAATCCCGTATAAATTATTGCTAATTATTTAAAACCAGCCTTTAGTTTGTTCAGCACTTTTATATTATTTAAGAAATTTTCCACAAGGCTCTTAGTAGATTTTAACATTCTTAGCATTAATAATAGCAACTTTAAAACTATATATAATGCCATTGGATTAACATATATATAATATTAAAAGAATTAGAACATCTCATTAAAATGTTTGTATTTTATTATCAAACTAATAGGGAAATGTTTAATTATAATATTACAAAGGAATCATTTAATCAGTAATTTTTACAACATCTCTTCTGAGAACTAGAACCCAAAGTGCTGGCTCCTGCTTGTCCATGCTGCACAGTTTTCCTGATTCCCTGTCCCAGGAGACAAGATGGGAATGAGCAATAAAAATGACCTGAGATGGAATGACAGGATAAGAAAGTGGTAGGGCTAAACATCCATAGACAAATCAGGTGTTTCTTTGATTCTTCTTCGTGGTTCTTAAAGACAATTATTACATTTTTGACATTAATGAAACATAGATACATTGTCGTGGGTCTTCAGTGCCAATATATTAAATGAATTCGGCAGTTAACCTTAGCATGTATATGGATGATCAAGTCTTCTTGGTCATCCATCATTTGATGAAACAAGATTAATTGATGAATTAAACAGACTGATGTTATATCGGATAAGTAGTAGACTCAGAGTGTCATTTTTGTATTTATACCTACATAACCTTCAATAACTCAGGTTGACCAAGAGGCACCAGAGGTAGATGTCTTAGATTTTCCTGGAGTGTCATACTTTCAAATATTCTCTCTCAATTGTACCAGTAATTCTATTAATATATATTAATATATTAATATTAATATTAACACCATGTGACCAGATTTCTAGTACCAAAAATACATTATTCAGTGAGAAGAGGCTGGTCATACAACCACATTCCAAGTCATAGTTCTGCCACTTGTAACCTGGTCAACTCAGGTCCTGCTTTGAGCCACAGTTTCCATATTTATAAAATAAAACTTCCATTGGTGATGCTTCCTACTGCATCATAGCATGTGAGTTGCTATAAGAACAAAATGAGGTTCTATATTTAATAAGAGTATTTTCTGTAGCTATAAAATGGTGCTATCTCCCACAGATGTAGTCTGCTTTTAAGGATAGATTGTATGGCATTAGTTAATTACACTTTTCCAATACACTGTGAGCATTCTCGTGGTTGGTATTCCTGTCTCATCAAAGTAATGTTTTACTAGTATTAGCACCACGTAGAATAGCGTTTTTATGCGAGTAAGATAAAAACACATTTTTAAAAGTTGACAACACCTCTGGTCCTAATTGGCTTCAGCTCAGGATAATCTGGGAGACTTTTCTTAGGCCTCAGCCCACATGTGCTAGAAGGGCCAGCAGCTGAGGGGAAGCAGTTCTGGATCCAGCTACCTCATCTGTTCAGCTCACAAGTGAGGCAGTTTACCTTTTTTCATGTAATCCTAGTGATAGGTGTCGGTATGGGGGTGGATTTTGGTTTTGTTTTGTTTTCAATTGCAGTTCTGGCCAGGAATGATGGATGAACTCTCCGAGTTGAGAGAATTCTATGACCCAGATACAGTGGAGCTGATGAACTGGATTAAGTAAGAGGAATTTTTTTTAACCTTTAAATTTTTAAGTGCCTTTTTAGAGTTATTGTACATCACATTAGTTTTGGGGTGGGGTGATTGTTTGGTGGTTGTGAATCTAATTGTGAAGAAACATTCATTTTCATTAATCTTTTCTTCTTTAAAATTCCATATTTGGAAATAACTTTCCACTCAGAATACCCTATCTCCAGGTGTATCCCTTAAAGAAAGGAAAATAACCATTTGGAGAGAAAAACAGGATCAGGAAATAAATTTCAAACACTGATAGAAATGGGAATGAAATTTTACTTAGCTGGGTTAACACAGTTTTCTCTTCTTTGCCAATTTTATCTTTATTATTTTCACTTTAATACCATTCAGATTTTCTGTCAATGCTAACACTTGAAAGTATTCCTTGTTAATTATTTTAAAATTACAGTGTAAACTATAGTTAATTAGAGTCATAATGGCTCGTTGCAGATTTCATTTTTACTAATCATTTTCCCTAGGCCTTGGCCAGGGAAAATTTAAAATATAAAAAGTGGAACTTTTCCTCTCTTGAACATGGAAATACTTTAGCATTATGTTGGTTTCTGTTTCTGCTGCACTTCGTTGCTCTGCCTCAGCCTTCAGCCTCAGAATGGAACTCGTGGCACTTCAAAGGTTTGCTCGTGAAACCTGACTGTCACTGACAGAAATAAACTTTTCTACCCAGAGCAGCATTCCCACACACTGTAATACTGTATTTCCCTATTTTATAACCAAAAAACAACTGTGTAATTACTCACACACAAATAGATGTTACAAATCTTGTGTGACATATTGTGAAAGCCTTGGCTGTATTGTCTCCACCGCTTAGAATTTTACTAGCCATATTGGCACTTGCTCATGACTAATGTTTACGAACCAGTACCATTTAGCACTGCTTGTGTATTAAGAGATGGTAAATGTTTGATAGCTTTGGTCTCTTGTGTGCAATGCATAGATTTTATAGAGATTTATGTCTAAAATATGTATGTGGCTTTGGTGCCAGTGTTGGACTGGGTTTGACTAGATGCAGTGAGTATAATTTTTCACATATTTCCAGTGCTGAGAGTGGTAAGCAGTGCTTTGTCTTTATTTATTTATTTAATTTTAAATCATGGTAGACAATTACAGAGTAAATAATTCGCTCAATATTTATTGTCTATAGGAAAGGAAGGCTATTCATATATAGGAAAGCTAATTACTTTTGCATTAACTGTAGTCAGCTGGGAATTTATGACACGTGCATCTGAAGGTGAGGTTGAAATTTTGTATTTTTAAGGTTATACTTTTGAAATTCATGCTATAGGAAGCATCCTAAGGATGGTGGACCTGCTGCATCAACCTGGGTTAGTGTTATAAATATCGCCACTTGCATTCCCTTATCTTTTAGGAATTAATTACAAATTATTTTAGCTGAGCCCCAGCTTGCCTTTGGCTATCTCAAAATGAATGTGTTTATTTGTAGTACCATTGTTTTCCTGCTTCTTCCTCCAAGAAAATTACTTAAAGAAACATTTCTCACTTGCTTGGAAAAACTGACTGAGAGATCACCCCCAGCGTAAAGAAGACAGTGTGTTAGCCTGTTGTTCCTTCCTGTTGAGGAAGCAGCTCTTGGGCCTGAGATTCTCCTTTTGCTGAAGGCTTCTCTCCCCGGCTAGTCCCCTTGTAAACACACTCTTTATGCTTGATTGGTTCGATTTTTAATTCTCAGCAACTGAAAAATTTATATTGTTCTAAAAAGTTGGCTCCATTGTGATCTAATCTTGCCTATTTTCCCCTAAAATTCTTTAAATTATCATTTTTGTAGAAATAGCTGCTAGGCATGTTTGTAAAATAAGCTTAAGTGATGATGAATATATGCCAAAATAGGGTTTATTTAGACACAAAATATGTTTGTTTAAATCAACATTCAAATCAGTGCTGGTCTGTAGGCTTTGATTCCAAACACAAGGGGATGTATTTAGTATTCTTTTATCCTTCCCTGATTTTTTTCTATCTTTGAAACATAAAATACAACCTTCAACTTTGACTTCACTGCTTTGATTAGTCGCACAGTGTCCGTGATGTTAGTAAGTTTGAGCTGCCCTAGAGAAAAGGCTGTGGCCTGAGGATCCTAGAGTGGATCTGAGAACAGCCCTTAGACTCCTGGACACTCAGCCCTGTCAGTGAGGAATGTCTCAGCTCAAGCCAGTTTGTCTGTTCTGTCCTGAAAGTGGCCACACTCAGATGTCTGCAGCCATGATGGTGTTACCAGGGCAGGGAATGGTCACTGTGACAGGATGGCTATCCTCAGGGACACCACAGCTAACCCTCCAGGTTGGCACAGGGTGTCTCCCTTGCGAAGTGTCCAGTAGCAGCCTACCTGTCATTCCCAGTGTCTGCTCAGTGTGAACCATACCCTCCTCACCGTTATGCTTCAAGGCCTTTGAGCTTCTATTTGAACTTGGACTTCTCAAGTATTTGCTTGGGGCTTCTCTGCTGTGAGGGTAAAGTGAAAGTTGCCATCACCTCAGCGAGAATTCTCTCTCTCTCTCTCTCTATCTCTCTATCTATCTCTCTCTCTCTATCTCTATCTCTATCTATCTCTCTCTCTCTCTCTCTCTCTCTCTCTCTCTCTCTATCTCTATCTCTATCTCTGTCTCTATCTCTATCTCTATCTCTGGCTGGGGATTAAACCCAGGGCCTTCATGCTGCAATACGTTCCCAGCCGTTTTTAAATTTTGAGGCTGAGGTTGGACTCAAACTTGTGATTCTTCTGCCTCTGTCACCTAGAGTTTGGGGATTACAGGTGTGCACCCCCATGCCCAACTTTTTCCTTTCTTCTTGAAGGGCCTTGTTATAGTCTTTTAGAAGTAAAGTGGTATCCTGAAGAGAAACTAAAGGTTATTACTTCGGGATAACATGAGACAGGCCATGCCAAAGGGCCTGGATTTCTGTGAAAACGTTGAAAGCTTTAAATTATAAATTTTTTTCACATCTGAAGTTGCACACTTGTTAACACAATTTGACAGATATTTGCTGAGCACCAGCTGTGAATATGAGTGTATAGGACACTGTGGTAAACATGTCAGTGTTGACTAGTAACCCATTAGAACTCCTTCTTCATTGGCATAAAGCACTGTTCTTTTCTCATGCATTCTTACTCTCTGCTCCATGTTACAATTTTCAGAGGCTCAACAGGTTTAATGGCAAGTGGTTTTAGAATCTTAATTTTTAGTCACAGAAAAATGTTGTTTTAGGCTTTCCTATCTTTAGTTCCCTTAAAGGTACAGAGATTTAAGTTTAAATATAAAACCAAGAATATTTAGGGATTAAACATCTCTTTTTTTACCAGGGACATTTTTGACATTTTAATTAAGGACATTTTAATCTGCAAGGACTTCCTGTTGAAGTCAGGCCCTGGATGTGGCAGCTCAGGCTACTGTTCCTACAGGCCCTGCCCTGCTCTCCTGCCTTCCTGCTCCCACCTACACCAGGTTCTGCCTGACTCCTTTCCAAGCAGATGTATATGCCCATGTTCACATTTGCCCTCCTTGGTGACACATCCTAGGTGAAAAGATTAAAAACCTGAATCTTTTTACCTCCTGTTATCTCTTTAAGTAAAAGCCAGGTGAGACTTTTACATACAGGCTTTCTGTGCGATTAGCAAGCCATTTACTGCAGCAGAGCTGAATGCCCCAGCAGTCTGGCTCATGCCTCATTTTTCTGTGTCCTTGAGCTGTTCTCTGTGTGTGTGTGTGTGTGTGTGTGTGTGTGTGTGTGTGTGTGTGTGTGTGTGTATCTCTGTCCCTCTCTCTGTGTGTGTGTGTGTGTGTCTCTGTGTCTCTGTGTCTCTCTCTCCTCTCTCTCTCTCTGTGTCTTGGTTCCTGAAATTTGTGTGATTAAAATACACAGATCTTTAGATCTGAATATTTTGAGGTATGGCATTTTAATTACTTGGCTTTGGGAGATTTTCACTAGAAATCATCACTTTCCAGTAATGAAGCCTGCATGTGCAGCATTTTCTCAGTGGGACTGAAAAAATGCTCCAAATTTCCTTTGCACTTAGAGTAGAATTGCTGTATATTCTAAAGATGATTTAGGCTAAGTTCAAACTTTAAATGCCTATAAACCTCTTTTATGTTTGATGAATCATTTTTGGTATATGCATAATTCTATAAATTTTTCAAGTGTAGATAAAGCAAATGTTCACACATTATATTATAATTCTCAAGTTTACCCATTAGTTCAACAGTAATTAACTTGTTGAAGCTTAGAATTTCAAAAATAAATGAGGTTATTTGTTCAAAATGCCATCAGGTCTTCCTGGAATGACATTTAAATTATATAATGTAAATCCATTTGACCTGTGAGTCCTTGTCATTATTTAATGACATTCCTTACAGAATAAATTGTTTGCAGGTTGGGCAGCCTGCTATGGAGTTGGTAGAGAGCTATAAAAACAAATTATCCTTTCATTTTATACATCATTTGTTCAAACATTTGTAAAAATTGCTGTTTTTGTATAATAGAGGAGTGTCGTTCAATAGTTAAAAGGACATTAGCTGTTTTAGATTCAGACCAGAGACTGCATCAGGCACAAGTATCTGTGAAGGAAAATTGCCCAGTATAAGATCTATCATTGTGCATATTTTAAGTTACAAAGAATCTCTTTTCCCTTTTCCTGCAAATTCTACCACAGAAAGTATATAATACAATGAATATAGGGTTTCTTTTTCCACTTTGCTTGTTGCTTTGACTTTTGTCATTGCCTTATCGGTAAAGTTAAATATTTAAAGTAGCAGTGAATTATCCCAGATTTACCATGGGCCCAGCATTTAAAACTAAGTCAACAAAATAAAGTTAGTGAACATCAACTCTACCAGCCTTGGAAGTCAGTAGTTTTCAAAGGAGAATTTTTTCTAATTCATTTTCTAGGCATTGGATTTCCTTATTTTACAACACTAAAATAAAACTAAGGGCTTAGTAAGAGTAGTTCAACAATCCAGAGACTTACACTAATAAACAGAGTGCATTTCTTTTAAACTTTTGGACTTTTTGGTAATAAGGCCAAACATTAAGACATGATACAATTTAATGAGCTATATTCCGTTTTTCTTCTCACTTCCTCTCAGCACCCATGTGACATGGCTTCCTCCTCCTCTGCTGATGTCCTGCTGCCTGGGGCTGCACGGAGGGCAGGGGCAGGTGCATTTAGAGCCTCCTGAGCAAGGAGAGCCTCATTTAGAGCCTGCATAGCTGAAGGCCTGCAGTAAGCATTAGAAAGTACACTATAGACTAATTTCTGGTTTATTTTCAATTATTTGCCTGTAATAAAGCTGAGCCTGGCTCTATTGACCAGTAAGCTTATCAAAAACAGGTTGTCCAAAAAAAATAGGTTGTCATACCGTGCTTACCAGCCCAACACATGGTAGGTCCTGGGTGATACATCTTGAATAAGTAAAGAATAACTTTATAACCCCCCACACAAGCAATCTAGGACTTTTTGACATTTAAACCTTTGTGAACTCCGTAATTCATCAGAGTATTACAATTAGAGTCCGAGAAGTAGGCTGAAACCCTGACCGTTAGCTGTGAATAGATAACAGGGTTCATCTTCTGTCTCTGCCATAATTATACAGTGCACACTGTGAACAGCTCTGTGCATCATCTTGGTGCCTGTTCCTGCTGTGTACTCAAAACGGGGATGCTAAGACAGGCCTGTGCTTTGAATAGATGTTGGAAGTTCAGCGGCTGGATCTGTCTTTTGTGTAAAAAGACAAGTTTGGCATCTTTAGTCAGTAAGACCGTGCCAACCAGGATCATTTCCATCTACCTCAGGCTCTGCCAGACATGGAAACCAGACTCCTTTCTTCCTACATTGGAAATCTGTCAGTTCAAAGACAGCTGCTTTTCGGCATTAATATGTGATGTTATTGTATGATTTATTGCAGTGTAATGGCTTATGCCATTTGAAAGTATACAGAAGGAAAGAAAATTGGCTTGGAAAAATGATGGCACTTTCATTAATTCATATTTATTCTCTTTAGCAATTATGGCAATATACTATAAATGACAGTAGCATTGTGTACATGGCCCAGAATAAGTATTTACTAAGTTTTAACTGAACCAGTGTACATGCATGACTGGCCCATTGGACGGCTTGTAACACTGGTTGTACAAGTGGTACAGTCATGCATGTGCCACTAGTAGTTCAAGCCACCCTGCACCAAGACATATGAATTATGACCCCATCGTGAACATATTCAACCCTTCTATTCCTCTGACCACATGAGACAAATGTCAGACATCCCCTATTGTGCCTGTAGGGTGACAGAGCAAGCATCTATCTGTTCTTGTGTTCCTGGGTCTGGTTGTCAGAATGAAAACAACTCATCAAGGGCAGCCAAGCTCACATAAAACTTCTTGGAATCCACATTCTAAACTCTGGCATGGGTGCGGAATAAGGCAGATTATGTGTTATTCCTTGTGTGCTCATTGTAATTCCATCCACTTTTTCCCCTCACTTAAGAAGGCTTATTGGAATGCAAGCGAATGAGTGTCATCGTTAGAAAATCTTGAATTTTTCAAAAGCAAATTATTTGTAAATGTCATCATTTGAATAGTAGGATGTCTTGCTCATAGACATCTGAAGGCCACTGTTGGACGGCATTCATGCTGCAGTCTTGGCATTAGGTTGAAATAAATAGCACATCCTAGTGGGATACATGAATATGACGAGGCTTCTCTTAGAAACCTCAGTATCAGAAAGCTTCATGCCCTGCTCTCCAGAAACATTATGAGCAGCCTGCTATAGCTTTTTCTGCAAAGGATGTAGAATTTTACTGATTTCAGATAGACTCCTCAAAACTGTCTCCATCCTTTTAGCCCAGTGCAGCAGTCACAGACTCCTCTTTCTTAACAAAGGAAGGATAAACATACCTTGCAATGCTCTTAATGGGCCTGTATGGGAAATTCTGTACTGGGGAGAATACTGTACCTAGAAGAGCTGTTGTTTTCTCCGTGGTAAAATAACCCCTCATCAGTTTGCACCTTCCAGGTTTCCAGAAAACAGAAGGAAATTAAATTAGCTACTAATACTCCTTTTTTGCCGTCGGGCACTGAGTTCTTTGACTCTTTCCTTGGTCCTTCATCATTGTTCTCAGACCCCCTGGGAGGCACAGAATCATAGACTATCCATAATCAGAAAGTGAGATGTGATTACTGTTGGGGTGCCCTGTGTTCCTAAAGCCGCAAATGCTTTTCCCCAATCAGGACCAAGGAGAAAGAATGTTCCCCTGCCAGAAATAGTGTCGATCCCCACATTGAGAATAAGATATTTACTATTTCAGAATCTTCTTCCCATTTTCTGTTTTTATTATGTGTTTTTCTTAATTTATAGTAATATCTTGGAATTGTTTTGCTTTACTTTAAACAAAGATCCTTGGAAATGATTTATAATCACCTGCACTTCCTGACTTTGTATTTTGTTACTTTTATCTAGCCAGCACTTTAGTGAAGTTCAGTACAAAAAACAGAAGCCATCTTTTGAGTTCTTTCTGTTAGAATCTTGCCTCTTTGGAACAATAGCAAGAGGAAATTGTGAATTTTAGCCTGGAAATTATAGACTCGAAAAGGAGTAGTGGTGCCAGGTGATGACTTCAAGAGCAGTGTGGGGACTCTGTCTCAAAAGGTTTGCCATCAGACAGAGCCTTACCCCAGGCCAGCTCCTGGTCTGGTCTAGTTTTGCTTTGCTCTTAATTCCTCTCTCTCTTAACACTTCTTAACATAGTTGGATAATTCTGAAGGCGTGATGTTGTCTTCTTGAATGTCTTTGAGGATATCTCAGCAGTAGGGTTGATTTGGACTCTTACAATCTTTTAGCTCTAACACCCCAAGAAAGGCAGTGTTTGCAGGAAGCATGCAGCTGCTGGCCGGAGTCAAGCTGTGCACGGGAAGGACCTTAACCAACCACCCACACTACGAAGACAACAGCCTGAGGGAGCGGACCAAAGCGGTGAGGCCCAGCTCTGCCTTTTCACGCTTCTTCTGGGCCAGCCAAGGGCTCAGCTTCTCTGCATGGAGAAAGATGGGCTTTGGGCTGCTGCCTCCAGTGCGCAGGGCAGGCACGAGGCACCAGGCTTGCATCTCCTCATCCTGACAGCAGCCTGCCCCGTTCGTTAAAGGCTGTTTGGGCAGCAACCTCCTCTCGGAGGAATAACAGAAAAAAACACCCAGGAGTGTACAGAAGACAGTATTTCAGACAAAGCCCTTAGAACTTTCGAATTGGAGAGGGAAAGAAAAGGAGTAGAAATGGTAACGTTTTTATAAATCATTTCATGGGCCATTTGTAATTGTGGGAGTTTTGTTGTTGCTGGGTTTGGAGGTTTTATATCTTTTGTTTTTGTGATACTGGGGATTCAACTCAGGGCCTTTACATTGAGCTACTTTTTTATTTTGAGACAGGATCTCGCTAAGTTGTCCAAGCTGGGCTTGAACTTGGAATCCTCCTGCCTCAGCCTCCCAAGGCGCTGAGATTACAGGCATGCACCACCACACCCAGCTGTTGTTACTGTTTTTTAAAATAGGTAATATAGTCACATAACTCAGAGGTCATAAACATATGAAAGGAAATGTAATGAAAAGTCTCTCTCATCCCTGTGTCCCAGCTAATAATTCTCCTCCCAGGACGTAGGCAGTGTTTCCAGTTTCTTTTTTTTTTTTTCCTTCATATGGTATTTTATGCCTATACAAACAAATATACACGCACACATATTCATACTCTTTTCTACCTTTTTTAAGACTAAAGAAGTAACAGTGTACCTTGCTTTTTTGATAATATATTTTGGAAATCATTCTCTTAGTATATTAATAGCTTCCTTGTTAATTTTAAAGCTATATATTATTTGTGGATGTAGCATATTTTATTTAACCATGTAGGCTGTCTCCATTTTTTGCAATCATACAATGCTCCAAATAATAACCCTAATATGCACCTGTATAGATGCAGTGGTATCTGTGTACATCAGATTCTCAGATCCGAAACACCTGAGACAAGGAGTGTGGCACTGTCCCATCACCCTCTGTGTGGGTGACAGCTCCTTGCCTTCCACTGACCAATGCAAGAGCACATCTGTTACCCATAGTCCTCACCAACAAGGATTCAATAGGGATTTTTACTGAGTGCCCTATTTTTTTTTTAATGGAAATAATCTCAACTTAAACTCCTGCTAACATGGGAGTTTGGCAGTTGACCCAAGTGTCCCAGACAGCTCCGGGTTCAATAGAAGGGTGGAAAGTTGGGGAGGAGGTGCTGGTTAGGCTGGGGAGCTGCAGAAAGCCATGCCTTTTTGTGCACCACACTCTCCAAGAGGGAACTAGTATTGCTCCTAAAACAGGCATCGTGAAGATCTTCATGCTGGTCTTTAGTTGTGACCTTCAAATTCAGGAAGGCCTTTGTCAGAGCCTTCTGCTTGACTGTTGGATGACCAGCCACACAGTGTTCACAGTAGAAGCAGCTCGCCTCATTCCCATTTCACCAGTGCATGTGAGCGTACTGAATCAGGCCCTCCCACTCAGTCCTAGAAGTTAGGACTCCATCCCTGGGAATGGGGGCCAGCACAGGAGACACTTCCTCTCTTAACAGTACCCCCCACCATACTCCACACAGCCTTTCCCAATTCCAAGTCCCAGAACACAGGACACTCAGACCAGGCACTCACATAGGGCACCTCTTGGGGACTGTGCAGGGGGCAGCACAGCTTCCTTGTGCTCTGGAAGGATGAGAGGTGACGAACACTAGGGTCTCCGGATAAAGTGATATGCAGTGTAACAGCCACAGGACAAGTGCTGCCCCAGGGACCCCCCCACAGCTGTGCCATTGTCAACAGCTGGGTCTCTTCCTTACCAGCACATGTACCCCAGGCTGTACCATCACCTGCACTGGATTATTCTTGTTTTGGATCCCCTTTGTTGTCTTACTCAGCTGTGTTATTTGCCTTGGTGAAGCATTCTTAGAGTTGACATCTACTGATGAATATATTCATAAGTCAAAAGAATACATTCCCAATCCAAGTGTATTTGATGTCTGAATCCAAATGCATTCAGCATGACTCACTCTCCCCCCCCTTCCTACAGCTAGATAATTAAAGTATTCTTTTGGAAATGTCCCCTGCATGCCTCTGGATAAAGATAAGTGATTACAGCAGTGGCCTCAATGGGGTGGGGGGTTTGGTCTCAGAGTCACCTCCATGGGAGGCTACAGCACATTCCTCGATTAACTCACAAGTGGTTGAGAGTTATTTTCCCTTATTCTATTCTTACTGCATTTTGAAGGTTTATCAGATATATGCAAAGAGATCCCCAGAGGAAGTGCATGCCCTCCTGAAGTCCTTCGGCACTGACTATGTGATCCTGGAAGACAGCATCTGCTACGAGCGCAGGCATCACCGGGGCTGCCGGCTGAGGGACCTGTTGGATGTTGCCAATGGACACGTGAGCATGTTGCCTTACACAGCAGGAAGCCCTTAGAGGGAGTGGGATTCCAATCAATTTGAATCTTGAAATCTTTACTGTGTGTGTGTGTGTATGTATACATGTATACTTCTTACACTATATATCATCTTTATATAGATATAAAAGGCTCAGGATTTTGGTACTGAGCTACATCTCCAGCCCTCTTTTGTCTTTTATTTTGAGACAGAGACTCACTAAATCACTAAACTTCCCAAGCTGGACTTGAATTTAGAATCCTCCTGCCTAAACCACCCAGAGACTGGGATTATAGGTGGGCAGCACCCTATTATAATGGTATCATAAATGAAGCCCTCTGTCCTTTCCATTCTGTAGAACCCCTGCCTTAACACTTTAGTGACTGCCACAGGGGCCAGGGTGAGGGGTTAGGGGACCTCCAGGTCCCCAGGTCTGTGTCACACAGCAAGTCTGTCTTTGGCTGGTTGCCATCATATGGCTTTGCATAAAATTTATTTTGGGGAGACTCTTGTTAAAAACAAAACTTTAACCTCTTAAAGTACTGCTCCCAAGCCTCCTGTTGGCTTGTCCATAGGCACCTGGCAGCAGGTCACTCCCTCTCCCAGGCTCAGGGTCTGCTCTTCTTGCTGTTTCTTCTCCCTCTGCCCTCTCAGGGTGTCCTGTGTCCCACATGCAGAGCCGCAGAGGTGGCCTTCTGTGGCTAAGCTTGCACTCCAGAGCTGAAAAACATGCTGTGTATCTTTCCTTTCTCCCTCCAAGGAAAACGTTTTTGAAGGTGTGCTGGGTCTCGAACAGGAATTTCCCCCTTTAGAAGTAGGGCTTATAGTGGGTATAAAAGCCGATGGTTGTATGTAAAGGGATGGGATAAAATGACAAACCTAGCCTAAACCTGAAAACAAATCAATGATTTGAGATTCAAACTTTTGCCTAAGAAAAATAATAGTAACTTTCTTGAATTCAGAGCCAGTAAAGACTGATGACGTGAATTTAAATTTTGCTTTGTGTATGACTTTTTCTCACTTGTGCATCTAATGAGTTGGAAAACTTCCGCTGGTCAGAATAGTTCTGTGTATTTCACTTGTGAGAGAGACAATATGTAGGACATTTCTAAGAACAAGGAGATCTAAGTTCTAGTTCTGACTTTGCCTTTAATGGTGACCATTGTGTGATACTCAACTCTCCTCAGCCTTGATCTGCACTTCTGAAGAGGAAGAAAGATGAACCAAGTGATATTTAGTACCCACTGACATTGAAATAATATTCAGTTTCACTAACATATTTTTAAGGAAACATAGTACTTGTGAGGTATGATAAAAAATATGGTGAATATTGGTTATTTTAAAAATTCATTATAGTAAAAGATACATTGCCATTAATCCTTCGCAAGATACTCCCCCTTGCTTCAAACACACTTATCCCATCATTCTTACCACTTTCTCAAGGAGTTCTGGAAGTCTTCTTTCATGAGTCTTTGGTTGCACTGTTGTGGCTGCCTCAATGTCTTAATCTACTCAAAATGGACAGTTTTTATGGTCAGTTGACTTTCATGCTCAGTTTCACTTTGGGGAAGGGCCAAAAGTCATATGGTACCAGATCTGGTAGATAAGGTGGATGAGGACACATCATAAAGTTTTTGTTTTTATTTTTTTGGTAAGGTTTTTATTTGACAGAAATTACCGTAATTGGTTGATTGCAAAAAAAACTAAAGTGAATGCTTAAATGAAAAAAGAAATTATTACAGTAAAAGATACATTACCATTAATCCCCTTCAAAAAACTCAAAATATTCTCCTTCTCTTCAAATACACTTTCATTCTTGGCAATGTGTCTTTTCCTGTATTTTTAAAAATTCAGCGTTCACTGTAGTTTTGTGTTCCCACTTCTGCTGTCTCTTGCAAGTATGTTTTATCCCCACATTGAAGGTGGGTTTATCTTGGGTTTAGATGATGGATGGCCCAGGAGAGAATGATCCTGACTTGAAGCCTGCAGACCACCCTCGCTTCTGTGAAGAGATCAAAAGAAACCTGCCTCCCTACATGGCACACTTTACCAGGGTGTTTCAAAACAAGACCTTTCACGTCTACAAGCTGTCCAGGAACAAGTAGTAGACATTCCTGCCCTTCTGTGTTTTGGACACAGTGAAACTGCATTGTCAGGGAAGTTGTTAGCTGATGATTCTGGGGTGAGTGGGTCTCTGGTACCCAAAAGCTGTGACGTGCAGACATCCTGCAGCTGTTTACACGAGTGGCACCATCTTCCACAAGCTGAAGTCTTTTTTGTCTTGTCTTTTATCTTTCATATGTTCTATTGTTCATTAGACTAAATGTTCACAACTTCCTAAGATTCACCTAGAATTTGGCTGTTGAGTCAAATCGTATGTGTTCCGGGATGACCCGGACATACCAAGCTGAGGAAGAGAGCCTGATCGGGATCAGAAATACTTTAGATTTTCAGTTAACTTACAAGGCAGCTCTGGTTAAGTGGAATAGAAAGGATGCATATTTAAATTATTTAATATTATTTCACTAGTGAAGACCAATTGGTGGCTTTTTAAAAAAGCTCTTTGTTGTCCTTTTTCATCTTACAATTTTATAATGTTTTCCAATTTTCCTGGTTTTAACATGAACAACAACAAAAAAATCATGTTAGGTCTTTGTATGTATCTTAAAAATCACGTTGCACTGTCTCATACATTATATATCCAGTAGACTGTGTGGTACATTGACAGTATTTTAATCTAGGCACAGAAAAAGTGTTACAAGTTCTGTATGGTTCAGTCCTCAAAAGTCTATGTAGCCAAGTAGAATTTGTTACTTTTTAGTCTTATTATTTTTTAAAAACCTACTGATATTCTTTAATCTCTCATGCAAGTAAAATAGTTTGCTTCATTTTTTACTCATTTCAATTTACTGGGTTTGCAAAATTTTGTAAACTTTTTGTGTTTTTAGCCTTTGTATTTTTTACAGCCTAGATCCTTGCAAAGTCTGAATATTTTTTAAACGTGTATCTTGACTAGTTCACTAATGCAGTATTTTTGGCAGACAGCATTTTCATACCAAGTTTGACTTTGGTCTCCAATCTTACACTGTGGGCCCTGGTAATGTTACTCTTTTCCTCACTGAGAGGTAACCAAGTGCCTCTAAGTCATGCTTATTTGTAACAACGAAGAAGATTATACATAACTGCTCAGAATTTTTGATAATTGCTTTTATAATTCATTTCTAATGATTAGGGACATGTAAAAGTTGCTGATAAAAGCATATTGTCCATTTAATTAAATCAAGCTGGCTAATGAAATTAACTTTCTCCCCTGTTCTTGCCAGTTGGAAATGATTTAAATGTTTCTCCTTGCAGTTGTATTGAAGTAAATTGCCATCACCATCAAGATGGATAACATCACATGTTCGAATGATTTTGTGTTCAGTTACTCCTTATTAAGCAGCATTCAAAACCATTTTTACACTGTCTTGTTGGACACAAGGATATTTGGCTTAAACCAAAACTTATTTAAATAAAAAATTGGCAGTAGCTGGGTTATTAAATTATGCAACTGAAACTCCTGAATTATATCTTTCCTGTATTCCTTAATAAGGTTGGAGACCACTGCAGTTTAGGATAATACAATAATAAAACATTTTAATCAGTACTGAAACTTTAATTAAGCCAGTAATGATGCATGCCTGTTGTAGCTGACAGCATGGGTCAGTACATCCTTCGGCGGTGCCTTACTCTAATTGAAACCAAGCACATGTAAGGTACAATATGTTGACACTATGTGATTTTGTTTTTTACAAACTCTGTTACTTTTCCAGCCCTATTTAAATTTACTTTAAATATCTCTCTGTGTATTCTAAGTATTTGGAGTCTCAGTATACAAGGAATAGGTACTTAAATTTGTATGCTCGTCATTGCCATATTAATGGCATACACTGAATTTTTTTCATAGTGACACTGTTGCCAAAACATTTAGTGTTCAGTCTTTAGTGAAAAATATAAAGTGCCAAAACAATATTGCAAGACAGAATCCATATGTACACTCTTTCCAAGACACTGTGACCATGCACAATAGAAGTTTTTATTTCCTGATGACCAAATTTCCCAACAAATCATGTTAGATATTTTTAGCTCTTGTCAGGCTTCTTGTTTATGACCTTCTTGTTGGAGCACACAGGAGGAAATGAAGAGCATCTGGTCTGGCTGTGGCTTCCAGCCTCTCTGCAAGCCAAAGCAAGAGCTCTGTGCCCTAAACTCCCCACCACACAAGGCTAGTGGGCTGTTTCATGTTTGGTAATAACCTCAAATTGTGTCCCTCTCTTTATGGATAAAAACACCATCTCATTTTGCTCCTGGGTGAGCAGTCAAAAGAACCTGTAAGTGCAGCAAAACCGCTTATAATTGGCTCCACTTGGGACTCCCCAGAGCACTTAAGTCCCTATCCCTCCAGTGGGCTCCCTGCCCAAGCCCCACACAGCAGGCAGAGGGCACAGCCAGGCGGCTGCTTGCACCCTCTCAGTGCTCTTGCTCCCTGATTCCACTGGCTACTGGTACCAGAGTTTCACTGCGAGTCCTTTTATTGTAAGTGCACACAGTCAACTGTGTATAAACCTAGGAAATGTAAGTATAAAAAGAAATATTTCTGCAAAAATTAAGCTGAATGTTTTGATAAGATTTGATAAATGCTGAATCGCTAATAAAAATTGCTTTTCAATTTATCACTGATGCCCGGGGATTTAGCTCAGTGGTTTCGCCGCCTGCTACACAAGCTCAAGGACCCGAGTTGGATCCCTGGTACCAAAAAAAAAAAGAATTTATCATTGATTAGGAAAATTTTAAAATATCAGGGAAAAGATAAAAAACAAAATTTATCTAGGTACTCATTCCATCTTTAAAATGCCTAAACCAATAGGAAGGTGTTAAAATGTACCCAGATCATGTTGTTAGTGTGATTTATGCAAGAAGTAGAACTGCAATCACTGGATTGTTATGCAAAGGAAAGTCCTTGGCTTCACATCAAAATATTAGAAAGTGGGCCAGGGATTTAGCTCAGTGGCACTGCACCTGCCTTGCTAGCACAAGGTCCTCAGCTCTATCCCCAGTAGTGGGGGGAACTCTTTTCTTGCCAGGGATGTGGCTGAGTGGTGCTGCGCCTGCCTGGCAAATGTAAGGTCCTGAGTTCCATCCCCACTACCGAAAAAAAAAAATAGAAAATGAAGCGTTAGGGGTGTAGCTCAGTGGTAGAGCACTTGCCTAATGTGTGCAAGGCAGGAAAAAAAATATACATATAGTATGCTTCCCTATTTTAACCTGCCTGCCGGGGATTTAGCTCAGTGGTTCCAGTGCCTGCCTCACAAGCGCAAGGTCCTGAGTTCGATCCCGGTACCAAAAAAAAAAAAAAAAAAACAACTTTGCCTATTTTAACCTACTTAATTAAATGACCGTCTACTGGTAATAATCACAATAAAAATTCTACCCAAGTTGAAAGATCCCCATCACATTTATTACAGGCTTTTACAGAATAACAATTCATTTCAGATGTATTAGTCAGGAGGTTAGTTAATAAGGAGTGATCTAGGCCATTTGCTATCTCTTAAAGATGATTTTCCTGACCTGTGTGAGATCAGTTCAGCTTAGTAAATTTGTGTGTGTGTGTGTGTGTGTTGGGTAGGTGCTGCTAGGGACAAGGACATGTATAGATATTTCATTTGGTCTGCATCTTTATTTCACAATTAACTGAAAATAAAAATAAAAATGTGTATACCGATTCCACATTTATTTTAACTTTGGCTCATCCTTGACCAAAATTTACCTGAAGTAACACAGAAATATTTAATTATAAAAATTTAATTCAGACCTTGGCATTAATAGGAAGATATTAAAAGTTTCCTCAGATCATGTATTTTGGTTAACGTGCCCCCAGATATTTTATACATGACAACCTTTTAGCCTAGGAGAGAGTGTTTGTTCTTGGAAAAAAAGCTTTTAAGATGAGAGTGTGGCTCACTTTCTTGTGGTAGTTGAGGTTCTGTTTTTAAACTCCTAAAATCACAAAGAGCTTTTATAATTTGTTGTATGGAATTGTATGGAGATTATATACTAAATAAAGCTCTTTTAGATTACACAAAATGAGTGTCTTTCATTTCTTTGAAGGTCAAAAACCAAGGAACCTACTTTCCTGGGAAGGAGGGGTTGAGGCAGGGTCTCACTGTGTAGTAGGATCTGGCCTTAAACTCACTATGTAGCCCAGGCCAGCCTTGAACTCACAGTGATCCTTCTGCCTCAGCCTCCTGAATTCTGAGATTATAGGTAGGTGCCACCACACCTGGCAGGAACCTGCTTGTTGAAACACATTAAATATTTGCAAAATAGAGTAAATCACTAAAGATGGGTGTGGTGAGGTTGCAAAATAGAGTAAATCAATAAAGATGAGTGTGGTGAGGTTGTCATTGTATTTATAATGTTGAAGGAGTTCATTTCATGTGAATTTCTGTTTGATAACTACTGATTGATTTTATTTGAATCTAAAGTTAGTGTTAGATTTCTGAAAAGAAGGTTGTTGTCAGTAGAATTTATCCTCAAAGATGTAAGTCCTATATGTTTGGCCTTAACAGTTTGATGTCATTAATATCATTCTTAGCAATTCAGGAAGATGATAGTAGTTCACATTTTGGTAAGAGTGTATAGATAACAAAGGTGCTTGATGTTCAAAATAGAAGTTGAAATTTCAAGCAGAAATGACCAGAAAGATAAATAGAAAAAACTGGTAGTGGGGTCTCAAATATCTGTATGAATGAATGGGTTCTAACACAGGAAGAATCATAAATAATGCAGTTAGGTGCAACTGTGATTGGACTGAACATGTAATGGTCTGGCCTGAAACACCCACTTGGTGGACAAAAGGCTTTTTCTCTGCCCCTCTCTTCAGAAAAGGTATCTGAAACTCATCTCATGAACTTTTCAGTTATTTTAATATTTAGAAGTTTGTTTTATAGGATTGTTTTCAAAATGCAGATAATATAACTAACAGTGTAATGTGAAATCAATTTAGTGAATTGCAGCCAACATTTAAAAGAAAGGCAGGAAAGTAAGATGAGTCCACATGGTAAATGTGTTGTTCAGGGTAATATTTGTTTCAGTTGTGCATATAGGTATTAGTGTACCAGGAACAATACAGAATGTATTTCTTACTGTGAATTAGAGCCAGAGTTAGGAAACCTTGCCTTACAGCACGTGGGGCTTCCAGAAGGATGGCAGTCTGAAGTTGACTCTGTCCTTGTCCAGACTTAACACTCATAGAACTACCTACACCTTGATGATATTAAGGATCTGTATTTTTTTTTTACAGGTATGATATGTACATTTTTTGTTTGGTTTTTGGTTTTTTGCAACAATGTATCACTATGTAGTTCATGTTGGAACTTGAACTCACTATGTAGCCCAGGCTGGCCTGGAACTCACAGCAATCCTTCTGCCTCAGCTTCCAAGTACTGGGATTATAGGCATGTGCCACCATGCCCAGCACATTTTAAGTTCTTTTAAACTATATACTGAAATATTTATAAGAAAATTACATATCCAGGATTTGCATCAAAATAATTCTGGGGGCATCTAGATGAAATAAGATTAGCCATGAGTAAAAAAAGTAGTTTAAACTACTTTGAACTTTTTCAAAAAGAGAGAAACTAGAGCCAACTAAATAAACCAGGAAACTAAGACTTCAAAGATAAAAAAATCTGAAATCAATTAGAAACTGTAGAAAGGGTAAATAAATCAAAACTTCAGTCCTTTTTAAAAGACAAATGAAATAGTTATCTGGTAAATCTAACAAAAAAAATAGCAAAAATATTAGGAATATGAAAAAGGACACAATCCCAGAATCAGGAATGAAAAAAATCACATGAGAATAATGTATGCAATCCTGTGAAAAAATATAACACCTTTAAAAAAAATTTTCCAGACAAAATAGAAATTGCCAGATGACCCTCAAAGAAGCTAAAAATGAATAGATAAAACGTATAGAATACCTGGCTAAGGATTCAGAGGTCACAAAGGACATCTGGACAAGAAGAGTACAGCAGAAGTATTTCTGAAGAAGACCTGGTCACAGGATGTAGGTCAGTAGGAGAGTTCATAGCAAGCATGGGGAAGCCCTAACTTTAACTTTGATCTCCAGCAACACAGGAAGAGAGAGAGGGAGTCCAAGTTTAACCTTTCTCAACCACTGAGTAATAGGGAAAGCATTCAAGTTTGTTTCAGGAAGCTAGTCCAGTTTTAACACAACTCAGCTCAATAATGTAGCATAACATTATCATAAGCTTTGTAGCTTCCAACAACGCACCCTTGAGATTGCGGTTTCCTCGGTCAGAAGTCTGAACACAGGGCAACTGATCGTCTTCTAGGTCTCAGGAAGCTGAAGTCAAGAGTCTCTAGTCCCCACCTGCTCAGTGTGGGATACAGGCCCGAGAAAAAGATACACTAAGAGACAGAACTAAGAGAGAAAGCAGGGTGCCAGTACAACCAATGCCAGTGTAACCGACAAAGTCCCAGACCACTGACTTTTATTAGCAGTCAGTTGGGTTAAAGGTGAAGCGTAATTTCTATGGAAATTAATGTAAACAAGGCTCAGAAAAGATAAGACAAAGCATTCTTAAATTAGGAACAATAGACAAAATATATATGATTATAATTAGAACATTGTCCATCTAGTCAGAAGGTTTTAGTTGTGGGAACAGAATTTGGGTGCAAGTTGTTCTGACCTCAGCATGTAGGCTTCGGCCAGACTCACTTCTCAAAACAGGCCAATTGTGGGGTTAACTCTTCACAGCCTGCCTTGGGCATAATCAATACTACCAGTCCTCTGCAGTCAAGATGTCAGCTGGGGCTACTTTCTCATCTGGAGATTAGGAACCTCTTTCAAGCTCACACAAGTTGGTGGTAGGATTCAGTTACTTATTCTTGTAACATGGAGGCCACTGTCCCCTAGAGGCCACCTCTCTCCAGAGGCAGAAGCTGTGCCTCTTCACAGCCGAGAAGAAGCAGCTCCAGGAAAAGCGCAATTTCCTCTGCTAAGGGCATTTACCTGAGTAAGTCAGATCTACCCCATATAATCAAAATCAATTGGTCTGGGACCCTGAATTGTACCTGTAAAATCCTTTCACCTTGGCTATGTAGCATAACCTAACATCCATCATGTTCAGAAGCCCCACCCACACTCAAGAGAAGGGCATGTTCATGGGGGCCGTTTTAGGGGATTAGAATTCTTCCTGCCAGATAGTTTAAAAGTATTTGGCAGCAACTAACAGGATTATAAAGTGTCAGAGAAGGAAAGCTCACAAGGTGAGTCCCAGTTTCACCCTTGCTTTCTCCCTTAGAGTCTTTTCAAAGTGTGACACAGGAAAATGGAAGCCAAGCAAAATATGGGAGCCTTACTAGAAGAAACAGCTTGGAGTGCCGAAGCAGCTAGGGTTTGGTTGTGGGTGGAGGGACATGGCACTAGAAAAGGGGGCATTACAACAAAGAAAACCTGAGAATTTCCCATTGGACCCATGGCCCTCACCTACACAGGCATGGCTTAGCAGAGAACATCTGACAAGTGGCAAAAGGCTAAACAGATCAAAGGTTACCAGTGCCAAGGAGACATTGAGACTAGGGCCCAGCCAAGACTAAGAGACCTCAAGAATCTCCCAGCCATCCAGTTGATAGTCTGGAAAAGCTATAACTCATTGTGAGATTAGAGACAATTACATTTCCAGCCAAAAACAAAAATAAATCTGCTTTGGTGCTAGTTTTCCATCACTGTGGCAAAATACCTGAGATAATCAACATATGAGGAAAGAGCTTTTTTGGCTTATGGTTTCAGAGGTTTTGGTCCATGACCACATATCCCTGCTGATTTGGGTCATGGTGGCCCAGAACATCATGGCAGGAGCATGTAGCAGAGGATGCCTGTTCACCTCATGGTGATCAAGAAACAAAGAGAAAGGGGGAAAAGTCCAGGGTTCCAGTATCCCCTGGAAGGACACAACTCTGCTGACTTAAGGACCTCCTGCTAGGCCCCACCTCTTACAGTTCCTGTCACCTCCCAATAGGACCACGGGCTGGAAAACAAGTCTTTACCACATGGGCCTTTGGGAAGTAGTTAAGATCCAAACTAGCAACCCTGAAGGATGATAGATTTATCCATGGCCTCAAATTATCTCTAATGTTTTTATATATATTCTGTAGCACTCAATCAAAAATAGGAATAATTTTTTAAAATATTGAACCAGTGGAAATAGAAATGAAACCATAAGCAAATAGAAGATATTGGAGGCTTAAAGCAGATTTTCATATACAGTAGCTATGTCTACTATATTCAAGAAAGTAAATGATGATGGAGAGTTTAGGTAAAGAACTGAAAAACAATAGGAACAAAATGGAAATAATAGAACTAAAAAGTACAATGAGTATTATTGTATTCCTTTAACTCAGTGTTGAGTTAAAAAGCAAATTAGACATAGCTGAAGAGAAAATCAATAGACTGAACAATAGTTTAAGAGAAACTATCCAGACTAAAAGACGAAAAACAAAAGGAAGACCATGAAACATCTTCCAGAACATTCTGTTTTATCCTGTAAGTGTCACTGAAGTTCCACAAGGAAAGAAAAGGATGGACCTATAGGACTTTGGGCAAGGAACTTGTCTTAGTCCATGTTGTGCTACTATAACAACACCCAAGACTAGGTAATTTCTCATGACCACAAATTGTATTTCTTCTTAGATCTGGAGGCTGGAACATCAGGATCAAGTTGTCAGCATCTGGGGAGGTCCTCTTACTGCATCATAAAATATTGCAGAAGGGCTCATGTGGGCCAAGGACAAAGAGAGGGCACAGGAAGAAGAAATGAGACTGAACTTGCCCTTCTATAAGAAACCTTTTCCCATGACAGTGCTGCAAAGCCATTTGTGAGGGCAGAGCCTTCATGGGCTAATCAGCTCTTGCAGTCCCCACCTCCTGGCACTAGCATGGTGGATGTTAAGTTTCCAACACATGCTTTTGAGGGAACAGACTTGAACCATAGTACTACTTATATTCTTAGCTTCTGTGTCTTCTTTGGTAATTGGGTATGTAATAATCTCCCTATAGGTTTGTTGAGTGGACTAAATGAGAGAATATTTAAAGCTCTCGGCCCAATACCTTGCATATGGTAAACACAATAGATGGAAGTTGCATGACAGTATAATCATCATTCAACATCATCAAAACTGGAATGTGAAAGGGAAAAGCATGAAGGACAAAGTTACATGTGAACCAGATCCTCAAGCCCCTTCAGTAATTTCATGTTAACTGTTCTTGCCATAGTAAATATCTTAAAAACAAAGACCAAAAAAGAACTTAGAAGATTAGAAGAACAGCTGATAAGGAAACCAACTTTTTCTGAAGTTTGACCCTTGACTTACTCGATCGGTTCCCCACGGTTGGCTGTAACTCAAGTTAGTTGCAAGTCACTACAGCTGAGATCTGGATGTTTACCTGAGTACACACTATAGATAACAAGAGGCAGATGAATCTTCCATTACCTAATTAACCCAAGTCGTTTGTATGTGAGGCCGGTTGTAACTTCAGGATCCACTGTATTACACTGCAAAGAAAAAAGTGTGTGCATGTGTGTGTGTGTTTGCATGCATGTACATGTGCATGCAGGGGAGGATAAAGAGCCATGGACAATGACTAAGAGAGACTGGTGGATTGATTTTAGAAGAGTTATCACCGTTGTTGAAGATAAATGTGCAGGTTCTGCCAAGGTGCACAAATTCGTAACGGAGAAGTGGCTGATAGTGTGTGAATCTGCTTAAGAAGGAAAGAGTGAAGGAACATGATTTCAGGACTAGCACAGTAATTAGAACAGCAGTGTGCTAATTAAGGCTTGTAAATTTAATGAAACTATTAGCATTTTCTCTTGCAAGAAAAGGTGGATTTCCCCCCTCCAGGAAATGACACCTGTGAACAATTATCTTTCTTATTATTGCTATTAAGATTATTTACGTAAGATGTGCTCACTTAGTACTCGCTGCTGTTAATGTTTTTTTTTTCCTCAACACCTGATCTCACAGTAGATTCTCTCTCTGGTTAGGAAAATGCTTTGGGGATTCTTGATAATTAATAGCATAGCCCAGATAGGCGTGACCACTATTATGGACCCCACTGCACTGTTGTTTTACTGCCTTTGTGGGCAATGTTTTTGTTTTCTTAATAGAAGAATGGGGTTCAGAATCTTTGAGCATCTGAAGGGGCCTGTTGGGCTGTGAACATTAGGAAACTAGCCTTCGCTGATGCCACCATCGGGAACTCAGTAACTTGAGAATTCACCATGTCTCTGCTCTGGGCAAGGGGAAACCTGAGGAAGGTATGGGAATAGATTCATGATACAAACATGAATTTAAAAGATTCTTTTATTGCCCTGAATAAAAATGGCTACAGTGGTCCTCTGAAGATGAGTACCAAATAGAAAATTTCATGTAGTGAGTTACAGAAAAACTAACCCATCAAGAGAAATTTTAAACACACTTAACTGTATCTTAGGCCTTTTGGGAAGGCTTACTCTCATGTCCCTGTGGTTAAACCCATTCAGCTGATGTGTATTGAGACCTGTAGGCACTGGGAACACATTAGTGTGCATGACAGGTGAGCTCCATGTCCCCTTGAGCTGACATTCTAGTGGAGGACTCGGACATCAGGTCAAAATACAAGAAAATGGCAAATGTTTGGAGAAGATTAAACTGCTGTGGTAGCATGTGATTGGGGGTATATGTGGTACGTGGGATTGAACTACACTGAACTATATCCCCAGACCTCTTTATTTTTTTATTTTGAGATAAGGTCTCACTAAATTGCCCAAACTGGGCTCAAATTCATGGTTTTCCTGCTTCAGCCTCCCAGAATGCTGGGATTATAGGTGTGCACCACCATGCCCACCTCAACCACTTGGTTTTAAGTGCTCACGAAGGCTTCTCCAAGGTGACATTTAGGTTAATGCTTGAATGGCAAGAAGCACCCCACCAATCTCTGATTAGAAGGAAGAAGGTCTCAGGCGGATTAGGCTTAGTGTGAGTGAATGAGTGAGTGTCAGAGATACGGCCTGTGGGAAGACAGAGAGGAGAAAAAGGACACACAAGTTCAGACTACCTTGCCACAGTGATGAGGCTGAATTGTTTTCCAATTCCAGGCACATGCCTGGAATCCCAGCACTCTGGGAGACTGAGGCAGGAGGATGCAAGTTTGACACCAACCTGGGCAACTTAGTGATTTAGTGAGACTCCAGTACTGCAGAAGGAAGGGAGGGAGGGAAGGAGGAAGGAAGGGAAATGTAGAGAGATGTCTAAAAAGAAAATCTACAATGAAACTTGTTTTGTTTTTTGTTTTGTTGGCTTTCTGACACAGGCTTTTACTATGTAGTTCAGGCTGCCTTGAACTCACTGTGTAGCCCAGGCTGGCCTCAAACTCAGTGGTCCTCCTGCCTCAGCCTGCCAAGTGCTGGGATTACAGGTGTGTGCCACCACCCCTGGCTTTACAGTGAAATCATCTGTATCAGGGCTGTCTTACCCAAAGAGGGCCATGTTACCATGTTATCCTCTGTATACTTGGACATGTGATTCAGAAGCCCTAATCAGTCTCCACTGGCAACTTGTATTAAGAAGTCGGGGTGAGGGGATGCAGTACACAGAGCAGCTCTGTGCACATCAAAGCAGACAAAGCCACCCTGCAGCCTGCAGTGAAGCAAACACTAAAAAGTAGCAATAAGAGGTTGTGTGGCTCCAGTGAGGTAGGGAGAGGAACATTCATAGTGGACTCATAGTACCTCCTATGTTGGCCTTCCTCGCTGTTCTTGGGTTCCATGAAACATCCCTGTTATATTTCCAATAAACTAGTTCTTTGACTTGAGCTAGTTTGATCAAATGTCTCCTCATAATAAAATGATCCCTGATGAATATAACCCCAAGGCAGAGTTCTCATGAGTTTTGTAATGATCTTTACTCTCAGAACACCACTTCCACAGAGTTATGGTATTTCTCACCTTGAGTCATGATTAGTGTTTCTACACTTCTTGCTATGATTTGAAGTTCCTGAGTGCAAGGACGGTTTCTTCTTCGTGCACAAGTCCCCAGAAGATGCTCAGAGTGAGTGTGTGCGAAGGGTGTGTTGCCTTGGATGCCAAGGTGAGGTCAGGTTTAATGGATGCTCACTGAGCTATCATCAGTGAGTTCCTCCCAAGAAGAAGATGGGAGTGAGAGCACAGACCATCCTGCCTGGAAAATCAACTTTCCTTTCCTGCTGCTTATCAAATAAACCGACTCAATTATCATGACGGTTAAACTGAAATGTCAACTTAATTGGCTTGGGAGCCCCTAGATTGATAAAGCACATTCTAGGTATGTCTGGGTGGCTCATGGAGCCATGACCTTGGGTACTGTGTCTGGCCCTTCACCCCTTTCTCTCTGGCGCTGTTCTACTGTGCTTCCTAGCCACACCGTGAACTAAGCAGCTTTGCTCCACTGTGCCCTTCTGCTATGATGTTCCTGCTTTGGAGCCAGTCAATCAAGGATTGAATCCTCTAAAACCATCAGCCAAATAAACCTCTCCTCCTTTAAGTTGTGGGTGTCAGGTATTTTGTCCTGTGATGAGAAGGCTAAGTAATACACCTGTACATTGTAAAAAGGATATATGAGTACAAAAACTCTACTAAAAGACCCTCAAGTCAGCAACCACCAAAAGAATGTGGTGGTGCCAGCATATATTTATTTAAAGAAATTATAAGGTATGCAAAGGAGCCAGGAAAGTTGACCCATTGGCAGGAAAAAACTCAAGCAATAGAAACTGTCTGTATCACAACCCAGATGTCAGATTTAACAAAAATTTCAAGGCAACCATTTAAAATATTCTTAGAGAAATAAGAAAACAGTGCTTAAAGAACCATAACAATGACTCATTAAATAAAAATATCAGTGAAGAGGTAGAAATTATTTAAAAGAACCAAATGGAAAGTCTGAAGTTGAAAAGTATGAAAACTGAAATTTAAAAAGAAAAAGAAAAAAATAACTAGAGGGGCTCCACAGTAGATTTTAGGCTGGAAGAAGATAGAACCAACAAACTTAAAGATAGGTAAATAGAGATTGTGCAACCAGAACAGACAGAAAGAAAATGAAGAAAGATGAATAGTCTCAGAGACCTGCAGGACACCATTTAGGATACAAACATATGGATAGCTAAAGAATTAGAAGGACAGAGGTATCTGTGTATATAATATATACATATATCTGTGTATATAATATATACATATATGTAATAGCTGAAAACTCCCCAAACACCATGAAAACTATTAATCTACACATATGAAGAGCTTAACAGTCCAAGTAGGAGAAACACATACAAACACATACAAAAGTGAAAAAAAAAAAAAAAGACAAAAAGTCTTGTAAACTGCAAGAACAAAATGACTTGGCACTTGGCACATACAAGGGAACCCCAATTCGATTAACAACGGACCTCTTATCAGAAACAGTGGTGGCCAGAGGCAGTGGGGTGATGATTCAAAGTGCTGAAATAAAGGCCTGGCAGCCAAGAATTCTATGTCCAGGAAAACTACTCTTAAAAACATGAAGGAGAAATTAAGACATCCCTGGAGAAATAAAAACAGAATGCATTGCTAGCAGAAGTGGCCTACCAAAACCAACCAAACAAAAACATTAAAGAGAATCCTTCCAGCTAAAATGAAAAAAACAGTAGACCATAACTCAAATCCACATGAAGACATAAATACCACTAGCACATGTAACTACATAGGTAAATACATAGTGTAAATGTATTTTGCCTTGCAGAGCTTTTCCTCCATCCTGTCTGATTTAAAATGGAACTGGATAAAGGAATAGTTATACATTCACTGTATATACTTTTTGATACTATTGTAAATGGAATTTTTTTCCTAATTTCATTTTTAGAATGATCATTGCTAGTGTAGGCGCCAGTGATTTTTTTATTTTGCTCTTATCTCCTGCAACTCTGATGAATTCTTATTAATTACAATAGCTTTTTTTAGTAGAATCCATAGGATTTCATACATGGAAGATTTATTCCATTTACAAAGAGAGATCAATTGTTTTACTTCCTTTGCAATCTGGATGCCCTGAAATTCTTTTTCTTCCCAGCTTCCCTGTATAGAACCTCTAATAAAACATTAAATATAATTGGAAAAAGTAGCTATCTTTGTCTTTTTCCTGACTTGAGCAAATGTAAAACTTCCATTGCTATACCAAAAACATGAGGCATCAACTTATAAAGAAGAAAAAGTTTATTTTGGCCCACAGATTTGAGGCTTCCATTCATGACTGGTTGGCCTGTAGCTTTTCGGCTGTGGTGAGAAGCACACAGTGGAACAAAGCGGGTCACCTCACAGCTGAAACACAAGAAAGCAGGGGCTGGGGTCCCATGGTCCCCTTCAGGGCACGTCTCAGGGACCCAGAGTCCTCCCATGAGGCCTCATCTCCCGACAGCACCCCAGGCTGGAAATCAGACCTCATGGAGGGTGGTGGAAGGAGTGCATTCCATCTTTCAACAGGAAGTAGGACTGTTTTCATCAGACATACTGTGTTTTGCATGTGTGAATTCCTTATAGCGAGTTTTCTTTTATTCTCACTTTATTAAGCATTTTTATCATGAAAAATGATTGCCTGAAAACGAAAGTGAAGAAACACTAAATGAGGTACGTAAGTATATATTGATTAGTTGGTGATTTCTATCTCCTGTTGAACTGATAAGATGTCCAGAATGTTTTCATCTTGGGGGGGGCACTGGAAATTGAACCCAGAGCCTTCACACTGAGCTACATCCCTGGCCCATTTTTTTACTTTTTATTTTTAAGACAGGGTCTTGCTAAGTCACTAAGTTGCTAGGCTGAGTTTGAACTTGAGATCTTCCTGCTTCAGCCTCCCAAAATACTGGGATTACCACCATGCCTGGCTGGCCAGAATGTTTTCTTTAGGCAGTCAAATGAGCTGCTGCTGAATATATCATTATGAGAGAAAACATTATATTATATATTTTCGCCTCCACTGAAATTTATTGCCTGTCTCTATCTCCTCAAACCACTTCCGCCCTCCATAATTGAATCTGGGATATCATGAGATTACAAATAAATAAGATTTTTCCAATGAAGAACTAGCACCAGATATTCCTTTATTTTTATTCTTAGACTTAAGTGGTGATCATAAACTTCAGAAAAGCTACTTACGTATCATTCGGAAATTGCAAATTAGTGCTCGCTTTGACAGCACATATACTAAAATTGGAAATTCCAAATTAAAGTAGCAAGAAGATATCATGACACACCTATCAGAATGACAAGAATCCAAAACATTGATGACATCAATGCTGGCAAGGATGAGGAGCAAGAGAAACTGTCACTCATTGCTGGTAGGAATCCAAAATGGTACAGTCCCCGTGGCAATTTGGCAGTTTCTTACACATCTAAATACAACCTTACCATACAATCCAGCTCCCATACTCCTTGTTCTTTATCCAAGTGAGCTGGAAACTTAAGTCCACACTAAAATCTACTCATACATAATTATAGATTTATATAGGAAGACCAAATTTGGAAGCGACCAGGAAGTCCTCCAGTGGGACTGAGTAAATGAGCTGTGAAATATATAAGTAGCAATGAAACATTCAGCAGTAAAAAGTGAGCTATCCAGCCATGAAAAGACATGGAAGAATCTTAAACCCATATTACTAAATGGAAGAAGCCAAGATGAAAGGCCACTCCTATGATCTGGATATGGTTTGAAATGTGTCCTCCAAGGCTTTGTGTGTTGAAATTTAGTCCCCATTGTGAGGTACTGAGAAGACAGAATATTAATCTGACTATAGTGTTTAGCGGTGGGGCCTCTGGGAGACGATTGGCATTAGATGAGAGCATCAATGTGGTACACCTATGACTGAATACTGGTGGCTACTTAAGAAAGAATCCAGAGGATACAAACACGCATGCTCCCTGTCTCTTGCCACATGACACCCTGTGCCACTGTGCCCTCCAGCCAACTAGAGAACCATCACCATCTGCAGGTCCTCAAACTTGGACCAGAACTATGAGCCAAAGACTTACCTAGTCTGTGGTATTGTGTTCTTAGCAACAGAGAACAGACTAAGTACACCACATAGTGCATGATTCTTTTCCCATACAGCATTCAGGAAGGGGCAGATTATGGAGACAGTAAAAAGACCACTGGCTCCCAAGAGTTAAAGGAAAGGGAAGGCTGGGGAGGTGGAGCACAGAGCATAGGGCAGTGACGATATTCTATATCATACTGGAATGACAGATCCATGGCATTATACATTTGTCTAAACTCACATGATTTACTAAATAGTGAACACTAATGTAAACTATGGACTTCAGGGAATAATGTCTCAGTGTAAGTTCATCAGCTGCAATTAATGTACCACTCTAGTGGAGGATGTTGACAATAGGGAAGGTCATGCAGCGGGGCACTCTCTGGTCCTTCCTTTCAGTTTTGCTGTGAGTCTAAAACCGCTGTAAAAATAAATTTAAAACTATTCTTTAAGAATAGTTTTACAAAAAAAAAAAGAATAGTTTTACGGGCCAGGGATTTAGCTCAGTGGTTCCGCCGCCTACCTCACAAGCGCAAGGACCTGAGTTTGATCCCCAGTACCAAAAAAAAAAAAAAAAAAAAGAATAGTTTTAGCTTTAATTAGCTCCTTAAGAAGCTAATTAAATGAAAAAATCAGTCATTAAGAGACTGACCTCAAAACTAACAAGAAAAATAAAATGCAGAGTATTTGAGCCATATTGTAGGATCGCAACACTGTAAAACACAAAGAATCACTATTGTCCATAATCAAGGTTAGGTTTTTCCAGATTGTTTTAAGGCATACAGCATATGAGCAGCTGAGGTTTTAACATAAATCATTACCTTTTTAATGTTTCCATAACAGGTTAGGTTAATATGCGATCTTAAAGTGTAATATTTTAGAAATTCTAAGGCAAAATAATTAGTCATCTGTAAATCTAAACTGTTTTCAATCTGACTACCAAAAATCTATTGGTACTTATTACATTAAGATATTTCAAATTAATTTTCCCTTCACATCTATAATTCACTTCATTAAACCTAAGTAATAATGCACATTATTTTCTCACACAGTATTTTCTAATTTTCTTCAAACAGATTTGGAGGAAGGCAGCACATGGCACGGGTCCTGGCCAGACATCGTCACTTGCCCATCTTGTAACCTTGGGCACATTATGTCTCAGTTTCCTGAACTGTAAATAGATTAAATCAATAGTCTTATCCCATAGGGTTTTTGAAAGGATTAAATTAGTTAATAATTTAAAGCTCTTAGAACAGTGCCGGGCACAGAGTAAGCACCTAATAAATATTTATTGCTATTATTAACACAATTTTGACACTTCTTAAAAGGGAGCTTGGCTCGTGTAATTGTTCTTTTTACCCTCTGGTATAAAACTTTTACCCTTGATGTGGCTATACTATATATTAATAGAAACCTACCCCCTCTTTCTTCTACTCTACACCTGTTTTGAAACACTTTGTGCTGTCAGCAAAAAGGCACCTCTCACTTCACGAAGCACTATCACCACTTGAGCATTCCAAGCACAGGCCCTGCAAAGAGCATTAGCACTGGCCGCCAGCCTGGAAGGATGTGTTCTTGTCCCTGACTCCTCCCTCCTCTCTCTGCTTCCTGGCTGCCATAGGTTGAGCATCTTTCCCTCCACCCTGTCCCTCTGCCATTCTCTTCCTGCCTTGGAGCCAGCCAACCATGGAGTGAAGCTCCGAGCCAAAATAAATCACTCTTCCTTTAAACTGTAGGGTAATTGTAGAGTATTATGCCCAGTGAATGCTGAGACACTGTCAGCTTCTGTGATGAAAACTTGGCTTGTTCTGTTTTTTCTCTACTGGAAAGTGAGTTTTCCAAGGGCAAGGGCTTTATCTTGTTCACTGCTCTATCTCTGCTTCTAGATCTCACTCTAATTAAATTTCCTTGGCCTCTCTGTCCCCTTGGCCTGCTTTCCTTTTTTATGGCATGCATTGCCATCTTGTTTACTTATGTTTTTTCAGATCCCCACAAGAACACAGGCCTCATGTCCCCATCTGTCATCTATTAAACAATATTTTTTAATGAATAAATACTGTCTGAGCTGGGCATGGTGGAGCACATCTATAATCCCAGCACTGAGGGAAGCTGAGGCAGGAGGACCCCAAGTTGGAAGCCAACTTGAGCAAATGAGTGAGACTCTTGTCTCAAAATAAAAAATAAAAAGGTCTGGGAGTGTAACTCAGCAGTAGAGCACCCCTTGGGTTTAATCCCAAGCATTGGAGAAAAAGAAAGACTGTCTGGTGCATAATAGGCTGTGGTGGTTTGGATGTACAAGTTTGTCCCCAAAAGGTTTATGTGTTGGGAGCTTGGTCCTCAGTATGCCAAGGAGAGGTGGTGGGACTGGAAAGGGGTGGAGCCTCATGAGAGGTGCTTCGGTGATGGGGAGCACTGACCTTGGAGGAGATTAAGTTCAGTAGTTCTTGGGGGACCTTATTCAGCACCCTAACAGTGAGTTGTTATAAAAGAGCAATCCCTCCACTTCCAGTCTCACCATGTGATCTCTCCTGTCTTCCATGAGCCCCTCACCAAAAGCTCAGCAAAAGGCCACAGATCATAGACTTTCAGCCTCTAAAATTTGAACTAAATGATGTCTGTCTGTCTGTCTGTCTCTCTCTGTCTTTCTCTCTCTCTCTCTGTCTCTCTCTCTCTCTCTCTCTCTCTCTCTCTCTCTCTCTCTCTCTCTCTCTCTCTCCATATAATCTAGTCTCAGGGGTTTGGTTTTGTTTTTTGACACAGGGTCTCACTATGTAGTTCAGACTGGCCTTGATCTCACTGTGTGGCCCAGGCTGGTCTTGAACTTGCAGTGATCCTCCTGCTTCAGCCTCCCAAGTGCTGGGATTACAAGTGCATGCCACCACACTGGGCAAGTAATTTTGTTATAGCAACAGAAAATAGATTAATACATAGACCCTCAGCAGATATGCTAAAAAGATAAATTTTCCTAATGATGTCATGGACAGATTAAATAAGGGTTCTATTTCCCATGGACAATCTAAACATAATAAAAATTTCCTTTAGAAAAAAGTAATAACCTCATCACCTCTTGCATAAAGCAAACTCATTCTACTATAAAACCATGATTGCTCAGCTAAAATTGGCCCTCACAATTTCCCAGAAACCCTACTGGGTTGCCAGTCATTTACACTGTTTCTCACCTTCCACAATAACCATCCAAATTCTTCTCCCCACTATAATAGTCTAGCCCAGTGATGGTAATCCTTTTAGAGCTTTCAGTAATAATGAACAGCCACCTCTGGCACACATGCCATAGGTTCACCACCACAGGTAGCTCTCCTCTTCCTACAGTAAATAAACCCTTGCATTAGTTACCTATTGCCATGTAACAAATTACCCCAAACCATAATGCCTTAGAGCACATATTATTTTATCACTCTACTTGTTCAGGAATCCAGGTGTGAAGTAGCTGGATGCCTCCAGCTCAACCCCTCTGCTTAGGTCTCCTGTGGATGCTCAGCTGGTGTAAGACCCTCTTCCAAGCTCACTCACATGGCTGTTGGCAGGACTTGGTGCTTTGTAGGCTGTTGTTTAGAGAATTCCCTTAGTTTCTTGTCCTGTGAGCCTTTCCACAGGGTAGCTCAGAACACGGCTGCTGATTTTCCTCAGAATGCACGTCTAGACAATAAAACATATCAATTTCCACCACAAATTTGGTGGCATAAAGTGACAGAAATGTATTCTCTCACAATCGGGAGATCAGATATCTGAAATCAAGTCTCCCTCTGCAGGTGACATTTAATGGACAGTTCTTTCTTGGCTCTTCCAACTTCTGGTAATTCCGGTGATCCTTGGTCCTTATGGCTGTATAACTTAAATGCCTTCCTTCCTCAACTTTCACATGTTCTCCTCCTTGTGTATCTTAAATCTCTCTCTGCCTTCCTCTTAAAAGATCCTGGAATAATCCAGGATGTCCTCAAGACTCTTAATTACATCCACAAAGACCCTTTTTCTCAGAAAAGTTACATTCACAGGTTCCAGGTGAACCTGTCTTTTGGGAAATTCAAACCACTATATCTGGCTCAATGACTGACAACTTTAACCATCATGTTTTTCAAGCCAGAAATCCAATAGCTGGTTTGTGCTCTTTTCACTTGTTCCTAGCATCTCATTGCCTCTCCCCCTGGAATCCTAGAGCAGCCTTCTGTCTCTCCAGAGCTGCTCCTCTGTCCTACCATCCACTCTCCACATGGTATAGTGGAGTTGTTTGGAAATCTGATTATGCTACCCACCCACCTTACCCTCACCTGCTCACAGCTCTTAGGGAATGGACTAATAACACTGACATAGTCTGTATTAAAAACCAGTACTATAAGAGGACAGACTTTAAATGGAAGCTTTTAGGACAGTGATATATAGATGGTAAAGAAACATGTAAAGTAACTAAAAAGAGTCACTACAAAAACTAATGAATTTGTAGTCATGAGAATCACTTGAACTACTGTAGTAAAGCAAGGTACAAACATATAATTGTGCTCAATAGATATTAGCCAGTAGGTAAATAATAAAATAGTGAATACCAAAAGTAGAATCCATTATTATTTTAGATTTCAAGTTGCTTAGAGATTGGGTATGTCATTCTTCACTTTCTCTAAAAGATTGGTCAGAAGACCATATGCTACCTAAAATTCTTATGATCGAGGTATCTTTTTGTCTGCAGTTTAACTTGGTTACACCTATTAACCAGTTGTGATAATTAGTTGGTCAGTTAAGCCTGTCACCAATTAGCAGGAAGCAGAGCTCCTGGGATAGGTGTGGAGGGAGAAATAGACTAACAAGACCTCCAAACATAGTTTGTCAAGTTATAATTTTAGTATACATGTATTCCATGTAATATATAGAGTGTGATTGAAAAATACATTAATTGTTTAAACTTTTAAAATGCATTACAGTAAAAGACACATTGCTATTAATCCCCACAAAATACTCCCCCTTGCTTCAAACAAACTTATCCCATCATTCTTGCCACTTTCTGAAGCAGTTCTGGAAGTCCTCTTGACTGTCTTTAGTTATGCTATTATGGCTGCCATGGCATTCTGAATCAATTCACAATATTTACCTTTCATGGTGATTTTGACTTGGAAGAAGAGCCAGAAGTCACATGGTGCCAGATCCAGTGAATAAGGTGGACAAGGACACACAATAAAGTTTTTATAAACCTGCTTTTCCTTTGGATAGTACCCAGAAGCAGCATTCACTGTATTTTTTTAATCACAACTTTAAAGACACTCATGAAAGAAGACTTCCAGTACTGCTTTAGAAAGTGGCAAGAATGATGGGATAAATGTGTAGCAAGGGGGAGTACTGATGGCAATGTGTCTTTTACTATAATAATTTTTTAAAATTTAAACATTCACCATATATTTTGATCACACCTTATAATAACCATAGTTCTACTAAAAAAATATTTTTAATTGATGAGCTTCACCTAGGCCTCTTCTGTACCCAAAGCCATTAATACAATGACTTTCCTAGACCCCTTCTCTATAGTCTATATGAAAATAAAGTCGCAGGAAACTACTGTTAAAAAGCATCTTCCTCCCTTCACTGTTCATCACGTTGTGAATACCAAGACAGCTGGGATGCCTGTGGAGTATTTCTGCCAGCAGCATTTTGAACTTGTCAGACCTGCTTTGCCCATGTTCATATCTTCTTGTAACTCCCCTGCTCCAATACCTGACTGTGAGTTATCCAAATGGTTTCCAAATGATGGGCTTCCAAGTTGCCAACTTCTATGCTCCTGTCACTTCAAAACAATCCACTCCAATTTATGTTCTAATAATAGGTAGGTGGAAACCTTATAGGTCAAACAGAAACAAATCTCTAGCATAAAAAGCTATGACATTCACCATCAATCATAAACTACCTTCTGAGTATCTATGATGTATTCAGCACTGGGCTAATACTACTCTGGCCTTCAGCAAGACTCTTGGCCCCAAAACAGGGTGATAGAGTGAGTGCAAGGTGATTTTATGTCAGTAAAATGTTCCTTTCACAGCTTCTGATTTTTAGGAGAGGGTCAATTCAGCTGCCATAACAAACAGCCCTAAAATCTTGGTGGCTTACAAGAGTGAAGGGCTTTTTCCCACTCTTGCTATATATATATATCCAGCAGCTGAGCTAGGACTTTGATCTTGCTGTCCTCTCTCCTAGACCAAAAGAAGGAGTATCCACTGTCAGGGATGTGCCTGGTCATTATGCAGTAGAAGAAATAGCTCTTGGGGGTCTCACTCCAACAATTAAACGCTCTGGCTTAAAAGTGATACATGCCTCTCCTGTGTACAATTTATTGGCCAGAATAGCCAGATGGCCCCATTCAACCTCCAGGGGGCCAGACAGTGCACCCCACCCTGTGCCTGGACTTGGGGAGCAGTGGAGATATTGGCAAACAACACTAAAGTTTATCACCATCTGCCCTCTGGCCACTAAATGGCTGGAGTACCCTTCTTCCCAACAAACAAAATATATTTACTTCCTCCCCAAGAAAAATAATCTGAAAGTTCCACTCAATGAAGGCATAATTCTTTAAACAGGACTTCTGGGTGGTGCATAAGAATCTCTATACCAGGTCAAAGGAGATACTCTTTACATCCAGAGATGTAGGAACTAAAAGCCAAGTTATCTGCTCACCTCCCAAGAAATGTCACCCTCCCAATACCCAAAGAGAATAGTTGTAGGCTAACTTCTATCAACATATTCCTCAGAAAGGGAAAGAATGTGTTTAAAAGACAAAAGTCCAGTGAATATGGTTTTGCAGCTCTTAATTGGCTTTATCTGTGATCCTAGAATCAAGAACCAATCTAGACCAAAAAATGGTTTAGAATGCTTCTACCAAGTGGGAATGTTTACATTTATAGCCAGAGAAAAGGAAGTAGCATACAGAAAAGGGAAGTGAGGTACAGAGACAGTCCAACTGGTTACAGTTCATATCTGTCTTATTTGAACTTGTCATTAGCTGAGACTCCACTATTTGATACAAGAACAAGTCCTGCCCAGGATCAGTGGAATAGATTAGAAGATGCAGAAACAGCTCCAGACATACTCAGCCACCTCATCTTTGACAAAGGAGCCAATCGTCCTCATTGGAGAAAAGATAGCCTGTTCAATAAATGGTGTTGGAAAAACTGGATTTCAACCTGCCAAAGATTAAACCTAGACCCATACCTATTACCGTGCACTAAACTAAGATCAAAGTGGATTAAAGAGCTAAATGTCAAGATAGAAACAGTAAACTTGCTGGAAGACAAGTTAGGTAGAATTCTCAATGACACTGGCATAGGAAAAGACTTTATGAACAAAACTTCAGTAGCACAGGAGCTAGCACAAAGAAGCAACAACTGGGATCTCACTGTATTAAAAAGCTTCTGCACTGCAAGAGAAACCACCAACAGAGCTAAGAGACAACCTACAATATGGGAAGAAATTTTTAGCAGCTGTACCTCAGACAAAGGTCTACTATCTAGAATATATAAAGAATTGAAAAAAATCAGACCCCCCAAATTCAAAGACCCAATTCAAAAATGGGCATCCAAAATGAACAGACATTTCTCACACAAAGAAGTAAAAACAGCAAATAAATATATGAAAAAATGTTCAACATCACTGGTCATTCAAGAGATGCAGATGAAAACAACACAGGGATTCCACCTCACCCCACAAAGAATGGCTGCTATCAAGAAATCAACCAATAACAAATGCTTGCAGGGGTGTGGAGAGAAAGGAACCCTTCTCCATTGTTGGTGGGAGTGCAGACTGGTGCAACCACTGTGGAAATCAGTGTGGAGATACCTCAAAGAACTAGGACTAGAGGTCCCACTTGACCCAGCTATTCCCCTGCTGGGTATCTTCCCCAAAGAATTAAAAGAATCAGGGCCAGGGATTTAGCTCAGTGGTTTCGCTGCCTGCTGTGCAAGCACAAGGACCCGAGTTCGATCCCCGGTACCAAAAACAAACAAACAAACAAAACAAACTATAGCTAAATAAACCTTTCCCCTTAAAAAAAAAAAAAGAATTAAAAGAATCATACCACAGCGATATATGTGCACCTATGTTTATAGCGACACAGTTTGTAATAGCTAAGGTTTGGAAACAGCCCAAGTGCCCATCAACTGGAAACTGGATAAAGAAGATGTATTTTTTTTATAAAATGGAGTACTACTCAGCCATAAAGAAAGAGGAACTAAAGTCATTTATAGCTAAATGGATGCATATTGAGGCCATACTCTTAAGTGAAATAAATAGGACACAGGTGTAAATACCGAATAGTATCTCTAGTGTGAGAAACTGAAAGTGTAAATAAGGATGAAAATGATTAAAATGAATAATTGATAATTTGAAATAGGAGAAGGTCCAAAGGTGGAGGGGTGGCAGGAGGGGAAGGGGAAAGGGAAGAAGAGAAAGGAAAAATTATGAGAAAGAAAAAAAAATGGAAACAAAGTATGTAAATAGGGAAGGGTGGTGGGGGTGAAGGGCACATAGGTAATGGGGAAAAAAATAAGAACTAAGATACATCATGTTCAGGTACAAACACCCAATGATAAATGTAAATGTATTGTATACCTAAAATGTACCAATAAACTTATAAATAAATAAAGAAAAAAAGAAGAACAGGTCCTGGTCTAGTCGCACTTCAAGTTAGGTTATAGTTCACTATGGATGGAGACACCTTTAGGTCAAACTTAAAATATGTACCAAGATACCTTTAGACTAAAGTTAACAATGGAAAGCACTCAGACACTAACTCTAGTTCCTTTTCTCTGTTGCACTTATTGCACTTAATACTTAAATAAATGTCAGTTTTCTACCAGGAATCCCTCAGACCTGTACCTATATTAATTGATTTGATTCTTACTGTACAACCCTATGAAAAAGGTACTATTAAAATCTCATTTTCAGATGAAAAAATCCAAACAATTCATTTGTGCAAGCATGTGTGTGCTGGAGTAGGATTTTTCTTTTTCTTTTTCTTTTTTTTTGAGACAGAGCGTCTCTATGTAGTTTAGGCTGTCCTTGAACTCACTATGTAGCCAAGGCTGGCCTCAAACTAGCAGTAATCCTCCTGTCTCAGCCTCCGAAGTGCTGGGATTACAGGCATGCACCACTCCACCCAGCATGCTGGAGTGGGATTCTGATCCAGGAATCCTAGCTCCACAGTCTTCTACCTCTGCAGAATGTCTTCATCTTTAGAGATTCATTTACAAGTATGTCTTTCCCAATACTGGGGTAAAATACCCAACACTTGCAAATAAAGGAGAAAAGGTTTCTTTTGGCACGTGGTTTCAGAAAGTTCCATTCATACAAGGTTGACTGGCTTCAAGGCAGAAACAGGATGATGGAAGGGCATAGTAAAGGAAATCTGCTCCACCCATGCCAGCCAGGAAGCAGTGCAAGAGAAGGAGGAGTGTTGTAAAGACACTCATGAAAGTGGACTTCCAGAGCTGCTTCAGAAAGTAGCAAGTACAGTGGGAAAAGTGTGTTCGAAGCAAAATATATCGAGGGAGATTAATGGTAATGTGTCTTTTACTGTGATTAAAATTTTATGTTTAAATACTCACCCTATATTTTGATCACACCTCATACACATTAGTCTTGTATGGAACTGATTTGTTCCTGGGGTTACCAGTGCCTACTTCTCAGTATACCATGTTCAGACTCCCCCGTGCCATTGTCCTCTTCACGCAGGATGAGTCAGGGAGACATTCACATCTTTCACAGTTGGAGTTCCTACTAGAAGATAAAACATCCCTGCTTTTGGCTTTCAGCAAGACTCCCAGCAGAAAGCTCTGTTACCCTATTCCCAGCCAAGGAGACAAACCCATGAATATCAACATGCTGGTGTGAGTGGAAATGGAAACAGAGGTTACAGATCCAAAGCAGGAAGTCTTTTTTTTTTTCATTTAATCCCTGAACTCAGGACCTTGCACATGCAAGGCAGGCATGGTGCCACTGAGCTAAATCCCCGGCCCTCAAAGCAAGAAGTCTTAAGAAGACTGCATCCCAAGTAGCCCCTGTGTGCTGGCTATGAAGGTTTGAGCTCAGGGTTCCCTGTACCCAGGTTCCCTTCAAGGGAAAGGAAGCCTTGCTGCCTGGCCAAAAAAACAAAAACAAAAACAAAAACCTCTGCCTGCATACAGATACAGGCAGGGTAGAGTGGAAGATCTTAGCAGCCTTCAAGTCCCAGTTCTGGTCCTCCCTAGGTATCCTCACGGGGTATAGACACTTGTCTTCTAACCCCTGTTCAAGGTCCAATTCTGTTCCTTGCAATCAAAATGGTAAATACATTCCGATATAGTTAACTGATCTCCTAGCAAGACCTTTGAATTTTTCTAATTTTTGCTACTGCCAGTAACGCTTGATAAACTTTCTTGTTCTTTGAGCCTGAGTGAATATGTCAATAGAGGATGATTCTTAAAGTGGAATTGCTTTCTACATTTAAAAAGGCATTAAGTTTTTATCAATACCTTTTAAAATCCATTGATACTGCTGATTCTAAAGTGCTATGCGAATGCACAGAACTTCCAGTGGTACGTGGGGGATCCAATTTCTCATCCCCCCCACTAGCACTTGCTAAATCCTTCTTTTCTTTATTGATCATTGATACAATTAAAGGTTTAAAATTCAGGTGCTATCAATGAGATCAAATAAGTTGTTCTCATTGCTTTAATCTGAATTTATTTAATGTGTATGATTAAATATCCTTTGATATTTATTGATTATTTATTGCTACTCTTTACATTTAATATCTTATCTATCTGGGATTTATTTTGTTGTAAAAAGAAAGATGAGGATACAACTTATTTTTAAGGGCATAAGTGGCCTTTCACTACCATATTGCTCCAAAAGCTACCTTTATCATAAAATTAATTCCCTAATATACTTCAAACTAATTATGAACTTTGGTCTGTCATTTATTTGACCCTCTGGTCATAACGATTCTTTTGTTTTGGTCTTGGTTTTTGGTTTTTGGTTTTTGATACAGGGTCTCACTATGCAGTCCAGACTGGCCTTGAACTCACTATGTACCCCAGGCTGGCTGCAAACTTGACGTGACCCCCTGCCTCAGCCTCCTGAGTGTTAGAATTACAGACATATGCCACCATGCCCAACTCTGGTCTTATTGATTCTTATAACAAATGAAATAGAATTTTAAAAACCTGTTAAATTAGGTATATTCTGCAACTGGATATGAAGACTAAATTTAATTCTATGATGTAGATATGAGACACGCCTGCAATACAAAAACCCCATTATATTGAAAACAAAATGTTATATCAAAATAAACAAGTAATTGTAAACAAAAGAAAGCATGGTAGCAGTGTTATCATCATAGTCTTGGACAAAAAACACTGAATGAGTCAGAGCGTCGCTTTATATGATTAAGATTATAGTCCACAATGGGAATAGTCATCATATTTTCAGGCACAAAGTAACATAGCTCTGAAATATCTGGAAAAAAAATAGAGAGAGTACATGAGGAGAAAGATGTGTACATGGCAGTAGAGAGAAACAAGTCCAAACCAGTCAGACAAAGTATATAAATGACTATGAAGATAGATGATTTGGCTATACTACTAATATAATACATAAAAGGGATTTCTCAAAGTTTGTGATGATCTGAAGTTAAGGGCTGGTATGAAAAAGTCAGAGTATATTATTAAGTAGTTTTATTTAAGACATTAAATAATAAACTGATTCCCTTTTTGGAATAATAAAGAAACCAACATACTTTCCCCCTTCCATTACTTCTGCTGACACTAGCTTGAACTTTCATGATTTATTACATTTCTCAAATAGCTGCCCAATGTAAAAATAACATTATAATAAGTGAATTCTGGTTTTATGGCCATAAGTTCCAACCATTTAGATCTAATAATTTTGTTTATTTATATTCAAGGCCCACCATAAACTTCATTCTACATACTCTTAAGTCCTTCAGTTTGATTTTCATTTTAATATATATTCCACCAACTAAAGCATGAATTTCAAGAAGCATTTATAAGCTCCTAGCTTGACAATTTTGCCCCACCATAATATACAAGTAATTGTTCCATTATCTGTTGGCATCTGGAGTTTGGGGAGAAAGTCAGAAGCCAACCGAAAATCTCCCATGATCAGTTGACCTTATCCTGCCCATTGTGCATGGAATTTCTATTGGTCCTGATGGCTTCATACTCATTTGTCTCGTTATAGTAAGAGAATCCTTTTACTGTGCAATTTCCAGCCATCCTTTTATTTTTATCTGTCAATTTAGTTTTCTTACATTTGCTCCATTTTCCTCAGTAAAAACCCTGTGTGTTGTATCATTACCACCGGATCCCACATCCATCCCAATTATCTTTGCCTCTTGCATTTATAAATTTTCCCTCAGATCTCCTCTCCATGGCAGCAGTGCAAATTTGATTCTCAGGTGAGTCTAAGGTGGTTTTCATCTTGTATAACCTTCATCTTGTATAACTCATTTTCCATGAGCCACTTTTTCTATCTTTATGTTATTTAATGCTGATGTCTTTGACCTCTTGTGCCTCTGGTTTGAACTCTTGCTTCATAGACATGCCTTCTTTAATTTCTTTGAGGATTTGGGCATGTTTGATCTAATGGTTTATTGTTCCAGTTGCATGATCCAATTCTTGTTCAAGGTAGGGATTTGTTTGCTTGCTTGCTTGCTTGCTTGCTTGCTTGCTTGCTTGCTTGCTTGCTTTGCCATCCTGGGAACTGAACTGTCTTCACACTGAGCTACCTCCCCAGTCCTTTTTACTTTTTCTTTTGAAACAGGGTCTCACTAAGTCCCTAAAATGCTAGGCTGGGCTTGGACTTGCAATCTTGCTGCCTCAGCCTCCCAGAGTGCTGGGATTACCAGGGTGCACCACCTGCCTGGCTTCAAGTATGTATTCTCTTTTTATTTTGGTTGTAGTTATTCTTTTTTTATTAGTACAGTTTGCAGTATGTAATGTTCACATTCCTTGTGTGGAGTTGGTACATGTACATAGAACAACTTAATTTTGTAACATTTGCACTTTTTCTAAATCCCACAATGGCTCCTTTCTGGTCATGATTGAACAGGAATAGCTCTATTCCAGACCACTTGAGAATTGCATAATGACAGCACTCTCTCCTCTTCTTGATAACCTGAGCACTGTTCTAGTTCCTCCCTTAGAAAGAGAGAAAAAGAACTAGACACTAACTATGCATAATGTAAGGCACTTCTTTTTAGAGTGAGCTGGGTCAGATGGCAGGATTTGGTAAAGCCTGACAGCTCTGGTCTAGTAATTTACTATGGTCTTATGGAGGATCCCAATACTTAATAGCATAGAATCATTTATTATCATCTCTTACAGTCCCATGGGTTGGCTGGGTTCAGATGGGAGGTTATTGCTCAATATCTCACGCTGTTGCACTCAGAGGGCATCTAGGGCTGGTGTCATCTCCTTCACTCTCACATCTGACATCAGGCCAGGACGGCTACAGCAGCTACGGGCTCACAGGGTACCTCTTTCTCCATGTGGCCTCTCCACGGGGCCAGTTTGGGCTTTCTCACTGTATGATGATCTCAGTGTACATGGACTTCTTACATGGCAACTAGCTACTGCCTGTGCATGAGTTCTAAACAGTGTAGATCAAGCCAAGTGGAATGGCACACTCATGGAATCCTAGCACTCTGGGAGGCTGAGGCAGGAGGATTGTAAGTTCAAGCTGAGCCTGGGCAAGTTAAGGAGTCCTTATCTGAACATTAAAAAAAAAAAACTGGGGCTGGGGATTTAGCCCAATGGCTCCAGCGCCTGCCTCGCAAGTGAAAGAAGCTGAGTTCGATTCCCAGTACCCCCCCCCCCGCAAAAATTTAAGGGCCAGGGATATAGCTTAGTGCAAAGATCCTGGGTTCAACCTCCCAGTTCAAAAAAAAGAAAAAGAGATGGAAGGGTTGAAGGGAGGGCAGGGGAAAGGGGAAAAAATAAGAACCAAGAGAGTATGTAAAGATGCATATCTCCAATGATGAATGTCATTATATTGTACACCTTAAATGTACCAAGAAAAGGATATACAAAAAAAAAGAAAAAGAAAAAAAAAAGGTATAGGCCAGCCTCTAGACAGAGGCACCTGAAAGCTTTGGCGTTTTGATGTTCTTGTGACCTGAATTAAGGTGACGGACTGGGAGGAACGCAACAAATCACTACTGGAATAAAACCAGTCTCCTGCTCTCTTAGGGCTGCAAAGGAAGGGTGGGGCATTCTGAGTGTGTGAGTTGTGGTCAATCTGTGCTTCCCAAACTTCAAGATGCCCAGAAACCACCTGGTGGTTTTTGATTGATGCATAGCGCTGTGTAACCACTATCACCATTACAGTGTCATAGAGAATAGTGTCACTGCTCTAAGAAAATCCCCCGTGCTTCACCAATTCAACCGCCCACTCAGGCCTCTGGCAATCTTTGATCTATTTAACCTTTGCAGAATGCCACCATGTCCAGCTTGGGTTCATTTTTGTGTATTTAGACAACCAATTGTGCCAGCACGAGTTCATGAAAATACTGTCCTTTCTTGGTCCTGGGATTTAGCTCAGTGGCGCTATGCCTGCCTCGCAAGCTCAAGGTCCTGAGTTCTATCTCTGATACCAAAAAAAAAAAAAAAGATTGTCCTTTCTCTGTCGAATTACTTTTGGGTCTTTGTCAAATATAAACTAACTAAATTTGTGGGTCCATTTCTAGGATTTCTCTTCTGTTAGATTGATACATGTATCTATTCCTTTCCCAATACCATTCTACATTGATTATTGTAGGTGTATAGAAAATCTGGAAATTGAGCAGTAAGAGTCTTTCAACTTTGTTCCTCTTCGTATTGGGTTGGTTATTCTGGGTCTTTTGTCTTTCCAAACAAAGTTGAGAATCATTTTATGGATGTCTTACATAATAGCTTACAGGAATTTTTATTGGAATTATATTGAATCAAGTTAGAAAAATTGATGTCTACAATATTTTAATCTTCCAATTCATGAACATGAAATATCATTTCATTCAGTCTTCTTTCATTCTTTCAACAGTGTTTTGGATTTTTATATCTAAGTATGTATATATGTATTATTGTCCAGTGCTGGAAATTGAACCTAGGGCTACTCACATGCTAAGCAGGCACTCTACCACTGAGCCATATCCCCACCTCTAAATATTTAATATTTTTACTCTTGGTAATATATACTGGTATTTTTATTTCAAATTTCATTGTTCATTGATTCTATTTAGAAAAGCAATTGAATTTTGTATAGGTACCTTATATCTTGCAATCTTGCAAAATTTGCTTACTAATTCCAGGAGGCTTTTTGGCTTTGAGGCATTTTGTTTCAGATTCTTTGGGATTTTCAAGATAGATAATAAATTCTGTAGATTAAAGTGATCTTATTTCTTCCTTTCCATTCTGTATACTTTTTTGTCTTATTACACAAGCTAAGACTTGCAGTATGATGTGGGTGAGAATGGTCAGAAAGCACATCTTTGCCTTGTTCCCAGGCTTTTGGGAGTAAGTGTCTAGACTGTCACCATTAAGTATCATACTAGTCTTAGGGTTTTTGTAGATGACCTTCATCAAATTGAAGCTCCCCTTTATTCCTAGTTTGCTGAGAATTTTTTGTCACAAGTGAGGGTTAGAGTTGTCAATTGCTTCTTTTTTTTTAAGGAAAAAAACATTTTTTTTCACAGTTGTGGGGATCCAACTCAGGACCTTGCACTAACGAGGTAGGCGTGGCACCACTTAGCTAAATCCCCAGCCCTGTGGATTCCTTCTATATCAGTTGATAAGGTCACATATTTTTCTTTAACCTGTTAATATGGTGGATTACATTGGCTTCCCTGTACAGCTGGAATAAATCCCACCTGTTTTCGGCTTATCAATCTATCTATTCATTATTGAGTTGGATCTGCTAATAGTTTGCTGAGGATTTCTACATCTATGAGCATGAAAAACAGGGGCCTATCATTTTTCTTTTCTGTAATGTTTCATCTGGCTATGACATTAGGTTAACATTAGCCTCAAAGAATGAATTATTAAGTGCTTCTTCTGCTGTTATTTTCTGGAAGAAATTGTAAAATATTATATTATTTCCTCCTTAAATGTTTGGTTGAATTCACTGGGAAAAGTTTAGGCAGTTTGAACCTGGTGCTATTTTTTTAAATTGTTGCTTCAATATCTTTAGTAGACACAAAGCTATCCAGATTTCCTTGTGTGAGTTTTTGTAGTTTGTGTCTTTCAAAGAATTGATCCATTTTGTGTAAGATTTCAATTTGTGTGCACAGAGTCATTTATGATAGTTCTTCACTATCCTTTTACTACCACAGGATCAGTAGTCATGATCTTTCTTTTTTTTATATTGACAATTTAAGTCATTTCTTTTTTCTAGTTTAGCCTAGCTAGAAGTTTATCAATTTTATTGATCTCTTCAAAGAATTTACTTTGGGTTTCATTGATTTTTCTCTATAACATTCCTATTTTCACCTCATTGATTTCTGCTCTAATTTTTATTATTTCTTTCTTCTGCTTGTTTTGGGCTTAAATCACTCTTCTGTCTAGTTTTCTAAAGTTGAAACTTAGTTTATTGATTTTAAATAAACTACTAATATATGCATTTAATAATATAAATTTCTCCCTAAACACTGCTCGCACTGTCACAAATTTTGATGTTATATTTTCATTCCCATTTAGTTCAATTTTTAAAAAATATTCTCAAGAGTTCTCTAACCCCTGAGTTATTTGGAAGTCTCTTGCTTTATTTCTAAGTATTTGAGGATTTTCCAGCTGTCTTTCTGTTATAGATTTCTAGTTTCATTTCATTTTGTTCTGAAAGCCGACTATATGATTAATACCCTTTTAATTTGGTATAGTGTGTTTTGTGGCCCAGAATGTGGCCTATCTTGGCAAATGTTCTGCCGTTGTTGGGTGGAATGTTCTATACATGAAAATTAGATCAAGTTGATCAGTGGTGCTCTTCAGGTCATCTGTATCTTTACGGATTTTCTTCTTGATTAATCTATCAATTACTGACAGAAGGGTGCTGATGTCTCCAAATAGTTAATTCATCTATTGCTTCTAAGCTTTTTAATGTCATAGTTAAAACTGAAGTCCCAAGATTTTATTTTTACCCATTCATATCATTGATTAAAAATGTGCACATGGGTTTGTTAGGCAAGAGCAAAAGATTAAAGCACACCTCTGAACCTCTCTGTTACCTGCAATACCTGTTTCCCCACACATTAAATAAAGCTATACCTGAAGGTTATCTAGAGACTCTAGAGTATTAACATACCACAAGTGCATTCCTCAAAAGCACTAGAAATACAAATGGGTGTCATTTCCAGTTTGTTGAAACAAACATAACCTGCAAATAATTGTTGCCAGATATCACTGGACAGATTAGAGTCATAACTATTCTTTACCCTAATTCACAAAAGCTCAGATTTAACTCTGGACAAAGTTATCTGTTGGGGGAAGGGGTGGTCCAACTTCCTCACCTCATAATGTAGATTTTCTCTGAAGCAGCATTTACTAAGTATTTATGTTTTAAATTATATGGTCCTTTTATAATAATTTTGGACATTTACCACTTGTAAACCCTTCCTCAAAACTGACTACAAACAGCATAAAAATCTCTTCAGACTTAGAAAAGGGGGACAAATGTGATTCTCAGTCCCCTCCTACATCCAAGTACTCTTGCCGTTTGTTTATACATGCTATGTAAGCCTTGCCACAGCGCATTTTACAAATAAGAAAACTGAATATTACAACCTAAAGGATGGTGTGAATTTCTCTACTTTTTGTCTATATGTATTTGATTTTTTTGGCCAGAGAGCTATATTAAATCATATTAAAATATTCAATACAGATTTTTTTAAAGTGGCCTAACTCAGGAGATTTTGTTACACTTTTTCCTGTACTCAATGATTGATAGATCAAATCCTTAGGAAGATCATACAAGTTTGTGTTTTTAAAGTAAAATTTTTTTGTTAATTTTTTCTGTTAATAAAGTTGAATGTTCTGATGGGGAGGAGTTGTAAAGGCAGGCTGGATGCGGTGATATATGCCCGTAATTCTAGCACTCTGGGAAGCTGAGGCAGGAGGGTCCCAAGTACAAGCTCAGCCTGGGCAACTTTGCAATGTAGCAAGAACCTGTCTCAAAATTTAAAAAAAAAAAAAAAAAAATCTGAGGCTGTAGCTCAGTGTGAAGGCCCTGGGTTCAATCCTCAGAACTAGAGAGAGAAAAAAATAAAAGTCAAGCAAGGAGGAAATGGGCATTCAACAGAGACCAATGTCCCATATGGTTAACTACCCCTCCACTGATGTCATCTCAGCAGCAAGAGAAGAGACTCAGAGGACACCAGCCCAGATGTGACACTGGACCACAGTCCTTGGGTCATGGCACTTTCTCTCCTAGTATCTCCAGGGAAGGAACTGTGGAGCAGACAGGCTTGGTCAGAGCCATGTCATTGTAGCTTCTGTGCCCTTATCTTAGTTACTTTCCTCTTGTTGCTGAGACAAAATACCCAACATCCAAAATTAAAGGGGAAAGGTTTATTTGGCTTACAATTCATAGAGGTTTCATCCATAATCAGCTGGCTCCAAGGCAGGGTGGCAGACGGGCAACAGTTCATGGGAGCAGAAGCAAAGGCAGCAAGAGGCCTTAACAGCGTCTTCCTGCCCCTTCTATTTTATCCAGACTACTTAGGGCAGGTAGTACTCACACCCTTAATCCTAGTGCCCTTGGGCCTAGCATTGTACTATGAATCAATTCCAGTGTTACACACTCTAGATCCGGCCTCCTCTGAAAAAGCCGCACCTCATTTGCATAGGCTTTGGGGGGACATCTAGACACAGGCCATAACAGCCCTGTATCCACAAGCATGAATGAAGAAGTTAATGAAACTTATTCTCACAGGCCATCATGAGAATTAAATGAAGCATCACCGGGGATTTAGCTCAGTGGTTCCGGCACCTGCCTTGCAAGTGGAAGGTCCCGAGTTCGATCCGCACTACCAAAAAAAAAAAGGAAAGAGAGAATTAAATGAAGAGAAGCATCTGAACTTCACAAAGAACCTAGGGGTTCTCAGAAATTGTTATCTCCCCTACACCGTCCACCACTTCTCACCCAGCCTCTCAATACCTAAGAGAGATTCCCAAATGCATAGAGAAAGGAACATTAAACCTGCATCGAGTATGACTTCTTTCTCATCACATTTGCAAATATGGAAGCCCTGTGTGACAGAGGATAGAATATTCAATATTAGTGTTGGGATGATCTGTACAGAAAAAAAATGAAATTGGAACTCTATGAGTAAAATTCCTTATGGTAATTTATTGGCTAGGGTTCTCTGGAGGAACAGAATCAATAAGGGGGAAAAAGAGCCAGAGGATGCAGTAGCTGTTCAGCCTAAGAAGCTGGAAGCTTCAGAACAAAAGAGATCAAGAATGTGGTGCTGGTGGGAAATCGAAGGCCTAGAAACCCCCTGAGGGTCGCTGGTGTGAGTCTGTATTGAGAGACTGAGAAGCTGGAGTCTGATGTCCTTGGGCAAGAGTAACCATGAAAGACCCACCTGCTCAGCCAGAATGAATTTCCACAACACACAGTGTGCAAGAAGGGAAAAACTAAAACAACAATGGGCCAAAATAAGAAACACAGACTTCAAGGAATTGGCAAATCTACCTCATTAGTGAAGAAAGGTGTTAATACATATATAGGTGAGTCTCATGAAACAGGTTATATTCTTCACATCTCACCTTAGAAGATGGGAGAAAGTGAAAGCCCGTAAGGGTCGTAGCTTGCAGGAGGGAGCAACATGGATACTGGTAGACTTCAAACCTTAGTAGAATCTAATCATGCTGCTGGGTGATTGATTCAGTTCAGTGGAATCACTGATCCCAAGGAAACCCAGAAGGTCACTTACCCAGGACACGTCCCTCCATTCGCCAAAGGGCTGATCACACCATCTGCAAATGGAAGGGGCAGGAGACCTAAAGCAGGTTATTGAAGAGACCCTTGTGCCTTCCCCACCACTGAAAACCCAAAGTGTCTGGGAGACATGGACCTGACACAAAATCTTCTTTTGAAAATTAATCAATGGTGTGCACATTCCTGAGCCAAGGGACAATTCTGACGCATTCAAAGTTGTTTCTGGCAAGCATTGTCTGGCATGAACTGGGTCAAATTCATGTTCTAGTGAGTATGGAGCAAATCCCAGCATGATCCTGCTTCAGCCTCCTCCAGCACTGCACACAAAAGCCTCGAGCAACTTGAAAAACACTTCCCTAATGCTCTTCCCTAATGCTTAGTGATACAAGGTCATTCTTTCCTTTTTAAATCATGATTTTAAAACATACAACAAAACTTCTAAAATTTCTAAAACCTGGTAATTTGTTAAACTTGGAATAATTAGATCTGACCTATCATAATGCCTTACCTCAACCACAGTACAGAAAAAAAAGTGTGATGGCTAACTTTGATGGTTAATGTGTTAACCTTGAATTCCCAGCTTATAAAATGAGTTATAGCTTCATAACCACCAAACAGGTGAAATAATACTTTTAATATGACAAACTGACCTGATAAGACTTCCTAAAATTAAGAAGCCCCTTCCTGCTGTCCCGAATTCCAACATGATACACTAAATGAAAAGAAGATTTCAGTTGTAAGACTGGGGGAAGAATTCATAAAAATCTTTTCAGTCTTTTTATAAAATGGACACAAACTGGCTCTATAGAATTTTAGCTGAATAATTAACATAGGATTCAGTATCTTATTTGGAAGAAGACCGAAAAAGATAAGTAAATCAGGCCTGTGACCACTCTACCCCCAAATACAATTTTCTCATTATAAGGCACAAAACAGAAAAGAAGTTAAAGAACTTCCTTAATAAAAGCATTGAACTGCCACAAGTCTAATGGACTATTAGAGCCTAGATGAAGATGGAAAATTACCTAATAAAAATTGCAATTTGCATAGATTTGCCCCATAATTACAAAACTTATTAAGCTCCATTTTCCTGATCCTGTAATGGGGTTCACCTTTCATTTAATGTGATTTGTGATCACTGACTACTGTAGGCAGCAAACGTTTGGTAAAATCAAATCCATAATTACATTTTCGGTTCATATGTGAAAGACTGAAATATTCATTAGCTGATACATATACTATTTGTTAAAATTAAGTAGAATGAAAAATCCAGAAGAGAGTTTTCCTTTTCCATGGCTTTTGGTCCACTGGCAAGGTGAGGTTACAAATGTGATAAAGCAGCAAGAGAGAATGCTCATTCTGAGTCTGTGTTCATCAGTTTAGTTCAATATGGAAAAAGGTCTATTAAAATCTTCCCAGATGTGATGTTGGCTGAGTTAAGTAGGCAGCATAATGACCAAATGTCTGTTTCCTGTGAAAGCTTGGAACTGGCAACTGCTTTATGGTTTTGTGGTGGACTGAGATGATGAGTAAGGCTCCAATGTATCGTGCCTCCATGTGTCTATGTCCCTTAGTAATGGGATGGTGGGTTTTCCTTACCACCACCTTCAGCCAAGCTGGCCTGTGGCTCACTCTGGCTGACAGAATGCAGCAAAAGTGAGGCTAGGCCTTTAGAAGCCTTACAGCTTCCTCTTCTACTTCTGGAATCATCCTGCTGATTTGTGAGCAAGGCTGGGCCACACTCTCAAGTGATGAGTGACCAGACGTGGGGAGAGACCCAGTACACACACACACACACACACACACACACACACACACACACACGCACACTACCACCAAGTCCCTAGGGCCCTGGAGCAGGCAGATGGTGGCTACAGTTGAAATGGAAGGAAAACCAGAATAAACCCTCCAGTTTCACTTGCTTTTAGTTACTTTTAGTTGATCTAAAAATCTCAGTAGTGCATGCTTCTAATCCACAGCCACAGGAGAGGATAAAGGCAGGAAGAATGCAAGTGCAAGTCTTCCCTGGGTAACTTACACCTCATCTCAAAATAAACATGTAAAACGAGGCTGAGGATATAGCTCAGTGGTACAGCACCCCTTGGCTTCATTCCCAGTATGAAAAAAATAAATACTAATTCTTCAGGTCACACAGCTGAGCCCACTATATTATTAGTCTCCCACTGGCTCTATGGCAGATAACACCTCTGGTGTGCGGGGCTGGTGATAATGGTTGCCTAGGTTACTTTTCAGGGGCTTGACCACTTTTGTTGAAACCACTAACTCTTCTTCCCGGCCGTGAAAGTGGGCAATGGATGTCTTACTGTCTTCAAGAGACCACACCCTGCAACCTCAGATCATGCTAAGTCCGCCATTTTCTGAACATGCACCGCCCTCACCCCGCAGCCAGAAGAGATTGATTAAGCATGCGCACCTCACCTGCTTCTTCATACCGTAAATGTGCTCGAACTCTGTCCTTCAGGGAGATGGGTTTGAGACTTGGCTCTCCTCCTCCACATTCCTCCACACTCAACCACCTGGCAAATAAAATCTTTCTCTTTTGCAAATCTTATTGTTTCGGTGATGACAGTCTGCAGTGGGCAGAACGGGTCTGCTCGGGTAACACAGCTGTGTGAGTAACCATGGCGAGGCCCCACTGAGCCCCCCATGGAATTGCGAGAGTTATAAATCATCCAAGTTTGGATGCCCTAGCTAACTGCATGGGCCCCCGGTTTCCCAGGAGGGAACCTCCATGATATGAGGAGCCATGGTGTCAAGAACAATCTCCAAAACAAGAATGTGCCCGTTTTTTCCCTGTCCGTTTCTTTCACTAGTAATTATTGCCACTAGTTTAGATGAACTGGTCCTCTTTTCTCCATCGATCACAGTAGCATCTAGGATTAAAAAAGATTTGGGGAGGGGGGAGGGCGGAGATTTAGCTCAGTGGTTCCACCGCCTGCCCCGCAAGTGCAAGGTCAAGTGCAAGGGGTTCGATCCCCGGTATCAAAGGAAAAAAAAAAAAAGATTTGTAGGAAAAAACCCCAGCGTACGTAAGGTAACACGCAGAACTGATGTCAATGTGTGGACTCACTGAAGTCACAGAGTGGTCTCCACACGTGTGTACTCCCAACCTGGGTGGCATCTAGAGCGGATTCTCAAATACACACATGGATGGCTGTTTGACTGGTTAGTTTATAATGTAATAAACCTACGATGTTTATTCAAACATTGTGTGTGTGTGTGTGTGTGTGTGTGTGTGTGTGTGTGTTTTACTGGGGTTTGGATCCAGGGTCTTCACAATGAGCTATATCCTCAGCCCTCAAAAATAATCTATATCTATATACAGATTTATATCTATATATAGATTTATATCTATATTTTATCTTTTTTTTGAGAGAGAGAGAGTCTTGTTAAGTCACTAAGTTACCCAGGCTGGGGTTGAACTTGAAATCCTCCTGCCTCAGCCTCCCAGAGTGTTGGGATTTACAGGCGTGAGCCTCCACACCCAGCTTCAGATATTGTTCTGTGACATAGTACAGTTTAGAAGTGCAGAGAGGTGAAGCTCCCATGGGAGCTTGTGTGCTCCAGGGCTGGTTCCCCAATCCAGTGAGGGCTGCTGTCCTTACTTGGGCAAGTGTCTGGTCTCTGAGCACCGAAACCCCTTTCTGGTTGGGCTAAAGGGGGACCCTCTGTAAGTGCCAGCCAAAAATAGATCCAAGGCCTGTCAATTTTCAGGGCAGTGCTGCTCTTTCGTTCTGTTTTACAGCTGGGCAGGGGCAGAGGTGACTCTAGCAATTATTTTTCTTTGTAGATGTACAAATAAGACCAGTGGAAAAGAGAGCCCCAGATTGCATGTGGTTTTTGGTCCTGAAGGAGATTAACCAGTTCACTGTCTGACTTGGTAATCCTATCCTAACTTTTTTAAAAATTAAATTGCCTAAAATATCTAGTCCCTCTTCAAATGTAGTTTTGCAATTTTAACATTTTCCTGGTCTCCATATTAATGAATGAGTGAATACAAGTATTTGGTAGTTGTTCTTTTTACTGTTGAGTCATGTTATTTACTCTTTTGTGAATTGTACCATAACAGAGGCAAAAAAAAAAAAAAGAGGGGGCTCTCAGACAACCCAAGGTCTGAAGGAACCACTCTGTCTCCCAAGGCAGCCACTGCCAAGCTCTGCCCCTGGGCCACACTCATCTTCCCTCCCCTCCCCTCCCCTCTTCCTCTTCTCTCTCTCTCTCTATTGATCCCCGTGCCTGCTCCTGCTGTCTTACCACACCTTTAGGGAAAATGGCCAAGCTACAGCTCTCAGGTATGTGTACTCTTAATTTAGAAGAATAGCGTAGAATGACCAGAGTCATGAGAGAGAGAGAGAGAGGCTGCAATCATTGAGACTGAGGTCATTCCAGTTTCATTCTAGCATCTTCCCCTCGACCATGGGAAGAAGAAAGGTATAAAATGTTACCTGCAGTAGCAGCTCTCATGGTCTCACTGCTTCTTGATGCCCCCGAGAGAGCTGAGGCTGTCTGGAGGATGGAAGATGAGAAAGAGAACAGTTGTATTTGAATGGCGTTAGCCTCCCCTCCTATCTCTATAACTGTGTACCCTTTACCACTCAGCAATGCTTTCTCTGTCTTGTTCTTGATTAATGTTACCAAAATGTAAGTCATTTTAAATTTGGATGTCCAAAATTGTACTCTGAGCCAGGCGCAGTGGTGCACACCTGTAATCCCAGCATTCTGGAAAGCTGAGGTAGTAGGATGGCAAGTTTGAGCCCATCCTGGGCAAGTTAGCAAAGGGCAAAAATAAAAAAAGAAGCAGCTCAGTGCAAAGGCTCTGGGTTCAATCCTTCAATTCCCCCATACCACCACCAAAAAAAAATCTACTCTGGTTCTTTTTTCTAATTTGTTGTTCTTTATTTTTGTCTTCATTCATTTTAATTTTTTGCTTGGCATTACTTTGGGTGTTCTAGCTTTTCATGGCATACTGACTTCAAGTATGTGCATCTCTCTTCCCTAATAACAAGAACAGTTCATCCTCATTCTCTGTGCAAAGCTTTGCCTGCATCCTTCATAAGCCAAGATGCTCCCTGTCTTCCATGTTCCCATCTTCTAAGAAGCCCATGATTGCTGTTCTGGGTTCCTCCTTCACAGAAGGGTTACTTAAAGTCTTGTTTAACTTCCAGATTTTGAATTTTTTAAATTAACCTTTTGTAATTGATTTGTAGTTTTTATTACATTGTTGTCCAAAAAATCCCCTGCAGCACATCCTGCTATGGCGGTGGAGATTTTCTTCTTGTGACAGCTTCATAAACTGTGAGCTTAACATGATTACACACAAGCCCCAGGTCCCATGGACACCTAAGACAAACTTATTACCAAGCCTCTCTCTTGTTTTTCCTACTTGAGCTGTCAAAGATTGAGAATAGCGTGTTAATGTGTCTTACTACGATTTTTCTCGTGACCATTCATTCTTGTATTTCTTCTACTTTTGCTTTATATATTTCAAATTCAGTAATTTGCCACACCTGTGTTAGTGATCTGACCATCTTTATTGTGAATCACATTGTTATGGATGGCACACATGAATCCACTCTTTTAAACAGGGCTTTTTGTTGTGGGGAAAAGAAAAGTTTATGTCAGTGAACAGAGACTAAAATCAGGTACTAAAATCAGGGAGAGGTTCTAGCCATTAGCAGGGAAGGAAAACTATGCTTATATAGTTTTGGGGGGAGGGGCTATTATCATAAGGAATGTTTATGACCTGGATGCCCAAGGACAGTCTGATAGGGTGTGTAGATAGTCACTGGACTTCGCAGCACCAGGGGCATTGTATACTTCATTTTGTGTCCGTTTGTCCTATTTACTGAGAAGCTGCTATTGTTTGCTGAAAGCAGCCTGTTTGCTTTTTCCTGTTTGTTTAGGCCAGGCATGATGCATATCTCCTGTGCTGTTAATATTTTAGCCCAAATCTGTATCACATACTAATGACATAGCTTCAGGGTTTTTTTTTACCTACATTGCCTGATATTCATTCATTTATTCATTCATGAGCATCCACCAGGTGCCAGGCACTGTAAGGTGCTGAGGACAAAATGGTGAATGGAGGGCCAGGGATTTGGCTCAGTAGCACCGAGCCTACCTCGCAAGCTCAAGGTCCTGAGTTTGATCCCCAGTACAAAAAGAAAAATGGTGAATGGAACAAACAAGGCCTGCACCAATCTTTGTGGAGACCATGCTGTAATTTGCCAACCATGCTAGACTCCCAGGCACACAATCTCACACACATATGCACACCCTCACATTCACACAGTCTCACATATACACACACATACACCCTCACACACACTTCCACACACGAGCACACTTAAGACACTCACACACATTCTCACACTCATTTGTGCCCTGTAACAACATTCCTGTAGGGTGGATTTTTTGGTAAAGAATTTGGGCACTAAAAGTTGTGGACATTTTAAATTGACCGAATTTGCCCCATGCCCTCTCTCCAAAGACTTGACAATTTTATACTCCCACCAATGGTGAGAAATGCTTCTCTACCACATCCTTAAACAAACAGTATCTTTTTGAGATGTTTAGATTTAAACCAGTCCAATAGATGGTGACAGCGATATTTTTGCTAATTTACTTATTTTTCTTTGATTCATACACCTGAGCACTTTTAACCATATATTTGTCTTACCTATTTTTAGAAGCCCTGTATACATTTTAGATGTTAACACTTTGTCATACATCACAAATAAGTTTGAGTTTTGTTATTTGTTGTTTAACTTTATTGATGATGTAGTATGTATATACATATATATTTTTAATTAGGGTCCTTTCTCTTTTTCTTCTATCGTTTTTTATTTTGTTTTCACCTCTCAGATAAGAAAAAACATGCTTCTATATTTTCTTCTGCTACCTTAGCAATTCTTTTACATTCAGATTTTTAATCCATCCAGACATTTGTGAATAACATGGAAACAGAGGTGGAATTTCTCCCCAAGTGGAGAGTTAATGTCCTGGCAGCGTTTATGGACTAATCAGTTTAACAGTTCACCAAAAGTAAATTACTATTACCAGAGAAAGGGGTAGAAAAGGGGATTCTGGGCAGAGAACAAACACAAGTAAGTGTGTGCCAGTGCATAAAATTTGCTTCCCAAATTTTAGCGCCTGTAATCTAAGAAGCAGCCACAATTAGATGGTGAAGAGCATATTCCGCCAACAGAGAGCTCGCTGTGTTTAAGGAAGACAGATCTCATTTCATGGAGACAAGTTTCTGGTTTGAGTCCAAGATGCAAGAAGGTGGCCACTGAGACCTTAGCAGAGCCTCCAAATCTCAGAAAAGTGCCTAGGGAGCAAAGGAACACTTCCATGGTGATCAACCAAATACAAAGCCAAGTCCTTTGTTGTGATAAAACTCAGATGCTTACCTTGGAGAGAGAGGTTGTCATGGCAACCCTTTCAGAGACAAGGTCTTCACCAGAGACCAATTGTTTCAACTCTGGAGAACAATCTTTGCTTCTGTGATGACAATTAAAGCCCAACAGGCAGGCCAAACCCAACAGCACCAGTCTGAACCACAGGAAGGCCTTTCACTGGATTTCAGAACACTTCAAAAATCCTAACACAAGGACTTAAGGGTATTTAAAAAGCTAAATCAAGTCTTGCATAGATCAACTGTTTTACTACATGGATATGAATAGTAAGATCAGACAGAGGCACAATTGAGACCACTCAGGCGGGCAAAGTCTAAGCAACATGCGATGGATGAGTTTATTGCCATCTGTGTGCAGATGGGCCAAGGGCAAGAAGGCCATTGGCACTGAGAGGAGGGCGCCCATGGTTGGTATGGGCATTTTAGGTGGGCAGGGGCGCTGCTCAAGAGGGTGGAAAATTTTAGAGTCCCGTGGGTGATGGGCCTGGGGCTGGCTGATAAACAGGGTGGTGGGGAGAGCAGCAGGGTGGCTGCCAGCTTCTTTTTATCTTTGTGCTCCTGTGGATGCGGGTATCGGGTCTGCTTGGGCGGGGGTCCAACTTGGAGAATCTGTCAAATATGACAAAATGAATAGTGTGATAATTACAGCAATTTTATGACAAGTTTGGGTACAATATGGGGCTATTCAATGCTAAATTAAAAGACAAGAACCTAAACTTTCTCCATCCTCATCATCTGTAGGTTCTAAACTATTATCTTTTGGTGTCTCCAACCTGTTTTTGAGTCCCCGGTACCTGGAGTCTGACAGACCCAGGCTGACAGTCCCTGGTGAGTGTACAAAAGGTTTAAGGGACAGCAGGTTTAAGAAAAAACTACATACAGAGGTGAGGACTGAGTTATGGGAACCTACAGAGGGAGGAGACGCATTTAGGGGCCAGACTACTTAGAGCATAGCACTCATACCCTTAATCCTAGTGCCCTTGAGCCTAGCATTGGACCACAAATCAATCACACACTCTAAATTCCACCACTTCTAAAAAAGTCCCACCTACCACTGCTTGAGTCATTGGGGGGACATCTAGACACAAGCCATAACGGTCCTGAAGCTGCAGTTTTCTTAAAACTACAATTTTAAAATTATAATTTTCCCCATCTTCTTTCTACCTTTATTTCTTCTACCATATCTCGGTTCTACAGTTTAAATCCTACCTGAGAGCATTACATGCTTTGATGTCCTTGTCCATAAAGTGCAGATAATAATATTACCAACGTCAAAGGGCTAAGAGTTGGTCATAAAAACCCTTGGGACAGTGCTTGGCACTGTTTAAATACTAGGTCCTCAAACATTGGCACCTTAGTAAAAAATAGTTAAGGAAATTAGCTGTGTAAATTATGTGGGTAAAGTTGACCCTAGAACTTCTAACCCATCTATCCCTCAAGGGTTTTTAAATATGTAAGGATTTAGAAAATTTACCCTCAGCCACTCTTTCTGAGCCTGGATGTAATCAACCAATAACAAGACACTCTATAGCTGAGGATGTAGATCAGTGGCACTACACCCTTCTGGTAAGTGAAAGGTACTCAGTTTGATCCCTAGTCTTGGGGGGGGGGGGATGTGAATACTATTTGTATGATCAAAAATATTTTCTTGCGATAACATCAATTCTATTTTGAATTATGCTTTTTGAATTAGTCTCTAGACAGATGAGGAAAAATGGTTAAAAGGGTTTATGTTAAAGGTAAATGTTGTTACCTTGAATATACAGGGCAGGGGATACACGTAACAGAAGCTGGAAAATTAGGCACAAAGAGAGGAAAAGCACATTACAGAAATCGATTGCCTCGATCCCCCTGATGACAAGCTGAGGATACCAGTGAAAATTGATGAAACAAGGCACAGATGTTTAAGTGAGCTATTTAATGTTACAAAGGTAACCATCATGGCCGACAACAAAATGTAAATAAGAAAAGGAAAGGGGTTGGGGTGAACACACCGAATCCTCTTTGGTCATGCTGAGGAGTCAGTCTGTAATGTCTATGGAGTAGAAATACAGGTATATTAATTATAGCAGGGGACATGAACACTAGAAAAGCTAAATGAAAAATGGTGTAATGTGACTGAAAGCAGAAGATCAAGAGGCAGCCATTAGAAGCCATTCTCTTTTAGAGAATTATTAAATTATTAAATTTAATAATTTAAATTTTTTACTGATGATAACTTCATGATATCTGCTATAGTTTGAATCTTCATGGTGCCACAAAGACCCAGGTGTTAAAGATTTGGACTGCAGGGTAGAGCTACTTGGAGGTAGTAGAAGCTTTAGGAGGTGGGGCCTAGTGAGAAGTCTTTAGGTCATTGGGGGGTGTGCCCTCAAATGAGACTGTGAAATACCAGTCTGTCACTTTCTATTTTATTTTTGCTCCCTGGTTCATGATATAAGCAATTTTGCTACACCATGTATACCTACCATGATGTGCCCATCTAGACCCAAAGCAATGGTGCTGGTTCAGTCATAGAGTAGAACCTCCAAAACTAGAATCCAAAATAAACCTTTTCTCTTTATAAAGTGATGATCTCAGGTACTGTTTTATAGTGACAGAAAGCTAACTAATATAACATCTAAATGTCTCCTTGATAATATTCAACAGATGGCTTTGCCACTTTAAGAAAGACTTGATCATTATCTGGAAAATGAGAGTGACATATAGATTGACAAACTTGACAACTTCTCAGTCAGTCACCATGTTTGGATCTTATCTAGAAACTAATCATAGCAGGTAAACTGAAGAGCACTTATGGAGAAGTTAGTTCATATTAAGGAATTGTAAATAAGTTGGAGGGATTTCTGGGGATTGAACTTGGGGCCCTCATGCTGAGCTACTCCTCAGTCCTTTTTTATTCTTTGCTTTTTTTGAGACAAGATCTCACTAAGTCACTAAGTAGCCCAGGCTGGGTTTAAACTTGTGATCCTCCTACCTCAACCTCCCAGAGTGCTAGGATTACAAGCCTTGCCACAATGCCCAGCTTGCAGGGATGTTATGGTTTAAATACAAGGTGGCCCCAAAGACTCATATATTGAAGACTTGATCCTCAAGGCAGCAATGGTCAAAGGTGGGCCCTACAGAGGTAACTGGATCATGAGGACCCTAACTTCATCGATAGATTAATTCATGGATAAGTTCACAGCTGAATGCGCTATTAGGAGGCGGGGCCTAGTTGAAGGAAGTGGGTCACTGGGGTTATGCTTGTGAAGGGTATATGTGGTCCCTGACCCCTTCCTGGATCTCTGGCTCTCATCCTCTCTGCTTCCCTGCTGCCTTGTGGGGGAGCAGCTCTGCTCCAACACACCCTCTCCACCATCGTGCTTTGTCTCACCTTGGCTCACTTTCTTCCCTCATGTTGTTTATGTCAGGTATTTATCACATCAGTGGAAAGCTGACTAACAAAAAGGAGAAAGGGATGAGTAAGATAATGGTTCTTATTTTCCTTATTTTTTAGAAATACAAAGAGCAATATTTACAGATGAGATGAGATGACGTCTGGGATTGCTTCCAAATTATCCAGTGGGAGGGGGTATGGATGAAACCTAAATGGCAAGACATGTGGGATTTATCATACTATTTTCTCAATTCATGTATATGTCTGAAATTTCCTGTATTAAAGCCAGGAATGTATACATTAAGTGGATGTATACATTAAGTGGCAACAACATTACATTTTTACTTCTTATTTTTAAGTCAAATGTATGTTGTTCTGTGTAAATTTCTAATTTGGGCAGATTGTCCTCTTCTAAGGGATCTGAACATAAATTTCTGACCTAAAGGGTTGGAATGTAGGCACAATGGGAGTCACTCTGACCCTTGGGTGATGCAGACCTGAGAGAAGCTGGCAGCACACAAGACGGGACCTTTCGTGGTTCTCCGCAGAACTCTAGGGATCTCCTGAACTAGTCCTGAGCCCTGTCTACATCAAAACCTGGTCTACACTTAGCTTGCTGCCTTGCAGTGCATGCCAGGCCCAGATCCCAATTTGGCTCGAGAGGGGACCAAGATTTGCGACTGAGAACCAGACTGTCAGCTAGAGCCATGCATACAGTGGACATCTAATAACTACTTAACTGAATAGATGGGAATCAAAGCACAGGAACTGAAAAAAGTAACGTTTTCCCAGGGATAGGGGAGATCTGTTGATAAAGTCCATAATAAAAAAAAACTATATGATTTTTACTGTGGTCTGAATGTTTGTATCTTCCTCCAAATCCACATGTTGAAATCTTAACCCTCAGGAGGAAGGTAGTATCAGGAAGTGGGGGCCCTTGGATGGTGATTAGATCATGACAGTGGAACATTCAGTGAGATTAGGGACCTTATTAGACAGACAGCCTCTTCCACCATGTGCAGGCATAGCTAGAAGCATCAGCTATGAGGAAACAGCCCTCACCACATACTGACCCAGCCTCCATCTCAGTCTTGGACTTCCCACCCTCCGGGACTGTGAAAAAAAAATGTCTGTTCTTTATGACCACCAATTCGTGGTATTGTGGTGTAGCACTCTGAAAAGACTAAGACAAAGTTCAAACAAAATCCGAGAATGTCCTAGCAACAATAAGTTGCCCACAATGCAAATTTTCTGGTGATCCTTTGAGGGTTATTTTTGCTAAAAAGTGCCTGAGGATTTTTATTGATTCTTCTCAAAATTCAAGTATTTACCTTTTTAGGGTTCCATATTATTTCTCTAGTATGGTTATTTGTTGATTGGCATAGTGTGGCCACTGCAACCTACCCAGTGTCATACACATGCAAAAGGCCACCGTAATACTAAGTCAAAAAAATGTAAGAAACAAAACATGTTTCAAAAATATGACTTAAACATAAGTGGAGAAGGCATCGCAGACATGGCAAGATTCCATATAAATTGCTTCAGCTGAATTTAGACACTCAATTAGGCACTTAATTATCCTGAAGCCTTATTGATGCCCTGTTAGAAGTGGTCCCACCCCTTCTAATCAGAGAGGCAGGCCACCTCCCCGGAGGAGGCCCAGGCAGGTCACACGCAGTGAGGGTATGGCAGCATCAATCAACAGCTCCCAGGCCTCCTCCCTCCTGTTGTCCGGGTCACAGTACTCATTGCACAAGCATTTTCCCCTGAGATCTTCTGAAGTCTGAATTTTAAATGTGGATTTTCATTCAGGACTCCAAGCAGACAATGGCTCTGCATGGCCCCCCTCTGAGGATGTCAACCTTTAGTGACAGCCAATCGCTCTCAGACCGTCAAGGGTCATCATGCGAGCCTCTCCGGTAAGCTGCTGAAGTCAGGCCCTGACTGATGGAGTCTGTTAATGGTCCATGCCTCCCCCCAGCCCATTAATAACTCACCTCCAGAGGCAGCAGCTCTGGTCCCTGCCCCTGGTATGGCATTATATGATAATTATACTCACATTAGTTTTTCATACCCTTTGGACAGAAATGTGCTCATTTGGATTCTTAGACATTAAAATCTTATAAAGTTCTCTAGTGACTTTAGGTCCAGTTTCTTAATTTGGGTGTTTTATTGGAATGAAAAGACATAGCTTCCAGCTCCCTACAAGAACTGAGTCCTCAGTAGATAGGTAAAGGACTCTAATCAGAAGCTCCTGAGCAGATGAATGTTATGTCTCACACCAGATTCAGCACCTTATTTTAAAATGTTCATCAAATTACAGTTATAATTACAGTAGTCCCCCCTTACCTGCATGGGACACGTTCCAGACCCCCTCATTTCAGCAAACTCCATATAGAAGCACTTCAATACCACAACAGTAGATCTGATAACCAAAAAGGCTAATACTTGACTAAGAGCCACAGTAGTAAATGACCTCGCTCATATGAGGAATCTTAAAGAATTAAAGTCATAAACATTAAAGAAAAGTGTTATCCAGAGGCTGAAGAATCAGGAGAAATGGGGAGATGTGTGTGAAAAGCTACAAATTCATGTATAAGAGGAATACATTCTGGAGATCTATTCTATGGTATAGTGACTCTAAGTAATAATAATTTACACTTAACATTTGCTAAGAGAGTAGTTTTTTTTGTTTTTATTTTTGTTATGTTTTGTCTTTTGAGACAGGGTCTCGATATACACTTCAGGTTGGCCTTGAACTCACTATGTAGCCCAGGCTGGCCTCAAACTTGCAGCAATCCTCCTGCCTCAGCCTCTTGAGTGCTGGGACTACAGGTGTGTGCCACTATGCCTGGCCAAGAGAGGACTGTAGTTTTTAAATATTCACACATATAAAATTGATAGCTAGTGAGGTGATAGATATGTTAACTTATTATGGCTTATATCTAAATGTACCCTAAAGCTTCATGACCTCATTGGTGGGGCTTCCGGGAGGTGACTAGATCATGGGTATGTGATACTGGATTAGTCCACTGATGCATTTACAGCTGGGTGTGATGTTGTTGGAAGATGAAGCCCAGTGGGAAGAAGTGGCTCACTGTGGGGATGGCCTGAAAGAGTATATATCTCTCCTCCTTTCTTGATCTCTGCCCTGCTTCCTGCCTGCCATGCCATGGACTCTTTCTCCTTTCCAATGCCCCTCTGCCATGCCGCCCTGCCTTGAGGCCAGCCAACTATGGACAGAAACCTCTACAGGCTATGAGCCAAAATAAACCTTTCCTCCTTTAACTTGTGGGTGTAGGGTATTTTGTCCTAGCAAGAAGAAAGTAACTAAGATACTTACAATAATCATTTCACAATATATATGGATATCAAATTATCACATCATACATCTTAAATTTACACAATTTCATTTGTCAGTTACATCTTAACAAAGCTGGGGGCAGAGGGAAGGTCCATAATCTGTGCACTGACCATCCTACTATTTGCTCCATGGTCCGCACCTTTCGGACTACGAATGCCCACAAAACAGGCAGCAGCAGGAACTGAAGACCCCACAGGCACTGGGTGAATCACTCACTCCTCATGCATCAGCATCAGACATGATAGAATTGTCAAGGTGCCCCAAAAGGCCAAAAAACCTTGTGAAACATCAGTCATGGGTCCCTTTCCAGAGCAGCTGCTACCAGCTCAGACTTAGGAGCTACACTACCAGCTCCTCCAATTACCAGTGGCTTTACCTCTCTTAATCCACTTCCTCATCTATAAAATGGAACTGAAGTAGGATTAAAATAAATAGTGCCCAAAATGCACAAAGCATTTTCCTCACTGCTAAGGGAAGGGTTCATATGGCATTGTTCTTAATTCCTGTTGTAACTTAAAGGGAAACGTTCACAATTTCCAGGGCCCTTGATTTTTTGCAAATGAAGGAGGAAGATGTGCTCAAATTCCTTGTAGCAAGAGCCCACTTAGGTGGCACCAACCTGGATTTCCAGATGGAACAGTCTATCTACAAAAGGAAAAGTGATGGACTCTACATCAGAAATCTAAAGAAGACCTCTGCTGGAAGCTTGAGACATAGTTGCCACTAAAAATCCTGCTGATGTCAGTGCCCTATCCTCTAGGAACTCAGGCCAGCAGGCTGTGCTGAAGTTTGCTGCTGCCACTGCAGCTGCTCCTATCCTGGCCGATTCACTCCTGGGACCTTCACTAACCAGATCCAGGCAGCCTGCCAAGAGCTGCGTCTTCTGGTGGTTACTGATCCCAGGGTTGACCACCAGCACCTCACAGAGGTGTTCTATGTCAAGCTGTTTAATACTGGTCTATGTAACAGAGATTCTCCTCTGTGCTTTGTGGACGTAGCCATCCTGTGCCATAACAAGGGGGCTCAACAAGGGAGACCCACTGTGTATAATGTTGGTCTGATGTGGCGTATGCTGGGCCCGGGAGATTTTGAGCATGCGTGGCACCATCTCCTGTGAACAGCTGAAAGGAAGAGCAGGCTGCTGTTGAAAGGGCAGTGCCCAAGGAGGAATTTCAGGGCGAATGTACTGCACCAGCTCCTGAGTTCACTGCTGCTCACCCTGAAGTTGCAGACTGGTCTGAGGGCATGCAGGTTCCCTATGTGCCCATTCAGCAGTCCCCTAGCAAAGACTGCAATGCTCAGCCTGTCACAGAAGACGGGTCTGCAGTCCCCACTGCTCAGGCCATTTAGTGGGTAGGAACCACCACTGAGTGGCCTTGAGCTGTTCTGCAGCAAAATGGAAATAAGGTTGATGGAAATAAAACATCAATTTCTAAAAAATTAAAACACACACAAAGCCCAGTCCCTGGCTCTCAGAACTTTCAGCAAATATTAACTATTGTCTAGGAAGATTCTAGAAATATATATATCTAGAAATATATAATCTAGAAAAAATATATAGATATTGTAATAAAAATACAGTGTGTGTTTATATTTTTAAAATGTTGTTACAAATTCCCTATCTGAACTCCCACTGAACACTGAACTCCAGGGAACCCTGAAACTGATTACCCTGTGATATGTTCATATAGTGGAACAGTATGCAGATGAAGGTAAATGAGAAGGTTCTTCACATATTTAGATGGAAAGATACCTAAGACATTGTTATGTGAAAAGGAAAGGGGGGAGATCTATGCATAGATTATGCCATGTTGTGAAGCAAAGGAAGAAAAAAACTATAGTATATACTTTATATTTATTTATGTATGCATAGATAATCTAGAAGAGCATATAAGAAATCAATAATAGGCTGGTATGGTGGTGCACACCCATAACCCCAGCCCTCTGGGAGGCTGAGGCAGAAGGATCACTAGTTCAAGCCCAGCCTAGGAAATTTAGGGACTTAGACCTTACCTCAAAAAAAAAAGGGTGGGATATAGCTCATGTGACTGTACAGGTTTCAATAGGAAGGAAGGAAGGAAGGAAAAAGAAAAGGAAACAGGAGGGAGGGAGAGAAGGGAAGGAAGAGAAAGAAAGGAAGGAAAGAAAGAAAGAAGGAAGGAAAGAAAGAAAGAAGGAAGGAAAGAAAGAAAGAGAAAGAAAGAAAGAAAGAAAGAAAGAAAGAAAGAAAGAAAGAAAGAAAGAAAGAAAGAAAGAAGAAAGAAAAGAAAACTAAAGAAAAAAATGGAAAAAGAGGGCTGGGGATTTAGCTCAGTGGTTCCGGTGCCTGCCTCACAAGCACAAGGACCCAAGTTCAATCCCTGGTACCAAAACATGGAAATAGAGCTTATGCAAATGTGAATGTGACCAAGAGTTGGAAGGTACAGGGAGGGATGGGAGAGGTAGGAGACAAAAAAAGAATTAGGATGTGTTATGTATATGTACCAACTCCCCACAATAAATCTAATCCTTATTTACTGCAAACATGTACTAATAAATTTTTTAAATTTTACTTTTTAACTAATAAACAGCCTGTATTTAAAATTTCCAAATATGCCCTTTATTTATGTGTTTTTATGGCCCAAAGTCTAGGCCACAATCACAGGTACATTTAGTTTTTAGGTGTCTTTTAATCTCTTTTAACCCAAAGCAGTTTCCCAAACCTATTTTGGTCACTCTTGAGATTAACATGTTTTGCAGAATGTCTCTAAATTCTTCATGACTGCATGGAAGTTAAACATTTTAAAATGTGTACTTACTTTGGTTTAAAATTTTGTCATACTACAAAAGTAGTTAAAGTATATCAGCAGCCACCAAAAACTCAAAGCAAAATGTCTTAACCAAAAGTGTACACCTTCTGGTTCACTGGGAAACTGATAGGCAATTCAATCTATCTATGTGTAATTTACATAGTAATAACATAACAATATCTGCAAATCAAAAAACACTATGTGGATTTGGTTTGCAAAACAAACTCAAGGCATCTTATATAGTTAAACAACACATTCTATACACTTAGGTAAATGATCTGTCTTTTTTTGATAAATAATCTTTGCTGTTATGATCACAAGAAGAAAGACACTGTCAGAAAAAAATGTTAATGATTTGGAAAAGGCTCCAATAGTTTAGAATGTGCTGTGGAGGAAACCATTTGGGTTATCTGCACTTTTCCTTGCCTTTGAGTTGTTTTATAACTCAGTTAACTGTTGAAAACTGGTAGTAATGCAAATGATTCTTTTCCATAGAACTGCAAATGAATTTCACTTGGTGGAATGCAAGTGATTATTGCCCTGTGGACAGTCATCATTTTTACACTTATTTCAGATTTCTTGGGAAGAGAAAAAAAGACACTCACTGTGAGAACTGAAGGAGCAACTCTTTCCCTCAGGCCAAAGAAAAGTGGCAGGGCTTCAAGAAGCTCTGTAAGCCCCAACCCCCAGTTCAGCCCAGAGGATTCCCCTCCTGAAGCCCCCTCATAGCTCTCTTCAGCTCTATCATTTTCCTCGGTCACAGCCTTTTGCCACTTTCCTCATTTTTCCCTATGTTTTGCTATGCTACCAAGTCAATTACAAAAGTCCATCCTCCAACAAATAAGCACCTTGTATTGTCTTCAGTATTTCTAAGTCATTCTTTGGAAAGTGAGCACTCTTCCTGCGGTTGTTATAAACAAAAATACAGAAAGCAGCTAGGTGTGGTGGCACATACCTCTTATCCCAGCACTTGGGAGGCTGAGGCAGGAGGATTGCTGTGAGTTGGAGGCCAGCATGGGCTACATAGTGAGTTCAAGGCCAGCCTGAACTACTTAGCAAGACCGTCTAAAAACAAGAACAAACAAACAAACAAAAAACAGAAGATGCATGTTTGGGATTTTCTCTCTCATGTCCTCCAGTTATTTTTTTTCCCTCTGAGGTCCACTATGGTTACTATGTGAGATCGTAATTTCTTGATTTATTTTAACTTCTCTTCGCTGACCCAATATAATGACCTCTAGCTCTGACTGCCAGGAGGATCCTGTAGGAAAGCACCATAATCCAAAATCCAAAATGCTCCAAAATCCAAAAATTTTTGAGTACCAACATGATACCAAGAAGTGGAAAATTCCACACCTGACTTCAGAAGACAGACTGTCATCAAAATGTAAGCACATTAAAAATGTATAAAGTTGCCTTCAGGCCATGTGTATAAGGTATATATAAAACATATACTGATTTTGTGTTAAGACATGGGTCCAGAAAGGGACCAAGAGATGAAGAGAAGGGGGCGGGAAGGAGGAAGGAAAAGAATGGAAAAAAGGATGCAGATGTGTCATGTACATGTACCAACTCCCCATGGTGAACGAATCATTATATACTGCAAATATGTAGTAATAAAAATAAAACATAAGAAAAAAGACTTGGGCCCCATCCCTAAGACATCTCATTATGTAAGTTCAAATATTCCAAAATAAATTTTAAAATCCAGAACACTTCTGGTCCCAAACATTTCAGATAAGGGATATTAAATTTGTACACTAGAGAAGTAGAAAAAACAGTAGATGTTGATATATAGAGAATATCTGAAAAATGCAAACTAACACAGCTATCAATTTCTGTGTCTTTTAAACAGAAAAACCAATCTTTTTAAATGCCAATATTTATAAAAAGTAATCATATATTAAGCTATAAAAACTATACATTAATTTCCAAAATAACAATGCATAACACTTAACACCGTGAAAAAAATAGTAAAATAATCAGTTAAATAAAAGAAATCCAATGAGTGACAAACTGGAAATCAACAAGTCATAGCTATAAATAAATGACAGTTTGATAAAACTTGTCTGATGGGCTCAAAGCTGTACTCAGAAGAGTTGTCTCTACTGAAAAAGCCACAATGTCTGTAGCTCTGCCCATTAAAGGATAGTTTGTTTCCTCAGCCCTTGAACCTGAGCTATCCTCACTTGCTTTGACAAACAGAGTGTGTGGGGAGATATTGCACAAGTTCCTGACCCCAACAGTTTGGTTTTGCGCTCCTGGAGTGTTGGCCCAACACTGCCACTTGAAGCAGGAGCAGCCCACAGAGGATGAGAGAATCCCACTCAGAGTCTCAGGGGACTAGCGCTAAGTGCTCCACATGCCAGTGAGGTGTCTTCTACCCTCCAGCCCAGCCAACCCACCAGCTGAATCCAGCCCCATCAGTGACTCCAAGTGAAATCCGCAGAGGAACCACGCTGAGGATGTAGCTCAGTATGAAGGCTCTGGGTTCAACCCAGCGCGAATCCAATGGGCACCCTCAGGTTGTTGGGTTCCCCACACCTGACCAGGGACCTGGGCTCCTCTCCCTTTCCAAGGCTTGTCAGGGCCCCCAGGGTTTCAAGGACGTCACCATGTACACTGGGCAGAGTCGTGGGGACACCCAAAGAGGACACCTGCCAGCCGGGTGCAGGAGACAAGTCACACAGGGGTGCACGGGGGTCCTCGCCACAAACACCCCCAGCAGGGTCCTTAGCCTGGCGCACTCGGGGCTTCCCTGTCCACTGCCCAGGAACATGGGCCAAGAATCTGAAAGTCTCTGTGGCTCTCCTAGTTCTTCTGTGCCTGAGAAGGGTGGGAGGCGATGGGGAATGAGATACGGGGTCTTCAGGCAAGGAGACAGACCCTGGGGCCCGGAGAAAAGAACAAGAGGGGCCTACCCCAGAGGCCACTGTCAGACCAAGGACACGGGCACCCTGAGCCAGTGCCCCTCCACACCACCATAATTTGAATTTCAAATAAAAATCTTAAAATATGGAAATCATTCCATGCCCGCTTCTAAACTGCATAACTCCTTTAGAGGGTCACTGTAGTGGTTAAAATGTAGGTTGTCAATTATTCATTTGATCCTGGTGGAGCAGGCTCCGGATGCAGCGGAGCCCCAGCTGAGCTGTGACAGGCGCAGCCTGGCTGTGCTGCGCTGCTCGCCCTAAATGTCAAGGACTCGCCTTAGATCAGCCTGTGAACAGAGGGTTTCGGGTTTCTATTCCTGCCTCTGCCTACCTCTGCGGGGCGGAACTGTGGTGAGAGCTTCCCTGAGGTAGTGACAGCCTCCCACTCCACTTCCAGGCAGCTTATCCGGAGGTGACAGAACAGAGAGGCTCACAGACCACAGAAGATGCTGGAATAGAGGTTTGGAAAACAGAGCAAGCAGAAGGGAAAGAGAGTGTCAGGTCTGCAAACTTAGAGAAGGCAGGCAGTAGGAGAGAGTCCAGCCTTCCCGAATGCCTGGTTATGCAATGTTTCCCTGTTCTGGCTCAGGCTCAGGAATGGCAGGCTTCTGTGCTGTTGGAGAACAAAGTGACTGTGAGCAAGCAGGTAGGCAGCAGGTGCTTGGGGTCTGCCCACATCTGCTGGTGTGGAGCTTCAGGGTCGGCGACACCTGGGCTGAGGCGTGATTAGTCACCAATCTGCTGAGCAGCTGTTGCTTTGATCGGAAGGTCGTGAGCAGAGGACTTGTGTGGCCAGAATGAGTCACCAAGGTATGGGGGTAGGGAGATGAGCCCAACTTCAGTAATGTGGCCTCGCTAATAAAGGACCATCCTTTCAACACAAAGCACAGAAGTTCACTGGACACAGGCTGACACCAAAGGGGGGCTTTAGCATGAAGATGCAACCAGAGCCAATGAAAAAGAGACACGATGTCTCAGACCACGTGGCCTCATGCCTGGAGACACCAACATGAACCTTGCCTTAAGATTGTATGGACCCGAGCTTTGGGTGTTGTTTAAAGGAGCCCTGGTACAGGTGTGAACTGTAATCATAGTGACTTAGTATAACCTTATACTTATCAGGAAGATGTGTTAGAATCAGAGAACTGAAGACTTGGAGGTGGATTGTAAAGGGGGGGTGGTTGAATTATTGAAAATATTGATGTATAGATCAAGAGAAACAAACTGCAGAGCAGGAAGAACATCCATAAGATATGTTAGGTATAGAGGGTGAGTCAGCACCTGTGAGCGATGTCAGAGGGATAAACACAACCCCAGTACAGAGAACATAGAAGGAAAGAATGGAACAAACCACAACATTACTTCACACAGGAAAGGTGGGAAGGCATACCTATAATCCCAGCACTAAGACAGGCTTAGGTAGGAAGACTGCAAGTTCCAGCCTAGCCTGAGCAACTTGGTGACTTGGCGAGACACTGTCTCAAAATAAAAAATAAATGCATGGCTGAGGACATAACTCAGTGCAAAGGCCCTGGGTTCAATCCCCAATGACACATACCAACATAAGGCATTAGTCACTCATGCCCTAATCACACCCCAAGCACTCCACCTCTTGACACTGCCCAGTTGAAGAATTAAGTTTAAACATAAGCTCTTAGGGAAAGCAAACCACATCAAAGCTAGAGCACTTACTCATTCATGAGGCACAGATATGTCCACTCCGTCTTGGTATCTGTTATTTTTACCTCTTACGCCCATTGGTGGGAGCCATTCTGGCTCCATGAGTCCCCTGTGTGGACATGCAGGTAGAAGTCACAGCAGCCTGCAGGGCACTCATGAGCCAGAGCTGTGGCCGTGCCTTCTTCTGACAGGACAAGAACACACTGGCCCCAGTCACCTCCGATTCTCCCGGCTGCTTTTCTAGTCTCCTTTGTTTCTTGCTGTTCGATGGACTCAATAAAATGGGCATAGCAAGCTTCTCAGTTTGGCCTTAGAGGCTTTTATCACCTGTGGGGCACCCCAGCTGGCAGTGGAATAGGAGGCTACCCAGGCAACAGGTGAATGCTCACCACTTCAAGACCAATTTGCACATTGCCAGTTGTAAGAAGAGCAGAGGGCACAAACCTGAGCTAAGTGGCCACCAGATTTCTGATGTATTTCAGAGATGCCTATCTTAGCACCACTTCTAGCATCTTAGTGAGCCACAGCCAAGGATGCCTCTCTCCAGGATCTTCCAGATGGGTATGCTGAGACCAGCAGCACACCGCCACCTGATGGAAACTGTATGAAGGTCAGGTGCATTCTGTATCTTCCACTGTGGCAGACTCAAAAGGCTTGTAGCTAATGGCTGTGACGCATCTGTCCTGGCAGATTTTACCAGATAGAGTGTTCAAATAGGGGGATTTCTGAAATAAGACTCTGAGTCTACCAGAAAAAAATATAGGAGAAAGTCAGAAAAGTCTGTGGATGTTCTCAGTCCTGGTTTATCTGAGAATAGTCTGGTTTTTCATTATGATGTTCTATTAGCATTCATTTTTCCCAGAAACAGATAAAGAGACAAAAGAGTTGAAATCTGAGTGTAGTGGCATACGCCTATAATCCCAGCACCCTGGGTCCCAGCCTAGGCAAGTTAGCCAGAATCTGGGAGAAGGGGGGGGGAGGGGGAAGGGGGAGGAGGAGGATTGGGGGGAGGAGGAGGAGGAGGAGGGAGAGAAAAAGAGAGAGAAAGAGAAAAAGAAAGAGAAAGGAAGGAAGAGAGAGAAAGAATTTTAATTAAAAACAAGGGTTGGGGATGTAGCTCAGTGCAAAGGCCCTGGGTTCAATCCCTAGGACCATCACCACCAACACAATAACAACAAAAAATTTCTTTCGGGAAACAGTGGACTGAAAAGAAAGATGAACTATTTTTCTGGAAAGTCAGCTCTTTATAAAAAAACTCTCTTAAACAAAATTCTTGAACTCAAGAAAATCTTAGCAGAATGCTCTATAAACATTATTGCCATAAGCTAAGATACTGTGTTAATGATACTACACAAAGATGAATGTTACTGTTTTCTTTCTATAGATGATGTCTCATTCTATAGCAATAAATAATTATAAAACAAATTTTAAAATAGCATTTAAATATCAAAGAGAACCTATAGTGATAGAAATCAGATTTTTAAAAGTGTGCAATGCTTAGGAATATATTTAATTAAATAAGTGCTAGACATTTATACTGAAAACTACAACTTTCCTGAGAGGAAATAAGGAAATTCTAAATACTGTATACAGAGAAATACACAATGTTAGTGGATGGGAAACTCCACCTTTGTCATAATGTCCATTCTACTTGAATGGATTGATATAGTCAATGCAAACTGAGTCAAAGTGCCATCAGGCACTTTGTAGAAACTGTCAAGCTGATTCTAAAATTTATTAGGAAATTCAAAAGATTTAGGGTAGTCAAAATAATTTGGAAGAAGAGCAAAGCTGGAAGGCTAACAATCTTGATTTTGAAGATTTACTATAAGCTGTAGTATTGACATTAAGGCTGATATATACATAAAACATATTAGAAACCCAAGAATAGACCCACTCATGCATGAGTCATTGATTTTTCTGCAAAAGCACAAAGATAATTCAAAGAAAGAATAAACAATCTTTTCAACAAATGATGTTGGAACAACTTGATATCTGTATGCAGAAAAATGTACCTCAATCCTTACCTCACACTGTACATTCCCAAAAATTAACTGGAAATGCAAAGACCTAAATATAAAAGCTGAAATGTTAAATTCCTAGAAGAAAATGTAGGTAGAAGCTTTGTAACCTTGGGTCAGGTGGAGATTTATTAAACATTTAAAAAGCACTAAAAATTTTTTAAATTGACAAACTGGACTTCATCAAAATTAAAAGCTTATCCTTTAAAAAAATCAGTGTCAAACTACTTATATCCAGAATACCTAAAGAACTTCCACAAATCAGTAACAAAAAGGTCACTCACATTTTTAACAGATTTATTGAGACATAATTCACATGCTATACAATTCACCCACTAAAATACTCAAAAAATTAGACATCTATCATCACAATAAATGTTAGGGCTTTTTTATTACCCCAAAGAAACCATGCATTGCCCTCACCTAAGGCAGTAACTCCAGCCCTAGGCAACCATGAAACTATTTCCTATTTCTAAATATTTGCCTATCCCCACCTTTCACATAAATGGAATCATAAATACAAGACCTTTCATGCTTACATTCTTTCACTTAACAAAATATTTCAAGCCTCATCCATTTTGTAGCATGTTGTAATATTTCATTTCTTTTACTCCTCAATACTACTCCATTTTATGGATATACCACATTTTGTTTATCCATCCATCACATGATATATATGACATTTAGGTTGTTTCTAGAACCCCCTTTTGAAAAATATGCTTGGGAGTTGGACAGACACATCACAGAAAAAAAATCCACAAGCACACAAAAGGTGTTTAACATTATTCATCATTACGGAAATGCACAATGAGATACATACATGGTTAGAATTTTTTAAAGGTGAACAATTAAAAGTATTGATGAGGATATCAACCAACCAGAAGTCACTAATTTCCCCTTTTTTTTTTAGTTTCAATATTAAGCTTTATTTTTTTTCTTTCAGAGTGAGGTTAAGTAACAATTTAAATTATTATAGAATGTATAAATGAACATCCACTCAGATAAAACATCACTGCTTAAAAGTGGCTATCTAAGAAATATCTTGCATGTAATAAATATATTCTAAGGTTTAGGTTAACAGGCACCATCTTGAGAGGAGACAAGTTTTTGTAACCAATAAATAAACTACATTCAATAAAACAAGGTGTCTACATCTGAAATGTGATATATTCTTAATGTTTTTCTTCATATAGCACCCAAACTTCCAAACTGTTTAGAAAGTATCTCTTTAAATATAACTCATACCTTGTCATAAAAATGGCCAAGGAAAAAAATCAATTCAGGACAAAATTTACAGCTTATATTCTTAATTCCCCATTCAATAAAATATCAATTCCCAATTTATTAAAGGTAAAGGAACTGTATATATGCAAACTGTTAGTGCTGAAAATCTGACATATACATGTATATTTAAACATCACTCCTTCTGATAGTATTTAAAATATTACATCTCTGGTGGCAAATCTGAAAACTATCAAACATTTCATTTCCCTAGTTTTCATACTTCCAACCTACTGCTACCCCTTTTTATCTTTAATATCCATTCATCCAACACTTTGTTTTGTTTGGTTTTGTAAATACCCTTACTTATATCCCAACACAAAACATTGACAATATACCTTGGTAAACAAGGAAATCCCAGAACAGTCTGAACATACAGCTTTACTCCCAAAGTGTGCCACAGGCTAAACGATAAATAAAAACAATCAATGCCCCTTATTGATGCAGTCAGAATGTTCCTGAAAGTCCATAACTTTGAGAATTTGCTGATGTAATCCTGAAGAAGTTTCAACAGATTCTTCAGACAAGGATCAGAGAATAAGTCTTTGATTGATAATTTTTCTATTTATTTCTGCCAAGGCGATTGAAAACACGAAAGCCTTTTCATCAGAGAGGTTAACATAGATGTCAATTTCCTTTTCCTGTTTCTCTCTTTCTTCCTCATGTTATTTGGCAGATGCACTTTTAGGTCTTCCTCTTTCTCATCTGATATGATCTGAATGGCTGTTACTTTGAAACCTCTTTCTGTTTTCTAAATCTTTATTTACTGTAGAATTTATCTTCTCTCTCCTAACTCTCTCTGTTCACCTCCTCTTGGCCTCATGCTTGTTTTCTGTAGAAGATGGTGATTTCAAATACATGAAAAAATGTTCAACATCACTGGTCATTCGAGAGATGCAGATGAAAACAACGCTGAGATTCCACTTCACTCCAGAAAGAATGGCTGCTATCATGAAATCCACCAATAAGAAATGCTGGCGGGGCTGTGGGGAAAGAGGAACCCTGCTCCACTGCTGGTGGGAGTGTAGACTGGTGCAACCACTGTGGAAATCAGCATGGAGATACCTCAAAGAACTAGGACTGGAAGTCCCATTTGACCCCGCTATTCCCCTGCTGGGTATCTTCCCCAAAGAATTAAAAGAATCATACCACAGTGATATATGTGTACCCATGTTCATAGCAGCACAGTTCATAATAGCTAAAACTTGGAAACAGCCCAAATGCCCATCAACTGGAGACTGGATAAAGAAAATGTGTTTTTTTTAATAAAATGGAGTACTACTCAGCCATAAAAAATGAGAAATTAGAGACATTTATAACTAAGTGGATGCACATTGAGGCAATACTCTTAAGTGAAATAAATAGGACACACATGTATAAATACCAAATAGTTTCTCTGGTGTGAGAAACTGAAAGTGTATATAAGGACTAAAATGTATAATAGGTAATGTGAAATAGGAAGAAAAGGGGCAAAGGGGAAGGAAGTGGGAGGGGTAGGGGAAAGGAAAGAAGGGAATGGAATTAATATGAGAAAATGGAAAAATAGGAACAAAATCTTTGTAAATAGGGAGGAAAGGAGGGGTTGAAGGGAGGGCTGGACAAGGGTGAAAAATAAGAACCAAGAGAGATTATGTAAAGGTGCAAATTTCCAACGATGAATGTCATTATATTGTATACCTAAATTGTACCAATGATTAGAATGAATAATTGATAATGCAAAATAGGAAGAAAAGGTCCAAAGGGGTAAGGGTAGTGGGAGGGGCGGGGGAAAGGAAAGAAGGGAAAGGAAAAATGATGAGAAATGGAAAAAATGGAAACAAAGTCTTTGTAAATAGGGAAGGGTGGAGGGCATGAAGGGAGGGCTAGGAATGGGTAAAAAATAAGAACCAAGATGCATCATGTAAAGGAACAAGTTCCCAATGAAAAATCTAATTGTGTTGTACACCTAAAATGTACCAATAAAAGAATTTAAGAAAAAAAAGAAGAAGATGGTGATTTCTCTGAGTGCTTTGCATTGAAAAGTTTCCTGCTAATAAATATGTAACCACAGGGACATGATTTACACGCAGCAGGGACCTGTTGGTCGCACTCAGGGCAGGACTTGGTGGCCATCTTCACTTTCTTGGCTCTAGTTGCGGACATATTGCTGTCCTTGGGCAACACGGCCCGGCCCGGGCTCCTTCCCGTGCACCTCAGCACCGGGCCTCTGCCTGCCTTGGCCCGTCCTCGTCCCAGTCCTGCTCCCTCCCTAGGCCTGATCGACCTAAGTCACTAATTTCTTATAAAATGTAAAACGTACTTATAAAATGATCCACAATTTTATTCCTGAGTATTTAGCAAAGAGGAATAAAAACATATCCACACAAAGACTTATCACCAATGGTTCATTACATCTTTACCTGAAATAACAAAAACTGGAAATAATGTCCAGATGTTCATCAACAGATGAATGGATAAATACACTTTGGAAATCCATATAATGGAATTGTTTTCAGCAATAAAATAAACAGCTACTGATTAACATTATGAAAAGAAAAATAATTCATTGACCAAAGAGCTCATACAGTATAATTCTATTTATATGAAGTTCAAGAACTGATGGTACTAGAAGAGACCTAGACTAGCAAAGGCAATTCTGGGCAACAAAGGCAAGGCAGGGGGTATCACAATCCCTGACCTGAAATTATACTACAAAGCTGCTGTGATAAAAAACAGCATGGTACTGGAAAAAGTACAGACCTGAGAATCAACGGAACAGACTAGAGGATGCAGAAACAACTCCAGATATACTCAGCCACCTAATAAAAGGAGCCGAACACCTTCACTGGAAGAAAAATAGCCTCTTTAATAAATGGTGCTGGAAAAACTGGCTTTCCACATGCCAAAGATTGAAACTAGGCCCATTATCTTTCACCATACACTAATCTACAATTGAAATGCATCAAAGATCTAAATATTAAAATAAAAACACTAAATCTGCTGGAAGAGAGAACAGGTAGAATGCTTGAGGACATAGGAGTAGGCAAAGACTTCATGAACAAAACCCAGACCACAGGGGAAATACTACAAAGAATCAACAACTGGGATCTCAGCTTATTAAAAAATTTTGTGCAGCAAGAGAAACCACCAACAGAGTAAAGAGACAACCCACAGTGTGGGGAAAAAGTTTTACCAGCTATTCATCAGACAAAGAAGTATTATCTAGAATATATAAAGAACTGAAAAAATCAGACCTCTCCAAATTTAAAGACTCAATCCAAAAATGGGCATCTGAAATGAAAAGACACATCTCAGATGAAGGAGAAGAAACAGCAAATAAATATATGAAAAAATGTTCAATATCACTGACCATTTGTGATGTGCAAATTTAAACAATGCTAAGATTCCATCTCACACCAGAAAGAATGGCTGCTATCAAGAAATCAACCAATAACAAATGCTGGAGGGGCTGTGGGGAAAAAGGATCCCATCTCCACTGTTGGTGGAAGAGTAGACTGGAGCAACCACTGTGGAAATCAGTGTGGAGATTTCTCAAAGAACCAAAACTAGATATTCCATTTGACTGAGCTATCCCCCTTCTTGGTATCTTCCTGAAGGAATTAAAAACATCATTGCACAGTGATACATGCACACCCACATTTATAGCAGCACAGTTTGTAATAGCTAAATCTTGGAAACAGCCCAAATGTTCATCAAACTATGAATGGATAAAGAAGATGTGATTTTTTTATATACAGTGGAGTATGTCTCTGCCATAAAGGATGAGTTTGAGACAGGTATAGCTAAATGGATAGACCTTGAGACCATACTCTTAAGTAAAATAAATCGGACACACATGTTTACCTACTGCATTATTTCTCTGGTGTGAGAAACCGAAAGTGGAAATAAGGACTAAAATGTATAATAGATATTGGGAAAAGGGAAGAAAATGTTCAAATGGGAAGGGGAACAAGGGAGGTAGGAGGGAAAAAGGAAAGAAGGGACAAGAAAAAAAGTGAAAATAGCAAGAAAAATGGAAACAAAGCTTTTGTATATAGGGAAGGGAGGGGGTTGGGGGGCATAGGAAAAGGGGGTGGAATGTACCATGTACAAGTGCTAATTCCCTATAATGAGTGTTATCAGTATGCAATGTCTACAATGTACCAATAAATGTGCTATAAAAATAAAATCCACATTAAAAAAGGAACTGGTATTCATCAGTAGTGATAGAAATCAAACTAGCAGTTGTCTAGAGCTAGGCAAGGGGTGGGTGGACTGGGAGGGGGCTATGCAGTATGTCCTGGAGCCAGGTCCCACTGGCTCAGAGGAGAGCTCAGGAATTTAGCAAGCTAGTTATTAAACACAACCACTATTAAAAATTAAATTTACAGTAAATGGTATGAAAACAAACATAACAAAAACTCCAATATTTTCTTCCCAGTCATTTCACTATGTTTTACTACTACCTGTGCTATTGAAGTCATTTACAGCTATAATGTCTGTATGGTGGACATACTACTATTCATTGTACACATCTCTTCCCAACTCCATGTTAGTTTGAATCGCCTTGCATCTTGAAATTGTCCATGTAGGAGTAGTGGAAGTTGGTAAATACTATAAATCAGGCCTTGATTTATTACTTTTTATTGTCCAGACATAGTGAAAAAATATTTATCATGCGCATTAAATTTAAATGTGAGTAATTTTTTTATTTATATATTTATTGGTACATTTTAGGTATACAGTACATTTACATTTATCACTGGGTGCTTGTACCTGAACATGATGTATCTTGGTTCTTATTTTTTCTCCCATTACCTGTGCACCCTTCACCCCCTCCACCCTTCCCTATTTACACAGACTTTGATTCCATTTTTTTTCTTTCTCATAATTTTTCCTTTCCCTTCTTCCCTTTCCCCTTCCCCTCCAGCCACCCTAAAACCCTTGGACCTTTTCCGATTTCATATTATCATTTATTCATTTTAATCATTTTCATCCTTATTTACACTTTCAGTTTCTCACACTAGAGAAACTATTTGGTAAAATGTAATTTTGACAGCTGTAAAATTGTAAATAGCTAGAAATAACTTGATAAAATATTCTTGGGGTATTCAAAAACCATTTTCTGATTCAGCAAAGAAGTTGGTAATGTCATTAATAAGCAAGTGATGTTCCAACATGTCCTGTTTTTTTCTTACCTCATAAGTGAAAATAGTAGTTAACATATATGGCCGAATTCCACTAGCTAATTGCAAGCATTGGATGGCTATAGATACAAAAGTATGGCAAAAATCAATGGCTATACAGAATTTACAATCAAGAATGTTGTATGCTCTGTTATTATTTATAAATTATATAACCAATCCATTATACCAGTAAAAATTATACTATTTTAATATGGGAAGTCATTAATATGTTAAATATACAAATATGTATATTTATACATATATGTTAATATGTAACATTTTTCCCAAGAGCCTGCTGATAAATATGTACTAGATACAAGAGACATTTTGGGTGATGAAAATGATTTCTTTTTGGTGGCACTGGGGATTGAACCAAGGCCCTTCACACTGAGCTCCATCCCCAGCCCTTTCTTTTACTTTTTATTTTGAGAGAGGCTCTCACTGAATTGCTAAATTCCCCAGTGTGGGCTCCAACTTGTGATCCTCCTGCCCCACCCTCCCAGAGGGCTAGCGTTACAGACAGGCCTGTGCCATAACACGCAGCTGAAATGCTCGATATTTTAGTTGGAATGACGGTTTCACAAGTGTATTTATTTGTTAAAACTCATGAAACCATCTACTTAGATGTAGGCATCTTATTTTATGCCTCAATAAATCTGATTTTTTAAAAGAAACATAACATTGGGCATAACTGATAAGTGAATGAAGACTTCAGTGAATGCCACAGTAGTTTCAAAATGCTTTGCAGAATCACAGATCCTCAAAGTTCTGTTTGTTGGTTTTTCATTATTATGAATTTCACTTAAGCCCAGAGGAGGCAAAAATCACAAATCCTCCTCTAACAACCAGCCAGCCAGCTCAATTGCCTACGCATCACTGGAACTTGGGGTCCTTGGTCCTGGGGCCAGACACATTTATCTCTCACTCTCTGAAAATATCCAGGAGAGCATTTGTCTGTTACAATAATATCTGAGACTAATGGCCTCTGGCATAACTATCAACTAGGAGAACAAAAGTGTATGACTTGTGATTTTGAAAGCCTCTTTGATCCGAGTGTTTGACGAATTCCCCGCAGAGAAGCGCTGCAGTCCCCAGCACAGTTCAGTGCAGGAGGCAAACAGGAACAGATGCCTCTGATGAGATAGGAAAACCAAGTCTGAACACTAGGTAGCCAATAGGAGGGAACAGTCACAGGTCTCCATGCTCTGCCTTAGTGAAGCTCCATAGTCAGTCTTTGGAAAACAGTCAGGTCAAACTGGCTTTGTTTCAGCCCATTAAAACTTGCATTTTTGGGCCAGGAATTTAGCTCAGTGGTTTCGCCACCTGCTGCGCAAGCGCAAGGACCCAAGTTCGATCCTCGGTACCAAAAATTTTTTTCATCCATACATTTCACAGTCACATAATCCTCTATCACATATATCATATACACAAGATTTTTATGTTTGAAAATGAAAGATTATTTTTACTTTCATCTAAGCATACACTTGCACATTGATGGCTTTTTTTCCCCACTACTGGAGGTACTGAGGATTGAACCCAGGGTCTTTGCACTGAGCTACATTTTTTATTTTGAAACATGGTCTCACTAAACTGGTCATGCTGGGCTTGAATTTATAATCCTCCTGCCTTAACCCCCCAGTGTGCTGGGATTACAGGCATGTGCCTGTGTGGTGGCATCTTTATATAGAAAAATTATCATTTGCAATAACTAAGCTATAAACAATTATAATAATACAAACAAAAGCTTAAATAATATGTGAAAAGACTTACGAGTAGAAATGTCTCTTAATTAGAAAATAATTAATTCAAGTCAAAATCAATAAACATTAGGAAGTTTCTAATTTTGCAAACATTTTGATACAAATCTTTTTTTAACTACCGTATTTTATAAAACTTTTATGGAAAATCTATAAGTAGAGTCTAGAAACATGCCATTCGAGTGATCTTATGCAGGTCACTTTGCCTTGTTAAAATAAATTGTAATCCACATAATTCCAATGGTATTGCCTCTTAAATTTTAAATTTAGAGCATATCCATGATATTCAAATTTCACAACATATTTATTTTGATCTAGTTAGAAATAAGTTCTAAAATTAGGACTGTTTAAAAATGTATTTAACAAAGACTGGGATTGGTCTAAATTGGCACAAGAACACTTTTCACAAGTTTTATCTATGCTCTCATTCACAATTAAGCCAAACGTGTCAGGTAGAAATATGTGCCTATGAATGTGCATAAACATGAATAAGCTTTTATTTCAAGATAAATACTTGTAAAATAATTGGTTTCACTTATTATTTTTGTGAGTTAAAATCCTACTCCAACTCTTGTCTTCAGCACCCTAACCCAGGTGGCTCAGAGTTTAGTAACAGTGATCAATCAACAAGCAATTATGAAGTAGTGATCACATATTCATGGTGTGTGGCAGACTACCCTGACCAAAATCAGAGCAGGCTGTAATATGGAGCAGGCATTTTCCCCCACAATTGGCTATAATGTACCTGGAGCTGGACTGAAGCCTACGTGCCTCACAGAACCATGTCAGATGGTGCTACAGGCTGTACAGCTTCCACACCAATGGCTGCTATGGAGATCTAAGTCTTGATCTGTGTAGCTGCAGGGCTAACATTGTAGCCAAGGACCGAGGACTGTGTCTCCAACCACATTCCATCCCCAGAGCTGCCCATCCCTTAATTGTTTCCAGTAACCTACTAGTTAACCATAACCGACTTTGATCAGTTCCTCTCCTTCTGCATGTATGTCTGGTCCTCCTTTCAAAAAGCCGTGCCTGTGTCAGCTGATATCACCGAATGCCACATGAGTCCTTCTACCCTATTCTTACCCACACCTATATAATCAATAAATACCAACGGATCTGGTTGCTTGTGGTCCTCGCCACATGGCCAGCCTCAATTGCCACATATTAATCTCCACATGTTCAGCGTGGCCCATCCCCGTTCCCTGCTATCTAGTTAAGTCTTGCTTCTCTGTCTTTCTTTCTTTCACCTTGTGTCATATTGACTTGCAGGAGATTGAGATTCTCAGCTGGGACCTCAACAATGGTGACTTCCTGAAAAGACTGACATTCATTACTTTGTGTTTCCTTAATCACTCTGGGTGATCTCATTTCAGTTTCCATCATACTCTCGTTGACCCAGCAGAGAGAGTATGCCTTGACATTGTCACTCTATTGACATTAACAGAGACTGGCCAGGAATGTTTTGTTTGATATCTCTCCATTACCAGTTCACCTTGGGTTTTTACCCTAAAATGACTTGATCACACAGAGAATCTTTAAATTAATAATGTAATTAATAAATTTTCTATTAGTGATGAAATTGAGTGATTTTACAATATTATCTAATAATAGGAAATATACTATCATTTAAGGAATATGGGATAAATTTCTCATGAGTCATTACATCTCAACATAACCTCTGGAAGAGATACACCTAAATGAGCTGCAGGGAAAACCATTAAGCATCAGAAGTTACCCTGCTCAGTCCCCTCACACAGGAGAGGAGTGGACCCCAGAGTTTTTACTCTGCTTATGTCATCTCAGGGCTGGATGTGGTGTTGCATGCCTGTAATCCTAACATTCTGGGAGGCTGAGGTAGGAGGATTGCAGGTTCAAACCCAGCCTAGGCAACTCAGCAATCTAGCAAAACTTTTGTCTCAAATTTTTTAAAAAGGGCTAGTGACATAGCTCAGTGAGAAGGCCCTGAATTCAGTCCCCAGTACTGAAAAAAATTAATTTGTTAATTAATTAAAAATAAATTTCTAAAAATAAGGCCACCACTCGTCACAGTGGCCCATATGCTTCTTGGGCCAAGAAAGTCACTTGGGCACCTCAGGATGCCATAGCCCATGAACCGGGCCATAACCACTGCACATAGCTGTGCACCAAGAGAGCTGTCTAGAACCAGTCAAGAAGATGAATAGTCAAGGCATGGAGACAATGCTTTGGGATTATCTGAGGTTTAAGGTGCAGCAACAGGGTCTCAGAATGCAGCAGAACATTCATGCTCACACATACCCACTGGAAGACTCCAGCTGGTTGGTGTGTTTATTCACAGCCCCCACTGTCTCGCAGAGCAGGGTTATTTGCTCACCACTTACACCACTTTTGTTGTATCACACACGATCCTATTCCACAGAAAGGAGTTTCACCTTGGCTGTGTGCTGCAGTCAGCTCCTACTAGCTTACAGAATCAAATGTTAAATCTTCTGAAAATGTGCAAGCTGGTTTTTAAATATAATCATTATTAAAATTAAATTATGTGAGTTTGCAGTTAAATAAACTGTACTAAAATACAAAAGTAATAAATACTCTGAACATGATTGCCAATTATATCACTGTTTTTTACTCTTGTGTGTGCCCTTGGGCTTATTTAGGTCCAGTGTACCCAGTGATGGGAATACAGTGTGCTACAGGTTGCCCCTTCTGAACTCATCTGCCTCTTCAGTGGCCTCATATGGATAGCCTGAAGTTGACCTTGGTAGAAGTATTTACATCATAGGAAGTAGCAAACACAACAAATCAGAGTTTCTTTTGTTTTATTTTGCTTGTTCCAAGAGGTTTTGTTACACTTTTATCAACCCACTGCTGGATACAGGCACCCCCCTTTTGAGATTAGAACAGGCTGAAAAGTAATACGCTGGTGATTAGCAGAAGATACTCCCAGGAGAGTGGATGTACTGCACAGATGCTTGGAAGTTGTATTAGTCAGCTTTCCATTACTATAATGAAATACCTGAGACAATTAATGTATATAGAAAAAAGGTTTATTTTGGCTCATGGTCCTGGAGGTTCCAAAATCAAATGGTCCCACACTTAGTGCTCTGGAATGGCAGCACATCATGGCAGGATCATATGGTGGAACAAACTGCTTATCCCATCAGTCAGTTTTCATGTCAGCTTTCCCCTGATTTTCAGAGATCTACTTCTTTTTTATTTCTTCATCAAGTTGTTGTTTTCCAGTATCTTGATCTTGTGTCTTAGGCTATATTTTGCTGCCGATCTTATTCTGCCACTTTTTTTTTTTTTTGCTCAAACCCACTTCCTCATCCAACCCTAGAAACAACAAATAGGAAGCTCTTGAGAAAAAAATAACTCTGGCTGAGGAAAAGGTTTCCCTAACCTTAACCCTCACCCCCAGCAAAACCCTCGTCTCTGATCTGTCTTTACCTGAAGGAAGCACATTGAGAAGAATTATAGGTAAATGATAATAGGGTTCCTTCAGCAGAAGCCCCCACCAGATGAGGGAGGGTCTGGCCCAGGGTCTTCTCTTTCTTCTCTCATCCCAGCCCCACCCCCACTTCATCTCCAGTCAGTGCTTTCAGAAAGATCCAAATGAGTTTTCAGGGCCTCCTAGGGCTGCCACAGCAATGTACCATTGACTGGGGGTGGGGAGACTTAAACCACAGAGACTATCTTCTCCCACTCTGGAGGCCACAAGTCTGAAATCAAGGTGTCAGTAGGGTTGGTTTCTTCTTGGCTTGTAAATGGTAATCTCTCTATCTTTTTTTTGTAAGACTAGGGATTAAACTCAGGAGCACTGAGCTATATCCTCATCCCCTTTTATTTATTTAATTTATTTTGAAACAAGGTCTCACTAAATTGTCCAAGCTGACCTCCAATCTGTGATTCTCCTGCCTCAGCTTCCAGAGTAGCTGGGATCACAAGGTGTCTCAGTTACTTTCTTGTTCTGGGACAAAATACATGACACTCACATGTTAGAGGAAGAAAGGTTTATTTTAGCTCACAGTTTATAGAAGTTACAGTCTGTAGTTGGCTGATTCCAAGGCAGGGTGACATGGCACAGGGACATGGCAGAGGAGAAACAGCCCATGGCAGGGTAGACAGGAAGCAGCAAGCAGCTAGCCTTCCTTTCCCTTTTATCCCATCAAGGTTAAAAACCTATTGGATGGTGCCATACACAACAAGGTGGGTCTTCCCATTTTCCACACCCAGAACTATGCTAAACCAATTGGTGGATTAATTTAGTTGTTACACACCCTTAATCCCTATTCACACACCCTAGATCCAGCCATGTCCAAAAGGCCCCACCTATGAGCACATGAGGCTCTGTGGGGACATCTAGATACAAGCCATATCATTGGGCATGGGCCACCATTCCAGGTTCAATAAAATATTTTTGAATGAATCAGTGAGTGACATGTTGCTAGAAAAGGGGAAAAAATTTTCTTCTTAGGACTTTCTTAAAGGACAGATAAGAGTCCTCCTGGTTTTATTCAAGGACACTGGTTCTTTTAGGTGCAGGCAAATAGGGGCTAGGACCAAACTTCATCTTGGTCCCCAACCATACAAGACCAAGTTCCCCCAAATCAGGAGATCTCCAAAGACCCAAGCAACCTGAAAAAAGGGGGCAAGGAGCATCAGCACCAAACTATAGAGAAAAAATGCAAAGTCATTCCTCATTTTTAAATTTTTTTATTTTTTCATATTTTCATTCTTTGATTTATTTTGACCTTTATATTCTAAGTCATAATCACAGGAGGGAAAAAAAGCTCTTCAGTGAACAAAGACATTTTCCTCATGTCCAAACCATAAATGGAAGTTGTCTATATCATGTGATTTAAGAGTTTGGAGAAAACTAATAGTCCATCCCCAGAGACAGGGAGGGTGACTGAAAATCCTAAATATACTTCACTTTATTGTCCTTCACAGATACTGCTGTTTTTCACAAATTGAGACCTCTTTGTGACAACCTTGCATCCAGTAAGACTACTGGCATCATTTTTCCAACAGCTCACATGATAGTTAACATTTTTTAGCAATATAGTATTTTAATTAAGTTATATGTGTTGCTGTTTCAGACATAATGCTACTGCACACTTAATAGACTACAGCATGGTGTAAACATAGCTTTTTTGTGCCCTGGAAATCAAACCATTCATGCAATCAGTTTTATAGCCATATTTGTTTTCTTGCAGTGATCAGCACCTCTGAGGCCACCTGTCAATTTAATGAAACATAGGTCAGTGAGTATCTTAGTCCTTTGTCGTCATTTATTATTTACTAACATATAATACCTGATGTGGAATGGGGTGCATTTCTGTTATGTTTGACATTTATGTAGGGAAGGCTCTGAAAGCAAAAGGGGCTGGGAAGCTTTTAGATTGGGCTCTGCCTGTTCACTTTCTCTCCACAAGAAGAAAGTCATGGGCAGGTCACTTACCACACCCTCTTTCTCCTCACTGAGATCTCAGCATAAGAGAGAAGCTGCCATCCCAGCAAGTGGCCATGAAAGCTTATACCCAGATGCTTCTGGAGTCAGACTCTGTGGCTGGTTTAGTAGAAGCATATTTTCTAAATGTTTCCTGTTTGATCCCTTGTTATGGCTTGTGTCTAGATGTCCCCCCTCCCTAAAGCCTCATGCAGACATAGGTGGGGCTTCTCAGAGGTAGCTAGATCTAGGGTATGTGATGCTGGGATTAAGTTTGTGATGCTGGGATCAAAGATGTGTGATTACTAAATTAGTCCACTGATTGGTTTGGCACAGTTCTGGGAGCGAATAATGTGAAGGCCCACCATGGGGTGTGAGTGCTACCTACCATAAGGCATGTAGCTTGGATACAATATACAGGACCGAAACAGGGCTGCTGTAGTTGTTTGTCACTTGTTGCTTCTTCACTACTTTGTTGCTTTGCTGCCTTCTGCTCACCATGAACTGTTTTTCCTCTTCCATGCCTCTCTGCCATGGCACCCTCCTTTGGCGCCAGCCAACTACAAACAACTTTGAACTGAAATCTCTGCAAATTGTGAGCTAAATAAACCTTTCCTCCTTTAACTTTGGGTGTCAGGCATTTTGTCTTAGCAATGAGAAAAATAACTAAGATACTCTTTTTCTGTTAGGCATAGATGACATCCTATCTGAGGTCATTATGAAGAGCAGAAGGATTTTCTCCTGCAAGTGTTTTAAAACTTGGCCAACTGCTTTGAGTGGAAAATAAAGAATTGGGAGCATTTTAGAGAAAGAAAAACATTTTTTTTCCCAGAAAGAGCACAGAGTGAGGAACAATTGTGGTATGACTTCACCACATTAATAACCCTGGGTCCTGATAGTCTGACACCATGCTGAGCTTTAACAGTGAGCCCCAAAAGAATGTTGAAGAAAACTATCCTGTGTACTGCAATTGTAAATAAAATAATCTTGCTTGGAGCAAAGAAACATCAATATCTATTACTTAGAAACAGATGAGAAGGAGAATCAGCAGCTGCTAGACCACAATAAGACACAATTCCACTCCATTGTGTTTTGTGCTTCCAGATATTTTTTTAAATGGGCCAAATTCTTCTTTTGTTCCTTAAATCTTATTGTCATTGTCATTGAGGTCACTGATAACTTTCCATGACATAACAACTGATCAGCTACAGGACCATGGCTAATAAATTGGTAGAAAACCACTAATTGAGACATAACCTTTAAGTGTGAGGGGACAACGTGCAATTCAACGTGTGGCACACAAAGTACTGAAGCCCCCACTCACTGCCAACCTGGTTGTGGCTTTCTTGAAGCAAAACCGAGCATATGGTACAATAATGGAGCATGAATTTACAGCATCAGAGATGTACGAGGGAGATTAAAGCTTCATCTGTAAGGACATACTGCATGGCAAAAAACAACAACTATGGTATTTTCTGCTTTGTATTAGGAGAAAGGCGATCCCTTTTGGTAGAGTGTGGGCTCCCTCTGCTGCTAGCAGGAGACTCCAGACACTTGGGACTCCGTGGACACTGGAGCAGAGAAGGTGACCCTTCCTGGGAAGGTGCAGGTGGTGCTGATGAGGGAGGCAGGGGGAGGGCAGAGGGACCAACTCGTTCTGTAGGCACTGGCCCTGTGGGATTGTGTGACCACTGTGCAGTGCTGCTGCTACAAGAGGCAGCAAGAACTGAGAGTAATGGAAAAGCACACAGGATCCCTAAGGTGCTATTGCATCACCTGCATGTGGACTGAAATGCATCACAGAAGCCATGCTAAAAGGCACCTGCCCAGAGTGCCCAGGCCTTCCCTCCTTCCTTGGCTCAGTTACAGAGTATGGTAATGTTTGTCCTTCCTCTTCCTTTCCTCTTTCCCCCCTTTCCTCCCTTCTCTCTCCTCTTCTTGTCCTCCACACAGCTGCTGTGGAAGCTCCAGAACTGTGCCAACAATTTTGCTAGTGTGCTGGGTTCTGCCCTGGCCAGGAATTCCACTAGCCACTCAGAGCAGTGCCAAACAGGGAGTCTCAGGAAGTCTCCCCATATTGGGGGCAATGGCTCTTAATCAATCTCACCCCAGTCCGTGCCCAGACTCCCACCACCAGTTCTCCTCCGACAGTCCTTTTACTGCAAAAGGATATTTTGATGTAGCCATTCTGAAATCAGAAATATTTGATGCCACAACTTTGATGTGTCCATTTAGCCAACACCTCCCCCCCCCATCAACCCTAAACTCCAGCTGCTTCTATTCCCAAGATATAAAGGAGAGAAAATAAACTCTATTCCCTAGAAATGGACTGGGGCATAGGAGTGGCTGAGGTCAGGGGTGCAGATGAGATACCATACTTCCATACTTCTTCTTTTTGGGGGGGGCCTTCACACTGAGCTACATCCTTAGTCCATCTTCCATTTTTTTAAAATCTTGAGACAGGATCTTATTAAGTCACTAAGTTTCCCAGGCTAGGCTTGAACTCATGATCTGCCTGCCTCAGCCTCCCAAAGGGCTGGGATTACAGGCATGTACCACAATGCCCAGCTCACACATCATATTCTTTGAAACTGGGAACACCCTTGCTCCTGTTATAGAGAACCATCATGAATCATCTTAAGCAAAACATCTAGCTTTTTCTTTGATAAATTTGCTCTTTTTATGATCAGTATCTCAAACTCTCTAATTTCTCTCTTAAGTGTTAACGGCCATACTTTCAGTCAGTCAAAAGAGTACGTGTGACTTCCTGGTAATGCCTGCACTATTTTACTGGGTATTTATCAGATGCCAGGTGAGAGGAAAATGGGGTAATTGCCAGTTCCCTGGGTAGTAGACAAGTACGCTGATATATGATCACTTATTATCAACTGCAACCTGCATAGAAAAATGTTTAATTACATTTCTGATGGTGTGCTTAGCAATATGTGTTTTTATTTCATACCTTTACTTTCAATGCTCATGGCATTTTTTCATTTGTTCATTCAGCTAGGAAACCACCATGGTCATCCAGATGAGAGGGGAAAGTGGTGTGGCCAAACCAGGAGCTGGAGGAAGGGGTGCAGAGGAGACAGAACCTAGAGAGAGCTGAGAGAGAGACTCGGGTGGGTTGGATGTGAGCAGAGGCAGAAAGAAGAGTCAAGGTGACTTCAGGAACTTTGGTCTGTGGATACAGGACACCTGTATTTTGACCTGGTCACAAAGTGCTATCTTTTATGGAGATGGTGAACAATGGAGGGACAAGTGTGGAGGGGAAGTCAAGGCTTGGTTTCGAGCATGTTGAGTTTCAGATGCCTGTTAGACAGCAGGGAGAGGCTGAGAAGACAGGGAAAGATTGAGTTCCAAGGAAGGATGGGGCTTGAGGTGAGTCCTGAGATGCATTAGTGCATAGATGATAGTGGGGGAAGTTGGCAGAGGAAGAAGGATAGAGAGCCTGCGGCAGGATCCTGGGGACGCCCCACAGTCAGGTCAGGTGCTGCAGCCAGCTGGATCCAAAAAAAGAAAAGCTGCTTCTGTAAAAGAAAAACCTGGAAGACAAGAGGCTAAGTGTTTTTGAGGAGGAGGGATCAAAATTGCTGTGGACAGGTGGGAATCATCAGTGACCTTAAAGCAGTTGTGGAAAATCCTGATTGGACTGCATGCAACACAATGAGAGAGAGAGAGAGAGAGAGAGAGAGGGAGGGAGGGAGGTAAAAAGGTGGTATAAACTATGCTTTTCAATTTTGCTAAAAAAGGGGGGCATGCTGGGGATTTAGCTCAGTGGTTTTGCCACCTGCTGTGCAAGGACCCGAATTCACTCCCTGGTACAAAAATAAATAAATAAAATTTTAAAAGTAAAAATAAAAAAGGGGGGCAGAAAAATCAGGCAGTGACAGGAGGGGTTTGTAGCATCAAAACAGGTTCTCATTTTCATTGTGCATTAGTGGAGCACACAGTTTTATGTAAATTTTTGTGAGTAGTACACTAAAATAATAACAAAAGTATAATAGAGTAAATACATAAAGCAATAACATAGGTATCATCACTAGCAAGTATTATATACTGCACGTTAACTGTATGTGCTACACTTTTATACCATTTCCCAAAACAGGTTTGTTAATACCAAACACATGAGTGGTGGTAGTGCTATGACATTACAACAGCTATGATGTCACTGGGCAACAAGAATCATGCAGCTCCACGTTAACCATCATATATGTGGCCTATTGTTAACCTGAACATCATTATGCAGGGCATGACTATATTTTAATGTATTATTTGCTCTAACTACACAACAAATTACCATAGGCTTGATGACCTAAATAACAGAATTTATTTTCTCATAATTCCAGAAGCTCAAAGTCCAAAAGCAAGGTGTTTTTTGTTTTGTTTGGGTTTGGTTTGGTTTTAGTTTTGATGTTGCTTTTTTTTGGTACCAGGGATTGAATTTAGGACCTTGCACTTGCAAGGCAGGCATGATGCCATTGAGCTAAATCCCTGTCAAGAGCAAGCTGCTTGCAGGTTTCTTCAGAGGCTCTGCCCTCGGCTTGCAGTTTCCTTACATGGTCCTCTCTATGTACCCAGGAGTCTCTTCCTCCTATTGTGAGGCCTAGTCATATTAAATTAGTGCCCCAATATTCTAAATTTATTGAACATTAACTGCCTCTTCCCCCCCCTCCCAGTACTGGCGATTGAATCCAGGGCCTTAGCTCTGAGCTACATCCTCCCCCTATCTTAGTTTTTATTTTGAGACAGGTTTTCACTAAGTCATCAAGTTTCCCAGGCTGGGCTTGAATTCACAATCCTCCTGCCTCAGCCACAGAAGTACTGGGATTATAGGCTTGTGTCACCACACCTAGCTTTAACTACCTCTTTAAAGGCCCTAACTCTAAACACAGTCATGTTAGAGATCAGGGTATCAACATACAATTTTTGGGGAGACACAGTTCAGTCCACAGTACTTATCTCTTGTAAGTGGAATTATACCAAATTTTTCCTTCTATGATTGGCTTACTTCACTTAGTGTACGTCTTCAAGGTTTACCCAAGTTATAGCATGTGTCAGAACTACATACCTTTCTAAGGCTAAATATATTCTACTGTATATACATGCCACATTTTATTTCTCCAGTCATTCATAAATATTATTTCCACCTTTTAGCTATTGTCAATAGTGCTGCTATGAATGTACAAAAGACTCTTTGAGACTCTACTTTCAATCATTTGGGGCATATATTGATAAGTGGAATTATAGGATCCATGGTGATTCTATGGGTTTGTGTGTGTCTTAGTTACTTTTCTTGTTAGTGAGACAAAATATCCAACACCCAAAGTTAGAGGGGGAAAGGTTTATTTAGCTCACAGTCTGTAGAGGTTTCAGTCCATAGTCAGCTGGCTCCAAGGCAGGGTGGCACAGCAGACAGGCACTGCAGAGGAGAAACAGCTCATGACAGGCAGAAGGTAGCAAAGCAACAAGGAACAACTACAGCTCTTTCTATCCCTTATATCTTATCCAGACTACTTAAACCAGTAGCGCTCTCACCCTTAATCCTTGTGCGCTCCATCCTAGCATTGCACCAGGAATCAATTCCAGCATCACACACTCTAGACTCAGCCACTTCCAAAGCAGCCCCACCTATGGTTGCATGAGGCTTTGGGGGGACATCTAGAAACAGGCAGTAAGAGTGTGTCTTTGTTTTTCTTTCTGAGACACCATTGCACTGTTTTCCAGAGCAGCCACACCATTCTCCCCTCCCACCAACAGTGGATTCCAGTCTCTCCACATTCTCACCAAAACTTTCTATTTTCTGGGGCTTTTTCAGATTTTGGCTTTTTCATAGTAGCTATCCTAATGGGTCTGAGTTGATAACTCTTTGTACTTTTGATTTGCATTTCTCTAATGAGAAGATATTAAGCATCTTTTTATAGCATCTTCTGTGTGTTTGTTGGCTCTTTGTACCTCTTCAGAGAAATATATATTCAAGTTCTTTGTCCATTTTTGTTTGTTTGTTTTGGGTTTTTTTGGTACTGACGATCGAACGCCGGTCCTTGTGCTTGCGCAGCAGGCGGTGAAACCACTGAGCTAAATCCCCGCCCTTTTGTCCATTTTTGAATCAGATTTGTTCTTGTTGAATGGTAGTTTTGCTACATTATAGGTATCAATCCCTCTTTGGATGTATTATTTTCAAATATGTTCTCCCTTGCCATAGGTGGCCTTTTCATTCTGTTGATTGTGTCCTTTGATGTAGAAGTTTTTAGTTTCAATGAAGTCCAATTTATCTATTTTTATTTTTAATGCCTGTGATATCAGTGTTATATCTAAGAAATCATTGCCAAATCTGTGTCATGAGGCTTTCCCCCTATGTTTTCTTCTAAGAGTTTTATAATTTTCGCTCTTATATTTAGATCTTTTTTTTCATTTTTTTATTAGTACATGCTTGTGGGACATAATGTTTACATTCCTTGTGAGGAATTGGTATATGACCCATTGTGAATTAATCTTCATATATGATGTAATGTTAGGATAGGTTATTATTGTTGTTTGGTTCCTGTTGTTAACAAAAGAAAATACAGTGGACCTTTGAGTTATGACCAGCCTGACACATGAACAACTTGGGTCGTGACCAGAATTTTAGTTTTAACTTACAAACAAAGTCTTGAGTTACGACCTGAATGCTGGCCAGTTGTGCTTCCAGGTGGTCTCAGATATAGATTTAACCCTTAAAGAGTTCAGGAAGGAACATTACAACATCCTTTCTTGTATGGGGTTATAATTGAGAAATCCTCAGCCAATGTCTAAGGACACTGAGATCTGCCTATGTATAGGAGAGAGACTTTGAGGCTGTGTAGAGGAGCCTGAGCCTTCAATTGAACTTGAGTTACAGCCAGCCCTCAGAAATGAAATGAGTTCGTAAATCAAGGATCCCCTGTAGCTGGGCATGGTGGCACATGGCTATGATTCCAGCACTGTGAGAAGTAGGAGGACACAAGTTCAAGTTTAGTCTGTGTAATTTGGCAGTTTATCAAGACCTCATTTCAAAAGAAAATTTAAAAAGGGCTGAGGATGTTGCTCAGTGCAAAGGCCCTGGATCCAATCCCCAATACAAAAAAGAATCAGGGGCGGGGGGGAAGGCTATTACAGAAGGTCTTTGGGCTGATAGGATTAACCTAGGAGAGGTAAATACTGACATGCAGGAGAGAGGATAACTACAGAAGCCAAGTCCCTGAGTAAGTGAGATCCTCCAGCAAACTTTAGGCAGGCTCCTCTGAGCATTCTTCCTGACAGGTCTCAACCTTGAGCCAGTCCTATCTTTAGCCCTCCCAGCCCATTCTTAACAAGGCATCCTACTAAGTCACCCTCTACCCTTGATATCTGATCAAGATCTTCATCTCCATCCTTAACGGCTAAGCCTTTAGCCTGCTAAAATCTGTTAGAATTTTATTAGGCCAGTTTATCAAGAATTCACCTAGAGGCCAGGGAATTAGCTCAGTGGTTTCACTCCCTGCTGTGCAAGTGTAAAGACCTGAGTTCGATCCCTGGTACAAAAAAAAAAAAAATCACCTAGAAAATATCTCTAAACAAATAAAGATGAAAACAAAACATACCAAAACTAATGGGATGCAATGAAAGCAGTGCTGGGAGAATTTAGAGTTGTAAATATTTACATTAAGAAAGATTTCAAATCAATAGCCGACCATAACATCTTTAAAAACTAGGAAAAAACAGCTGGGCATGGTGGTATGTGCCCACAATCCTAGCACTCTGGGGAGCTGAGGCAGGAGGATCACTAATTTGAGCCCAGCCTAGGCAACTTAGTGACTTAGCAAGATTCAGTCTTTAAAAAAAGAAAGAAAGAAAGAAAGAAAGAAGAGAAAAGAAATTTGAGAAAAGGACAAAATAAACCCAATTCTAGGAGAAGAAATGATTATAGCAAAGAGAAAATAGAAAAACAATTTTGAAAGTCAACAAAACAAATACTTGTTTTTTTAAAGGTCATAAAAAGTGACGACCCTTTAGCCAGACGGATTAATACAAGAGAGAATGGGCTTGGGTGTGCAGTACTGTGGTAATGTGTTTGCCTAGCATATGCTCAAAGCCTTGAGTTCAAGCCACAGCACTGAAAAAGAGAGACACATGGGACTGGGGATTTAGCTCGGTGGTTCCGCCACCTGCCTCGCAAGTGCAAGATCCCGAGTTTGATCTCCAGTATACCAAAAAAAAGAGACACAGAGAGAAGTGAGTGGAGTGTGAATAAAAACAGAAAAGTAAGCATTATGACCAATTTTACAAAAATAAAAATGACTATAAGAGAGTGCTATGAACAATTGTGCAAAGCAAACTGGATAACTTAATAAATGGACAAATTTCTAGAAGCACACAAACTGCCAGGACTAAATCATGAAGAAATAGAAAATTTGAACAGAACTATAACCAGTAAGGAAATCCAATCAGTAATCAAAAACCTTCCAACAAAGAAAAGTCTAAAACCAGATGGTTCCACTGCTGAAATCTATCAAACATCTAAAGAAGAATGAACATCAATCCTTCTCAAACACTTCCTGTTTCACTCTATGAAGTCAGCACCACCCCCATACCAAAAAACAGACGAAACTACACTAAGGATTTGGACACGAAATGCCACTCAAAAGCTCACGTGTTGAAGACATGGTCCCCAGTACATCAGTGTTCAGAGGCAGGGTCTTTGGCAGATGGTAGAATATGAGGGCTCTGACCTTATCAGTGGATAAAGCCATTGATGCATATTTTAATGGGCTATTACAAGATGGTAGGAACTCAGGAGGTGGGCCCTAGCTCGAGGAAGTAGGGTGTACCCTTGAAGGGTGTATTTCATCCTTAGCCCCTTCCTTTCTCTCTCTTTACTTCTAGACCACACATTTTGTCCTTAGCCCCTTCCTCTCTCTCTGTGCTTCTAGATCCCCATAAGATTAGCACCTTTACTCTACTCTCTGCCACAATGTTCTGCCTCAACATGGGCCCAGAAGCAATGGAGCCAACTGACCGTGGACTGAAACCTCTGAAATCATGAGCCAAAATAAATCTTCCCTCTTTTTAAAATGACTTTCTCAAGCATTTTGTCACTGTGACAGAAAGCTGACTAACACAAATACAGACCAATACACCTTATGAACATCAATGGAGAATACTTTAATACAAGCAAATTACTCTTACCTACCATCTGGGTTCAATCCCGAGGTTCAAAACAAAATAAAAATGCTCCTTTAGCCAGGTGGGGTGGTGCATACCTCTAATCCCAGCACTTGGGAGGCTGAGGCAGGAGAATTACCGAGAGTTTGAGTCCAGCCTGGGTTACATAGTGAATTAAAGGCCAGTCTGAACTAATAGTAAGACCCTGTTTCAAAAAAACAAATAAAAACTAAAAAAGACTCCTTTGCTAGACATGATGGTATAGGCCTGTAATCTTAGCTACTCAAGAGCTAAAACACTATTTACCAACAATGTGTAGTATGAAAAAAAAGAAGAAATCAACCCATTTGCCATAACATAAAAAAGAATAAAACGTTTAGGAATCAACTTAACCAGGAAGGTGACAGACTCATACAATGAAAACTGTAATACACTGCTGAAGGAAATTAATGAAGTTGTAAATAAATGGGAAGAAAGCCCATGTTCATGTACTTAACATTAAGATGTCAAATATTACCCAGTGATCTACAGATTTAATGCAAACCTTATCAAAATCCCAATGATTTTTTTTTTTTTGCCAAAGTGGAAAAAAAATCCATTTTCCAATTCGTATGCAATCTCAAGGGACTTGGAATAGAGGCAGGCATCCACTGAGCTAAATCCCCAAATACCATCTTTTGGCTACTGTGAATAATGATCATGAACAAAAGAATCAAACAGAGAGCCTGCAAATAAACTCGGACAGAGCCAGGAGTGGTGGTGCATGGCTGTAATCAATCCCAGGACTCGGGAGGATGAGGCAGGAGGATCGCTGAAAGTTCGAGGCCAGCCTGGGCTACATAGTGAGCTCAGGGACAGCCTGAATTACAAAGGGAGACCCTGCCTCAATAAATGAATAAATATATAAATATAAAAATAAACTGGGACACATACAGTATAATCACATAAATTCTGACAAGCTGCCACAACCATTCAATGGGGGAAAGTATACATTCCCTAAGGAGGTGTCTGCACCTGACTCAGCCTCCAAGATTGCTTTAACCTAGCTCTCAATTGGCTACAGACCTTCCCATGGTCTCTTCAACTTTCTCCTCCCCACACCTGCCTTAACCTATTTCAATGGTACAATTTGTTATGCAGTTTTTAGCACATTTAAGAGCTGTGCAGCAGGTATGGAGGGTCACGCCTATAATCCCAGCATTCTGGGAAGTTGAGGTAGGAGGACTGTATATTTGAGGCCAGCTTGGGTGATTTAGGGATTTAAAGAGGCTGTTTCAAATTTAAAAAAAAAAATTTTTAAAGAGGTGGGGATTCATGTAGCTCAGTGAAAAGCCGTGGGCTCAATCCTCATACTCAGTAAAATAAAAACGAAGAGTTGTGCAACCATCGCCGTAATCCAGTTCTAGAACATTTCCATCACCCTATTTAGCCTTTCTGAGTCCCTGGTTTCTTATCTAGAAATGGCCATACTCTGAGCCTGGCATTAACACCCACTACCTAGAATTCCTATCCTTGCTGATGCCATCTACAAGATCATTATCTTTTCCCTGCAGTTGCCAAATCCACACACTAAGGGGCCGACCCAAACGGAGCCAGGTCCTCAAGACTCCGCGGGGGCGTTTCCGCTTGCGGCCCCGCCCCCGCCCCCACCCCGCCCTCCGCCCCGCCCCCACGTGCGATCCGAGGATCGGGCTTCTCCCCAGCGCCCTGGCCGTGGTAGGGGGAGTGGCTCTGGGGTGGATTAGTGAGGCCTGGACGCTGCGGGCGCCTGCGCTGTGACCCGCGCCGTGGGGGCTGCGTGTGATAGTTCCGAGTGGGCCGGACAGTGGCTACCGCTGCTACTCCGCGACGGTCGCGCCATGGCAGATGAGGAGCTGGAGGCGCTGAGGAAGCAGAGGTTGGCCGAGCTGCAGGCGAAACACGGGGTGAGCTGGCGGTTGCCGCCTAGCCGGGTCTGGTGTCTGCCCCACACGTGAAGGCCCCCCCCCCGCGGCCTCCTGGCCTGAAGTCCGGGCCTTTCGTGCCGCGTGGGTCCGAGTGGGCGCCGGGCACTTGCGGAGCCCTTGCTGGGTCAGGGGTTCTGCTGGCTGCCTGCCTGGCGGCCGCACCCCTACACCAAATCTCGGAGCTGGCCGCCAAGGTGTAGAATTGAGCTGCTCTGTCCCGAGCAGGCAGCATTTATTTTAGGATCTGCTGAGTTCCAAGTGCTGTGGGTACCGCGGGGACAGAGCAGCCTCCGCCCCGACGGAGTTTACTGTCGGAGTTGGGGCTCCAAAAAGTAAACAGTGATCCTGGAGTGCTCGGGTAACGCTTTTACGGCAGAGGGAGGGGAGCAGGCTGGAAGGAAGCACCGTTTGGAAATAGGGCACATTTTATTTTCCAAAAGTTATTTTTGTATGTAAATGCGATTTCGTAGTACAGGGATTCTCCTTCCACAGGTTTTGTTTGTTTGCATGCTTGCATGCGATACTAGTAATTGAACCTGGGACCTTAAGCATGCTAATAAACAAGTGCTCGACCACTAAACTACATCCCTAGTCCCCAAGGGTAGTTTGTAGTCCCAGAATCTCTATGAGGTTGTGACTTTTAGAAATTCACCAAAACATTTCAAGTGTGGGCTAGGGATGTGGGTGAGTAGTAGAGCGCTTGTCTAGAGTGCATGAGACCCTGGCTTTAATCACCAGCATCGCCAAAAAAAAAAAAAAAAAAAAAAAAAAGCTGGGCATGATGGTGCAGGGGTGTAATCCCAGCATTCTGGAAGGCTGAGCCAGGAGGATCTCAAAGTTGAGCCCAGCCTGAGCGACTTAGACCCTGTCTCTGAATAAAAAGGGCTGGGAATTTAGCTCAGTAGGAAGATTTGGGGTTCAATCCCCAATGCAAAAAAGCGAAACCCATCTCACTGGTTTGTAAGCCCCAGTTTTTAATTATTAAATAAACCCACTACCCCTTCAGGAACCTATTATCAGAAAGAAAATATAGTCCTATTTTATTCCCCCTCTGTGAAATTATACTCTATTTAAAAGTTTGGTTTTTAAAATTTTTTTTCAGGATCCTAATGATGCAGCACAACAGGAAGCGAAACACAGGTATGGACTGGAAATCTGAACCTTTTGAAGGGCAGTTTCACCAGTTGGATTTTTAAAAGTTTTTTTTCTTTAGGAATTTTAACAGGTGTGCAAATCTTTTTTTTTTTCTCATTAAGTTTGTTGGTACATTTTCGGTATAAAATACAGTTACATTCATCATTGGGATCTTGTACCATTACATGAGTATCTTGATTCTTATTTTTTTCCCCTTCCCCTGCCCTCCACCTCCTCCACCCTTCCCTATTTGCAAAGACTTTGTTTCCATTTTTTTCCTTTTCTCATATTTTTTCTTTTCCCTTTTTTCCTTTCCCCTACCCCTCCCACTTCCCCTGCACCTTTAGACCTTTTCTTCTTGTTATACAATATCAGTTATACATTTTTTAAATTACAATATCAAGACCTAGGAGACATTACCACAGATTTTACAGAATTTAAAAGGATATAGAAAGCATATTTCAAAAATCTGTTTTGAAATAAATTTGACAACTTCTAAGAAGTACCTTGGAAGACAAATTAATGAAACTAACTCTGGAGGAAATATAAAATTTGAATAGCACCTATTAAAGTATATTCCTAGCTTGAAAACCTACCTATATGACAACAGCAGGCTCATATACATTTTAACTGATAAATTATATCAAAGCAGAAAAAAGGAACACTTCTCCCCTCATTTTAGAAAATCAACATTGTACTAATCCTAAAACTGGATAAAGATAATAGAAGAAAAAAGTATGAACATAGATAGAAATTTGTTTAACAAAACAAACTATTAGAAGTCAGATCTGGCAGTATGTAGAAAGTGGTTTTGTTATAGGGATGGCAGTGTTGGTTCAGCATTGGAAGATCTACCCCCCAAAAGTCATCATTTTAACAGAGGAAAGGAAAAAGCCATATGATCCTGTCACTAGTTGGAGAAAAAGTACTGGACTAAATTCTACAGCTGTTCATGGTAAGAGCTATCAGGAGACCAGAAGTAGAACAGAACCTTCTCAACAGATTAAAGACATGTACTCCATACTTCCAGCGAGAACGCCTTATATGAATGGAGAAGATACAATGCTTTCTCCTTAAGGTGGGGAACAAGAGCAGATATGCTTACTCTTTATCTGTCCCTTAAACTTTGAAACCTAGGCCCCACCAAAAGAGTCTGGCAATAAAATGACACAATTAGGATAGGATTGGCAAGGTAGAAGCAAAATCTTTATATGTAGATGAAATGATCATCTACAGAGAAAATACTAAGAAATCTCTAGGAGCCCCTAGAACTTGTATTTGAATTTAGCAGGATTAGAAAACACAAGGTATATATAAAAATTCAGGTCTATGTATACTTGCTATAAATGAAGAATTGGATATTGAAATCTAAAAGTTATGTAGGAGTACAAAGGACCTAGAAAAGTTAAAAAAAAAAAAACAGTGCTGGAAGACGTTTAGTACCTAATTTTAAGACTTCTTCTAAAGCTACAGTAATCAAGGCATTGTTGGTGTAAGGAAAGACATATAGATCATTGGAATAAAACAGAATCTAGAAATAGAACCACACATATATGGTCCACTGAGTTTTGAAAGATTATTTAACATTAGCATTTTATAGAATATAAACTCAATTCAGAAGCCGAGGAAGAGATAGTGTTTTCAGCAAATAGCACTAGAACATCTGGTATCCGTATATAAAAAATTAACCTCAACCCTTTATTTCCATACATAAAAATAACTTGAAGGGATCTATGAACCTAAATATGAAAGCCTAAAAGTATAAAACTTTAAGAAGAAATTAGAAGGGAAAATGTTTATGAATTCAGGGTAGGCAAGAACTACCTAGGAAACAAAAAACATGTATAAAAAAAAAAAAATGAGATTCCATCAAAATTTAGAACTTTAAATGACATCATTAAAATGAAAAGTAGTCCTTAAACAGACCATATTTACAATGCATATAACCTATGACCAGAATATATAAAGAATACTTAGAGCTCATTAATACACAACCCAATTAAAAAGTAGACATAAGAAGATGATAAATAGCCAGTACAGCACAAGGAAAGGTGTGCAACTGTAGAATCAGAAAAATACTAATCAGTACAATAACAAGATTGAATTATACACTCATTAGGGAGACGAAGTTAAAAAGTTTTAAAAGCCTTGTCATGACTTTTTCTTTTTGTTGGATTCTCCCCCTTTGCCTTTAATTTGTCACGCCCAATGGATTCATTCTGCTGGGTTTCCTGGGGTTGTGATCCTCATTGTCTTTTCCTAGGGTACTGTCCAAACTTTTTTGGAGTGCTGGTGTGGTATTCATGAAGTTCTTGAGGTGCTCTTTATCATGAAAGTATCTTATTTCTCCATCAATTTTGAAAGATAGTTTTGCAGGGTCCATCAATCTGGGTTGGAGGCTGTTTTCCTTTAGGACTTGAAATACATCACTCCAAGCTCTTCTTGCCTTGAGGGTTTGCATTGAGAAGTCTGCTGTGATTCTGATGGCCTTTCCTTTGTATGTGATTTGTTTCTTTTCTCTCACTGCTTGTAGAATTTTGTTCTTCTGTTGGATTTCTGGAATCCTATTATATGCCTATGTGTAGATTTTGATCAAGGTTATTTGGAGTCCTATATGCCTCACTTATCTGTATGTCAAGTTCTTTTCCCCTCCTTGGGAAATTTTCTGCCATCACTTCTGTGAACAGTTTTTTTATGTCATCTGCACTCTCTCCTCTTTCATCGACACCAATCAGTCTTTATGTTATTCTTCTTTGCATCATCTAGCAGCTGCTGGATTGATTTCTTGTGTTCCTTTACAATTTTAAAGCAATTTTTCTTTTCCTGGTCACTAATTGCAATATTTTCTTCTATATCTGAAATTCTGTCCTCACATTGGTTCATTCTGCTGCGCACTTTCAATGGAGTTTTTAATCTCCTGGAAATCTCTTTGCATCTGTTTTATGGATTCCATTTGTTTCCTATGTTGGGATTCCATCATGTTCCTTAGATCCCTTATTTTTTTATCTGTGTCCTCTCTAGATTTATTAATCATGTCTTGCACCATGAGCAAAATCTTTTCTGTTATCTGAGTAATTATTTTTGATTTCATTTTTCTCAGATCCTCTTTTGTTGCCAGTTCAGAGAGTCCAGGTGGTTGAGTATCAGATTGTTCCATCTCGTTTCCCTTTGGGGTTGCTGTAGGTAATCCAGAAGTCTGTTTTTGAGGCTTGGTTATGTGTCTTCTCATTACCACGGCCGGGGGTGGGGGGGCAGTGTGTGGGTGTGTTTCTGCCCCCCGCCCCCAGCAGCTCACCTTCTCTGCCCTAGGAGCTTGGGATGGCAGTGGGAGAGCTTCCTTCCGGGTTCTGGGACTGGCTCAGCTTCTCTGCCCTAGGAGCTTAGAATGGCGGTGGGGAAGTTTCCTTAAGTGTGCAAATCTTAAAGGTTTTCTTGGCATAGTGATCTCCCCCTGAGTTGTCATCAGGTTATTTTTGGGTTTTGTTAGCTAAATAAATGTGTGGAGCCACACTTAACTCCCTGAATTACAGTTACTGGTTAACGTTTATTTCTGTCTCTGTGATTGCCTTAAAATGAGCATAATAATGGAACTACTGTAGGGCTTTTGTGAGAGTTACATGGGTGCGGTACCTCACAGTAAGTGTTCAACAGATATTAACTTACACTTTTCTTGTTTTATCCCAGAATATACATGGCAGAGCGCCCCACACCCAGTAGCAGGTTTACTGAATGAGTATCTGATTATGTCCTACTACCCTTTTTTTAAATTGTGGTTAAAAAAATAACAATGTACTGTCACAACTATGTTTAAGTGTATGGTTCAGTAGTGTTCACTTCGTTCATGTCATTGTTTGCCAGCTCTAAATTTTATTTTGCAAAACAGAAGCTACATTTATTGACCAACTCCCCATCTCCCCCCTCCCCCTCATGCTGTCTTTTAACTCTATTCCATTGAGTACCTGCTTTGGGTCAGGCATTGTACTGGATCTACAGAATTATGCAAGGCAGAGCAGGGTCATGATGTGAGAACCTGGAGGAGCACTACAAAGACAGTAAAACTACTTGAGTTTCATTGATTCTAAGAGGTGCGTTTTCTTACATTTAAAACCAGAAATTGGAATACATTTATAATCAATTGCTCTTATCCTGGATCCTTCCAGAGAAGGCTTACTTTAGCCTCTGCCATCTCTTGAGCAGATTTTGAATCTGAAATCTTTTAAAATTCTTTGCTTGAGATTTTCCCCTGCCTCCTTCCAAGTAGTGTGAATTCAGACAGCAATGCTGCAAAACTAAATTAGCTTCAAGTTCAAATTCTCAGAGAAACTTTTTGGTTTTTTTCTTCCTCGAAGATGCATGCAAGCCTCCCAACTGTTCCTTTCTTGTTTTTTGTTTGGCTTGTGCTGTTTCTCTTTGATACATATCCCAGCTTTGACTTGGGTCTCTTTTAATAGGTCCCCAGTCTATGAGTTGTTTATTTTCATTCTCAGACATATATAAAACTATGGGGCATCTTAGATTTATTAAATACAGCAGCAGTTCATTAGTTCGTGGCAGAGGTAAAGTACTCAGATTCTATAAGGAAATGGACTTTAGTTCTATGTTGTAATTCCATAAGCCCTAACTGCTCCTAAGCTGGGATGGATCGTGGGCACAACCCATCCCAGCACTCCCTCTAATTCAACCCAAGCATCTCTGCTGTTGTGTTTTGTGTTACTAGGTTACTACCTAGCGGGCTTCATTTGAAAAGAAGAAAAAAATCTACTTTAAAAAAGTTTGAAACCACTACCCTATGAACATGTACTAGTTTCCCACTTGGATAAATAGGGTAGTTGCAGAGTTAGAATTTAATTCCCCTTCCCCACTCAACAAGCAGAACTGAGAATCTTTTAAACATTGGATCTGGTTATAGCAGGGCGACTAACTTTGTTTCTTTAACATAGCCTCCCTGGGACTCAGGTTCACCACTGAGGAAATTACACAGATGAATTGGTTGGTCCTTCTAGTTGCTTGAAATCCCACTACAAATTTCTAGGACATAGCACACTAGGTACTTAAATGTTGGTAATGGTAGTTGAACTGAATCTCTAGTGACAAAGATAAGGTTTCCTGCCAGTCTGGTAGGTTTTCACTCATATCATATAAAGCTGACTCTTTGAAGGGAAAAGCACCTGATGTAGCACAGGCATCTCTTAAGAAACATATTGAATGAGTTATTTTTTTGTGTGTGTTTAATAGGCATGTTGACAGCTTAGATCTAATTTTGCTTCCCCTATGTTTTTGTTGTAGGGAAGCAGAAATGAGAAACAGTATCTTAGCGCAAGTTCTGGATCAGTCAGCCCGGGCCAGGTGTAAGCATCTTCAAATTCCTCTAAGTTATTTCCATAAAATGGGCTTGAGTTGGTTGGGAAGAATACAGTTATTACTATCTATAGATTAAATATTTGTTTAACCTAAAAACACTTGAGATACACATTACCTGTAAGAAATGTGGAGTTTATAAACTCAGAGAAGTATGTTTAAGTCATTATTAAAATTGCCAGCTTAGTTCTCTTCTTACCAAGATATTCTCCCCTAGGGCATTCCGGTAAAATTTATAGGGAACCACTCTTAAAAGAGAGTCACTACATTGCTGGTAGTTGACATGGGTGATGAGGACTTGGGGATTGATTATATTGTTTTAGTGTTGAGTTCAGTTTTCCATTTTAAAAAAAGGCAAAGTGGGCCGGGGATTTAGCTCAGTGGTTCCACCATCTTCCTTGCAAGCACAAGGTCCCGAGTTCAATCTCCGGTACCAAAAAAATTTAAAAAGGCAAAGTGTAGAAAGAAAAATATTAAAATGAGCCAGTCAGCATAAACTCTTCTCTTGTAACTTGAAGCCCATTTGAGTTGAGAAGATGCACTGTGGATAAAGTCTTTTCAGAAGGCAATCATACATTTTAAGAAAGAGGGAAGTATGGGGTTTAGAACCTGAGAACCCAAGTTTAATCTGGGCTCAACAACACTTCTGTGTAACTCTGCCTGACACTGAGATGGCTCAATTTTGGTTTTCTCATTTGTAAGAGGGGTGGTAGTACCATCTGGCCTACCCGCTATCCTGGTTGAGAGCCGTAGACAAACAAGCTTGAGAAGTGCTTTGGAAATGCCAGTGCTTAATTTTAAAGGATAAGCACATTTAGTTTTGATACCTTTTTGCACATGTATTTTTTCTTTCTTTTTAGTAAGTAACTTAGCACTTGTAAAGCCTGAAAAAACGAAAGCAGTAGAGAATTACCTTATACAGATGGCAAAGTATGGACAGCTAAGTGGGAAGGTAAGCTTGGGCTGCCTTGAGAGAACTTCATTGTTACCTACTTTTTACCATGACATGGCTTCACCAGGCCAAATCATATCTCATTACACAATAGTTGTCTCTTTGAAGAAATTTTTAAAGGAGAAAAAAGTTATAATGTACCATAAATTCTACAGGATAATTGCCTTTCCTAAAATGCTCTGTTCTGTCCTGGCATTGCTGTGAAACCTCGTTGGTGTCTCAGACCCAGTGACTACAGTATTACAATCAGATGGCTTAAATTGTTCGTGCACTGGAAACAAAGATTACCAGTAGTACCAATTAAAATTCTACCAGTCTAGTAGAAATTAGGCTTGTTTTGCAAATGAGGCACTAAAATCCTTTCATTATTAGGTGTGTAATGCCCTTAGGGGGGTAGTATTCTGGCAAGCTCACCCTTCCTTTAACATCAGGCCTGGGTGGAGGATTTAGCTCAGTGGTTGTGTTGCCGGCCTCACAAGCAGAAGGACCCGAGTTTGATCCCCAGTACCAAAAAACCCCAAAAAACATCACAGGCCCCATCGGTCCTGCAGAGCCCCCTGCGCCCCACTGAATCCCTTACACTAAGAACCCTTGCACTGGGAGACACAACCATTGGATCTTTTGAGGGTGACATCTCTGCTGAGGTATTGTTTAAGCGTCTCATGGGCAGAAGTGGTATCTACCCTTGTCATTTAGTACAGTAACAGCTGTGGTTTTCATTGTCTGCTAGTGGTGATAAAGATGTTTAATAGATATTTCCCCCCTCCTCAAATGACCAATAGCAAAGTCAGTTTTATTTGGAACTTACACCAGTAGTTGTAACCAGTAGTTTGAACCTCCTCCCCTACTTCTCTCCCTCTTGACCTCTTCTCCCACACCCTAGAAAGACTTAGAACATGATTTGTTTTGCTAAGACATAGTGTTTGCTTAAAAACCTTGTTCTTTCTGGTGTCCTAGGTCTCAGAACAAGGTTTAATAGAAATCCTTGAAAAAGTAAGCCAACAAACAGAAAAGAAAACAACAGTTAAAGTAAGTTTCCCCAAATGCATGTGGCAAAAGAAAAGGTTGCTATTTTAAATGTTAAGTGTTGACTGTACATCTGCGGCTGTGTGTCAGGGCAGCTCCCAGGCGAGTTTCATGCTGTAACACATAGAAGTTTGGGAAGGAAGGCTGAATCCAGTGAGGGGGTATAATAAAGTTTTTGCCCTCCAGCTGTTCTCCACTTTGCTCACTAAGTTGTTCAAAAAACAGTCTTGCTTAAGTACATAAAAATTTTCAGAAAATCTGAGTTTGCATTATTAAACATGTGGTGACACTCATTTATTTCCCCCCTAGTTCAACAGAAGAAAAGTAATGGACTCTGATGAAGATGATGATTACTGAACTAAAAATGTTTAGAGACTGACACTTAATGGAACAGTTTTAGGGCAGAAGTTAAAATCTGTTTAAATGTTTACTTTGTTTTGTCTATATGCCTTTAAAAAAATAAACTTGTTATGCAAAATAAAGTTGTTTTAGTATCACAGCCAAGTGACCAGAAGATTTGCTTTTAAAATTGTTTTCCCACTGGGGATTTAGCTCAGTGACACTGCGCCTGCCTCACAAGCGCAAGGTCCTGAGATCGATCCCTGGTACAAAAAAAAAAAAAATTGTTTTCCCTTTCTACCAATAACTTTTAAACATGTAGCAGTCTGAATACATATGTCCTTTGCAAGTGTGATATTTTACTAGGTAGGGGAAAACATCATAAAGAAAAATAGAAGCTTTCGTATATAATGGAAGAAAATTCCTAGCTTTGGTTTCTCCCATAATCTGTTTTTGAAAGGTACTGAGATTAGGTTATCTAGTAAGTTATCACTCCCATCCAAAATAACTAGTGTGATATTTCTGTTGATAAAATCAAAACAACAAGGAGATACTGGCAGTAGTATTCAGTGGTAAACATGTTTGTGAGAGAAGTGGCTTCTAATGATTACAATCCAGCTTGTGACAGTTTAGCAGTTACATATTTTGGTAGAAAAGTTCTGGGTTCTTCAGTGATGGAGATGCAGGAGACTTCCGGCAAAAGTCATCTCATATTGGGCTTTCCTTCCACCAGGTTATGAAAACCTTTGCTCACACATTTAAATCATAAACAAGTACCAACTAAGTGGTCTGTTGTTAAAACTTTTAAATGTTTTAGTCCTGTGAAACTCAGCCCAGGAGCAATTCCGTAACAGTAAGATAAATAGGCTTAGTATAGCAGAAAAGCGATGGGCATGTGGTTTATAATTCTAATCTCTGCTTTGGTCAGCACAGCTGACATTTGTTTAAAACTATTTGAGATTTTACTGTACTTGAAATTTGTCAGCACAGTCAGTGAAGGAAGTCAGTGGAGGGGGTGGGAGTGCTGTGCAGCCCAGTGGCGGTGCCTTTGCTTCGCATGTGGGAGGCTCTGGGTTCCACCCAGCACTGCAGTGTCACTTTTAGAGCAAGCGCCTCAACATCCCCCAATAAACCAGTGAATGAGTATAACCATTAAGAACAGCAGTTTCTTTTTTAAGAAACAAGATTGTCATAGAATAAAATTTGTTCAGGGATTTTGAAAAAATCCCAGTTACAGGTAAATTTTGCTTTTGGCTTTATTTACATAAAAATGCTAGGACAGTAGACAATTCTCAGCAGGTTTTCTTGCATGGTTTTTCTTGGCAACTTAGCAAGACTTGCCTCAAAAATTTTTAGAAAGGGCTGGGAATGTAGCTTAGTTGTAGAATGGTTGCCTAGCATGTGTGAGACCCTAAGTTCAAACAACATACTGGAAAGAGGAAAAACCAAAAACTATTCCAATGCCAGCTACTAACATATTTCAGTATTATCAGACTTTTCTTTGAAAGGTACTTGAGAATGAAAAGTGGTTGTATATACAAGGACAGAGGTTTCTGAAGGCTACAAAGGGTGGAGGACATCTCAGTTAGGGAATCTCCAGGGATGGTAATTCCAGAGTTTCTAATTCAGTGGCTGGCAATACTTTGAATTCAAACTCATTTTTTATATAATAATAGAAATTTTGGTATCACCAATTTTTGAACTATTGAATCAAGTTTGGTTTTTCTTTCATGTAGGGAAAGCAACTGAAAAACACATTAAGTAGTTTAAAAAACAGTCGAGATAGTCCCTTGAGATCCCTTCACTACAGTTAGCAGAGTAGCTCAAGAGGAAGCTTTCCCCAAAGATGGGCAGTCCCCTTGTGCACAGCACACCAGGCTTGAAAGTGCCAGTTCAGTGCCACTGCCAAGCAGGCCTTGACCTTGGTTCTGAGATCTCAAGAAAATAAGTCCTTTAATTTGCAGAACCTGTTTCCTCATGAGGCAGTTCTCTCCAGTGTGATGGGGACACATTGACAGTATTTTCAAAATTATATTGGCCCAGCCAAATAGTTAGGTAACATCAAATGTTTCTATTTCCATCTTAAGAATATCTATCCTGAAAAACTATATAGGACATAGTTCCTTAGTTAAGATGCTACAGAATTCAGCAACTTAAGTCAGTAAGTTTATTTTATTTAAAAGCAGGAAAAGAGCCCAGTGTGGTGGTGCATACCTGTAAACTCAGCACTCTGGGAGGCTGAGGCAGGAGGATTGAAAGTTCAAGCCCAGCCTGGCAACTTAGTTACTTAAGAGGACCTTGTGTTAAAATTTTTAAAATGGGCTGGAGATGTAGCTCAGTACAAAGGCCCTGGATTCAATACCTAGTACTGCAAATTAATAAAATGAGAAAAAGGAAAAAGAAATTAGAACAAAGAAAAAAGAAATTAGCAAAGCAACAGTGCTTATTTTCTGGTTGTGCTAAGAAGCTGTATTATAGTTACCCTTATAGTTTTAAAGTAAAACCTCTTTGTGGAGCCCTCAAATAATTTTGTGCCCTCAGCACTATAAATAAAGCCAAAAGGAAAATTTACCTGTAATTGGGATTTTTTTCAAAATCCCTGAACAAATTTTATTCTGTAACAGTCTTGCTTCTTAAAAACAATTGTTCTTGGTGGTTAAACTCATTTATTGTTTATTCACCTACAGTGATCCCGTGTGGTTAGGTTGTTGGGAGAGGGTCTGCTGAGTGGTGAGTGCAGTGATCTTCACACACCATACCTGGGAAGTATGACACCCATCCACCCACTAGGGACTGTTTTCCACACCCAAAGCAGTTCACAGCAGACAGAAGCCTATCTCCATAAGAAAACATTAAAGCAAACCACGACACAGTCAGGAATCATAAAGTTTACTGTTTCGTTTCCATCGTTTGGCACATACCCAAGGCACATTAGAAAATTAGAAATCATAAATTATCTTGTAGAAAAATAACCGGTCCCTGCCTTCTATACGTACACAAGTATTTCCAAGAATGTGCACAAAACCATTTCCCTATTACAAAGTTATTTGAAAATGTACCAAGGACAAACCCATGTTTGTAGCTGTAGGCCAAAAACATAAAAAAATAACAGTATAATCTATAGAAATTTATAAAAAGTAATACATGGCAATAAATTCTAACTTAAACATTGACCTGGTTTGTGCTGTAAGTTTTGAATTTGAATCAAAAGACTTAAGGAAAGATGTGCCAAATCTACCCTCTAGTAACCATCCATTCATTAGGTGTGACCTTTAAAAGGTTATTAAATTTTATTTTTTTGGTGGTGCAAGGGATTGAACCCAGGGCCTCGCTCGTCCTAGGCAAGTACCTTGCTGCTGACTGCTGTCCTCTGCCCTTAAGGGAGGAGGTCCTTAACGGAAAGGTATATTTCTGGGAACACTGCTATACGTGCATACATGCAGTGGCCAATGTCTGCTGGAAGAGAACAGCTCTTATGTGTGCTAAGATGAACGTCAGAATGGTTCCAATGCTGCTTTGCAAAGGAACATTTTCCGGGTTCCACTTATTCATTTCGATGTGACATTTCTGCCTGGCCTCCATGGTACCATGAAACCTAAGTTTCTTCTCTTTGGCTTATCCCAGATGAAGGGATTCTCTTTGCATATGCTTTGCTAATTTATCACAGAGATGAGCACCTTGGGGTAGGAGGACGGAATCTGACAGTGAACCCTCTACCTGCAGCCAGGAAATTCGAATACTTAGAGACACACCTCAGATGTAGGAGCTGGACACTTACCAAATTTCTCTCCATTCCTTTTCAAGTGTATTCATTAGCTTTGAAGAGGAGAGAGATGGTGAAACGTTTTTGTTGCACTCATTCTTTTAGCCACGGAAAAGCTTCTGGGGACCTTCTGAAGACAGCCTGTCAAGTCAGTTATTTCAAATATACTTAGGTGTAAGCTGTATTCATGCTGAGTGTCATCTCGCATGCTCACTTGCTGGCAGCAAATTTAACCCCATTACTGTTGAGGCTGGGAGATAGTGGCCTCCTGGGAGGGGGTTGGGCTACCAGCAGTCTCTGGGTCCTTGGGGACAACCACGACATCAACCGTATGCCTGCGGAGCATTCGCCGGTTCCTGGGAACCAACTGCTTCCGTTCGGGCCTCTCCTCAGGCAGGTCATCACTTCCCTCATCAGCCGTCTGCAGTCTGCTCTGCTCTGGCAGGCAACTGGTTCTGTGTGCCTCTTTGCCTCTCTGGCTAAAGAGAAGGTACAGTTCAGTTTATGTCTGCGTGATGCTGTAAACACGATGTCCACAGCAGCCACCTTCGAGTGTTACTATGTCGGGCCATGGGCTCAGCACTCTACAGGAATGATGCCGATCCCAGCATCCGTGCGCTGTGGTGTGACTGTGTGGTTAGTGCCTTTTATGTTTTCATGTTTTTATAGCTCTTCAGATTATTCTCCTCACTATAACATTTAGCAGCAATTAAAACTGCAGTTCTTTTTTTTTTTTTTTTTTTTGGCAGTGCTAGGGATGGAACCCAGGGCCTTTCTTACATCAGGCAAGTGCTTTACTGCTGAGCTACACCCCCAGCCCTTAGTGGGACAGACAGCCCACAGTACACACTTCGTTGATGTATTTAAATACATTTCCAAGTGGAGAAAGGAAAGTGAGGGCAAAATGGAAAGTCGCATGCATGGGAAGCTGTGTTTTTCAGTGTGTACACTCAGTGAAATATCTCAAATTTCTGTTGTTTTAATCATGAAAGGAAGAACAACAGTTTGTACATGGGTGGGTAAACAATATCTAAATATGGTATAAAATTGTTTATCTACACTATTCTTTATGTGGCCATCTCCCTACTACATTAGTTAGTTATGAAAAGAATCCTGATTCACAGTCTACTACTGAAAGTAATTCATCTCTGAAAAATGCCATTCAGAGAGACCACCATGGCCTATGTGGCTGGGCTTATTGGAACAAATACTGTACCTAACATTTTAAACTACACTTAGTTTCAAAGTGATTTCTTGTTGGTGCATGTCTGTAATCCCAGCACTTGGCAGGCTGATGCAGGAGGATTCCTTTGAGTTTGAAGCCAACTTGGGTTACACAGTTTAAGGCCAGTCTGAACCACATGGTGAGACCCTTAAAATGTGATTTCTATTAAAGTGACTAATTTTGATATCATATTTAATATCTCATGGCTTTGGTTGGAGACCTACTCCTTAGCAGGAAACCCCATTAATGAAGAAGACTACCAAGAAAAAAATGTGTTTACCAAGGATTACTTTTAAAAAAGGCAGGCTTTTAAAAGTATGACTATAAGCCAGGGTTTAAAAACTCACCTCATGCAAACAACCTTCTGTAAAATTAGGGACACTTCTATCTCTTGCTGTAATCTCCCTTGAAGTCCTTCCCCTGAAACCCAAAAGAAACGAAATATTAACCCCAAATAAGTATTTGGGATATTGGGTTGAAACTGGTTGGTCACAAGGTGGCAGCACTGGATGACAGTCATACTGTAGATTAAAAGCTGTACATGTGCATCTTCTGTTTCAAGTAAACTGCAGGGTCAGAAGCACAAAAATCAACTTGAATTTTATACTCACTTAAATGGACCAACTGAGGGAACAAAGTAAAACTGTCTTGTAAAAGGCTCATCTGGTAGATCACACATTTTTGAGTTCCCTGTAAATGAAAGGATAAATATTTGAAATCTTAAAATGGATTAGATTGTTTTAAAATTGAAGCATAGAAACAAGCTTCCAATTTTCTTTAAACAAAATATAGAAAATTAGGCATTAAAGTTGCTTAAAGAAACACAGCAGATACCTATTTATTATGTGAGTCCCTGCAAGACAAAACAATAAATCCTTAATACACTGATACTCAGCCAATTATGGTACAGCAGCCTCAGGATCATCCAGATACATGAGTGGGTTATGTACAGTACTGCAATGCAATTATGAACTGCATAATGTTATTTTACAAGACAGGAGAACAAGGACCTTTTTTTAACTTTCAGAAAAGAAAATACTTCCGACTCGCAGCTATTTGGCTACTGCTGTTCTAATTACCATCAACCTGCATCACCTGCTGGGGCATGGATGTAACCCAGCAGTAGAGCAAGCACTTGCCTAGCTTGTGCCAGGCCCTGGGTTCAATCCCCAGCACTACCAAAACCCAAACAAGCAAAAAACGTTAAAGGTAACATTACCCCAGAGTCCAAGAAATATACACAACACCTGGCTTTGGCACATGAGGTCTGGAGTCTACCAGAGGTCTCTCTTCCTTGCCATTTGGTAAGTGGAGGCCTAAATCTTCAGGTAAGCTGAGAGTATCTACTTATTTCCTCAGGAAACATCCTAACAATCAGCCAGAAGATTAATTTAAAAACTTTCCCCTCACCTGAAGAAATCAGAATGTGACAGACATTTCTGTGGTTCCTGTATGCCTCCCAGACGTAACTACAATTACATTTCACATTCAAAATTAAAACCAGTAGCTATCCGTGAATTTCCAAACAAACCCAAGTGAAGATTGTACATGCTTACACTTTTTCCTGATCTTGACAGTCACGTACTCCTTGTGCTCTGTTTCAGCAGCATCATCTAATGAGGCAACACAACTTGGTACTACTTCAAGTAACTCCATTATTTTTGAATTCTACAATTTAAAAGGGAAAATGTAACACAATTTTTAATTTTTTCATAGCAAATTATTACTTGTCTGTGTCGGTATTGGTGTGGATGGAACAAAAAAATGCTCAGAAGCAACTATGAACAAAGTTTTGAGGCCATAAAGCCCACTGGTAGAAGCAACCCTGTATTTACAGCCCAGCTGTGCCCTCTTTGGGGTACTCAGGGCTGTGGGTGTAACTGCTCCATGTAGTTGGGCTGGCAATAGTAGGACCGCCACATAGTAAGTACTCAACAAAACACAGTCATCATTTGAAAAAGTCTTCAAACTAAAATATTTCAATTCCGTTAAGAAAGGTCACTGAAAATTAAAAATCAGGAGGCCTATGGTTAAGCTGGATTTATGGTGACTTCAATATCCCATTTGGGTCGTTCAATACCCTTAACTAGCTGTCCATTCTGAGTGGAAAACTAGATAAAGGTTCACCAAGAAGACAAGAAAAAGAGGTACCTTGTCCCAAGAGACGAGGCTGTCTCCCCTTTGGCCCTGACAAACACCCACTGCACTGGAGAGAGTTAAACTGCAATCATGCCTCTCCTCGCAGAACTTCAGGAACTGGAAATCCACAAATGCATTGAGCTACAGGGACTGGCAGAACCAGAGGAGTCGTAACTCCCTACTCCCCTTGAGCGCCGTGTGCAGTGAGGGTGCCACACGAGGGCACCTACTGGGGGCCGGGATGGGGACACCTGCAGCCAGGCTTTGGAAGGTTACCCCAGAAAGGATGGTTCCTGGCTGCCTGGGCTGCCGCCCACCCTGACAGGTAACCAGGAGCAGGTGTCCGGCACACTAACAGCCAGGCACTGAGTTCCAAAGGTGTCGGTGGCTGTGGCCATGGAGAATCTTGTTCCAAAACTGGGCTGCAGGGGAGCTTGGGACCCCAGATCTCTGGCTGTCCCTGCTCACCTGTTCTGCGCAGTCCATAGCTGTGCGCTGCCGCTTGTTCAGGATGTGCACCGATGCCCCGTGAAGCAGAAGCAGCTCCACCACGAAGATATGCTTTTCTATCACGGCTTCATGCAGGGCTGTGTTGCCCATATTGTTAGAAGCATTAATGGAGGCACCATGCTAGAAAGGGAAACCACACAGTCAAAAGGGATGTGAAAAAATGCTAATCAGAATCTAGGTGGTGGATGTATGGATATTTACAATAAAATTCTTTCAACTTTTCCATATCTCTGAAATTTTCTGAAAATCTTGGTGGTGAAAGTAACACTGAGAAAAAAGATTGATGAGACAAGGATGTTTACTGCAGCATTTATCATTATAGCAGAAAAAACAGAAACCACTTAAATGTACAGATCAGTAACAGTTCAGAAAAAGTGGCCTCTAATCCCAGATACAGGGGACGCTGAGGTAGGAGGATCATAAAGTCAAGTGTAGCCCAGACAACTTAGCAAGACCCTGTCTCAGAAAAATTTTAAAAGGGTGTGGGGATACAGCTCAATGATAGAATGCCCCTGGTTCAATCCCCAGTATCACCACAAACTTTTTTAAGAATATCCAGACTTACTTGACCATTAAAAATCAAGACTTTAGGGCCGGGGATTTAGCTCAGTGGTTCCAGTGCCTGCCTTGCAAGTGCAAGGTCTGGAGTTCAATGCCCAATACCAAAAAAAAAAAAAAAAAAAAATCAAGACTAATAAACAGTTTTCTACATTAAATGGAAAAGAAAACATTTAGTGATCTAAACCATGCACATTTTTGTTTTGGTTTTTTTGAGACAGGGTCGCACTATGTAGTTCAGGCTGGCCTTGAACCATACACATTTTTAAAAATCCACCAAAATGAGTTCCTTTGAGCAGGAAAGTGATGAACGAACCAGGTTTTCCTGCTGCTTTAGATTTTGCTCTGCCTCAACAGTGTGTAACCTCCAGCAAGAAAGTGCAGAGAACCAAGGCCACCTGACTGGCACTGAGGTAACGCCTCGGCTCAGCAATGGGAAGTCGGGCCAGGCCCAGACCTTCAGAAAAACAGAGCCCAAGTCCTCAGTGCTGCAGCCCGCACGCACAGCACAGACCTTGAGGCCTGTTCCGCCATGCCCAGCAGAATCATGGGAAGTAGGGAGGGGCCTGACCTGCAACAGCAGCGTTGCGACCTCGTGATGGCCCCCAGAGCAGGCGTATATGAGGGGTGTGTTCCCACTTACGTCCTTTTTATTGGGTTTTGTGTTAGAATCCAGTAGGTACTTCACCACCTAGGCCAGAGAAGAGAAAATTTCAACCTTAATCAAAATTTACAAGAAATCCTCTAACTTGAAATTCTGACTTCTCTAAGCTTATTGAGGCTTTTCAGACATGGCTGACCCTCAGGAGAAAGGACAGCCACAGAACCGGGAGGGACATTTGCTCTGAGGGACTCTGTGCCAGGCAGCATGCTAGGCACCAGTGTTTCCACTTCATCTTTAGCTCTTTTCCCTGTGGAGAGCTGGGGTTATGACTCCACTCTGACAGGTTAGGGAGCTGGTGCTGGAAGCACTCTGCAAGGAATTCAGGGGAGAGATGGACCATGTCTTTAAAAAGCTTACAGTGGGGCTGGGGATTTAGCTCAGTGGTTTCGCCGCCTGCTACGGAAGCACAAGGACCCGAGTTTGATCCTCGGTACCAAAAAAAAAAAAAAAGTGCTTACAGTGGAGGGCTGGGGATTTAGCTCAGTGGCACCAAGTCTGCCTCAAAATGCAAGGTGGTGAGTTCGATGCCCAGTATCAAAAAAAAAAAGTTTACAGTGGAACTGAGAAAGGAAAATGAAAAAATATACGCATAGATAATTTTCCCCCAAATACAGGATGAATCCTTCCCAAATTCTTTCTTGAACCCCTCCAAGGAGGCCATGCTTTTATGAAGGACTGAACTGTTTAGCTCAGGTAAGGTAACCCAACACCTGAGCACAGGAGACAGGTCAGAGTGACACCGCTGTGTCCCCCAGATGTAAATGGCAATGGAGCAGGGCTGGCTGTGCCCGAGGGAGGACCAGAGTCCTATGCTCTGCTGCAGAGTGATCCCGCCACAGGCATCTCAACTTGGGCAGAAGGAAGGAATCATGCTACTGACCCTGAACCCTGGGCCTCTGCACAATTCCACCCAGTGAGTTCAGCCAAAAGCAAGCTCCTGCTATGCCACCTAAGAAACAGAGCCCATACCTGAAAGTGGCCCTTCTGGCAGGCCAGGTGGAGGGGCACAGCTTGGTTTGTGTTCCTGGCACTCGGGTTGGCACCGTGCTTCAACAGGAGGGGGACAAGGTCTGCTCGACCGTGCAGGGCAGCGATGTGCAGCGGGGAGGAGCCGTCCTGGTTGGTCACATTCACCCCCAGCCCACTGGCAGGAATCTTTGCCAGCTTCTGGTACATGTGAAAGATGAAACAGAAATGTCACCAATGTTCAAGAAATCAGGATGAAGAAACAGAAGCCATCTGCCCTCCGTCCCTGCTTGTATGCCAAATCTGGGATGACAGTGGGATCCGGAATCACATGGCCCTAGGTGAATCCCTGTTACTTAAGAAAGGTGTGCTATACCAAAAGATTAGCTTCTATTTTTAGTAAAGCAAGCCTGCTAAAAGGATGCCCTGTTACAACAGGCATCAACAAGGAAAGTCTGTGGTGGGAATGGGGCAACGAGCTAGCCACACAGGGAAATGTGGCACATCAGCCCTTTCTCATTCCAAACATACAAATCAAAAGCCATCACAGACAGACAAGTAAAAGCTACAATTGGAAAGCTTGCTTATTTACTTATTCAGACACAGAATATCACTATGTAGTTTAAGCTGGTCTTGAACTCATTATATAGCTTAGGATGGCCTCAAACTCATGGTGATCCTCCTGCCTCAGCCTCCCAAGTGCTGAGATAACAGGCATGTGCCACCATGCCAAGCTATACAACTATAAACTTCTTAATCAGGCATGGTGGCACACATCTGTAATCCCAGCACTTGGGAGGCTGAAGCAGGAGGATCGCAAATTTGAGGCCAGCCTGAGCTACATAGCAAGTTCAAGTCCAATCTATACTACATATTGAGATGTTATGTCAAAAAAAAAACGAAAGAAAAGGAAGGAAGGAAGGAAGGAAGATCTTTATGGTACTGGGGTAAAGATTCCTTAGAGAAGATATAAAAACTAAAAGTTTGATGAACTGGACTTATAAAAACTTTAAATGTTTGCTCTCTGAAAGACATGATAAGAAGATGAAAGAGAAAGTTGCAGAATGGGAAAAAGTGTTTGCAAGAAAAATGTTTTTTAAAAATTTATATCTAAAATTTCATACAGCTCAAAAAGATCATCTATCTTAAAAAATAAATAGCACAAGATCTGAAGAGACCCTTCCACACAAATGACAAGTGAATGGTCACTGAGAACCTAGGTTATCAAGAAAAGGCAAATCAGAGTCAAAAACAACCGCACCGAAGGGTGAGGGAATAGAGCAGCGGCAGGTGGGCGGGAAAGTAATCTGTGTGACCAGGAGAGGATGCAGGGCTTACAAGGCTGTGCGCACCTTTGTCTGACCTCATGAGACTGCTCCTTACTTATCTCCATTCTTCTTCATTTTTATCATGAAACGACCTTGTCATTCACAGTGGTTTCTCAATCAGCCATGCTGGGAAGGATGATAAGCAGTGAAAACCAACCGCTTTACAGGCCTATCACTAATTAACACATTAAATTGTATGCTCGATTAAAGGCTGAATTTTACTATGAGTAAATCGCACCTCAAAAATCAAATGAAGAAAATCTGAACACACAGAATGAAATACCCCCTCATATTTTTTAAAAGGACACAAGTAGAAGTGCACCTCCCATTTCCACCTGTTCCTGGCCATCGAGAGCCTCCAGCCATGCAGACGACACACCTGTACAGTCAGCACCTGCACCTGCACCAGAATGGCTCCCACTGAAAAGTGCTGAACCAGATGTGGAGCAACTAGAACTCTCACAATCCACTGGTGCAAATGTAAAAAGCTACAATTCCTTTGGAAAATTAGTGGTTTCTTTTAGGGATACTCAAAGCCTATGCAAATATTTCAAAACCTAAAAAACGGAGACACTTCTGGTTCCAAGCACTTCAGGTAAGTGATACTCAACTTGCACTTTTTGATTCTACTTCTACATAAAATCCTAGAAAATGCAAACTAATGTACACAGACGTGTGCCTGGGGCGCAGGAATACGGAGGAAGGACTGACTGCAAAGCAGCAGGTGGAAACCTAAGGAGAGACACAGAACTCCACCCAGACTGTGTGTCAGTCTGCACATCCCTAACAGCTCAATGCCTGTAAACTACACGCATATACTTTATTGCATGTAAGTCACACCTCAAGAAAGAGGTTTTGGTTTCTTTTTGGTTTCCTGAGACAGGGTCTCATTATGTTACCCAGGCTGGCTTTGAACTCAATCCTCCTGCCTCAGCCTCCCAAGTGCTGGGATTAGAGCTGTGAACCACCACACTACTTTCAATAAAGAACTTTTAAAAAAAATAAATTCTAAACACACTTCTGGGCTAGAAGAGGATGATGGTTGGGGTGGGGATTTTAACAATTTCAGACATGAGGCAATTTAGTGTTGCGTATTTGAGAAATTACAAAACAGAAAAGGATGAGAGGTTTTAAAAGACCAGGGAGTGTAAGACTTATCCAATCTACCAATATTTTTATGTAGAATTCCATTTCTTGCTACAACTTGTGAACTGTGAGGTGGGGAAGCACAGCAGGTAGGTAAACGACAAAAAAGGACAGTAGCAGGGACACAGTAAGTGCTTCTGGCCACCCGCAGGCATGGGCACCAACTTGCTGGCCCCCAGGCTCCTTTGGAACAGCATCTGCCTTTCAATGCCTGTGTTTCTCACAGCAGGAGCCTGAGGAAATCAGTCTTTGGACCACAGAAACCCAGCAACTTAGGGACAGATTGAAAGTTGCATGTCCTCAGTGGTCAGCTCAGCCTCAAATGAAAAGCTGTAGGTGGATGAAACCTGTAGTTGTTTTCAGGACTCTTAGGTTAGAGTAGCCTCACAGCTGTCTTTTTTTGGGTTGTTTTTTCTTCTATTTTTTTGAAGCTGTCTAAATAAGGTAGTGTTTTCTCACAACACTGTTTTGTGAAGGCAAATTAATTTTTTTCGAAGAGGATGTAAGCACCTCTAGTTACCCACATATGAGTAAGTATGATGCACACAACACCATTCACAAGTGCTGTAAAGAAAATAGCTAACAAAAGGCAGAGTATCTGTGCTACAAATCACAGACTGTTGAAAGAAATCTGAGGCCAAAGTACCTGGAGAGATGGGCCATGTTCTCTGATGATTTCCACATCATAGAGATGTTACAGTGGACCCTTGACCTACAAACTCAATTCATTCACAGGGGCTGGTTGTAACTCAAGAGGCTCAGGCTCCTCTACACAGACTTCAAAGTCTCTCTCTTGCATAATTTTAGGCCACACTTTCTTCCTGGCAGATCTCAGTGTCCTTGAGACATTGGCCCAGGATTTCTCAATTAACCCTACACAGGAAAGGATGTTGTAATGTTCCTTCTGGAACTCTAAGGGTTAAATCTGTATCTGAGACCATCTGGAGGCACAAGCAGCCAGCATTTGGGTTGTAACGCAAGACTTTGGTCGTAAGTTAAAACTGAAAGTCTGGTCTTAACCCAAGTCGTTCATGTATCAGGCCAGTCGTAACTCAAGGATCCATTGTATTTCTCCCCAAATTGATCTACAGATTCAATGTAATTCCTATCAAAATCCAAAGGAGTTTTTGGTTTTTTTGTGAGTATATGCAAGCTTGTAAGATGTAGATGGAAAGGCTCAGGCCCTAGAAAAACTATAACAATCCTAGCAGAGAAGAATAGATTAGGAGGACTAACTGCCCAGGATCAAGACTTACTACAGAGCCTCCATAACGGAGACAGTGTGGTAGTAGTGAGGGACACAGATCAATGGAACAGAGCGGAGAACCCGGAAACAGACGCACACAACTGAAGTGCAAAAGGCACTCTAAAGAAGTGTGGACACCCATAGGCAAGTAAAACACTTCAACATAAATCTCACACCTTGTAAAAAAATTAACACAAAGCCAGGCACAGTGGTGCCCACCTGTTATTGCCAGCACTCTCAGAGCTGAGTAGCTGGGAGGATAAGCACATTCGAATTAGTGGTTCCCAGGGGTCAGGCCAGCGGGGTGGGGGCAACAGGGAGAGGGGTAGGTGTGTTTAGAAAAGGACACGATGATTATTCTTGTGCTGAGGAAACTATTCTTGAATGTTGCTATGGATATGCAAACCTGTGAGTGTTCCCAAGCAAAATTATATGGAACTAAATCCACAAACGAGCACAAGTCAAATTGAGAAGATCTCAATTAAGATCAGTGGATTACATTCACATCCTGGTTGTGATGCTCTTACTGTAGTTTTGAGAGATGCTCACCTTGGGGGAAACTGGGTTAAAAGTCCAAGGGATCTCTCCGTACTTGCACAGGGATCCCCAGGAAGGGCGAACCCCAGAGCAAAGGCAGCAAAGGGAACCCCAGCACAGGGACGGACACCCTCAGGCACCTCCGCTCAAACTCCTACTCCGTTACTGGGGCCCAGAGTGCAGCTGGGCGCCTAAGCAGTGGGCGCGTACCAGCCCTCTCACCTGCCAAGGCAGAGAGCAGGCGGCAAGCCAGAGCCCACCCTGGTGTCAGTGTCTTCCCACCCTCAGCCAGTTAGTCCCCAGGACATCTCAGGGGACACTTCTCATAGCTCCTCAATAATTATTTGGCCAAGCAGCAGAGAACCTTCCTAAGGGGAGAAAGAAGAATTTGCCTCCCCAACTCCAACAACAGAGGCAAAGCCAAACCTTTTGGGCTGGAGCACATTTGGGGCACTGGCACAGGGGATGACAGAATTCAAGATCCACTGCACTGACAGCATCCTCCACTTCGTCCAGGTCCTCCTCCGTCCACTCCAAAAGGTAGCGCACCTAGTGTTGGACAGTAAAGAGAAACAGGAGCTGGAGGTTACCCTCAGCACCTTTATGGGCAACGGTGCCATACACACCCTGAACTATTCCCACTGCGGGGAATACACTTCCTTCCTCGACCAGCAAAGCAGACACACCTGTGCCCAGGCCTTTCTAAATTCCTGTATAAAAATGAACTCAAAGCCAGGCACAGTGGTGCACATCTGTAGAGGATGGAGAGGGATCTGCCTACCATGTTTGCGGCTATTAGTTTCTCTTCTGTCTTACAAAGGGGCATGCTGGTGCTGCCTCAGGCAGGCTTTCCGGCCTGTCCTGGCACCTGCTGAGTATGTCCCTTACATTTGTTCCCTAGCTGTATGTGTCCCACACGCCAGAGGCAGCTCCCAGAGCCTTCCCTCTTTACCTGCCAGACCATGTGCACTGGGCGGTCACCAGCCCATCCCAGAGCGTACAACCAGTTGGGCAGTGAGACCCACCCACAGGCACCTGGACTCCACACCAGTGTTCTGCCACTACTGCACTTTAGCCCACAGGGGAGCACTGAAAAGACCCTCAAATGGAGCAAATTTATGTTTCAGTAAAGGCTGGTTTCTATGATATCAGATGCCAGAGAATAAAGCATATAAATGTGTTTCAAGGCCTGGTTCTAAGTACTGCAAGCCACCACATTCCTGCAAGGAGGGAGAGTTTCAGGAGGACCCCTACTGATTCCAACCTTCAGCACTCCAGGTCACTTCCACATTCCTGATAAGGAATGCTGCCCAAGGGGACACACTCCAGGCCTCTAGGCAGGGACCACCAGCCTAGGTGACACAGGCCGTGGGCAGCTCCTCTTGGAGAGAGGAAGGGAAAAATATTAGGGTGGGAACCTGCTGGGCAGGTGGCCTGGGTAGGGGAAGGCAATCAAATGTGAGGAGGTCAGCCTGAGGACGACTTAGGGCCCTGGGCAGCTGCCCCTGTCCATCGATGACCTGCCACAGTACAGCAGAGCACCCGAGCCTGAGACAGTCACGAGCGCTTCTCTACTCAGGCTGTGCCCAGCTCACACCCTGGCACCCTCCTCCGTTTCCACAAAGAATGCCAAGTGCTCCTGGGGCTGGTCTCAGCCCTGGCCAGACACTGACACTCGTGCCCCCCCCCCCGCCCCGGCCCGAGGCTCCGTGTGCCACTCTCACAGACCGACAGGGGCCTCTGGGTGAAGACCAATAACTATTCAGATTCTGCAAGATTCTGCATCCTAGAAGCGGTAAGAATAGTGGAAGATGATTTTCTCGTAAGAGAGGAAATCACCCCTCTGTATGGAATTGGGCAACTGTGGGGTAACTGTTTTTAGACAACTAGGGGTTAAGTGGGTAACTATGCTGTTTCTGGAATGCACCTGAGTGACCATGACAACTTCTGTAATTTGTCACCAAAGGAACGTAATGGACTCAAAAAGTCCTGCTGGGCCAGGGATTTAGCTCAGTGGTTTCACTGCCTATTGCGCAACCACAAGGACCTGAGTTCGATCCCTGGTACAAAAAAAAAGTCCTGCCAGAACTCTTCCCCTTCCCACACACACACATACCTGCTGCTCTGCTTTGTGTAAATCCTGCTTGCTATATTCCCAGGGAAACGCCAATGAAATCAAGCCTTGTAAATATGAAAAGAAGTATATAAAGAAGAATAAACTCTTAAGACTGACAAGAGTCACTTGCTGAACCGCCAGCATTAAAGCTGATTTGCTTCTTCTTTATGTGTCAGAGTGGTCTGTCTGGGAATCTCATGCAGTTTCCTACTGCACTCAGGGCTTCTAAATGGTTAAGCACCTAATTTACTACTCCATTAAAAGTGGCAGACATAGGCTGGCCACTGTAGGGCATGCCTGTGATCCCAGCAGTTTTCCAGGCTGAAGCAGGAGAATCTCAAGTTCCACCCCAGCCTGGGGACCTTAGTGACTTAGTGAGACTTTGTTTCAAAACAAAAAATAAAAAAAGGGCTGCGGATGTAGCTCAGTGTGAAGGCCCTGGGTCTCATTCCCAGTGAAACACACATGGCATATTCCTTTCCGGAAGCCAAAGGAAAGCCAGGGGAAAGTGCCCTTAGGAATCTCCCAAAAGCTATCTCTGCTGTCCACCGAGTTCATCAGATGTGCCCCGTCCCTTGGCAGTGATGGTAGAACAGATGCCTTCCCAAAAGTCACAATATCATCTTCAGCTGCCAGCCCAGAGTAGTCAGACCCCTGCTTGTGACTCTCAGAGCCCCAAGCCTCAGACCTCAGCCCCTGCCCCAAGTCAGAACTGCCAGCAACTGCAGCCCCACTCAGGGCTCTGGACTTGGCCTGGTCTCTACTACCTCCTCCTCTCCCCGTGACCCTGCACTCTCTAGGCCGCTGGGCACAGTCTGATCTTGCCCACATCTCACCATCCCTGGAGCAAAAATGTCTTCATACTGTGCCTCCAAACTCATTTGGAAAATACAACATTGCTGCCATCAAATACACATGTACCACCTCATCTAATGCAGACTGAGCAAAGAACCCAGAGCTCAAGAGTGCAGACAGGAACACAAGTGTACTGTTTCAGATTGAGCACTAGCTTCTTAAAATACTCATCTGAAGACTCACCATCTCCAGGTCTCCATCAGCAACTGCTCTTAAGAGTTTTTCTACCTTAATAAAAGGAAAACAAAGAGTCGGAGATTTAGCTCAATGGTTTTGTCGCCTGCTGCTAAAGCGCAAGGACCTGAGTTCGATCCCCGGTACCCAAAGAAAAAACAAAAAAAGGAAAACGAGTGTTAGGAAAGTGATTTTAAAAATACAGTAATAAGAAATAATATAAACATCCTGAAAACCTAGTAAGTAGCCTTTGTCTCCTGATGTGTTTTTTTTTTTAATTCATTAAGTTTATTGGCACATTTTAGGTATACAATATGATGACATTTATCACTGGGAATTTGTACCTTTATATGATATACCTTGGTTCTTCTTTTTTTTCCCCATTCCCCTGCCCTCCCTTCAACCCCTCCACCCCTCCCTATTTACAAAGACTTTGTTTCCATTTTTTCCTTTTCTCATATTTATGCCTTTCCTTTCTTTCCTTTCCCCTACCCCTCCCAATTCCCCTTCTCTATCCCCTTTGGACCTTTTCTTCCTATTTCACATTATCTATTATATATTTTGATCTTTATTTACACTTTTAGTTTCTCACACTAGAGAAACTATTCGGTATTTACACATGTGTGTCCTATTTATTTCTCTTAAGAGTATGGCCTCAATGTGCATCCATTTAGCTATAAATGTCCCTATCATTCTTTATGGCCGAGTAGTACTCCATTTTATTAAAAAACCACATCTTCTTTAACCAGTCACCAGTTGATGGGCATTTGGGCTGTTTCTAAGATTTAGCTATTATAAACTGCGTGGCAATAAACACAGTTTATGCACATGTGTTTAACAGCTTATTTAATACATTTCAAACATATCCCTAGAATTGCTCCAAAAGAGCATCCTGGGAAAAATCTATTGTCATTTAAGGTACATAAAACATAACTATTAGCTGTGCATGGTAGCATACACCTGTAGTCCCAGCACTCAGGAGGGTGAGGGAAGAGGATCTCAAGTTTGAGGCTAGCCTGGACTTCATAGTAATGCCTGTCTTCAAAAAGAAACAAGACAGGACCAGGGATTTAGCTCAGTGGTGCCACCGCCTGCCTCGCAAGTGCAAGGTCCTGAGTTCAATCCTCGGTCCAAAAAAACAAAACAAAAGAAACAAGACAAAGGCCGTGGATTTAGCTCAATGGTCGCCTGCTGCGCAAGCGCAAGGACCCGAGTTCGATCCCCGGTACCAGAAAAAAAAAAAAACAAAAGAAACAAGACAAAAGAAAACAACCATAGCTCTTAATTACTAGTCTGTAAAAGGTGAGATGATGGTGACCTTGGTGTATACTGCTTTCTAAGAAGCCAGGCACCCTATAATTCAGAACTAAACAAGGCCTAGAGATTTAGCTCAGCCTGGCAAGGGGAAGGTGCCAATTTGATTTCTGGTACAAAAAAGCAAAACAAAACAAAACTTGGGCTGGGGATTTAGCTCAGGGGCAATGCTCCTGCTTTCCAAGCGCAAGGTCCTGAGTTCAATCCCCGGCACCAAGATTAAAAAAAAAAAAAAAAGGACTACACATACTCAGCTCTCATTAACCACTACCCAGGAAGGTGGATACCTCCTCACAAGAAAGACTTCAGGTCTCTGCTGGCCTGTGGACCGTGCCTCTTGGCTTTCTTTGTGGGTGCTTTGCAGAGACTAAACTTGTTGGGTCTCCAAGAACAGGTCACAGCTTGGGTCTTAGGGATGCTAGGGCTGAGTCACTTCTTACCTAAATTCTCTAAGAAGCCAGGGATGACCTGTATCAGATTATTAGTGGGGTGCTTATGGGTTTGGGATGGAGAGCAGAGAATGTACTTTGCAAAAGGTCTGAAATCAGTGGACCGGCAGGCAGCTTTGCTTGTATTTTTCTTAGACTATATTCTCTCTGCCTCTGTCTTTTTCTTCTTCTCTCATACACATAGTTCATCAAGCTGCTGAGGGAGGAGCCTGGAAGGGCCCAGAAGTGAAGAGCAACGTGAGGTACAGTTGGGCCCATCACAAAGGTACTACCTTGGCCCCAGCACAAGCGGCTGTTGCAGTACCAGGCAAGCAGTCTGATGGGCAACTCACATCAGGTTATAGCTTTTTGTTTTTGCAGTACTAGGGATTGAATCCAAGGCCTCTGCACTGAGATACATCCTCAGTGCCCATCACCACTATACCCCCAACACATACTTTTTTTTTTCTTTTTGGTACCAGGAATCGAACTCGGGTCCTTGCGATTGCAAGGCAGGCAGCAAAACCACTGAGCTAAATCCCCGGCCCCACATACATTTTTTTTGAGAGGGTCTAAGTCACTAAGTTGCCTAAGCTGGACTCAAACTTGCAATTTAATTCTCCTGCCTCAATCTCCCAGAATGCCAAGATTACAGGCACCATTGTACCCAGCTCAGGCTATGGCACGTCCACTGGCCACCCTAACACCAGAGCCACAAGGTCCTCTTCACCCTCCTCCCATCAGGAAGGCTCACCTCTCTGTAGTCCTTCTTGGGGTCCTTTTGTTTAGAGCTCACCAACACAGAGAAGCTGGAGGTGGAGGAGCCCTGGCTGATAGAATCCTCAGAGTGTTGAGGGGACAGTGCAGGGACCTGCAGGAAGTGCACCCAGGCAAGAGAAGGGACACGGGCACACAGGCACGTGAGGACCATGGAGGGGCCCGGAGCTCCCATCTCACCAGCTAGTGCAGCCCGGCTAACTCACCTCAGGAAGCTTTGGCCTCCTTTCAAAGGACAGATGATGGGCTTCCATTATGGACAGGATCTAGGAGGACATGGAGACATGAGAAGCAGTGAATGAGATGTGCTGTCACAAAGGGTCATCACCCACAGTTCCTCTGCCCATCTGTCCCCATGGAATGTCAGCGCAGCAAGAGTCAGGTCCTGCAGCCCAGCCATAACCTCGGTCAGACGCCAAACTAGCCCTGGTGCAGTGGGAACGCATTCAGTATCACACTGGACAGAGTCGGGGCTTCCTGCCCTTGTACTGCACTCCTCTAACAGCGAGGCAGAGCTTCCTAGGTCTCAAAGCTCCCTGTCTGGCCTCAGCCTGCCCTCCACAGCGTCAAGTGGGACTTTCTGACTGGTGCTCACTAGTCTCAAGCAGGGACAGCCCAGAGTCAGGCCAAGAAGGCAGCCTGCTCTCTCCTCTGCAGCTCTCCCTGCAGATGGGCCTCTGGTAGCAGCATCGCAACGCCAACCCAGGAAAGCACAGCTCAGTCCTCTAAGCTGCTGCAACCTGAGACCTTGTGGGTTTTCAGGGCAGCATAGCCGGGGCCTCTGGAGCCAGGAGCAGAGGCGCAACCCTTCCAAACCACTGCTGCTATAGACCTAATGCTAAGGGTTCTTAGCACACGCACGAAAAGAGCAATAATAAATGACAGGCAGGGGCTCACTGGTGACGGCAATGTTCACAGCACAGGCTGTGGTGATGGCTTCATGGGTGTGTACTCAGCTCCAGATCCATCAAGTTGTCCCTGTGGAGTATGCACAGCTTTTTCTATGTCAACCTCAACAAGGTGGTTTAAAATAGATGAAGGCCGGGGATTTAGCTCAGTGGTTTTGCCGCCTGCTGTGCAAGGACAAGGACCGGAGTTCGATCCCCAGTACCAAAAAAAAAAAAAAAACCACAACAACAACAAAAAATAAAATAGATGAAAACTGTGCTACTCTCAGAATAGATGTGAATAAGACAAAGGAACTCCCCGAATTGGAAATGATCAGGGAGAGCCAGTAAAACATCAAAAGGCAGAAAGTTGGACCTGTGTGAAGGGGGACAATTGGAACCTTGTTCTAAAATGGAGACACTTCTATAAGCTGAGAATCACTGCTGTTCTGGGCCCACAGAGGGTTCATCTCACAGGGGTCCTTGCTTCCCCTGGCAAATCGCCAACTTGCTTCTCCTAGGCTACCCCTCCCACCAGGGAGGTGCTGGGGTGCTGGACATAAGGATTGGTCCCCATGAGCTGCCTTCTTCCCCACCCACTCATGAGCAGTGGGTACTTCCATGCAGGGTGCCAAAAATCATATTTTGAGAAATCACTACCAGGAAAAGGTGTCCAAGCTTGTTACAAATCATTGATGAAAGAAACTCTACCCAATGAGGTTCAGCATTGGCCAAATGAAAATAAAGCTTCTAGCTGGACATGGTGGCCCCTGCCTGTAATCCCAGCACTTGGGGGACTGAACCAGAAGGATCACTGCAAGTTCAAGACCAGCCTGGGCTACATAGTGAGTTCAAGGCCAGCCTGAACTACATAGGGAGACCCTGTCTCAAAAGCCAAAAAAAAGGAAAGAAAGAAAATAAAGCTTCTGGAAGCTGAAGCGATGGTAGACAGAACTAGGACATGTTCTGCTTTCATTCCCCCATCCCCTATGTCTGTTCCTCTCACCCTGGGTCCCACTGTCACCTGTCCACTGCTGGAAGAAGTCCACAGCCTTCAGAGGCCAAGCCAGCTCAGCTGGGAGCAGCTCTTAGTACAACACTGAGAAAAACTGCTAGTAACGCTGAAAATAATCTAAATAAGTAAAACCTATTAACAACGACATTCCAAATATAGCACAGAGGGTGCAGACCAAGTTCCACCACTAATAACACGTCCAGACACTAACGGACATTCATCTAGTGAGGCCAATCTATGAACACTGATTTTTTACACTTATCTGATGCTCAGAGACGAAAAGAGCTACCTTTGAGTTTAATGCACACTTGAGCGCCGTCTCTTTCAGCCTGTTTTGGATTTCTGTGGGTGCCCCATTCTGCAGCAATGTCTCTATGATGCCTTGGTAACCCCAGCGTGCAGCTATGTGAAGGGGCGTGTCTCCTTTCTCATTGCCAATATCCAGTCTGCAGGACTGCACATCATAGTAGACCAAAGCCTTCACACACTGCAAGGAAATGAGAAGGTGCCACTTTGTCCTAACGTGCAAAGTCTCAGGCAGCATCTGCACCCCCATGGCTTCAGTCCATGTCCTGCTTCAGCTGAGGCCCCATGCACGAAGCCAAAGTATAGCAGCACACAGTATAGCTCTGGGAGCCATGTTACCCCAGCAGGACACTGTGCTGTTTTCAAAAAGAACACAATACAATCAGTAAATCAGTAAGAAATAGCTGACTGAAACTGTGATGTCTCCATGTACAGCCCAGAGGCCTGGGAATGCTTTCCTTTAAAGGCCTTCTAACGAGATCGTCCCTTGGCCTGTACTGTTCCTCAGACCCTGGATATAGGGAGTGAGCCATGGTCCCCAAGCTGACAGGTGGCTCACGCAGCCTGCACTGTGTTGTACAACAATGTGGTTTATGCCGAACATATGCTTTCCTTCAGGGGTGTGGAATTCTGAGCCACAGGACGCTCAGACAACCAGTGAGAATAAAAGTCTTGGGCACCCAGTCCCTAACAAGCTTCCCTGAGAGATGACACTTGGTGTGTGTTGTCACAGCTCACTGCTACAGGAATAAAGCACATCTTGTGCAACTCCAGAGAGAAAGGACTGTCGGAAACTCTGCTCTGGTTTCCTCCAGACTTCATTCCTGTGCTTTTTCTCTTTGAGGATTTTGCTATGTCCTTTCGCTGTAATAAACACAGCTGTGAGTCACGCAACTATATCGTGAGTGTTCCTAGCAATCGGTGAACCTATGTGGTCCTGAAGTCCCTTGATATACTACAGGTGGATTGCTGTGCTATTAAAAGCTATTTAAGAACAGGTGAGATTTATGCTGATCGCCCTGGGGGATTTTGCTGACATAATAAGGTGGGAAAGCGTGTTGCATAGAAATGTACAGGGTATGATCTCATTTTTGTACATTAACCCCAAACTCAGCCTCAACTTTACACGTGCACATATCTATTTCTGTATAATTCTGGGGGATGAAAAGGGAGAAGAGTAGATAGCAAAAGATAACACAAGCAGAGTAAAATAGTAAGCAGAAATGGAAATTATAAAATTCCTAGCTGTTACTTATAAAATGGAAAATTTGAATATGCACTGAGTTAAGAACCAGATGGTAGTGGAAATGAGTGAAAATGATTTAATTTCAGGATAAGATAATGGGCAATTAAGTTTTAGTTTCTGTTACTTCAATAAAACATCTGTAATACATTAAATTTTTTAAACTAAAAATATTACACACCCCATGCTTCAATAATTATCGACACAATACACAACATTAAACTAGCTAGAAGTTCACATTTCTCCGGGAGTTAATGAAGAATGAAAACAGCCGCTCCTGGAAGGCCAGGTGCCACTTACATCTTCGTGCCCGTAGGTGCAGGCCAGGTGCAGGGGGGTGTTGCCGTTGTTGTCCTGTACCTCAGCACTGGCCTTGTAGTGCAGCAGCAGCAGCTGGCAGACAGACGACAGCAGGTGAGCCCAGCAGGGCAGCAGGAAACAGGAAATGTGTCTTTGCGTCTGTCTCATGGGCGGAGGTCATTTGTTCCCATCTTGAATCTATGGATTGACCATTCCTAATCCAAAACTCTCAAATCCAAGATGCCTCACAATCTAAAATCCAGAGCCTTGTGGATACTGGGCAAGTGCTCTACCACTAAGCTACAGCCCCAATTCCCACAATCTGAAACTTTCTGAGTGCCAACACATCACCACCAAGTGGAAAATTCCACGCCTGACCACATGTGATGGGTCGAAGTCAAAAAACAGATGCATTTAAATACTGTATGAGATTGCCTTCAAGTAGGTGTACCAGGTAAGCATGAATCATAAATGAAGCGTGGAGTGGTGACGCACACCTGTGGTCCCAGTACTCTAAGAGAGGCTGAGGGAGGAGGAGCACAAGTTTGAGCCCAGCTGGATATCCTAGTAACTTAGTGAGACCCTGTCTCAAAATAAAAAATTAAAAAGGGCTGGTGAGGGCCTAGGATTTAGCTCAGTGGTTCTGCCACCTGCCTCGCAAGTGCAAGGACCCAAGTTCGATCCCCCATACCAAAAAATAAATAAATAAAAGGGCTGGAGATATAGCTCAGTGTGAAGGCCCTGGGTTCAACCCCAGGACTGTAAGCAAGCAAGCAAACATACATGAGGGAGGACTAGAGGAGGGGAAAAAGGTGATCAAAATGATCGAGATATGTTATATATGTACCAATTCCCCAAAACAAATGCTAGTATCATGCACTGCCAACATATACCAACACGAATAATTTTTTTAAAAAAAACAAATGAATTTTGTGTTTGTACTTGTGTTCCATTCCCAAAATATCTCCTTATGTATGTGCCAATATTCCAAAACCTAAAAATAAACTTAAACCAAACACCTTTCCAAGCATTTAGGATAAGGGATATTCAACTTGTGCTACTACTAAAACTATGCCACTGCTTTCACCCTGCCTGTCAAAAAGTTTGGAGATTAAAGGGAAACATCTCCAGCCCCACCCTCTCTTCCCTCGGACGTTCAGTGGACCCAGGCAGGTGCCTCCTGCTCCCACCCACACTGCACTGCCCACACAGCTAGAGGCGCAGCACCGGGACACTTCGGGCAGCGCAGGGCGAGCTCCTGAGCTCCCAAGCTCCCAAGGCCCCTGCTCACCGTCACGCTCTGGTAGCCCCTCTGACACGCCAGGTGAAGCGGAGTGGAGCCGTGATAGTCCATGGCATTCACCACAGCACCCTTGGAAACCAGGAGGTCGATGAGGGACGCCTGCCCTGCAGAGTGGAGAAGTAAGGGCAGGAGCTTCCCACACCTGATGTGAAGCCACGGTGCATCTTACCCACCTCTTACATCCCAGCAACAGGCACCCCGGGATGTCTGTTTTCTGCTGGAGAGGAGCCACAGTAAATGTCAAGACAGGCTCTGCAGACTCAGAAAACACTTAAGGGTCGGACCCAGCCCAAGCCCATCTCAAGGCAATCAAAGGCAATGGAAAAGAGCCTTACACAGCCACAGAACATGTCAACTTATAGGGTGGAACACTATGCAGCCATTAAAATACAAATAGGGAGAAATGCTCTGATACATTGCCAAGTGAAAAGCAGCACCGTCCAGAGCAATATGAGCCTTGTGACATAAACAGATTTTATACATACATACACAAAAGCATGCAGAAATTCCAGATACTCAGAAATTAAAATTATCTCTGAGAGATTAGAGGATGGCCAGTGACACAGGAGAAGTTTGGATTTTCTGCCTTCACTGTCCACTGTAAAAACATTTTTAAGCCAGATATGATGACACACGCCTATAATCCCAGCACTCAGGAGGCTGAACCAGGAGGATCACCAGGAGTCTGGGGCCAGTCTGGGCTACACAGTATGTTCAAGGCCTGTCTGAACTAAATAGTAAGGCCCTGTCAAAAAACAAAACAAAACAAAAAACACATATACACACAAAAACACCCACATTTTTGAGGGTAGTGAATGATGGCATCTCATTATGTTGCCTAAATTGGTCTTGAACTCAGAATCTTCCTGTCTCAGCCTCCTGAGTAGCTGGGATTATAGGTGCACAGCACCAACTGGGCCCAAAATTATTTTTAAAGGCAGAGTTAGAAGAACCCTAAACTGATAATTCTGAGACCATTCTCATGGTAGGGATTCCAGCCTCTTCTCCCTGGGCCCCAGCCCCAGGGCAGTGTCAGGCAGTGTCTACCGGGTAAGACCCATGGATGAGCTCTTCTGGCCCAAGAAGCAGCACGATGGCCACAGAGGTCACACAACGGCTATCCAGGCCCATGGGACATTCGCTATTCTCCCCTTGCCAGCCCTGGGAGTGCATCCACCATGCATGCTCTGTGCTACCCCGTCAGCCAGGCTGCACCGGGCCACCTCGCTCGGTGCCACCCCTTTGCCACAGGAGCCACAGCAGGGCCACATACCACAGAGAGCAGCCACATGGAGAGGCGTGTGCCCCCTGTCATCTCTGGAGAATGGAGTGACAATGGATGGATCATTCAGCCTCCTAGGACAGAGAAGACACAGAAAAGCACATAGGTGGAATGGCATGGTAAAGCCTCTTTCCAGCCAGGCCATCATGCCGGCATCTTGAGATCGCAGAATGTGTCCGCACTGGCAAGGGACCTCCTGGCCAACTCCTATAGGGAGAGGATCCGAGGCCTGTAGCTCCAGTGTTCCTCCCCGTCCAGCCCTTTAGGTCTCAGCACTTGGCAAAATAGCCTTTTGTTTTTGTTTTTTCCCAGTACCAGGGATCAAACTCAGGACCTTGCGCTTGCCAGGCAGGCATGCACCACTGGGCTAAATCCCTGGCTCCCCAAATAGCCTGTTGAAACCAAAAGTGTAATTTGGAAAAACTGACATTGCCCCACCCTAAAGCCCCCTTTAAAGCTGAGGCTGAGGAAGCCCTTACACCAGCCCAGTGGCATGCAGATATTTTTACAACCTCTACTTCGCCTGGTTCTCCTAAGGAGCGGATGTCACATGTGGCAGCAGAGGAAGCTGAGATGCAGTGAGAATGTGGCCCTTTTCATAAGTGCACGGAAGATAAGTGGAAAATTCCACCAGGACCATGTCTCCTACCCCTGGCACACACAGCTCCCTCTTACCCAGAGACCAGTTTCTCACAGTCATCACAGAAGCATAGTGGGTGACACATCTTTTGGACAGCATCTTTGTCATGGTCTTCTTGGCTCAGAAGTCTTTCCACTTCCTTCTGGTTACCTGAAGCGATGTGCTAAAAACCGAGATCCCAAACTCTATCAATGCTAAAGAATCACTTGTCCTTGGAGGTGTGAGTATTTTGAAAGCCCTGATTTGCTCTCTAGGATTTCCTTCAAAATTATCTGGGCAGATGGGGAGACTAGGAAGGGCTGGAGATGAAATAAGTCTGGGTGATGGTTACACAGCAACTTGCTTTTTATACTACTCCCCTTATTTCTATAAATGTTAGAAATTTTCCATAATTAAAAAAATGATAAAATTCCCAAAGCAATAGGAAGGGCCACACACAGTATATCTCTGAACCTTAACGTGGTTTTTCATTCCTCGGTCTTATTCCTCTTATATTCGAATACAGCCTCAGCTTAGGGGAAAAAGATCAGGTACAATGGGCAAGAGGCCCCACTGACACACAAGCCAAGGGCTTAGCCCTGTGACTGCTGGATGCACTCGCTGGGAGCATCAGTAGGCTCCCCAAAAGGCCAGCCTCTCCCAGCCCTCCACGACTCCCTGCAGGCACCACCCCAGCCTCCCAGGGTCAGTCAGTATCAGTGCAGGGAGCTGTCTCATGTGCCCACGATCAAACCACCAAGGAATCAGATGCTGCAGTGGCTCGGGACCTGCACACATACCTAGGTGACAGCAGCTCCCACAGCCCAGCAGAGGTAGCAACTCTGCGGCAGCTACCAGGGGAGGGGAGGCACTGCTGAGCCGACCACGACAAAGACATCCCAATATCTTACCTTAAAGAGGCAGTCAATAGGAGTTGAGGTCATCTGAGACAGTAAGCTCATCCTCTGCTTAAGAAACAGTCTGTCATCAAAGCCCTCCGACTCCTGCAGGAAAAAGCAAACAACCGGTCTTATCACACAGACCCTGCCACATAGAAGGCCCAGCTGTGATCCCTGCCATTCATCACAGAACAGGTCAGGGCCACTTCTCCCACACCTGGATCTGCTCACTGAGGCAGAGAGCAAACTCAACTGGAAGGGGAGACTCTCACTACGGCTGTCTGTTTGGGACCAGGAGGCACTGGCTATGCAGTGTGGAATGTGCCACCCCTGCACGTGGAATGTCGCGCACACACACACCATCATCCTGCAGATGGAAGGCTGGACTGCCCTGGCCTCTTTCCCTCTTCCCCATCCCATCACATTAGCCAGAGGTACAGACAGAAAGCAATCAGACAGGCTGGTCCCTCCTACTTCCCAGTGCCAGCCAGCACAAGGAGGCGTCCTGCTTTGGGAGCGTACTCATGAAAGAGATGCCACACTCCTGGGGCCAAAGTCTGGGAAGGCCCTAGGGAAGAATTCCTGACACAAACAGATCCTCTCATCTCCAACCACTTTTGACATTTCAAGGACCTGCCCTACTTAACAAATCCAGATCTTCATACTGCAGATATTATTTGGATACAAAAATCTAGACATTTGTCCCTCCTTTATGAAATCATATCAGGATAATTCAGTGGTCACTTGAGCACCTGCAATGAAACTGTCTCATCATGAATTAACTTCCTGAAAATGGGTCTTGGTGGGAGGCGAAGGGAAATTTTTCCCCCAGCCGGGTTCTATAGGAATGACCCTAAAACCATCACAAAATGGTGGGGTGAGGTGCTTTTTTTACAGTCCACTGAGTTCTGAGTTGGCCGAAGACAGAGCCAACAGCATGTCAGGGGATGGACGTTCTGGGCTTCTCCATTAAACAGGGTCCTTAAACAGGGTTAACTTGACAGACAAACACCAGCGCCTCTGAATGAGCCACTTCGGCCCCCAGCTGCTAGATGCTATATAAAGCTCACACAATCTGCTTTATAGGGTGACTCATAGCTGAGCCGCTTAGGGCCAGAGAAACTCAGATCAATCCAGGACTTCTTCCTCAACTCAGGGTAGCTGTCTGAAGGGCAGCAAGGAAGAAAGTAGGTCTTCCAGGACTGAGTCTTCAGGGGGAGTGAGCAGTCAGAAGGGACAGTGCATCAGCAGAGACTTATTTGGGAAATGGGTAAATACTATTTACTAGAAACTCAGGCTGGGGATTTAGCTCAGTGTTTCTGCTGTCTGCCTCGCAAGTGCAAGGTCCCGAGTTTGATCCCTGGTACCAACAAAAACAAACAAACAAACAAACAAACAAAAAAGGAAAGAAACTCAGGACAGTGAAGAAGACCAGAAGTATGCAAATCTGGAGCAGGGGATGATAGTACAAACATATAACCTCAGAACTCGGGAGGCTGAGGCAGAAGGATCATGAGGTTGAGGCCAGCCTGGAGTACATAGTGAGTTTAAGACTAGGGCTGGGGATTTAGCTCAGTGGCCCCGCACCTGCCTCGCAAGCTCAAGGTCCTGAGTTCGATCTCTGGTACAAAAAAAAAAGACTAGCCTGGACTATACATTGAGACCCTACCTCAAACAAGGAGGAAGGAAGGAAGGAAGGAAGGAACAAAGAAAGAAAGAAAGAAAGACAGAGAGAGAAAGAAAGAGGGAAATAACTGGAACAAGAAATGGTACAAATTGTTTCAAGGGTTTTCCCTTAATTTTCTGATGAACAAAGGCAAAACTGGAGCCATCTCAGTAATATTTATTCTCAGAAAACTAAAGTCTTCATTTGTGAACACACTTAAAGAACGTGTGTGGTCAGACCGGGAATGCTGGTGCACACCTATAATCACAGCACTCAGGAAACTGAGGCAGGAAGATTGTGAATTCAAGGCCAGCCTGGACTACAAAGGAACATAGCAAGATCTTGTCTCAAAAAAAAATTGTTTATGTCATCTCAAGTATGGTTATACCTTTGGGAGAAAATTTCTGTGGAACCATATTCCATATTAGATGAAGAGTTGAAAGTAAAATCTTATATAATTTACTAATATTTCATCCTTACTGCTTTTCAGAAACCTTGCCTGCTGTGCGGAGACACATGTGAGCTCTTCCCCCAGGAAGCAGCACCATGACATTGCACTGACTTCACCTATTCCCTAAATGGAACTTCATTACCTAAAAGAAGCCAGTCAGCAGCAAAGGCAGACAACTGGTACAGACAGAATCCCAATGATGGTGTCACCGAAGACAAGGAGGCCACAGCACCTGGTCTGTCGATAACAGGCCAGGCTCAGGACAGGTGGGGAGCAGCTCTCAAGGGTGACTCACTTAACACCCAGGGGACAGGCCCCAGGCAGGCCACAAAGACGACACATCCATGGCCCCAACATCCACCAGAATCAACACCCTGCATTCAGGAAGGCAGGATCAGGGCAGACACCCCAGGCAAGATGGGCTGTGACCCTCCCTTGCCCGCCTAAGCCAAACACCATCCTTGGGGATAATCTTTCAGGATACACAGGGGAACCCAGATGCAGGGGAGAGCAAGCAAGGGCACCAGAATACCTTGGTGCTTCAAAAGTTACCCTTTGCTAACATGTCTGATTCTCCCAAAGATCTATCAATGGGTAAAATATGCAGCGTTGTCCCCAGTATAAATGGGAAAATGGACAGAGCCTTAGAGTGACAAGCAGATTTGCCAAAGGTCAAATAAAAGGGCAGGATTCAAACTACCACCAGCAGGAGAGGGACCACTTGCAACATTTTCTGGAATAAAAGCAGGTGAGAGAAGCTCCCTGGTTTTGTTTGGTCAGCTACCTCCTTCTAACCTGGCCAAAGCCTTTAGGTATTGACTTTCCTAAGTGCCACAGAAAGGAAGAGCCAGGATGGCCACACTGTGGGGCAGCAAAGGGACAGGACCCCCCTCCAGAAGACAAGGGATGCTCCCAGCCTCATCATGGAGCATCAGGCTGATTCCCCTGCATGATGGAAGAGCCAGGAGAGAAAGAGGAAAGAACCACAAAAGGCAAAAAAAGGCAAAAGACATGGGAAACCACTCCAGACATGATGAGAACAGCACATGATGCTCCTAGACCCTCACAGAAAATAACTGCAAGGAAGAAGCCTTACAGCCAAGGGAATGAACAGCAATTCTGATTCTGCACACACATGTGCACGCAGAGGCATGTGTGCACACACATGCATTCTACAATGTTATTGATTTCCCCCTAAATATGGACACCACTTCAGAAGAGCCACAGCCGGCCACACCTGAGCTGAGAGGGATCCTATCACACCCCAAATAAGGGCAGACACTAACTCTTCATTGCTAACCATAAAACCATCAGATTACACACAAGTAAGTCAGCAAAATACAATTATATCTGCACAGAGAAAAAGCATATACTAAAATGTTAATAAGTCACCCCGGTTGTTAAGTTCATGAAATTTTTTATGTCTTCACTGTAATTTTATGTATTGCAAATATTATCTATAAGCAAATATCAGTCTTCTGATCAGAAAAAAAATAAAGTTCTTTTCAGGGAAAAGCAGTATGCAGTTAGGTAACATGCATGGATAGGGAAAAGTCTAGAAAATGCCCCAACATGTTAGTGAGGAATGGATTCAATGGAACTGCTTTCACCTGAGGGCACCTGTCTGTGTAGGCAACGGATGGACTTCCCAGGTGTTTTAACTTGATATTTATTGCAGGAGAGAATCTGAATTAAATGATATTCAATTCTCACCATTCTTGGTTTTTAATGCAGAAATCTCCTCACTTTATTGACCTCACCTTTGAGGCTTCTCTGAGGACTATTAATTTTGACTGAAGGTATGTAACAGAATATGCCAGTGTTGTGGTTTATATCCAGATACCCCCCAAGGGCACTCACAGGCGGGGCTTCCGGAAGGTGATCAGATTATGGGGGCTTTAGCTGATCGCTGCTGGGGGGGTCTGGCTGGAAAGGGCAGGTCACCAGGGCCTGTATCTCTCTGCTTTCCGGATGCCACGAGGTGAGCAGCTCTCCTCTGCCCAGGCCCTTCCACCACGCCTTCCCGCCTTGGAGCCAGCCAACCATGGACTAAAAACGTGAGCCAAAATAAGCCTCTCCTCTTTCAATACCTGCAAGTGTCAGGTACTTTGTCCCGGTGATGGGGACAGTGACTACAACAGCCAGCAATGCAAATGTGGCCCAAGATTCCCACAGTTCACACAGAAATATAAGCATCTCCTTTAGCCAAAGTTCACCGATCAACCAAGAAAAAAATGATAAGGCCACTGAGTCCTAAAACTGCACACATTAATAATCACTTCTTGCCTCTCATTGTCAAGAAATCCAAATTCACCGTTTCTGGCTTCCTTTTCCACGCATGTGCTTCTGAAGATGACAGGGGTTAATGAAGCAGGACATTAACAGCATGAATCGCAATGATAACCAATCAACTTTCACAAGCAATGAAGGGCTTAATGTTTGGTTTCCTGGGTGGTCATCAAGCATCACAGCCCTCCAACAGCTGAGGCCCCATTCTTTGGACACACTGTAAGACTCCCCCCTCCACAACCAGCCCAGAACACTGTCAGAGGCACCACGGTGCCCACAAAAAGCAGGGAAGGAGTGTGGTCTTACAGGTGGTTTAATGGAAAGGCTTCCTTGCCGAATATATTCGATCGCAGCCTCAACTGAGGTCAGGCAGTATCCCAATTCATCTTTCGCTGAGCTGCTAAATCTGAAGTTTTTGATGTAACTCAAATTTGCCATCCTACCACAAAGAAGAAGAGTTTTATCATTGAGTACTTAGTTAACATTTCTCCAAAAATAATGCTATTGGTTTGGGTGACTGATCAAACACCCACAGTAAGTCAGGTAAGGGAGCTACAACCACTGTCCCTCCCTTGATCTCTCTGCGGAGTGTGTGCCATTAGGACAAGTAAAACTACCTGTTGCTTCCCTGAATAGGCTAGCTTTCAGACAGCTGATTATTGAAATGTGAACTATGGGTTCCTAGGGGAAGAAAGGACTGGAGTCAGCTTCCTGTTCAGCCACAGCCTCGCTGCATGGTCCAGAACAAGAAACATAAGCTCCCTGAGGCTCATTTTCCCCACCTGTAAATAGGAGGAGCCCCTGGAGGAAAGAGGAGAGGACAAGCACCCTGTCCATAAGATGCACAGTTAGAAGTGGCTATCCCTGGGTTGCACTGAAACTATACAGTACATGGTGCTGCCACTTTTAAAAAGCATTTTAACAAAAAACGTTACCAATTAGGGATCTCTGTTTTCACCAGCAAATATAACAGGACTGAGAGAAGATCATCAGTACACATGGTCTCCAAGTTCACTGCAAGAGAAAAATGCACGTTCAAAGCCATCATGAGACTCCAAGGGAAGGATAAGTATACAAATTCCCTTTTGCCATCCAACCCACAAAACCACACTCCAGCAAGATTACAGGTCACTAAGAAACAAAATTGCACAAGTGCCCTTACAATCTCCTGAACAGATGTCAGACTCAAGGGGATAAAAGAACATACAGCATTTTCAGAACATGTGCAGCAAAAGGCAGCATCTCCATGCGGACCAGGTCTTACCATCCTCTCAATGGGTAAAGATCCCAGGGAGGCAGTGAAAGTAGACACAAAGGAAGACTTGCCCCAACCCATCAACAAAGCCCCTCTCTTCCTGAGGTCACTTTTGGTTTTTCCACGCATAGTCTTATGTCCTTGTGTACCTTCACTTTTTTTCATTTTGCATTTTTAAGTAATCCATTCACGACTGAAAATTCGAACAGTACAGAGTCAGGAGTGTGACTCAGTGGTAGACCACTTGCCTAGCATGAATAAGGCCCTGAGTGTGAGCCCCAGCACTGCAATAAATAAGCAAACAAATTCAAACAGTACCAGAGAGCAAGGAATGAACGCCCCTCCTACCCTTGCCACTCAGCCTCCTTTCCCAGTCTCTGCTGCCACTTCCTGAGTATCTTTTCAGAGGCAGCCTATGGACTTGCCTTCGTATATACAGACACAGAGCTGCCCACACTTTCCTGGATGCTCCTGTGGGTGCACCATATCCACTCCATTTGCTCCACTCAGTATGCTTAGAGACCATCCCCTATTCATATGTGTAGACCTGCCTCTTCTTTTTAATTTTTTCTTAGCTTCTTTTGTTTTACTTTTCTTTTTTAAATTTTTTACTTTTGCAGTGTTGGGGGTCAAACCCAGGGCCTTGCACATGGTAGGCAAAAAAACCTCCCACTTTACTTTTTATATTGGGAAATTTCAAACATATACCAATGCAAAATTAGAAGGAACAGCCTAACAAACAGTGACTCCTCCCTGTACCCTTCACCAGCTTGGCTCATTTTTGAGGCCACCACTTCTGTCACTGTTTTCTCACCCTTATCATGCCTGACCCAGCTGTCCCCAAAGTGCTCCCACTGGAATGCACTGCGGAACCTCAGCCCCAGCTGAAGGACCCTTACAACAGGGGCACTTCTGAGCAGGTGCCCTCATCTGGATGTGTGCATCTAGCCCTTGCCAGGCCCTTCCCCAAAGCACCAACCTCTCTGGCTGGGAGACTGTGTAATGAGCTGTACCACTTTTCGCAAGCAGAGCAGCTTCTGCTGGGGCGAGGAGCATTTGTTCAGCTGAGCCAGCTCTCTCTTTGCACGAGGGATGTTGAAGCTGTAAAATAAGTGGGAAACATGACAACTGCAAATCATGGTGGGAGCACCCTTCTTCCTCGTTCTAATAACATACCTCAGGTTATACTTTTCTTACATCAAACTGCAAGCAATGAAAACAAAAACAGAGAAGTAATTGGACTCAAGCCAGTGGCAAAACAGAATGGATTTACATCCTATTCAGCCTGCCAGGTGATACAGCTGCATTAGAAATCTGGAACTAAATAAAAATCCTGAGCCCCAAAGGAAAGAGGAAAACAGCCCTAGAGGGGGGGGGCTAAACATCAACCCTGTAGACATTTTTGCAGCCCTAGGTGCTTCTACGGCAGGGTTCTCTGAGACAGGCAGGTGGGGAGAGACTTCGAGCCTGCAGACCCTACCTGAAGACCAGGTGTACAAAACAAGGTCCCCTTTAGCTCCCAACCAGCCAGCTGCCTTGCTGGCTGCAGAAGGGGACAGCTTCAAAACAGAGTCTAGTCAATTTCAGCCTTTTATCTTTGGTCGAAAGTAACTGTGAAGCTCCTCGCAGGAGACTAGGACTTACTGCAGAGGCTCTAGTAACGTCCCCTTTCCCTGTTCCCTGCAGCTCCTCAGTAGTAACCATGTCAAGCTGGTGGCCACCACTGCCACTGGGAGAGAGGCCAGCTCTCAGGAGAAGATGGCGCCTCTGAGGAGATGTCTCAGAGAACACTGAGCTGCTGTGGCAGCACAAACTCTTACCTGAACTCAGGTTTCACCCCAATATCTTTCTGCTGGAGATCTTGAAGGCTTCTTGTGATTTTGTTAAAGGCAGCATCCTAACAACAGATTTTAATGAGGCTTCAAATTTCTTAAAGAGCACAGAGTAAGGCTTCCACCCTGGATGATGGTGGTGACTGTGAACCTACCTCGCTTGCCTCCATGGTCCCCATGTATTTGAAGATGAGATCATAAATATGGTGATGGACGTACATCTGTGAAATAAAGGGACCTCAGTTCAGGCCGTGTGTCCAGCAATGAGGAGAACCACAGGCTGCAGCCACCCTCCCTCTCCTTACCTCCACTGCCTGCTTCATCAGGGTCATCTGGGCCTCCTGCTTCGCAAGCACTTTCTAGAGGGTAAGAGGAGCATGGTTAAAGAGCCGGGACTCACAGGTGAGCAAACTGCAATTCCTTCTTTTGAAAGTCCCGCTGCTTACCAGGTGAGAGTCCCTCAGAAGCTGGTGGAGGCATCTGGTGTACAGGGCATTCACTGAGTCCTGTGCAGCCCAGAGCAGACAGAGGTCACTCTCACAATCCGAGGCCAGAAACACAAAAACCCAAGTGCGCAACCCATCCCAGAGCAAGAAAAACACACCTCAAAATGGGTTTCCTGGACAACAAGCTTGAAGGAGTAATGCAAGCTTTACCAACTCATTTTCATGATTGATTCTTCAACTTTTTTAAAAAGGTGATTGTGCATTAAAAGTAGGAAGAAATTCCCCTTGGGGTTAACATAGGTGATAATGGTGCTTATTGTTTAGACATCTCCAGGATTTTCAAGTTTTCTATTGTGGCTTATATTACTTTTACAGTCAGAGAGAAACATTTAAACAAAACTTCCTACAGTGGAGATAGCAGCTAGGAAAGTCGGAGAATAAACAGGGGGACTGAGGGCTCTGAGCTGGCATGGTGGGCACAGCCAGACCCGGTACTGACTATGTGGTGACGGAGGCTCTTCCTTTCACATTCTCGGAAGGTTCGGTTGAAGGAGGCGATGTTCCTGTCAAATTTCTCAGAGTGTCTTCCCAAAAATTCTCTCACATCTTCAATGGTTTTCAGGGTAAAAGGATCTGAGGGGGCTGAAGACTCTTCTGAAAAAGAGACAGAGGGTCAGGCTGGCTGAAGCCTTCACTGTCTCCTGAGGGGAAATGTTGCATCCCCTGTCCTGCTTCCACAGGACTGAGGGCCCCTGTTGTGGGGGAGGATGGTAAGGCGTGATGAGGGCAGGCAAGGTCCTTTATCTCAAGACACTTCCCAAGAACGCCTTAGTTATAGGACAGCCTGGGATCCAGAGAGCATGCTCTTCTCAAGGCCTTTCCTTGGGACAAAATTCATAATATCTGGAGTTTCGTGAGGTGAGTTGTGGGGCTAAAGTGAAAACGCTGTTTCCTGACAATAAGAGCTTCAGAGCTGATTTGACATACTGTTATTTCAATTTCCTGGGGCAACGGAAGAATTATTCTTCTTTCCAAATAATGAGATCTCAAAGAGGCACCACGGCCAGGCTGGGAGAGGAATGAAGCTAAGCCCCACAGATAAAGCCAGGGCTGCTCCTCTGCACACCTTAGGAGTGAGTCACATCACATGTTTGTCACAGGTACGGCAGGGTCTGTGTGAATGGTGCCTCCTGGAGTTGTATAACACCCAACCTGCATGACCACACACCCCAGTCCACACCCCCTGAGCTGGAGGTAAGTTGGATTAAGTTCTGGGGAATTCTAATAAATAGTTACATAGGTTTCTAGTGGGCTCTTCACTATTTTCTGTGACCTTTCACTTTTTAACAGAAGGAAGAAGCTAGACCAGGAAGAAGCTCAACACACATACATTTCTCCAAATCAGGAGAAAAGGGTTTCCACCCATAATACCTGAACTCTCTCTCTTTTCCAAAGGATGAGCTATACACAGGATGCTGAAACTTTCTTCTTTTTCATTGTAGAAAGTTTCTTCAAAAAGGATGGGTACTGAGAGAAGATGGGCAAAACCGGCTCCTAATTTAATCCTGTTTCCTTGTATAGACACATCCTGGAATGAGAAAGCCATCACTGTACCAGCAGCTAGTGGCAGCCACTCTCCCCCAAGGACAGTACTTAACCAGACCCTGCCGCTTCACCCAGCATGGGTTTGCTAGGGCACTTAAACAGGTGAGCTAGCTATGGTGAGCAGCTCCTCTGCAGGAACACAGTATCATGCCTAGTGAGCCACAGAGCTGCTGACCCTGAGCGGGCCTCCTGGTAACTCCATCCCTGCTCTCCCCACCATGGGGCCCACAAGCTTGGGCGGCTGAGTCTAGGGCTGCACTGCAGCCCAGCCCCAGAGAGAAGGGCAGTGTAGCCTGGCTTTCCTGACCTTGTGTAGGTTGGGCAATGAAGCCAATCCTGACTGTGAGTGGAACTTCCCCCTCTCAAAACCTACCTGCTTCCATGAAAGAAATTTTTAAAAACCCGAAACATATGCTCCAAATTACCATTAACAGTGAGACAAACTGGTATCACGTGCCTCCTGACAGGACACACTCAGAAAGATAAAACACCCTTGCCACGTCATTCCTACCAAGAACGCCTGACCGTAATCTAATCATGAGGAAACATCAGACAAACCCACACTGAGGGAGAGTCCACAAAACCAAACAAAAATCTCAATGTCATGACAGACAGATGCTGAGGAACTGTTTCAAATGAAAGTAAAAAGACTTCAAACAGCCAAGTGCATTATTTGATCATGGGTCTTAGAGAAGAAATTTCTTTCTTTTTTGATATAAAGGATGTTGTAATTAGTACCGTGTGCCTAAGGACAGCGAGTTGGGAACATTCACTGAACAAGCAGGCCTCTGAGCATGGCTGTGGCACAGCAGATAAGAGAACGCTGTTCTTAGGGTCGGCACATGTCTGCAGCTTACTCTCACAAGATTCAGAAAAATTAGCAACAGGTATACAGAGTCACAGATAAGTCAAGTGTGGCAAAATGCAAACAGTCAGCCAGCCTGGAGAAAAGGGTGCATTAGAGTTCTCTGTACTTTACGCAACCTTCTGTGGGTTCAAAATTATTTCAAAACAAAACGGTTTAAAAAGAAAATTCATCCCTGATGTCTAATTTTTGGCTGAGAAACCAAGGGGCTTTCAGGAGCACTGAGAAGAAAGAGCTCACTCAGACACACACTTCACTGAGGAAAGATGCTGAGGAGAGCCCAGCCCTCCCCACCCTCCAAGGTGACCCCGGCCCCAGGCATCATTCCCCTCCTTTCTCCAGCCCTCCCTGGGCTGCTGAGTGTGTGTCAACACTGTCATTTAACTCAGTAGAGGCGAAAGGCCAAGAAACAGAGCTCTCTCCCCTCATCCCACCTCCCACCACTGACCTAGCGACCCAAGAAATACCTTTCCATTTAAGGTCTGAAAATGTCCTTCCACAGGTATCAAAATGTAGGACTCGAACTGACAGGTGGACTGAACACTACTGGACAGGCTTCCTCTGCAGGGCACTAAGACCTGGAAAAAAACAATGAGGGGGAGCTCTGGAGAGAGGTGGAGCATATGGCTCCAGCAGCAAGCACGTCTTCAAGCCACTCGACCGGACCCACAGCAGGACCTGCAAGCAGACTCTGGCATCGCTGGCCCAAATGGCCACTGTTGCTCTAGCTGGGTCCCTCTGCTGTGGTAGTGACGGAAGCAGACACCCCTCTCCCAGAGGTGGGAGGATGGAGAGGCACAGGTCAGTCTCCATCTTCAGATTCAGACATTGGGCTCCTTCCAACCCTTGCTGCATCCCTCCCACAACTGACCCCAGAGACTCTCCGCTCCCACCAGTCCAGCTCTAAAATGCAGCAGGCTCAGGCAGAGAGAGGGGGTATGGAGAGGACAGAAAGGGAAATGAGAGAAGTCACACCGATCCCACCACCTGAAAGATAAATGCTTCATGCTGAAGACGGCTGCCATGACAGTTTGTAAGGATGCGTCAAAGGCCACGGAGAGTTTCTTATCACAGGCTGCCTCCTGAGCCTGGTGTCTCAGGGTGCCAGCCTTTCCCTCAGAGGCAGGATCAATCGGAAACATGCAAAAGAGACCACAGCCACCACACTGACAAGATGTCACCTTAGCAGCACGGTGCAGCAATGGGAAGGGGCTCTCTCCCCAGGCCAGACCTGGGCTTAGCTCAGAAACTTATGTTTAAACAGAAATCTCTGACTCAAGTGTTCCAAAAAGGAAGATGGCCAAGGCAGAGAAGCCCCACAGAGCCTGACTCTCACAGCAGCCCAGCACAGAGACCAACAGGCAGACAGCCTGGGTGCCACTCCTGGTTCTATGCCCCCCAGCTGGGGCCCGAGCACATGAGCAGTCCTTGTTCCTCGGTATCTGCATGTGGACAGCAGGGTTGGTGGGAGTGTGCTAGGAGTGTGAAGCAAGGCCTTGGGGCATGCGCAGCCCACCGGCTGACCTATAACCTGACCCTCAGTCGGGCACTGCCCTTGTTATGACCCAGGCTCTTAAAGCAGTGCACACATCCTGAGGGTTTGACTGGTGGTCTTTGAAGAACTGGGGGACTGCAGGAGAAGAGGAATAAAAGCTGCCAGTTAAGTCTTGGCTGAGTTCACTCCAACATTAGATGGCACGAGTTAAGGAAGCTCAGGCAGAGAAATAAACCACCCTTGGATCACTTCCAAAACTAAGACTTACTGATCCAAATATTCAAAATCATTAACTTTCAAGAGATGTCACAGAAAATGGTGGAGTAAAAAACCCCAGAAGTCGAGCCCTCTACCAAAACAATTATTAAGCTTGGAAAAAAACTCAAAATCAATGATTTTGGAACTCTAAGTTCTGACTTTATACTTGGGGCAGGCCAATGAGTGCCAGGTGAAGCAAGGTTGCTGATAATCACATGCTCCTCAGCCCCTGCCCTGGCCTTGGGGACAGCACCCACATTCCAGGAGGGGCAGGCAGTTAAGAACCTTGCCCTTCAAAACATTCCTAAAAGTGGAAACAATACAATGCATGCAATATCCAAACACCTACACCCGAGCTTTATCAACTGTAAATGGTTTGCCACTGTCTTACTCTCTCTAAAGAAGAAAGGTTTGTTTAGCCATGTCATCTAAACAGGCTTGAGAAATTCTTGTGTAATTCTGGGCTGAGGCTCCCATTTCTGGAGCGTCACTATATGCTGGGCACCGTACTGAGCAGTCTAACACTATGACCTCAATAACTGCCTGAGTAGTTTCTGTGTCATCCTCATTTTACAGACAAGAAAACTGAGGCTCAAGAGTTAAGGCTTGTCCAGGGTCACACAGCCAGTGGTACAGCATCATTCAAATTCCAGCTGCCTCCTTGACCACTGCCCTATCTGCTGCCCCCTGGAGGCGACTGGAAGTAAAACCATCATATTCCATCGGAGCCTTCAAGAATGGTGTCCTCAGGTAGGGGACACTTTTTTTTGTTTTTGAGACATGGTCTTGCTAAGTTGCCCAGGCTCGGCTTGAACATGTGATCCTCTTGCCTGGCATCCTGAGTGCTGGGATTACAGCCGAGTGCCACCACACCTGGCTAGACAGGTGAAAGGACAGCAAAAAAAGAGGAAGTACTTGCTGATGGGGAAGACAACTCTGTGAAGTGCTCTTGCCCTCTCCTCAAAAAAATCAAAACTGAGTCAGATTGAGAACTGGATTTAACTACCAATGTCAGGAACATGAGGCCATGTCAAATACCATCCCAAGACTACAACTGGCAAAAGGTAGAATGCCAGGAATGCTACAGGATAAATGACCTGGTTTCTCCTACAAGTGAACTGCAAGAAAGGAAGGGCAGGGGATTTAGCTCAGAGGTTCTGGTGCTTGCTGAGGAAGCACAAGGTCCGGAGTTCGATCCCCAGTACCAAAAGACAAAAAAAAAAAAAAAGAAAAGAAAGGAAAAAGAAGGAAGGGAAAGCTACAATTAAAAGGAAAAAAAACCCTGCCTGGGCATGGTGGCTCACACCTGTAATCCCAGCACTCTGGGAGGCTGGGGCAGGAGGATCAAAAGTTCCTCCTGGGCAAGTTAGCAACTCAGCAAGACCCTGTCTCAGAACAAAAAAGGGGCTGGGGATGTAGATCAGTGCAAAGGCCCTGGGTTTAATTCTCAGTACTACCAATAAATAAATAAATAAACCTTAAGACTACAGTGAGACTACACTGACAGTTTGACAAGTCTATAAAGCATGTCAAAATTGACCAAATTTTACAGTGTGTTTAGCTTAGTGAACTTCATTTTAACACAAGAACAGTGGTAAAGAAGACTTAGAAGTCCTTTATAGGTCTTTAATTGTGGATCTCCTCTGGGTCTTGACTTGAACAAACCAACTGTAAAACAAAAATAAGCTAGGAGATAATTTGGGAAATTTGAAATGACTAAATATTTGACAATACTGAAGAATTTTTGAGAAATTATTTTAGATATGGTTATGGTATTATGGTTATATTTTTTTAAGAGGCTTTATCATTTAAAAAGTACAACCCAGCCGAGTGTGGTGGCCCATGCCTGTAATCCTAGCACTCAGGAGGCTGAGGCAGGAGGACCACTGTGAGTTCGAAGCCAGCCTAGGCTACATAGCAAGTTCAAGGCCAGCCTGAACTACATAGTGAGACTTCAACTCAAAAACACCAAAAAAAAAAAAAAAAAAGTACAACCCTAAAAATATTTACATTTGAAGCCATATGTCACCTTATATAATTTTCTGGGATTTTCTTCAAAATAATCCAGGGGCTGGGCCAGGGATTTAGCTCCACCACCTGCCTCAGAAGCGCAAGGTCGGTCCTGAGTTCGAACCCCGGTACCAAAACAAACAAACAAACAAATAAAAAATAATCCAGGGGCTAATGCTGGGTAGAGATAAAATGGGATTGGCCACTACACTCCTTCTGTTGAAGTTGAATGAAGGCTGTGTGGGGCTCACTGCATTACTTTTAACTACTTTAATATGTTTAAAATTAAACATGATAATCTGAAATGTTAGTAGAAAAAGTTAAAATAAAGGGAAGCCCTCAAGTATCTGCTTGAAATGAGAAACAACCTCAAGGCTCCGAGGTGGCTCAGAGTTACACAAAAAGGGCAGCTCACATTGAACACGAAAGAAGATCCTGGGGACCCAACAGGGGAGCCCAGCCAGGGGAGGTACCCAACGCCCCAATTCAAAGACTGAGAGAAGGCTCCACCCACATGCCAGCTTCCAGGATGAAAGGCCCACACGGACAAGTGGAAGGGCCATGCTGGAGGGAGAGGAACTTCCCAGGCGCTCAGCAACTCCGCCCCAATTGCAATCATCCTGTTTACCAACTGCCACACACCTTCTCCACCTTCCCAGTGTGAGCAAAGCTTGTCCAGCCTCAGTGGCATTGTAGCCCGTGGCCAAGCACACTGTGTCCTTCGGTAGATGCCCAATCCATGTTTGCTGAGTGAACAGGGACCCTCCTCCCAGCCCCCTGACTCCCACACGCAGTTTTCTAGCCTTGTGAAAGAAGCTCCATTCCTCCCATTCCAAGGAAGAGAGACCCCTTCTGCCCAGGGCATCTCACTGCAAGTGTGGCCAATCACTCTCCATCACATCCTGCAGACACAGGGGTAAAGGGACCACCAGCAGCAGGCTGCAGAGCAGCTATGGAGGCCCCCAGGCAGCTCAGGGGCTCTCCCCTGAGGAAGCTGCAGAGCTCTCCTGGAAGTGTACAGTTACCAGGCAGACTGAGCTGGGGACCTACTCACTTCAGAGTTTAACAATAAAATGTTTTCTAACCCCTTTATAGGTAACTTTAAATAAAGGAAAGGAAAATAAAAAGCAAGAATCTGCATTAGTGGCACCCACTCCAGCGTACTCTCCTACTCAGTTCCTTCGCAGGCCAGCCCCCAGGCCTACTTAACCTAAAATCAAAGGATGTCAATAAAAAGACCAAACTTAATCTCTTTTAGTAATTCTATTTTTCCTATGGGTAACTGGGCCCACCCCCATACACCCAGAAAACCTGAAGGCCTTTCCCTTAGCAGCCCATGGACAAGAGCCTCAGGGACGCAAGCCTGCCTAACCACCTGTGAGGAAGCCGCGGTGCATAATTAGCCAGGTGGTTGAAGAACAGGGGTGTCTATTAGAACAGTGCGGTGACAGAGGCCCCTGTGATTGGAACCTGGGGAAGCACAGGAGAAGGGATTTCACTGTGCAGTCAGAGAAGGCAGCCAATGGCAGGAAGACTGATCCTGTAGATGCACACCGTTTGAGGACTAGTAAGGACTCGAACCCCCAGGGAAGATTCTAAGATGAGCACACCTGTCCCGTGGCCAACCTCTATGGAGAGAAACTCCACACTCGCCTGCTGAGGCTAAGCAGAGCTTCCAGAAGTGAAGGGAGCTGAGTCCCTTCTACAGATGACCAAAACATTCTACTTTCTCATTCGACCAACAAACGTGGCTGAAACCCAACTAAGAACTGGACAGGGAGACACCAGTGTCCCCTTGCACAGACAACAGGTATATGTATGTGTGTGCCCAGGATATGACTGTTTCTTGAACTAGGATTTAAGCTCAGGGAAAGCAAAGAGGATGAAGTGTGTTCCTATTTTCCTGATGAACTCCCAGGATCGAACATAGTGCCGCACATATAGTGGCATCTAATAACCCCTGTGAAATGAACAGATGACAATGAAAGTTTCTGGTGAGCTACATGAGATTTTTACTTTCTTCTCAGGACACAGTTATATTTTTTAATTTTTTTGTTTGTTTATTTTTTGAGACAGGGTCTCACTATATAGTTCACGCTGGCCTCAAATTCATAGAAATCCTCCTGTCTCAGCCTCTCAAGTGCTGGGATTATAGGCATGTGCCATCATACCTGGCTATATTCTCTTATTTTTATAATGAACTTTGGGAAACTTATAAAATCCAAAGTAAAAAAATTCTACTGAAAGCATGTGAATCATAAAACTAATCATAAAAACCAGAAGTGACCTCAAGTAACCAGGCTTCTGAGGGCAGAAATAAGGGGAAAGTTAGTTCCGGTTTTCTAGGGAAACAACTAAGAACGTGAGGCCAACCACAGTCAACCTGAATTCTCCTGACTCAAAACCCCAGATGGATGACATGTCTGAGCACAGTCACACCATAGGGTAGGAGAAGTGGATCCACACTGTGAAATGACAAGGGAACAACACAAAGAGAGGACAGACAATATCTCAAGCAGGGGTCATAATGAAAAACACCCAGCACACCGTGTCCCAAAATGCCACCTACGGATGCCCACCAGGGTCACTGACCCGAGAACTAGAAAGACCCTTAACATGGGCCTGCCCTCCCTCCACACAGCAGAGGCCTCGCCAACAACTAGTTTCTTCCACCTGCATCTCCTATTCCTGCTGTCTCGTTGCCCCATGGGCTTTTAGGTTGCACCAGTGTTAAAAAGTTCTTGCCCTTTAGGAAACACCCTTCATAGCTATGCACAAAATCATGAGTTCCCTTCTTCTGCGGGAGTGAGCACCCAGCTCAGGTGAGGACGTGTGAGGCTCTGAGAGGAACACAATTCCTGCCTGGTCAGGGAGGGAAATAAGATACAAAGATGAGCACGAGAGATTACAGTGCCATCGGGAACACGCCCCAAGCAGGTCTGTAACTGACTTCCTCTAAATGCCACCTCAGTCTCCCACATTCCTGGCATTAGCCACACCAAACAACAATCCTCAGGATCAGTGTACTCACAATGCCATGCATTTGGGCCACCTTGCTGCACAAGTCTGGACGCCACTTCTGCAGGGCCAGATAGAAAGGATTTTTCAGGAGATCTTCATCATACAGAGCCATATGGACTTCAAAGGGATCAAAGGGAGTTTCCTGGGACAAGGGAGGAAAAAGCAATGAATGACCACCTTCAGGTTTATGTAATGCATAAAAAATTTTCTGGTCATTTCTAAAAAGCATCCTTGACACATACTATTCTGCTTCACAGTTAATACTCCACCAGCAAATATCATAGGTAATCTACAAATATCCAGGTGGCCTATTTATTGTTTAAATGTATAAACTGTGGCCAGGTGCGATGGTGCACATCTGTAATCCCAGCACCCTGGGTGGCTGAGGCAGGAGGATCACAAGTTCCAGCCCAGCTTGGCACCTCAGTGATTTAAAGAGATCCTCTCTTATGGTTAGGTAATGTTCCCCTAAATTAGGCAGATGTCCCCCTAAAGCTTTCTGAGCTCATAGGTGGGACATTTGGAAATGTAACTGGATTATGGGGGCTATGGCCAATTTGCTGTTGGGGGTGGGGCCTGGTCAGAAGAAGTGGGTCACTGTGGGCGTGACCTGAAAGGTTATAGCTCTCTTCCACTTCCTCCCATGACTCTCTGCTTCCCAGATGCCAAAAGGTAAGCAGCTCTCCTTGCCAAGGCCCTTCCACCATGCCTTCCTGCCTTGGAACCAGCCAACCATGGATTTAAAACATAAGCCAAAATAAATGACTCCTCCTTTATGCTGTGGGTGTCAGATATTGTGTCCCAGTGACAAGGAAAAGGAACTAAAGCATCCTCTCTCAAAATTTATAAATTTTCAGTACTAGGTTCAATCCCCCCCAAAATGTGTAAATTTCTATATGTATAAAAATGAAAAAATGTATAAATTGTGTCCAAACAATCTTGCTAAACTCCAACTTGTGATAAGAACAAATGGCAACTTTTTGCATGTCCTACATGACCATAATTATGACTTTATATTTCTTTTTTTTTTTTGATACCAGGGATCAAACTCAGGACCTTGCACTTTTGAGGCAGGCAGAGGAACCGCTGAGCTAAATCCTCAGCCCAATTATGACTTTATAAAGATTCACCTGTACACATTTTTGTGTGTGAGATGGGTTCTTGCTATTTTGTCCTGGCTGGTCTCCAACTCCTGGGCTCAAGAGAACCTCTGGCCTGAGTACCGTGTATCAGAGGAGACATGTACCCCCCTCCCATTATCTCCTTCCCTTTCAGAGGCAACCACTATCCTAAAGTTGGGGTGTACCTTCTTTCCCATGTTTCTATGCCTCTAACGGTTACATATCCCAAAACAATAAAAACTATTTTTTGTGGGTATCAACATTTACATGAATGGATCACACTATTACTGTTCTGGAACACACCCTTTTCAATCCACATTAAGTTTTGAAGTTCTACTCATGATGAGCCATAAAGCTCACATTTAGTCACTGACTTCTGTTATACAATATTCTTCTAAGTGAATGTGTCACAATTTACCTCACACCCTGTATTTATTCAAGTTTCTTCTACCTTTTCGGTATTATACACAATGGTGCGAGGAACATCGTCATGGCCTTGTATGTGTTCCCTGAACACGTAAGACAGGCACCAAAGGGGGATTCACCTGTGAATGCAGCAGAGGCTGACAATGCTGGATGACCCTCTACCTCCATGGAACTGTATGAGCATTCCTCTTCCTCACGCTGAGGTCACATCATGACTAACAATGTTTGCAGTCATCAAATCTGGGTTTGTTCATTTTATTCTCCTGCTGGGGAGGGAACCGAAGGCCTCACATATGCTAGGCAAATGCTTTACCACTGAGCTACAGCTACACCCTCAGCCCTTCATCAGATTGTTTCATTTGTCAGTCTGAATGTTCGTGCTTCCCCAAGTTTCACATATTAAAATCCAAAACAATTCCATATTTTCAAAGGTGATGACACTGGAAGTTGGAACCTACAGGTAGTAACTGAGTTACTAAAGCAGAGCCCTTGTGAATGGGACTGGTGCTCCTATAAAGGAAGCCTAAGAGAGCTCCTGGGCTCTGCAGAGGAGTTACAGAAAGGAAGGGGCATAGACAGAATTAAGATGTGTCATGTATATGTATGTAGCAACTCCCCATGATGAATGGAAACTTTATTTACTTCAAATGTGTACTCATAAAAATAAAACATTTTTTAAATATTTAAATTTAATTTTTTTTAATTTTCTGTAACTGTACAAAGACAGCCATCTATGAACTAAGCAGCAGCCCTCACCAGACACAGAATCAGCTATACCTTAACCTTGTATTTCCCAGCCTCCAGAATGAGAAATAAATTTATGAACAACAAAATGGTATTTTGTTACAGCAGCCTGTGACTATAAAGTAGCACTCACTGTTCTTCTCTAAAATAATCAGAGAAAAGAAAATTAAGTGACGTTAAACATCACTTCTTTTTTTTAAATAGTTTTTTTTTCTTTTTCTTCTCCCCTGTACCAGGGATCAAACTCAGAACCTCGCACTTGTCAGGCAGGTGTGGCGCCACGGAGCTAAATCCCTGGCCCTAAACATAATTTCTTTATGTTGTGTGAATTGCTGTATGTCTTTTGCCTACTTTTCCCTTGGTTGTTGGCCTTTTCTTGTGATTTACAGTTTTCTAGGTTGTTTTTTGTTTGTTGGTTGGTACTAGGGATCCAACTATAAAAGGAGCTACATTCCAAGCCCTTCTTTAAATATTTTTATCTTGGGACTGGGTCCTGAACAGGGCTTGAATGTGGGATCCTCCTGTGTCAGCTTCCTTCAGTGCTATGATTACAGGCAGGCACCATATAATTCTTTATATATCTGGATTCTCAAATATGTTACAAATATCTTCTCCTGGCCTATGACTTGTCTTTCCATTTTTCCAAATAAGTGTTTTCAGAAATATTTTTTTTATTTTATTTTAATGTAGCTGTATTTGTCAGCCTTTGCCTGTTATGGCCAGTGCTCTGGGGATCTTAGGAAATCTGTGCCTATCCTCTGGCATGCTTCTTTGCAGAGTGACTTCACCATTTTCCCTAACAGAAGGTGGGGTTTATTTCCCTGTTTTTTGAAACTGAGCCAGCACTGTGACCTCCTTCAATCCACAGAAAGAAATGACATTCTAGGGTTTTTCAGTGGCAGCCTCACAGATCTACTCTCATTCTCTCCACACCCCAAGAACAGCACGCTGGGATAAAGGCCATGTGATGAAAGACCAGCGAGGAGAGAGAGGCTCGGATGGTCCAGGAGCACAGCAAACCTGCCAGCAGAATGCACCCACGCAAGTGAGCCTAATGACACCAGCAGAAGAGCCACTCAGACGACCCCTCCAACAGTGGGAAATGATGAAACTGGAGCAGGTTTAAGGTTCTAGTCCTGAGTTGGTTTGTTATGCAGCAAAGGCTACCTGAAACCACATCCATCTTCAAAGGCATAAAAGACATTTTATGAAAACAAAGCTCTATAATGCATAGGGATCTTAAAAAGTTTTTCATGGTTCAGCCTTCAATTCATCTGGATTTTAATTTTGCATATGCTTTAACTGGACATTTAATTTTATTTTTCCAAGGGCCAGGGATTTTGAACAGTGGTTCCACTGCCTGCCTTGCAAGCACAAGGACCCCAAGTTCGATTCCTGGTACCAAAAAAATAAAAATAAATAATTTTATTTTTCCATATGGTAAAACAATTGTCCACTATCGGTATTTGAATGTTCTATCACTTTTGATAATGCTATCTTTGTCACATTCCCAGTCTCCATATGTGTGGCCTGCTTCTGGGCTCTAGTCTGTTTCAATGGTCTAGATCAGCACTGTCCAATGGAAGTACATGACAAATATGGCTATATCACATATAATTACATATATCAGTTTATTATATTTATTTTGCTTTGTCTTATCTTTGTTGTTTTCTTGAGATAAGAACTATGTTGTTGGGCCGGAGATTTAGCTCAGTGGTTCTGCCACCTGCCTTGCAAGCACAAGGTCCCAAGTTCAATCCCCAGTACCAAAAAAAAAGAACTATGTTGCTACGGCAGTCTGAAATTCCTATGGTCAAATGATTCACCTACCGCAGCCTTCCAAGTAGCTAGGCTTATAGCACACACCACGGTACCTAGTGCATACATAATCGCAATTTCCCAGTAGCCACATTAAAAAGGAAATGGATGAGATTAAATTTAATAATATATTTTATGGGGCTGGGGATTTAGCTCAGTGGTTTTGCCACCTGCTGCACAAGCACAAGGACCCAAGTTCGATCCCCGGTACCAAAAAAAAAAAAAAAATGAATATACACACACACATAGTACCTTAATCTAGCCAAAATATATTTTCAACGTGTAACCATTATTTTTACATAACAGATGACATATTTTACATTCTGTTTTATTCCTACTAAGTCTTCAAAATCTGGTGTATAGAGTATTTTGGTTTTAGAGCACTTCTCAATTCCTACCAGTCATATTTCAAGTGCTCAGTAGCCTCACGACTAGTGGCTATTGCGCTAGACAGAGCAGGGCCAGCACACATTTTATAGAACTACAGCTTTGCAGTCCCATGGAGACTACTACCACCTGGCTGCAGGATTCTCACACGGGACATTTACATGCCACCATCATTATATTTGACATACTGCAGGGCAGGGGATTTAGCTCAGTGGTTCTGCCACCTGCCTCGCAAGCTCAAGGTCCCGAGTTAGATCCCTGGTACCAAAAAGAAAAAAGAAGGATATTTGACATATTGCAAACCAATGGACTCCTAGTCACTGTTGGCTCACCTGGTGTCCTTGTGAGAATTAGAAAAAGGCATCTCTTCTTCCCAGCGCATGCAGTCCTGTGCCACGGCATATGGTGTGCTAAGGAGCTCTTAGCTGTGCATTGGCCCCCGAGAAATGAATAACCTGCACAATTATATGTAAGGGTTCTGTTGTTAGCGTTTGACATTTTTCCTTAAACATCCACTCTTTTTAGAAAATGAAACCTTAGTACTTCAAATAGAAAAACAGTGTCCTTTCCCATAAAGAAGATCATCTTAAAATTACAAAAACGATTGATGTTATACTATTGCCTGCCAAAGGTTCTTAGCTTCAGCCTAAACCCTTCTTCCCCTCTTTTATTTTTATTTATTTATTTATTTTTTTGGTACCGGGGATCAAACTTGGGTCCTTGCGCTTGCGGGGCAGGCGGCAGAACCACTGGGCTAAATCCCTGGCCCACTTCTTCCCCTCTTTTAAACACAGAAAATTAGCAACTATTAAAGAGCACCATGCAAATTTTTCCTTGATACAATCAGATGAATGAAAAACTGAATTACTTTCTCACTATATAACAATGTTCCCAGAATGTCTCCTTTGGAAAACACTAGAAAGTATACATAAGTGCATAATGAATTCTACCTTTTATGGTTAATGACAAAAACAGCCACCACTGAGGAACATCCTTGTTCCATGCACCGTGGTAACGTGTAGACATCCTCATCCCATTTTGATACTTATAATAATGTCAAATAGGTAGCACTGGCCCCAAGTCACAGATGAAGAAACTGAGGTTCAGCTGGCTGACTCAAGGTTATAGGATGTCAAAATGTATCCTAAAACTCATCCTTTAGCCGCTAGGCTCATCACGTAAAATTAAAATGCCTGGAAAAGGGTTATTTTATGGGCCACAGATGGACAGGATACTTTATGTCCCTGGATGGAAAAGTCCACAGGATACACAGACCCCATACCAAATTCCCTTTGTTCAGCCAGAGCAGTCTCGCCTGCAAACCCTCCTGGGTCTCCCTGAGGGAGGCCACTGAGCTCCGTGCAAATCCTTTTAGGAAGAAGAGTCTAGCATAAAAATGGCTGCAAGTAATCCTTTCCTGGGCCCACGGAATGCTGGCTCTGCAACTATTCAGGTATTTTAATTGCAGGATTCAACTATTACTAGAGCCCAGATGATCCTTTTATGAGTCCCCCAAAGAACTACAAGATAAATACATTTTTTCCAGGATAGAATCACAAGAAAACATTCTTCTCAGTTCTATGTGGCAGAGTACAACAGTCAAGATGTTTTGGATTAAAACCACCTGACAAACAAGATCCACAATACGGTCAGATTAAAACTGGGAAAGAACACTCCTGCTCCTCAGACATGACGCTGGCAGAACTCCAAACCTTCACTCCCCAGACAGAGGTAACAAGCGTGGGTTTCCCAGATGGGAGGTAAGGACCCAAGAGAGAAGAAACTGGCAGAGAGGGGGGAGGGGTGGCATGATGGAGGCATGCCAGGCAAGGACAAGAGCAGGACCAAAGGTTCAGGAGGCAGGCTTCCTGTAGGCACAGAAGAACCAAGTGGATTTTTGTAAAAACTAGAATCCAAGCAGAACCAAGCGTGGTGGCATACATCTATAATCCCAGCACTCTTGCAGGCTGAGTTAGGAGGATCACAAGTTGAAGACCAGTCTGGACAAGACCCTGTGTCAAATTTTAATAAAAACAATTAGGGAGGGCAGGGGATTTAGCTCAGTGGTTTTGCTGCCTGCTGCACAGGCGCAAGGACCTGAGTTTGATCCCCGGTACCAAAAAAAAAAAACAGGGATAGCTCAGTGCAAAAGCCCTGGGTTCAATTCCCAGTAACACACACACACACACACACACACACACACACACACACCCCTACACAGAGGGCTATAGGTATACCTCAGAGACAGAACATACACTCTGCATTCAAGAGCAAAGCTCTTGAACCAGCATTCATTCCCCAGCACAAAAAAAAAAACAAAACAAGTATCCAAGTGCAGCAAGTCAGAGAGGGGTACAGTAGCAAGGGAAAGAAGGGCCTGACTACCACAGTGAAACATTCAAGTCACACGCACCAAGTGTATAAACACACAAGGTTCTTAGCAAGTGCTGCTGCTGCTGCTGCTGAGCCTCATGTGATCTGCTTTCTCTTGAACATCAGTCTTCTTTGTTGGCAATGACTGAATCCAAGAGTAGGAACTCAAAGAGCTCTGCCCAGCACTATTCTCAACTCTTCTGTCCTGGAATGAACAGTATGTAATAATATCATACAATCTGGTGCTTAATGCCACAGATTAATTCTTATGTGTGGATAAATGCTTAAAAATAATTTAATATCCTGACAAGTTTACTTGGACGAATTAGTCTTCTATTTTAAAACAATATGCAATGAAGCTGGCTGTGGTGGTACATACCTAAAATCCCAACACTCGGGGGGCTGAGGCAGGAGGAGCTTGAGTTTGAGGCCAGCCTGGGCTGCCTGGTGGCTTGGACTACACAATAAGACTTAACCTCAAAACAAAACAAAACAAAACACCTGACTTTTCTTTATAAAACTAGAAAGTGAATTCTCTTATAAAATTCCTTTAGGGTCTGGGGGCTCAGTTGTAGAATCCTTGCCTAGCATGCAAGAGGCCCTAAGTTTGATCCCAGTACCACCATTACTCAATCATCTATAAGGAAAAAAATAATAATTCCATCCCTGCCTGACTTTACAGAAAGTCCAGTGAGTTAGTCAAAGATACCAAATAACCCTGCCCATGAGTTATCTGAGGTCACTCTATGAATAGGGAAGCCCTGTGATGCCTCCAATTAGGACAGCACTTTACGAGGCTGCATGCACACTCATGGTTTGTGGTCTTCAACCATTCTGCCACCCAGGATAACTCTGGGTAGTCAGGAACCATCTGGTGACAGCCTGCAGCCCAGCTCAGCAGAAAGTACCACAAGAAAGTCTGTGCCTCCCAGAGATGTACTCCTTGCCAAAATATCTCCATTGTTATTGTTGCTTCTACCCTTCCAGACTCCTCACCAAAGACCCTAACCAGGCATACTTTTCAACTGATAAGCAATTCAAGAAGAAAAAAGAAAATGTTCTATTCTTCCATCTTTAATGCCAGTGGAAGCAACTTGGTGACATAATGTATGCTCTCAGAGTCCTTCTGGCCTGTAACTTGTGTCCTTCTGGCCCGTCACATTTAGCCTGTCCAAATTAATCTTGTTTGTTTTTGGGGTTTTTTTTGGTACTGGGGATCGAACTTGGGTCCTTGTGCTTGCACAGCAGGCGGCAAAACCACTGAGCTAAATCCCCGGCCCAGTCCAAATTAATCTTAAAGCCTCTCAGTAAAGCTTCAGCCCTGTATCTCGCTCACTGTAGACATGAACTGTCATACACTTGCACAAAATAACTGAGGTTTTAAGAGGAAGCTCAACCTCCCAGGGAGAGATTATCTCTCACAGGATCTGGAAATCCCTGTCTGAGTAGGTGAAGCGTCAGTCACAAAGGCAAACAACCCAAAACAATAAGGCCAGTCAGAGCTGGACAAACACGACAGCTGGAATGTGCAGGGTTACAAGGTCCCAGGCCTGGAAACAAGGTGGAACGACAGAGGGAGCAGGCCAGTTTGGAGGAGCAAAAGCACCCCTCAGAATGCCACCCCACCACCTTGTTCCTGGAGTTCCACCATGCACCCATCTCTCTGCCAGTATCTTAGGCAGTAAGAGCCACTTCCTAGTGTCTCTCAGGTGTATACTCAACAGGACAAACCAGGTCCAGATTCTTCTGGTCTGAATTCTTTCAGGTCTGATGTCTATCACCACAGTCACATTCCTCAGTGTCTCTGAGAGGATAGTTATTGGATACCAGCCTAATGCTCGCCAGTAATAAACAGGAGAGCCTCAACAGAGCAGAAACACTGAACAGCACAGTCGCATCGGTAACACAGGCCTGCCTAAGAGCTGCCTGTATGAGGACAACACAATCCTACAGGCCCCTGAAAGCAGTCAAGCCTTGATCCCAGGCCCTAGGCAGACACTGCCTGGCAGAATGACTTCAGGTGGCAAGTAAAGGCTGGGAGAGCTCATCCAAGGTCAAAGGAATATAAATCTGCCCAACTACAGGGCCCCAACTGCTTTGTCACTAGGGCTGGTGAAGAGATGCATCTGCTCCTGTCACATCCTGTTCCTCCTCCAAGGCCTAAGTACTCCACCTCCTGGATCTTACTCCCACCTGCCCTCCTGGATCAAAGTGATCCTTCCAAAAGCAGGGGTGCCCCTCTGCTCCTTATCAACTTCTCTCAATCTCTGTTTGGTGTCTTGCCTGTGGCCTCTGTCCACTTTTGCAGCCTCACCATCCTCAGCTGTCTCCAAAAGGATGAGTTCTGCTTCCTTTCATCCGTTTTGTCCTGAAAACCACTATTTCCCGTGAAGACTGTGGTCTGTAGGTGGCTGAGACTTTCCTCTCCAGAGTACGGCCAAGGCCCAGAGTGCCCAAGCTCTGCCTCCAAACCGTCAGTTCAATTGGTTAAAGGGCAGACCCCTGAATGACAGTGAGTCCCGGGGCCCAGCACTCCAAACTTCTTGGCTGCTTCAATGCCTGGCCCCGAATGGAGGATCTCGAAATGCTGATAAGGCCAGTTGAGAGCTGCGTTAATTATAATAGGACCTTCTCTCAGTGAAACCCATAAACTTAGAAAATTCCAGCTCATGTACACCCTGATACTCCCTCTTGTCTTGCCACCTCTCGTTCCCTGAATGTCCTAAATCCTTAGTGAAGATGCCCCACTTGCTCCCACCGCCTAGCATAGTCCGAGGGTGCCTGAGTCCCCTGCACTGCAAGGGGCAGCCAGAGGGGTAAGGCCTGGCTCGCACACCTATGGACAGTCCCTTTTTAACGAAGAAACCTAATAGGGTCAGAGTCTGGAGCATCCTTTGGTGCGCAAGTTTTCAAGAAGTAATCTTTACACAGGAGAAACTAGGAGAACCCGCCCCAGAGAAGGCAGGCAAGCAGGTAGGCAGGGATCCCCCCTCTGCCGGCATTCCCCACCCCCCACCCCCACCCCCACCCCCACCTCCACCTCCACCTCTGATCTGCGCGCACCGCCAGGACCCCACCCCCACTGCCGCCGCAGCAAGCGCCCGGAAGCCGCGCGGGGGACTCCGAGCCGGAGCGAAGGCCCCGCCCACTGCCCCCAAAGCAGTGCTCCCGGACCCTCGGACCGGTCAAGGAGTCGCCGGGGTCAAAGGGAGCATTCTTCGCGCGGCCCTCTGCTTCCCTCTGGACCCTAGGGCTCAGAAGTCAGAGCGCACCGGACTGAGGATAGGACGACCGGGCCGGCTAGGGGCCGGGACCCAGCAGCACAGCCCGGGGCGCTGGTTCCGAGAGAAAGGAGCTCCTCCCCACCTGCTCCCGGGCTCCGCCTGGCCTCTGGGCCCAGACGTCCGGAGAAAAGGGAGGCGCAGAAGGAGACAGGCTGAAGGACACTTACTTAAGAGCTACATACTCCCACTTCCCACCTTTAGGCTAAGGAGGTACCTCGCAGGTCCTCGATTGAGATCTTATTGCCCACCACTCCAGGGCGGCCGCTCAGCATTGCGACCCACCCCTTTACTCTAACGTTGGGCGGAGCCGAGCTCGGGTCAGCCCAATGAGCGGCCGTTCTTATCCAGAGTGACGTGCACGCAGAGCAATCATTGAGTCGGCCCAACCGAGGGTAGGGCTCAGGCGACTCACTTGGCTTCCTACTCAGGCTGGACCCGCCCAAACCACCGACTGCGCGTGCCCAGAATGGGAAGAGGCGGGGCTGAGGGCCGGTCTGACTCTAGGGTTGGGGTCCGAGCTCCTAGACTGCGGGCACAGCGATGGGGAAGGAGAACCCACCCGGAAGCTTCTGGACCCCCGAATCGCACTTCCCCGCACGCTTTGCAGGACAGAGGTGCTCGGCTCTGAGAGGCGCGCCACTCTGTTTCTGCCACTGTCCTTGGGTTCTAGTCCTCTCACTTCCATGGACTCCGCACGAGCTAAACCCTCTTTTCAGTAGTACCAGGATCTCAGTGTCCTCATCCGCAAAATAGCGAGAGGTTGCCGGCTGTGGTAGCGCACACCTGTGATCCCTGCACTAAGGGAGGCTGAGCCAGGAGGATCACAAATTCCAGTCCCGCCTGGGCAATTTAACGACATCCTGTCTCAAAAAAGGCTGGGGAATGTAAAAGCCCCGGTATCTGACCCCCACCCCAACCCCGCGGAAAAGTCGAATCTGCTGAGTGCTGACGTTCCAGAACTGTGTGGAGTGCAGAGAGAGTGATAGGAGACTCACAGGTGACCGCCCGAGCGGGCCACGCCCACCCCAGTCCCGGGGGGGGGGGCCGCCTCGCGCCGGACAGCGGGGGTGGGCAGGTCCTCGGGGACCGGCCCCGGCAGACCTTGTCAGTGGCTGAAGCGGCGCGCGCGGCTGCTGGCCCTGGGGTTGGCACCAGAGGAGGATGGGGTCCGCAGCCCGGGCATGGCAGGGAGCCACGGTGGAGGCCAGGGTCGCGCAGAGAGGCGGCGTGTGACAGAAGCGCGTCTGGGAGAATGAGTGAGCCGGTGGGCGGCAGCTAAGAGGGCTCCCTCTCCGCGCCGGTCTTCCGAGGCGCCCGTCGCGAATCCCGGGCCGGCTCGGTCGACGGCAGCGGCAATGCCTAGCGAGTGGCGAGCCATGCGGAGCGCTGGGGACGCACAGCCCAAGCCTGGCCTCGGGGCCGGCCGCGTCCTGTCGCGCTGAGGGCGAAAGGGGAGCGGGGGCGCACCGCCATGGCCAGGGAGGAAAGCAAGGTGCTGCTGGACGCGCTCAACAAGACGACCGCGTGCTGCCACCACTTGGTGCTGACCGTCGGCGGCTCGGCGGACTCGCAGAATCTGCGGGAGGAGCTGCAGAAGACGCGCCAGAAGGCGCTGGAGCTAGCTGTGGCCACTGGCACCCGACTGACGGTAGCGCTGCGCGACAGGGGTCTGGCCGCCGAGGAGCGCGCGGAGTTCGAGCGCCTTTGGGTGGCCTTTTCCGGCTGCCTGGACCTGCTGGAAGCCGACATGCAGCGCGCGTTGGCGCTGGGCGCCGCGTTCCCGCTGCACGCGCCCCGGCGGCCGCTGGTGCGCACGGGGGTGGTGGGCAGCTGCTCGGGCGTGGCGGCACGCGCCCTGAGCGTCCGCAGCCTTCGGCACGAGGCGGGGCGCGACTTCTACGTCGTAGACTTGCAGGAGTTGGAGCGAGAGGTCCTTCAGGTGGGCGAGATGATCAACGACATGGAAATGAAGGTCAGCGTGCCCCACTGGACAGTACAGCCCCGGCAGACGGCGGGCGCCGAACTCCTGTCCAGTGCCAGCGCCGGAGCTTCCTCAGCCATGTCGGTACCGGAGCGCTCGGGGCACTGCGACCCGAGCAAGGCCCTGGCTGCCACGATTTTCAGCGCGGTGCTGCTGGCGGCTGTGGCTCTAGCCTTGTGCGTAGCAAAGCTGAGCTGACCGACACCAGCTGGTCACCGCCGCCGCAGCTCCCACCGCGGAAACAAGACTCGGGATGGGCTTGAGGTCTGGGCTGTTAAGGGGAGGGGCACTAAAGCACTTGTGTGTACCTTGAGTACACACTCATTTCATGCATACCCCTGCCTGGGTAAGACATCGTTTTCTCTTGCTGGGCCCGGAGTTAGCTTTTGCGGGCCGTCAGGGCATTATGGCTAATGTATGCGGGAGCATTATTCTCTACCCCAGATCTCATCTTGTTAGTAGGGCATCGTTACACAGAGTCCACATTTGGTGCCCCCAACCCTGTCAATGTTTGTCCCCCCTGGGTGTGACAGTTTGGAAAAATGGGTGAGGTGGAAGGAAGCCTAAAGAGCAGGGCGGTTTTGCTCCATGTGGGTGATTGTTTTGTTTCCTGGACAAGAAACAATTTGCAATAAGATATGAGCAGTTTCTATGACCTTAACCCCGTGGGGCCCATGCTTAGAAGGGTGCACAGTTAGAAGTTCATATACAGTGCTTTCATTATGGCGCACTATTGTGCTTCTTGGCAGAGTTTATCCATTAGTCACCAATAGCAGCTACAGAGAGGTTTGGGGTTGTGACCTCCCACTACTGTGCAGGATCTGACCCTATTTAGGAAACCAAAGAAGATCATTGAACCGCTGTGGCAGGATTGTATCTACTGTACACACTTTGGCCTGCAGAAGAGGGCCCTCCTTAGCCAGCCCAGGACGGGGGAAAGATGGGTCCAGGAGGCTTTGGAGAGAGCCACAGGTTATATGAACGGGCACTTTCTCCTTCACAGGGACTTATTTTCATTCCAGAACTAGACCAGAGTGTTTGATCCTCCTTTGAGGGAGTGCTGGGAAATCCTCTTTGGAGTACTTAATCCTGTCTATCCCCAGAATTTGCTTGCTGGCCAATAGGAGAGCTGGGCTTTGGAGGGAGCTGCGAAGCTCCCTGACCCCAACTTTGCCCAAAGAAGGTAATGTGGCGTTACTGGCCTACAGAGGTTTTCAGCCAATCAGCTCTGAGACTGGGTTAGAATTTGTAACAGCTTTAAATTGGAATTTAAGAAGCTTTTTAAAAAATGATAATCATCTGAGAGAAAAAAATCACATAAGTACTATCAAAGCCGTTTTTTTAAAAAAAAAAAAAATAAAGGACATTGGGCCACAAATTCATATGTGCCAATGAGCCAAACATAGAATTCTTTAGGTGGACTTAGGTTACAGAAAATACATTTGCATCTATTTTTAAAAACCTATGTTCTTAAATATAGACTGAATTTTGAGGTTGTAGCATAAACTACTGGCGTGGATGACAGAAGTAAATGGCCCCGGCTTCTTTTGATCAATAAGTACGTAAATGTGGAAAACACTCTTGGTCCCATTTGCCTGAGCAATGCTGCCACCTTCCACCTGGGGTCCAGAGAGGGCTCTGCCACAGTCCTGGGGGAAGTGAGGCTGAGGAGACTGATGTACAAAACTTTCTAAAGGTAATTTTTTGGTTTGTTTTAAATTTTTTATTTTTTTTGAGACAGGGTCTTGCTATGTAATCCAGGACTGGCCTTGAACTCAGTGTGTAGTCTGGGCTGGCCTCAAACTTCTGGCCATCCTCCTACCTCAGTCTCAGCCTTGGGTTATAGGCATGTGCCACCACGCCCAGCTAAAGGTTATTTGGAACAAAAGAGACCTTGGTTTGGTTGAAAATTGTTGCAATTTTTTTTTTCATAACCCCAGAAGTGGGAAAGGAGACCAGGTGGAGGGAACTGGCAGTTTTTCACAAGGGCACCTTGAGAGCTAAGGGGGCAGAAGTAAATACTATAGCGTTGCTGTCTGGGAACCCAGTCCTAAAGGCCACTCTCCTCGCCCATTCCCGCTCCTCTTCAGCACAGATTCCAGAGCTTCAGCTAGGGATACGTGGACTCTAAAAGCCCACAGTAGGGCTTGGGTGTGGCTCAGTGGTAAGGTGTTTGCCTACCACACCCAAGGCCCTAGGTTCAATCCCTCTGCTTTGTAAAAAGGTAAATAAGATCTACCAGATCTTAAACTGATCAAACCGAGATTGTTTCAAAGAACACCAAAGGGGTGGATATGCACCTCAGTGTGAAGGCCCTGAGGGTTCAATCTCCAGTGCCACAAAAAAAAGAAGGAAAAAAAAAAAACTTGTACGACAGTTACTAATAATTGAAGCTTCTTCTGCCTCACTAGTCTGGGTGAGTCTAAATAGAGGCCACACTCAGTTTTCTTGCACTTGCCTGCTCAGGATGCCTTTGGAGATGACACAGAAAGACTTTAAACTCCACCTCCCACACACAACATGGAGAATCTGATACCTTCTCCAAAGTCTTCTCCCCCTCAGGCAAGAAAAAAATGGGGCATTTTATGACTCTGTATTGGAAAATATCCCTAAAAACCAAGCCCCAAATGTACTTCTAAGATTGCTGTTTCTAAGAGCTCAACCTTCTGTTTTTTTCAGGGTATTTTGATTCACGAAAAAAAATATTCAGTACAACCTATTTTTTAAAAAACACTCTCAGGGACTGGGCATTTAGCTCAGTGGCATTGCATCTGCCTCAAGCACATGTCCTGAGTTTGATCCCCAGTACTGCAAAAACAAAACCCAAAAAAATGCATATTAGAAAAAAACCTCTCAGTTGAATAATCCACTGAGAGCAAACAGGACAAACACATTTTCTTGTCACTTTTTCCAGCCACCTGGCAGTTCCTAGGGTTTTTAATTCTATGTGCAATCAGGTGCATATCTGATTCAGAGATTCTTTTACCCACTAAAATTAGTAATAAAATGTTGCAAAAAGAAATAGCTAATTAGAGCATAATACTCACCCTGTGAACCTGTTAACCTAACACAATTCTTGAGTCTGAAAATTTTAAGCATTAGGAATACTTGGCATTCTTTGGAGTTATAACATCATCTAAGAAAACTATATGACAAGCAAAATCACTCTCTGCCTTGTGCTGTAGGCTGCTCTCTAATATCCCTGCTTTCATTTCTATGTATAATGCAAGAGATTGCTTTCTGATATAAGCCTAATTCAATTTAGATGTTTGGTAGGGAAGTGATTGATTTTCTATAAATATTTGATATGATCTTATACTGTGATACAAGTGATAGTAAAATATTTTAAATGCATTGGTTGACATTAAAAAGAAATTGGAATGGCAAGGCACTTATGATATAATAGTTGTAGGAGAAAAATGCCTGGCTATTTTTTCATATGTTCTAAAAACCTATGCTTTTAAATGACACAAGGGAAAAATATTATTGCTAAGTAAAAAAAAGTTAGAGTATAAATTTCATGATTTGCCTACAGCTTACAGTAAGCTACATAAAAGATGTGTGATATTTAAAGACTAAAAAAATATGTGTGATGCTGAATGACTATAAAGTAGCTCTGATTGAAGAGAGTTCGGTGTTCATGAGAACCCTGGTAATGCTGCTTCTTTTCTCCAGTGTGCACATTGATCCATTTTTAGCTACTTGGTCCGTTCTGAGACTGTGCTTCTCCACTCTGCAATGAATACTTTGTAAGGGTGTGAGCCCCAGAGTGTGAGCCTATGTGTCAGCCTGAGAAATGAAATGTAGAACCCACCTCTGCATTCCCCTGAGGTGTGCCTCCTTCCTCAGGGCTCAGCCAGCTGTGATGAGCCAGGGACTCTGCCTCTCTCCTGGTACCTCAACAAGACATTGACCTCCCTGTGCCTCAAATCATTCATTTGTGAATTGGGATTTCACAAAGGACTGGTTCACTCTAACATCCTTTTCGAGCTTAAAATGTTTGACAGAATATAGTTAAGCAAGAAGGGTTATATTGTTGATTGGTTAAGTCTGGGGTTTGTTGTCTGTTGGTTTTGGTGCATACAGGAATGAAACCTTACAGCTTAGTGGTTACTGTCTAAAATTAGTTTTTGAAAAATTATGTCAAATTCTATATTAGTTTTAAAAATCAGAACTAATAAGGCTTATTGCGATTTTTTGTTTTTTTGGCACATCAGAATTAGTAAATGGACTTTAAAAAGCAAATGTAGGGCCAGGGATTTAGCTCCAAGTTCGATCCCCGGTATCAAAAAAAAAAAAAAAAAAGTAAATGTAGGCCAGGTATGGTGGCACATGGCTATAATCTCAGAACTCACGAGGCTGAGGCAGGAAGATCCTGAATTCAAGGCTAACCTGGTCTACATAGCAAGGCCATATTTCAAAAAACAAGCACAATAACCAAAGCAAATGTGGGGCTGGGGTTAAAGCTTATTGATAGAGATCTTGCCTAGCATGCTAAGGAGCTGGCACCACAAAGAAAAGAATAGTAGGGGCCGGGGATTTAGCTCAGTGGTTCCGCCACCTGCCTTGCAAGCAGAAGGATCCAAGTTCAATCCCCAGTACCAAAAAAAAAAAGAAAAGAAAAGAATAGAATAGTAAATGTGTATGTATGCTATTTGTTTATAGTACTTAAATTAGATGAGAAATTTAAATTCAGACTCTATGTCTGAGTCCAAGAAAACCCAGTTATTTAAATGGTCTGTGTTGCCTGGCAATTAGGCCCCCTGAACAAATTCTGGGAAATTCTAGATACACACCCCTGTCATTTGTCACAGAGGCTGGAAGAAAGATTCTATAAATTGGTGGCCTCAGAATTGTAACTGCATTCGAAGCAGCAAGGTTGCTTCTGTATGTGGCATCAGATGCACAGTGAGATTAAAGGCTACATGTCCGCTCTTTGACATTTATTTTGACAGGTTCTAGAATTTTTATTAATTAGTGAAAATTTAAAGATAATATGCAACTTGTATAACTTACTGGGAAAAGGCACCTTCAAATGATTCAGCTATCAACTTGTGATTTTAAAATAATATCCTTGGGCTGGGGATTTAGCTCAGTGGTTTTGCTGCCTGCTGCACAAGTGCAAGGACCTGAGTTCGATCCCCAGTACCAAAGAAAAGAAAAGAATATCCTTAATTTTCCTCACATATATTTGAATAAAAGTGAACATCCTGATCAACATATTTATCCTTTACAGATTATATAACATCAAGAGATGTTCACAAATACTTTACAGATCATAAAGGGCTAGGTGCTTTTCTACAATATGATTATACTCAGCTTTTAATACAGGAAGGAATCTGGGAGGAGTAGATCTTTGGCTCAGGTCACTACAGGTCAAAGTTATATTTTAAATACTGTTTCTTCTGGCTCTCTGGAATTGGCAAGATGTAGATGCTGTGGTCCTGTGTCCATGAGGACAAGATAAATTTCTCATTTATATATTTTTCATCTCATTCCGTAGATCAGGGGTGGCGAACCTAAGGCACATGTGCCACAGCAAGCATACAGAGCCCGCTCAGTGATAATCTCACAAGTTGTATGAGTCGTTTTTCTAAAGTAAACCCTCAGAATTCAGGTTTAATTGCAGTGTTGGCACTTTACAATAAATAAGTGGGTTTTGGGTTGCAGTTTAGACACTCAGTCTCTATAAGGTTTCCCATCACTGCCATAGAGGATCCTGGGTGTTTTCACTGCAGTACTATGAGATGTTGGACATACTCATTCTTGGATGTTTAGGTTGAGAATTTACAACCTTAGGGCTGGGGACATCCTAAGAGGTAGAAGTCTGACTAAGTGGCAGAGCTCTTGACTAGCATGCATGAGGCCCTGGGTTCAATCCCCAGCACTCCAAAACAAAAACCTTAAGGTTTATATGACCTATGTAAATAAACAAAGAAAGCTCCTGTTTTCAAATGTTTTTTTTTAAAGAGCCTTTTTCATTTCTGGTGCCAGAAAGCAAAGTTGAATGTCCACTGCTTGTAATATATGTATTAGGTATGTGGAGAGTCATAAGAAAATATAGAGAAATGAAAATACTTGTTAAAGTGATGGGATTGTGAATGGTGTTTTTCAGTATTTTTATTTCATGTTGTTATGTTGTTTTTACAATAAAATTTTAAATGCTGTTATCATCTAGAAAATGTTATTTAGTTATTAAAATTTTAGCAGGCGATGGTGGAACACACCTTTAATCCCAGCATTCTGGAAAGCTGAGGCAGAAGGATCACAATTTCAAACCCAGCTTGGGCAACTTGGGAACTTAGTGAGGCCCTGTCTCACACTAAAAAATAAAATAAAATGCTGGAGATGTAACTCAGTGTGAAGGCCCTAGGTTCAATCCCCAGTAGCACAAAAAAAGTGTGTTTTAGCAGTTTGGGTATCAAGTAGAGTTTCAGAACTTTCTCCCAAAAAGCAAAGCAAAATCCTTGAAAATATTACCCAAGAAATCAGAAGAAGCATGTTTTACAATGTCCTGCCACTGTTATTATTATTTGTCATACTATGTTAAAAGCCCTAAAAATTGAATAGTAATAATGCAGTCATGACATAATCAAGGACCACTATAGGAATGGGGAAATAGGCAGAATCCTAGACCCTGATGTGCTGATCATTAAAAGCATGATTTCTGTTTTTTTCTTGGACTTTAAAGGCCATTTCTACTGTTAACTGAGACAAGAACTAAGATTCTATTAGTAAAGACAGCAGCCCAAAAATTGAGTCAGTAAATCCAAAATGAAGTCTGCTGGGTCATCATTCTCTGGAGATCTTACAAAAATATCTGCCAGGTATCCTGCACTGTCACGGAGCTCCCCAGAGCATGATCAGACAGGCCATTGGCTGAAGGGCACATGAGCCAAGCATGAGCATTACATGAGCACTGTACAGATTAGACCCTGAAAAGTATGTAGTCTCCTATAGGGTAGAGATCATATCACTTACATAATGGCCCAACCTCTCTTCTAAACTCCTTAAAAACTCCAAGACAAAGAGCCTTCAAGGGTATTGTGTTCAGTGTTAAGACCGAGGGCCTTACCAAACGCTCCGAGGAGCTGAAGTGGAGCACACCCGGGGATCCCAGCGGTGCCTCCAGAATGTAAGACCAAAGGCCTTACCAAATGCTCCAAGGAGCTGGAGTGGAGCACACCCGGGGATCCCAGTGGTGCCTCCAGAATGTAAGACCAAAGGCCTTATCAAACGCTCCGAGGAGCTGGAGTGGAGCACACCCGGGAAGGAACACACCGGCCAAGTTGGGAAACAGACCTTTATTAGTCTGGCCAGACGGCACTCCCGAAGCAGAATAGCTTAGAGAGGCAACTGGCTCAGAATCCCAGGCTGTTTTTATAGGGGGTTAAGGGGGAAGTTAACATATCAAAGAAAAGGGGACAAAGGTTAGTGGTCGACTGTCACATATTGATGGTTAGCAGACGTCTGCAGCTTGTTCTAACAATTGTGGTGCCTGGAATATCACTTCTGGATAAACAAAGAGTTGAGTAGTTTACTCTGGGACCCTAGGTCGGTTACAGATCCCTATCTAGCATCTCTAGACTAACAAACATCTCCATCCATTAACTCACATTTTAATCACAATGGGGCTGGAGGATCTAGCGTCCTTAGACTAACAAGCATCTCCATCTATTAACTCATTTTAATCACAATGGGGCTGGAGAAAAAGGGGCAAAGGTTATGCAGTCCCACATTCAGGACTCCCTTCCAGCTAGCAGGAGGTTTACTTCCTTGCCTTTATATCTTTTAAATAAATTGGCTTACACTGTGCCTCCTCCATCCATAAGTTTATTCTTCATCACCATGAGACATGACTCTAACATTCTGATATCATGTTTGGGGGTTTATCAAGGATCCCAAGAGGAGGTAAGTAAAGTCTACACTTTCCTACACTCTTTACTTGTACTTTGCGGCTTTCTGCTGAAGACAATATCAGGACCCCATTGGCCAATTAAAAATAATTTATCACTGCCACCAATCTTTAAAGACTTGGGGGACAGGTTTCACTGATGCAGGCTGTATCAGTCAATGTTTACTAGAGAAACATTTAATGCAAGATATACAAATATATAAGAATTTACAAGATTGGCTTACAATGGTCACCCACAGAGTCAGATGTAGAAGAGTGCTGACAGCCTGTCTGCATGCTGGAGATCTAAAGAGTCCAATCAAAGGCTTGGAGCTCAGTGTGGTGTCCCATGCAACTCCATATCAAGAGGCCAAAGAGTCTGTGATGGAAGCCTGAGGATGATATCTAAGGTGAAGACAAAGACTGCAGTTCTTCTGAAGAAACAAGCAACCCTTCTTTCTGAATTTCTCCTTTACACTAAAGTGATAAGTTGCCCTAGGGTGGGTCTTTGGTCTTCAGCAAATCCTCTCAGCTATACTCAGAACTTCATTGATCCAATTTAGTACGGTGTTTCTTACTCAAATTGATACAACCAGTTAACTATCACACGGGCTGAGCTGATCCCCCCAACAGGGGTAAAAGAAGTGTCAACACAGTCTCCCCTCAGCTTTCCTTTCCAGTTTGATCCTTCTGCCCTTGGTGCTCTTGGCTCTCCATAGCCAGCAGTCCTTAGATTTATTATATCTTTAACTTGCCACAGGTGTCAGAGGAAATGAAACCCCTTTCTCTATTATCACTGCCTTTCCTGATGAGCTGAGCCAGGGGATAAGAAAGAATCTACATCTTATCGTATCATCTTAATTGTCTGGTTACACTCTTGTGGGCATGGGTCAGATAATTAAAAGCCTTCATGGCATCAACTGCTTTATTTGTTTGTTTTTTTGGTACAGGGGATCAAACTCGGGTCTTTGAGCTTGCTAGGCAGGCGGCAATACCCCTGAGCTAAATCCCCGGCCCTGTCAACTGCTTTAAAGACTCTTCTAAAAGGACAATTCATTTGTGAAATGGAACATTTTAGACTCTTCCAGAAACAAAAAGAACTTCCACAAATCTGCTAGGTTTATGTTTTATATTTATATAACAAAATGATAAAATGTCTTTGTCTCACAATATTCTCCTGCACCCTAAATGTTTTGCTCTTGTTGCTTTGGAGTTCTGGGGGTCTTGTTTATAATCCATTGTCTCCTTTCTGAGTCATATTCTTCCTGTTGCTCAAACACTTCTTCCACCACCCTCATCCACCAAATTACATCTTGGCTGACTGATAACTTTTGTTTAGATTCCAATTTCAATTGGTATTTTTATCTAATTGGTGTGCTTAAAACATTTTTTGTATCTTGGGATAATTCTTTTCTTTTCTTTTCTTTTCTTTTTTGGTACCAGGGATTGAACTCAGGACCTTGCGCTTCCAAAGCAGGTGGCGGCACCACTGAGCTAAATCCCTAGCCCAATCTTGGGATAGTTCGTAAACTACAGTTACAGAATTAACTTGCTCTTCTGCTCCTTTCTGCTCAGGCTAAGATAAAGATGTTACTCTAGGCCACTTGGAAGTATATTGATCAGCCAGTCCTAATTAAAATATAAACATCTAAAACTTCACTGAAACCAAAGGAAAAAAATTATACTAAGGATATTTTAATATGCAAGCAGCTACTAGCCTTGTTACCAAACAAAACAAAAACCCCACACATACAAAGTAAAATTTAAAAATATTTAAAAATTATGAATATAAAGATATATTTTTGGTACAAAACATTTTATATGATAAGGTTTATCCTACCAAGATTAAAAAGATGGCAACAAAACTAAGAGGTCCAAGTATGTTAAAAGTTTGTACAGGATGGTAGAGTGGTGAACAGCAGAGAAACAGCTTCTCCAAGATTTGATGTCCAAACACTGGAATATAGCAATGTGAAGAGGAAAAGAAGAAGAAGGGGATTAGGTCCTTGAGGCCCAGCAAGGATCTAAAGGGAGAACTGAAGCCCACAAGGTGAAGAGAGAAACCTCAATGCAGAAGGAGATGGCAAACAGCGCTTTCTCCCTTAGTCCTGACTCACTGCGTGGAAGGGGCAACTCAAATCTGCAGACTCCTGTTGATCCCAGAGTCCTCCATGAAGAAATGCACCAGTGGAACAGAGCAGTGGACACAGTGGACTGGAGTGGTTGCTGAGATATTTGGGTTCAGACACCCTCCATGAGAAGGTACTTGGCCAGTAGCCATCTTTGAGAGAGGCCAGCTGAGTTCAGACCTCAGAGCAGCTGTGGGCTGGCTCCATCTAGTGGCTCCCAGAGTCACGATGAGGCAGAATAAAGTTCAAGTCGCAGGTCAAGGAGTGTTGCAGGCTGAACAAATCGGTTTTCAGCCTCAGCCAGAAACCAGCCTGAACTTCAGTGGAACTAAAGGTGCAGGCTTGCTGGTGTTATCCACTACCCCACTGTAAATCTACAGCTGGCTTGCTGGGAATAATCAACACATATCTGGGCTCTATCTGATGACTCTGCCTATCAGTTACAACAGAGACATGCCCTGAAATGGATGTATTTTCTTTTCTGTTTTTGATTTATTTTGTTTTCTTTTTCCTTGATTGTTTGTTCTTCTTTTTATGAGTGTGAACACTGTTTCTAGTTTTTGTTGTTGTTCAGTTCAGTTCCTGTTTGTATTTCTTCCTTTTTTCTTCCCCTCTTGCCTTGTTCACCAGTTTACCAAAGTTTGCATAATCTTCCTTTGTCCTTCAGTCTTGCTTCTTATCTCCTCCTCTTCTTCTATTTCTCTATTTTCCTCCATAACCCCTTTTAAATTTTTCTCCCCTGATGGTAAAATCACCATATGGAGGGCATATTTATTTACTGTATACAAACATCTGGTTTGTCTTAGATTTTGTTACATAACCACAAATACAGTTCATATGGTTAAAGGTGACAAATCAATAGTTATCATAGTTGCTTATTTTCTAGGCTGTTTGATGCTATTGTCATTCCTGATCTTACTGATTTAGCCAAGGTGACATAATTGTTCTAATCTATTCTTCCTGGTATGCTAAGACTGAGATTGCCTTTGCTTCATAAACAACACTATAGATCAGTTCCAAAGAAACAGGCTAGGCCAAATGAGCAGCAACTTCTCATTCTCAATAAATTGAAGAGGTAGTATCTTATAACAGACTCAAAACCCAAAAGCGAGCTACACCTGGAAGACATTCCTGAGAAGTAGTCATTTCCTGAGGGTTCTAAATACTAGCAATAAAGCAATTTACAAGCATCAACTCAGGAATTAAACAAAAAAAAAAATAGAAAGTGAGAAGACACTTAAGCAAAAGGCAACCCCAAATTTCTAGCTCACCAAAGGCAAACCTAGGGGACAATGAGGTGGAATAATTTGAAAGCCTCTCTGTTGGACTCTCTGATGTGGTAATAGCAGAAGTAAAAAAGGAGATGAATGAGGCTTGTGTTAAGTTATTTTTCTCTTGTTGCTGAGACAAAATAGCTGACATACAAAGTTAAAGGAGGAAAAGTTTATTAAGTTCACAGTTTGTAGAAGTTTCAGTCCATAATGGGCTGGCTCCAAAGAAGGGTAGCACATGGCAAAGGAGCAACAGTTCATGGCAATGGAAGACAGCAAAAGCAACAAGGGACCTTAACAGTGTCATTCTGCCCCTTTTAACCAGACTACTTAGGGTGGTTAACACTCACACCCTTAATCCAATTCCCTTGAGCCTAGCATTGCAACATAAATCAACCACACACTCTAGATTCAGCCACGTATTAAAAAAAGCCTCATCTAAAACTTTGTGAGGTGTTGAGGGGACATCTGGACACAAACCATAATAAGGCTCTAGAAAAAATCAAATCAGAAATACTCTCTCAGATAACTACAGAGGTGTTGACCATAATGAAAGACATTGTCGGTGACTCTAGAGCAGATACAAATAAAATAATAGAGGAGTTTAGGAAAATTATGAAAACTATGAATGCACAACATAGAAAAGAAATAGAATCCATGAAACAGATTCAAACAGATATCATGGAGTTGATAGTGCCCATGGCAGAATGAACTAATGTGAATATCAGATATAGAATATAGATATAGAAAACAGGATTGCAGATAGTGATCAGGAAAATTAATTAATTAATTGTAATGGTACATTTTAGGTGTACAATATAATCACATTCATCATTAGACATTTGCACCTTTACATAATCTCTCTTGGTCCTTATTTTTTCTCCACTCCCCTGCCCTCCCTTCAACCCCTCCCTCCCTCCCTATTTACAAAGAGTTTCTTTCCATTTTTTTCATTTTCTCATATTCCATTCCCTTTTTTCCTAGGAAAAGAAAGATTTCTTAAAAATAGCACAAAAAAGACCACAAAAAAAATCAATCCAACAGCTGCTAAGTGATGTAAAGAAGAATAGCATAAGATTGCTTAGAGTCAATGAAAAAGCAAAAGATAGTGCAAATGACATAAAAAACTTGTTCACAGAAGTAATGGTAAAAAATTTCCCAAGAATGGAAAAAGAATTTGACATACAGATAGTGAACACAGTGAACCATATAGAACACAAATTATCCATGATTAAAAAAAATCTACACCAAGGTATATAATAGTCAAGATTCCAGAAACACAACACAAGAACACAAGAATAGAATATTGAAAGATGTTAGAGAAAAGAAATAAATCACATTTAAAGGAAAGCCCATCAGAGTCACAGAAAATTTCTCAACACAAACCCTCAAGTTAAGGAGAGCTAGGAGTGAAATATTACAAGCCCTAAAAGAAACAACCTCCAACACAGATTGATGTACACCACAAAATTATCTTTGAAAATTGATGGAGAAATAAGATACTTCCTTGACAAAGAACACCTGAAGAAATTCATGACCACCAAACCAGCACTCCAAAATGTTCTGAAGGACAACCTAGAAAAAGATAACAAGGAGTACAACTCCATGAACTCCAAGAGAATGAATCTACTGGGCAAGGCAAGTAATTAAATGGGGTGGGGGGGCAAGCAACAGGAAAATAGCATCATAAGGATAAGTCAATACATATCAATTGTAGCCATCAATATAAATGGTCTTAATTTACCAATGAAAAGAAACAGACTGGCAGAATGTATCAAAAAGCATGATCCAACCATATGCTCCCTATATGGAACACATTTAATTAAAAAAGAAATTCATAGACTGAAAGACAAAGGATGGAAAACAATACTCTATGTAAGAGGAACCTGCAAAAAAGCCAGGGTAGGTATTCTGTTTGCAGAAACAGTGGATTTCAAGCCAAAATCGATTAAGAGAGACAAAGGTCACTAAGGGAACAACCCAAGAGGAAGAGATAAGAATCATGAATATAAATGCACCAAATACCAGCATACCCAACCATATAAAACAAATATTAACAGGGCCGGGGATTTAGCTCAGTGGTTCTGCCACCTGCCTTGCAAGCGCAAGGTTCCGAGTTCGATACCTGGTACAAAAAAACAAAAAACAAACATTAACAGACATGAAAAATCAAAAAAACACTAACACAATTATAATGAGGGACCTCACTACCCCATCATCACAAATAGACCAATCAAACAGACAACAAATAAAAAGGGCCAGGGATTTAGCTCAGTGGCACTGCACCTGCCTTGCAAGTGCAAGTTCAATGCCCAGTACCAGAAAAAAAAAAAGCGGGGCAGCGGGGGGGTAATGTGTTAAAACTACCTATCTGGGGCTGGGGATTTAGCTCAGTGGTTCTGCTGCCTGCCTCGCAAGTGGAAGGACCTGAGTTTGATCCCCAGTACCAAAAAAAAAAAGTCGCTCTCCTCTTGGTCCAGAGATTTAGCTCAGTGGTTCCAGCACCTGCCTCGAAAATGCAAGGTCCTGAGTTTGATCCCTGGGACCAAAACAAAAAAAACAAAAAACAAAAAAGTACCTATCTGGCCAAAGTACCATAATTCCCTTCCACCTATTCAAAAACTAGACCAAAAAAATCAACAAAGAGATAAAGAAATATCTGAACTAAACCAAAATCTTGAACAAATGAACTTAGTAGATGTCAACAGAGTGTTCCACCCCACAACATCAGAATATATATTCTTCTCAGCTGCACACAAGACATTCTCCAAAACAGACTACAGACTAGCTCATAGGACATGCTTAAGTAAATGCAAAAGAATTGAAATTATACCATGCATATTATCAGACCATACAATGAAACTGGAAATTAATATCAAAAGAATTCACAAAAATTCACAAACACATAGAAATTAAATAACACCCTCCTGAACAATCAATGGGTCACAAATGAAATTAAAGAAGAAATTATACAGTGTCTACAATTAAATGATAATGCCAATACAACATACCAGAACTTATGGGACACAATGAAAGCAGTCCTACAAGGGAAATTTATAGCAATGAATTCTCATTTCAGAAAAACAGAGCAAGCTCAAATAAACAACTCAAGCTTCTAGAAAAAGAAGAGCAAGTCACGCCCAAAGTTTGTGCAAGGGAGGTGTAGGACTGCATAACTCTCTAATCATAAAACTCCCCTAGAACCAACTGTGATTGAATGTGAGTAAATAGATAAAGATGCTTCTTAGTTCCAGGACATTAGATAAGATCCTATCAGCCGTAATTATTCAACTCTTTGTTCCGGACACCACTATCTATAGAACAATCTACAAAGCATCTGCTGACTATCAGTACATCTCAGGCTAATTAACATACCAATGTAAGACCACTAACCTTTGTTCCTTCTTCTGTAAATTTCGCCTGTTAACTTCCCTGCAAGCCCCTATAAAAAGAGCCTCAGACTCTGGGCTGATCGCCTCTCTAAGCTACTTTGCTTTGGGAGTGCCGTCTGGCCAGACTAAAGTCTGTTTCACTTTCCAACTTGTCAGGTGTGTTCCTTCCCGGGTGTTCTTCGCTGCAGTCAGCTCCTTGGAGCATTTGGTAAGGCCCTTGGTCTTACATTCTGGAGGCACCGCTGGGATCCCTGGGTGTGCTCCACTACAGTCAGCTCCTTGGAGCATTTGGTAAGGCCCTTGGTCTTACTTTCTGGAGGCACCGCCTGGGTCCCTGGGTGTGCTTCACTATAGTCAGCTCCTCGGAGCGTTTGGTAAGGACAGCAGTCTTACAGAGGAAATTATAAAGATCAGAGCAGAAATTAATGCAACTGAGACTAAAAAAAATACAAAGAAATAATGAATTGAAGAGATGGTTCTGTTAAAGATTGAATAAAATCGACAAGCCCTTAGCAAATCTTATCAAAAAAGGAAAGAAAAGACTCAAATCCATGCAATTAAGAATGAAGAGTGAAATCACAACAGATCCTGCAGAAATCCAGAAGATCATCAATACCTACTTCGAGAACCTGTATTATTTTTTTGTTTGTCTACCATTTTCAAAAAGTATCAAAAAGTGAGTGTATTTAACCATACTTGGCTGATAATAGAGCAAATAGGTGAAAAATAATTCACACTACAGCATGTTCAGTGAACTGAAAACAGAAAGTTGGTCCGAGGAAGACTGAGGAACGTTTATCTTGTAAGAATTAGAGCCGAGGGGCTCCATAATCATCTGACATCCGCTTGATGTTGTATCTGTGATTAGAAATGTATATGACAGCCTGGGCCCCGGGAGGCGTGGCTTGTGTACCTGGCCGTAACGCTTCGCCGGCTTGAACCGCAGCCTCGCGGAGCGGAGCGAGATGAAGCGGGCTCCAACGGCCGAGGCCACGGGTCGGGAGACTGAGCGGGAGCGCGGCGTGGAAGGGGCGGCGTAGTGTAGGGCTCCGGCTCCAGCTCTAGGAGTGGAGCTGCAGTCGCCCCGTGAGAGCCGCGGGGGGCTGCTCTCCTAGCACTCCACTATGATCGACTGGGTGAAGCTGCGCCGCGATACCGCGGCCGACTTCTTCTGGCACTACGAGTACCTGTGCGCGCTGCAGGACTTGGTGCCACTGCCCGCCGTGCGCGCCTGCCTCCGGGAGGGCGTGCTGGACTTCAACGCCGACCGTCTCCGCGTGGTGGACTGGGCACCGCTGCTGAGCACCCTCAAGACCAACAAAGACCTGCCCCTCATCTCCATCCGGAGCTGCTTCCAGCCGTGGCTTGGGGAAACAGGTTCTAACATAAATAAGGTTTACAGAAGTCGTGTTCCTGCGATAAGATCCAAAGATGTCACCTTCCAGTTATGTAGAGCTCTTAAAGGCTGTTTAAATATATCAAGCATGCTGAGGAACCTGGAACTAAATGGACTACTGAGAGAGATTTAACTATTTTAACAAAGGGATTGAATAAATCAACTTCTTTGGTGCACCTGTCTCTTGCAAATTGCCCAATTGGAGATGGAGGTTTAGAAATTGTCAAGGAATAAAGAACTCTATTACTCTTAAGATAGTCAACTTCACGGAGTGTAATCTGATGTGGCAAGGAGCAGATCACATGGCCAAGATCTTAAAGTACCAGGCCATGAGAAGGCATGAGGAGACATGGGCTGAGAGCCTTTGCTATAGGAGGCCTGATCTTGACTGCATGGATGGCCTGAGGTGCATCACATTGAACTGCAACACATTTGTTGGGGACCTGGGTGCATGTGCTTTTGCGGAATCTCTTAATGAGGAGTTATGGCTTAGAGCACTTGACCTGCAACAGTGTGGCCTCACCAGTGATGGAGCTGAGGCTTTACTAGAGGCCCTGGAAACCAACGGAACTCTGGTGGTTCTGGATATAAGAAAAAAACCCACTCATTGATCATTCTATGATAAAAGCAGTTAAAAAAGTTCTCCAGAATGGAAGGAGTGCTAAGTCAGAGTACCAGTGGATGACTTCTCCATCAGTGAAAGAATCACCTAAAACTGCTAAACAGAGAAAGAGAACTATAATTCTAGGAAGTAATCAAAAAGGAAAAGCTACTATTAGAATTGGATTGGCTACCAAGAAACCTGCAAGTAGTGGAAGAAAATATACCCATGCTAAAGAGTGCTGTGCTCCTGAACCTCTCCCACCCCGTGTGTCTGGTTTCTTGCCATGGCGAACTGCAGAACGTGCTAAGAGAAGCAGGAGTTTTCCATTAATCAAAACTCGAGATATACCTAATCAGCTGCGGCCATCAGATTTTCCTGTGACTGTGACAGTAGAGAGTCCTTCATCCTCAGAAATTGAGGAGATAAATGATTCTTCAGAAAGTGTTCATGAAGTGCCAGAGAAAACCAGTGTAAAACATGAAGTCTTGCAAGAAAAACTGGAGGATTGTCTAAAGCAGTTAAAAGAGGAAAGAGTAATAAGGCTTAAGGCTGATAAACAAGTCAGTGAGCTAGAAAATGAAAATGCCCAATTAAGAAATATAAACTTCTCTTTGTCTGAAGCCCTTCATGCACAGTCATTGACAAACATGATCCTGGATGACGAAGGTGTTTTGGGAAGCATTGAGAATTCTTTTCAGAAGTTCCATGGTTTCCTGGATCTTAAAGATGCTGGACTTTGGTAGCTTGCCACAATAGCTGGTATAGATCAGTCAGATTTTCATTTATTAGGTCGTCCCCAGATGAATTCTACTGTTAGTAATCCACCTGAAGAAGAAAAGAAGGCACTTGAAGAAGAGAAACCTGATCCAAAGCAGAGTGCCGTAGGACAAATGCAAAATATACAAGTTTCTATTTGTATGCAGTCAGCTTACAATGAAGGAATACTAATGAAGTTTCAGAAAATTACAGGTGATGCTAGAATTCCTTTGCCTCTTGACTCCTTCCACATCTCAGTTTCTACTCAGGAGACCATTGTAACTTCCAGAGACAACCTGGGAACCCCAGCCCCTGAGCAGCAGCAGCAGGACTCTTTTGAAGGATTCATTGCTAGAACATGTTCTCCTTCAGCAGATAAGATCCCTGAAACTGGAGAAGAGGAGTTGTCTAGAAATAGCAGATCACCTTCAGAGAAAATGACCAGAGCAGGTGACTATACCAAAAAACACTCTGCTAAGAAACATCCTGGAAAGGACCTACATTCCTATTCTGACTCTTCTATAAGCTGGAAAAACAAAGGAACTAAAGAAAATGTTTCTTTAGTTAATGAACCAACCAAAAGTGAGTCTTTGAAAAAATATATTTCTGTCAAGAAAGAAAGTAGAATAGTAACTGTTTCATCCAAGACAAAAATAAAAACAATCCACTAGAACATTCTGAAAGTGATACTCTTGGATCTGACTCTGAAATTCAAGAAAGCATCCATTCTCTATCACATTTGACATAGGTTTAACCTCTGAATTATGTTTTTGCCTTCCAATTTTAACAAATTTTCTCATGTTTTTATTATGAAAAAAAAAAAAAAAAAGAAATGTATATGACAGGAACTCCAGGGATCTTCTGGATTCTCCTTTTAAGGTCCCAGGCAACTGTGGCCACAATGTAACACTTGTGCTGAGTTACTCTCTGCATTAAGCAGTCATCTGCATAGGTCCCTTTATGTATGCAAGGTAATTGTTTAAATCATGGATCCCTTCCGTGACCCCCATTCTTACTAAAAATCCTGGTATGCTTGCTATGTCACTTGTTCCCCCATTTGACCCCCATTTCATCAATATTACCTGGGTGACTGTACTTGTAATCTTATTGGCTGGTCATGGTTTTGTCCCACCTTATGCCCACCTTGTAAATTTCCATTGGGTCTTATAGTTTTGTCCCAATTTGTACCTGCTTCACCATATGGCTTTGCTGTATACATCTTTGAAAAGTGGGGTGAGTGGGCAACCCACCTTCCGGTCCCCCTTCTGTTTCTCTTAGGCAGAAGCTTTCTTTCTCCCAATAAATTTTTCCCACTTTTAAAAACAAACAAAAAAACAAATCATGGATCCTTGGCAATCCTTAGAGCCACTCAATACTTCTGTCCTTATTTCTCAATTTCAGCCATTACACAATCAGTTATACAAGGGATACACTTGGCATACAGACAGCCCATCATTGATTATACTAAGTCCAATTTAGCTTTGATGAAAAAGTTGATGAAATTGGTACCAACCAGGATATGATAAGGTGGGCCCAGCTGTGTATTATATTGGAAGAATAAGCAGGAAGGATGTTGGGGGCCTTCTCCTTCCTTTAGAGCACTGGGATCTTTCTTTTCTTTCTTTTTAGGTTTTAATCTATCCTTTTCTTTGCGTCTCTCATCTCTGAGACTAAGCATTTGCTTCATGGTCCCATACTTCCTTGCTTTCTTTTGTTTCCCCATGTTTAGGCCCTGTTTGTTTTGTTTTTTTGAGACAAGGTCTCACTTTGTAGACTGGCCTTGAACTCACTATGTAGCCCAAGCTAGCCTGAACTCACAGCAATCCTCCTGCCTCAGCCCTCAAGTGCTGGGATTACCACCACACCCAGCAGGAAACTGTATTCTAATAAGATGGAAAATACAGAAGAAATGGACAGATTCCTAGATACATATGAATTACCAAAGCTAAATCAAGAAGATACAAATATTCTAAATTAATATCAGTCAATGAAATTGAAGTTGTAATTAAAAATTGAAGTTGTAACCAAGAAAAGCCCAGGCCCTAATGGATTCACTGCTGAATTTTACAAGAAATTTAGAGAAGATCTAATGCTGCTACTTCTCAAACTCTTTAATTAAATTGAAAGGGAAGCAATACTCCCGAATTCATACCTGGAAACAGGTATTACCCTGATACAAAAACCAGAGAAGGATCCAACCAAGAAAGAGAAATACAGGCCAATTTCCCTAATGAACATAGAGGCAAAATTCCTCAATAAGATACTGGCAAGCAGAATGCAGCAAATTCTCAATGAGATTATATACCATGACCAAGTAAGATTCATTCCATGATGCAGGTATGTTTCGACATACCCAACTCAATAAATGTAGTACACCATATTAACAGAGCCAAGGATAAAAACCATATGATCATCTCAGTGGATGCAGAAAAAGCATTTGAAAAATCCAACATTCATTTGTGATAAAAACCGTACAGAAAATTGGAATAGATAGTCTTTATCTCAATCTGATGAAAGCCATCTATGACAACATCAAATGAACATCATATGAAATGGACAAAAACTGAAAGCTTTCATGCTAAAATCAGTAACAAGAGAAGGATGTCCACTACCACCACTCTTATTCAATATAGGTCTGGAAACATTAGCCAGAACAATAAGACAAGAGAAAGAAATAAAAAGAATAAGGAAAAGAAAGAAAAAAGTTAAATTATCATTATTTGTGGATGACATGATACTCTACATAGAAGACTTCAAAAACTACCAAAAGACTCCTAGATTTAGTAACCAAATTCAGTAGTATAGCTGGACACAAAGTCAACACTCAAAACTCAATAGCATTCCTTTACCCAAATAACAAACTCACTGAGAGAGAAATTAGGGAAACATCACCTTTCACATCAGAATCCAAAAAAATGAAATACCTAGGAAGCAATCTAACAAAGGAAGTAAAAGACCTTTACATTGAAAATAACAGTACTCTGAAAAAGGACAGTGAGGAAGAAGAAATAAGAAAATGGAAAGACATCCCCTGTTCTTGGGTAGGAAAAACCAATATAGTGAAAATGGCAATACTTCCAAAATTGTTATAAAGATTTAATGCAATTTTGATCAAAATACCAATACCATACCTCACAGAATTAAAGAAAAGAATCCTAAAATTCATTTGGAATCAGAAGAGACCTAGAATAGCAAAACCAATTCTGGGCAACAAAGGCAAGGCAGGGGGCATCACAATCCTTGACTGGAAATTATCCTACAAAGGTACTATGATAAACACAGCATGGTACTGGGGGAAAAAAAAAACCTAGACCCAAAATGTTTTTAACTTTAATGTATCTATTACTTAGATTTACTTAGACTAGACAATAACAGCATATAAAGAGTACAAATAGGGCTGGGGATTTAGCTCAGTGGTTTTGCTGCCTGCCTCGCAAGTGCAAGGTCCTGAGTTTGATACCCAGTATAAAAAAAACGTGCTATCTGACCTTTTATGCCTATGCCTGGCCCAGGTTCCCTCTGGAAGATGGCAAGGAATTGTTACCTAAAAACCAAGCTGGGAGGCAACCATACAAGGTAATCCTGTCCACCTCAACAGCCATCAAAGTGAGAAAAATTAAGTCCTAGATATAACTTTCTGGATTCAGACCCTGGACATTGCTACCCCCCAAAGATAAAAGAAACAAAAAACTGACCATTACATCTGTGAGCCACTAGAGGACATCAAACTCCTCTTTTTTAAAAAAAACCCCAAACAACTCTGATTTCTTCCAAGATAAGTCATGAAAAATAAAGAGGTTCCAACTCATCCCCTGTTTCAGCTAGTTGTATTCATAAGTATCCTTACTTTAACCTTTAACTTTTGATATGCCTGCTTCCTGGGGGATGAAATCTCTTCAGATGCTATCATGGTAAATAAGTGGTCACATACCACATCCCAATCCCAAGCTCACTCTGGAAATAATTCAATTATTGGTTCTTCTCTGAGCAATATGGGTGAAGCCCTACTTTCATCTTTTATCCTTTTTCTCACTGAAGCTACTGGGGAAGGCTCCCAATGACAACCAGTAATACCAGCCCTAAAAAACATGACAAGTATTACCAACCTAAACCAAAAATCTTGGTTGGGCTTCCTCCTTAAATCCTTATGGAGGCTGGGGATTTAGCTCAGTGGTTACACCACCTGTCTCAAAAGCACAAGGACCCGAGTTCAATCCTTGGTACCAAAAAAAAAAAAAAAAACACCTTATGGAGTTGGGCTTAAACCCTTATGAGTCCCTTCATACCAATGTTGATGCTCTTGCGACTAGTCTGTACTCTATTTCTCCAGAACTTGTTTACTCAATCTGCTTATTTATTTTGTTTCTTCTAGCCCAAAGTATATTAAACTTCACATGGTCATGCAGATAGAACTGTTAAGGAACGTATAAAATAATATAGAATAACTGTCTGCCTCATTCTGCTTCTATAACTTGCTTCACTTGCTTGTTTCACTTCTCAGAATAGTAATATCAGATGCTTTGCCATTAACCACAAGTTTGTGGGCACAAAATAAGCAAATGCCTGCAACATTGCCTAACCGCAACCCCCACCCACATGAAGCCAGATGTCTGCACCAAGATAACAGTCACCATGCCTCATGAGGAAAATTACACATGGACCCTAAGCTTTCTGTAAACCACATGACCAGAATTGTATAAATGTAAGCCACCAGTGTAACTCCGGGTCAGCCCTGGAAGGCATGTTCCTGTGGGTCTGGCCTGCTAGCAAATAAATTTTTTTGTTTTACCCCTGCTCCTCCATCTCCTGTGAGTTTTTCAGTTACTCCCAGCAAAATCCACAACAGAACCTGCCGTGGAGATCCCACCTGACTTCTATCACAGACTATTAGACAGATGCCCCAGAAGCTGCCCCTGACTGCTGACCCCTTCTCACCACCCCTGTACAACACAAAGCAGCTGGAGTGGTCATCATCCCTTTTCCCTAATGGTAGTTAGGGTAACCTCTTCAGAGGGGGAAATCAGACAGGAGTTAAGATTCTATTGCGTAGTAAAGACAGTGGCCCTAAAGTGGAGTCGGAAAACCCAAAATGAAGTCTAAATGAGACAGATGTGAAGTGTGTCACTCTCTCATTTTTCCCCTGCTGGATGGAGGAGGTGTGGCTTAGCCACCAGCAGTCTTCCTCTCCCCCTCCCTTCCCTTTGCTCCCTCTTGCACTCGAATGGACTGGGACAATTTGCTCCAGTGTCCTCTTTGCTCTCTAGTGGTGTCCTTCCTGGCACTCAAAACTGCCATTCACTACTCCAACATGAGTGTAGCCAGTCAGGCAGCATGGTGACCCTCTCTCTCCCATTCCAGCCACTTCAAAGATACTGATGTATTTTTGAGAACAGAAAGGGTAGCCTGGAGTGGCTAAAATCAGGAATAGATAAATCTAGGCCCCTTATTTACATATCTAACATTTCACAGCAAATGTTTCAGAAAAGTCCTTGGTTTCAGCCCTCACCCTCACTGAAACAGGCCTGCAAGCTGCTACATAAATTGCATTTCCCAGGTCTTAGTCTAGGGAGGCTTCATCTGTATGCTGCCTGCCCTGTGCTACAACACAGGCCCTGTTAAAATAAATCCTTGCTTTGGTGTTCTTGTAAAGCTACTTATGATTTATTTTTCAAGTAATATAGACAGAACAGTGGGTTTCCAAAGAAAGACAAAAAAATCTTCAAAACTGTTAATACCAAACAGGTCCATATTTAATAAATGGTGTTGGAAAAACTGGATTTCAACCTGCCAAAGATTAAAACTAGACCCATACCTATCACCATGCACTAAACTAAGATCGAAGTGGATTAAAGATCTAAATATTAAGTCAGAAACACTAAACTTGCTGGAAGATAAGTTAGGTAGAACTCTTAATGACATTGACATAGGAAAAGACTTTATGAACAAATCTTCAGTAGCACAGGAGCTAGCACGAAGAATCAACAACTGGGATCTCATCATATTAAAAAGCTTCTGCACTGCAAGAGAAACTACCAACAGAACTAAGAGACAACCTACAATATGGGAAGAAATTTTTAGCAGCTGTACCTCAGACAAAGGTCTACTATCTAGAATATATAAAGAATTGAAAAAAATCAGACCCCCCAAATTCAAAGACCCAATTCAAAAATGGGCATCCAAAATGAACAGACATTTCTCACACAAAGAAGTAAAAACAGCAAATAAATAGATGAAAAATGTTCAACATCATTGGTTGTCCCGGCCCGCGGGTAAGTCAACGAAGACCCTAGAGGGGGAGCGAGGATGAGAAGGGACAGGGGACACGAGAGATGGAGACAAGACAGGTTTCTGATCAAGTCTCGTTTATTGCGGAAGCTGCTACAACATATATACCGTAGGGCTAGAGGGGAGGAGCGAGAGGAGGGTACTGGGGCTACTTCCTTGTTGCCGGGTAGATTTGCAGCAGGCCCGGATATGTCCGTAAAAGGCACTCAAGAGTTCTAGCGGGGGTCAAGGCCCCCCACAGGTCCTCCCTTTAAAATTATAATTATAAGAAAGGCGTCAGGAGAGCCAAGCCTGCGGGGGCTGAGCCTGTCTTGGGTCAGAGCAACATACGTGTCTGCACCGTGCACCTTACCCATCATCGGTTAACCAGAGAATCAATGCTCTGGCACCTGTCTTAGGCGGCACACAAGGGCCTTTTTACAGCATGGCACGCTTGCTCAGTTGCCCGTCATTGGCTTGCCAGCCCTCTCACCAGGTACTCATCCTGATCAGCCATGGCTAACCGATTATAATGGACCTGTATGGGCGCTGTTTTTATTGCCTTGATTTGGGCTTTTAGGAAGGCCACGATTTTGTTATAAAGTATGGGCCCTAAAGAAATGAGCAAGAGTAGACCCAATAGAGGCCCCAACAAAGGGAGGAGATAGGGGAGAAAACCATTGAGGCCAGTCCAAAGGGGATTTTGAATGAGTTCTTGTCGTCTTCTGTTTAAATCTTCTTGAAGTTCGCGAATTTTTCCCTGACGATCCCAGATTTGTTGGCATAGAAACAGCAATGTTTATTTAAGGCTATGCAAATCCCTCCTTGTTCTGTTGTGAGGAGGTCCAGACCCCTTCTATTTTGAAGGACCACCTCAGCCAGGGAATCAATCTGATCTTGTATATCTGTAAGAGTGTTGGAGAGAACTTGAACATCATTAATCAATTGGTTGGATAATTTGGCATAGGAGTGTAACGCCACCCCAACGCCAGCAGAGCCAGTGGCAAGGGCGCTGGACACCCCTAGCCCCACGAGCAAGGGGACCAGTGAGATGGCCCTTTTATGTCGCCCAGCGATATAGTCAAAGCTGGGCAAGGGCACTGGCTCATCTCCAGGAATAAGGGAGATGCCCGGGAGGACAGTCGCCACCACGCACAGCCCAGTCCAATTAGTGGGGAGGGAGATGAATGCCAAGCTCCCTCCACAGACGAGCACGTGACCCGGGGCAGGGCAAATGGCGGCAGGGCCATTAAGCACTACCGAGCAGAGAAAGAAATTTTGGACTCCAACACATATATCGAAGCTATTGTTGTGGCCCGAATTTAGATAACAAACTGAGGCATTGAACTGTACTGGCTGGACCCTGAAGGGCAGAGAAAAACTGCAATTGTAACTAGAACTGTTGGCATAGTCAGTTTGGTCGACAACTGGCAAGGCGAGGGGCAGGGGTGTGTCAAGAGTCAAGCATAGCCAACAATCCGCAGCAAAGGCGGGGTTGGATGTATTGATCAAATGATAAGTGGCCTCTAGGACACTCAGAGTTTGGGCGTCAGGGTCTGGGCCTCGAGGTTTGGGAAGGACCAGTGGATGATAATTTAGGGAGGGATACATCTCTTGGATGATAGTCTCAAGTAGTTTTTGTACTCGCTCTTCCCTGAGCTGATCTGAAGGCCCACCACCATCAGATATATGGATTGGGGCCTGTGGTGGCCAGGAACAGCAACAGACCATGCAACAGATTCAGGGATGTCATCTCTTTAACCTGTAAGCAAAATTTCATCCTGCGATGTAAACAAGGCTGGGCTGTAGATAAGAGAGTTAGGCTAACCTGATTAAGCTTTTGAAGATAACCAATGTGGACATACTACAATAACATATTCAGAACTTAACCAATATAAACATTTTGTAACAACATATTCAGTGCTTAAATATCAAGGACAACCAATACAATCAATTTATAACATATTTAGATAATATTCATTGTGATATGTCTCCCATAAGATTATATAATATAAAATTTACTAGGGGGTCCCTTTAATGAATTAAGACCAGAATAATCATTTTCTGGGTGGCCACTTCTATATTCATCAAAGGGAGTCCCCATCTTAAGTCATTTTGACAAACAAGAGTCTATATCTTCCTATTTTGTAACTGTCAATTGCAAATTGATTATTGCTTGTAATGCACATTACTTTCACAACATAAATTCCAATGGTACTTTGATCCATTAACAACCTGGAAAGGAAGGCATGTCTTTAATTCAGTCATATTTATCTGTAAATCAATTTAACAATAGGCGAATATCCTATGAAAGGGAAGGAACATATTGAGCTCAACTGTACGAACACAAACAACAGACAATAGACAAACATATAAGACAGTGTATAAAATTAGGGTGCACCCAAATATAACTAACCAAATTGAATTATACTATACTCTTGATGATTATTAGATTGTAATTGTAGGCGCCGTTGTTAACTGGTTAAGATTGGACAATGTCAGGTCATCGGCATCATCAGCACGCCTATCGACTTGTTTTACTAGGCATTCTGGGAGCCACCTGGCTGACTTCATTTCCTTGGAGTAAATACACACTGATCCTCGGCCCCAGATAAGTACAGGATCGGGCCCGTGCCATGAGTGGTCCAGGGGGTCTTTCCACATCACCGAGGCAAATTGTCGTTGCGTCTCTGGTTGCCAGAAACGATTGGCTGCAGATAAACCTTTGGCATCCAAATTTAAGAAGTTAAGAATAAATAGTGCATGTGATATCAGGTTTCTAGGTGACCCCTTGATAGGGTACCATTCCCCTCCTTTTATTTTATCTAATGTAAGTTTGAGTGTGAGGTTGGCTCTTTTTATAATGCCTTGTCCCTGTGGATTATATGGGATTCCCGTTATGTGTGTTATGTCTAATTGTTTGCAAAACTTTGAGAAGCCAGAACTGGCATAGCCTGGACCATTGTCTGTCTTAATTTGTTGTGGACATCTAAGTACTGAGAAGGCAACTAGAAGGTGGGCAATTACATGTTTAGTAGCCTCCCCGGATTGTAGGGTGGCAAATACAAATCCACTATATGTATTAATGTTGACATGTATATATTTAAAATTTCCAAATTTAGGGTAATGTGTGACATCCATATAGTGTATAACATACATTTGGGCCCAAGATTTACGTACGGCCTGAATAGCTGAAGCTACAAAGGACTGGCTCAATGGGCTGTACAATACCTGTAGAGTGTTTACCTAGCCCTTTGCCTGGAATGTACCCATTTTTAAACATCTGTGTAGTGACAATTTTATTAGGGCTAGAAATAATCATCTCCATTTGTGATAATAGGTCTCTCCCCCATAGATTAATGGGTAACCCTGAGATGATATAAGGTTGAATGGTGTCCTGATTACCATCTTGGTCTCTCCAGGTCAGATCTTTGGCACTTTGTTTAGGATTTTGACTCTGACCTATACCCCTGAGATGGGTGAGGGTGTCTTTTAATGGCCATGCCTGAGGCCAATTTTTTCCCTTGATGAGAGTTACATCAGCACCAGTGTCTACCAATCCAGAAAATTGTCTCCCATCCAACCACAAGGTCATGAGAGGCTTCTGGGCTGAAAGCATCTCCGACCAGTAGACATCGGATGAGCCGAATCCCTGGCTGCCTCGGGCGTTGTTAAGAGCCTTATTAGAGGTAGAGAGAAGGGGAAGGAGTAACAATTGAGCAAATCTTCGGCCTGATTGAATGGTGTTAATGACTTTGGGGGAAGAAACCATAACTCTAATCTCTCCGGAATAATCACTATCAATCACCCCCGGGTAGATCAGCAGCCCATCTATAGTGCTGTTGTTTTTGTCTATTACAAGCCCAAAGGTTTCCTTAGGCAGGGGCCCAAAGACCCCTGTCGGAAGGGCCTGTATCCCCATTTCTGGAGTCAATACTGTGTGGGCAGTGGAACTGAGGTCCAGTCCGGCACTTCTCGTTGTTGCTCTGAAGAGGTCTGGAATGGATTGTTGTTTGCTGGAGCAAAATTGAGCGCCCCGTAAATTTGTTTGGGTGTGGGGGCCCGGGGCTGGCCCCCTTTCCCGTTTCCCTGGTCCGGGTTATGGACAAGCGGGAGGGGCCAGCCTTGAGCGTCAGTCATGGACTTGTATTTATTTGTCCAATGTCTCCCTTTATTGCATCGAGGGCAAGGCCCCGGAGGTGTGGCCCTAGGGGCCGACGTCCTAGGGGCCTGACATTCTTTGGCAAAATGACCCGTTGTCTCGCACCGGAAACATTTGTTACCCGGGCGGTGTGACAAAGCGACAAAAACTGTTTGACCGTGTAACCCTGCATGGCGGCAGCCCTGGCAAGTCCCTGTTGGTAGGCAGTCCCAATTTCTGAGCAAAGGCGAATGTAACCTGAGAGATCAGTTTTCTTTTTATAAGGGCGGATGGCGGCCTGGCAAGCAGCATTAGCATTTTTAAAAGCAAGCTGTTTAACAAAATCTGTCCCGGTTTTTGTGTTCCCAAAAATCTGACCCGCTGTTGTGAGCAGGCGGTGAACAAAATCCGCGAAGGGCTCATCAGGCCCCTGTCGGATATTGGTGAGAGAAGTACTCACATCCCCTTTAGAAGGGAGCTTTCTCTAGGCTCTAGTGGCTGCGGTCTGAATCTGGGCATATAACCCCGCATCAAATTGCATCTGTTGATCGTTGGTAGCATAGGCCCCATCCCCTAGAAGCATATCAAGTATCCAACCATTACCCGCCTGAGCATTGTGTCTAGCAGTATCTCGGCAATTTTCAATATATTCAGATTTCCATAATAAATAATCACCTCCTGTAAGGGTGGCGCGGGCCAGAGTCTGCCAATCAATTGGGGTGAGCCAATTTTCTGCCACCGATTCTAGAATAGCCATGGTGTAAGGTGCAGTGGCCCCGTATTGAGCTGCGGCCGTTTTAAGTTCTTTAATAACCTTGAAATCAAAACCACTATGGTGTCTCCACGCCTGTCCCTGTGCGTCAGCAGTCTCAGTTACAGGAAAGACTTCCACAGTTTCAAGTTTTAGGGGTACCCTTGATCCAGATGGCACCCTGGGGGTCGCCCCTCTAATGGGGGGTCGTGGCTTAAGGGTGTCTTTTCTACGGACATTTTTATGGGCTTTGCCTGTTCTTAAGCCTTCAAGCTGGGTAATAAGGTCTTGATGTTCCTTTTCTAACCTTATCTGTTTTTTTAGAAATTCTATTTTGTCCCAGAGTTCCTTTTGGGGATCAACAACAGGGCATGTCAAAGCGGGCGCAATGGGAGTGTTGGGTTCTGGAAGATAAGGAGGCGGACATTGAACTACGGGTGGCCAATCAGGATTGCGATATCTGGTTGCCTCCTCCTCAAGATTGGTCCAGTCAGCCTCCCCCGGACCGTTCTGTGGGAAGGGGGGGGTTTCTGAAGTGTCGGAGGGAAGGCTACAAGGCTGGTTCCTCCTTAACAGGCGGGGCGGGGTTAGAGGCAGGGGCTGAAAGAGCGGGGGCGGAAGCTGAGGAGCGCCGAAGCTTTTTTTTTAAAAGGCTTGGAAGAGGCAGAGCCCGCCTGTAAGCCCTCATCAATAACATTTTGTTTTTCCTTGTCTAAGTCATCGTCGCTATCAAAAGACATCAAGTCTTCTCCTTCATCCTTTGAAGGAGTCCCGTCCCGCAGGGGCTCGGGCCTCGGCGCCATCTTGGCGTCCCACAGGGTATTTACAAACTCCTCACTCCGAGGGAGAGTGATCAACCCTTCCTCCGATCGGAGAGCTATCTCCCCGACCTGGATGGCTTGAGCCACCACCGGATCTTTGGTTTTCTGAGAGATAATGTCATTAATAAGATTCCAATAAGAAAATGCAGTGATCGGGACCTTTCCTGGTCCGCAAGTAGCATAATAATCTTTAAGGGCCTCCCCTACTCTTTTCCATCACCTCTCGTCAATGGTACCCTTGGCGGGAAACCAAGGGCAGAGATCTCTAATATAATAAAAAAATTTCAGCAATTGTTTGACTGTAACCTTTACCCCTCGTGCCTGTAATGTCTCCTTGAGACCTTGCACGAACAATTCGTGCTGACTAATGCCCTGTCCCATAATCGCTGCTCAACTTACCGAGGTGCGAAAAAGACGGCAGGTTTACGTCAATTGCAAGCCTCTCCTGTGTCGAGTGTGCTCTTTGTTCCTCAATCTTAATCTTAGGGCCCCTGAGCAGCGTCCTTCACTGGATCCCCCGTTCTCTGGCCCCACGTTGGGCGCCACTTGTCCCGGCCCGCGGGTAAGTCAACGAAGACCCTAGAGGGGGAGCGAGGATGAGAAGGGACAGGGGACACGAGAGATGGAGACAAGACAGGTTTCTGATCAAGTCTCGTTTATTGCGGAAGCTGCTACAACATATATACCGTAGGGCTAGAGGGGAGGAGCGAGAGGAGGGTACTGGGGCTACTTCCTTGTTGCCGGGTAGATTTGCAGCAGGCCCGGATATGTCCGTAAAAGGCACTCAAGAGTTCTAGCGGGGGTCAAGGCCCCCCACAATTGGTTATTTAAGAGATGCAGATGAAAATAACACTGAGATTCCACCTCACCCCACAAAGAATGGCTGCTATCAAGAAATCAACCAATAACAAATGCTTGCAGGGGTGTGGAGAGAAAGGAACCCTTCTCCATTGTTGGTGGGAATGTAGACTGGTGCAACCACTGTGGAAGTCAGTATGGAGATACCTCAAAGAACTAAGACTACAGGTCCCATTTGACCCAGCTATTCCCCTGCTGGGTATCTTCCCCAAAGAATTAAAAGAATCATACCACAGTGATATATGTACACCTATGTTTAAAGCAGCACAGTTTGTAATAGCTAAAGCTTGGAAACAGCCCAAGTGCCCATCAACTGGAAACTGGATAAAGAAGATGTGGGCTTTTTTATAAAATGGAGTACTACTCAGCCATAAAGAATGAGAAACTAGAGTCATTTATAGCTAAATGGATGCATATTGAGGCCATACTCTTAAGTGAAACAAATAAGACACACATGTGTAAATACCAAATAGTTTCTCTAGTGTGAGAAACTGATAGTGTAAACAAGGGTTAAAATGATTAAAATGAATAATTGATAATTTGAAATAGGAAAAGGTCCAAAGGTGTAGGGGTGGTGGGAGGAGAAGGGGAAAGGGAAGAAGGGAAAGGAAAAATTATGAAAAAGAAAAAAAATGGAGACAAAGTCTATGTAAATAGGGAAGGGTGGAGGGGGTGAAGGGTGCACAGGTAATGGGGGAAAAAATAAGAACTAAGATACATCATGTACAGGTATAAACACCCAATGATAAATGTAAATGTATACCTAAAATGTACCAATAAAGATATTTTTAAAAAATACCAAAGAGGTACAGAGACCGGCAGCCAGTGAAGACCAGAAGCACAGACCAGTGCCCGATTGAATTGACCTAGTGTTCATACAAGCTGGCACTGGAAGGTCATGACTAGCAGCAGCAAGGACCCAGCATACAGTAGATCAACATAAGGTATTCGGCACAAGCTGGCATCAAATGGTGATGGCTGGCAGCAGCAGTGACCTAGCACCCAGTAGAATTGACCTACGGTGCCCAGCATAAGCTAGCACCAGACGGTGACGGCCCGGAGCAGCAGTGACTAGCAGCTGGCTGTGTCAACTATTAGCATCCAGCATTGTCTGGTGTTATCTGGTGACATTAGGACTGCTACCAGAGCTGCACTTTGCCAATTCACAACTTCCACCTGAATTGAGCAAAGGAACCCTAGGATGATTGTTAATGTACTGAGTCATCAGTCTCCAGAGATCTTACAAAAGCATCTTCCAGGTGTCCTGCATTGTCAGGAATCTCTCCCCAGTGCACAATCAGACAGGCCATTAGCTCAAAGGCACATGGGCCCTGCAGGGTACTGCTGAACATTGCATAGATTGGCCCCTGAAAAATATGTAGTTCCTATAGGGGAGAGATCATATCACTTACACAATACTCAAGCTCCTTTCTAAACCCCTTGAAAGCTCCTAGACAAAGTGCCTTCATGTGTATCATACTCAAGACCCCTTCCTGGCTAGTAGGAGCTCTACTTCCTTGCCTTCATATCTTTTTTTTTTTTTTTTGTACCAGGGATCGAACTCAGGACCTTGTGCTTGCAAGGCAGGCGACAGCACCACTGAGCTAAATCCCCAGCCCCACCTTCATATATTTTAAATAAATTTGCTTACACTCTGCCTCCTCCATCCATGATTTCATTGTTTGTCACTGTGGGGCACAACCCCTGTGTTCTGCTATCAGAACATAACTCCTAGCCATACATGGTGGTATACACTTACAATCCTGAGCAGCACTCAGGAGACTGAGGCAGGAGGATCATCAGGAGTTCAAGGTCAACCTGCACTACATATGAGTTCAAGACTAGCCCAAGACCCTGTCTCAAAAAGCAAAATGAGAGAGAGAGAGAGAGAGAGAGAGAGAGAGAGAGGGAGACAATGACTCTTGACTTGGACCTACCAATGACCAGTAGATAACTAAAAGCAGAACAAAGTTTGTCTTTTGTTTTGTATCCTTTCTTACTATAAATCTTGGCTCAAATCTACTCTCATCTCTGCACAGGGGTATCCCACAAAGAGGATTAGGGTTGATTAGCCCTGAATTTATAGGACCTCATCCACCTTCAAGACTGGGAACACTTCTAAAATATCTCCAAGGCAGTTTTCTCATCAGTTGAAAAGTCCTTCAAAAAGAGAACTATTAGGAAACCATGGTTAATGATGGTGGAAAAGAAAAGCTCCATCAGTTTTTGGAGGGAATAGCTTTAAAAATACTTGAGTGGGGTCCAGGGATTTAGCTCAGTGGTTCTGCCGCCTGCCTCAAAAGCTCAAGGACCAGAATTCGATCCCCGGCACCAAAAAAAAAAAAAAGTTATTGAGACAATAAAATTGAGAGGAGATAAAAAAAAAATTGAGAGGCCATTGGTTTAAAAAAAATACTTAAGTGGTTAAGTTTACTTGGTGCAGTTAAACATTAAACTTTTCAATTTTAACATTGCCATTACATCTGAAATAAACTTATATGATGTTCCAAAAAGAAAGAAAAGACTGAGAATACCCAGATAAGAGGTTTACAAGGACATTCAGCTACACTAGAAGCCTCCAGGAATTGTACTAGCCCTGTAATCAGCTGGATTCCAGGAAAGGTGGAGCCCCACATGACTGAGACCACCACAGAAAGAGACAGTCATTTCCTGGGAATGAAATCCTCCCTCAGGTTCTTGAACTGTGTGAGATCAGTGCTGAGACTGTGATCAACCCAACCCCCGCCCACCAGCTATTCCTTAAAAGCAGGCCTCCTGCCATTGTGGGTGGGCCAATCTGAACCCTTGTATCAGAGTGTGCCCCCTCCAGACACCTAACCTAGAGTCCTTACCTATCTTCCCTCTAATTTTCCAATTAAAGCTTTCTCTGTAAATTTGTGCTTCGGTTTTAGTTTCCATTTCTATTAAAGCAAAGATCCATGGTGGTTGGTGACAGTTGGGCAACAGCAACAATATATATGAAACTTGCTATAACTCAGCATCTCTTAAAAATCAATTTGAAGAGCCAGGTATGGTGGCGCATGTCTGTAATCCCAGAACTCAGGAGGCTTTGGCAGGAGAATTACCTCAAGTTTGAGGTCAGCCTGGGCTACATAGTGAGCTCAAGAATAGTGTGAACTACAGAGAAAGGCTCTGTCTCAAAAAAAAAATCAATTTGAAGGTTAAAGCTAGATTTACTGGTCAAAAGAGAAAAGATATGCGTAAAAGAAAAAATAGTTTAATGTGGTAGGTTTCTTTCCTACTGAGACAGGAGATTAGGGCATGGCAAAGCTGGTTGGGGAAGTAGGTGTGACCTATTAATTACAAAATCCCAGGACACAGGTGCAGAACAATTCCTAAAGCTCTGCATATGGACTTCTTGCAAGAATTTGAGCAGGTTTTCGATAGGATGGCTTAGACCTGACATCAGCCTGAGGAATGGGTGATACAAAAAGGACAGTCATCATTGAATTTTTGCTACTCTGTTCCCTCTTGTGTGGTGGCCCACCCTGACACTGTACGGTATACTTCTTGTCCTATTTTTACCTGGCCTAAACTCGCTTTCCAGAGCATGTTTCTTTTCCTGTCTCTAATAAAACTTTGCTACCATGTATGTTTGGCTTGATCGATTCTTTGCTCAGGACAGAAAGTACCTAGAAACCACCTCCAGAAGGAGACTCCAGCACCCCCAAAACATTGTAACACTAACTACCAAGAAATTCTTCAGCAGAAACCAGCTTGGGTGTCCTATAATTCAATTCTGACCCTGTCTACCTACAGATACCATCAAATCCCACAGACTGAGAGCTCTTTCTCCAAGATTGCCAACCTCTTGCTTCAGACATTAGTCACAAGTATGACCTCTACTCACAAAGCAAAATTTAGAGGAAAACAAGTTTTCCTTCTTCCCTAGCCTTGAGCAATTGTCCCTCAGACTTCTCTTCCCTGTAACCACTGATCCCAGCCCTGTTACAGATAAGAGTAACAACCATGGTCCTGTAAACAAAGTCCTATGACATCCTGCTTCCACAGGATTCTGTTTTCTTTCAAGGCTATTATAAAGCTGTCACTGGGTAAGTAACTGCCTTTGTCCTCTGTAATTTCCTTTGCCCACCCAACAGTCTCATGGCAACCCTTTTCAACTAAATGTATGAAAGCTAGAGCTTTTCCTTTGTTCGGTGCTCATTCCTTTGGACACAAGTCTGCTGAGTCAGTGTACACCTAAATTAAATCCTCCTGTTTCTCCCATGGTCTCTCTGGTCTCTTGAATTCCGCAACACTCACACATTAGCTAGAACTTGTCTCAAAAATAAATAAATAAATAAACTCTAGCCCCAAACCATAATGCACTCTCTTTTGAGGCCCCGTACTCTATTTTTTCTTGAGGGTGAACTCCTTTGATCTTGACCAATAAACCTTCCCACATTTTTCACGTCATACCCTGCAATTCTTTTCTGTGATGAAATTTAGCAAATCTACAACTTCCCCTGTGGATAGGGGAGTTGAAGTCCCCATCTTCTCTTTCAGGGACCTCCTCAGACCCCATCCAGTGACACTATTGTGGGACTGCATGATTCCAAAATCAATTATTCCCCTAGCCTCTACTGTACTTGTAAATTAATGGTTAAAATGTGCTTGTTAGTTCTGGGAGAATAAAATCTGTAACGAAACAGAGTTCCTAAGTAAAATTGCTCAACCCCTTGTTTGTCCGGAGAACGAATGTTCCTGGGCCCACTACCTGTAGAACAATCCATCAATGTGTCTGCTGACCATCAGTACGTGACAGTCGACCACTAACCTTTGTTCCTTTTTTTTGTAAATCTACATGTTAGCCTCCCCCTCAACCCCCTATAAAACAGCCTCGGACTCTGAGCCAGTTGCCTCTCTTAGCTACTTTGCTTTGGGAGTGCCGTCTGGCCAGACTAATAAAGGTCTGTTTTATTTTTCAACTTGTCCAGTGTGTTCCTTCCCAGGTGTTCGTCGCTGCAGTCAGCTCCTCGGAGCGTTTGGCAAGGCCCTCGGTCTTACACTATCACTTAGCTACATCCCAGGCCCCTGCTAATGGTTAATTTTGGTTGTGAACTTTACTGGATTGAGGGATGCCTACAAAGTAAGTAAAGAGTTCTTCTGGCACTGTGTCCCACCCTGCTCTGCCTTGAGATTCTTCCTGGAAGAAGACTATTGCCAGATGCCACCCCTGACCCTGGCACAGAGCTATCTGCCCAAACCAACCTCTTTCCTTTACAACCATCCAGTCTGCAGTACTGTTATTAGCAACAGAAAATCGACTTGGACAATAGGACACAAATAAAATGATGTACTCACCCCCAGGCCACAGATCTATGCTAAATGTCTCACACCCGGGCCTGGAAAACTTCAGCACTCATTGCCTAACATGCCTAACATGTTTGGGTATGGGCAACCTCAACACCTGCCCAGAACCCAGCACCTGACTTCCCCTGAGGCCGCCCCAAGCCAGACACCCAAAGGCAGGACAGGGCAAGACAGGCTGTCTTGGCCTTCCTCTGGGCAAGCACTGTGGACCACTGTGACCACCTGCCCTCCCTGATTCACTAGTGTGGGGACAGCTGGCCTTCCACTGCCTTGCATCTGTGTTAGCAGAATTTAATCAGAGCACAGGGCTCACCAGAGGGAGACCAAGTTTCCAGACTCCCTCGGGGACAGGTGTGGCCAAGTGACTAACCAATGAGCAACTTGCATCCCCTTGCTTCACAGGAAATTGCCTGTCCAGACTTCTGTTCTTTGTCCTTCTCTGGAGTTGGAAAAGCAAAGTGGGCAGCTTAGGCCTGGTTTACAAGGACTCTGACCTGATGCAGGCACCTTAGAACATTCTGAGGCATGGACTCCTTAGATCTCTTCTCAGCAAAACATTCATAAATGCATAAAATAAAATACCCCTCATAACACCCAGGAGAGAGGCTGAAAACCCAGACCAGAGACAAAACAGAGCAACTGGCATGCTTGCGCTGCTCATCCAACCCTGGGGGGAAGCAGTTCAGAGCGTTCAGGAGTGTCTACACTAACCCTACATCTGCCCCGTAACCCAACCCACAGCTTTATCCCCAGAGAATCAAGTGCTGCTGTCTCCCAAAGATAAACAATGTTCATGGTAGCTTTTTTATAATAGTCACTGTCAGGTAAAAGGGCCAAAAACCAAGACCAGACCAGGCCACAACAAGCCTTTATTAGAGGAACAGATCTGCCGGGCTGTCTCTGAACAAAGGAGAGACAAAAAAGCAATATAGCCAGGACAGCAAGTGCCTTTTATAGGAGCAGGGGTGGGGCTTGTAGGAGCTGAGGTGGGGTTGAGTGAGGTAGTGGCTAGGGAATGGAGGAGCCAGTGACGTCACTAGGTGGCAGGAGGTGAGCGAGTATTAGGCTAGTCCCTAGGTGGGAACAGGGGCATGCTGGAAAGAAGGGTTTGTTCTTTGGTGGGAGCAACCATCTTGGCATGATGTCACACAGGGGAGGGGGCAAGGCACGATGGAAGAAGGCCGCTACTATACATAATAGCTGCTGAGGCAGTGGGAGACCTATCAGTCAGGAATGAGAAGCAATCGCTTCTCGGCCTTTTGGCTAAGATCAAGTGTGGAACGAGAAGCAACCCATCTGTGCACCAAGAGGAAAGTAGACAAATATATTGTGTTGGTTCATAAACTGGAATACTGCACAACAGGAAGAGAACAGATGAGCAGACACCAGACAGAACCAGACACCTCCCACCACAACTGTGTTGGGAATGAAGCTGACACAAGGGTTGCTCTCGGTGCTGCAGTGAGCAGAGAACACTGACACGGAAGTCCAGGTGAGTCACTTTCCCACAGGAGGCCACACAAGAGAGTAGCATACCACAAGGAAACTCTGATACCATCAAGCAGGTGTACATGCATGTCTGATTTCACTAAGTGCACACTTAAGGTTGTGTATTGCATACACTTATTCTGTATGTATTAAAACTCAGTGAAAAAAAAAAACTCAGTGAAGAGTAAAAGCTAACAAAATAAAATAGAAAATAACATTGTAAAAAAAAAAAAAAAGAGTTCTTCTGGATGTGTCTGTGGGGGTGTTTCCAGAGAAGACTGGTGTGTGTTACTGACTGTAGCTAGAACACATAAGTTCCAGGCTCTTGTGTATGACAAGCGATGAATTGCAAATGTACACCCAATGGTAAGTAAAAAGCAGCTACATTTATTAAAGATCATGGGAAGATGTGCTCAGGCCAAGTCCATGCCAACAGAAACAAAAGGGTGGCACAAACAGAAAAGTGATATTGGGGCAAAAGGGATGAAAAGCATAGCACAGAACACTGATAACTCTGCCTTTCAGATTTTTAAAAGAAGTACACCCCAGCCAGTTACCTCTGAGGAGCTCTTGCTTAGAGCTTCAAAGATTTCCTGGGTCTTTGTTATTTTATTTTCTAACTCTCTTAAAACAATGGAAGGAGGATTGGCCCTAGGGTGTTGCCCAAACTCAAGTGGTTGGAGGAGATTGATTTCTTCAGCCCCATTATGCTACCTGAACTATGTGTGTGGGCTAACCCAGTCAGGGAATACCAGCTCTATCTGTGATTGGCACTATCCAATAGGCTGGGGCCCGATGGACAGAAAAAGTGGAAGAAAAGGAAAACTCAAGTGTGCACGCCCTCAGCCCTCTGGAGCTGTTGCTGTTACCTGTGGACATCAGACTCCAGATTCTTCAGCCATTGAATGCAGACTCATATCAAAACTCTCTTGCAGGCTTCCCAGCCTTCAGCCTCACTCTGGGGCTTTATCTTTGGTCCCTCTAGTTCTAAGGCTTCCAGCTTCCAGCTTCTTTTTTGGGGGGGTACCGAGGATCTAACTTGGGTCCTTGCGCTTGAGCAGCAGGCAGCAAAACCACTGAGCTAAATCCCCGGCCCAGCTTCCAGCTTCTTAAAGTGAACAGCTATCATTTCCTAGCTCTGCAGCCTACAGAGGTTCACTGAGGAACTGAGGTAGGATAGAAACAATAATGATAGGTAAAAAGAGGACTACTAAAAGGACTGCAACTTCCATAACCCAGTCAAAGGTATTCAAGGCTATCCATATCAGCATTCCCTTCATTAATTTAGGCTCCTTTCCTTCCAGACTCATCACACCCAAAATTTCTCAAGAACACAGTCCCTAAAATGGCTTAGTTTAAAAAGAGCAGGAAACTGATGCTAAGATAAAAGAACAAGTTGAAAGAATTCAGAGAATGCTTAAATTGCCCATCCTTTAAAGAATCGTTAAGTTATCCATCCCTAAAAGAAAAACAGGCCAATGTGATGGTGCATATCTGTATTCACAACATTTTCAAGGCTGAGGCAGGAGTGCCACAAGTCCAAGCACAGTGAATTCAGGACGAGCTTAAACTATATAGGTAGACCATGGCTACAAAAGTGGGTAGAGGCTCATACTTGTAAAATGGACCAATACCCTTGCTCTGTGTGTGTGTGTGTGTGTGTGTGTGTGCGTGTGTGTGTGTGTGACACCTTTTCCTGGATTTTCCAGCCCTTCAAAGCATAAATGTTCCCAATTCCAAGGAATAATCTGTCTCTCAGCTCCACTCTATTTCTTTGTGCACTGTTTTTGTTTTGAGACAGGGTCTTGCTATGTAGTTCAGGCTGGCCTTGAACTCACTATGTAGCCCAGGGCTGACCTTAAACTTTTGGCAATCCTCCTGCCTCAGCCACCCAAGTGCTGGGATTATAGGGGTGCCCCACCATACCCAATGAGTGTGTACTTTTAAATTTATGCCTAATAAATACCTTTACGCCTCTTAATGACACATCCTGAAAATTTTCTTTCTGAGACAAGAGTCAACAAACCTGTAAACTTATTCTGTGGGTAGGACGGGTTTAGGATCCTTATCTCAGTGGGAACCTCTTGGGACCCTTTCTGGTGACACGACTGACTATTCAGCCCCCGATCATGTAAATCAATCTAATAAATCCCCTCATATATTCTATTGGCTCTGTTCCTCTGGAGAACCCTAATATATCACATATTCCTGAATTGATTCTTTGCTTTGGAGAGTTGGTCTATCACTAATTTATTTGACAACATTTTATGTTATGTTTATTTGATAATTTCCTAGGATAGCAATCAACTCAGAGAAACAACTTACTTACATCGACCAGGGTTTGTTTGTTTGGAGACAGGGTTTCATGGTGTAGTTTTCCCTAGTCTTAAATTTACTATTGTAGCCCAGACTGGCCTTGAACTCATAGAAATCCTCTTGCCTTAGCCTCCCAAGTACTTAGATTACAGGCAGGTGCTACCACACTCAGCTTGAACAGTTTATTGTAAAGGATAAAGATGAATGGCCAGAAAAAGAGATGAACAGAGCAAAGGATTGGGGGTGGGGACAGGGTTTTGATGCCCTCTCGAGATGGCAGCCTGCCAGGACCTCCATGTGTTCCACAACCCATCAAATGTGGAAGTTTTTATAGAGACTGATTGCCAGTTGTCCTCCTTTCGTGGAGGTTGGTGGGTGAGGATGGAAGTGTCATCCCTTTAATCCTCTAATCACCTGGGCTTATTGGTGGATGACCCCATCCTGTGGCCATGTAGGGGATCCCTGCAAAGTCACCTTAGCATAAACTCAGGTGTTCTCAAAGGAGCTCAAAAATCACTCCTATGACACAGAAAAGTCCAAAGATTTTTAGAAGTTCTGTGACAGCAACTGAGGACCAATGCAAATATATGTTCTAGGACATGGCAATATGTAATCTGGAAGAAAACAAGCCAAAACAGGAGGGCCCAAGGAAAGGCTTTATTGGAAAGGAGCTTCCAGAGAGAGAATGAGATTAACTGGGGTGAGGTTTATATAGGGCGGTGTAGTGGGGAGAGTATCGTGAGAGTTGAGAATTGGTCAGGTTGTTGGGCAGGCAGCCAGATGCCAAGTGATTGGAAGGGGAGAATCATGAGGGCAGCAGTGATGTAGGGGGAAGAGAGGTAACTCCCAAACCTACTAGATATCTGAAACATGAGTTCGTGTTCTCTAAAATTGAAGCATGATAGCCGGGGATTCAGCTCAGTGGTTTTGCCGCCTGCTGCGCATGCGCAAGGACCCAAGTTCAATCCCTGGTACCCCAAAAAATAAATAAATAAAATAAAATTGAAGCATGAATTCTAGGAACAGAGGTTAAGAGTAGGAAAAATTTATTGGGAGAAAGAAAGCTTCTGCCTAAGAGGGACAGAAGGGGGACCGGAAAGTGGGTTGCCCGCTCACCCCACTTTTCAAAGAGGTTGTATACAGCAAAGGCATGTGGTGAAGTGGGTACAAAGTGGGACAAAACTCTAAGACCCAATGGAAATGTACAAGGTGGGCATGAGGTGGGACAAAACCATGACCAGCCAATAAGATTACAAGTACAGCCACTCAGGTAATATTGATTAAATGGGGGTCAAATGGGGGAGAAAGTCACGTAGCAAGCACACAAGGATTTTCAGTAAGAATGGGGGTCAGGCATTTATCCTCAGGGGAAGCACAAGGGTGTGTAGTTTCTCTCCTTTTACAATTCTGGCCTTCAGTGAGTATGTCTTGATTGTCTTCCATGTTAGCTCCTTGCCGTGTTAGCTCCTGGAGGGCTGGTCCTGTCTAACTGCACACGAGATATCTAACTTATCTATCTGCAATATTCCCTCCTCTGAAGAAGTACCCATAACTACTGTGAGGGGGCAAAGGGCAAAGACTGTTCTGGCTACTTCCAGCTGAACAGGGTTGTAGTTGTGATCAGCAGTAAGAGTTACTCTACAGAGTCTATCTAAAGGCCCTCAATAGGTGCCAGGTATTGTCATCTTGGTAGCCATACAGCTTTGAGTCTGGAGGACACAAAACCAAAGAAACAGTTAATACATGGGCCAAATTATAAGATCAGCAGGATTGCTATGAATATAGCCAACAAGGGTCTCCACTGGGAGGAACTAGTAATAACCTCCCACAAAGAGGATAAGGAGAAAGTCCAGGGGACTTCAGAATCCAACATAGAAGTTGTATTGTATAGTTTAGCAGTTATGAGCTGTATACAAGGTCGATCTGGTGAATCCTGGTAAAAGAAGTCTAGCAAATTTGTCATTGGTTCCATTTGTATGACTGCTTGGAGTTTGGCAGCCTCTAGGCAAGAATAAACAAAACTTTTAAGAAATTAGAGCATGTGTAATCTAAGCATGAGCACACTAGAATGGAAGGGCAGGTTGGGGAGAAAGTTGCACTTAGAAATTGAAATAGTGATTCTAACCTGCTGGGTCTTAGATTCTTTCATTGATAAGTTTATATATAAGTCTGATACTTTGTTATAAATCTCTCTAGTTTTTTTTAAGGTGGGGAAATAAATTTTATTTTGATTGGTACATGATGCAAATACATAACGATTACATTTATCATGAGGCCTTGGTACACGTACATGACATCTTCATTATAGTCACCACCCTCTCCCCCTCCACAATCCCCTCCCATTGGACATTTTTTCAGTTTTGGGGACAAAGTCTTCCGTGTACCCCAGGCCAGCCTCCAACTTGCTCTACTGCCCAGGCCGACTCCACAGCTCTCAGGCTTCAGTCAGGGGCTGGTGTGGTGTCATCGGGGATCAGGGCAGCAGAGCAGTTCTCCTGCCCTGGGACTTCTCGCCCCAGATGCAGGCCTGGAGCTGCCCACACAGGAGGAGCCAGGATCCACGCCCAGTCAGCTTTTCCCAGCTTGGCCTCTGGGGACTCACTCGGGCCCTGGTCCTGGGTGCAATGGGCTCCAGGAGAAGCCACAGCAGCTGAGCCACAGGACCAGGAGGACCCGAGGCACTTGCAGGACCACAACCGCACTCAGGTGGCCTGGGACATGTGTGAGACCAAAAGTGACTCCATTTTGCTAATGTGAGACCAGAATGACTCCATTTTGTCCAAAATGGAGCAGTCTCCTTTGTTCTTTCAAATTAATGATTAAATGTGCTTAATCTGGGACAAAAGACATGATCTGTAACTCAAGATTCCTAAACTCATTACTCAGCCATCTGTTTGCCCTAGAAACAAGTGTCCCGGGCCCACTATCTATAGGACAATCTGTTAACGTGCTGACTATCCACACAGGGTGGTCATGACCATTAATCAAGATGTCTGCTGACCATCAGTACGTGACAGTAGACCACTAACCTTTGTCCCCATTTTTCTTGTAAAAACCTATATGTAATCCCCTTCAACCCCCAATGAGCCTAGCCAATCAAAATTCTACACTTCATACTTGCTAAATGTTAACCAATCATATGGCTGCTAATGATTGAAGCTTGCTGTAATCTCAATAAAAACCCTGCTAATTTGGAACTTGGGGCTCTCAGTCTTGATCCACTGTGTCGGTGACAATTGAGAGTCCCTGCTTAAGCTTGAATAAATGACCCTCGTGTGCTTACATTGGAAACGGCCTCCTGGTGATCTTTGGGACTTCGTAATCTTGTAAGACCAAGGGCCTTACCAAATGCTCCGAGGAGCTGATTGCAGCGACGATCACCCGGGAAGGAACACACCGGACAAGTTGGAGAATAAAACAGACCTTTATTAGTCTGGCCAGACGGCGGCACTCCCAAAGCAAAGTGGCTAAGAGAGGCAACTGGCTCAGAGTCCGAGGCTGTTTTTATAGGGGTTGAGAGGGGGAGGTTAACATGTAGATTCACGGAAAAAAAAGGAACAAAGGTTGGTGGTCGACTGTCACGTACTGACGGTCAGCAGACACACAGTAATGGTCAGGACCATATGGTCACGACCGTCACGTACTGATGATCAGCAGACATAGTGATGGATTGTTCTACCGATAGTGGGTCCGGGAATTTTCATTCTCCGGACAAACAAGGGGTTGAATGATTTACTTAGGAACTTTGCTTTGTTACAGATTTTATCTACTATCTCAAGACTAACAAGCACATTCTAACCATTAAATTTTTAAACACAACAGAGACTAGGGGAATAATTGAATTTTGAATCATACAGTCCCACAATCTGGGCACAACACATGTCCCCCACCTGATGCTGCTCCCGGCCGAAGGCGGCCAGCTCCGCCCAGCTCAGCGGGCGGCTGCGCACGCGCTGCAGCATCGTGTGGCCCCGGGCCTGGCTGCCTGGCTCCCCATTGCCCAGGCTGCACAGCAGCCCCCACAGCCAGCGCTGCGCCCCCGGGGGGCCCACCACCGTGACACGCATCTGGCCCACCTCCGTGGCCCAGGCCTCCAGCTGGATCAGCGTGTGGCTGTGCTCCTCGATGCGCCGCCGAAGGTCGCTGTCCTCGCGGCCGAACACGAGCTCCTCCTGCTCCGCGTCCACGTAGAAGACCAGCGGTGCCTGGAAGTGCTCGGCCACCGTCCACCAGGCTCGCCCGCCACCACCAGCGCTGCTCTCCATGGCCCCTGGAACTCTTGATTTTGCTCTGTGAAACTTCCTTTGAGAAGTGGGCTTCTTTGCAACCCACTTTCCAGTCCCCTCCTGTCTCTCAGAAGTTCTCTCTCTCTTCCCTCTCTCACTCAAAATTTCCCTCCTGTGAACCTCCGTAGTTCCTTAGAATTCAATCTTTGATTCTGGGTCCCATGAATTCGGCGTATCTGATATCTACTGGGTGGGGAGTTATATTCATTTCCTCTGTATCACCCTGGCGGAAACAGCCTAGAGCTCTGGATCCTCCTGCTTCAGCCTCCTGAGTGCTAGCAGGCACCACCACTGCCTCAGCTCCTTTTTAAATGTTGAGACTACTGGGTGTGGTGGCTCACGCCCGTAATCCCAGCAATTGGGCGGCTGAGGCAGGATGATCATTACCTTTTTTTTTTTTTGATATATCTTGATTCTTATTTGTCTTTTATTTATTTATTTTTAATTAATTTATTTTTTTGGTACCAGGGATTGAACTCAGGACCTTGTGCTTGGAAGGCAGGCGGTGGAACCACTGAGCTAAATCCCCAGCCCTAAATCTCTAGTTTTAGCTGTAAGACGATAAGAGACAATTTGAAGAACAAATCTTGCCTAAGAAATTTAAAACTCTAGCTGAGCACTTAGAGATTTTACCATGGTTTTTTCCTAATGACCCATAACTGTGGTCAGCTACTGGTATAGCTAGAAACTGCCAGAAAGGGTCAGTGACTGCAGCCCCTTTTTATATCTAGCTTTATTACTATGGCATTATTTTATACCTCTTTTGGTTATTCTTTTCTGCTGGGTGTTTAAGACCAAGTTAAAGTGAGACCTGTGTCAATCAGTATGAACCTCTTGCTATCTATCAAGGTCAGTTAAGTCTCCTCAGGCATCACTTTGGAACCATGAATAGAGCCTCTCAGCTCCTCTGTCAGGGTCAGCTATCAGGATGGGTGATGGCCTTGCTAGAACCTTGTTGCTTTTAGTGAAAACATGGGAGATTTTTACCTCATTGTGACACTCCTTTGGCACATGGTACATTTGTCTTCTGGTGCCCAGCAATCTCCCTGCTCAGGAGGTTGAGTAACTTACCAAAGATGTAGGTAGGATACTGTAGGAAAGGTTCCTTCATGTCCTGGATTTTTTGTTGACCTTGAGGAGCCAGGGCCAAAATATTGGCTGTCCTCTTAGCCCAGTTACCTTTCTAGTTTTGTTCTTCAAACTTTAGTTGTTGAACACCCAGAAGAGAAGATCAGTGACATAAGTATTTCAGTAGGAGCAGTGAGCTTAACTGTTGTAATAGTTAAGACACCAGACTTTTGAAGTATAAAGCACAGTTAGAGGGCTGTTGTTTTACCAACCATGGTTGGTAAAATGCTAACAGACAACAGTTATATGTTGTATAGAAAAACTTAAAATCAAGAGCCACAGGTAGTATTTTAGCATGACAATCATGATGATATCTTCTTTGTAACACTTACATGTCTGTCTTAGTATGGAATAGTCTTTTAGTCAAACACCTTCATCTGATCACAAAACATTAAATGACATAAGGAAAACTTATTGGGCTGGGAATTTAGCTCAGTGGTTCCGCTGCCTGCCTTGCAAGTGCAAGGACCTGAGTTCGGGCCCCAGTTCCAAAAATAAAAAAAAGAAAACTCTTATTTATTATTCTTTATTAGGATGCCATCTAAAGAGAACATACATATTGGCCTATAAATGTATCTTAGGAGTTCATAATGTCTAGCCTCTAATTTTAGTGTGACATTGTTTCAAGTGTTTGGTGACTGAGCATCCTTAAGTGTGGTGACGCATATAACATACATCATGTAAGTTTTTAAAATAACTATTATTTGACTGGTTTTCTCATGCTGGCTTGACATGTACCTCTTATCACAAGTAGATAGAGTGCAAGAAAAAGGCAGATACCTAAGTCAAAAAAGATCATTACCATATACAATATCCTAGAAGACTTGTACACCCGGAAGGCATGAATATATATATATATATACACCGTGTAATAATAATGAGTATCAGTTACATGAAACCCTTTGTCCCTTAATTTTGTTTTGTACCAAGAACATTTAAAATAAAACTTGGTTTTCCCACAGAAAACTTAGACCATGACCAATGTATACATATCACGATATGTTTAGCAATATATTTCCCATGACATTATGAAATTGGGGTCCCCTTTGTGAGCAAAAGCTGGAATAAATTTTTCCAGGAAGCTGCTCCTTTATTTACCAAGGGGAGTCCTGTCCAGTAGTTTTCCTAAGCCCAAGAGTCTTTATTTAATTATCTTAACAAATTTTTAGATGACCTGAGAGCTAGGTCATAACAATTAACACATTATTTTTGACCAATGAAAGATTCCCAATATTATACATAGACAACAATATGTACTGTATTTGTAAAACCAGTTGACATTATTTGGATCATCTGGCAACCTGGGGGAACCATGTCTTTAATTACATTTATCTATAAGCCAACCTGAGTTACAGGCAAACATCTTTAAAAAATCTAAAATGCCAAAAGAAAAAAGCTCAAACATAACAGCTGTACATGTTGTAACAAATTGAACAGACAGCAGACACACACATAAGACAACTTGTTTGTAAACTGGAGTGCACTCAGATGTATTTGGCCAAGTTGAATTATAATAACTTTTATAATTTTTAGGTTTATAACTATAAATAAGACTAGTCAAAAATTTGTAGATCAATTAATAAAGATCTCTTGTAATAAGAATCAAAAGGAATAAAAATCTTCTACAACTGTGAAAGCAAAGACCATTTTAAGATAGGCCCTAAGCTGATGGTTTATCTGACTGGAATACCCAGCTACACAGGCTTCTCATTGTTGCTTTGATAACCACAGTTGTTTGATGGCCACATGTAATTGTTCCCTCTAAAGGGACAGACCGTTAAAGGTAATTTTAACTATCTCCAGTGGGGTCTGCTCAGGCCAGGTTTGCATGTAGAAGAGACTAGGTGACACTCTTTGGAGCTAAGTATGAATTTCAAACAGTGAGGGAAGAAGCCCTGCTAACACTCCAACCTGCTGTGCTGTAGATGTCTACCTATGAGTTTTTCCCATTTTGAAAACAAAGGGAAAGAAGGTATCCTTGTCTATCTCTCTTGTTCTGTGCCCAATCTAAGGTGCCTCTTTTTTTTTTGTACCGGGGATTGAACTCTGGACCTTGTGCTTGTGAGGCAGGCACCAGAACCACTGAGCTAAATCCCCAGCCCCTAAGGTGCCCCTTAGACTATCTCATCCAGTGCCAGTGGTGGCTGACGAGAGGTGCAAGGAAGTGGCCAGAGCCAGGTTAGCCGTTCTTAGCATTCTCTAATTTTGCCTGAGGGCTGAAAGACAGATAAATATGAACTAAAACTTTGACATTTATCTTTTGTGTTTCAGGATTAAACCTAGACCAGTTTTCTATATGGTCCAGTGATAAATGAAGGTCAGCTTTACTCTGGAAGGATTCCAGGGAGGGGAAACTCACCATTCTGGAAGCTTTGTCTTGAAATCCAGCAGCCACAGAAAAGGAAAGTTCCTTGAATCAAACTGTTATTTATTAGAAGGGCAGTGGAGAAGGGACAGAGGAGTGCCTTTAAGTATGGCACAAGAACTAAATCTTAACCATCTCAGGTGTAGAAGGACAATTAAGACCAGGAGCTTTTCCAGAGTGGATCTGTGATCCTTAGCAAAACATGTCTCCAGAACAAAAGCTATGATTGACTCCCACTGCATTGCCAAGCAGAAAAATCAAACCAATAAGCAAAAAACCCAAATGGCTGCTTTTTGCCTCTTCATAGAGAATGAAAGTGTTCTAACTATATTGTTTAGGGCTTACCCTTTTAATGAATTACACTGAATCTATAATATCTAATTTATGATTGAAATACCCTACAGGCTGTTGAGCAGCTCACTGATGTTGTAGAAACACTCCCAAAGCCATGTCTCACCTTTTATTAACATACAAACTGAAATGGTGTACTGTAGTTAGGCACTTAGAAGTGCTTGTTTGAAATTCTAGAGTGGGGTCTGGGAATGAGGTCCCCAGGTGTCTGTCTCTTGGGTTTTTCTATAAGCTAATAGAGGGGTCACACATTCTCATTTTATCCTGCTATGTGAAGGCCACAAAAGCCTATAATTTCCAGGAATCTCCTTAGCTGTTTTAGAGTCTTGGACTGTGGAAAGGAAAGAATTGATTTAATTCTTTCTTCCCTCAGTCTTTGGGTTCCCTTAGATATAATAAGCCCTAAATATTTTATCTCAAGGCTGCAAAGCTGTGCCTTAGATCTAGAAACAGTACAACACCTGTCTGTTAGAAAATTCAGCAGAGCAGATTCTTGGCTAGAAAGCTCTTCTGAGGGGGAAGATAACATACCATCTACATATTGCAAGACTGTGACTTGGGAAAAACTAGTATTTCCTTCTATCAAATCAGGATCTAGGGATGTCCTCATCTTTTTCCTGGTAAAGAGTTGACAATTTAAAATAACTGAAGGACTTAGTTCTTATCTTTCTTAGATCTTCAAGAATACATGCCTGAAAATGTCTTCTATTTTACTTTCCTATCTGATTGGTAGGCCAGTAGGGGTCTTGTATAGGAACTGGTTGTGTTCCAGTAGGAACCAGTTAGTCCCTTGGCTGCCTGTCTTTTGAGCTTCCAAATTAAGGTATTTGTCACTATATGTAGTAGCAGCTTGTAATAGTACTTGTCTCTCATTAGAAATCAATGTTTGATTTAAGAGCAACATTATATCTTTTTAATCTAGTCCATAGGTCTGAGTAAGCCCTCTAAAAGACCTCAATGTACATATCAGGGTAATCTGAAAACTTAAGTCTCATTTGATCTGTCTAAGATTACTGAGAGAAAGACACATGAACCCAGGTAGTCCCATATTTGCCATTTACTTCCTGCAAGGGATATTGTCTTTGAAGGACCTCAACAGCTTAGCTCAGGATGGATATAGGCTCGTGGAGATTAATTATAACTGGCCTAGAAATTCCAACCTCAGCACCTGGTGGCTAGGGTGAGGAGTAGCCTTAGGCTTAGAGGTACTGAATGCCTTAAGGATGAGGTGTCTTTCATTTTCCATGGCCCACATTTATATTTGAACACAAGCAAGAATTACTTCTTAATGTAAAGAAAATCTCAACATAAGATTATTTTGACCATTTTCTCTCTTTTACAGCATAATTCTAATCGTGCTTTCCTCTGTGTACTTGGCTTTAGGAGGTAGGCATACCACGAGTGGGTGTGGAGAAATACTAAATTGCTCCTTAATATATTTCAAAGGAGTAAGAGGTTCAGATATGGAGCTCCTAATCTGAAACAAGAGAAATAAATATGGCATCCCATAAGTCTCTGCTTGATTCCTGTTCCCCCTAGGGCATCCCCAGGGCATCCCCAGGGCATCCTCCAAAGTTTATACCACCCCAGGGTAGGTAGCTACCATCTGGAGAGAGAACCAAAAAATAAAACTGGACTCAAGTATCTACCTTTTACCAGCATGCAATCTTATCTTCCTCAGGTAACTTACATCTTTACTCCAGTAGGTACTCTTAAAGCACAAGTTACAATTGATGTTAGCCATAACAATCATGTTTAGAGAAGGAATTATTGCTAGCAAACCAAGAGGTTTAAACCACTGCTTTCTAGTTCCTTGAAGGAGAGAGAAGAAAACAGGTCAACAGTCAAATTAGGGCACTTTCCCTGCAAAAGAGATCACTTCCAGAGATTGTTCAGAGATTTTGCCCTGGGCCCTAGGGCAGAGAAAGCTCTGAGAAATTTCTTGTCTATCCAGTCATTTGGGAAACTTTTATTAGCAAGGCAAGGCTACTCCTTTAAGGTCCATTTAAAATTCACTAAGTATTTGAAACTCATAGGTCCTCCTTTATCAACTTCCTACAGGCATGCACGAAGGAAGAGGAAGGCTGACGAAAGTAGTCCCATATTCTATTTAGCATGTAAAAACACAAATGCAAGTTACTGATTGTTATTTTCCCAAGTGCAAGACAAAACAGTTGTTTTGAGTTGCCTTAGTCTGACTTTCTGGAAGGAGGAGCGGTCTGACTACTAGGGATTCTGAAATGAACTCCCAACTGTTCGGCATTCCGAACCCCCCACAAGAACAAGCTCTCTCCTCCCGCTTCTCACCTCGGTTCTCCTCCCAAAACGGCAAACAGGGAACTCCCGCATAACAAAGGCTTGACCCCCCCTAGTTAATGACCTCCTACCCTGTTAGGGGCTTCTCTGCCCCACCAGTTTTCAGGACCAAATGTTCCCTTAAGATAGGGACCTCCTGGAGCCTGTCACTCCATCCCCCAACCAAAATTTGTTGCTATATGCCCTAACTGCAATCACCCACATCAAAGGACTACGTGCTCTCCCCCATGCAAAAACTCCATATAAGCCTCCAGCTCAGCTCCTGCTGTGGCTGGCCTCGCTTTTGTGAGTCAGTCCTGGCAGGCTGCAGACTGCCGCCCCAATAAAGCTTGCTTGAACATTTGTGTGCCCCTTCCTTTCGGCGACCCCTTCACCAACAAGCTGGAGAAAAATTTAAGGGGAGTTTTTAACTCACTAGCAGAGAGAAAAAGTCCAAAAAAACCCCAAGCTGGTTAAACATTCCCCAAAAACCACCATACAGCATTTTATAAGTCCACAGTCAATGTTCCAAAGTCCATAACCTATCAGAAAAGGCATTTTTCCCCTACACACAAACGATGAAGACCATGCCTGGGGGGAGAAAAGGTTCAGGTAGCTTTTAATCTATCAAAGATTCATTTTCTACATTTGTCTAGAGGTCTGTCTTACTAGTAGTAGAGAAAGCACTCCAAAACTGTAGCTCAACTTTTAATGGAGGCTTAAGAAAGGGCTCTGATGAAATTGCTTCAGATCACTCTGAGACAGAGGATATCTGATGATCACCGACAGAGTTCCCCTTTCACCTCACTGAGGAGTCCAGATAGGGACAAGATGTGGAGATTTTCTGATTACCCAGGTGGGCTGTCGGGACCTAGTTTCTTCTGAGGGACCTTTGGGTATCCGCCAGAGAGTAGCCCTGGCCTTGACCCCTCAGTCGTCACCTCAGTTTCCACTAGTTCCACACAAGCAGAGATCTATCCCCGAAAGGAACCCAATTGCCTGTCTGGTCAACATTCCACCCACCATTGGTATCAATGGGAGTGGGGATTCACCAGAGGACAACTGGAGAAATCTGCCCTCTGCTTTGAGAGTGGGAGCTGCCCTAAAGGCAATTACTAGCTGGCAGAGTAACCACTGTTTGGCATTCTATAAGGGACAGATAAAAGCCTGAACTGTTTTTATCTGAGACAATTTCATAAGAGACCCATTTTACAACATTTTAAAGCAAGTAAGTCCAAATGTAACAAAACAATAAAACGTAATTTTAACAAAAGACAATGCATAAGAAATTTGCAAACATTTAAAACACACAACTTAAAATTAAGACACTTTTGGATTTGTTTTTTTTTTTTTTTTTTGGTACCAGGGATTGAACTTGGGTCCTTGAGCTTGCGAGGCAGGCGGCAAAACCACTGAGCTAAATCCCTGGCCAACACTTTTGAAACAAAAGCTAAAACAAAGGCCAGAATTTATATGAAACAAAACCCAGAATCTACGAAACAAATGTCTAGAGCCTATGAAACAAAAGTTACAATCTATGAAGCAAAGAGACCAAAGTTAGAACCTATGAAAGAAAACTCTTACCTCTGACCATTAATCTTGGTGGAAGACCTCCAAAATGATATAGGGGGAAGAGGCGTAACTCCTAAACCTACTAGATACCAGAAATGTGAGTTTGTGTTCTCTAAAATTGAAGCATGAATTCTAGGAACAGAGGTTAAGAGTAAGAAAAATTTATTGGGAGAAAGAAAGCTTTTGCCTAAGAGGGACAGAAGGGGGACCAGAAGGTGGGTTGCCCGCTCACCCCACTTTTCAAAGATGTTGTATACAACAAAGGCATGTGGTGAAGTGGGTACAAAGTGGGACAAAACTATAAGACCCAACGGAAATTTACAAGGTGGGCATGAGGTGGGACAAACCCATGACCAACCAATAAGATTACAAGTACAGTCACCCAGGTAATATTGATTCAATGGGGGTCAGTGGGGGAGCAAATCACATAGCAAGCATACAAGGATTTTCAGTAAGAATGGGGGTCAGGGATATTTCCTGGAGAGGCTGGGTTAAGACCCTGATCCCACCATCAGATGATTGATACCTATTTCGACTATCAATCAGTGCCATTTATCCCCAAGGGAAGCACAAGGGTGTGTAGTTTGTCTTCTTTCACAATTCTGGCCTTCAGTGAGTGTGTCTTGATTGTCTTCCATGTTGGCTCCTGGAGGGCTGGTCCTAACTGCACACAAGATATCTAATTAACTTACCTATCTGCAATAGCAGGGTGGAGCAACAAGTTAGGTTTTGCTTCTCCAGAAGGAGTAGGGTTCCCTCCACCCACCCACCCCCAAGTGGCTCAATTCCATAAGCGGGAACCATTTTAGGAACAGGAGCCATTTTCGAATGTAGGACCCTTGGGGCCATTTTGTCTGGTAGATAACTCTATCATAATCAAAAGGCCCAAGTTACAGAGGGGAATTCAGGTCTATCGAGAAGATGGAATCTATACTTTTTTACAGTCAGCTTTATTGATGTTTTTGGTGTTTGTTTGTTCATGGTACTGGGGATTGAACCTATGACCTTCCTATCCACCAGGCAACATTCCCAGCCTTTTTTTTGAGACAGTGTCTCATTAAGTCATTAAATTGCCCAGGCTGGGCTTGGATTTTCTTTCTTTCTTTTTTTTTTTTTTCTTATTACAATTTTATTATAAAAGACACAAATCAGAGCCAGCCAAACAAGGAGACGGACAGGGCAAGGAGGAGGGCCTTGAATGGAGAGCTTGCTGCCCTGTTCTCAAGGAGCAGGGAGCATCACCCTCCTGGCCCAGCTGTGTCCTTGCCAGCCAGGAAGCCCTCTGAGCCTCTATGTTCATGGATCAGATTGGAATTTCATTCTGTAGGCAAGATTGGCTGCATCAAAGGCTTGAAGAATTGGCCACATGACTGAGCTCCATCCCCACCCATCTTGCTCTCCCAGAGGTCAGGATGGCTCAAAGCCCCAACCTGCTATTCACACCATAGGTCTTTCAGGTGCCGGCCCCATCCTGAGCCAACTCCTCCTGGCATAAACTCAGGTGTGACCCAAGGGCTTGTGGCTAACAGAGACACTTGTATCACTCAAGAATTTCCAAAAACTTAGGGCCCTCTCTCCAGGACTCAGGAGCAAAATCAGCCAAATTCTCCCCACCACCACCACCACCACAGATCAAACTCAGGACCTTGTGCTTGAAAGGCAGGCACTGCCATTGAGCTAAATTCCTGGCCCTCAAATTCTTTAATGTACAATAACCTTAGCCCTACACCTCTTGCGACTCCTCCTATCCTAACAGGGATAAAATGCCCTGAACTGGGCCCACTGCTGGCCTGGGCTGCTTTCTGTTTTACTTTTTAGCAGAGAAATTTTCAAACATGCAACAGTAGAAAGAATAATGAGACCTTGGTTCCCACTGTTGTTCACTGATTATTCATATGTAGTTTACTTGTTCCCTGACCCTCCACTGGGCACTTTCCTAAAGGTAAGCCCAGATACATATCCTACCAGTCTGAGAGCTCTTCATCCAAAGCTTTCCATGGGTGCTGCACCCATAGCAGGGCCACCAAGGGTCCAGAGTGGCTGGGTGGGGGCTGGAGCCCTGGGCCCCTGTTCTGTTGAGCTCGAACCTTTGTTTTTTTCCTCCTTTTTCCTAAGTTTCCAGAGTCACCTGAGATGGTAGATGCCTCAGACTTCTCTGGCTTCTTCCCTGGAAGCTGCTGGAGGGACCACTTCAGCTTATTCTTGAGGTGTAAAGATCTGGTAGCCCCCTTTATCAGCTCACGATCCACCTTCACCTTGGGGATGTAGACTGGTGGCTTCGTGGAGATTTGACACTTTTGGGAACAAGCAGGGGATAAAGGCAGGCAGTTCTGGGGAAGCCAGAGTCTGTGCTTCATCCTTTCCAACCTCCTAGGAGCTCCCTGTGCTCATGGGTGCTGAGTCCAGGGAGCCTGCTCAAATTTCAGACCTGAGGTTGCCAGGGCTTAAAGTATTCCTTTACCGGCATTTAAAATCTGGACCTAGAAAACAGCCCTGAGGTCCCTCATCTCACAGATGTAGAAACAAGTCTGGACATGACAAGTGTCCTTCCAGCAATTCTGCCAACTAGTGGCACACAAACAGTTGAGACAGAGGTTTTTTCTGTGCCTTCCTCTCCTCCAGCAGCAACTACAAAAGAGTCTGGGCTCAAATTTTCTTTTTCTTTCTTTCTTTTCTTTTTTTTTCTTTTTTGGAAATAGGACTATGTAGTCCAGGCTGGCCTCAAACTCACAGTGATCCTCCTGCCTCAGCCTCCCAAGTGCTGGGATTATAGGTGTTCACCGCACCCATGCCTGGCTCAGGGCTCAAATTTTCAATCCTCACGTCTCAGACTCCCAGAGGTTGCAGGCATATACCATCACACCTGTCTTGAAGTATAATTTAAATACAATAGTATTCACTCTTTTTAGGGTACACAGCATCTCAGTCACTTTCTCATCACTGTGACACAATACCCAACACCAGCAACTTAAAGGAGGAGAGATTTATTTTGGCTCACATTTCAGCAGCCTCAGTCCTTGTATGTTCAGCTTGTTCCCAAGCAGAACGTCATGGCAGAGGGGCATAGTGGAGGAGAACTGCTCATAGCATGGGGGACAGGAAGAAGGGAGCTAAGGGAGGAGCTAGGAAAGGAGATAAACCCTTGCAGGTCATGCTCATAGTACATTTTGACAAATGTATACACATGTATATCCCCTTATCCATTGGGATACATTTCAAGACTCTGAAAGCACCAAACATTATATATACTATTTCTTTCTATCATTGTGTGTGTGTGTGTATATATGTGTATATATATATATATATATATATATATATATATATATATACCAATGATAAAGTTTGCTTTATAATACTGTCCTTTGTTTGTTTTGGTACTGGGGATAGAACTCAGAACCTTGTGCTTGCGAGGCAGGGGGCAGCACCACTAGGCTAAATCTCCGGCCTCAATATTGTCCTTCTTTTGATGATATGAAGTGATACAATGCTTATGGGAGACATTAGTTGTGTTATATAGCTAGTGTGTCAGGATCACTTGAACACAAGCACTGCAATACTATCACAGACAATCTGATAATAAAGAAAAGTACTAACACAGGAAAGGCAGGGTAGTCTATATAGTGATCATATGCTGGACAAAGGGATGATTCATGTCCTGGGAAGGATGGGGTGAGACTGTGCAATATCTCATTATGCTACTCTAACTGTACACAATTTTAAACTTATGAATTGTCTATTTCTGGAATTTTCCATTTAATATTTTCACCATGGTTGATTTTGGGTAACATAGAAAGTCAAACCTCAGAAAAGGGGTATATTATTCAGCTTTCCATCACTGTAACAAAAGATCCAAGATAAGTAACTTATAAAGAGGATTTTTTGGGTATTTTTTTTCAGTACTGTGATTGAACCCAGGGCCTGCATACTGAGCTATATCCCCACTCCTTTTTATTTTTTTATTTTTTTATTTTGAAACAAGGTCTCACTAAGTCATTAAGTTGTCCAAGCTGGGCTTGAACTTATGATCCTGCTGCCACAGGCACCCAATGTGCTGGGATTACAGGCATGTTCCATCATACCAGCTATGAAGATAGATTTATTTAGGCTCACAGGTTTGGAGGTCCAGTCTAAGATTGGGTGACCCATTGCATTGGGCTTCTGATAAGGGGTGTTGGGATAGCAGGGAGCCCAGAGCAGAGCAAATTGCTCACCTCATAACCAGAAAGTAAAAGAAATAGGAAGGGGCTGAAGCCTCACATTTGAAGGCACATTCCCACTGATCTAGGAACCTTCCGCTAGATCCCACCTTTCAAAGGCTCTAACACTTCCCAATAGCCCCACTCTGGGTACCAAGCCTTTAACACATGGATCTGTGGGGAATATGCAAGATCCAAACTGTAAGGGGAGGGGCCTAGCACACAATCATGTAGGTACTACAACAATCAAGGTAAGGAATGTTTCTATCATTCCCAAAAAGTGTCCTCATGTTTATTGTTTTGTTTTGTTTTTGTCTTTGTATTTTGAGACAGGGTCACTCTATGTAGTTCAGGCTGGCCTTGAACTTACTACGTAGCCCTGGCTGGCCTTGAACTTGAAGCAATCCTCCTGCCTCAGCCTGCTACATGTTGGGATTACAGGCATGTGCCTGGCTCCTTCATGTTTTTTGAGTGGTATTTTTTGCCCACCCTAAGTTCTGGAAAACATTGAACTGATTTCTGTCCCTAAAGTTTTGCCTTTTCCAGAATGTCATTATCGAAAGACAGGGGCTGGGGATTTAGCTCAGTGGTTTCGCCGCCTGCTGCACAAGTGCAAGGACCGGAGTTCGATCCCCGGTACCAAAAAAAAAAAAAAAAAAAAGAAAGACAAGATTATAACAAAGTTAGTTATAGATCTAATTTATCTAATTTGGTTATAGATCACTTTTATTTGTGAGTCATGAATCAGGCCAGTGTCCATTCTACAAAATAGAATGACAACACAGTGGGAACAAGGAAACAGACCAATAGGTAAAATTGATTTGTTAACATCAAATTACTTTTCTCTTTTTGGTATGGGGGATTGAACACAGGGCCTTTGGACTGAGCTACATCCCCTTTTTAAATCTGAGACAAGTTCTTGCTAAGTTGTTCAGGCTGGCCTTGAATTTATGATCATCCTGCATCAGCCTTTCACTGTCCTGGGACTACTGGTATGAGCCACCACACCAGGCAATCAGGCTATTTTTAGGGGAGGTTTTTTTTTTTAAGTAGGTAACAGGCCATTTTTAAGGCTAAATCAGAGTACTTCCTTATTGTGCTAACTCAGGTGGCTGGAGTCTCCTGTTTTCAGGAAAAACTGGCCTGTTTTGGGACCTATTTTATTCCTTAAAGTTTCAGTTTGATTATGTAGCATTTAGCATGAATGACTCCATTTTGGTTTGGTCTGTTCTGCTGGAGCCTAATGAGGGAGCTCCATTCAAAATAATGACCTTCTATATATCTGTTTAATATTATGTCTTAGTTACTTTCTCACTGCTGGGACACAATACCTGATGCCCACAACTCTAAGGAGTAAAGGTTTATTTTGGCTCACAGTTTGTAGAGGTTTCAGTCCATAGTTGGTTGGTCCAAGTCAGGGTGGACAGGCAGAGAGACATGGCAGAAGAGAAATAGCTTGTGGCATGGCAGCAGAAAGAGATCATGGGAGGAGAGAGGGAGATACACCCTTCAAGGCCACACCTCTAGTGCTCCCCACCTCAGACCAGTCATTCTCTGCCAACATCACATTTAGCTATAAATTTATCAGTGGACCAACCCACTGATCAGTATCATGCCCTCATAATTTAATCACTTCCTAAAAGCCCCACCTAGGTGTACATGAAGCTTTGGAAGGATATTTTTATATATACTATAACATAGCATATAAGTGGAATTCCTACAATTTGAGGAAGCAATATTGTAAACCTGCATTAGTCATTTTCCATTGCTATAATGAAATGCCTGAGTCTGGATACTTTATAAAGAAAAGAAGTTCATTAGCCCACAGTTTTGGAGAATGGAAGTCCAAGACTGGAATCCCCACTGGTGTGACTACTATTGGCTGCCTCACATCATGGAAGCTGGCATTATGGCTGAAGCACGCACAAGAGGGAAAAATTGCATAGCAAGATAGGATGCCAGAGAGCAGGGATGGTCAGACTTCTCTTCTAGAGAAACTTACTCTCTAGGGAACTAATGAGGGTCACATAAGGACAACCTTAAACTCTTCTGAAGTCAGTGCTCCCAGTGACATAACCAACATCTAGTAGGCCTGATCTCTTAAAGATTCCACCATAGTTAAGCTTGGTGGTGCAAGCTTGTAGATGCTGTACACTCTGGGAGGCTGAGGCAGGAGGATGACAAGTTCAAGCCCACTTTTGGCCATTTAGCAATTTACTAAGACCTTGTCTTTAAGAAAAAAAAAAGGTTCCATCAGCTTTCAACATTGCCATACTGAGAATCAAGCTTCTGACACATGTGCCCCTAGGGGCCACACTCAAACCATACCCAAATCCAAACCATACCAGAACTGGGCTGGGGATTTAGCTCAGCTCCACCTGCCTTGCAAGTGCAAGGTCCTGAGTTTGATCCTCAGTTCCAAAAAACAAAACAAGCAGAACTTTTAAAAACCCTTCTTAAAAAACATAATGAAGCCTGGCATGGTAGCACACACCTGCAATCCCAGCACTCATGAGTCTGAGGCAGGAAGACTGCCTCAAATTCAAGGCCAGCCTGGGCTACTCAGGAAGAATTTGTCTCAAAAAAACAAAAACAAAAACAAAACATCATGAGCCAGGTGCAATGATGCAAGCCTGTAATCTCAGGTACTCTCTGGAGGCTGAGGCAGGAGGACTGCTGAGTTCAAAGGCCAGCCTGGGCCACTTACTGAGACTCTGCCTCAAAAAATAAACACTAAAAAATGGCTGTGGTCAAGTGTTTGCCTAGTATGTGCAAGGCCTTGGGTTTAATCTCCAGTACTCAGGAGAGTGGGAAGGGAGATTGGATGTTACTGATTATTCACAAATGACTTTTGTTAATCCGCAGTGACATGGCTGGGTTTATAGGCAGGTTAAACCAAGTCACTTTTAAAATTTTTATTTTTATTAGTACACGTTTGCAGTACATAATGGTTACATTTGTCATGGAGAAACCAACTCACTTGTGCCTGGTGTCTCCAAGCTGAAGTCATCTCTAGCCCTGTAGACTACACTCTCTTCCACTTCTCTCCTCTTTGTCCTCTTTCTTCTTTGCTTTGGTGTACTAGGTCAGAAATCTAGGACCTTCGTACTGAGCTACATTCTCATCCCTTTTTTCTTTGATTTATATTTTTTCACTTTAGAGACAAGGTCTCACTAAGTCACTAAATTGCCCAAGCTGGGCTTGAATTTATGATCCTCTTGGCTCAACCTCCCAGAGTGCTGGGATTACAGGTGTGAGCGAACACACCTGGCTATCAGGCTAGTTTTTAAGGTTAAACTAGAGTACTTCCGTATTATGCTGACTCGGGTAGGGTAAGAGCTCCTGTTTTCAGCAAAGACTGGCCTGTATTAGGACCTATTTGCTTCCTTAAAGTTGTTTGATATGTGGCATTTAGCATGAGTGATTCCATTATGTTTTTTTTGCTGTTCTCTTGAGGCCTAATACAAGAGTTCAATTCAAAACAATGAACATTTTTATTTAATGTCATAAATGGAATCCCTGCATTTTGAAAAAATAATATCGTGAAGGTTACTGGTCTGTTTTCCACTACTATAACAAAATGCGTATTTTGAAAAAGAAAAGAGTTTTTTTTTTTTGGTACCAGGGATCGAACCTGGGTCCTTGTGCTTGCGCAGCAGGTGGCAAAACCACTGAGCTAAATCCCCGGCCCAGAAAAGAGATTTAGCGCACTCTTTTGGAGGCAGAAAACCCAAAATCAGATGACCCCATGGGTTTGACCTCTAGTGAGGACACCGTTGGCGAAGTCACTTCATTGAAGATGGCATTAGAGCTGGAGCATATGAGAAAGGGAGATCACATGGCCAGATGGGAAGCCAGAAAGCAGGGGTGAGTTAGATTTGCTCTTTTAAAACAACTTATCCTTGAGGGAACTAACTGGGGTCTCATGAGAACTACCTCTTCCATGAGCAGTGAGCGTTCCCAGTGACCTCACCACCACCCACTACACCCTACCTCTTGAAGATCCCACCACCTCATAACATTGCCACACTTAGAACCAAGGTTTATAACACACAGAGTCCTGAGGGACACACTCAAGCCATATCCAAGTCATAGCAGAACCTTTAAAAATCCTTCTAGAAAACACTGGACCAAGAGGTGGAGGGAGGAGAGAGGGAGGGAATGGAAAGGGGATGTAAAAAGAATTAAGATGTGTTGTGTACACGCACCAACTCCTACAGTGAATGTAATCATTATGTACTGCAAATGTGTACTAATAAAAATAAAACATTTTGAGCCAGGAATGATAGTGCATGTCTGGAATTCCAGGTACTTGGGAAGCTGAGGAAGGATTGCCATTTCTAGCCAACTTCGACAACATGATGACACTTTGTCTCAAATATAAAAATTTAAGCTGGGAATGGTGGTACACACCTGTAATTTGAGCAGTCTGGGAGGCTGAGGCAGGACACAAGTTTGAGCCTTACCTTGGCAATTTAGCAGCTCAGTGAGACTCTTTCTCAAAAATTAACAAAATAGAGGTCTGGAGAAGTAGCTCAGGGTAGAAGTCCTGGGTTCAGTCCCCAGTATAATAAATAAATAAATAAATAAGGAATTAAATAAATAAATAAGTTAGGAATGTAGATCAGTGGTGGAGTGTTTGTTTTGCATGTGTGAGGAGTTGGGTTCACTCTCCAGTATGTAAAAAGAGAGAGGGAAGAGAGAGAGAGAGAGAGAGAGAGAGAGAGAGAGAGAGAGAGAGAGAGAGAGAGAGAGAGAATTTTCATGTGGTGAGTCTCAATGCACAAGATATTACTGTTCATTCATGAGTTAATTTTGTTTGTCCTCAGTGACATGCCATAGGATGATTTTTTTGGAGAAGATGAGTAACAGGAACAGAACCTAGGGCCTTTGCACTGAGCTATATTTCCAGCCTCTTTTTTTTTTTTTTTTTTTTTTTTTTGCCAGAATCTTACTAAGTTGCCCAGGGTGGATTTAAAACTTGGGTTTTTGCTGCCTCAGCCTACAAGACTGCTGGAATTACACTTACCAGACTTCATGCCTTGTTTAGTAGGCAGCTATCTTAGTCACTTTCTTCATTACAGGAGCGAAACAGTCATCAATCTCAACTTAAAGAAGGAGAGGTATGTTTTGGCTTCTATTCCAGTCCATAGACTGCTGGCTGTACAGCAGAATGGCATGGCAGAGGCACATGGCAGAGAAGAGGTGCTCACAGCATGGTAGATAAGAAGCAGAGAGTGTCAAGAGAAGAGCTATATTCGGGATCATGCACATAGCAACCTGGCCCCTTTGACCAGACCTCATCTTCTAACAGCAAGTCAACTATAGTATCCCTATAAACCAATCGCCCCTCAAAGGTCTCACCTATGATCTCATGGGGTTCTTGGGGGACAGACTCATATACATCTTTTTATGCAAATTACATTTAGTCTATCTCTAAGAGTCATTAAAGTCCTAACAGCCTCACCACTGTTGCAAAGTTCAAGTGCAAAGTCTCCTCAGAGACTTAGGGCAAAGTCTAAGCTGTGAGCCTCGATAAAAGTAAAAAAGAAGTTAAACACTGGCAACATACAATGGCACAGGATAAATATTCTCATTTCAAAAGGTAGGTCTAGGAACAGAGAAAGGAATTGGACCAAAGCAAGACAGAAACTCAGCAGGACAAATAGCAAATCTCATAGCTGCATGTCCAGCATCCAGGGCAAGTTGTGGCAAAATCTGAACTCCATAAGGGCTAGAGAAACTGACCCTATGGCATTGCTGGTGGTTGTAGCCCTCAGGGCTTGTATCTCAGGCTGGCTTTGCTAACTGCTTGCAGCTTTCCTCAGATTTTCCACATTCCTGGCTTCTTCACCTTTCTCAATTTTCCACTGTATTTTCAGGTTCACAGCCCTTATAGGGCCTCCTTGCCTGGCCTTCTCGGCTTTCTTCAAGAAATGTGGGTGGAGGCCTTTCACTCCACAAATCTTGCATTCTGCATGCCTGTAAAACCAGCACCAATGGAGGATGCCAAGGTCTGCTGCCAGCTCGAGCAGTAGCCAGGCATTTTACATCATGGCTACAGAAGTCTCTGAGTCCCTGGATAGATGAGCACTGTGAACAGAATTCCAGGAATGCACATTTCTATGCATCTTTCCTCCAGGTTAGTGCCCAGGGGCTTTCTTGTTAAAGCAGTCTTTCACTTTTACAACTTTGAGCCTGTAAAGAGTAGGATGTTGTTGGTTTCTAAAGTGCTTCAAGTCATCTTTCTTATTGTGCTGTTGTAAATTACCTGGCTTCTTTAATGCTAATTAGTGGTAATCTTTTCAGCAACCAAGCTCTCCCCTTTTCTCACTTTGTAGGCCCCAGCTTTATAGGAGTTTCCTTTCAGGTGAAACTGAAAACTTGAAATAACTCAGCTGTGTCATTTGCTTTTGATTCTCAATGTAGAACTGGCTAGAAGACACCAACAGTACCCATGCCACAACCTAAATGTTGGGCTGCCTTGAAATTTCCTCTTTCAGATTAATTATTCTGCCACCTTTAATCTTAGTCTTCCACAAAGACTTTGGACCTGAGCAAAGTGTAGACAAATTTTCTGCCAGAACATAACACACATGGCCTGGCATCCATCTGCAAATGGAGTCCTTCTTCCTTTACCCAACTGAAACCTCCTGAGCCTGGTCTTTTCCATTTTTTTTTAAAATCAGTGTTCTGGACTTCTGAGCTCTAACTAGAATCTCCCATCAAGCTCAGCTTACAGTATTCTAGGGCTGGTTGTCTAGCCAACATCTCCAAACCTTTCTAAACTCCTCCTGTGAACCAGTTCCAGGGGCTTTTGATCCAGACTGTCAGGTAGCACCACAGAAACAATCTCACTTCTCTGGTACCTAAAATCTTTCTTAACTACTTTTTCATTCCTGGGACAAAAACTTGAGACCCACAACTGATGAAGGAGAGATTTATTTTGGCTCATGTTTCAGTCCATAGCTGGCTACCTGCAAGGCAGGATAGCTTGGCAGAGTGGCATGATAGAAGAGAGGTGTTCATAACATGGTGGACAGGAAGCAGAATAACAAGGGAGGTGGCAGGGAGGCAGGTGTAACCTGCTAGGTGACACCCACAGTGACCTGCCTCTTCTTACCAGGCCCTTGTGGGGTACCGCTCTGCCTATACTCAAAGCCCAGCTGTCTGGGGGTGTCTGAGGACACAAGTCTACTCTCAAGGACATCCACATAATGGGCCACAGTTGTCTAAGAATGACAGCATACTCAACCACACATGCACAGGATAGCCAAGGTCATACAGCAGGTATTTTGTCTCTCCATGTCCTGGTAAGCAGATAAGACACTATAACTCCTGTGAACTAAAGAACACTGTAACCTTTTAGTAGCTGTGTTTGCTATGTAGCTGTAACTTTTATTTTTGAAGAAGGAATAAAAAGACATGCAGCTCTTGAGCTCTGGAGCTGCAACTCCAGTTCTGCTCTGCTCTGATGCTGATGATTATCACCACATGTGTTATTCTCTTGGGGGAATGAATTAATTAACTCACTCACAATGGACTATATGGACTAAATGTACCCCTTTCCAGGTGCCTACTGGGGAGGGTTGGCTCAGCCCTCACAGCCCTACCTCCTAACAAGTCAAGTTTTTTGTTTTTGGGGGGTTTTTTTGGTAGCCAGGATTGAGCTCAGGACCTTGAACTTGCAAGGCAGGTGTGGTGCCACTAAGCTAAATCCCTGGCCCTAACAAGTCAGTTATAATGGGCCGGGGATTTAGCTCAGTGGTTTCGCTGTCTGCTGCATAAGCACAAGGACCCAAGTTTGATCCCCGGTACCAAAAAAAAAAAAAAATAATGTCCCTATATTCTAATCACTTTCTGAAGGTCCTACCTATGATTGGATGAGGTTTTACTGGGACATATGCATATAAACCATAACAGCAGCTTAAACCAACACTGTGGTAGTTGTCTCCAAGCTGAAGGCATCTCTTCAGGTAGCCCTATAGCCTATACGCTATTCTTTTTTTTTTTTTTAATTAAAAAGGCTGATTAATAATGAATAACAGAAATGAGTTTGAACTTGCTGAATTTGAGACTGAAGTAGAAGTAGAGCCCACATGGAGGTAGGCAAACAGCCATATGATCTGTTTGCAAAGTTTATTTTTTCTCTTTTCTCAGTTATACATGTTCTAGTAAATCAAATGAGACCATTTCTTATTATGAAGATAGCCAGGGAAGATCACTAAAATAAAAGAATGAAGAGTCGAGTTTTTAAGCTATGAAGTGAGCAACTGTTGTCATAAACACAGCTGCCCACTCCCTTGTGACCTAGTGGCACACAGTTATTAGTAGTGCTGATAAGGGATGGTTTTGTGGACTTACACACAAGGCTCAGGTCTGGAGCTGCTGGCAGTGTGCTATCGTACCGGACAAACAGTACAGGGCACTCAGAAGATGCTGGTGGGTTTGAAGACCAAAAAACACTTGTCTTTATGATCTTAGTCACTATGAACTGTCTTTTTCTATCTCTTGATCATTTTTCCACAATCGTAGTTTTTTTCATATTTTCTAAACTCTAAAATTTAGTGATAGACATTCCAGATAATTTTTCTACTTTACCATATGTCTTAGACTTTGCTGTTAGTGTTTTTTTGTCATAACAGTTATGTATATAGACAGCCAAGTTGATCAATCTTTTCTTTTATTGTATCTAGCTTTTGAGACAAAGGAGAGCAAGTATTAGGTTACTCTTTTGGTGGGAGTAGGGACATGTTGGGAAGAAAAAGGTAGCTATTATATACAACAGCCACCCTAAATTGGAGGGAAAGCTATCACTGAGGATGTGGCTCAATGGCATAGCACTCCAGCTGTGATCTTAAGCATCATTAAAACAATAAATACTCCTCAGTACTACCCTGGAGTCTATAGTAGACTCAGAAATGATTATCAGATCAGAGAGTTCCATGCTTCATAGCTGAGAGAAACAGATCAGGGATAGTTCCTGTGTTAGTTACTTTGCTCGTAACTGAGATGCAATACCTAACACCCACATCTTAAAGGAAGAAATGTTTATTTTGGCTCATAGTTTGTAGAGGTTTTAGCCCATAGTTGGCTGGCTCCAAGGGAGGATGGCATGGAAGAGGGGCATGGCAGAGAAGCTGCATACAGCACAGTGATGGTGCTGGTGAGGTGTAAAGAGAATGGAGGAGTAGGAAAGAGAGATAAACCTTTGAGACCTCTTCCTACCAGACCCCACCTCCTAATAGCAAGTGAGTTATAAACCCCCATAATCCAATCACCTTCCAAAAGCCCCACCTATGAGGACATGAGGCTCTTGGGGGCATAATTAGAGATAAACCACTATAGACTCCCAACTCAGGATTCTGCAGACTTCTTAGCAAAAATGTGGTTTCTCCTACAAAGGTGGAGGCCTGGAAAGCAGGATGTTTTTCTGTTCAGTGTCATCAAGCCAGAAAGTGAAATGGAAGTTGACAGCCAAAAGCACAAGTTTATGTACTCCAGAGAATGGAGAAGCAGGAGTCTAGGCTTGAAATTGACTTCTCAACCCATTGGCGATGCATACAGGATACAAGAAATGAAGGGGAGGACTGGGCAAATAAAGAGGAAGAATATCTTTATGGTCATGGACATGACAATTGTCAATTGTTATGGTGCTAAGGGTTGTGTCATTTAGCATGCAAGTGGGATTATAATGGGATTTAGGTCTGTTTGAGATTTAGATGGTCATTTTGAAGCTAGCTTGGATTCTAGCTGGATCAGTGAGAACTCTGGGTCTAGAAATAGTCTATTCTCAAAGATAAGCTGACTAGAGGTTGGCAAATGTCTATCCAGACTAATTATTATTGTGGGCATCAGACCTAAATTGGGTGGAAGCTGGTAGATCCTCTCTGTAGAACACGTCTTCACTTGACCACTATGTGCCTTTTTCAACATGTGGCCCCATTTTCTGCTTGGGGGAATGCAGTAAGTACACAAGTTATTTGCACCTTTAGAAATTATATTAACAAAAATTACCCTAAATAGTGGCATTACTGTTTGTGGATTCTCATGAGGGGGGGAAAACCTATATTAAAACATGGTTTGTAAATAAGCCTCAGCAGCATCAAAGGGTCACTTGTGTCAACTCTACTAAAATGCCAGTGGATAGAAGGGGTCATGAGCTAGGTTCTTCTGCACAGCAGGCTCAAGCATCTGGCTTCCCTGTGCTCTGGCTCCTGGTGACAGGATCCATACCCTAATCCAGCTTAGGACAGCCAGCTGGACGTTGTGGGACCTCAGGCCCCTCAGATTGAGGGCAGAAATAAGCAAGGGGTGACTTGTCACTGGCACTGAAGGACAGAACTTTAAGTTAGGTTTTTCCTTCTAGAACTAAACAACTTCTCCAGACTTCCTCCTACTGAACACATAACTAACATTTTCCCTTTTTTTTTATGTAGGAAAATTTTTATTTGATAAATATAACTTCATAAACTTTAAAAAAGTACTGAGTACTGTACAATAAGTATACTACAGTTACTGACAATGCAGAGAATTTTTAAAGGATTAGACAGCCACAGTATCTAAGGTCCAAAATTTTAACTAAGTATTGCTACATATTTCCAGCTACTCATTTTTCATAAAAATCTAACAATTACCATTATTACAAATATATCATTAGTTATGATTTTTTGTAGGAATATCATTCAAGTTATATATATTAAACAGCATTTTAATAGTTTTATTTTTATGAAAATAGATGACTCATTTTAAGATAGAAGTAAAAATGTCTATAAAGGGGGACCAAAATAAATAAACATGTTTTACATAAAACTCTTTGGTTCATTAGGTTTTTCAGTACCTGCCTCTTAAAAAATTCCCTGTAAAGATTGATTTTTACAGGGAAAACACAAACATGAACAATTCCTTTCCCTCAGTACCCAAGATTTCCAGAGTAGTGAATTAATTATTTATCCTGGTACCGGGGATCAAACTCAGGACCTTGTACTTGCCAGGCAGGTGCAGTGCCCCTGAGCTACATCCCCGGCCCTTGAGTAGTGAATTTTAAACTTTCAGCTCTTCACTGTAAATTTTAGTGGCCGCAGTTCCTCCCTATTGAGTCCCAAGCTTATCAGACAAGGTCAGTTCCACCAGCTTCTGGAGTGGAAGTGACCACATTTTCTCCTCTTGGCCTAAAAGAGAGAATATGCAGACACTGGAGACCAGGTTCTGGTCCACGAGAAAGGGAACAATGGGCTGGAGGCAGCTGAAGGGACACAGCATCAGAGCTCTGTGCCCCCCTGCTGTTTCCTTCCCACCCACACACAGGCACATGGGCCCTTCTGTCTCCTCAGATCCAGCTTTGAAAAAATCCTTTTTCCTTTTCACCAAAACGCTTGGCCTCCTTTGATTTGGTCAGTAGTGAGCAGATGAACCTGAGAGGCTGGGAACAACAGAGCAATTTCTATCAAATAAAAACCTGATGATTTACGATCTCGAAGATAGCCAGGACAGTGCAACTAAAGACCCTCAGGAAAGACTCCAGAGCTGCTGCAGAAAGTGATGAGGAGGAAGGGAGGAGTGCACTGGAAGGGAGGAGGAAGATTTTGAGGGGGAATTCATGGCCATGTTTCTTTTCTTGGAACAATTTTTTTTTTGGTACCGGGGATGGAACTCGGGGCCTTGAGCTTGCAAGGCAGGCAGTCGAACCACTGAGCTAAATCCCCAGCCCTCTTGGAATACATTTAAAAAAAATTAAAAATAAGGCTCAGCAGGAGTATAGTCTAAGTCATCCAAAAACATAAGGAATGTGTGATCCATAGTAATAGAATTGTAGGAGGTGCTGTTGGTGACTCAAAAGGAATTGTAAGAGAGGGCTCAGATTTAAACAGGCTCTTTCCAAAAGACAGTGCTACTCTTGGAGCTTGGAGTCTCCTGGCTTCTAACAAGCTGAAGAGAAATCCCTGTCCCTGGGCCAAGACAGAACATCTCCCAAGAAAGTGGAATTAATAAAATAACCTAAGATGCCTAAGGAGGTCCCCAGGTGTCCTGACAATAAAAGGCATCTAGTAATAAGACAAACTGGCACCGGGAATAGGGATTCTGGAAGGATCGTTCACATTTAGGTTGCACAGGAATACTGTGATTTAGCATCTGATTCATCCATTTGTTTCTCGTTAGCATGGTTCATGTGAACCTGCAAAACGCAGACACCTGCTCCTTGAGCACCCTCTGCCCTACTCCAAAAGAAACACTTCCAACCTTGTTCAAGGGAAAAAAAAGTCCTAGTCCTCAGGTTTTAGTGGGCGAGGAAGGTATAATAGTTAGGCCTTGGTTTCCATCCCCTGTGTAATATGGCAAGTCATATGCGGCCTTAAGCACTCAGCTCTTGGTCTAAGCATACCGAGTAGGGCTAATGCAGCCCCCTTTTCTGGCAGCTGTGAATGACAATCACTCGCTGGAGCCCCGCACATCCTGGGACAGTGACTTGGCTAGACGCGAGCTCATTCGAGGCGGTGCCCGCTCTCTCCGGTGTCACGCCCCTCCCACAGGCAGGCGCTGGTGTAAATAAAGGCCCCTTGGTGCCCCGGAAGTGGCCCGGTCGGAGTAACACCAGACAACCTGTCCGGGCGCTCGGGTCGAGCCTGAAAGCCGTGCGCTGCCGGCCGTCATGAGTAAGCCCCTGAAGCCAGACCTAAGGGTCTGGCGCAAGGCGGCCACCGTAGTGCTGGCGGCCGGAAGGAAGAGCTCGGGCGCCGCCGCGTCCTCCCTGCCGCCCACCGAGGGGTTCCGATTGCTGCTTTTGCGGCGCTCCATGGGCCAAGGCTTCTTGCCCGGCGCGCACGTCTTCCCAGGCGGCGTACTGGACGCTGCCGACCGCTCGGCTGACTGGCTGCACCTCTTTGCGCCGCACCACCTAGCACCTCGCTTTGGCCTGAGCCCGGCTACGCCCCAGCGACTAACCTTCCCGGTGTTGCCGGACTCTCGGCCCGAGGTCGAAAACGGGGATGCCGCGGCGCTGCCTGATGACGTAGCCATGCGCATCTGCGCCATCCGCGAGGCCTTTGAGGAGGCCGGCGTGCTGTTGTTGCGGACCAGGGGCCCCCGGCAGATTCCGGAGTCCCAGGATTCCGATCCCGAACCCGACTGCTCCCTCGAGCCTCCGCCGGACGTGTCCACCTGGCGCGCCCGCGTCCGTGGCGACGCGCGCCACTTCCTGGACCTGTGTGCGCACCTGGACTGCACGCCCAACATCTGGGCGCTACACGACTGGAGCGGGTGGCTCACGCCGTTCATTCCTGAGAAACGCCACCGCTTTGACACGAATTTCTACCTGTGTTGCTTGCGCGAGCCGCCGCCCATCCAACCTGATTTGGCCGAGGTGGTTGACTGCCAGGTGAGGTGTCCTCATGGTAGGGTGTAGGGTATCACAGATAAGCTGAGCCTGGGGAGGATAGTTACTAGCCAGGAAGTGACTGAGCGGTCTTGGGGCCCCGGCCGCCAGTCCCTCACCTCTGCAGACTAAAGCCCAGAACTTGGTGGAGGGCTGTTTTGGTTTCCTTGGCTTCACAGTCTCAAGGGCTCGGCTCTTACCCCTGCGGGGCACTGTCTCAACCAACCACTCTATCTGGATACACTCGTTTCATCCCCACTTCAGTTTATTTTGGTTTCCTTTATGTAAATGCGAAAAATTGCAGTCCTTTTTTTTTTGGTACCGGGGATCGAACTGAGGTCCTTGCGCTTGCGACGCAGGCGGCGGCACCACTGAGCTAAATCCCCGGCCCTCTTTTTGAAAAAAATATTTTTTTGTCTTACGTATGTACAAAAATTGGCACTATTAAGGAAACACAACAAGGCATTCTACTAGCAGTCTCCCTCAAAATAGATTTAGGTAAAATTGGGTCATCAAAACTTAAGACGGGCCGGGGATTTAGCTCAGTGGTTCAGGCGCCTCCCTCGCAAGCTCAAGGTCGTGAGTTCGATCCCCGGTACCAAAACAAAAGAAAAAAACCTTGACTTCATTGATTTCAGTTCTGAGGCCATATGTGTAAATCAAAATATGTATTACATTAAGGCAGTAAAAATGAGCTGAAAGTAACCACAGTATTCGGAAAAATTAAACGTTGCATTTGCTAGCGTTAGAGTTACTATGTGAATACGCGAATCTCAGTAGATTTTAAAAGTAGTGCAAAGAGGGCCAGAGATTTAGCTCAGTGGTTCCGCCGCCTGCCCTGCAAGCACAAGAATCCAAGTTCGATCCCCGGTACCAAAAAAAAAAAAAGTAGTGCAAAGATCATCTGGGCATCGAAGTTGATGTCGCAGAGGTGAGCAAACAGCTCAGTGACCCGGTGTAGCTTTGCCAAGGGCTCTCTTCTGTGCATCTCCTTTCTTGGGTTTTTGCTGGAGTTTGTAGTCCACCTCAGTGGTCGTGATTGCATCTTCTTCCTGAATGGGGCAGTGCAGTTTCACCGGCGGAAGGCAGAGCTCCTTGGTGTCTCTGTGTTTTTGATAATCAGGGTTTTCTCCCCTTTCTTCCCTTTCACCCATTCCAGGCCTAATGGGCTGGAGGCGATTGTAGAAACACAGCCAAAGGTTTTAAAACTGGCATCCACAATCTTCCTCTTTTCATCCACTTGAATATGTAATTTCAGGATACCACCACATGCAAGAGCACTCACCAATACAGTTTCAACATTTTTAGATGTCTTTTCTAGGGTCTTCACATTTCTTGGATTTCTGTAACCATACACAACCTTGTGATAAAGCCAGGCTGGAGCTGACAGCAGCCAGGTGGGCCTGTGTGGGCTCTAGAACAGCTGGGCAGATGCCACCCACCTCAGATGCTCCTACGGCTTTTATCTTGCCAGCCTGCACTTGCTTCTTTTAAAAAAAATAAAAAATAAAAATTGTTATTATTTTGGTACTGGGGATCGAACTCAGGGCCTTGCACTTGCAAGGCAGGTGGGGGAACCACTGAGCTAAATCCCTGGCCCTGCACTTGCTTCTTTTTAAATTTCTTGAGATTCATTTATGGCCATGCATATGGTGGATCTTGGTGAATGTTCCCTTTGCATTTGGAAAGAATATGTGTGTATTCTGTTTGATGGGGTGTTTGTAAAATTCTTCGCCCTAGGTGAGCTGTGGGAATTTAGCCTAAAAGCTCCTGGGTGGGGGATTTAGCTCATTGGTTCCGCTGCCTGCCTTGTACAAGGTTCCGAGTTTGATCCCCGGTACCAAAAAAAAAAAGGGCTCCTGGGTAATTCTTTTCTGACCAGCCATCTTATGTGGTTTTACTTTACGCATGCGAATGTAAGTATTTAGCCAAGATTCAAGAGTATTCTATACAGATTTCTAGAGCTATATTCTCTGTAGATCCTTCCTGTCAGGCATACTGCTAACGCGAGCAGGCCTCCCAAAGTCTGATTTCTGTCTTCTCAACCCAGTAAGAATCCTAGACTCCAATTAGGTTCTCCCTCCCTGTGCTGCAATCTGGGAATTACTTTTAGGAGGAAACCATAGGCAATAGTTAGACTCACCTTACTCATTTTTCTTTTCTCAGGTTATAATTCTACATTTTCACAGTCTGGACATAGTTGTTTCATACATTTTATCTGGATTTCTGCTACTTACATGGGAAGAGGAGGATGATTTGAAGTCCCATGGATAGAAGAGGAAGTTCAAATAAACATTTCTTTTTAAAAATTTTTTATTAGTACATGTTGGCAGTACATAATGTTTACATTCCTAGTGGAGAGTTGATACATGGACATAATGACTTTTTTCATCTTCCTTCCATTTCCCTTCCTCTGATACTCTTCCTAGTTGATTCTCTTGATACCCTTCCTTGTTGAGAAACATCTAGTACCTCCGTACTTCCTATTATTTTCTTTATTTTGCTCTTTATTTATATTTTGGGTTTCTCATATAAGAAACCATATGATATTTAAGCTTATGTGCCTGATTAACTGCACTTAACATTATGGTCTTAAGGTGCATCCATTTGCCTACAAATGACTCAAGTTTATCTTTATGGGAGAGTAGTACTCCACTGTGGGTAAAAAACACATTTTCTTTATGCCTTCATCTGTTGATGGACATATAGGCCACTTCCAAGACTTAGCTATTATGAACTGTGCTGCTATAAACATGGGTATGCATGTATCATTGTACTTTCTTTTTTTTTTTTTGGTACCAGGACTCAAACTCGGGACCTTGTGCTTGCGAGGCAGGAAGCAGCACCACTGAGCTAAATCCTGGCCCTGCATGTATCATTGTAATACGATGTCGTAAAACTCTTTTGGGAAAATACCTAAAAGGGGAGTAGCTGGGTCAAGTGGAATTTACAGTTTTAGTTTTTTGAGAAATCATAATGATTTCTATAGTGGTTGTACTAATTTACATTCCCACCAACAGTGTAGAAGCATTCCTTTTTTCCCTGCAGCTTTGCCAGCATTTGTTATTAAACAATAAACAGTTCTTTTTTTGTTTTGGTACCGGGGATCGAACTTGGGACCTTGCGCTTTCGAAGCAGGTGGTGGCACCACTGAGCTAAATCCCCAGCCCAACAATAAACAGTTCTTAATCTGGTTTAGTTCAGTGGTTCTCAGTGGTGTGATATGTTAATCCTATCCCGAGTGCATTTGGCAAGGTCTGGTGGGGTTTTGTTGTTATTGTTGTTTTGGGTTTTTTTCGAGACAGGATCTTGCTATATAGTTCCAGCTGGCAATGAACTCACTGTGTATCCTAGGCTGGCCTCAGACTCAGTGATCCTCCTGCCTCAGCCTCCCAATGCTGGGATTACAGGTGTGTGCCACCATGCCCATTATCTTTTGGTTTTTTAGGGTCTCACTGTGCAGTTCAGGGTTGCCTTGAACTCATTAAGTAGCCCAGGATGACCTCAAACTTCCAGTAATCCTCCTGTCTCAGTCTCCTAAATGCTGAGATTACAGGCTTGCTCCACCATGCCTGGCTCTGAAAACTTTTTAAATGGACTTTTTGCTTTTGTTTGAATAGATCTTGCTATTGGAAGCGGTAAGCAGTAACTATGCCACAGGCTGAATATTGACCTGCCTTGAAACTTCCTCCACCAGATTAATTAGTCCACTGCCCTTAATTTCAGCCTCCTGCAAATTCTGAAGACATGAACAAAATGTAGACAAATCTGCCAGAGTGTCACACACATAGTCTCTACCCTTGATGCTAATGGAGTCTTTTTTCCCAACTGAAATCTCCTAAACCTGGTCTTTTCGTATTTCTGTCAACATTCTGGTCTTCTGAGATCAAGTGCAGCTTACAGCATTCTAGGACTCTTTCTCCAGCTGGCATTGCCAAACCTTTCCAGACTCCTCCAGCAAAGCAGTTCCAAAGGCTTCTGAACCACATTGTCGATACCCAACACCTGCAACTTATGGGAGGCTTTGTTTCGGCTCACATTTCAGCCCGTAATCAACTGGCTTCAAAGCAGGATGGCATGGCAGAGGAGTATGGTGGACAGGAAGCAGAGAGAGAATGGAGGACTGGGGAAGGAGATAGATCTTCCAGGGTACATCCCCAGATACCCACCTCCTGGACCAGACCCTTTCTCCTAACAGCAAGTCAGCTAATAGCCCCCATAATCTAATCACATTCCAAAAGTCCCATCTGTGATCACATGAGGTTCTTGAGGGACATCTAGATTAAAAAGCATAAAGAATGTCTTGCACAACAGCAGGCCAAGAAGATACCCATACCCTGAGACAAGAGGAAGGGCTTATATGCTAAGCTACTGGGCTGGGGTCAATATCAGTTGAGAAATAGTCTAGGTGTCAGTGGCTAACACAAAACCCCAGGCTGACTGTCTTAACTTTTTCCTGTAGAGTTTAGAGTGTGTGCAAGGGTCACTTGGCAGGCAAAATGAGAGTTACCACCACAATGGCTTCAGCCACATCAAACTGGATCCCTACAGGGTAGCAGTTTCCCTTAATGCAAGTGGATATATTTAGAAAACCAATTAACAACCTTTTGGAGTTTTTCCATATGCATTGAGTCCTCTCTTTTTGTCTGAATATCTGTGGAACGCGTGTTGGGGATGGAGAGCAGGCTACAGCAGCATGGCCATTGAAATTTAGTGGGAAGCACTGTCTGGTTGGAACCCTGCAGAGTTATTCCACTCCCTAGACTGTGGGCTGAGTCATGCCTCTTGACTTTCACAAAAGCTCCTACTGCTCTTGATTCTTCACCCGATTGTAACATGTTGCCTAATGTGATGCGTTTTGGTGGCCGAAGTCCCCAAAGGGCCTAAGGACTGTGTTGTATCTACTATCATAAGCTCAGGGGCTAGCCTAGGTACACATTTATGGGAGGAATGAATGGACACCAAATTCTCAGTCTACCATGAAGTTCACCCTTGAGCCTTCCTTCCTTTGTGAGTGGCCAGAACCACATTGCCCTTTCAGCGTCTCTTACCTTTTATGCTGAACAACACTTCTGGATCAAGTCTTGGTGATCTGTTCTGGTTTATGTACTAGTTCTCAGGGTCAGCATCCCAACAATTAACCTCTCAAAAGGATCAATGTAGCTTTCTTCTCCAAATCTCCCTCCCCTCCCCAACCTTCCCCTGACCTCCCCTCCCTTCTCTCCCTTCCCTTCCTCTCCACTTTCTGTCCCTTCTCTTCTCTCCTCTCTTCCTCCTTTTCTGTTCCTTCCTCTTAGATCAAGTCTTTCTATATTGCTCTGGTTGGCCCTGAACTCTTGGGCTCAAGCAATCCTCCTGCATTGGATTTCTTTTTTTCTTTTTAATTTAATAATTTTCTTTTATTTTAAAATCACAAATCTAATCAAATATTCATAATTTACAAATTGGAATTAGTGTCTCTGTTAGTCCATGATGCAAAATGGTTAACATGCCAAATTCCCTCATGTGTTTATTTTTATTATTTATTTATTTATTTGGTACCGGGGATCGAACTCAGGTCCTTGTGCTTGCGCAGCAGGCAGCGAAACCACTGAGCTAAATCCCTGGCCCACCCTCATGTGTTTTTTTTCCCCATTAACTTTATTGGTACATTTTAGGTATAAAATACAGTTACATTCATCATTGGGATCTTGTACCATTACATGAGTCTCTTGGTTCTTATTTTTTTTCCCCTTCCCTTGCCCTCCCTTCACCCCCTCCACCCTTCCCTATTTGCAAAGACCTTGTTTCCATTTTTTTCCTCTTCTCATATTTTTTCCTTTCTCTTTTTTCCCTTCCCCTACCCCTCCCAATTCCCCTGCTCTTTTAGACCGTTTCTTCCTGTTACACAATATCAGTTATACATTTTTTAAATTACAATATTAAGATCTAGGACACATTACCACAGATTTTACAGAATTTAAAAGGATATAGAAAGCATATTACAAAAATCTTTTTTGAAATAAATTTGACAACTTCTAAGAAGTAACTTAGAAGACAAATTAATGAAACTAACTCTGGAGGAAATATAAAATTTGAATAGCACCTATTAAAGAAAGTATATTCCTAGCTTGAAAACCTACCTATATGACAACAGCAGGCTCATAAACATTTTAATTGATAAATTATATCAAACATTTAAAGCAGAAAAAAGAAGGAACACTTCTCCCCTCATTTTAGGAACTCAACATTGTGCTAATCCTAAAACTGGATAAAGATAATAGAAGAAAAAAGTATTAACATAGATAGAAATTTGTTTAACAAAACAAACTCTTAGAAGTCAGATCTGGCAGTATGTAGAAAGTGGTTTTGTTATAGGGATGGCAGTGTTGCTTCAGCATTGGAAGATCCACCCCCAAAAGTAATCATTTTAACAGAGGAAAGGAGAAAGCCATATGATCTTGTCACTAGTTGGAGAAAGAGTATTGGGCTAAATTCTACAGCTGTTCATGGTAAAAGCTATCAGGAGACTAGAAGTAGAACAGAACCTTCTCAACAGATCAAAGACATGTACTCCATACTTCCAACAAAAACTCCTTCTATGAATGGAGACGATACAATGCTTTCTCCCTAAAGTGGGGAACAAGGGGAGATATGCCTACTCTTCTTCTGTCCATTAAACTTTGAAACATAGGTCTAAACCAAAATAGTCTGGCAATGAAATGACACAACTAGGATAGGATTGGCATGGCAGAAGCAAAATCTTTATATGTAGATGAAATGATCATCTACAGAGAAAATACTAAGAAATCTCTAGGAGCCCCTAGAACTTGTACTTGAATTTAGCAGGATTAGAAAACACAAAGTATATATAAAAATTCAGGTCTGTGTATACTTGCTATAAATGAAGAACTGGATATTGAAATTTAAAAGTTATGTAGGAGTACAAAGGACCCAGAAAAGCCAAAAACAAAAACAGTGTTGGAAGACGTTTAGCACCCAATTTTAAGACTTCTTCTAAAGCTACAATAATCAAGGCAGTGTTGGTATAAGGAAAGACATGTAGATCATTTGAATAAAACAGAGAATCTAGAAATAGAACCACACACACATGGTCCACTGAGTTTTGAAAGACTATCCAACATCAGCATTTTATAGAATATAAACTCGATTCAAGAGCCAAGGAAGAGATAGTATCTTCAGCAAACGGCACTAGAACATCTGGTATCCATATATAAAAAATTAACCTCAACCCTTTTTTTCCATACATGAAAATAACTTGAAGGGATCTATGAACCTAAATAAGAAAACCTAAAAGTATAAAACTTTAAGAAGAAATTATAAGGGAAAATATTTATGAATTCAGGGTAGGCAAGAACTACCTAGGATACAAAAAACATGATGTATAAAAGAAAAATGATAAATGAGATTCCATCAAAATTTAGAACTTTAAATGACATCATTAAAATGAAAAGTAGTCCTTAAACAGACCATATTTACAATGCATATAACCTATGAGCAGAATATATAAAGAATTCTTAGAGCTCATTAATAGACAACCCAATTAAAATGTAGACATAAGATGATAAATAGCCAGTATAGCACAAGGAATGGTGTGCAATTCTAGAATCAGAAAAATACTAATCAGTACAATAACAAGATTGAATTATACACTCATTAGGGAGATGAAGTCAAAACTTTTAAAAGCCTTGTCATAACTTTTTCTTTTTGTTGGATTCTCCCCCTTTGCGATTAATTTGTCACGCCCAATGGATTCATTCTGCTGGGTTTCCTGGGGTTGTGATCCTCATTGTCTTTTCCTAGGGTATTGTCTAAAATTTTTTGGAGTGCTGGTTTGGTATTCATGAAGCTCTTGAAGTGCTCTTTATCATGAAAGTATCTTATTTCTCCATCAATTTTGAAAGATAGTTTTGCAGGGTCCATCAATCTGGGTTGGAGGCTGTTTTCCTTTAGGGCTTGAAATACATCACTCCAAGCTCTTCTTGCCTTGAGGGTTTGCATTGAGAAGTCGGCTGTGATTCTGATGGGCTTTCCTTTGTATGTGATTTGTTTCTTTTCTCTCACTGCTTGTAGAATTTTATTCTTCTGTTGGATTTCTGGAATCCTAACTATTATATGCCTATGTGTAGATTTTTTTTGATTAAGGCTAGCTGGAGTCCTATATGCCTCACTTATCTGTATGTCAAGTTCTTATCCCCTCTTTGGGAAGTTTTCTGCCATCACTTCTGTGAAGAGTTTTTTTATGTCATCTGCACTCTCTCCTCTTTCTTCATTGACTCCAGTCAGTCTTATGTTATTCTTCTTTGCATCGTCTAGCAGCTGCTGGATTGATTTCTCATGTTCCCTTACAATTTTAAAGCAATTTTTCTTTTCCTCTTCACTAATTGCAATCTTATCTTCTATATGTGAAATTCTATCCTCACATTGGTTCATTCTGCTGCGCAGACTTTCAATGGAGTTTTTAATCTCTTGGAAATCTGTTTGTATCTGTTTTATGGATTCCATTTGTTTCCTATGTTGGGCTTCCATCGTGTTCCTCAGATCCTCTATTTTTTTATCTGAGTCCGCTCTAGATTTATTAATCATGTCTTGCACCATGAGCAAAATCTTTGGTGTTATCTGAGTAATTATTTCTGATTTCATTTTTCTCAGATCCTCTTTTGTTGCCAGTTCAGAGAGTCCAGGTGGTTGAGTATCAGAGTGTTCCATCTCGTTTCCCTTTGGGGTTGCTGTAGGTGATCTGGAAGTCTGTTTGTGAGGCTTATTTATGTGTCTTCTCATTTCCATGGGGGTGGGGTGGGGGGGGTGCTTCTGGTGCCTGAGCAGCTCACCTTGTCTGCCCTAGGAGCTTGGGATGGAGGCAGGGGAGCTTCCTTCTGGGTGCTGGGACCGGCTCAGCTTCTCGGTCCTAGGAGCTTGGGATGGTGGCGGGGGAGCTTCCTTCCGGGTTCTGGGACTGGCTGAGCTTCACTGCCCGAGGACCCTGGGATGGAGGTGGGGAGCTTCCTTCCGGGTGCTGGGACCAGCTGAGCTTCTCTGCCCTAGGAGCCTTCTTGGCCCTAGGAGCCTGGGATGGCAGCGGGGGAGCTTCCTTCTGGGTGCTGGGACTGGCTGAGCTTCACTGCCCTAGGAGCCTGGGATGGAGGCAGGGAGCTTCCTTCCGGGTGCTGGGACCAGCTGAACTTCTCTGCCCTAGGAGCCTTCTTGGCCCTAGGAGCCTGGGATGGCAGTGGGGGAGCTTCCTTCCGGGTGCTGGGACCAGCTGAGCTTCACTGCCCTAGGAGCCTGGGATGGAGGTGGGGAGCTTCCTTCTGGGTGCTGGGACAGGCTCACCTTCTTGGCCTTAGGAACCTGGGATGGCAGCGGGGGAGCTTCCTTCTGGGTGCTCTGGATTTCTGATTAGTTACGACCACAGGTATGTACTACTATGCTAGTTTTCCAGACCTTTTCATGTTGTCTCAGAGGGAGTTAGCAAGGCACATTAATAAATTAATTTTAGATCTTCAGATAGCTCTTAAGTAGTGATTTAACAATCTCATATCCCGTTAATATAATAAATCTTAGGAAGTCCTACCTTTGTTTTTCACAGTGGTCATCTCCATCAGAAGCAACTAAAAGTTTCCTTTCAGAAGAAATTTGGCTGGCACCCCCACAGTTCTATGAAATAAGAAGACTTGAAAACTTTGCTTCTCTTTCTAACTTGCACAAATTTTGTTTGGAGCATGCATCAGAAGGGGCTGAAAGATGGCTGCCTATCATCTGTGTAACTGCTGATGGGATGGTCTTTCTTTATCCAGGTAAAGTAGTGGAACATCAATGCTGCTGTTAGTATTAGCACAGTGCAGTGGGCTGTCCAGCAGTACTATTCAACAGACATGAGTTATAGTCAGTATTTTATAGCCTATAGGATATAACTTAAATACTGTCAAAGTTTATAACATCTCCATAGTGTTTATTATAACCCAAAATTCTGAATGTTGTATATACACATACATGTATACATTTATGTAAATATATAGTGATACTTTGGTTTACAAATGCTTTGGTTTGTGAACAGTTTGGTTCACAAACCCAAGCATTTGGCAAAATTTTGTTTTTGTTTGCAAACTCAGCTTCCGGTGATGAACACAGCTGTGTCCATTTTTCCTGGACGAACACGAACGTGGCCTCTTTTCCAGAATCATTAATGAATGAATTAAGTTTGTGAACCGAGATTCCACTGTGTTTCCTAAACATTAACAGAGTTCCTTTTCATATACTGTCTCACTTTTTCACATTTTAATTTTGAATTATGAGAATTTGTAAACTGCCAGATTACTTAAATTAGGAAATTTGTTGATGGTCAGTTGGAGTGGGATGAGCACAGGTTAGAGATCTGTGCCAGGGATTTTGTGACCTGTTATACTTCGTGTTTGACTGGTCAGTTCCTGAGAACAATGGTAAGATTTGTTATTCAACCTACAGGGGGACAATTTAGCAGTTTTAATGTAAATCATAATTTCTTTAAATTAACTTTCAGGTTATCAAAACACCCCACAATGAAGCACCAGAAGTATGGATCTCAAGACCAATATTAATGTCAATGTTGAATAGACTAAAGAGAGTTATGAACTAGTATAAAAGTACGGTTCACAATGAAGACTTTCCGGTGTAACTTTAGGTCACCCAAGAAAATTTTTGGCTGGGGATGGATATATTAAAAATAAAAGAAATATATTGAGATAAACTCTTAAAATTAGAGTTATTTAACAACTCAGTTTCAATTATATGACATAGATAAATATTGATTTGTGTGTCCCCAGTAAATATATTGGAATGATGTATCAAAAAATATTTTATGGAATAAAATTTTATTATTTTTCAGGAGATGAGCTATACTTAGAAGATTCAGACTTTTTAGAAAAGGTTTTGTCTACTGAAAAAAAGACTGAAGAAATCATGAAGGAAGGCAAGAAACTTCACCGATTAGTGCAACACAGCAGGCATCTCTATAGCATTCATGTGACTATTCAGTCAAAGGGTAAACACATTTACCCTAAGAACTATGTGGTAAATAAGAGCCATTTGTAGGGTGTAGCTTCTTTGTAAGCTAGCCTCCTTGAAGTACAGTTCATGATTAATAAGAGCCAACCATATTTGCTTAAAATTTAAGGAACTTTGTGCCTATAAAAGTTATAATGCAGTGTTTCTTATTTCAAGTGGACATCTCTTGTTTTATTGTATAAACTATATAGCATCCACATTATAAAATTTATTAATGATTTTGTTACCAAAGTAATAAAAAATTCACAATGTTTCCTACTTCTATATTGCTTTATTGGCTCTCCTGTCATTATTTTAACTGTTCCTTGTAGTAGCACTTTCCCTGATATGCTTTGGAGGTTGATCCATGAATTTTCTTTATGCTGGAATTAATTTATGGGTACATGATTAGTGAACAGTAAACTGAGACAATCTTCAAATGATAAAGTTTAAAATAAAATGGCATTAGTTATTATGTTTCCCAAATTAGAAATCTATTTTAGTTACTATTTTAAAGAAACATGAAGTGATAGAAAAACTCTGAAGTGCTAGTTAGTGAATGCAAAGGTCAGGGTTACAGTGTTAAAAATTAAGTTTACTTTCAGTGTGCTTTTTTTTAGTACTGGGGATCGAACTTGGGACCTAGTGCTTGCAAGTCAGGTGGCGGAACCACCGAGCTAAATCCCCGGCCCAATATGGGTAATTTTTTTTTTTTTAACCTGTCTAAAGAGGAATAGTTTTTTTTGTTGATTAAAGGTAGGAAATGATAGTTAAGACAATTCTACTTTAAGAGCTTTGACTATATTATGTGTTAATGGATTTTTTTCATGAAATGTCTTAGTTTTCTACTCAAGATGAAGGCAGTGATAATAAAGTTTATATGTATATTTAATGCTGCACTGGAGCCAGGTGTTGTGGCTCACGCCTGAAATCCCATCACTTGGGAGGTTGAGGTAGGACGATTGCTGTAAGTTTGAGGTCTGCCTGGGGTACATAGTGAGTTCAAGGGCAGCTTGAACTGCACAGTGGGATCTTGTCTCAAAAAACAAAAAACGAAAACTGCACTGGCTGTCAACATGGGCATTTGCCCTTGGGAGTTTTTGGCTATTTCTAGAAACATTTTCATGGGTCACAACTGGAGGAGATACCATGGCCATCTAGTGGACAGATGCCAGTGATGCAGTTAAATGACCATGTGCAGGATAGCAGCCCAAAACAATTATCTAGCCAATGTTATGAAACTTTGAACTACAGTAAAATCCATTTTTTTATTGTTGTTTATTTAGTAAATGGTCCCAATATATAAGTTTTGAGAACCACTGTTATTTAGTTACTGTTATTTTATCCAGCTTCTGAGTCTACAAAAATCTTTGACTTTAAGCCTTTAACATATACTTTGATTCTCACAGAATATTAGAATGCTACAGCTAGAAGGGATCTGAGTAAACATCATGATTTTGCCAGTGAGAAAACAAGAGTCATGCAGCTAGGTGGTTCCACAGCCAAGGGAAGAGCTTTATCCCCAGCCCTGTACCCTCTTCACTAGAGTTCTTATGTAATGTGACTGGTTTTTGTCATAGAAAAGATACAGTTCAACTTGGTACTGTTTTTTGTGGTTGGTTGATTTTATTGAGATGGGTCTCACTGTGTTATAAAGGCTGGCCTTGAACTTGTGATCTAAATCTGAATGGATCTTAAAATTACTTATGGGAGACTATCACATGACTTCCTACCAGCACTGATACCGTTTCAGTAGTCCAAGATAATAGGACTATCTTCATGTGCCAAAAAATTACACTGTTGTAGTGCTCAGTTCATGTTCATGGCATTTATTATGCATACTGGCTTTCTTACCTAATGGCTACCTGGGCTTCATATACAGAAGCAGAAAGCCGACTACGGTATTTATTCCTATTCCTCCTTGTCACCTTCGAATTGGTATCCCTACTTGTCTTAATCACTTTCCTGTTGCTGGGACAAAATACCCAATACCTATAACTTAAAAGAAGAAAGGTTTATTTTTGCTCATGGTTTTAGTCCATGGTTGGCTGGCTCCAAGGCAGAAATTTCACAGGAGAGGAAAGTTGTTCAACTCATGGAAGCCAGTAAGCAGGGAGAGAAGGGAGATGAACTGATGAGTGTCCAATGATTAGTACAGCACCCTCATGATCCAAACACATGAGACTTTTGGAGCAGTTTTAGATCTTAAACCATCACATTCTGTTCCTGGGCATTTGGGTTCATATGCTCAGGTTTGTTTGCTCACCCCTGACCAAATCAAAAGAGGCCATTTATTTTGCTAAAAAGGAAAAGATTTATTCAAAGCTAGCTCTGAGGAGACAGAGGGACTCATTTGCTTCAAATCACTATCTCACCATGTGCACGTGTGTTGGGGTCTTTTACAGCGTTTACAGTGAGGAGCAGTGGGGGAGGGAATACAGTGGAACAACAGATTTTCAGGAAGATAAAAATTACAAAGACAATCAGATTTGTGAGTTTGTCACAGTAACAGGATACACTAGACAGTATGCATAAAATATTGAAGTTTTGGAAAAGGATGCATATAGTTGATAATTCTGTATCAGCCATATGTGAATACCACAGAAATAATCTTCATTTACATATGGACTGAAGATTCCACCCTCTCTGAAAAGATTCATGATAGGGAATGCCATAGTTGACTGAAAGATTATGCAACATAAAAAAGCTCACTTTTTCAGTAGGAGTGTGCAGTAGAAATCCTGATGGTGAGTGTGGAAATCAAAGAAATATGGAAAGTAGGTCTGAGTAGTTACATATGGCTAAGAAGCACTGCAAATACAAGATTCCAAATTTTGGCCTGTTTTGTAAAAGAAAATACACCTTTTTCATAAAAATAATTCAGTTCAACAATCTCAGATTATACTGCCATAAATAAGAGTGGCTACAGGAGAAATAACAAGAGGAGGGGTAAATAGCTGCAGATTTGTATTACAAATACTTTTGTAGGTATGGTTTAGGTACAGGTTGCATGCAAAATAACATTCATTCAGAGCCTCAGTGCAGTAAGCTCCTATTACAGGAAGCATGATTCTTTGTCCCAGTATGATGCACAAGTGTTTTATTTTCTCTAGGCCATGTTGTGAAAGAAAAGCTTGCAAAACACCATACTGTGGCATGTAGGGATCAAGTCAAAGGCTGAAAAGGTTGTCCCACACTATGACTGGGAGAAGGTGTCTTGTCACCAGTTCAGACTGAGGAGGCTCACTTGAGATTTGGGAAGCCCAAAAAGAGACACAGAACTGTGGACTGGGTTAGACATCTTTTATTCAGCTGTTTAGCTATAATCCACCTGTGTGGCTGCTCTTGCAGTTCCCCACCATCGTACACTACTGGCAGTCCTCAGGACTCTAGCCTACCCATGCTCGTACCAGTCTTCAGCTGCTTACATTTACCCCAAAATACACAAAGGTGGCCACGTGCCAGTAATGACTTTGGGTACATTATTTACACTGAGCTTGCACTCAAATCTTGATGACTTGGACTTAATGTCCACCAGAAATCACCTTCCAAGCCTGAACCAAAGTGTAGCTGTCTTGTGCTTTGCTGCTGCCCCAAGAAGGTTCTATTTTCTGTCTTTGGGGCTTGGGAACTATCTCTGGGACCTCGTTAAATCATATCTTATGGTTTCCATCTGCAGCTTTCAGGTGAGCTGGCCTTGCCAGGTGCCCTGACTCAAGGTTGGTGTGAGGACCTGATTAGCAACAGGTGAAATTCATGCATTCTGCAGCAGCGTTTTTCTCCTCTGGCAGTCACTTACCATTTCTGACTCTCCTGCTTGAGATATTTATTAAGCATCTATTTATGGGACCTTGTGAATTTTTATTTTTATTTTATTTGGTGGTGGTGATTGTGATGATAGGGCTGGAACCCAGGGCCTTCACACTAAACTACATCCCCAGACCTTTTAATTTATTTAATTTTACTTTGAGATAGGGGTCGCCTTCACAAGTATCCGACTTGCTGCCTCTATGGTGATCAAGGGTTCAGGTCAGGTCACTGCTTCTGGGGCCATGTGCCCACTTCTGGAAAAGGCCCCAGCCTGTTTTCGTTATTGAGGGAACACGGATTTCTCCAACTTAAGCATTTCTAATTGAGCCTGTTTTCTCACCTAAAAATTAAGACTCGCAGAGTGGTTCTCAGAGTTTGATGTTATCACACTGTGAAACCAGAAAGCTGGGTCCCCACTCATTCTTTTATTTCGACGCCGCCACAGGTGCGCTTGGCTTCAGTATCCATACTGCGCAGGCGTGAGCATCACGTGCGCGCCAAATGCCGGTAACCGCCCACCTGTGCGTGGAGCCTTCAGGTGCGGTAGAACCCGGCACGAGGGCAAGGGTTAGAGGGACGCTTAGTTTGTCACCTCACGCGCAGGGCCTCTGAAGGCTAGGGACTTATCTGCCCTCTGACTTACCTGTCTGAAGGGGCAGTCAGTTCCTCACCGTTGCCTTCCAGGCGCCCGGGAAACACGACCTCCTGGCGGGCCCTCCCGACGCCGGAGGGCGGAGACGAAGAACTCTGCGCATAGGCTCGAGGACGCAGCGGGCAGTGGAGGGCTCAGGATGCTGGAGGTGCTGGTGCTGAAGGTGAGGGCGGCGCGGGGCGGTGTGAGCCCGGGATTCGGATAAGCAGCGGGGAGTTTGGCTGAAGTTTGTCTCCTGTGCTGCTGGGGATTTACAGTGCTACATTACTACGGGTGGTTTCCCCGAAATTCAGATGAAACTTGCCCCGTGCGTGTGAATATACGATCTCTCCTTTTTCTTTTCTTCTCTTTTCCTTTTTTCTTTTTTGGTCTTCTTTCTTTCCCTCCTTTATTTCCTTTCCTCTTATTTTCCAAGGCCTTTGAACTCAGCTACATCTTTTTTTTTTTAAATCTTGAGACAGTCTTTAAAAGACGTTAAATTGCCCAGTCTGAGCTCGAACTTGCCATCCTCCTGCCTCAGCCTCCCAGAGTGCTGGCGTCACGCTTGTGCCACCACGCTCGGCTTGCCCAGTATTAACTCCTCGGAACCCGGTCCCGCGCACACCCCTTCCACGCACGTGTATTGGACGCAGGGCGGTGACCTGTTCCCCTCCCCCGATGTGAGCACAGCTCGGTCTTAAGTCTCCCGCTTTGCTTATTACACCGTTCCGCTTGGGGCAGTGTGAATGTCCCCGGCCGCTGTGGGGTGGCCACCTTTGGGTCTTTGCAACAGGTGATGCTTCTTGGTGGATTGGGAACATGTGCTGCTTGGAGGAAGGAGCTTGCAAACAATCACAAATGACCAGGCCTGGGTTATTGGAAAAAGGGAATATAAGTTATTTTAGAATCATGCTTCAGTAGGCAGAGAAGAGACACATAGAAAATAATGGGATTTTAAAAATCATCCTATTTTATGTAATTTTTCTGCACAAAGATGCACGAACTTTTATAACACCCCACTCTATAATTAGACGATTTGCCCTGAGATTTTAGAAGTTTCAGATTTGCCTGGCAAGGTTCTCTTCATCACATCAGGTGTTGTCAACCCATCCTAACTTTGGTGACTAGATTTCTCCTCTAAAAAAGACAAGGCTGTTCCAGAACTGGAGATCCCTCCATGTGGAGGTCCATGGGGGAGAACCTTGGCAAGAGGAGCTGGACTCTGCTTCCTGCTTGGGAAGTCCTCTCCTCTCATTTGGCCCTTGGGAACCTTTTTCTTTGCCCTGTTGCCTCTGACCTGCCCTTACTTCTGACTCCTACCCAACTCACCCACTGAGGAAATTCTCTGTCCTGTATAGGAGTGCATATTTCATCAAGTGTGGTACAGATACCACTTGTCCTCCATATAGCTTTTACGTGGATAAAATATTTCTCAAGTGTCCAATACTGAATACAATATTGTTTAACCTTAAAAAGGAAGGAAAACTTGATGTACAATTCAACACGAGTGAGCCTTAAGAACATGTTAAAGCCATTCACCATGGGACTGTGCTTTTCCAAGGCAACAGCTAAAACTATTTCAGCCTTCCAGCTGTTTGTCTTCTCTGACTCTTTTAGAGTCTTACCTAAGCAATTCATGGTCAGCCAGGATGTGGGGGAGGGTTCATATGGAGGTTTGGGGGCTCCTCCATGGTTCTCCTTTTCTGATTTTTTCCCCTTAGTTTTCAGCTGCCCTAGAAGCCCCCAAAATCTGTTTTCTTATTTTCAAGCCTCAAAATGTACAAACATTCAGAAGACTAAAAAGAATACTAATGTAAACAACCTGTATTCCTTCCTCAGCCTCCCAAGTGCAAGGATTACAGGGATACACCATCATGCCTTGCTGAGAATCTTGATGTTTTACTTTGTTTTGTTTTATGTAGCCCAGGCTGGCCTCAAACTCATGGTGATCCTCTTGTCTTAAACTACCAAGTGCTGGGATCACAGGCATGCACCACCATGCCTGGCTGAGAATCTTGATTTTTTTTTTTTTTTTTTGGTACCGGGTATCGAACTTGGGTCCTTGCACTTTTGAGGCAGGCTGTAGAACCACTGAGCTAAATCCCTGGCTGAGAATCTTGATTTTTAGTAACAGTATATCACAAGATACATTCACTGAGGTCTTTTGTTCTGTCCTAGTCCACTCTTACCTCTTCCAGTAGCTAATAGTATATATTTGTTTTATCTATTTTAAAAATAGCAGAATGTAAATATATTTCTCTTTCTTACAAAAGATTAAAAACATTGTACTGAATCTTATAGATATCATTATGAATATTTTTTAAAATGTAGGAGATCAAGAGCCCTGTTTATAGTCATAACATGAAATTGAGAATTATTTGCATATTATTGCTTACATGCTTTGGAATTCATCTTTGACCATTTAAGAATAAGATACTTGTCAAGAACTTGTTAGATCACAAATTAGAAAAAGTTATTTTGATTTTAAGTTTATTATTTTACAGTTCTTTTAAATCAAAAATTTTATCTTCTAAAAAATTGTTTTTTGTCTTCTAAAATTTTTGTAGATTGAAGATCCAGATTGCTTCTGGGTTGTTATAAAAGGATGTAGTCCTTTTTTAGATCATGAAGTCGACTATCAAAAACTAAATAGTGCCATGAATGACTTCTATAATAGCAGGCATCAAAATACGGAAATGAAACCGTTGATTTTGGAAGAAGGGCAGGTATGTATCAGATGTGCTTTAATCACCATGCCTTGAAACACTACTCAGAATGTAAAATATGTTGGTCCCTAAGGTGATGAAAGCCTTTGGAATATTTTGGTTGTTTACAATCATCGCCCAGTGTTAGGTTTGATAGGTTGCGTGAGATTTAGGCCAGTCCTAGAAAGGAAGGGTTGTTGTGCAAGGCTTATAGTGTGCAATAGGAGATGGCATGTCATCAAGATCCAGGCACTGGGGCCATCCTCCTGGGGCTGGGAGCCAGGAGATGGTCTTGGATCCAACACAGGTGTAGAGATTTCAGCAATGAGGGCCTGGATTTTCAGTCTAGGGCTGATGCCTGCCTTGACATTGCTCGTGACTTTGGCAGCTCACACTGCTTATCTCTGTATTCCACATCATGGCCTCTCTTTGCCTTCTTGCAGAATCAGCCTCTCATTGTTCATTGTTCTTGACAGGTCAGCTGTTTTTCAGAAGAGTTTGAATTTTTTTTTAATAGTGTAATGGGAAAAGATTTATACAATATGAGAAAACTAGAAAATATTTGTATTCCTCCTCCCAAAATCATAGTAACAGTTTACTTTTTGTAGGTGTATGTAGTATTGGAGATCAAATCCAGGGTCTTAGCACTGAACTACATCCTCAGCCCTTTTTAAATTTTAAGACAGTCTTGCAGAATAACTTCTAAGTTGCCCTGCTGGGCCTGAACTTGTAATCTTCCTGCCTCAGCTTCCCAGAGTGCTGGTATTACAGAATGTGCCATGTCTGGTTCTTTAAAAATATTTTACATTTTTAATATGTTGATTGCTGTTTGGTGGAGGTAGTTTTAACTTTTCACTCTATCCTCTGTATTTTCTGTGGTTTGATATTTAAATACAGTTAAATATAAAATTCTAGGTAAGTTCAGGGTCAGGTTTTTTTTCCCAAGAATGTTTGCTCTTTGAGCTTCTTCTTGTATTAAATTGGGAGATAACATCACTTGTGGCCAGTGGATTTGGATAGTGAGAGCCTGACACCTCCCTCTGCCCCCACTTTGGTAGTTGCCTGTCAGTCATGCACTGATCTCTCCATTCAGTGACCACTGCTGCCCAGTCAGCTTTCATTCATGCTTGTATCATGGTAATTTTTCTTATTCCTTCTGCATTCATGAGCTGGGGTTCTTCTGTGTAGAACTTTCCCTTATTTATTGTATTACACTCAAATAATTAAGTTGATACTATAAAGATTTAAAAATTACTTGATTCTTTCCCTTAGAAATTTTCAGTATAATGCTTTGTGTCTGCATATCTCCACTGGTGTTCAGATGTGTCTTTTTCACCCCTCCTTTTTTTCTTGTGCTGGGGATTGAAACTAGGGCCTTGTGCATGCTAGACAAATGTTCTGCCACTAAGCTATGTCTACAACCTCATTTCTTTTCATTTTTAAGTCACATTTTGATCTTCATGGCTTTTTAATATATTTATCAGTTGCAGTCACTGTTGTTACTTAAATTGTCCCCTTTTTGGCTTGTAGAAGCTCTAGTGTAACCCACTTTCAAAGTTTTACTGCTATGTGAATTATTAACTGTTCAAACTATTCCTACAAGTTGCTTTGATTTTAGTGTAAATAGAAATACCATTTATCCTTTGTCAGGATTTCTCTTGAGTCATTTGAGGTTCAAATTATGTGAGGTACTCAGGATCCTATCCCTTGCAGTGTGGCTATAACTGCATTTTCCAGTTTCCATTCCTAAGGTCTGGAATCTGCTGGCAGGCCTCTTTCCAGCTTGGGCACAGCTTCTCCTCTGGGTGGCTTTAGAAGCCCGTGGTCAGTGTGTGGTCTTCTGGGCTATGGGTGGCCAGTTCAGTTGCTGTGGCCTGGTGGTCCTGCCATCTAGTCAGCATGGTTCCCCTTAAGAGGGACTAATGCAGGCATTTATTTAGTAAGCTGTTTGACAAGTGGGTTTTGTTATTCTTGGTGTTTGTTTGCAGTGCTGGGGATTGAACCCAGGGCCTTCCCACTGAGCTACATGCCCAGCCCTTTTTTATTTTCTATTGTGAGACAATGTCTTTAAGTCAGTAAGTTGCCCATGCTGGGCTTGAACTTGTGATCCTTATGCCTCAGCTTCTAAGAGTGCTGGGATTATAGCCACCATGCCTGGCTCAACAAGTAGTTTTGAAGACTCAGTATGAGCCAGGCTATGCTAGGAACTGGGATCATGGCAATAAGCATGATCATGGAGCCAGCCTCCACTTGTGACAGATAGTAAGCAAACAGTAGAGGGCAGGAAAGGCCATGAAAGAGAATGGGAGGATGAACTTGGGGTTGCAGTTTTCCAGTGGTTTGATGCAGCATTGCCAATCATTTGTAATTGTGAGCTTTATTTTTCTGATTTAAAAAGGTAAGGCAATGCATTTTTAAAATTTTGCTTTCTAAAAATTGTCCTTAGTTAAGGAGTCAAAATTATTTTACAGTAGTCTCTCATCTGTAGGGGATATGTTCCACAACCTCCCATGGAGGCCTAAACTGTATACAGTATATAAACATGTACATCTACATATATGTACATATACAAGTATGTGTGTATGCATGCTTAGGATAAAGTTTAATTTATAAATTAGTCACAGTAAGAGATTAACAACAGGGCCAGGGGTTTAGCTCAGTGGTTTTGTCACCTGCCTCGTATATGCAAGGTCCCGAGTTCAATTCCTGGTACCAAAAAAAAAAAAAAAAGATTAACAAAAACCAGTGATATAATAGAATGCTTATAACCATATACTTGTGTGTTAGCTGTCCATCACTGTGACAAAACTTCGGATATAAATCAGCTTAAAGGAGGCAGGGTTTCTTTAGGCTCCCATGAGCCTAAAAGTTTCAGTCTAAAGTCAGCCAGGTCCATTGCTTTTAGGCCTGTGTGAAGCAGAAATATCATGGTGAAAGGCCAGCAAGAAAGGGAAAGGGCCAGAGGTCAGATATATCCCCTAAAGTCACACCCCTATAATCGCCTCCCTTCTGCTAGCCACCACTCCTGTTCCATCACCCCCCACTAATGGCATATAGTTATGATTCTTATAGTCTAATCACTTCCCAGAAGCCCATCAGCTGGCCTTTAGGGGACATTTTAGATCCAAACTGTAACAATACCATAATAAAAGTTTCTGCTTTAGGGCTATTAAGTAAAACAAAAGTTTCTTTCTTTTTTCTTTTCTTTTTTTTGGGCGGGGGCAGGTACCAGGGATCTATCTTGGGAGCTTGAAAACAAAGGTTTCTTGAGCATAAGCACCTGGGATCTGTAGTAGCTCGTCTGGTAACTGAGACAGCTGCTAAGTGACTTAAGGGCTGGATGGGTCACACATATGGTGTGGCTGTGCCAGACAAAAAAGCAATTCATGTTATAGGCTTTGTAGGGGTGAGATGGTGCAAGATTTCCTTGTACTACTCAGAACAGAGCCCACCTTATAACTTATGAATTGCTTACTTCTGGAATTTTCCATTAATATTTTCGGACTGTATTCATCTGTAGGAACTACTGTAGTAAAAACTGGAACAGATTGCAGGTGACCTATGTCCTTCCTTTTTTTTTTGGTACTAGGGATTGAATTTGGGTCTTTGCGCTTGCGAGGCAGGCGGTAGAACCACTGAGCTAAATCCCCAGCCCTCTATGTCCTTCTTGAAGTTCTTTTCCTGACAGGCTGTGTTTGGTTAGGGCAGGTCCATCTCCCAGCATCTCTGTCCTCTTCTATGAGTTAAAATGCAGGGCAATACGATTTTGAGAGGAACTTTTTATTTCTGTCATTATGTGACTGGGTATTTTAGCAGGGAACTTAAAAAATAAAACCTTGCTCTTTATTTTGTAGGTTTGTGTGGTCTATTGTCAAGAGCTAAAGTCCTGGTGCAGGGCTGTTATTAAATCAATCATACTTTCAGAAGACCATTACCTGGCCAAGTGTTTCCTGGTGGATTTTGCCAAGTACATTCCAGTAAAATCTAAAAAGTATGTACGTTGTTTATTTCACCTTACGTTCTTCAAGGAGAGAGATGTCAGTTTGGACAAGGAGAATGTTAGTTTTTAAGGGGATATAGAGGTCATTCCCTTTTGAGAAAAGATAAAATAGGAATTTCTTAGCTTCAAGAAGGCAGCACTTGCAAGTTCCAATTCTTCACCTACTGATTGGAAGAGCAGGTAATCAAATTGAGGACAACTCTGGCCCTTGGCCTCCTTGCTTCTGGAGAGGGCAGGTCAGGTCCAGGCCCTTCTGTCTGCATCTCCTGGACTCATTTGCCAGGTGCTCTGTGGTCTGGCCCCTCAGATGATGAGGTGAGTCCCTTAGGGAAGTGTGGCCCCCAAAAAGACACTAGTGCAAGGTAGGAGAGGTTGCTGGCCCAAGCTCAAGTTGCAGAGAGCAGAGTACACACTCAAGTATGTAGTCCTGAGACTTTTCTTCTTCACACATGAGGATGAAGAAACATACCACAAACAGCAAGAGCACAGCCTGATGCCAACTGGGCAGCCACAGGTCAGTTACTGGAAAATTCTAGCACAAGTTGTTCTTGGTGTTCATGATAACTATTCCATAGTTTCCTTCCCAAAGTAAGAAGTCGTCAGTTTAATAAATAAGTAGGAGGATACTTCTTCCACTAAAGAAGGAGCAATGTCAAATAGACGTTAATAGCAATAAGAGAGGTCTCTTAAGAATCTCATGGCAGAAGGGCTTGTTAGACATTGGGAAATTACAGATATTTAAGGAAAAAAGATGGCTTTCCAGGTTGTGATTCTGTACCTTGATAATTTTATTAAAATTACTGTTATGCTTAATGTTGGGTAGCTTTTCTTTTTGTATTTGGTATTTTAAGTTTAGCTTGTTTTGGGACGAGAACTATATGCTGAGATAGAGCTGTTGAAGCAATTAGTGTAGCACCTGTTGGAGATAGAAGACAGTGCAACTGGCTATGCTTGACACCTGGAATCCAGGGAAAAGAACTGGCTTATGTTTAAATAATATCTTTTTTTTTTGGTACTGGGGATCAAACTCTGGTCCTTGCGCTTGTGCAGCAGAAGGCGAAACCACTGAGCTAAATCCCCGGCCTTTAAATAATATCTTACCATCATCATTGGCCTGAAGAAGAATAGAATAAGAATGTAGAATTTCTTATTTGTTAAATGTCAATCTTTTGCCTCTTTTGTGCTAACAGCAATTTATTATTGAAACATCCATTTATATACAGAAACTTTTTAGTTTATAGAAACTTCAGTGTGATTCTAGTCAGATATTGAAATTGATACTTAATCTTAAACAGAATTTTCTTCACAGGTTTTGCTCATCATTACTCAATATTTCTCAACCTTGTCATCCTCTCTAGACCTTTTTTCCTGAACTCCTGCCCCTGTGCTGTGAAATGTTAATACCACAGAAATATTTAACATCTGCTTATGCACCATGTGTACCTGTGCTTTATATACAAAGAGTGTATTTTCCACTCAAGAAGCAGCTTTTATCCCCTAGACCAGTGATAGCAAACTTTTTAGACCTTTCAGTGATAATGAACAGCCCACCATGGCACGTGTGACCTAGACAGAGTGTCTTCAAGCACTGTTGGTAGCTAGATTGGAAACAGAATTGTTTCTGTTAAGTATATTAACTATATAGATGTACTTTAAATGAAATGAATTTATTGTATATAATTTTGTTTATAATGGATCTCTCTTTCAAGCATCTGTGTTGCAGTAGAATCTTTTATGCAGCTCCCCTATAGAGCAAAAAAATTCAGACTCTATTGCACAAAACCTGTTACATTACACATTGACTTCTGTGAAGACAATGCTGAAATTGTGTAAGTATAGCTTCTTAAATAACTTAAATCATTAAAAAAAGCCTTAAGTCAAGTGTGTGATGATTATTTGAAATTAGGCCCCATGTGGAAGTGCTGAGAGTTTTTTGTTTTGGAGGAGGTGGGTTCTGAGTTTCTGTTGGTCAAACCTGCCCATGCAGCAGAATCTCATGGGTTAGCCCCATCTTCAGAGGCTGTGTTTGGGGGCTTTGGAGGAGGGCCTGAACTCATGCTTTTTATCTTTTTCTAAAAATTTATAAAAAGTAATAAATTACAGTAACTGTCTAGGAAAGCAAAATTTTGCTCATGGACCATTAAAAAGTTTATTATTGAGGTGCAGTGGTACATACTTGTAATTCAGCTACTTTGGAGGTTGAGGCAGGAGAATCAGGTGAGCCCAGGAGTTTGGGGCCAGCCTAGGTATCAGCAAAACCCCATCTCAAAAACAAAACAGCTGAGTGTGGAGGTACATACCTGTAGTCCCAGCACTTGAGAGGCCAGCCTGGGCTATTAGTGAATTCAAGGCCAATCTGAACTATCTAGTGAGACCCTGTGTCAAAAGCCCAAAAAACAAACAAGTTTATTACATTGTTCTCCAGCCTCACATTCTCTCTCCTAGGGGTCGTGGTCTATTACAGCTCTGAACTTCCAGACATTTGTCACTGTTTTATCTGTGTGGAACTTTAATGAAAATTAGAACATGCTGTCTTACTTTTAAAATTAGCTTAATAATGCATGTATATTGAAGCTCTTTACCAGTATGCGTCCCTCTTTTTAGTTTTTCAGTCTCTTTCATAGATGGATATAATTATCATATTTAACCATTCCTCTCCTAATAGCCATCTATATTGTTTCTAAACCATTTGGTACATCCACATAAAGTTTAAAAAAGATATAAAAATCATTTAATTTATGTACTATATAATAATTTAATATTTTAAAATATATGCTAAAATGATTAGGTAACTTTACATCCATATAAGCTACAGATATGGAAAGGTATACATATACACTCCCTCATCTTTGCTCCTTTTTCCTAGAACTCAGCTGTGGGGGTAGTGTTTGGACTGGATAGATCCCTGCAGCCCTCTGATACCTCTGGTGAATAGCTTGATTCCTGGTCCTGTGATTGGCTAGGCAGTCTTGTCCTCTACCTCTGGCCCACAGCACTATGGGAAGAAAAACCATTCAGAACAGTTCCAGTGATTCATTCATTATTATCATCATCATCATCATCATTATTTGGTTCTGGAGATTGAATGGAGGGGCTTCTACATTGAGCTACATCTTCAACCTTTTTTATTTTTTGAGACATAGTCTTACCAAATTACTCCGTTGCCCAGGCTGACCTTAAATTTGTGATCTTCCTGCCTCAGCCTCCTAAAGTGCTGAGATTACAGGCATGTGCTACCTGTCACACCCAGCTGAGAACAGCTGAATTCTGACTACTTGTATGTCCTGGTGATGTGGCATTATGCTCTCTGTACTGCGGAGCTGTTCTCTATGGATACTTGTATGGGCTCTTCTAAGACCTGAGACCTTCCTGTTTGCTCCCTACTCTCATCACCTGCAGTCTCTTTCAGGTAGTGAGTGTGTCACCTTGTGGCTGGCCTTGAATTCACACCAGTAGGATAAGAAGCAGCATATTTCCACAAGGCTGCCCTCCACCCATTCCACACCACTATTCGTGCACCTTTGCACAGAGACTGGGTTTGAGGACCCTGGAGCAGCAGCCTCACCGCCCCCCGCCCCTAGTCTGTCAGAGCAGGTGTGCAGCCCACTCCTCCTCAGAGGAAGCATGTGTCCTGTTCAACTTGCTCCTCTGTGCAGGACACTGCAGGCATCCTTGGGCCTTCTAGGATACCTCCAGTATAGATGAAGGGCCCATAACAGCTCATCTCACTCAGTTTTGTTTTGTTTTTTGAGACAAGGTCTCACTTTGTAGTTCAAACTGGCCTTAAACTATGTAGCCCAGGCTGGCCTTGAACTCATGGCACTTTTCTTGCCTCAGTCTCTTGAATGCTAGGATTATAGATGTGCTCCATCATGCCTGGCTGAGTTTTGATTATCTTCTTTGACATGTGATACCTGTTCATTTATCCTTCATCTAAAACATTTTCTTAATGTGTGTATTCTAATTTTCGACAGACTGTCAAATTTCCTACTTTCAATAGGATTAGCAATTTCTGTTACCATTATTCGGGTAGTAGAAAGTGATCCTTTTCCCATGCTACGTTGGCTGTTATGGGCTTTTTAACTGTTGCTTGTTTACTGGGTGGAAATGGTGCTTTGTTTTAATTTGTATTTTTTTTTTTTACTTACAGAGTCAAATATTCATGTGTTTATTCTGTGAGTGAGAGACTGATTGAAAATGAATTACTTGTTCATGTCCTAGATTGGTTTTTCACTTGGGTTTTGTTGCCTTATAGGAATCTAATATATTTGGTTTTTTAAAACTTTCTAGGTAATTTTTGTGTGTATAGCAAGATTTTAGAGCCACTAGCTTTTTTACTTCATTCTTTTATGAACCTTTTGTAATTCTCTTAAAGTAATGTGCTTAACTTCTCTCTTATTAAAAGTAAAAATAACAGAAAACCTTTTTGGTGTTAGGGATTGAACCCAGGGCCTTATGCATGCTAAGCATGATCTTTACCACTGAGTTAGAGACCCAGTCCCTGTGTACCTAATATTTTTGAATACTGATTATGTCTGAGTACAGTATTAGGCCACATGTTTTTGTATGTTACCTCATATGATGTTTAAGACAACTCTTGGAAGATGGTGGCAGGAACCCTGTTAACTGAAATAAGAAGCATAAAATGTATCATTTTAACTTTAAAATTTTATTTTTATTCCTTGCTTCCAAATACTGGTTTCTCCTGCTTTCTCATTGCCTAAAGATTTTATTTTTCAGTTTGTTTGTTTGAGACAAGGGCTTGCTGTGTAGTCCAGGCTGTCCTTGAACTTACTATGTAGCCTCATCTGGCCTTTCTCCCATGGTGATCCTCCTGCCTCAGCCTCCTGAGTGCTGGGATTACAGGTGTACACCACCATGCCCAGCCGTACCTACAGATTTAATATACAGACTGATCAAAAAATATAGTGTGCATTTAAATTTTAAAAAGTTTTATTACAGTAAAAGATGCATTGCTATTAATCTCCCTCAAAATACTCTTCCTTGCTTCAAACACATTTATCTCATTGTTCTTGCTGCTTTCTGAAGCAGGTCTGAAACTTTTCTTTTGTGAGTGTCTTTATGGGGTAGATCAAAAATATGTTGAAAAAAATATGTTGAATTCTATACCAAGTCTCATCCAGTAGAAAGGCAGACTCGTAAAAACATTATGGTGTCAGCTTTTTCACCTAGTCTGGCACGTTTTATCTTCTGGCTAGGGGAAGTATTGTGAGGGGGATTAAAGGCAATGTATCTATTTTTTTTTTTTTTTTTTTTTGGTATCAGGGATTGAACTCGGGACTTTGTACTTTCGAGGCAGGCGTCAGAACCACTGAGCTAAATCCCTGGCCCAAAGGCAATGTATCTTTTACTGTAATACATTTTTTTTTTTTTGGTACCGGGAATCAAACTCAGGACCTTGCGCTTGTGAGGCAGGTGGTGGTGGCACCACTCAGCTAAATCACCGGCCCCATACTTTAATACATTTTTAAAAATTAAATACTCATTGTACAGTTTAATCACACCTGATAGGAAGGCTGTAGAAAGAGCAAGCTGTTGGAAGTCAAGTGGGAGATGGCACCTGGGTGCTTGTCAGCAGAGTGAGAACTAGCATGGGATGATGACAAATTCCCCCTGACCACCTCTGAGAGTGCTGGTCTAGCCAGCGTATGGATCCATTTGCAGGACCTCTGCCCCAAGGAGTTGATGTTAGGGAGATAGATTTGTGATCAGGGCAAAGATGGTATTGGGACAGAAAATGCCATGGTATTGGGCACAGATATCTCACTGGGGCCTCTGTGCAATGTCACTGGTGCAGGTAACATTGCAGGATGCAGGCTCCCTGTTGTCTACACCATATGCTTGATATTTAATATCAGAAACATTCAATGAGTAGTTTACAAATTGATCTTATGTACCAGTCTTATGTTTTTATTTAGTGAAGTTGAATCTGTTTACTATTCCAGACCTGCAAAGAAATGGGACAGTGCTGCTATCCAGTACTTTCAGAACATCCTGAGAGGTAAGGCCAGTGCATTGTGTACTCTGGGCTGCTTTGAACTGACACGTGCAGTGACTTACCCTTCTGTCAGCAAGAGGGTTTGAGATGTGCTTGCCAAGCTCTTGGTCTTCCTCAGATGGGTTTCATAAGTTACCTGAAGTCTCTTCCACTCCAGATGTCACCGTGACTGCCCCCCTGGGACTTTGTGGGTGGATGTGGATGTCAGCAATTGACAGCTGAAATTGGAAAGGGTCTCTTGTGTAATAATCATTATTGCTAGTTTAATATATACAAGATGTCTGGCTATTTAGGGTACTTTATTTTATATAAGTGACTATAAAACATAGTCCTTTTCCTATCATTGTTCCTACCCTCTGGTAGTGGCTGATCCTCCCTCTGAGTGGGTGTGAGGTGCCTGGGATGCCTCTGTGTACCTGGTTGGTCCCAGCCTCTCCTGTGCTGTCCTGTTGCCTGGGTAAGGGGAAAACCCAATGCTTTGAACCTAGGAGATGTGAAAAGTTGTGGAATGTCACTAGGTTTGGCATCTGGGCCCTTGCATACCCATTAAGGGGTGATGGGAGATAAGAATATGGTTGAAAGCAGTGGTGGTGAGCCTATGGCACACGTGCCATGGCTGTTTGTTATCATCGAAAGGTTCACTATCACTGGTTTAGAGGAAGCAGACCACCTGGGGTTGAATTTTGCCCATCTCCTTCTGTGTAGCCTTGAACAGTGTACTTAACTTTCTCTGAGCCTGGCCTCTTCACCTGTAAAATGACAGTAGCAGTACTTGCCTCAAAGGGTTGAGTTAAAAATAAATGAAATATGGTATATAAGTGACTTTGCACAGTGCATGATAGATGCCCATAAATGGAGTTGCTGTTTGGGTCTTTAAGTCTCTGATAGTGTAGCCTAGAAGTGTGATCCATAGGGCATTTGGGGGAAGATGGAGCACTCAGGTGAAAGGGTGTGCCTGGAAGTTTGGATTTGAAAAGAGAGAACCCAAAAAGTACTTGAGGTTTTCATAGGGTGACAGGAGGACCCTGGTGATGAGGATAAAAGATAGGCGTCCCACTCCATTGAAGAGTCTTTTGTGTGGATCGGTCATCTCTGCTGCCTTTATTCTGGGAGTTGTCATGCTTGAGGAAGCCATTGACCATTCTGGCACTGGGTACCCTTTAAGTAGTTTTGTTTGCAGAGGCTGGGGAATAATCTTAAATTGCTTTTAAGTATGTGTTTAATATCTATTCATTTGTGCTTTCATGTATGCCTTTTAGCAGCTACTGAGGTGCAAGCCAAATTATGTGCTGTGGAAGATGATACTTTTGAAGTTTACCTTTATGTAACAATAAAAAATGTAAAAGTAAGTGAAAGAATTCTATTTTAAAAAATATTTATAATTACCTTAAATTTTGCTTTAATAAATAATAAACCCTAAAGAAAACAGTATAATTTACACAGCATAGAAATTGTTTTTGTTTTTTGAGATAGTCTCTTTATAGTCTAGGATGGCCTTGAACTTGCTGTGTAGCCCAGGCTAGCTAGCCTCAAACTCTCAGTCCTTTGGCCTCAGCCTCCCAAGCGCTAGAATTTCAGGGGTGTGCCACAATACCTGGTCAGAAATTTTTTAATGTTTCAAGGTCTGACTTAGATCAGAAATTAGCCATGATTCTGTCTTTTTTTTTTGGTACCGGAGATCAAACTTGGCTCTTTGTGCTTGCGAGGCAAGTGGCAGAACCACTGAGCTAAATCTCCAGCCCTCTGTCTTTTTATTACTTAAAAATTACTGGGCTGAGGATTTAGCTCAGTGGTTGCGCCACCTGCCTCACAAGTGCAAGGTCCCAAGTTCGATCCCTGGTGCCCCCCCCCAAAATTACTTTAGCATTTTACCAGGATGGCATCTCATTTAGTAATGAACAAGAAATTCCTGTGGTGATAGGAAATGTTTTCTTGTAAGAGGACATAGTTTATGAATACACTCATTTGCTGTGGTTCACTGCTTTTTGAGATTTTCTATTTGTAATTTGTGGTCATTGTAAAGAATTCAGCTGTCCTCTAAGTGTAGAAAGAAAGAGGGTGTGACATATGAGAGCAGTCTCTCTGTCATTTTGGTCGCTACACCATGCTGGCTGCAATTCCTGAAAGGTGTTGCAAGGTACAACTCTGCAAAGGGCACAGATCTCAGGGTGTGCCCAGAATCCACAAAGGGCACCTTGGGAGGGACTCTCTCCCTCCCTCCTTTTGTTGTGGTGGGGATGGAATGCAGGACCTCACATATGCTAAGCACACACCCTGCCAATGAGCTACACCCCCTATTCCCACCTAGGGATTTAAACATTTTTGTTTTGAAATTTTAGACTCACAGAAGAGATGCAGAAAAAATGTGGAGGTTTCTGTGTGTGCTTTGCCAAGGTTCCCCTAATGTTTTGGGTTTTTTTTCTTGGTACTGGCGATCTAACTCAGGACCTTGTGCTTGTGAGGCAGGAAGCAGCACCACTGAGCTAAATTCCCGGCCCTCCCTAATGTTGATTGTATAGAATCATAGTACAGTAATCAAAACAACAAAGTTGGGCTGGGGATTTAGCTCAGTGGTGCTGCTTCCTGCCTTGCAAGCACAAGGTCCTGAGTTAGATCCCCGGTACCAAAACAACAACAACAACAAAAGGATAGAAGGGAATGGGATTAATATGAGAAAATGGAAAAATAGGAACAAAATCTTTGTAAATAAGGAGGACTGGAGGGGTTGAAGGGAGGGCTGGGCAAGGATGAAAAATAAGAACCAAGAGAGACCATGTAAAGGTGCAAATTTCCAATGATGAATGTCATTATATTGTATACCTAAAATGTACCAATGATTAGAATGAATAATCGAAAATGTAAAATAGGAAGAAAAGGTCCAAAGGGGTAGGGGTAGTGGGAGGGGCAGGGGAAAGGAAAGAAGGGAAAGGAAAAATGATGAGAAATGGAAAAAATGGAAACAAAGTCTTTGTAAATAGGGAAGGGTGGAGGGCGTGAAGGGAGGGCTAGGAATGGGGAAAAAATAAGAACCAAGATGCATTATATAAAGGTACAGTTCCCAATGAGAAATGTAATTGTGTTGTATACCTACAATGTACCAATAAAAGAATTTAATAAAAACAAAAACCCCCACAAAGTTAACATTGACAAAATACTGTTTTAAAAAATTCTCAGACCTTATATGAATGTTGCCAGTTTCCCTGCTACTTTTCCTTTTTCTAGTCTAAGCTGATCCAGGACTCCATGTTGTTTCTGGCTGTCATGTCTCCTTTGTCTTCTCTAGCCTGGCACTCTTCTCAGTCTTCCCTGACCTTTCATTCCCTGGACACTTCTGAAAGTTCTGGCCGGCTATTGTGTGGGATGCTGCTCGAGTTGCCTGCCCCTGATGTTTGCTCTTGATTTATCAAGGTGGTGCATTTTGAGAATGCCCCAGAAGTGATGATGCCCCCTTTCAGTGCATCCCTGTGGGGCATTCATGCTGGGAATGTGTCTAACCGCTAGATTTAAGTTCGTTCGCTTGGTTAATAGAATGTTGATGGGTCTTTCCTGTTCAGAGGTGCCTTTTTTTTCTTTTGAAATTAATAATAGGGAGATATTTTGAGACTATGCAAATATCCATCAATGGTTCTTGCTTATAAAAGTTAGTACTGGGCCAGGGATTTGGCTCAGTGGTTCTGCCGCCTGCCTTGCAAGTGCAAAGACTGGAGTTCAATCCCCGGCACCAAAAAAAAAAAAAAAAAAAAAAAGTTACTACTGGGGCTGGGCATGGTCCAGAACTCAAGAAGCTGAAGCAGGAGAGTTGCTGTGAGTTTGAGGCCAGCCTGGACTATGTAATGAGTTCAAGGCAAGCCTGAATTACATAGTAAGACCTTATCTCAAACAAACAAAAATGTTAGTACTATGGTGTTGGCCTGTTGGCCTATTTCCATCAATCTTGCTGTGTTTTTAATTGGAATTTTTCTGTAACAAAGACCTGTCCCTCCTCCATTTATTAAGTTATTCACAACTTATATTAGTATGGAGTTGGGTTATTTTATTTGGAGAATATGATCCATTGCTATTATTATTGTCTCAGCCGTGGGCCACTAGGAGTTTCTTCATAGTGGCTCACATGTCCTTTCAAGGTGCCCCATCATTTTTTAATCCTCCCTATTTTCTGGTGCCACAGGATCATTTTGTCATTTTCTAACCCCAGCCCTGGATTCCTCCACTTCTCTAAGAAACTCTGGCTCCTTTTGTTAAGGAGTATAAGATGAGGGCACTGCATGTGCTTGCTGCTATAAAGTATTGTGGAGAGCCTGTCTTCTCAACAGAGTCACACTTTACACCACTTACACCACTGCCATCTGTGCCTGTATCCAGAGCTCTGACTAGCTCCTCCCTCTACCCAGTGTCCATTCTGACCCTCATTTTTCCTTATTTTCAACACCCTTTTCCAATAGTGAGAAATCCCCTCTTGTTACAGTATGTTTATTTGCTCTTAGTATTCACATAATTTCACAATTGCTAGTCCATATTCCTTTTAAAAAAATTGTCTCTAGTCTTACATTATATAGCCAAAATACTGTTCTGAAAATTGCTCAGGTTAGTTTTTCTCTTTCCCGCTCTCTTCATTGTTATTCTTTTGTAGTAAGGTTCATTTGACACTGTTCATATTGCATTTTGGATTCTCTACATCCTGGTTAATTTTAACTGTGATTCTTCACTGCTTATTTTGCATATTGGTAAAAATACTACGGTGTTTGCTGTAGGACCAGTTTTTAAAAACATTTCTTCCAAAATAAAATCTCTACTGATTTGCTTTCCTCTTTTCAAAAATTAGGTTCCTCTTTCTCACCATGTGATGACTTACATTTATTTCATGGTGGTGCAGTGCAGAAGGTAGGGAGGTCCATGCTCATTTGAGTGAGAACTTACTAAATAATGTGTGGGTCATAATTGCCAGAAGATTAGGGCCCCCCAAAGGGAGTACAAAGATATGTCTTAGGGTATTCTCATTTTTGGCCTGGTTCCTTTCAGCAAAATTAGATACATCCATGTTGCTGCGTGTATCAGTGGTTCATTTCTTTTACTGTCAAGAACTTTCCTTTATGTGGATATACTAGAGTGTATTTATCCATTCTCATTGATATATATTTGGTTTGTGGTCAATTTGGGGATATTGCAAATATTCACGTATAAGTTTTCCTGCGGACCTATGTTTTCATTTTTCTTCGGTAAACACCTACAAGCTCAACTTCTGGGTAGTATTGTAGGTACTAAGAAACTGCCATATTGTTTTCCAGAGTGGTTGACTATTTTATATTCTCATCAACAATGTATGAAACTTCCAATTCTTCCACGTCCTCTTTGACTTACTGGTTTTTTAGAGGCTTTTTTTTGAGACAGGATCTCACTATGTAGTCTAGACCAGCCTTCAACTTGCTCTGTAGCCCAGGTCGACCTTGAAGTTGTGGTCTTCCTACCACAGCTTGTTGAGTGCTGAGATTACAGCATTCTGACTCTTGTATGATTATTCCAGTAGGTGTGTAATGGTATTTCTTTGTGCACTAGATTTGCATTTGCCAAATGATAAATGATGCCTTATGCTTATACAATTCATTTATCTTCTGTGAAATATTCATTCAAGTCTTGCCTGTTTTTTTCACCACACTGTTTTCTTTTTACTGACTTCTGAGTGTTCTTTATTCTGGATATAGTCTTTTCAGATACTTGATTTAAAAGTGTCTTGCGGCAGATCTTTGCCTGGTCAGGCTCTGTGAGCTCTCCATGTCATCAGCAAGATGTTTCATTTTTATGTCATACAGGTCCCTGCCGTTTCATCAGTATGAGGGTTGTTGAGAAGTTTTTAGTTCACTGTTACCACAGCAGAAGTCAAGAGATCTATTTCTCTCAGATTATATAAAATAATATTTCTGAAGATTGAAATTCAGGGTTAAGTTTGGAATATTTACAGTCACTTGACCATGCTCATTCATGGAATGTTTTAACATTTTTCAGGTTTGCGTTAATGATGACCTAGTTGCAAAGAACTTTGCCTGTTATGTGTCACCCAGAAAGAATGAACACCTTCATTTAGAGGAAGCAACATTCAATATAAAGTCAGAATCCTTTTCCAGTAAACTCAATCCAGCACTTACTCTTTGGCCAATGCTTTTGCAAAGGAAAGATTTTCAAGGAACAAAAAGTGAGTGGATCCTCACCAATATATATTTCATTTAAAATGTTTTATTTTTAATATTAGTATATTGTTAGAAGGTGGTATATAAACTTTTCCCTATGTGGAGACAGAGACTTGGACTCTGCTTAACAGTTAAAGTTTAATCTTGATGAGTGTGTGACAGGTTTTATGATCCTAAAGCTCCTACAGTTAGTTTTTATGAAACCAGAAAAAAGCTATAGTCAATTTCTCAATATGATTCTTTTTTTTTTTTGGTACCGGGGATCAAACTCAGGACCTTGCACTTGAGAGGCAGGTGCGGTGCCACTGAGCTAAATCCCTAGCCCTATTGTCAATTTCTTATTAACATTGAAGTATATTTTTAGAAGTCTATATGTTTGTAGTTTGAAGCTTTTACCAAAGTAGGATTTTGAATATTCAATTATTTATTTATTTATTTATTTATTTGGTTGGTTGGTTGGTTTTTTGAGACAGGGTCTCACTATTCAATTCAGGTTGGGCTTGAACTCACTATGTAGCCCAGGCTGGCCTAGAACTCCTGGCAGTCCTCCTGCCTCAGCCTCCCAAGCCCTGGGATTACAGGTGTGCACCACCACAGCTGGCTTGGTTTTTATACACTTTTAAAAAGAGCTATTTATCACAAATGATCTCAGCATGAAAGTATGAGAAGAGTTAATCATGGACCGTGGAAGACAATTTTCGTGTTCCTCTCTATTTCCAGAACTTAGTCCCCTCACATACTGCTGCCCTCTTGTTAGGGCTTCTTTAACATTATAGTAAAGCAAGAGCAGAAGAACTATACTAACAGATTGACCTTTTTATTTTGCTTTTTATTTCATGGTTTAATTTTGAAATTTGTTCTTTCAGATTCACATGGGTTAGATTTTCTGGCACAGTCTCTCCAGCACACATGGTGCAAGGGTGTTGCTGGTGACCTTGGGCCAGCTGCTGCAGTACTGGGTGAGTCCTGCTAGTTTGGTTCATGTATTCATTCATTAATTTTGCTGCTGGAGATTGAACCTAGGCCTCATATGCGCTGCCACTGAACCACATCTGCAGCCCCTTAAAAGCCTAAGGATTATAAAGATAACTGTTTAAAAGGGCTATGGTAATTTTCTCTCCCTGGCCTTTTTTTTTTTTTTTTTTTTTTTGGTACTGGGGATCGAACTCGGGTCCTTGTGCTTGCGCAGCCGGTGGCAAAACCACTGAGCTAAATCCCTGGCTCTTTTTTTCTTAATATAATGGAACTAATTTATGAAAAAAGGCTGACAGTGATCATTAACTCTGCAGTCTACACTTAGAGATTTTATGATGTAAAGAATGTAACAATCTTGTGAGCAGATGTGGTGGTACATGCCTGTAGTCCCAGCTATTTGACAGGCTGAGGCAGGTGGATCGCTTGAGCTTAGAAATTCAGGGCCAGCCTGGGAAATATGGCAAGACCCATTTCAAAAAAGGAAAGAAAAGAAGGAAGGGGAAGATGGGAAAGGAAGATGGGTGAATGACTCGATATGGATTAGGGATAAAAGAGCTCATTATGTTATACACACTAGTAGCATCTAAAATGATTCAGACTCAAATAGAATACATATAATTGTTTTAAAATTTGGAGATAAAAGCCAGGTGTTTGGCATGTGCCTGTAGTTCCAGCATTGTCTTGACTTATAGGACAGATGAGTTCTGACCAAATCCATATTCACTCACTCATTAGTTATTTATGAAACACTGTATACCAGGCACTGTTCTAGGGGCTCATCAGGAAAGGACCGAAGTCTCTGCTTTTGTGGAGTTTCCATCCATCTTTTTAATAAAATTGTTCCCTTTTCTTTTGTGGTTCTGGGGATTGAACCCAGGGCGGTAGGCGAGTGCTTCACCACTGAGCTTTCTGCAACCCTGAAATCAACAGTTTCTCCAGGTTGCCTTGGCTCCCTTTATGGAGAGTGGCATTTTCAAGCCAAGGTTTGAAACAAAGGCATGTTTTTTGTTCCTGGGATGTCATTGTTCCCAGGCACTAACAGTGGACGGAGCTAGGGACTTTGTATGTATGTCTATGTGTGGATGTATGAATATGTACACATACATTTGTGTATCTTATGTCTGTGTACGAAAACTGGGAGCTTGTGTGTGTATGTGTGCACATTTTTATCTTTCTATACATATTTTAAGAACAAAGAATCTGTACTAATATGTACTTCCATTTGTGATTACTGCTGGATTGAGTTTAGTTTTCTGCTTTTCCAGATTTCTAACTCCTTTCTCTGTGAGAATCTCATCTCCTGTTATCTTTAATACAGTCACTTTTTGGGTCAGTCTTCTATATGTCAACACTCTTTCTGGTTTCCTCACTATTTGGTGTTCATCACCCTTCTTGTCCCTTCTGTGCTGACATACTCCTCAGACTAGGAAGATCTAATGCCCCCTACTGGGGGCTCCCACAGGTACTTCCTTCTTTCACTGGAGCTGGGACATCACTCTTTTCACCCTGCCTGGCTCTATTCCCTTAGGGGGTTGTCCCTGCCTCTGAGCCTGTCACATAGAATTGAGTTAGTTAATATATAAAGCCCTTAGAGGAGTTCTTGACATATACTAAGCACTAAGTAAATGCTGGCTTTTATTCTTAATGTTATTATTGCACTACTGGTTTATTTTTCTTCTTCTTGAAGTGTATACTTTAGTAGTTCTTTAGTAAAAGACTCTGAGTGTAGTATGTGTTAAAATACGGTAATAGTTAAGCTGAATGTAGTACTCATGTTCTTAGTTACTGTCCATCAGCATTGAATATAGTACTTAATATTCCATTAAATGTTAGTCTTTCTTTGTAAGTAATTGGTATATTCTCTTGATGACTTTTTGAATTTTTCTTTTTTCCTTGATATCCTGCAGTTTTTTACAATGTATCTTGATGTGGATGGTGCAAAATGTATTCTGTTGACATTTAGTGTTTTTCAGTTACAAAATTCATGTATGATTTGTTTCTCAAAAGTATATGTTAACATTTTATAAGATTTTTTCCTTCATCTTTTCCTCTTGTATCTGAATCTTTTAGTCAGATTCATGTCTTCCAGTTCTCTTAGCCTTTTTTTTTTTAACGTTTTCTTTTTTTTATATTTCCTTTTTTTTTTTTGGTTCTAGGGATTGAACTCAGGACCTTGTGCTTGTGAGGCAGGAGGTGGAACCACTGAACTAAATCCCTGGCCCCTTTTTTAACTTTTTCTATTTTATCTCTCTGAATCGATTTCTGAGAGGTTTTCTTTTTGTTTGTTTGTTTGTTTTTGAGATGGGGTCTTGCTATGTTGCCCAGGCTGGACTCAAACTCTTGGACTCAAGGGATTCTCCCATCTCAGCCTGCTGTGTAGCTGGGACTACAGATGCATACCACACAGCCTAGCAACCTGAGATGTTTTCTTAATTTTTCAATTTACCATTTTTCTCTTTGCTTCTATTAGTGTTTATCTTTTGAGTTTTTAACTTGATGGCTATTTAATATTACTTAGAGTTCTCATTGGTTCTCTTTTATTTTAAGACACAGGTTCATGATGCATTTCAGGGTGGTCTCAATCTCATGGCAGTCCTCCTCCTCAGCCTCCCAAGTGCTGGGATTACAGGCATTTGCCGCCATGCCTGGCTCTAGTTGGTTCTTTTTTATATTTGCCTATCTTTATACATCCACTTGTTTTGGTTCATTATTACTGTTCTTTTTTTTTTTTTGGTACTGGGGGTCAAAGTTGGGTTATTGTACTTGCGAGGCAGGCAGCAGAACCACTGAGCTAAATCCCTGGCCCTCTTTTTTTTTTATTAATACATATTTGCCATACATAATGATCACATTTATCATAGAGAATTTTTACCTGTAAGTACTATTCTTCATCTTTTGGATATTTAATTTTTAAATTTTTATTAGTATGTTTGTAGTACGTACTGTTAACATTCCTTGGTTTGTTTGTTTGGTACCGGGAATTGAACTTGGGACTTGGTGCTTGTGAGGCAGGCAGCAGAACTACTGAGCTAAATCCCCGGCCCTGTTTGTTTGTTTTTTGAGGCAGGGTCTCTGTGTTGTTCAGGCTGACCTTAAAATCACTATGTAGCCCAGGCTAGCCTCAGACTCATGGTGATCTTCCTGCCTCAGCCTCCCAGGTGCTGGGATTGCAGGTGTACGGCACCGCGCCCAGCTTTCAGGCTACTTTTTAGTGTCCCCCCCCCTTTATCATTTATAATGGCACTGAAATACTTTGTGATTTTTATTTAAGAGCTTGTCTTTGTAAAATTTTTAATAGTACATGTTTACAGTACATAATGATTACATTCATTGTGGGGAGTTAGTATATGTACATAACAGAAGAGCTTGTCTTGTGTGGACATTTTCTCTTGGTGAAAACTACCACCTCCATTTCTAGCTCCAGATCAAAGATTTTGTATGCTTGGCTGAAAAGTTGCCTGAAGAGATAATATAATTCTAGGCCCCAAGACTGCATAACATGCAGTACTTTAAGGAGGGATTAGGTGAGTTTATGTGTCACATATTTCTGGTATTAGCTATTACTTTAGTGCTTTGTATTGTTTTAATGGGTGAAAGTTGTAACTCACTTCAATATGTATTTCTCTTACTAATAGTTAAAATGAACACTTCTAGAGTTGTCTCAGTAGTTCTCTATTAAATAATCACTGAGTTGGGTTTCCTTTTCTTTTTCTTGAAGTCATGCCTCAATTTTTACCCAAATGTTTAAATTACCCAGCTTGATTATCTGTATTATTCAGTAGACAACTTTTGTCACTTTTCAGGCCTAGAGAATTAATATACTTGAAAGAGTCTGGTGTAGAATGTTTTTAAATTTCTTTTTTGTTTGATTTTTAAAATTTCCTTTTCTTTTTGCTTTGGAATTTTGATACCTCCGGGGTTGTTTAAATTCAGCCCGTATTTTAATACCTTCTGTATGTATTGTTCAATTAAGAAATGAGATGCACAACAGTGACCCTAAACCACAGCTAACACTGAGTTCTGATTGGTACTTGGTTACTATTACCAGATGACACATCTCCCAAAACTTGTAATGTGAAACAGTAACTTCTGTAACACTAGTGGATTCAGAATGGGCACAGGAGGAGTGTGTGTTCCTATCCCAGGAGGTGGGACCTCAGCTGGGAAGACATAAAGGCTGGTGTAACTAGCCAGTTGGATTCATCTGAAGACATCTGCAGTCACATTTCTGGCAGTTGATGCTTGCTTTTGTGTGGGACCTTGGTTGAGGCTGTCACCCAGAATCCCACCATGGCCTTTCCATATGGTTGCTTGGGCTTCCTCACAGCATGGCAGCTGGGCTTCAGAGGTGCATATCCTAGAGAGCAAGTCACCAATATGTGTGTTCGTGTAATGTAGCTTTAGAGTTGCATCACGTCACCCCCACCATGTCTACAATCCCACCTAGGTTCATGGGGAAGAAATACAGATTGCATCTCAGTGGGAGTCAGAGTCCCATTGTAAGAAGAACATGTGTGTGGGAGACACAGTTGTGGCCTTTGGAAAATACAGACTGCCAAGTTGGGAAAATAAATTAGGTTTTATTCTTGGTAAGCTGGTATGGGAATTTTTATTTATTTTATTTATTTTTTTGGTACTGGAGATCGAACTCAGGTCTTTGCGCTTGTGAGACCGGCGGCGGAACTACTGAGCTAAATCCCTGGCCCTGGTATGGGAATTTTTAGAACTTTAACAAAAGGTTGAAACAAGATTTTTAAATTTAATCTCCTTGAGTAAAGTTTAAGGCACAATCCTATTCCACAATAATTTCATGTATTAAGATTATATAGTGGTATTTGTTTGTATCACATTCTTTTTTTGTCCTGTTTCCTATCAACATTTTTTAAGGTAGTTTTTTATTATTTTATCTTGCAGTTAAAGGTGTAAAATGGAATATGGGTTCATTGAGAGACTCACCTAATAAAAAATCTGAACAGCAGCAGCAGTGTGTCTCTTTAAAAGATATAAATAAGGTTGTATCTTTTAAGTGTTCTTTAAATATAAAGTTCATATAATGTTAACATTCTTCTATTATGAACCAAAGTTATTTCAATTAAAAATATTTGGCTATGGTGGTTTTATTTGTGAAAAAATATACTTTACATGTTTGTTTATTTTGAAAGAACAAGGTGATTGCAGCCCCTCTCTTGTCAAGCTCTCATTTTTGCTGAGTAATGGGCTTGCTATAAAATCAGGAATTTATCATTTTAATAAGGATGTGAAAATCTGGGATTTGGAGGCGCACTAATAGTTAATTTCAGTTTTAAATTCCCTTCCAGTTATTTGCACAAGACAGGTGAAAGTAATTGTAGGACATGTTAAACAGTAGTTATCTGAAATGCCAGCTGCCTGTTATTTGGACATTTCAATTTAGTGATTATACTCACAGCATAATCATCCAACTTGCCAGCTCTTTGTCTCTTATGTGTGTGTATATGAAAATTTCCTGGAATGGTTTATGACAATTTCCATAGAATTTTGATTCCAAAAGAATATATAACTTGTTGAACATACATATTCTTTCTGAATATTTTTTGTAGTGTGTTGAATCTTCAACTTACTGGCCAACAAAAAGAGGCATAACCATATATGCTGATCCAGATGTACCGGCAGCAAGGTATGATTTGAAAATTCAGTGGAATCCACTGGAGCCTCAGGTGTAATACATGGCCTTATGTAAGATGTCATCCCCCGCTATCTTTGAGGGATTGGTCCCATGACCTGGAGAATACCCAAATCAGCATAGCAGCTCAAGTCTTGTACATAGAATGGTATAGTACCTATGCACATCCATCCATGTACTTTAAAAATCATCTCCAGGCTACTTATAAATAATGCTACATAAATGTTATTGCTTAGAGAATAATGACAAGAAAAAAGGCCTATACATATTTTTCTCATATGTTTTCAATTGGAAGTTGGTTGAATACACAGGTACAGAGCCCACAGATGTGAAGGGTCAATTGTACACGATTCTATGTTCTAAAAAGTGAATGGTGGGAAAGTATTCCATTTCAAATAAGAGTGACCCAGGACATTTGATTGAGTACATATTAATTTAAAGGAAAAAATCTTGTGACAGCTGGTTAGCAACACAGTGGACTGAAAACTGGCAGTGGCTCTCCTTGTTACCTTGGTGGGAAAAATTGGTTTTGGAAGGCTGGCAAAAGTGGGTGTGACATGAAGGATGGGTAAATGGACCAGTGGCAGTGCAGCCTTGTGCGTTACTTGAATTCAGCAGCTGATTGTGCTGTTAGGAGGTGAGGTGTGGCTGGAAGAGGCAGGTCTCTCCCCTATTCCTCTCTGCTCTCTCTGCTTCCTGATTGACATGACTTGAGGAGCTTTCCTCTGCTAGACCCTTCTACCATGTCTTCCTGCCCTAGGGCCAGCCAACTATAGATTGACTCTACATAAATCTGTGGGTAAAAATCGACCTCTCAGGTCAGGGATTTAGCTCAGTGGTTCCACTGCCTGCCTTGAAAGTGCAAGATCCCGAGTTCAATCCCCGGTACCAAAAAAAAAAAAAAAATCAACCTCTTCTCCTTTAAGTTGTGGGTGTGTCCGGTATTGTGTCTCAGCAACGACAAAGTGACTACGGTACCAGTTAATGGAAACCAAAGAATGGTTTGTTATTGTCTTCAGAAACTCAACTATACACTGTTCTCATGGAGATGTACATCGGTGACATTAATAAAATCACATGAAAGATGTCATGTACTCTTCATGTAGAGGTTAAGAGCTTAAAATGGGATACTTCTATTTCCCCACTTCTGGACTTTATGCTATGGTTATTATATGTTGTATTTATGCATATGTTAAAAATGTTTAAACTCTATTATCACTTTTATTTAAATAATTTACTTTTAGATTGAAATAACAAGAAAAGCACCATATATTTACCTCCGTAGTTATACTGATGGTCTTCACTTTTTGTGTAGGTCCACATTCCCATTGGATACCACTTTCCTTCTACCTGAAGGGCTTATTTTAACACTTATGTTGGAGATCTACTGTTGATGAGCTCTTTCACTTTTTGTAGTCTGAAAAATTGCTCATTTTAGCTTTATTTTTGAAAGTTTTTTTATCTATAGAATTAGTACTTTGCTCTATATAAAGATATTGCTGCACTATCTTCTTGCATTTTTCTTGGTGGGAAATCTGTTAATCTTTTTCTTTGTCCCTTGGTAAGCAGTGTGTCTTTCCTTTGACTGCTTTTAAGATTCTCTTTATTACTGATTTGAGCAATTTAATTATATGTCCTAGTGTAGTTTTTATATTTTTCTGCTTGGGTTATAGTAAGGTTCTTTGTAGTGTTCTGTCTTTCATCAAATTTAGGAAGTGCCTTTGTTCATTTTGTGTAGCTGTCACAAAACACCCCAGACCAGGTAATTTATAAAGAACAGAAATGTATTTTGCACAGTTCTGGAGGCTGGGAGTGCGATGTCGAGGCATCAGAAGTGTTGGTGCGTGGTGAGGGCCTGGTCTTGCCTTACAGGATGGCACCTTGAACACTGCGTCTTCCAGAAAGGAGGACCACTGTTCCCCACATGACACAAGAGCAAGAGTGAAATAAACCTACTGCCACAAGCCATTTGTTGATTTTTCAGTATTAGGGATTGAACCCAGGGCCTTCACACTGAGCTACATCCTCACTCCTTTTTTATAGTTTTTATTTTGAGACAGGTTCTCACCAAGGCACTAAATTGCCCACACTGGGCCCAGATTTTTGATCCTCCGGTCTCAGCCTTCTAGAACATTGGGGTTATAAGTGTGCACCACCATACCCACCTCCACAAGCCCCTTTTTTGGTGGCATTAATTCACTTATGAGGGCTAGCTAAAACACCCTCAGGAGGCCACCTCTACATGCCACTTAAGTTGCAGCGGGAAATATGGGGAAGACAGAACATTCAAACCATAGCACAGTTTTTAATTGTTATTTCTATAAATACTTTTTCTGTTGCAGTCTCTTTCCTTTTGAGACACCAGTAGAAATTTTCAGACATTTTTGTATTTTTAAAGGTCCCTGAGGCTTTCATTTTCAACTTTTTTTCTTATTAATAATTATACTGATCTGCTTCTTCTGTCATCTCCATTGTTACTGACCTCATCCAGTGATTTTATTTTTTTCATTTCTAAAACTTTCTTCTGTTTTTTTATAGATTATATTTCTTTGCTGAGAACTTTTATTTTTCCATTCAAGAGTGTTAAACTTGGCCAGTTGTGATGGCACACACCTACAATCCCAGCCCTCGGGAGGCTGAGGTAGGATTGCCCCAAGTTTGAGACCAGCCTGGACTGCATAGTGAGACCCTGTCTCAAAAAGAACAAACACAATAGTGCCAAACTTTTCTTACAGAGCAAGGTTATATTGGCTCCATTGAAGTGTTTGATAGGTCCCACTTATGAACACTCTTAGGGTTCCTTTTACAATATCTGATTTTCCTGTTTTTTGTCTGTTGGGTAAAATTGGATTGTGTTCAGGATATTTTGAGTAATATGTTGTGAGACTCTGATTTCTGTTAAAACCCTCTGGATAAGGTTGGAGGCAGAAACTTGGTAAGGTTCAGACCTCAGGGTCTGCCTCAGTCTGTGTAGATGGTGGCAGTATCAGCCCAGTGTTTCGGACTGTTTTCCCTGAGGCTCATACTGGGGTCACAGCAGCAGGGTGTCCCCATCCAGGGTCCCTGTGTTTCTGGGATACCCTCACCAGTTTCAGGTGTTCCTTGTTCCTGCTTCTCTGGCCTTTGTGCAGTCTGGGCTGGGCATAGGCAAAACAATAAGAGGAGTAAGAGAACAAGGGCAATGGAGATTTTCTTTGCACACTGGACACAGGCCCCTCATTTCCCAGTTCCTCTGACTGCAGGGACAGGTTTTATTTTGGGATTTTAGGTGACTGAGATGCCCCTCTTAAGATTAGAGCTGGCCTTGGGGCAGGGCTAGGGAAACAGAAGAAGAAAAGAAAAACAGGGCTAAACCTTAGTCCTTACAGAAATTCATTTAGCTAGACCAAATGATTCCTCATTGCCACAGCTTAATTTTCCCCCTAGAAAATAAAGATGTTTTCAGTATTAAGATAAATGGGTTTACAAACTTAAATACAATTTTTGATTTTTAAAATTTCTAGTGCTTCAAGTCAGAAGCCAAATGAGAAACCACTAAGATTAGCTGAGAAGAAAGAGTGTGATGAGAAGAATAGCTGTGTAAAGTAAGAATTTCTTCTTAACCTTGTTTATTGAAATAATTGTAATAAAATTATAAGCAGGAGAGATTTACATTATCTTATTTTGTGTGTGTGTGTGGTCCTGGGGATTGAACCCATGGTCTTTGCATTGAGCTCTGTCTCTAGGCCCTTTTATTTTGGGATAGTCTTGCTAAGTTACCCAGTTGGGGCTCAAATTTATGATCCTCGTGCCTTAACCTCCCAGATTGCTGGGATTAGAGGTATGCATGTGCAATGGCACCTGACTTACATAATTTATTATTAACTTCCAACTTGTATTCCCATCAAAAAAAAATGTATGTCCGTTAAAGTCTCCTGTAGGCTTTGAGGGTGGTTTCTTCTTTTCTGTTCACTATGGTAAATTTTACTGTTGAAAGCTTTTATCTGGTGTGAGTAGTCATCCCCTACCCCATTCTTTTGGTGAAGTGAACAATTTTATGAAGTGAATTAGGTATAGTTAGTTGTTTTGAACTGTAGATTTTTTTGTGGATTGGTGTTTGGTTTCTTCCTACTTTTCTGATGTTAAATGGGCCTACCTCTTGCTTTATTAGCCGCAGAGTAATAACTTCATATTTTTAACCCACAAATTATTTTCATGATTTTTTTATATCATACTAGTCTTCAGCAGCTTAAAGAATGTTACATTCCAAGTAAGTATGGCTACTCTGAGTGACCAGAGTGACACAGAGTCCAAGACAGCTCAGAGGTGAGTGGGTGGTGATACACCCACCCATTGTCCTGGGGTTGGAGGATGTTGGCTGCACAGCCATACAGACACCCACCTTCTGCACACTGATGCTCATCATGAGCCCAGGCCTTTCCGGAGAGCTCACAGTGCAAGGTGGGGGGATGGCTGTTCATGCACCTGGTGTGATATCTATCTCCCAGAGCAACCTGATACCTTACGGTTTTTCTGCTCTAACTGGTTCTTTTCCTTGGAATAAAAGACCTTTCATTATCTATGCTGCTCATTTGGTTCTTAAAATTATAACCTGGAAAAAAATTATAACCTGGTAACTTACCCCTAATGTATTATATTCCCTTTTATTTCTGTATTAGAAAGCTCTATTTTACCTTCTGTTCTATTGAAAGCCCTTGATGTGGAACCCATTGAGGGAAGTACATGAGTTATTCCATTCATCTTCTGTGGGTTGAGGAAACCTTGAAGTAGTTCAAGATTAAACAGCAAAGGGCAAAGAAGGCAGTGTATTTCTTAGAAACCCAAGGGCAACTTGGTGACAGTGCGATCTGTCTCTGTGGCCAGCCTGTGGTCCTATTACCAGCCACACTGTGTCTGTAGCCTGAGAACCCTAATTTATTTTTTTGAGATAAGGTCTCCCTATTTAGTCCAAGCTGGCCTTGAACTTGCTGTGATCCTCCTGCCTCAGCCTCCCAAGTTCTGGGATCACAGGTGTGCGCCACCACACCCGGCCCAGCCTGGGAAACCAAGTGTCTGTCATTTCTGGTCAGTAGTGAAGGCAGCCTGGAGAAGAGACATCTTTTCTTCAGAGATGGCCAGCTAGGGATTTGCAGGTATCACATAATGAGATGCAAGCAAAACACATGGTAGATGTTCAGGTTTTAAAAATAGTATTACAGTAAAAGACACATTGGCATTAATCCCCCTCACAGTACTTCCTTGCTCTGAACACATTTTCCCCGTCATTCTTGCCACTTTCTGAAGCAGTTCTGCAAGTCCTTTTCCATGAGTGTCCTTAGTTACTGTTGTGGCCGCCTTAGTGTCCTGAATTAATTCAAAGACATTTGCCTTTCATGGTCATTTTGTCTTTGGGGGAGGATCAGAAGTTGGACAGTGCCATAGCAGGTGAATAAGGTAGCAAAGATACCATAATATTTTTACAAGACGCTTTTTTGTTGGATGGCACTTGGTAGCGGCATTCACTGTATTTTTTTTTTCTTTTTTTCTATTTTTTGGTACCGAGGATTGAAATCGGGTCCTTGTGCTTGCACAGCAGGTGGCAAAACCACTGAGCTAAATCCCTGGCAATTCACTGTATTTTTTTATCAAAACTCATAGAGACACTTAAGAAAAAGGACTTTTAGAACTGCTTCAGAAAGTGGCAGTAATGATGGGTAAGTGTCTTTGAAGCAAGGGGGAGTATTTTTGAGATATTCATAGAAATGTCTTTTACTGTAGCAATTTTAGAAAATTTAACATTCACCATACATTTTGATCACCCCTGTAGCTTGGTATGTGATAACAGTGACATTAATCACAATAGGGAGGGCCACACACAGTGACTTCTGCATTTCATCAGGACTCCTGCCTTGCCTTTGAAGGGCCACCCTAAAGACCAGGCATGCCCTAGCCTCCTCTGAAGCCTGCAGTTTTTTGTCCTGTCTGCTTGTCATACAAGTGGCATCGCTTAGCCTGTAAGAACCTGCAGCCAGTTCTGTTTCTTTCTTGTCCTTCACTAATTTATATCCTTCACTGAACTCATTTGCAAAACCTCAGATTATAGTACATTCAGGAAAAGATCGCGCCATATTTGGTAGTCTTTCCCATTCTATGATTCCATACTACTTTCTCCTTTGGAATCCTGGAATTTGGATTGGCAAGAGAGTGTCAGGTTCTACATTCAGAGTTTAGGAGCCTGCATAGCAGATTTCTTTTTAGGGATTTCTAGGTGTCCAAGAGATAGTGCTCTGTTCCTCTGAGATGTACTGGAGATGACTGGACAGCTTAGATTGAAACTTAATTCTAATCTGTGGCAGCTTTATCAGTGGCCCTCCAGTATATGCTGGGAATGGCAGAGGAGTTCCATTTCATTTGGTGGTTGGTGGCTCCCTGCAGCATTATTTTGAAGAGGATTTTGTGCTGGGGAAGGATACTTTTCTGATTAAGGTGTCTGATCTGGATATAGGAACATGCAGTGGCTTCCCTACTTGCCACCCTTTTGTTGTCTGTTATGGTTTATATTTAGATGTTTCCCAAGAGCCTCATGTACTCATAGGTAGGGCTTTTGGAAGGTGATTGAATTATGGGGGCTTATAGCTGACTTGTTGTTAGGAGGTGGGGTCTGGTTGAAAAAGTTGAGTCACTGGGGACATGACCTGGAGGGTACATCTCCTCCCTTCACTCTCTGTTTTCTGGCCACCTTAAGGTGAGCAGCTTTCCTCTGCCCAGGTCCTTCCACCATGCTGTAAACCATGCAAGGGCTGAAACTTCTGAAACGAGCCAAAATAAACCTTTCCTTTTAGTTTCAAGTATCAGGTATTTTGTCACAGTGAGAAGGAAAATGACTAAGACATCATCTTTGATGTTTAATGTAATCTTGTACCTTTCTTTGCAGTTCTTTGCCTTTGTGTATCCCAATACCTACTATAATACGTGTTTGTTTCTCTTCACTTGCCTTTCTGTAAACATTTTAACATTTCTCTACTCTGTACCATCCACTTATTTAAGTTGGAAAGTTCTTATAAATACACATATTTTTTACAATGCTACTTCAGTGTCAAGAGTTAGAACACCAGTACCTCACTAACACCCATCCTGAATGCTGTGTACATGGGCTGTTGGGTTCCAGTGGTTGGCAGCTGTCCTTCCTGGCCAAAACTCTCCATAGAGTGACTGTTGACAGACTCAGCTCTGTTCACCCTCCTCCTCTCTGCTCTGAAGTCACATCACACATGGTTCCTCCCATGACCCCACTGTCCCTGTGTCAGATTCTAGTGAGCTGCACGGTCAGTGTCAGCAGGCTGATCCACACAGGAATGCAGTGGCTGCTTCTGTTTTGGCACAGCTACTTGGCTTTCCTGAAGTCAATACATTATTGTCTGCTATTTTTGTTTCTTTGTTTTTTGGTATGGGGGATCGAACTCGGGTCATTGTGCTTACAAGGCAGGTGGCAGAACCACTGAGCTAAATCTACGGCTCGTCTGCTATTTTTTATGTATTTTCATTAATTCATCTCCAGAACTTCCTTATGTTATCTAAACTTACTGTCAGTATTTTCTCTTGTGTCTCTGGAAACCCTCCCACCTGCTGTGACCTGTGGTGAGGTGTCCTGTGTCCCTTGTCACCAACATCCTCCAATTTCCTGCATTTTTCCTGAATTGAGGCCCTTTTTTTCTGGATCTTCATCTTCTCCATACTTAGTTCGCTCCTTGTTATGGAGGAGAACATCCTCCACTAGCTTCTTGAGAAGGGAAACACAAATGAAAAATTTTTGAGACAGCAAAAATGCTTATAGATTATCTTTACTTGATTCACATTTTCAGTATCAATTTTTGAAGGAAATTCTTCATTCTAGTGGCCAGTGTTAAGTCAACTCCTTTTTCATTCCTTATTTATTTATTTTTTTTAGTCCAAAGAATTTATTAAGGTAACTTACAGAGAGAGGGCTGGATTGTATTGTCATGGACAGCAAAACAGAAGTTACTGTCTCTATTTTTTTTTTTTTTTTTTTTTTTTTGCAGTACTGGGGATGGAACTCAGGACCTTGTGCTTGCCAGGCTGGCACAGTGCCGCTGAGCTACATCCCTGGCCCAAGACAGAAGTTACTGTACTGGAGTGTGTCTGTATTAAAGGGTTTATGGAGTTTATGTAAGATTTAAGGAGCAAGCTTTGTGAATGAGTTGTGCCATGGAGTTCCCCATAGTGATAGATGTGTCCTCAGCCTGTATCCCCTTCCAAAACCAGCCCATCCTCCCAGCTGCTCAGAGAGTGAGGGCCAGTGTCCACCCACTTTTAACAGCTGTGAGCTGGCTCCCTTAGACGCTGTCACAATGCCACTCTCTCGTTCCAGCCTCCCAAAAATGAGAAATGATAGGGTCCCTATAGAGATGAATCAGAATTTAAAATTGGAAGGTCTGGCTGTCAAAGACCTGATTTTTTTTTCACTTCTTTATTTTTAAAAATCATGTTTGTGATACATAGCTAATACATTCATTATAGGGAGCTGATACATACACACAGTACAGCTTAGTCCTTTTTATCTCTCCTTCCTCTCCTTTTTCCCCTCTATCTCCATCCATAGTACACCTTCTCATCTGCCAAAGGTCTACCTCCCTCTTTGCAATTGCATGTATTTTATTTTGTTCTTTAAATTACTTGTATTTTAGGTTTCTCATAAAAGAGAAACCATGTGGTACTGATTTATTTCACTTAGCATTATGATCTCAGGGTGCATCCATTTTCCTACAAATGACTCAAATTTATGCTTTTTATGGCGGACTAATGCTCCATTGTGTATATACATCACATTTTCTTTATCCATTCATCTGTTGATGGACATATGGGCCATTCCCTTCCAAGACATAGCTATTGTGAGTTGTGCTGCTATAAACATGGATATGCATGTATCCCTGTAGTATGACGTCTTTAATTCCTTTGGTAGGATACCGAGAGGAGGCATAGCTGGGTCAAATGGAATCTCAATTTTTAGGGGTTTTTTTGGTACCGGGATCGAACTGGGATCCTTGTGCTTGCACAGCAGGCGGCATAACCACAGAGCTAAATCCCTGGCCTATTTTTAGTCTTTTTAAGGAATCGTCAAAGTGATTTCCATAGTGGTTGTACTAATTTACATTCCCACCAACAGTGTAGAAGGGTTCCTTTTTCTTCATAACCTTGCCAACTTCTTGTGTTTTGAGTTCATGACTGTAGTGTTCTTTTTACAGCAAAATGGAATCTGTGTTGTTTTGATTTGCATTTCTCTGATGGCCAAAGAGGCTGAATATTTTTTCATGTACTTATTGGCCATTTGTAGTTCTTCTGAGAAGTCTCTTCATTTTCGTTGCCCATTTTTGATTGGGTTTTTATTTTGTGGGGGGGGTCTTCCTTTGTGGTACTAGGGATTAAGCCCACGGCCCTCACCTTGAGCTGCATCCCCAACTTTTTTTGTGTGTGTGAGACAGTGTCTTGCTAAGTTGCTCAGGCTTGCCTCAAACTTGTGATCCTCCTGCCTCAGTCTTGTGAATAGCTGGTATTATATGCATGTGCCACCATGCCTGGCTCCAACCCTCTGCCTTTTCGCTTTATTTATTTTTAAATAGTGTCCTATTCTTGTTTCATATAGGTGATGTTTTTTCTCAATTCTCCAAAGATGAGGTGCTGATAATTTGGAGGAAAGCTTTCTTGTGTTTCCATTTCTTACAAGTTGAATCACTCTGTTTTTATTTGTGGTGTCTGGGAGGCTAGCAGGTTTAAGGTGCTACGTGCTTCTTGACTGACTGTTCACCTGTAACACAGGGACCTAATGTACCAATTAGAGACTGAGTCTGCAGTGGCGCCTTGACCACGAGTCTCTCTGTGGAAGGAGGTGCTGTTAATGGTGGAACTTTTGAACTCAGTCCCTGGTCTTTCACCTCAAGTGGATCAGATTCCCCAGCGAGGCTTCTGCTGTCTCTTACTCCTGAGTGAAGACCTCCTTCGCAGGTGTCCTGGGTTCACAGTAGCAGAAGCCAGCTGCAGTCTCAGTATTCACAGTGAACTTGTGGGCTTAACACCCCGCATTCAGTGTGGTTTCTCTGTCAGAGCTGTGCCTCTAGCACCCCAGTCCTGAGAGCCCAGCTTTATCCTCTCCAGAGACTCGCCCTCTAGTCTTCTCTAGGATGGGGGTTGGTAGTAGCTGTCTGTACTGAGACACATCAGGGGATCTAGGGGGTGCCCCCTTTATTTTAATCCCCTGCTCCATTGCCACAAGTGGAAAAGCTTGGTCTTCATTTCTACACTTCCTTTTTTTTGGTACCAGGGATTGAACTCAGGTCCTTGCGCTTGCAAGGCAGGCGGTGGAACCATTGAGCTAAATCCCTGGGCTGTTTCTATGCTTTCTGAAGATTGCTCTGTGCAAGCCAGGCTGGGCCTTGCCTGGCTGCCTCAGACTCGGCTCTTGCGGGTCTGCTGAGTCACTTACCATTGGTCCATGTGCTTTCTAACTTCTAAAATTTAGTTACAAATATCGTGTCCTCTGTAGTTCTTTCCTTCCTTGTGGCTTTAGAAAATAATTTATTGAGATATGGTTCATCTTCCATAAAATTTACCCCTTTAAAAATGTACAGTTCAGTGGGTTGTTTAGAATGTTCTCAGACATGTGCAACTGATCACTGCTGTCTAAGTTCAGAACATTTTTATCACCCCCCACCTTGAAAAGCCTATGTGCATTAGGAATCTCTCACCATTTCCCACTTTTCCCATTTTCTGGTAACCACTAGTTTACTTTCCATTTTTAAGGATTTTCCTATTCTTGAAATTATATATAGATAGAACCATACAGTATGTGGTTCTTTGTGACTGGCTTCTTTCACTTAGCAAAATTTCAAAATTCACCTCTGTTGTGCACAAATTCCTTTTTATGGCTAATATCCCATTGTATAGATACAGCACATTTTATTCATTCTTTGGTGGATAAACATTTGGGTCTTGCTGTTTTAGTATTAAAGATTTTATTTACAGGAATGAGATTTCAGAAAACAGTGCAATTTGACTTGTGTATTTAATCCACCATTTTTCTCCCCAAGTGCTGCACTGAAAATGGTTTACGAGTTCTCTGCTGCTCTCGGCAGACCTTACTCATACTGGCATTGGGTTTGAGTTAGCAGAAGCGGTAGGGTACAAGTCCATCTAGTCTTCTGAGATTTCTTTATTTTGAGGGTGTTGTGTTTTCAATGCTGAAGGTCAAACCCTGAGCCTTGCACATGTGCTCTACCACTAAGCTATAGTTCCAGCCCTTTCTTCAAATGTTATTTTGAGCCTGGGTCTTGCTAAGTTGTCTGTAATTTGAACTTGGTCCTTTTGCAGCCTCCTGAGTAGCTGGTATTACAGATGTATCATATACAGCTGAGTCTTGTTTTATAATCTGTAAAATAAAGCCAGTGAAGAAGACCAAGCTCAGAGCTCCCTAAGCTTGGCTGGGCCTCCTTTCAGGTATTCTGCAGGATATGGGAAGTAGCATTGTGCACCACAGACATAGACCTAGGCTTGTGAAACACAAAATTGGTCTGACCAAAATGACCTTCTTTTCTTAATGAACCAAGAAAAGCAACGCAGTCCTTTGATGGCTGTACATTAGGGCATATAGTCCATTAGACCTGTGTCAAGAGGAAGAATTGAATTAATAGCTCAATTGATGGTACATACTTTTCAAATTGTTCTTAACAATTTTACAGATTACTGCAGTTTTTAAACCCTGATCCTTTGAGAGCTGATGGAATCTCTGATCTGCAGCAGGTATTACAAGCCCTACAAAAAGTTAAATAGAACAGAAAACTCTCTTCTTAAAAATCCTTCTTCCTCTAGTTTTGAGATTAGAAGGGAACTCCTTAGGTGGGGAACTTTGCCTAAAGACATCCTTTAAAAATTATCTGGTGAGGGCCGGGGATTTAGCTCAGTGGTTCCACCGCCTGCTGCACAAGCGCAAAGACCTGAGTTCGATCCCTGGTACCAAACAAAAAAACAAAACAAAAATTATCTGGTGAATGGGCCAGGGATTTAGCTCAGTGGTTCTGCCACCTGCCTTGCAACTGCAAGGCCCCGAGTTCGATCCCTAGTGCCCCCCCCAAAAAATTATCTGAGAAATATTTTTTATTTGATTAGATGATCTCTTAATTTTGGTAGTTTTGGGGGTTTTTCAGAAAGCATATATATTTAGGTTTTCACATGGTTTTCTTCTGTGTAAAGTTCTTGGTACTCTATACTAATGGCTCAGGGGAAATACTGGTTGTATAATGCCTGTATCGCTTAGTTGCAGAAGCTGAAGTCAGGCACGCAGCAGCCTGTCATGGTCCTCCGGCACAAGATCGAGCCTTGCCTGACCATTGACAGTTCACCACTGTCTGCAGATTTGAAAAAGGTGAACATGCTCTTAAAACCAAACTCGTGAAGAAATACTGAGCTTTTCTAACACAGAAGGATTTCTGTATGTGTGTGTGTGCACGCGTGTGTGTACACGTGGTGCTAGAGACTGAACCCAGGGCCTTGTGCATACTAGGCAAGTGTTCTACCTCTGAGCAAGGCCTTCAGCCCATAGATTTTTTTTTTTTTGTACCAGGGGTTGAACTTGGGACCTTGCACTTGCGAGGCAGGAGGCAGAACCACTGAGCTAAATCCCCAGCCCAAGATTTTTTTAATAAGTCATTCTAAGGTTGTTTGTATAGCTTCTTTGCTTTTGAAATTCTCCTAAGACTTTGTTACTACTTATTCTTAAGTACAGGTTAACATCTTATAAATACATAATTCTTTTGTGGAGAGGCCGTTGTAGAATTCTAAATCCTCTTCTGAAATAAATTTTCAAATGTGCCTTTGAAAAGGGGGCTTAGAAGAAGCAACAAGTTTCAAGGAACTGTAAGGTAATTCTTAGCCACTCTTTCCAAAATTGCTTCATAGATCTGTGGTTTTACTTGGTAAATTGATTGTACAGGCTTACCTGTACACTCCTTCCTGATTAGAAAAGGGTTAAAACTTTTAAAGATCGAAAAATAAAAACCACAAGAATGAACAAAATAAGTCTTCAAGGGCAAAAGATTTCTACAAGCCTGGAACATTTCTATAAAATGAAACACAGCAGCCATTGTATTGCTCTACATGTTCTACAGAAGATGATTGGAAGATCTCTCTGGAAAATTTGATGGCCCTAGACGAACAACCTTGAATGATGCTGTTTATGGTTTAATTATGAAATGTCCTCAAAGATGCTGTCTTGATGCCCCATGCAACAGTGTTCAGGAGTGGGCCCTAGAGAGGTGACTGGGCTCTGACTTCATCATTGAAGCCATAATTTGATGGCATTATTAGGAGATGATGGAAACAGGAGGTAGGGCCTCATTGAGGGCAGTAAATCATTGAGGCATGACCTTGGGGACTAGCCCTGGTCCCTGGCCCCTTCCTCTTTGGCTCTTTCCCTTTTTGTCTCCTGCCTGGCTGGAATGAGAAGAGCACCTTTGCTCCACCATGGCCTTCCACCATAATGTTCTGTGTTACTTCGGGCCCACAGTAGTTGAAACAGCTGATCATGAACTGAAACCTCTGAAACTGTGAGCTAAAATAAATCTTTTTTCCTTTAAGTGGTTTTCTCAGGACTTTGGTTATGGTGACAAAAAGCTAATACAGATACTGTTTAAAATTCTCACAGTAAAAGTACCTGCTTCCTGCCCTGTCTTCCTGAAGTGATGTGACATTTACACGGTTGCAGGGTTTATCTGTCCACAGAGCTTGCAGTCAGGTTTTAGTATTTTTCTCTTTAATATGAATGAACATCAGGAATCATAGACATTTGAAGAAAGAGTTCACATTAAAAACAATAAAAACAAGACTTCACATTAAAAACCAGAACAAACTCTGAAAGAAACAAACAATGCAAAAGTGGAAGAAAATGTTAGAAAATAAGTATTGCCAGGTACAGTGGCATGTGCCTGTAGTCCCAGCTACTTGGGAGGCTGAGGCAGGAAGATTGAAATTTAAGCCTACCCCGGGCAACTTAATGACTTAGAAAGAATCTGTCTCAAAAAATAAAAAGGACCATGAATGTAGCTCAGTGTGAAGGCGCTGAGTTCAATCCCCAGTACTGTCCCTAAAAACCTTAGCGATAAGAAAAGGTACTGTATTCATTTAACAATAACAATTATAAGGTACTCCTATAAAGAAAAGAAACAAAAGATACTCAAAATATTATAGAAATTTAAAACAACAAATGGCAGGTTTGAGATATAAAATAGAAGTTCACAGAAAACAGAAAAAGCAGAGAGCTGGAAAGAGGAGGAAAAATGAATTTGAGGCTCTATTCGAGAGTCAGTATCTGAAAATGGAATATTTAGAAAGACTTAAGGGAAATGGTAGATAACTCTCTGTCACATGAACATTTTCTGGACCTAATGGACTCAAGTTTCTGTCTTCAGAGTTTTTACCTCCAGACAGCACAGCTGATGAACAGATATTAGATACATGGGTGTGAAGCATCTATAGGGGCTTAATGAGACCATGGAAGCTTCTGGAGGAAGAGAGTCTCACACATGAGTCTATAAGTCAGCATGGTGTCAGACTTCTTCACAGCAACATCTGAGCAGCATGGACTTTAGCACTCTTGATGAGAAGTTACTTCAGCCCTCAGGTCCACACTCTGTGCCAATGAAGTATGAGAGTATAATGAAAATATTTTTACATAAGCAGGGTCTCAAAGGACCTCCCTTCTGCCTTTTGTCAAGAAGCTACAGGAGTATGTTCCCCACAAAACAAAGCATACCAAGAAAGAAGACTAAGGATTGCAGACCAAGGAAGCTCCTGGGTCAACAGCAGAGAATAAGCTGTCCCATTCAAGCCAGACTTCAGGATTCTGTGGAGGAGGATGTCACAGACATTGGTGCTGATGAGCTCAGCCTTTTGTGAAGTAATAATCAGTGTGGTTGGAGAACTCTGTTGGAACATTTGGGTTTTAGTGACAGTAACAAAAATAAGCAAATAAAAGCATGTTTTTAACAAAGCTTTATAAGTGAGGCTGTTGGACTGGCAGACTACTAGGAGAACAAGGAGAAGAAACTGGCTTTATTGTAGTGAACTTTAATTATCTGACCAGTGGACTACCTATTGGGTCCTTTTTATTTTGGGACCCAGAAAAACAGTCTTAAAATAGTAGTTTGGTATGGAGTAAAGATTCCTGGGGACTTACCAAGTTTGGTCTTGGAACCTCTCTGCTGCATACTGGTAGTTGGGAGTAAAGGGAACAGTGAGTGGGATTTTTGTCTTCTCTACTTTCTTGTGGTTTTGGTTGTTGATTTTTGTTGTTGTTAGGCTCTTCAGAGAAAGAAGTTCCCGGGACCCAGCCGTACTGAATCTTACTCTTGGCCTCCCATAGCACGTGGCTGTGATGTGGTTGTCATTTCTCACTGTGGAAATGACCCTTTGTTGTACCTCCCACCATTGCTTACCATGTTGCAAATGGGGTGTTGCTACAAGTCATTACCAAGTAGAAACGGAGTAAGTTGACAGTTTTATTTCACAATAAAATGGAATAAGTACTTATTTTAAAATTGTATACCTAAGCTTTGGTAAATTTAGGTTACAGTTATTCAGTTTGGTTTCCAGATTGCCAGGACATAAGCTATCCTGTGAAAATGTTAGCCTTTCTCTTCACCGTGAGCCCCAGTTGTGGGCCATTGGCTGGGTAGAAGAGTTCTGGTTTTTAGGGATTAATATAGAGTTTATAAAAATGATCTCACTGATCATAATACATGTAACTGTCATGGCAACCATGTGAGATAGGTGTGTATTCTCACCACTTTAAACAGAAAATTCAGCTCATAAAAATCTATTGGGATGAATTCTTAACAACTGACAAGAGGTAGACGTGGGATTAGAAGCTCAGTTTTGGTGGTCTTTGTTGCATATTCTTTAAATTACATTATAGTACCCCACAGTGTCTCATAATCTTACTTTCTCCCTGTGTAAGAATCTGAAAATAACTGAGAAAACAATGGAAAGCAGGGAAATGGGGAATTGAGGACCAGATGGTAGTAGGTGGTGATGTCCGCTTTGGCTCTCAGGAGAACTAATAGATATAAAACCTCCATCCGAGGTCTCAGTGCAAAGAATGCACTACAGATGGTTCCATCATGCATCACATCATGAGAAACACAGATATAGGCAAACACGCTTAGAGTTGCAGTTAGAAAAGATCATTTTTCTAATTATGCCGCACCTGTGATGCTTCCTTTAGGAATTTGCTCTAGTTACTATGTATTGGTTTAATCAAATTAAATGAAAATATCTGTACTCCTTAAATTAACAGGTAAGCCCTGCTGATGAGATGTGACTTGTGTTGAGGTAGAACCCTGGCTGGGCGCAGGGAAGGATGCCAGGCCTTGCCCCTCATGTCTCCCTGACTGACTCCATTCGTCCATGGTCAGCCTGCTTTCAGGCCTGTGCCTGGCAGCTGGCACTCACCTGGATCTGCCTGAAGGAAAGAAGAGATTAGGCTTATGTTCAGTTAACAGCAAGCATGTGTCCAGAAAGTTGTCTGGCATACATTGCTCATGCAGGAGAATCCAATAGCAGGAGGCTATTGGAGGGCAGGGTTCAGAAGGTAATTTCCTAAGGAAGAGAAGTGTTAGCCTTTTTTAAGGCCCCCTTTGGGAGGCAGTGAGTTAATTGTCATACCTAGGAATGAGAAATCTAGACTTAGGTTAAAATCCTATTGTCACCATGTGGTAGCTATACAGCCCTGGGCAACTGATTTCACCTCTCTGTCTCAGACTCTTCATCTGTGAAATGAGCCCTACCCTGTAAGAGTGTTTTATAAACAAAGTGAATTAATACTTATAAGGTACTTAGTTTAAATCCTAGAAAAACCCAGCTCAATGTGTCTAAATCTATCTTACTGAAACTATTCTTTTCCACTTATATAACAGTAGCAAAAATTTAACATAGTACTTTTTCTATACAAGGAGCTGTCCTAGAAATTTAACATATGAGGTAGATAAAGTATGGTGTGTTTTTAAATTTTAAAAAATGGATTACAGTAAAAGATACATTGCCATTAATCCCCCTCAAAATACTGCTTTCTTTGAACACACCCCATTGTTCTTGCCACTTTCTGAAGCAGTTCTGGAAGTCTTCTTTTGTGTCTTTAATTGCACTGTCTTGGCTACCGTGATGTCCTGAAGTGATTTAAAACATTTAGGGCTGGGGATTTAGCTCAGTGGCACTGCACCTGTCTTGCAAGCACAAGGTCCTGAGTTCAATCCCTGGTACAAAACAACAACAACAAAATTTACCTTTTATGGTCATTTTTACTTTAGGGAAAAGCCAGAGGTTACGAGGTTATGAGGCCAGATCTGGTGGATAAGGATACACCATAATGTTTTTACAAGGCTGCTTTTCTGTTGGATGGCAGTTTATAGCAACATTCATTATATATATTTTTTGGTACCGGGGATCGAACTCTGGTCCTTGCACTTGCGCAGCAGGCAGCGAAACCGCTGAGCTAAATCCCCAGCCCAACATTCATTATATTTTTGATCACATCTTGTAAAGACATGAAAAAAGACTTCCAAAACTGCTTCAGAAAGTGGCAGGAATGATGGGATAAGTATGTTTGAAATGAGGGGGAGCCAGGGATTTAGCTCAGTGGTTCCACTGCCCGCCTCGCAAGGGCAAGGACCTGAGTTAACTCCTGGTACAAAAAAAAAAAAAAAAAAAAAAAAAAAAAGAGGGGGAAGTATTTTAAGAAGGACTAATAGCAATGTGTCTTTTACTATAATAAGTTTTTAAAATTTAAATATTCACTGTAGTTTTCAATCACACCTCGTATACTGTGTTTGATTCCTAACTACTGTCCAAAATTATTTGAATTTGTCTTTGTAGCCTCTTGTAATAATCGTGTGCCCTGGGTGGAAAAAGGCCCAATTAACTTTTGAATTATTGGGAGACTACAGCATGTCCTCCAGGCCTCTTCATCCGATGTTCTTAACAATTGGACTTCACAAAGATGAAGCCAAAAACATGAAGCTTCCAAGGGGGTGTAAGCATCCTTTTCTAGCTGTTTGGTTTCCCTACAGAAGACAGCAGAACCCTGGGGTCACAGATGTTGCAGCTTGTATAATACTGCAGCTGGTGGTCATTATCCAGACCTTCCTTGTCAGTTACTGATGGGTATTGATGATGATGATTCAATCTGGATCTATATCCGTTTCACTGAGAAAACTACATGACTTGATTCATTTGTCAGTTATCTACTGACCACTTGCTGTTTGTTAGATGCTGGGCTTGCAGTGTTGGCTAAAACCCTCCTGCCTTCCAGGAGTGCAGAGCCTGGCAAGGGCCCAGGCATTGGGGTCAGATGCTTGGGGGTGGAGGTAGGGGTGGGGGTTTCCTCACCCACCAGAATAGAGAAACAGCTTCTGAAAGGTATAAGATACCTTAGCAAAGGAGGTGTTAGAAATCCTTTGGAAAATCTAAACTGTTCATTGCTTTTTCTTTTAAAATGCAGGTGATGTGATAGTCACAACACCACACAACCTCCTGAGGCTTCTTGAATACCAGAGTTTGTTATTTCTTAGAGTCTGTCACCTGGTCTTGGATGAGGTGGAAGTACTATTTTCTGAGGCTAATGAACAAGTAAGTATGACATCCATTTGGATGTCATTACTTTTCGGAATGTATATTTCTTTTTTTTTTTTTTTTGATACCGGGGATCAAACTCAGGACCTTGCGCTTGCAAGGCAGGCGCAGGAACCACTGAGCTAAATCCCCGGCCCAAGAATGTATATTTCTGAAATATATGTCTTAACTGCTTTCAGGAATCAGGAAAGTCTCCAGTTGGGAGTAAACTGGTTGATCTCCAAAAAAATTTTTGTCTTTTAACTTCTGTAATTTAGAAGAGAGAATGTTTATCTGAAATTGCCTTCCCAATGTTCAAATTCACTCTTAAAGAGCAAAAATTCTTTCCCAAGAAGATTTGTTAAAATATTTAATACTTTTCTGATTATAGAAATATTTTTTATTTTTAAGAATTTGAGAAATAGATTCAAACACTTGAGAAAATTCAACACCTTTAATCTTACACCCAGAGGTAATCATTCTTTTGAAGTATTTTCATATTTTTAAAAAAATTCCTGCATGTGGTAGGGTTACTGCACTCCTGCCAGCAGGAGGCCTGGGCCTGGTTTTCTTTGCCAGGCTGATTGTTAAACAAGTGAGATCTCATTAGTGTAGTTTGTATTTCCTTGATTACTTAAGTTGAGCATTAATTCATATTGATCACTGTGTTTATTCCCCTATGATTTGCTTGTGTCCTTGGAGTCATTTTTTTAAAATCAGTTTTTTAAGTTTTAAATGTGAGTACTTTAATCTCTTGTTAGATATGTTACACATATTTACCAAGATGTTATTTTTGCTTTAATCCTTTTTATAGTGGGATTTTATGATATTTATTGACTTTGAGCATTTTCTTTTAGCTTTCCTTTCCTTTCCTTTTATTTTCAGAAGGGCTTTTCCCACTCTGAAAACAGAAAACACATAATCCTTTACATTTTATGTTGTCAAACCAATTCTTACTCTTCTTAAATATATATGAAATTTATGTCATTTTTTTTTAGATGTTTGCTATATTAGATAACTTTAAAAAAAATGTTAAAATGGAAGAAAGGGAGTCTGCACCACGTCAGATCATTGCAGTTGGCGTTCACTGGAACAGACACATAGAACACCTGATGAGAGAGTTCATGAGTGATCCCTACGTTGTGATCACAGCCCCAGAGGAAGCTGCCCTCTATGGGAACATTCAGCAGGTGATTTGCGGGGGCAACTGATGAGCACAAGCAAGTTACCTGTATTTCTTTTCTTTTCTTTTTTCTTTTTTTTTTTGTACCAGGGATCGAACTTGGGTCCTTCCGCTTGCGAGGCAGGCGTCAGAACCACCGAGCTAAATCCCCAACCCAGTTACCTATATTTCTATAGCTTAGCTATGAAAAGTGAAACTGCAGCCCTCTGAATATACCTTGCCTTATGTATTTCATTACCAGGTGGTGCATCTTTGCCTAGAATGTGAAAAAACCTCTACTTTACTCCAGGTTCTTGATTTCATCCCCAGTCGGGCACAAAAGACCTTGATCTTTACCTGCTCTGCAGCTGAAACAGAAATAGTGTCTAAGGTGAGCCCATCCACCCATAAAAATGTTTTCACAGTTAGTTTACACGGGGGCTGAGTCTTTAGTGGTCAGAAAATTACTAGAGTGAATATGTGGCAGAGATACATTTTCCCAAACTTCACATCAGTCTGCAGAGGAGGCAGGTTCTGCCAGAAGTGCTGAGAGCAGAAGACCTGGCCCAAGGGAGGAACCACACAGGGGTCCAGTTTTTCCCAGAGGCGGGTTCCCCAGAGAGCAGTGATGGGTGGCCTTGTCACTGTGGAGCGTGACAGTATCCGAGTGCAGAAGTGCCCACATCTTCTCTACTCTGAGAAGATAACTGTAAGATACTGTTCTGAGCCAGAATAGCAAAAGAAATTGGCTTAAAAACTTACTATGTTTTACTCTGATTTTGTATACATTAATGCTAAAATGTAGAAACAAAGGCAAATACAATAAAAGCAATCAGTAATGCATCTTTTTTCCTTTAAGAATGACCTTGAGAGAAGATAAAAATAAAAAGTCCTTGTTGACAGTAGGACCTTATATTTAATGTATACTTTCATTACAGTATGTATATATGCACATACACATGTGTATGTATTTTAAAAGGTAGGGAAATAGTTAAACAGTTACAGAACTTTGAAAATATTTAAGTTTATATTCATTTCATTCTCAAGAATTACTGGGTCCATGAGGTAATGCCTTCCCAGATAATGTAAAGTCATTTACATTAATAATTACTCATGAAATAGTCAACTTCAAGCTTGTGTTCCCTACTGCAAACTTACTTTTGGTTTTATCTTTAGGTAGTGGAAAGCAATTCAATATTTTGCTTGAAAATGCATAAAGAAATGGTTTTTGACTTAAAAAATGTTTTAGAACAGTGGAAGAAGTTAAGTTCTGGCTCTCACATTGTATTAGGTAAGTGTTTTAATTTCTACTTATATTTAGACAAGGCTGATCTAATGGGAACCATGTCTTCATTTATATATCTTCAGATTTCTCATTATTTCTCAGAATGTGTTAGTGATATTAATTTTATAATGAAAATTAACTTCCAGTTGAGGTGACTCTAGATGCTCCCAGGGCTCTCAGGGCCATAGGCAGCAACTGGTAGTCTAGCTATTCTCCCTGGGATTCTAGTCTGTATGCAGATAGCTCACAAAGTCTTTATTTATCTATGCACCAGTGCCTACAATGAGTCATGGTCATAATATTAGAAATATAAAGCCAAAATGTAGAAAATTAGTGAAAAATATATAGGTGGCCTGGATTTGTCATAGAAAAAAAGCATTTTTTTCAGCCCAAAAGGGAGGCCATTTCTCTCTGGAATTTAAGCACTGGGCTGTGTCATTTTTTGGGAAAAAAAATGGGAACGTTTCTTTGCATCTAAAAAGTAAAATGTGGGACTAGAGGTATAATGATACAGCACTCGCCTAACATGCTTAAGGCCCTGGGTTCCTTCTCTAGCATCACAAAATATAAAAGCAAAATACAGTATGGAAATGCAGTGCACCATGATTACTGGGACTGCTCATTAAAGTGAGTGCCAAAAGCTCCCGCTCATGGAAACTTGTTGGAATCCTTTCCTCCAGCCTTAACTGATGACTGCATACCACTCCTGGCCATCACTGATGCCACATGTGTGATTCACTTCAGCTTCCCTTCTTCACCAAAATTTTTTGGTGGTCGCCTATATTGCATGTCTGATCACTTTGAGAGTTTAACTGAACAGGTTTGATCAATTTTTGTTACCTTCACTGTTTCACTGTCATTTTCTGTGTAAAAAATTCAGAGCCCGTTAAGTTTCATTGAGACTGGTATAGATGATCACTTCCTTTGTTTATCCTGATTTTAAGGGTTCTCCTGCAGAGCAGAGAGATAAAAAACCCAAGTCTGTCTTGTTGCTGACGGAGAAAAATGCAAGCCAGGCAGTTGGTGTCCTGCGCTACTTGGAGCGAGCAGATGCCAAAATCCCATTGGAGCTGTATGAGTTTACTGCAGGAGTCCTGGAAGCCAAAGAAGATAAGAAGGCCAACCGACCTCTGTGTCGGTATCTTAAGGCTTTTGGATTTTGCAAGTAAGCCTGAGTTCTTTCTAAATTGAAGTGTAACATACAGTAAAGTACACAGATGATAAGTTTACAGCTTGAAACATCACATCTGTGCATCTGCATAAACCACCACCAGCTCTCAGAGCACAGAGCTTCCCGTACTCTTCCTAATGTGCCCTCTCCAGAAGTAACTACCCTCCGTCTCTCTCAACATTGATAAGTTTTGCTCCTTTTCACCCCAATTTTAACACATCTTTATTGTATATGTTAACAGGGTTTGATGTGATATTTACCTACATGCATATAGTGAAATCTGGCTCTCCTTTTTTTTCTACCCCACCCTTACACTCTTCTCTTTCTAGTAATCACTAATCTACTCTCAATTTCACTTTTTTTAGCTTCCATATATGAAAGTGAATATGAAGTACTTATCTTATTTCACCAAACAATGTCTTCCAGATTCATCCATTTTGATGCAGACAATAGGATTTGTTTATGGCTGAATAGTACTCCATTGTGTATGTAGGCCGCATTTTCTTTATCCATTTATTTGTTAATGAGCACCCAGGCTGATTTCATATTTTAGAGTTTTGCTCATTTTTGAACTTTCATATAAGTGAAATTATAGTGTGTACTCATGTTTCTGTCTTCTTTCTTTCAACCTAGTATCTCTGAAATTCATCTGGGTTGTATGTATCCATTTTATTTATTTTGTGGATATAACCCTTTGTATGAATATATCACAGTGTATGTATCTATCCTGTTGACAATCATTTATAATCCTAAAATCTGAAATGCTCTCAAATCTGAAACTTTGTGAGTGCTGACATATCACCTGGTAATCCGTATTGCTTTAGTTTGCATGTATAATCTGAGGTCTTGACTTTTTGCATATAGATTATCATCTGTTCCATCAGCCAAGTGGTGGGGTATGCAGTCTGTTTTGGGAGTCTGTTTTACTAAATTGGACCATTTGTCTCTCCTTTTATCAACACTACACTTTAAGCATTGTAGCTTTATAATGAGTCTTGGGATCTTGCATATAAACCCTCCAACTTTATCTCTGAGGTTGTTTTGGTTATTTAAAATCTTTTGCTTCTCCATACACATTATAGAATAAACCTGTTAATTTCTCCAGAGATCCCACTAGAATTTTGATAGAGACTGCATTGATGCTGTAGATCAGTTTGGGGGGGTGGGGATACCTGAATAGTCCGGAGGGCCTGCTAGACATGATGCCACTACTTGGTAAATGGACAGCTGGTGTGTAGGTGTCTGGTAACATGTACTGGATTGAATTTAAGATAACTATTGATGTTAATTATTTTGCATTATGATATATTAAATACCTTATTAGGTATTTTATTTATGGTTTTAAATAGAATATTGTAGCCAGACATAGTGGCACATGCCTGTAATCCTAGCACTTGGCCAGCCAAAGCAGGAACATTGTGAATTCAAAGCAGACCTGGGCTGCATATCAAGTTCAAGGCCAGCCAGGACTCCATAGCAAGGCCCTGTCTAAATAAGTCAATAAATAGGAAAAGAAAAGAAGTATCTCGTTTACAAACTTGATTCTTTCCATAATTCTGGTCAGAACTGAATCAAATTCAGTGGTTAGGTTCAATGTTAACCTTACGGGGAAGTTTGATTTGGTTCTTGTCCAGCTTGGTTTGTGACCAGAATTGTGGAGAGAATTGAGTTCATGAACTGAGGTATAACTGTATATATGTAAAATTCAAAATTTCTTTTTAATATTAACTTTTAAAATTGGAACTTTAACTGTTTCTCAGTTTGGAGGTAACATTTAAGGAGTGGCTTCTAGTTCAGAGGTTAATTGTCCTGTATTTTGGATTATGATGATATTATGTTGCTGAATATTTTTGAAGCATATTTTGTTAGTTTACATATCTCTTTTCCACTTATCTGTATATTTATATATTGTTAGTGTCACCTGAAGTATTTAATGTGTTTACTTAAGATGTAAATTTACTTGGAATAAAAGTTCTCTAATTTCAGTTGCAGATTAATTTTTGAAGAATGTTTCAGAATTCATGTTAAATGTTCTTATTTTTTCCTAGCTTTGAAATCTAGTCATTTTAGGGCGCTAGGCATGTAGCTCAGTGGTAGAGCTCTTGCCTCGCATGTTTGAGGCTACACACAACTACCACCACCACCACAACAGACCTAGTCTTTTTTTTTTTTTAAGAGACAAAAGGATCTGTCCTGACCGACACCATATTAATCCAGAAACGGACATGCCAAGGAAATTAACCAAACAAGCACTACCGATGTTTGGATACATTAAAGTAAGTTCTGTTAAGATGCTTTTGTTCAGTGTGGATGGTTGTTTTAATAAATATATTTAAGCAGAAGGATCTTGGTACAATTTGTGGTCAAATATACTACCATTAATCCAGTAACAGAAATGGATTCTTATAATGTGCTTTATTTTAGGGCTTCGGTTTATATAAGACCTAAATCAAATTGGGTAAATTGATGACAATTTAGGGATTTTTGAAAGTTATATTTTTAGAAAAAATTATGTGTTTGGAGGCCATTAAAAATAATGCAGTGCCGGGCATGGTGATGCATGACTATAGTCCCAGCACCAGGAAGTTTGAGGCAGAAGGATCACCGCAGATTTGAGCCCTGTGTGGGCTACCTAGTGAGTTCAAGGCCAGGCTGGAATACATAGTGAGACCCTGTCTCAAAAAATAAAAGAAAGTTAACTCTCTTAAAAATAATGCACTTGGGGCCGAGGATTTAGCTCAGTGGTACCAGTACCTACCTGGCAAGTGCAAGGTCCTGAGTTTGACCCCTGTTACCGGGGGCAGGAAATACAGTGATTAGCTGAGTCTTTTCCAAACATCCCTGATTATTCTTGTGCAGAAAATTCTCATAATCAGAATTGCTGAGTTGTCATTTTCTTTCAAATCCCTTTGATTAATTTCTACATTCCTGAATTTAAATTTTTTCTTCTCCTTTTTCATTTAATGCATTATCTTCTATATTAGTTTCCTGTGGCTTCTGTAACATATTGTAACAAATCACCTCTTTTGGTGACTTAAAATGACACAGATTTCTTTTCTCCCAATTCCAGAGGCATTGGCTGGGCTGTGCTGGGAGCCTCTAGGAAATACCCTAGTCCTTGCCTCTTCCAGCCTCTGGCTCCACGCATGGCTTGGCTGGTCTCAGCATGTAGCCATAGCTCTCCTGCCTTTGTGTCTATCACATCACTTTCTCCTCTTCTCTCCTGTCCCTCATGGGGACACTCTTTATTGGAGGGAAAGCCACCTGAAAATCTACAACAGTCACTTCCTTTGGAAATCATCACTTATATCTGCAAAGACCACCCCCCTTTTGTTTTTCTTTTTGAGACAGGGTCTTTCTATGTAGTGCAGGCTGGCCTTGAACTCACTATGTAGCCCAGGCTGCCCTTGAACTTGTGACCCTCTTGCCTCAGCCTCCTGAGTGCTGGAACTACAGGTGTGTGCCGCCACACCTGGTAGAACTCTTTTTTAAGTAAGGTCACAGTGACCTTGGGAATTAGGATGTGCATATATATTTAGGGGAAGGACACCATTTCAAGCTACTAGTTTTTATTGAATGTTTTTTTCTTTAATTTCTAATTTGTTTCTGAGTTTTAACACCTCATTTCTAAGTTTTTCTAATTCTTTTTTTTTTTTTTCCCTGGGGGAATGGGAATGCTAGGGGTTAACCTCAGGGCTTTGTATGTGTTAAGCACACTGTGCTCTGCCATTGAGCTATATGCCAATCCCTGATTTATGGTTTTTGTGGGGTTTTTTGGTACTGGGGATCAAACTTGGGACCTTGCCCTTGCGAGGCAGGTGGCGGAACCACTGAGCTAAATCCCTGGCCCTGATTTATGTTTTTTATTTTTTAATTTATGTTATTTTTAAATGTCACATAGCATTTAAAAGGCTAAAAGGCACCGTGTTTTGAAATTAAAGGGTACAATTTTGATCTGTTTTGTGATACATCTTTCATTTTATTTTGGACCCAGGGGAGCTCTACCACTTAGCTACATTCCCAGCCATTTATTTGTTTATTTATGTGGTTATTTATTTAAATCTTGACACAGAATCTCAACTAGTTGCTTAGGCTAACTTCAAACTTGTGATCCTCCTGTTTCAGCCTCCCAACTAGCTGGGATTACGGGTGTGTGCCACCATGCCTGGTTGTGGATAGTCTTTCTAATGGTTTTCATTATCTCTAAGGACTGGTTTTTTTTCTTTCTTTCTTTCTTTTCACCAGGGATCGAACTCTGGACCTTGCGCTGGGAGGCACGTGGCAGAATCCCTGAGCTAAATCCCCGGCCCTTGATTCTTTCTTATTTTATTTTTATATATTGTTTTTATTAATACGGGATTTGACCTTGGTACTTTACTATTGCTAGTTTTTAGATAAAATTTATTTTCCTTAAATTTGAGAAGAAGCTGTACATCAGAGTAACTTTTCTCATTTCAGAGAGTTCTCCTTTCTGTTGTTTATGTGTTCTGTGAAAACAAAACAAAACAGCATGACAGAGCATCTGATATCTTCTGGCTCCCTTCCCTTCTTCTATCCAGCCCTTTCCTTCCTTCATTGTTCTTGTTGCTAGAGGGAAGTCTTGAGATATTTTGGCAGCTGGAGCTCCCCTGCTGTGGGAGCTGGTGAGAGCTGGTGGTGGGGCTGCCTTGTCCTGCAGGCTCATATGTTTTCCTGACCACCCGTGGGCTCTGCTCTGGGCCAAGGGCTGCTCCACTGCTTCGCTCTGCTGTTCTGTACTAAGCCCTGAGGCAGCACCGTGAGGCTCTTGTGCTCATGGAGCAGGATTTGCTCATTTGCCCTTTTTTTATTAATAGATTTTGATTTTTAGAGCAGTTTTAGATTTATAGAAAATATAGACAGTTCCCATAAACCACTTCACTTCCTCTCTCCTGTTTTTCCTATTATTGAAATCTTGCATTAGGGTGGTACATTTGTGACAGTTGAACAAATATTGGTACTTTATTATTAACTAGAGTTCTTAGTTTACATTAAGGTTCTCTCAAAGTTGTATAGTCAGGTGGATTTTGACAAATGTAAAAAGTTTGTATCCACCAATATAGTATCATTCAGAGTAGTTCCACTGCCTTAGACATCCTCTGTGCTACACCTGTTCATCCCTCCCCTTCAACCCAGACTTCTGGCAACCACTGCTCTTTTCTCTTTTTCTCTTTTCCAGAATATATAATTAGAGCCATACAGAATGTTTCCTTTTCAGGTTGTTTTCCTTTAGTAATATGCATTTAAATTTTTCACGTCTTTTCATGGCTTGATATGTACGTAGTAGCCCATTGTCAGGATGAGTCACAGTTTATTTATTCATTCATTTTGAAGGGCTTTATAGTTGATCCCAAGTTTTGGCAGTGAAGAATAAAGCTGCTGTGAACATTATTGTGCAGATTTTTGTGTGACCATAAGTACTCATCTCCTTTGGGTAAATAAATACAGAGGACTGTGATTGCTGGTTCAAATGGTAAAGATACAGGGCCAGGGATTTAGCTCAGTGGTTCCACTGCTTGCCTCACAACCACAAGGACCCCGAGTTCAATCCCTGGTACCAAAAAAAACCCAAATGGTAAAGATATATTTAGTTTTGTGACAAACTTCCAAGTTGTCTTCCAAGGTGGCTGTATCTTTTTTTGCATTCCCACCAAAGATACCTGAGAGTTTTTGTCACTCTATAATCTTACCAATATTTGGCACTGTTGGGTTTTGTTTGGATTTTAGCAAGTTTTTAGCTATATAGTGGTATGGGTCTTGTTAAATTTTCCTGATGACACACGTAATATGATTCAAAAATATGGTGAATGTTAAATTTTCTGAATTTATTACAGTAAAAGACACATTGCCATTAATCACCCTCACAATATTCACCTTCACTTTGAACACACTTAGCCCATTCTTCTTGCCACTTTCTGAAGCAGTTCTAAAATCCTTTTGTGAGTAACTTCAGTGGCTCCCTTGATGTCCTGAGTCTGTTCAAAACATTTACCTTTCATGGTCATTTTAACTTTGGGGAAGAGCCAGACATCCCACTGTGCCAGAGCTGGTGGATGAGGTGGATGAGGACACACCATAATATTTTTATGATCTTGCCTTTTTGTTAGATCAGAAGCAGCATTCACCATAGTTTTGGCCACATCTCAAAGACATAAGAGGACTTCCACACTCCCTCAGAAAGGGGAAAGAATGATGGGATAAGTGTGTCTGAAGCAAGGGGGAGTATTTTAATAGGGATTAGTGGCAAAGTGTCTTTTACTGTAATAAGTTTTTTTTTTCCGGTACTGGAGATCGAATTCAGGACCTTGTCTTGTGAGGCAGGTGTGGTACCACTGAGCTAAATCCCTCGCCCTCACTGTAATAAATTTTAAACGTTTAAACATTCACTATATATTTTCATGATACCTCATAAGCTGTTGAGCTTCCTTGACATGCTTATATGCCATCTGTATATATTCTGTAGTATGCTGTCTGTTGAAAAATTTTTAATTGATTCTCTTATTGTTTTATTTTTTGTGGTGCTAGAGTTTGAACTCAGAGCCTTATGCATTCCAGGCAAGTGCCCTACCACTGGGCTTTCTTAATTGTTTTAAAAGTTCTTTATATGTTTTGCATAAAAGTCCTTTGTCAGGTAAATGTTCTGCAAAAATTTTCTTGCCCTCTTTGGATTGTCTTTTTCATTTGCTTTATGGTATTTTTTGTAGAGCCTAAGGTTTTTAAAATTTAATGAAGACAAGTTACTAATGTTTTTTATATCATGGATTTTACTTTTGGCATTATATCTTAAAACATCAACAGGATGTAGTAGCATATACTTATAATCCCAGCTGGTTGACAGGCTGAGGCAGAAGGACAAAAAGAACTAGGGATATATCTCAGTCAAATCCAAGGTCACTTAGATTTTTTTCCTGTGTTATCTCCCTCGTCTGCTGTTATTTTAGGGTGCATGGGAATATTTTGTCAATTACTGTTGTAAGTTATGTGCCTGAGTTCTGCTTTTGCCGACCTGTTGTTCTGTCTCTGTTCATGTGAGGATTTAGAAACAAAAAAATAACTGGCATTCACTGTTGCCACCTTTCGAGACCCCCTCCCACTCCCCGCCAAATCTCTTAAAGTCTCTTGTTTTTCAATCAGCTGTATTGAGGTATAGTTTACATACAGTAAAAATAGTTGTATAGTTTGTCAGGTTTTGATAAATCTGTATAGCCACTTAACCACTACCACTGTCATGATACAAGCATTTCCATCACCCCATAAAGATCTGCCCCTTGACGGTGAGACTTTGCTCTACACCACCATCCCTGGTAACCCCGATCTGCTTTCTTTTGTGATAGTTTTGCCTTTACTGGCATTTTATATTAATGGAATCATGCAGTATGTAGTTTTTTAGTCTGATTTCTGTTCTTCAGTATAATGCTTTTGAGATTCATCTATGTTGTTCTTTTCATTACTGAGTAATATTCAGTTATGCAGATATATAGTGCCATAGTCGGTTCACAGGTCAGTGAACATTGGGTTGTTTCCAATTTCTGTCTGCTTTAAACATTTGTGTTATAAGTCTTTTTGGACATATATTTTCATCTCTCTTGAGTTAGACTTAGGAGTAGAATTTCTGGGTCATAAAAGTATGTTTATGAGAAACTGTCAATTTTCTAAAGTGCTTGTAGCATTTTTACATTCTCACTAGCACAACATTTGGAAATCTAAGTTGGTCCATATTCTCATTAGTACTTTAGCTATTCTGTTTCACTGATATCTTATTTGTAGTTCCCTAATAATTAAGGATCTTAAGCATCTTTTCTTTCCACCACATCCTTTTGGGGCCATTTATATCTCTTACGAGATCTCTGTTCAGAATTTTTTTCCTACAGAAATAGGGATGGAACGTAGGGCTTTTGCACTGAGCTACATCCCAGCCCTTTTTAATTTAATTAATTAATTAATTAATTAATTTATACCAGGGATCAAACTCGGGACCTTGTGCGGCGCCAGAAACACTGAGCTAAATTCCTGGCCCCTCCCTTTTTTATTTTTTGAGACAAGGTCTCACTAAATTTCCAAGTTGCCCAGACTGGGCTCAAATTTGTGAATCTGTTGCTTCAGTCTCCTAGAGTGCTGGGATTATAGGTGTGCACTACTACAACCCATCTCTTGCCTATTTTTTAAATTTGTTTTTTTATTTTCTCTATGAAGTTTTAAAGAGTTCTTTACATATTCTGGATGCTCTGTGTCATGTGTGTGTATGTGTGTGTGTTTGTGTGTGTGTGTGTGTATAGAGAGAGAGAGAGGGCGAATAGATTTTTTTCAATTGCAGAGCAAAGTTTTTTAATTTCTGTGAGGAGTTTATCACTTTATTTTTTGTGCTTTTCATGTTGTAAGAAATGTTTGCCTACTCTGAGGTCACAAAGATTTTTTTCTTTTTTTTTCTATATAATTTTACATTTAAGTCTCTAATCCATCTCACATTACTTTTTGCTTGATTTGACATGTGGCACAAGGCTTAGTCTCATGGATAATCAGTTGCTCCAGCATCATTTACTATAAAGACCTTCTCTTTGCCTTTAATTACATTGGCTCCTGTGATGTAAATCAGGAGACCATCTATGTGGATTCTGAGTTCTTGACTCTGTTTCTCTGTCTGTCCTTACACCATACTGGCTTGATTAGTGTTATAGTCTTGAAAACTGGTGGGTAAGTTTTGTACTTTTGCCTTTCTTCAGTATTCTTTTTCTATTTTTTTGCATAGTCATATAAAATTTTACACTTGTAAGCCTATAGGGACTTTTGATTGATACTGCATTGAGTCTATAGGTTAATTTGGGGAGAATTAACATTTTAACCAGATCAAGTGATCTAGTCCATTAACATTCTAAATCATCTTTAATTTCTGTAAGCATTGTGTTACAGTTTTTAGTAACAAGTGTCATATTTACTATGTTAAAGTTATCCCTAGTAATTCAAGTTTTGGTTGCCATTGTTAATATTATTTTTAAGCTACCTTTTTTTTTTCTTGCTTGCTTTTTTCTTTGAAACAGGGTCTTGATATGTAGTTCAGGCTGGTCTTGAACTCACTATGTAGCCGTCTGGCCTTGAACTCATGGTGATCCTTTTGGCTCAGCCTCCCAAGTGCTGGGATTACAGGCATGTGCCACCATGCCTACCTAAACTACCTTTTCTAATTGTTTTAGAAATTAACTTGGTTTTAATATTCTTACCTTGGATTCTGCAATAATAACAAACTGAATTATTTATCTGAAAAGGTCCAAGGGAGAGTGGGATTGAAACAGGCAGGGGAGAGTGCCTAACAGGCACCCTCTTAGTTTATACAGTCAAGACAGGGCTTTTCCAGCACATGGGACTTCCGGTGCTAAAGCTAGGAAAGACCCCTGCACACCAGGATGAATAGGTCACTGAGTCTGAAAGCCTAATACTGCCCCACCCTTTTGTGAAGAGCATCCAGTCCCCCAAACTTCCTTTGACCATCTCCTTTCTGCTGCAGTAAATTGTGTTTTGATATGCTAATGCTGTGCAGGGGAACTGCCTGGCTGAGGCCCCTTAGCCTAGCACACACAGGTGTATCATTTGGGAAGTGCAAGACTAAAAAGAATCCCCAAGTCTTTATTTTTTATTTTGAAATGGGGGTCTTGCTTAATTACCAGGTTGCCCAGGCTAGACATGAATTTGGCATTCCTCCTGCTTCAGCTTTCCAGAGGGCTGGGATTTCAGGTGTACACCACCAATATCCTCCACTAATTTTTTTTTTTTTTTGGTACTGGGGATCGAACTCGGGTCCTTGCACTTTCGAGGCAGGCGGCGGAACCACTGAGCTAAATCCCCGGCCCCACTAATTTATTTTTAAAAGCCCTGTGGTCACTCTTTGGATTCTTAGGTCAGGTGCATTTTCTGCAGATACAGGAGGTGTGTATACATCTTTGTTTTAAGTTAAGTTTGGTTTTTGGATATGTTTATTGTGTATGTTTCAGATAATACCTTGTTACATTTCAAATGCAACGAATTATTTTGGTCGCATAATTGATAAACATGTGGATCTTTATGCAACTCTTAATGCTGAAATGAATGAGTATTTTAAGGATTCTAGTAGTAAAACAACTGTTGAGAAGGTGGAGAAATTCAGATTGTATGGATTAGAAGAAAAAACATCTTTTCACAGGTAAAATAACTGTTTCATCTCTAACATTGTGAGGCATGAGATAATTCTAGTGGTTTTGCATGCCTGTTTTCACTCTTGGCCCTTGACTGAATGTGTGCACCTTATGCCTGGCCCCTCCTGGGAGGGTAGTGTGGCACAGTATACCCCAGACCCCTGGTTTAAGGTGCATGGGACACCACCCTGGCTCCCAAGCACAGAGCATGATAGCAGAGCAAACCCAGATGTTTATTAAGTCGACACTGTATGGAACATACACACGCCTCTGTAATCCATTTAATTCTTACCAAATTCCTGTAAAACCGGCAGTGTTTCCGTTTTACAGATAAGCAGCCTGAGCTATGGAGGGTTACGTCGTATATAAGTTGTTGAAGCTCAGCTCAGGGTAGCACAGTCAGTGTGGCCTGCCTGACCCATGTGCTTGTTTGCACCCACTTTTCTGAATCCACACCCAGTGCTCCTGGTTACTGCCTTGAATTGGAAACTGTGAAACTGTACTTTGCTGTGTTTTTATTAGGTTGTCTGGTAAAGGGAGCTACTCACTTCAGAAGTACTACCTGCTTTATATTTCTGTATACTTTAATCAGCCATTAAGAGCTCTTGAAGGCCCTAGTTTTTAATATTCCGAATAGAGGGTAAAATCATGCAGTGTGGGAGTCTTTTGTACATTTTCTGTTTTATGGGTAAGTTGAACCAGAGATGATTTCCTGTTTTAGAATTGCTGATGCCACAGTTGTTCTCCAGGGTTCAAGTGTTAGAGATGAGCCCACGAGAAGATTCATGGGTCCTGGACAGTGTCCTGGTGAAATTCATAGATGAAGGCAGGACAGGACTGGTCGCTACAGCCCAGCTGTTGCATCTCCCTGAGAACTTCAGTGCTCTTCCCCCGCAGGCTGTGGAGTTTATTGTCTGCAGAGTGAGGCCCGCTGACAATGAGATAGAATGGAATCCAAAGGTGAGTCTCCTTGGCTTTTTATGTTTTCTTGACTTGTAGAATATATTTAACCCAGAACCTATACAGAATTTAGGCTTATTTGAATTTAGAGCATTGCATTTGGGCCTTAGCTTTATGCCCTAGCATGCAGTCTGCTTAGGTTCCTGCTGGTACAGAATGGTGCTGACTGCCACCTTGCATGGAACCGTATTACTGATATAACACAGGAGTCGTGGTGAAATAAACTGGTTGTCAGCTTAATTGGAAGAAACAGTGTGAGCACCTACAAAAACAGGTCCCAAAGTGGGGATAGAAGTGGTGCCTGCTTTCTAGAGGGCCCTAGAGCTTCTGTTGGGGTAAAGGATGGACAAGGAAGGGGAGGTGGAGGCTAGAAAAGCTTCCAAAGGAAGGGACATTTACTATGGGATCACTAGGATGTTACAAAGCAGTGTGGATAGATAAGGGACTGATGGTAGAGACATAGCCTGTGCCAGGACATGGGGGACAGAGTAGTCCCATGTGGGCTCATGTGATGCCAGAGTGGGTGGGGGACCTGACAGACCGCGCTGCTTATCACTGGAGCAGTGAGCCCTGTTCCTAGTGATGCTCCTGATTCTTCAAGAGAAGGTTAAATATTGTGGATGCTGATTAATGGGATATAAAACCATTACAATTAGCAAAGTAAAATCAGTTTGTGTTATAAATAAGTTTAGGCACTGCCCAGGAAATAAGTTGATTATCTCCAGGATAAACTCGCTGTTATGGGTTTAGTAAAAATAGCCTTTATCAAAGTGTAGTCCTTTCTTTTGTCATATGAGGTTTTTTCTGAGAGGCTATTGTGTGCCAGGTCCCGTACTGGGTCTGGATGTGTAGCTATCAGCTAGAAGGTCGAGGTCCTTGTCCTAAAGAAACTTTTGGTCTGTAAAGATGCCTAACTGTAATGTTCTTTGAAACATAGCTTTCTGTAGAAATGGGGGCATGTTCTCCCAGATTCACTTAAGAGAGTTCACGGAGGGTGGAAACAATCTCATGAAAATGACTGGCTCCCTCATTCTCTGCTTTATTGGTGTTTAACTGCTCATGAAACATTGTTCAGACAGTTTCACTTTTAAAAAAATTAATTTATTGGTACATTTTAGGTATACAATATAATGACATTCATCATTGGAAATTTGCACCTTTACGTAATCTTTCTTAGTTCTTATTTTTCCCCCTTCCCCTGCCCTCCCTTCAACCCCTCCATCCCTCCCTATTTACAAAGACTTCGTTTCCATTTTTTCATTTTCTCATATTAATTCCATTCCCTTCTTTCCTTTCTCCTACCCTCCCACTTCCCCCTCCCCTTTGGACCTTTTCTTCCTATTTCATATTATCTATTATACCTTTTAGTTCTTATTTACACTTTCAGTTTCTCACACCAGAGAAACTATTTGGTATTTACACGTGTGTCCTATTTATTTCACTTAAGAGTATCACCTCAGTGTGCATCCATTTAGCTATAAATGTCTCTAATTTCTCATTTTTTATGGCTGAGTAGTACTCAGTTTTATAAAAAAAATACCACATTTTCTTTATCCAGTCTCCAGTTGATGGGCATTTGGGCTGCTTCCATGTTTTAGCTTTTACAAATTGTGCTGCTATGAACATGGTACACATATATCACTGTGGTATGATTCTTTTAATTCTTTGGGGAAGATCCCCAGCAGGGGAATAGCGGGGTCAAATGGGACTTCCATTCCTAGTTCTTTAAGCTATCTCCATACTGATTTCCACAGTGGTTGCACCAGTCTACACTTGCACCAGCAGTGGAGCAGTGTTCCTCTTTCCCCACAGCCCCTCCAGCATTTGTTGTTGGTTGATTTCAGACAGTGTCACTTTATGGCCCTATTTGAGAGGAAACAGTAATGCACTGTTGCTGGCTATAGAGTGGCTCCCTAGTGCCTAGTGACATTCTCTGGAGCCTCAGGGACAACCTTCATTTCACTCCCCTTGAGCTTTCAAGGAAAAACATTTATACTCTAAAGATAGGTTGATAGCTGGAGGAGAAGGAAGCACCATGACCACAGTGGAAATACTTGTCGAGAGCACAAAGGCTCAGACCCTCACCTGCCCTTGGAACTTGCTAGCAGGAGACCTTGAGCAAGCTTCGGTGCCTTTCCACTCCTATCCTTGTTAAACTCTACTGTTACCTTCAGCAAGGAAAGGGTGTGGATGCCTTCCTAACCTATAGGGTTGTTGTGAGGCTCAAATGAAATGCAGTAATATTTTGCAAAGTACATAGTATATACAGAATAAGGTATATTTTCTTATTAAAGTTTCAGAAAAATAACAAGTGCTTTTTTCAGGTTACTAGGTACATTCATCATAAAGTTGTTGGAAAATTGCATGATGCAAAGGTGGTATTGGCTTTGGGAAATACAGTTTGGATTGATCCAATGGTAGGTATTCAGACTTCCTAAGAAGAAATTATTTTGAACAGGCCACTAAAATGATCCAAATTGTTCTAATGTGTTTCACTGCTTATATGGTACTCTGTGTTGGGGAGGAGTGTTTTGTACATTATTTGTGTTTTTAATTTGGTTGTGGGTTATTTGATGGATTGTTTTACATTGTAACCAAGCACTCATATGCATTTGTGTATGTGATGTCATGCTCTCATGCATACACAACTGAAGTTTTGTGAAACTGTCCTTGCTACCCCTGTCATTCTGTAATATCTACAATTCTGTTCTACTTTTTTCAAGCATTGATCATGATCATTAAGTTGATTTCACAGCCCACTGTCTATACAGTGTACTACACAGAGGCCCTGGGCTGATAACTGCTACAATAGTGCCTGTCTTTTCTAGTTTGTAAATGATCCTAAAGACCTGGGAGGTGCTTGGTAATCCTGAGGGTTCCAGTCCTTGAGCACTAAAAGATAGGTTTTATGTTGACATTTCACTCATCAGATGTTTGTTGAGTACCTGTGGTACGACCAGAGCTAGACCCATGGGTTTCACCTGTGAGCAGAGCAACAGAGGCCCCTCTACTGCAGCAATAGGGGTGGAGAGTGAGTATGACACAGGACATGGGCTTGGGGCCTCTGTCTCTGTACTGTGCTGGCACCATCCCCTTTCCACTTATACCACTAGAACTCTACTTTTCAATTCAAGGTTTTGCTGTGTTAGACAAATCTTAATTATTATGATTAGATATAAAGGAATTCAGTTCAATTAAATGAACTATTTTGCTGAAAGTTATTTGCATAGGGTTAGAAAAGCTTTAACATGTTAAAAGGGCAGTATCAGTATAAGACTTAAGAATAAGAGGAGAAGCAAGGCATGGTGGTACAAATCTGTAATCCCAACACTTGGGAAGCTGAGGCAGGAGAATCACTGAGAGTTCAAGGCCAGCCTGGGCTACAAAGTGAGACCGTGTCTCAGAAAAAAAAAAAAAAAAAAAAAAGGAGAAAATAGTTTTTAGAAAAGAAAATACAGATTATCAGTGCAGGTAAGTAGAGTGATAAAAGGGTCATAGTTGATGTAGTCATTACTCAGTATTACAGTTGCTTTTTATTCAAGAAGAAAAGTGGAAATTTGAATTAGGCAGGGATTTTTAATACTACAGCTCAAAGAATGGAACAAAAAAGACAACCCACTTGGCAAATGTATTTCCACAGCTACAAAGTGTGTAACAGTGCCTCCTGGCACACTGGAGGGGAACAGACCCCAGCCACCTCCACTTCTGTCTTCCTACCCAACAGCGTAGCTGGGGTTTGTACTTTGTTTGAAAGGAAGCATGCAGTGTGTCTCTTTCATGTCTAGCTTCTGAGACTCAGAATTGCCTTTGTAGTTCTTCTGTACCCAGCCCAGCTCCCTGTCCACTTTGAGGGGGGAAAGGCTCTTCTGTCCAGCCCAGATGGGACTCATGTCCAGGGTTCACTCTGGAAGGTGCCCATCAGACTAGCCTAGCCCACTCCTGCCTGCCATGGAAGGGACACTCCTATACTTCCCCTCCATAGGAATCAGACTATTGCAGATTTTCATGGTTTACTTAATATTGTATAAATTAAAATGAATGAGAATGTTTTGGTTGCAAAAAAGATGGAGGAAATGGTCCAGAACGCAGGATTTAGGGTCTTGACATAAGCCCTTTCTAGGCACAGGAGGACTCTGAGCTTTAGGATCTCCTTTGTTAATAGAAGTAAAAGTAATTGAGTAAGAATCAGAAAACAAATCACAATTTTCTTTCCAGTTGTAGCATTGTAGATTTATCTGAACTGAGGATTTTATTCCCATACCTGCTCATATTTTTGCAGGTTGGGACTGGGTTTTGGGTGGTTCTGTTGTAACTTCAGTTGTGAAGTAAGCAGATGCTGCAATGGAAAACCTTTGTGCACTGTGGCATATCACAGAGAGACACTTTAGAGCATTCATTGTTCAATTAAAAATCAAAGAATGGCCGGGCATGGTGTTGTACCCCTGGAATCTCAGCAACTTAGGAGGCTGAGGCAGGAAGATCAAAAGATTGAGGATAGCCCTGGCAACTTAGACAGATTCTGCCTCAAAAAACATAAAGGTCTGAGGCTGTAGTGCAGTGGTAGAGCATGGTACTGGGAATAAGGTGTGACTCCTGCAGACATTGTTTTTTCTTTGATTCAAGGTACATGTTACAAAACTTTCAAATTTGAGAACTTCTGTTGTTGATTATAATGTGCGAGCTGAAATTTTGTCCATGGGAATGGGCGTTGATAATTCAGAACATGTAGAAGAACTAAAAAAATTATACAAAGGAGCTAAAATGCCAACTTCTGAAGAAACCCTAAACCAAACCCCGTAAGTGCATCTCTGCCTCCCAGTCAGGATAGCGGTCCTGTTTTATGGAAGTACGACTCCCAGGTATGAGGTTCAATGAGTGTGCTTGTTGCCATCGCTCAGCTCTAGTGATCACCAAGAAGTAACATGACTCAGAGCCACCTCTGTCACCCTCCCAAAAGAACCATTCTCCCATCATGGAAAAGCATAGCTGGGGTTTGTACTTTGTTAGTACTTTGTTTGCAGTGTGTCTCTCTCATGTCTAGCTTCTGTGACTCAGCAGTCCACCTGCAGTTCATCCACACTAGGCATGTAGCTATAGACCTAAGTATGCCCTGCTGCCTAATGTCCTTTTGTCTGAGTGTACCCTAATTGTTTACCCACTCTGCTGTTGACTTGGGAAACTTAGGTTGGGGCTACTTCAGGTAATAATGCATTAAACATTCTCCTTTGTGTCTTTTGGTCATCTCATGGAGTGGAATTTCTAAACCGTAGTTAGAGCCCCTGCTCCACCTGTTTTCCAAAGTGACTGTCCCAGTTGCCATGCCCTCAGCAGAATATGAGCTATCTAAGTATATGAGATTTGAGTATGTGAATGTATGAGAGACTATGAAGTCCTTCTGAGAGGGTATACCGGTGAGCCCAAAGGTGGGTGATGTCATGGAATGTTTGTCCTGGAAGGATTTGTACCAAGAACTAATCAGAAAGAAAGATGCAGACTACTAGGGGTAAAAGACTTGGAGCAGCTGTTTTGCAGTATATGAAAGAGTGCTCAAGGTTACTCGTCAGCAGGGAAGTACATGTTAAAGCCATGCTGAATAATACCTCCACAGCCCCACCTGAAAGGGGAAATGAGAAGGGAAATTCCAAGTGTTGGTGAGGATATGGAGGAACTGGCTTTTAAAAGCATACACAGAGCTGGGGATTTAGCTCAGTGGTTCTGCCCCCTGCCTCCCAAGCGCAAGGACCCGAGTTCGATCCCTAGTACCAAAAAAATGTATATGCAAATATACCTACTTGAGTCCCTGCTTTGACTTCCTTTGGGTGTATAATCAAGCAGAATCTGGCCAGGCAGTGATTCTTCTGCATTTAATGAACCATCACAGAGTTTTCCATACCAGCCGCCCCATTTTTTGGTTCTGCCAGCCATGTGTGGTGACTTCAGCTTCTCCACACTGTCACCTAGGGATCAGCCCAGGATGGAAGCTAGGGGGGCTCTTCTGAGCACGCTTCTTACCTCTGCGCTTGTGGAGTTCTCTGAATTCCCCTTCTGCCTCCTTTGACCTCCAGCTTTTCCTCCAGGCCCCAGAGGTCGGTCTTGTGTCCCCACCTGTCATCACTGGCCTTGGCATCAGTGGGTCTGTTGTGCCTTGGAGTTTTTAGGAGCATGTGCACCACTTTTCTTGCCTGGGACACAGAGACCAGCACCTTGCACGGTCCCCCAGGTGTCCCCTGGGCAGATGGGACCAGACGCACACAGTAACTCACCAGTGAAATCTGCTCTCCTCTCTCCAGTTTGAGTGGGGCAGAAACTAGGCTGCTTCCAGCTCAGGACAAGACCAAGCTGAGGAGGAGGTAGGGCGAGGGCAGTTCATGCCGCAGAACTGTCCTGCCGTTGTGAAGCACAGCATTTTTAATTGCTGTAAACCATTCCCTTGATTGGGCATTTCTTGATTGCAGCACACTTTCAGCTGTTTCGCATAGTGCCTCCAATTAGGCCTCATCTGGTTGTATTCTGACATTTCTGAGAGGGACAGGAGCTTGGGGCCGCCCAACCCATCATTTTGCTCTGTGTGTATCTTCATAGCAAGTTGCTGGGACATTTCTTCAATCTAACTTTGTTCCAGTTGACCTATTAACAGATAAATTAACAGGTAAATACTTGGAATTGAAATACCATTAACTGAAGTGTAGTTTTAAAAGTCACTAAGTATGGTGGCAGATGTCTGTAATTCCAACACTCTGAGAGACAGAGGCGGGAGGTCCCCAAGTTGAGAGCCAGCCTGGGCAACTCAGTGACATTGCAAGCCTCTGTCTCAAAATAAAAAGGGGTAGGGATGTAGCTCTGTGCAGAGGCTCTGGGTTCAACCCCAGTACAACAACAATAATAGTAATAATAATACTAAGAAGAATTATTACTCACTTGGTCAGTGAATATTTAATAGATCCCCCCCTCCCCCGGATTCAGTTGGGGAACAGACAGCCAGCCCTCCCTTCAAGGGGGTTAGGTTTCAGTGGAGAGATGAAGAACGCATAGGTAAAATATGCACAGTGGGTCAGATGGCAGTAGGTGAGATGAAACAGTTAAAGCAGGAAGGAATATGGGGAGCTGGGTCTGGGGAGGGCTAGAGCACAGACTGAAGCAAGATTGTAATGGGTTTCGAGAAGCCTCCTGTGGGCAGAGGGAGGCCTGGGCAGTGAGTTGTGAGATCAGGAGGAGAGCTGAGCCTGGAGCAGCAAGTGAGAGAAAGGGACTCCTGTAGGTCAGAGGGGGTCTGGGGTGAGCTCTTGCTGGACCCTGTGGCCGATGCTAGGAAGATGCTCTCAGGGTTTGGAGCAGAGGAATAACTTGGTCAAAGGACAGCTTGAGGCTGCTGTGCTAGGAATAACTGGAGAGGGGGTGGGGGACACAGGCTGTGCCCAGAGGGCAGACAACATGGCATGGGGAGAAGCAGCTGGTGCTGGGATGTGTCCTGAGGCTGGGGCACAGGGCTTTCCAGGCCTTCTGGATTTGTAGTGAGAGATGTGGGAAGATTAGTAGATCATGTTAAGTTTGGGGCAAATTAGGCAACAATAAGTTCAGTTTTGTGGAAAGAAGGTGTACAAGGCTGGGTTAACAGCTAGGCATAGAAGTCCTCATTGTTCACATTTGGTATTTGTACCTAGATAGCAGCCAGTGCACATTAAAAGGGTTTGCAGAGTTCTGTACACCTGAGCGCAGTGTACTGGGATGAGGGAGGACATTTCAGGGGGAGGTGGGTGAGGGAGTGGTGGGATCACCTGGACCTGAAGGAGGCCAGCACCTTCCAACCAGCAGGCTAGGAAGGGGTGCAGGGTCAGGTGCTCACGAATGGAGAAGCCATAGAGCTTAGTGAGTGGCTAATGTAAGGGGTCAGACTGTGGCTCTGAGACCCAGTGGCAGACCCAGGACATTGACACTGTGGGCAGTGAGAGATGCTTCCCAGAGAGTGGCTCACTGGAGAGGAAGAGATACTGAATTTGGTTTCAGACATGTTAAATTTTACGTTTATTGAAAGTACCAGCTGAGAGCTTGGAGGAAGCAGTTAGGGATGCCACTTTTGAGGATACTTCGAGGCAGAAGGAGCAGAACTGGCAGAGGAGCATCCAGTGAGGAGGTTAGCTGTGGATGAGGAGGAGGAGGATGCAGCAGCCTGGGGGTGGAGTGCTCTGCCCTCTGCTGTTTGGGGAGTGCCGTGACCGGGTTAAAAGACAAAGGTGAGAAGTCCCCTGGGAGATGCATTAGCTAACACTTCGTCCTCGTAGGATGTGTTGCACTGTGATCTTGTAATTGAGCAGGGATGCCTGTGTCTGTACAGGCTTGCTCATTTAGGCTTGAAGCATCAAGTAAAGGATGCACAAAAAATGAATTATATTGCCACCCTTGAAGGGAACTGGATTCCTGGGAAATGGATGCAAGGTAGGTTTCACCATATAGACGTTTTTATTTACTTTTAAGATACTGAACTGCGTCACCTGCAGTCTCAGCACCCATGGACCCTGAGACAGGAAGAATGTGAGTTCAAGGTCAGCCTGGGCAACATAGCAAGACCCCATCTTTGAAAAAAGAAAAAAATCTTCGATGTGCAGGTGTAGCTCAGGAGTAGAGCTTTTCCCTGCTGTGCATAAGCCCCTGGCTTCCATCCCTAGCACTGCAAAAGAAAAACTCAATGTGATTATGGTGGTTTTGTGGTCCACAAAGCAAAAGAATAATGTAATACAAGAAATTTTTAAAAGAATTAAGTTGACTTTTGTATACTGAGAGGAAGTAATCTCTAGCTAGCTATTAGGTATAATGAAATGAGGAGCAACACATTTAATTTAGTAGGTTGCCATGTGTTTAAGAACATGTATCTGTCTGTTTTAGATAGACATAAGTAGTGTTTGCTTTTTCAAAGAACGTTTCTAGAAGTTGACTTGGCTGGTAATGGGATGGTCTCTGGGAAGAGCCTGAGAGACAGGCAGGCAAGGAAGGGAAATTCCTTTTCACTTTTTGCCCTTTTATCCTATTTGAAACAAGGTAGAAGTGTATGTTGCTATTCTCAAAATTTCAGTGAATTTGGAAGGAAAATTATTTTAGTAAATAGGCAAATTCTTTTCCTTGATAATCCCTGTCTGTTATTAACCAAGCGCTTGATGCACGGCCCAGCAGTGAGCAGAGCTGGTCAACAACCCTGTCCAGCCCTCGGTAAATCAGTCATCAACTTCAGTGTCGTAAGCACCTCAGTCTTTTAGTGCCTGCCTCCTCTTTTGCTGAAGCATCTCTGAAAGTCCTACAGTTAATCTCTGCCTCTTCTGTCCAGGACACCTCCCTCGACATCTGCCTCATCTCCTTTGCTGTCAGCAGAAGATACCACTTGTCTCCAGGGCTCGAAGCAAGAGAACTGTGGTGCAGAAAGAGGGACTGGCTCTGAGACAAAGTCAGAAAACTCAGCGCCTGGTTGGTACTTCTTAAAGATGGTTAATGAAATCATTCATGTTGGAGAGTTTCTCATGTTTAGGCTTTCCTTTACATCAAATGCAGTGAAGATGACACAAACTGACATCACTTAGCTGTTCCTGCTTAGACAGTTCACTTCAGTGACATTTTTTTGCAGCTGTTTTCCATTTTTGTTATTTGAAGCATAGTGTATAGCTGGCGAAGTGCATGAGTGAGACATATGCAGCTCATCAGGTTTTGTGCATATGCATCTGTCCCTTAGCCATGCCTGGATATGCTGTTGAGGGTTTCCAGGACCCTCCACAGTGACCACTCTGCTGAGTCCTCTCACCATTAGTTTCACTGAATTGGAAGCATGCAATATATACTCTTGTGACTTCCTTCAGTCAACATTACTTTTACAAAATTTCTCTGTATTATCACAAGTAGCAGTAGATTTTAAATTGCTAAGTTGTAGTCTGCGATATGAATATACCACAATGTATAGTCCTTCACTTAGGACTATTGTAGTCAAAGCTGCTATGAACATGGTTGTTTAGGTTTTGAATGGTAGCCTTAAACATCTCAGATCGCAGGGATTAAATTGCATTGTCTTAGAAAATATGTGTTCAGCATTTGTTCCTGCAGCATGATGTCTATATCCTGGATGTCATTTTTGGCACTGTCCTGACAGGTTAAGACAGTACAGAGAAGCCTGGGCATTTGTATCCCATAGGTAGCAGTCATAATGTGGTTCCTCTCCAAAGAGTGACTGTACTTCCCTGATTGTTTAATACTTGTTAAAACTTGTTTTTATTTTAAAATGTTATGTTAATATAACTGATTTGCATTTTTTTCTAATTCTTTGCAACTGGGTACTTGGGTGACTATGAAATTTGTATTACATGAGTACTTTCTCATCTGAAAGTTGGATAAGGTGCAAAACACCTTATGTGTATGATCTGTATATGTTATGTAAAAATATTTGATTTTGTACAGAAACTTTATCTGAAAACCCTGGAGATATTTCCGCTAGTAGAACATTGCAGCCACAGCTGAAAAGGTATGTCTGTCCATTGCTAGAGCACCTGCTACTCCACTGGGGACTAAACACTGGTAATGTGTAAGCCATTCTCTCCCTTTCTAGCTTCCACCCACAAATAAAGTGGTTCCAAAAAGATGATGCTGTCATCCTGAAGATAAAAATAACGAATATAAAGGATTACAAATGTAAATATTTTAGAGATAGAGTTGTTTTCAGGTAAGTTGTGTGTATCTTACAAGGTAAATTAAAATAATTTCCAACACTTAGCAGGTTGACTTTGTTTCTTTTTATAAACCCAGTGCATGGGTGGGAGACAAATTTTACTTGGCTGATATGGAGCTGCAGGCCAGCATAGTAAAAGAAGACTGCAAGTGCATAATTACAAATGATGAGCCTGTAATCACTCTCCCAAAAGAGAAAAGGGGATCCTGGTGTGGCTTACTCCGACAGAAGGTGGGTTGTGAACTGTGGTTGACTGGACTTCGCTGTGTGGCTGTGTTATAGCCACTCACTTCTGTAAACTGTTGTATTGAACAGAATCCTAATGTGACATTTGACTTCGACCACTGGGAAGAATGTGATGAGGACAGAGAGGAAGGCCTCTTCTCAAAGGGTGAGATGGGAAGGGCCCTCTCCCTGAAGGGAGGATCCTGAATCTAGAGTGGGAGGGAGAGGCTGTCAGTTGATCTTAGGGATTCAGACTCTGTGGGAATGGGCTGTTTGAGTAAAGCCCTTAGAAATTTCCTTTCTCTTTCTGGTTGGTTTTGGTACTAAATGTTCTGGTAAGAGGACTTATCAATCTACATACGCTTCGATTTTTTTTTTTTTTTTTTTTGGTACTGGGGATTAAACTCAGGACCTTGTGCTTGTGAGACAGGCACAGTGCCACTGAGCTAAATCCCCGGCCCAATCCACATACTCTGCTAATACTTTTACACATAGTCTTTGTAGGGGAGTAATTTATTTGTAAGCAGACAAATTTTACCTGCTCATTTCTTTTTTGTTCGCTTGTTTTATAATTCAGTCTGGTCTTGAACTCGCTATGTAGCCCAGACTGGCCTCAAATTCAAGCCAATCCCGCTGCCTCAGCCTCCCAAATGCTGGTATTACAGGCATGCTCTGCCACACAACCTCTACCTGCAAATTTCTTGCCTAAAATAATGAAAATATTAAATAAGTTGCAAGATAGAGCTAGAATCCAAGAGATATTTTCTGTATTGAGCAAAATAATGGGGGTGGAGAGATTTACTAATCTGTACTTAATATTTTAAAGTAGTATCTAACTCTTTTAGTTGTAAGTTGTAAAAACCAGTCCTGCAAAATGTCCAAGGTGTTTGAAGACAGTGACACCTCTTCACATGATGACGGGAGTGAGAGTGAATAACAGTGTCATTTAAACCTTGAAGAGCACCCAGAGGACTCTGAGCAAAAATGGAAGTTGTTATGTGACTGGAAGTTAGGAAAACGAGCAATCATAGCCAAGCCTTTTTTCAGCTAAAGGATAAGGCTCTACTAAGTGTTGCCTTGTGGCAGCGGGATGGACAATGCTGAGAAATTCTTAGAAATATTTCTGAGAAAAATATGTTAAGAAGATGATGTTGCTGATGATGATGATTGTCAGAGGAGGGTGGAAGCGGGGTCTGGGGTGAGAGAAGCAAAAGCGCAGGTCTGGTCCAAGCCCAGGCTGCAGTGTGTGTCCCCCCAGCCGCCTCTCACACCCATCCTGACATGCTCAGGTTCCGTGGCACAGAGCACACTATGGCAGTCGGGTGATGGGCTGTACTCCCTGGAGTCCGTCCTCACGCTTTCGTCACTTAGACCTCCACTTGTGTTTGGTATGTTCTTCAGAACGCAGTCCTATGCATGTAAGTGGAGGCTTCCACCTTGCACATTCGTACTTGGCAATTACCTCACGGACCATTCAACCATAAGTCCGTTGGGATTTGCCGTAACTGAGTAAAGTACTGATGCTTTTACAGTTCTCAAGACATGGAGAGCTGCTGAGACAAGGAAGCTCACATCTTTTCCCAAGGACAGTGGGATGGCCTCCGTGAGACCAGCAAGACCCAGGCTTTCTAGAGGTGACGCTTCGGGTTCTGGATAATGCCTGGACTTGAAAAGGGACTAAGGCAGTGATGACAAACCTTCTAGAGCTTTCAGCAATACAAACGGTCCACTGAGGCATGTGTGCCATAGTTTCTCTACCGCTGGACTAAGGGGTCTTTGTTGGCAACTTAACAGGAGTCGTGCAGTGCCTGGAGGTAACCTTCAGAACACCTGGGAGAGGTGAGCACCCTGGGTAAGGTGATAGCACCTGTCGTCACCAGATTCTTGGGAGAGCGTACATAGTCCTTGCCACTTAGGGTAGGAGTGTCCAGGGGCTGACCTTGCGTGTTTGGATTTCTTTGTTGATTGAGAAAGTTGGAAATGTGAGCTGTTGGGAAATTGAAAACCTTATGCACTCAGCTGAGGCGGGAGGATCACAAGTTCAGGGCGAGCCTGTGCAACTTAGCAAGACCTTGTCTCCAAAAGGGCTGGACATGTAGCTCAGTGGTAGAGCACTCCTGGGCTCAACCCCTAGCATTCCACTCCCCACAAAACAAACCCCTGTGCACTTCCTCCATGTCAGTTGTTAGATTCTTCTAGAAGTAGAAAAGACCACTGACAGAGCGTGACTCGGGGGTGAGCACTGCAAGACCTCTATTCTTTTTGTCACCGCTCTGCTTCTGTTTCCTCATCTGTGAAGTAAGATCCTGAGCTCACACACAGCCTCCCTTCTCCACAGGCAGTGGCCAGGGACCTGCTCTGCGTCTGTGCGGGGACTCTGTGACAGGCATCAGAGCACTGCCCTCCAGGTGAAGGATGTGGCCCAGCCTGGCTAGAGGCCAGGAGCCTGTCCTTGCTCCCCTGTGACTCTGATGGGTTGATTGGCAGGTATCAGCTTGGCCATGTGAAGTTGGGTGGCTCATGACGAAGCAGAGAGTTCTGGTGTGTTTGCTGGAAAGGCTGCACTCAGAGCTCATCCTTGTCAGTGGGCTCTCTGCAGTGGAGGCCTAGAGCAGTGGCCAGGCCTCCTGAGCCTGTCCTGTGGGCAGCAGCTTGCTGTGCTGAGTCTCTTAGGAATAGCAGTGGCGCGTCCTAGAGAGCACAAGCCTGCTTCCAGTGCAGGCGGCAGTGGCACCTGCCTGGGAGAAGACACAGTGCAGACTCTTGCGGTCCACTGACAGACACTGAAAATACTGGGGCAGGAGGGCTATGGGTTTCAATCTCAGCTTCTTTTTCAGACACTCGAATTTTCTAATATTTAAAATTCTGAATAGTATTTTGTAGGAAGTGGAATGCCGACTATGTCAACAGTTACTAATTGTTTTTCTGTACTGCTATTAAAACATACGGGTTCAAGTCTGGGTAAATTTCTGAAATGCAAAGTAAAAGCACTTTAGTGTTTATGCTTCCAAAATTGGTCATTGCTCTGTTTTGATGTGAATGACTTTTGCTTGCGGTGTCTCATCAATAAAATTTCAACGTTTCCCCCAGAAATGTTACTGTTTACATTTTTTAAACAATATTTTCCCTGAATGCCAGATGCAAAGTAAAATTTTATTCACTATGCTTTCTGGTGACCAAAATACCAGTGAAAGCTGGTGGGAGCAGGTGGTGTGACCTGTGATGAAGCTGACCCTTGTCACGCAGGCTTCCAGTAGTCCTAGAGGGGTGAGGAGCTTGGCAGTGAGGGTCTTGTTAGGCAGCCTGGCACTGACCTGCGGTGTACATCGCAGGTAAATCACAGAGGCAGCAGTGCTTTTGAGGTAGGGAGTCAGAGTAAAACATACTTTAAAAAATCTTTTAAAAACAATTGGCACTAATAAATATCAATCACAGTGAAAGTATTACCTGATTTATGTAAAAGAGTAGACTTTATTGATCACTGAGTTTAAGGAATATCTTTTATTTTTAATTTCATTTAACTTATTTACTTGCAGTGCTGGTGCTGGAATCCAGTGCCTTGCATATGCTAAGCAAATGCTCTGCCACTGAGCAACACCCCAAGTCCTGCTCTGTGTTTCAGTGTGATGTGCCCTCATTAAATAGTTGTCACCAGAATGGTGGTGGTTTTATGCAACCTGCCAGCAGCCTTCTGTTAGGTGACTCTTCTCTTGATAACTAACACACACCTATCACTTCTCCTATAGAACCCCTCCCATAGAATTAAGGTTATCTAAAGATATTACATAAACACTGGAACACTTTTCATAAGAAAAAGAAGAAAGAATCACAAATACTGCTTACAAAAATAAATTCATCACAGCTTTGACTGAGCTACAAGAGATGCATTTGTTAATCCAGATCTTTCTCCGGTGGGACGATTTCCATCAGCATCTGTAGGTACATGGTAACTGGCTCTGGAACACAAGTCAGCAAGTCATGAAAGTTAGAAAAATGTAGCTGAGAGGCCTCACTGTGCTTGTTGGTGAGCAGTGATATTATTCTTACCCTGTGGTAATATGTCCCTCTTAGACCCTATACTCAGGATATCTGGTGTTTAAAGTGAATCAGAACTATCCTACTAGCTGCACTGCTTCTTCGGGATTCAGTTCTTTCCTAAATATTACTCCCCCTCAACAATTTACCCAGTAGGAGACTATGAGTGACTCATTTATGCAGGTGTGTTTACTACCACTGACCAAGTGGTGACTAGTCTTAAGTCACTGAGACGGGTTTTGTTTCAAATACAGATTGGTTTTTTTCCACTACCTTGACCCAACTGCTTATCAGTTTTTGGAGGGAACAGCCAAGAAGCAAACCACATTTTGTACCATGAGGTTGCAAGTCGTCCTGCTTAGGCTCTCTGTCAATCTGATCAAATCCAAGTGCATTTCTGAGGCTCAGGGCGGGGGCGTTTCACTAATTTTCTTTCCTTTCTATAGCTGTGTGCCTGTAGCCCATCAGCTTAGGTTAAGAGCAAAGAGGTTGGGGGTAAAAGGAACTACGTGGGGAAGGAAAAAGTCCTGATGGAAATGACACTCGTGTCATGCGTTGTTTTCACTTTGCTAATTACAGAAAATGAATTCTCCCTCTCGCCTCTAGCACCACTGTCAGGTAAGCGATGGTCCCTGACTCCCCAGCTGAGCAGACAGGGGAAAGGCTCTGAGGACAGACAAGCTCAGCCACTTTCGGCTGCACCTGAGTCCCACGTCTACTTTCCTGCCTTCTAGTTGGGTGTTGCTCTTCCATACCTCTGTAAGTTTTATGTAAATGATGGATGGATGGCTGATTATTTTCATTTTCCAAGTTGCAGGTACATAAATAAAAACCTCATAGGGCCAGCAGGATTTACTTTCCTGGCCAGATAGGCCGACAGGAGCAAGGAAGAGCTAAGTTTCTCATCACAGTTAACAAAAGAAATATCCAGTAGCTGGAGTGTGCCGGGCACAGTGCTGGATCCAGGATGAAATTGTGCACCGCCCCAGTTCAAGGCATTCAGAGCAGAGACAAAATGGGCCACTGACCGCCTCACTCCCTGGTGAGGCTCCTCAGGAGGCCTGAAGGTTTCCCGAAACTAAGCTGCTGTAGGAGGCAAAATGTTGTGAATATAATACTGCTACCAGCTTTTAAATATCGTTACAGTTCAGCCTCTCTTTTCATAGACTTTGGCATAGTGCTTCTTTTAGAAGGAAAGAGGCTAACGTGGCTCAATTAGTAAACATTTGTCCTAAGATAGATGAGGGTCAGGACTGCAGAATGAAGAGTGACACCTATGGCCTCAGTGCAGGAAGGCTCAGGCCCTTCTCCCAGTTGCCCCCAGTGCCAACTTGCCCACTTTGGGGTCTTTGGGAGCCTCTTCGATGATGTCTCCATAGCTGTCAGGAGAAAACGGTGCTCTGGGGATGAGAATATACTCCATACTACTAAGCCATCCACTCAACATTGAGAAGGAAATTTTGTGTTAAGTGTATTTAACAATTAAAAAGAAAATAGTCCTTTTCCTTCCTACTTGTTACAGTCATTAGCAGGAATGAAAGCCACGTATGGTGGTGCCTGTCTGTAATTCCACACTGTGGAGGCTCAGGCAGTAGGATCAAGAATTCAGGGCCTCCCAATGATGAATATAACTATATTTTATATAAATGTAGCAATAAATTTAACAGGAAAGAAAATAAAATAAAGTTCTAAAAAAAAAAGAATTCAGGGCCAGCTTGGACAACTCCGTGAGACCCAGTCTCAACCCAGTGACCCCCCTCCTCCAGGGTTGAACCCAGAGGCACGGCAGTGGGGGAGAAGGTCACATGTCCTGGGGTGACATCTGCTGGATCCTGTGATGAGGGTATTTGCAGGATGAGGAGAGGTAAGGTGGTGGTTTGCTAGGCTGCCTGACCTTTTCTAATATCAAGAAGCCTTCTGGTGATACTTACTTGAGATTTTCTGAGCCCATCCAAACTTGCAGTAGACAAAAAGGAAGTAAAATATAAGGCCGCTCAGTATAAACAACACACAGTAGAGATATTCCCAGGCAGGCTTGCTGATGATCGGCGCCAGAACCAAAAACACAGATAGGAGAATCACCAAGACGGGGATGAAAATAGGCACCTGCAAAGAAGACAGCAAACAGGGGTCATGGTTTGGCCTCAGTGGTGTTTTATTGTCCCCCTAAATCCTCATGGAATCATAGGCAGGACCTTTAAAAGGTGATGGGTTATGGGTATATTATAACATACTTGCTGTTAAAAGTGGCTGGTTGAAAAGGGAGTCATTGTGGATGAAACACAGGATTCTAACTCCTTCCTGGCTCCTCCCCTGAGTATCTCTCTGCTTCCTGAATGGCATGAGGTGAACAGCTTTCCTTCCACCATGCCCCTCTGCCATGCTATCCTACCTTGGAGCCAGCTAAGTATTAACTAAACTGAGCTGAAATAAAGTTCCCCTTCTCTAAGTTGCAGGTGTCAGGTATTGTGTCTCACTGAAGAAGAAAGTGACTAATATATTGCTTATTTGTTGGAGAAACTGGATAGTTTGTTCTCTCTAGCATCTTATGCTAGTTTTGCATGATTGCTTCCTTTGCATGTCATTTAACTTTGTCCTGTCTTTCCTGTAGATGAGTAGTGAGAGAGAGAGAGGCATAATGCTTGGTAGTCGGAGCAGTGTACATCGTTGTGTGTCACATGGATGGGACTCTTAATGTCAGATTTTCCCACATCTGAATTGCTGAGACCTGGGCAGGTCTCCATTGTAACTGCCCCCACAGTGGCGATCATGGTTTAAAACTAAAGCTAAATATTTAGTGGTTTCAGCCTCCACTGATCATTGCCTTGGTTATTTCATCAGTGGTTGTAAAATGTCAGTTTTCTAATTCTGTATTCTGGATTTAATTATTTGAAGTTCTACAGTAAAGAACTTCAGCTGTTATTCTAAACTGCAGTTTGTATAGGAAAGGCATGATGAATACTTGATTCTTTTATTTCTTAGTTTTCACAGTGATGAGTTGGTTCCCTGAAACCTCCAGTGGTGACTCAAACTCACGTGTTGTTATGTATTTGTGGGTTTCAGCCCTTTGTAGTCATTTTTGCTGATATTCAGAATGTCCTATCAATACCAGCAGGATCCCCATGAAATTGGCTTTGGCCCTTTGGTGTGACCCCAGTGGTCTTAGGCAGCTTTTCTGCTTTGTGTGACAGGATGTTCCAGACCTGGATTCACTCATCTCTCCAGGGAACTTCATATCCCTTTCATGAGAAATGGGATGTAAAGATGTTATTCTGGGTAAGTGAAATATTCATTGTTCTTTTAGAAGGACAGCGATAAATAAGCTTCTTAGGGCAAAAAAATCATAAATTCACACTGATACGTTCGTGGAAATGTAAATATTCTTTTTCTTCCATTATTTAAGATTTGTCTCTTATTTTCAGTATAATTTCTAAAAATCTTGTTTCTCAATAGGTTAACATATAATCTTTATCCTAGTATGTATGTATATTAATTTCAAAATAACCGTGTTATTGCTACTATTATGAATAGTACCATGACATTTAAGATATTTTTGTGCAGTTCTTTTTAACCACAGTATGTAATCCACAATGGAGATTCATTTAAAATACTACACTTTAATACTAGTTCTGGTACTTATTTTCTCTGTTTGGTTATGTTACCTACTTGTTACAGAGTAAGGTTTAGTTCCATTTGTTTTTAATTTTTAGAAATGCATTTTTTCCTTTATATTTGTTTTGGTTTTTAGTATACTTTTTTACTTCTGCTTTTTTCCCCATAATACTGTGTCTTAAACTGAGGGTGTTCAAGATGTTAGCCTTAGTGTGTGTGTGTGTGTGTGTGTGTGTGTGTGTGTGTGTGAGATATTACTTGCAAACATTTTCTCATTATTTTAGAAGTGTGTTTCTTTCTCAAAGACAGGCATGAATTTTTCGTTTATTAGGATATTTTTATCAGTTTTTTTCCCCTTACTACTTTTGGATTTTGAGTTAGAGTAAACAACCCCATTTATGAATTTAGAATTTGTTTTGTTCATGCAGCAGTGCCATAATATTTCAATTTTAGAACCTTGAATAGTGAGGTTGTATTTTAGGGTTTTCCTTCATATTCTTGCTTGCATGTTCTTCAGTATGAATTTGTTAATTCATGCAGCTCCAAAGAAGAAAAGCATGGTGAATTTTATGATTACAGTAGATGTCTAAATTAAGGAACATTGAATTTTCCTGTTCAAGAACATGTGTGAATTTCCATCTGTCCAAGTTTACCATTTACATCTTTCAAGAGTATTTTATAGGTTTCCAGGGAGGGCCCTATCTCCTTGAAGTTAGTAAGCTTTTTGTTGTGTTTTGCTTTGGGGCATGAGATACTCTCTTCAGTTATTGTTCTATAGAAGTCACTTGCATAAAGGCTTTGGATTTCACTATGCTAACTTTATATATTGCTACTTTGCTATAGATTCTCTTCAAAAGAGGAGAGTTTTGAAACTTTTATTTCCCCTGCAAGACTGAGGATTGGACCCAGAGTCTTTGCACTGGACTACATCTTTAGTCTTCTAAAATTTCTTTTCAACAGACTGTCACTAAGTCACTAAGTTGCCCAGGCTGGTCTGGAATTACCATCATCCTTCCTCTGGCTCCCAAAGAGCTGGGGTTATAGGTGTGCACCACTACATCTGGCTTAGAGACTTTTTTAATACTTGTTTTCTTCTCATTGCCTTGCTAATATCCTTAAAACAATGCTAAATAATAGAAATAGAAGTCATTCTTCTTCCTAGCTTTGGCAAGGATCTCTCTACTTATCAAATAAAATAGCTTTTTGCCTTGGGATGGGAGAGGTAGCAGGAAGGCTGGCCATATTAAGGTCTGTTTATGTCTTTATCTTTCATGTATGTTGAATTTTATTTTTTGTCTATGATGATCACAGTTTTCTCCATAGGTATGTCAGTGTAGTGAATTAAACACATCCATAAGTTAGTGGACTTTATGACCTTTAGCCACCCTTGCATAGACTGGACATATTTGTGACATATTTTTTAATGTAACTGATATCAAGTTATTAACATTTATTATTATTATTCATAAGTGAGACTATCAATCATGTTTCCTTTTTATGCTATCTTTATAAGGGTTGCTATTAATATTCTATACAAATAATTTGAAAATAGGACTTCTGGGAAAATGGTGGTGCAGTGCGCAGCAGTGAGCCAGCCTCTGTGAGATTCAGAGTCCGGACACTGTGATACAACAGCTTGGAGAAGAAAAGAAGGAAGGAGGTGAATCCCCAGGACCCAGGAAGAATCTCAAGGGAATCATCGGAGCCCACAGAGAAGATGAAGAGATGGACCTCAACACAGAAAAGGGAGGTGGCAAACTTCACTTCCTCCCTGACTCCCAGCTCTCAACATGAGAGAGGAGGCTCAAATCTACAGAGATACAGTGGGGGCAGGTGACCCCAGAGGCTTCCACAGAGAAATCCTCCAGGGGAATGGAGCAATGGATGCTGTGAACTACGACAGCTGGTGATTAATTCCAGTCCAAATGTCTCCTACAGAGGGAGCATGGCCATACACCATTGTAGGGAGGTGACAGCTGAACCTGGGACTTGAGTTGTATGCTGGGTTCTGCTCAGGGCTCCCAGAGACTGTGTGAGGCACCACTGAGGGAGACATCCAGGGCTAGGGAGCTGAGATCAGGGCAGCAAGAGACACCCAGGGAGTTGTAGGTTGAACAACTCAGGCACCAGCCCCACAACCAGAGGCCAGGATTAGCTTGAAGTTTTGTGGAATTGAAAGCACCAGAATTGGCTATTCCTACTGCAGGCTTGCTGGGATTATGCAGAATTCTGCCCTAATCCTACTGAAGGCTTGCTGGGAACATACAGCACATATCTGGGCACTGTCTGCCTCCTATGTCTAACAGTGACAGTGGAGACACACACTGAATTGAACATTACCACAAATCCGTAGCTCCTAGATGATAATCACAGGGTTGAAATCACAGAGAAATATTTTCTCTTTGCTTGTGTTTGTTTTTCTTGATTGTTTGTTTTTGTTTTTTCATGAGTGTGAACATTACTTTTAGGGTTTTTGTTTTTGTTTTTTCCTTCTTTCTTTCCCTCCTGTCTTCTTCCCCAGTTTTCCAAAGGTCGGGCAGTTTTCCTTTATCCTTCAGCCTTGTTTTTAATCTCTTTCTCTTCTTTTCTCTAGTTTTTCCTTTTCTTTCTTTTCGGTTTTCTCCCCTGAGGGTAAAATCCCTTTATTGAGAGGATATTTACTGTGCATAATTTTCTGATTTGTTTTAGGTTTTTTTTTGGTACAGGGGATCAAACTCAGGACCTTGCTCTTGGAGGCAGGTGTGGCACCACTGAGCTAAATCCCTGGACTCCTAGATTTTGTTATATAACTGTCAATCTTGTACCTGTGGTTTAAGGAGGTAACAGCACAGTTTGGAATTTTCTAGCCTGTGCTTGATGCTGCGGTTACTACTGATGGCACTACTTTAGCTAAGGTGGCATAGTTGTGATCAGTTGTTCTTCCAATAACAAGATTGTCTTGGGGTCATAAACAATACCATAATCCAGGACCAAAGAACTGAGTGCTAGGCCAAATAGGCAGCAACTTCTCATCCCTAAATGAAGAGACAGGATCTTGAGATAGATTCAGAAGCCAAAAGCCAGATACACCCAGAAGACATCTCTGAAAAGTAGTCATTTCCTCAATACAAGTAACAAAACCTACCTACATCAAAGCAGGAAAGAAATTTGAAAATTATAAAATGAGACATGGAAGCAAAATGCAGTCCTAGACCTTCAGCTGACCCAACAAAAATCCAGGGGGCATTGAAGTGGAAGAAATAAAAAGCCACCCAGCTGAACTTTCTGAAATTGTAGCACCAGAAGTAACACAGCAGATGAATAACACCCTAGACTAAAACAAGTCAGAAATAATTACACAGATTACTAATGAAATGATGACCATAATCAAGGATATTTTTAATGAATCTAGAGTAGATACAGATTTTTAAAAAGAGGAAAGTAGGGCCAGGGATTTAGCTCAGTGGTTCTGCCGCCTGCCTTGCTAATGCAAGGTCCTGAGTTCGATCCCTGGTACCAAAAAAAAAAAGTTGGGCCTTTGGAAGCTGAATAGGTTTTGAAGGCTCTCTATTCATGAATGAAAAAAAAGAGGAAAGTAAGAAAGTGGTGGAAATTATGAATGCCAAACATAGGGAAAAACTGGATTCCATAAAGCAGATTCAAACAGATATCCAGGATATTAAATTTTCTATTGTAAGTATATGCAGCAGAATCAACCAATGTGAAGATAGAATATCAAATATAGAAGACAGGTTTGTGGTTATTGATCATCAGATGAAAGAATGAAAGACTCTATTTGCACATAAAGTGGATTTCAAGCCAAGACTGATCAGAAGAGACAAAGAATGTCACTACATGCTTGTTAAGGGAATAATCCAAGAGGAAGAGATAACAATCATAAATATGTATGCACCAAACAGCAGCACATCCAACTAGATAAAACAGACACTAATGGATATGAAAAATCAGATAAGCAGTAATACAGTTATAATAGGGGACCTCAATACTCTTCTGTCTCAAATCAACTAGACAAAATTTGACAGATATCAGAGTTGAACCAAACCTTTGAACAAATAGACTTAGTGGATATCTACAGAGTGTTTCAACTCACAACAGAATACACATTCTTCTCAGCAGCATACACGACTTTCTCCAAAATAGACCACACACTAGTTCATAGGACATGCTTAAGTAAATGCAAAGAAACTGAAATTATACCATGCATATTATCAAATCATAGTGCAATGGCACAAGGAACCACAAAAAGTATATAAACAATGGAAATTAAAAATACCCTCCCAAACAACCAATAGGTCACAGATGAAATTAAAGAAGAAATTAGTTTGTACAATAAAATGATAATGCTAATATGACACAGCAGAACTCACAGGATGCAATAAAAGCAGTCCTGTGAGAATAATTTATAGCATTGAATTCCCATGTCAGAACAGCAAGCTCAAATAACCTAAAGTTGAAAAAGTTCTAGAAAAAGAGCAAGCTAAACCCAAAGCACATATGAGAGAGGAAATTACAAAGATATGAGCAGAAATTAATGCAGTTGAAACTAAGGTCAGTACAAAGAATCAGTGAATTGAGTTGGTTCTTTAAAAGACTGAATAAAATAGACAAACCCTTAACCAACCTTATCAGAAAGGAAAAAACTCAAATCCATGCAATTAGGAATGCAAAGGGCAAAATCACAGGGGATCCTGCAGAAATTCAGAGGATCATCAATACCTACTTTGAGAACCGATACTCTATTTTTTAAAACATTTTATCCCATTCCCTCTTTCAAGCCCCCTCCCCTCCCTATGTACAAAAGCTTTGTTTCCATTTTTTCCTTCTATTTTCACTTTTTTCTTGTCCCTCCCTCCTCCCTTGTTCCCCTTCCCATTTAACAGTTTCTTCCCATTTCCCAACATCCATTATACATTTCAGTCCTTATTTCCACTTTTGGTTTCTCACACCAGAGACACAATGCAATATTTAAACGTGTGTCTGATTTACTTAAGGGTATATTCTCAAGATTCCTAGATACATATAAATTATCAAAGCTGAGTCAAGAAGGTATAAGAATTCTAAATACAATACCAGTCAATGAAATTGACTACCAACAAAGTGCATCCTGACAGATTTACTGCTGAATCCTATAAGAAATCTAATGCCACTACACCTCACTTTCTTTAATGAAATTCAAAAGAAAGCAAAACTCCCAGACACATTCCTGGAAGCAAGCATTACCCTGATTCCAAAACCAGAGAAGGACCCAATCAAAAAAGAACTACAGGCCAATCTTAATGAACATAGATGTAAAACTTCTCAATAAGATAGTGGGAAACAGAATGTAGCAAATCCTCAAGAAGATTATATATCATGACCAAGTAGGATTTATTCTAGGGATACAGGAATGTTTAACCTACAACTCAATAAATGTAACACACCACATTCACAAGACCAAAGACTAGAACCACACAATCATCTCAATAAATACAGAAAAAGCATGACAAAGTTCAATACCCATTCATGATAAAAATCCTACAGAAAATTAGAATAGAAAGTCTTTATCTCAATCTGACAAAAGCCATTTATGACAAACTAATAGCCAACATCATACTAAATGGTCAAAAACTGAAAAGTTTCACTCTAATAATAGGAACAAGACAAGGATGTCCATGATTACAACTTGTATTCAATATGGTTGTGGAAACGTTAGCTAGAGGAATTAAGAGAAAGAGAAGAAAGGACTATGGATAGGAAAGGAAGAATTTAAATTATCATTTGCTGATGACATGATACTGTACATAGAAGACCCCAAAACTCCACCAAAAGACCCCTAGATTTAATAACCAAATTTGGCAGCATAGCAGGATACAAAGTCAAGGCTGAAATATCAATAGCATTCTTGCATGCAAATAACAAACTCACTGAGAGAGAAATTAGGGAAATCACACCTTTTACACAATAGCATTGAGAAAAATGAAATATTTGGGAATGAATCTAACAAAGGAACTGAAAAATCTATACATTGAAAAGTACAGTACTCTGAAAAAGGAGGTCAAAGAGGGTTTCAGAAAATGGAAAGATATCCCCTGATCTTGGATAGGCAGAACCAGTATAGTGAAAATGGCCATACTTCCAAAACTGTTGCACACATTTTATGCAATCTCAAAATACCAACAGCATACCTTACCGAATTAGAGAAAACAATCCTGAAATTCATTTGTCACCAGAAGAGACCTATAGTAGTAAAACCAATTCTGGGTAACAAAGGCAAGGCAGAGGGCATCACAGTCCCCAATTTGAAGTTATACTGAAAGATACTGTGATAAAACAGCATGGTATTGACAAACAAAAGGCCGTTCCACTGCTCCCACCCCAGAGGAAGTGAGCCATGTGGGTGCCAACAGCACACCCCCCTCGAAATGAGAAGACAAGTCTCAAAACCAGACTTCCAGATCACCTACAGCAGCCCCAAAGGGAAATGAGATGGAACACTCTGATACTCAACCACCTGGACTCCAGGAACTGGCAACAAAAGAGGATGTGGAAAAAATGAAATCACAAATAATTTATCTGATAACAGCAGAGATTGTGCCCATAGTACAAGACATGATTCATCTAGAGAGGACACAGATAAAAAAAATAGAGGCACTGAGGAACACGATGGAATCCCGACATAGGAAACAAATGGAATCCCTAAAGCATATTTCCAGGAGATAAACTCCATTGAAAGTCTACACAGCAGAACGTGGCCAATGTGAGGACAGAATTTCAGATATAGAAGATAAGATTGCAATTAGTGACCAGGAAAAGAAAAATTTCTTTAAAATAGTAAGGGACCACCAGAAATCAATCCAGCACCTGGTAGACAATGCAAAGAAGAACAACGTAAGACTGATTGGGGTCAACGAAGAAACAGGAGAGAGTGCAGATGACGTAAACAAAACTGTTCACAGAAGTAATGGCAGAAAACTTCCCAAGCAGGGGAAAAGAACTTGACATACAGATAAGTGAGGCACACAGGACTCCAACTAGCCTTGATCAAAAAAAAAAAATCTACATCTAGCCATGTAATTGTTAAGATTCCAGAAACCCAACAGAATAACAAAGTTCTACAAGCAGTTAGAGAAAAGAAATCACATACAAAGGAAAACCCATCATCAGAATCACAGCAGACTTCTCAACATAAACCTTCAAGGCAAGAAGAGCTTGGAGTGATGTATTCCAAGCCCTAAAGGAAAACAGCCTCCAACCCAGATTGATGTACCCTGCAAAACTATCTTTCAAAATTGATGGAGAAATAAGATACTTGCATGACAAAGAGCACCTCAGCAACTTCATGAATACCAAACCAGCACTCCAAAAAATTTTAGACAATCTCCTAGGAAAAGACAATGAAGATCACAACCCCAGGAAGCACAGCAGAATGAATCCATCAGGCACAAGAAATTAAATGTAAAGGGGGGACTCCAATAAAAAGAAAAAGTCATGAAAATGATAAGTCAATACATATCAGTTATAACCATCAATGGTATCAATTCACCAATCAAAAGAAATAGACTGGCAAAATGGGTCAAGAAGCAAAATCCAACAATATGCTGCATACAAGAAACACACTTCATTCAAAAAGAAACTCAGACTGAAAGTTAAAGGGTGGAAAACAATACTCCATGTGACAGGAACCCGAAGAAAAGCAGGAGTAGCTATTCTCTTTGTAGATCAAGTGGATTTCAAACCAACACTGATTAAGAGAGACAAAGAAGGACACTACATCCTTGTAAAGGGAACAATCCAGCAGGAAGAGATGACAATCATAATTATATATATGCATCAAATGCTAGTGCATCCAACTATATAAAAATACTAACGGACATGAAAAGTCATATATGCACTAATACAATAGTAGTGGGAGACCTCAGTACCCCACTGTCATAGATAGGTCAACTAGACAAAAAAATAAGTAATGAAATACTAGAACTCAAACTCTTGAACAAATGAACTTAACAGATGTTTACAGAGTGTTCCACCCCATAAAATTAGAATACACATTCTTTTCAGCTGCACATGGGTCATTCTCCAAAACAGACCACATACTCGCTCATAGAACATGTTTAAGTAAGTGCAAAGGAATTACAGTTATCCCCGGTATATTATCAGACCATAGTGTGATGAAATTGGAGATGAATAGCAAAAGAAACTGCAAAAATTTCATAAACATGTGGAAATTGAACAACACACTTCTGAATAACCAATGGGTCACAGAGGAAATTAAAGAAATCAGACAGTTCCTTCAATTAAATGACAATGACGGTACAGCATATCGGAATTTAGAGGACACAATGAAAGTGGTCTTATGAGGGAAATTCATAGCAGTGAATACTCATATTAGAAAAACAGAGTGAGCCCAATTAAACAACCTGATGCTAAACCTCAAGCTTCTAGAAAAAGAAAAGCAGGACAAGCCCAAAGCTCATACAAGGGAGGAAATTATAAAGATCAGAGCAGAAATCAACTTAATGGAGACTAAGAGAGCGATACAAAAAATCAATGAAGCCAAGAGTTGGTTCTTCAAAAGAATAACCAAAATTGGCAAACCCTTAACCAACCTTATCAGAAAAAGGAAAGACGAGGCCCAAATCCATGGAATTAGGAATGAAAAGGGTGAAATTACAACAGACCCCCCAGCAGAAATCCAGAGGATCATCAGCACCTACTTGGAGAACCTATATGCCAATAAGATGGACAACACAGAAGAAATGGACAGATTCCTAGATATATATGAATTACCAAAGTTGAATGAAGTAGACCTAAAAATTCTAAACAACCTAATATCAATGAAATTGAAAATGTACCAACTAAGAAAAGCCCAGGTCCTGATGGCTTCACTGCTGAATTCTCCAAGACATTTAGAGAGGAACTACTGCCACTACTGTTTAAACTCTTGAATGAAATTGAAAGGGAAGCAAGTCTCCTGAATTCATTCCTGGAAGCAAGCATCACCTTGATCCCCAAAGCAGAGAAAGACCCAACCAAAAAAGAGAACTATAGGCCAATCTCACTAATGAACATAGATGCAAAAACTCTTAATTAGATACTGGCAAATAGAATGAAGAAGATCATACACCCTGATCAAGTGGGATTCATCCCAGGGATGGTTCAACATATGCAAATCAATCAATGTAATACACTATATCAATAGAGCCAAGGACAAAAACCATATGATCATCTCGATGCAGAAAAAGCATTTGACAAAATCCAACACATTTATGATAAAAACCCTACAAAAAATTGGAATAGACATCTCTACCTCAATCTGGTAAAAGCTATCTATGAAAAACGAACAGCCAGTATCATACTAAATGATAAAAAACTGAAATCCTTCACACTAAAATCATGAACAAGACAAGGATGTCCACTATCACCACTCATGTTCAATACAGTTTTGGAAACATTAGCCACGGCAATTAGACAAGAGAAAGAAATGAAAGAAAGATAGGAAAGGAAGAAGTCAAATTGTCATTATTTGCAGATGACATGATACTCTATATAGAAGACCCCAGGAACACCACCAAAAGATTTCTAGACTTAACCAAATTCAGTAGAGTGGCTGGATACAAGGTCAACATACAAAAATCAATAGCTTTCCTCTACACAAACAACAGACTCACTGAGAGAGAAATAGGGCAAACAATTCCTTTCACAATAGCATCCAAAAAACTGAAATACCTAGGAATCAACCTAACGAAAGAAATCAAAAACATCTCCTCTGAAAACCATAGCGCTCTGAAAAGAGAGATTGAAGATGATATCAGAAAATGGAAAGACATCCCCCGCTCCTGGGTAGGAAGGATTAATATAGTGAAAATGGCCATACTTCCAAAACTGCTATATAGATTCAGTGCAATGCCAGTTGAAATCTCAGCAGCATTCTTCACAACCCTTTAGGAAACAATCCAAAAATTCATTTGGAACAAGAAGAGACCCAGAATAGCAAAAGCAATTCTAGGTACCAGAGACATGGCAAGGGGTATCACAACCCCCAACTTGAAACTATACTACAAAGCTACTGTGATTAAAACAGCATGGTACTGGCAAACAGACCTGAGGATCAGTGAAATAGATTGGAAGATGCAGAAACAACTCCAGACACACTCAGCCACCTCATCTTTGACAAAGGAGCCAACCACCCTCATTGGAGGAAAGATAGGCTCTTTAATAGTGCTGGAAAAATTGGATTTCAACTTGTCAAAGATTAAAACTAGACCTATATCTCTCACTATACACTAAACTAAAATCGAAATGGATTAAAGGTCTAAATATTAAAACAAATGCTGAACCAGTTGGAAGAGAGGTTAGGTAGAACTCTTGAAGACATTGGTGTAGGAAAAGATTTTATGAACAAAACCTCAGGTGCCCGTGAACTAGCACAAACAATTAACAAGTGGAATCTCTTCTTATTAAAAGGCTTCTGCACAGTAAGAGAAACCACCAGCAGTGTGAAGAGACAGCACACAGTGTGGGAAAAAATCTTCACCTGCTGTTCCTAAGACAAAAGTCTACTATCTAGAATCTATAAAGAACTTTAAAAAATCAGACCTCCCAAATTTAAAGACTCAATCTGAAAATGGGCCTCTAGAATGAACAGGCATTTCTCAAAGAAGTAGAAATAGCAAATATATGAAAAAATGTTCAATATCACTGTTCATTTGAGAGATACAAATGAAAACAATGCTGAGATTCCACCTCACTCCAGAAAGAATGGCTACTATCATGAAATCAACCAACAACAAATGCTGGAAGGGCTGTGGGGAAAGAGGATCCTGCTCCACTGCTGGTGGGAGTGTAGACTGGTGCAACCACTGTGGAAATCAGTATGGAGATACCTCAAAGAACTAGGACTGGAAGTCCCGTTTGACCCAGCTATTCCCCTGCCTGGGTATCTTCCCCAAAGAATTAAGAGAATCATACTACAATGATATATGTGCACCCATGTTTATAGCAGCACAATTTGTAATAGCTAAACCTTGGAAGCAGCCCAATTCCCCATCAACTGGAGACTGGATAAAGAAAACATGGTTGTTTTATAAAATGGAGTACCACTCAGCCATAAAAAAAGAGAAATTAGAGACATTTATAGCTAAATGGATGCACATTGAGGAGTTACTCTTAAGTGAAATAAATAGGGCACGTGTAAATACTGAATAGTTTCTCTAGTGTGAGAAACAAAGTGTAAACAAGGACTAAAAGGTATAATAGATAATGTGAAATGGGAAGAAAAGGGGCAAAAGGGAAGGGGAATTGGGAGGGGTAGGGGAAAGGAAAGAAGGGAATGGAATATGAGAAAATGAAAAAATGGAAACAAAGTCTTTGTAAATAGGGAGGGATGGAGGGGTTGAAGGGAGGGCAGGGGAAGGGGGAAAAATAACTAAGAGAGATTATGTAAAGGTGCAAATTTCCAGTGATGAATGTCATTATATTGTATACCTAAAATGTACCAATAAAATAAAATTAGAATACCATGGGGAAATTCTAAAATTCACAAAATCCCAGTATTTTTTCTAGAGCATTAAAAAAATTTCAAAATGCCAGTCTGACTGGTATTAGTTATCATTTATTTCTGTTTTTCTCTTTTCCAACACCATAAACTCTTTTAGGTCTACTAATTAGTTTTACACTCAGTTGTTCTCTCGCTTTTTGAATTGCCTGTTTTCTATTTCATTTTCATTAATATAAACCTTTAAGGAAATGTCAAAGCTTACGTTCTTAGAATATATGTCTTGTTTTTATTAATTTTTAGAAATTTATATGCTTTAATTTCCTATTTCTAATGGGACCCAAACATGTATTTTTTATATTATTCTCTTTCATTCCACTGTAGAGAATGTAATTTATAATTTTTCTTTAAGTACCAGGGTTTTCTTTTTGCCACAAAGGATTGTCAGTTTCCAAACACATCCTCGGTGCACCTGAAGTGTGTCTGCTGATGTCGGGCAGACCATGACGGAAATCTCTAAGATCTGCCCTGTGATAGTTCATAGATCTTCAGTCAGTTTTACACAGGGGTGTTGGAGGAGGCGTTTTCAAGCCAGCTGCGGTTAGTGTATGTGTTTCTCCTTGTGTGTAGTTTCTGCTTTGTAAATATGGTTGCTGTGTGGTATGATGTAGAGGTTTCATAACTTCTCTCTTCCCTGTGAACTTTAGTTTTCACCTTACTTTGTCTTTAGAAGTTGTGCTTTGGGCCTGGATGCTGGTCTAGTACTGTTTTCTGTTTTTTCACTTACTGATGAATCTTTGCGTGTCCTTTGTTTTTAATTTTGCAAGCTTTGTAGATCTGCCTGGATAATCTTTTGCTTGTAATGGCTGATTTAAGCCAGATAAATCAGTTTATTCATACAGTTGATAAGTTTGGTCTCCATTCTCTCATGTTGTTTTATGTTAGATTTCTACACATAAATGTCTCCTTACTGTCAGTCTTGTGCCCTCAAAAAGTGACATTCTGTGGAAAAACACTCCTAGGAATCTATTTCTCTTATTTTAAATGGAGAAAAAATCATGCATTATTTGAAACCTCAGCTTCCCAACCAGTATTCTCAACTGTAGCTAAAACACAGTGAATATATATAAATAACATAAGCTAACACCATAGTGTGTTAGGAATTAAACTGGTTGTGTGTGTGTGTGTGTGTGTTACTATTGAACCTAGGGCCTTCACACTGAGCTACATCCCAGCCCTTTATTTTTTGAGACAGAGTCTCACTAAATTGCTCAGGCTGGGGTTGAACTTGAAATCCTCCAGTCTATGGCTCCCAGAGTGCTAGGATTACAGGCATGGGCTATCAAGCGCAGGTTGGTATCCTCAATTGAGAGTTTATTTGGTCTACTTTCCTAGATTGGCACATACTTGTCATATCCTTTTTCCATTTTTGTTGTGTAATATTAGCACACCATTCTGCCACTTTTATATCCCATCATTTACTCTTATCTCTGTAGTGAAATACTCATCTTATGCTAATGACTTCATTGTTTCTGAAGTTCATTCTCCAGGAAATTACTTGGGAAGAGCACATATAATAATATGCATCTTGAGTCCTTTCATTCTGGTAACTGTATCATACAAGGTCAGTTTGGCTGGATATAAAACTATTGACTTATATTTTCTTTCTTTGAATATCTAAAATATATTGCTCCCCTGTCTTCTGGCATGAAATATTGATAACAAAAGGTCTGATGCTAAAGTTCTTTTTTTCCTTTGTAAGTGAATTAGTGGTGGAATTAGGAACAAAAAAGAGTTAGAAATTAGAATAAGGAACAAAAAAGGAGGAATGGATTCACAATTCTGTCAGACTATATTTTTGTTGCCTATTTGCCAGTTGTATTGCATGCCTTTCACTGTGTTGGTGGGATGGTAGAGTCCTCCCTCCAGTCATTCCTTCTACCTCAGAAAATAGTTATTGAATTACAATTTTTAAAATTCTCTAGAATTTATTTCATTCTCTTCTTCTTCAGGGACTCCAACTTTACATGTATTACAACCACGTTTTTGCTGTCTCCTTTACTCATTTCCTCTCAAATCCCTTTTGTTTCTGTTTGCACGTTCCAGTCCTTTCCTGGAATGCTTCTTTGCTCATGTTCCTTTTTGCTTACTCTTCTGAAATGATTTTGTTTCCTGAAATGTTGTGAACGTGACATGGCCTCCCTGTGCGGCCCCCTCCCCAGTGGGGAGATGCATGTCCCCAGGCTCCACTTGCTGGGCCCCGATGTGCTTGCCATGTTTGGTGTGGTTTCTGTGCCCAGCATTTATTATAATCTCGTGGTTCTGGAAATGTTTCCATACCAGAAAGGAGCTTTTGTGGGAACTTGCAGGATCCTTGAGGACTGAGCTAGCCCTGCTTCTTCCTTCAGCTGGTGGGGGCTCATGTCTCCTTCTGGGAACCCCACCAGTGGACCTTCCGTTGTGGCTTGTGGCACTTCCATGCAGTCTGGGGTTTGTGGCAATACCTCATTTCCTTGTTTTGTGTTGAAGATGTTGGCTGTCAGTTTTTCTCTTTGCTTTCCTAGTGATTCTGCCTGGGTTTATGGGGGATTTTGTGCAAATTAAAAACCTATACTGCCACCACAGTCTTGCCTCCTGGGAGAGTTGCCCCATGTCTCCAGAGACATGATGGAGGTCCAGAGACAATGCAAGGTAGACCATTAGATTTCTGAAACAAAGGCCTAAAGCTAAGCCAGGTCTCGTGGTACATACCCATAATTCCAATACTCTGGGAGGCTGAGGCAGGAGGATCACAAGCCCGAGCCCAGCCTGGGACATTTAGAACTTAGTGAGACCCTGTCTCATAATACTTAAAAAAAGGACTGAGGATGTAGCTCAGTGCAAGGTCCCTGAGTGTCCTAAATTGAAAGACAGTATCCTTATTCTTGTCCTGTTCATTTGCCTATTTTTTTCTTCTATCTGTGGTCTGTTACCCTAAGAATTAAATAGCACGGTGGTTTGTGTTTTTTTCAGTCCTTAACATAGAAAAACCAAATAAATTCTGCTTCATCTTCATTGGTACACAGATCTTTGCAGCCTTTCAGGGAGTGGGAAGGAGCTAAAAGTATGTTGTGAATTTGGACAGGAAGGGGCCAAGGGCCAGGGTTCAGAAGACCCCAGCAGTGTATGGAAAGTGTCACAGCTATCCCTGATAGCTTAGTAAAATGATAGCCAAGTAAAATGAATGACTATGTGGTTAATTAGATCATAAGCTATTATATGAAGTGCAGAATAAACTCCTGTCTAAAGGACGATACTCAAGAACAGAGTAGAGTCAGGTAGGAAGAAACAAGCTTTTCTTCAGTCTAGTCACCAGAGCTGCTTGTGACATTTGGGTATGACACTTACCTTGATAGGCCTTTCCTGGTTTTTCTTCGTAAACCTCATCACAAGAAGTCCTATAATCGTCATCCCATAAAATAACCATGTAGCAAAACTGAAATAATTGACCAAGGTGTTTATGTCACCAGGGATGATATAAATCATTGCTATTAGGCCCTGATAGAAAGAAGAACAAATTCCCAAGTCATTAGTGCATAAAAACATTACTCTTATCACCTCATAGAAGTCTGAAGAAGCAGTTTTTCCTCTGGATAAACAGATCAGCATGAAAGAAACTTCCCATGTATCCCATTGCAGTTGGTTTGAATGTGACCTTGGCTATGATAACTGTTCTCTCTGAAGCCTGGAAGGAAGAACTTGAATAATTTTTGAGTCTTTGAAGTTATGACTTTAAGCAAGGAAAAAAATAGATAAACTCTGTATATATTTTGTACCAGCTTCATGATGATGGATTTAACTTCCAGGAGTCTTCATCATGGGCAAGAGCCCTAGACCAGGAAACCCGGGTCTGATCTTGACTGCGTTAGTCACCTGGGCCTTGACTTGTGTCCCTGTTCTCTGGCTGAGGTTCCCCATCTTCAGAGTGTGCAGGTGGAAGAGAGACCTGTTCTCCTCTGGAGCTGGCAGGCGGTGGACTGGCCTGAGCTAGGAATGTGGAAGGTGTCTGTGTGCCCAGAACTGTTGCACCTGACCTAGACGATCTACCAGTGAGAATCTCCCATTAGAGATGCAGAGGCTCTCAGGACAAGCAAGTTAGTAGACCGTAATGAGAGACTGCGGTTAGCAGCACCTTGTAAAGTGCCTTGTTCTCCTTCCCATGTGCTAGAGGGCTTCCATTTACCTTGTTACCAGGCGCCCAGAACAAACAAATGAACATACATGAAAAGTAGCATGGTGCCAGTTTGGGGGATTCAAACAGTATCTTTGGTGGGTACATTCCGAAACAGGAACAGAAATGAGATAAGTTGAATTATCCTGGGAATTTTTTTTCATGTCAAGGAATAAGGGAACCTGGATCCTTTTGAGGTAAGGGATTAGGGCATGGATATGAGCCTGGACAATCAGGTGTGACCCGTCAGTCACAGAGAGCTGTCTGTCAAGGCCTGGATGCATGTGCAGAGCCCTTCATGGGATGGCCCTGCTATCCGCAGTGGGTATAAAAGACAGTGGCCATTAATCTCGTGGCGACTCTGAGTGTTCTCACCCTCTACCCTCCACTCTGCTCAGCTTACTTTTCCTACATGAACTGGCCCACCCTCGCTCTGCAGAGCGCACTTCTCTTTCCTTCTTTTCCTACCTTTGATCCTACCTTCAATCAGTGTTAAACATTTGTGTTCTTTGTTCCGTCCAGTTCTTTGAGGAGGATAATACGAGCCTGGACAGGACCACTGGTTACAACACCTGGTAACACTTTGAAAACCACTGGGAGAAGTGTTAGCAAAGGAGGTCTGTTTCATTCCGGAACTGAGGGCTCTCTGCATGAGGACAGGTATTGTGCTGCACTTCATACTTACATGGAAGATGATGGCAGGGGCGGGCGTGAGGCGCCTGACACTGATGTAAGAAAGCACCTTTAGCATGTGCCCTTCTCGGCCTGCGACGTAAATGAGTCTGAAAGAAGAAATCACACGGAGGTGCCGAGGAAGTGTGTGCTGAGTTTTACCAGTGTCACAGAGAAGACAGTTGAGTGGTGACTGGCCTTCTTTGGGTGACTCTGTCCCCTGGAGGGATGTAAGTTTTGAAAGGGTGAGGAGCCTAAGTGCATCTTGGCACAGCAGAGTCACCAAGGCGGGGACAGATGGAGATTGTGTGCACACTTGTAATCCCTGCACTTGGGCAGCAAAGGTAGGAGGAGGATGGCCGGGGCTACATAGTTCAAGGCCAACCTGAACTACAGAGCAAGACCCTGTCTGAAATATATAAAATACATCACATGGAGGATGAATTAGCAAACATAAGTTGGCACTTCCCCTCAAAAGTCTTGACAATTTAGTTATATGAAAGACTATGTTTAAAATATATAAGGGGGAAAAAAGCTAAATAGGATTTCTAAAGAAAAAGTTACTCTAATTAGAAATTTAATTAGAAGTGAAACAGTAAGTTGGAGGGTAGAGCGCAGCATGAAGCCTGGAGAGATGGAAATGTAGATGGGAAGGTGAGAGAAGACACAAAGAAGCCCAGACATCAGGGAACAGCACAGACAGCAGAGAACTTTCCCAAAATTGAAAAACATTGTGAGCCTCAAACTACCCCATTCTACACAAGAAAAAACATACTCAGCTATAAGCAATATAATGGGAGGGGAAAAAAATCTGAAAGGCTACTGAATTTAAGAGTTTACAGAATTAGGACGAGGAGAACGACAGCAGACATTTTATGAGAAATAACATTCTCAAAGTGATGAGGGAGTTTCAGACGAATTTACATCATTAAACTAGCAGTCAAGACTACTGGGAAAGTAAGTACAGTTTTAGGTGAGCTATGAGACATTTACTCTCCATTCCTTAAAAGTGTCCACTATAGAAAAAAAATTGAACTTGGGGGAAGAATTGATTTTAAGAAAGAAGGTTAAGGAAAACACAGTAAAATATGTTGGTATTCAAGTATGAGGTTAGGTTTTGTTTTGGTTTTTTGTAATAAACATTTTTTGGAGGCATGGGTTCATGAGATTTGAAACACTAATATCCTATTACACATTCATGGTCAACTTTAGGGCAATCATTAAATGAACAGATAGATAATTTCCACACCAGGAGAAAAATGGAATAAAGACAAAAAATATAACAACTTAGTATAAGATCATTTTAAGCCCAGGAGATGCAAGGTGATATGTGAGAAATTCATCCAGCTCTATCATTAATCACATTAAATATAAACACATTTTAAGTTTGCTAGAAACTCTCAGGTTGGATTTGTTCAAACATACAGGCTGAGCTCAGTGACACTGAAAGCTGATGATAAAAGACACCGGACATTACCGAAAATAGCTTAACTATAGCTGAGGTAGTATTACCAGACAAGATAGTTTAAGGCTTTAAACAGAGTTCCTAATGAAGAAAGAAATAGTCCACCAAGAAGGCAGAAAAGGGATGATACAGAGATCAGGAGCCCTTGAGGTTGGATGTGGTGGTGCATGCCTGTGATCCCAGCTAATTGGGAGACAAAGGCAGAAGAATGGGCAAGTTCAGGGCCAGCCTGGGCAATATAGCAAGATACTGTCTCAAAAAGGACTTGGGGTGTGGCTGAGTGATAAAGCATTTGCATAATATGCACAAGGCTCTGCATTCAAACCTTAGTACCAGAAAAAAGAAACCAAAAGGAGTCCTTGAAACAGAAGGTAAAATTTGGCAAATTTGTTATTAAAGTGGAAGAGTTAAATGGTACAAGTTACAGCCTTGATGATTTTAAAATCTAGAAACCGTTACATGAGCACATTATCCTCAGTATCATGAGAAATAAAATTCTCAGGAAGTAAATTTTAAGACCTCTGAATTGATGTCCTAGAGACCACATAATCTGGCTCCACTGCCATACAATTTAGTGTTAGGAATACACAGGCCAATCTGGGTATGGTGGTGCATGCCTGTAATCCCAGCACTCTGAGAGAATGAGGCAGGAAGATCACAATTTGGAACTCAGCCTAAGCAGTTTAGTGACTTAGTGTGGCCTTGTTCCAAAAAGGGCTGGGAATGTAACTCAGTAGAGGTCCCAGGTTCAATCTCCAGGACTACTGCAGAAAAAAAACCCCACAATGACCAAAAGACCCATCTACATAAAACTACATATTTGAAGTTTGAAATGATGTAAACATGATATAGAGTCCCAGAAAGAAGTAGTGGAAACAGGAAGTGAATTGACAGAAGAGAGACTCAAGATGCTACTGTAAACTCAATCTACATTTCATCAGTTCTCCACAAATTAATATGTAAACTCCAAGCCATAATAGTGCAGCTGGATAAAGAAAATGTGTTAACACAAAGTGGCATATTACTCTGCCCTAAAGATAAACTGGAGTCATTTGTAGGAAAATAGATGCACCTTGAGACCATAATATTAAGTGAAATAAATTAGACGTACAAGCTTAAATATCACATGGTTTGGTTTCTCTTATACGAGAAACCCAAAATATTAATGAGCAAAATAAAAGATAGTAGGAAATAGACAAATCTCTTGCAAGTGGGAGGGAGACCAAGAAATGGAGGAAGGGGATTAAAACTGAATGAAGATGTATGCATGTACCAGCTCCACATGAGGAATGTGATCATGTCCTGCAGACATGCACCAATAACAATACAGATTTTTCAAATGCAACTGGATAAAATCGTTACAAGTGCATCTGGAATGCCAAATAGGCAAACAGTCTAAGTTGGGAGTGCTAAGTCCTGCCAGATTTTATGTCACCACAAGTAAAATTTTCCATAAATATAACAGCACAGAAAAATTCAGTGACACCAAATGAACCAGAAACAGTGACAATGATGGCATTTCTACCCAGTAGGGGACATAAATGGTAGACTGTGCAGTAAACAATATTGTGACAACAGATAAAGGTTTAGAAAAAATGACTTGGGCCTAATGTCAATGTACATTCCACATTGATCAAAGAGCTAAAGTTATGCTAGAAATTAAACACAGGAATCTCTATAATTTTAAAAGGAGGGAGGAAGATATGTCAATGTGAGAAATTCAGAATCCATTAAAAGAAAACTTTATATTTTATTCTAGAAAAATTATATAGAGCAGAATGCAGTGGTGCATGCCTATAGCCTCAACTATTGGACAGGCCGAGACAGGAGGATCGCTCAAACCCAGGAGTTCATGACCATCCTGGGCAACATGTCAGGTGAAACCCCATATCAGGGAAAAAGTGATAGTCATCCTTCCATTTCTTCCAGGGTTGGTTCACGGGTCCCTGCAGATACCAGATTGCTCAGATATTCAAGCCCCTTCCATCAAGTGATGTATTATTTGCATATAACCTATGCACACCCTCCCATGTCCCTTAATCTGATCCCTAATGGAGTGTAAATGCTATGTAAGTTACACTGCATTGTTTATTGAATAATGACAATCTGCACGTGTTCACTACAGATACAATTTTTTTCTGAATATTTTTGCTGTGCTATTGGTTGAATCCATAGATGCAGAAACTATAGATGTGGAAGGACAACTATAATATAGCACAAGTCCCTGGGCAGCCCCCAAACTGCACATTTGTGAAACTGTAAAAAATTAGTTCAAGTTATTGGGGCACAGAGGTGCACACCTGTAATCCCAGCACTCCAAAGGTTGAGGCCTGAGGGTCACCATGTGTTTGAGGCCAGCTTAGGCTACATAGTGAGACCCTGTCTCAACCACCCCCCTTCCCATTACCTGAATTGTGCATCTGAATGGAAGGGCTAAACATATAAAACTTCGAAGAAGAAAATCTTTGTGAATTTGTATTAAGCAAAGACAGTAAAAATATGTCATGTAAAAAGTGATAAGCTGGGGCCAGGAATTTAGCTCAGTGGTTTCACCACCTGCTGCACAAGCGCAAGGACCCCAGTTCGATCCCCGGACCCCCCCCCCAAAATGATAAGCTGGACTTTGTCAAACTTAGAAACATTTACATCAAAAACACTATTACAATGAAGTGTGAGATGTATGCTTGTGTGTTTGTGTCTATTTCAGCCATAAAGAAGAGAGAGGACAAACTATAAGGTCTTCTGGAGATGCAGGAGGGGAAGGGGATGGAGGGGAAGAAAAGAGAATAAAGGGGAAGAAAAGAATAAAAAATAAATATTGATGAAAATAATCAAAATATGATCCATGCCTGTATGAACACACCGTAAACAATCTCATTCTGTGTGAATAATATGCACCAATGAATAAATCAGCATTATAAAAAGACAAGCTGCAGACTAGAAGAAAATATGGGCAAATCATATCTGATAAAGGATTTGTATGCAAAGTACATGAACTCTTACAATTCTATAATGATTAACCTAATTTTTAGATGGGCAGATTTTTAAATATTTTACTAATGTAGATGAATCCCCAGCCCTTGCACATGCTAGGCACATGCTCTACTACTAAACTATTCCCTCAGCCCACCATATTGGTACTTTAACATAAATAAAAGTGGATTTTTTTTTCTCTCATATGATTAGTTGAGTAAAAATTTAATTCAGCTGGGATACGGGCTCCACAACTATAAATAAATGTCGAGTTTCTTTTCACCAAAAAGAAAAGTTAATCATGAAGTTACTATATGGCCTAGTAATTCTATCCCCAGAAATTTCGAGAGAAAAGAAAACATGTCTCCATGCAAAAACACACAGAGGAAGGTCCAAAGTAGAGCTATGCATAACAGCCCAGACTGGAAATAATCCAAATGAATGGATGAATTGTAGTACACCTGTTGATGTAATATTTTACAGAAGCAGAACCACACCTGGCTGGTTTGTTTTTAGTACTGGAGTATTGACTCCAGGGCCACACTGAACTACATCCCCACCTTTTTTTGTTTTTGAGACAAGGTCTTGGTAAGTCACTAAATTGCCCAGGCTGTGCTCCAACTTGGGATTTTCCTGTCTCAGTCTCCCAGGGTGCTGCTGGGGTTACAGCACCATGCCTAGCTAGCTGTTTTATTTTTTTGTGCTGCAGAATTGAGGATTTATAATAGACACCTTCATACCTACAGCCTAGAGTATTAAACTTTGACCATTTAAGGGAAAGTCTGGTCCAGTCTGTATATGTAGTAACCTGAGAAGATGTTTGGGAATCGCAGTAGGTAAAGCAATGCAGCTTGAAAGGTGCCATGCAGAAACCAAAGCTCATTTTGCCCCTGTTGCCTCCCTCTGCCCTGTGCTGAGCACTGTTTCCCCCATAGTTAGCAAGCTTGGCTCTGCCACAGTGGCTGCGCTGAGGTTGCGGGGAGCCTTGTTCTCGCTTCCCTTGCCAGTCTGCCTTTTGAGTCAGGGCTACATATGTTCTCTAGACTCTGGGACTCCGAGTTGGGCCGTGAGGCCCTTGATCAGGCGCAGTTCCAGGGACTGAGGGCCTCCTCACCGTGACATCAGCTTTGCCACCTCCTGCCCACCCTGGGACAGAGTGACTTTGGGGTCCCCTACCTGCCCGCAGTAAAACAGGACCCGTTAGCAGCTCCAAGGGTGGAAAACGCCACAAACAGTGGGACGACCCAAGAGGCTGGATAGAGAACGCGGTCACCAAAGGTCTGGTGGGACAAGGAAACGAATCCTGAGGATCTTCTATAACCTCCAAGAGCCATTGGTCCGAAAAAGCTCCTCAGCCCTCCCAGAGAACCCAGGTTCCGACCCCGCCTCCTTGGGCGCAGCCTCTGGGGGCCCCTGCTGGAGAACAGAGAGTGGAAAAACTCTTCAGGGTCTTAGGATTTTATATTGATGGACAATCGATGGCAGCACTGGGGATAGAACCCAGGGCCTTCACACTGAGCTATATCCTCAGTCCTTTTTTTATTCTGTATTTTGAGACAGTGTCTTGCTAAGTTGCTCAGGCTGGGCTGGAACTTTTGTTCCTCAGGCCTCAGCCTTGCAGAGTGCTGGGATACAGGCCTGTGCCACCACTCTGCATGCTTAGGATCTTTTGGTGCTGACAGGAACCTTCAAAGCCACCACTTCTGGGCTTCATTCTTGGGTATTGAACAATCCTGCCAGCACCTGAGCTCGGAATGACCTTGTTCTCCTTCCCCTTAGCTGCCCAGGCTGGTGATTGGTGGCCTGGACATTAACCAAACTGCAAGTCCTGCTCCTGCTAAGCCCCCACCATGTCCTGTCTTTGTCTAACTCATTTTCTGACCTATCCCAACTCCACCAGGCCTCCAGCATGTGGAATCCATGCATATTTTCTAGTCCTTGGGGCCCAATACCTTTTTTTCCTTTTTGTGTGTGTGTTTTTGTTTTTTGCTTTAGTGGAATTGAACCTAGAACAGTTTCTCTGAGCTACATCTGAAGACCTTTTAAATTTTTTTTAAATTTTGAAATAGGGTTTCTCTAAGTCACTAAGAGTTGCCTAGGCTGGGCTCAAACTTGTGATCCTTTGTGTGTGTGGCGGGGGGAGGTTATGTGGGTGTGTGTTGGCACGGGTACTTGAATCCAGGGGTTCTCTACCTCTGAGCTACGTACCCAGCCCTTTTATTGTTATTTTGGGATAAGGGCTCCATGAGGTGCCCAGGCTGAGCTCGAACTTGTGGTCCCCTGCCTCAGCCTGCCAAGTAGCTGGGATGATAGGCGTGCGCCCCTCTGCCCAGCTTGCCTGGTCTGCCTTCCCTCCTCACTTGGCTTAGATCCACACCTCAGTATGTGAATTCACTCCTTGCACTTTCCTCCTCTCCTTCCTCCTGCCAGCCCCCAGCCCTGGTTCCTGGAGCCCCCCTCTAGCCAGACACTGTGCCTGCACCCAGGCAGCTGGGGCCCGGGCTGGGGCTGGAGAGGAAGAGCCCACCACCCCTGCCCAGCTGCCCTAGGCCCAGTCCTCTCACGTCAGCTCCCCGGATCCGTCCCCTCTCCAACTCTCCCCTTGCCTCCTCCCGCAGGCCACGGCCCCTCCACGCTCACCACGGCCACTGCTGGGGACTGCAGGAGTTCCGTTGGGGTCATCACGGTGAAGTAGGAGATGTTCATGAGAATGTAGCACACTGTCACCAGAGGGATCCCGATGATAATAGCCAGGGGCAGGTTTCTGAGAGAGAGGGTGACAGGGAACCTGGGGTCAGACCAGAGGGTCCCGTGTGCTTTTCATCCCATCCTTTCCCCTCCCTGCCACACACCCCTTTCTCAGTGTGATGACCCAGGCCACAGATGCCCTTCCTCAGGCCACTTAGGCGGGGTCTGCGATATGGCAGAGCCCAGCTGGAGCAAGAGAGATTTTCCAAGGAGAAGTTTCCCTCTCGGGCACTAAGACAGTAGAATCAAATTGTTTAAAAGAAAGTAACGTGAAGATAAAGGAAGTTGGAGTTCCTCCTTCCCCTTAGAGACCATTCCACTGCCCCAAACACAGCCAAACCCTAAGAGTGGATGACGAGCTTAGAAGGAGCCATTCTCTCCCATGGCAGAGCGCTTGCCTTGCATACACGAGGCCCTGGGTTGGAAGGACAAAAACTTCACTGCCTGGAATGGAATCATGGAATAATAGGAGGCAGCAGCTCTACTTTTGCCTGGGAGAAGTGAAATATGCTTTGGATCTGTTGTCTCCTGCCTGGCTCAGCTTTCTTACCTGTAAGGATTTCTGAGTTCTTCTGTGATGTAATTGAGTTGATTCCTGGGAAAAGAAAAGGAACAAGGGTGACATGTGACTTGGATTTCTTGACTAAGAATGGGAAACACGCAATAATAAATGTTGGCCTCATTTTAGATTTCCCACTGCTGGGCATGGTGGCACACACCTGTAATGCCAGCACTCTGGGAGGCTGAAGGAGGAGGATTGCAAGGTTGAGCCCAGCTTGGGGAACTTAGGGCCTTAGAAAGACCCATCTCAAACCAAGAAAACTTTAGAAAGGGCTCAGGATGTAGCTCAGTTGAAGGCCCTATGTTCAGTCCCCACTACCGCAAAACAGGAAGGCAGGTTGGAAGAGGAGGAGAAAGACAAAGAGGGAAGGAAGGAGAAAGAGTGTCAGAAAGAAGTGCATGTCAGTAGCAGTGTGTCACCAGGTCCTCTAACAAAGTGGGGGCTTTTGGAAAAGGGGATGAAATCAAAAGGTGAAGGAGAGAAAGCCCAGCATCAGGATGCTCATGCTTCTCCCTCAAGGACCTGAGCAAAGAACCAGCGACCTCCAGGTCTGAACAGAAGTGCCTGCCGTCCCCTGAATATTCCTGGCTGAGACAAGGGCTCGGCCTCGCTGGCTGCCTCTAATTCAGCTGAGCCAGTGTTGCCCGGTGAGAATTTCGTTCAGGGCCTCAGCACTGACTGCTCACTGGGCGTGGTCGGGCCAGTGCCACATCCAGGGAGAAGAGCAGATGTCTCGGTGTCTGTGGGGTCCCAGGAAAACGGAGCGGACAGGGCCCAGAGCCTGGCATGATGGTGCACGCTCACAGTCCCAGCACCGTGGGAAGCTGAGACAGGAGGATCACAAGCTCAAGTCCATTCAGGGCAATTTATCAACTTAGACCCTGTCTCAAAATAAAAAATTCAGAAGAACTGTCCTGGGTTCAGCCCCCAGGACTAGAAAAGAATGGGGAGTGTGTGTGAGGAATTTTTCCTAGAAAGGAGATGCCTTTACTTTGCTGGACAAGTGAAATCAGAGTTGCCTATAGAAGCCTATGCGCAGTCTTGCAACACCTCAGGGTCCCCCTCACCATCCATCGTACGCCCAGAGTCCATTGTAAAACGCCAGGCTGATGCCGCCCACAGATGCTGGTGTACCCACAAAGGCGTTCTCAAAATTTGTTGTGTTTCCTGTAATTAAGGCAGACGGTGACTGATTTTGACGCTGCACTGCTCTCCTGAGGGCTAGGGCAGGACACACACTGAGAAGCAAGCAGCTGAGTCTTGCTGCCCAGTCCCCGCCAAGGTCAGACACAGGCTAGGGACACGAGCCCTCAGACGGAAAGGAGGTATGAGCAGGGCGGCACCCGCACTCCCCCTCCTGCCACGGTCACCTTGGGCCAGGAGGACCAGGCCGCTGACGATGATGATGACCACAATCACCATCTTGGCCGCAGTGAAGACGTTCTGGACGTAGCTCCCCAGCCGCACACTCAGAGCGTTCACTGTGGTGATGACCACTGGGGAGTGGGGGTGGGCGACACCTTCTGTTCAGGTTTCCCTGTGTCCCTGCTGTCCCTGTTCCATCCCTCCACACTGTGGCCCAGGGCACAGAGCACAGATCCAAAGGAGGGGGTGGAAAGACCTTTACAATGCCCCTGGCGGTGGCCTTGCAATCAAGCCGCTGCCTCAGAGGGTGAAGCAGAGGCAGCAGCCAGGCCCTGAGTGGAGGGCACTGCCCGGTGACAGGGACAGCCCGCAGTGGCCCTCCCTGCAGCCCTGACAGGCCTGGATGTGGCTCAGCACCCAGGGGTGGCCGCCAGCCCCGCTGCTCCAGAGACCCCAGCCCCACGAGGCCTCTTTCTCAGTGGGCACAGAGGATCTGAGGCCAGCATCCCCGGCCGCAGCCCCGGCCTCTGCCAAGCTACCTCTGCCCCCTCCGCAGGGTGACAGGCTTGGGCACTCACGGATGGCGGCGGCGGCAAGGCATTTAATGACCACTTCGGGAGGTTGGCAGCCCGAGTAGAAGGCTGCACACACGTACTCCGAAAAGCTGAGGCAGATGATGGCGAAGGATGAGGGCTTCATGACCACCATGCTGGTCCAGGAGAAGAGGTAGGCAGGGATGGGCCCAAAGGCCTGCATCAGGTACGGGTACTCACCCCCTGACTTGGTGATCATGGTGCCAAGCTCTGCAAAGCACAGAGCACCTGGAACAGACAGGTAGGGCCCCACCCAGCCGCTCGTGAGATGTTATCCTGTCTGGGGCCCTTCCCTGGGGGCTGAGTCTTGCGGGTCACTGGACATTTAGCTCCAGCCCCATTTACCCTTCTTTCCTCCCAGTCACTGAAAGGGGACCAAGCCGAGTGTGGTGGTGCAGGCCTGTAATCCCAGCACTCTGGGAGGCAGAGGCAGGAAGATTGCAAGTTTGAGCCTAGTCTGGGAGACTTAGCAACTTACTGAAACCTTGTCTTGAAATTAAAAATGGGCTGGGGTCCCAGCAGCAGCAAGGACAATGCTTATGTGACTTGGCCCTGCTTTCCACGGGGAGGAGGCAGGAGGCGGAGTCTTTGTTACCCAGTGTGGCGAGGACTCCACAGGCTGCCCATATGATGAGACAGGGCCCCACGGTTCCTGTGTTGCTGAGCACAGACTTGGGGGAAATGAAGATCCCAGAGCCGATGATGGTGCCCACGATGATGCAGATGCCACTGAACAGGCCCACCTGGGACGGCACGTGGAGGAAGGAAGAGGAGTTAATGCTGTCACCCCGGGGCTCACAGGGTCAGAGGCAACCCCCAACCCCTGGGTCTGGCCAACTCAAAGTGGACCCCATGTTCCAGGCGTGTCCGCCCTGAGGTGCTGTGATTCCACCAGGACGCTGTTACTGGGGCTGTGTGTGCGTTGAATTGGTCAATCTGCTGAGTGTGGAGGTGGACACCTGTAATTCCAGGCTGAGGCAGGAACATCTTAAATTTGAGCTCAGTCTGGTCTGGGCAATTTAGCAACTTAGCCATATCCTGTCTCAAAAGTACTTAGAAAGGCGTAGGGATGTAGCTCAGTGTGAAGACCCTGGGTTCATTCCCCACCCCACGCCCAAAAAACAAATTCCTAAAACAGCCCCATGAGTTCAGTACACCGTACCATACCCATTTCATCATAGAGAAAAGAGCACAGCAGGGCTGCTTGAGACCTGAGTTACACAGCCAGGACCAGGTTCCAAGCTCCTGGCCACCACCCCTGGTCCCCTCCACAACAGAGGCCCTTGGGAGGACCCTCTTCTCTGGGCTGAGTAGAAGGAACTTGTCACCAAGGAAACCAGGATCAGGACCTGAAGTCCTGGCCAGAGGAGCCACATGAGCAAGAGACGCCTCCCAGGGAGGGCCTGGAACTTCTCTGTCATAATATCCTGTAGGGCGTGAACTTTCTAAGATCTACTCAGGTACGAACAGTCCCATTAAATCCATGTGAGGGTCAAGGACAGTGTGGGGGGACACACAGCAATAGATATTCCAGGTTAAGGGCCACGTTGTCTCTCTCACACACACATGCACAGATCCTTTTTCTTTTTCTTTCCCCCCTTTTTATTTTCCAGTCCTGGGATGGAAAGCAGGACCTTCACACTAAGCTACATCCCCAGCCCTTTGTTTTTGTTTTCGTTTTTGGTACCGGGGATCGAACTGTGCTCCTTGCACTTGTGCGGCAGGCAGTGAAACCACTGAGCTAAATCCCCGGCCCTTTGCTTTGGGACAGGGTTTCACTAAGTCACTGTGTTGCGCAGGCTGGCCTGGAACTTGCAGTCCTCCTGCCTCAGCCCCACAGAGGTCTGCAGTTACAGGCATGAGCCACTACACCTGGCTACTCCAGCTCCTCCACCCCTACCCCTAACCGTCCGTTCTTTCCTGACCCAGAACCGGCCCTACCTCCTCACCATGTCAGCTAAGAGCATTCAGCTGTGGCCCATCTCTGCCAGCCGAGTCTTGCAGTGAGACCCTTAAAACAGAGCACTGCCGCTGGAGGCCCTGCCATTCTCACCTCCAGCACAGTCGCATGAAAGAGGATCAGACGTTTGCCGAGGATGGAGAGAGGGGACTCCACCACAAGACTGCTCCCTCTGACCACCCCTGAGAAAGCCATCGGTTTCAGCACATACCAGACCCTCCGTCGCTCCCCAGCTGATGGAAGCACACACGTGAAGCTCGTGTATGATACAGGACCTTCAAGAGTGTGCTGAGTTCACCGGTGACAGGGCCAGGGTTAGCCCCAGAGAATGGCTCATTTAGAGACAAACTTTATAGATACAAAGCCATGAGCTTCAGTGGGTCACAGGGGAGCAGCCAGGCCTCCACTGCTTCTGCCCTCATTCAGATCACCCCAGCCCAGGCCTGGGAAGGACCCACCGGGAAACAGACAGCCTCACCTCTTTCTGGAGACTTGTGGTCTTGGGTTCATTACTCTGGACCGACCTCTCATCCTCCTTGCGTTTTCTGGGGCTCATCTCCTCCCCCATCTTTCCTCCTACCAGTTCCAGGAGGCTGCAAGGAGAGCACGGGCTGAATCTTGATTCAGCAAAAGCAGACAAGATACAAAGGGGGGCTCGGTAAGGGCTGCCCCAGGCTGGTGTGCCCAAGTGGAGGGCACTGACGCCCAAATCAAAGGTCGGCTTGGCTTTTAGAGGGGTGCAGGTGGCAGTCCCTTGGGGATAATTTGCTCAGCCCCAGGGAGAAAATCCAGTCATTCATATTATTCTGGCTGCAGGAAACAGTTTCCTGTATCTTTTCCAAAGCTCAGGGGCTTGTTTTGCCCCTGGCCGGTGTGTCTGCCAGCCCCCTAGGTTCCATGCCAGGTCACTGTCTGCTAATCCTTAGCTGTGACTTGCTTGAAACTCATCCTGCCTCCATCATCCAGCGTCTTTATTTTCAAAGGTAAAAGTTGCTTAAAACATACTGGAATATACTTAGCAGAATCAAGTCCAAGGCAAGTATGGTTTTTTATATAATTCCTTCTTAAGATTAAGGCCCCTGGTGCACAACTGATCCGCAGTATAGGTACAGTACTTTCTCATTCTGGGATGCAAGGAATAAAACAAAACAATTGCTGAGGAAAACCAGTGTGAGATGGTCATGTCACCACTCTAAATTCAGTCTCTGTCCAGGCCCCGCCACCCAGCCAAGACAGCAGTGGGCCTTCCTATCACCCAGCCGGGCTTACCTTTCTCCTTGACCTTGTGGATCAAGTGGAGCGGCCAACCCAGCTGACTGCCTGTGAATATGGACCAGCCCAGGAAGGGCCATATCTTGTGCCCAAGAGTGGAGGAAGCCAGAAAGTACAGAGGTCAGCAAAGGTAATTATTAAACCTCCCCCACCTCCTTTTTCTAAGCAATACAGCTTAGACCGACCACACCAAAAAGAGAGGGTCAAGCAAGCCAGTTTCTCTCCAGAAATGTTTTTGTTTATCTATGTCTGCATCAATTCTTTTTTAAAAACAGACTCTCCTAGATCAGCTACGTCCCTGAAGAGGAAATCTCTGCAAAGAGTAGAAATCCTGCTTGCTTTCTTCTTGGGGAATCAGGGGAGATAAACTTTGAACCAACTCTATCATTACCTTAATGGGTCATATTTATAACTCAAGGCAGGCAACGTGTAGGTAACTTGACAGCTGTTTCCCTCCCCACTGAGGAATTTTTCCCAAGGAGAAGCAGGTGGGGAGGTAGGTGAGGCCTCCCACAGAAGGTGGGGTGATGTCACGAGGCCTCAAATGGGCCTCCGCTCTGTCCTCACCCACAGCTCTGGCCATGAGCTGTCAGGTTTGGTGGTGGGACTGTCCAAGGAGCCCAGGACCCTGTTCCCTGGACTTAGAGTGGGAAAAGGACACAAAAATGTCATCCATTTCATGCTCTGGGGGAAACTGGCCCAGCAAGAGTCAGAAGCATGAAGCCACAGATCCCTGGCCCTGCTCCAGCTCCTGGGCCCTGAGGGCTTGGCTTCCCTGGGAGGGAGCAGAGGTCCTCAGGCTGGGCTCAGAGCAGGGGGTTATAGCAGACTCTCCCCTCCCACCAGGCAGGCTCAGACCCCACAGCCAAGCAGGAGTGCTAGACTCTTATCTTAGATCGGCCTTCTGCTGGGCAGGATGTTCCTTATCAGAGACTCCAGGAGGCCAGCAGTGACACAAACTGAAGCAAGCACCCTTGCTGTTACCTCTAGCCACAATTCTCCAAGGTTTGCCTTGTGGTAAATTTCATAGCATCCCCAATGTGGGCATGGGAACAAAGGTCAGGGGACAGAGGTGGTTGTCCAAGGTCATTTGGGAGCTCTTCAGGGCAGATTGACCTGGGAGAAGGACAGATTTCTAGGCTCATCTCTTATGAAAACCCTTGCTATCCTAGAGACAGGGAGGAGTTTATCACTTGCCCTCTTAGCTGGGCCAAGCCTGTGCACCTGGGCAGAGTCCTGAGTAGAGCGCTGGTGTGCAGGATCATCTGCCTGGATGAGCATCCAGAGGCAGCAGCCAGGCCTGCCCACAGGATGGGTGGGGCCCTGCCTTAAGTATTCCCTGCACTGTGGCTCTCAAAGCATTGGCCCATCTATTAGTGAAACATAACAGCATTGCAGAATATTCCCAGTCAAAAGTACCTCAGTAGGATGATTTTTTTTTTTAAAGATCTGGGGTCGGTGACCCTCTGTGGTGATATAAGTCTGTAATCCTACCACTCTGGGAGGCTAAGGCAGGGGGGTCACAAGTTTGAACCCAGCCTGGGAAAATTAGTGATTTAGCGAGAGCCCCGGTCTAAAAATAAAAAATAAAAATAAAAAGGGCTGGGGACATATGTCAGTGCAAAGGCCTTGGAGTTCAATCCCTAGTGCCGCTCCCCCACTCTCATATGCGTACACATCCACACACATATCACACAGACATGTGTGCACCCACACACATGTGTACATAAGGGAGAAAGATGGGGTCTGGGCGTAACAGCCTCCCCTGTGTTCACCACGGGGCCACAGCAGGTGCTGCTGACTAAGAAGGGATTTGTTCAGCTAGGCTATGACCAGGGCAGAAGCTACCAATGCCAGAACCAGATCCCTGTGGAGCTGAAGAACCGGACTGATAGGCAGCAGTTTGAAGAAACAGTTCAGACTCTATAAATAGCCTTTATGGAAAGTAGAGAAACTAGGGGGCCAGTCAGGCCCTGAAGGCTGTTTGGCTTAATATACCATCTTATGAGGGAAACCCATTGTGACAAGTTTCTGAAGGAAGTCTCCAAACGTCTTCAGGGACAGAGTGAGAAGAGATGCTCCCCAAGGCCTCCTCCTGACAGACCCCACTGAGAGAGAAAAAATATGTTTTTTGGTGGTATTGGGAATTGAACCCAGGGCCTTTGCATTGTGCTGCATCCCTAGTCTATTCTCTCTCTCTCTCTCTCTCTCTCTAAATAGACAAATTCTTGCTAAATTTTCTGGACTGGGCTCAAACTTTTTCATTTACTCCAGGGACCAACTTTGTAAACTGATACCAGTAATCCCAACAGAGACATTTGGGAAATGGTTAGGAAAGAACTTCTAGAACATCCAGAGTCTTAGGGTCAGCATATATGACTACCAACCGTATTTGAACTACAGACTTGTGAAATGTGGGTTAATGTTGGGCAACAGCAAAGCTTTTGTTGTACTTATATTCTGATATCCACTCATCCTTATCACTCTTACCATTTTATAGTCACTATTAGAAAAAGAGAAGATAAAGAAAATGAACTACTCTTCAGTTGTCTTTTTTTAACTACTGAGAAAAAACAAGGGAAAAACGTGTAAACCTGTTTATCTTCTGCATCCTTCCGAGCTCCACCTCCAGGGCTTTGTTCCGCACCATCAGGCTCTTTCTCTGCACTTGCAGGAGCGCCAGCTTCTCTACCAGCTCCTCCATCTCCTCACTCTCTTTCTCTTCCTCCTTCCGCAGCTGGCTGAAGGACAAAGACATCACAGGCTCGGATCCAGGGCACCCAGGCTGAAAGGAGGCTTCGCTGCCAGACTGGAGACCTGGACAGTGCAGGGAAACCTCACCACCAGGCCCCGGGGCCAGCTGCGGGGGACGCATGCACTTCCTTCATAGTGATCCTCTGACCCCGGCATTTTTCTGTCCAGTTTTTGTTTCTATCTGTGTATATACACTCATTTGTATCCTATTCTTTTGAGAAAAAAAGTTCAATTTTTTATGTGGCTGAAATTGCCAGGAGACAGTCCTACCTCCAAAACCAATTTCACTTCATGATAATATAATGATTACATATGCTTTATGATAAAAGAAACAAACAGATGGGGCACTTGTTTGGTGAACACCGGCTGGGTACTGTCCACGCTGTGTAGAGGGTCACCTGGTTTTGGAGCAGGAATACCCAACAATGCAGAACTTTGAGGTTAGTTTGTCAACTGTGACTAAAAACACAAAATCCAAAATTCATTTCTTTCATTGAAAACTGAGTTAGCTATTATTTACTGGATAGATAACTGAATTGGGTTCACAATAAAGGGTAAAGGACAATGGAGAAACTATAGACTTCTGCTTCCAGCCAGGATAAAATTACAGGGGGCAGATGTACTCTTTGGCGCGCACACACACACACACAAAATTGCAAAACAATACTTTTCAGACTTCGGACAAGAGGCAGGGCAGTGAACCCCAGAGATGGAAAACATGGGAGTCTACGGCTGCTTCACCTCACTGCCACCCAAACAGAACCTTCGGGCGCTGTTTCTTGAGGAGTCAGGGAGAAAGGTCAGGAGGTTATAGCAGTGACAATGTCTAGGACAGAGAAGAGGGAGAAAGGGCACTGGAGCTCTTTAGGGGTCACAAGTCTTTGGCTGAGCACTGCTCTCTTCCTGTGTGAGAGGAAACTGCCCAAAGCTGAGGAAAGAAACACTAGACATGAAGAGGAGGAAGAAGAATTTCCGGCAGCCACAAATAGCGCCTGAGCCCAGCAGAAGGAGTGGAAAGAGGTATGCTGTAAGGGACACGGAACAGAATCCTCAGAGGTGGGCAGGAGGTTGCTTTGGAGACACCCAGAGGGAGATCAACTCTGAGCGAATCCAGCGACTCTCTAGGAACTTAAGTGTACAAAAGACCAATGTCTAACACCATGTAAGGCAATGCAATAAATCTAGCATCCCACATAAAAATCTACACCGTGCAGCATCTACTCAAGCAATAATAATAATAACCTGATCCATGATCAGGATGGAAACAAAATCAAAGAGCAGATTCAGAAGTGAGGGAGAAGATGGATTTGGGAAAGGTTTTAAAGAGTTATTATTCTGCTTGCAAGAGAGCAGAGAAAAGTAAGGATTAAAGGAAAAATGGAAAATACAGAAAACAAAAACTCAGAGGGATCTGCTGCTATAGATGGAAAAACCAACCCTGTGAAATGAGGAGTTGATGGGAACAACAGCAGATCAGACTGCAGGAGAAAAGAGTAGTGAAGGTGAAAACAGCGCAGGAGATGCTGTCCAGTGGGACAGAGAAACATGAAGGGGGTGGCACAAACATGGGACACATCCACGGGACACTAGCAAACAGTCCTAGGAGAGATAAGAGGAAAAACCAGAAAAGAGTATTAAAGAATTATTAGCTGAAATGCTTCCAAATTTGATGAAAGATACAAACCCACAAGAAGCTCAGTGAGATCAAGCCAGGGCACATCCTAACTGAATTTCTGCCAATCGGTAATAAAGAAAAATTCCTTGTAAGCAGCCTGACATTGTATCTAGAGGAGCAAAGAAAATAAAGACAGCCAACTTGCACCAGAAGCAATGCAAGCCACAAGAATTTGGAGAACATCTTTAACCAGAATGGAAGCAGATACTCAAAAGCTACTGGGTTCAGATTCTTTACCTGTTGAAATTATCTTATCAATAAAGTATTATGATTTCCCAATAGAAGTACTGTACATCTTTCTATTCCTTATTATTTGTGATGTTTTGAGAATGGTTCTTTCCTTCTTTTGAAAATATCACTTTCTATATATTTGTCCCTACAAAGAAGTACAATTAATTTTTATTGTTTGAAATATACAAAGATCTTTTTTCCCAGTAACTTTACTAAAATTCGTATTATGTCTAGTGAGTTCCTGGTAGATTTGTTTCTACACAGAGTTATATAGCTCTGAATAAGGACATTTCTATTTATGTCTTTCCAACCCTTCTAACTTTTGTTTTCATGCCACGTGGACTAGTTATCACTTAGTAACAAGTGTGGTTAGTGTTGCTCAGAAATGGGGTCAGAGGACCATCTTGCATTATTTCCAATCTCAACAGAAAAGCTTTTAACATTTTCCTCCTTAGTGTTTTACTTACTGCAGTTTTATTTATTTTGGTACCGGGGATTGAACTCAGGTCCTTGCGCTTGTGCAGCAGGCGGCGAAACCACTGAGCTAAATCCCCAGCCCTGCAGTTTTATTTTACTTATTTATTTTTTGGTACCAGGGATCAAACTCAGGACCCTGCACTTGTGCAGCAGGCAGTGAAACCACTGAGAGAAATCCCTGGCCCTGCAGTTTTATTTTTTAATAGAAGCGTTAAAGATGGTCTTGTCTATACCTGATAGTGTCTCTAGATACTATCTAGATTCATGAGTGAAAAGTTCTACCTTGTTGTATCAAGGTTGTATTAACCCCATTAAATGACTTTGGCAGCATTAACTTTTTTTGACAGCTCAGGTTACAGAACCCAGGACAGGAAACAGGCCCTCTGTCACTGAGCAACATCAGCCCAGCATCAACTCTTTCTTTTCTGTAGAAGAGTTTATAGAAGACTGGAGCTGTTTATCTCTTGAGTGTCTGTAGAACTCTGCAATCCAAGTAGGTCTGTTGTTTTCATCAGAGAAGGTCTTTGATTCAGTTCTTTTAATGATTAAAAGTATTTCAGGTACTCTTTTTCTTCCTGAATATGTTTTGGCCAGTTATGTGTTCTAAGGAATTTGATTATTTCATCTAAATTTTCAAATGTGTTGACATGAAACTATTGCTAGGTACACACAAATGTAAACCTCTCCTTGAAGAATTAAGCCCATTGTGTTTATGAATTGATCCTCTTTGCTAAGTGGTGCTTTTTACATAACATCTATCTTGTTTGGGGCTAAAATTAACTACCTCTTTTGGTTTATATTTGAGTAGCATACTTTTTCCTGCTGTTTAATTTTTCACGTTTCTGAATCCTCATGCTGAAGATGCATACTTTAAAGATAAGAGCAGCTTTTCATTTTATCCAGTCTGGCAAACTTTGCCTTTAAAACTAGAGTAGGGGGCCAGGAATTTAGCTCAGTGTTTTCGCCACCTGCTGCGCAAGTGCAAAGACCCGAGTTCGATCCCCAGTACCAAAAAAACCCCCCAAAAAACTAGAGTAGGCAGTCTATTTAGTATATTTACTATGGATGTATTTGGTTTTAAGTGTAACATTTTACTTTGTGTTTTCTATTTTTCTTGCCCTCATTTGGATTTTTTATTTTTTGAGACAGGGTCTTATTACATGGTTTGGCTGGTCTTGAACTCATTATATATCAATATATAGCCTACGCTGGCAATCCTCCTGCCTCAGCCTCTACAGTGCTAGAATCACAGACATGTACCACTATACCTGGCATCATTTGGATTATATTTTTAACCATTCTCCTTTCCCTGTATTAGTTTAGAAGTTACAGTAGCCCCCCTTTATCTGTGGTTTTTGGTTTCTGCAGTTTCAATTACCCATAGTCAATTGCTGTTTAAAAATATTAAATGAAAAATCTTAAATATTAAATATTAAATCAACATGGCTGGATAGAGGAGGAGCCACACTGGAGCTACTCAGAGAAAATCAACTAAAAGCACAGGCAATTGGAAGAAAGGGAAGGACACACATCTTGATGTCAAAATCAATCTGAAATAAGAGACTTGCAGATCAAACAAAACATAGACATAGGACTTTATAAAATGATGAACCACCCCACAGGGCTGCTGCCTGCACTCAGAGCAGGAACCACCATTCTGGGAAGTTTCCAACAAACTGGTGGACTGCAATAGTGTGGCCAACTAAGTCACACAGGATAAACTTGGGATATAAGGCCCTCACCTCTGTTGCCTCCCTGCCCACAGAGGATTCTGCAGCCTGGAAGCAAATTTTGCCAGCACACACAGGGATGAGTGACCAGGAAGCAGCTCCCTCTCTGATGGGCCACTAGTTTTTTGTTGTTGTTGTTGTGTACCATAGTGGCTGACTGGCACCTCTAGGGACAACAAGGTTATTGACTTCAGCGGTGATGGTGAAAGCAATGAGTAGAGCCACACAACCTCTCCTGCCCTGTGACCAGTGGCATGAGAGAGGGATACAGACACACGGGGTTTAAGCAGCCTTAAATGTCATGGGCCATGACAGGGCAATGAGTGAGAATTGAGCACTCTCTGCTACAGAGGAGATTGAAGTGGGACCAAGAAGCCTTGGGCTGTCTTGGCAGTGGCAGCAGGGGCAGTAAGTTGGCTGACAGAACTCCTGCCACCATGACAAGCAGTGTAAAAGGAGAGAGTCAGTGGGAGTGGAACAGAGGAGGCTGTGCTAGGACCAGGAGGGGCCAACTGGGCATGGGACTGGGAGCAGCCTTGGGCTGCCTCTGTCTGAGGGTGCCACAGCAAACGAGAGAGTAATGCAGAGACAAACAGGGTAAGGAGATGTGGGCAGGCCGCTGAGGGACGTACAGAAACAGAAAGGTACCAAATTAATAGTTACCACGGTTGCTGGCTGAAGACTGACCCCAGCCCCCACATCTGGAGAGCAAGATCAGCCCCACATCCAGCACTGATCCTACTGCAGACCTGGCAGGGTTACCCAGCATAGTTTTGGGCTCTGACTTGGATGCTACCACAAAACTGTGGACATGAGAGGAATTTTGACCCATGTGACCCAGGAGTACTTTACTCCAGTCTTGTTGACCAGGAGGGGACAGGGTGTTGCTGAGCCTCTTACTTTTGCTTTCAGGACTGGAAATGATGGGGAAATTAATTTCCTGGTGACTGAGTTTATTTTTCTCGAGCATACTGGAGTGCACAGGTTTGCTGACTGTTCTGATCACGATGGGCAGGGCAGAACTTTTGGGCTGTGTGAGTCAGTGGGGTGACTCTGATGTTTTCCCATTCCCCACAAGTAGCTCTTCCCTTTGATCATCTCAGTGTTTTCACAGAGCAGGAAGATTGAAGTTTTATGTCACCGTAGTTCTCAATGCTACTTTCAACAGATGCCCAGGGAACACTTTATTAATATATATGACCTTGTCCTGTAGGATGAGAATACTTATGATTTTCTTTTCTTTTTTTGAGACAAGGTCTCACTGTGTAGCTGGCCTCAAACTCACAGCCATCCTCCTGCCTCATCCTTCCAAGTGCTGGGATTACAGGTGTGCACCACCGTGCCCAACATGATTTTCTTTCAACCCAGGACATAAAATAAAATCTTAGTGAGAGGAAAAATAGACATATAAATTCAATTCTTAGGCCATGTTTGATCCTTAAATGTCTTGAAAATCTTTCAGTTTTAGGAACAACAGCATATATATGCTGGTTCATCCATATATGATTTAAGACTTTGGAAAGTCAGCTCCTGGAGGACTGGACTCACATCTTGTTAAATATTAGAGTGAACCCTGGGGCTGGGGATTTAGCTCAGTGGTTTCGCCACCTGCTGCACAAGCGCAAGGATCCAAGTTCGATCCCCAGTAGCAAAAAAAAAAAAAAAAATTGACATAATAGAGTGAACCCTGGTAAATGTTGTAGCGTGCACAGGGAGTGGTTCCAGGTGTGCACAATCAGGGTGGACCCCAAAACCTGGCAGAGGCTCGGTCCCTGTATAAAACATGGTCAGATTCACATCCGGCCTCCTGCACACTTTAAATCACCCCCAGGTTACTTCCACTGCCTACACAGTGTAAATGCTACGTCAATAGTTGTCACACTGTGTTATGTGAGACATGGTGACAGGGAGAAAGATCTGTCTATGTTCAGTGCAAATGCAATTTTCTTTCCCCAAATATTTTTCTTACACGGTTGGTTGAAATCCACTGATGTAGAACCCACAGATATGATATAGAGGGCTCATTGTATACTTAGTGAATGCTGAATACAGGGAAAGCCATTTCTATGTGGAAGGCTTTGGTACTAATTTATAACATTCCAGAAATTTTTATTTATTTGGTATTTGGAGATAGGCCCTCACTCTGAATTCAGGCTTACCTTGAACTCACTGTAGCTCAAACTGGCCTGGAACGTGCAGCAATTGTCCTGCCTCAGCCTCCTGTGTGCTGGGATTACAGGCATGTGCCACTACGCCTGGCAAGAGTTTTTTTAAGATCACTTTTCACCTGACTCTCGCAGAATCTATCTCCCAGTAATCGGTACTCAGGTTTGACTAAGTGTTCTGTGCCAAGTCTTTGTCCTTCTCTTTTGCTTTTCAGTTTCTAAGCTGACTAAGCAGCTCATGCTCCTAGAGTCACAAACACAGACCCAGGAAAAGGAGCTGATGGAAAACAAGGAGCAGCTGGAGAGTTTTCGTGCCAAATGCCAAGAACTCAAAACGGACCTGGATGGCAAGATTGCCATGAAAGTTCACGCTTCCATTGTAAACAAATTGAAAGGGTAAGGACTGAAGTCTCTCCGAGCATTTATGAGTCACCGCATGTTGCTATGGGCAGAATGGAAGAGGTGGCTCAGTTTTTCTTTCATTTCCTCACTATGTTGCCCAGGCTGGGCTTGAACTCCTGGACTCAGGTCATCCTCCTGCCTCAGCCTTCCAAGGAGCAGGGACTCCAGATCTCTCCACTTGTTTGTTCTCCAAGACTTTCTGTTACCTACACCTGCACAGGGACGTGAGGGTGAGTACAACAAATATTTTATTATAGAGGAGCTTGGTATCAGTTAAGACTACAATTTGCATTTTGTGTGTTGATTAGTTGTTTTTCCTGTTCTGGCCTGAATTAGTCTTAAAACCAAAGATCACATAAGGGAGTATAACTGGTAACCTAGATACCGAGTATAGGAAACTGTTACATGTAAAGATACAACCATAAAATGGTTGTTATTAAAAGTATACACAAATATACCTACTTGAGTCCCTGCTTTGACTTCCTTTGGGTGTATAATCAAGCAGAATCTGGCCAGGCAGTGATTCTTCTGCATTTAATGAACCATCACAGAGTTTTCCATACCAGCCGCCCCATTTTTTGGTTCTGCCAGCCATGTGTGGTGACTTCAGCTTCTCCACACTGTCACCTAGGGATCAGCCCAGGATGGAAGCTAGGGGGGCTCTTCTGAGCACGCTTCTTACCTCTGCGCTTGTGGAGTTCTCTGAATTCCCCTTCTGCCTCCTTTGACCTCCAGCTTTTCCTCCAGGCCCCAGAGGTCGGTCTTGTGTCCCCACCTGTCATCACTGGCCTTGGCATCAGTGGGTCTGTTGTGCCTTGGAGTTTTTAGGAGCATGTGCACCACTTTTCTTGCCTGGGACACAGAGACCAGCACCTTGCACGGTCCCCCAGGTGTCCCCTGGGCAGATGGGACCAGACGCACACAGTAACTCACCAGTGAAATCTGCTCTCCTCTCTCCAGTTTGAGTGGGGCAGAAACTAGGCTGCTTCCAGCTCAGGACAAGACCAAGCTGAGGAGGAGGTAGGGCGAGGGCAGTTCATGCCGCAGAACTGTCCTGCCGTTGTGAAGCACAGCATTTTTAATTGCTGTAAACCATTCCCTTGATTGGGCATTTCTTGATTGCAGCACACTTTCAGCTGTTTCGCATAGTGCCTCCAATTAGGCCTCATCTGGTTGTATTCTGACATTTCTGAGAGGGACAGGAGCTTGGGGCCGCCCAACCCATCATTTTGCTCTGTGTGTATCTTCATAGCAAGTTGCTGGGACATTTCTTCAATCTAACTTTGTTCCAGTTGACCTATTAACAGATAAATTAACAGGTAAATACTTGGAATTGAAATACCATTAACTGAAGTGTAGTTTTAAAAGTCACTAAGTATGGTGGCAGATGTCTGTAATTCCAACACTCTGAGAGACAGAGGCGGGAGGTCCCCAAGTTGAGAGCCAGCCTGGGCAACTCAGTGACATTGCAAGCCTCTGTCTCAAAATAAAAAGGGGTAGGGATGTAGCTCTGTGCAGAGGCTCTGGGTTCAACCCCAGTACAACAACAATAATAGTAATAATAATACTAAGAAGAATTATTACTCACTTGGTCAGTGAATATTTAATAGATTCCCCCCCCCCCCGATTCAGTTGGGGAACAGACAGCCAGCCCTCCCTTCAAGGGGGTTAGGTTTCAGTGGAGAGATGAAGAACGCATAGGTAAAATATGCACAGTGGGTCAGATGGCAGTAGGTGAGATGAAACAGTTAAAGCAGGAAGGAATATGGGGAGCTGGGTCTGGGGAGGGCTAGAGCACAGACTGAAGCAAGATTGTAATGGGTTTCGAGAAGCCTCCTGTGGGCAGAGGGAGGCCTGGGCAGTGAGTTGTGAGATCAGGAGGAGAGCTGAGCCTGGAGCAGCAAGTGAGAGAAAGGGACTCCTGTAGGTCAGAGGGGGTCTGGGGTGAGCTCTTGCTGGACCCTGTGGCCGATGCTAGGAAGATGCTCTCAGGGTTTGGAGCAGAGGAATAACTTGGTCAAAGGACAGCTTGAGGCTGCTGTGCTAGGAATAACTGGAGAGGGGGTGGGGGACACAGGCTGTGCCCAGAGGGCAGACAACATGGCATGGGGAGAAGCAGCTGGTGCTGGGATGTGTCCTGAGTGATGGAGCCAGCCGTCACTTGTCGAACAGTACCTGAATGGGGGAGTGAGGATGAAGAAAAAGACGCAGAAAGAAAGACGCAGAGGTAGAGTCAGGAGCCTTTCAGAGAGAGGGGAGAAGGGAGGGGGGGCAGAGAGAGGGGGGAGGGGGGGAGAGAGGGGGGAGAGAGAGGGGGGAGAGAGAGGGGAGAGAGAGAGGGGGAGGGAGAGAGGGGGGGGAGAGAGAGGGGAGAGAGAGAGGGGGGAGAGAGAGGGGAGAGAGAGAGGGGAGAGAGAGAGGGGGAGAGAGAGAGGGGAGAGAGAGAGGGGGAGAGAGAGGGGGGGGAGAGAGGGGGGGGAGAGAGAGGGGAGAGAGAGAGGGGAGAGAGAGAGGGGAGAGAGAGAGGGGAGAGAGAGGGGGGGGAGAGAGGGGGGGAGAGAGAGGGGGGGAGAGAGAGGGGGAGGGAGAGAGGGGGGGAGAGAGAGGGGAGAGAGAGGGGAGAGAGAGGGGAGAGAGAGAGGGGAGAGAGAGGGGAGAGAGAGAGGGGAGAGAGAGAGGGGAGAGAGAGAGGGGAGAGAGAGAGGGGAGAGAGAGAGGAGGGAGAGAGGGGGGGGAGAGAGGGGGGGAGAGAGAGGGGAGAGAGAGAGGGGAGAGCCCCACGCTTTTCACTCTCCTCCTTTTATTCACCGGTGAGTTTGGTTGTTCATCATGACCCTTATCCAGAGACACCTGCTTCCTTGTTTTCTAGTTCTTTGGGAATTACCCACCCTCATGGGCCTTCCTGTTTCTCGGGCTTACAAAACATTCATCATGCTCCAGGGCAATCTAATTCAGCAAGGATGGGGTTCCTCATAACAGTCTCCTTGCTCTATACAATGGAGGGTAAGATTTAACATGGAGCCTCTATGGCTAACACCACTCTCCACATATCCCCGTTTTATATGTTATGATCAAGGTCCCTTGATCACGCAGATAGGCTGTGCCTGTTTTAGGCGAGGAATATAAAGAAATCCCTTACCCGTCATGGAGTCAAGAGCGTCACAGTACTCTTGCTTTGTCTTAGGTTGGTGATTTCCTATACTCCTCTTACCCGTCATTTACTACCAGCCTCTGCAGGGAATTACACCATGGGTTTAGGGGGTGTAGCATGTAATTATAGACCAGCCATCCTCATTAAAAAATGCATAAACATCTGCAGTAGCGCCGGAAGGATCATGCATCTAAGAGGCAGCCCTCCTCCAATAATTACTATGGAAATGAGTTACTGCATAAATGCAGATGTAGATGGCAGAACTTTTCTAATTTGTTCGATAAAAATCCTGTGCAGCCTGGGCTGCATCAAATTCCAGGGATTCTGCATTTTGGGGATCTATAATATCCAAATCTAAGAACACATTCGCAAAACCATTATCTGATTTTCTGTTTGGGTGACACAATTGCTTATTTGACAATTGAAGTAAATTACATTATAATAATCATAATCTTTCTGAACACTAATATTTCCTACAAGTAATACCTAAGAGCACATGACATATGCAGTGACATTTCTTTTGGGATGACAAGAATTTTCAGACCAGTCCAAAACATAAGTATCAAGTCCAGTAATATTATATCTCACAGAGGCATCCGCCACACATCTCTTCCATGGAATAGTCTTATTGGAGCATTAAAAGTCTGAGGCACTACACCAGTGGTCTCTATACCCACAGGTAGATGTAGATGGACTCCAGTGATCCCGCCTTTGCATTGATCTACCTGCCTTCCTGTCAGGGTGCGAGCGCTCAGTCTTATACAATCAGTTCTGTTGATTTTGAAGAAACATATGGGGGTTCCGGTTTCTGATCCCGTATAGTTGAACAATAGGACCTCGTTCTTGTCAGGTGCCGCCGTCTCATCCAACAGCCTGGTATTGTTCACCCATACCATTACTTCTCCATTTTTTGAGCTCATTGGATGTACAACAGGTGGATCAGGTACATAAGTCCAATAAACCTTCTCATTCAGCGTCATCATTAGATTTATCAGCAGGACAGTTGTCAGGATCATCCTAAGGGGCAGGAGAATTTCCCGCAAAACGGACTCATCTTTCAGGCAGCCACCTGGCACCTTCAGCGTCCTGCGGGAAAACACAAACATGCCCTCGTCCCCATATTAATACCAGGTCGGGGCCACTCCATACACCCGTGAGGGGATCTTTCCACCTCACTTGAGCATATGATGATTTAGTTTTAGGATGCCACAGCCTTTCTGCTGCAGTCAATCCATAAGCATCCACAATTTCCCTTTGCCAGGGGTCCAGGAAGCCCAGAATGAGCGCTAATGTGACCCACATAACAAGGACAGGTGCAGGCATGTATGCACCATTGTATCTGAGCAAAGTAATTGATTGGCGAGGTCTGCATATTGCCCTTCTCCTGCCAGCATGTCATAATCAGTACCATTTCTATTAGCCCAATTTAATTCAGCTGTTCTTTAACACTGCTTGGAAAATTCTGTTTTCCAAAGGAGGTAATCTCCCCCAGACAGGCATGCTTTAGCAAGCTGTTTCCAATCTCCAGGAGGCAGCGCCTCTGTGCTCAACGATTCTAACGTAGCCTGAGTAAAAGGTACAGTAGGGCCATATTGCGCACATGCCATTTTTAACACTTTAAGTTGCTTAAAAGATATCGGCCGATGGATTCTGACCATATTCCCTTGAGCATCAGCTTCCTCAAATACTGGACAAGCTAAACGAAAGCCCTGGGTATCTTCCCCTCTGTCAACCACATGTTGCAGGGTAGCTTGTAATGGCAACAGAGACCGAGATTTGACAGACAAAGGCCTGGGTCCTAGGGGATGTTTAATCATGGCTATAAGAGGGTCAGTTTTTTTCATTAATCTTGGACCTGCAACTGGCGGGGGATCAAAACCAGCAATTATACTAGGAACTATTCCTCCCTCACCCTGAGTCTTCTACAGGAGGTGGAGGGACAACCTTGGGAACACCAGCCTTGTCACGCTCCTCCGAGGAAGGACTTGAGGGTCCTTCAACCCTCTCTCCCTCATACTGAGAATCCAAACTATCTCTAATTAAAACCCATAAACTAAAAGCATCTATAGGGATTTTAGTGGGTCCATGACCATCATAACAGTCCTGAAGTCGCTTCCCTACCTTGTTCCATACTCCTAAATCTACTGTGCCTTCTTCAGAGAACCAAGGACAAACTTTCTCTACGAATTCTAAAAATTACATAATTATTGATGCCCTACCTTTGCTCCACGAGACCGAAGCATTTTTTTTAAGCATATGTACAAAAAGCAGCCGGCTATTACCAATACCCATCTTGCTAGACGCCGAATCAGCCCGCTGCAGACAGGCAGGTCTGTGCACGCCCTACCAAGGTCCTGAGTCACGTGGAAGACACCGAATCACCCCACTGCAGACACGCAGCCACCTGATTCCACATTACCAAGGCGCAGAGGACACCAGACCACCAGACCAAGGTACTGAGTCCCACTGTTCCCGGCCCAGAGGTAGGGGCTTCTGAGCCGTCGTCCCACTGCTCCTGGTCCAGAGGAAGGGGCTTCCCGGTCCCCATCCCTCCCGATGCTCCCAGCCCAGAGGAAGGGGCTTCTGGGCCACCATCCCTCCCACCACTCCCGGCCCAGAGGGAGGGGCTTCAGAGCCACCATCCCACTGCTCCTGGTCCAGAGGAAGGGGTTTCCAGGCCACCATCCGTCCGGCTGCTCCCAGCCCACAGGAAAGGGCTTCTGGGTCACCATCCCTACCGCTGCTCCCGGCCCCTGTCCCACCTCACCCAGCTCAGAGGAGGCAATCCGTGCAGGCGCTAACAGCCCCTGCCCCAGTCCAAATGAGAAAACACATAAATAAGTCGCAAAACCAGACTTCCAGATCACCTACAGCAACCCCAAAGGGAAATGAGAGGGAACCCTCTGATACTCAACCACCTGGACCCACTGAACTGGCAACAAAAGGGGATCTGGAAAAAAAATGAAATCAGAAATACCCATCTTGCTACTCCCAAGTGCATTCACCACCCTTAATTTACTTATCCGAGCTCACGACCCACGGTGTCCTTCACTATGGTCCCCCGTATTCAGGTCCCTGTTCAGGCACCACCCGTGACAGAGCCAGCCGTCACTTGTCGAACAGTACCTGAATGGGAGAGTGAGGATGAAAAAGAAAGATGCAGAAAGAAAGACGCAGAGATAGAGTCGGGAGCCTGAGAGAGAGAGAGAGAGGAGAGAGAGAGAGAGAGAGAGAGAGACGAGAGAGAGAGAGAGAGAGGAGAGAGAGAGAGAGAGAGAACCCTGGGTAAAGTGATAGCACCTGTCGTCACCAGATTCTTGGGAGAGCGTACATAGTCCTTGCCACTTAGGGTAGGAGTGTCCAGGGGCTGGCCTTGCGTGTTTGGATTTCTTTGTTGATTGAGAAAGTTGGAAATGTGAGCTGTTGGGAAATTGAAAACCTTATGCACTCAGCTGAGGCGGGAGGATCACAAGTTCAGGGCGAGCCTGTGCAACTTAGCAAGACCTTGTCTCCAAAAGGGCTGGACATGTAGCTCAGTGGTAGAGCACTCCTGGGCTCAACCCCTAGCATTCCACTCCCCACAAAACAAACCCCTGTGCACTTCCTCCATGTCAGTTGTTAGATTCTTCTAGAAGTAGAAAAGACCACTGACAGAGCGTGACTCGGGGGTGAGCACTGCAAGACCTCTATTCTTTTTGTCACCGCTCTGCTTCTGTTTCCTCATCTGTGAAGTAAGATCCTGAGCTCACACACAGCCTCCCTTCTCCACAGGCAGTGGCCAGGGACCTGCTCTGCGTCTGTGCGGGGACTCTGTGACAGGCATCAGAGCACTGCCCTCCAGGTGAAGGATGTGGCCCAGCCTGGCTAGAGGCCAGGAGCCTGTCCTTGCTCCCCTGTGACTCTGATGGGTTGATTGGCAGGTATCAGCTTGGCCATGTGAAGTTGGGTGGCTCATGACGAAGCAGAGAGTTCTGGTGTGTTTGCTGGAAAGGCTGCACTCAGAGCTCATCCTTGTCAGTGGGCTCTCTGCAGTGGAGGCCTAGAGCAGTGGCCAGGCCTCCTGAGCCTGTCCTGTGGGCAGCAGCTTGCTGTGCTGAGTCTCTTAGGAATAGCAGTGGCGCGTCCTAGAGAGCACAAGCCTGCTTCCAGTGCAGGCGGCAGTGGCACCTGCCTGGGAGAAGACACAGTGCAGACTCTTGCGGTCCACTGACAGACACTGAAAATACTGGGGCAGGAGGGCTATGGGTTTCAATCTCAGCTTCTTTTTCAGACACTCGAATTTTCTAATATTTAAAATTCTGAATAGTATTTTGTAGGAAGTGGAATGCCGACTATGTCAACAGTTACTAATTGTTTTTCTGTACTGCTATTAAAACATACGGGTTCAAGTCTGGGTAAATTTCTGAAATGCAAAGTAAAAGCACTTTAGTGTTTATGCTTCCAAAATTGGTCATTGCTCTGTTTTGATGTGAATGACTTTTGCTTGCAGTGTCTCATCAATAAAATTTCAACGTTTCCCCCAGAAATGTTACTGTTTACATTTTTTAAACAATATTTTCCCTGAATGCCAGATGCAAAGTAAAATTTTATTCACTATGCTTTCTGGTGACCAAAATACCAGTGAAAGCTGGTGGGAGCAGGTGGTGTGACCTGTGATGAAGCTGACCCTTGTCACGCAGGCTTCCAGTAGTCCTAGAGGGGTGAGGAGCTTGGCAGTGAGGGTCTTGTTAGGCAGCCTGGCACTGACCTGCGGTGTACATCGCAGGTAAATCACAGAGGCAGCAGTGCTTTTGAGGTAGGGAGTCAGAGTAAAACGTACTTTAAAAAATCTTTTAAAAACAATTGGCACTAATAAATATCAATCACAGTGAAAGTATTACCTGATTTATGTAAAAGAGTAGACTTTATTGATCACTGAGTTTAAGGAATATCTTTTATTTTTAATTTCATTTAACTTATTTACTTGCAGTGCTGGTGCTGGAATCCAGTGCCTTGCATATGCTAAGCAAATGCTCTGCCACTGAGCAACACCCCAAGTCCTGCTCTGTGTTTCAGTGTGATGTGCCCTCATTAAATAGTTGTCACCAGAATGGTGGTGGTTTTATGCAACCTGCCAGCAGCCTTCTGTTAGGTGACTCTTCTCTTGATAACTAACACACACCTATCACTTCTCCTATAGAACCCCTCCCATAGAATTAAGGTTATCTAAAGATATTACATAAACACTGGAACACTTTTCATAAGAAAAAGAAGAAAGAATCACAAATACTGCTTACAAAAATAAATTCATCACAGCTTTGACTGAGCTACAAGAGATGCATTTGTTAATCCAGATCTTTCTCCGGTGGGACGATTTCCATCAGCATCTGTAGGTACATGGTAACTGGCTCTGGAACACAAGTCAGCAAGTCATGAAAGTTAGAAAAATGTAGCTGAGAGGCCTCACTGTGCTTGTTGGTGAGCAGTGATATTATTCTTACCCTGTGGTAATATGTCCCTCTTAGACCCTATACTCAGGATATCTGGTGTTTAAAGTGAATCAGAACTATCCTACTAGCTGCACTGCTTCTTCGGGATTCAGTTCTTTCCTAAATATTACTCCCCCTCAACAATTTACCCAGTAGGAGACTATGAGTGACTCATTTATGCAGGTGTGTTTACTACCACTGACCAAGTGGTGACTAGTCTTAAGTCACTGAGACGGGTTTTGTTTCAAATACAGATTGGTTTTTTTCCACTACCTTGACCCAACTGCTTATCAGTTTTTGGAGGGAACAGCCAAGAAGCAAACCACATTTTGTACCATGAGGTTGCAAGTCGTCCTGCTTAGGCTCTCTGTCAATCTGATCAAATCCAAGTGCATTTCTGAGGCTCAGGGCGGGGGCGTTTCACTAATTTTCTTTCCTTTCTATAGCTGTGTGCCTGTAGCCCATCAGCTTAGGTTAAGAGCAAAGAGGTTGGGGGTAAAAGGAACTACGTGGGGAAGGAAAAAGTCCTGATGGAAATGACACTCGTGTCATGCGTTGTTTTCACTTTGCTAATTACAGAAAATGAATTCTCCCTCTCGCCTCTAGCACCACTGTCAGGTAAGCGATGGTCCCTGACTCCCCAGCTGAGCAGACAGGGGAAAGGCTCTGAGGACAGACAAGCTCAGCCACTTTCGGCTGCACCTGAGTCCCACGTCTACTTTCCTGCCTTCTAGTTGGGTGTTGCTCTTCCATACCTCTGTAAGTTTTATGTAAATGATGGATGGATGGCTGATTATTTTCATTTTCCAAGTTGCAGGTACATAAATAAAAACCTCATAGGGCCAGCAGGATTTACTTTCCTGGCCAGATAGGCCGACAGGAGCAAGGAAGAGCTAAGTTTCTCATCACAGTTAACAAAAGAAATATCCAGTAGCTGGAGTGTGCCGGGCACAGTGCTGGATCCAGGATGAAATTGTGCACCGCCCCAGTTCAAGGCATTCAGAGCAGAGACAAAATGGGCCACTGACCGCCTCACTCCCTGGTGAGGCTCCTCAGGAGGCCTGAAGGTTTCCCGAAACTAAGCTGCTGTAGGAGGCAAAATGTTGTGAATATAATACTGCTACCAGCTTTTAAATATCGTTACAGTTCAGCCTCTCTTTTCATAGACTTTGGCATAGTGCTTCTTTTAGAAGGAAAGAGGCTAACGTGGCTCAATTAGTAAACATTTGTCCTAAGATAGATGAGGGTCAGGACTGCAGAATGAAGAGTGACACCTATGGCCTCAGTGCAGGAAGGCTCAGGCCCTTCTCCCAGTTGCCCCCAGTGCCAACTTGCCCACTTTGGGGTCTTTGGGAGCCTCTTCGATGATGTCTCCATAGCTGTCAGGAGAAAACGGTGCTCTGGGGATGAGAATATACTCCATACTACTAAGCCATCCACTCAACATTGAGAAGGAAATTTTGTGTTAAGTGTATTTAACAATTAAAAAGAAAATAGTCCTTTTCCTTCCTACTTGTTACAGTCATTAGCAGGAATGAAAGCCACGTATGGTGGTGCCTGTCTGTAATTCCACACTGTGGAGGCTCAGGCAGTAGGATCAAGAATTCAGGGCCTCCCAATGATGAATATAACTATATTTTATATAAATGTAGCAATAAATTTAACAGGAAAGAAAATAAAATAAAGTTCTAAAAAAAAAAGAATTCAGGGCCAGCTTGGACAACTCCGTGAGACCCAGTCTCAACCCAGTGACCCCCCTCCTCCAGGGTTGAACCCAGAGGCACGGCAGTGGGGGAGAAGGTCACATGTCCTGGGGTGACATCTGCTGGATCCTGTGATGAGGGTATTTGCAGGATGAGGAGAGGTAAGGTGGTGGTTTGCTAGGCTGCCTGACCTTTTCTAATATCAAGAAGCCTTCTGGTGATACTTACTTGAGATTTTCTGAGCCCATCCAAACTTGCAGTAGACAAAAAGGAAGTAAAATATAAGGCCGCTCAGTATAAACAACACACAGTAGAGATATTCCCAGGCAGGCTTGCTGATGATCGGCGCCAGAACCAAAAACACAGATAGGAGAATCACCAAGACGGGGATGAAAATAGGCACCTGCAAAGAAGACAGCAAACAGGGGTCATGGTTTGGCCTCAGTGGTGTTTTATTGTCCCCCTAAATCCTCATGGAATCATAGGCAGGACCTTTAAAAGGTGATGGGTTATGGGTATATTATAACATACTTGCTGTTAAAAGTGGCTGGTTGAAAAGGGAGTCATTGTGGATGAAACACAGGATTCTAACTCCTTCCTGGCTCCTCCCCTGAGTATCTCTCTGCTTCCTGAATGGCATGAGGTGAACAGCTTTCCTTCCACCATGCCCCTCTGCCATGCTATCCTACCTTGGAGCCAGCTAAGTATTAACTAAACTGAGCTGAAATAAAGTTCCCCTTCTCTAAGTTGCAGGTGTCAGGTATTGTGTCTCACTGAAGAAGAAAGTGACTAATATATTGCTTATTTGTTGGAGAAACTGGATAGTTTGTTCTCTCTAGCATCTTATGCTAGTTTTGCATGATTGCTTCCTTTGCATGTCATTTAACTTTGTCCTGTCTTTCCTGTAGATGAGTAGTGAGAGAGAGAGAGGCATAATGCTTGGTAGTCGGAGCAGTGTACATCGTTGTGTGTCACATGGATGGGACTCTTAATGTCAGATTTTCCCACATCTGAATTGCTGAGACCTGGGCAGGTCTCCATTGTAACTGCCCCCACAGTGGCGATCATGGTTTAAAACTAAAGCTAAATATTTAGTGGTTTCAGCCTCCACTGATCATTGCCTTGGTTATTTCATCAGTGGTTGTAAAATGTCAGTTTTCTAATTCTGTATTCTGGATTTAATTATTTGAAGTTCTACAGTAAAGAACTTCAGCTGTTATTCTAAACTGCAGTTTGTATAGGAAAGGCATGATGAATACTTGATTCTTTTATTTCTTAGTTTTCACAGTGATGAGTTGGTTCCCTGAAACCTCCAGTGGTGACTCAAACTCACGTGTTGTTATGTATTTGTGGGTTTCAGCCCTTTGTAGTCATTTTTGCTGATATTCAGAATGTCCTATCAATACCAGCAGGATCCCCATGAAATTGGCTTTGGCCCTTTGGTGTGACCCCAGTGGTCTTAGGCAGCTTTTCTGCTTTGTGTGACAGGATGTTCCAGACCTGGATTCACTCATCTCTCCAGGGAACTTCATATCCCTTTCATGAGAAATGGGATGTAAAGATGTTATTCTGGGTAAGTGAAATATTCATTGTTCTTTTAGAAGGACAGCGATAAATAAGCTTCTTAGGAGGGCAAAAAAATCATGAATTCATACTGATACTTTAGTATAAATATAAAATTACATGAGCATTTTTTTCTTCCATTACTGTACTTTAGACCTGTATCTTTTTTTATTATGCTTTTATAAATCTTGTCTCTCGATAGCTTAACATAATTGTTTATTTTCTTTATCCTGTAATGTGTCTATAATAAATTTCAAAGTGACTATACCACTACTACTATTATGAATAGTACCATGATGTTAAGATTTCTTTTGTAGTTCTTTTCACCCTCAAAACATAACCCACGTGGAGATTCAATTAAAATACTATGCTTTAATATCAGTTCTAGTAATTATTTTCTTTGTGTCATTATGTTACATGGTGATTATAGAGTAAGATTTTTTTTCCATTTGTATTTCATTTTTAGGAATTCATTTTTTCCTTTATTTGCTTATTTTGGTCTTTAGTATACTGTTTTATTTTTCTTGCTTCCATTTTCTGTTTTTTCTTTTCTCCGCTTTCTGTTTTTTCTTTCCAGTTCTGGGTAGTGAACTTAGGCTCTTTAAGTATGTTAGCCTTTTTCTGTGTCTGATATTACTTGCAAATATTTCCCTTTTACATGTGTGTGTTTCTAACTTTCTTTTTCAAAAGCAGAGCAGGAATTTTTGGTTTATTAGGGGGTATTTATCAGTTTTTTTCCTTATTACTTCTGGATTTTAGGTTGTAGGACAGTTTCTAGTTCATGAATTTAAAAAGAATTTGTTTTCTCCATGCTTCAGTGCTATATTTAAATTTTGAATAGTGCTGTCATATTCTAGAGTTTTCCTTCATATTCTTGCTTGTGTGAATTTAGTAATTAACTCATGCAGCTCCAAAGGGAAAAAGCATGGTGTTTTTTTTACTGTGATTACATTAAGTGTATAAATTAGGGAATCCTGATATCTTCATGACATTGAGTTTTCCTGTCCAAAAACATGTATGAATTTCCACCTGTCCAAGTTTACCTTTTAGATCCTACAGGAGTATTTTATAGCTTTCCAGCTAGGGACCTATCTCCTATGAAGCTAAGCAGTAGTTTTATTTGTTTTTGTATTTTGCTTTGGAGAATGAGATACTCAGTTATCTTTCCACTAGCAATCACTTCCATAAATGCTTTAGATTTCAGTGTGCTAACTTTATATATTGCTACTTTGCTGTATTTTCTTGTAGTTTTTTTCTTTGATCCTTTTAGGTTTTCCAGATATATAATTATATTACCCCAAAAGAAGAGGGGGGGCATATTAAGGCCACTATAAATTCCTGTTGATGTCTTTATCATTTATGTGTGTTGAATTATATTTTTCATCTATGGTGATCACGGAAGTTTCTCCAAAGATATGTCAGTGTGGTGACTTATACCCATCCATAAATTAGATTAATGGACTTTATGATCTTTAGCCACCCTTACATAGACTGGACTTACTAGTGATATATTATGTTTTTAATGTAACTGGATTCCAGTTATTATATTTTTATTCATAAGTGAGATTGGTGAATGTTTCCTTTTATATGCTGTCTCTATAAGGCTTGGTATTAATGTTATTTTTCTGTACAGATAATTTGAAAATAAATTATTTTAAAATGTAAAGAAGGAGAGAAAACACACAAATTAGAGACATAAACTTCAAACATAGGAAGGTTTTTAAAAAAATATATCCTAAGACTATTATGGACAACTCCATACAAATAAATTTGAACACCTAGATAAAATATCAATTTCCTAAGAAAATAAAATTTGCTAAGACTGATCTCAGCAGAATTAGAATATCATGGGGAAATTCTAAAATTCACATAATCCTAGTATTTTCTTCTAGAGCATTTAAAAAGGAAAACTTTCAGAATGTCAGTCTGACTGCTATTATTCATCATTCATTTTTGCTTTTCTCTTTTCTAAGATCTTAAGCTCTTTTAAGTTTATTAATTCCTCCTACACTTTGTTGTTCTCTCTCTTGTTTTTTAGATTGGTTGTTTTCTATCTCTTTAATTTTCTTTAATATAAACCTTTAATGAAATGAAATGTCAAAACTTATGTTCTTAGAATATATGTCTTGTTTTCATTATTGTTAATTTTTAGGAATTTATATACTTTCATTTCCTATTTCCTCTTGAACCCAAAAGTATATTTTAAAATTATTCTCAGTTTCGTTCCATTGTAGAAAATGTAATTTGTATGATTTATAATTTTTTTGAAGTACCAGGTTTTCTTTATGCCATGAAGGACTGTCAGTTTCCAAACACATCCTCGGTGCGCCTGAAGTGTGTCTGCTGATGTCGGGCAGACCGTGACAGAAATCTCTAAGATCTGCCCTGTGATAGTTCATAGATCTTCAGTCAGTTTTACACAGAGGTGTTGGAGGAGGCGTTTTCAAGCCAGCTGCGGTTAGTGTATGTGTTTCTCCTTGTATATGGTTTCTGCTTTGTAAATATGGTTGCTGTGTGGTACGATGTAGAGGTTTCATAACTTCTCTCTTCCCTGTGAACTTTAGCTTTCACTTTACTTTGTCTTTAGAAGTTGTGCTTTGGGCCTGGATGCTGGTCTGGTCCTGTTTTCTGTTTTTTCACTTACCTGATAATTCTTTGTGTGTCCTTTGTTTTTAATTTTGCAAGCTTTGTAGATCTGCCTGGATAATCTTTTGCTTGAAGTGGCTGATTTAAGACAGGTAAATCAGTTTATTCATACAGTTGATAAGTTTGGTCTCCATTCTCTCATGTTGTTTTATGTTAGATTTCTACACATAAATGTCTCCTTACTGTCAGTCGTGTGCCCTCAAAGAGTGACATTCTGTGGAAAAACACTCCTAGGAACCTATTTCTCTTACTTTAACTGGGAAAAATATCATGCATTATTTGAAATCTCAACTTCCCAACCAGTATTCTCAATTATAGCTAAAACATAGTAAATATATATATAAATAACATAAGCTGACACATATTAAAAGTAAACTGTTGTTTGTGTGTGTGTTACTACTACTGAACCTAGGGCCTTCACACTGAGCTACATCCCAGCCCTTTACTTTTTGAGACAGAGTCTCACTAAGTTGAAATCCTCCAGTCTGTGGCTCCCAGAGTGCTAGGATTATAGGCATGGGCCACCATGCTCAGCTTGATATCCTTAACTGAGAGTTTGTTTGGCCTAAATTGGCACAAACATTTCGTATATTTTATTTCCATACTTGTTGCATAATAATGGCACACCATTCTGTCACTTTTACATCCCATCATTTACTCTTAGCTCTGTAGTTAAATAGACTTACCTTATGCCAATGACTCTATTGTTTCTGAAGTTCATTCTCCAGCCAATTCCTCAGGAGGAGCACATATAATAGTATGTATCTTGAGACATTTCATTCTGTTAACTGTACTGTTCAAGGTCAGTTTGGCTGGATATAAAACCATTAGCTAACATTTTCTTTCTTTTGAGTATCTGAAATATATTACTCTGTTGTCTTCTGGCATGAAATATTGATAACACAAGGTCTGATGCTAGTATTTTTTTTTTAAGTGAATTGGGGGTGGAGTTGGGAACGAGAAAAGGGGAATGGATCCACATAATTCTGTCAGACTATATTTTTGTTGCCTATTTGCCAGTTGTACTGCATGCCTTTCACTGTGTTGGTGGGATGGTAGAGTCCTCCCTCCAGTCATTCCTTCTATCTCAGAAAAGTTATTGCGCCAGGGATTTAGCTTAGTGGTTTCGCTGCCTGCTGCACAAGCGCAAGGACCCAAGTTCGATCCCAGGCACGAAAAAAAAAAAAGAAAATAGTTATTGAATTACAATTTTTAAAATTCTCTAGAATTTATTTCATTCTCTTCTTCTTCAGGGACTCCAACTTTACATGTACTACAACCACCTTTTTTCTGTCTCCTTTACTGATTTCCTCTCAAACCTCTTTTGTTTCTGTTTGCATGTTCCAGTCCTCTTTCCTGGAATGCTTCTTTGCTCATGTTCCTTTTTGCTTATTCTTCTGAAATGATTTTGTTTCCTGAAATGTTGTGAACGTGACATGGCCTCCCTGTGCGGCCCCCTCCCCAGTGGGGAGATGCATGTCCCCAGGCGCCACTTGCTGGGCCCCGATGTGCTTGCCATGTTTGGTGTGGTTTCTGTGCCCAGCATTTATTATAATCTCATGATTCTGGAAATGTTTCCATACCAGAAAGGAGCTTTTGTGGGAACTTGCAGGATCCTTGAGGACTGAGCCAGCCCTGCTTCTTCCTTCAGCTGGTGGGGCCTCAGGTCTCCTTCTGGGAACCCCACCAGTGGACCCTCCGTTGTGGCTTGTGGCACTTCCATGCAGTCTGGGGTTTGTGGCAATACCTCATTTCCTTTTGTATTGGCTGTGGGGTTTTCCCTTTGCTCTCTTAGTGATTCTGCCTGGGTTTACGGGGCAGGGGGAGGGTTGTGGGAATGAAAAACCTATACTGCCACCACAGTCTTGCCTGTTGGGTGAACTGAGTAACGGGACACTGCCTAGGTCCAGGTAAGCTGCCCCATGTCTCAGCTGACTCCAGAGACATGATGGAGGTCCAGTGACAATGTAAGGTAGACCACTAGACAGATTTCTGAAACAAAGGCCTAAAGCTAAGCCAGGTCTCGTGGTACATACCCATAATTCCAATACTCTGGGAGGCTGAGGCAGGAGGATCACAAGCCCGAGCCCAGCCTGGGACATTTAGAACTTAGTGAGACCCTGTCTCATAATACTTAAAAAAAGGACTGAGGATGTAGCTCAGTGCAAGGTCCCTGAGTGTCCTAAATTGAAAGACAGTATCCTTATTCTTGTCCTGTTCATTTGCCTATTTTTTTCTTCTATCTGTGGTCTGTTACCCTAAGAATTAAATAGCACGGTGGTTTGTGTTTTTTTCAGTCCTTAACATAGAAAAACCAAATAAATTCTGCTTCATCTTCATTGGTACACAGATCTTTGCAGCCTTTCAGGGAGTGGGAAGGAGCTAAAAGTATGTTGTGAATTTGGACAGGAAGGGGCCAAGGGCCAGGGTTCAGAAGACCCCAGCAGTGTATGGAAAGTGTCACAGCTATCCCTGATAGCTTAGTAAAATGATAGCCAAGTAAAATGAATGACTATGTGGTTAATTAGATCATAAGCTATTATATGAAGTGCAGAATAAACTCCTGTCTAAAGGACGATACTCAAGAACAGAGTAGAGTCAGGTAGGAAGAAACAAGCTTTTCTTCAGTCTAGTCACCAGAGCTGCTTGTGACATTTGGGTATGACACTTACCTTGATAGGCCTTTCCTGGTTTTTCTTCGTAAACCTCATCACAACAAGTCCTATAATCGTCATCCCATAAAATAACCATGTAGCAAAACTGAAATAATTGACCAAGGTGTTTATGTCACCAGGGATGATATAAATCATTGCTATTAGGCCCTGATAGAAAGAAGAACAAATTCCCAAGTCATTAGTGCATAAAAACATTACTCTTATCACCTCATAGAAGTCTGAAGAAGCAGTTTTTCCTCTGGATAAACAGATCAGCATGAAAGAAACTTCCCATGTATCCCATTGCAGTTGGTTTGAATGTGACCTTGGCTATGATAACTGTTCTCTCTGAAGCCTGGAAGGAAGAACTTGAATAATTTTTGAGTCTTTGAAGTTATGACTTTAAGCAAGGAAAAAAATAGATAAACTCTGTATATATTTTGTACCAGCTTCATGATGATGGATTTAACTTCCAGGAGTCTTCATCATGGGCAAGAGCCCTAGACCAGGAAACCCGGGTCTGATCTTGACTGCGTTAGTCACCTGGGCCTTGACTTGTGTCCCTGTTCTCTGGCTGAGGTTCCCCATCTTCAGAGTGTGCAGGTGGAAGAGAGACCTGTTCTCCTCTGGAGCTGGCAGGCGGTGGACTGGCCTGAGCTAGGAATGTGGAAGGTGTCTGTGTGCCCAGAACTGTTGCACCTGACCTAGACGATCTACCAGTGAGAATCTCCCATTAGAGATGCAGAGGCTCTCAGGACAAGCAAGTTAGTAGACCGTAATGAGAGACTGCGGTTAGCAGCACCTTGTAAAGTGCCTTGTTCTCCTTCCCATGTGCTAGAGGGCTTCCATTTACCTTGTTACCAGGCGCCCAGAACAAACAAATGAACATACATGAAAAGTAGCATGGTGCCAGTTTGGGGGATTCAAACAGTATCTTTGGTGGGTACATTCCGAAACAGGAACAGAAATGAGATAAGTTGAATTATCCTGGGAATTTTTTTTCATGTCAAGGAATAAGGGAACCTGGATCCTTTTGAGGTAAGGGATTAGGGCATGGATATGAGCCTGGACAATCAGGTGTGACCCGTCAGTCACAGAGAGCTGTCTGTCAAGGCCTGGATGCATGTGCAGAGCCCTTCATGGGATGGCCCTGCTATCCGCAGTGGGTATAAAAGACAGTGGCCATTAATCTCGTGGCGACTCTGAGTGTTCTCACCCTCTACCCTCCACTCTGCTCAGCTTACTTTTCCTACATGAACTGGCCCACCCTCGCTCTGCAGAGCGCACTTCTCTTTCCTTCTTTTCCTACCTTTGATCCTACCTTCAATCAGTGTTAAACATTTGTGTTCTTTGTTCCGTCCAGTTCTTTGAGGAGGATAATACGAGCCTGGACAGGACCACTGGTTACAACACCTGGTAACACTTTGAAAACCACTGGGAGAAGTGTTAGCAAAGGAGGTCTGTTTCATTCCGGAACTGAGGGCTCTCTGGGTGAGGACAGGTATTGTGCTGCACTTCATACTTACATGGAAGATGATGGCAGGGGCGGGCGTGAGGCGCCTGACACTGATGTAAGAAAGCACCTTTAGCATGTGCCCTTCTCGGCCTGCGACGTAAATGATTCTGAAAGAAGAAATCACACGGAGGTGCCGAGGAAGTGTGTGCTGAGTTTTACCAGTGTCACAGAGAAGACAGTTGAGTGGTGACTGGCCTTCTTTGGGTGACTCTGTCCCCTGGAGGGATGTAAGTTTTGAAAGGGTGAGGAGCCTAAGTGCATCTTGGCACAGCAGAGTCACCAAGGCGGGGACAGATGGAGATTGTGTGCACACTTGTAATCCCTGCACTTGGGCAGCAAAGGTAGGAGGAGGATGGCCGGGGCTACATAGTTCAAGGCCAACCTGAACTACAGAGCAAGACCCTGTCTGAAATATATAAAATACATCACATGGAGGATGAATTAGCAAACATAAGTTGGCACTTCCCCTCAAAAGTCTTGACAATTTAGTTATATGAAAGACTATGTTTAAAATATATAAGGGGGAAAAAAGCTAAATAGGATTTCTAAAGAAAAAGTTACTCTAATTAGAAATTTAATTAGAAGTGAAACAGTAAGTTGGAGGGTAGAGCGCAGCATGAAGCCTGGAGAGATGGAAATGTAGATGGGAAGGTGAGAGAAGACACAAAGAAGCCCAGACATCAGGGAACAGCACAGACAGCAGAGAACTTTCCCAAAATTGAAAACATTGTGAGCCTCAAACTACCCCATTCTACACAAGAAAAAACATACTCAGCTATAAGCAATATAATGGGAGGGGAAAAAAATCTGAAAGGCTACTGAATTTAAGAGTTTACAGAATTAGGACGAGGAGAACGACAGCAGACATTTTATGAGAAATAACATTCTCAAAGTGATGAGGGAGTTTCAGACGAATTTACATCATTAAACTAGCAGTCAAGACTACTGGGAAAGTAAGTACAGTTTTAGGTGAGCTATGAGACATTTACTCTCCATTCCTTAAAAGTGTCCACTATAGAAAAAAAATTGAACTTGGGGGAAGAATTGATTTTAAGAAAGAAGGTTAAGGAAAACACAGTAAAATATGTTGGTATTCAAGTATGAGGTTAGGTTTTGTTTTGGTTTTTTGTAATAAACATTTTTTGGAGGCATGGGTTCATGAGATTTGAAACACTAATATCCTATTACACATTCATGGTCAACTTTAGGGCAATCATTAAATGAACAGATAGATAATTTCCACACCAGGAGAAAAATGGAATAAAGACAAAAAATATAACAACTTAGTATAAGATCATTTTAAGCCCAGGAGATGCAAGGTGATATGTGAGAAATTCATCCAGCTCTATCATTAATCACATTAAATATAAACACATTTTAAGTTTGCTAGAAACTCTCAGGTTGGATTTGTTCAAACATACAGGCTGAGCTCAGTGACACTGAAAGCTGATGATAAAAGACACCGGACATTACCGAAAATAGCTTAACTATAGCTGAGGTAGTATTACCAGACAAGATAGTTTAAGGCTTTAAACAGAGTTCCTAATGAAGAAAGAAATAGTCCACCAAGAAGGCAGAAAAGGGATGATACAGAGATCAGGAGCCCTTGAGGTTGGATGTGGTGGTGCATGCCTGTGATCCCAGCTAATTGGGAGACAAAGGCAGAAGAATGGGCAAGTTCAGGGCCAGCCTGGGCAATATAGCAAGATACTGTCTCAAAAAGGACTTGGGGTGTGGCTGAGTGATAAAGCATTTGCATAATATGCACAAGGCTCTGCATTCAAACCTTAGTACCAGAAAAAAGAAACCAAAAGGAGTCCTTGAAACAGAAGGTAAAATTTGGCAAATTTGTTATTAAAGTGGAAGAGTTAAATGGTACAAGTTACAGCCTTGATGATTTTAAAATCTAGAAACCGTTACATGAGCACATTATCCTCAGTATCATGAGAAATAAAATTCTCAGGAAGTAAATTTTAAGACCTCTGAATTGATGTCCTAGAGACCACATAATCTGGCTCCACTGCCATACAATTTAGTGTTAGGAATACACAGGCCAATCTGGGTATGGTGGTGCATGCCTGTAATCCCAGCACTCTGAGAGAATGAGGCAGGAAGATCACAATTTGGAACTCAGCCTAAGCAGTTTAGTGACTTAGTGTGGCCTTGTTCCAAAAAGGGCTGGGAATGTAACTCAGTAGAGGTCCCAGGTTCAATCTCCAGGACTACTGCAGAAAAAAAACCCCACAATGACCAAAAGACCCATCTACATAAAACTACATATTTGAAGTTTGAAATGATGTAAACATGATATAGAGTCCCAGAAAGAAGTAGTGGAAACAGGAAGTGAATTGACAGAAGAGAGACTCAAGATGCTACTGTAAACTCAATCTACATTTCATCAGTTCTCCACAAATTAATATGTAAACTCCAAGCCATAATAGTGCAGCTGGATAAAGAAAATGTGTTAACACAAAGTGGCATATTACTCTGCCCTAAAGATAAACTGGAGTCATTTGTAGGAAAATAGATGCACCTTGAGACCATAATATTAAGTGAAATAAATTAGACGTACAAGCTTAAATATCACATGGTTTGGTTTCTCTTATACGAGAAACCCAAAATATTAATGAGCAAAATAAAAGATAGTAGGAAATAGACAAATCTCTTGCAAGTGGGAGGGAGACCAAGAAATGGAGGAAGGGGATTAAAACTGAATGAAGATGTATGCATGTACCAGCTCCACATGAGGAATGTGATCATGTCCTGCAGACATGCACCAATAACAATACAGATTTTTCAAATGCAACTGGATAAAATCGTTACAAGTGCATCTGGAATGCCAAATAGGCAAACAGTCTAAGTTGGGAGTGCTAAGTCCTGCCAGATTTTATGTCACCACAAGTAAAATTTTCCATAAATATAACAGCACAGAAAAATTCAGTGACACCAAATGAACCAGAAACAGTGACAATGATGGCATTTCTACCCAGTAGGGGACATAAATGGTAGACTGTGCAGTAAACAATATTGTGACAACAGATAAAGGTTTAGAAAAAATGACTTGGGCCTAATGTCAATGTACATTCCACATTGATCAAAGAGCTAAAGTTATGCTAGAAATTAAACACAGGAATCTCTATAATTTTAAAAGGAGGGAGGAAGATATGTCAATGTGAGAAATTCAGAATCCATTAAAAGAAAACTTTATATTTTATTCTAGAAAAATTATATAGAGCAGAATGCAGTGGTGCATGCCTATAGCCTCAACTATTGGACAGGCCGAGACAGGAGGATCGCTCAAACCCAGGAGTTCATGACCATCCTGGGCAACATGTCAGGTGAAACCCCATATCAGGGAAAAAGTGATAGTCATCCTTCCATTTCTTCCAGGGTTGGTTCACGGGTCCCTGCAGATACCAGATTGCTCAGATATTCAAGCCCCTTCCATCAAGTGATGTATTATTTGCATATAACCTATGCACACCCTCCCATGTCCCTTAATCTGATCCCTAATGGAGTGTAAATGCTATGTAAGTTACACTGCATTGTTTATTGAATAATGACAATCTGCACGTGTTCACTACAGATACAATTTTTTTCTGAATATTTTTGCTGTGCTATTGGTTGAATCCATAGATGCAGAAACTATAGATGTGGAAGGACAACTATAATATAGCACAAGTCCCTGGGCAGCCCCCAAACTGCACATTTGTGAAACTGTAAAAAATTAGTTCAAGTTATTGGGGCACAGAGGTGCACACCTGTAATCCCAGCACTCCAAAGGTTGAGGCCTGAGGGTCACCATGTGTTTGAGGCCAGCTTAGGCTACATAGTGAGACCCTGTCTCAACCACCCCCCTTCCCATTACCTGAATTGTGCATCTGAATGGAAGGGCTAAACATATAAAACTTCGAAGAAGAAAATCTTTGTGAATTTGTATTAAGCAAAGACAGTAAAAATATGTCATGTAAAAAGTGATAAGCTGGGGCCAGGAATTTAGCTCAGTGGTTTCACCACCTGCTGCACAAGCGCAAGGACCCCAGTTCGATCCCCGGACCCCCCCCCCCAAAATGATAAGCTGGACTTTGTCAAACTTAGAAACATTTACATCAAAAACACTATTACAATGAAGTGTGAGATGTATGCTTGTGTGTTTGTGTCTATTTCAGCCATAAAGAAGAGAGAGGACAAACTATAAGGTCTTCTGGAGATGCAGGAGGGGAAGGGGATGGAGGGGAAGAAAAGAGAATAAAGGGGAAGAAAAGAATAAAAAATAAATATTGATGAAAATAATCAAAATATGATCCATGCCTGTATGAACACACCGTAAACAATCTCATTCTGTGTGAATAATATGCACCAATGAATAAATCAGCATTATAAAAAGACAAGCTGCAGACTAGAAGAAAATATGGGCAAATCATATCTGATAAAGGATTTGTATGCAAAGTACATGAACTCTTACAATTCTATAATGATTAACCTAATTTTTAGATGGGCAGATTTTTAAATATTTTACTAATGTAGATGAATCCCCAGCCCTTGCACATGCTAGGCACATGCTCTACTACTAAACTATTCCCTCAGCCCACCATATTGGTACTTTAACATAAATAAAAGTGGATTTTTTTTTCTCTCATATGATTAGTTGAGTAAAAATTTAATTCAGCTGGGATACGGGCTCCACAACTATAAATAAATGTCGAGTTTCTTTTCACCAAAAAGAAAAGTTAATCATGAAGTTACTATATGGCCTAGTAATTCTATCCCCAGAAATTTCGAGAGAAAAGAAAACATGTCTCCATGCAAAAACACACAGAGGAAGGTCCAAAGTAGAGCTATGCATAACAGCCCAGACTGGAAATAATCCAAATGAATGGATGAATTGTAGTACACCTGTTGATGTAATATTTTACAGAAGCAGAACCACACCTGGCTGGTTTGTTTTTAGTACTGGAGTATTGACTCCAGGGCCACACTGAACTACATCCCCACCTTTTTTTGTTTTTGAGACAAGGTCTTGGTAAGTCACTAAATTGCCCAGGCTGTGCTCCAACTTGGGATTTTCCTGTCTCAGTCTCCCAGGGTGCTGCTGGGGTTACAGCACCATGCCTAGCTAGCTGTTTTATTTTTTTGTGCTGCAGAATTGAGGATTTATAATAGACACCTTCATACCTACAGCCTAGAGTATTAAACTTTGACCATTTAAGGGAAAGTCTGGTCCAGTCTGTATATGTAGTAACCTGAGAAGATGTTTGGGAATCGCAGTAGGTAAAGCAATGCAGCTTGAAAGGTGCCATGCAGAAACCAAAGCTCATTTTGCCCCTGTTGCCTCCCTCTGCCCTGTGCTGAGCACTGTTTCCCCCATAGTTAGCAAGCTTGGCTCTGCCACAGTGGCTGCGCTGAGGTTGCGGGGAGCCTTGTTCTCGCTTCCCTTGCCAGTCTGCCTTTTGAGTCAGGGCTACATATGTTCTCTAGACTCTGGGACTCCGAGTTGGGCCGTGAGGCCCTTGATCAGGCGCAGTTCCAGGGACTGAGGGCCTCCTCACCGTGACATCAGCTTTGCCACCTCCTGCCCACCCTGGGACAGAGTGACTTTGGGGTCCCCTACCTGCCCGCAGTAAAACAGGACCCGTTAGCAGCTCCAAGGGTGGAAAACGCCACAAACAGTGGGACGACCCAAGAGGCTGGATAGAGAACGCGGTCACCAAAGGTCTGGTGGGACAAGGAAACGAATCCTGAGGATCTTCTATAACCTCCAAGAGCCATTGGTCCGAAAAAGCTCCTCAGCCCTCCCAGAGAACCCAGGTTCCGACCCCGCCTCCTTGGGCGCAGCCTCTGGGGGCCCCTGCTGGAGAACAGAGAGTGGAAAAACTCTTCAGGGTCTTAGGATTTTATATTGATGGACAATCGATGGCAGCACTGGGGATAGAACCCAGGGCCTTCACACTGAGCTATATCCTCAGTCCTTTTTTTATTCTGTATTTTGAGACAGTGTCTTGCTAAGTTGCTCAGGCTGGGCTGGAACTTTTGTTCCTCAGGCCTCAGCCTTGCAGAGTGCTGGGATACAGGCCTGTGCCACCACTCTGCATGCTTAGGATCTTTTGGTGCTGACAGGAACCTTCAAAGCCACCACTTCTGGGCTTCATTCTTGGGTATTGAACAATCCTGCCAGCACCTGAGCTCGGAATGACCTTGTTCTCCTTCCCCTTAGCTGCCCAGGCTGGTGATTGGTGGCCTGGACATTAACCAAACTGCAAGTCCTGCTCCTGCTAAGCCCCCACCATGTCCTGTCTTTGTCTAACTCATTTTCTGACCTATCCCAACTCCACCAGGCCTCCAGCATGTGGAATCCATGCATATTTTCTAGTCCTTGGGGCCCAATACCTTTTTTTTCCTTTTTGTGTGTGTGTTTTTGTTTTTTGCTTTAGTGGAATTGAACCTAGAACAGTTTCTCTGAGCTACATCTGAAGACCTTTTAAATTTTTTTTAAATTTTGAAATAGGGTTTCTCTAAGTCACTAAGAGTTGCCTAGGCTGGGCTCAAACTTGTGATCCTTTGTGTGTGTGGCGGGGGGAGGTTATGTGGGTGTGTGTTGGCACGGGTACTTGAATCCAGGGGTTCTCTACCTCTGAGCTACGTACCCAGCCCTTTTATTGTTATTTTGGGATAAGGGCTCCATGAGGTGCCCAGGCTGAGCTCGAACTTGTGGTCCCCTGCCTCAGCCTGCCAAGTAGCTGGGATGATAGGCGTGCGCCCCTCTGCCCAGCTTGCCTGGTCTGCCTTCCCTCCTCACTTGGCTTAGATCCACACCTCAGTATGTGAATTCACTCCTTGCACTTTCCTCCTCTCCTTCCTCCTGCCAGCCCCCAGCCCTGGTTCCTGGAGCCCCCCTCTAGCCAGACACTGTGCCTGCACCCAGGCAGCTGGGGCCCGGGCTGGGGCTGGAGAGGAAGAGCCCACCACCCCTGCCCAGCTGCCCTAGGCCCAGTCCTCTCACGTCAGCTCCCCGGATCCGTCCCCTCTCCAACTCTCCCCTTGCCTCCTCCCGCAGGCCACGGCCCCTCCACGCTCACCACGGCCACTGCTGGGGACTGCAGGAGTTCCGTTGGGGTCATCACGGTGAAGTAGGAGATGTTCATGAGAATGTAGCACACTGTCACCAGAGGGATCCCGATGATAATAGCCAGGGGCAGGTTTCTGAGAGAGAGGGTGACAGGGAACCTGGGGTCAGACCAGAGGGTCCCGTGTGCTTTTCATCCCATCCTTTCCCCTCCCTGCCACACACCCCTTTCTCAGTGTGATGACCCAGGCCACAGATGCCCTTCCTCAGGCCACTTAGGCGGGGTCTGCGATATGGCAGAGCCCAGCTGGAGCAAGAGAGATTTTCCAAGGAGAAGTTTCCCTCTCGGGCACTAAGACAGTAGAATCAAATTGTTTAAAAGAAAGTAACGTGAAGATAAAGGAAGTTGGAGTTCCTCCTTCCCCTTAGAGACCATTCCACTGCCCCAAACACAGCCAAACCCTAAGAGTGGATGACGAGCTTAGAAGGAGCCATTCTCTCCCATGGCAGAGCGCTTGCCTTGCATACACGAGGCCCTGGGTTGGAAGGACAAAAACTTCACTGCCTGGAATGGAATCATGGAATAATAGGAGGCAGCAGCTCTACTTTTGCCTGGGAGAAGTGAAATATGCTTTGGATCTGTTGTCTCCTGCCTGGCTCAGCTTTCTTACCTGTAAGGATTTCTGAGTTCTTCTGTGATGTAATTGAGTTGATTCCTGGGAAAAGAAAAGGAACAAGGGTGACATGTGACTTGGATTTCTTGACTAAGAATGGGAAACACGCAATAATAAATGTTGGCCTCATTTTAGATTTCCCACTGCTGGGCATGGTGGCACACACCTGTAATGCCAGCACTCTGGGAGGCTGAAGGAGGAGGATTGCAAGGTTGAGCCCAGCTTGGGGAACTTAGGGCCTTAGAAAGACCCATCTCAAACCAAGAAAACTTTAGAAAGGGCTCAGGATGTAGCTCAGTTGAAGGCCCTATGTTCAGTCCCCACTACCGCAAAACAGGAAGGCAGGTTGGAAGAGGAGGAGAAAGACAAAGAGGGAAGGAAGGAGAAAGAGTGTCAGAAAGAAGTGCATGTCAGTAGCAGTGTGTCACCAGGTCCTCTAACAAAGTGGGGGCTTTTGGAAAAGGGGATGAAATCAAAAGGTGAAGGAGAGAAAGCCCAGCATCAGGATGCTCATGCTTCTCCCTCAAGGACCTGAGCAAAGAACCAGCGACCTCCAGGTCTGAACAGAAGTGCCTGCCGTCCCCTGAATATTCCTGGCTGAGACAAGGGCTCGGCCTCGCTGGCTGCCTCTAATTCAGCTGAGCCAGTGTTGCCCGGTGAGAATTTCGTTCAGGGCCTCAGCACTGACTGCTCACTGGGCGTGGTCGGGCCAGTGCCACATCCAGGGAGAAGAGCAGATGTCTCGGTGTCTGTGGGGTCCCAGGAAAACGGAGCGGACAGGGCCCAGAGCCTGGCATGATGGTGCACGCTCACAGTCCCAGCACCGTGGGAAGCTGAGACAGGAGGATCACAAGCTCAAGTCCATTCAAGGCAATTTATCAACTTAGACCTTGTCTCAAAATAAAAAATTCAGAAGGACTGAGGATGTGAAGATCTGGTTCAGTTCCCAGTACCACACACACAGACACACACACACACACACACACACATACACACACACACACACACACACGATGGAGGGAGAGATGTGAAGGCAAATTTTACCAGAAAGGAGAAGGGCTCTGTAGATGAGAAAATAGGATATGGGGCTACTTAGGTTGTCTGGCTGGTCTTGACTAGAGGGAGCTAAATATAAACTTCATTAGAGAAATTCCCCTGGGAAGCAAGCCAAAGACAGATGTAGAGAAAGAGAAAAATCCAGATAAAGAAAGGCACCAAATGGCCTTGGGACTTGCACTGAGAGACCAGAAAAACAGCTGACAGGCCCGACACAGAGAGAAAGGCAGGTACACAAATGATAAGCCACCCATACCTCCGATAAAATATAGGAGAAACAAAATGGGGGCTAACTTTAAAGCAGCGTGTGCTCACACCTGTGCATTAACATCTACACATATTTATATGCACACGCACTCTAGAGTCACTGTATTATTCACTCTGTGGTCACGATAGAGTACAGTAGATGTCCACACGCCCCTGACTGACTCTCAGCTCACCAAGAATAAGGCACCCCCTTGCCAACTAGCCACCCACCCCAAAGACAAGGCCTTCAAAGGTAGGTCACGGACAAGTGAACAGACAGAAAGGAGCTGCTCATAGACCCCTGAAGAAATGACGACAGGCAGAGGTGCCCAAAGCCAGTGCAGTCATGGCCAGTTCCGGCTGAGGAGGAAGCCCACTTGACTCCCTACAAAGCAGCTGGGGGCAAAGGGCTCCCGGGTCCTCCATCTTTCCGAAGCCGCTACCCTGAATCTCTCTTATCAGAGTAGCTGTCTATCTTCTCCTTTCTTCTCCCTTCCTTGTCCTCTTTACAAATAAAGACTTCCTTTTGTTAAACTTCATCCCTCTAATTTTTTCTAGGGGCTGAGTTACAATCTCAATGGGCTGCTTGGATAGCAGAGCAACAGTGCTCGGCCCCCAGGATGTGGCATCTTTGGTTCCCTGACCAGGAGCCAGATGTGACACCTACCATCCATTGTATGCCCAGAGTCCATTGTAAAACGCCAGGCTGATGCCACCCACAGATGCTGGTGTACCCACAAAGGCGTTCTCAAAATTTGTTGTGTTTCCTGTAATTAAGGCAGACGGTGACTGATTTTGACGCTGCACTGCTCTCCTGAGGGCTAGGGCAGGACACACACTGAGAAGCAAGCAGCTGAGTCTTGCTGCCCAGTCCCCGCCACGGTCAGACACAGGCTAGGGACACGAGCCCTCAGATGGAAAGGAGGTATGAGCAGGGCGGCACCCGCACTCCCCCTCCTGCCACGGTCACCTTGGGCCAGGAGGACCAGGCCGCTGACGATGATGATGACCACAATCACCATCTTGGCCGCAGTGAAGACGTTCTGGACGTAGCTCCCCAGCCGCACACTCAGAGCGTTCACTGTGGTGATGACCACTGGGGAGTGGGGGCGGGTGACACCTTCTGTTCAGGTTTCCCTGTGTCCCTGCTGTCCCTGTTCCATCCCTCCACACTGTGGCCCAGGGCACAGAGCACAGATCCAAAGGAGGGGGTGGAAAGACCTTTACAATGCCCCTGGCGGTGGCCTTGCAATCAAGCCGCTGCCTCAGAGGGTGAAGCAGAGGCAGCAGCCAGGCCCTGAGTGGAGGGCACTGCCCGGTGACAGGGACAGCCCGCAGTGGCCCTCCCTGCAGCCCTGACAGGCCTGGGTGTGGCTCAGCACCCAGGGGTGGCCGCCAGCCCCGCTGCTCCAGAGACCCCAGCCCCACGAGGCCTCTTTCTCAGTGGGCACAGAGGATCTGAGGCCAGCATCCCCGGCCGCAGCCCCGGCCTCTGCCAAGCTACCTCTGCCCCCTCCGCAGGGTGACAGGCTTGGGCACTCACGGATGGCGGCGGCGGCAAGGCATTTAATGACCACTTCGGGAGGTTGGCAGCCCGAGTAGAAGGCTGCACACACGTACTCCGAAAAGCTGAGGCAGATGATGGCGAAGGATGAGGGCTTCATGACCACCATGCTGGTCCAGGAGAAGAGGTAGGCAGGGATGGGCCCAAAGGCCTGCATCAGGTACGGGTACTCACCCCCTGACTTGGTGATCATGGTGCCAAGCTCTGCAAAGCACAGAGCACCTGGAACAGACAGGTAGGGCCCCACCCAGCCGCTCGTGAGATGTTATCCTGTCTGGGGCCCTTCCCTGGGGGCTGAGTCTTGCGGGTCACTGGACATTTAGCTCCAGCCCCATTTACCCTTCTTTCCTCCCAGTCACTGAAAGGGGACCAAGCCGAGTGTGGTGGTGCAGGCCTGTAATCCCAGCACTCTGGGAGGCAGAGGCAGGAAGATTGCAAGTTTGAGCCTAGTCTGGGAGACTTAGCAACTTACTGAAACCTTGTCTTGAAATTAAAAATGGGCTGGGGTCCCAGCAGCAGCAAGGACAATGCTTATGTGACTTGGCCCTGCTTTCCACGGGGAGGAGGCAGGAGGCGGAGTCTTTGTTACCCAGTGTGGCGAGGACTCCACAGGCTGCCCATATGATGAGACAGGGCCCCACGGTTCCTGTGTTGCTGAGCACAGACTTGGGGGAAATGAAGATCCCAGAGCCGATGATGGTGCCCACGATGATGCAGATGCCACTGAACAGGCCCACCTGGGACGGCACGTGGAGGAAGGAAGAGGAGTTAATGCTGTCACCCCGGGGCTCACAGGGTCAGAGGCAACCCCCAACCCCTGGGTCTGGCCAACTCAAAGTGGACCCCATGTTCCAGGCGTGTCCGCCCTGAGGTGCTGTGATTCCACCAGGACGCTGTTACTGGGGCTGTGTGTGCGTTGAATTGGTCAATCTGCTGAGTGTGGAGGTGGACACCTGTAATTCCAGGCTGAGGCAGGAACATCTTAAATTTGAGCTCAGTCTGGTCTGGGCAATTTAGCAACTTAGCCATATCCTGTCTCAAAAATACTTAGAAAGGCATAGGGATGTAGCTCAGTGTGAAGACCCTGGGTTCATTCCCCACCCCACGCCCAAAAAACAAATTCCTAAAACAGCCCCATGAGTTCAGTACACCGTACCATACCCATTTCATCATAGAGAAAAGAGCACAGCAGGGCTGCTTGAGACCTGAGTTACACAGCCAGGACCAGGTTCCAAGCTCCTGGCCACCACCCCTGGTCCCCTCCACAACAGAGGCCCTTGGGAGGACCCTCTTCTCTGGGCTGAGTAGAAGGAACTTGTCACCAAGGAAACCAGGATCAGGACCTGAAGTCCTGGCCAGAGGAGCCACATGAGCAAGAGACGCCTCCCAGGGAGGGCCTGGAACTTCTCTGTCATAATATCCTGTAGGGCGTGAACTTTCTAAGATCTACTCAGGTAAGAACAGTCCCATTAAATCCATGTGAGGGTCAAGGACAGTGTGGGGGGACACACAGCAATAGATATTCCAGGTTAAGGGCCACGTTGTCTCTCTCACACACACACACATGCACAGATCCTTTTTCTTTTTCTTTCCCCCCTTTTTATTTTCCAGTCCTGGGATGGAAAGCAGGACCTTCACACTAAGCTACATCCCCAGCCCTTTGTTTTTGTTTTCGTTTTTGGTACCGGGGATCGAACTGTGCTCCTTGCACTTGTGCGGCAGGCAGTGAAACCACTGAGCTAAATCCCCGGCCCTTTGCTTTGGGACAGGGTTTCACTAAGTCACTGTGTTGCGCAGGCTGGCCTGGAACTTGCAGTCCTCCTGCCTCAGCCCCACAGAGGTCTGCAGTTACAGGCATGAGCCACTACACCTGGCTACTCCAGCTCCTCCACCCCTACCCCTAACCGTCCGTTCTTTCCTGACCCAGAACCAGCCCTACCTCCTCACCATGTCAGCTAAGAGCATTCAGCTGTGGCCCATCTCTGCCAGCCGAGTCTTGCAGTGAGACCCTTAAAACAGAGCACTGCCGCTGGAGGCCCTGCCATTCTCACCTCCAGCACAGTCGCATGAAAGAGGATCAGACGTTTGCCGAGGATGGAAAGAGGGGACTCCACCACAAGACTGCTCCCTCTGACCACCCCTGAGAAAGCCATCAGTTTCAGCACATACCAGACCCTCCGTCGCTCCCCAGCTGATGGAAGCACACACGTGAAGCTCGTGTATGATACAGGACCTTCAAGAGTGTGCTGAGTTCACCGGTGACAGGGCCAGGGTTAGCCCCAGAGAATGGCTCATTTAGAGACAAACTTTATAGATACAAAGCCATGAGCTTCAGTGGGTCACAGGGGAGCAGCCAGGCCTCCACTGCTTCTGCCCTCATTCAGATCACCCCAGCCCAGGCCTGGGAAGGACCCACCGGGAAACAGACAGCCTCACCTCTTTCTGGAGACTTGTGGTCTTGGGTTCATTACTCTGGACCGACCTCTCATCCTCCTTGCGTTTTCTGGGGCTCATCTCCTCCCCCATCTTTCCTCCTACCAGTTCCAGGAGGCTGCAAGGAGAGCACGGGCTGAATCTTGATTCAGCAAAAGCAGACAAGATACAAAGGGGGGCTCGGTAAGGGCTGCCCCAGGCTGGTGTGCCCAAGTGGAGGGCACTGACGCCCAAATCAAAGGTCGGCTTGGCTTTTAGAGGGGTGCAGGTGGCAGTCCCTTGGGGATAATTTGCTCAGCCCCAGGGAGAAAATCCAGTCATTCATATTATTCTGGCTGCAGGAAACAGTTTCCTGTATCTTTTCCAAAGCTCAGGGGCTTGTTTTGCCCCTGGCCGGTGTGCCTGCCAGCCCCCTAGGTTCCATGCCAGGTCACTGTCTGCTAATCCTTAGCTGTGACTTGCTTGAAACTCATCCTGCCTCCATCATCCAGCGTCTTTATTTTCAAAGGTAAAAGTTGCTTAAGACATACTGGAATATACTTAGCAGAATCAAGTCCAAGGCAAGTATGGTTTTTTATATAATTCCTTCTTAAGATTAAGGCCCCTGGTGCACAACTGATCCGCAGTATAGGTACAGTACTTTCTCATTCTGGGATGCAAGGAATAAAACAAAACAATTGCTGAGGAAAACCAGTGTGAGATGGTCATGTCACCACTCTAAATTCAGTCTCTGTCCAGCCCCGCCACCCAGCCAAGACAGCAGTGGGCCTTCCTATCACCCAGCCGGGCTTACCTTTCTCCTTGACCTTGTGGATCAAGTGGAGCGGCCAACCCAGCTGACTGCCTGTGAATATGGACCAGCCCAGGAAGGGCCATATCTTGTGCCCAAGAGTGGAGGAAGCCAGAAAGTACAGAGGTCAGCAAAGGTAATTATTAAACCTCCCCCACCTCCTTTTTCTAAGCAATGCAGCTTAGACCGACCACACCAAAAAGAGAAGGTCAAGCAAGCCAGTTTCTCTCCAGAAATGTTTTTGTTTATCTATGTCTGCATCAATTCTTTTTTTTTTTTTTTTTTTGGTACTGGAGATTGAACTCGGGTCCTTGAGCTTGCGTAGCAGGTGTTGAAACCACTGAGCTAAATCCCCAGCCCTAGCATCAATTCTTTTTAAAAAACAGACTCTCCTAGATCATCTACATCCCCGAAGAAGAAATCTCTGCAAAGAGTAGAAATCCTGCTTGCTTTCTTCTTGGGGAATCAGGGGAGATAAACTTTGAACCAACTCTATCATTACCTTAATGGGTCATACTTATAACTCAAGGCAGGCAACAGAATGATGTGTAGGTAACTTGACAGCTGTTTTCCTCCCCACTGAGGAATTTTCCTAAGGAGAAGCAGGTGGGGAGGTAGGTGAGGCCTCCCACAGAAGGTGGGGTGATGTCACGAGGCCTCAAATGGGCCTCCGCTCTGTCCTCACCCACAGCTCTGGCCATGAGCTGTCAGGTTTGGTGGTGGGACTGTCCAAGGAGCCCAGGACCCTGTTCCCTGGACTTAGAGTGGGAAAAGGACACAAAAATGTCATCCATTTCATGCTCTGGGGGAAACTGGCCCAGCAAGAGTCAGAAGCATGAAGCCACAGATCCCTGGCCCTGCTCCAGCTCCTGGGCCCTGAGGGCTTGGCTTCCCTGGGAGGGAGCAGAGGTCCTCAGGCTGGGCTCAGAGCAGGGGGTTATAGCAGACTCTCCCCTCCCACCAGGCAGGCTCAGACCCCACAGCCAAGCAGGAGTGCTAGACTCTTATCTTAGATCGGCCTTCTGCTGGGCAGGATGTTCCTTATCAGAGACTCCAGGAGGCCAGCAGTGACACAAACTGAAGCAAGCACCCTTGCTGTTACCTCTAGCCACAATTCTCCAAGTTTGCCTTGTGGTAAATTTCATAGCATCCCCAATGTGGGCATGGGAACAAAGGTCAGGGGACAGAGGTGGTTGTCCAAGGTCATTTGGGAGCTCTTCAGGGCAGACTGACCTAGGAGAAGGACAGATTTCTAGGCTCATCTCTTATGAAAACCCTTGCTATCCTAGAGCCATGGAGACTTGATTTAGGAGTTTGTCACCTGCCCTCTTAGGAGGGCCAATCCTTTGCATCCTGGCAGAGTTCTGGACAAAGCACTGATGTGCAGGGCCATCTGGCTGGAGTGAGTGTCCAGAGGCAGCAGCCAGGCCTGCCGACAGGTTGGGTGGGCCCTGTTTGAAGTATTTCCCAGAATTGTGGCTCTCAGAGCATTGGCCCGGGACTTCCAGGAAGATGAGGGAGAGGTAAACAGCAACAAATAAACCTCTATGAGTTTTGGCATCCAGACACTGGAATATAGTAACTTGAGGAAGAAAAGAAGGAGGAAGGTGGATCCCCGGGACCCAGGAAGGATCTGAAGGGAAAATTGGAGCCCACAGAGAAAGTGAAGAGACAGACCTCAACGCAGAAAAAGGGGGTGGCAAGCTGCACTTTCTCCCTGGCTCCCAGCTTGTGGCATGAGAGAGGAGACTCGAATCTACAGAGACACAAGAGGGCGGGTGACTCTAGAGGCCTACATGGAGAAACACACCAGTGGAATGGAGCAATGGATACTGTGAGCTACAACAACTGGTGAGTGATTCCAGTTCAAGCATTTGCTGAGTCCTCTGAAGAGGGTGCTTGACCAGATGCCATTTTAGTCTTGGGCCTACTGAACCCAAGACTTGGAGTAGCCATGGACTGGCTTCATCTCAGGGCTCCCAGTGACTGGGTGATGGACAACTGAGGGAGACACCCAGGATCAGGGATTTGAGGTCAGGCCAGCAAGAGATACCCAGAGTGTTGTAGGCTAAACCTACAAACCCACAACCCCACAACCAATCAGCTGAGGCCAGCATCAGCTTGAACTTCTGTGGAGTTGAAAACACCAGAATCAGAATCGACATCCCACCCTCTTCCTGCTGCAGGCTTGTCTACTAGTGACAGCAGACATTCCTGGAATTCTACACTACCACAAAAATGTAGACCCCATAAGAGAACCATAGGCTTGAAATTTCAGAGAAATCTCTTTTGTTTTCTTTGCCTCTGTTTTTCTTCCTGGATTTTTAAAAATGAATGTGAACTTGTTCCTAGGTTTTAGTTCTGTTTTGTTCCATTTTTGTTTTTTTTCTTCATCTTTCCCTTCTGTCTTCACCAGTTTCCTGAAGCTTGGGTAATCTTCCTTTGTCTTTCAGCCTTGCTTCTAATCTCTTTCTCTTCTTTTATTTCTCTATTTTTTCTCTTATCTCTTTTAAATTTTCTCCCCTGGGGGTAAAACTGCTCTATCAAGGAGATGTTTACTGTATATAATTTTCTGAATTGGCTTAAATTTTTGATACAACTATAAATTTTGTACCTATGGTTAAAGGTGGCAAATTAAGAGTTATTACAGTTCATCATTTTCTAGACTGTGCTTGATGATTTTGTTATTATTGATTGTACTACTTTACCCAAGGTGACATAGTTGTGATTGGTTGTTCTAACTTGTATTTCAATACTGAGTTTGTCAGGGGTTGTAAACAATACCACAGTACATTATCAAAGAACTGGGTGCTAGGCCAAACAGGCTGCAACCTGTCATTCCCAATAAGTTGAAGAGGCAGGATCTTGGGACAAACTCAAAAGCCAAAAGCTATACCTAAGAGAAGATCTCTGAAAAGTAATCATTTCCTAAGGAGGTCTCAATAGTAGTAATACAGCCACCTGTCATAAGCAATTTATAAGCATCAACACACAAAACAAACAAAATAAAATAGAAAATGAGAAAATATGGAAGCAAGATCCAAACCCAGCCCTCCACTTTGCCAAGGCAAATCCAGGGGTCACTGAGGTGGAAGAACTAAAAAGCCACCCAGCTGAACTTTCTGAAATGGTAGCAATGGAAGTAACAAAGTAGATGAATGAGGTTCTAGAAAAAAAAATCAGAAATAGTTATACAGATAACTAAAGAGATGAGGACCATAATAAAGGACATGGTTACTGAATCTAGAGTAGATACAGATTATTTATTTATTTATTTATTTAGTACCGGTGATCAAAAGGATACAGATTTTCTTAAATAGAGGGGTTTAAGAAAGTGATGGAAACCATGAATGCCCAACATAGGAAAGAACAGGATTCAATAAAACAGATACAAACATATACCCAGGAGAGTCAAATTTCTATTGAAAGTATATGTAGCAGAATCAACCGAAGTGAAGATAGAATATCAGATCTAGAAAACAAGTTTGTGGTTAAGGATCATCAGATGAATCACTTCTTCTTTTTTTTTTTCTGAGACAGAGTCTCACTATGTATTTCTGGCTGGACTTGAACTCACTATATAGCCCAGGCTGGCCTGAAACTCACATCCATCTTCCTGCCTCAGCCTCCCAAGTGCTGGGATTATAGGTATGTACCACCACACCTGGTGAATCACTTCTTAAAAATGGCAATGGCCCATGAAAAATTAATCCAACATCTGCTAGACAATGCAAAGAAGAACATAAGAATCAGAATCAATGAAAGATCAGAAGATAGCACAAGAATGTAAAAATCTTGTTCATAGAATAGCAGAAAACTTCCCAAGCATGGAAAAAGGCAATGACATACAGATAGTGAGGCATATAGAACTCCAATTAGACATGATTAGAGAATTTAAAAACTACAACAAGGCATATATTAGTCAAGAATCCAGAAATTCAACATAAGAACAAAATTAAAAGCGGTTAGAAGACAAATCACCTATAATGGCAAATCCCTCAGAATAACAGCAGACTGCTCAACTCAAACCCTTCAGTCAAGGAGAACTTGGAGCCAAGTACTTCAAGCTCTAAAAGAAAACAAGCTCCCACCCAGATTGATGTACTCTGTAAAATTATCTTTAAAAATTGATGGAGTAATAATATACTTCCATGATAAAGAACACCTGAAGAAATTTGTGACCACCAGACCAGCCCTCCAAAAAGTTCTGAAGGATATTCTAGAAAAAGACAATGAAGGCAAAAATTCCATGAATCCAAATAGAATGAATCCACCAGGAAAGGCATGCAATTAAACACAAGGGAAAGAAAGGGAACCAACAACAGGAAAATAATATGACAGGATAAGTCAATACATATCAGTTATAACCATCAATGTAAATGGTCTCAATTCACCAAACAAAAGAAACAGATTGGCAGAATTGATCAAGAAACAAGATCCAGCAATATGTCATGATACGGAAAAGTTTTAGATAACTTAATAGATTGAATATTAAGGTAGTTGTAGAAGCAAAATAAGTAATGGGTTCTTTTAAGATTTGCTTTTCCTGTAACTCCTTGTTTAAGGTGAAGATTATCTGACTCTAACCAGTAACTTCATTAACCTAACAAAGTTACCAGGCCAGGGTGAATTTACATTGTACTTGTCCTATCTTGTGTCTGTGACTTCTAAATAAGAACTGGAATTGTATACATATCAAAGACCACTAGGGATGAGATAATGGCTAAAAAGGAGATAAAAAGGGAAATGCTGAACAAAGGGGGCGCTGATATTGACCAGACTGGTTTCTGGTGTTCCCATCCGCTCACGAGAAGAAATTTTATTATTTTATCCGAATTCTGTGTCTCTGTGTATTTCTTTCCGAGATTTCCGTAACAGTCACATAAAAGAAACATTTAATTAAAAAAGAAATTCATAGACTGAAAGTTAAAGGATGGAAAACAATACTCCATGTAACAGGAACCCTGAAAAAAGCACAGGTAGCTATTCTGTTTACAGACAACGTGGATTTCAAGCAAAGATTGATCAGAAGAGACAAAGAAAGTCACTACACACTTGTTAAGGGAACAATCCAGAGAAAGAGATAACAATCATAAATATATATGCAGGGCCGGGGAATTAGCTCAGTGGTATCGCTGCCTGCCTTGCAAGTAAAAGGTCCTGAGTTTGATCCCCGGTACCAAAAAAAAAAAAAAGAAAATCAACAATAGATATCTACAGAGTGTTCCACCCAACAACACAATACACATTCTTCTCAACTGCATAAAGGACTTTTTCCAAAATAGACCACATACTAGCTCATAGAACATGCTTAAGTAAATACAAAGGAATTGAAATTATCTCGTGCATATTATCATATCACAGTGTAATGAAATTGGAAATCAATGGCAAAAGAAACCACAAAAATATCATAAACACAAGAAAATTAACACCCTCTTGAGCAACCAATAAATCACAGATGAAATTAAAGAAGAAATTAGACAGTTTCTACAATTAAACAATATGATATACCGTAACTTTTGGGACACAATGAAAGCAGTCCTATGAGAGAAATTTAAAATTTTAATTTTTTTTCTTTTTCTTTTTTTTTTTGGTGCCAGGGATTGAACTCAGGTCCTTGTGCTTGCAAAGCAGGCAGCGGAACCACTGAGCTAAATCCCTGGCCTACAGAAATTTATAGCAGTGAATTCTCACATCAAAAAAGCAGAGTGAGCTTGCATAAATAACCTACTGTTGAACCTCAAGGTTTTAGAAAAAGAAGAGCAAGTTAAACCCAAAGTGCATTCAAGGGAGGAAATTATAAAGATCAGAGTGGGAATTTTATAGCTGTGAATTCTCACATCAGAAAAACAGAACAAGCTCAAATAACCCAAAGTTGAACCAAAAGCTTCTAGAAAAAGAAAAGTAAGTTAAACCCAAAGCACATATAATGGGGGAAATTATAAAGATCAGAGCAGAAACTGATGCAATTAAGACCAAGAAGAAGAAGCAATACTGAAACAACAACAACAACAACAACAACAACAACAAACTACCAACAAAGAAAAGCCCAGGTCCTGATGGATTCCCTGCTGAAGTCTACCAGACATTGAGAGATCTAATACCAATACCCTTCAAACTCTTTAATGAAATTGAAAGGGAAGCAATACTCCCAAACTCATTCCTGGAAGCAAGCATTACTCTGATACCAAAACCAGAGAAGGATACACACACACACACACACACACACACACACACACACACACACACACACACACACACAAAAGAACTACAGGCCAATCTCCTTAATAAACATAGATGCAAAAATCCTCAATAAGATACTGAATGCAGCAAATCCTCAAGAAGGTCATATACCATGACTAAGTAGGATTCATCCCAGGGATACAAGGATGGTTCAACATACACAAATCAGTAAATATACCACATTAACAAAACCAAGGACAAAAATCATACTATCATCTCATTAGACACAGAAAAAGCATTTGACAAAGTCCAACATCCATTCATGATTAAGAATCCTACAGAAAATTGGAATAGAAGATTTTTATCTCAATCTGATAAAAACCATCTATGACGAACAGCCAACATCATACTAAATGATCAAAAACTGAAAGCTTTCATTCTAATTCAGGAACAAGATAAGGATGCCCACTATCACCACTCCTGTTCAGTATAGTTCTGGAAGCATTAGTCAGAGCAATTAGATCAGGTGGCTTTCGACTTCAACAAGTCATATTATAGTCAATATTCAGTCATATTCCCCCAATCATACTGGCTTTCCTCTAGGGGAAGGGTAATTATGTCTGTGGTTTTGCTAATGCAATGCCTAGACTTCAGAGAACAGCCAGTTTTGCCATGATTCAAATCCTAAGGCTGATATCATTTCTGAAACCAAAGCTCATTGTTTTATTATAGTGATTATTCCTAATTAGAGCAGTATGCAAAGCAATTAAAAAAAAAAAAAAAAGATGAGGGTTTCACTATGCTGTCCAGGCTAGCACCAAGCTCCTGGCTCAAGGGATCTTCTTGCCTCAGCCTGATTCTGAACACCTGGGCACAGAATTCTTCATCAAGGTCAGAAATCTCTGTTGCACTTCATCTTTGGTCCCTGGAGCACTTTTGTTTTTTCTTTCATTTTGAGACAGTCTTGCTAAGTCACTCAGGCTGGCCTCAAAGTCAAAATCCTCCTGTCTTGGCCTCTTGAGTAGCTAAATTACTGGCTGGTGATGATGACCATTTCTTAGAGCTATTTCATAATCCATTGTCACTTCAATCCCACAGAGTATTCAACCAAATACAAGGGTTTTTCCTATGGAAAATAATACAGATTTGATTTTAAAAACAAAAATTTTTCCAGTTCTTCTTTATCTTTATAAAGCTCATTGTGTATCCAGCTCTTCTTCTTCACAGCTGAAGTTTCACCCCCTATAGTCAATTACCTCTTACACTTACCCCAGGACGCTTCATCAACTCCACTATTTAACTGTGTGTATTTGTGTAGAGACGGGGAGCACTGGAGCTTGAAGCTGGGGCCTTTGCACTGAGCTATATCCCCAGGCCCTTTTTAAAATTTTGAGACAGGGTCTTGCTAAGTTGCCCAGGTTGGGTTTGAATTTTTGATCCTCTTGCCTCAGCCTCCCAGAGTGCTGGGATTACAGGCGTGCATCACCATGCCTGGTTTGTGTTTTATCTCTTGAAGGTCCCATCACCTCTGATATGGCCACCCTGAGGATCAATCTTTAACATATAAAAACGCTGGAACCATAGCAAGACCTACATTAAGGTTTCCACCTTTCTTCAGTAAGTTCACTGGATCTTATGTTCCTTCTCATTGCCACTGACAGCAGCATGGGGCTTTGGTTGACCCAAAAGACAGGTGTAACACAGGTGTTCGCTGAACTATCTGAATTCCAATGAGAAGCACTTAGGAAGTCTGTGGAATATGCGAAAGTCAGTGTGAAGGAATTACAAGAAGTCATCATAAGACAATTAACAAGGAAAGCATGATTTCAAAGTCTTATCTGGGAACAATCTATTTCTATATTCAGGACATGCCGGAGTACTGCAATTCTGCCTTAGAACTTTGTCCATTAACTTGCTTCTTTTTCTTCCTTCCTTTCCTTCATCTCTTCCTTTCTCTTCCTCCAAACTAGAACTGTCCTTTCCCTTCCCCCCAACACCACTACCATATAAATGAGGCAAGAACCCAGTGTGATAGCACATTAATGCTACCCAGCTACTCAGGAGGCTGAGGCAGGAGGATTGTATGCTTGAGGCCAGCCTGGGTAACTTAAAAACTATTTTAAAGGGCTGAGAATGTAGCTTAATTGTAGAATGCTTGCATAGCATGTGCATAGACCTGGCCTCAATCCTGAGAATGGCAGGGGGTGCAAAATAAAAGGGCAAAGCCAACCCTGGCAGGCTAGGACAGGGTTTCCACCTGGACTGGCTGCCCTGGACTCACTGTCCCTCAGAAACCCAAGAAGCCTGATATCCTGACTGCCAGCTACTTAGACTGGGGGGAGGGGGTTGCTGCTCAGTCTGTATTTACGGGCCCTTCCTGCTGGCAGGCCCAGGAAGGTCACGCCTGGGCCACCCACACTGTGAATGTGTCTTTCATTCGCAGGCAGCACAGGTAGCTGGGCTCCCATTGTGGTACCTCAGCTCTAGGGACCAAGCACTAGGTTGCCTCTTCCCTGTCTCTTTCCTCTCAGAGCCATTACTGACAACACCCAGTGTTGATGAGGATGTGGAGGAACTGGAACTCTCAGTGCTTCCTGGTGAAAAATGCAAAATGGTACTAATAGCAGACAGGGCTGGCGATTTCTTCTTTGAGATGAGATAACTGATGGATAAGTGGACCGTTGTCCACTGTCCAGTTAGGGTCAGGGTTAGCGTTAGGATTAGGGCTGAGGTGAGCGATTTCTTCTTTAATTGAGGTGAGGAGACACAGAGACAGATAAGCCTCCCCCTTCTTGCTGTGACAGCCAAGGGGGACGTGGCTTGGCCAGCAGGAGTCATGCCCCTTCCCCTCACTTCTTTTTGCCTTCTCTCGGTCCCCTTACCCTCCCTGCTCCCTCCAGCTCTTGTTCCTCTTCCCATTTTGAAAAGCTCTATTTCCATTTTTTCTCCAGTTTTGTTTTAATCCCTTTTCCTTCTCTCCCTCTATCTTATCCTCCTTCACATTTGAAAAGGATTGCCCTACTTCCTATGATCCAATTTTTATCTTGCTCTTGATTTATATTTTGGGCTTTTCATATAAGGGAACCATGTAGTATTTAAACTTGTGTGTCTTATTTATTTCACTTAAATTAGGGTCTCAAGATACATCCATTTACCTACAAATACCTCGTTTATGCTTCTTTATGGCAAAGTAGCACTCTATTGTGTACAAATATCAATAAATGGGATCCTATCAAATTAAAAAGCTTCTGCACAGCAAAGAAAACAATCAACAGAGTGAAGAGACAATCTACAGTACAGGAAATTTTTTTTCACCCCTATTCCCTGGATAGAGAGCTAACATCTAAAATATATACAGAACTCAAAGGCTGAGGAAGTAGGATAGCTGTGAGTTCAAGGCCAGCCTGAACTACATAGTGAGACACTGTCTCAAAAAAGAAAGAAAGAAAGAAAGAAAGAAAAAACTAAAAAAAAAAACCTCCCCAAGATAAAAGACCCAATCAAAAAATGTGCAACCAAAAATAGACACTTCACAGAAGAAGTATTGATGGCCAATAAATATGTGAAAAAATGCCCAACATTGCTGACCATTAGAGAAATGCAAATTGAAAAAAAAACTGAGGGCCAGGGATTTAGCTCAGTGGTTTTGCTGCCTGCTGTGCAAGCGCAAGGACCCGAGTTCGATTCCTGGTACCAAAAAACCCCACAAAAAACCGAGTTGCCATCTTACTCCAGAAAGAATGGATATCATCAAGAAATCAAATAACAAATGCTGGCAAGATCGTGGGGGAAAAGAAACTCTACTACATTGTTGGTGGGAATGTAAACTAGTACAACCATCATGGAGATCAGTATGGAGATTCCTCAAAAAACTAAAAACAGAAATTCCATTTGACCCAGCTGTTCCCCTTCTAGTTATCTCCTCGAAAGAGTTAAAGACATTGTGTTACAGTGATAGGTGCACACCCATGTCTAAGAGCTAGAAACATTTTTAATTGGTCCATATTTCATTAAGCACCCTAAAAAGGCCTTAGACTTAGCTCAGTCAACTAGCAGGCAAGGACATGCAGGCTGTAAAAAGATTCACAGCAGAGATAAGGTTGTAGGGTAAAAGGTTATTGCTAAACAAGTCTTCCCCAATTGTGGGAAGCCAAAAGGCTAAAGTAACTACAAAGAGAAATACAGAGGAGGGGAAGGGAGAAGGGAAAGGGGTATGGGGGGGGCAACAGGTGTGGGCCCAGACAGATTGCTTGGAATAGACTGAGAACCCTGGGTCCCAGGCCATGGAAGATAGGGGGAGGAAATCTCGCAAGTTAGAAATAAAAGCACACAGCTTCTGAACTGGAGGGTATCTGTCTGTGTTTCCGGGTACCACTCTTGGAAGTGTATGGATTAGAGCCTTGCTTTCGCTACCTCTGGAGTCCAATTTTTTGGAGATCTGTAAATTCATTTCTTACACCATGCTTATAGCAGCACAATTTATAATAGCTGTATCTTGGAAGTGGCCTACATGTCCATCAACAGCTGAATGGATAGAGTCACGTGTTTACCCACCACCACCCAAAGGTTTTTTTGTGGCCACATTCTCGGCTGCGCTGACTTAACCCTAACCCTAGCCTTGTCCCTGACCCTGACCCTGGAGGTCAGCTTGGCTCCCTCCCCCACTCTCACTGCCCTAGACACAACTGCCACCCCTGGAGAACTGTCAGGAAAACCACCCCTACATGGCAGATACAAGGGAGGGATCTGGGCCCATCATTCACTGACATCTTCAAACTCTAGTAAACCATGACAAGCCCAGCTAGCCCTCCTGAAGATTCCAGACTTAGCTCCACTATTTATTTATTTATTTATCATTATTTTTTTGTCAGTTAAGCAGCGGTGTCTCCCCATACTCCCTGCACTGTTGCCCTGACAGCCGTGGCTGCATAGGACACCCCAGACCACTCTGGGAGGAGTCTAACTGCAGCAACTTCGAGTTTGAAGCTAGCAGTACAATTGAATTTGCACCCATAAGTAAGCTTGAAATGAAAGGCTTGAACGTAGACCGATTTGAACCAAAGAGTAGGCTCAAATGTGGACCAGTCACAGGCTTGAATTTGGAGCAATCTCAGGCCTGCTGCTGCTATATAACCAGGACTCCTCTCAGACCTCTCAGGTTGGTCCTGAGGGCTCTTAGCCTATCTCGTGCATTGACCAGGCCTATTCAAATATAACCTTGCACCCCTGGTCCTGTAAATCTACTTGGAATCCTGAGTAATGTGGGCATAGTGGTCACTTTAAAAAGAGCTATACATAGGGCCAGGAATTTAGCTCAGGGGTGCCACCGCCTGCCTTGCAAGTACAAAGTCCTGAGTTCAATCCTTGGTACCAAAAAAAAAAAGGAGCTATAAATACTAATGGTAAATACTAGGGGCTGCTGGCTCTAAAGAGCTCCAGAGACCAACAGCAGAAATTGGCAAGAGCAGTGGCTGGTGAATGAGGCAGTTACCGAAAGAAGCAATGGGTAGCCACAGAGACTAGCAGCAGCAACTGGAAACCTAGTCAGCACCCAGAGCCACTAGCTGAGTTGCACTTTGCCAGTTCATGATTTCTCTCTTAAAAGAGCAAAGGACCCCCAAACTGATTGACAACAATGTCACTTCAGAGCTCAGTTCCAGGAGGGGTCAGCTTGAAACTGAGGAGAGATCCTAGCAGCTCCAGGACACACTGGGCCTTGCCTGCTCCTCCACCCAGTCCCAGTTTACCCAGGGCTGCTTTTAAATTTAATGCCAAAGCCTGCAGAGCTCCCTTGAATTCCTGGGTCATGTTTAATAGTTGTTGACTTTGGGTAATGTCAACCTGATGAGGAACTTTCTGGTGCCTTTTAATACCTTGCTGGGACCAGAAAGAAACTGCAGTTTCCTGCTCAGATTGGAGATGGGTGATGAAATGCAGAGCCCCTTCCCAGCATTCCCAGCTCCCCTGGCTCCAGTGTGGCCTCATTTCCCACCCAGCCTCCAGCCAAAGGCCCTGGTACACCTGACCTCTTCCTCTGCCCCCAAGGGCCTGCCTCTATGCCCTTCTCCAGCCCTCAAACCCTGTTCATTCTGCAAAGCCAGGGATACCAATTCCTCCACAAAGCACCTCATCATTTGTCCTCTCTTGAAACCTCGCAAGTTCTCTGCCCTCAGCAGCCTTGTCTTTCTCTGCTTTGCCTGCCTTGTCCTTTCCATCCTAGCCTCGCAGCCATCACTCACATCCTACAGTGCCCAGCAGGAAGCTGGCAGTGACCAATCTTGGCTCAGCCCCTACCTCTGCCCTGCTTATGATGCGGTCCAGGCATCTCCGAACTTGCAAAGCACATCTGAAATGTGATAAACTTATAGCAGAAATTTAAGGATGTTCTCAACAAATAAAATCCTCTCATAAAGGCAGAAAAAGGGGGTACCTGCAGTGGTTCTCTAGGTAATGTTTTCCCTCTGACAAGCCACCCAGAGCATGGGACATCTTTTGGACATTTAGCTAAATTCCTTTGAAATAACATCAAAGTCGTTTGCCAGGCCATCTCCCTGGGAGATGTTACACAATTTTAAATCTTGCTGTGTGCGCCTATTCTTTTAAAAATAAAGTAAAATAAGGATGGTTTAACTCTTGAATGGGATTAATATATAAAATAAATATAATTTCCTATCTCATCTTTCCATTTAGTAAGCAAAGATTGCATGTGTAATTTCTGTAGTGTACAGGGAGCTACTTCACACCTAAAGCGACACAGGACTCAGCTGGAGTGGGAGAGGCAGGTCCGAGACAGGACATTCAGGGTCCATCCCTTCCACCCATGGTTTGCAGCCCTTCCAGCCTCGGGTCTCCGACTTCTCCCACCAGGCCTGGCAGCGTCTACTTGTGCAGAGGGCAGAGTGGAACAGAGCCATGGCCCCTGCTGTCTTTCTTGCTAGCAGCAGTGGAAGAGGCACCCCAGCTGGGTGCTCAAAGCCAGGGCTGTCTTCAAAGGGGTGGGGAGCCACACGGCTGCATAATAAATTACCTTGCCAGGTGATGAAAGAAGGGCTAGGACAGAGGTTATAGCACATTCTGTACAGAAAATCAGCACCCAATATATTTACCAGCTGAGCAAACACTGCCTGGGCCCAGTGGAGAGCTGCCATGTGCCTATAATCCCAGCACTCTGGGAGGCTGAGGCAGGAGAACTACAAGTTCTACTTGCCTGGGGAACTTAGTGAGAAAACAAAAACATAAATAAAAAGGGCTGGGGATGTAGTTCAGTGCAAAGGCCCTGCATTCAATCCTCATATAGTAATGGCAAAAATTAAATTAAATTTTAAAAAATAAAGCAAAATGTAAAGACACAATTAAGCATCTGTGATGGTTTATTTCTTCATGGTGCCGCAGCACTGGGTGGGCTTCTGAACTTGGCCTCGCTGCTGGATCTTCTCCTGGGCCAGGGGCCACTTCCTTAAACCTTCGGGGCCACAGGCCTAAGACACAGGCTCCCTTAGACTCTGGTGGGTGGCAGCAGGGGGCTTCAAGTCACAGCAGCTGAAGCTGCAGCCATCCAGCAGATCTCCCTGCAAGGCGACCTGGAGGCTGGGATCCTCTGGATGCCTGGTGTCGTCCTTCACGCCTGCTCTGTCCAGTGTGGCCTGGAGCAGCACTCTCATCCTTTGGTTTTCCTTGGAGGTAGACTGCCAAACAACCTCGAGCTCGCCTTCCATTTCTCTGAGAGCAATAAAACAAGACCAAGAAAAAGCTTCACAGAGTCCTTAGGAATCCTAAAATAGCAAGATCTCGAGAGAAAGACTGCGTAACAGCAGAGAGCAAAGCCTGCTGTGCTTCTGTTCTGGAGCAGACTGGATGTTGAATTAAGCACCCAGGGACCCTGGAAACAGAAGGAAGTACAAAAGCACAAGCTGCAGAAAGGACTTCTTACTTAAAGCCAGGTGTGGTGGTGCAGGCCTGTAATCCCAGCACTCTGGGAGGCTGAGGCAAGAGGTTCGAATGTTCAAGCCCTGCCATAGCAACTTGGTAACTCGGAGAGACCATGGCTCAAAAAGGTGTGAGAGAGGATTTCTTATTTTTACGTCTTGAAGTTTTGCCTTCTTGACTTTGGCATTAAGACACAAATCCTCTATTCCCTAAAGAATGAACACATGCACATATAAGAGTGAAACAGAATAACCGTGGGGCTGACCCAAGCCAGTCAGACACCACAGCACAATGGCCTGGCCGTGGCCACCACCTCACAGGGCCGCAAGGTCCCCAGGAGTGTGGGAGAGAAGCTCAAGCCTTTGCCCAGGACAGCAGGTGTGGAAGGCCTGCTCCTCAGAAACTGCCAGATGGTTCTGGAAAATTCTAGAAACTGAATTGGCAGGTGGACTTAGTGCTGTTGTTTAATATTGAGGGTGGCCAGGCTGACTGATCCACAGTCACTTTTCTTGTGAGATATTTCTTCCTTTGGAGGCCCATGATGCCTACTGAGAGTTGGCGCAAATGGAGAAAATTAAGTGAAATAAGAATAAAAAGCCCACATGATCTCATATGAGAAATCTAAAATGGTGATCTCATAGAAGCATGCGAGTTTAAGGCAGGGTCTCACTATGTTGCTAAATTGCCCAGGCTGTGCTCGAACTTACAATCCTCCTGCCTCAGCCTCCCAGAGTGCTAGGATTATAGGCATGTACCACCATGTTTGCCTCAAAATTATAGTTAGAATAAGTTCTAGTGTTGTATTACATAATAGGTGACCATGGTTAGCAGTAATTTATTGTACAGTATATCTCCAAATAACAAGGAGAAGATTTTGCAGGTTTCACTACAAAAAAATGATAACTGTTTGAGGCAACAGATTGCTAATTACTTAGATCTGATATCACACAAGGTATACAAGTATCAAAAAATCACCTTATATCCCACAGATTTATATAATTATTATGTGTCAGTTTGAAAAAAAAAAAGAAAAGAAGCCCAATAAGGCAAGAGTCACAATACAAGATTTATGTATTTGTTTGTTTTGGGTTTTTTCGAGACAGTTCTGCATGTAATTCACACTAGCCTTGAGTTCACTATGTAGCCCAGGCTGGTCTCAAACTCATGGCAATTCCCTTGCCTCGGCCTCCCAAGTACTGGGATTACAGGCATTTGATACCAAGCCCAGCAACAAAACAAGATTTAAACACTACCCTTACCCCAATTTGAGATACACATACAATACAAAATAACTATGAATGAGATATTAAAAGAAATAAAAGATGTATAAAAATAACCAAAGACCAAGAGTTTATTTTTTAAATGATAGGTAGCTTTTCAAAATTATCAAATAGAACTTCTGAAAATGAAATATAGAGTTGTTAAAAAAATGGCTTGGTTAAACAGATGAGAAAAGAATTAGTAAACAGCAATATTGAGCTGAAGAACTTATCCAAAATGTAGACCAGAAAAACAAAGAGACAGAAAAATATAAAAATAAGGAATAAGGGGAATCAACGGCAAACCCTGACAAACATCTAATTTGAGTTCCAGAAGGAAGTTTAGAAACTGTGAGAAAAGACATTTTTATGAGCCAATGACTAAGAATTTTCTAGGACTAATAAAAGACACAAAATTAGCTGTACAGAGTGTACTTTATTCTAGGTGGACAAATAAAAAGAAATTCATAAATATATAACAATGAAACCGAGGGCGGGGGATTTAGCTCAGTGGTTCCGGCGCCTGCCTCGCAAGTGCAAGGTCCCGAGTTCGATCCCCAGTACCAAAAAAAAAAAAGAAACCGAGATCACAAGAGACAGAGAGAACTTTACAAAAGGCACGAACTGGGCTTGGTGGCACATGCCTGGAATACCCAGCATGGTGGGAAACTGAGGCAGGAGAATCACAAGTTCAAGCCTACCCCAGTTAACTTAGTGACTTAGTGAAACCCAAATTCAAAAAGTTTAGCTGAGCACAGTGGCACATGCCTGTAATACCAGCACTTGGGAGGCTGAGGCAGGAGGATCACCACAAGTTCGAGGCCAGCCTGAGCTACACAGTGAATTCAAGGTCAGCCTGAATTACATAGTAAGACCCTGGCTCAAACAAAAAAATATATTAAAAAGTGAAAAAAGGTCTGGGGATGTAGCTCAGTGTAAAGGCCTTGGGCTCAGTCCCCAGTATTGCAAAAATAAATTAATTAAAATATAAATAAATAGGCAAGAGAAGTGACAGACCACCTGTTTTTAAGAATGATAAAAGGCTTCTCAACAACAGCAATGAAAAAGATGACAGTGGAATGTGCTGAAAGAAATTGACTTGTCAAGGTAGGTGTCTGTATCTAGAAAAAGCAATCAACATTTAATTTTGGGGGCTAAAATGATAGCAATAGATTGTTGTTTTTACTTAGATTTACTTGGACTAGACAATGACAGCATATAGAGTACAAATAGGGCCGGGGGTTTAGCTCAGTGATTCTACTGCCTGCCTCAAAAGCCCAAGGTCCCGAGTTCAATCCCCAGTACCAAAAAAAAAAAGAGTACAAATAAGCCAGGTGCTGCACGCCTGTAATCCCAGCACTCTGGGAGGCTGAGGCAGAAGGATTCTAAATTAAAGCCCCGCCTGGGCAATTTAGTGGAACCTATGTCATTAAAAAAAAGAGCTGAAGGCTGGGGATTTAGCTCAGTGGTTCCACCGCCTGCTTCGCAAGCTCAAGGACCAGAGTTCGATCCCCAATACCAAAAAAAAAAAAAGTTCAGAGCCAGGCATGGTGGTGCATGCCTATAATCCTAGCCCTTGGGAGGCTGAGGCAAGAGGATCGCTGTGAGTTCGAGGCCAGCCTGAACTACATAACAAGACCCTGTCTCAAAAAAAAAAAAAAAAAAAAAGCTGAGGATGTAGCTTAGTGCAAAGGCCCTGGGTTTATTTAATCCTAGTACCAAAAAAAAGTAGAAATAATTAAAATAAAGCATCATATCTCATATTTGGGGAGAAATATAGAAATGCTGATTAAATTTAGACTTTTAAAACTAAGTGTCCATGGTAGATCTTAAAGGTAATCACAAAAGAGGAATATATAATTTTCAAACCATCAGAGGGCAAAAAAATGAAAAATAAATGTAATTCTAAACCTCCTGTCTGGCAAAAAACTTGGTACTGGTCTTTTTCCAAAGTGACTGTTTTACAGCAGTCAGAATTTCTGTGACTACAAAGTCTATGTTAGATAAGAATTTGCTTTGCCTGGCACTAAGAAGAGTCTTCCAGGGGCTGGGGTGTGGTGCAGTGAAGAGTGCTTGCCCGGGTTTCATCTCCAGCACTGAGACAGGAGATAGGGTGTGGCAGAGCTGGCTGGGAAATGCAAGGGACCAGTCAATTACAAGACCCCAGGACAGCGCCAAATAATTCCTAGGACCATGTATGTAGAGCTTTTCGAGGGTTCCCATGAGATGTGGACTCCATACAAGGACAGACGCTACAAGGAGCCTGTTATCGTGACTCTTACAGTAGCCCACCCTGTGCCTCCCAGACACAGGGGGTATGTTTTTTTTATCCTTCTTCTCTTTTATTTGGCCCAAGTTTGCTCTCCAGAGCCAATTTTTCCCTTTCTCCTTCACCCCTCACTTTTAAAACTTTTGGCATTTTTGGCTTCTATTGTCCAATTCTTTGTTCAAGGCAGGAAGGACCTGGAATATGTTTAATTGGTGACCCATTTCTAAAGGAACTACCTGATAGCACACACACACACACACACACACATGCACACACACACACGCACACACACCAGAATCTGGCTACTGGGTGTAGAGGTAAAAATACTTTTAATTGGTCCATATTTCACTAATCATTCTAATAAGCCCTTATACTTAGCTCTGTCAACTAGCAGACAAGGATACACAGTCTGTACAAAGACTCAGACCAGAGATAAGATGCTAAACAAGTCTTCTGGAATCCTGGGATGCCAACAGGCTAAAAATAACTACACAGCGAAATACAGAAGGAAGAGGAGATAAAACGAGAGGGGGTGAGGGAGGACAACAGGTGTGGGGTGAAATAGATTGCCCGGGATAGACTGTGAACCCCGATCCCAGGCCCCCCGGGGAGATGCGGGAGGGACCCCTGCGAGTTCAGAGTGAAAACAGCTTCTCAACTGGAGGGTGCCTGTCTCTGTACAGCCAATTCTCTTGCAAGTGTTTGCACTGAAAGCCTCACTTTCGCTGCCTCTGGAGTCCAATTTCTCTTTGGCCCAGACACGTGAGATCATTTCTTGTGGTGGGGAACACAGACAGATATCCGCATTCCAATGGCATCAAACATGATTACACTCAAAAAAAAAAAAAAAAACACAGCCAAGAAGTACTGAATTTTGGTAATGCTTCAGTTTATGTTCCAGCTGTCAAAGAGGCCAGCATTTGGGAACCCCAAACCACGTGAGGGCCGCCAGGTTCCCTTCACAAAGCACATGATGCCCTCTAGTGTCTGTCACACGCTGACAGTGCTACCTGCCCTGCTTTGAGGACAGAGGTGCAAGGAGTGCAATACCTCACCTCCTTGGAACATACTGTAGCCCATAAGCTTAGGATTACAATCTTACAAAAAGGCAAATGATCAGAGATCTACAAGTTCTCAGAAATTAAAAAAAAAAAGAAATAAAGCATTTAATAAAAAATTAATAAAATCTCCCAAGGAAAAGAAATGAAACAAAAATACCAAAGAGGAGAATAAAAGGAGACACAGAGCTCTGGAGTGTTTTTGGAGGTCTAACTCTAACATGAATTTTAAAAAGAGACTAAAGAAAATGAGAAAATAAAAATCAAGGCCAATGCTAAACTCAAATAAAACCAAAATGTGAAAACAACATTAAGCAAGCAAACAACAGGCCCTGAGGATTTTACTGGGAAATTTCCTGAAACATCTAGAGGACAGATGTCCCCGGGGGCCCTGGGATGCAGAGGCACTACCTCCTCTTCTGCAGGGCCTCGTCCAGCACCTCCTGCTTGTCCTGCAGCATCCGGTGTAAGTGCCTCATCTCCTGCTGGTAGCGAGCTGTCTTGCCAGCGAAGTCCTCCTGCTGCTCCAGCAGACGGTAGCTGATGTTGCCCAGCTTCTGTGAAGTCTGCTTCCTGTATCCCTGAGGGAACAAGGGGCTCTGTGAGCAGGGTGCTGCCTCCTGGTCACTCTACCCACTTATTTTCATGCTATTAGGGGTCAATGAAGTTCAATAAGCCCTGTGTAAGGCCAAACAGAGACAGCAAGCTTGGGGATCCTAATAGTTATAAAAAGAGCTGGGTGTGGTAGTGCAAGACTAATCCCAGCACTCTGAGAGGTTGAGGCAGGAGGATCCCAAGTTCAAGCCCAGCCTGGGAGACTTAGCAGGATCTTGTCTCAAAAGAAAAAAAAAGTGTGTGTGTGTGTGTGTGTGTGTGTGTGTGTGTATGTATGTGTGTGTATATATATATATATATATATATATATATGCATATATGCATGAATGCATGCCAGGCATGGTGGTGCATGCCTATGATCCTAGCATCCAAAAGGCTAAGGCAGGAGGATTGCTGCAAGTTGAAGGGCAGCCTGAGCTACACAGTGAGTTCAAGGCCAACTTGAACTATGTAGTAAGACCCTGTCTCAAACAAGCAAACAAATAAATAAAAAGAAAAAAAGACTGGAGATGTAGTTCAGTGTGAAGGCCCTGGTTCAATTCCCAATACAATACACACATACACACATGCACACAGACACACACATCATAAAAAGTGATAAAAGAATTTCAGATACAATAAAACTAAATTAGTTTGTATTATATCTTTTTATATGGCATTAATAAAAATTAAATAAAATATATCAACATCACTGAACAAATTGGCTGTTCTTGCAAATTAATCTACTTCTACATTTTCTTCCAGGACAACTTTTATCCACTGGGTAACTGATAACTTAAGAACTAGTACCACAGCCAGGCATGGGAGCAGGCATCTATAGTCTTAGCTACTTGGAAGGTTGCGGCAAGAGGTTCGTTTCAGCCCAGGAGTTTAAGGCCAACCTGGGCAACACTGTAAAAACCCACGGTAAAAACAAAAAAAATCAAACCACAAAAACCAAAGAACTAATGTCCACACTTGACAACAAACACTGCTGTGCCTTATGAGGGAAACCCCATACAAGAAGCTAGCAAGGGGCCAGGGATTTAGCTCAGTGGTTTTGCTGCCTGCTGTGCAAGTGCAAGGACCCAACTTTGATTCCCGGTATCAAAAAAAACAAAAAGAAGCCAGCAAGGCCTGTCATTCTCTATTGTCAAACGGATGACAGAGATAGAAGCCTGGCTCATTTATTAGCCCTCTTTCATTTTTATTGTATGATATTCAAGGTTCTCACAGCTGAGGATATCCACAATTGTTGTCATAGTCCTGCTATGTAGTTCATACGAACTCATTGTTTTAAAGATATTCTGATAACCAGTTTTTACAGTCCCTCTGGCAGAACTGGTTGCATGCATGTTTTACATTTCCCGGTGAAATAAATTTTTTTTAAAATTTTAAAAAATTGGGGGGATTGAACCCAAGGCCTTTCCACTGAGCTGCGTTCTCAGCCCTTTTTTATTTTTTATTTTGAGACAGGGTCTTGCTAAAATCACTAGATTGCCCAGCCTGGGCTTGAACTTTCAATTCTCCTTCCTCAGCCTCCCAGAATTACAGGTGTGCATCACCTTTTTGCCTTCTGATTTTGTTTATTAATTTCTGGTTTTTACATTTGTAATCAACAAATGTCTACAGTATTTCTACTTTAGGGATTTACTGAAGTATTCTTTGTAGCCAAAGTGAACAATTTGTGCTTTTATTATTTATATATATATAAACACATCCTATTCATCATGTTGTCATATCTTCTATACCTTTACTTATTTTTGTTTAACTTTGGTCATAAGAGAGAAATTAAAGTTCTTCTTATCATGCTTTATTTATCTTCCACATTTATTACTATGTTTTCATTTTTCCTTTGTGTTTCCTACAGTTTATACTTTATAAATTTGCTGCTGTGTTAATACACAGGTATTCACAACTACTACATATTATTTCTAATTTTTAGCATTATGAAGGCCTCCTTCATCATTATTTATTTATTTAATTGATTTTTTTTTTTTTTTTTTTTTTTTTTTTGCAGTACTAAGGATTGAACCTTTGCACTGAGCTATATCCCCAGCCTTTTTAAATTTTTGAGAAAGGGTCTTGCTATATCAGTAACTTGGGATTTTCCTGCCTCAGCTTCCCCTGGACCTTCCCCTGCTGGTGCTCCCCCCTGGCTGGCCCAGTAGAAGCCAGGGTGGGCTGTCTGGTAAGGCTGTGACTGCAGGGTGGGGACCAGTAGTTGGGACACAGTCTTCAAGGAGGGGAACTGGTTAGGGACAGACCCAGGGTGGGTACAGTGACAATGCCTGCTCTGGGCAGAGAAACTGGAGGGAACAATCAGGGTGAGGGCAAGAGGCCAACACCACTCTCTACTAGGACCAAAAATGCTGGGCTTGATGACAGAGCAGGACAGTCACTTAGCAATACAACCTGGAGAATTTCTGTTAATCTTTTTTTTTTTTTTTTAACAAACTCCTGTATGGTATTTTGTTGTGTAGGACCAAAATTTATCTGATGAGTTAAGACAGTGATGATGTACAGTTTAGAGACTAATGTCCAGACTGTAACCCAAAATCCATGTATTTATCACAAAATAGCAACACTGCAATTCAACCTGAGTATCTGATCCTCAGCTACTGGGGCGACTTGCCTCGAATGCCGACAGAGAGGGCTCTTCTGCACGCCTGCTACAGCATATGTGCCATGGGTTTGCCAACACTCAAATAAGAGGTGCTGTTTCTGACAGCAAGACCTTGTACTGCTTTCCTCTGTGATGACTAGTGACACATGCATGCAGAAATGTCATTTTCTTGATTCAGTGTGATGTTGTATGCCTGTAATCTCAGCATTTGAGACCTGAGACAGGAGGACCGCTGCAAGTTCAAGACCAGTCTGGGCTACATAGTGAGTTCAAGGTCAGCCTGAAGTATACAGAGCAAGACCTTGTCTCATTCCCCCACCCCCACATCATGTACAGGGACAAATTCCATATGATGTATGTTATCATTATGCATATTTAAAATGTACTGATAAAATTAATTTTATAAAATTCCACCCCCAAAGTCATTTTTTAAAACAGAAAAATCTGTATTTGTAAGACCTCTTTCCCATGGGAAAATGGGCTCTCTGAGAGTAAAGCACCACTTACCTTGATTTTCTCCTCTAACTTTCCCAAGCGAATATTGCCTTTTAGGATCTTGTTGAGGGCTCCATTTTTCTCACTTTCTAAACATTTAGCCTAAGGAGAAAGGCGAAAACAAAAACAAATAGGATCTTGATTTTATAGAAAAATTAAAATGATAAAAGTTTCTTGGGCTGGCAATATAGCTCAATGCTGGGGCACTTGCCTGGCATGGATGAGGTCATGGATTTGGTCTCTGGCACCTTGGGGGAGAAGCCCTCTTCTCTACAGAGTTGCTCCCCAGGAGCAGTCCCCATCCTGCCCCATCCTGTCCCTCCCACCTCACCCTACTTCCACTTCCCTCATTCCCAGGGTGACAGCTATGAGCAGCTATAGGCTGGGGTCTGAGTAGGGCTATGCAAGGGCCAGCACACTCGGCATGGGGGGGTCTATGTCCAGGCCCCACAGACGAGGGAAAGGGTCGTGATTGTTTTCAGAACACAGCTTTATCCTCACAGAAAAAAAAAATGTTAACTCCTTTAAGTACAACTGAGCAACAAGTGGTAAGGTACAAATAAACCTGTCCCTGGACTAACTTGATTAAGGACGGCAAATGAAGGATAATAACATGAACACACAATGCTGTTCTCCACACCAAGAATGCCAGAGAGAGTCTCCAGAGGGGCACCACTTGAAGCCAAGTGAGTTAAATTAATGTGCAGATGGGAAATGAACTACCACACACTATTCCTTATTGCAGTTGCTAAAATTTAAGAAAAAGTAAAGGTGAGCATTCCTTCTGAAGCAGCCTAGTGGTGGCAGTTTGACTTTCTAGAAAAGAAAGATAAGACACAGGAAAGTAAATATCGAAACCCTCAGTTAGAAATCAAGATGTCAGAATCAAAGAGTATGATGTCTCCCATAGAATCCTGATAAATGAGAGATGGGAAGATGGTGCCCGGGAATGGCAGTGATTTTAGCCACCGGTAATGAGCAGGCCCTCCCAGAACTGAGTGGGGCTGCCGCGGGCTGAGTGCACATGCGAGAGTGAAGGTGGGGTCTCTCCTGGGGCCCGGAGACCCAAATGGGACAAGGTAGGAGAACATGGCTCAGACCCAGACAGGGCAGAGGGCAGCGGGGCAGCCACTGCCAGCCCTGGTCCTGGACTAGAGGGGCGGCCTTGGCACCTCAGGGCCAACGGGTCCCGGGTGTTGTACAGCTCCCAAGAACCTCCCTGTTTGGATAGCACTGTCTCTGTGTACTCAAGAGCTCCCTGGTGACAGGTGGAGCTGGAGCTGGTGACAGGAGCTCCACCAGCTTTCTCTGTTTCAGCTGTGACTCAGAGGGGCCTGAAGATTCTGAACCTGAACCAGGCTTTCAGGCCATCATAAAGATCAGGGCAGGAGGACGTTTTATTTATGGTGTTGGTTTAATGTGCAATTTATAAATACTTGAGCACACAGTATGTGGCTTCCATTTGTATTTCCAGGCCTGGCCCACAGAGATGAGGCATGGGCTCAAGGGGGACCAAAACCGTAAGGGTCAGGGACCATCTTCATCATGGAAGCCCATGATACTCTGTGGCCCATGGGGGAGGCACGAGGCCTGCATTCCATGGACTGGGCTCCCCGCCCGCCCTGCCCTGCACACAAGACAGCTGTGCATTCAGGGTGGCACTGACATGTGGCAGGCAGGTACCCAGGGACATCTGCTTCACATTTTCCAACAAGGTTTTGCTTTGCCCTCTGGATGTCCAAGTGGGTGAGGTCAGCAGGCACAGCAGAAAACAATGGCCACTTGGTGCTGTTATACAAAGTACCACTAAGGCCAGCACTTTGGTTGGGACAGGAGTTTTTCAGGAGGGGATGACTGAGCCAGGAGATCTGAGTGCTTTCAAGGTTCCTGCCATGCCGTGTCCAAACAAGTCAAACTGGTTTCTAGAAGATTCCAGTTCTTAGAAGTCACCAGTAACATATGACCAGGCTGACCACACTCCTGAGAGCGACTGCTAGGGTTGTAAAAAATATTTCATGAGGGCCAGGGATTTAGCTCAGTGGTTCTGCCACCTGCCTCACAAGCCCAAGGACCTGAGTTCAATCCCTAGTACAAAAAAAAAAAAAATTTCATGACATTAGATAAAGAACAGGATCTTGATACTAGTTGAATGAGTATCTCTTTTATTAAAGATAAAGATATACATTTTTCCCTAAGAGCTGCCTACTATCTGTATTTCCTCCTATGTGAACAATTTCCTGTGGAAGAAATTAGCCACTTTCCCACAAGTAGCAGTGAGCCCAACACAGCTCACTAAGCCCTGGAGAAGGGCAAGTTCCTTCCAAGGCTGCTGGCCTCTGACTTTCTCATAGTGTCGACTGGCTTCCTTGGTCCTAACATCCATTCCACTACTGCTTGTAATCCTACACTACAGAGATTGCAACACTGCTCAAACGCACTAACGCATACACGTTCACAGGCAATATATATTCACTGCAGAAAAAAACAAGATGCAGATAAGTAAGAAGACTTTAAAAGACCACCTGGAATCCACCCCTTGGAGATAGCTCACTGATACAGTTGGGGATAAATCCTAGCAGGCCTTTTTCCATGCACATGCTTAGCATACCACGGGTCATCTTTTGCCGCACAATCTGTTGCAGGCATCTTTCTGACTCAACGTGGAAATGCCTAGAATCACACTTGCACCTCACTCCTGCTGGCTGCACCACACCGTCATCTGGGACACTGATCACTGACTGATTCCCTTCCTTGAGACAGCAGCTTTTGGAAACAACACAGGAGGAATATCTTGTGTGTGGGCAGCCACATCTTTATGCTTGTTGAACTATGTCTATAGGATGAGCTCTATTTGAGCTGTCTTTGATTTTTTAAATTTTTTCAGTACCAGAAAATCTCAGTGCATTTTAACCACACATTCCACTGAACTGCACCCCTACCCCTGTGCCTATGATTCTTATGTTTCATCTTCAAATGGGGAAAAAGTTGGACAGCATAAAGGTGCATATATAAAAGAAACAAGTGATGGCTGCTGATCCTACTGAGTTAGATGGACTAATTCCCTTAGTTTACCTTCTATAACAATATTCTATAACCCACTACTGAAAACCGAGGGTTATTTGTCTTTTAAAAATGTTTCTGCCAATGGTTAAAAGATTCAATTTTGGAGAATTTGGAAATGTATGGTTGATATTTTAAAACAGGGAGCTTTTAAGAGAGGTTTCTAAAATACTTTAAAAAATCACTTTTGCCTATTAACTTACTTTACCTAAGTTACTTGACGTAACTTTACTTAAGTTACTTGAGGAAACTGAGGAAACTTACCAAATACATAAGACTGTCTCGTTCCTGTGTCACGTTCTCTGCCAGGCCAACAAGGTTTGCCAGGTACTGGTGAGCAGACATTTCGTTCCCCGTGGCTTTTTCCACTTGCTTTTTGAGGACATCAATTTTTTTTTTATATCTCCTGGAGAGAGCCCCACCACCACCACCAAGAGTGGAATTAAAAAAATGATTAGCCTGCATGGCTAGGGCATGGTGAGTATGTGTCTTACAACAACAAGCATATAAATATGGAGACACTATTCTTGGGGCTGAGGGTGTGGCTCGGAGGCAAAGCATTTGCCTAGCAATGCTTGAGGCCCTGAGTTCAATCCCCCAGCACTGCCTCCCCCCTCCCTCTACCAGGGATCAAACTCAGGACCTTGCGCTTTTGAGGCAGGCTCGGTGCCACTAAGCTAAATCCCCGGAGTGCTGTTTTTGTTTTTTGTTTTTTTGTGGTACCAGGGATCAAACTTAGGACCTTGCGCTTGCTAAGCAGGCATGGGTGCCACTGAGCTACATCCCCAGCCCTCACCAGCACTGCCTAAAAATAAAAAAATTAAAGTATTCTAAAATGCTATTGTTCAGCAATTTAAATCTTCTATTAAATTTAAAGTAAAAAGAGGTAAAATAATTTAATTTGAAACCAGGTATAATAAGTGACTCCAAATTAACAGGTTTCATAACATGTCTTATAATAAATAGGCTAGTTAAATATTATTCTATCAACTTTTTTTTTTTTTTTTGGTACCAAGGATCAAACTCAGGACCTTGTGCTTGCAAGGCAGGTGTTGGAACCACTGAGCTAAATCCCCGGCTAGTCTATTAACTTTTTGACTCATGTTCAGAAAGATATTTTTTTCTTTTCTTTTTTTTTAGTGTTTTGAGACAGGGATTCACTATATAGTTCAGGTTTGTCTTAAATCCACTCTAGAGGCCCTAGCTGGCCTCTAACTCACAGTGATCCTCCCAACTCAGCCTCCCAATTTCTGAGAAAACAGGCATGCACCACCACATCCAGCTGGAAAGATACTTTTAAAAAAGGTATCTAGTAATCCCAACAGAGACATTTGGGAAATGGTTAGGAAAGAACTTCTAGAACATCCAGAGTCTTAGGGTCAGCATATATGACTACCAACTGTATTTGAACTACAGACTTGTGAAATGTGGGTTAATGTTGGGCAACAGCAAAGCTTTTGTTGTACTTATATTCTGATATCCACTCATCCTTATCACTCTTACCATTTTATAGTCACTATTAGAAAAAGAGAAGATAAAGAAAATGAACTACTCTTCAGTTGTCTTTTTTTAACTACTGAGAAAAAACAAGGGAAAAACGTGTAAACCTGTTTATCTTCTGCATCCTTCCGAGCTCCACCTCCAGGGCTTTGTTCCGCACCATCAGGCTCTTTCTCTGCACTTGCAGGAGCGCCAGCTTCTCTACCAGCTCCTCCATCTCCTCACTCTCTTTCTCTTCCTCCTTCCGCAGCTGGCTGAAGGACAAAGACATCACAGGCTCGGATCCAGGGCACCCAGGCTGAAAGGAGGCTTCGCTGCCAGACTGGAGACCTGGACAGTGCAGGGAAACCTCACCACCAGGCCCCGGGGCCAGCTGCGGGGGACGCATGCACTTCCTTCATAGTGATCCTCTGACCCCGGCATTTTTCTGTCCAGTTTTTGTTTCTATCTGTGTATATACACTCATTTGTATCCTATTCTTTTGAGAAAAAAAGTTCAATTTTTTATGTGGCTGAAATTGCCAGGAGACAGTCCTACCTCCAAAACCAATTTCACTTCATGATAATATAATGATTACGTATGCTTTATGATAAAAGAAACAAACAGATGGGGCACTTGTTTGGTGAACACCAGCTGGGTATTGTCCACGCTGTGTAGAGGGTCACCTGGTTTTGGAGCAGGAATACCCAACAATGCAGAACTTTGAGGTTAGTTTGTCAACTGTGACTAAAAACACAAAATCCAAAATTCTCTTCTTTCATTGAAAACTGAGTTAGCTATTATTTACTGGATAAATAACTGAATTGGGTTCACAATAAAGGGTAAAGGACAATGGAGAAACTATAGACTTCTGCTTCCAGCCAGGATAAAATTACAGGGGGCAGATGTACTCTTTGGCGCGCGCGCACACACACACACACACACACACACACACAATTGCAAAACAATACTTTTCAGACTTCGGACAAGAGGCAGGGCAGTGAACCCCAGAGATGGAAAACATGGGAGTCTACGGCTGCTTCACCTCACTGCCACCCAAACAGAACCTTCGGGCGCTGTTTCTTGAGGAGTCAGGGAGAAAGGTCAGGAGGTTATAGCAGTGACAATGTCTAGGACAGAGAAGAGGGAGAAAGGGCACTGGAGCTCTTTAGGGGTCACAAGTCTTTGGCTGAGCACTGCTCTCTTCCTGTGTGAGAGGAAACTGCCCAAAGCTGAGGAAAGAAACACTAGACATGAAGAGGAGGAAGAAGAATTTCCGGCAGCCACAAATAGTGCCTGAGCCCAGCAGAAGGAGTGGAAAGAGGTATGCTGTAAGGGACACGGAACAGAATCCTCAGAGGTGGGCAGGAGGTTGCTTTGGAGACACCCAGAGGGAGATCAACTCTGAGCGAATCCAGCGACTCTCTAGAAACTTAAGTGTACAAAAGACCAATGTCTAACACCATGTAAGGCAATGCAATAAATCTAGCATCCCACATAAAAATCTACTCAAGCAGTAAGAACAGTGTGATCCGGGCCACTGTGGCTTTCCTCGAAGAGCCTGCCCTGTGTCCACCACGCGTGCTTTTGCTCTTCTTTTTGGCTTAAGCTCACTCTGCAGAGCCAGTTTCCCCCCTCAATCTTCACATTTACTTTCTCAAATAAACTTTGCCACCATTTAATAATAATTATTATAATAATAATAATGTGACGTGATTAGAAGAGAAACCCAAACGTGGGAGAGAAGATGGCTTTGGCAAACAAAGGATTTAAACAGCTGTTATGAACGAGCCCCATCTGTTCCAGGGAGCAGAGAAAAAGAGGGATGAAGAGAGAAATGGAAAGTACAGAAAACAAAAAACTCACATGGATCTGCTGCTCGAGATGCAAAAACCAACCATGTGAAATGACTGATATGCTGACGAACAACAGCAGATCAGACTGTAGGAGAAAAGAGTAGTGAAAGTGAAGACAGCGCAGGAGACAGAGGACATGAAGGGGGTAGCACGAACATGGGACATGTCCATGGGACACTAGCAAACAGTCCTAGGAGAGGTGAGAGGGCAAACCAGAAAACAGTATTAAAGAATGAATAGCTAAAATGCTTCCAAATTTGATGAAACATACAAACCCACAAGAAGCTCAATGGATCTCAAGCAGAATAAAGAGGCCAAGCCAGGCACATCCTAACTGAATTTCTGTGAATGAGTAATAACGAAAAACTCCTTGTAAGAAGCCTGAGAGTGAGCCAGGCATGGTGGCGCATGTAATCTCAGCACTAGGGAGGCTGAGGCAGGAGGATGACCTGAGCCCAGGAGTTCAAGCCCAGCCTGGGCAACATAGTGAGGATATGTCACAAGACAAAATGAAACAAAAACTGAGCCACCTCTTCCACTCTGCCTATAGTGTCATGGAGCAACTCATGAATGCTTGGAGAGACTTCGGTCCTTACCCTTTCAATTCGTTTACAATGGAAGCGTGAACTTTCATGGCAATCTTGCCATCCAGGTCCGTTTTGAGTTCTTGGCATTTGGCACGAAAACTCTCCAGCTGCTCCTTGTTTTCCATCAGCTCCTTTTCCTGGGTCTGTGTTTGTGACTCTAGGAGCATGAGCTGCTTAGTCAGCTTAGAAACTGAAAAGCAAAAGAGAAGGACAAAGACTTGGCACAGAACACTTAGTCAAACCTGAGTACCGATTACTGGGAGATAGATTCTGCGAGAGTCAGCTGAAAAGTGATCTTTAAAAAACTCTTGCCAGGTGTAGTGGCACATGCCTGTAATCCCAGCACACAGGAGGCTGAGGCAGGACAATTGCTGCACGTTCCAGGCCAGTTTGAGCTACAGTGAGTTCAAGGTAAGCCTGAATTCAGAGTGAGGGCCTATCTCCAAATACCAAATAAATAAAAATTTTTGGAATTTTTTTTCCTCTCCTCACTAAGATTTTATTTTATGTCCTGTGTTGAAAGAACATCATGTTGGGCATGGTGGTGCACACCTGTAATCCCAGCACCTGGGACGAGGCAGGAGGATTGCCGTGAGTTTGAGGCCAGCTACACAGTGAGAATTTCTCTCAAAAAAAGAAAAGAAAATCATAAGTATTCTCATCCTACAGGACAAGGTCATATATATTAATAAAGTGTTCCCTGGGCATCTGTTGAAAGTAGCATTGAGAACTACGGTGACATAAAACTTCAATTTTCCTGCTCTGTGAAAACACTGAGATGATCAAAGGGAAGAGCTACTTGTGGGGAATGGGAAAACATCAGAGTCACCCCACTGACTCACACAGCCCAAAAGTTCTGCCCTGCCCATCGTGATCAGAACAGTCAGCAAACCTGTGCACTCCAGTATGCTCGAGAAAAATAAACTCAGTCACCAGGAAATTAATTTCCCTATCATTTCCAGTCCTGAAACAAACAGCAACATTCTATCTCCTCCCAGTCAATGATTCTGGAGCAAAGGATTCTGGGCCATGCAGGTCTATGGAGAAGTCTTGCAGGACAAACTCTCAGGGGACTCTTCAAGAGATGGGCTTGTTTATTTTTTTTTTTAAGTATTGAAGATACAACTCATGGGATCTCTACTACTAAGAGCTACATCCTATCACTTTTGTTATTTTTTAAAATTTTGAAACAGGGTCTCACTTGTTCCTAAATTGCCCAGGCCAGGCTCTAACTTATAATCCTCTTGCCTCAGCCTCTGAGTGCTGGGATTATAGGAATGCCCCACCATGCCCGGCAAGGTGCTTCATCTTTCATATGGCCTGGTTTTCAGCAGCACAGTAGCTTCCGTGCCAGCACAGGCTGGTAATGAGCTCTCCCACAGGATGGGAGGGGGCCATAATGTGCACAGGTGTGGGAGGGAAGTCAGGGCAGCAGGTTACAATGGCCCATGCAAGACAGCTTATATTTCAGATTCCTCTCCGATGTCATTTTCACTGGAAAAATCAGTAAAGGGGGAAAATGACAATGTTTTTGTTCTCATAAATTGGGTTTTAATCAAGGCAAAAGAAATGACCCTTAACTTGGCTGACTTTGATGTCTGTCAAATACTGTGGAGCTCCTACAGGTTCGGGGGCACGTGGGGACAGGTGACACTCAGAGGCATTCAATGGAGACCTAACTACAGAGGATTATCCTATGATGCCCAAGCCCCAATAAAAGGGAAAGAGCACAGAAAAACTGTGTACAGACTGAACTCTACTACTTATTTCTAAGTTCAACAAACATTTGAGAGGTCAACCCTGTGTTGTTTTGAAGGTTTACCTTGAGTGACTTCTCCCCCTTCTAGGACTGATGCACGAAATACAAAGAATGGCTGGGAGGTAGGTGGAATCTGAGAGAAAGCAATCCATGAACCAAGGCGGGTTAATGGCTAGAAATGTGACCCGCAGCTGCACTTCAGTTAAAGACCTGAGCGACAGGACCTCCCCATTGTCAAAGACACAGTAGCAATGTCACTCACCCTCTTGGAGATGCTCCTGCTGGGTGTCCTTGGCTTTCCTTTGCTGAATCTCCAGCTGCTCTAGCAACAACTTGTTTTCCTCTAAAACTAGTTTTGCTTGAGTCTGAAGCTGATGCCTGCAATTGATTTACAAAATTAAGTCCTGCATCCTGGTACTGAGTGATTATAGAAACACACAGGAATCTACAAGAAACCAAGTAAAGCAATGTAGGCAGTGACTATCTGGACAAGGTTCGGCATTTAACATACATATTAGTAACAGAGCAAACCCTGCCATGTGCATTATAGGAGGGAAAGGATCACAAGGGAGTTTGAGTTATGGATACTTCACTGCCATTTTTTTGGTTGTGTTGTTTTGTTTTTGATACTGGAGATTGAACCCAGGGCCTCTCACATGCTGGAAAGATCCTCCATCTACCACTGAGCCATACCTCAATCCCTCTGGTAACTTTCTAAAATGTAAAATTTCAGGCTAGAGGTGAAGCTCAGAGGCAGAGTGCACACTTAGAATGTGTGAAGCTTATCACTTCTCGGCCTTTTGGCTAAGATCAAATGTAGAATGTGTGAAGCCCTAGGCTGGACTCCCAGCTTAATCAAATAAACAAAGATTGCTGAAAATACAAAATTTCAAATATATACAAAAGAGAACAGAAGAGTAAATGCCCATATACATAATATTCAGCTGACACAGTCATTAAAGGGCTAATCTTGTTTTATCTATATAAACTGTCATTCTTCATACACACTGGATTATTTCAAAGCATGGACGGAGTTTCTAAAGAATTTAGAAAATTCATATTTAATTAAAAAGTTCTGGTTTGTCATCAGCAGCACATTTGCTGGGAAACACTGACTGTCGGAAAGCTTTGGAGTGGTCTGAGAGCCACTCCGGGCTACCCTTGGGCTGACTTCCCCGGGAACAACCCTGTCCTCAGCTGGGTGGGATCAACCCTTGCTCCACTCAGCCTGCACCATCACAAATTCCAATCAGTATGAGCAGCTGGAGGCTGACCACCCAAACACTCTATACACTGATGGGCTGTCTCAGTGGTCTCCCTTCAGTTCAGAAGTCCAGGTGGACAAGGGAGAGAAGAAAGATGAAAGGAGCCAGGCTGTGTCAACGGCCTCACAGGGACAGTGGCTGCACCCTGTGCAGTGTCGCGGCCTGTGACCTGCACTCAGGGCACCCACTGCCTCTTCATTCTTGCCTCGAACACAGCAGCTCCACTCAGGCCTGCTTCACATTTCAGACTTCCTGACAAGACTTTTCCTTTGCTAGTTCATTCATTCATTTTTCCTTCCTCACTCAACTCCCTCCTTTTGTTCCTTGCTTTAAGAGATCTCTCATTCCTAAAAAAGATGGAAGATTCAAATTTAGTTTAATACTCACTCCTGTTTTACAGGCGAAGAAACCAAGGCCCACTGAGTCTGAGGTTACCCAGCGGGTCAGGGAAAGTTAGGAAAAGAAATGCAGATTGGGCTGCAGAGTAACCACATACCTGCCCAGGTACAGGAAGCAGCCAGGAGGCTCGGGCAGGGTTTCCCAGGGCCACAGAGCTCAGGGACCCCAGCTCACCCATTCTGCCCAGACAATCAAGCTGGAGCTGAGGGCCAAGTCCAAATCTCAGCAACCCAGGATTGGGGAATTAGGCAGGGCTGGGAATTTGAAAGTGGGGCAGTCTTTTCAATTTAATTTAAGAAACACAAAAGGGCCTGACTCCAGCTTATAAACAAGGTTAGAGAAAGATCCTAAGACTCAGATTCTCCCAGCAGCCCTTGGAGGCCCATGAGACTCCGTCTAACTGAGCCACTTTCCTGGGTGCTGTTCATGGAGGGCACAAGGGAACACAAGCTAGGGTCTGTCCAGAGAAAATCCAGGCTCAACTGGAGAAGTCACGACACACCCAGGTCCAGTAGCTGCCCAGGCCAGTCCCAAACTCAGAGAGAACTCTAATGCCAATTCAGAGGATTTCACTAGGATTTCACTGTACCTTATTCATTGCTTAGTAACTCTCCCTTAAAATTCTTTAGTTAGAAAGAGATAATGTAAGTGGGGGGTGGTGGTGGGGCAAGCTTGTAATCTTACCACTCTGGGAGGCTGAGACAGAAGAATCACTAGTTTGAGCCCAGCATAGGTAGCATAGGGAGACCATGTTTCAAAATAAAAAACCTAAATTTAAAAAGGGCTGGGGATGTACCTCAGTGCAAAGACCCTCGGTTTAATTCCCAGTCTCTCTCTCTCTCTCTCTCTCTCTCTCTCTCACACACACACACACACACACACACAAAGTATTTCATGATATGTTAAAGTCTGTTCCTAGTATCTTGTATTTCAAATTAGCAGAATATCAGAAACACAACACCACTTGCCATTCCTCTCTGGTAACAGGACTACTCTTATTTAATTCCTGGTGCAATTCTTCATTTTCTTTCACCACTTCTTGGACTCGTATCCTAAACATTCTCATTTCCTCCTGAAACAAAATTGATGTAAACTATAACACGGGCATCCACATACAGCTCTAGATCTCAGCTCTAGTGATGTCGCTGGGCTCAAATCCAATGTCAGCTGCTGGCGGCAGTCTCGGCCTCACACCGACCTTGCACTCGGTGCTGGTGCCCCGCACCTGCCCACAGGAGATCCCTGGAGACGACAGCCATGGACCCGAGCACAGGGACAAAGCTCCTGAGTGTAATCATTCCATTCTAATTTGGTAACTTTTTTTGTTACAGCCAATACTTCAGAAATTAGTGTTTTAAAAAGAAAGCAGAGATGTCCATAAGTACTGCGGTTTTTGTTCAAAGACTTTGGAGGATAAAGTGACGATTTTATGTAACAAACAAGAACTTTCCATCCTCAATGGAAGCCTATTTGGGCGGGGAAAGGACGAGTGCAGGGGCTGGGGGACACTTGCTCCTTGCCAAAGAGGAGGAGCCACTCTGCTTAGACACCACTCCCTACCCTTTGTCAGCCCTGAGCCCTCGAGGAGAAGTCTGCGACTTGCTGCGGGATTGACTCATAATAATCTGTGTCCCCATTTCCAGCACAGTTCTTCTCAGCCAACAGCTGGCTGGCTTCAGCATCCAGTGCTGCCCTTTCGTGAGAATCTTGGATGCCAACACTTACTTGAGTTTTTGCAATATTCCCCCAGCCATCAGACATTTTTGCTACACCTGTTTATCTCAAGCAGCGTTGCCAAGTAACTTCCCTTCTTCTCACCTGCTGCCCAGACAAACTCACCAGTTGCTGGCAGCTCACTTGACTGTTTTTGGAACAGATTCAGGCAAACCAAAGCTGGTATGCCAGTCACCTGTCTTTGTAAATAAACTTTTATTGCAACAGAGCCCTGCCCCTTGTTTACATGTTGTTTATGGCTACTTTTATGCTATAGCAGAGAACAGAAACTACACGGCTCACAAAGCCAGAAATATTTTACTAACTGGCCCTTTACAGAAAAAGTGGGCTGACCTTGATTTAGAAATAGCACTAACATAGCCAGGGGTGGTGTAATCCGAGCACTCTGGGAAGCTGGGGCAAAAGGACTGAGTTTCGTAGCCTGGGCAACTTAGAGACTTAGTGAGACCCTGTCTCAAAATTTAAAATGTAAAGGGTTAGGGATATAGCTCACTGTGAAGGCCCTAGGTTCAACCCCCGGTACCCGCCCCCGCAAAAGCACCAAAATAGTAATTTTATTATTAAGATTGATTGCGGGGGAGGGGGGAGTACTAGGGCTCAAACCCAGGGGGGTTTTAACACTGAGCTACATCCCCAGCCCTTTGTATTTTTTATTTTGAGACAGGATTGTACCAAGTTGATCGGGCTGGCCTCAAAAGTCCCTCCTAACGATGGTGTTTGTACCTGTGGAGTCCAGAGAGCAGTGCCTCCCCTCTGCCACCTTCTCTGTACCCCACTGTCCCAGCCTACGTGGGGTTGTCTAGGAATCAACGGCTCCCTCCCAAGGAAGCAGCACCCTTCCCTCCACACCACTCCCTCTCCCCCTACTACCTTCTCTCTGCCAATTACTCCCTTCCTTCCTCCCTTCTCCCCAACCCTGCCCCGACATACCTCTTCCTTCCTTTAATAAACAGGAGAGTATCTGCCATGTGTTGAGCATACTTACCTTCAAAACCTTTCTGCAAAGTTTGAAACAGGCTTATCCATCTTGTTTGTCCTGAGACATCTGCCAACCTACCTCAAGGGTGGCATTGAGTTCGTCCTTCTCTTTCATTCTGTCTTCATAAGCCAGCAGCAATGGGGAAAGGTACTTTACATCCAACTGAAGATTACAGTGAAAGATGCAGTGCAGTAAAAGATGGTTAATGTATTTCCTACATTGAAATGTAATCAGCAAATTTTTAAAAAGGCAAAAACTCACTTATTTCGGAATGATTCTTAGTAGCTACACAAACAGAGCTGAGAAAATAGGGGCCTGAAATTAAATAACTCTCACTTACCAACCAGGGTGGTATAGGGCCCTTTGATGGGAGGCCTTCAATATGTAAACTCTAAGAAAAAACACATATTAAAGACAAAATAAACTATACTTCCTCTCAAATAGTGAGTCTTAGATAGTCTTTTAGGGGAGGCAGCTTGTGGTGGGGATACTAAGGATTCAACCCACAGCCTGTGCACTGGGCTACATCCCCAGAGCATTCTGAGACTGGGTCTTGATAAGTTGCCCTAGCTGGCCTCAAACTCAAGATTCTCCTGCCTCAGCCTCAAGAGAAGCTGGGGTTACAAGCATATGTGTCTTAGATATTCTTAAACTAGACCAGACATCACCCATCTGTGTGTGCATGTGCATGTGCGTGTGTGTGTGTGTGTGTGTGTGTGTGTGTATAAGAAACATTCTTTCTGAAATGATTTAGGAGTAATGCCCCTTTTCCTCTATATACTTCAGTGTATACTTTCTGAAAACAAAAACATTCATATATCCAACAACAGTACCAATATAAAAAGAAGGAAATCAAAACTGATACAATTTTACTTTCAAACAGACTATCTTCAATTTTGTTTATTTTCCCACTAATGTCCTTTCCCAATCAGGGATCCAGGAGAGGGTTGCATTTCAAATTGAGCTTCAACTTTTCTCTTCATTGTTTTGTAGTGTGAGGGCTGGAACTCAGAGCCTCATGTACGACAGGATGGTGCTCCACCACTGGGCCACACTCTCAGCCCCTGCACTCTGCATCCCTCTATCCTGTCCCAATATTTTACCAAGGGTCTTTATTGCCTTGATGAAGGAGAAGGGAGGGAAAGAGGGACAGTCTTTAGAAAGAATATGCTTTGAATACATTTTATTACTAAATTATAAGAACCCATTGGAATCAGAAATCAATTCAACGGTAAAGGCTAGAAAAAAATCTGATCTTTTGTAATTAGGAACATTACCTCTTCCTCGGACAAATGCCTAAATTTTGTTTGGTAGCGACTCAGTTCTACATTCAAACGATGGACGGTCATTTTCAAGCCATCATTCTCATCCACCAGCTCTTGGGCTTGTTTCCTCAGATAAAGTAATTCAGGTACAGCAACTCCTGAAAGAAAAATTAATGTAACATTATGCTATAATAAATTCCATCAAACTTATCAAGATTTTACATACGGTGATCAGGTAGTGAATTTTATGTATCTACAGAATAAATAATGAAAAGTTACCAAGTTTTTTAACACAAAACAGTCAACATTGTTTTGGAAGTTTATGGATGTTTTTGTGGGTACAATAATGCAAAATAATAAGTTTCTAAATAATAACTTTCTAAGCTGGAAAGAAATAGTCATTTCAGATGATATATTTGTGTCTTGAAAATTACACAGAATATTTCCAGTACAAACAAAATTGCATAAATGGAAAATTTGTTAAAACATAACTTTTCACATAATAGCAATCCACTATTAGAAAATACAATGGAAAATAAGTCCCACATAGAAACAGCACAAATGAAGTATCCAAAAATAAATGTGCCTAAGACAAGAAATATGCAGGTTCTGTTTGCAAAAAACCAAACCACTTGACTTACAGCCATTTATGGTCATGTTATATAAATATGAAAAAATATAAAAAATATTAGTGAATATTTATACAACCTTAAGTAAAGGACTTGATGCCAAGGGAAAATATTCTAGAGATTGAATTAAATTATCAACAAACTAAGGAAATATATACAAGACAAAGGGCTAAAATCCTTAACACATAAAGACTTCTGACAAGTCAAGAAAAAGAGAAAAGTCCTTCAACTTAAAGTAGGCAAATTTATGAATGAGAAAATTTATGAGATAAAATATCCACATAAAAAAGAACCAAAAAATCCAACAAAACAAAATAGCAATAAATATACAACATAAAATATTGACTCTCAAAATAAATAATAAAGTGTGTGAAGTCAGTTCAGCCCTTTAATAAAAGAACTGGGTACTCACCCCCACCTTCCTGAGAGGATGCTTTCTCAACCTCTTTCAGCCTTCCGTTGTCTTTTCCCATCCTTTTAAGTTTTAACTGTAATTTTTTCATTGCTTGTTTTATTACATTTAGTTCAAGTATAAGAGCTTGATTTGCATTGTGTAGGTGCAAATTGTCTTCTTTTAACTCCTCAAACTTTTCTTTGGTTATTTCTATACATCTCTGACGTATTCTGCCAGTTACATCTGAAAAAGTAAAAGGGAAAAGCTTGCAAGTATTGATGTTTACCATTTTACATCAAAAGAACATGAGACTTTATTTCCAAATCCATGTGAGCAACTACTTCACATCAGGCCTAGTGCTGTGTCCTTGGTCCCTGAAAGGGAATGGCCATGCAGGAAGAGGCCTGTGGTCTGGGGAGGCCATGATGGGTGGCAGCAAGAGAGGTGACAGAGGGGAGGCGGGCCAGAGGAATATTGTAGACAGCTAAGTTAAGTAGAAATATTATAGGCAGTCGGGCAGGGATAGGCCCTCAAGGAAATCTGCAGAAGATAAGAATAGGTTACAACTGTGGGATTCACTGAAAGCCAGGCCTCAAGATAAAGATGGAATGACTAGACCTACATACCTCCTGGAGGGATAAACAAAAATACTATGTCTGATATTCTACATAGGCATCAGTCACCAGGGTGGGTGTCTAGTACCTTCTAATTCATCTCTTCCAGAAAAGGTCTTTGTTCTTTTCATGCACACTTGCTACATGACCTGCTTCCCCACTGGATCAATTTTACCTAAGTGACTATACTTGTAGTCTTATTGATCATGATATTGTCCCCTATTGTACCCATCTCATGATTTTGTACTCACTTCATGATTTTGCTCTGTAAAACTTCCTTTGAGAAGTGGGCTCATGGGCAACCCTCTTGGGCCCCCTCCTGCCTCTCAGGAGTTATATCTCTCAATAAATATTTCTTACTCTTGACCTCCATTGTTCCTTAGAACTCATTCTTCGATTTTGGGGAATATGAACTCAGCATATCTGACACCTAGCAGGTTGGGAATTGTCATATTTCCCCTATATCATTTGGAGGTCCTATATCAGGAGGCCCTGGGGTTTGACAATGCACAGAGGAGTTTCCACCCTGCAGGCCACCAGGAGCCAGAAACTCTTCAGGACAGAGGGGTGAGAAGGAAGTGGTGCCACTCTCAATGGAGCTGAGGCCAGCGGGGTGGACAATGGACTGGAACAAGGCCTAGCCAAAGGGAGATTAAAGGGCAGCACTAGAGTAGGGCAGGGAGGAGGGGACAGCGACAGCAGGATTCAGAGGCCGAAACCCAACAGGTCTCAGTGGCTCACTGGGTTTGGGCAGTGAGGCAGGGAAATCAAGGATGAGTTTGTTAAACCAAAACTACAAGAGGCTATTGTTTGGGACTAAGGTCCTATAGTAGGCCCCAAGAGATCAGACTAAAAATCACAGTAGTGTCACTCATACTAAAGTCCCAAGTCCAGTACTGCACTGTTATCAACTAAGCTGTTATCTGACCTCAGGAGAGAGAGATAACCAAATTTCTCAAACAGGCCAGTTTCAATCGACCAGGATGATAAACTTCCTTCAGCTTTAACCCTTAAAACAAACAAACAAACAAACAAACAAACAAAGTAACCTGATATTAACCAGCCAGCTATTTTTGTACTGTTCTGTCTCCCTAAGCCCAATTTACAAGGAAAGAAATTGAAATGACCAATGGGGTCATTGTGGGTGGGGTAATTGTGATTGAACAGAGGCCTGTCATACTGAGCTACATCCCCATTTTGGGGTTTTGTTTTGTTTTTCGAGACAGAGTCTCACTATGTAGTTCGGGCTGGCCTTGAACTATGTAGCCCTGGGTGGCCTGGAACTCGAGGTAATCCTCTCACCTCAGCCTCCAGAGTGCTGGGATTACAGGTGTATACTACCATGCCTGGTAATCCCCCAGGCCTTTCTTATTTTAATTTTTATTTTTGAGATAAGGTCTTGCTAAACTGCCCAGGCTGGGCAATTTGGAACCCTCCTGACTCAGCCTCTCAGAGTGCTGGGATTTCAGATGTGTGTCATCTCGCCCAGCTTCCAATTCTCTTTTGTTCTTTGTTTCTCTTTCTTTGCCCTGTCCTTCTCTGTGTAGAAAGCCAACCTCTATTGCTCATGTCAGTGGAAAGTTTATTGTTTCATTCAAGTGTTGCCTGATGCTGGAATCACAAATAAAGCCAACTGAGTTCATTACATGCATCTACTGTAATTCTGTGGAGACAGTGACCTAGACAAGGGACAAGAGAGCAGGTGTGAGACTCCAGCAGGAGGGAAAGTGAACTTAGGTCAGGAGACGGCCCAGAGCTGGGAAGGCAGCTTCATTAGGACAGACTGGAGAGCCACCAGACAGAGGAGGTGACAAAGGGTTTCAGGAAGGAACAGCAAGAATTGTTAGAGGAGAAGAGTGTTCCAAGGGCAAGTTGTGCTCAAGATCAAAGGAGCTGAGAACCACAGCGGGCCCCTGGCCAGGACAGGCTCCCAGTGGAGGAGCAGACAGAGGCCGCGCTTCTGCAGGTGGACAGGGCAGGAGGGCCACCCTGCCCCTGACACACATGTGCAGTCCCTAGAACAGGGATGGCAAATCTTCTAGAGCTTTCAATGATAACAAACGGCCCACTGAGGCACACGTCCCATAGGTTCACCACCACTGCCCATGGTGGGTGGCAGGAAGAGAGGTGACAGAGAGGGGGTGGGGCCAGGGGAGGCCCTGGAGCTTTATAATGCAGAGAGGAGGTTTCATCCTGCAGGCCACTGGAGGAAAGGCTGAGAAACGGAGGACTCCATAGTTACACTGAACACAGGACTGAAGCACAAGAGAAATCCCAGGGTTAAAGTACAGTGTAGTTGAGGTTAGACCGAAGACAGAAGTCATAGCTAACTTGTGCTGGGAGAGGACACCAATAGAAGTGTGTCATGGCTTATATTTAGATGTCCCCCCAAAGCCTCATGTGCTTAAGGGCTTTTGGAAGGTGGCTGGATCACGGGTGTGTGATATTGGATTAAAGGCGCATGATAACTGGATTAGTCCACTGACTGGTTTAGTGTAGTCCTGGGTGTGGATTATGGGAAGGCCCACCCTGGGTGTGGATGACACCAACCAATAGGCTTGTAGCCTGGGTAGAACATGAATGGAAAGATGGAAGGTAGGCTCACTGCCTCCTGCCTACCCTGCCATGAACTGTTTTTCTTCTGCCATGATGCTCTGTCATGCTGCCCTCCCTTGGAGCCAATCAATTAAACTAAAACCTCTACAAACTGTGAGCTGAAATAAACCTTTCCTCCTTTAATTGTGGGTGTTGGGTATTTTGTCCCAGAAATGAAAAAGTAACTAAGACAGAGGGAGTGAGGCAAAGTGGCCAGGAAAGAGCTGATGTGGGGTCCAGTTAGAGCCCTAGGGTGCAAGAAGCAAGCAATCAACGACTGGGCCAAGCAGCAAGGGCAAAGACATTAGACAGGCAGAGCAGAGCAGGGTGCTGCAGGAAAAAGACAGCTTCTGCACCTGCTGGCTGGTCATATGTCCTGCCTGTCCCACCAGTCAATGGAAACAGGCTATATGGCTACAGACTCTCGGGTTTCTTCTGTTCAAGCAGCCTAAGTAGGGTCACAGCATTTCCAGATAAGCCAACAGACTCTCAAGGACCAATACAAGCACACCAACAAGAAAACCATCAAGTATCTCAGCCACGAGATGCACTGAAGTCAAATGACAGAGAATGGGTGTGGGGAGGGAGTGCAGCATAGATACAGAACTGGATAAATATACAATAGGTTCTCAGAAGAAGCCAGGCATGGTGGCACAGGCCTATAATCCCAGCATTCTGTGAGGCTGAGGCAGAAAGAGCTCAGGTTCGAGCCCAGCCTAGGAAACTTAGACCTTGTCTCAAAACAAAAAATAAAAATAGAATGAAATGTAGCTTGGTGCAAAGGCCCTGGGATAAAACCCCAGTATGGCAAGAAAAAAAATGTTCGGATGTTAGTATTTCACAGAAATCATTTTTTTTTTTTTGGTACTGGGGATCGAACTTGGGGCCTTGCTCTTTCCAGGCAGGCGGTGGAACCACTGAGCTAAATCCCCATCCTCACACAGAAATCATTTTCATTAGTAACAAAAATTTAAAGGATGGGCTGAACATAATACTTACAAAGTGGGCTAGAAGTTAGAATCCTAGCACCCTCCCAGAACACAATAGCAATAGCCCCAAGACAAAAAAGAGTCAACCGAACACAAAGGACAGATAAAAACTGGATTTTCAGACTACTAATGCAAGTCATACCAGCCTATAATCACAAAATCCACCTTAAAAGCTACTGTAGCACACCAAACTGCGCAAGTAATGCACCTCATAAAGTATCAGCCCCAGAGCAGAGCCCTCATTTGCATACACCAACTCCTCAGGGCCTAAGCATGCCCCTCGCTGCACCCCACCCCAGGACCTGAGTGCATGTCACATAGAGGTGTGCCCACCACGCAGTGTTATGGTTTATATCTAGACTTCCTCTGAAGACTCACTAAGCAGAGGTGGGGCTGCAGTGAGATGACTGAATTTTGTGGGTGTTATAGGGATAGGTAGATTAGTCACTGATGAGTTTATAGCTAAATGTGCTGTTCAGAGAGGTGGGCCACTAGGGGAGTGGCCTGGAAGGGCTTAGCTCCCTCTTTGGCTCTTCCTCTAGCTCACTCCTACCAGTCAGCCATGCCCCTCTGTCCTGGCCACGCCCCTCTGTGATGCTGGAGCCACCCAATTCGGGACTGAAGCCTGAGCCAAAATAAACCTCTCCTCCTTCAAATTGCTGGGGTCAGGCATTTTGTTCCAGCCTGAGGAAAGTAACTAAGACATCTGGTGTTTGGACCTTCTTTCCAGAGGCAAAGGTAGGAGTTCAACAGGAAAAAAAAACCTCTTTCCAAGTCCAATGATGGGGCAGAAGCAACATGCTTTCTAAGGAAAAGAAACCTAAACTTTACTTCCAGTGAGGCTGTTCTGTGCATTCACTAAAACGATAAGCTTTTCACACGTAAGGAACTCAAAAGGCAAATACCTGGGGAGGGAGGCGGCTTCTCACATAACAGAGTTCTTTCACCCTAGGGAAGAAACAGTATGGAGTGAGCTCGGGGTGTGAGCAGCTTCTGAGCGTGGGCAGGCAGAGCCCAGGGCAGTAGACACCAGGGGTACAAGCACACTTTCCCACTGCACTTTGGTTCTTGTGGTTCTCAGTTTATTTTAGCTTTAGGAAAGAACTATTATGGGATGATTTTTTTTCCACTACAAATAACAAGACTATTTTAAAATTATAGAGGAAATTCGATTTATTGAGAATATGGGTTTTTTCCAAATATGAGCTTACCTTTAAATTCAGAACAGAGTATTTATCATCTGATAAAAAAAAAGAAAAAAAGCCTCTTTAAAAGTAGATAAGAAATTTGACAAGTCAGGAGCGTGCAATCATACAAACTCACCTCCCACAGATGACCCGAGCAAGGCTCTAGACAGGGTCGGGATTTTGCACTGCCGCACAGCAAGTAGGTCCCAGGCCAAGGCAGGGCACCTGACTTTCAGCTGCTCATCTCCATCTGCCGTGCTTTCTCCTGAGCACTGTCATGGGCTCCAAGGATCGCAGACCCAAGCCCCTCCCAGCCACCCTTCCCTGCTGGCTCCTCCCCACCTCTCCAGCCCCCACACCTCCTCCCTTCCTCGCCGTGGGGGCCAAGGCTGACTCCTTCCCGCCCACCCTGTCTACAAGTAGCGCCCCCCTTCCTTGGTCAGAAAAATAGCCATTGCTTGAGGAAAACTGCCTGAGTGATGCAACTGGAAACAAAGCCCGCCAGGTCCTCACCTTCGGAGGACTGGGATCCCGGGCCCCCAGGAGGGGCTGACCTTAATTAACACTTTGCTACCATGAAAAGTTGGACATCTAGGTTGCTTCTAGAGTTCCACTACTGACGCACAGAGTATAAATAACTGAAAATAAGAACTACATAGTGAATTCAAGGACAGCCTGAACTACATTGTGAGACCCTATCTCAGAAAGAAAAGAAGTTGTAAATTTGCAGGAAAAAAATGTTTAATGCCCCCAGAATTCAAAACACCAACAAACATGCTTAAAGATACATAGAAGATTCCAAATCCACGTCTAGTTCATTAAAATTACCAATACTTGAACAATTCATCACCAGAGAGCTTACCTTTGGCCAAAAACTGTGGGAGCTGCAATCCCCCGACCAGCACTTGTGCCCCAAACTGAGGTTTCCTGGTGTGAACACGATCAGTCTCCAGCTCCCTGTTCTCATTCCCACCCTGCAGTTGGCACCATACTGAACTCTGTCAGTAGAGGGCGCAGGAGAGACGGGGGGGGGGGTGTCTTCCCTCCCACGGCTTCACTTCCTCCATTTGGGCGGGTGGGGCAGCCAGGTGCATCCTGCCCCGGAGAGCCTCACCTGAGTTACCCTCCAATCCCCAGCCCACGCCCTCTCCCGCCAGGCCTCAGCTCTGGGGCAGGGCAACCATTTCCTCAAAAACAGTGTGGCTGCTCCCTGAAGGGCTACTGGCATCCTTCTGCAGCGCTCTTTACCCCTCAGCAGGCAATCCTGTCAAACGAATCTCCCTCCCTCCTTCTCTGCTCAAATCACGCCATGGGCTCCATCTCCTGACTGGATCCTGGCTGGTATGTGACCCAAGCCACACAACACAGATGTTAGAAAGGGCAGAGAGAGCCACATGGACAGACTGGGGAAGTTATTCAGGGGCCCTTGTGAGATGAAAAGGCAGGTAAGGAAATGGTGTGCATTTTATAAATATGTATACACCATAAAGGGTTTAAAGTAATTATCCTAAGGTCCACAATTACGTGTGTTTAGTTCTATACATTTCCGTACTGGGCATTTCCCCCACCCCGGTATTGGAAGTGGAACCCAGGCCTGCTCACTGAGCTACATCTTCAGCCCTTTTTATTTTGCTCAGCTGCCCAAGCTGGCCTTGAACTTGAGAGCCTCCTGCTTCAGCCTCCTGAGTAGCTGTGATTATCAGACTTGCCTTTTTATAAACAGTGAAAAAAACCCTATTTCTATCATTTAAAATATGCTTTTTATGTGAATTTAATATTTATTAATGCTAGTCAATATTTTAAAATATGCATAGGCAGATGAAGTGGCACACACCTTTAATTCCAGCTACTCAGCAGGCTGATGCAAGAGGATTACTGAGTCCAGGAGTTCAGGGTCAGCCTGAGCAATGTGGCAAGACCTTGTATCAGAAAAATACACACACACATGCACACACATATATCTATACATGGTATATATGCTAACTATGTTACAGCTTGTGTCTAGATGTCCCCCCAAAGCCTCGTGCAGTCATAAGTGGGGCTTTTCAGAATGTGATGCTGGGATTAAGGATACAATGCTGGCACTGATTCAGTGTGATGCTAGGATTAAGGCTGCCCCACTCTGGGTATGAGTGCAGGTAGCCTGGATAGAATATAAGGGACAGAAAGAAGGCTGCTGCCATCACTTGCTGCTTTTGCTGCCTTCTGCCTTCCATGGACTGTTTCTCTTCTGTGATGCCCCTCTGCCATGCCACTCTGCCTTGGAGCCAGCTGACTATGGACTGAAGCCTCTGCAAACTATGAGCTAAATAAACCTTTTCTCCTTTAATTCTGGGTGTCAGGTATTTTGTCTCAGGAATGAGAAAAGTAACTTAAGACACTAAGGAAGAACAGTTTTACTCTCTTCCTCTCTGGTTTTACTCACCTACCAGTTTTATTCTCTGGTAGTAGAACAGGTACTACTATGCTAGCATTGTTCCCCCTCAAGCACCTTGTAAACTGATTTCCACAAAAGTGTCCCAAGCCCAGGCAGCTGTGAGGATCCCGATGAAGCAGTCACTGGTGGCCTGCTGTATGCCAGCTCCCCTCTTCACTTCCAAACATAACCCACTTCTTAGGAACCTCAAAACTATCCCAACCTTTGCTATAATACACCGAATGCTCTCATTGTGCAGCATGACACATGCTGTATAAAAACAGCTGACATGCACTTCCAGAATCGTATCTGAAACGCATCCATGTGCTCATACATTCAGCAAACTTTCACTGCCGGCCCAAGTAGCCAGGCCCTGCTCCAGGTCCTGGGTGGGGAAGGGGGCACGGGGGCAGGGATGGGGCTGGGCCACACAGGTGACCTCACCTGTGCACCCCCGGGGAGCAGGAGACAGAAGTCACAGTCTGGTAGGACACTCTGCCCCATCTGTCCTCTCACAGCCCAGGGCCGGCACCTTCTATGTCAAAGGCAACCTAATATCCAGTGAAAATAAATCTTAAGTATATTCCTAGGTAAGAACCCGGAAGCACAGTATGGAGGTGCAATAGCACCAATATTGGTATCCTATATGCTCATAAGAATTTTGGGTTTTGTTCTTTTTTACCTTTTTGTTGCGTAGGTGGAGGTATAAGAGATGACGAGCCTGGAAACCCATCTTGCTCAGAAATATTTTCATCATCTCCTCTGTCCACTTCATGTGACAATGGCACCTTTTTGTTACAAAAGATTAAGGGACAAACATGGGATAAGTGTTACTTGCATAATATGTCCCCTAACAAACCAGAACATCTTATTTCATACTGAAGCACCCATGCTATGCTGCTTTCCTTAGTGAGATCTAAGGGCTACCCCTGGGTCCCAGTGACACCTCTGACCCCTCAGGAGAAGCCTAGGGGACAGAGACAATCCATATGACACATAGCTGTGGAGCTGGATATCCCACCCAGGCCCTGGGGATGGTCCCCTTCCCCATCCCACCACCTAACTGATACTCATTTCCCCATGGGACAAGAACTGCTGACCTGCCTGGAGAACTGTCATCCAGGCAACAGTTAGGACCCAGGCCCTCCATGGTTGCTGACCTGATTCCACTGTTGGAATGGAACTCTCCCCTCCACTGCCATGATGAGCACCTATGTGGGTATCAAAGGTGGCAGGGCCACAGAGCTGTCCCTTAGAGGCTGTGCAAGGAACAGAACTTCCCCTGCCGAGGAAGGGGCATTCCCACGGGCAGGGATCTGGGGAATAGGGACAGGGGCTGCCCAAGGAGAAGAGTCAGAAGCAAGTCCCGCAGGATAAACTGGCCCAGTGCTCTCCAGGTTGGCTGCCCTTCTGCTACCCAGATTCTGCAGTAAACTCCTGCTGTGGTCAGCTTGGCAGCTGGCTGTGCTGAAGGCTGGCAGGGAAGTGGTGGCAACCGCCCCCAAGATACCCTTAAGAAGGGGCACTTCAGAGCTGAGAGCTGAGGCTGCTGGGTTCACAGGCTTTGTGCACATGGCTCTCAGGTGACCTGGTTCAGGGGAAGGAGTAGCTGGGTCTCCCAACCTACTCATCATTTGAAGGAAAAAGAGAAAGGACTTCTTGCTTTTGTGGCAGGAGGGGGCTGCAGCTGGGAACTAAACATAGGGCCTTCCACATGGTAGGCAGTGGTCTACCACTGAGCTACATCACCAGCCCTTTTTATTTTATTTTGAGACAGAGTCACTGAGTTGCCCAGGGTGGCCTCAAAGTTGTGATCTTCCTGCCTCAGATCCTGAAGAGCTGGGATTCCAGGCATAAGTCACCAACTTGGCACACCTCTTGCTTTTCACCTCCCAGGACCAAACCTCCCCAAGATAACTAAGCTATCCATTAGGATCAAGGAACTGTGAAAATGGTAAGAGCATGCAAACAGCATCATAAAGACACCCGACGTGGCAAACTGTCTGGCAACATCCACTAGCACTATGCCTGATCAATGCCTACGATCATGTATTCCCACTCTTCGGGTCTTTCACTCACCACAAGTATAGACACGTGTGTGTCCAAGGACACATCTGCAAAAGGTCATAGCAACACTATGCCCAAGAGCCCCAAACTGGAAACAACCAAACCAGTTAAGTGGATAAATGACTGACCAGCTGGTTATACAATGCAATGCTATATATCAATAAGAATGAAACAACTGCTGCTACACACAATAACTGAAGACTTAAAAACTCCAAAAAATATGTACTGCATGGTTAAACTCATGTAACTTTCAGAGTTGGCAAAACTCTGAGCCCTAATTCACATAACTTTTAAAGATCTAATCTAATTTTGGAGCTAGGACAATGGTGAAATCTGGGGGGGAACGGTAACGGGGAAGGGGGACTTCTAGAATCCTGGGATGCTGGTTATGCTCATTTGTCTTGAGACAGGGTCTCATTTTGTAGTTCAGGCTCACCTTGAACTCAGCATGTAGCCCAGGCTGGCTGTGAACTTACAGCAATTCTCTCGCCTCCACCTCTTGAGCGCTGGGATTACAGCTATGTGCACGACCGCGTCCAGCTCAGCTATGTTCTTCTGAATTTCTGTTTTGTGTATATGTGGTGCTGAGGGTTGAGGCCAGGGCCGCCTGCCTGCTAAGCAGGCATTCTACCACTGAGCTACATCTCCAACCCCTTTTTCATTTTTTTAGAAAAATCTCATGGTGGCTATTTTGTAAAAGAGTGTGTGGAGTTGTACACTTGTGATTCCTGTACTTTTTATGTATATTTAATATATCAATTTTATTAAAAACATACTCTTATAAAGAACTTGTGATACTATTCTACAAACATATTCTAAAAGGCTTACCTTTGAGCATTTTTTTTAAGAACTCCCCAATATTTCTGAGTGTGATAATTCCCTTCGGTAACTAAAACAAAACTTGCTTGGGTGCTGAAGAAGGGAAGGAAGCCGCAGGCCCACCCTGCCTCAGGGCTGACAAGAACCCAACAGCGCCTTTCACTCATGGCCTGCGGCTCTTGTCCCAAACCTCTTCGTCCTCTTCCTGGGTCTGACACTAACTTAGACTGGAAAGAGCAAAGGACACACACACCGTCATCTCTAGGGAGACCGCTGAAGTAAAAACAGTATCACTTCCAAAGTCATAGAACAATTGAAATAATGTCAATCCAAAGAAAGAAAGGAGAGCAGAGGGTGTAGCTTAGTGGTAGGACACTAGCCTAGCATGGGTAAGGAAGGCCCTGGGTTTGATCCTGAGCAAAAATAAAATAAGATAGCCAATCTAAATTCAGACACATGTATATATATGTACATATTATATTATAAAAATAATATATAAAATATTATAAAATACTACACTATATTATAAAAAGATTAAATCATCTGGTTAAAAGACAAAGCCAAAGATTGCCAAACTGAGTTAACAAAAACTATATGTGGCATTGAACTGTACACTTCATTTAAATGCCTGAATCACATGGTATGTAAATTATATGTCATTAAACTTGTTTTTAAAAACAATATGCTGTCGACAAGACACATTTAAACATAGGACATACAAAGGTTGAAATTAAAGGACAGAAAAATATTGACCATGAAAATATCAAGCAAAAGAAAGTTGGAGAAAAAAACCCAGCTGGCCCTGGAGACATGTGGCCCTTTCGAATCCTGTACATCAAATCCTGCATGTGAACCAGGGTAACAAACAGCACTGAGTTAGTGGGTGGTCAGCCACGCTAAAGGAACAGAAGAGAGACCTGCACTATTAAGAGACACATGGCAGCTGGGTGTGGTGGCACATGCCACTCAACAGGCTGAAGCAGGAGGGTGTTCATGGGTGTGAGGCCAGCACGGGCTTCATCGTGAGTTCAAGGCCAGTCTGGACTACTCAGTTTTAACACACACACACAGAAGAGACACATGACAATATTCCTCTAGTTAGGCATGAGTTTGAAGAAGGGTTACAATGTGCAGACTGAAAAGTGATAGGAAAATTAGCTTTTGGAGTCCAAGGAAAGAGCAGATTGCTAGGGGTTTTTTGTTGTTGTTGTTTTGTTTTTTGGTATCAGGGATCGAACTCAGGATCTTGCGCTTGCAAAGCAGGCACGGTGCCACTGAGCTAAATCCCCAGCCAGCTTCTGACATGAATCCTCATCAAGAACACAAAGTCGTTTACACTTGTCTTTGAAGGCCTTGATTTTGCCACATAAAGGAATGAAACTTAAATGTTAGCCTAACTAGACAGAAATGAGGCTGGACACATAAATCAACCAAACAACTAATTGATAAAAAGCCTGAAAGCAAAAGCTTTGAAATGCAGAAGAGAGAAAGGAAGCACTTCCTCAGCACTCTGTGCTATTTCTTATAGAGGGGGTGCTGAGGCAGGGACGAGGGGACACTGCTCACCAGGCTTTTGTGTGGCACGGTGTACGCAGCATCCCTGTGGCCGCCTCTTTCCTTCTGGGTGCTGCCATCCCCCGTCTCCTCCTCACTGGACGACTCCTGTGTTTCAGCATCATCTTCTTCCCCATAGCCTAGCGCTTCAAAGGATGATAAAGAATGTCTCCTTCCTGCTCCACTCTGCCAACTTGGCCTGTGTTAGAATATTAAAGAACATAAACAAATGACCTAATGCTTGACTTTTTTTCTTTTTTCTTTTTTGCAACACTGGAGATTGAATCCAGGGCCTTCACACTGAGACATATCCCTAGCGCACTCCCTCACATCCTTTTCACCCATTTTTGTTGACACAGGGTCTCACTAAGCTGCTAAATTGCTGTAACTTGCAGTCCTCCTGGCTCAGCCTCTCGAGTGCTGGGATTACAGGCATTCACCACCAGGTCTAGCTCAATATCAACACATGTATTAAATGCATTCCCTCTAAGCCTCCATAACAGCAGTATTATACTACAGTATAAAATATATAGAAGCTCCAAGATTAAACCACTCACTAGCTCACCTTTTGGTCTTTCTTTGGGGGGGGGGATGTTGAGACAAGGTCTTGCTATGTAGTCCTGGCTGGCCTTGAACTCACTACGTAACCCAAGCTGGCCTTGAACTCACAGTGATCCTCCTGCCTCAGCCTCCAAAAATGCTGAGATTACAGACATGCGCCACCACTCTGGGCTCTGCGCGCTTGTCTTTCTAGTTGTGGTTGTTCTTTTTCTATTTATTACTGTATACATATACAATCTGTCTTGGTTTTTTTTTTTGAAGAATATTAAAATTAACCCTTTCTAAAAAGGTAACAGTATATAATAGAGTAACAATTTAGGGCTGGGGACTTAGTTCAGTGGTTCCGCTACTTGCCTTGCAAGCACAAGGACAAGAGTTCGATTCCCCCCCACCGCCCCGTACCAAAACAACAACAACAAGAACAGAAAACAAAAAACAGAACAATTTAACTCATTTAAGCACTTAGCAACTTAGTAAGACCTTGTGTCAAACTTTTTTAAAAATGCGAGTGGGGTAGTAATATAGCTAGGTGCAAAAGCCCTTGGGTTCAATCTCCAGTACTGTAACAACAACAAAAAAAACCCCAAAAAAAACAAAAAAGAAAAGGACCAGTGTGTCATCATTTAGCAAGATCTACCCTGGAGAATTTTATTTTTGTTTTTTGGGTTTTTTTTGTTTGTTCTGTTTTTTGTTTGTTTGAGACAGGTTGGCCTCAAACTCACTTCTGTTGCCCAGGCTGGCCTCAAACTAGCCTCCATCCTCCTGCCTCAGCCTCCCAACTATGAAGAAAATTTTGATCAAAGCAATTAATGTCCCTGAACAGCGTCCCTTTAACGCTAGTGATAAAAACTGAAGGACTAACACTAGTCGTGAACACTCGTGCATGAGCACACACAAGCACACGGGGCACGGTCCCTACCGAAGCCGCGGCTGGGAGGCGGTGGCGTAGGGTTCGATGAGGCTGTCCTTCTCGGCGCAGGAAGCGTCACTCTCAGACCGCGACCTCTGGCGAGGCTGGGGGATGGCGACGGTCCTTCCAGTCAGCGTCGTCGCCAAAATGGCCGCGGCAAGCGCCGACCTGGGAACAGAAACAGCGCCCTGAGACCGGGAGACAGCACATCCGGGACGTCCAAGGCTGCCCTGGGAACCACAGAGATCTTCTGGACATCGCTATGGGCCCACAGTCCGCGGGGCCTCCAGACAGTCTCCTGGTTTTCACACTGACCGTAAGGATGACTATACTCTCAGCCCATGTCGCACAGAAATTAAATGACTACGATTTCCTACTCAAAACCAAATTTTAAAAAATTTTTGAAGAGAAAAAATTAAAAAACAAAAAGATTTTCTCATCAAAAAGAGAAAGCCAAGTCTCTAATGAAGGCAGTCAGATCCCAAAGTCTGTACTCAAATGGTATTTTTATTAAAATGTCAGATCAGAATGGAGAAAAATAACATAAAAAAGACATCAAAGTTTATTTGAAAACACTTGGAAATTAGTCAAAAGTATGTTACAGGTAAAAGAGTAACAGATTTATCCTCCTGCCTAAAAAAGGCCAAATGAAACAGACTTTTTTCTGGTTGTCGGGCTGACTACAGGAGAGAATTCACAGGTCACAGGGCACAGGCGGGGACCGGAAGCGCAGCCAGGCAACTTCCCAAGCTGTGGTGACCAAGCTGACAGCTGGGAAGGGACGCCAGACTGAGAGAGTCTGCAAGACAGCAGCAGTAGGAGGGAGCTGCTCAGAGAGAAGCTGGGAGATGCGCACAGGTGCCCCGAGTGTTCAGCAGAAGATTCGTCAGCACATGCTTGTGAGGAAAGCGGCGAAGGCTGGAAAAAGAGAGATGTCCAAAGCATTAAAGAGACAGAGACAGATGCTTACACACTGCCTGGGACAGTGCCACTAGGCTGGAAAAACATCACTTGTGGGACACTGGGGCCAGAACTCGGAAGGGCATCCTAGCTAAGCTCAGCCCCAGACCCTCCCTGACAGATCAAGCCTCCAAAGATCAAACTGTTGCCTACTCACTTAACTGCATCCAGGAGCAAAGGTCAAGAAGATTTATAGAAATACAAAAATATGCAGCATTTAACAAGGTAAAATTCATAACAATGTCTTGCACCCAAAGGTAACAGGAATGTAAAGGGACAGAAAAACATGGCCTATAATGAAGAAAAGAATTAATTGAAATTTGAAATCCAACAAACATGTGAGAATTAGCAGGAAAAGATATTAAGAGAGCTAATTTAACTGTATTTTATATGTTCAAAAACATTAAGTAGAGCCTGGAAGTTTATAAAAAAAAAAAGACCTGAACTTCAGGAGATGAAATGACAATCAGAGATTTAAAATATACTGGAGGAAATTAATAGCAGATCACACATTACAGAAGAAAAGATCAGTGAAACTGAACACAAAGACAATAGAAAACAAAATGAAACAGAAGAAAAAAAAGAAAAGAGCATTACTGAGATATGAGATAAAAAATACTTTTTGTTTTATGTTTTAAATACTACATTGGGCTGGGCATGGTGGCACACATCTGTAACCCCAGTACTCAGGAGGGTGAGTCAGGAGGATCACTGTGATTTCGAGACCAGCCTAGACGGCACAGTGAGTTCAAGCCAACCTGAACTACATAGCAAGACCCTGTCTCAACCCCCTAATACATACATACATATGTACATACACAAACATACATACATACTACATTGGGCTGAGGGTACAGCTGAGTAGTAGAGCACTTACCTACTTCACAGGCAGCCCTAGGTTTAATCCCTAGCATACACACACACACAAAATCCATTGAATCTTGGTGCAATTTGTTACACAGCCTTAGATAGCTGATATAATAGCCTTTTCATCAAAGTAGTGCTGGGAGAAGTGAATATTCACATGCAAAAAAGAAAAAAAATGAACTTGTATCCATGTCTTTCATGCCATATACAAACTTAAACTCCAAATGGATCACAGAACTAAATGTAAAGCCTAAAACCAACTACTGGAAGAAAATATAGGATAAAATGTTTGTAAACTTGAGTTAGGCACAGATTTCTTAGGTATGATACTGACAGCATGTATTTTTCTATTAAAGAAAAAACTGATGAATTGGATTTAATAAAAATTAGTAACTTCTGCTCTTTGAAAGGCACTGTTGAGAGAATAAAAAAACAAGCCATAGATCAGGAGAAAATATTTGCAAATCACATATTTGATAACAGATCTGTTCTTTTTTTTGGTACTGGGGATTGAACTCGGGTCCTTGTGCTTGCACAGCAGGTGGTGAAACCACTGAGCTAAATCCCCAGCCCTTGATAAAGGATCTGTATCCAGAACATATAAAGATCTATCAGAATGCAATGATAGGAAAATGAAAAGCTCGACTTTGGAAAATGGGCAAGACTTGAATGGACATTTCACTAAAGAAAACATACAGATGATTTTTTTAAAAAAGCATATTAGGGCCGGGGATTTAGCTCAGTGGTTTTGCTGCCTGCTGCACAAGAGCAAGGACCCGAGTTTGATCCCTAGTACCAAAAAAAAAAGCATATTAAAAGATGCTCAGCACTGTTAGTTATTAGAGACACGCGAAATAAACCCACAGTGAGATACTAATCATGTGGTAGTTTTTGAGTTTTGTTCTGCTCCACAGCTCCTGTGACCTTGATATTTCCTAAGAGACTAGAGCAGTAAGAGTATCTTATTTAAGTATTTGGCCTTTAGTCCTTGGTTCCTGAAGTGGCTCTAGAACAACTTCAGAGCAATAAAAGTAAACGACACAATCTTTTATTATTTACAAGCCCTTTCAGACACCCAAGTTTCGGTTACTGAGGTGATCTGCTCAAGTCCCTAGATAACCACAAGAGGAGGGGATTGGTTGCCATAGGAACCAACCCGGGCTTTCGAGAGTAGAGACTTTCAGCTCCATCTCCCACCTGTGGGGAGGTGAGAGGTTGCTAGTTAAAGGGATCACTGATGGGCATTTAACCCACCATGCCCACATAATAAATCTACCATAAAACCCAGAAAGACTGGGTTCAGGGAGCTTGCAGATAGCCAGACCATGTGGGGGCTTCTAGGAAGGTGTACAAGAACACATCCATGTGCCAACTCCACGGGGACAGAAGCTGTCTCATCACCTGGATGTCTGTGTCTTTATACATACTGTGTCCTAGGCTGGGGATTTAGTTCAGTGGTGCTACCACCTACCTTGCAAGCGCAAGGTCCTGAGTTCGATCCCCGGTACCAGAAAAAAAAAATACTGTGTCCTTTATAAGTAAACTGATAAACATGTTTCTCTGACTTCTATAAGCTGCTCTAGCAAATGAATCAAATGTAAAACGGGGGACTGTGGGGACCCATGTTTGTGGCCAGTATGTATAAAACACAGGTGAAACAAGCTGGGCTTGTGACTGGCATCTTAGATGTGGAAGGGGCAGCATTGGGGACTTAGCCCTCAACCTGTGGGGTCTGCTGCTCCCTCTAGTTAGGCACTAGAAGAACTGAACTGGGTCAGAGGAGACCCGGGTGGTATCCACTGCTGAATTAATTGCTTGTGTGCTGGTGGGATGGGGGAATCTACACCTTTTGGAGTCACAGAAGTGATCTCTGTTGATTGATGCTGGTTGAGAGTACAGGAGAAACAGAGGGTATAGTTGTGGTGGATTAATTAATGGTCAGCTTGTAACACCTAACTGAATTAGCCTGGTCTGGGCATGGAAGACCCACTTGAGGACTGTTGCCAATAGCCATAAAAAGAGAACTGGAAGGAAAGATTGTGGCCTACTGATTTTTCTAGGAGGAGCTTGCTGCAGATGGTTTTCCTGATGTGAACTTGGCTGTTCTCATAGGAGGGGATCTTGGGGCCTTGCTGTTGCTGGGAATGGCTGCTGTTCTCATCAGGGGAGCTCTGATCTTCACCGTGAACATTACTTCCTAGCTCCAAAGTAGATCCCTCAGCCTGATGGCACAAATCCTTCATCTCACTGGTATAGGTTTTTGGCTTCCACCACTGCCCTTTGGGCCTTTCAGGTGCAGATCCTCAATACCAACAAGCATGACACATTGCCATGGGCTCTAGGCCACTGGCTGGACTCGTGGAGGACACTGCCTTGGACTCTAAGCCTTTGGGCTTTGAGTGTATGGTTAATCTCTTACACTCCTTTGTATTTAACTTTTGGGTAATTATCATAAAATGATCCTATAAATTGTGTGTCCTGTATTAAATCTATTTCCCTTGGAAACCCTGACTACAACAATAGGAAAAGTCATATCCTCAGAGCTGCATACTATTAAATGTCCCCCCACTTTGTGGCACTGGGGATTGAACCCCAGGCCTTTGCACTGAGCTACAACCCCAGCCCCTTTTTTATTTTTTATTTTGAGATAGGCTCTCACTAAGCCACTAAATTGCCCAGGCTAGGCTCGCTTTCTTTTTTTTAAATTTAAATTTTTATTAATACTTGTTTGGAGTACATAATGATTATATTCATTGTGGGGAGATGGTACAGGTACATAACACATCTTGATTCTTTTTATGCTCCCGCCCCACATCTCTTGGTCCTCTTCCTGTTTGCAAAAGATCTATCTTGCTGTTTACTATTATCTATCTTTTCTTTCGCTCTTTGATTTATTTCTACTTTGGGTTTCTCATATAAGAGAAACCATGAGATTTAAACTTGTGAATCTGATTTATTTCACTTATTATGGTTTCCAGGTTGAATTTTCAATCCTCCTACCTCAGCCTCCCAGAGTGCCGATCTTACAGGCAAGGCATGTGTTATGGCTTATGTTTAGATATCCCCCAAAAGCCTCATGCAAGTGAAATGGGGCTATTTTGGAGGTGGCTGAATCTACAGTGTGTCATGCTGGGATTAAGGGCATGTGATTACTAAACCACTATATGTGAGTGATTGGTTTGACAACGCCCTAATCCCATTAGTCTGAATAAGATAAAAGGGGCAGAAAGATGCTGTTAAACTTCTTTTGTTGCTTTTGCTGCTTCTGCTCCCATGAACTATTGCGCCTCTGCCACCCTGCCTTGGAGCCAGCTGATTATGGACTGAAACCTCTTTGAACTGTAAGCCTAAAAGACCTTTCCCCCTTTAACTTTGGATGTCAGCTATTTTGTCTCAGCAACAAGAGAAAACAAATTTGGTACCAGAGAAGTAGGGCTGTTGCTACAACATTACCTGGCCATGTGGATCAAGAGCCTTTGGAACTGGCTTATGGGAAAGGGAAGAGTTAGGAAAGGTTCGGAGATGCCGGCTGAAGCAGAGCTGGAACTCCTGAGGCTGTTCTGTATGGGAGATTCTGGTCAGAGCTCAGATGACCAGAAAACCAGTAAAGATCAGGCTCGGGAGGTTTCTGCTGGGAAGACTCCAGATGATGTGTGTTATGGTTTGGCAGAAAGTTTGTCTGCATTTTGTTTGTGTCCAGAGACTTTGCCTGAGACTGATTTCAAGGCAAGCTAATGTTAAAGTCATGGCATGGCTGCTGTTGGGGGCTTTTAGCCAGATCTATGTTGAGAATCAAGAGCAAAGATCCCAGCAGAATGACTTAAAATGTTTTGAGTTTGGCCAGAAAGGAAGCTCCAGTAAAGCTGTGGACTGTAAAGATAGAGCAGAGGAGATCTTGATTGCTGAGAAAGAACAGGAAAATAAAAAAGATGGTGTGAGGGTATCACAAGAAGCAGCAGGATCTCACCCTTTAAAGCCTCAAAACTGCAAAAGTGAATGACTTTGTTTTGAGAAGAGAGCCCCAGAGCACCATGTTCCAGAATGGCAGCAGCCTAGAGAATCTGTTCCTCAGAATTGGACTCAGAGTGCTCAGCAATCGCACTGAACCCCTACAGCTCAGAGGAAAGACTAGCTACTGCTCCAGAGGGCAGCTGACCTTGGCATCATCCATGTGGCACTGGTTTTAGGTGCATGCAGAATGTGAGAGTTGTGGGGTCAGGAAAGCTTCCATCTAGATCTCAGAAGAAGGCCTGGGAGCCCAGGCAATGTGCCCCTGAGAAGGCAGTGTGTGAAGTCGAAGGTGCAGCGGAGACCCCAGAAGTTTGAAGAAGCCAGGAGTGTGGATTGTCTGAGAACTGCAAGGAGGGAGCAGAGCTGCCCCAAGAGAGAAATAATGGGAGCTACAACCACCGGAAGTGCCATAGGGGCGGAGCCACATAAGCCCTTTGGAGTTCATAACTTGCCACAGATTGCCAGGGATGCTGGAAGTTGGAACTGTGGGATTTAATGTTTGCCCTGCTGGATTTTGGACTTGCTTTGTTCCCATTCCTTTGTATGCTCCTGTCTGTAACTTCTGGAATAGAAATGTCTATCTTATGCCATTGAATGTTGCAAGTGTTCGACTTTTCTTTTCATTTGTACAGAGGCTTGCAGCTAAAAGTTCGCCAGTTTGCCTTAATTCTCAGAGGAGACATTGAACTTGGACTTTTCAGCAATGCGTAGAGGTAAAGAATTTCAGGACACATCAGTGAGAGGCATGGGCAGATTTCTTAGGCAGAGTTAGGGAGTAAGAGAAAAATCAAGAAGGGTATTAGGCTTGAGGAGCTATAGAAGTCACAGACACAAAAGAACAGGACAGCTTCTATGGCTTCGCTGGTATGGACGAGGGAGGGGCTGGTACTTTCGCATTGGGTCGTGAGTATGGCATCTTTTTAAACTTTCCCCTCATGTCTTATGGGATTTTCTCCGGGCAGGATACAGATTACTGGCATGCATTCCATATGTTGTTAGCAGCTTAGTGAGACCATGCCCCAAACTAAAAAATATAACTGAGGGTAAGCTCAGTGGTAGAGCCCCCCACCCCTGGGTTGCATCCCCAGTACTTCAAGAAAAAAAAGTTATCAAATTATGGATTTAAATATGTACAGTTTATTATACCTCAATAAAACTGACTTTACCCAAACAAGTGACTATCTAAAGCAAAAATAATAACCATACACTGTGGCATTTCTACAGTTAGAATTTATGTGTATGACAACAGTGGCGCCAAAGAGGGGAAAGAAATTGATTGCTGGAAGATTCTTACTTTATATATGAAGTGGAGAACAGGGCATAGTGGTACCCACCTGGAATCCCAGCACTTGGGAGGCTGAGGCAGGCAGACTGCCACAAATTCAAGACCAGCCTCAGCTACAGAGTGAGTTCAAGACCAGCCCAAACTACATAGCAAAACCCTACCTCAAGAAAATGAAAAATAAATAAATAAATAAATAAATAAATAAATAAATAAATAAAATAAAAATACAAGAAGTGGAATAATATGATTCACTAGGGTGAGGGATTTAGCTCAGTGGCACCACGCCTGCCTCGCAAGTGCAAGGTCCTAAATTCAATCCCTCGTACTAAAAATAAGATTAACTGAGATGTTATCTTTTAGAAATAAAGAATCTAGAAATACGCCAAATTTGCTAAAACCATGTTGATTATTTGAGGTTATAAAGACTATAATCCAGGAAGATAGTTGTGTAAAGCACAGGAGACAATGAGAGATTTTTCTAATAAGTCCACAACACGCTTGCCATGAAGTAACCTGTTCCATTACTTTTCTCCTGCACAGTGGATTATAATAGAAATAAGTCCCCAAAACACAACGAAAAAGCCATTCACACCAGTCTGAGGAGCTACAAAGAGCCACCTTCCCATTGTGGGGAGGCAGCCGCTCAACAGCCAGGCCTGTGATTCTGAGCCTCCCTACCACCTGAGCCTCCGGGGACCCCTCTCACAGGGTTGTTGAGAGGATGGAGGATGGAACAAGGCCATCTACTTCCAAGAGTACTCAGCAGAGAGTAAACACTAATACATGCTATCCATGTTATCAAGATTATGCTGAAGGAAAAATCAAACACTAAGACATTTCAGAGTGGCTCTTTTTTTTTCTGCTTTGGTGGTGCTGAGGAATTAAACTTCATGCATACTAGGTAAGTGCCCTACCACTGAGATATACCCTTAGCCCTTCAGAGTGATTTTTTTAATCAGGAGGCATACGATATTCTAGTACCAAAGGAGACTAAAAAGCACCTTTCTGAGATGAAGTCAGTTCTCATTCAGTGGAGTTTATGAATTAAAACTAGGCGATGCCAGGCATGGTGGGGCATGACTACAATCCCAGCACTCTGGGAGGCTGAGCCTAGCCTGGGTCAACTTAGCAACTTACTGAGACTCTGTCTCAAAAACTAAAAAATATAAAGGCTAGGGACGTAGCTCAGTGTGAAGGCCTTGGGTTTAAACCCCAGTACAAACAAAACAAAACAAAAACAAAAAAAACACTAGTCTTAAACCCTCCTGTCTTAAATCTTGGCGGGCACAGGCAGAAGTTCCAAGAATAAGAGTCAGCTTTTTGGTGCATTTGGAGTGCTGAAGAATGGGAAATCATAGCTTATTTTCTTTTGGGGGTGGGCTTGAGACAGGGTCTTGCTATATAATCCAGGCTGGCCTCAAACTCATGGCAATCCTCTTGCCTCAGCCTCCTGAGTGCTGGGATTGCAGGGGTGCACCACCACACCCACATAGCAGATCTTTTAAAAGGAAGAATTGTGTCTAAAAAGAAAATACACAATTTTTTGTGCACAATTCAAAACTCTCTGAAGGATTATTAAGCTGGGCTTTCATGCTTTCTGTTTTGAAAAACATGAACTGCAGCCAATTGTGAAATGCAACAGCACCAGACACTGAAAGGGACAGAGCCCAAAGAAGTCCACTGCCGCTCAGTGGAGGCAGAATCAGGGCACTGTGGCAAAAATTTCAAATTATAAGATTCCAGTCGCCCTACTTGCACTTTTCTATAGGATTCTAGTCATCCTGCTTGTGAGTTTTCACCTTCTAGGATCCTGTACTTGGCAGCTGAGCATGGGGTGGACCTCAGTACCTGCTCATCTGAGACTCACCTGGGTCTCTCTGAGGATGGGCTGGGGCTTCGGGGAGGAGGTGTTCGAGGCACAGCTGGCTTCGGAGCAATGCTGGCTGCAGGCAGGAGGCCATGGACGATGTGTCTCTGCACAAATAAAACCCAGCAGAAGTCACCAGGCTAGGAGAAATCACCTGGGTCCTGTCACCACCTCTTCCTACCCGAGGATCCAGCCACTTTCCAAGTGCATGCACCAGGGACTGCTGCCACCACAATGCCCCTTAGAGGGGCCTCTGTCTCTCCCTCCTCAGCTTTGCTGAGCATCCCCGAGTCGCCCTGCAGCCCCTCCACTTGTCCCACAGCACTACTCACAATGGGACCTCCCATGCCTCCCCTGTAGGTAGGAATGACTTCCTGGGAAACAGGCGCCTTTACCCTTGTCAACCCTAGAACTCTAGCACTGACCACACTGACCCACATCTGGTAGGAACTTAGGGAAAATTTTAGGTAGCTCAGCTCAAACATGCAGAGTAAGAGCCAAGGATAGTGACCCACACCTATAATCCCAACACTCTGAGTGCCTGAGGCAGGAGAATTATAAGTTAGAGCTCAGCCTGGGCAGCTTAATGAGATCCTATCTCAAAATATAAAAAAAATTTTAAAGGGCTGGGAGCTGAGCATGGTGGCACACACCTGTGATCCCAGCACTTTGGAAAGCTAAACCAGGAGGAATGCAAGTTAGAGCCCAACCTGGGCAATTTAGCAAGACCCTGTCTCCAAAATAAATAAATAAATAAATAAATAAATAAATAAATAAATAAATAAGGGATAGGGATGTATTTCAGTATTAAGGCCCTGGTTTGTTCCCCAGTACCACACACAAAAGATTCAAAGTAAGGTATGGAAAACAAATTCCTATACACAATGAAAGGCAGAAAGAACACTGCTTTAGGTAACTGAAGGTACTGGAGGTAAAAGTTTCTCTTTTTTTGTACCGGGAACTGAACTCAGGGCCCTTTTCTTGCCAGGCAGGCAGTGCACCCCTGAGCTACATCCCTGGCTCTCTCAGAAGTTTCTGAGACTTGCCTAATCTTCATTTTCTTGACACTAGTCTCCAGAGGCAGGATACCATGATAGCAATGAAGAAAACATGTCTTCATCCTCAAAGGGGTATAGAGGAATAAACACCCAAATCGTTGTTATAGAACACAGAATTAGTTGGGCATGGTTTTGCACACCTGTAACTCCAGCTACAAGGTAGGCTGAGTCAGGAGGATCATAATATTGAGGCCAACCTGGGAATTTTAGTAAGACCTTGTCTTAGCTCAGTGGTCCTTGGGTTCAACCTTCGGTACCATTAAATAAAAAAATATCAAGGGAGATGTAGCCCAAAGAGGGAAAGCCTTCTTAAATCTTGGAGCCAGCAAGGGGACCTCAAATGTTCTCTCTGGAGAAAATTACAGAGGCATTCAGACTCGGTCTTCAAAGACAGCCAATGTTCTCACATTTGGAATGTGATGGAAAAGCATTCTAGGAAGAACATGGACAAGGGACCAGAGTGAGACACTGGTGACAATGTCCTGCAAATTACAAGCACTCCAGTTTGCCAGCATCACCTGGGTGGGAGAGACCAGGACGATGGGCTAGGGGTGGCAGTGGGGATTATTTCCAATTGCAGGGCTTTGATACAAACTGACCAGATCTCATGGCCCAGTGAGCAGCACCCTTTGAAAGTGGCCTCTTCAAAGACTAACTGGCTGGTGGTAGGTACAAGGTACTGGGCAGGGAAGGAAGTGCAGCCAGGGGCTTCCTTCAGGAGTCAGGGATGGGCAGATCTATGGTGTCTCCTGCAGACCCCATCCCCAGTTCCAAGGCCACTCACAGGAGCAGATGTTCCAGAGACATCTCTCCTATCCCTCTACTCTGTGAACTTCTTTGTGTGACATCTACCTCCCTGTTTTTGTCATATAACTTGTCGCCCTCTTCCCTCTCCACTCTCCTCCAGATACTCAGGAAGAAAGGGGTTTCTTTTTCTTCTCCCCCCGCCCCCACTGGGGACTGAACCCAGCGCCTCAGAACTGAGCTACATCTTCAGCCTCCCCTCTTCTTTTTTTGAGACAGGATCTTGCTGAGTGGCTAAATTACACAAGCTAGGCTCAAACGTGTAATCCTCCTGCCTCTGCCTCCCAGAGTGCAGGGATCAGGATTTTCTTCCTAACCTTTGAATCCCCAAGGGCTGGCATCAGGTAGATCCTCCAAAAAAAGGCTTCATGAGCTCTGCTTGTTTTGATTGTTTTTGGTACCGGGGATCGAAAGGCAGGCATGGTGCCACTGAGTTAAATCCCAGGCCAGAGCTCTGCTTGTTTTGAGAGTGGACCCCCCATTTCTCACTTGTATCACGATAATTGTTTCCTAGGTATGGTCCTCCAGTCTCTAAGTGACAGAATGAGCCTACCTCCACCCTCAGGGACAGGGCATGGCACAGGCCGTATAAAATGGTTCCTACCAAGGGACCCAAATCCATCTCTTGCTACCCCTCCTCATCCCTGCATATCTTTGATACTCTAGCAGTCAGAATGGCCTTCCATATTCCAAACAGCGGATAATGTATTATTTTATTTTGCAGTAGTGGGAATTCATTACGAAATGATTTACTTTTTTCTTTGAAGTCTAATAATCTTCAAGGGATTGTGGTACTTCAAAAAACACAGATGAGTGAACAGTACTTCCCATCCATACAGAAGTACTGTTCCCGACTATGGGAACGCTGAGCTACACCCTCAGTTACGTATTTATACTTATTTATTTCTTTAGAGACAGACACTCGCTAAATTGCCCGAACTGGGCTCGAACTTGGGATCCTCCTTCCTCAGCCTCCCCAGGGATGGAATTACAAGCAGGCACCACCACACCCGAATAAAATCTGAGCTTTTCAAACTGAAAAACACTTCCTCCGGTGCCGCCGCCTTGCCTTAATCCCAGGCCAAAGCCCAAATACGCCCCAAAATCTCATCTCCTACCTAACTCCCAGCCCCATGGGGCCGATGAGCAGGACAGGATTGAATCTACTTACGAACTGGCTCCTGCGGGATCTCCGAAATCCCAGGAGCATCCTCGCTGCGGGGGATGACCAGGTCAAGGGTTGGATTTAAGAGTATCTATCTCCAGGGCCAGAGACCGTTCCCTAAAGCCAGTTCTACTACCACTGGAAGAACTCCGGACGCTTTTTCTTCCCAAGGAACTTCACAACAACCACGCCCGCCACTGGCTGTGTTTTATTTTCGACCAATCAGAGCTAAGGTTACTTCCAAGCCCGTCGCTCTTGGCAACTAGTGCGTCTCGTTCAAATCTCTACCAGCGCGGAAGCTTTCTTAGCTGTCTGTCCTCTTATTGGTCAGATCAGGTATCAATCACAGGCACCACAGCCTATCCGACGCTGTGGGAGGACGAGGGCGGGCAGGACGAAAAACTGGGCAGGAGCAATGGATGCGAACCCGGAAGTGGACCAGGCTCAGGTAAAGTTCTCTGATCCTACCTACAGGGGTGGAGGCGTGGTCCGCTCCTCTGCCCGGATCCTGGACTGGACGGAAGAGACAGGGTGCGGACCCAGCTGGGGTATCAGGGACCAGGCAGGTACCAAAAACGAGGGATGCAGCCACCAGGTCTCCTGGTTCTTAGACCTGAAAAATTATTCAGTCTTTCACTGACCACTCTGTAGCCGGAATCTTGCCAAAGGGGGCCCGGCTTCGAGGGGAATGTGGAGTCGTGTGCAGTAGAGCCTTTCAAATACTGTCTTGCATTTGCCTCATTAGATCAAGACCACCGATGGACAACCCCTCTGACAGCACGGGACCCGTGCACGTGCCTTTTGGGCACATCTTGGCCAACGAGAAATGGCGTGGGTCGCAGCTGGCGCGAGAGATGCAAGGTCGGTGGGTTGGGGTACTCTCCATTGCCAAGCCCTTTTTTCACCACACATTTAACGAAAGGTCACAGAACTCATTTTGTTGTCTGTATTTTAAGGGAAAATTAAACTCGTTTTTGAGGATGGCCTGACAGCTGTAGATTTTTACCTGTCCAGCAGATCTTGCATTCTCTATATCACCGAAGCTGATTTAGTGGCAGGAAATGGCTACAGAAAGAGACTTGTTCGGATCAGAAATGTAAGTACTGAATTTAAGAAACTGAAATTGAACATTGATTTGTGTCATCCCCGCCCCACCCCCAATCCCTTGGAATAATTTCTGTAATCCCATTGGTCATCCCAAGCCAACGATGGAGACCACCAATAACGTGATAGGTTTTTTGTTTGTTTGTTTGGTACCAGGGATTGAACTCGGGACCTTGTGCTTGCAAGGCAGGTGGCGGAACCACTGAGCTAAATCCCCGGCTCAGGGTTTAAATTTTGAAAGGAAACTCTTTACTAAATGGTTTGTTTACATTTTTCTTTTAAGTCTCATAATCTTCAAGGGATTGTAGTAGTTGAAAAAACACAAATGAGTGAACAGTACTTCCCAAACATACAGAAGTTTACCGTGCTGGACCTTGGGATGGTGTTGCTTCCAGTGGCCAACCAGACAGAAGCGTCCTGCCTCATTGTGCAGTTAGTAAGTATGGATTCCTCCTTCACAATAGCCCTGTCCTCATGCAGATTCTCAACTCACTTTGATGGATCATTTCACACTAGATATAGTTGTAACCCCTGACTCCAATCTGTGTGAAAGTTCAGCAGCCACCTCTGCAGCCAGCTGAGCCTGCCACCCACTTCAGGCAAGTGAATAACAAAGCGAACAAGTTGAAGATCTGATTTTAAGACTCCCAGGCTAATGTGATAATTCTGTCATTCATTATCCCGCAGTTAATGCTGGTGAACTTTTTTAAAAAAGTGACAGAGCTGGTAGTGCAGCTCAGTGGTAGAGCTCTTGTCTAGCATCTATGAAACCTTGGGTTTGATCCCCAGCACCATACAAACACACACACACACACACTCACACACACACACTCACAAAGTGATGCATTAGGTTTACCTCTGACCAACTGAAAATCAGAACATGAGGACAGGCCCTGAGCATCCATTTTTGTTTTTAAATCCCCTCTGATGTGCAACTTGGGTTGAGAACCAAATTGGAAATGCAAGCAGCCCTGTGAGGTTCACAGATTTCTCTCCACTGCATCCTTTGGTTCTTAATTCCTAACTTGCTATGAAATAATGCTACTATCTGCCTTGGTATAACCACCACTGACTTGAGTGGGTTTCTCCTTTGATAGGCAAGCTTCCCACAGGTCCTGTATGAAGCAGGTCTCATTTAGATACTGGGTGTGAATGTTTAAATTAAAAATTAAAGGGCCGGGGATTTAGCTCAGTGGTTCCGGTGCCTGCCTCGCAAGCGCAAGGTCCCAAGTTCGATCCCCGGTACCAAAAAAAAAAAGAAAAATTTAAAAATTATTGCATTAAAAGACACATTGGCATAGTGAGATCTTGTCTTAAAAAAAGATACATTGTTGTCAGTCCCTCAAAATTCTCCACCTCTCTTCAAACACACTTATCCATCATTTTTGCCACTTTCTGAAGCAGTTCTGGAAGTCCTCTTTTGTGAGTATATTTTCATGGCTGCCTCGGTATCCTGAATCAATTCAAAACGTTTATGGCAATTTCAGTCAGATAAACATTATGGTGTGTCCTTGTCCACCTTATTCGTTAGATCTGGCATTGTGTGACTTCTGGCTCTTATGAAAGATTAACATTTTTAATTGATTCAGGACATTGAGGCAGCCACTACAGCACAACTAAAGATACTCACAAAAGAGGACTTTCAGAACTGCTTCAGAAAGTGGAAAGAACAATGGGATGTGTGTATTTGAAACAAGAGGAAGTGCTTTGTGGGGGATTAAAGGCAATTGCTTCATAAGGGATTAAAGGCAATTGTAATAATTTTTTTAAAGATTCAGTTATTTTGCTGATGTCTGAAGATTTATGTTCATGGCGTCTGTAAACATTTGAACCTACAAGACAAGCCCAATCAAATGGAAAAATTTTAAGAAAACTGCTAGTCCTCCAGAGGGCGCTTATGTGCTTTTTCCTTTCATTTCCTGTTCAGGTTCAAGAGCAAACCAAAGAGCCCAATAAAAACCCTTTCCTCAGGAAGAAACGGGCTGTGCTCTCTGAGCCATTTCTTCTTCGAACTGTGCAGCAGATCCCAGGAGTTGGAAAAGTTAAAGCTCTTCTTCTGCTCCAGAAGTTTCCAAGTATCCAGCAGCTGAGTAATGCTTCCATCCAAGAACTCGAGCCGGTTGTTGGACAGGCAGTAGCACAGCATATCCATGTCTTCTTCACCCAGTCCAGGTGACCATTGGCCTCACATCTACGATGTTTTTCTCCTTTAGACCACAAACTACAAGATCCGGTTTTTATATTTAAAAAACAAGAAAAAATTTCCTTTCACAGCAACTTGTGAAACACAAGGAGAGGCCTAATGGAGACTGAATTGTAAGGGTTTGCTCTCTAGGTTTGGGCATTTAAGTTAGTGGCTGCAGGTGACACTACCTCATTCTGCTAAGATGAAAAGACCATCGAGGATCTGCCTTTGCTGAGACTCATTCTGAGCAAAAATCTAGCTAAGGCGGATTTTTGAGTGACCTTGACCAACATCTGCCACGGGAAGGTCTTGTAAAGTTCAGACACTGCGTGTGACCATTTAAAGGAAACTAACCGACAGTGAAGCACTGTGTATGCTAAGTCCCCCGTTCCTGGTGGCAGTTGCTGCTCTTCAGGTCTGGTCTGCATATGCTGTGCTCAGAGGGCTGCTGCCAACGTAAATAAACAGATGTACAACAGTCCCTTCCTTTGTGCCTTCATTCCTCCCTTCCTGTTTTTTTGGAGGAAAGGGATAGCCACCACACAGTCTGTTTATAACTACTGGGTGTGTCTTCTGAACACAGAAAGCCTGGGGTCTGAAATTCCCCATTTAAAGATGAAAAATACGTGTGAAGAAGGTGTCTGTATACCTGTGGCCCAGCAATGGGAGGATACACCAGAAAACATTAAGAGTGTGCTGCAGCCACTGAGGGGAGCCAGGGGCTAGGGATCAAAGGGTACAAGTGCCCATTAAAAAAATACACACATTAAAAATGCCACGTTTTTAAAAATACTAAGATAACTTAAGAGCTCATTTTATTTTAATGTTTAAAAATCAACAATAAAAACATCTTGTGCATTAGGGTGATACTTATTTGAAAGAATTAAAGTGACCCAAAAGCAAAAAAAGTCAGATAAATGTATTTATTTAAATATTTATACAAACATGGTTCTATGAGCAGTGGATAGATACACTTTCCCAAAGGTGGTTGCTTCCCTTAAGATATTGCACAATATAAAATATTTAAATTCTCATTCTCAAAATGCTATATTTTTAAGCTATGTCACTTTTACTATGTCAACCATGAATCTTTATTAGTCACAGTGTCATCCAACTTATAGCCAGAGAAATCAAACTGGTAAGAATGTTCATTTAAAAAAGTCAGAGCTTTAAATTTGAATCATTTACATCTTCACCGTATAAAATGTAAATCTACTTTTTTTACCCAAGACTCTTAAAATATAGTTATGTACTTTCTACTTTAAACACAATGAAAATGTTTTGAGTATCAAACAGCATATTATCTACCCTGTAGACAGCATCTCCATCTAACACTGCCACTGTGTTAGCAACTTACAAATAGCATGAAACTGGGAAAAGCTGCTTTTAAATTTTATTTTTATTTCTTGGTAGTACTTTTTTTTTGGCACTGCAAAAAAAAAAAGAATAATTCAAGACAAATTTGGCACTAGGCTTTATTTGGAAATAGCATTCATATTAGGTAGAAATAATGGGAAAATCTTATTTTAAGTTAATGAATTCCATGAGGAAGCAGCTCTTTAGAAGTTTTTAGTAACAAATTTCATTCTGTCATAGTCCTGTGACCTGCCTTAATTCAAGGGTCATCTGAATTCTAGGTTAAGGAAAGATTATTACCCAAACCTGGGCAGTTAACAAACAGTACTAATGTAGGTAACCACAATTTAACGCTGAGAGTACTTAAAAGTGGTCACTGTAACCATTAAAAACAGCCATAATGGGCCGGGGATTTAGCTCAGTGGCTCCGGCACCTGCCTCACAAGCGCAAGGTCCAGAGTTCAATCCCCGGTACAAAAAAAAAAACCACCATGATTTCAACACTACTCTATGTACAATACTTTATAGAATAAATAACTTGCAGCAATATTGCGATACTCAAGTGTGTTTTCCACAAACTTCAGAAGTTTCTTGTTACTTTCATAAAAGCACATCAAACACATGAGAAAATGGGATTTGAAAATATTGAGATACTCTGCATTATGGCACAAATGTTAAGGCCCAGTGAACCCCGGAAGTGAACATTTCCACTTCCTCCCGTCAGTACCGAGAGCTGTCAGAGCTGAGCAGGCTGAAAGGTGTGGGGAGCTTCTTCTTGACATGAGGCCTTGCCACCCCCACTGCTGGGATGCACAAGGTGCTGGCTGACTTCCGTCGGTTCTTATTGGTGCCCCAACTCAAAAATGAAAGCTTTTTCGTGATTTTCTTGGTTTTATCAGTTTTATCATCATCATCTATAGCTAAGCAGATCATGGAGTAAGTTTTCTGCATTCCCACAGAGTACGTGGCACACTTATTATGCTGCACAGAGAAAAGGAAGAAAGGAGGTTAGAAGTCTTCAAGATGCCTACTCAGTGATTATAAAGTTTCAGACCCACATTCTGCACCTACAGCATCCTATTAAGAGGATTCATTCTAAAACCAAGGTGACCAATGCTTACACAGAATTTGGCTCTTAAAAGCAAGGACAGGCACAGGCAGAGCAGGAACAGGCTTAGTGCGCCCTGCTTAGTACGGCTCACTCCGCCCACTTTCGACCAGGAGACCTAGCCGGAGACCTAGCCAGTGAGGACCCCCGGCATGCCCACCAGCCTCCAGCTTGGCCATGTGGGCGCCTGCAACAACAGCCCCCACCGCGGCTGGATCCATCCTACAGAGGCAGAGGGGAGCATAAAGGCCATTGTCCTCAGCTGCAGAAGTGAACAACAGAGAGAGGGCCACTCTCAGGCTCCCTGATGAAAACTGAAGCCCACTGGAAAAGTGAAGAGAATCTCTGCAATAAAGGCACACCAGACCACTGTACTTGGTAAGCTGGAGGGATCATCACCTCCCATTGGAACCTGGACTATCTTTAGGGGAAAGGCAGCTGGAACCTGCAGTAGAACCTTGCAGAGTTCAACCCTGCAGGATGACAGGGAGCTTATCTTGGGACTTGCAGACAGAAATCTGCCGGAATCTCACAAGTCACTGACTGGCTTACTAAGACTCATTGACTTATAACTGCACACTGCTACCCACATTGTCTATTGTGATAGCAGAGACATACCCTGAAGGAGGCCCTTCATTTTTCTTGTTATTTTCAAAATTACTCCTTTTTTTTTGCTCTTATTAATTTTTTTTCTTCTTTGCTATTTTTAAAATTTTTATTTTTCCTTTTTTTTCTTTTCTCTTTTCTGTCTCTCTGCCTCACTCCCTTGCTGTCCCACATTGTTCTTCATCTCCCTTTGTGTTCCTGTTCTGCCCCTAATTCATATTTCTTTTTTATCTTTCTTTTCTTCTCTTTCCTTTCACCTGTGTCCTCTGGCCTCACTGCTAACCTTCTCCTATCCTACTTACCTATTCCTCCCTCCCCAACTCCTTCTAACTCCCTATCCCAAAGGGTAAAGTTGCTATATTGAAGAGTTTATTCACTATAAACATATGTTGGGTTGGTCTCTGATTTTGAATTAATTCACACAGTTGAAGGTGATAGATTAATAACTACCACAAATTGTCATTTTCTAAGAGGTACTTGATGCTATTGTGTTGCTGATTATATCACCTGGGCTAAGGTGTTGTGATTGATCTAATCAGTTGTCCTTCCTGGTATAATGAAAATGACACACCCTCAGAGCCATTAGAAACTCAAAACCTAAAGACCAGCTATATCTGGAAGACACCTCTGAGAAGTAATCATTCCATAAGGGTTCTAAATATATCCACAAAGATATTTACAATAATCAACTTCAAAGAATCAACCCAGGAATTAAACCAAGGACAGTACCAAAAACAAAAATAAGACATTCAAGTAAGGGACAAATTCAGACTTCCACCCCACAAAAGGCAAATTCTGGGGGAAATGAGGAGGAAAAATCTGATAATCAACCACCTGGACACCCTGAACTGATAGCACAGGAAGTAACAAAACAGATGAATGAGGCTCTAGAAAAATTCAAAACAGAAATAATTTCCCAGATAACTACAGAGATGGTGAGCAGAGTGAAAGACATGATTAGAGGCTCTAGAACAGAAACAGATAAAAAAAATAGATGAGCTCAGAAACATGCTGGAAGCCATGAATGCCTAGCATAAGAAAGAAATGGAAAACATGATTGCCCAACATAAGAAAGAAATGGAATCCATGAAACAGATTCAAACAGATATTCAGGAGATTAAAAACTCCACTGAAAGAATGGAGAGCAGATTAAGGGAATCTGAAGATAGAATACCACGTATAGAAGACAGGACTGCGGTTAAGGACCATGAAAATAGAGATTCTCTCGTAAGCGCAAGGTCCCGAGTTCCATCCCCAGTACCAAAAAAAAAAAAAAAAAAAAAAAAATAGAGATCTCTTCCAAATAGTAAGGGACCACAAGAAATCAATTCAGCAGCTGCTAGATGATGCAAAGAAGAACATAAGAATGATAGGAGTCCATGAAAAAACAGGAGAAAGTACAATTGACATAAAAAAAAAACCTGTTCACAGGGCCGGGGATTTAGCTCAGTGGTTCACACTCCAGCCTTGAAAGCCCAAGGACCCAAGTTCGAGCCGAGCCACGGTACCAAAAAACAAACAAAAAACTGTTCACAGAAGTAATAGTAGAAAACTTCCCAGACAGAGGCGGAGAATTGGACATACAGATAAGCGAGGCATATAGAACTCCAACTAGCCATGATCAAAAAAAAATCTACACTTAGGCATATAATAGTCAAGATCCCAGAAACCCAGCAGAAGAACAAAATCCTACAGGCACTTGGAGAAAAGAAACAAATCATCTACAAAGGAAACCCATCAGAATCATGGCAGACTTCTCAACACAAACCCTAAAATCAAGAAGAGCCTAGAGTGAAGTATTTCAAGCCCTAAAAGAAAATAACTTCCAACCTAGTCTGTTCTATCCTGCAAAATTATCTTTCAAAATCGATGGGGAAATTAGAAACTTCCACAACAATGAACACCTGAGAAATTTCATGAACACCAAACCAGCACTCCAAACAATTCTAAGAAATATCCTAGAAAAAGACAATGAAAGTCACAACTCCTTGATGCCCAACAGAGGGAAGCCACCAGGCAAGGTAAGAAACTAAAGGAAAAGGGGGGGAAAAACAAGAAATAAAAGAGCCAACAACAGCAAAACATCATGACAAGGATGAGTCAATATCTATCAATTATAACTATCAATGTTAATGCCCTCGATTCACCAATCAAAAGAAATAGAATGGATTAAGAAGCAAAACCCAGCAATATGCTGTATACAAGAAACACACCTAACTCAAAAGGAAATCCATAGACTGAAAGTAAAAGGATGGAAAACAGTTCTCCACGTGACAGGAACCCAGAAAAAAGCAAGGGTAGCAATCTTATTTGCAGACAAAGTAGATTTCAAACCAAAACTAAGAAGACAAAGATGGTCACTACATCCTTGTGAAGGGAACAATCCAAGAGGAAGAGATGACAATCCTAAATATATATGCACCAAATACAAATGCCCCCAACTATACAAAATAAATTATTAATGGACATGAAAAATCAAATAAGCACTAATACAATTGTAGTGGAGGACTTCAATACCCCACTATCACAAATCGAAAGATCATCTAGACAAAAAATTAACAACAAAATTTTAGAACTGAACCAAGCTACTGAACAAATGGACTTAATAGATGTTTACAGAGTGTTCCACCCCACAAAATCAGAATACACATTCTTTTCGGCTGCACATGGGTCATTCTCCAAAATAGATCACATGCTAGCTCATAGGACATGTCTAAGTAAATGTAAAAGAACTGAAGTTACCCCCTGTATATTATCAGACCACAGTGCAATAAAATTGGAGGTCAATAACATAAGAAACTGCAAAACTCCCACAAACAGGCCGGGGATTTAGCTCAGTGGTTTCACTGCCTGCTGCGCAAGCGCAAGGACCCGAGTTTGATCCCCAGTACAGGAAAAAAAAAAACTCCCACAAACACATGGAAATTGAATAACACCCTCCTGAACAACCAATGGGTCAGAGAGGAAATTTAAGTAGAAATTAGACAGTTTCTACAAGTAAATGATAATGCCAGTACAACATACAGGAATCTATGGGACACAATGAAAGCAGTTCTACGTGGGAAATTCATAGCAGTGAATGCCCATATTAGGAAAACAGAGAGAACTCAGATGAATAACCTAATGCAGAACATCAAGTTCCTAGAAAAAGAAGAGCATAACAAACCCAAAGCACGTACAAGAGAGGAAATTATAAAGATCAGAGCAGAATCAATGCAATGAAGACTAAGAGAATGATACAAAAAAATTAATGAATCCAAGAGTTGGTTTTTTGAAAGAATAAATAAAATCGATAAACCTTTAGCCAACCTTATAAAAAAAAGAAAAGGCTCAATCCATGCAATTAAGAACAAAAAAGGTGAAGTCACAACAGACCCAGCAGAAATCCAGAGGATCATCAATACCTACTTTGAGAACCTGTACTCTAATAAAATGGAAAACACAGAAGAAATGGACAGATTCCTAGATACATACGAATTGCCAAGTTAAATGAAGAAGATATAGAAATTCTAAACACCCCAATTACAATGAGTGAAATTGAAAATGTAATAAAAAATTTACCAACAAAGAAAACCCCAGGTCTTGATGGCTTCACTTCTGAATTCTACAAGACATTTAAAGAAGAACTATCACCATTACTCTTTAAACTCATCAAGGAAACTGAAAGGGAAGCAAGGCTTCCAAATTCATTCCTGGAAGCAAGTGTTACTTTGATTCCTAAACCAGGGAAAGACCCAACCCAAAAAGAGAACTACAGACCAATCTCCCTAATGAACATAGATGCAAAAATCCTCAACAAGATACTGGCAAACAGAATACAGAGGGTCATCAAGAAGATCATACACTCTGACCAAAGTCGGATTTATCCCAGGGATCCAAGGATGGTTCAACATTCGTAAATCAATAAATGTAATACATTATATTAATAGAGTCAAGGACAAAAACCACATGATCATCTCAATAGATAAAGAAAAGGCATTTGACAAAATCCAACACCCATTCATGATAAAAATGCTACAGAAAATTGGAATAGGAAGTCTTTATCTCAACCTGATTAAGGCTATTTATGAAAAACCAACAGCCAGCATCATACTAAATGGTCAAAAACTGAAAACTTTCATGCTAAAATCAGGAACAAGACAAGGATGCCCACTATCACCACTCCTGTTCAATATAGTTCTGGAAGCATTAATTAAAGTCTTCTAGTCTTCTAGACCTAATTGACAGATTCAGTAGAGTAGCTGGATATAAGGTCAACACTCAAAAAACAATAGCCTTCTTACACATAAATAGCAGACTCACTGAGAGAGAAATTTGGGAAATAATTCCTTTTGCAATAGCATCCAAAAAAGTGAAATATTTAGGAATCAACCTAACAAAGGAAGCAAAAGACCTCTACACTGAAAATTACAGCACTCTGAAAAAGGAGATCATGGAGGATATAAGAAAATGGAAAGACATCCCTTGTTCCTGGGTAGGAAGAACCAATATAACGAAAACGGCCATACTTCCAAAACTACTATATAGATTTAATGCAATGCCGATTGAAATTCCAACAATATACTTCACAGAACTACAGAAAACAATCCAAAAATTCACTTGGAACCAGAAGAGACCTAGAATAGCAAAAGCAATTCTAGGCAACAGAGACATGGCTGGGGGTATCACAATCCCCAACTTGAAACTATACTACAAAGCTACTGGGATAAAAAAAAAAAAAGCATGGTACTGGCAAAGAAGCAGACCCGAGGATCAGTGGAATAGATTAGAAGATGCAGAAACAACTTCAGACATACTCAGCCACCTCATCTTTGACAAAGGAGACAACCACCCTCACTGGAGGAAAGATAGCCTATTTAATAAATGGTGTTAGAAAAACTGGATTTCAACCTGCCAAAGATTAAAACTAGACCCATACCTATCACCATGCACTAAACTAAGATCAAAGTGGATTAAAGATATAAATACTAAGACAGAAACACTAAACTTGTTGGAAGATAAGTTAGGTAGAACTCTTGAAGACATTGGCATAGGAAAAGACTTTATGAACAAAACCTCAGTAGCATGGGAACTATCACAAAGAATCAACAACTGGGATCTCATCTTATTAAAAAGCTTCTGCACTGCAAGAGAAACCACCAACAGAGCTAAGAGACAACCTACAATGTGGGAAAACTTTTAGCAGCTGTACCTCAGAAAAAGAACTACTACCTAGAATATATAAAGAACTGAAAAAACTCAACCTCCCCCAAATTCAAAGACCCAATTCAAAAATGAGCATCTGAAATGAACAGACATTTCTCACACAAAGAAGTAAAAGCAGCAAATAAATATATGAAGAAATGTTCAACATCACTGGTCATTCGAGAGATGCAGATGAAAACAACACTGAGATTCCCCCTCACCCCACAAAGAATGGCTGCTATCAAGAAATCAACCAATAACAAATGCTGGTGGGGGTGTGGGGAGAAAAGAATCCCTCTCCATTGTTGGTGGGAGTGCAGACTGGTTCAACCACTGTGCAAATCGTATGGAGATACCTCAAAGAACTAGGGCTAGAGGTCCCATTTGACCCAGCTATTCCCCTACTGGGTATCTTCCCAAAAGAATTAAAAGAATCATACCACAGCGATACATGTGCACCCATGTTTACAGCAGCACAGTTTGTAATAGCTAAAGCTTGGAAACAGCCCAAGTGCCTATCAACTGGAAACTGGATAAAGATGTGGTTTTTTTTTATAAAATGGAGTACTACTCAGCCATAAAGAACGAGAAACTAAAGCCATACTCTTAAGTGAAATAAATAGGACACACATGTATATGCCAAACAGTTTCTCTAGTGTGAGAAACTGAAAGTGTAAATAAGGATTAAAATGATTAAAACAAATAATTGATAATTTGAAACAGGAAAAGGCCCAAAGGTGCAGGGGTGGTGGGAGAGGAAGGGGAAAGGAAAGAAGGGAAAGGAAAAATTATGAGAAAAGAAAAAAATGGAAATGAAGCCTATGTAAATAGGGAAGGGTGCAGGGGGTGAAGGGCGCACAGGTAATGGGAGAAAAAATAAGAACCAAGATACATCATGTACAGGCACAAGCACCCAATGATACATATAAACGTATTGCACACCTAAAATGTACCAATAAAAGAATTTTAAAATAAAATAAAATATATTTTTTTAAAAAGCCAGGACAATTCTTAAGGAAAAGACTCAGTAGTAGTGATTTAGGCTTCAGAATAACTACTCACTTTTTAAGCTTCTTATTGCATTTGAGAAATACACAGCAATGTCAGCAAATGAAAATACAGTGCACAGCAGGTCTTCTCACTCTGGCTTCCTGGTGCCTCCTCTGAGTTAACCACTGTGCTATACTTATAGAGATAATGTACATACGTATTTGTATATGCCCATAAGGATACTTCACCATTTGTCTGGGGTGCTTGGGATTGAACCCAGGGCCTTCACATTGAGCTCCACACCCAGCTCTTTCAAATATTTTTGAGACAAGATCTCACTGAACTGCCTGGGCTGGGCTTGAACTTGTGATCCTTCTGCCTCAGCCTCCCACAGTGCTAAGATTATAGGGGTGAGCCACCACCTGGCTACCTCTTGTCTTAAAAGGAACATACTATACCTGTTTTCTACACTTTGCTTTCTTCATTTAGCAGAACTTAAGATTTCAATCCCTGCTAATAGGTATAGATGAATTTCATTCTCTTTAAAGACAATATAGAAATCCATGAAGATACTGCCATTAACTTTTTCCTCCTTCAAAATACTGTGATTTACCATTTTAATTAAATGTGCATTCAGCTTCAATAAACATGTTCACACTGTTATACAACTATCATCACCATCCATCTCCAGAGCTTTTTTCATCTTCCTCAACTGAAACTCTGTACACTATTATCTTTGAAAAAATTATGTAAGCCTCAAGTAGGAAATCTAAGGAAACAGCTTTCTAAGTCAGTTGCCTCTAGGATGGCCTAATATTGAGACAGTTTTGGTCACCCAGTGTTTTGTTCCAGGCACTAAACCAGGCCTTTTATAGAAATCTACCAAGGTAGGATCTCTGATCATAAAATACAGTGAATGTTTGCTTTTTAAAAATTTATTATGGTAAACAACACTATAATTAATTGCCACTATTTCCTTTCCCCTCAAAACACCCCCCAGCCCCCGCTTCAAACACACTTATCCCATTGTTCTTGCCACTTTCTGAAGTGATTCTGGCAATCCTCTTTTGTGAGTGTTTTTATGAAGTGTCATAAAAAATACATGAATGCTGCTGCTGAATGCCATCCAATGGAAAGGCAGGCTGGAAAAACATTATGTTGTATCCTTGTTCAGCTGATTCACCAGTCTAATAACATGTGACTTCCAGCTTTTCCCCAAATTCAAAATGACCATGAAAGGTAAATATTTTAAATCAATTCAGGACATCAAGGCAGCCACGACAGCACAACTAAAGATGCCCACGAAAGACTTCCAGAACTGCTTGTGCCAAGTGGCAAGAACTATGGAATAAGTGTGCTTGAATCAAGGAGTATTTTGAGGGGTGTTGATAGCAATAGCAATGTGTCTTTTACTATAATACATTTTAAAAAATTTAAACATTTACCATATACCATGTATCTACAGTGGTCAAGAACATTCATAATACAAATCTTAGGAGGAACTAGAGTAAGATAACAACAAAGGAGAGGCATTCCTTTCAGAATTTGATAACTTTGAATGAGAATTTCTCTCCCTTTTAATAAATATAATCATTAATCATATCATGCTTTCCAGGACACATACACTCTATCAAGAAATAACAAAACGGGGCCGGGTTTTTAGCTCAGTGGTTCCACTGCCTGCCTTGCAAGCGGGAGGACTGGAATTCGATCCCCAGTACCAAAAAAAAAAAAAAAAAGAAAATAAATTAATGAAACTAATAAACCCAGAGGCAGATTCAAAGCTGCCAACATTTTCTACCCTCAACCTGCTTAAGGGTCCGTCCTGTATCTAGAACCATTCTCTTATAAATACAGCTATCAACTCCAGTTAAACTCTACCCTCTGCCTCCCCTAGCCTCATACACAAACAGCTGCACATTTCGAAGATAATTACCAAGCAGAAGGCTTCCCTTGAAATGTTAATGTTCATGGAGGGAGGGGAAGAGGATGTAAAAATAATTAAGATGTCTTATGTACATGCACCAACTTCCCACGATGAATGTAATCATTATGTACTGCAAACATGTACCAATGAAAAAAAAAGCTTAAAAAAAATTTCTTATAGCTTACCCAAACCTCTGAATAGGCACCTGTCACTCCTGTCAGTCATATCAATCCTTTTCTCCTGGATACCAGTCTCATACCTCCTTCCCTCCTCAGGCCACTCACATGTCCTCCTTATGTAACATCCCTGCCTTATACTTAATGGCATCTGTCCCCACAGATCAAGGCCTCCTGAGCCTGGATTCTACTCCTTCTCTCCCTGCCCCAGCCCACTAACCTACTGTCTGACTCTACAGAAAATTCTATCAATGGAATTGTAAAATCCATTCATCCACCAGCCCTCTCCAACCTGATTCTGTTGTCATCTCTCCACAAAAACTGTCCGCTTGTCCTGCTGCCAAATGTAATAGATATGACTCAGCCTCTCCCATTCACTGCCTCTTAATTCAATATTCAATACAACTAGTCACTCCCTGATGCAAGATTTTCTTCTCTCTCTCTTTCTGTTACTGGGGTTTGAACCCAAGGCCTTCACATTGAGCCACATCCCTAGCCCTTTGGTGATCTCACCAATTTGCTAAGTTGCCCAGGCTTGGCTGGAACTTGTGATCCTCCAGCCTCAGCCTCCCAGAGTGCTAGGATTACACACATGCACCACCACACCAGACTGATTTTCTTCCTGACTCCAGAAGCTCCTCCTAACCTCCCTCTCTGAACCCTCCTTCTCAGTTCCTGTGCACCCATGTCTCTTCTAACTGGCCTCTAAATGCTCGAGGTGTCTCAGGTGTCCATCCACACCCCCCTGGTGATTTCATCTCGCTTCACAGCTCTAAATATCATCTCTATGTTGATGACTCTCAAATATTTATTTCTAGCTCTGACTTCTCCCTTGAAGGTTTGAACACTCAACTGCTGCCTACCTTTCACATCTGATGACCAGCAGCACCTGAAACATCCAAAGCCCAACTCTTGTTTTCTGTCTCCTCCACATCCCCTGCCCTGGTTCCCCACATGATGAAAAAGACCCCCTGCCCACACAGTTCTTGAAGCTAGAAACTGGGGCGCCTCCTCCCTGCTCTCCATCTGTACAAAAGCACCCACAACTCCCTCTCAGCCCCACCTCCAAACTACGTCTCAGGTGCACCCTCCTCTCTCTACTCCACCACCACTCCCACGCCTGACCACTGACGTCGCTGGCCTGGGCTGACCTCTGCCAAAGTAAACACCCCACCACTCACCGCCCTGCTGGAGGGGTCAGTGCCTTCCACACCTGCCACACACCCTGCCGCCTCCTCCCAGCACTCTCTCCCACCACTCAGTGCTGCCAACAAAAGGCTTTCTTTCTGGTGCTGGCAGAAGCCCATCCTGGGGCAGGGCCTATGAGCAGCACACTCTTCTTATCTCTAGGGCTCAACCTTGTCACTATGGTTAGTTCCAGCCCAGTCTAGGAGCCTCTCCCCAGCCCTAGACCTCTGACCACATTACGTGTTTTCTTTTCCTATAGCCCTTATCAAATCACAACCACGTACTTGCTTGTTTAGTGCTGGCTTCCTGGGGACAGGGACCTGCTCTGTCTACTTGGAGCTGAAGCTCCAACGCCTACTAGTACCTGGCCCTAGTGCTGTGGCTGGGATGTGGTTTGTTCCCCAAAGGCTCACATGTGGGAGCCTGGTGCTCGGTGAGGCACTGTTGGAGCCGAGACCTTTAAGAGACAGGGCCCAGCAGGAAGTTCCTGGGTCATCTGGAGGTGTCCCCTCAGAAGATGGACTTGGGTGGCTCTGGCTTCCTGTTTTGGGTTTGTTTTGTTTTTTGTTTTTCTGTACTGGAGATTTAACCCAGGATCTTCAGACTTAGCTACATCCCCACTCCTTTTTATTTTTTATTTTGAGACAGGGTCTCGCTAAGTTGCCCAGGCTAGGCTCAAAGTTGTGATCCTCCTGCTTCAGCCTACCAGAGTGCTGGGACCTCCTACTTTGGGATGTGATCTCTCCCTTTTGCATGTGCTCCCACCATGCTGCCATCTGCCATTAGGCAGCTGCCTGATCTTGGACTTTCAACCTCCAAAACTTTGAGCTAAAGCTAAGTAATCCTCTTTTTTCATAAGTAGCCTGCCTTAGGTAATTCACTAGAGTAACAAAAACACTAACACACACACAGCTGACGAGCAGTATTTGCTGAATGAATAAATGTTATAGAGGGCCTGTTAAGGTACACTGTTAAGAGTGGCAAAGTGCAGGAGAATCTCAGATATGATTCTTTCCACTGGGGAAAAGTTAAAGGTCCAACTGAGCATGAACTTGGAGAAGCATCAAGTACTTTCAAGGTCTCCCAGGAAATAGTGCTGCCTCTGAGGAACAGGGGACTTCTGCTTGCTGTCTTAACCCCTTCTGTACCATCTGAACATTTTTTAATCCTATGTGTTACTTCTGTAATTAAATAGAACTTAAGCAGAAAAACAAATCTACTGATTATTTTATCTATGGGATTAGAATTTTGAACTTTTCAAGTGATCCCTCTGACCCGGTGAGCACATGCAGGGGTGACTGGCTCGAAAGCAAACTGTGCGTGCTATGATGCACAGGTGGAAAGCAGGGGCCTGGGAAAGGCCTCGGGCTGAGCACACAGTGACCCCACTCCACACTGCATTCACCACTGGGAGCCTCTGTGCTCACCATGGACGACGTGGAATCCTGGAGGTTCGTGACCTTCATCTCAATCTCCTCCCCACCGAAGCTCTTCAGCAGTTTCATAACCTCGCTCACCGTCAGCCACTTACAATCCACGCCATGAACGGAAATGATATAATCTCCTTCCTTGGCTCCTGCCAGCTACAAAAATATCGTTTAAATAAAGGTCAGTGTTTTGTACATTTAATTCCTAGTCAGTTCCCAATAGACATGTGCATACGTTTGCTTCAAGAGAGGGCAAATGTTCATTCTTCCCTCTTTGGGCATGGAGCACCCAGCAGGCCTTTGGCATAGGTGAGCCCTAAACTCCGTCATCCAATAGGTATCTGGGCTGTCTGCTTTGTGTTCCCCCACCTGGAGAGCAATGGGCTTACCGCAGCAGAACAAGAAGGATCCAGAAAGTGGACCTGAACGGGGGTGTTGCCTCGCAAGGTGAACCCCAGGTCGCCTTCCTCCACAGAGAAGTGAATGCTTCGGGGAGGTGTCCACCTCTTGTTAGCCGAAAACATAGACAGGGGGCCCTTGGGAAGAGAGCATCATTAGGTTGAACATCTGAAGGTCAAATCAGACTCTTTTTTTGAGACAGGGTCACACTATGTTATGTTGCGCAGCCTGGTCTCAAAGTCATGAGCTCAAGGGATCCTCCTGCCTTGGTCTCCTGAACAGCAGGAATTGCAGGTATCCCGTGCCTGGTTCTGAACCAGACACATGGAAGCAAAGAGGAACATTGCCTGTTGTCCTGAAGACCTCCTTTGGCCTTGTTGAGAGGCTAAAGATACCATCTGGAGCAACAGGTGCTACCACAGGCATACAAGAATACTAACTGCCATTTTCTCTAACCTATCCAATATATTTAAAACAATATTATCTTCTAAAAAGTATCGTAATTAAAATTATTTTAAGCCAGGTGCAGTGGTGCAAGCCTGTCATCCTGGCACTCAAAGAGGTTGAGGCAGGAGGATTTCAAGTTCAAGGCCAACCAGGGATACACAGTGAGACCCTGCCTCAAAAACAATGAACAAAACAAAACCAAGTCTTAAATAAAACCTTTAACATAAAAAAAACCCCAAATACCTAAATATAGAGCTTTTAAAATATGCTATGGTCTGAAAGTTTTTGTCTCTCCCAAATTTGTGCTGAAACCAATGCGATCATTAGGATCAGGCCTGCTGGGAGGTGAATGGGTCATGAAGTGGAGCCCTCAATAATGGGATTAATGCTCATATAAGAGGGCCCACTGGAGCCACTAGTCTCTTCCACATGAGGACACAGTCGGAAGGCACCATCTCTGAGTCACAAAGCAAGGCCTCACCATACCCTGAATCTGCTGCTGACTTGACCTTGGACCTCTCAGCTGGCAGAATTCATGGACAGGGATTTCTGTTGTATAAAAGCCATTTGGTTTATAGTATTTTGTTACAGCAGCCTGGATAGGCTAAGACAATGTATTTTCTATTGGAAAATAGAAAAGCCAGTGGTTCCGCTACCTGCCTTGCAAGTACAAGGTCCCGAGTTTGATCCCCGGTATCAAAAAAAAGAAAATAGAAAAGCTGTCCCCTTAGGTCATTTTTGAAATAGGTGTTCAACATACCAGCTTCTGGAAGAAGTCCGTTACTGTCACTTTGGAGAACTGGGGCAGTATCATTTCAGCCTCTCGTTCCGTTTTAGCTAGAAAAGAAGATTAAAAATGAAAAGATAAATGTTTCTGTAATGGACAGCTATCCTTTAAAACTCAGGTCTTCAGCCTTCTCTCCAAACAGAAGACAAAGCAAGGCTCTCTCCTGGCCATGTGTCACTCGCCTTGGTTGGGACAGTGGGACAGTGGAAGATGGAATCCTGCTCAACCCTGGCTGGGGTCACTATGCCTTCCACTGGGGGCCACCTATGAGACATAACCTATTTGGGGCTGGGACAGAGGAGTAACAACCAGACACATTCCTCACCCCCTCGAAGGAGCCTACTCCTCTTCTGGTGGACTTCAACTGCCACTCTACTGAGAAATGACCTGTTTCAGATGTGGCTCTCAGTATACAGCCCTGATGTAATGGGCTTCCTGCTCTCATTACTAACATGTGATGCAAGCATTTCACAGTGAGCAGTGGCCCACATTCTGACATCTCCATAAAATCCCCAAAGGACAGGGCTCAGAGTTGCTTTGGGAGAGCTAAACACAAGGTGGTTCCTCGAGGGAGAACCACCAGAAAAGGCTGCAGAAGCTCAGCAACCTTCCCTCCACCTCGCTGTATCCTATGTCATTCTAGGAAACTGACCCAGAGGAGGAGTGCGGGAAGCTGATTTACAACTGGCCAGTGGGAAGTCTGGTGAAACCACCCAGGGCTTGTGAGCAGCATCAGAGGGTCAGGGAGTTCTGGAAACTAGGCCCTCAGCCTGGGGGACGTGATGCCACCTGGGGGTGGACAGCGTGGGTACTGAACTGGGCTACAGAGCACCCACGGGTGTCAGCTTTGGAACTGCTCGTCTGCTGGGTGGGGGCAACCACCTCTCACCTGGTGTCAGGAGGGGTCTGTCTTGTGAGTGTGCAGTGGGAGAAGTGGAGCCTGAGTTGGTTTTTCCTCTGTGTCCTCAGGAGGATCCTGATCCTTACCCTCCCTCACCATAAAGCCACTGCTCTAAGGAGGCCTTTGCACTCCCACCATCCCAGGCATAAGTGACCTCCATGAATCTAGGGCAGCAGCAACTGCCCAGTTCACAACCCACTCCTGAGCCAAAAGGGTGCCCACAACCCAGAGACGCTGAGAGATGGTGGTGGTGATGGAAAATGAAGAAAACAGAGCTAGGAGCAAGCTCATGAGGGGTACCACAAGGCTGTCTAGGAAGCAGGAAGTAAAAGACAGCAGAGCACAATTTTTCTAAAAAGTAGCTGCAATGTTCGTGGTGTGGAGCCTCTGAGGGCATCAGGGAGAAACATGAGTTCCCGGGGTCGCCTGACGACAGCAATGGCTGAGCCCCAAACCAGGTCCTGAGACCTTATGGAAAGGGCCCTAGAGAAGACAAACCAGGGAGAGCAGACCGTAGAAAAGGCTGGGATGGGTAAGACCAGACCACAAGTGCAGTCAGCCCAGAGGACAGAGAATGAGGGCTCACAGTACAGAGGTGGCAGGCACCTGACACTCATGGAGGAGTGTCAAGGGGTTAGGAGAGGAGCAGGGGCTGCACAGGCATCATGGGGAGGAAGACTGCAGAAGCCCCTGGATGTGGGGATCCAGAGATGGAAAGGCCAGGTCAAGGGAGGTCCCTCCCCATGCAGCCCTGCAGGACGAGCAGGCAGTGTGAATAGCAGGCGTCTGGCTTCCCACAGGGGCGTGGGAACTCCATACACATGCAGGGTCTCAGTCCTGGCCACTCACGGACAACGTTGGGTGCATTGGTGAAGTTCAGGAGATCGTCGTCGTCCTCCTGGTGCTGAGTGTACTTGAGCCTCGTGCGCTGCTGTGCGGCCGACAGCACCTCCTGAAGCACCTGGATGTCACGCAGCTTCTTGCACAGGCTGGCCTCCCTCACCGACTCCTCGTGGTGGGTGATTGCTTTGTGCAGGTGGCACTTTCCTACAGGAAGAAGACTCCACTCATGTGGCATGTGACTACATCACAGAGCAGCACAGGGCTGAGGTCCAGCCAAGAAGGTGGCCCTTTCTAAAGGATCTGCTGGGACAGCCAGGGGCCCTCTGAGATGCATGTTTACTTGTGTCTATTAAACGTGCACTCCACAAACATTCACAGAATGCCCTAGGTACTACAGATAAGTCATGACCAAAAACTTTCCCCCAGGTTCATGGAGTTACACATTACTGGATGAAGAGATGATTAACAGGCAAAGAAATTTGTAGTGGATCATGTGATGACAAGGTTATAGAGAAAAAATAAAACAGAGTAGGTGGGTGTGGTGAGAAAGATTGGGAATAGAAGCTATTCCATGATGGTGGACAAGGAGGAGTTTTTAAATAAAGTAACTTTTTTGACTTTATATTTTTATTTTTTATTCATCTTTTTTTCCTGCTTTTGTTTACCGTGTGATAGGGTAACTTTTGAGCAGAACCCCGAAGGAAGTGAAAGAGCAGCCATGAAGATATCTAATGAAAGACCATTTCTGAAAGAAAGCACAGCACAGGCATAGGTTTTCAAGGCCACCAGGAAGTGGGGGTATGGCTGGAGGGAGAATGACACAGAATGAAGTCAGAGAGGACCAGGGGCCAGATCAGGCCTGACCTTATAAATAGGATAAAGACTTGCTCACTCCCAACCCTGGGCCCATCAGGGTGTGGGGCAGTGGACTGAAATGTGGAACACAGAGAAGTGGGAAGACCAGCTATGAGCAGGGCACGCTGCACATCCACTCCAGGCCTCTGTTTCCTCCATGCCAATACCTGTCTCAGAGGGTTGTGTGGGGCGTGTTTGTCAAGCGAACACTATCTATGCGTGGCTTTTACCAGTGTGGAAGGGTAAGCAGTGACCAGATTTAGGATTATGTTTCCTAGGTAGGACCGAAGGAATTTGCTGATCAAATATAGGGTGCAAAAGACAGACAAGGGTGCAGAGTCCAAGGATCCTGGCCAAAGCATGGAGGGTGGAGCCACCATCCCCAAGGTGGGGGTGGGAGTGGGTGCTGCATGGAGCCAGGCTGCAGTGGCAAGGGATTCCCACTGACACATGGCAACCCACTGCGCCTTGACTTGCTCTTGGTCAAGCATAAGAAAACTAACACCGTGTCCTGCACTAGGACAGCAAAGGGCCACCCAAGGGCCACCAGTGTTGGGAACCAGTCACAGCTCTGCCTCCATGGTAAGAACCCTAGGCACCTCTGGGAGCCCTTTGAGCCAGAGGACTGTGCCTCAACATCTGAATCCAGAGTGGCCACAATGCCGTAGGATGCCCTGCTCCCCCAAGCACTCCAGGCACAGTTCCAGGTCCAGGGCAGGGACGGACCTAGCTGCTGGCGCTGTTGATCATTCTTCAGTGTGGCCAGAGGTGTCAGCCCCTCTGGCATATGGTCATACAGCTGGGACAGGCACTGCTCCTGATGGTCCTCGTCCGCACCTCGCTTCACTGCAACGAGAGCCACAGTCAGATCCCTGGAGGTGGTGCCACCTCGCCAGGCTCCTTCCTTCTGTAGTTGCACCAGGCACCTGGGGTACCAGACTCAGCCCAGGCAATCCAATCCCACCCTTTGCTCGCTGGGGCCAGCCACATGCCAGGGGCTCATGATTTGGCCCTGAGCCTCCACACATGACCTCCTCCAAGTTACCCACTGCTGGGCCCTCCTAGCACATCCCTGAACCTCTGCTGCCAGGTCTGCACACCTCTGGTGGCCTCCATGCCTAGGATGAGGCCTCACCTCTGCTTCACCCCACCTTCTGGAGCGTGTCCTCTGGATACTCACTTGCCTCATGACACTAGCCCCACACCCTGGACCTCCTCTCTTGTGCTCAGGTGCTGCCACTCTCCATTTTAGCTAAAAAAGCTGAACTCGCCAGGCCTGGTGGCACATGCTTGGGATTGCAGCACTCTAGGAGGCTGAACCAGGGGGTCTGCAAGTTCAAGCCCAGCCTGGGGAAGTTAGTAAGCAAGACCCTGTCTCAAAATTTAAATAAATGAATGAATGAATGAATGAAAGAAAGAAAGAAAGCGGATGTAGCTCAGTGCAAAGGTCTTGGGTCTAATCCACAATATCACAAAAGAAGAAGAAAAACAAAAGCCAAATTCCAATGTCACTGCCTCTGAGAAGCCATCTAGGACTACACGAACTGCTGCCTCATTTGTGTCTCGACACCACTTACCGGGAGACTGCTTTTCCATTAGTTCACCCCTAGTGGACCACACAATACTATACCGGCAGCTAGCACCTCCAGTCTCTAGCACACAAGGGACGCTTTAGCTTTGCATATAGGTACTCAGTTTCTACAACAGCTCTGGGGGTGGGTTCTCTTCCTATCTCCATTTTACAGATGAGACAACTGGCACAGAGCAGCTAAGCAGCTTGTCTGAGGTCACAGAGCTAGACAGTGGCAGAGCTGAGCTATAGCGCTGAACAGCTGGCCATTACTCTGGGGATCACCTTGATTAGCACTAATTACTACATCAAAAATCCCTCCTGAAGGGCTGAGGTTACAGCTCAGTGGCATAGCACCTGCCTGGCATGCATGAGGCCCTGGGTTCAAGCCCCACCATAAAACAAAACAAAAATAAAAATCAGAACTTCTTGTTATACAGCATACATATATATTTATTTTATAATTAAATAATAAAATGGAAAAAAAAAACCTCACCTGATCACTTGATCAGAACCAGCCCTTGGACTGAGGAAAGTGAGGTACTTACCTCAGAATCAATAATTTAAAGGGTAATGTGAATTCAATAAGATATATATTTCAATATCAATATAAAAATTAATGCCAAAAAATCCATGGTGAATTTCTTTTTTACCTCAGGCTCTAACAAGGCTCAGCACAGATCTGTTTACAGTGATGGTGATCCCTGCCTTTATTTAAAAATTTAATCACAGATTTTTCACATTAATTTTGATTTATTTAAAACACAACCTTAGGGCTGGTGATGTAGCTCAGTGGTAGAGCATTTGCCTAGCATGCTCCAAGCCCTAGGGTACATCCCTAGCAATGCTAAAAAAAAAATAATAATAATAATAAAAAGGTAAACTGCCACTTTAAAATGTTGCTTATCTTGTTCTTTTAATGTTGCTTATCTTGAGTACTGAGTTACTATTACCCCTTAGAGTCTAGATTCCAGGTGAAAATTCATTTGATGGATCCCAGGCAGAATTAAACTACCCCTTGTCCCTCCCACAGGAGCCTATAACCCTCACTCTGCCGGGACCAGGTGACAGCTGCCCAGTCAACATGTCCTCCCCTCTCTCTGGCTTCAGGCTGTGAGCACCTCCAGGGCAGGAAGGCAGCCTCCACTCACCTCAGAATCCCCCCAGCCCTGACCACCCCCGGCCCCCCCAGCCCCAAGCCTCACACTGGTGGTCGATGAGGAGGATGGCGGTGAAGTAGTGGGCCAGGGCTGAGTAGTGGTGGGCCTTCACACAGGCCAGGCTGGCCCAGGAGTAGGGGATGTTCTTCTTCACGGGCGCCTGGCTCATGGCCATGTGCAGCTGCTGGTACACCTCTCCCACCTGAAACAGAAGGGGCCATGGGAAGATCAAGCCCAGCACAGGGGCTGCAAAAAAAGAGACCTTTCTTCCAGGCAGCAGCCCCTGCCAGAGGCCCCTCTGGAATCTGGGCGCCATGCCAAGCGACTCCTCCTGCTGCCAGCATCAGAGTTAACTGGGCGATCAGCCACCTGTCATTAGGCTGGTTTTTAGGCTAAGCTCCAGATGGAATCAATGATCCATATCTGAAACACTGATGCTTGCCAAGATGTGAGCCAGCAGCCTCAGCTAGGGTGGGCACACTGCCCAGGTGACAGGCAAGCTGCCTCCATGGGAACGCCCCTCGCTGCGCCCAGGATGCCTATGCCCACATATCCTGCCCACCCCTAAAAGTCACAGGAACTAGGAAGCCTTACCTTGGCAGCCTCCTGTGCCACCTTCACCAGCATGAGGAACTCATTCCGGATCCCAGAGAGACTGATTTTCTCAAACACACTTTCTTGGGCCTGAGCAAGCATCATTCTGACCAGCACGCTGAGCATGGCGGGGCTCATGTCATAACTCGGAGTATGAGTGAATGTCTCTTTCAGGTAGTTTAAAACCCCTGCAATTACAAGTTTTTTGTTCATTAGTTGAGGATCATATGTATTTCACCATGCTGCTATAGAGAATGGTAGAAGTAATATAAAGCTGGGCTAGGGCTGTAGCTCAGTTGTAGAGCCCTTGCCTAGCATTTGTGAGCTCCAGCATTGCAAAACAAAACACACACACACACACACAAACAACCATACACACGTATGTATATGATATCCTAGAGCATCTTTAAAAAATGTGATTCTGAAATACTGTATTACTCAGCAATTCCACTCCTATATACCCAAAGAACTGAAAGCAGGGACATAACTGAAACATGTATACTCATGTTAATACTCACAGCATTATTCATAAGAGCTAAAGGCAGAAACAATCAAATGTCTGTCAATGGATGAGTAAGGAAGCACGGTATGTACACATGCAATCTCAGAGCCTTAAAAAGGAGTAAGGGACTAGAGGTGTGGTGCAGTTGTAGACAGGGCACATGCTCAGCATGCACATGGCCCTGGGTTTCATCCCCAGCACCACAAAAAGAAAAAAATATATTAAAAAATTTTTTAATATTAAATAAGGGCTGGGGATTTAGCTCAGTGGTTCCGCCCTCTGTCCCACAAGCGCAAGGACCCAAGTCCGATCCCTGGTACCAAAAAAAAAGGAATGAAATTATGACACATGCTACAACAAGAATGGAGACATTATGGTCATAAAAGGACAAACACAATATGATTCTGTATAGTGAAGTACCTGGAATAGTGAAATTCATAGAGACAGAGAGCAGAAGAGAGGTTACTAGGAGCTGGGGGAAGAGGAGAGGAAGCTGTTTAACAGGTACAGTGTCTCGGTGTAAATGATAAAAGCATTCTGTGCAGCTGGACAATGGTACAGCCACTGAATCGTACAGTTAAAAACTGTTAAAACTGCTGGGCACAGTGGCACACACCTGTAATCCCAGCACATTAGAAAGGTGAGGCAGGAGGATCACAAGTTCAAGCCTTGCCTGGACAACCTAGCTAGACTCTGTCTCAAAATTTAAAAAATTTAAAAAGGGCTGATGATATTGCTCAGTGCAAAGGCCCTGGGTGCAATCCCCAACACAATAAATAAATAAATAAATAAATAAATAAATAAATAAATATTACCTTACATATATTTTGCAACAATAATGTTTAAAACCAAAAAATTTTACAAAAAACAAAACAAAACAAAAAATTTTAAAACGTGTATTTTCTTCAAAAACATTTACATCTACAGCAACCAAATACAGCAGCTGGCTCCCCTCTGGTCCTGTCTCACCTGGGACAGATGTGGGACCTTCCACTGGTGACCAGGCATGAGACAGAGGTGAAAGCCGAAAGCAGGTGGAATGAGCGAAGGGGGCCGGGGGACACACTCACCCGGGAGACCTGGGTCACTCAGAGACATGGCTTTCCCAGGGCCCTCAGGGAAGAACAGCGCGATCCATTCCCACGGACAAGTTCTGCTGCAGCCCCCAGCCGACTTTCCCATACTTTAGAAAATTAACTGTCCAGAGCACTGACTGACAATCAAGCTAGACCTGAAAACACTCTACCATGGAACCCAACCAACCGGTTCCTCTGGTTTTGCTACCCCACAGAAAGATGGCACTTGCTTCCAGCGTTGCTCCCCTCTGGGCTTCCCCACATTCCCCCGCTGCTCTCCATCTTCCTTCGGTCTACCCCTGACATTTTGTAGATAGATCTCAAAGTGTGCCTGCAGAAAGAAACATTCTGCAGAAAGAAAGATAAGTCCAGAAATTTTCCAGTAGAAGAAATAGGATGCTCCAACATTTGGGAAGCTGAGGCAGGAAGATCTCTAGTTCAAAGTCAGTCTGGACTGCAAGTCAGACCTTGTCTCAAAAAACCAAAGAAAAAAGCAACGGCCATCCAAATGGGATCTTAGCATATCAATTCATCCAAGAGATCAAACATTTTAACACAAGAAATTTCACGATGGCAAAGCTGCAGTACTTCACAGGCTTTTAAAGCAACATGAGTACCAGGCAGGTTCTTTGTTCTGCTCATTACACTCCAGAGACAAATGGGGAGGAGCAGTGCACAGGCCGGAAGGCTGTGGAGCCAGCTCCTATGTCACTGGGTTTGTCCACCACACCACACTGACTCTGCCCTACACACAGGCCCTGCTAGAGGGGAGCAGCAGACCCCTCAGTCATGCCTAAGGCATGCCAGGCTCTCCCCCGCACCGGATCTGGTGATGACACTCTCTGTGGGCTGGCGATAAGCTGGCTTTCTCCTCCACCTTGCATCTAGGTCACTGTGAATACTTTTATGGATGACTGGCTGGGAAAAGAGGTTAAAATGGGAAATCCCGGAAGAGGCTCATAGAACCCTGAGGTATCCCTACATATCACCAGAAAGAGGGCTGGGAACAGCGAACTTGGCAGAATGAGTATCAAATAAAGGCCAAGAGAAACACACAGTAGTCCCTCTTTATCTGAGGTTTTGCTTTCCTTGGTTTCAGTTAGCCTCGGTCCAAAAATACTAAATGAAGCCAGGAGTGGTGGTGCACACCTGTGATTCCAGCAGCACTCTGGGAGGCTGCAACAGGAGGATCGGGAGGATCGAAGTTTGAGCCCAGCCTGGGCAACTTAGTGGGACCTTGTCTCAAAATAAAAAAGGTTTGGCAATGCTCAGTAAAAAGGCCCTCGGTTCAATCCACAGTGAGAAAGTGAGAAAGTGAGAAAGCAAGGAAGCAAGGAAGGAAGGAAGGAAAGAAAAGGAAAGACGGAAGTTGGTTTAAATAACTTCTATGACAGTATATTTTTTAACTGTTCTATTTTATCATTAGCTATTGCTGTTAATTTCTTATTGGGTCTAGTCTACAAATTAAACTTTATATTAGGAATGTTTATATAGGGGAAAACATAATATATATACAGTCCAGTACTGTTCCCAGTTTCAGGTGTCCACTGAGGGTCTTGGAGCCTGTCCCCGTGGATAAGGGAGGCTATAAGATCACTCACTGATAAGATAAACCAAGGCCCACATTTCCACAGTTTTGGAGAAGTTATTCTGCCCTCGTAGAGCAGTGAAAGGAACAGTTCTTCCTGGCATCTTCATTAACCGTTAACCACAGGCCTCACTGTGAACATGAGCCACCACAGACCAAGCCCACGTGGCTTGAACCATCAAGCAAGTTATGTGACAGCAAGTTACGTCAGTGCTGGAAACAGGCTCGGCCCTTTCAGGCTTTTGAGGCCAAGCATGGATCTGCAGAGGACCTGTGACCCTCTGTTGGCAGAGGCCAGGCTGTGTCCACCAGCCCCAGCAGGGACTCACCTGCAGCCCTCTGGAAGGCATCCACAGCACTCTCCAACCCTGCTTGAGTCTGCCGATTGCACCGGGTCCCAATCTGTGTATAGAGAGCTCCGATGTTGAACAGGATGCTGGCCTTCTCCAGCAGCAGGTTCTGTTGGCTGACCGGAACCCCGGTGAGGGAGTCATACCTATTTAAAAGAAATGTGTTCTGAGAATACAGGTTACTCAACTAGTTAATGCCACTTCGGGTGAATGTGGGCAAAATTTCTTTCTTCCTTCCTTTCTTTTTTTTTTTTGAGACAGGGTCTCACTATGTAGCCCAGGCTGGCTTCAAACTCTAAACGATCCTCTTGCCTCTTGCCTCAGTCTCCCGAGTGCTGGGATTACAGGCATGTACCATCACTCCCAACTCAAAATTTATTTCTTAAATAAAATCCAAAGATACACATGCAATGAGACTTTTGTTGCCAAGCAAGATGACAGGTCTGATCAGCCTGATTAAAGACCCACCACAGTCACATACAGACATAAGGCCTCTCACCTGGATATGCTGGTGTACACCTATAATCCCAGCAATCTGGGAGGCTGAGGCAGAAAGATCACAAGTTTAATCACAGCCTGGGCAACTGTGACACTTTACCAAGAGCCTAGCTCAAAATTAAAAACTGAAATAAGGGTAGAGATATAGTTCAGTGCAAAGGCTCTAGGTTCAATCCTTAGTCCTAGAAAAAAAAAAAAAGACTTCTTAACCAAGATGCTCCTCAGCAGGTGAATGGAGAAACAAACTATGGTACATCCAGACGATGGAATATGAGTCAGTGCTAAAAAGAAATGAGCTGGCAAGCCATGAAAAGGCATGGAGGAAACAAATGCTATCACTAAGTGAAAAAAGGCTATCTACTGTCTGACTCCGACCATGTGATGTTTTAGAAAAGGCAACGCTAAAGAGACAGTGGAAAGATCAGTGGCTGCTAGAAGCTGAAGTGGAGGGAAGGACAAAGAGGATTGGAAGGGCAGAAGAACCGTTCTGCATGTTACTACAATGGGGAAAGCAGGTCCTTGTGCATTTGTCAAAACCCAGAGAATACGCAACACCCAGAGGAAACCTAATATAAACTGTGGAGTCTGGGTGATAAAGGTGTCAAGGGGCATTCATCCCTTATGACAAGCAAACCTCAGTGGTGGGAATGTTAATATTGAGGGGCACTGAGTGTGTACAGGGAGAAGGGACAATGAGAATTCTATACGCTTTTTGTTCACTTGGCTGTGAACCTAAACCTTCTCTTAAAGAAGAATGCTTATTCTTTCACTTCAGTTTTTAATGTCCATGTTTGCTGTACTTGTCATTGGCACAAAACCCAATTCCCACTCACACCCCATAGCCCTGTCCCATCTAGGGGAGAATCTTGCTTCCCACTGGTTCAACTTCAGTACTCCAGTGTTTCCCCATGGACATAATGAGCCTCCCCTCAAAAACAACTTTTCCATAGGGGCTGGGGATTTAGCTCAGTGGGTTCACCGCCTGCTGCACAAGCGCAAGGATCCGAGTTCGATCCCTGATACCAAAAAAAAACCCAACTTTTCCTTGGCTCCCTTGTTCTAAGATGCAAGCACCCAGTCTAGTTGAGCCTTATTTATGGTCCCCACCATAAATATCCATCTGTTAACACACACCCCTCCACAGAGTCTGCTGTATAAACACCAAAGGCAGAAAGAGGGGACTGCAGTGCAGGAGGAGAATCTGCAACAGGTGTGGGTGGATCAGGACCTGGGAAAGCGCCTGTGCAGATCTCAGGCACCTACCAGGTAAACAAGAGCCCCATCTGGCAGGTGGGTGGGAAGAATCGGCTCTCTACAAAGCCCAGCTGGATGAAGTAGCCCATCAGCAGTTCAACCCCCGCCTCATCCCGGCTGGGTGTCCGACAAGCCTGGAGAGAAGGATAGGCAGAGGCATGAGCAGGACAGGATGTGCTGGCTGCCGTGCGCTGCACACAGGAGCAGGAGCCGCTCACTGCTTCTCAGCTCTGTGGGCTCCAGGGCCGATACCATGAACTCAGCAGGAGCAAAAGGGCCTGAGAGAAGTCAGGAAACCACCTCCAAGGCCTAACAACAGGCAGGTGTCACCCCTTCTATGGTTTTTCTTAGGGAGCAAGTGGAATGGGTGATTCCATCCCGCCACCTCCAACCATCCTCCATTCTCTAGGACTACAAGTGTCCCGAGGACTCAGCAAGGAGCAGGAGCCATCCTCCCAGCTCTGATGCACACAGAACTCACCTGCCTCAGATCCATTAGATCTGCTATTTCATCTTCATACAAATAGCCATCTTCACTGTAATGTTCCAGGATAAAATCCTTGAAGAAAAATGATCAGATACGGTAAAATATGATTCAAGAAGCCAGTGGTAAAGCCGCTAGAGTACCTGCTCTACATGCATGGGGCCCTGGGTTCCAGCCCCAGCACCAAAAAGCAAAACCAAATAAAAAGAAAGAAAAAAACGAGAAAATATAATTCAAAAGCATGAATCTGTTTACAAAGACTTTGTTTCCATTTTTTCCTTTTCTCATATTTATTCCTTTCCCTTCTTTCCTTTCCCCTAAATAGGGATGGGTGGAGGGGTTAAAGGGAGGGCAGGGGAACAGGGAAAAAAATAAGAACCAAGATATATTGTGTAAAGGTACAAACGCCTAATAAGGAATGTCAGCATTGTGCTCGCTTCGGCAGCACATATACTAAAAATGAATGTCAGCATATTGTATACCTACAATGTACCAATAAAATTAATGGGGAAAAAAAGCATAAATCTGGCTGGGCATAGTGGCACACCTGTAATCCCAACATTCTGGGAGGCTGAGGCAGGGGACTGGGTTCAGTCTGGACAACTTAGTAAGACCCTATCTCATAAATAAAAATTAAAATTAAAAGAGATTGGGGATATAGCTCAGTGTCAAGGGCCTATGTCAAATGTACCTCCCTTACACACACACACACACACACACACACACACACACACACACTACAGAAAAAATGTATGAGAGACTGCATGGTGAATCAATCAGTGGTTACTAGAGAAACAGATTTACAACCATCACACACACACACAGTCATGATTTTCTGAGTGCAAGGATTTATTTTTTTATTTTATGTTTTTAGATGTTGCTCTGTAAAATACTGAAGTTATTTTTTGTTTAAAAATATCTACATTAAACACTTCTAACAGATGACACAGATATGCAAAGGCTCAGACCTTCAACTTTTGGGGCTCCCCTCAGCACTTAGGGTCCTCCAGAAAAAGGAAATCTGTGTCTGGGGATGTGACAATGCACCCCTCAGGTATAATAAATACATAAACTATGTGGTATACAAGTAGCTTTATCCAAATGCATGGGACCATTAGTGTTTCTGGTGTCAATGTTTTTTCAGGTTTTGGAACATTTGCATGTATCCAATAAGATATGGGACCCAAGTTAAACACAAAATCCATGTATGTTTCATATACATCTTATATCTATAGTCTGAAGATAATAATACACTTTTTTTTAGGGTGCTGGATATTGAACCCAGGGCCTTCACACTGAGCTATGGTCCCCAGTCATCACTGTCTCCTCTTCTTCCCCCTCCTCCTCCTCCTCCTCCTCTTCTCCTCTTCCTCACCCCCTCAAGTTGGTAAGTTCCCCAGGCTGGGCTCATATTGCAATTCTCCTGCCTCAGCCTCCCAGAGTGCTGGGATTACAGGTATATACTACCACCTCTGGCTTATACATTATTTTAAATAATTGTGTACATGAAACGAAGTTTCATGGTATGGTATTTTCTATTTGTGGCATCATGTTGGCAGTCTAAAAGTTACGGAATTTGAATCATTTTAGATTTTCTGATTAGGAATGCTCCATTTGTATTAAAAGATGCCAAGTATTATAGGAAAAAAATAAGAGAGATATAAGAGGCATGGAGAATGTTTCTACAAAGCACATTTCCCAGGTGTTTGTGCACATTCACTGTACACACTTTGCACTTTAAAACTCCTCCTGCTTTTGGCGTCATTCAGTGCACACACACACACACTACCACTGTAGTATTGTGTATACTGTACAAATGACTACGTACTGAATACACAATGGCTATGGCTATGCCCTTTTCTAAACTTGGCAACGTATCAAATGTTTTTATATGCCATAAAATATTCTATAACATGATGCTTAGTGTTCTATAATCCTCCAATGTAACGAGTGCACAATTTATGTATTCAACAAATAATCTGAGCACCTGCCACATGTCAGTCAACCGCAACAAGGTTTTATTTAACTTCCACTTGATAAGACACCAAAATCATTTCCCAGATTTTACAATGAAAGATAGTATCTTGACAATCATCCCTGTCTATACCTCTGATAAATTCTAAAATAAATCCCTAACAGATTGATTTGATTTGGTTATTTTTAGACAACCCCAGTGAGGCTATGTTGCTCAGACTGGGCTCTAACGCCACGCTCAAGCCACCTCCACAAGCAGGTGCCACCGCCCCTGACGCACACTTTTCCTGGTGTCTTATACTGGCACAGGTTTTCTTCCTCTCTTTAAGTGATGACTGGCGTCAGCTCCTCTAATAATACAATGGCCCTTTGTAAAATTAGGAATGGTTTTCAAATACTGTATGATCAATGCAGCTAGCAAAGGCAAGGATGGTCAGCAGGACAGTGTTGATCTTGGGCTCCCCGCTGACGACCCTGAGCCCAGGGCTGAGGGGCTGCCACTCACTCAGCAGACACCCAGGGGCGAGGATGGTCTGCCTCCCTCACATGGCACCATGTCCTGCCGCCTCTGCTGTGGACACTGCGACACTTTTCTTAAAAGGAGAGGAATTATACTTACGATAAGAAGTTAAAAGAGAAACCTATGTTCACCTCATAAAAAGACAAAGAGGATTTTGACAAAATACAAATGTAAAGTCAGGCACGATGGCACGTGCCTGTAATCCTAGCACTATGAGAGACTAGAACAGGAGGATCATAAGTTCGAGTTCAACCTGGGCAATTTAGCAGGACTCAGTCTCAAAAACCTAATGACTAGCTATATAAATAAATATACTCTGACTTTTGAAATTTGGTAAACTAGGACAGATTAAATGTATGCAGGAGTGCTAGGCATTGTGGCACAGTCCTGTAATGCCAGGACTCAGAAGGCTGAGGCAGGAGGACTGTCCCAAGTTTGAGGCCAGCGTGAACTACGTAGAAAGACCCTGTCTCAAAAAAGAAAAAAAATGTATTCCGGAATATAGAAACTATTTAGCTGGAATCCACTGCAAACATCAGGGACAAAATAAGGGTTTCTATCACTTTAGTATAATTCTTAAAGTTCTCTAGCCAACAAATTTGAAAATTTAAGGTGCATACTAAAAAGAAATACCAATTTTTGACAAAATAAAAGCAGTTATAAAACTCAAGAGTAGCAACTGAAAAATCACTAAGTAAGAATTCTTTTTTGGGGGGGGTAACAGGGATCGAATTCAGGACCTTGCGCTTTCGAGGCAGACGCCAGAACCACTGAACTAAATCCCCAGCCCCAAGAATTCAATAAAGTAGCTAAACAGCTAAGTCAATAATGAGAAAAAATATTCTTTTCTTACACAAGCAATGATTAGTCACAAAAATATGACCGAAATAATAACTTTCACAATAGCAACAAATGTACGATATTCCTAGGGATAAAGTTAATAAAAGCAGACAACTATTCTACTTTACTAAAGGGCATAACATTTCATTCATTCTTTCATTCATTCATTAATTTTTTTCCCCAGTAGTGGGACTTGAACCCAGGGGCATTCTACCACTCATACTCAGCCATTTTTTATCTTGAAACAGGGTCTTGTTAAATTGCCCAGGCTGGCCTTTAACTTGTGATCTTCTTGCCTCAGCCTCCCAGGGTGCTGGGATTACAGGTGTGCACCAGTATGCCTGACTTTCATCAAATGGTTTCTGAAAGATAGATATAATCCCTACCACTATAACACTTGCTGTTTGTTGGCCTCAACAACTGAGTATGATACTCAAAGAAAAATATGCAATACTGTAAAGTTGCACTTTTGTCCAAAACATGGAAACAAAAATGCAGGGGGAAAGCCAAATAACATAGGAAAAGCACAGTAACAAAGGAGGCTTGCTCTACCAGGAGATAAAACGCACAGACGACAACAGTGAGGAACTGTGTGCAAAGGTGAGAAAACAGACCCAGAGAGGGCTCAGAAGCAGATTTCAGTAGATTTAAGAAGCAGGTAGAGGGGCCGGGGATTTAGCTCAGTGGTGCTGCTGCCTGCCTCAAAAGCACAAGGACCTGAGTTCGATCCCAAGTACCAAAAAAAGCAGGTAGATAACAGTGCCAGCAATGTCCCCAAAGGAACACAAAAAGCCATTCTCAGCCACAGCTCTGCAATGGTCCAGTTCTGTTACTGGATGGTTCGGTTCCCCTGACTGTGCGGAGCCTGGGAACAGTGAGCACCTGGCTGCAGTCAGCTGTGCTTGGCAGTTTCCCCTAAGGGCAGCACAGCCACAAGGTTAGCAGGAAGGAGGCAGCGCACGCACACACACAGGTGGCTGATGGGAATTTCGGGGATTATTACTATTACAGTGGTGTGGGCAGAGGTAAGGGAAACCACAGGGGTAGTGCTCTCGGACCATTTGAATAAATCCCAGTATTGCAGATAGGTAACTTAGATATCTCACAGGCAGTTAGACAGGGCCAGCCCAGGAGGAGCCAACATGGAGGACAATCAAAACACACTCACTGAAGGCCAGAAGTGTAAAAGGAGAGAAACTACACACCCTTGTGCTTCCCTGGGGATAAATTGCAGTGACTGATATTCTAAATAGGTATCAATCACCTGGGTGGGGGGTAAAGGTCTTAACCCAGTCTCTCCAGGAAATATCCCTGACCCCCACCCTTACTGAAAATCTTTGTGTGCTTGCTACAGGACTTGCTCCCCCATTTGATTCCAATTTAATCAATATTACCTGGGTGACTGTACTTGTAATCTTATTGGTTGGTCATGGTTTTGTCCACCTTGTAAATTTCCATTGGGTCTTATAGTTTTGTCCCACTTTGTATTCACCTCACCAAACGGCTTTGCTGTATAAAACATCTTTGAAATGTGGGCTGGGTGGGCAACCCACTTTCTGGTCCCCCTTCTGTCTCTCTTAGAAGCTTTCTTTCTCCCAATAAATTTTTCCTACTCTTAACCTCCATTGTTCCTAAAATTCATTCTTCAATTTTAGAGAACACAAACCTACATTTCTGATATCTAGTAGGTTTGGGAGTTACATCTCTTTCACCTGATCTGAAGATTTAGCTCTTAGCAGGAGGGAGAGCTCAGGCTCAGGCTCAAGGCTCAAGGCTCAAGGCCTCAGGCTGGATCCCACCACACAAAACAAAAAGTAACAATAACTGAGCCCCAGGGGCTGGAAGGCCCAGAGAGAAGCACCTTAGGAACTCCAGAGAGGTGGCTACCTAGGTAGGCATCCAATAGTCCCCTGTGGCCGTCCTAGAAGAACACAAAGGGCAGCTGGAGGAGTCAAGGAACCTAGGACTTCCCTCTCCGATGGCCTACAGATTCCCTGCTGCTCCTCCTCCTCCCCTGGCCATACTGAATAGGAAGCCAAGGCAGGAGTCTATAGATGCCTGCTTGTCAGGAACAGAGGGGAAAGGAGGAGTAGAAAAGATACTCACAATGCCCTCTCCAGGGAGGCCCCTGATTAGAGGAAAAGATCGGGATGGCCAGGGATTAAATACAATATTGAGCAAGTTACAAAGCTCTGTAGGGAGGGTTCTTTACATGTCTTCATATTTTCTGAATATTCTGCACTAATATTTTCTGGGGGGTTTTTTGTTTCTTTGTTTCTCTTTTTTGATCTTTTGAAACAGGATTTTGCTATGTATGTAGTCCAAGCTAGCCTTAAACTCAAGATCCTCCAGCCTCAGCCTCCCAAGTGCTGAGATTACTGGTGTGCACCACCCAGCTTGAAAAGGGAATTTTTTTTTTTTTTTTTGTACCAGGGATCGAACTGGGGACTTTGTGCTTTCAAGGCAGGCAGCAGCACCACTGAGCTAAATCCCTGGCAAAGGAATCTATTTTGATGGTGCTTTTCTGTTTTGTTTTGAGGTGCTAAGAATGGAACCCAGGGCCATACCCATGCTAGGCAAGTAAGTGCTTTACCAGGAAGCTACATGGCCAGCCCTGATGGTGATTTTTAATGTGGCTATTAAAAGCTCATTTCGGTAGCACATGCCTGTAATGCCAGCAGTCAAGAGGCAGAATAGTGAGTTCAGGGCCAGCCTAGACTACATAGGAAGATCCCATCTCAAAAAACCAAATAAATACATAAATAAAGCCTATTTCTTTAAAATAGAACAAAATCACCCCACGAAGGTATCCTAACCTTAAACACCCTATGGAACTCCCAACTCAGCCAGCAGAACCCCTTCTCTGGTATCTGTGTTTCTCCCAAGCACAAATGTGAAAAGCAGAAAATACAAAGTGCCCAAACATTCCCATTTTTGGATGACTGACATCTGCAAGAGCCCCTTTTAGGCTGAAATGACATGGTCAGAAGCCATGGCTGAATAGTAATTAGCCATCCCCACAACATGGGATTTTTTTTTTTTTCCTCCTGCTTTAATGTGGAATTCAGCATGTGACCTATTTGGAGCCTTACAGATGCTCATAAAATTCCCAAGTTTCTTCAAAAGAATCCTTTAAAATGCCTGCATTCCTGTAGCTCCGGCACCAAGCAACAGACAAATTAAATCTTAAAGAAAAGACTATAAATACAACTAAAAGCATTTCTACAAATACATGGATTGTCTCAAATCCCACAAATCAGTGACAAGTTACATCTAAAAGCTCAGGCAGCCTTGAGAAGCTAGCATAAAGCTGCTGTCTCTGAAATGTTTCCAAAAGAAAAGAAAAGAAGAAGAGGAAGAGGAAGAGAAGAGAAGAAAGGGAGAGAGAAAGAAATGTTTTTTATCCAGAAAATAAACTCTGGTAAACCTGCCCTTCTCCCATTCCAGCCTAACCTCCGACTTCCAGGGAGGGTCTGTAACCTGGATTTAAACAAAAACTGCAGCAGAAGAGGCCCTGGGTAAAGGGGAACTCACAGTGCAAACGTTTAATTGCTTTTCCCTCCCAGTACTGGTGACTGAACCCAGGGCCTTCACCCTTTTTTAAAATTTTGAGACAGGGTCTCACTAAATTGCCAGGCTGGGGTTGAATTTGCAATCCTCCTACCTCAGCTTTCCAGAATGTTGGGATTACAGGCATGTATCACCACACCCAGCTTCCAACTGCTTTTAACAGATAAATTTTTTAGTGGTCAAAATGCCATATGATAATTTTTTTCTTTCCTCAACTAAAAATGGTCCGAGATGAGTCACTGAACAGGATTACTAAGAAACATAATTCTTTGAAGCATTTCTCACCATTCTGGGATTCTTTCCTATCTCTTGTGCCTGTGCTGTTAAAGCTCAGAGACAGGCACCACCTTCCCCCTCATTCTCTTAATCTCCTCCTAAATGGCAGCTAGAAGTGATTCATGATATCTCAAACCGATGACTGGGCTGAGAATGTGGCTTAGTGGTAGAGGTCGGGCTTAGTACACACAAGGTCTTGAGTTCGAGCCCCAGTCCCAAAAAAAAACCCCAAACCTTAAATTGAGGATGGTGGGTGGAGGGTTGGAACATTCTACGCATGGAACAGTATTCTGGCCCCAGGCTGGGAACACAGCCTCTCTTGTGAGTTCCACCAAAGTCCCTGTCTCTCCGGGCCTCCACTGACCCACAGGGCACAGTCTGTGGCATTTCTAGCACCCAACACAATGTCAGCACAAGTATCTGCTAAATGACAGAGGAGCTCAGACACCCAGGAATTAGATAGGGGAGAAAACAAACCCCAAACTCTAGTTATTCAAGTACTGAAGGGGAGTAAATTGACATCTCTGATTTACTTTTAAATGTGTCACAAAATCAGGTGGACTGATGTATAGAAACAAGGATGCATGAATGGACAGATATCCAATAAAGCAAGATGTTTTAGGTACGTGGTGATAAAGCATATGGTGTATTATGGTGTTAACGGTAGAATCTACAAAGTAATATACAGGGGTTTGTTATAAAATTCTTTCAGTTTTTCCATAAACTCAGAATTTTTCCATAATCAAATGTTTGGGGGAAAACTTAACCTGGTCTTTCACAAACATGGCCTAAACTGCTTACACAATTTTAAGAATAAAGATACTAATATAATAGGGTACAATTTTTAACTTGCACACCTGTACAGACCCTCTTTTCACTTGACTCCCATGGAGTCCTGGGACTCCAACACGCCTTCTACATGCAAACAGGAGGAACTTCAGAGCCACACGCCAAGAGAGGGCTCAGAGTCACCCTGCAGACACCAAGTGACCCTTGGCACACAGAGCCTAAAGCCACTGTAAGGAACACACAAGTCCTCCATTTCCACTTTAAACTCTGAGCCCAGGACCCAGTGCTTGGAGATTTACCTTGAGGACGACAGAAAAGTCAATGTCTTTGGTCTCCTTCAGGCCAAGAGGAATCAAGGGAATTGTAAACGCCTCCCTACAAGGAATACAACAAGGTATATGAGCACCCCAACCTGGCCACTGTACGCCCTATGGCCCTGCCCCAGCAACCCAGCTCTCATCCCCACCCCTCTCCTTAGGCCAGTCCAGCCCACTCCTGGCTGACAGGCTGGCATTCCATAAAGACAACTCTGGCCCGGGGATTTAGCTCAGTGGTTCCGGCGCCTGCCTCGCAAGCGCAAGGTCCTGAGTTTGATCCCCGGCACAAAAAAAAGAAAAAAAGTGAACATAAAGACAACTCTGGTCACGCCCTTCTTTCTGCTCTTCAAGGGACTCCCCAGATCCCTGTGATAGCTGAATGGCCCAGCATGATAACAGGGCCCCACCAGCTCTCCAGTCCTATGCACCTTGCAGCAAGTGTGCCGAGAACCCATGTGCACCAGGTCTATGTCTGGGGTGCTCACTGCCTCCTGACCTGCCCTGGGTTTGCCACCTGCTACACTGGGCCTCCTTCTGGTCCTCAGCCCCCACCCTCCTCCTCCTCTTCTTTTCTTTTAGGGCGGGGTACCGGAGATCGAGATCGAACTCAGGACCTTATACTTTCGAGGCAGGCGACCGCACCACTGAGCTAAATCCCCAGCCCCTCCTCCTCTTCTCATCACTGTGGGTCTCACCAATCCAATACCCACCCCCCCAGAGCACAAGCCTGGGCTCTCAGATGCCTTGTCTTTTGGGGCACATCACACCAGGTGTTCCCTTACCTGTTCAGGGAATGCCTGTCTGACACCTCAGTACACCCAGCTCCCAGTCCAGGGCCGGACTCATGGACCACTTCATATCCACTCCCATCCAGTGCCTCCCACTGACCACTGGGGCACCCCACAGGCTGCCCTGAGAGTGCTCCCTGAACCCACATTCCTAGGGGCAGGGCCAGCAGGAAGTGGACTGGTGCAGCCTATGTTTTGCAAAGAGGGATTTAGCTCCCCAACCTGTAACAGGAGCCCTCCAGCCCATCCCAGAGACAAGGCCAGGAATGCTGGGCACGGTGAGTGGACAATGGGGCTGTAAGCTGAAACTGCCACCATGGCACAGCTGTGCTAAACGCAGGTGAGACACAGCCCAGGTATGCAGCTTCCCCAAAGCCCACCAGGAAAGCTGGACTCTGGCGGAAGGACCCGAGGGCAGGTCAGGCCTTGCTCCTTCAGGCACCAGTGCTGTCCTTCCTCAGCCCACATGGGGCTGGAGGCACGCTCTGCTCTTCCCACAACGGACACCCAGGCAAGGAGAAGAGGAGTGACAGGGTGTCCTGAGGACCCAGCCCCAGGGCACCCAGCCCCAGTGTGTCACTGCGTTTTCTCATCTGCACAGTGAGACCATTTCTTCCCTGTCTGCCTCATGGAAGTGTTTAAAGATGTACAGTACCAGGAAGGAAAGAACATTTTTAAAAAATTATTTTTCTTTTTTTTTGGTGGGGGGGGGGGCACCTAAGATTAGAGAAGCAAGAGGAAGGTACAATGTTGCCCAGAAATCACAAAATGGTGTCTGTCCCACTGACAGTGACAGCTGACACTGGCATAGTTCCAGGGCAAGGACGAAATCAAGGTTTTCTCTCAGCACCAGCTACCAAATCCTGGCCTCCTGCTTAGGGGAGGACCTGCGGAAGGGCTAAGGAAAGAAACGGCTTTGAAAGTGCTTAGAATGGAGGATGCAAGCGCAAGGTGCTACTGGGAATCTGCACTTGTCTCCCCTCTCCTCCGTGACACAGAGGAGTGACTGAGACCACTCCAGAGCCACTGTGACCACATGAGGGCCTTAAGTGCATGGCTCTGGGAGAAACCCCCATGATGGACACCCTTGCTGTTTAACACAGCAAATGCAAGTATGAAACAGCCTCCATTTACTACCAAGGTTTACCTTGCCTCGCCTCTTCGAGGAACTGGCCTTTTTGGGCAAACTGGAATTTAACACCAGCATCTAGGCTAGGAGAACCTTCTGTGTATTGCTGCTGAGTAGGCTTTCAAACTACACTGGGAGCCCACTGGGGAGGCGGCAGGCAGAGGAGGGGCCAGAGGGGCTTTAGGCTTCAAAAAGCCAGGGGCCCTGCAGAGGCTTAGGATTGGGAAGTGCGCATTCCAAGGTGACTCCAAGTCCCCGAATGTCTTCCTTCTGTTAATCCAGTGAACTATTTTGCTCTCAAGCTCTCCCTGGAGTCCACCCACTTTTACAGAACCTCCCTTCCGTGAAAGAAAAGTACATAAACCGTTTCTGGAGTTTAACACTTCTCAAACAGGGGCTTCCACTACCTCCAAAAAAAGTAGCTCACCCTGGGTGGAAAACTTTCTGGGATTTTCAGACAGCCACACCTCAATATTCCACCACCCACAAACACTCCCTAAAGACTGCTCCTGAAGAATATTCATTTCTCAAATATTTAACCAGATATGTTTCTGAAGTATCATCATTGCACTGTCTTCTTGGAGATTTGGGGGGCTTCCCTAATCTTTATTGTAAAATACCCTTATCAAGGCAGTTTCAACTCTTGCATCTTTTCAAGGTAAAGACCCAAGGGCAGGCCCTGTGCTTGGTATAGGGCTCGGGGACAAGGCCAGGCCCCATCTGGGAGGCCAGCTCTCTCAGGACATCTCTCCGCAGACACACCATGCAGCCCAAGTGAGAGATCCTGCCTCCCCCTTAGACCCAGACACACAACTCTATAAAGCACGTCCCAAGGGGCGCCCAGGACAAATGTCTTTTTGTCCAACAATCCAGTTACTTCCCATCCAACTCCACAGGCTCATCCCTTTAACCTGGCACTGGGCTCAAGCCCAGGTCCGATCACTGTCTCATTTCCTGCAGTAGGGGGCGCCAGCCTCTTGGCACACCCCCTCAGAGGCGGGCGTGTCCGTGCGCTGCCCACTTACTCCCCACTCTGGTACACTCCCACCGAGATGTTGAGCCCCTCCAGCTCCTCCTTGAGCATCTGCAGGTCGGAGTTGACGAAACTCAGCTCCAGGCGCACCTGCTCCCGCACCTTCTGGTTCGTGGCCACTCTGTTCAAAGAGAAGGACAGAAGAGGACTCAGCCAAGGATCCCAGCTGCCGGGCAGACAGATCCAGCTCCTAGGCCCTGCTCAGGGCCGCCTGAAGCTGAGGGCCAGATGTGATTGGATAAGGTGTCTCCGAGATCCTGGGTACCTGCCCCATCACAAGCCATGACTGTTGGCAAAGGGACTTGGGGATGTAGCCAATGACAGTGTGAGCTTATGCATGTGAATCCTAAAATGCCTGCAAAGCAATAACCTTCAGAAAAGACTGCGCCCAGTCACCCCCCTGAAAGACCATAAATGATCCCCTTAAAAGGACATGGGTAAGCCAACAAGTTCAGGGGCACACACCTGTAATTCCCACTCCTTGGGAGGCTGAAGTAGAAGGATCTTTTGGGCCCAAAAGTTCAAGGACAGCCTGGGCAACAAAGTGAAACCATTGCCAAGCATGATGGAGCTGCCTATAATCACAGCACTCGGGAGGCTGAGCCAGGACAATCAATGTGAGCTGGAGGCCGGCCTGAGCTACATAGTGAAATCCTGTCTCAAAAAATTAAAACAAGGCCCTGGGGATATAGCTCACTGGCACTGTGCCTGCCTGGCAAGCGCAAGGTCCTAAGTTCGATCCCTGGTACTGCAAAATAAATAAATGAATACATACATACATACATACATAAATAGTTTTTAAAAATTAAAACAAAAAACAAACAACAACAACAAAAACAAAGTAAGACCATTGTTTCAGTGGAAGTATGTAGGAGGAGTGGACAAAAATTCTCAACAAACAAGGAAAAAAAGAGAATTTACAAAACCTAACAAAGGGAATCTACAAAAACTGCCAGTTAACTTCATAGTTAACAGTGAAAGACTATTTTCCCCTTCTGACCAAGGCAACCCAGTCTGCTCTTGCCACTTCTTTTTGTAGCTGTTTTTATGGTACTGGGGGGATTGAACCCAGAGCTTTCACACTGAGCTACATCCTAGCCTCCCACACCTTTTTTTTGTTGTTTTGAGACAGGGTGTCACTAAATTGCCCAGACTGAACTCGAGCTTGCAATCCACCTGTCTCAGCCTCCCAGGGTGCTGAGATTACAGGTGTGTACCACCACCCCTGGCACTTAAATCCATGCACTGAGATGCAAATAAAGAAATTAAAGGCACTCAAATTGGAAAGGAAGAAATAAAACTGTCTTTATTCACAGATGGCTTTTTCTTTTTGGGGGAGGGGGTGGTTTGGTTTTTTATTAGTACATTTACAGTATATAATGGTTACATTCCTTGTGGGGAGTTATCTTATACAGTATGTAGAAAATCCCAAGGCATCTACAAAGCAAATGTTAGAATCAATGTGAGGTCACAGGATACAATCAGTATACAGCAATCAGGGCAAATCTCTCTAAAAGACAACAACAACAACAACAAAAGAAATTAGGGCTAGGGGCATGGCTCAGTGGTAGAATCATGACCTTGGGTATGATCTCCAGCACCTAAAAGAAAAAAGGGGGGGAAATACACATAACTTACTTCCAGCTGGGCATGGTAGGACATGCCTATAACCCCAGGATTGTAGGAGCCTAAGGCAGGAGGATTCCAAGTTTCAGCCCAGCCTGGTAAACTTAGTGAGATCCTGACTCAAAATAAAAAATAAAAAACAGGCTAGGGATGTCAGTGTGAAGGCCCTGGGTTCAAAATGCTACAAACAAACCAATAAAATTCTATTTCTACATATTAGCACTGAACAAGCTTAAACTGAAATTGAGAAAACCATTTCATTCACAAAAGCATCAAAAAGAATAAAGCATTCAGGAATAAATATAACAAAAGTATTAAAAGACTTGCACCTTGAAAACTATGAAACAGTGCTCAGATATTAAATGGAGAGCTATTCCATGTTTAAAGATTAGAAGACTGCTTATAGTCAAAAGTCAAGTCTCCCCAGTTGCTCTACTGAGTCAATGCAATCCCCATTAAAATCCCATAAGCTTTGTAGCAGAAATTGACTAACAAATCCTAAAATTTATATAGAGATGCAAAGAATGTAGAATAGCCAGTTTAAAAAAAAAAAAAAAAAAGACCAAATTTGAAAGAGTTCTGATATTTGATTTTAAAAGTTACTACAAAACCACAGTAATCAAGACAGAATAGAGCAGACAATGGAACAGAGTCCAGAAACAAATCTTTATATTTATGGTTAACTGATTTTGACAAAAGAAGTAAAATTCAACATATGGTGCTGAAGCGATCCAACATCCAGAGGTATGCCAGCGTTTCCAAGATCACCCCCAGTTCACTGATTGAGCAGGACTCTCAGGACTCATGGCTTTGATTCATCAGAGCTAAAGGAGACAAACAACACAGGCACAGAAGCTCATGCCTATAATTCTAGCACTCAGGAAAGCTGAGAAAAGAGGGTCTTAAGGTCAACCCAGCCTGGACAACTTGACTTAATGAGACCCTGTCTCAAAAGAAAAAAATAAAATAAATTTTTAAAAAAGGACCAAGAATGTAGCTCAAGGTGAAGTCCCTGAGTTCAATCCCTAGTATTGATGATAGAAAGAAAAGAAAAAGATTCAGTCAGCAAAGGAACAGGCCCAACAGGCCCATAGGGAGGGATATGAAGGAAGCCAGGCACAGGCTTCTAAGAATCCTTTCCCAATAAAGTCAGACGAAATATGCTTAATTCCTCCAGCAACCAATTATATGCAAAGTCACCTACCAAGGGAACTCATTAGAGACACAGTGTCCAGACCTTTTACTGGGGGCTAATCAGGGAATTGCCTCTGCTTAGAAAAACTGCAGAATTCCAGGTTCCCAGAAGGAAATCAGGCAGCTCAGCATAAACCACATCATTTGTAGAAACAGTTTAGGCCCAATGAGTTCACTTGCCAGTCCGGAAAAGATGAAGCCCTCCTAAAGTCCAAGTTTCCAGACTCCAGTCATGGGCCAACCTTGCAAGCAGGTCTTCCTTCTTAAGGATAGCAGTCTTAGGCCTGCTATGTGAACTTTTTTCTGCACAAAGGACAATGAATTAACCTCAATCTAAATCTCATACCATATACAAATATCAAAATGCCTCAGACACCACAATTTAAGAGGTATACCTCTAAAACTTCTAGAAGAAAATACAGGCTGGGTGTGGTGGCACACTCCTGTGACTCCATTACTGGGGAGGTAGAGGCAGGAGGATCATTAGTTCAAGGCCAACTTGAGCTACATAGTGAGTTAAAAGCCAGTCTGAACTACAAAGTGAGACCTTGTCTCAAAAAAACAAACAAACAAGCAAAAAACACAACAACCACCAAAAAGAAAATACAGGAGAAAATCTTCATGACCTTAAGTTGGCCAAAGAATTCTTAGCTACACACCAAAAGCATAATCCATAAGAGAGAGAAGAAACTGATAAATTGGTCATTGTCAAATTTTTAAACTTCTAAAAAAAAAATTTTTTTGGACCCGAGTTCGATCCCCAGTACCAAAAAGAAAAATTTTTAAACTTCTACACTTCAGAAGACATCATAAGAAAATGGAGGGAATAGACATTTAACTCAGTAGTAAAGTACGGGTTCAGCCTATGTGAATACCTGGATTTAACCCATAGCACAGAAGGAAGGAAAGAAGGTAGGAAGGCAGGTGGGCAGGCAGGCAGACAGGCAGGGCGGCCACAGACTGAAAGAAAATATTTGCAAATTATATGTCTGATAATTTGTATGCAAAATATATAAGGAATTCTGTTAATTAAATAATTAAAAACACAATTCAGGGTTTTTTTTAAAATCACCAAAAGATCTGATAGACATTTTACCAAATATACATGAATAACTAAAAGTTTATGAAAACAGCACTCAGTATCATTAGTCAGCAGAAAAATTCAAATTAAAACCATAATGAGATACCAATATTAAAAAATGATACTAACGAGTGTTAGTGAGGACACTGGAGAAACTGGAACCTCCATATACTGTTGGTTGGAAATCAAAGAGCCACTTTGGAAAACAGTTTTCTTTTTAACATTTCTAAAAATGTTAAACTTACAAAACAACCTAGAAATTCCACTCCAAGAAATCTATACAAGAGACAGAAAATGTGTGCACCTAAAGACATGCATATTGGGCCAGGAATTTAGCTCAGTGGTTCCAGCACCTGCCTCAAAAGCGCAAGGTCCCAAGTTTGATCCCCAGTACCAAAAAATAAAAAATAAAGACATGCGTATTAATGTTCACAGTAGCCAAAAAAGTAGAAACAATCCAAATGTCCATTACCTGACAGAAATGTGACACTCACATGGTACACTCATGGAATAATAGTCTTCAACAACAGCACAGAGCAACAAACTATACCCAAGTTTTCAAGCAGAGGCTCTGACATCAACTCAGAGATGTCCTTTATTTCACAGATGAGAAATCACAACAAAAATAACAATGGACTAACTAGCAGGCACTGAGCCACACCTGAGCTGAGCATATGTCCATGAACCTCCCCTCTCGCTGAGTGCTAGAATCATCCTCACTTCATGGATGAGGAAACATGAAGCTCACCGGCTAGGAGCTTCAGCCACCTGGAGACCATCTGACTACTGCTGCCTCTCAGCTAGGAAAACCTAGCCAGCTGTCACCTGCTCACTCTGCTCCCATCTGCCCACCTTTCCCCAGAAAGTCAAGTGCGTACCCTCTTCCTCTACCATCTGCCTGTCCACTAGGACTCTCCTTCGCCTCATCCTCTGGCTGCTCAAAAGTTTTCACACCTGTGTTTGGACTTCCCCCGCCAGGTGGTGAGCTACTCAATGATACTCAGCTTGTGAGTACCACGGGCCTGGAGCCTACTCTGGGGGTAGCTTGATCACCAGTAAGAACAACATTTTATATCACAGAGTAGGGCTTGTGTACCCAAGCACAACCCTGAAACAAAGTCACACAAAAGCGAAAGGTGTGATGCCCTCTGACATAGTCCACTCTACTCTATGCCTTCTTTTTAAAAAAATGATGTTTGCAACTCTCCAATTTTTTGATTCTCCAATACCAATTGGGTTTCCAACAATTCAATTCTGATTGCAACTTCTAGAGTTAGCACAGACCCTCCCCAAACCCACAGGTTAAGGGCTCCTCCACACTTCAGGCACCAGTCCCAGGTCCCAGGGGAAGGAGATGCCTGGACTTCTGACCAACCAGCTATAAATCAGGGGTACCTACAACCCCCTCTTCAGGTTTGGTAATTCACTAGAATGACTAAGAATTCAGGAAGACTGGCTAATTCCAAACAGCCAAATGAAGAAATGTACAGGACAAGGTACGGGAGGGAGGTGTGGGGAGATTCCATGACTTCTCTGAGTGGTCACCCTCCCAGCACCTCAACATGTTCACCACCTGGCAGGCTCCCTGCACCCCATCATTTAATAGTTTTATGGAGATTTCACTGCCTAGACCTGATTGGTTAAACCACTGACCTCAATCTCCAGGCCCTCTCCTGTATCTGGAAGTAGGAGTCGGATGGAGAGCTAAGGGTTGCAATCCTCTTAGCAGGGCTTGGTCTCTCTGGGGATCAGGCCCCACCATGAAGCCTCCCACTCAGAGTCACCTCATTAGCATACAAAAGATACTCTTATCACTCAAGACATTCCAAGAGTTTTAGGAGCTCTGTGCCAGGAACCTAGAGGACAAGGGTTTTAGGAGTTCAGGGACCAGGAACACAGGAACAAAGGGAACAAAGACCAAATATTTATTTTTTTTATTATACCACAGCAACCCACTGAATTGATTTCATTGTACACCATGGGTCACAGCCTGCAGCTTGTAAAACTCAGTGCTACACAGGTATTACTGAGACAATGACTGATTTATGGCCCATATTGTCCACAAGACTCAGGGAACAAAAATTTCTCAGTCCTCGGTGCTGGGAACAGTTTCACTTCTTAGCAATTTGTTTCCTTCTGGCTAATGAGTATATAATGTGGTCCAAATCACATTCCCTTCTTCACATTGGCTGCCAGGAAGCTCAGTGGCTCCATCTAATAAGACTTTTGTGGCATTTACCAGCCCTGCCTCCTGCTAAATCTTTTATTCTTCTTCCTCCTGCTCCCATATCTTCGTTCATTTTTACTTTAATCCTATGTTGTACAAGGGTGTAAATGTGCGTAGAATCTACTTTGGAAGGAAGCAAGATAAACAGTGATAACTCCTGGAGGACAAGCCTATTTCTTTGTATTTCTCTTGGAAACCAGCAAAATCCTTTCTATATCAGGGATGATCAACCCACTCAGTTTGACTGACTTTGGGCAACAGAGTGGGTCCAAAATAAACATGGAAGCCAGGCGTGGTGGTGCACACCTGTAATCACAGCAGTCTGGGGTGACGAGGCAGGAAAATGGCAAATTCACGCCCAACCTGAACAACTTAGCAAATTAGCAATAAATAATAAAAAAAACCCCTGGTGACATAGCCTGGTATGAAGATGCTGGGTTTAATCTCCAGTACCATAAAAAATAAACACAGAAATGAAGATTTCAAGACTCTCATCTAAATATTCAGAGAATATCTATGAATGGTGACTCTTGATTTCTCCACTTTTATATATTAATTTGCTATGCATCCTCTCGACTAGGCAACTTACCACTTACTATGTGCAACCAATCAATGAGCTGCTCTTTGGATGTGGACCTCTTTGTGTGGGCAGTCTGAAAAATGTTGGAAGCCAGAGGGATGTCAAGGTTGATTTCCACGACGCTGCCTTTTAGGTGCAAAAGTGATTCAACTCTAGGTTTTGAGCAGTTTCTAGTATGGGTAAGGATTTGTGTTATTGATTCATTGGTGGAAGGCTGTTTCTCAAAAAGGTGTAGCGGTTCAAGATGGTAAGTGTGCATGGCTATCTCTGGGTTCAGGCTGGGGCAATGGATAAAAATAAAACAAGCCAGCCCAAATCAGGGATTAAGGCCAGAGCCTTGGCCTTTTGTGGATGCCAATGCTCTGTATCCAGGCTGCCTTGCTGGGTAAAAACAAATGGCCTCTATGGGTCTTTTCAGAGGAACATGGCCTTTTTCAAAAGCTTTTGCTTGGGAGATACACACTGTGGCTGATGTGGTCTAGTAACAGGTGTTACAGCCTAAAGAGAATTTGTGGCTGACCAGGATGAGGCACACGGGAGTTTCATTCAGCCCTTTCCTGCCCAGAAAGGGGCCCCATGAGAATCCATGGCCTCTGTCTGGCTTGGAGCCCCAAGGGAAGGCCCACTCCCCTGGGTTTCTCACAAAGAGTGGCACAACTGTAAGAATGAAGAATGAGAAGGTGTCCTGCTTCCTCTCTGTGAATGATCAAGCTATGTGTCAACAGGGGAAGGTAGGCCACAGTCAACCACTTCCTGTCACTACTGAGCATATCCACACACTTTCCCTCAACTTGGAGCCTCTGAGGCCTTTTGTACCATACCAAACCCCTACGTGACAATGGCTTTGCTGTCCCAAGTCCTAAATTTTCTTAATGTGCCCATGTTGTGTCTTAAGGATATGTATAAACAATTTTGCATCCTGGCCCATGTGCCCCTATTTGTTTTAGTGTAAATTTTTCCCCCAGCCAAGTCTTTAACAAAATTGTCCCTCTGGGAACAGGCAGCACATTGATCCAATGACTTGCACCTGCTTCAGAGACCTTACTGGAGCAATTTAGTTGACTCTAGGGAGCTGTCTTCACTTTGTTCTTCCAGGAACTGCTCCCAAATCCTGCTCTGCCAGGGATTCAGGAGATGGGCAGAAGACTATCCCGTCCCCTCGTGTGACCACCCAGCTGAGGCAGAACATGAGCGGGGCTGGCAGGACAGCTGTGCTCTGCCCATCTCCCAGTTGGTGCCAGCCCCAAAGGCCAGGCAGGGCTCACACACCCCACTGTAGATATGTACTGGCCCCTCAGATCTGCCAACATGAGCTGTCATTAACCTCAAGTCACTTTCATTACAGCCAAAGCCACCCTGGCCTAGAATTTTACGACCCTCTAGTCAGGAGATCATTCACTGGACTGGAAACCTGTGTGACTTGTTCACTTGTCTCTCAAGAGTGTTGCTTTTCATAAACTGGTTGTGAATATTTAAAAGTTCAGCAATCAGAAGATTGAAAAAATAAATCTTCTGGGCCGGGGATTTAGTTCAGTGGTTCCACCGCCTACCTCGCAAGCACAAGGTCCCGAGTTTATCCCTGGTACCAAAGGAAAAAAAAGAAGAAGAAAATCTTCAACTTCTCCTAGGCGTAAGAAAAGTCAGATCTGGCAACTCAGGCCCGGCCCCCATGGGGATAAGAGCACACCTGAAGCCCAGAGGGAGTAAGTGATCTTAAATCTCACACAGACCATCATTTCACTTTGGGAGAAACAGCATCATCATCATATTTCTACTCCAGCTTTTCTCACAGGTGGTAAAGGAGTTGGAAAAAAAGAATATTGTCTTTGCTGATTCTGAAAAGGCACCTCTAAAATATCTGCTATCTTCCTAATGAAACTCCAGGGATCTCACAGACTCTGAGCTGATGTGGATCAGAAATAGAGAAGATCTTGAAGGACCTGCTCAGCTATGGTGTACCCTCACCTGAGCAGGTAAGGGCTGGGACCATCACTTCCAACCCTGCATTTCTACATTTCCTAAACGTTCCCTGGCCCCCATTCCAACTGTTCTACCTCCAGTGGGGTATGCAGTGGGACAGCTGGGATGCAGAAGAGAGGACACCAAGGGCCAAAGAATGACCAAAAGGACTCCTTGCCCATAGCAACAGCCACATAATCATAATCAGTTGCCCAAGGACAATGCAGGCTCAGAGCTGGTCTTGGCCAAATGCCCTATTTGTTTTTCGGAAACCACTGGTTGAGTCAGATTAATAAATACCTTCAGGGTTTCCTCACAACATTCTCCAGAGGGGCACTCTGCACTGCTAGGTCACTGCAAGAATCATTAACACACTCTCCCCACTCCCACTCCTGCCCACTGAATGACTGCTAACTTGACAATGAGCCTGAGCCTGAGCCAGGCTTGGGCCTCAGACAGGCTGTTTGTTGGCTGGTGTCACTAACAGAACAAACAGCACTGCCCTAGTTCCTGCCTGAGAAACTCCCAGCTCCCTGTTCAATGAGGCCTCCTCGGAGACCCTGTGTTTCTGAGGCTGTGCCATCCCAGGTCACCCTAGGTCAGTGGTGGTGAACCTAAGGCACATGTGTTATTGTTTTTCTTTTATGACAAAAGATGTTAATATACAAGTTGTTTTTTCTAAACAAAAACCTCAGTATTCAGGTTTAATTGCAGTGTTGCCACTTTGGGATAAAGAAGTGGGTTTTGGGTTGCATTTTAGGCATTCCTCTCTAAAAGGTTTGCCACCACTACCCTAGGTCAACCTCTATCACATTTCTATTTCATCATACCACAGAAAGTATCACTTCTTGATGTGATCTGGTTTGTTTACTTGTGTACAAAAGTCTCCCTTGCGGGATAAGGGCATAGCACTGTGGCAGAGTGCTTGCCTGCCCTGTACAACACCCTGAGTTCAATCCCCAGCACTGCAAAAGTCTCCCCTCAGTAAGAGACAAAGCATCACATGGGTATATCCTCATCTGCACTGCACACAGCCTTCTCTCCTGCACCTCCTGCCTGCCACTTAAGAGGTGCTCAATGAACCCAGGAACCAAATTGGCACAGCCCACTCCTAGGGAGGCCACAGCACAGGACTACCCCTTTAGCTACAAAGCTGGCCTGTCAAATTGTCAAAGTGTCCACCAGAGCCCAAAGCCACAAAACACACCAGTTTTCCAAGCTCAAGGCAGGGGTGCCAAAAAAGTAATTCATGCAGTTGTCAAAAACATATTCAAGCAACAAAGAGAGTAACATGAAAAGGAAGAATCACCTCTACCTCCATCCCAGTCTTGTTCCCAAGAGCCAACTGCTAATGGTTTCTTTGTCCTTTTGTGCACATGTTCAAGTCCTTTGTGCGTGCACGCACAGGTGCGCACACAGGCACGCGCGCGCGCACACACACACACAGCATGCAGCCATGATCCTTTTCGTTTTTCTCTTTTTTCTCACTTTCTCCCTTCCCTCTTCTCCCTCTTCTCTCTCCCTTTCTCCATACCCCTCCCCCTCCCTCTCCTCTCTCTGAAATACTAGAGACCGAACCTAGGCCTTTACCACCGAGCTACATTCCCAACCCCTGTCCTCCACTTTTCCCCACTTAATATCTCATCAATCTTTCACACTGATTCAGAAATGAATTTACCCCAAGATCAGGGTCAGAAAACCTCCTCCTGTTCTGCTGACTGCTCGGGAGGTAGCATGTGTGACCTCCCCAGGCTGGGAGCTCTTCTACAAACATTCAGATGATGTGTGTGTGTTTCCCAACATCCTCCCAAGCAGCCTCTGTGCTTCCTGAGGCCTCCAACACTGAAGCTGACCCACTGAGAGCACCCATTATCCAAAACTGTGCCCACATTTGGGAACTCCCCTCCCCACCCCACCTTGGAGCTCCAAGGGAATTGCATCTCCAACAAGCAGACTAAGCCCCTTCCTTGCCAGGTTTTGGGTTCCAGGCCCTTGCAAGCACTCCACATCTCTTCCTGAGGCACCAAGAGGTACCCAGGAAGCAGGTATGATGCCCATTTTGACTATCTGTTGTAAAAGGTGGCAAGGGAGTGACAAAGGCTACCTCCAGAACTCTGAAAGAAGAAGAAAATCTGCATTCTTTGTAAACAAAAGGACAGTGGCACAAGTCTTTTGTTGAATTTAAGGGCATGTGGAAGGTTGATACCTACCTAGATATGGGTAAGGCTTCAATAAGTTCTGTGATTGATAAGTAATTATTTTACCACCAAAGTATAACAGTGAGTGCCCCAAGCGCACAGGCTGTACTGTGTCCCTCGCATTAGCTGACTCTTTCTGTTCTGAGATGCTGCCCAGGCTGATCTCCAACTCTTGGGCTCAAGCAATCCTCCAGCCTCAGCCTCCCGAGTAGCTGGGACTATGGAGCAGCCCTCTATAAGCAGTCAACACCCCTTTCATTAGAAAGGTGGACACTGGCAGTAGAAATATCCTAGTCGCTCCTTCCTGCCTTCTTTTCCCTGACACATTCAACACACATTTACCAAGCAGTGACTCTACCCCGTCATCGTGTAGGCAGTGGAGAAACTGTCAAGTCCCAAAGAAAGCAGGGAGGACAAACACCAAGATGACACTAACTGGACTTGCAGGTACCCCACTGTCCATGTGTCTCCTCAAACACAAAAATGAGGTGGGCAAAATGTTTGCCTTTAACATAACCACGCTCTAGGCAAGAATGGACCCAGTCGAAGAGGCAGCAATGAGGACAAAGCAGAAGGTGACAGCAAAGGGTAGGCTCAGGAGTGTAAGGAAGGCTGCACAGGTCTCAGGAGAGCGAGGCAGGGAAGCCAGAGACACCTACTTCAGGAGGTTTTCTGCTCCTGTCCTCAGCCGCACAGCCTTCAGGATCTGCTGATTCAAAGCAGCCCTTTGATTCTGCAGTTTGCTCCGGCCAGTCTGTGCAAGGGGATTGCATCCCTAGGAGAAAAATAAAAGATGCTCCTTTAGAAGTGAACCACTCTAAAAACGACAATAATGTTTAACAAAACAGATGTTTAACAAAAAGACAATCTCTTCTGAAAATTAAAGTCAACGTCAGTACAGAAAAATGCATAAAATGTTGAAAAGTATATAGAAAATAAGTCATTCACAATAATACAACTCCAAAACAGCTACTGTGAATTGGTCTTCTTCCTTCCGGTCTATATTAAATGCATGTTGTTATTCTTCACATCCTTGGCTGTGCCGGGAGTCCCCAAGACCACCCAAATGTTTGCATCTGTGAGGAAGACTCACAGGACCTGGTGTATAGTTGTATTCGTGGCTATGATTCATCATACTGGCTTAATAAGGAGGCAAACATAGCTGGATCGTAAGGAGGCACAGAAGCTAGAGGAATCGAGTGTGGCTTTGCTTCACACTGTCTCCCACCCATGCTGGGTGACAAAGGGCACCCTCTTCTCCAGCACCAAAACTCCAGCAACTCTAGCTGGGCAAGGTGGCATATACCTGTAATCCCAGCACTCTGGTAGGCTGAGGCAGGAGGACTGTAAGTCTGAGCCCAGCCTGGGCAACTTAGCAACTTAGGGAAACCCTGTCTCAAAATAAAGAATAGCTAATACCAGTACTCAGGAGGCTGAGGCAGAAGGATTAACTTGAGTTGGAGGTCAGCCTGGGCTATTTAGAGAATTCAAGGCCAGCCTAGACTACATAGTTAGACCCTGTTTCCAAAGACAAAAAATAAATAAAATAAAAGAAGAGCTAGGAGTGTAGCTTGGTGCCAAGGCCCTAGGTTCAATTCCTACTATCAAAAAAATAATATTAATAAAATTTTATTAAATGCACCACCTCATATACAATGTCTTGCTCATATGAGCTCATTAAGAGAATTAACACCCAGAACTTGTACTGAGAGCTGATCATATAAGAACACTCTGCCTAGCAAGTACCAAAGTTCCAGGCTCCCGGAAGGAAAGCAGGTCTTCCTCACAAATCATGCCATTTGCACCACCAGTCTAGGCACAGTGGACCACCCTTACCAACTAGGGAATTGTGGGAACACTCCACGGAACGGGTCCCCAGAAGGCAGCCAGGCCAACCTTGCCAGCAGGCCTTACTGAGGAGAGCAGCCTCAGGCCTGCTGCGTGAGCCCTTTCCCGCCCAAAGGCACATACTGCTTGTCGTGTTTTCTCACTTAGTACTCCATCCTGAGATTCTCCTCTATCACAAAGTGCTCCTCAGCTGGGTGCTCTGGGAGGAAGAGGCAGGAGGACTTCAAGGTTGAGCTCAGTTGGGGCAACTTAGTGACATAGCAAGACCCTGTCTCAAAATAAAAAATGAAAAATGGCCCCCAGTATCACCTCCACCAAAAAAAAGAAGTGTTCCTCAAACACAAGTTTTTTGTTTTGTGGGTGTGATACTGTGTATTGAACTTGGGCCTTACATGTGCTACACAAGTGCTCTACCACCTGAGCTACACCCCTGGTCCCATCTTTTATTATTATTATTATAGCTATCCTAGTGTGTGGTATCTCACTGTAATTCTGAACTGCATTTCCCTGATGATTAATAACACTGAACACTTTTTCACTGGTGTAGGCTGGAGGTGTAGCTCAATAGTGGAGCACTTACCAAGCATGTGCTCAATCCCCAGCACCATTTTTTTTTTTTGGTACTAGGGATCGAACTCTGACCTTGTGCTTTCGAGGCAGGAGCCAGAACCACAGAGCTAAATCCCCAGCCCCTCCCAGCACCATTTTTAAAAAGAAAAAAAAAAAAATCCCTCTGCTTGTTTCAGAGGCTATGGCTTAGGACCCAAACTCTTAAGCTGCCAAGGTTAAAAATTCCTGTCCCACATGGGTCTCCTTGGTCCTTGTCTGTGGAATCTGGTGGGGTACGTAGTAAAACTTTCATGGGTTTATTGACCTCCTCTGAGAAATATCAATTCAGATCCTTTGCCCATTTTTAAAATGGATTATCCATCTTTCTATTTGTTGAGATCAAAAGCATTATTTTTAATGACTGCAAAAGCAAGCATCCCATTCTTCCAATCTGCATGCTTTATCATTAGTGACAGTAAACATTGTTTTTCATATAGTACTGATCTCTTAGATTTCCTCTTCAGTGAATTATTTGCTTGTGTTCTCTGCCCATTACAGTATTTCCTGGAGTATTTGGATTACAATGTTTTATGCTATAGAGTTTTAAATCAGAAATTTTAAAAAAGTGTCATTTACACCTAATGGTGTTCTCCCCACCCAGACAGAAGCCTGGAATCAGTTAGGACCACATTCCTCTGAGGCTTATCTGCAGGACCTGCCTGCTGTGGCTACTCCCTGGGAGTAGCCGGAGGGGCCATATTCCAGACCAGCCCTCTCAGCTCTGGAAGAACCTAGCCTCCCTAGCAGGCCTGCACCACAACCAGGCCTAGACCCCAAGGGAGAAGAGTGGGCTATCTGTGGCCCCACGTGGGGTTCTCAGGGGTCCTTGTATCGGTGGCCTCTGGACTAGTGGTCAGACATGAGTTACATTTCTCCTACAAAGATTTCTCATTCTCATCCCCCAGCAGGTCCCCTTATTTGTCCCTCATGCAGGCCCCACCTAGTTTTCCCTGTCTCATGTGGACACTTTCCCCTAAATTCAAATAAATTGTACAGATACTCAGAACCTGACTTGGAATGGATCCTGAAGTTAGGACTGTATCCCCCCCCCTCCCCTGTTACTGGAGATTGAACCCAGGGCCTTCTCACTGAGCTATATCCTCAGCTCTTTTTTATTTTTTAATTTTTGAAACAAGGTCTCCCTAAGTTGCCCAGGCTGGGCTCAATCATGTGATTCTCTTGCCTCAGCCTCCCAGAGTGCTGAGATTACAGGCCTGCACCACCCAGCCTAGCTAAATCATTAAGTGATACCTGATTTATGTTAATTTAATACTATTGGGCTACAATAATTATCAGTCTCTTTCCACTTCTGAAAATTACTATGAAGTGCTGGTCTGATTTGACTCAGTTACCTGGTTCACCAATGCTGTGGGTTAGTTAGTCAGTTATTTTGGTACCGGGAATCAAACTTGGGACCTTGCACTTCAGAGGCAAGCAGAACCGAACTAAAACCCTGGCCCTGCTGTGTTTCATTTTACAAACAAGCCTTAACAATTAATCCCTTTACGTACATTCCAGGAGCTCAGATAAGCAGCCATTCCAGCACAGGATAAGAACTTTTTCCTGCTTCTAGACTTCAACCAACTCCTGGAATTGCTACGCCCACAGTTGTGGGCTCAAGTTTCTAGATAAGACATTGGAATTCCCAGGTGGGATCTGACGGAGTAATTGGACCCAAAACTACATTACTTCTTACTGACAGGTAGGAATGGTGAATCCTGCTGAGGACAGAAACACCCACTGGGCCACCAGGAAATTTCCCTGAAAGGTAAGTCTGTGCAAGTCCACCAGAAAGACCCCCGGGAATCACCAGGGGCTGCTGGGGCGGGGGGGGGGGGGGGCTCCCATAGTCATCCTCACCCACACATTTCTCCTCCCTGGTTTTATCTAATAGCAAGCCTTCCAGACTAACCCCTGCAACCCAATGGCAGTGACGTGTTCACGACAGGACACAGAAGTGTTCAAAAATGGTCAAGGTCTGTGCCAGGGAGCAGGGAAGCACGTGTCACCCCAGCTTGGCCTGGGAACCAGGGCCACTCACAGAGCTGTCCTGGCCTCACAGGTCACTGCTGACAAGGTCTTGCCATGATGTCAGCCTTTCTTTACATAACAGTCTATTTCGTTCCCTGAACAGGACTAAGTTTAGGCATTTTGGTCCGTCTTGAAATCTGGAAGGATGGTCTGACAGCTCCCACTCAAGGAAAGCCAAATACTGAGGGAGCTCTCAGCACCACTACTAGCTTGGGGGGCAGGGGGGCTCTTCTGAGAGTCAGACACCTATGTGGACCCCAGTGCAGCATCTAGGATCCCAGTCTTAGCTCTCAGATGGTCTGTAAGGCCAGCACAGCAGCAGCAATGCATGGGGGTGTTGGGGCAGCTCACCTCCCACTCCCCAGCCACACTTCATGTGCTTCCTGGTTGAGGACTGCCAGCATCACGCCACATCCTTTGGGGGATAGTGATCCATGCACACTCTCCCACCTCATGGTCCACGTCAGTCAGAGGTGGTAAATTCCTGTTGATCTCCTTCCCAAGTGGAAGAACATCTGACTCATACCTGGGCAGTTGGAAAATCAAGCCCCTAGCCCTGAAACTGGTTCAAGGATAAGCACATGAGGTACAGCAATCAAATGCCATCAGAGCTCATCAAGAAGAGACCCTCCCTCGATAGTCTCCAACCTAGGAAGAGTCAGACCAGGTGGCCACATTACCAGCATCTTCCCACAAATGGAACCAACCTGGGAAAAACAGACCGAATAGCAGCTCTGGTGACTACATTTGAGTTCCTGATCAGCCTGATCAGAAACTATTCCTCTGCATTTCTCCGTTATAGGAGCTGATGCATTCCCTTCCCTTGCCTATGCCATTTTTCAAGTTGAGGTACACTTTACATATAAAGAAAATACAAGCTTTTAAGAATATAGTTCAAGCAGGGCTGGGGATTTAGCTCAATGGCGCCACGCCTACCTTGTAAGCACAAGGTCATGAGTTGGATCCTTGGTACCACAAAAAAAAAAAAAAAAAGAATATAGTTCATCCAGCTTAGACAAATGTATACATTCATAAAACCACGACTCCTATCAAACTACAGAACATTTTCATCATCCCTGGGCTACCAATACTCTATCACCATAGGTTTCTGTCTGTTCTAGACCTTTGTAAACTGAATCAAATACCATAGAATGTATTGTCTGTGACTGGCTTATTTTGCTCAATATGTTTTTGTTGCTGTTGTTGTTTTTGTGGTACCAGGGATCAAACTCAGGATCTTGAGCTTGCCAGGCAGGTAGTGTGCCGCTGAGCTAAATCCCCAGCCCCTTGCTCAATATGTTTTGAGACTCATCCATGTTAATGCAGTCATCAGTTATTTGTTCCTTTTTTACTAGTGAGTAGAACTCCATTTGAAGGAATGTACAGTGGTGTGTCTATTTCATGGTGCCCCAAATAAAAAGTCCTAGAGTAAGTTTACCTAGACTGAAAATCTTTCTTGTGGCAATGTACTCCCACATGCCCTGAGTATAGTCAGATCATTCACCTATTTTAAAAAAATGTATTTAAGAGCATCACCTAGCTGGGCACAGTGACAGGCACCTATAGTCTAAGCTACTTGGGAAGCTGAGCTAGGAGGATAGATTGAGACCAGGAATTTAAGGCTAGCCTGGACCAGGAGTTTAAGGCCACCCTGGGAAACATGTTAAAAACCCATTTCTCTCTCTCTCTCTCTCTCTCTCTGTCTCTCTCTGTCTCTTCCTCTCTCTCTCTCTCACACACACACACACACAAAGGCCAGGTGTGGTGGTGCACACCTGTAATTCCAGAACCCTGGGATGCTGAGGTAGAAGGATTGCACGTTTGAGTCTAGCTTGGGCAATTTAACAAGACTTTGTCTCAAAAAAGGGAGGGTAGGGGTGAGTGGCCTTCCAGGTGAAGGACCTGGGTTCAATCCCCAGTACCCCCCACCAAAAAAAAGCAACACATAGGCAAAAACTTACAAACATTTAATTTGGAAGAAATGATAGACTCTTATGGAGACATGACACCAAAATGTTCATGAATCAAATATTTCCAAACCCAACCAATGACCTACTTATTACAACTGACAAGATACAGAGTTCTTTTTTTTTGGTACCAGGGATCAAACTTGGGCCTTGCGCTTGCGCTTGCAAGGCAGGCGGTGAACCACTGAGCTAAATCCCCAGCCCAGGATACACAGTTCTTATCTAAAAAGTGCCTGTGTATGTGTTGAAAGTGAGGGCTGGTATTTGTATCTCATCTTGAGTTTGCATTTCTGTGACTACCTTTTAGTACTTACTTTTGCAGGATGTGGTAGCACACACCTGTAATCCCAGCACACACCTGTAATGCCAGCACATGGGAGGATCACCACAAGTTCAAGTTCAAGGCCAGCCTGGGATAAAGTAAAGAACGGTTGCCTTTTCTCCCGCACTGGGGTCCCACTCCATTCAGTGCTGGGCACCTGCCTGCCTCTCTTCTACCTTGGTAACCAGGGGTGCCCTTCTTCCTCATGGCCAAAGATACAGCCCAACATGTAGTTATTTTTCCAGAAAATTTAGGGCAAAGTGAAACCTTAGGATCTAGAGGTCAGAAGTAACCGACTGCAAGGTGAAAGGGCAGGGTTGAGGGAGCACCTGGCCAGAGACCCTCATCCAGGCCACAGGAGGACAGGTATCTTTAGCTGCTTCTTCAGCATAGATATTTTCTTTCTTTTCTCATTCCTTCCTGGTTACACAATCCCTTACTCAACCACCAAACTCTGGAAAATAGAATTGTTTGTTTATGAGTCCAGCCGAGCTGTCAACCAGAAAGCACAGAAATAGCATGCCATACCCTGCAATACACACATACATCTAATTTAACTTTCCCCACACTGGAGATTCAGGGAAAGCTGGATGGAAAGAAGCTAGCTTTTACATGTCAAAATAATAAAAAATAAAATGCCAACATGAATTGGTACTTATGAATACCCTCCTGCCCTCCCTGGGTCTCTGTCAGGTGTAGGGGCTGGCTGTGGAGGCCCCAATCCATTCCCACAGGAGCGGGGTGGGCACAACATGAATCAATACTTAGCCTTAATTTAAGCCTGAGTCCTTAAGTTGCCCAAGCTGGGCTCAAACTTTCCATCCTACTGCCTCAGCCTCCCAGAATGCTGGGATTAGACATGTGCCACCACGCCTGGCTCTGGGTGTCTTTTCAACATGCTGAACAAAAAAGGTTTTACTGTAGCTACCTGCTGTATGTGAAATTACCAAAATGTCCATGAATCAAATATTTCTGAACAATGAGCTGCTTATTACAACTGACAGGATACACACAATGTAGTTGAGAATCCTTATCTAGAAAGTATCTGAGTATGTGTTGAAAGTAAGGGCTGGCATTTGTATTGGATCTTGAGTTTGTATATTTCTGTGATTACTTTTTATTTATAACAATTTAAATTATGTTTGCCAGGTGTGATGGGACACACCTATAATCCCAGCACTTGGGAGGCCAGTTCAAGGCCAGCCTGAACTACATAGTGAGACCTTATCTCAAAAACAAAACAAAGGAAAACAAAACCCCTCAAAAAACTTGTTACATTTATAATGCAAACAATACTGGAAAAAAATAAACTATCTGTGAAGTTGTTTTGATCACACACCCTTTTCTCTCCTTACAAACAAACCAAGATCCAGAATTTCCAAAGGCCTAGGCAAGCTGGGCCTGGTAGCTCTCGCCTAGAATCGAGGCACTCTGGGAGGCTTAGGCAGGAAGATCCCAAATTTGAGCCCAGCCTGGGCAATTTAGTCACTTAATAAGAACTTGCCTCAAAATAAAAATTTAAAAGGACTGGGGATGTAGCTCCCATAAGAAGGTTTTGGGTTCAATCCCTGGTACTTCGAAAATAAAAAAAGCTTAGGCCACAGTGAACTCTGTGGGCCTCAGCGGGAAGGCCAGAGGCATTCACATATTCACCACTGTCTCTTTGTCCCAGGTGCCGAGGGAGACCTTGGTCCCAGCCAGCACCCCCAGCCCCACTCTGCCAGACACCCTGTCCTCCGGCTGAGCTGCACCTGCAACCTCCACTGTGCTCTCAGGCCACCTCCAATGCAGCCTCTGTGTCACGAGACTGTAGTAGCCAGCCAAAGGAGGAAGTGTTAATCAGGCTAAAGTCAATGCCTAGCAGCATCAGGTGTTTTGGCAACTGTCCAAATAGCCCCAGGAAACAAGGGACATTTAGGGTTCCAGCTCATCACATTGACTCTCCTCTGAGTCACCATGAAAATGCTGTTCTTCCAGAGGACTCTTCTGGCCAGAACCCCACAGTGTGAGGTGTGCTGGGGACACCCTGGGAGCTGGGCCCCTCACCAAGGCCACAGTCAGCCTGGGTCCAGCTTGGCCTTTTGCACCTGAGACCACAGTAGGGTAAGCAAGGGTGGGGAGCAGAATCTCCAGCCTCCACTCCTCCCTTCTTCCCTCCCTACCCGGGAAAGGACTGCGCTCCAAGGGGATAAGACCAAACAGCTATAGAACAATACCAGCACCCCAGGAATGCTACAGCTTGCAGTCCCCCCTCCCTCACACCATGCTTGGTGGACCTGGCCTATCAGAAGGCTTCCCACATAGGTGCACGCTCATAAATGAGACACACAAGTGTCTACCATGAAATCAAACCCTGCTAAGATGAATGGTGCAGAGGAAGAACTCAGATTCTGGGTTTCAAAAAAACAAAAAGAGGGCTGGGGATTTAGCTCAGTGGTCTCACCACCTGCTGCACAAGTGCAAGGACCTGAGTTCGATCCCCAGTACCAAAAAAAAAAAAACAAAAACCCAAAATGAATTCTCCTCCTTCCTTCTCTGCTGGAGCCTCTAAAAAGCCCAGTGTAAACACAGGCCATAAACCAGGACACAGTGAACCTTTGGGCCCTGTCCAGCCTGCAGGTTTCTGTGAACAAGAAAAACTTCTACAGCTCTTGAGTAAAAACAATGGAGCTAAATTCACTTTGGAGCATTTGTGTTCCCTAAGGATGGCGAGGCAGAGCGAACAAGTGATAATACCATACTTTGTACTCTCTCTCCTTCCACTCATGCTAAGACCTTTCATTTAGGGCCTTTCAGCAGTCCTGGGGAGAGCCTTTCTCTATCCTCCCCCCACCCCAGCCGGTTTTCTCATGGCCAAGGACAGGTTTTCCTGAGGAGTTTGAGGACTGGAGCCCCAGAGAAGGGATCTGCTATCATAATGCAGCCTCCCGGAAACCTACTTTACTCTGCATTTAAACACAGAACACACACTTTCTTCTAAGACTTTCAGTAGGGAAGAGTATAAAAATTGGGGAGGGGAATACATTTCTACTGGTTATCCTTTTAAGAAAGAAATTTACAGTAATCTGATAGAAATATACCACTGAAGCCAAGTGTGGTGGCACATGCCTGTAATCCCAGCACTCCTCAGGCTGAGGCAGGAAGATCACTGTGTTCAAGGCCTGCCTGGGCTCCACAGTGAGTTCAAGGCCAGCCTGAACTACATAGGGAAACTCTGTCTCAAAAAATGAAAAAATAAAAAATAAATAAATAAATATACTGTTGAGACTGAGGCAGGAGGCAAGCCCAACCTGAGTGACTTAGCAAGACCCTGTCGTAAAATTTTAAAAAGGGTTAAGGATGTAGCTCAGTGCTACAAAGGATGTAGCTCAGTGCTCAGTGCAAGCTCTGGGTTGATTGGGGGGAGGGGGGTTTATAATTAAACATTATAAATTTAGTGAGAAAAAAAAATCAGTGAGAAGCTAGAGAAAGATAAAAGTATGATATTATGACAGACCAGAAAAAGTTTTCTTTTTCCGTTCTTATTTATTTATTTGGGGGGGGTATTGTTGTTTCGGGGGTTATCTTGTTTTGTTTTGGGTACTGGGGATCAAACTCAGGACCTTGTGCTTGCCAGGCAGGTGCAGTGTCACTGAGCTACATCCTTGGCCCGTTTTAGGGGGTTTTTTTGGAAACAGGGTCTCACTATGTAGTTCAGGCTGGCCTTGAACTCACTATGCAGCCCAGGCTGGCCTTGACACAGCAATCCGCCTGCCTCAGCCTCTCAAATGCTGAGATTAGAGGTGGATGTCACCACACCCAGCTAGTTTTCTTTTTTAAAATTCAGAGACCTCCCAAGTTGTCAGCCCAAACCAAGAAGACAGGGCTTGCACTGAGATACATGCTCAAAGTGGGGCTAACTGGTGTCCTCCACCTCTGTACAGCCAAATTCTTTGCAACCCCAACAAGACCCTGATTTGAGTCACACCCATCCTCCCCACCACTGACTAGCTTGCAATTTAGGGTTCAGGTCCATAAAGGACTTTTCAGCAATTATGTTTCATTAATATGCAAGACACAAACACAGCTGATGCTCTGAATATGGCCCTAAAACCACCCTACTTCTTGTTCTGTGACATCAAGCCAAGGAAGCTACTTTCCAAGCATGGCCCAAGCTATCCCCATAAAGCATCGGCTCCCAGCTCAGCTCAGCACCCCAGGAAATGAGGCCTGCCTTGAACTGCAAGGCAGGGGGCCTGGGTATAGCTCTGTGAGCATGCTGAAGGGCCTGGGCTCAATCCTTAGCATGCAAAAAAAAAAAAAAGTCAAGGCCCCAATGTGTCCCAAAATGTGATGAGATCAGGCACAGAGCTGTCACTCCAAAATGCTTTCTGACTGAATGAAGCAGAAAGGCACTTCGAAAAAAAGAGGAAAGGGAGAGAAGGCATAACAAAGAGAAGAGAATGAAAGACAAGCCTGACTTTAGTAGAGACAATGTGATCACCTGTGTGCAAAATCCTGAAGCCCAGGGCTGGGGATTTAGCTCAGTGGTTCCGCCGCCTGCCTGGCAAGCACAAGGACCCGAGTTCGATCCCCAGTACCAAAAAAAAAAAAAAAAATCTTGAAGTCCAAAGATGGGTGGGAGAACTTGACTTGGGGACAGATTTATCGTGGCTAACTGCAGGCCTGGGGGTCCCCACTCGCTGGCTCAGCCACCCAAACCATGCAGCAGATGCTTCTAGCCCTAACCTCCCCAGCTGGTTCTCCCTGAATCTCTAAGAATCCACCCAGCCAACTTCTTCACTTTCAGCTTTAAAAGGGCTCCAGGGGGCTGAGGTAGAGAGCTTGCATAAGACCATCAGTTTGATCCCCAGCAAGTCTAAAACAAACCAAAAAGGCTCTAGAATTCTCATTCCTCTGTGGGGCAGGGGATGCTTAGTGTGTGTGAGGCCTTGGGTTCCATTCCCAGCACTGCACAAATAAATAAAATAAACAAACAACATATAACAGTGTACCTCGTCTCTTCTCTATCCCCATCTCCCTCCAGCAACCATCTTCTCTGCCCTTCCCTATTCTCTGCCACACTGACTTTTGTTCCCCATTCTCACCCCCTAGTTGTCTGATAGCTCCCTAAAGACTAAATCTAAAACTCCCTGGGGCTTTTCTTCTTGTCAACCAGTACTTCAGTACTTCTCAGCTTTCTTCACACCACTCTCTGGGCTTGCCCCTGCCTTGCTAGCTAGCCCCTAAAATGACAGATTATTCCCTTCAGTGCCAGGTTCCTTCACTGGATACCCCAACTTGCTCACCATAGCTGTATTTCTAGCAAGAAGCTCTCATAGCTGCCAAGTCCCAGGTCTACTGAGATCATCACTTGCATATCCCACAGGGGACCTCAAATCCACCTACCCCTCCACATCAGCCTCCTGGTTCACCCTATCTCAGTGAGGTATGACCTGACACCTAAAGCAGGCACTCTGGATTCCTGCTGGCAGTGCCCTCCCCACCATATCCTACTTATTCCCATCCTTCCAAACCCTGCCTGTGCCCAGGATCCCATCATTCCAACCTCTGCACTGGGATCCCTACCTTCAGGCTGGACCCCTGGTCTGAGTTAGGGTACAAGCTAGTGAGAAGGACAGGTGGTCAAGGCTGTGCTGACAAAACACTTTAAACTGATGGACATCATTAGCCTGTATCAGAGTAGGAAGGACAAAGATGATGATTACCAGAGGCTAAATCCCCTCAACTCCAGCCTGCCTAGCTCTGTCACTGCTTCTCCACCACCCTGACCCTCTGACACCTCCACTGTCAAAAAGTCTTCCTCTGATAAGTATTTCACATGTCTCAGCCTGCTTTAAACACTTTAATGATTCCTAAAACTCCATTGCCTTAGGATGAATGACCCGGAAGTAGTCCCCACTTACTCTTCCACAACTCCAGAAGGTTCCCCCATAAGTATTCACAATTCTGTGCCTTTGCCCAAGCTGTTCCCTCTGCCCAAAGTGCTCTTCCTTCCATTCTTCACCTGAATAACACCCACCTGTCGCTCAATGAGCATTTGTCTTAGGTCAAATTGGCTCAGGTCACAAATCAGGAAAGATTCAGATGTCAATACCTTTTCTTTTCTTCATACAAAGAACACTCTTTGGACTGGTATGACTTAACTCAGACATAGCACAATGACCACTACAAGGTCTCGTTTTCTAAACAGCTGTTTCTAATTGTACAGCAGTGATTCATCTTATTTTGCACTCATTCACCACCAGAGAAACTGCATCTAAAAAACACCCAGCTGTGCAACCTTTCTTGGCTTCGTTGCCATCCACTGCTCCCCACCACCACCAACTCCTACCCTGGTACTCAAGCCCTGGAGTGGTCCCACAGGAAAACCTGTTCTGGAAAGCCTGGGACCCTCACTCCCAAAGGAATTGCTCCATCCTTCCTCACCCACCCCCTGCCAATTACCCTAGGTGCTGCTGGAGGTCCATAAAACCATCTGTTCATAGGACAAACAATCCAGAGAGGGAACTCAAGTCCCCAGAAATAGGCAGCAACTTGTCAGAAGCCATCAAGCAATTTTGTGGGGGTGGCAGTCAGGCCTGGGGCCCTGGACTGACATCTAGGGATTCCCAGGCCAAGCCACCTTCTCCAGTTCTATGGCTTGTGATCCTCTGTCCCAAACACCACACATAATTAGAAGCTATAATCCTGTAATTCTATGATGACATCTTTTAACTTAAATATACTTCAAAACTGCTTTTTCTTTTAAAGCTAAAAGCAACTTAACAAAAAAAGCAGCTTTCCCATTCATCTGTGCATTTCCAGATTCCCCTCCTGTCCTACCTTCACTGCCCCTCACCAGTGAGCAAAAACTCAAACTGGTCAGTGTCACATGGGAGGAGAAAGATGCCAAGACCAGGTAGCAACTAGATAGCTAGGCTGTGGAACAAATAAGAATTGATTGCCCTGTGGCAAACAGTTTCACTTCCCTATTTATAATTATGCACTGTGCCTTCGATCCTATATGCTATAAAAATATCGACAATCTCTCAGCCCACCTAGTCATCACTGGCCAACCTCCAAAGGCTACTTTTAAACTCACCAGGACCTGTAAGGAGGAAGGTGTGGAAAGTGTCACTGTGACTTCTAGCTCGAAAGCATCTTTCCTGGTCCTGTCGCCAGTGGGCTTCCCAACACCCCAGCTGGCCCCAGTTGAGGTGGCTTGGTGATGGGATGGGGGTACGGGGGTGTACTGGGGATCGAACCCAAGACCTTCCTACTAAACTGCATCCCCACCCCCTTTTTATTTATTTATTTATTTATTTAAAAACAGGGTCCTGATAAATCGCTAAATTGCCCAGGCTGGGCTAGAACCTGAGATCCTTCTGCTTCAGACTTTCACAGTGCTGTGATTACCGGCGTGTGCCACCACCGCGCTCGGCTCTGGGGTCGAAGGCTTTGGAGGAACTGGGCTTAGTTCCAGGACGGGAGGCTGCGGGGAGGGCCGAGCCTGGAGCCCGCACTCGCCTGTCCAGTCTCTCAGACAACCAGATAAATCCACTTTGGCATAAAGTAAGAACGGCCGAGACCACCGCGCTCAGGCCCTCCAGGGCGACCGGGGACAGGCGAGGGGGCGGCGCCCGAGGTCCCTTTCCACAGCCGCTGCCTCTACGCCGTAAGAAGTCGAAGAGGCGGGTCCTGGAAACTTTCTGGAGGAAAAAAGGCGACCGCCAACCCGCCGGAGTGGTCGCTCGGGCGCAAGCTGGGCTCAGGTCACAGGGCGCGCGAAGGCGCTGGCGCTGCTGGGCTCAGGTCCTTCCCGGGCACGCGAGGTCGCCGGCGGGGGTGACCTGGGCCTCCCGCAAACCCCGCACTCAGGGCAAGCACCTGCAAACGCGGGCGGCCAGGTGGCCACCTGCTCCTCTCGCCCTGACGCCGCCGCGCCGCCTTCTCCCTGCTCCCCACCCTCCGTCTCCGCCCAGCAGGCCCGAGACCCGTGCGCCCGCGCCCCCTCCCCCTCCGGGCCGCCGCCCCCGTGCACGCGCTCCCGCAGCCCCCTCCTCAGCTGGGGGGTGGGGAGGCGGGCTGGAGCCCGAAGCCGCCCACCTTCCGAAAGTAGTCTTCGCCCTCCTTCTCCAGCGGCTGGCGGGCCGCGGGCAGCAGCGCATCAGTCATGCTGGCGGTCGGGGCGCGGGACGGACTGAAGTGCAGTGGCCCCGGCTCTGCCCGGACGGCGCCAGGACCCGCCCATTCCCCCCCCCCGCGGACCCCGCCCCGCCCACCGGACCAGCCCCTCCCCGCCGCCGAGGCCCCGCCCCCAGCCTGCTTGCCCAGCTGGGAGCCCCTGGGACCCTCCCAGTCTCTTTCGCAGAGGCCCCGCCCCGAGCCCCGCCCAGGATAGGGTCTTCAGGCTACCCGCGCCGGCCCAAGCCAGAGCTAGGCAGCCCAGAAACGTGGGCACCTGGCCGGCCGCTCGCGCACTCTAAGCCTCGGGGCCCAACACAAGCGACGTTGCTGGCTCAGCCCTGTAAGAGCCACGGTGGCGCAAGGGACAGCGCGGGGGTCTCAGAGGCCGCAGCGAGGCTTGGACGGGGCATTTGCCCCTTTCTCTGGCTCCATGCTTCCCGCAGGAGGACCTCTGTGCCACCCATCCCCGCTGCAAAGACTGGGCAGGTCAGCCGGGGGTGGCTGGGAGAGGGGGCCACCTATGGAAGGAACCTCGGGAGAGGTTTTGTGTCGGAGAGACCCGCGGATGTCCTTGACGTGTCTTCAGCACCACTCCAAGCCTCGATTTTCTCAACTGCAAAATAGGGTTCCGTATTTCCCCGGTTGGTCGAGGGCATTAGGACAAAGGTGCGCGGTAAAGCTCGTAGTTGAAGCGTAGGGAAGCTCTCAGTTTGGGAGAAAAAGAGGGATTTGTAGGGCTGGAGTCTGCACCAGTCCTACCCGTGCGCACTGGCTGCAGACAGACCCCGGGCCTTGCTGCCAGGCTGCGGGAACCCGGAGCGCCCAGCCCTCGGGGCCCCTCCCATTTCTGCCACCTGCCTGCAGTGGCTACTTGCCCCTCCCTCAGCCGAGGGACAGGTTCGCGCAGCTGCTGCTTCCTTTCGCGGTTGCTGTAGAGGTCGCAGGTAAAACACAATCTGTCTGCATTCAAAGCTACCTAAGCGTTGTCTCTGTACTTTCTTTTTTCTTTTTAAGTGTTTTAGGTGTTGTCCACAGTTTTTAAATAAACAGTGGCAGCTACCAAGTAAATATTAAATACATACATACATACATACATACATACATACAAGTTTGGTACATGCCTGTAATCCCAGCACTTGGGAAGCTGAGGCAGGAGGATCGCAGTGAGTTCAAGGCCAGCCCAGACTGTACAGTGAGTTCAAGGGCAAGACAAGACCTTGTCTCAAAGAAAACAGAAAAAGAGGAAGGGCAGGAGGACAAGGAAGAAAGAGAAAAAGAAAGTGGGTTTTCAGAAAGGCCTATTTAATTCTAAGAAAAAACCTGTAGAGTCCTAACCCTAGCTCAGCGTTAGAGCAGCTGTGCTTCTGTACAAGCTGGTATGGTGACACAAGCCTGTGTTCCCCACACTTGAGAGCATCAGTTCTTAGGGACTTGGAGTTGAAGGCCAGCCAGCTGTATAGAGAGTTCAAGACTGGCCTAGAGCTGGGTGTGGTATTGAACACCTGTATTCCCAGCTCTGAGGAGGCTGAGGCAGGAGGACTGCTGAGTTCAAGGCCAGCCTGAACTACCTAGGGAGACCCTGCCTCAAAACAAAATAAAACCCATTACCCTTCTCTCTTACTTTCAGAAGCAAACATCCAGCTAATTTCAACATGGATTGCTTAATCCACTGCCTTGGAAATGTCCCAGTCCAGGCTTGGAGTTTAAAATAGCCAGTTGGGCTGGGGATGTAGTTCAGTGGTATCACCGCCTGCCTTGAAAGCGCAAGGTCCTGAGTTTGATCCCCGGTCCCAAAAAGAAAAAAAAATAGCCACTTGAGAAATAAATTGGACACACAAGTTTAAATACTGCATTGTTTCTCTGGTGTGAGAAACCGAAAGTGGAAATAGGACTGAAATGTATAATAGATATTGAGAAATAGAAAGTGTTCAAATGGGAAGGGGAACAAGGAAGGGAGGGGAAAAGGAAGGAAGGGACAAGAAAAAAAGTGAAAATAAAAGGAAAAATGGAAACAAAGTTTTTGTACATAGGGATGGAAGGGGGGTTGAGGAGGGAATGGGATCAAATAAAATAAAATTTATTTTAAAAAACAGCTACTTGGGCTCAGCCCTGGGGTGGTGACTCACCCTATTACATGTGTAATACTAATAAACTTATCAATAAGAGAACCTGAACTGTGGCCAGGAAGTTTATGGATATTGTGCTGTGCATAAAAGGAGTAATTGCTATTCCCTGACAGGTGCGGAGACCTGGTCTCAAAGGAGTGACCAAGAGTACACGCCCCGCTTAGCTCCAACTTGCTGACACCAGTCCTTCCCTCGAAACTTCATGTCTTCCCACCTCCTTCTACCATCTCCAAGCCCAAAATACCTTTGCAGTTTGTCACTTGTACATGTCACTTTTCTTATTGCTGGCTTAGTAGCCTTCTTTAAAATTACTCATTTTGATGGACGTGGTGGCACAAGCCTGTGATCCCAGTACTTGGGAGGCTGAAGCAGGAGAACTGCCATGAGTTTGAGGCCAGCTGGAACTGCATAGTGAACTCACGGCCAGCCTGAAATATATAGCAATATCCTGTGTCAAAAAAGAAAAGAAACAAACAACAACAACAACAAAAACCAAATAATAAGTAAATAATTCATTTTACTTAAACAAATTTTATTTGAAGAGGCAACTATAACAAAACCATAAGTGAAACAACAGTGGTACTTTGCCCGGCAGAGAGGCACATAAAAGTAAATACAATGAAAACCAAAGTCCACTATATAATCTAGCCTGACATCATTGCCTCTTCCTGCTGCTGCTGCTTTTGTTCAAAAGGAAGAAGAGTAAGAAAAGAAAGGTTGCTGTTAAAGACACTGTAGGGGATGATGAGGTACAAATGATCAAAGTGTGCTACGTGGATGTAGGAATCTGGCAGAAGAAAGCCCATTCATCTGCATGACCAATATGCACTCATTAAAAAAAAGATGAATAAATGACTACCAATAAAGAAAGAAAGAAACACTAGCCCAGTCTAAGACTATCTCCTGGGTGTCTTCAGACGTCAAGGTGAGTCCCAGCGGGTTACCCATCCCTTGGCCACATGAACCACCTGAGTGTCACTCCTTGGGGTCCTGCAAGACCGGAAAGCTTTGTGCACTCCCATGACTCATCAGAATGGGGCCTGGGGTTTACTGTGTTTCTCTGCTCCCACTGTGGCCAGGGAAGTAGAATCAGTGCTTCTGACCAACACAGGATCAACAAGTAACCTCCTGCTTGTCAACCCCACTGGCATGTTCTAAAGAACTGGTAGTTGGGCTGCAGATGTAGCTCAGTGGCAAGGCGCCTGCCTGGCAAGCACAAGGTCCTGAGTTTAATCCCTGGTTCCATGGGGAAAAGAAGAAAAAGAAGAAAAGGAACTGATAGTGATTCCCTGAGCTCCTAACTAAAAAGCTAGGGTGATTCCAGCACCTGCCTCGCAAGCACAAGGTCCTGAGTTCAATCCCCGGTACCAAAAAAAAAAAAAAAAAAAAAAAACTAGGATGAGAATTTCTGAGATAGGCAAAAGATTAAGATCTCAACTGCAAGACATATGTGGTGGGGCACACTTATAACCCCAAAACTTGGGAGGCTGAGGCAGGAAAGGTCTCAAGTTCAAAGCCAGCAAGCCAGGACAACATAGCAAAACCCTGTTTCAAAACAACAACAACAAAAACTTCAACTGCATTTTGCCAAGTCCCATCATACCATCTGGTTCAGGTTGGTAGTTGACTGTCCAGGGACCCAATTTCTCCAAGTAAAAGTCTCGCCTTGTAAGACCTGCTTGTTGACAAAAGGAGCATTGGCTTCTCTGGGGACAGCCAGATGTATGTTCCTCTTGGGGAGTCTGATGAAATTTGCCAAATTAAATGCAGAAAAGTACAAGGCCATTGCCAGGGTTTGGATATGGTTCAGTTGTACACAGTTACCACATTGCTATCAGGTATACCATGAATGAATCTCACAAAAAATATTGCTGAGTAAAGGAAAACAGACGCAAAATAATGTATGACGGCATTTTATGTAAAGTACAAAACAAACTAATCCATTCTGATATTATTTCTTCTGAGATTCTAGAAACTTTCTTGCTTGCTTTTTTTTTTTTTGCATTGAGGACTGAACCCAGAGCATTTGTGTGAAGCTACATCCCCAGCCCTTTTTATACTTTTTTAATTGCCCAGAGTGGGTGGGCTCAAACTTTTTATCTTCCTGCCTCAGCCCCCCAGACTGCTAAGATTACAGGCATGTGTCACCACACCTGTTTGCTTACTTGCTTTTTTTTGGTTTTGTGAGACAGGGTCTTGCTATTAGTTCAGGTGGCCTTGAACTCACTGTAGCCCAGACTGGCCTCAAACTCATGGCAATCCTCCTGCCTCAGCCTCCCAAGTACTGAGATTCCAGGCGTGCGCCGTGACACCTGGCTTACTTGCTTTTTTGTTTAAATTATGCCTGTGGACAACACTGCAGCTCCTGCCTGGGGTTTCTAGCCTGCTGGTCTTCTGTGTGGATTTTGGATTTGCCAATCCCCACAATTGTCTAAGCCAATATCTTGAAATAAATCTCTGCCTCTGATTCATCCTGTTTCTCTGGCAGAACCTTCCCTGACACAGGGGCCATTGATAAAGTTCAGATTAGTAATGATAAAAATGTATCTGGGACCATGGGAACTGAGACACAGGAGTCATGTTTTAGAGCTATTTCTAAGATGGGTTCTACAGAAGTTAGAGATAAGGCTTAAAGTAAAAATAAGAAATAGGGGGGAAAAAAGATAAACTTCATATTCCTGGAGAGAGCACAGATGTTTATGCTGTGAATGGAGATAAAGAATTCAGGAGCATTAAGGGGTCTGGGTTGGGAGAACACCAAATATTTTGGAGCACAGTAAACTTGAGGTCCTTGAGGGGCTTTGACTGCCTATGTACCCAGCTGGCTTTTGAAAATGAGTGATTCTTAGGGAGACATCTGGGCAGAAGAAAACAATGTAATTTTGGAAAGAATGTCTCTCTGTTCCTTGAACTATTCCCTTTTTCTTTTACATTGCTGTGCGTTCATCTGTGTGCTTTTCTTTTCCTTATTTCCCTTCTGAAGATTGGACCCCTGGCCTTGCACACACTAAACAGCCACTCTACTACTGGGCCACAGCACTAGCCCTGAGGTTTTTTTTCTTCCTGATATTGTTTTCTTCCCCTATCTGCTGATTTCCAGAGTCAGGTCACACTCAGGCAGAGTATCCACTACACATGTTCTGTGTAACTATAAAGAGTGAAGGTATAATTAAGACAATTTCATTTAGTGTGCTGGGGCTCGATCCAGGGCCTCAAGGATGCTATGCAACCACCCTACCTTGGTGTCACAACCCAGGCCCCATGACAATTCTTTAATGAAGTACCCAGAAACTTTTCCACTCTTTGAATTAGTTGGCTCTAACCCTGAGTCCTTGGGGACTGCTGCTCTGATATTTTAAGCTTCTGGTTTCCAGCTCCTTTTTCTAGGAATTCAATCCATCAGCCTTCTTTTTGCCATGGTTTCAAAATTTTTAGTTCCCTCCCAGTTTCCTTTTTTGTGTTAGAAATTTTCTGTTTCATGCTTTGCACGGTGACACATACCTGTAAGCGCTGCACTGGGAGGCTGAGGCAGGAGATCGTGAATTTTAGGCCAGCCTGGACTACATATTGAGATCCTGACTTTAAAGTAAGAAAAAAAGAAAAGAAAAGAAAGTCCATTTCTTAATCTGCTTGTTGCTGCATGCATACATTTACCTTATGAAAATGCACAGAATTGTGTATGCTTGTGATTTGTGCATACAAAGTCCTCCCTCCATCCTCCCCCTTCTCTTTCTTTCTTTAGTACTGAGGATTGAATCTAAACAGCGCTAAGTGGAATTCCCCAACCCTTTTAGTTCATTTATTGTTGTTGGCTTTGTCTTCTTTTGTTTTATTTTGAGACAGAGTCTCACTATGTAGCGCAGGCTGGCCTCGAACTGGCTATGTCAACCAAGCTGGCCCAGAACTGGAAATCTTCCTGCCTCAGCCTCCTGGGTGCTAGGATTACAGACATTCACCACCATGCCTGTTTTATTTTATTTACTTACTTACTGTAGTACCGGGGATTGAACTTAAGGCCTTTGCACTTAGCTACATCCCAAGCTCTTTTTGAATTTTTGTTTTGTTTTGTTTTTTGAGACAGGATCTAGCTCTGTAATTCAGGCTGGTCTTGAACTCACCATGTAGCCCAGGCTGGCCTCAAAGTCACAATAATCCTCCTGCCTCAGCCTCCCAGATCCTGAGATTACGGGCACACACCACCATACTGGACTTTTTAAATTTTTTTTTTTTTTTAATTTTGGAGACAAGGTCTTACTAGGTCACTGTGTTACCCAGGCTGGGCTCAAGCTTACAGTCCTCTTGCCTGCTGCCAGAGTGCTGGGATTCCAGATGTGCCCTGCCACGTTTGACTTAGAGTGGGTTTCTTTGTTGGTCATGAGTGACCATTCTACTTGATGTGTGGACCCTGAGAAAAAATATTACTCCCTGCCCAGATGATTCGGGCCAACTTCTTATCTGTAGCCTCTGAAGGTCTTGAATTTGTATCTTCTTGCATTGTGAATAAGGAAGAAAGGTGTCATTAATCTCTTTTCTGCTACTAATCACACAATGCCATGGACTGGGTAAACTGTTTTTTCTTTGTTTTTGTTTTTGCTTTTTTGAGACAGGGTCTCACTCTGTAAATCAGGCTAGACTTGAGCTCATTGTGTAGCCCAGGCTGGCCTCAAACTCAAACTCATGGCGCTCCTACTGCCTCAACCTCCCAAGTGCCGGGATTATAGGCGAGCACCACCTGTAATCTGCAAGAGGTTTCTTTTGGCTCCCAAGATCAGGGGCTGCATCTGGTGGTGGCCTTCTTGCTGGCAGAGTTCCTGAATAGTGCAGGACATCACACAGCCATCAACAGAGAAGGTGCTTGTGTGTCCTCCCGTCCCTTCTGGTAGAGCTGCCAGCATTCAAGCAGGGGATCCACCCCAGTGGCCTAATCTAGTCCTGTTTACCTTCCAAAGGTCCCATCTGTAAGCGCCATCATCAGATGATGTTTCCAGCTGCTTAATAACTCACGTGAGCTTGGGAGGGGACAGATCATATTCAAATCATTAGCAGGAGGGCATATGGCACTTAGGCTGGTGCTGTTTTTGCATAAAGCACACGATGTTTCTTGGTTCCCTCTGCCAGGAATCAGTGGTGTTGTGTTGGAAGTGACCAGGGATCCAGATGAAGTGTGCAGTCACACAGCCTGAAGTCAAACAGCCTGAAGAACTTCTCCAAGGACTTGGCAGGGGTCTCTGAGCCTCAGTGATCAGGAGTCAAAGGGCTGATTATTATTCCTTTATTAAATGTTCATGATTGCTGAGAATCTAAGTAAAACTCTCAGTAATACATTTATTGGGTATTTCTTGCCTCTTTGTAAGCTATAAGCCATGGGAAAATTAGTTTGAGCAGTAAACAAATTTTTATTAAAAATGATGACTTTCCAAAAGTCAGCACTTGGTACACACTTGTAATCCCAGCACTCTGGAAGACTGAGGCAAGAGGATCACAAATTTGAATCCAACCTGGGAAACAGTGAGACTCTATCTCAAAATAAAAAAAATAAACAAAGGGCTGGGGGTGTAGCACAGTGTGAAAGTCCTGGCTTTCAATCCTAGTATTAGAAAAAAAAAAATCATGAACTTTCATCCAGACATGATGGCACATACCTATAATCAGAGCTTTCCAGATGGCTGAGGCAGGAGGATCACAAATTGAAGCCCACCCTGGGCAGTTTAGCAATTTAGCAAGAACTTGTCTCAAAAATACAAAATAATAAAAGGGGCTAGGGATGTAGCTTGGTAAGGCTCTGGTTTCAATCTTCTATATCGGAGAAAAACTTAAAAATCATGGACTTTCATGTTTTGTCTGGACATATGGGTTTATCCTGCAAGCTTCTTTATTTTCAATATTTACATTTACATTTACAATGACAGTTCATGTTTAAATGATCCCCCTGGGCCTTGCAGGTCTTCAAAAAATAGGAAGATATCTTTTTTGTTGTTGTTTTCTCTTCTGATACTGAGAATTGAACCCAGGGCCTTTGCACTGAGCTACATCTCAGCCCTTTTTAAATTTTTTGAGACAGGGTCTTGCTAAGTTACCTAAGCTGCACTTGAACTTATGATCCTCCTGCCTCATCCTCCCATAGTGCTGGTATTATGGATGCATGCCACCAAGCCCAGAGTGATATCTTTCCTTTAGTACACTAAAGGAAAAGGCCTTATAACACATATAAAAACCTTTAAAATGAAAATGGCCATACTTAAAAATGCTTTGGAAAGGGGCTGGAAATGTAGCTCAGCGGCACAGAGCCTGCCTGGCAAGCACAAGGCCCTGAGTTTGATTCCCAGTACCAAAAAAAGAAGAAAACGCTTTGGAAAGAATATTATGAATGTAGCTAAAAACAAAAATTCAAATAGTACAATGCTGTGTACATGTATTCCTCCTGCCCTACCCTAATTTCCTTTGATCAGTGGTAACCATCTTACTTGAAGTTTAATGAAGAATAGCATGCATACAGTATATTTATGGATGTATTTGTCCCTACATTGTGGATGCAATAGCCAAAATAAACATGGCTATTTATGCTTTTTTTTAACATAAGTGGTAAGACTCTATGTATTCTCTCTCTGCTTTTGCTCATATCAATATACATGCTTTATCAGTATTTTTGTTTGTTGTCTTTATTTTCTTTCTTTTTTAAAATTTTTTTTATTTTTGTGGTACCAGAGATCAAACTCAGGACCTTGTCCTTGTGTGGCAGGCACAGCGCCACTGAGCTAAATCTCCAGCCCTATTTTTTTCTCTTTATCTTTTATCCTTTTTTTGTTTCTCTTTTATCTTTTCCCTATCAGCCTTTTTTAATGCTTTGTAGGACTGTTGTAGATTACTCTAGTTGCCAATTGCTGTTAACAAATTATCACAAATCTTAATGGCTTAAAACTAGAATGATCATTTTATTATTATCTCCCATGATTCCAGGAAGTACCTGATCTCAGCTAGGGTGGGAGTCTCTCCTGCAACTGGTCACTTGGCAGCTGGACGTGGATTTGTTTAGAAATCTTCCTTACTCACATATCTGATGATTGTTAGGCTGATTAACTGAGACCTTAACTAGGTCAGGAGCTGGGACACAGGACCTCTCTGTTATCAAACCAGGCCCATTTTGCCAATCACTGAAAAAGAGAAAAGGTTTATTCACAAGATGGCCAGGCCTGGAAGAATAAGTCTCCAATGTGTCTGCCCAAGGACAGGGGTCTGGGATATTTATGGGATAAAGATGTGTGGTGGTCCAAGGTAGGGAGAAAGGACAGGAGAAGCAATCCATGATCTGCATGTGTGTAATCAGACCCTTGGCTCTGCAAGGACACATGTTCAGAAAATGGAAGTGTTAGCATGATGTAAGGATGGAGTTTGGGCCTTCTTTAATTTTTAAGGCAAAATTCCTGGCCTTGAGGGTCTCAACAGATGGGGCTCAGTCTCTTTTCTATAACACCAGTCAAGGAGACAGGCAGTGAGGAAGGGCGGGAAAGATGTTTTAATCAACACAGCCTTGCTGGGAAGCACAGGTAGAGGCTCAAGATCTGTCTTAGAGGGGCTGACAGAAGCTTTGGGGGTTTATAGAAGAGGGTAACAAAGGCAAAGGCTGGGGTTGGCATAGCTGAGGTTTCCATTGCTGGCAGTTTAGGCGATTCTGGCCAAATCAAGGTGTGGTGGGTTGATCAGTGTCATGGACTGGTTTTGAGACAGTCTGGGAGAAGCCAGGTGTGGTAGCACCCTCCTGTGATCCTAGCATTCTGGGAGGCTGAGACAGGAGAATCACAAGTCCAAGCCTAGTGACTTAGGGAGACCCTGTCTCAAAATGAAAAATTGAAAGTGCCGAGGATGTAGCTCGGTGTGAAGGCCCTGTGTTCAAGCCCCAGTACTTGGCGGGGGGGGGGGGGGGGGGGTTGTTCTGGGAGAGCCATTATTGCTTGAGGGGAGAGACAGCAGCTCCTGCTTTGGAGGGCAGCCTCAGGTCCCATCACAGGTAACTGTCCTGCTTAGGGGGTGACCTCATCCTGAGAGGGTCTTCAAGGCTCTGCTTTTCCCAGAATCCGAGGTGACTGCAGGTTCGGGACAATGAGTGGAGACTTCTAGACATCACTCCGGGGGGGTGGAACAAGACAATGTGAAAGTTGGCAATTAAATGTCACTGCAAAGCCTGAAAATTACTTCAGTTATGCTTGTCTTGGTGTCCTCAGACTTGAAAAGGGATGAGACAGGATAGGTAAATTTAGGGTTGGGCCGGGGATTTAGCTCAGTGGTTCCACCACCTGTCCCCCAGGCTCAAGGACCCAAGTTCAATCCCTGGTACCAAAAAAAACAAATTTAGGGCTAATAAATCTCGTAACAGACATTCCCAGAGTGATTAGCATCCTACATGTAGAGCAAAGCAGAGATCTCGGGTTCGTTCTGCTTCCAACTGGGTGTTTGCAGGTCCAGCCTCTAGGTCTCGATTGTCTTCTGATGTGGAAAGGCCACCCACACGACACTCACACAGGCCCAAGCCAAGGGGTCAGGGGCTCCACACGGTTTGAGCTGGATGAAGGCTGCTTCCACTTCCTGAAAAACAGCTTAGGCTACCATTACCACCACAACCCATAAGTCAGAGGTGTTATCCATAGCAAAGCTTATGGGAATCTAATAGACTGCTTAGCTATGTGACCACTAAATTTGGGGGGGGGGGTACCGAGGATTAGACCCAGAGCCTTCACACTATGCTACATCCCCAGCCCTTTTCAATTTTTTTTTTTTCCAGACATGGTCTTGCTATGTAGTTCAGGTTGGCCTTGAACTATGTGGTTCAGGCTAACCTTGAATTCATGGTGATCCTCCTGCCTCAGCTTCCCAAGTGCTTGAATATGTAGATTTGTTGAGACAGGGTCTTGCTGTGTAGTTCAAGCTGGTCTTGAACTCACTAAACAGGGCTGATTGGCCTCAAACTCTTGGCAATCCTCCCTCCTCAGCCTCTGGAGTGCTGGGATTATAAGGGTGCACCACTGTGCCTGGTAAAACTTAGTGATTTTTAAAGTGTACTAAAAGAAAGTACCTAAAAGCAGGCGAGACAGGTTAAGTTTCATGGGCATAGTCAGATTTGTCCTCACTCTTCTCTCCATGTGGCCTTGACTTCCTCACAGTGTGAAAGTTAGGGTTCGAATGAACGCCCAAAGAAACTGAAATTTGCTTTTTTTTTTTTGAGATCGGGTTCTCACTGTGCAGTTCAGGCTGGCCTTGAACTCCCGGTGATCCCGCTGCCTCAGCCTCCCAATAAAGAAACTTTATTGATCAGTGCTTACTAAGTTGCAGTTAGAATTTGAAGCTGCAGGTTTCTTAAGGCTTGGGTATAGAGAATGTCATACTGCCACTTCTGAATTATTTTGATCAAATCTGAGACTTAATTCAGAGGAAAGGGGCTTAGAGTCCAGAACTGTCAAACAATTTGGGGCCCATGGTTTTAATTGATTAATTAACTAAGCAGCACTGGAATTGAACACAGTTCCTTTGCACTGAACTACATATCCAGTCCTTTAAAAAATTTTTTTTTATTATTATTCTTAGCTAAGTCACTAAATTGTCCGGGCTGGGCTCAAACTCACCATGTCCTGCCTCAGTCTTCCAGAGTGCTGGGATTACAGGCATGTGCCATGTGCCTGGCTTATTTATTCATTTTCAAGATGAAGCCTTACTACATTTCCCAGGCTGACCTTAAACTCCTGGCCTCAAGCAATCCTACTCACTCAGTCTCCCTAGCAGCAGGGACTAAGGCATATACCACCACTCTCAGCTTGCAGTCATGATTCAAAACTGGTGGGGTTTCCCCTTCCCTCAAAAAAACTGGTGTTTTGTTTTGTTTTATTTGCTTTGTTTGTTGTGCTGCCCATTGAACCCATGGTCACACATACATTCCCAGCCCTCCATAAACATCTGGACAATGGGAGAGCAAGGATTTTTTGGACAAGACCCCAAAAAGCACAGAAAACAAAAGCAAGACCAGACTCTAAATATATAAAGAGGGCCGGGATTTAGCTCAGTGGTTCGGCTGCCTGCCTCCCAAACGCAAGGTCCTGAGTTTGATCCCAGGTACAGAAAGAAAGAACCCCACAAATGCAACAGCAAAATTATATTCTGACTTTGAAATGGGCAGCTAGACATATCTCAAAAGAAGACATACAAATGCCCAAAAGGTTTATGAGAAAAAGTGCTCAACACCACCAGTCATCTGGGAAATGCAAGTCAAAACTCCAGTGAAATATCACCTCACTCTAGTAAAAATGGCTATTAACAAAAAGATTAAAGATGCGGGATGTGGTGGCACAGGCTTGTAATCCCAGCACTCGGGAGGCTGAGGCAGGAACATCTCTGAAAGATCAAGGCCAGTGTGGGCTACATAATGAATTCAAAACCATCCTGAATTACATAGTGAGACCCTGTCTCAAAAAACCAAAACAAACAAAATGGAAGATTAAAGATAACAAGTGTTAGATGGGGAAAAGGGAATCCCCCACTGTTGGTGGGAATGTAAATTACTGGAAACAATATGGAAAAATGGTATGGAATTTTTTTTTGGTACCAGGGATTGAACTCAGGACCTTGCGCTGGCGAGGCAGGTGCCGGAACCACTGAGCTAAATCCCCAGCCCCTGGTATGGAATTTTTTAAAAAAAACAATTACCCCTTTGGACCTTTTCTTCCTATTTCAAATTTTCAATTATTTCTTTTAATCATTTTAATCCTTATTTACACTTTCAGTGTAAAGAGGTAGGGGAAGTGGGAGGGGAAGGGGAAAAGATAGAAGGGAAAGGAAAAATTATGAAAAAAGGAAAAAATGGAAACAAAGTCTTTGTAAATAGGGAAGGGTGGAGGGGGGTAAGGGAGCACAGGGAATGGGGAAAAAATAAGAACCAAGATACGTCATGTACAGCTACAAGCACCCAATGATAAATGTAAATGTATTGTATACCTAAAATGTACCAATAAAAGAATTTAAGGAAAAAAAAACAATTAAGGCTAAAACTACTATATGATCCACATATCCAAAGAAAATGAGGGCCGGAGAGCTAGCTCAGTGGTTTCACCGCCTGCCTCGAAAGCGGAAGGACCTGAGTTCGATCCCCAATACCAAAAAAAAAAAAAAGAAAGTATGGATTGAACAGATAAAGGAAATGTACAACGGCATGGTGGAATACTATGTAGCTGTAAGGAGGAATGTGTGACAACATGGATAGAACTGGAGACCGCTGTATTGAGTGAAATAAGCCAGGCACAGAAAGACACACACTTCATGATCTTGCATATCTGTGGACTCCATAGAAGTCTATCTCCACTGCCTTGCAAGCACAAGGTCCTGAGTTCAATGGCCGGTACAGAAGAAGGAGGGGGAGGTGGAGGGGGAGGGGGGGGGAGGAGGGGAGGAGGGGGAGGGGGGGGGGGGGGGGGAGGGGGGAGGGGGGAGGGGGGGGGGGGGGGGGGAGGGGGGGGGGGGGGGGGAGGGGGGGGGGGGGGAGGGGGGAGGGGGGAGGGGGGGGGGGGGAGGGGGGAGGGGGGAGGGGGGAGGGGGGGGGGGAGGGGGGGAGGGGGGAGGGGGGAGGGGGGAGGGGGAGGGGGGGAGGAGGAAGAAGAAGAAGAAGAAGAAGAAGAAGTCGTCTATCTCATAACAGGTGAGAGTAGAATGGTGGTTACCAAAGGCTGGAGGGAGGAGAGGTTAGGGGGAAGGATGGGGGAAAATTGATCAGTGCTTACTAAGTTGCAGTTAGAGAGCAGAAGAAGTTCTAGTTTGCAGTTGCCCACTAAGGTGACTATAGATAACAATAATGTACCACACATTTCAAAAAGCTAACAGGGAGGATTTTGAAAGATTTCACTATATGGAAATAGTAAATGTGTGAGAAATAGATAGTCTAGCTTGATTTAAACAGTGTACAATGTATGCAAGTATCAAAGCATCACATGGCAGCCCACTAAGATGTATAATTTGTATGCACATGCATATGTATGTATGTGTGTGTGTGTGTGATGCTATGTATTGAACCTAGGACCTCTGCACTGAGCTACATCCTCAGCCCTTATTTTCCCTTTTTGAGAAAGGGTCTCAACTGGATATAATTTTTGTTTTTACGTGTCAGTTGAAAATAAATTTTTCCAGGAGCAGTGGCACATACCACTAGTCTTAGCACTCTGGGAGGCTGAGGAAGGAGGATTGCAAGTTCAAGCCCAGCAGGGTTGTGTGTGTGTGTGTGTGTGTGTGTGTGCACTGGTACCGTAGTACCTTGGGTTCAATCGCCAGTATTGCCAAAAAAATAAAATAAAATATTTATTGAGTGCTTACTACATGCCAAGAACTGTTCTAAACTCTGGAGGTAAAGCAAAGAAAAAAGCAAATTCAATAAGTAAATTAAATTACATGATATATTAGAAGGCAATAAATGCTATAGAAAAATATGAAGTAAAGAGGTAGGGACTGTGGAAGATGGGGGTTGGCTTTTACAAAGGGTCAGAGAGAACTTCAGGGAGAAAGCAGCCTCTGAGACCCGAGGGGAGGCCGCAGGTCATGAGGTATCTGGGGGAAGAGCATTCGGAGCAGGGAGGACTCCCAGTGCAAAGGCCTCCAGTAGATTGGAATGGTCAGGAACATAGCCCTGCCAGAGCAGCTGGTCTGGAAGAGAGGTGGGGAGGGACAGTTTAACCATCCCAGTGATTCTGACTCAAGGGCCCTTCTGACCCTGAACTTCCTGCCAGGTGATAAAAATGAAGCTCAAATAGTATGGGTGAGGCTGATGTTAATACCTGACCAGGAAAAGGTGTTTAGGGTGGCATACTAGCACCCAACTTGTCAGGTGTTTGTTTCTTAAGGTTCAATAAAGGAGCCCTAGCATCCTGCAGCCCTATGTCACAGCAGTTTTTTGTTTGTCTGCTTGCTTTTTCTTTATTGTCTCATTTTCTTTTCGGTTTTCTTTTCATCCTTGCCCTCCTCTTTTTTCTTCTCCACGGTCCTTTGTTTTCTTTCTTTGTTTTTTTTTTTGAGACAGGATCTCATTATGTAGTACAGTCTAACTTTGAACTAGTGGTAATCCTCCTGCCTCAGTCTCCTGAATTCTGGGATTACAAGTATGCCACCATGCCTGGGAGTTATTTTTATTTTTTGGCAATGCCAGGGAACCCGCTACACTCCAGCCTACACTTTTTTTTGAGACAGGTACTCACAATGCAGTTCAGGCTGGCCTTGAACTCACTTCTTAGCCCAGGCTGGTCTCAAATTCTCGGTGACCTTCCTGCCTCTGCCTCTGCCTCTGCTTCCTGCCTCTGGGGGACAGTAGGGTGGCTTTCAGCTTCTTCTTAGCGTACCCTCGACCTGGCGGCCTGTTGCAGAACTAGGATGTCTAATCCTTCGAGGAAACTCCTGCCTGGGTCCGCCCAGAACTGGATGAGACTAAGCAGCGCCGGTCAGGGAAGGCGGGGGTGTGTGTGGGGGGCGGGGGCGGCGGCGGGCGCAGACACACACACACACACACACACACACACACACACACACACACACACACACACACACACACACACACACACACACACACACACACACACTTTCTTAACTAGCGGCTACAGCGCAGGAGAGAAAGCGAAGGCTTTTGGCCCACCTAGGCCCCTGTAGCGAGAGGGCGGGGCCCGGGAGGGCTCCGGGTGGCGGCGCTGGACAGCGACCCCGAAACGAACCTGGTCCTTATGGGACGGGCCTGGAGCCTCTTGAATTTGTGGGCACCACTGGTCGGCAGGGTCTATGGAAAACAGGCCTGGGATCCAAGGTTCGGGACGGAAACTTACAACTCGATGCTGGGCCTTAGCTCCCTCTGGGCGCCGGGACTCGGTGCCTTGAGGAGGTGTGCGGTAAGCTCTCGGGGAGCTCACTTTTGGGAGAACAAAGAGAGACCCAGAGGGCTAGGAGATGCAAAAATGACGAAACATCTCGAGTGTCAGCGCAGGGTGACCAGCCAGTATCTTCCCTTGAGAGAACACCTGCTCACGGAATTGAAAACGAGGAAGAAATGAACCATGGGAGGGTCTGAGGGGAAAGCATTTCAGGCAGAGGGAACGGCCAGCGCAAAAGGCCAGAAGTGAGGGGCAGCTTAGCAAATTGAGGGGCAGGCAGGATTGATGTGGGTGGAACAGAAGTCACAGGGCAGGGGACTGATACCAGATGATGTCAGAGGGACAGGTGGAGACTAAATCTTGACATGTAAGGAGTTTAGATCTTATACTAAGTGTAGGAGAGTCATCGGAGGGGTTCCATAGGGGAGCATGTACATTTTTAATATTCTATCTTCGATTTTGAGACTAGTCTGGTTGGAGATGAGCAAGAATGAAGCAGGGAGATTAGAAAAAAATCTGGAGAGATTAGTCTGGAGAGTTAACAATGACAAGTAGTGGTCTGAATCGATCTACTTGGAAAACAGAGCTGACTAGATTTGCTGGTGGACTGTAAGGGCAAGATGAGTCAAGGTTCTCTCCCGTATTTCTGGTCTGTTCGACATAATGACTTGATTGGTTCAGCAAGCATGTATTGGGTATCCAGTAAGGGCTGATGGCAGTGCTGGCCTCGTGGGAAAGACAGGGGAAGCATGGTGAGCCCTTCGGCCAGAAGTTACTTGCAGACTTTCCATTGGTCTGGGTGAGCACTTTCCATAATAAAGGATCTCTTCTCTCTTCCCAACCTGAACACGCCCTGCCAGGTTAGCTATGCTTCTGGGATATCGCCACTGATGCTCCTTTTATTACCTACAAACATCTCCACTGATGCTCCTTTTATTCCCTACAAACAGTTCTAGTCATTAGAAATTTTTGCCAGCTACTGGCTCTACTTCTACCCTCTACTTCAAAAAGGCAGAGAAATGCTAGTTTCCTGAATGCTTCTTAAGTGTTTGAAGACAGCGTTGGTGTTTCCTCTAAGACATCTCCATTCCACATGGAACATACCCAGTTCTGTAATAAATTCCATGTAAAACACCCTCAGCCTTCATTTTTCAGAGCTCTTCTCCAAGGAAACCAAACTCAGCACAGCAGGGTCATCACTGGCATAGCCCTCGTTCTAGACTTTAGTACAGCTGAGATCGTGTCAGTTTCCTTGGCATGTGTATCACCCTATGATTTTGAAGAATTTGTTGATAAAATCTGTTATTTGAGGAGTTTCAAATCTAGTAAGGACAAAATTACAAGGTTTGCAAGTGCTAAAATATGCAGTATAGGCAGGAAACACTACACATGCTAAAAAAGAAGACTCAGGAGGTAGGATGAGGCCCTTTGGAGACAGGTTAAAATTTAGCTGTGTGAAAGGACAAGGCCCAAGCACACATAAGTGAATGAAATTTACTACTGCTGTGTTAGGCATCTGTTGATATAATTTCTATATTTCTGGACACATAATCATTTCCTTATGAACTGATACATTGCTAAGTCATCAACTATTTGGCCTTTTTTTTTTTTTTCTGGTTTTTTGAGGCAGGGTCTCACTATGTAGCCCAGGCTGGCCTCGAACTCATGGGGATCCTCCTGCCTCAATTTTCCAAGTGCTGGGATTACAGGTGTGCACCACCATGCCTGATTTATTTGACCTTTATATTTCAAATTCTTATTTTGATAGTGCAAAAAAATTTGAAGTAAAGCCACTGGCCTAACCATGTTTTTGAAGTGGAAGAGGCAGACACTTGATCTGTAGACTTTTTTCCCCCTGGCCTAGAATATCCTTTAATTTATTAGTATTAGACACTTTTGAGGATTGATTAACTGTATTCTTTTTCTTTTTTTCCTTCCTCTTCTTTTCTTCTCCTCCTCTTCTTCCCCTGTCCCCACTTCTCCTTTTTGGGTGCTAGGGATTGAATTCAGGGCCATCTGCATGCTAAGTGTATATTCCACCACCCAGCTACAGTCCTAGCTCCTGATTCATTGTTTTCTAAGCACTTTGAAGTTTAATGCACTTGACTACATTTTACAATATAATATGCTAGGCCCATAATCAGTTACTCCTGCTTTGAAGTTTTAGTGATAGGTTAGACAAATGTTGGTAGAGGAGGGACTCCACACCTTAATTAAAGTTTCTGGTCCTAACAGAAAAGTTTATTGGTTAAGAATTCACCATGGAAGCCAGGCATGGTGGTGGCACATGCCTGTAATCTCAGCACTCAGGAGGCTGTAACAGGAGGATCACCACAAGTTTGCAGCCAACCTAGGCTACATGGTGGGTTCAAGCCTAGCCTGAACTACATAGCAAGAACCTGTCTCAAAAAAAAGGCGGGGGCCAGGGATTTAGCTCAGTGGTTTCGCCACCTGCCTCACAAGCTCAAGGTACTGAGTTCGATCCCCGGTACCAAAAAAAAAGAAAGAAAGAAAGGAAAAAGAAAAAGAAGTAGCCATGGAGTTTAGTGACAATTCAGACCTGGAAGAAAGAAGACACCTGTACTTATCTACTCTTTCCTTAGATATTTCATTGATTTTAGAATTCCTTTTCTTTTTTTTTAACCATGGCAGTAATCCTAGCACTCAGGAGGCTGAGGCAGGTGGCTGACCACGAGTTTGAATTCAAGGCCAGTTTAAACTACATAGCAAAACAAAAAACAAAAAAAAGAATTCTCATCTCTAGATCAGCCTCTATGCAGAGTAGTTTCAGGCTATTTTCTTCCTTGATGCTGTGATTCACACTTAAAACTACCTGGGGCCTCCATCACTCACAGAATGAACCATAGACCCTGCAGCACCATATTCAAGATTTTCTGCACCATATTCTGCAGTGTCATATTCAGGATCTGCACTACCCACCTTTTCAGTTCCATCCTATACTCTTCCCCTCCTCCAGTCCAGCTCAATACACTAACAACATGGATATTCTGACACCGACATTGCCTCTGTGTGTACGTGTGTGGCTGTGTCGCTGGGTATTAAATCCATGACCCTATGTATGTAAGCTTGTGCTGTACCTCTGAGGTACACCCCAACCTAACATTGCCTTTTTATACCTTATATGGGCTGATGGGAATTAATGCTTCTGTTGGGAATCATGTCTCTATGTGCAGGTATCAATATTCTGCTCATTCCTAAGGATGGCTGATATTGTGGTTCTTCACACTCTCAGAAGCATGCAGTACATTCAGGTCTCTGCTGGCCTGTGTGTTTAGTTTTCTACACCAGGGTCTAGAACCGGGCTACTGCCTAAAGGCAAGGCCATCAGTAAATTTTGGTCCAGGAATAAGGGACTGTGTGGGTGGTATCCCTCGCTTGGAAACAAAGTTGAGATCTGGTTCAGCTTTGTGCTTATTAACTGTGAACCTCAGGGCAGTTATTTAATTAGTGTCCTTATGAGGATGTGATAAATGCACCAATAACATAAATGACTTATCATACCCTGATAAAGAAGGAATTGGTTGTTATCAGTAGCAGTAATTACCACAGGGCCTGGCTAAAGTGCCACCTCCTCTCTGGAGTTTTTCCCTGACTGTGATTAGAGGTGGTGCCTTCCCCTCAGAAACCCTGTGAGACCTCATTAGCCACAGTGGTCAGCCCTCATCATCTGCCGCCACAGGCGCCACTTAGATGTCTGCAGATCTTGTCTCCCCTTTCAGATCAGACACACTTCTAGAACTGAGCAAGAACAGCACCTAGCACTGGCAGGACCTGCTCTCTTACCTTAGCCTGGTAGTTCTCAGCTGGGGACAGTTGGCAACACTGGAGACATTTTTGGTTGTCTCTCATAGGGGGAAGTGTGTGTGTGATAGGGGGCAGGGAGAGTTGTTATAGGCATCTAGTGTCGCAGGCCAGGGATGCTGCCAAATTATTCCAGGACTCTGGACATCTCCCCACAGAAAATTATCCAGCACAAACTCCTGGTAGTGCTGAGATTGAGAAACTCCAATTTAGCTAAGAATCATGCTGGGTCCACATGCAGTGATAGAACAGGTATACTGCGTTTCTAAGGAATGATGAAAATCTTGGATTATGGGGCCCAAATTGTAATTTGTTTCTTTAGAGTAAAAAATGACATTATAGCTAATATTAACTGAGCTTCACTATAGTATGGCACTGTGGTCTTCTGGCTACACTTATTTAATCCTTGTTACAAACCTATGAAGACAGGATCTATTTTTTTTTTTTGACAGCTCTGTTATTACCCCAACTTTACACTGTTGGAGGCTGAGGCCTAGAGAGATAAGTAATTTGTCCAAGACCACAAAACTAACAAGTAGTAGAGTTAGGGGATTTGAACTCTTCTGGTCTTCAAACCTGAGCTTTTTTGTCTGCTGTGCTATAGGTTACACTCCAGGAATGACCTAAAGACTACAGTAAGCTACAAGTAAGATTTTATGATTATGAAACTGGAAACTCTTTTTTTTTTTTTGTATTAGGGATTAAACTGGGACATTGTACCACTGAGCTACATCCCTAGCTCTTTTAAAATTTTTATTTTGAAACAAAGTCTTGCTAAATCGCCCAGGCTGGCCTTGAACTTGTGACTCCTACCTCAGCCTCCTGAGTAGCTGGTATTACAAGCATATGCCATCAAGCCCAGCCCATTTTATTTTTTGTGGTGCTGGGGATCAAGTCTAGGGCCTCACATATGCTCCAGCTTACTTTTTGTCTTTTGTTTTTTGTTTCCAATGTAGGAAGCTGGGCTTGGAGATGCACACCGTAAGCCCAGGACTTGGAAGGCTGGGGCAAGAGGATCACTAGAGCCCAGGAGTTTGAGGCCAGTCTGGACAACACAGTAACTCCCCATCTCAAAAAGAAAAGTAGATAACAATTTTTGAAGTTATTATACATCAACGATGTAATCTTTTTAAAAATCCATCTTTCAGGGCCGGGGATTTAGCTCAGTGGTGCCAACGCCTGCCTTGCAAGCACAAGGTTCTGAGTTTGATTCCTGGTACCAAAAAAATCAGTCTTTCATGAAAAGTATATTTTATGTAACATGTAATCAGTTAACTAGATTTTTCTTGGTAAACTAAGTGTTCTTATATTTGAAGTTGACTTTAAAAAGCCAATGAGGGGCTGGGGATTTAGCTCAGTGGTTTTGCTGCCTGCTGCACAAGCTCAAGGACCCGAGTTCGATCCCTGGTACCAAAAAAAAAAAAAAAAAAAAGCCAACGAGCAGTCCTCAAAGTTTACACTCTCAGGCGACTAATAGAATAGTGTTCAGTTATGGAATCTATAATTAAAGCACCTTGTATTGTCTGGTTTTAGAGTGTCCAAAGGTTTAAAGCATAAAGAGTAACATTTTATCTTATATTAAAGTTACATTTCCCATTTGTTGTATACATGTTTTATGAGGAATGTTCAACATTACCCTCCAAGTCAGTTCCATGCATAACCATTTACCAAATATTGCTGATGTGGTTTCTTCAAGGAAGCATTCTTTGTGGTGGTTTGATGCAATGTCATCTTGCAGCTTGACAAATAGGTTTGTAAGGAATTAGAAACTGTGTGTATTAACAGTACCTTTGTATAACAGAATGTAAAATTAAAGATGAGAGATATGCACAAATGATCATTCAATGTTTTTAAATTGATCAATAGTATATCTAAAACTGTGGTTCGTATGTTTTAACTTTCATAGTACAAAATAAATTAAAATAAAAAGAAAAGTAGAAATGTCTAATTATTGAAGTAAAGGTATACATGTACTTTTGAACACATGTTATACATTGTGTATAATAACCATAATAATATTAATAGCCGCTAGCTCTTTTAAAGTATTTACTGTGTGTCCCTCTTCTTGCTACGAACTCTGTAGACATTATTTAATTTGCATAAGTCCATGAAATAACTAATATTATTAATGTCCTTATCATTTTACAGATGAGGAAATTGAGGCACAGAGAGGTTAAGTTGACCAAACTCTAGCGCCAGGAAAGGTGAGTTGGCCTTAACATCCAGAGCACTGACTCTCAAAGGTGTGCCCTTGGTTAACTACTGAAACTACTTTCCATTCTGAAAATAACTTGTTTTCTTAAAAAATATATAAATAAATTCAGAATTTTGAATTGGAGTTGATAAAAATTAGGCAGTAGTTTGTGTCATAGTGCCTGAAACTGTAAATCTGAGGAAGTTTTAGACTTGGCTAAAATGTATTAAATGCCTTTTGCTTGTGTGATATAACAACTCAGCCCTTTGCAGCAAAGTAGGACAAAGGAATAAGTTTAAAGAACATGAGTTGTGGAATAAGGAGATTTGTAGAATTTAAGGAAGCTCTTAAATTTGGGTAAATGAGCAATCCCTAGAGGAAGTATTCTGCAGTCAGGGATGCTGTTGAAGAAATTCTGGAAGAGGAAAACAAGTAAATGTTCTTCTGTAGTAGACTTTTGCATGCCATATGTTACTTTAGCAACTTGATTTTTTCTTTTTGAGACAGAATCTTGCTTTGTAGTGCAGGCTGGCCTTGAACTCACTGTGTAGCTCAGGCTGGCCTCCACCTCATGGCAATCCTCCTGCCTCAGCCTCGGAGTGCTGGGATTACAAATGTGCACCACCATGCCTGGCACTACTCGCTCTTGATCTGGAGAAAAATCAGTTAAATTTTTCACATTATATAGTATAACACATTCCATATACTTAGAGCAATATACATGGGATTTTTGTTGTTTTTTTGGTGCTGGGGTTCGAATCTAGGGCCTCCTGCATGCTAAGCAGGCATTCTATCACTAAGCTACATGACCATCGACCCCCATCCTTTCTTTAGGTTACTATGTTTGTGCAGGCTGCTGTGGTGAGGGTCCTAGTGTGGTATTACCTTTTAAAGTGACCTTGCTCAGATCTTGTGTTTTTTACAGTTTATTTGTTGAGACAAGATCTAACTATGGTGCCGAGGTTGGCCTTGAACTTCTGGGCATAAGTGATCCTCCTGCCTTAGCTTCTCAAGTAGCTGGGACTACAGAGCCCACCATCACACCCAGATTTCTTCCAAGTTTAACTTTCAAAATAGAATTTTATTTCTCTTGATTCCAAGTTCTTATGGGGATACCACTAAATCCACTAAGACTTGACAACAGGGGTGAGAGAAGTTAATAAGAAGTGTATGTGGTGTAATTATGTCTATGTAAAAGTGAGATGGGCAGTACCTTAGAGTCTATAGTTACTGGCAATTGCAAGTCCTTACATGTTACTTAATTATTTAGTTATTAACCTATAATCCCAGCATTTGGGAAGCTGAGGCAAGAGGATCACTGAGAGTTTGAGGCCAGTTTGGGCTACATAGTGAGTTCAAGCCCAGCCTGAACTACATAGTGAGACCTTGTCTCAAAAAAATTTTTTTTGAGTTATAAACCAAACTGCTATCAATAATTGTAATATTGTAAACTCTTCTTTCTTGGATGGACACTCTCTACCTTTGTGTCTTCACAACAGAACAGAGCAGACAAATCTGTTCTCAGTCCACGAGATTTTATGGATGAAGAGGTAAGTGTGCAAAACTCAAGTGCCAGTTAGGTGGGACATGTGTGGCTGGTTGTTGTGGCACCTTCCCTCTCCCTGGAAAGTCCAGTATGTGATGTCCTCTGTGTTTGTAGGGCTTTCCCTTTTAGGTATTTTCACTAGAGTACCCTGTACATCAATGCAGTCTCCTGCATTGGAGCAGTTTCTATGCTAGGGCCAGGTTCTAAAGTCAGGAGTATAAGAGAAAAGTCATGTGCAGAAAAGTCATATTTACTTGAAAAGTCCCACTTGCCCCTAAAGCACTGTATCCATGGTGCTTAGCCTACGGCTTTCTCGAGTGTACACAGTGCTTTAAAGAATAGTGGAGCAACTGGACTAAAACAACCTCTTTATCCTGAGCTCTTGGGCTGGATTCATCATAAAGATTAAATAAAGTATTTATAGCAATGTGCTATAGACTGCAAGGAGGAGGAAAGATAGGTCTCTTTCTTTTTTGTAGCAGCATAACCTATTAGGAAATTGTATTAGTTTTGTCACTGTGACAAAATACCTGATAGAAATCAACTTAAAGGAGGAAAAGTTTGTTATTTTGGCTCACAGTTTCAGAAGGTTCAATCAATAATCAGTTGCTCCATTGCATTAGGCCTGTGGTGAAGCAAAACATCATGGCAGGGAACATGTGGTAGAGCAAAGTTGCTCACCTCACGACTGCCTGGAAACAAAGAAAGAAAGAATATGAGAAGAAGGGCCAAGGACAAAAGATGCCCTTCAAAGGCATACACCAGTGACCTACTTCCTCCAAGTAGGCCCTGCCCCTTAAAGTTCCTACCACTTTTCTGTAGCCTGTTAAGCTATGGTCCATCAGTGGATGAATCCATTTATGTGGTCAGAGCCCTCATGATCCAGTCACCTCCCAAAGGCACTGCCTATGAACACTGCTGTATTGAGGGCTGTTATAGTTTGGGTCTAGATGCCCCTCCAAAGCCTCATGTGGTCATAGGTGGGGCTTTATCAGAGGTGGCTGAATCTAGAATGTGTGATGCTGGGATTAAGGGTGTGTGATTACTAAATCAATTCACTAATTGGTTTGGCACCACCCTAATCTCAGTAGCCTAGATAGAGTATAAAAAGGGCAGAAAGAAGCTGCTAGGGTCTCTTGCTTGCTTTGCTATCTTCTTCCCCCCATGAACTCTTTCTCCTCTGCAATGCTCCTCTGCTATGCCACCCTGCCTTGGAGCCAGCCAACTATGGACTGAAACCTCTATAAACTGTGAGTCAAATAAACCTGTCCTCCTTAACTTTGTGTGTCAGATATTTTGTTTCAGCAGCAAGAAAAGTAAATAAGACAAGGACCAAGCTTTCAACATGTAAACTTCTAGGGGACATTTAAGATCTATATTAGTGAGCTTTCCTGTCCCTGGGACAAAATATCCAATACCTACAAGTTAAAGAAGAAGCTTAATCTGGCTCACAGTTTTGGGGACTTCAGTCCATGGTCAGCTGGCTCCAAGGCAGAAACAGCATGGTAGAAGGACATGATGGAGGAAAGCTGCTCACCTCATGGCAGCCAAGAAACAGAAGAGAAGGGAGAAACAGGAGATAAGAATACAGCCTTCCAGGTCATACCCCTCAGTGACCCACCTCCAGCGGGCCCCACCTCCTGACAGCACATTCAGGAATCCACTGATGAGTACAGCACCCCATGATCCAATCACTTTCCATACACATGAGACTTTTGGGGACCCCATAATAAGATCCAAACCATGACAGTCATAGATCATGTGTGGCAGGTAGTTTACATGTAGTGAGCTTCTCAGCACTCTCTCATACTTTATATGTAATGCTTTTTATGTGTAAGGCTTTTTATGTGTAATGGTCCCCATTCTTAACAGTAGTGTATGAAAGTTCATGTTTCCTAACCTCAACAAAACTCTGTCAGACTTTAAGCTTATTATTTTCTACTTTTTCCCTTGCCCCCAGCCTTAGACTCTGAGTGAGCTCTCTGAGGGCAGCCAGCATTTCTTGTGGGTTCTTCCTGATGAAGGAGCAGTGATTATTGACTTCCTGTTAGAGTGTGAGGGGTGGGGTGGGGTTGGTGGGGTTGGTGGGGTCCGCTAGTGATGTATTTAGTGATGTACCTCTGATCCTAAAGCTGCATCCCTTTACAAGCACAGATGTGGTCCTGTAAAGGGCCAGTGAGTTGGGGTTTTTATTTTTGGTTGTTCATTACTCATGCCTTTGAAATCTCTTTTAGAGATCCCAGAGTAAAAATCTGGCTGTGAATTATCCCCTGAAGGCTCTGAATGTTTAACGGTATTGGTTCACCAGAACTTGTTTCTTGCTGATTGTGAGATTTTAGGGTTAGACACAATTTGAGAAATCAGTCAGATCCTATTACTGTGAAATACCCATCCCCTGAAACTCCTCTCATTTTATCAGATAGTGTATTCAGGAAAACACCTGCACCATAGATATCCTCAGTCTGTTCAGATTCATAAAATGGAGTTGTGCTAGTATCATTTGTGCAAGGATGCGATTTAGTTATTTATACAGCATAAATGAAAGTTTGGTAATTGTTTGTTTGGAACTAATCACCACATTAGTATTTATGAGTTTACTTTTCGCCATGGAGTGACTCACCTTAATGCTACTTTAAACATTGGAAATAGGATGAAGATGATGACTACTTGCCCACTAATGTGACCTTTGCATCCAAAGACGTCAGCCCTGTGGATTTTACACCGAAGAATAATTAATGTACAGGATTGGGTTACAAGGGCCTGGATCCCCACCAAGTACGGATTGGAACTTCAATAGAACATTTGAATCTTTTCAGTGGAGGATCTGAGGGAGCCAGCAATCTTCCTGGAGAAGTTGGGCTAAATAAAGGAAGACAATTGGGAGTTTCAGGCTAGGTAAAAGTGTTTCTGCATATAAAGGTGGAACCACTGACAAGTGAATATATTTTCTGTGTTTTATCTGCACCACTCATTCTTTGTTGAGTGAATGAAGACTTTGAAGTGGTTAGGTTTTCCCAGCATGTTTTCTGGAAGATTTGTGAAGCACCTTCCTGATTTTAATATAGGGTTCCTGAAAGCCTGGGCCCATCTTCTTGGGGTTATGTGTTGCCGAGAGTAAGGATTGGTTTCTTACTTTTTTTTTTTGGTACTAGGGATCAAACTCAGGACCTTGTGCTTGCAAAGTAGGCACCAGAACCACTGAGCTAAATCCCCAGCCCCTTGATGGAATGTTTCTTAACTGAGTGAATCTATCTTCATTTTACCTAATTTCCATGATTGACTTTTATTTTTCTTTTTTCATGATCAGTAGGGATATAATAAATATTCTTTTTATTAGTACATATTGTTATACAAAATGGATTGCATTTTGATATATTAGTACATGCATATCATACTTTGATTGTTCCCCCATTACCCCCTTTCCTTTCTCTCCCCCTCCCCAGTCCCTTTCCTCTTCTCTAATAGTTTCCCTTATAATGAATATTCTTATATCTGTATCTTTATGCATATTTATTCCTTTAAAATTTTTCAGAGTAAATTTATGAAAGAAAAATTTTTGAGTTTTAAAGGAATACAAATTTCCAAGAATGTGATCTTGAATCCCAAATTATCCTACAGAAATTAGGAACTTTATAAACTAGTAGAAAAGTTCAACTGAGTTGAAGGGGAAACAGGTTTTATGGGGAAGGTGGTCACTCAATGGTGCTGCATTAATGAGGCAGGAGATTAGGGCATGGCAGACTGGCTGGGGAAGTGGATGTGACCTGTTAATTATAAAGTTCCAGGACACAGGGGCAGAACAGTTTCCAAAGCCCTGCACATGGACTTCTCATGAGAATTCGAGGTTTGGATAGGATGGCCTAGACCTCCCTGAGAAGAGGGAGATGCAAAAAGATGGTTGCTGTTGAGCCCAGGGCTACAGCAGTCCATTCTCATGTTGTAGAGTGTACCTTTTCCCCTACTTTTTCTTGGCCCAAACTCACTCTGCAGAGCATGTTTCTTTCCCTACCTTTAATAAATATAAAACCTTGCTACCGTTTGTGTTTGTTCTGTCCAATTCTTTGTTCAGAACAGAAAGAACCTAGAGACCACCTCTAGGAGGAGACTCCAGCACCCCAGAACCTGGCAACATTATCTGGGCAAGACTTTGGCTCCTCTTCACTGTGAGCTGGGCCTGCATCAGGACTGAGCCAGAGCTTGTGTAGGTGCTTGTCCTATAGAAGGAGCTTTTGGTATAGAAAATATAGTTCATGTGCTTAGACTTTGCTACAACCACCCTAAGCAGGAAATTGAGACTCCCAGGGCCCTTTGCTGGCAAGGCTGTCTCCATGGCCGGCGGACAATCTCTTACTCTGAGTTCGAGGGCGTTGGTCATTCATGTCCTCAGCTGTGATTATTATCTTCTGTTAGAGTTTCATTTGTGAAAAAGAAATGTACTTTTAATTTGTCCTTGGGTCAGATTACAGGCTAACCCGATTGACCTGCCTTTTGTCCTTTATTTGGGTTGTTGCTAAGGAAATTGAGAGGTACAGTAGTCTACCTATGCTCCTTCACCTCCTTTCAGAAACAACTCTCACAGTTGTGATTTCTATTTTAGCCATAATTTTCCTCTTGATGGTTTTGCTTGTGACCTTTTACTCCATAGAATATCCATAGGCTCAGGAACTAAGGTCCTTTTTCTAAAAGTAATGTTGAGGTATTGTCTTAGGAGACCACACCCTCGTGTCCTGGCTGCTGAACAGCCAATGGTGGCACAGGCTGGGCCACCAGTCACTGTGTCAACAGAGGTGTGCAGGCTTTACGTGCCATTATGTCTTCACCTTGCTGCCACCCCTGAGTGAGGTCACCTGTGACATGTACTGTTTATGTTCTTGGAGATAAGAAGCTCATGTCTTTTGTCTCACTCTAATTGTCTCTACTTCTGGAGTTAATCAGTGAGATTATTTTGTAGAAACAGAGAAAGATCTTGGCAAAACTGTAGATGTATTTTCCTTGGCTTCCCAATCTTTATCATCTAAGAAAATGAAAAAAATTTATTAAAACAATTTTTTTTTCTGGTTTGGTACTTAAATGTTTACTGTTATGTAATCAGAATTGTTATGTTAATTGAAACAAGAGGGTAATTCTGTTTTCCAGAAAAAACAGAATATTCTGAACCTGGGTGTGGTGGTCCATTCCTGTAATCCCAGCACTGAGGAGGCCAAAGCAGAATTGTGAGTTTGAGGCCAGTGTGGACTATATAGCAAGACCCTGTTTGAAGAAAAAAACCACAAAATCTGCATTAGAAACATCAGTCAGTAGCTATGTTGTATTTAAACCTCTATTGCTAAATCCTCCCCTGCCCCAACCCCATACTGGGGGCATAGAACTCAGGGACATCCTGCCCCTAAGTAACATTGCTAGCTTTTCCTTTTTTTGAGACAGGATCGCACTAAGTTGTCCAGACTGGGCTTGAATTTGCAATACTCCTGCCTAAGCTTCCTGAGTCACTGAGATTAAAGGAATGCACCACTGCTCCCAACTTAATTGCTAATCTTTTAAAGCCAAACTTCAAATTAATGTTTATTTTCATTAAAAGAGATATAGGAGGAGCTGCAGATGTAGCTCAGTGGTCAAGTGCTTGCCCAGCATATGTAAGGGCCTGGGTTCTATCCCCAGCACCATGGATACGATTCTAGGTGCAATATAACTCCAGGAAAAGCAGAAAACTCCCCCCAAACAATCAGAACCCACAGTCATGACTCTTCCTGGTGCCCTGAAACCAATGTGAGCCAGGTTCCCTGGACTCCATAGCAGCGACTGAGCAGAGGGGGCAAGTGGCAAGCAAGTGGGTCAGGTCCAGGGAGAGCTCTCGGGCCTCCAGACAATCCTGCTTTTATGTGAGGTTTTGTTGCAGCATACGTGAAAATGTGCTGTCTGGCCAAGCAGTGCTCTTCCTTTATTATTATTATTATTATTAATTTATTTATTTTGGTACCTGGGATCGAACTTGGGTCCTTGCGCCTGCAGAGCAGGTGGCGAAACCACTGAGCTAAATCCCCGGCCCAGTGCTCTTCCGTTAACTTGCATCAGAGCCTCCTGCTGTCAGCACACACTCAGGACCTGGCTGTGGATGTAGGGGCACCTGCCCATTTACTATGTCAGCACTCCTTATTGAGATTGTTTCACACTCTAACCAGCTTTTCTTTTTTCATTCAGCAAACATGTGTTAAGCACCTCTAAGACGTGGCCTCTGCTTTTTCAGAATAGAGGAGGCCAATGGGCAGTGCAGCCTGAAAAACCACATTCGGCATTACAGAGGCTTGGCTTTGTTTAGTTGTGATAGTGGAGATGTTCTAACAGCAAACAAATACATTTAGAATAGTGTTAGACATGTAGTAAGCTGCTATTGTTACCAGAAATGCCAAATAATATCAAAGGAGAATATAGGTTTTTTATATGTAAGAAAAGGAGGCATAGTTTAAAATGGTAGAGAAGTACTCATTTGACTTAGGGATCAATTAGCAATAATCACGCCTCGGATAAACCTCATTGGCTATGATGCTGCCACTGCGCAAAGCTGACTGACTTAGGGATCAAAGATAAACTGTTCTGGACTTGGGAGTGTGGCCTAGGAGTAGAGCAATGTGCTCACGAGGCCCTGTGTTGCACCCACAACATCCAGCAGACACATAGGGAGCCAAGTCTCAGGCCCAGGGACACCCTGTCAATGAGGGTGTGACACAGACTGACACAGCACAGTGCAGGCAACTGCAGTCAGTGCAGAGGTAAGTCCTGGGGTCCCTAGAGAGCTTTGTGCGAGAATGACTTAGAGGAGGGCTCTGTTCCCCTAGCCTTTCACAGGTGGGCAAGTGTTCTAGGTAGGTGGTTAAAACCCCAGCCTCTGCATTGAGAGGCCAAACAGAACAGTGACTTGGCAGAGGGAGAAATGCTTTGAACCTAATGGGGCTTATAAAGATGAGGCATGTACACACCCCTCTTTTCCACCAGGCTCTTCTGAATTCCTATCCTTTTTTCTTTTCCCTTTTGCTTTCCTTTGTCTTTCTTGCTTTCAGCTTTCTCTTTCTTTTTTCTTTTTCTTTCTTTTCCTCTTTGTAGTACTGGGGATTGAACCCAGGGTCGTCACACCGAGCTACATCCCCCATTTTAAAAAAATTTTATTTTGATACAGGGGCTCAAAAGAGGCCCTGAGTTGTCTAGGCTGGGCTTGAATTAGAGATTGTCCTGCCTCATCCTCTAGAGTGTATGTGTATGCCCCTATTATAGACACCTAAGTTAGTTAAAATATTATAGGCAGTCAGAGGGGGCTGGGCCTTTGAGAGAGTCAGTGCAGAAGATAAGAACACATTAAACTATGGATGAAGGTGCATTTATTTAAGATCAGGCTTCAAGAAAAGGGAAAAATGGGCCGGGGATTTAGCTCAGTGGTTTTGCCGCCTGCTGCTCAAGCATAAGGACCTGAGTTCGATCCTTGGTACCAAAAAAAAAAAAAGGAAAAGGGAAAAATGACTATACCCACATATTTCCCCTACAGATGAACAGCAGTGATTGATATTCTAAATGGTCACCAATCACCTTGGGTGGGGGACCAGAACCTCACCCCATTCCTTTCCCCAAAATCCTTGTTCAGTCCATGCACCCTGGGTACGTGACTTGCTTCCCCATTTGATCCCCATTTAATCAATATTACCTAAGCAACTACACTTGTAATCTTATTGGTTGACCATAGTTATGTCCCACCTTATGCTCTTCCAGTGGGTCAGTATTACCTAAGCGATTATTCTTGTAATCTATTAGTTGACCATAGTTTTGTCCCACCTTATACCCTGCCCCACCTCGTGGTTTTGCTCTATAAACTCCCTTGAGAAGCAGAGTCCACAGGGAACCCTCTTTCTGGGCCCCCTTCTGTCTCTCTTAGAAGCTATCTTTCTCTCAATAAATACTTCCTACTCTTAACCTCCATTGTTCCTAGAATTCATTCTTTGATTTTAGAGAACATGAACTTGGCATATCAGACATCTAGCAGGTTGGGAGTTATAATATCTCCCTCATATTATTTGGATTATTTGGAGGTCCATATATCATCCTTACGTCATAAGCCCTATATCACTTGGAGGAATCCTACCGAGATAATTGCATGGAGGTAAGAGTTTTCTTTTGTTTCATAGATCCTGGATTGTCACTCGCTTAGGTAATCAAAATTGTCTTGAATTTTTTTTTTTTTGGTACCGGGGGTCGAACTCGGGTCCTTGTGCTTGCAAAGCAGGCAGCGGAACCACTGAGCTAAATCCCCGGCCCCTATGTCTTGAATTTTTGTCAGTTGCATATACCTTGAGTTTTTATGCCTTGTTTGTCTTTTATGCATTGTCTTTTGTTAAAGCGATGGTAAATTTAAGTTGAGAACATGGGAAGATATGTCCCATCAAAGAAAATGACATTTTACATTTTATTCTTGTTTTGTATACACTGCATTTGGGCTTAGTTACTGAATTTACTGGTGCTCTTGACTTGACCTGTTTGACTGTTGTGGTTTGTTATGTCAGACAACAGTGCTAGGGAAAAAGTAGTGTTACAGTGACCCCCTAGTGGACTTTGATATAAAATTCTGTAAAATGCATCTTTTTTATGAAGTCTAATTTTTATTTAGAATATATACACGCCTATTAATAAATCACAGGACCCCTTCTGTCAGTTAAAAGACAATAGATTGGTGACTGTTCTTAAGACTTAGGGACAGGGTCGGGGATTTAGCTTAGTGGTTCTGCCACCTGCCTGGCAAGTGCAAGGTCCTGAGTTTGATCCCCGGCACCAAACAAACAAACAAACAAACAAAAACTTAGGGACAGGTTTCAATGAGACAGATCAGCCCTGATTGCCCCTCTATAACCCAGAGGGACTGTCAAGCCTGTTTTGCCTCAGTTTCTCTTCTGGTCTAATCTTTGGTGAGAAGGCAGTCTTAGCTCTTGAGATTCCGCATTCTCCCCTTTCCAGGCTGAGACTGCTGACTCATGAGCAAGTTGTCTCAACAACTCACCATGAACATGAGAAGAAAAAACTTCCTTTTGCCGATCTCCTTTCTGATCTTTTCCTGCCATTTTATGTCCTTCTCTTTAAAGGCATGTAAGATTAGAGAAAAAGGAACCCTAAAGTCTCCCAACCTTTCCTTCCTATCCAACAACTAAGAACCTTTAAATTGAGTCCATAGAAAATGAGCATTTGCTAATGCCGAAACAGGGAAGTCATCTTAGATGAAGAACATGTACCCCATCTCTGGGTCAAATGAGACATTGGGACTTTGCCCATCCAGGAGAACACACGTGAAAGTGATATCCTCGCTTAGTGTTCTGGGCAACAGTCTTCCTTGGGAGAGTGAACCTGAGACCCTCGTGGAAAGAACCAACTTCCTGGTGAGACTAGAAGGAGCTATTTCCTAAGCACAACATTTAAGGGACCAAAACACATTTAGTTTAAGGGTGAATCCCCAACATCCTGGCATTCTCTCTCTCTCTCCTCTCCTAGGTCTGGTTCTCATCATTTATGTGTGTAGGAGAGGAAAATACTTCTGCTAATAAGTTGTGGACTTTGAAACTTTTATTGTAAACTTGTAAAATGCTATGTAATGATTTTGAGGGAGGGATTTTGATTTTTAGACAGCTTAAGCTTTTATCTCTACCATATAGGACTCAAACAAACAGTGGTTTGGAGATAAATCTCTGATTGTAGAACTAGTCGAAGCTGAGAGGACAACTGAGGGGTCATTGCCAGGGCTACTCTCTGGCAGATACCCAAAGATTCCCCCATGAAAGGTAGGTCCCAACAGCCTGACTGGGTAACCAGAAGAAAAATCTCCATTTATCCATTGTCCCTACTTGCATTCCTCAGTGAGGTGAGAGGTAGCTCTCTCAGTGATCTCCTGGTATCCTCTGTTTCAGAGTGACCAGAGATGACACTGTTAGAGCCCTCTTTTAAGCCTTCATTAAGAGTTGAGTTACAAGTTTGGACTTTTTCTCTTTGATAGTTAAGTTAGAAACTCCCCCTAAGCTTTTCTCCCTCTCATTTGGTGTTAGCTTTAGAGCCACCTTGTATTTAGATTGCCCCTCCCTCCAGGAAGCCAGGCTAAGGCAGCTTGCAACAGCTGTTTGCCTTTCATGGAGAATAGCAATCAGCTAGTGTTATGGTTTGTGTTTAGATGTCCCCTCAAAGCCTCATGCAGATGAGGTGGGACTTTCATTTTCAGAGCTAGTTGAATCTGGAATGTGTGATGCTGGGGTTAAGAGTGTGTGATTACTAAACCACTACATCTGAGTGATTAGTTTGGCACCACCCTAATCCCAGTAGTCTGAATAAGATAAGAGGGGCAGAAAGATGCTATTAAATTCTCTTGTTTTCTTTGCTGCCTTGTGTGCACCATGTTGTTTCTCCTCTGCCATGCCTGTTTGTCATCCCTCCCTTGGAGTTGGCTGATTATGGACTGAAACCTCTACGAACTCTAAGTCAAATAAACCTCTTCCCCTCCAACTTTGGGTGTCGGGTATTTTGTCTCAGCACTGAGAGAACAGTAACTAACACAGCTAGCAACTTACACTTGTGCTTTGTATATGCTAAGAGTAAAAAAGGGATTTTAGTCAGCCTTTCTCTTCTTTCATGTGCACGTAGAAAACTGATAAATGTGCCTTTACTAACATGTGAACTGTGGTTGCTAGGCAGAGTATAAGTTTAACCTGTGGGCTTCAGAGACAGAGAAATTTTATATTAGACCTTGAATAAGGTGTAGCATTGTCTTGCCATTAAGGAAGGTTGCCTAGGTGATTAGGTACATAACAGAAATGTCTTGGGCTGGAGATTTAGCTCAGTGGCACTGTGCCTGCCTTGCAAGGACAAGGTCCTGAGTTCGATCCCCAGTAGCAAAAACAAAACAAAACAAAACAAAAAACCAGAAATGTCTTAGAGGTTTCTCTGCCCTAGGGCCCAGGGGAAGATTTCTCCAAGCCATTTTACCTGACTCTATCTCTACAGATGATCTCTTTTATAGGCTCAAAAGTGCTCCAACTATTTCCAACTTGCTCTTTGATATTTTCTCACTCTCTTTCAAAGAATTAGAAAACAACAGTTTAGCTCTCTTGAAATGCTAGCAATGTTTTCTTCTTTAAACATGATCATTATGGCTGGAATCAATTGTAGCTTGTGCATTTAACATCTGCTAGAATTAGGAGTATGAGTTTCCTGGGGGAAGATAGGGTCATGAGCTGGAAAGGGATGGTTAGTCCGACCCAGCCTACCTTCTAGTTTCTCTCCAGAGAGTGGCCACCTGCTCTGGAGTAGTCACCCTGAAGATACCTGGAGGATATAGGAATCAAGTAGAAATTAAAAGGGACGCCAATTTTTTTCTCTTGCATTTATGGGAAACTCAGTATCAAAATCTCTTTCTCCTCTAAAATGTACCAAAATCAGAAGAGAAAAAAGGTCTGAGTAGGCGACAAAAGATGCAGAGGTAACTGGGCCAGAGGCTAAATGAAGGAAGAAGGCACAGAGTTGCCAAGATTCTTGAGAAAAAATGAAATTCAGAGGAAAGTATTAATTATGATGCTATTTCACAACTAGGGTTGAATTGTAAGAAAGAGGGAAAATGGTCAGAATTACCTTATATTCAGACTTTTTTGCATTAAGAAATAATCCTTACTTGTGTTTGAAATGTAAATGTAAGTGACAGGAAAACTAGACATCTCTGGCCTGTATGGCATCCACTATCACTGAGTCTTAGGCTACTCTTCTTCAACCTTTGGAACCTGAATATGAAGTTTCCCAAGGCTATTTTATTTTATTTTTTAATTCTTAAGTTCTTTTATTGGTTCATTTTAGGATACAATTCGTTTACATGTATCATTGGGTGCTTGTACCTGTACATGATGTATCTTGGTTCTTATTTTTTCCCCGTTACCTGTGCGCCCTTCACCCCCTGCACCCTTCCCTATTTACATAGGCTTCATTTCCATTTTTTTTCTTTTCTCATAATTTTTCCTTTCCCTCTTTTCCTTTCCCCTTCCCCTCCCACCACCCCTACCCCTTTGGACAATTCTTCCTATTTCAAATTATCAATTATTCATTTTAATCATTTTAACCCTTATTTACACTTTCAGTTTCTCACACTAGAGAAACTGTTCGGTATTTACATGTGTGTCCTATTTATTTCACTTAAGAGTATGGCCTCAGTGTGCATCCATTTAGCTATAAATGACTCTAGTTTCACGTTCTTTAGGCTGAGTAGTACTCCATTTTATTAAAAAACCACATCTTCTTTATCCAGTTTCCAGTTGATAGGCTCTTGGGCTGTTTCCAAGCTTTAGCTTCCAAGGCTATTTTAATCAAAATCTTACCCACTATTACTGAGTCTGAGGCTTTCTCTACTTGTCCTTTGGGTGCTCAGGGTGGGGCTTCTAGGCAGGCTGTAGTCAAAGCCTCGGTGAGACTATATCCATCCTTAGCTAATTTTGTTCAAGCTCCTCAAGGATGATATCCCTTACAGGAGGTAAATGGCGAATACAGGACTACCTGTGTTCATGTGTCCTTTTCTCTCAGTGACCTAAAGCAGATCAAACAAGATCTAGGAAAGTTTTTAGACAACCCTAATAAGCACATTGAGGTCTTTGGAGGACTTACTCAGACCTATAGGCTAGACTGGAAAAATAAGTTTCACTTAAATCAGACATTGACTCCTAATGAGAGACAACAGTTACAGACTTTAATCTGTGGGTTTCTTAAGTGTGTTATAGATACCTGGGTGTCAGTCAAGGCCAAGCCAGGAGGGCACCTGGAGAGGGGTATGTTTAGCCCATATAGTCCATTGTGAGTGAATTAATTCCTCAAATAAAGAACAACACATAGTCAGTCACCTGCATCAGAACAGAGCAGAGCTGGAGCTGCAGCTCCAGAGCTCAAGAGCTGCATGTCTCTTTATTCCTTCAGCAAACACAGCTACTAAAAGGTTACAGTGTTCTTTAGTTCACAACAGTTAAAGTGTCTTATCAGTTTGAGACATGGTGAGACTAAACACCTGCTGCATGACCTTGTCATGCTGTGCATGTGTGGTTGAGTATGTTAAATCATTCTTAGATAACTATGGCCCATTATGGCCATGTCCCTGAGAGCAGAGTTGTAACCTTAAGTGTCCTCAGATGCCCAGGCTTTAGTATATAATCAGAAGTGGTACCCCACACTGGGGATATGTATTTTGAGAGTAGGTTTAAATAGAGCCTAGGTAGCACTGCTATAAAGTTACCTAGGTGACTAGATAGCCAAAAATGAATGTCCCAAAGTCCTCTTTGTCCTAGGGCTGAGATTTCTTCTGGGCTATTACCTGTCTCTCTCTGTCCCTGGGTTTGATAGATCTCTCTCTCTCTCTCTCTCTCTCTCTCTCTCTCTCTCTCTCTCTCTCTCTCTCTCTCTCTCTCTCTCTCTCTCTTTTAACCAGGGATCAAAATCAAGACCTTGCACTTGCAAGGCAGATGTAGCACCACCAAGTTAAATCCCTGGCCCCTTGACCTCTTTTGCAGATGGGGATTTTAGAATTTTTTGATTCAGAGTCATTTATTACAAAGTAAGACCTAAACAATATAGTTAGAACACTTTCTTCTCTCTCTCTCTCTTTCTCTCTCTCTCTCTCTCGGCAAAAATAGCCATTCAGATTCTTGGATTATTGTTTAATTTTCTGCTTGGCAACACAAGTTAGAGTCAACCATAGCTTTTGTCTCTGGAGGCATGTTTTGCTAAGGATTAGAAATCCACTCTGGGAAAGTTCCTAATCTTAATTGTATTTCTGTACCTGGGATGATTAAGATTTAGTTCTTATGTCATACTTAGAGTCACTCTTCTGTCCCTTCTCCACTTCCCTGCCCAAATAACGCAGTTTGCAACAGTGTTTAGTGCAAGGCAATTCTCTCCTGTGTGGCTGCTTGATTTCAGGTCCAAGTTTTCAGAATGGTGAGTTTCCCCTCCCTGGGACCTTCTCTTATCTCTGGGCCATATTCAAAAAACTGTTCTAGATTTAATCTTGAAACTCTCAAAGAATAAATGTAAAAGTTTTAGTCCAAGTTTATCTGCCTTTCAGTCCTTAGACAGAACTAGAGATTAACTCCTCTTACTTCCCTCTCCCCTCAAGAATGATGCTGACTGAATTTTATAGCACAGGGAAGACTGACTAATTTTTATAACACAGGTAAGTTCACTGATAGAACAAAACATTCTTAGGGAACTTTATGAGTTTAATAACAGTTTTAAACAAAAACAGGTATTGAAGAATAGGCACAGCCCCAGTCCCCAGAGGACTGCCTCTCTCTTCATGATTATTCTCCAGAACATCTTGCCAGGCCAGCCACTATTCTCAGAGATATGCTAACTGAGGCTCTGAAAAAGGAAGTCCTATAGCTAATCATGTGCCATGGCCTGCATGGCTGAAAGGTTCACCAGTGAGAATTGACTTGAGAGATTAAGAAAAGACAAAGTGATATAGATGGGGCCAGGTGGGGCTTTTCCTCCTGATAGGAGAAAAAAATCCCAGTGAGTTTATTTATAATGGTAGAGATAAGGGAAGTGCAGGGGGAGGTAAAAGGGGCTGGTCTGTAACTAGAGCCAGGAGAGTACCTAAGATCTGCAGGACATCATGCTTGATGGTTTTCTGATGAATGGGCAGGAAAACAGTCCTCTTCTCAGCCAGGCCTTGCTCCACCATGCCCTCTTGTCACCTGTTCTCCTCCCACAAGTCCCTGCCTCATCCGTGGGAGGAGGCAAGTTAGGCCTGGCCATAGTGATCTATAGTGCTGTGCTCCCAGCAATCATGGTCCAAGGGTCACAAACAAAATGAGAAAAATCTTTCATTGGTAGACATTTGCAGCAGGACAGATTAGAGCCTTGGCAGGCCTTCTTCCCCCACTGTTTACAATACATACTTAGCTCCAAAGAGTGCCATATAATCTCTTTCTACATGGAAACCTGGCCTACAATCCACCCCTAGAAATAGTTAAAATTACCTTTTAACAGTCTGCTCCTCTAGAGGGAACAGTTGTTACATGTGGCTATCAAAACAGCAATTTTGTCTACTAGCTGTGACTATCCAACAACTATGACTATTAAAGCAACAATGAGGAGCCTGTAGAGTTAGCTATTCCAATCAGATAAACCATCAACCTAGGGCCCATCTTGAAAACTATTTGCTTTCACAGGTGTAAAAGCTTTTTTCTTCTAATTTTTATTATAAGAGATCTCTATTAATTGACTTACAAAAGTTCTGACTAGTCTTATTTATAGTTACAAACCTGAAAATTATAAAAGTGTGATTATAATTCTACTTGGCCAAATATATCTAAGTGCATTCTGGTTTATAAACAAGTTGTCTTATGTGTATTTGTCTGTTCAATTTGTTACAATACATATAGCTGTTTTGTTTGAGCTCAACAATTTTTTCTTCTTTTTGCCCTTTTGGATTTTTTTTTTTTTTCAGTACTGGGAATTGAACTTAGGGCCTTGCACTTGCCAGGCAGGCCCAGTGCCACTGAGCTAAATCCTTGGCCCTCATGACTGGTTTTATAAATGCAGTACATATTGTTGTCTGTGTATAATAACTCAGGAATCTTTCATTGGTCAAAAATAATGTGTTAATTGGTATGATCTAGTTCTCATAGGTCATCTAAAACTTTGTTAAAATAATTAAATAGAGAGCCTTGGGCTTTAAAAAAAAAGTACTAGAGCCAGGGATTTAGCTCAGTGGTTCCGGCACCTGCCTCACAAGCACAAGGTCCCAAGTTTGATCCCCGGTACCAAACAACAAAACAAAGTACCAGACAGGACTCCCTTTGGTAAATAAAGGAGCAGCTACCTAAAAATATTTTTTCCAGCCTTTGTTCACAAAGGGGACCCCAATAATTTCCATAGCCTTATGTAAAATACACTCCAATAAACATTGCTAAACATATTATTGTGATATGTTTACATTGGTCATTGTCGAAAGGCTAAGTTTTCTGTGGGAAAACAATAAGGATTTTTTTTAAAAATGCTCTTGAAGGGCTGGGGATTTAGCTGAGTGGTTCCAGCACTGCCTCACAAGCACAAGGTCCCAAATGCTCTTGGTACAAAACTACATTAAGGGACAAAGGGTTCATATAACTGTGATACTCATTACTTTATGGTGTACTAGATTCTTTTATGCCTTCTGGGTGTACAAGTCTTCTAAGATATTTACGGTAATAATCTTTTTTTATTTTTTTATTAAATAACTTTATTATTATTTTAATAATCTTTTTTTGACTCAGGTATCTGCCTTTCTCTTGCACTCCAGCTACTTGTGATAAGTACATGTCAAGCCAGCATGAGATAACCAGTCAAGTAACAGTTTTTCTTAAGAACTTATGTGATGTATATGTCATATGTGTCACCACACTTAGGGATGCTCAGGCACCAAAAAGTCCAAACAATGTCACACAATAAAATTTGAGGCTAGACATTATAAACTTTGTTTTGGGGGCAGGGTTTGGTACCGGGGATCAAACTTGGGAACTTGTGCTTGCAAGGCAGGTGCCGGAACCACTGAGCTAAATCCTGGGCCCTATAAACTTTCAAGATACATTTATAGACCAATATGTACATTCTCTTTATTATTTTATTTTTTGGTACTGGGTATTGAACTCAGGTCCTTGTGTTTGGGAGGCAAGTGGCAGAACCACTGAGCTAAATCCCCGGACCTATACATTCTCTTTAGATGGCATCCTATTAAAGGATAACAAATTAAATAAGAGTTTTCTTTGTGTCATTTAATGTCTTGTGATCAGATGGAGGTGTTTGACTAAAAGACTATTCCATACTAGGATGGATATTTAAGTGTGTTACAAAGATAATGTCATCATGATTATCATGCTACAATACTATGTGTGGCTCTTGATTTTAAGTTTGTCTATATAATGTGTAACTGTTATCTGTTAATATTCTATAGGGATTCAACTTTTAGAACAATGATAGTTCATAAAAAGTAATAGTCCTCTAACTATACTTTATATTTCAAAGTGCTTGATAGCCAGGTAAAATCATAGTAGTTAAGCTCACTACTCCCACTACAATGCTAATGTCACTAATCTTCTCTTCTGGGTGTTCAACAATTAAAGTTTGAAGGCCAAAACCAGAAAGGTAACTGGGGTAAAAGGATAGCCAATATTTTGGCCCTGGCCCTCCAAGGTCAACAAAGATCCAGGATATGAGAGATCCTTTTCTACAGGATCCTACAACTTTGGTGCGTCACCCAACCTACTGGCCAGGGAGCTTGTTGGACCCCAGAGGACAAGAATCAACAAATGTACAAAGGAGGGTCACCAAGAGGGAAAAGTCTCCCGTGATTTCATAGAAAGCAACATGGTCAAGCAAGGCCGTGATCCATCCTGATAGCTGACCCTGACAGAGGAGCTGAGAGGCTCTATGTGTGGTTCCAAAGTAATGCCTGAGGAGACTTAACTGACCTTGATAGACAGCAAGGGGTTGATTTTGATTAACACAGGTCTCATTTTACCTTGGTTTTAAACACCCAGCAGAAAAATATAACCAAAAGACATATAAAAACCGTCAGGCCTAACTTAAGTGAGTCCTTCACAAACAAACGAGACAAAGCAAACAGGCTGCTTTTAGCAAACAAGAGCAGCTTTTCAGTAAATAGGGAAAATGGACTCAAAATATAGTATATAACCCCCCTGGCAGTGAGAAGTCCAGTAATTGTGTACACAACTGAGCAGACCATCATTGGGCATCCAAGTCATAAATATCCCACCCCAGATTCCTTAGCCCATTCAATACCTATATAAGCCTAATTCCTTTCCCAGTTAGTTGCTAATATCTGTCTCTCCTAGTGTTAACTCATCCATTCAGAGATGAAGTCTGTCCCAGCTAGCTGCCACTATCTCTTTCCCAATGTCAGCCTATCCACACAGAGATGTAATAAACTTGGCTTTTCCCAGCTACCTGCTAGAATCTCCTGATTTTAGTCTCTGTTAACTGGAATAAACTTTCCTTTCAAAAGCCTATTTTTGACAAGTGGATTCTTTATAACAAAAACAATATTAAAAGAGGCTCCAATCAATGACTCCTTCCTGCAGTTTCCAGCTACACCAGTAGCTGACCACTGTTACGGTTCAGTGAGGCCAAAAACTACAGTAGAGGCTATAAAAGCTCAACAAGAGTCTTCAAGTTCTTTAGTTACAACTGTCCTTCAAACCCACCAAACGCTCCATCTTCTTACAGCTGAAACTAGAGAGACTTATGACAAGAAATATCAGGCTTATAGATAATCTCCATCAGTAGAGGGCTCTAAGAGCCAACTGGTTACAAAAAATTTTCTTGGAAAATTTGTTTATTCTTGCCTAGAGGCGGACAAACTCCAAGTGATCACGCAGATGGAACCAAGGACAAATGTGCCAGACTCCTTTTATCAGGATCCACTAGATCGACCTTGTGAAGGGAGTTCATAACTGCTAAACTGCAGCCTGACTTCTAGCCAAGACCCATTAGATTAGCTGTGTAGAGAAGGCCCCTGACTACTGTCTCCCCTACAATGACCGTACTCAGCTCAAAGTGGCTAGATAAAAACTGTGCCCCCTTTCCCTTCACCACATTTAGGGATAGCTCTTCAGAGGGGAGAATATTATAGACATTGAAGTTAGTTAAAATATTATAGGCAGTCAGATAGGGCTGGGCCCTCCAGAGAGTCAATGCAGAAGATAAGAACATATTCCAACTGTGGCTGGAGGTGCATTCCTTGAAGGTCAGGCTTTCAGATGAGGAAAAGAGACTACAGCCACATATTTCCCCCTAGAGATGAACAGCACTGATTGATATTCTAAATAGGCACCAATCACCTTGGGTGGGGGACCAGAACCTCCTCAGCCCATTCCTACCTGGAAAATCCTTGTTTGTTCATGTACACTTGCTATGTAACTTGCTTCCCCATTTGATCCCCATTTAATCAATATTACCTAAGCAACTACACTTGTAATCTTATTGGTTGACCATAGTTATGTCCCACCTTGTACACACCTTGTGCGCTTCCAGTGGGTCAATACTACTTAAGTGACTATACTTGTAATCTCATTAGTTGACCACAGTTTTGTCCCACCTTATACCCTGCTTCACCTCGTGGTTTTGCTCTATAAACTCCCTTGAGAAGTGAGATCTGCTGACAACCCTCTCTCCAGGACTCCTTCTGTTTCTTTTAGACAGAGCTATCTTTCTCTCAATAAATACTTCCTTTCAATGTTGTTTATTGTGAACACATAATGGTGTATGTACCCCTTCCTTTTTCAGACCTGTCTTTCCACTCTCAGTTTGGGTTGTGTTGTAAAATCACAACTTTTTCCTTTAAGCTCATCTGTTTTTCGGCATTTAGTGATGATCTAGGAATGTGGTACATTCACCTTCTAGGTACACCCAGGGAAAGTGTGCTTTTTCCCTTGAGGAAGAGGGTCGGGCAGCTCCACTTGTGAAAGCCGGAAAGGAATGAGTTTGTCGAGAAGTCTGACGAACGTGGAAAATGCCCCACAGGGTGCAGCAAAAAGACAGTAGGGTAGATGGCCTTGGGTTTCCAGGGAATCCAGCTCTGCAGCGTAGTCGTCTGGGAGCCTAAGGGCGTCTCGAGATAATCACCCAGGGCAAAACTGCCTCCCCATCCCGGTGTCCCTCCCACACCTGCGCTCGCTTCCTCCGACCGGAAGGGAGGAGCCCTGAGTCTCGCCCGACCCCGCCCACCCCGCCAGTCCGCTCAGCTCCACCTCCAGTGCTGCGGGTTTTCTGTCTGTTATCTGCCTTCCGCTGCTCCACCCAGGTCTCGCCAGCTTCTCTACAGCCTCCTTTCCCCACCTGCCCCTCTCCAGTCCGTTCCCTTCACCGAGTTACCTCAGTGTTTCCCTTACCACTCTCCAGAGACAGACTACCCACAAGGCCCTGTTGCTCCAGTCCCGCCTGCCTTTCCGTGTACGCTGTTCTCTGAACCCCTGTGGTCCAGCCTCCTGATCCCCTCTCTGCCCATGAACCTGCAGACCGCGATGCCACCTCAGGGCCTGTGTGGTTGCTGTTTCCTCTGCTTCTGTTCAACCTTCATATTTTTGCAAGTCTGGCATGTGTTTCTTGTTTGTGTGTTTTTGTTTTGTTTTTTGAGACAGAATCTTGCTATGTAGTTTAGGCTGACCTTGAACTCACTATGCAGCTCAGGCTGGCCTCAGACTCAGAGCAATCCTCCTGCCTCAGCCTTCTGAGTACTGGGATTACAGACGTGCACCACCATGCTTGGCTGACCTGTGGTTTTTTGGTTTTTCGGTTTTGTTTTTTTAAGACAGGGTCTCACTATGTAGTTCAGGCTGGCTTTGAACTCACTATGGAGCCCAGGCTGGCCTTGAGTTCACAGTGATCCTCCCACCCCAGCCTCCAGAGTGCTGGGATTACAGGTGTGCGCCACCATGTATGGGAGACATCCAACTGTTAACTTCCATTTTTCTCAACTGTGGTCACAAGTTTGAGTCCACTCTAGGCAACTTAGCAACTTACCGAGACCCTGTCTCAAAATTAAAAGGGCTGAGGATATAGCTGAATGGGAAAGCCCTGGGTTCAGTACCCACTGAGACACACACACATGCGCACACACACACAATGTAGAAAACTTCAGTCCTTTGTAATTTCACTTTTTTTTTGTACTGGGGATCAAACTCAGGACCTTGCACTTGCAAGGCAGGCGGTGGAACCACTGAGCTAAATCTCCAGCCCTGTAATCTCACTTCTTAGAAATAACCACCATTAACACTTTGATGCATATTTTTTAATTTTCTTTTTCATCTACCTGAAGATGTAGCCACCTTTTAAATAATGTGGTTGTCAGTGTGAATGTGATCATTTATTTTCATTTTTTCCTTTGTTGATAGTTTATTCTGAGTGAAATTAGTCCTCAGTTCTCTAGGCTGGGACCTACTCTTCGACCCTGTTTGTGTTTGATTCTCAGCTCTGCAGTGACCTGGAGTGTGTGACCCTAAGTACACCTGCCTCTCGGCGGGACACCCTTGGTGCACCTGGTCTTAGGTGTCTCCATGTATCTCACTTCCCTGCTTCAGGGTCCCAGAGGGCAGAGGTGGCTCTGCCATGTTCACCGCTGTGTCCTCAGCACCTGGCCTGAGCTACTTAAGTGAAGTGAAGACAGCACATTGTTTGGTGGTAAAAGACATTAACAAAAGACTTACATGTATTAATACCCGGGAAATGGGTGAAAGTCCTGCTCTGGTGTTTTTCTGAGCCCGCCTGATACCTCTCTTACTGACACAGAAGATGCAGCTGTATGAATAGAAGAGTCGGGCGTAGCTGCCTCCCACCTTCTGCCCCAGTGAGTCCTGAGCTCCTTGCTTCGCCTGCCCGTGTCAGCAAGCGTCTCCCTGAGGTGTGACAGCTCTACCGGGTTGTTACACCCACCCAGCCCTCTCATCCCGCACCATTGCCTCCACCTAGTGCCTGAATAGTAGCTGTTGCTCAACAGTGCCAGAGACCTTTAAACTTTTCCCTTTCTAATTTTCAGATGTTTATTGTAGAATCGTAAACATATTAAGTTTCATCACTTATAGAGATTTAAAAAAAAAAGTAAAAGTCTTGCCTACAAAGATGGGAGTGGAGGGCCGGGGATTTAGCTCAGTGGCACAGTGCCTACCTGGCAAGTGAGGTCCTGAGTTCATCCCAGTACCAAAAAAAAAAAAAAAAAAAAAAGGATGGGAGGGGAATTGCAAGGAGAATATTTTAAGACCCTTTTATACTTTAGGTAATAAAGCAAATAAAACTAGTTCTTTCAGAAGAAAATACTGTCCATCCTCGTTTTCCACTATCTGTCAGCAACTCCTGCACAGTGCCACCTGACGATGACATCTCCTGATAAAATGTTTAGACTGGTTTTTATCATCTCTTTGAAGGTTGCGTTGACAAATATCTGATAATGTGACCCAGATATGTGAATGGCATATAATTCCAATTGCACTTTATATTTTCCTACAGTACCCACATTTAAATATTGGTTTGGTTAATTAACTCAGCTTTCAAAGAGATGCTAGAAAGCAGAGAAAAGTATGAAGCTGGGGAAAATCGCAGTGACTGTATTTCTCATTTGCTTTAGTTGCTTAGATCTTTTGTTTAAAATTGATGTCAGTACTTGAAAGCTATTTAGGAAGATGACTATTCCTTCCATTCTTTTCTAGAATGTCCTTGATACCCATAACATAATTTACAACAATTTGATGTATGAATTATTTAGGGGACATGATTTTCAAAAATCAGCATTAACAAAAATCAAAGGAGGTCAAATTCTGAAATATCTGTTGAACTCTAAAACTAGAAATTACAGCCATTTGTTGACTGGGTTTGGAAAATGGCTACATTCCTAAAACATCTTGAAACTTCTCTCTAGATGGAAAAAGTTGATTTAATGACTTGTACTGTTTCTACTATCATGATTTTTTGTTTGTTTGTTTTTGATGACCTGCAAATTAACAACCCATGAAAATGTTTTGGTCTGAACTGAGGTAATGAGTCTAGGCACATGCAACTTGTTTAGCTTTTTCTTTTCCTTTTTCTTTCTTTCTCCCCTACTCCCCTGCCCTGGGACTCAGGAGTGTACCCAGAGACTTCAGTCTAAGATTCATCCCCAGCCTTTTCATTTTATTTATTTATTTATTTATTTATTTATTTATTTTTATTTTCAGGCAAAGTCTCACTAAGTCCCTTGGGCTGGCCTTAAACTTGTGATCTTCCTGCCTCAGCCTCCTAAGTAGCTAGGATTACAAGAGTGTGCCACCATGCCTGGCTTCAATTTTTCCTTTTGGTACTGGGGATCAAACCCAGGTCTTTCCACTTGCACAGCAGGCAGCGAAACCACTGAGCTAAATCCCCGGCCCAATTACTTTTAATTATTACATATATTAAGTTGTTTTATGCTAATGTTAGTATCTCCACTTATAAAATATCTTTTGTGAAGAGAAGATGATACATGAAGAGCTGACATTTATGTGCCAAATTCTGGGCTGTGGGATTCAGGCGCCTGGTCTTAGCTCATCCTCCCTTTGTCCCTAAGAGAGCAGGGATTCTTGTTACCCCGTTTTAAAAATGGGGACAGACACTTGGAGAGCTTGGGCAACGCGCCAGAATCACAGGGCTGGGCCTTCAGCCAGGACTCAGCTTTCGGCTGGCGCCGAGCTCACCTGAGGATGACATGACCACAGGCTCGTGGGCTGTCTGCTTCAACTTCATCTCCCTCTGTGTCATCCGGAAGTGAGGGACGGCGGGACCCTGCTTGGGTTGCTCAGGTCCTGCATGAGGTTTCAGGCCACTTCCTGGCTGTGGCTCGATGGTGCGCTGTGCTAATCTGTTCATCATTGAGGCAGAAGCAAATTGCAGTGTGGTAGTGATGCTGGGGTTCTGTAAAAAATAAACATTCTTATCAGCCAGAGATGCAAGCTAAAGTATTCATGGCCGAAATGGTGAGAGGTCTGGGATTTGCTTTAAAATATTCCAGGAAAAAAACTGGGTAAGAGGGTGATGAGGCAGGTTGGGAAAGTCTTGCTGCACAGCTGCTGAAACCCAAAGCAGGCTGATGGGAAATCAGAGCCCGTTCTGATTCAGTTCAGCTGGGTGTTACAAGTTGACTATTCATCTACCACAGTGGCACAGTGCCTGTCTGGCAAATGCGAGGTCCTGAGTTCAATCCCTGCCACCCAAAACAACAACAACAATAACAAAAACCAAGGTGGCAGCTGATGATGTAGCTCAGGGCAAAAGCCCTGGGTTCAACCGCAGTACTACCAAAAACATTTTTTTTCCATGACCCAGCAATTTCATACCTGAGCAAACTCCCAAGAGAAGTGAGTGAGGGGCTGGGGATTTAGCTCAGTGGTTCTACTGCCTACCTCGAAAGCGCAAGGTCCCAAGTTTGATCCCTGGTACCAAAAAAAAAAAGAGAGAAGTGAGTGAGTATGCCCATCCAAAAATCTTCTCACAAATTGCTTTTATCCATAATAATGCAAGGCAAAAAATGACCCAAATGTCAAAGAACAGACCAAAGGATCGTGTTAATATTCATACAATATAATGCTATTCACCAGGTGTGGTACACGCCTATAATCCCAGAACTTGGGAGGCTGAGGCAGGAGGATCACTGAGTTTGAGGCCAGCCTGGGCCACAAAGTGAGACCCTGTCTCAAAAAAATGCACATACATAATGCTATTCAGCAGTAAAAAGAAATAAACTACTGACACTCACAACGACAGATGAATTTTCAAGGCACGATGCCAAGAAGAGACCGGCACAGAGGGACCTGCTGTGATGTTCAAGGGCAGGTGACAGAATGAGGTGACAGACAATAGAGTAACGGGGGTTACCTGGGCATTGAAGAGAGGGGGCATGGGGGACCCCTTGGAGGTGCTGCAGTGTTTTACATCTTGATAGGGGGCTGCTACATGGAAATGCAAGAACCAGTGAGGTGGGCATTTAAGACCAGTGCATTTGTATATTTATGCTATCTATGTTATTACTCAATTTAAAAACAATGAAAAGAAAAAAACCTGGAAGTGTTTTGAATTTCCAAGAGACCTAAGTCAGTGAAATTTAAGCTTTTATATATGTATATATACATATATTTTTATTTATTTATTTATTTTTTAGCAACAGCCTTTTTTTTTTGGTACCAGGGATCGAACTCAGGTCCTTGCGCTTGTGCAGCAGGCAGTGAAACCACTGAGCTAAATCCACGGCCCCATATATTTTAATTTTTACTTTGACAGTGCTGGGGATGGAACCCAGGGCCTTGCACATGCTAAGCAAATGTCTACCACTGAGTCACACCCCTATCTCTAAGATCGTACTTCAGGGTCTAAGCAACCCTTTCTGAGTTTCTGGGTTACGAGCTAAAGTCTCTTGTTTGGGAAATATACCCGGTGTGTGCTGGAGTCCAGGGCTCCCAGAGGGCTTGGGTTCATCCTGCCATTTCCCGTGTGTAAAACGCACCAGCCTTGCCTCACCAGCTCTGTCCCAGTAGCAACTGAGGAATCCATTCTCTTTTCTACTGTGTTTATTTATGAAAACATTCGTGGCAAAATCCTAATCCTCACCTGGTCGACTCACGGATCCGAACAACGAGCACCGTAGCAGTGTGAAAGACGAGGGTGGTCAGCCCTCGAGGTGGGCGGCCTGTTCTCTGGGACCTCCTCCTCCGGGGCGGGTGGGGAGGGGCATCAAAGTTGCTTCTCTCCCTTGTTCTATTTGTCCCTTTTGCTCCTCTGACCTCCTCGTCCCCCACGGGCCCGGGCCCCACCACCACTCAGCTCCTCCGTCAGGCGCTCACTGCAGAGCTGAGACGGGGCCTTGGTGTAGCCAGGGCCGCCCGGATGCCCTCAGCCTGGGGCAGAGACTGCAGAAGCAGAGAGCTGGGGGGCTGGGGAGATTTCAGCGGACTGGAGACCCTGGGATTTAAAGACCCAAATCAGATTTTTCCAGCCCATGAAGTCATCAGGAGCAAAGCGGAAGCTAAATGAAAGGGAGCTGTGTGTGGCGGGAGAGGCGGAGTCCCGGTGGCTGGGATGTGACACGCCCAGGGGTGGGTTTGGGTGTGTGAGGAGGTCTGGGCTGCATCCAGCAGGGCAGGGCCACCAGGGTGGGGCCTTTGACAGGGGACACATTTGCAAGCTATTATGAGGGGGATTTGCCTTGGCTAGGATGGGGAAGTGGGAGGAGCAGCTGAGAATTATCAGGACCTTTCAGTGTGGGGCTGTCAGACTCATCAAATAAAAATACAGTGCTTCCAGTTAAGTTTAAATTCCAAACCAAGAATGAATCATTTTTAGTATAAATATATCCTGTGCAATAATTAATCTGAAGTTCGAATTGAACTGAGTATCCTGTGTTTTTTCAGGTGATCCTGTTTCAGAGTCGTTTCCCTGGCATGCAGATAAGATCTGTGTGGGCACTGCTGTCACTATTTGACTTCCCCCTGAATAATCCTTGGGCCCACAGAGTGTCATGTTTCTTTTTCAGCTAGAGCAGTAGCATAGTGAAGAGCATTGTCCAGCACCATCTTTGGTTCAATGTCATGGGTCGCCTGTGTCATCACTGATTCATTGTCTCCTAGATCCATCTTAAATGTCCTTGCTTTTTAAATTTGGTAATGATATCCATGAAATCACTGGTCCAATGGGTGGGTTATTTTTCCTATACCTATTACAATAAACATGGGGTAGCCTGGCGCCTTAGTTGCTGTCTGGATGGGAAGACAATTCCTGGGGTGCTTGCAAACCTGGGGTGAAGGATGAGCTGAAGATGAGCAAGTGGGAATTGGCTGTCTGCTTCCAGGAATCCAGCGGGTCCAGAAGAGCACAGGACATCTATGTGGCTGGGGCCGCACTGCCTGAGACGGCTCACACCGAATCTGGAGCGCCAAGAACAGGACTGGATTTGCATTTGAGGAGTTTAAATCCCTGATGGGCAACACCGCCACCTGGCGGCCGTAAAGTGCTATTGGCGAGCACTCGTGGGGTTTGGACGCCAGTGTTTAACGGTTGTGGGTGTGTTAAGAAAGCTTCTCCTTGTGCTTGGCAGCCGTGCAGTTCGGTGTCAGCCCTGGCCTGGCAGTAGAGTTTCCCCAGGTTTCTCAGTGTAGACTGGAGCCACCAGAACCGCGACACTCAGAACTTGAACCCGTTCTCGATTCTTGTCCAGGCACTTCCGACCCCGCAGGTCCCATAAGGAGCCCAGAGTTTGGTCATGATCTTAGCACTTCTTCCGAGCAATAGTCCTCCCTGAGTTTTCCAGATGCCACCACGCTGTCCTTCCCGGAGGTCACTGGTCCACCCTGTTGTAAAGACTCCTAGGCAGTGACAGCGTTGCCCTGGGCCTCTCACCACTCAGCACAGTCCATGGTTCCCCACAGGCCCTGCCTGTGTCTTTCCGGGTGGGCTACTGAGCCACAGGGAGGTCAGGGTCCTCCTGGTGCCCGGTGTCACAGGCCGTCCCACTGGGGCCAGGAGGAGGGGGTGCGCAGAAGCCTGTCGAGGGTCTCTTATGTGCTACCCTGGGGCAGGTACCATCATCTTCATTTACAGACGAGGAAACCTAAACTCCAAGAGATGAAGCACATGCAAAAGGCAGAAAGAACAGAGCTGGAATTCGGCTCCCTGACTGGAGCCTGCTAGAAACATTGTCCTGGTTCGATTCCTGTCCTGCATTCTCAATTGTCCCACAATCCCTTTCTTCCTATCAGATACATATACTCACATTTGTTAGAGTAAATGTTAAGCTGCTGTAACAAAGAAGTCCAGAATAGGCCTCAATTGTTTGTGCATTTTTCCTTAGAACCCAACTAATAATTGTTCATGGAAACCTCGGCAATTTCACAGAAACCACAAATATCCTCCGATTTTTTTTTTTTTTTTGGCCAGAGGTGTTGCAAGTGGCCAATTAGAGAGCATTATTCAGTTCTCCTTGCTGCTGATTGGCTGCTGCCTCTGTAACCCATTTTAGACAGATGCACCAGCTTCCTGTATCATAACAGGTTGCTGTACCGCGTGTACCTATCTCAAGTGTTCTCAATTTTGTTCTTCTTAAAGCCCTAAGATCCCTAAGATGCCGCCAAAACACCCTGCACCTTCTAAGGCTTTATTAATACAGTGTTTTATTACATTAAATTACAAGCTGGGCATGGTGACTCATACCTGTAATCGCACCACTTGGAGGCTGAGGCAGGAGGATCGCAGTGAATTCGAGGCCAGCCAGTGCTACATAGTGAATTCAAGGCGAGGCTGAACTACATAGTGGATCCCTGTCTCACACACACACACACACACACACACACACACACACACACAAATTACATAACCGAGGGAGACATAACATATTTAGGGTTTAAACTATAAAAATAAACATTTTCCTGACCATATCTGAAATTGGTGGTTTTTCACAATTCAGTGGTGCTCTAGTAACAACCTCCGGGAATTTTGGGGTCCGCTGTAGTTCAAAGTAATCTTATTTCTGTCTCACGTAAAATTATAGGCAAGTGTTTCAGAGCCCACATCCACCACAATGGCTCCCTCAGATCGGAGGAGAGCACATGGCTTCTTTTTAAGAGTCTAGCCTGGAGGATAGTACATACAACTTGCACTTATCTCTCAGGATGACCCAAATGTCATCACACAGATAACCACAGCTGCAAGGGAAGTTGGGAAGTGTAGTCTTTAGCTAATTTAAATTGCCAGGCAGACAGGAGCCACTATCAGAAGAGCTTTGGGAAACCCTTGCATGATGGGCAGGCCATTCATGTTCTCCTTAGAAAGCCTGGACTGAGTCAGATTACCTGGCCTAGAGCTGCACTCTACCACTGAGGTGTGATCTGGGTGAGCTGTATGACCTCTCTGAAGCTCAGATTTTTCTTCTGCACAATGAGGTAATGATAATTATTAATCTGTATATCTCAATGGGATGTTGGGAGGCCCAAGTAAATGACCCTCTCTGAAAGCCTGGCATGGGCTGCCAGGTCACATGGGGTCATGTCAGGACATCCAGAGGGGCTTAGCTGGGTTTGTTTTTGTGGGGGGTTTTTTGGTACTGGGGATCGAACTTGGAACCTTGCACTTGTGAGGCAGGTGGCAAAATTGCCAACCTGGGTTTGGTTTTTAAACTGTAAGCCCTTGTGCCAGCTCCCAGCGTGATTTGGGGTGAAAGCCACACATCTGAAGCTCCTCAGCATTGTCCTTCTGCTCTGTGGAGTACCCTGTACTAGCACCTCAGCACCTCCTCTTTGCTTCTGCTCAGTCACCTGCCCGGTGTGTCCAGTACCCCTCCTCAGTGTACCTTGCTCCCGGGCTCCTTGTTCCCTCAGTGAGAGTCACCAGCAGAGCACCTGCTGCCTCCTGAGCTCTGATCTCATGTGGCCGAGGAGGGCCCAGGCTCAGGACCACATAAATGAAGCCTACAAGCAGCCCTAGTGATGCCTGGTGGACCCTTTCCCACCTCGGAACAGCAGGCACCAGCAGCAGTGGCAGCGTCTGCACCCTGGCAGTCGACAGCTTCATTATTTCTCACAGAACCAGTTCTTGTCTTGGAAGCCTCCCAATTCTCCCCCTCCCGGGCTAGGTCAAGTCCCTCCTGTGGGCTCCCTTTTTCCCCCGGAGTTTCCTCATCCCAGCCCTGACCACCCTGGGCTGTCCCTGACCTGAATTGTGTCTCAAGTCTACCTCCCTGTGCTCTATGAGTTCCCCAGGGCAGGTCCAGGCCTGGCGTGTCACAGATGGATCCTAGCGTCACCCACAGGAGGACGATACAGCAGGCTCTCTAAGGGGCTCAGTGATTCCAGAATGGGGTAGGCTTTCTTTAAGGTCTAAGTCGGAGTTCTCTGTCCTCCAGCTTGGAGTAGGAAAATGGTACCTGCAGAGGTAAGGGGCCAGCACTAGGTTCTGGGTGATTTGATGACCTAGCTCTGTCTGGGAGGGAACTCGGTCCTTTTTGAAGTCTGAGCCTTCTATTCAAGGGCACACAGCAGATAAACTTTCATTTCAGATTGGGTCTTCCATTAGGCTTTTTTGTTACTATAATGAAATATCAGAGCCAGTCTGCTTTATAATGTAAAGAGGTTTATTTTGGCTCATGGTTCTGGAGGTACAAGATCCAAACAACACAGCTCATGCTCTGGCCAGGGCCTCCCATTGACTGTGTCACCTCATTGAATATGGCCTTCCTGCTGGCAATCTTGAAGTGGCAGCCCAGGGGATCACATGGCAAGGGACAGAGTGCATCCTATCCAGCTGTGTCTCTCCTTGTAATCCACAAAATTCAGTCATGGAGTCTCCATCCTAACGACCTATTCCAAATGGGCCACCTCTAAACACCATAAAGTTTCCATCATTTAATACTTTAGTGGAAGACTTTGGGGATTAAATGCCTGCATCACTTTAGTGGAAGGGGTAGACACTGGGTGGGCATATAGGAGGATCCCTAAGGGCTGGGTCCTGAATAGCCACAGTAGGGAGTAGGCACCAACTTCCCCATCCCAGTAATCACCGAGTTGAGAGGTGTGGGAAGACTTCGGAGGGAGGAAGGGGGGCGGTGGGGCGGGGCCAGGTCCCTGGAAACTGGCAGTGCTGGGCGGGCATAGGGCCTATTGCCCCAGACTCCTGGGTCCTCTGGGAGGGGAGAACCAAAACGCTGGTGGTCTGAGGACCATGGGGACGAAGATCCAGGCTCCTGGGTTCTTTGAGAGGAGATACAGGTCTGGATGCCCGGGTCTCTGCGGTGGAGAGGCCAAGCTGAAATGTGGGTGCACACTTAGGCTCCCCAACGGGGCTAGCCAGTGTCGGTGGGAAAGACGCAGACAAGGAAGCGTGACAAAGTTTGGCAGGATATTTTATTGGGTCTCTGCTCCCTGCAGGACCCCCGAACAGTCCGAAAAGGCCAAACCAGGCACGCGGCCCCCGAAGCGGTAGGTATACTTTCGCCCACCGCTCTTCTGCACGATGTCGCGGCGGTAGTAGTAACGCAGGCCTCGGCTCAGCTTCTCGTAATTCATGCCCGGCTTCCTCTTGCGCTCGCCCCACAGCCGCGCCACCTAGGACCGAGGCCCGGCTGGGTCAGAGAGGACGAGAGGGGAGGGGCTGTGCCGCGATGGGCGGGGCCGGATCCAGCGGTCCTTAGGACTGGTGTCTCGCACCGCCCAGCCCGGATGAGATGGGGATGTTTGACTCTGGGGCGGGGACTCGGCTCCGGTGGACCCTAGAGAGGGCGAGGCTGGGGGAGGGGCCAAGGGTAGGCCACACAAAGGGCGGGGCTAGGTCGCCCCGGGGCGTCTCGTCTATGGCGGGACTGGAGGGACAAGGGAGCTGTCCCACCTCTTTGGGGTCACATAGCTGGAACTCGCGGCTGTTGCCTGTCCAGCGGATGCAGCTGCTACGCGCCCCGTCGCGGAGTAGCTCCAGGAGAAACTGCCACAGCTGAATGGGACCTGCCAGGTGGAAGCAGGTGAATACCCAGGTTGCCCAGGCCCAGGCGTGGCCGCTCCGACGACGTAGGAGTCGGGGCTCCCTCATCTCTAAGGATCAAGCCTCCAGGTCCTGCCAACTTTGGATCCAGGAATCCAGAACTCTTCAGACCACTTGGGGAATCCACGAGTTTGGGGTCCTAAAAGTCAGCCTTAGCCGGGCTTAGTAGCGCCTATAATTCCTGTATTCTGGGTGACTTGAGGCAGGAGGATGGCAAGTTTGAGTCGAGTTTGGGTAATTTAGTGACTTGCGAGACCCTGTCTCAAAAGTTAAAAATAAAAATGGGCTGGGCCAGGGATTTAGCTCAGTGGTTTCGCCGCCTGCTGTGCAAGCGCAAGGACCCGACTTCGATCCCCGGTACCAAAGAAAATAAAAAATAAAAAATAAATGTGCTGCAAATGTAGCTCAGTGCGAAGGCCCTGAGTTCAAATCCCAATACTACAAAAATATTTAAAAGTCAGCTTCAGGGACCCAGGTCACCTAAGTCGCAGATTTTAGGAGTTTGGCCTCCTCACTTCGGAGGAAACCTCACCTCTTTCCTCTCACATAATCCAGGAGCCTGGGTCCACCAGGGTCTTTGGCCTCGCTCCCCTCCCCGCTCCTCCGGTCAGACACCTAAGCCCCGGCCCTCGAGTCGCTTTTCCGGGGCCCGCCCCTTTAGACGCGGAGGCCCCGCCTCATCGCGGGGGCCCCGCCTCATCAAGGGGGCTTCGCTCCCTCGAGAGTCCTCCAGGCTCGCTCACCTCTGTGGTTCGTTTTGGGGTAACGAGTCGAGGTGGCACGGTCCGACGGCTGGTTCTGTTCGGAGGAGGTGGTTAGAGCTGAACTCTGGAACCTGTTCGAAGAGAGGCTGCAATCTGTATGCAGCCCCAGATTCCACATGGTGGTACAGTCCGAAGCCGCAGGCTCGCCCCACGAAATGGTATAGTCCGCGCGGGACTCCCCGTAGAGGCCACTGTCCCAGTAGGTGGCGCCTTTGGGGACGACTGCATAGTCCCAGCTCGCGGTGCTTCTGGCGGCCTGGGTAGGCGACCACGAGGGGGCACAGTTCTGGCCGGCCGCCACTTCGGAGCCAGCGAAGGGGGCGTGGCCCGGGCCGCGGAGGGCGGGCTCCAGGCGCTGGGAGGCGAGGCTGCAAGGGTCCGAGGCGGTGCGCGCCAGGTGTGTCCAGTCTCCGGACCACGCAGGGGCCTGAGGGGTGAGCTCTGGGAGGAAGAATCGAACCCAAGTGAGGGAAGCTCAGATGTCCCGATCCCCGGGCCCTACCGGAGTTCTAGGGGTCTACACTTTCAGTCCCGGGATCTCGGGGCCAGGACCCCCAGATTAGGGGGTCACCTATGCCACCTCTGCTAGCCCCGTCCTTCTGCTTGAGCAATGGGAGACAGGACCCAGGCCTCTCCTGCCACCGCCTCTGTACGCACACTCACCTGCTCCCCATGCATGTTCTGGACGTGGTAACGCGGGGCTCCAGTCTAGCTCCGGGAACCCTGCGAAGGATAGGATTGCAACTGAGTTTAGAAAGGGTGGGAGCCAGGACTCGCAGACCTCAATCGCCCACCCAGTCTGGTTTTTGTCAGGGGTAGGGAGTTATTCACTGAGGACCCTGGGGCCCTCCTCCAACTTCAGGCGTCCCCCTACTCACCCGGGGAGTCTGGGCATACCCCGCTCCTCGCTCAGACTTAGGGGCCCAGCCTCCATCCTCCCCCCAGCACGCAGGGGTCCCACCTTTCCAGCACTGTTCGCCTGTCGCTGCCTCCCCTTGGAGCACCAGTTCAGGGAAATAGAAGCCAAATTCGGTCTCTTCTGCAGGCAGGAAGGATTTTAAGGCCAGGTCAGGGATCAGCAGCGGCCCCCACCCGGGCATCCTCCCTACAGATTCTCAGCCCCAGCCCCTACCCAGGCCTGACAGCTTGTTCCCCGGAGGCACTTCCTGCGGTGGGGTCTCATCGCGGCTCCATGCGTCCATGGGTGCTCGTTTGGAATGACCTGGTAGGGAAAAACCCAAAGGGCCGGCGATGAGCTGGTGACCCTTAGGGACCAGCCCTTGCCTCCCTCAGACTCAGGTGTCCAAGCATCCGCTCCCTCTCCTCAGGAAGCTGGCATCTTGACCTCCAGCCCCTTTTTCTCTCAGACCAGGAATAAGGGACTTCGTTCCTCTTCCTCTTTCAGGCCCCCAGCTCCTTCCTAACCCAGGCGCCCAGGCATCTACCCTGTCCCCACTTCATGGCTCACCTCTGGCGGGTTCCTCTGCCCCTGGCCGGGGGTCTCACCCCATTTCATACCCCGCGCACACCCGCCCCCCGGGGGACCTGGGCAGGGGGGAATTTTCCGAGACGTCAGAGCAGGGGGTCGCAGCCTGGGTCAAGTTGCAGGTCCGGGGGCGGAGCCGAGCCGCGCCCCGCGCCTCAGGGATGCGGCCTGTGGAGCTGCCCTGGTGCAGGAATGGCTTGGGGAACAGCGGGCTGGGCAAGGCGGGGGACAGGGGCCGGGCGCGTTTACGAGGTGATGGGGGTTGGGCAGGGTGGACAGCTTCTCCGCCTTAGGGATTTGATCCTGCGACATGGGAGATGGAGGGAGGAGGGTCTGGGGTCAGCTGGGCTGCGCCAGGCTTATCTACAACAGGAAGCGGGATTTCCGGCCAGATTCCCCCCCCCCCCCCCCCCGTCCCCAGCTTCAGCCTACGTCACAATCAACAGGGTGACCGCGGGAGATCGAAGTGGACTCTGCATTACCCTCCATCCCCTAGGACAAGTTGCAGAGGGTGTTCTTGAGCTGCCGGGAGTAGTGTCAATCATAATAAAATATTAACACCGGCAACACGGACCGTAGCAATAGTAAAATAACAGCTAACATCACAAGAGGAGTTGTCTGTCAATGAGCCATATGCACTAGGTCTTCATTTAATCCTTTTATGAGGTAGAAACCACTCTTTCCCTATTTTATGAAAGGGAATTTGAGGCAGACATCTTTCCATTTCACTTTCCAAAGCCCCATGTATTTCTGAGCTATAATAGTTTGGGACAACTGGGAAATTTTGAGTATGAATTGAATATGAGATATCACGTGGGCCAGGCATGGTGGCACATGCCTATAATCCCAGCACTTGGTAGACTGGAGGCTGGAGGTTAGCGTGAATTCGAGGCCAGCCTGGGCTACATAGTGAGTTCAAGGCCAGCCTGAATTACACTTCGAGAGCCTATCTCAAAAAAAAAAAAAAAAAAAAAAAAAAAAAGAAAGAAAGAAAAAAAAGAAAAAGAAAAAAGAAAAGAGAAAGAAAAATGAGAGATGTCACATGGAGTTATTTTCTTAGATGTGATATGTGATAATGGTATTCTATGAAGTCATTAGTAGGAAATGAACACGGATATTTAGGGATGGTGTTATAATTTTGTGACCTGCTTCAAATGATTCACCAAAAAGCAAAACACATACATGTAAAGGCTCATACACATACTCTTCCAGACATGTACTAAATACTAAAAACTATCTGAAATTTAGTAACTAGTTGTCCCCTACTTTTATGTGCTGAGTCTGGCAGCTCTTAGTCCAAGTAACTTGGCTTCAGATACCGTGCTTGTTCCCATCTCCCTATAGAAATGACATATTTACCATGAAAATAATGTCTTAATACGGACAGTTTCCACATTTACCCAGCTCCCTGCTCGTGAACTATTTGCCATTCTGGAGGGTGGAGGGGAGTGCTGCTCTCTTGACAATTTTACAGAAGGGAAACGACGTCAGGAAGGAGTCCTGTGTGGCTGGGCTTGCACACAGTGTTGAGCACATGGAGCGCTGGGCATCACTGGTCCTTACTGGTCCTTCATCCTCCCACCCTACAGGCCTGAAACGGAGTCCTGGCCTGCTCTGTCCCACCAGGCGTCCTCCCCCTGAAGCTGGCCTTTCCGCTGTTTGTGTGTCTGTCCATGTCTGCCTCGACTCTGGCTGGTGCCTGCAGCTCTGATCCCTATTGTAGCAGGCCTGATGCCAGCAAAACCTTGTCACTCTCCTTTCTGAGTGTTCCTGTCTCTTCCATCTGTCTCTTGGGTTTCTCCTTACTCCCTTCCCACTGCACTGAGAGTCCTTGAGTTTCCCTGTGCCTGTCAGCTCCTGTCCATCTCTGAGCACGTTTCTCCCACTGTCAGGACTCCTGTACACACTTTAACCCTCCTTTCTAAAATCCTCTCTGCTCGAATGGCCCTGTGGCTGTAGTGAGGAGGAGGCCAGGGCTAGGAAGGGCTGGTGATGGGGGAAGGGGGCGCTTGAAGGTCCTATGTGGGGTGGTCCAGGCCAGGGGGCTGAAGGGCACTTCCTGCCAGGGAGGCCCTCAGCCCTCTGACCAGACTGGAAAATGTGACGTCAGAGGGCAGTAAGGGGGGAGACAGGAACAAGAAATCTGACACCTCTCCTGGGTGATCTTTCTCTGCTGAGGCCTCCAATCATCCCCCACCCCACCTGCCCCCCTAATCCAGTGTTCTGATGGCTTTACCTCTGGGAGACCCTCATGCCCTCCCCACACTCCCACCCTGCAACTGCCCTTCTTGGCAGGACCTGCCCCAACCTCCTTCCAGACTTCCAGCACTCGGTGGTGGTCACAGAGCTCTTTCTAAAGTGCAAATCTGTGACACCAGGCCCCTGCTTGCTGCCTGACCTTCATCTCAGCTTCTTTTCTTTGGGCACCTTGCTACATTCAGGGTAAAGCTTAGGCTCTTAGCTGGCCATTCCATGTCCTGCATGGATGCCTATTCGACAGGCAGAGGCTCATCTGGAGCTAGGAAAAGGCCTACAGACACTTGGCCAAGAAACAGGCACTCAGACACTGAGACTCACAAGCACTATCAACTGAGTGGAGAAACTTCGAACAGCCTGAGAGATCAGAGGGGAAGGATGCCAGTCTCACAGTGGATGCTTCTATCAAGAGGCCCTCGCTGACAACACAGGTCGGTGCTGTGGCCTATCGGCCATGGAGCCTATTCTGTCAGGGGACCATGGTCCCTGAGGGAACAGGACCCCAGGAGTCGTCACTGTTGTCCTCGGCACTGCCCAGACATGGGTGAGCGTGCTGAGCTGGTGAAAGCCCACCAGCCTGAGCTCTTGAAGGGCAGGGCCCAGAAGAACCCCTACCTCACTCAGTGCTGAGCACACAGGCTGGGGCCAGGACACAAACCTTGACTTTTTCTTCACCAAAACTCCTCTTCCTCCTCTAGAACTGGGTGCAGTCACCAAGCACGTAAGAGGTTTTAAGTAGTAGCACACTGCAGGGGCTCAGAAACGCCCACCAGGATGCCTGCCTGGGTAAACTTTCAAGGCTCCCGCATTCTCAGGTGAAGGATGCCAAGCGCCATCCCCACTGAGTACCTCCAAAGCCAGCCAGGGATGGAAATGAATGTAAATTTATTGAAACTGGTTTGGGGTTGGGTGGGTGAACAGTTGGTGTTTTCCAAAGACAGCTGTGGGGAGAAGCCAGCGCCCGGCCGGGTGAGAGCGGGTGCCCAGCCACAGACCCTATCTCAGGCCCAACTTCTTCTTTTCCTTCTGCTTCTTTCGAACCACGTCCAGGTTCCGGTCCTTCCACATGCTCTTACGGAGCTTGATGGGGCGTGAGCCCACATATTTCCCTGTGGGAACGGAGGGTTCAAGGTCAGGCGTAGGCCAGATGCCCCCCATGCCCTGTCCCTAGGGGAGACCTCACTCACCATTCATCTCACGCATGGCACGCACATAGTCACTGGGGTCCTTGAAACTGACAAAGCCATAGCCCTTGGTCTTGCCTGTGCGTTTGTCTCGGATCACCTTAGCCTTAAGGAAGGATGGGAAGCGGCTGAAGGCACGTGCCAAGATGTCGTCATTCACCTCATTGCCCAGATCTCCACAGAAGATGCGGAAGTCATCTGGGGTTGGGAGAGAAAAGGTCAGAGGATGCAGATGCCGGCCCAGTGACTGCCCTGTTTGACTGTGTGCATGACCCACCTTCTCTGGAAGGATCCTCAAGGCCTCCCTCTTCTGTCCCTGCAGTCTCTGCCTGGGGACCCTCAGTAATTACCAGCCAATCCTTGTGTAGCATCTACCCTGCTGAACACCTGGCTCCTTTTCTTTTTTTACACAGGGTGCTCCCAACAGCCCTTTCACATTGAGGCAGAGGTCAAGTCAATGAGCAACTTACATGACCAGGAGGCAACAGAGCTGGGACAAAAGAGTAGGCATCTGGCTTTAACATCTTTACTTTTAATCTCTAACTGAATTGTTCTTCCTCACCGCAAGGCTGTCATCGATTCCCATGATGAAGCTCTTAACTCTGACCTGGCCTTGGCCCTTCCTCTGAGGCCCCAGGGTTCCTCAGTCTCCTGGACACCTGCCCACGGATGTGCCTGGGCCCTGCCATGCCCCAGGCTCCCTGAATAGCACCTCAGCACACGGGCTGCCTCAGCTCTGCTTTCTCCGTAAAGCGGTCTTAAGTTCACCCCGTCCTGGAAACACACTGCATGACCCTTCTCCAAGGACGACCTTCGCTGCCACTCTTGGGCACATTCTTAGGGTTAGGCCTGTGCCCCTAATCACCACATGCAATCCCCATGGCTCATCATGCCCAGGAGCACACACTATCATTCCCTTTGTAGGGACAAGCAAGTAGGACTGGAAGGCTAAGGGGCTTGCCCAAGGTCACTAAAGCACGGGTCCACGCCCACACTGGCCCGGTGTAGGAACAGGCTGCTTGGCCCTGGTCTGGCACAGTTAGATGGTCTCAGGAGAGGAGATGGAAGTCAAGGACGGAGTAGGAGATGGGTTCATTTTTTCCCTCACTATTGCTGTGGTTACCTCATAGCTTTTGTAGTGATTAAGGACACTCTGAAAACAATTAGGCCATCCTAGAAGCAAGGAATCAGACAGAGGGTGGGACCTTCTACAAAACAACTGGGCTGGACCCTTTTTTTGGTTTGTTTTTTGGTGTTTTTTTTGGTAGGGGGATCGAACTCGGGTCCTTGTGCTTTCAGGGCAGGTGGCAGAACCACTGAGCTAAATCCCCAGCCCCCTTTTTTTGTTTTTTTGAGACAGGGTCTCACTGTGTATTCCAGGTTGGCCTGCAACTCGTGGTGATCCTTCTGCCTCAGCCGCCCAAGTGCTGGAATATAGGCAGTCAGCAACGTGCAGTTTGGCCTGGATACTTAAAAAAAAATTATACACAAAATAAGGAAGAGAACCCATTTTCATTCATGTAGCCATGGAGGTACCTCCTAAAGCCCAGCAGTGTGCAGGCTAGCTTCCTTCCTCTGCAAGGGATTCAGTGGCAGATGTTCTTCCCACCTGCCTTCCATGAACCACTCTTGATCGTTTTTTGTACCAGGGATCGAACTCAGGACCTCCCACTTGCCAGGCAGGCGCTATGGCACTGAGCTAAATCCCTGGCCCAAACTGCTCTTGTTCTTAGGTTCATAATCCTGTGCAGAGACTGCAGGTAGGCTCAGCAAGCAGAAGTCCACCTGCTTTATGGCCACCAACCTGAGCCAGGTGCTGGTAGAAATCCATGTGCCACCTCCCAACCTCCCACCCCACCTTACACGAAGGAGCAATCATTTCTCTTGGGTCAAGTGAACACTGGGATCTAACTGCTTCTTCTTGGCCCAGGGCATGGAACCCAGGGCCTTGAGTGTGCTGGGCAAATTCTCTACCGCTGAGTCACACGTCTAGTATCTTTACCCCAATTTAAACAGAACAGAAAAAAAGTAGAAAGCAAAAGAGAAATATAAATACATAAAACTACATATATTCTGGGGAGAAAAATAGCTGTAACAGTTTTGGAACTGGAGAAATATAACAAATTGAGCATAAGAAATCACAGAATAAACTCCCAGAATTAATTTTCTTGGATGTGATAATGGCACTGTGCTAAGAAAGAAAGTGTCTTTCTTAGGAGAATACTAAGGTATTGAGACGTGATAACTTCATTTGTAACTAGCTTCAAGTGACTGAGCATAAAACAGTAAGAGGAGGCTGGGGATGTAACCCAGGTACAGCATTTGCCTAGCACGCCTGGGTTTGATCCCTAGCACTGCAAAAACAACAAAACCCCACAGCAGTAACAGGAATAAAAGTGAACAGGAGGAATACAATGACTAGAGCAAAATGTCAACTGTGGGATCTTGGTAGTAGGCAGGTGATTCACATCATCATTCTGGGCTTGAAACTTTTTCATTAAAGTTGAGGGAAGAAGCCAGGGGTGGTGGCGCACTGCATGCAATCCCAGCACTTAGGACACTGAGACAGGAGGATCAATGCAAGTTCGAGGCCGGCCTGGGTTACATAGTGAGACCATGTCTCAAAAAAAAAAAAAAAAAAAAACTGGAGAAGGAAGAATGCTCTTAGAACTTGAGCAGGCCAGGCTCCTCAGGGGTAAAACAGGGGTCAGAAAGCCTTGGCCTATGGCGAGGGGAGGTACTTGTCCCTCAGTGCTGCAGTCAGCCTTTCCCAAGGTAGGCTAACAGTGGAGTGGTGGAGTTACCTGGCCCACAGAGGCAACAGGGCCTGTCCATGGTTCAGGACAGCCTGACCTCACACTGTAGCCCACTCACCGGCATCCCACTCCAACAGGCTAGGATCCTCCCAGCTGCTTCCGGCTGCTGTGCGAATGCAGCGTTTCAATTTTTCCGGCTTCCCTTTCTTCTTGTCTTCACCCATGGGCTCTGGCACCTGCAGAGCAAGGGGGAGGGGTACAAAGGACTTGGTGCTGCAATCTCTTCCCCCTTCCTCCAGTTAAAGGACTGGATATGCTCCTGGGGTGAGGTATGTGTGCCCGCCTCCCTCTCCCCAGTCCTCCCTGCTCTGGATGGAAGACTATGTAAGTGGTGTGTGCAAAAGTTCATGGATTCCTGCCTGTTCTCCCAGCCTTTTGTCCTCTCACTGCTATGTTCTCTGCTTACCTCGAGAGCCATGAGGCCGGGGGGGGGCTCAGGCCGAGGGGGCCGGGGTCGTGGACGAAGGGATAGGAGCTCAGGAATGCGCAGTGGGGGCAGCAGGCCACGTACTACCTCCAGTGGTAGGGGCAGGGGCTCGGGCTCAGGTAATGGCATGGCCAGGGCCAGTGGCAGGCTGGGCCCAATGACTGCAGGGCCCGTGGGAGCACCTCCTGCTCCCACAGCCACTGCAGCACTAGCTTCCTCCAGCCCAGCTGCCGCTGCCACCACTGCCTCTTCCTTCTCTTTCAGGCCCAACCCCAGGCCTAGGCCCAGCTCTCGGGGTGCTGCTGGTTCTTCCTGCAGGCAAGAGGGGGGCATGAATGTGTCATATACATGTACCAACTCCCCACAATGAATGTAATCATTATACACTGCAAATACATACTAATAAAAACAAAAACTGAAAAATAAAAGAGGGAATGAGGAGGCTAGACTGCAGCCTCTATCTTATCCATCCCTACCCATACGGCAAAGCCAGACAGCAGGCAAGAAAGCAAGACTCTACAGTCAGAAAGAGAGAAACATAAGCAGAGAGGGACAGAAAGACACAGGTGGAAACACAAGAGAGAAACGGAGAGGGACAGTCAAAGGAAAAATAGAGACAGAGACAGACATACCCCCTCAGCATAAATTTCTCTCTATACTCTCCAAAAAGAGAGAAAAATATAAACATTCAACCTCAAGACTAAAGACAGACAAAAACCAAGATGAATCAAAGTGTGTTATATGCATATATAAAAATGCCAAAAGGAAAATCAATATTCTCCATAATATGCACTAATAAAGAAAGAGATTGAGACAAAGTCAGAGAAATGAGCAGGAGAAAAGGCAGAACTGGTAAGGGCTTCCCACTCACGGCATTAGTTCCCCATCCACACTTACCAGGGCAGGCCTCAGAGCAGCCATGGAGCTCAGGGGGGGACCCGGGGCCCGAGCCATTGGTGGCAGCATCATGGGTGGTCCAGGGGGCCCAGGAAGCGGGGGTCCCACGAGAGCCTGGTGCGGGGGGCGCAGGGCCATCGGGCGGGGAGTGCCTGCTGCAGATGAGAGAAGAGAATCTGTCAGGGTGTTAGTGGGAGAGTCGGAGGGCTTGGGGAGCGAGTTGTGTGGTAGTGATGACCCTGGCCCTCTCACCTGCTCTCTGTAGCACGTGAGGGACGAAGGCTGGACGCAGGACAGCGGCCCTCTGAGGGGCCACAGCTGTGGGAGAGAGAGATGGGGGGGTGTGTCATGGGGGATGGGCACTTGGGGCAAAGGGCGTGTGTATGTGCGTGGGGTGTGTGTGTGTGTGTGTGTGTGTTTACTCTCAGCATCCAAGAAATCTTGAAAAAGTTTGGGGATCCTTCTGGGAGATGTGGGGGTCTTTCCATTGGTCCATTCAGCAAAAACTGACCATGAGGATCTCTTGTGGGCCCAGCCTTTTGTTGGATAATGCTACGGACCCAGCATAGACCAAGGGTTCTCAGGAAGCTCTTATCGAGAGTAGGAAGGGAGAAGATGTTACTAGGGAGTGACGGCCCAGACTGATCTGAGCTAGAATGGGGGAAAACCAGGGCGGAGGGATCTGGGTAGGGAATGGAAGGCCAGGGAGCTGTCAAAGCTGTCAAAGCCTTCTGACCCAGGCAGCAGGACTAGAGAAGGTTTTCTGGAAAAAGAAACCTGGAAGCTGAGACCCAAAGGATAATGAAGAGTTAGGCAAAGAGTGAATGGAAATGTTACTGTCAGGGAGAATTTTCATAAATAAAATCTTTATCCCTTAGCTGGACATGGTGGTATATACCTGTAATCCAAGAACTTGGGAGGCTGAGACAGGAAGACAGCCCTGAATTCAAGGCTAGCCTGGGCTACATAGTAAGTTCAAGGCCACCATGACTACATGAGACCCTGTTTCAAAAAACTGAGGAAAAACAACAACAGTAACAAAACGCTTTTCCCCTTTGCAGCTTAGTGTGATTGTGACAGAAAAAGTAGCAGGTTGGAGGGCATTATGAAAGTGTTTTGATGGAAGCAGGCTTCTAAGTACAGCCTTCCTGGCTGAGCCATGGATGTCCTTCAGAGGGATCCGGGAGTAGGGTTAGAAGCTGGGCAGGATGACTTCACATAGGTCAGATTTGCCTTTTGATCAAAACCTTACTGAAGAGTGTGTTAACACTTCTTAGATATCATCAGGTAAGCAAGTATAGGAGGATTTAGAAAACGTAATTAACAGGTTTGACCTAACAGAGATTATTACATCAGACTTTGACATCTGAATGAGAACACATACCCTTTTCATATATATAAGTAAGTGATGTCATAAAAACTGTGTGTAGGGGGCCGGGGATTTAGCTCAGCGGGCCCATGCCTCCCTTGCAAGTGTGGCCCTGAGTTCAATTCCCCGGTACCAAAAAACAAAACAAACAAAACAAAACTGTGTGTAAGGGTTATCTGAAAAGGTGGTAAAATGTGGAGAATGCCTTGTGGAAAGGATAGGTTGGGAGATTACAGCCAACTGAAAGCAGCAACAGGGAGAAGGGACCTCGACAAAGCCTTGCTGGTACATCTCAGCAATGTTTGGGGCTTCTGGGGAGGCTGTGCAGATCTCTCTCTGGAAGGAACCAGGTCATGCAGGGTCTCGACTACTAGGTAAGGAGCTCAGTACTTGTTTGGGAATCTGTTCAGCCCCTTATTAGATAGTAAGTCATGCTTACTTTATGGCAGGACTCGAGAGTTCTGGCCTTCACAAAGCTTGTATTTTACAGGAAGCAAAAGAAGATAACCATAAGTAAATGGTATAGCTTGTTATAAAATGTTAAGTACTAGGGAGAAACAGCACAGGTTAGGGATTAGAAGTGATGGGGGAGGGTTGGTTTGCCAGGTTAAGACCAAATTGATTTGAAATAATCAGGAAGTACACACTGGTTTGTGCTTTAGAAGGATGACAACACGAGCATAGAAATGAATGGAGAAGGTGATTTAAAGCAGCGATTCAGACAAAAGGCTGAAGTCACCTAAACCAGTGGGGTTCCTGACCATGACCTACCTGCTCGGCGCAGGAACAAGGCTTCTCGAGCCTCTGGACTGTCCAGGTGACTTCGATCACCAGGGGCAAAGCCAACTGTTGGGAAAGGAAAGATGAAGATGGTGGGAAGAGTCCTGGGCATCCCTTTGTACCACCCGGCCTGATCCCCTAACCCTCTTGTCAGCCACTCTTTACTCACCTGGGCCCACAAAAGGAGGACCCACCATGGGAGGAACTACTGTGGCTGCAGCGGCTGCCCGGGCCTCCAGAGTCTGTTGGACCTGTTGGGGAGACGTTTGGGAAGAGGGGCTGGGCTCAGTGCTCCCAATCTGCCCTGGCTGGCTCACCCCAGGAATCCAAGACTTTCATTCTTTGTGTTCTGTGTGGGGTTGGGTTCCTGTGAGGTGTCAGCTAAAATTCACTTCTCAGGGAGGCTTTTTTTTGCGTGTTTTTATGATACTGGGTCTTGCTATGTAGTTCAGGCTGGCCTCAAACTCAAAGCAATCCACCTGCCTCAGCCTCCCAAGTGTTAGAATTACAGGCATGTGCCACCACGCCTGGCACAGGGAGGCTCTTTCGATCACATTAGCTAAAGCAGTCCTTATCCTCTCCTCAGAACAACTTCTCTCACTACTCCTTTTCATCTTCCCCACAGCACTACCTGAAATAACGTCCAACCTGTTCTTGTCATCTCCAATACACCCTGGTCCAAGCCACCATAACCTCTTGCCTAGATTACTACAGCAGCCTCCTCAGCCTTCTTGATTTAACCCTTGCCCTGTACAGTCCAGATAGCTGGGGTAGCCCTATCAACCTCAAGTTGAAACATATCACCCTTCTGCTCAAAATCTCCAACAGTTCCCCATCTCAGAGTAAAAGCCAAGGTCTTTATGGTGGCACCTAGAGCCCTACTAGATTTGACTTTCCTCACCTCTGTCTTTATCTTCTCCCACTTTCTTCTTTGCTCATTCTATTCTAACCACTGATCTCCCCGCTATCGCTTGAACATGAAGTTATGTACCTGCTCCAGGGACTCTGCACTGGCAATTCTTTGCTGGGATCACTCTTCCCTCAGATACCTGCACAGTTTCATCACCTCCTTTCTATCTCTGCTTAAATAACACATCCCTGAAAAGATCTTCTTTGCTTGTGATGATAAACCTCTGCCTTTCTTACCACACTCTGACCTATCTCTTCCTAGTGAAATATAAACTCCAAAAAGGGAGTGCTTGGTAAGTAATTATAAACTTTAAATACAGAACATTCCTGCTAAGTTCTACTGGACAACATGCTCTAGAATATCAGCTACCCAAAGAAATATTGTCTTAGTTATTACTACACCCTAGAGCCTACCACATGAAATATTTGTCATACTAATTAGCCAAGAAGACAAAATGTCAATAGATCTCTCTGTACAAACACTGTGTTCAAGGCATTGTTCTTCACGATTTACATGCCTTAGCTAAAACTTACCTGTTGGTATGTGTTGGTCGCAATAATTGGGCGGATCACTGGAGCTGCTGGGACCTGCATCGTATCCACTGTGGGGACCGCGGGCATAGCAGTGGGGATTCCGGTTACTGGAGCCCCCAGAACTTCCTGCTCAAACCTGCGGGTTCAGGACAGACACCACAGGTCAGGTCCTTCACCGCTGCCAACGTCTCCGTAACCCCCAGCCCCAACACCATCCCGAAGGTCCCACTTCCTCAGCTCAGAGCCATATCTTGGGCCTATCGAGGCCTGGAAGCTACAGGATCCACTAGCTCTGGTTTTGAGTTGGTTTTTATTACTCCCTGTCGCAGGCCTTACAGGGCCATCTCCGCCTCCATTTCCTTCAAGCGTTCCTCGCCGCTCTTGCCCGGGATGCCGGCACCAGGGCCTGGGATCACGGGTACTCCTGCACCCGGGAGTCCCGGGGCTGGCCCTGCCCCGGCCATTGCTGCTGCCGTCGCCGTCACCGCTACTACCACCTCGATTTAGCTGCCGCCGCCGCCGCCCCTGAGGTCTACTCTCAACCTTCGTCAGGGCGGGCGCCCGCAGATGACGTACTAGCGAAAACGAAGGACGCTATCTCATGATGTCATACGCCCGAGAGCGAGGACCAATGAGGCACGGCCACACCCCCAAGGAGGACTGTAAGCCTACCAGAGTGCCGGAAAGGATCAATGAGAAAACCTGGGTCTATCCGAGCACAGAGAAGAGAGGCGGCCACGCCCTCATGGAGGAACGTGGGCTAATCAGAGCTAAACAAAGTCAGTTGGCCCCATCCCTAAAGTGGAATCTGGACCTTTGAAAACGCAGAAAAGTTCGGAGGCCACTCCCATACCACCGTGAGACCCGAGCCGAGAGCTGGAGGACACTCTGAAGTCCGCGTTAACCTCACCTCGGCGCTGGTCGAGAATAGGGGCCTCTTGTGGGTGGGGAACTCCTCCACTGAGGTGGACACAGACTGTCGGAGATTACCGAAGACCAGAGACCTCATGGTGGAAATCGGCAGGAAGCTCTGACCCAGTTTTCTGGAGAAGAGGACATCTGAAAACATTTGCTAGATAAAATGGGGAGAAATGTTCTAGATAGAATCAACAGCTCATGCCAAGGCAGAGGACACATGTATGGGTTCTCTGCGCCCTTTCTTAGGAAACATTTAGCTTTTTATTATGACTATTTTCAAACATATCCAACATTAGAGGGAATAGTATAAAGAACCCTGGCCCCATATAATTTAAACACTACCAATATTATACACTTTAGGTTTCATCTTTATAATTCACTTATTTTTCTTGGAGTATGTTAAAAAACAAATTCCAGAATCTATCAATTCACTCAAATGGCGTCAGTATAGCTAACAGATAAGAACAATTTTTTTAAAAAATCCATTAAGTATGCTGTTGTTAACACTGTCAAATTCATTCCTTAGGGTGGCTCGCACCTGTAATCCTAGCACCTGTAATCCCAGCACTCGGGAGGCTGAGACAGGAGGATTGCCTCAAACTACAGCCTGGGCTATATAAGTTCAAGACCAGCCTGAACTACATAGCAAGACTCTTTGTCTCAAACAAAAACTTCCTTAGTTTCATTGAACACCCAGAGTATGTTCAGTTTTCCCTGACTCAAAAATGTCTTTGTACAGAATTGTAAAATCAGGATGCAAATAAGATCACATATTATATTTGGCTGGTTGTTCCCCTCTGCCCCTATTATAATTTACTGGTTGCCTTGGTATCTTGAAGTCCCCATCTTGAATCAGCAGAAATGAATGTGCGACTAAAATGCTGGTTTTCCCCCTTAAAAAAAATACTGATTTTGTTTGCTTTTGTGATAAAGATAGGATTAAGGAGAGAATTGGAAGCTTCACTTAAAAAAAACACCTCAAAACATTGTTAACCAAAGTCCAAACTTTATTTAGATTTTCTTAGTGTTTGTTTAGTCTCCCTATTCTATCCCAGAATCTTGTCCAGGTTACCACATTACAGTTGCTTTTGATGACGTTGACAGTTTTGGGGGATTTTTTTGAGACAGGGTCTCACTATGTAGTTCTCGAAGAGATCCTCCTGTCTCAGCCTCCTGAATCTGGGATTAAAGGTGTGCACTGCCACACTTGGCAACTTTGACAGTTTTGAGGGGTGCTTTTTAGGTATTTTATAGAAGGTCCCCCATTTGTAATTCGTTTGATGTTTTTCTCTGTATTAGACTGGAGTCTTTTGGGAGAAGATTACACAAGTGAAGTTCAACTCATATCAAGGACCAGTGGGGGTGGGGATTTAGCTCAGTGGTTCTGCTGCCTGCCCCGAAAGCGTAAGGACCAGAGTTCAATCCCCCGTATAAAAAAAAAAAAGACCAGTGATGGTGAACCTTTTAGTTGTCAGTAACAAACATCTGGCTGTGCACACATGCCATAGGTTTGCTACCACTGGTACTGTCCACATGACTTACCACTGAGGATGTTAACTCTAACCACCAGCTAAAGTGTTTTCCAGGCTTCTCCACTAAATTTACATTTCCTTTCCATGGTCTTTAGAAGAAAGTCATTATATGCAGTCACAATTAAGTGGGGAGTTACGCACCACCTTGAAGGTGGAATATCTACATAAATGATTTAAAATTGTGTTGTGCCTACAATTTGGGAAGAAATTTTTAGCAGTTGTACCTCAGACAAAGGTCTACTATCGAGAATATATAAAGAACTGAAAAAAATCAGACCCCCCAAATTCAAAGACCCAATTCAAAAATGGGCATGTGAAATGAACAGACATTTCTCAGACAAAGTAAAAACAGCAAATAAATATATGAAAAAATCTTCAACATCACTGGTCACTCGAGAGATGCAGATGAAAACAACACTGAGATTCCACCTCACCCCACAAAGAATGGCTGCTATCAAGAAATCAACCAATAACAAATGCTGGCGGGGGTGTGGGGAGAAAGGAACCCTTCTCCATTGCTGGTGGGAGTGCAGACTGGTGCAACCACTGTGGAAATCCGTATGGCGATATCTCAAAGAACTAGGGCTAGAGGTCCCATTTGACCCACCTATTCCCCTGCTGGGAATCTTCCCCAAAGAATTAAAAGAATCATACCACAGCGATGTATGTGCACCTATGTTTATAGTGGCACAGTTTATAATAGCTAAAGCTTGGAAACAGCCCAAGTGCCCATCGACTGGAAACTGGATAAAGAAGATGTAGTTTTTTAATAAAGTGGAGTACTACTCAGCCATAAAGAATGAGAAACTAGAGACATTTATAGCTAAATGGATGCATATTGAGCCCATACTCTTAAGTGAAATAGGACACACGTGTAAATACCGAATAGTTTCTCTAGTGTGAGAAAAAAGTGTAAATAAGGATGAAAATGATTAAAATGAATAACTGATAATTTGAAATAGGAAAAGGTCCAAGAGTTTGGGGGTGGTGGGAGGGGAAGGGGAAAGGGAAGAAGGGAAAGGAAAAATTATGAGAAAGAAAAAAAAATGGAATCAAAGTCTGTGTAAATAGGGAAGGGTGGAGGGGGTGAAGGGTGCACAGGTAATGGGAGAAAAAAGAACTAAGATACATCATGTTCAGGTACAAATACCCAATGATAAATGTAAATGTATTGTATACCTAAAATGTACCAATAAATATATATAAAAAAATAAAATTGTGTTGTGTGGGAGATTTGCCTATGTTCATTTATATCAGTGTGGACCCATGGAAATTTATATTTTGGGTTGTAATCTGATACTTTTATTTTTCTAATTGTTCCAACTTTTAACTCTTATTTTTTGAGATAGGGTCTTGCTATGTAGTTCAGGCTGACCTTGAACTATGTAGCCCAGAATGGCCTCGAACTTGAGGCAATCATTCTGCTTCACCCTGCTGAGTGCTGGGATTACTAGTTGTGTGCTACCACACCCAGCACTTCGATTATTTTTAATACTCAATATAATGTAATATAGTTGTTATACTGTGTTGTTTGTTCAGGGCATAACAAGAAAAAAGTCTGTGCATGTTCAGTAAGGATGCAACTTATTTCTTGAATATTTTCAATCTGGTTGGTAATTAAATCCATGGATGTGCTCTGATAAGGAACTCTCAGATGCAGGAATGGGGGGCGGTGACTACTTTGTAGATATTCTGCTGTATCTCATGTATCCCATCAGGAGCACAAAATGTTATGCTTCTTCCTCCTTTCATGATGCCAAGATTGATCAGCTACATTATCTTTTCCCCTAAAAGCTTTAGCAGCCCTTGATTTGATGGTTATTATCTGTATCTATCACTTAATGGATGGAAAATAGTAGTTTTTGAGCCTGTCATTCTGAAATTACTAGGTAGGAAATGTGTCAAAGCATAATTTGCCTTACTTTTATTACAACAGACTTGGCCCATCTTTTCTGAAAATTGTCCATTTGTATATTTTCCCTATTCTTCTATGGGCTTGCAATTTTTCTTTCTCAGTTTTACATTACACAGATACACAGAAACACACACACACACACACACACATTTATGGTATGAGGCAAATATTTTTGTCCAACTTGGGATTTCTTTTTTTGCCATGCAAAAGTTTACTTTTATGTAGACAATTTTGTCAATATTTATTATATCTGGACTTTGCATCATATCTAGGCAAGTTTTCCCTACTTCTAGTTTATAAAGGAGTTCACCTTCATAGAGGTCACGTTCTACTCGAGAGAGAAAAGATAACACATTGTATGTTAGATTTGTTCTGGACAAAAATCGAGCAGGGAGGGTGGATAAGGATGCCACATTTGGACTTTGATAGGGAGGTGGGCTGAATTTGGAGGGGCCATGGTGAGGCCCGACCGACCTCCAATGCTGCTTGACAAAGTTCCAGCTGGGGGAAAAGGAGGGTGGAACACATCGTACCCTCATGTTTTATTTTTTTCTTGCCATAATGTTTACAATTGTTACTCTGGTCACAGGAATCATTGTGTTTGTGACTAACAACATATTCTCCATGAGGCAAATTGGCAATGATGTATTGAAATCTGATCTGGCTCAAAAGTCCCAAATTCCTGTTTCTCTTAGTTCTATTGCCACACCCACTTCTAAAGAAACCTCTCCTAAAACTCCCTCTGTTTTCCCGCTACTATAACTCCTTTCTTCCATTGATGACTTTCTTTTTACTAAAGGGGTCTTATAAAGAGACTGAAAGGACAGATTTTAGATGTAAGAAACAGTGGGAAATGGGAAATAGAAAGAAAGTTAAGACAGATAAATACACTAAGGAGGCAAGTTACTCAGTTTTTCTCAAAGTACTGTAAACATCTCCTGCTCATGGACCATGAACCCAAATAACACTTAAGTAAGATGAATAGAGGTATAGAAAAATAGAGAGCTAATAGCAAACTATATTAACCATTATGCAGTTTCTCAAGGGCCAGCTGACGACCACAAGTTTGACATTTAATTAACTAAATCTTGCTTGTACCCCCACTGATATAGAGATTTTGATTAAGTTACCTTCTGTTCTGCTTAGATGTGGGTAAATAAGGGGACAATTGTAATTTTTAAAATATATTCATGATGTTCAATGAAATGAATCAGCTTAGAAAAAATATACCCTGTTTAGCAAAAAATAACCTTTACTTCAATAGAAATTGCTAAGGCAACCTAAAATGTAAACATGTTCCGCCCAATGCCTCCAAGCTATTGCTTAAAGATATAAAAATAAATCAGACCCTGAGACTTATCAGAGGGAACCTGAACATTGCTTGTGAAGGTTCTTTTCTCACTCGCCGGCCCGGGACCTCTCCCCTTCCTACCCTGCATCGACTGCAGCTGGTCTGCAGCAGGGCCAGGATCCACTTAGAGGGGGAACACTAAGTACTGTGCATAGGAAAGCAAAAGTGTAAAGATGGGAACAGTAGCCAGGGATGAGGAAAGCTGGGAGAGATGGCTTTGCAGGCTGAGAGAGGAGTTGTCAGGAGGGAGGTAGAGATAATGATTAAGGATCAAGATCATGGAGATGTCAAATTTCCTTAATTTGTAAGTATATTGTAAAACCAATAAAACTGCCATTTGTGGTTTTTTTCTAGAACCAGGCAGGCTAAGTAGTTTGTTTCATCTGGGAGAAAAAAATTAGCCACAAGAGGCTGGGAAACCTTGAAAAAAAATAAAGGCCTTGAGTGCAATCCAGTTTCCAATATTACCATGTACTGCAAAACCTTTACAATGAAAGCATTATGGCAACGGCACATGGAGAGTTACATATACAATGGGTCTGGAAAAAACAGACAGTCTTTCTTTACTTTTTTTTTTTTTGAGACAAGGTCTTACTATGTAGTTCAGGGTGGCCTTGAACTGACGGCGATCCTCCTGCCCCAGCCTCCTAAGTGATGGGATTGCAGGTGTGCACATCATAGCTCAAAAGACAGTCTAATTAAATACAGAAATTTGGTGTAGAAAAATGTGGTACTTCAAACCAGTGGGTAGTTTTACTTTATAAAGGAAGAATAATCCACATGGTGAAATGCACAAGGCCGTAAGAGGACAAGGAAGGCAGGTGTGGCACATGTCTGTAATCCCAGCACTTTGGGAGGCTGAGCCAGGAACACTGTTGGCTCAGGCTTAGCCTGGACAACTTAGTGACTCAGTGAGACCTTGTCTCCAAATTTAAAAAGGGTTGGGATGCAGCTCAATGTGAAGGACCTGGGTTCAATCTCCAGTACCACAAAAAAAGTACGAGGTGAGTTCTGACCAATCTGTACACAAGGGGGACCCATGCTGCTCCTGATACATACTATATTCCCATTACCCTAGAGTAATGATGGCTAACCTTTTAGATCTTTCAATGATACAAACAGCCTGCTCCAGCACATGTGTCATAGATTCACCACCACTGCCCTAGTTTCTGTGTCTCCTTATTTGATCCCTGCCACCGGCAACTGCTGCTCTGCCTGAGAATTTACTAAGTGCTGCTGGGATATATATGAAATAAGATAAGATTGAATGTGTTTGCTAAGCTAAATTCCAAATGCCTAGATTTAATGTCAAAAAAGGAAACTAAAAACTCTAAGAAAAGCTTATCTCTTAACTTTCTCCCACTTTCCATTATGAGGGGCTCCTCTATGGCCCTCGTACCAGTACATTTCAACACACAGGTGTGTGCCGGGGTCTCCCTGACACCCGTGTGACTTTACAGTGTTCTCTCTATTTAAAAATCTCACCTCCTACACCTGCTTTATTTTCTCACAGCAGACTTCTTCCAACAAAACTATGTATCTCACTTACCTCACCAACTGTCTGGCCCCCATCACTTCCTAAAGGCAGGGATGCTGGGCCATTTTGTTCTGTGCTATATCCCCAGTGCTCTAAGGAGGTGCTCAGTTACGTTTGCTGAGGGTGAAAGTCATGCTGGGAATTTAAGGGGCACACACAGGGGATGTGCTCCTGGATACCTCATTCTCTTGGCTTTGGTGGGATGAAAGGGGAGGGTAGGAAGAGAGAGGAGCAGCAGAACAGCCCGAGAGGAACTGCAGGTATTTGCGGGAACTACAGGCTGCCAATCCCGACTATGTGCTTTCTTTTGAATGTTTTATTGGAGAAGAAGAGGTGCTGAATGAAAAAGTGTGGAATTCTTGGCCCGAGTTAGCCTCTTCCTCATCTGCACAGTTGCTGCAGGGCCCCCTGGGCCTGGACCCAGCGCAGACGCCACTGGGACAGGGACAGGCCCTGGCAGAGCTCCTCAGAGAGGGCAGCTTGGCCTGGCTGCTCCCACCTGGGAAAGGGCATGACATCAGAGGGAAGGCCCGGCCCTCCAGACCCCCCCCACCCCCGGCCTCCTGTCATCCTCAAGGCCTGAGCCCTGACTTTCCACCCAGCTCAGTCCTCCTCACCCCATTTCCCTCTCTTACCAGTCCCCCACAACCTCCTGCAGTTCAGGGATGCGTTCCAGCGCCTGTTTCAGCATGTTCTCCAGCCTCTTTAGAGCCTGCCCCAGGCTCTCCTTTTGCTCCTTTTCCTGGGATGCCTGGATCTGCAGCAGCTCTGGAGGTTGGAAGCCCGGGAGACAGCACTGAGTCATCTGGCTTGTTGGAGCCTCACAGCCAACAGGGTCACCTAGTCCTGTCCCTCCTCCTGAGTCCTCATCTCAAGGGCAACCCCAACACAGCAGGCCTCATCCCAGAGACCGTCTTTCTTTCCCATGACAGCCCAGCAGACTCTATGGCCCATCCACTCAGGTTCCCAAGTTTCTCTCTGTTCCCTACTCCTCCTGTTAGCCTCCCACCTAGGCCCCAGGTCTGTCTCCCACTCTGGTCACCCTCCATTTGGCAGCTAGAATGACCTTCCTGAGACCCAAACCTGATCGCTTCCCCCCTCTGCTTAGAACCTTCCAAGGCTCCCTAGTGCTCCCAAGCTTCTCAGTTTGGTACAAGAGTCTGCATTATGTAACCCTGCTCGTTACTCTGGGGAAAACCCATCCCCACCCCAGGGCCCATGTAGGATACCATCTTTCCTTTGGAAAGCCCTTTCCAGCATCTGGCATCCCAGAGTTTCCTCCTCAGCCTGCTCCAGCCCTTGACTCCAGTGGTGTTTCCCCCCAGGAATGTGACTGGGCCTAGTTCCTCTCCATGTACTCAGAACAGGACCATCTCAGAGCACGTGCAGATCAGGAGCGTGGTCAGACCTCCTGAGCCTGAATCCTGACTTTATCCCATCCTTTCCCTGTGACCTCAATCTTGACACTTGTCCTTTCTTTAGCCATCTCTGCTGTCAGGCTATAGGCTAGTAGAGAGGGGAAGACTGGAGAACTCAGGAGAGAGGACCCACAGCACTTGCTGACAGGTTCAAGTGGGGCAGTTAGGGAGCTGGGAGGAATGAAGGATGGCCCTAGGGTTTCTGCTGTAGCAACTGGATGAGGAAGACGAGACAGTTACTGAGGGGAGGAAACCACAAAGAAGAGGAATGAACTAGCTCTTTGGAGTAAAGAGAACTGAGAATTCTTTTACAGATATGTGAAAGTTCAAGATGCCCGTGAGGTGGGGACATGTTATGCCATGGCTCAGACTGTTCCTGCACATTTCCTTAGGGAGAGGTGGGAGGCTGGGAGCCCCAAACTCAAAAGCTCGAAAGTGATCTCTATTTGGCTGATGACACCTCCAATTCTTTCCTTTTTTGGGGGTACTGGGGATCGAACTCGGGTCCTTGTGCTTGTGGGGCAGGCACCTCAACCACTGAGCTAAATCCCCAGCCCTACCTCCAATTCTTTTTATTTTCCCCCAGTACTGGGACCTGAACTCCAGGCCCTTCACGGTGAGCTACATCCCCTTCCCATTTTATTTTTTATTTTACAATGGGGTCTAAATAAGTCACTAAGTTACTCAGGCTGGGCTCAAACTTGTGATCTTTCTGTCTCAGCCTCCCAGAATGCTGGCACCACAGGTGTGTGCCCCAGGACCTGCCTCTCCCAATCCATTTATCAGTTCACCTATCTATTTATCCTTTGATTCTTTTCTCTGCTTCTACCACAGGGCTGGACAGCTCTTCCCTCATACTCCATTCATCAAGCTGTCTGGGCCAGCACCCAGATTTCTCAGAGTTCATTTCCTCATCTGTAAATTGTGAGTCTTAATAATCCTTCCCCTCACAGTGAGGATTCAAAGAGACCGTGTGTACACAGACAATTACTGTAATCACAGCAGAGACACGAAATGCTCACTGCATGCCTGGCTGAATCTTCCCAGTGATTTCTAATGGTTATTATGTTCACTCCACTGAGGAGGAAACTGAAATATGGGCAGGTCACACAGCAAGGAAGAGAAAGCACTGAGAAGATAACCCAGGTAGTTGGACTCCACAGCACAACTTCTAACTGCTCAAGTCCACTATCTGGCGGCGAGGGGAAGTTGGCAAATGGATGCTCAGTGTTGCCTAGTGATTAGGAGCACAGACCCACGTAAGGCTCCCTGGGTTCCAATTCCAGCTCTGCCACGTGGGTAAGCTACTAAGCCCTCTGCAACCCAGCTCCCTTCTCTGTAAAATGTGCAGATTTAACAACTGAGTATGTTCCAAGCACACTGTACACATTGGGTAAGCAGTGGGTGCGGGTGCTGGGACTGAGCAGGAGTGCAGGGTATGGGAAACAGGGCAGCCTACCCTGTGTGGATGGTCCCTGTGGTAGACTGGTCTTCATGTGAAGCAGATCCCTGCACCAGAGACTCTGCTGGTCCTGGAGGAACCAAAGGTCCTGGTGAAGAGAGGCAGCCTTTGGGAGAAGCAGCTCTGGGCCCTGGAGGGAGGGAAAGGACAGTCACCAAGGGCAGGGGTGGGGATGGTGATGGGCAGACAGGTCCTAGGGGTCAGGCACTTACCTTCCCTGCACGCAGCCCCAGTGTGTGGCTCAGTGCTATCAGGCTGGAGCCCTTGGGGGATGCAGGGTGCAACTGGTGGATGGATGGTAGGAGCGTGGGCAGGGACTTCAACCTGGGGAAGAAGACCAGGTTTGATGGAACATGGAGAGAGGGCTTGAGTTCCAGAAGCTCTGGAGGCCAAGGAACTTGAAGGTGGGCCTGGGGACTAAGATATCAGACTGGGGCTGAACCTGAGGGTGAGGCTGGAAAGCCTGGGAACACTGGGGCTACTTCTTTGGAGGAGGTGCAGGGAATGACCGACCTAGCACAGGGGAGAGGGAGGCTGGGCTTTAGAGATTACCCTTCAGGGTTGTGCCGTAGCAGGGTGCTCAGGAGAATGTGAGGCAGGTGCCGGGCTCCCTCTTCCAGGCAGTGCAGCAGCTCTTGGCTCTGCGGTGCCACTGCCTCAGAGGTGGGGATCACCTTTTGCTGAACCAGAGCCAGCACCTATTGGGAGGGAGAGGTATGGGTGGGCAGGCTGTGTTGACCCAGCCCTATGCCCAGCAGATCTAGCCCCTCGTCCCTACCCCAGACCTCATCACCCCAATACTCATCTCACCTCCCCAGGGCTCCGGCCCAGGCGTGTCTTGCTGGCTGAGTTTCCCTTGATGAGTAGGCGAATCTGCTCCTGGGTCTTCCCCTGGGGAGCCAGGAGGCCATGGGGACTAGCTGCATGTCCTTCTCACCTCCCAGGCTGAGGACCTCCCTTTGCATGGCCCTGCTTCCTCCTGGGGATCTCACCCTGACCCCTCCCCGCCTGGTGCTTGATCTCAAGGCCCCACGCCTCTGCTCTTGCCCCTGCCAGGCCCTGCCTCTCACCACCCGCTGCCGCCAGTGCAGAATTCGCTGCTGCTTGGCCTGCAGCTCTCGGAGGAGGAGCTGCTGATGCCCAGATGCGTCTTCTAGCTCCTGGCTCTGGGAACACAAGGCTTTGAGCTCTGCCCGCAGGCCACAGCCTTGAAGGCCCAGCATTAGTGCCTTCCTGAGAGACAAGCAGAAAAAAGCAAAGGAGAGGAAGGAGACTGAGAGCCACTCTAGGGAGAGAGACCCAATCTTCAGGAATGCACAAGGAACCATAAACACACAGAGATAAAGCTCACGGAAAGGGAGGCAGAGAGGGGAATCACAGGGGCAGAAAATGTCTGCATCCTGAGATGCCTGGGAGAGAGGGGCCTAGAGGCCTCTGCCAAGGGAGCTCCTCACTTCTCTCTGGGTCCCATGCTGTGTCTCTCCACCTCCTCCACCAGGCCCTGGAGATGGCCAGTCAGGACCTGACGCTCCTTCAGAAGGGCTCCTCGCTGGGTGACCAGTGCACCCACAGCCCGCCAGCCCTCCTGGGGGTAGATACAAGGACTGTGTGAGCATGGTCCACAGGGGTGAGGGGTTGAGGGTACTGGGAGGGCAGCTGGAGGTTACCTGGATGAGATGCACCAAGGATGGCAGGGCTTGGCTGGAGTCTGCTGGGGCCAGGGCCTGGGGCCTGTGTGAGGGTTGAGCTGCTGAGGGAGCAGCCCTGCATCCTGGCCTTGGTACTTGGGACCAGACAGTATCAGCCTGCCCACCACATTGGGCCCTGGCATTCAGTTCTGCCCCACCAGCAGGTCACTGTGCCTGATCCTGACTGGCCCAGCTCACTCACCCACAGGCCTTCCCTGACTTGGAACATGTCACTCCACACCTGGATTTCTCCATGTCTCTGACCCCATCCCCACCACACAGGGACCGGATCTCCGCCTCCCGCTCTGCAGCCAGGTACTCCAGGGCAGCCAGGACGTGGCCTGGGGGGTGATTTGTCAGCAGTGTCTGGGGAGGAGGAAGGGTGAAGTCAGGGCACAATGGGGACTGGGCAGTAAGTGGGGGCTCCACAGGAATGAGATAGGATGCGGGGCCAGGAGGTGGCTCCTGAGGTTTGAAATGGGTCTGGAGGGTGTGGCCTTTCCAAGAGCCCCACCTTCTCACCTCTACTGAGCTAAGCCACTGCTGGTAAGAAGTTCCAAAGTGGTCATCATGGGGGCTTCTGTGGGGCCGGGCAAGGGGACAGGAATGTTATAAGACACATCAGTTATCTTCCACTTATCACCACCAATCTACAAGGTAGGGGCTCTCTCTGTCCCCGTTTTACACATGAGGAAACTGAGTCCATCTATGCCCGCTAGACTTGAGTTCCCTGCTAGACTTAGCCTGTTACCCTGGCTAAGCCTCCTCACCAGAGAACTGCTCCCTTCCCTGCCTCCTTAGCTCCCTCTTAGGCTTTCCTATCTCCCACAGAGCTGACCACCTGGCCATTACTGTCTGCTATGGGTCTGTCTCCTCCTTTTTCCAGCTTGGGAGCCATGTCAGGACACAGCCTGGAACTGACATAGTCCAGAAGCTCAAAACCTGAGAGGGCCGGGGATTTAGCTCAGTGGTTCCTACACCTACCTTGAATGTGCAAGGTTCCGAGTTTCATCCCCAGTACAAAAAAAACCAAAACAAAAACTGGGAGGATTAATAAAAGAGTGACTTTCCCCCTCCAAAGCCTAGGTATTTTGAAGGGTTCCTGGAGCCTGGGGACACTCACGGGGAACTGCCTTCCCTGGCTTCGGGCACCAAGAGGTTCTGTAGGAACTGGGCCCGGAGGGTGCAGGACATTCGGACATCACGCTAGGGAGAAGATGGGACACAAAGGGCATTCAGGTGTCTGCCTGACTGCACTCTTCACTCCTTCTCCGGGACCCAGGACTCTTACCAGGACCACAGGCTCCAGGGCCAGGGCTGCTGACGTCAGAGATCCAAAGGTCACATCAACTTTGGCCTTCCTGGAGGGAGGAGTGGAGTTGGGGCTAGCATCCCTGGCAAAACACATGCCAGTGCCCCAGCGGTCACCTTCGAGATCAGGCCTCTCTCATCTCACAGCAGGACTACTGGCTTAGCCTCCTTTACTGGTCTCCATGCTCTTGCCCAGCCCCATGCAGTCTGTTCTCTACCCAGTGGTCAACAATCTTGTTAAAACCTAGAGAAGGGCCGGGGATTTAGCTCAGTGGTTTTGCCACCTGCTGCGCAAGCACAAGGACCCAAGTTCAATCCCAGGTACCAAAAAACCAACAAAAAACCCCCAAAACCTAGAGAAGATCATGCCACTGTTCACATCCTTCACAGCAATGGATGTTTTCCCATCACAGGCAGAATAGCAACTGTGGTTACCAGGCACTCTTCTAAGCACTTTACACAACTCACCTAATTATCATACCTAATGTAAAAGGCTGGTATGAAATGAGATCTACTCCACAGTTCTTGTATTGAGGTGCCAAGAAGTTAACTACTTTGCCTAAGGCCACACGATTGTAAATGGCCAAGCCAGGACCTGAACTGTCTCAGAGTCAAACTCTAATGCCTCAATGGCACACCACCCATCCATCCAACCTCCCTTTCTTATCCAGTCCCTCTTGCCTGAGGAACCTGAGCTGAACTGGCTTCCTAGCTGTTCTTCTCACAGGCCAAGGTTAGGACCTCTGCTCTTGCCCTCTCCAAGGAAATTTCTCCCCCAACTGAAATGTTACTTCCTCATGTTACTGCCTGCCCTGAGCCTCCCCCTCTGTTTGTCATATGGCCTTAAACTTAGCACCACCTGAAACTATAGGATCTGTTTCTTAGTTTATGGACTGCCTTTTCTGCAACAGAGCACAAGCTCCAGGAGGACAAGGAGTTGTCCTGTGTCCTACTGTTGTTTTTTCCAGAGCCAGTGTTCTAGATATACAGTTGGCTCCACTCTTGGCACTGGCAACACAGAGGTATAAGGTAACAAAACTCTGGCTTTATGGACCGTAAATCCTATAGGTGGGAGCTCAGAATTCTGAAACTCAGAAAGGACAGGGAGGGGTCTCTAAGGAGAATGACTGCCCTGATGAGGGCTGGTCCCTTGGGTACCGAGCCCCACCTCTCTATGTCCTGCAGGTGCTTGAGCTGATTCTGTAGCCACTTCATGGGATCTCGGAGCCCATGATGCTGTCTTCGAACAGCTCCAGCTTGGGCCCGGAGGAGAAGAGCTCGATACTGGGTGTCTCGAATGCTCTGCAGTGACTGTTCTGTGGCCACGTCTGTGGGAAGAACAGGGGTGGTTGTCAGTGTCTCCCTAGTCTGGTATTTCACTGCCCATCTGCCTGGCCCCATGGGTCACCCTGAGTTTCATTCTCTTGCTCCATCAGCTCCAGGCTCTGGTCTAACTCTTGGATCTCTGCCCTTAGGCGGGACACAGTGGTTTCCAGCTCCAACTTCCGACGGACCTGGTGGGATCAGGTATAAGGTCAGATTCTTGGTTTAATTGGGGCTTAGCCTGGCCTATTTTTTGGAGGGGGTCACCAGGTTTCTTATCCACGGGGTGAGGGAGTGGCAGAGGGCTTTTTCCCAAGCAGGTGGGGTACTATGTGGCTCCCTCCTTCCTCCTGGGATTGCCTCACCCAACCTCCCAGCCTCTTTCCTTTCCTTTCCCTTCTTTCTTTTTTTTTGGTACTGGGGATTGAACTCGGGTCCTTGTGCTGGCGAGGCAGTCAGTGGAACCACTGAGCTAAATCCCCGGCTTCCCCTCTTTGTCTGTCTCTCTCTCTCTTTATCTGGTACCAGGGATTGGGGGATTGAACTTAGGGCCTGCCTACTGACCTTCATTTTCAGCTTTTTTTTCTCTTGAGAAAGGGTCTTAGGCTGGGCTCAAACTTATGATCCTTCTGCTTTGGCATCCCAGAGTGCTGGGATTGAGGCATGCACCACCATACCTGACTTCCCAACCTGTTTTCTGTCTGTGCTGGTGACACCCACATTTCTGTCCCAGCCTTGATCTCCACATCTGGAGTACTGTAGCCTTCTGGAAGCCTCCACATAGATGTCATCTGGGATCATTCTGGCCTCAGCATCTACCCTCACCAACTTTGATCCCAGGTATCCTTCCTCTCCCACTCTTGCCTGACTTGCCCTGGACTGTAAACCCTTCGAGGCCACAGGATCAGGGATGTTTGACAACCCAGTGTTTTCAGCATACCCAGCATCAGGCTGGGGCTAGAGCAGATCTACAAGTTCTTTTTTGGATGAAAGAGAACCTGAGAGCACAGGCTTCTCACCTCTGGACTGTCCTGGTGGCCATACCTGAAGAAATGAGACCACAGTTAGGAGATGCCTGGGGCTTCCAGGGAGAGGGCAGAAAATAAGAGGCTGTGGGCAGGGACAAGGCTAGATGGGCAGGAAAGATAAGAAGGGATGGCTCTAAGAAGCAGTTACCAGAGTAGATTTCCCCGAATCTTCTTGACATTCCTACAACAGAGAGATGGAGGAGGGAGTTATAGTGGGACTTGCCCATGACCTCTTTCCTCCTCCTCCCTTTACCCAGCCTGGCTCACCTCTGACTGTGCACATGCTGCAAGATGTAGGCCCAGATGTCAGCCCCCTGGCCCAGACACAGCCTGTGGGGACAGTGCATAAGGGTATGCCTGGGGCATCACATGTCACTTTTTGGGGATGGTGGTAGGGAGTCTTTACTCACTTCTGGAGGATAGAAGGCCCATGCTTTGGAAAGTAAGATGTTATCCCCTTAGTAACTGAGAGAGTGGGCTTCTCACTAAGCATGGGAATATACTCACTCCATGGTGCGGTGCTCCCTTTCTCCTGGGAGAGGGTTAGCTCCAGTCATATCCCAAGGTGGGGTAAGGAATGTATGTGAGAATCGCTCCCTGACCAGACATGGGCCATCACTCCTACAGATTCCGTCCCCAACGGGGGTCGTTACTGCTAACTCCTGAGTGTCCTCATTGGCTAGGGTTGGGTGGTGGTGGGGAGGTGTCGCTGGGTCAGCCTTACTTTGGAGGCCCTGTTTCCACACGGGGAGGGGTCTGCGTTAGCTGGACTATCCTCAAAGGTGCCAGAGATCCCGCTCTGGGCGGCATGCCAGGGTGGAGGTGGGAGTGTGAGGGTCACCACCGGGGCTCCTCACTTAGATCCAGAATCCTCTCTCTGACCATACTACCCCCGTGGTGGGGAGCCCTCAGTAACTGGGGGGGGGGGGTGTCCCCCTCGATGAAGGGTGGGCTCTCACTCCTGGAGCCTCTGTCGCCAGATGGGGAGCCGTACCCCTGCAGGGGCCTCACCTGCGCAGCGTCGACTCCGGGGCCTGGGCTACAGCGGGCATCCCCATCTCTTCGGCCGCCCAGCGACCCAATTCCCGCGCTTCCTGCACTAGCTCCATAACAGAACGGCCACCACCCCCGCCTCCCGCTCTCAAGTGTGGCGCCCGCCTCTGACGTCACCAGCGCGCCGGCGGTGGCGTAGTCGGTTGCTAGGCAGATTGTCGGCGCTGCTCTGTCTTCCAGCGGTCTTGCTGGGTCTTGGAAGCTCTCACTCTTCCCGCGTGGGTCGTTGACGGAATGGAGATGAAAAGGGCTCAGAGAAATGTTGGCACCCGCTCGCCTTCAGTCGTCGTCCAGCTCACCACCAGCTGTCCCCGAAGAGGCAAAATGTCCCTTTGTTTTCCGGGCAAATGGGACTTACACCCTAAAAGGAGGAAAACCAGGGGAAGAGATGCCGAACTTACTGCTTTTTCTTTCCGTTTCTCCTTCCTTTCTTCTTTCCTTTTTTTTTTTTTTGTAGTACTGGAAGTTGAACCCAGAGCTTCACATTATGTACATGCCCATCCCTTTTTATATTTTAAGTTTTATTTTAAAATATACCTGATTTTTATATTTTATTTCATTTATGTTGTGGTACTGGGAATTGAACTCAGGGCCTCATGATGCCAGGCAAGCACTATACCACTAAGCCCCAGCCCTATTTTGTTATTATGTATATATTTTTGAAACTGGGTCTCACTAAGTCGCTAAATTGCCCAAGCTGGGTTTGAATTTAACAAATCTCCTGCTTCAGCCTCCCAGAGCGTTGGGATTACAAGCGCCGGGCTACTTACTGTTCTTTGATTTTAAAAACAGGGCGTCTCTTGTCTGAGAAAGGAGTAGAGGCAGATAGTGTGATCCTAATTATCTCCCTGGCATGCAGTTTTTCAGGTCTTTATTATTGCTTTGCATTTCATACACGTTAATGGAGCAGACTGTATTCTGCTTGATGCTTGGGACACTGGTGACGGGACAGCCCCAGGTTCTGTAATACGGAGCTCACAGCTCAGTGGGGGAGGTAGAAGCATGACTAGGTAGGAAATAAGCAGCAGGGCTGGGTTAATCCAGGACACGAAGAGTATAAGAGGTCCGTGGGATGGCCCAGAGAGCTTGAGAGCCCTGGGGAGCCTGGCAGGCTAAGATAGCAATCTGGATGTGTAGGGGAGTGCGTGTGAGACCTAGAACAGAGGAGAACTCAGCTCAGATGGGGCCCTGAGAAACGGCAACATTTAAGGACCTTTCACCACCGCTGTGTCCAGCACAGAGCCTGGCTCTGTCAATAGCTTTTGAATAAACAAATAGAGGCGAAGGTGATGGTATGAGACTAAAGCTGGGCACTCAAGGAAAAGGCTGGAGCAAGATGCGGGGGTGGGGTGGGGGGTGGGCAGTATTGGACCAGGATGGGCTGAGAGGAAGAGGCTGACGGTCGGGTCCAGCGGGTGGTCGGGCTAGACTGTAGTGGTGATGCTGGGCATCCAAGATGAGGTTCGGGGCTCTGGCCTGGGGCTCGGATCTGGATGGGGCAAATGTTGAAATGGGGACATGGGAGAAAAAGCAGCTTTGGGGGGAAAGCTGAAGGGGGAGGGGAAGCAAAAGCTGAAGGCAATGTGAGACCCTGTGAGTGTAAGGAGCCCAGGAAACATCCAAGGGGTGGCTCAGGCCTCTGAGCCGGGGCAAAGGACTGTGATCACCACTGAAGTAGCAGATTTGAGGGAAAAGCTGAGGGTACCTTCAAACACTTCTCAAGGACTGAGAAGTTGAAGAGAGTGATGTTGGTTGCCTGGAAAACTGGTGGGCTTTCAGGAGGAAAGATTGGCTGTTGTGACTCCTCAATGCCTGGTTTCTCACAGCTGCCATTTCCACCAAATATATCCACCCTTCTGCCCTCTGTGGAGTGTTGTGCTACTTTTAAAAAAGTCAGTGAGACACCACTGGATCTATGAGGTTTTCAGGAGACTTCAAACATGTTTGAGAACTTTAAAAGAAAATTGGCTGTTAAGAGAATGAAAGCATAAATTGCAGACCAGGAGAAAATATTTGCAAAACACAAACCTTATACAGAACTTGTATCTAAAATATATAAAGAACTCTTAAAACTCAACAATAAGGAAGCAAGCAACCCAATTAAAAATGTGCAAAAGGCATGATCAAATATCTCACTAAGATGCACAAATGGAAAAGAAATGAAAAGATGCCCAATATCATCAGAGAATTGTTAATTAAAACAACAGCCTGGGTATCGTGGTGCACTCTAGTTGAAGCAGGAGGATCACAAGTTCCAGTCCAGCTTGGGTAACATAGTAACAGAGAGACCCTGTCTCCAAATAAAAAAGTAAAAGAGGCTGGGGATGTAGTTCAGTGCAAAGGCCCTGGGTTCAATGTCCAGTACCATAAACAACACCAACAGTAGAGCACTTGGGAGACTGAGGCAGGAAGAGCTTGAGTTTGTAGGGCAGTCTGGACTACATAGTGAGTTCCAAGCCAGCCTGGACTATGTAGCAAGACCCTGTCTCAAAAACAAAACAAAACAAAAACAACTAAACAAAAAACAAAAGGCATACCATGACACATCTACTAGAATAGCCAAAATCCAAAACACTGACAACACTAAATGCCAGTGGGTATTTGGAGCAAAAGGAATTCTCTTTCATTACTGGCAAGAATGTCAAATGATTCAGCCACATTGGATGACAGTTTGATTTCTTACTAAACATACTTTTACCATATAATCTAGTACTTCCTCATTACTGAATTAAGTACTTTATTTAAAAAACCCAGCTCTTTATGTTTTATATAATCTATTCTTTTTGTTTTTTTGAGACAATTTTTCGCTATGTAGTTCAGGCTGGCCTTGAACTCACTGCGGTTCTCCTGCCTCAGCTTCCAGAATGCTGGGATTACAGGTGTGTGCTATGATGCTCAGCCTCTATTCTTCTTTTGAATTTTATTTTTAGATAGGGTCTTGCTAGGTAGTTAAGGATGGCCTTGAAATCACTATGGAGCCCAGGCTGGCCTTAAACTTGAGGCGACTCTTCTGCCTCAGCCTCCTGAGTGCTGGGATTATAGGCATGCACCACCATGCCCAGCTCTGTTTTTCTTTTGAATGATACTAGTCACATACTTTCTGAAGTGGCATACTTTTATTATTTTTTCATTAATCACCAGCATATTAGTAAGCTTTAACAGAAGCATAAAATCAGTTTCTTGAGAAACTGTTTTTCATGTACTGGTTGTTTACATTATATTTCATGTGTGATGTGGCTGTATACTGATATACTTGATGGTCAGAGAGTATGGTCATGGTAGACTCTTTTGTTTCTTTCATGGTGCTGGGGATGGAACCAGGGCCTCAAGCATGCCACGCGAGTGCTCTACCACTGAGCTACACCTGAAGCCCTGCTCACTATATAATCTTGTCATTCTTGGGTGGCTTAGAAGCTAGTTCTCTCCCTATGCCTGCAAGGCCTTCACCTCCCAAGATAACACCTTCTTCACACTCAGGGGAAATGGCAGTTATATGTTCTTCCAGCATCCCATGAAGCTAGAGCCCCAGCCTCAAATATCTATTCTTTTTACACTGAGCTGCACTCCCAACCCTTGTATTTTTTTGAGACAGGTTCTCCCTAAGTCACTAAGTTGCCGAGGCTGGATTTGAATTTGTGATCCTCCTTCTTCGACCTCCCAGAGTGCTGGGATCACTGGGGTGCACCACTGTTATGGCTCATGTCTAGATGTCCCTCCAAAGCCTCATACAGTTATAGGTGGGGCTGAATCTAGAGTGTATGACTGATTCATGGTGCAATGCTAGGATTAAGAGTGGGTGATTACTAAATCAGTCCACTGATTGGTTTGGCACCACCCTAACCCCAATATAAGGGACACAATATAAGGGACAGAAAGAGGCTTGTCTCTTCTCTTGCTTCCTTGCTTTGTTACCTTCTGCCCACCATAAACTGTTTCTCCTCTGCAATGCCTGTCTGCCATGCCACCCTGCCTTGGAGCCAGCTGATTATGGACTTACACTCCTACAAACCGTGAGCTAAATGAGCCTTTCCCCCTTTAACTTTGGGTGTCGGGTATTTTATCTCAGCAATGAGAGAAAAGTAGGGAAGACACCCACCATGCCTTGCTTCAATACTCCCAGCCTCACACTCACATCACCCATGTCACACCCATGTCACCCATGTCACCCATATCTCTATTGGCCCCTCATCTGTCGGGAGCAATGCTACATAATTTTGGGGAAAAATCATTTGATTAGGCCTAGCTCTCCTGCCCACAGGCCAGCTATGGGATTTCAAGACATAATTCCATTTTGGCCTCTGGTCACAACTGAGATCTTTTTTTTTGGTACCGGGGATCAAATTCAGGACCTTGCGCTTGTAAGGCAGGCGGCGGAACCACTGAGCTAAATCCCCGGCCCCACAACAGATCTTAATGGTCCAGTGATGCTGTGATGCTCCAGGATAAGATTACACCAGTTGAAGACATCCTGGGAGGAACAAAATCTTCATCTGCGTAGTTTCTCATCGATCTAGGAATTCTGCCACTCCCTAGTCATCTGTTACATTTGTTTCTCCCGATGTACTGAACTCTCTGTTGGGAGTCATTTGTTATATTTGTTTCTCCCCATGTACCGAATAAAAGGTGACGCAAGCTGGGGGCTTTCGTCTTTGCGGCCCAGGGCAGCACTGATCAGGCCCAAAGCTCAGCTTCTTCTCAAAGTCTCATTTTTCTACCTTTTCTGTATAATAAGGTAATTCACCTTGTGCTGTCATGGCTCACAGGAGACTAGGACTTACTGCAGAGGTTCTAGTAACATCCCCTTTCCCTGTTCCCTACACCCATCACCATGTCTTTCTCTTTGGAAATAATGGCCTCACTGACCAGCAATTGTGCACAACAGGGTATAAAAGCCACACCAAAGGGAGCTTCTGCCCACCCAGCTCCCATGCCAGGGTCCTTCCTAGCATCCTGATTGTTTGCACACCCCTCGAGGATAGGGCTCTTTGCCAAGCCTTAGCCTCATTTTTATCCACTTACAATGCCAGGATCCAGGCTGACTGTGTATTCCAAGCAGATACTGGCAGAACTGAATTACATTTTAGGACATCTAGTTGTTGTTTGCTGGAGAATCTGGTGTCAAAAGTGGTGTGTGTGTGTGTGTGTGTGTGTGTGTGTGTATACCTTCTGTACATCACATCTGGTGTCAGAAGTGTGGTACTAAAAAAAAAAAAAAAAAAAGAAGTGTGGGACTGAGTGGTGTGCAAGAGTAGGAAGAATATTTCAGTTTTTCTTTTTTCTTTTTTCCTCTCGATTTTAAATAGCCTGTATTCCAGACCCTGAAGAACAGGTGTCCCACTAAGCCCAAATAGATGCTTACAGCCAGGGTTAGATTGTACCGTTGTTTATATTCAGTAGTTTGTTCATGAGCTTGGAAGGTTACCTTAATAATAATCATAGTACAAGAAGCAATATGGGGTAGCTGAAGCGGCCCAAAATAAGGCCAGTGAAGCCCAAGCAGAAAGCTATTTTGGTGGTTGTAGCTGCCTGTTCATGGTCATTTGATTGATTGTAGAGCATTGCCTGAGTTTCAAGGGAGAAAGGAAATGAGAAAAGATGGGCTTAAAAGGGCTATTGGAGGGCCGGGGATTTAGCTCAGTGGCACCCCACCTGCCTCGCAAGCTCAAGGACCTGAGTTTGATTCCAGGTACCAAAAAAAGGGGGGCGCTATTGCATAGGGAGAGTTGTGAGAACAAACAGTGTGCGGGTTTGAACCTATAAGAGCCCCCCACCCCCGCCCCCAGCAGGCTCCTAGCACAGGAGGGAAAATTAGGAAGAAGCTGAGTTAGGGTCAAGGTCAGGGGAAGGATGGGGGTGGGGGGAGGGGGAGGACTGGCAGGTGGGATGCAGATTCCCACCTGGTAAGATAAGATTAAGGCTGGAAGGCTGAGGGAAAGCAAAAGATCATGGCCAAGACAGACAGGATGAAGTAGCTCTCGACAGGTCTGCTGGAATCATCAGGCATACGTTTAGACACCTGCGGTAGAGAGTGGGTTAGGTCTGAGAATGGCTTTGGGACTCTTTCATTCCTTCCCACTCACTCCCTTTTTACCCTAACACATTTCTCCTTGGCTCCTATAAAATCTTCATTGACTGCCTTCCAACTTCTCATTGCCTCCACCTAAGTCCTTCTATCCCTTTTAATACCTCTCTGTCCATTAGAACTCCTCACCCTTTGTGCCCTACAATGCCCCCTTTTCCCATAACCTTTTCTCTGCATCCTAAAATTTCCTCTGTCCTCAATTGCTTTGAAGATCTCCAGAATTTCTCACTTGACCCCTTCTACGCTCCCCTTCAAATTCTGACTCTGATGACGGTTACTCCCTAAACCTCAACTGATACCTTAGAACACTGTCATTATCCTCAAAGCAGCCTTCTCTTTGCCCCTATAAAAGACCCTATGAATAAGATCCTCACATGAATATTATCATTTTCATCTGTAAAGCCTTCATTATAAATTCATCGTTCCCTCCTAGAACTCTCACCCTATAAAACCTCCAATGTCTACAACAGCTCTCTCACTCACCCTTTATAATACCCCCCACTTTTCCCTATGAATCTGTCATGGTCCTCCCCTAACCCATAAACTACCCCCACCAACCCCTTACTTGGTACCTTCTACATAAACTCCAATTCCTCTCCCTGTTTATCCATATAGCTTCTTCTCTATTCCTTTATAAAGTCCCGGCCTTTCTCCCTCTAACACCTTCTCTTTAACCCAAAACCGGCTTCCTGACCTTTTGAGCTCATTCCCTATCCACTTAGAACAGCTCCCTGTTCTCCTAAACCTATGCCCCTCTAAATCTTTCTTTATCCATTATCTACCCTCTCTTCCTTCTTATGACACTCTACCTGTCCCTGTCATCGCCACTACTCCCTCTCTCTCGCCTACTTCCTGGTGTGTGCACCCATTACCACCCCCCAGGTACAGCACCTGGATCTTGTTCTTTCAGGGCTAGGGCCAGGCTCAAGGGTTACCATGGAGACCAGGCAGGCCCTGCCTCCCAGACTATCTACTTCTATTGGTTGATTGGAAATTGTGTCTAATGGGGTGGGAACTAAACCTGGCTGCTGATTGGTATGTTGGGCCCACTCTCTCAGGTGATTAGTCAGTTTGGTGGGGGGAAGGACTACTTGAGGTAAGAATGACGTGGGCCTGGGAGACTTGGGTTGCACCAGGCACCCTTGGGTGATGTGATTTAACAGTTGGAGTCAGGTTCTTTGGCAGTGGAGGGTGATCTTTGAAAGGATTAACATCTTTTCTTGTGCTTATTTGACACATGTATCTTCTTTGGTGGTGAAGTATCTGTTCAAATCTTTTGCCCATTTAAAAAATTTGAGTTGTTTTACTGTTCTTGAGTTTTGAAGGTCCTTTATTTATTCAGAATAAAAGTCCTATGCAAGATATGTGATTTGCAAATATTTTCTCCTGGTCTGCAGTCTATGGCCCACCCTCTTTCACCTGGTACTGGGAGTTGAACCCAGGGCCTTTGCACTGAGCTATATCTCTAGCCCAGTGGTGGCAAACCTGTGGCACACATGCCACAGCAGGCTGTTTGTACCACTGGAAGCTCTAAAAGGTTCACCATCACTCCTCTATCCCCTTTTTAAATTAGCTGAATCGCTAAGTTGCCCAGGCTGGGGTTGAATTTAACATCCTCTTGCCTTAGCCTCCCAGAGTGCTGGGATTATAGGCATGCCCTGCTGTGTCCCACTTTTTTGTTTTGTTTTGCTTTTGCAGACAGGTTCTTGCCATGTAGTTCAAGCTGGACTTGAACTCACTGGGTAGCCCAGTCTAGCCTAGAAATCACAGTGATCCTCCTGCCTCAGCTTCCCAAGTAATAAGATTACAGGTATGCACCCCCACATCCAGCTTCTTTTCAAAAATTAAAAAAAAATTTTTATTAGCACATATTTGGAGTACATAGGTTACATTCATTGTGAAGAGTTGATACTTGTATATAACATATCTTAATTCTTTGTACTTCCCCTTCTCTTTCCCTCCTTTTTGAAACAATGTAATTTGCAGAGCAAAAGTTTTTAATATTGATGACATCTAATTTTTTTTCTTTTATGGATGTACTTTATGAATGTCTAAGAACTCTTCGGTTAACTCAGGATCAGATTTCCTCCTATGTTTTCATCTAAGTTTAATAGTTTTATATTTCACCTTTAGATCTATGATCCATTTTGAATTAATAGTTATCTGTGAGTTTTAGCCTGAGTTGGTTTTTTGGTTTTTGTTTTTTTTTTTTGAGACAGGATCTCCCTATGTAGTTCAAGGCTGGCCTTGGACTCACTATGTAGCCTAGGCTGGCCTTGAACTCATGGCAATCCTCCTGCCTCAGCCTCCTTAGTGTTGGGATTACAGGTGTGTGTCACCGCATCTGGCATGGAAGTACTTTGGAGTTAGCTCCCTGTGGTAGATAATTTGTTAAAGAAAAGATGTCTTTAAAAAAACAAAAAAAAGTGATCCCAGAACAGATTTTCAGAGAGTGAATTGCTACTAACTGTCAATGGGAGGCAGTGTTGCCCATCCAGTGGTTAAGAACATGGCCTGAGGGCCAGGGATTTAGCTCAAGCACAAAGACCCAAGCTCGATCCTGGTAGCAAAAAAAAAAAAAAAAAAAGAACATAAAAGAACATGGCCTGAGAGGCAGACTGCCTGGCTCCTGGCTCCTCTGTGATTTACTGTGTCACCTGCGTCATACCTTTCCATCTTCCTGTGCTCCATTCCTCAGTCTATAAAAATGCAGGCCACAGGGAACGGAAACAAAAAAAATTAATACTCAGAAAGTGCTTGGAGCGGTGGCTTGCACTTGACTCTAGAAGTTCCTGGTACTACCATCATGAAGAAGAAGGAGGAGGAGGAGGAGTTGGAGTCAGAATCTACTACCTTAAAAAAGTGACAGGCCCAAGAGATTTTGCAGGTATGGTCACACCAACTTTGAAAAAGTTGATAATTCTTACATCAAAGAAATGGTTCCAGAATACAGAAATACATGGAACACTTCCTTCAACTCATTTTATGTTACAACTATTTTATGTTACACTGGCACTGTGTAAACTGGATGAGAAGAGCCCCAAAGTAGAAACTATAGGGCAGATTCATATATAAATATGAGTGCAAAATAAGATATAAGCAAACAATATCATGCATTAAAAGAATAATAGATTATGACCAGTAAGTTTTTCCCAGGAGTACAAGTATGGTTTCTTGGGAATGATTTTGTTAGTGAGCTGAATTAAAATTCCACACGATCATCTTAATAGGTGCTGAAAAGTACAGTATTTGATATAACATGAATTTCTAATTTTAAAATGTTGGCAAGCCAAGAACAGAACATAGTAAAATGGATGGAATTTTTTTTTTTTTTGGTGCCAGGGATCAAACTTGGGTCCTTGCGCTTGTGTAGCAGGCGGCAAAACCACTGAGCTAAATCCCCAGGCCTGGATGGAATTTTTATCAGACGTTTGTACCAATTTTGTGACTTAGTAGTACAACACTGGAATTACTCCATATGGAGATGGGAACAAGATTAGGGTACCCAGTATTATGGCTACTAATTCAAATTAAAGTTCCACTGAGAAAAACTCTAAATTCTTCACTGGGTTGGTATCCAAATTCTTTGGGAAGTCAATTTAAATTTAATTATCAATAGGAAATGGTTCAGATTTTTGGGAAACACTAATACTACTTCCAAAAGCCTTCCTTGTTTCTCTTCTTTCTTCATCCTTCATCCTAATAATGGTCTCCCATGTTGTCAACCAAGAAACATTTATAGTAAGTAGAACCAGTTGAATAAAACTGTATCAACAATATTCAGATCTCAAAAAGTACTCAATTTTTTCCTCACTTATTTAAAACCTGACAGGTCTGAAAAGGTGACGGAGGTATGAGACTAAAGGTTTTCTGGGAATCCACAAGGAGCCCAACCTTCTCCCGGGAGAGAGATGAGTGAAACAAGAAGGGAAGGAGAACACAGAAGTCCTGAGAGGAGAAAGAATACGAACCTAAAACAAAACAAACAACCACTGGCATCTCAGGAAAGGGCTCACTGCATGCCTCAGACTTAGAATAAGCAATTTTTCCTTCAAAAATAAAATCTTATCAGTCATCACAAAATCCATGAAATAACATTGTTGAGTAGAACCTGTATTATCCTGCATCTGCTTTCCAGCTTAACTCATGTAACAAGCATCCAAATACCCTTAGCCGGTAAGTCACTGCCTTCACACTAAAGATCTCTGCATCACTTCTAAAAAAATAGTGAATTCAAGAGGCTATTGCCACTTCATATTACAGCTGACTGTAATTTCAGTTAATTTATAAATAACTTAAAAACCTTGTGAATGAAATGCATCAAACTACACCTGTGTAAAAGTGGTGTTTCATGATGGACTAAAAATGACTAATACAGTGTGCTTGAATTAGAAAAATTAAGATTCTAAATAAATTTCTAGAGAATTTCACAATGGGGGAGCGGTGAAAATGTTTCTCTGTATACAATCTGATCATTAACAGACTAGTAAATCGTAACTTAATGATAAGGCAAAAATAGTAAAACCACACTTTTCCTATAAAAAGTTACACATTATCTTCTGCAGGGAACAGCTATCACACAGGAAGAAACAAAGAGGTGGCCCCTCTATTCACACCCAGGAACCCTAGGGAATGGGGCCTTAGAATGATCTAGTCATCATCTTCCTCTCCATCATCATGACCATTTCATTTCATCTTCTCCCCGCAAAGACCTTCTTCTTCTTCCTCCTCCTCCTCCTCCTCTTTTCCTTCTTCCGCGTAGCCATCATCTTCTTCATCCTGAATTTCTTCTTTCATTAAGTATGAGAAGCCTACTTCTTCTACTCCCTCTCCCAGTTCTGAGCCTGCTTCATCTTCCTCTTCATCCGCATCCTCGCCTTCCTCCTCTTCCTCTTCATACCCTTCAGAGAGACCGGCTTCATCTTCCTCATCTTCATCATCTTCATCATCCTCATCGTCCTCGTCTTCTGAGTCTGGGGCTTCATTATCTTCCCTTTCATATCCATCTAAGTTTGTGATGTGCCGCAGCAGTTTAAAAGTACTTTCTCGGGAATCTTCCAGGCTTGTGATCTCAGAGTTAAATCCAGATTTTTCAAATTTTTAAGATTTTGCAGAGCTTCTACTCTACTCAGATCTTGGCTTTTTTTTCCACTCAGATTGAGATAGGTAAGATTGGGGCATTTTTCTGCTAAAACTTCCAAGTCTCCAGAAATTACATTGTCACTAAGTTCCAACTTCCGAAGTTTATTTAGGCTGGGAAGCTGGGCCCGTGAATTTCATGCCATGTTAGCCATACTCAGAAACTCTAGGTCTTTAAAAGTGTCATTCAGGTCCTCAATTTCCCCCGCTGACACACAGGCAATTATCAAGGACCAATTCTGTCACCTCCTCCAGGGCTCTGTTCCTTAACTCCAGGTTAATCAATCCTCTTCTTCGTCTCCATGTCCTCCTCCTCCTCCTCCTCTTCTGGTACCACTCTCCTTTCTCCTTTCCTGCTGTTCCCATTACTCCAACCTTAAAATTTTTGAAAATTTGGAAATGAATGAAAAGAATCGCAAATATAAACATCCACTATCACCAGATAGGTGTTGGGGGAGAAAGAAAAGAATAGCAAATGGAGTCCAAGGAGTTGGGACTCTTAACTCGTCTGCCCTCACCTCCCTGTCCGGTACCCGTGCGCGCACTCAGACTCACGCACGCGCGTGCACCCCCCGCAGTTCCTTTCCCTTCAGTGGCTGCTCAGAGACTTTGTACTGTTGATTTAAATGAGATTCTGATCCCTAAACACTCTTCCTCCTCCTCCGCCTCCACCTCCTCCTCCTCCTCACCAAGGGTGACATATAAATATATAAGACTTCATTAAACTAGAAGACTTCTAAGGAGTTAAGTCACAATCACCATAGCTGGTAGCAATGAATGTCATAGTTTTTTGAGGCTAGAAATAAATTTTTCTAGAGAAATTTATGTATGCGTGCAACAAAATCTTCTCTTTGCAGCTGTTTATTCTGTTTAGAGTCTCCCTCTCTTCCCACTCAGATTTCATTTGCCAGCCGGAAGAAGGACCCACAGGCTTAAGGCCAGGTGCTAGAACCCTGTGAGTTATCACTGGGTGAGGAAGAGGGAAGTCTGAGAAACTAGAAATCTATCTTGTGGACCAGAAAATTACTATATAGAGGGAGATTATTCACAAGTGGAACAAAGGACATTGGGGTTGAAAATCTGTAGTATTAATGGGAAAAGATCTTTAAGGCTTAGTCATAAGCAGAAAAAAGGAGCAATATCAATGTGTATGAACATCTGTGCACACGGAAATACACAGAAACATCAGTGGAAAAAGGCACAACGAATTCTTGACAGCAAGTACTTTTGAGGGGGGGGGGGATAAACCAGATGCAAGCCACAAAGTGAGCACCTCTTCTCTTCCACACCCTTTGCATTATGACGCGAAAGTTGTACAAGTCAAAAGTCATAACTAACTAATCAGATTTTAGGATCCAAGGGGAAGGGCGAATTGAAAAATTACTTGGTCTTTTTGACCACATGGGTAATTCTGTTGAGAGCAGTTGTGCAGTTCTAGAGAGCTTGGGAACAATGGATGTAGGGACACATAGATAACAGAGTAAAGAAAGAGGAAGGACGAGGAGGAGGAGGAGAGGAAGCAGAAGAAAAGATAAGAAGAATAAGTCTGAAAGAGTGCAGGTAGATGGGTTGTTTTACACTTCAAAAATTCGCACAGACAGGGGATGTAATTATTATAAACTGCTGGCCTCAGTCATGGAACATATTTAGACAGGCATAAGGGAATGTATACCTTACAAATTGAGATTTAAAAAAATCATGACCTCATTCTTTGGGGAGTAGCAGGGAGAGAGGCGGGAAGGTAAAAGTGCTAAATCCATATGTTTCATTATAGCAATTCAATTGATGATAAGGGATAAGAAGGAGATTTTTTTGTTTTATTTTATATTTATGTGGTAAATATAGAATAATGTGTGAGAGTAGAATTGGTTGGGGGTGGGGAGTCTAGGAACTGAAGCTGACAAGAAAGAAGACTGGATTTCCAAGTCTTGTAGTACAATGGAGAGGGACAGGAATGGCTGACTGTCTAGAACCGTGGCGGCGAACCTACGGCACGCGTGCCACAGCGGGCTGTCTGTCTCACTGAAAGCTCTGAAAGGTTTGCCATCACTGCACTCACTGACACAACAGATCCTTCTTCTGACACACGCAGAAAGCAGAGCATTGTTGCACAATCACGTGTACTTGTTGCACACGTCCGGGACCATAGAAGAGTCATGCAGTATTGTAACAGCTACAGTTAAGGTGGACTAGGGTCTTTGTTTTCTTCTTTTATTATTTCCTATAAACCTCTCAAGCAGATGAGGGTCTCTGTTGGGTATAAATTTCAAGCTATAAGCTCATATGTATAAAAAAAAGTGACTTTTTTTCTGCATCTGCTCTGGTTAGGGGGGATGGGGCTATGGAAAGAGACCAAACTTGTCCTGGCTCAGTAGGATAGTTTGTTTTCCATTCAACTGCTCAAGGCAGATGGGGAAAGGGAGACCATTCCTAGAATAATTCAGAAACCCAAACTAATGGCGGGGTGGTGGTGGTGGTGTCTGCCATCTCTACAACATATGGCCTTCCAAATTATCCTACACATCACTTGCTCTGATGGCCAGGGAAGAAAGGTTATGGAGCAGTGCCCATTGGAGGTGTTTAAAGGCCAGGCTTGGTTTGTGGCACTCATCAAATCTGCTCACCTTCCATAGAACCAAAGTCAGCCTTGTGGGCAGACAGGGAAACCTACAAAGTGTAGCTGAGTAGCGCTCCCAGGAAGAGAAGGCCATGGTGTTTGGTGAAGTGTTGATAGTCTCTTCCATAACTCAGTTTCTACCAAAAATCCTCATTTTCCTTGGTAGTGAAAACTTCATTCTGCCAAATCTAGGGTTCTGAATCTGAATGTGGTTTTGGGATGTCTAACTTGGCTGTCGGAGGCCTTCTCTTCCTAGATCTCCATACCAGGTAGCTTATCTTTTTTGATATCTTGAAGCCTCTCTAGGACTTATCTTCAAAGAATAAATACAAGCAACAGCCAGGGTCTTTGACACTACTGTTCCTGAGATACAGGCAACTGGGACTTCTTTATAGATACACTGACATCTAATCTCTTTACTTCCCCTCTTCCATGGGGACCAGTTACTTTTCCAGATTGGGAGAGGGGTCCTTTTCATCAGCTATTCTGCAGAATCTATTTTTGTTCCTGGAAGTCTTTCCATTCTTTCCCCAAAAGCTGGAAGAGAGCAGGGTGTGCTGGTGCATGCCTGTAATCCCAGCACTCTGGAATTTTGAGGCAGGAAGATGGCAAGTTTGAGCGAGGCCTGGGCAACTTAGTGATTTAGTGAGACTCTATCAAAATAAAAAAGTCTGGGGATGTTGCTCAGTATGAAAGCCCTGGGTTCAATCCTCAATACATTAAAAAAAAAAAAAAAGCCAGAAGAGGGTTTCTGTTTTCTTTCCTTTTTTTTTAAATTTAAAAAAATTTTCCGCAAGTGGAAGGACCCGAGTTCTGTCCCCAGTACCAAAAAAAAAAAAATTTCATTTTTTGAGACAGGGTCTTGCTATTTAATCCAGGCTGGCCTTGAATTTACTATGTAGTCCAGGCTGGCCCTGAACTCATAGTGATCCTCCTGCCTCAGCCTCCCTAGTGCTGGGATCATAGGCATGTTCCACCAAGCCCGGCTGTACTTTATTTTCTTATTCTTGCTTTTGCTCTGAAACACTAGAAGCCTAGTGTCTTAGATGAAATGAGAAACATCTAGAGAATAACTGTTGATTCAATTTTCTAAATAGCCTTCCACCTTGGCAATCATTACACCTGCTTTATAGACAAAAGAACCAAACCCAAGAAGAGTTCTTGTTCAAAGATTTTTTTTTAGTTTTTGAGACAGGGTCTCACTGTGTAGTCCAGGCTGGTCTTGAACTCACTATATAGCCCAGACTGGCCTCGAACTCACAACAATCCTCCTGGCTCAGACTCCTGAGTGCTGGGATTACAGGCAGGCATCACCATGCCCGGCCCAAGGATATTCAGGTTTTAAGAGTCACAGCAGGAATGTAAACCCACATTTATCCCATTTCCACATCTCTGGGATTCACCATTAGGACATTCTAATTTTCACCCAGTCTAGGAGACACAGCCCCAGTGAAACACACACACACACACACACACACACACACACACACACACACACACACACACCCAGAACATTCTTTTCAGTTTTATTGGTTTAATTTTTTTTCTGAGAGAGCAGCCCAGTGTTAAGGAAATAAGAGGATGTCAGGTGCTGATGTGTGGATCCCAAGGTGAATGAAGATTCCTCTGGAGGCCAGGTGAGCTGATGTGGTACAGGCAGGGGCCTAGTTGTTCCTAGGGTGCTGGGTTGCTTGGATGTTGTGTTCCTTGGTTGGTGGCAAGTTTCTTGGCTAGGGGATGAATCAGCTGTTGAGTTTCTTGCATGGTGGCTGGTCAGTGTCTTAGTGGGTGGGTTTGTTGGGTTGTAAAACCCTGGCACTCTGTTCTTGGCCTTCAGTAAAATAGGATATATCCGTAAAGGAGGCCCAAACCAATGAGTATGGCGAATACATCCACACAGCCAGTTCGGCCTGAGTTGGTATAAGCTTCTTCCCAGTTGCTGTTCCAGTTGGCAACTGAAGTCTGTAGGGGAGGGGCGGGGGGCATAGGTATGGGTTTCTGGTCCAGAATCCCGTGGGAGAATGGTTGGGGCCCTTTGCTTTTGAGGGTGAACCCTTACCCAGGTCCCAAGACAGGAGTGGATGAAGGGGGTAAGCAGCGGACAGGAAGGGCCATGACTTGGGCATTGTTTTACCTTATAGCAGAAGTAGACACTTATGAGTCCCAAGGGAGGGCAAAAAACTATAGCCAAGAGAGTCAAACATAAATAATTCGGAGCATAAAAGGCCAGTTCTTCAGGCGTCTGTTTAGGACTCCTATCTGGGTCAGGTGGAGCACCCTGGGCAGGCGGAGCACCCGGGGCAGGCCGAGCACCCCGGGCAGGCGGAGCACCCGGGGCAGGCCGAGCACCCCGGGCAGGCGGAGCACCCCGGGCAGGCCGAGCACCCCGGGCAGGCGGAGCACCCGGGGCAGGCCGAGCACCCCGGGCAGGCGGAGCACCCCGGGCAGGCCGAGCACCCCGGGCAGGCGGAGCACCCCGGGCAGGCCGAGCACCCCGGGCAGGTGGAGCACCCCGGGCAGGTGGAGCACCCGGGGCAGGTGGAGCACCCTGAGCAGGTTGGGCTTTCGGTTTCGGGCCCATGATTTTTCCACTCAGAAAAAGACAGGTCCGAGTGTTTTGAAAACAGAGACCCAGGCCACTGCTCCTCTCCTTGCTCTACCCAGAATTCCAAGACTCAGATGTCAAAGTCCAGTTCTTCATAATGGAGATACCATTACCTCAAGTCCTGATTGGCTGGTCTCATCAGGGGGCGTGGTCCCTATTACAGGCTACTTCCGGCTCTACCCTCCCTTCAGGCCCCAGCCCCTGTCAGGACGCTGACCCTGCCCTCCCAGAAAGGGATTGGTTGGAAGCCCTAGGTTTGGGTCTTGGCTTTTCTTACTAACGCATACCCTTCTCTCTGAACCGAGGGAGCCAGGAGTGCCAGGAAGGCTTTCTCAAGAGATGTAGAAGAGAGCAAATAACGAAGCGCAGTAAGAAAGCTAGAAGTACTGACAGAAAGAGGAAAAGGAATAATGTCAACAACGAATGGTATTGAATTTAAAAAATATTCTATAGTCCAATCTGAGAGGAAGAAAGAATAGAAAAAGAAGATTAAAAAAGGAGAAGGGCTTTATTAAAGTAGGACACCAACTAATAAGTGGAAAAAGAAATCACCATGGTATGGGCAGAATTCTGCGATGGTGCCAGGATTCCTGTTCCTTAGTATAAATCTCCATTCTTCCATTATTCAATCAAGCACTTATTTGTATGTTGTTCTGAAGGAATTTTTCAGAGATTGTTAAGGTCCCAAGTCAGTTAACTTGAGGGAGACTATCCTCAGTGGGCCTGATAAAGTGAATTCTTAAAGAAGGCTTGGTTTTATTGGCAAAACAGGTTGAAGATGTGAGAGGACTGGAGCCTCTTTAGCTAAAGGTGTAGGAGGCCATGTGGCAAGATTGCAGGCGGCCTCAAGGATCTACATGGTGCCATAACCACATTCATTTGCAAGAGGACTCTGAGCTCCAAATGAGAACCCAGACTAGCTGACACAATTTTAGCCTTATGAGATCTTGAACAGGTAAGCAGCCATTCTAGCCTACAGAATTAGGAATTAATAACTAATAACTCACAGTAATTTGTTAGGCATCATTAGAAAATTATCCATTATTCTAGCATTCTGGGAGGCTGAGCCAGGAGAATTGCAAGTTTGAGCCCAGCCCAGGAAATTTAGCAGCTTAATGAAACCCTGTCTCAAAATAAAAAGTAAAACAAACCTGAGGATGGTGAGTAACATGGGTTCAATCCCCAGTACCACAAAACAAACACAACTAATTTTTTAAAACCATAATAATGGTTTAGGAGAGAATCATCAGGAATGCTAATACAGTACCGCTGGGTTTTGGCTGGTGGTTCCCCTAGCTGATAATTTTAGGGGAGTGGAGGGTATGAGGAACCAATTTGTAAGGAGATAGAAGTGGGTGAGAGGGGACATAGTAAAGTCCATAGATGTAGCCTCCACTATGGTTTTGCCACAGACACAACTGTGTTTAAGTACATAGTCAAAGACCTAGAAGCAGTAACAAGAACAATGGCAACACACATAATCCAGAAACCAGGAACTTCTTCATGGAATGAATTGGTTCAGAGTGTTAAGGGCCTAGTGAATACTCCAGAACAACCACAATAACAAAAATGCAGGGCCTTGAAGTGGGAAAGGACAGAACCCAAGATTGGATAGGATGAAGAGTGCATATTGGTTTCTGGTGTCTCCCTTGGATAAGAGGGATGTCTTAGTTACTTGTTCATCACTGGGACAAAATACCTGACACCCACACATTAAATAGGAAAGGCTTATTTCAGTTCACAGTTTGTAGAGGTCAGTCCATAGTCAATTGGCTCCAAGCCAGGATGGCATGGCAGAGGGGCACTGCAGAAGAGAAACAGCTCATGGCAGAGCAGGAAGAGGCACCAGAAGCAGCAGCAGCAGCAGCCAAGCAAGCCTCCCTTTCCCTTTTATCCCATTCAGGCTACAAGCTTCTTGGATGGTGCCACTCACACCCATGGTAGGCCTACCCATTATCCAGAACTGTGCTAAACCAATCGACAGGCTAATTTAGTACCACCCACCCTTATTGCCAGCATCATACACCCTAGATTAAGCCAGCTCCCAAAAGCCCCACCTATGAATGAGTGAGGCTTTGTGGGGGGACATCTAGATACAAGCCATAACAGGGGATTTTGGAATGGGAGTGTGTGGGGTCTCTTGATTAGTAAGTCCTTCATCTGAGGTGGCTTTGGGATGGTAACTAATTTGGACTCTGTCTCCTGGGGTCATTTCCTGCGCTCTGTTTCCTGCTATTTAGAAAACAGCCATTAATCTTTCACTCTATTTTTTATTTTTTTGAGACAAGATCTTGATATGTAGTTCAGGCCAGCCTTGAACACACTTTGTAGCCCAGGCTGGCCTTGAGCTCATGGTGATCCTCTTGCCTCAGCCTCCTAAGGGCTGGGATTATGGGAGTGTGCCACCACACCTGGCTCCTCTTTCACTCTATTGAGGAAAATTCTTTTTCAGTAGTTCTGTTTTTGGTTTTCTGAAATTTCCCTAAAAAGTTTAAAGCTGGGTGTATTGGTGCATGTCTGGAGCCTGAAACAGGAAGACTGAAAGTTCAAGCTCAATTTGGGCAACTTAATTAGACTCTGTTTCAAAAAATTTAAAAGGGGGAGTGGCTGGTGCTAAAGCTCAGTGTAAAGGCTCTGGGTTCAATTCCCAGTACCATCAAAACCACCACAACAAAAAGAGGTTAGGTTAAATTGTATTTGTCCTGTTCAGCTCTGGCCCTTTGTTTATTCTCCCTTTTGCTTCCTGGCCGTGAGTGATGGTTTTGCTTCACTGTGTGCTCCTTCTGTGATGTGCTACCTCACCACAGGCCCAAAGCAATGGGCCCAGACAACCACAGACTGGAACCTCCGAAACTGTGGGTCAAAATAACCATTTTGGGCCGGGGATTTAGATCAGTGGTTCCAGTGCCTGCCTCACAAGCGCAAGGTCCAGAGTTCAATCCCCGGTACAAAACAAAAAACAAAAAAACAAAAAAACCATTTCTTTGTGTAAATCGCTAATTTCAAGTATTTTGTTATAGTGATAGAAAACTAATAAAGATACTGCATTTGAGCAATATTTTAAAGAATAATCTGAGGTCTAGAATGATGCTATTTCCCTCTAGAATTAATTTCCTTTTGTTTCTGCCAGACAAACAAAAGTCCCATTGGTCTGGGCCCTCTTTTCAGGTGTGACATTTGAGGGTGATGGGTTCAGCCTATCCATCAGATGAGAGAGGAGGCCAGGCTGATATCCATATACTTGACCTTTATGCTGATGTTGTAGCTCTTTGGAGTACCACCTAAAGAGTGTGGGGCAGTTTTTCTGAGCCTTATCTTTGGCAGTTCTTGGACTTTGAGTTTTCATCTCTTGTCTGTAAGAATGCAAAATCAAAATCTGAGAGCTACAGTGGGTTTTTATTTATAACTTTTTTCAGTAGTTGGAAGTAGAAAATATTTTTTAAAGGTAAACTAAAACAGAAGTCCATTCCAATATTTCCAATTCCAAATCAAAACTACAATTTTTCCCTAAATCAATCTCTCTCTCTCTCTCTCTCTCTCTCTCTCTCTCTCTCTGTCCTGGGAATTAAACCCAGGGCCTTTTCACTGAGCTATATCCTCAGCCCTTTTTTAATTTTATATTTTAAGACAAGGTCTTGCTTAGTCATTAAGTTGCCCAGGCTGGGCTCAAACTTTTGATCCTGTCTCAGTCTCCCAGGAAATTAGGGTTACAAGCAAATGCCATTATCTCCAGTTTACACCTCTTTTCTCAAGCCAAAAATCCAAGTTTACAACAGCACCAGTAATGATAGAATATCATCTAATTGTTTATTTTATCCAATTTATTTAATTAATCTCAGAATAATACCACCAATACTACCACCAAAATTGAAATTACAGTTTCTGAGACATCTGTCTTTTTTTTTTTTTTTTTGGTACCAGGGATCGAACTTGGGACCTTGCACTTGTGAAGCAGGCAGCAGCACCACTGAGCTAAATCCCTGTCCCCTGAGACATTAAAGATTCTTTTGTTGTTCTTTTTGTCCTTATAGGATACCCACTAGGAACGTATAGTTAAATTACAATGTTTAATGTCAGTTGGAATAATCCCTTTCTGTATGGTTATGCTAATAATGAGATACCCAATTAGACTCACTTGTTTATTTTCATTTTTAGAGATTGCTTTTAAAATACCAGCTTATTTTTATTTTTTATGGGATTGGGAATTGAATTTAGTGCTCCATGCATAGTAGGTGAGGAGTGGTCAGAAGGGTTTTGGAATGCCTAAGAAATACTTTCTCTATTCATTGGACGAATCAGAAGGCCAAATTGAAAGAAAACCTTTGGAACTCCTCCCCCTACTTAAAAGGAGCCAATCACAACGCCTATGGGAAAGTAGAATCAAAGGCAAAGTGGAAGATTAGAGGGGGGGTGACATCATGTCCCTGGCAACCTAGAGGGATGTTTTGGAATTCTAAATGAGTTGGTTGGCTAACAAGAGACTATAGGGTCAACAAAAGTGAGGGATTTAAAAAAGATTCTAGCAGGATAAAATGAGGTTAGCGAGTACACAAATACGAGGCTTACAGTTGACAGGAAGGGCAAGATGGCTGTGTAGGGAAAGTTGGGGGACAGGCAGGGCAAGGTAGTGTCTCTCAGTGAGGTTTCTGGCAAATAAAGAGTTAAAACCCTGCTAGAGAGAGCAGCTCAGCAAAACAAAGAGCTGATCAGACCCTGGCTTACTCCGTGCGGGGGTGGGGGGTGGGGGGGGGCGTTTTCCCTCCTCCCTCCACCTCCAATTAAGCGCTAAAGGGACAAAGCGGGGAGGGCGCTATGTTATAGAAAACTCACTTAGTATCTAAAATATACACTAACACCTGGACACTCACACACCTATATACGAGTACATATATATTTTATTATTCTCTCACCATATTAATACACTAAGGTACACATGTATCCTTTTTACAAACTCAGCCTTGAATGTGAGGCTCTGCTGTAAATCTCACAAGATAAGTACTCGGACAGCACAAAGACCAAAGCCATGCTTATCCAAGAATGCACACGTAGGTAATGGAAGGGGGAATGGCCAGACCAGGAGTCTCAGAGCCCAGAGCAGCCAATCAAGACATAGCAACTCTCAAGGGGGTGGGTCCCTGTCTTGGTCGTGTAATAAAAGGGGCTAAAAACAAAGACTCCTGAGTGCCCGTTCCAGGCTCCCTACCTTACTCCAACACCATACCTTACTATCTCCTTATTCTCTCCTTTTCCCAATAAAGTGATTTTGTTCCCTAATATTCATGCCTTTCCAATAAAGTGATTTTGTTTTTCTTTCTAAACCTATATTGAAATAAGAAAAAATACAACAGAGGCTAACAGTCTCAAAGCTTGACAGAAATTAACAGTTTCAAAACTTGCCCCTCCTGCTAAACCCACGAGGTTCACTATGGCCGAAAGATGAACTGCTGACACAACATCTGCCTGTACCTCCCTGCCCCTGTGCTAAGTTCTGCTTCTGTTTTGCTTGCTTCCTTGCCCTGCCGAAAGAGCAATATAAAAATGAAAGGAAACTTATTAGAATCGGGGCTCAGACTCTGGAAGGTGACTTCCACTGAGCCCGCTAGTGAATGAGCCTGCCTTTCCTTTCAGTTCTCTGAGTGCCGCTCTCTTCCTCTGTCTGCCAGCCCCCTGAGTGCTGTAACAATGTCTCTAATTCTTTCATTGGTATAGTTCTTTGAACTCTAGATAAGATCTACCCTCACCAGATGTGACAGGTAGATTGGAAGGGAATGTGGGAGAAAGAGTTATGGAGCCCAGGGAGGATATTATGGGGGATGGGACAGAGTTGTGAGGCAGAAGGGCCCAGTTATGGAGAGATTGCAAGGAGGCTGTGGGGAGACTGAAGTGGGCATCAGTGGACAATCTGGATGGTGTTATGGGGATGGGGAAGAGGTTACCAGGAAAGGAAGGAGGCTGTGGGGACTGGAAGATAAGGAGCACAAGGAAAATGTTAGAAAGAGACGGGGAGGAGACTGTGGGATAGGGAGGAGATTTGAGGGATAGGGAGGGAGTGAGGTACTGACAGTCACGGGATGGGGATTACAGGAGCATGTAGAGAGGATTCTGGGAGATGGAAAGGGGTACGTGGTACAAAGCAGAGATTATTGGCAGCAGCAAGGGGCCTATAGGAAGGTGGGGGACATTACTGGAGCGTAGGGAGAGAGTAAACAGTACAGGAAGGAGGTAACGGGACAGCAAGGGCTCATGGATACTGTGGATCGTCATCATCACAAGGGTCAGTGTGACCCCTGCTGGTGGGTCAGGGTCACCTTGCAGGTCTCCTGAGTGGTGGGATGAGTTTAGCCCGTGCTCATTCTGAAGCCTCTGAGGTCTCCAGTCCCCCGGGCTGTCTGCAGACCTGTTTCTGGGCTCTGCCCAGCACAGGTGTAAGCCTGCAGCTCTCTGGGCTCTGTGGGCCTCCGGAGGCAGCAGAAGTGGTCTCTGCAGCTCCCCACAGACTTCCAGCAGAGGACTTCCTGCCTCTGTACATCGTGTCCCTGCTCTGCTGTGACTCCACTTCCCTGCCCAGGGCTGGATGTCCCTGTCTTCTCCTCCATCCATCCTCTGTCCTCTAATCCATCCCACCCCCATTCTCCCTGGGATGGACCCTGGCCCTTTCCTCCATCACCCTTCAGTCTCTCAGAGGGACTCCTCCCCATGGGTTTCCTTTTCTCCCTAGGACCCACCTGCCCTTCCCACTGCTTGTGCTGGAGCAAGTTTCCCATTCAGCAGAATTTTTAAGAGCAATAAAGTTGATGAGGAAGTTTCTGCTTTCCCATTTATCTGATACATACGTGTGTGCATACATGTGTTCACATGGCCCTGTGAATCTACTTCCCTAGGCACCATGGGGCTCATACAGATGACCATTTGCTCAATGACCATTTATTGGATAACATTGCTGGGTGCTGTTTTAAGCCTTAATGGTCCAATGGTGAATCAGACAGATGAAAAACTTATAGGGGCTGAGGGTGTGCTCAGTAGTAGAGTGCTTGCCTAGCATTTATAAGGTACTGGATTCCATCACCAGCACTGCCAAAAACAAAAAACAAAGCAAAAGAAAACAAAAAACCAAACCAATCCAAAACAAAGCAAAATAAAACCAAAAAATGCTCTCACATTATATTGAGAAGTACACACAAAAAATGTAAAGGCATGAGCTAGTTCTAATAGAACTTATAGTGCCTAATAGAACTTACAGTGACTAATAGAACTTTCTTTAATGAAAGAAGTGTTCTATAATTCACTCTGTCCAATTCTTAGCCAAATTTGCTGGTAATATGACTAGTTCAACTGAAGAGCTTAATCTTTTATTTAACTATAATTTAATTCAATTTGCCACATGTAGTTAGTGGCTACCATACCGGGTGACACAGTTCTAGGTAGTGGTCAATCTCATGAGAAGACAGAAAGAAACTGGGAGAGCAGGAAGAGAGACTCAAAACAGACTGACTGAGGAAAGCCCTGGGGAGCTGATGGCGGAGCTGTGACCCGAAGTGAGAGCAACAGAGTCCTAGAAAACTCTGAGAGAAGAGGGTTCCAAGTGGAAGAGAAAGTGCAAAGACCCTGGGAGGCAGGAAGCAGCCTGTCTTGTTCTGGGAAGAGAGAAAATTAGTGGGCCTAGTGTAAAACAGGCTCTCAAATTGCACCCAGGCAATTTGAACTTTCAATTCTCCTGCCTCAGCCTCCCAAATGCTGGGATTATAGGCGTATATTACCACACCTGTGTTAGAAATTCATATTTTTTAAAGACAACACAGTGTTTTGGATGCAAGGAAGTCTAAAGGAACTAAATTGCAAAGAAGGAAGAGCCCTTCCTATTAAGTGGGAATTCGTGAGGCATGGACCTGTCTGCTGATTTCAAAGTCGGAATGAGGGGACCAAGCGCCAGTGGGAGGAGTGGAGCTCAGGAGGCAATGGGTTAGATCACTAAGGCCTCGGGTGCCAGTGAGGACTCGGCTTTCAGCTGGAGATGGGTGCAGCCAGGGCAGGACTCTGACCTGGAGGGCTGCGGTGTGTCTCAGGGGCTCACAGTTTCCCTCCACCTGAGTCTGGGGAACAGACTATGGAGTCAAGGGCAGGGAACCAGGGAAGAGGCTGGCGGGATGTCTGCGTGACAGTGGGCAACAGCATTTTTTTTACCCAGGGATAGTAGAGATGAGATGAACCAAATATTGCAACACACACACACTCCTGCCCAGGAAAAGCTTATTGATAGGGAGGGGAGAGAAGGGCTTCGGCTGCACTGGGGCTTGGGCTGAAGGGAACCTGCAGTTAGTCCAGAGAGAGGCTAAGCTGCTACTCACAGGACAAAGAGAGCAGCAAGATTTTACTGATTGCTGGAGTGGGCTAAAGTCTGGTAATTCTTATTGGCCAGGAGCACGATTCTAAAAGATGTTTCATCTTGTGATGATTCAGATCACTGGGTGGTTATGGTCCACTCGTCCTGGAGGCTGCTGAATTTTCATGTAGCTACTGCCGTCATCCTGTACAGAATATCCAGGTCTAGAAGATCTGGGCCCTAGGGTAGGGCTGAAGGACTTCAGGTGCTTGGGTTGTTGTGGCTGCTGAAAACACACAAAGGTAGGTGCAGAAAAGAGAGGAGAGAGGAATAAAAAACACAGAGCAGGGGCCGGGGATTTAGCTCAGTGGTTCTGGCACCTGAGCACCAACGCAAGGTCCTGAGTTCGATCTCCAATACCGGGGAAAAAAGCAAAAACACACACACACACAGAGCAGCTCCCATGGACAAGAGGCCAAGCTGGCCCTGTATCATAGTCTTACTCTTAAACATTTCTGAAATGATCAACACGTCTCAGTGCAGAGCTGAGTAGAATCTGACTCAAGGGTTAAGACAGAGAAGGGGACAGACACAGTATGAAGAGAGAGATGCCAGGCTTTGATCCCATTTTAGTCACCCGTCAGACATCTGTAGGCCCGAGCAAAGGGTCAGTGTTCTCAGCAAAAGCAGCCATCAGGTCCCTGGGGAAGTAACCCAGGCACTGTTAGCACAACCCATGCATCAGTATGCCACCTACAGCAAAGGCAGTGGGAAATTAATAGTGTATTGCCCTCCTGTGTGACCTCTAAAAGTAGTGATTTTTAAGTAGTTTAAGTGCAAGTGAAACTAGCGGGCTTATTTGGGTTTTTCCTTGGTAACAATTTCTCCTTTTCTGCAAACATTCTGCTTCTGCGGTTTTATCAGGGTCTAATGATGGGTCTTTTTTTGTTTTTCTTAAATTCTTTTATTGGTACATTTTAGGAATGATGGGTCTTTTGAACATGCCACACTACAAAGGGTGAGACTTTACTGACCCAGGGGTTTATTTTGTTGTTTGAGCCTTCTGTCCCATCATTGTTCCATCCTGATTATTCCTGTCTCATAGGCAGGAGGGGATGGAGGCTGGGGCATGAAGGGAGCAGAGGAGAAGGGAAAGATAGTTGGATTCTATAATGACCTTCAGATACCAGAACAAGGATGGCCTGGAAAATCTTGTTCCCTACTCTGACCTATTGTCTGCCCCGAAGACGGGGGAGAAGCAAGATGCCTGTTGCTCAGTCCCTAACTCCACTTTTCAGGCTCTGGAGGCCAGGGAGGGAGTGACCTGCCCAAGAGGTAAAGGGCACTGTGGAGTCCACTATCTTATCAGGGAGACGCAAATACATGCCAGAAGTCACGGTCACAATGAGGTCCTTCACTTGGCAAACACTGCCTCGGGCCAGCCCAGGCTGGGCAATACAGGGCACACAGTGGTGACATCCTGGATCCTGTCCTCAGGGAGTCTGGAGAGGAGATGAAATATCACTAGGTTGTGACGGCCTGGGTCAGTCAGGGCTATGATGGAGAAACTAGGGGTTGAAGTGATCCGGGCTGGGGTGGGAAGCGCAGGGAAGCACTGGACCCAGCCTGGTGCATGGGGTGGGAGGGTTTCCTGGAACATCTGCACCACAAAGGACGAGGAGCAGGTGAACACCAGGGTGGAGAAAGTCACGTGTGCCACAGGCCTGAAATGATCACTGTGAAACACAGAAGGTCTAGGCAGGCAGAGCTCTTGAGTCTGCCAGGGGAAAATGGCACATGGGAAGGAGGAGGGGCAGCCAGGGGACTGAACCCAGCAGGCCCAGCGGGGTGCTGAGTCCCTGAGCGTGGGTATGGGCCTGGTTCCAGGAACCTGTAGTTCATATTCTCCTTAAAGCCCACTTAGTGTTCCCCATCTGTTTTTATTTATACATGTATTTTTAATTTTTTTTTGAGACAGGGTCTCACCTTGTAGTTAAGGCTGGTCTTTAACTATGTAGCGCAGGCTGGCCTTGAATGTGAGGTAATCCTCCTGCCTCAGTCTCTCGAGTGCTGCGATTACAGGCAATGCACCACCATGCCTGGCTCCCCATCTGTTTAATAGTCCATCCTCGGACTCTTCTTTCTCAGGAAAAGAAAAAAAAACATTTTTGCCCAATTCTAACTATTAATTGTGCTCAAACATGCCTCCCACAATCCATGTGCCCCAGGCTCAGAGAAATCTTGTGCCATTGCAGTAATTGGATTCTTTTTTTTTTTAACTTTTTATTTATTTATTCTTTGTTGTTTTTTGGGTACTGGGGATCGAACTCGGGACCTTACAGTTATGAGGCAGGTGGCAGCACCACTGAGCTAAATCCCAGGCCCATGGATTCCTTCACAGTTGCCACATTCTGGTAAGAAGTATTTGTCCTTGAGTCCTACCAGAAGCTGTCAGCCTGAAACAGCCCTGCATATCCACCCAGGCTACCATCCAGCCAAGATGCCAAAGGCAATGGGACTCCCTTCACTTGACCCAGATCCACCTGTGGGCAGAAGCCTCTGTGCTCCCCTCCTCAAGATGGGGGTGTCATTTGGACACATGATAAGAGAATAATTTGTGCAAGTGAAATGCCCCACCCCCAGAGACACAGAAGGTGAGTACTATCTGAAGGCTGTGTAATCATCGGAGTGAGTAAAAATATTTAACCATTGACATGGCTGGGCACTGCTCAGTCAGATGTACAAGCCCATGGGGTTGGTACAGGGTCAGGTTGAGTCAGGCATTGATTTAGGTAGTTGGGTGTGAGAGGTCTGGGGGCTTGTGCTCAGGTAGAGGACATCTCAAAGTATAGTCCCTGCTCTAGACTTCAAGACTCAAGTATGAGGTACATCCTGACACAATGCCCTAAGAAGGGTACTCATGACTCCTGTGTTCCTGCCCAAAACCAACAACCTGAATCTAATCATGAAGAGCGATCAGCAGAGAGAATCATCAGCAGGGAGAATCTACGGAGTAACTAATTAATACTCTCCCAAAACCACAGTCACAAAAGCCAGGGAAGATTGAGGAATTGTCACAGATTAGATTAGAGGAGATCAAGAAGACATGACAAATAAATGCAAAGTGTGATCCTGGCTTGGATCCTGGACAAGAAGAAGGACTTTAATGGGAAAATTGGGGAAATTCAAATAAATTCTCTAGCTTAGCTAAACTATTAACGTTAATTTCTAAAGTTGGTCATTAGATCGTGATGATGTAGGAGAATGTCTTTAGTCACAGAAGACACATGGCTAAGTATGGATAAAAAGCACCCTATTTCCAACTCGCCCTCACATGATTCAGCCAAAACAAATTTCAAATTTTTCATCTATCTGTGTATCACAAATATAGCAAGTCATTAAATTTGGGTGAAGGGAAGAGAGGTGTTTACTAGTTCTGTAGCTTGTAGGTTTGAAATATTTAACATAAAAAGTTGAAACTTATAATAACATAAAACTAAGAAGTGAGAAAGAAGAGAATATAAACAAGGCAGAGACCAGGAAGGGGCAGCTCTGTCTTGGCAGAGGCCTGCAGAGGTCTCGGTCAGCCACCGGCTGTGAATGATGGTGCCTTTGTCCTGCCATCTGTGACTTCGCTTGTAGGGTCTCTGATCTACGCAGACGTGATCCTCCTGGCTGCCCTGGAACCTGGGCATTTTGAGGGCAGGGGCTGGTGGGCCAGGGTGGAGGGAATGGAGACAGTGTGGGCCCCTGCAGAGTTCCCAAAGACAGACCTCCTGAGAGCCTGCCCAGAGTCTCAGGATTGTTAGTGGATATTCCCAGCCAGCAAGGAATACATCCTTTTTAACACTCAGCAGTGTTTACGAAGTGTCTACTGTGTGTTGGAGGGGCACTGTTCTTGGACTGCGTATATAGCAACAAACATAATCAGGTCCCAGGCTTCCTTCTCCCAGGTCCAGGTGGACATCACACAAATAAAAATTAAGTACAATGTCAGTTGGAACATGAGGTGTGAATGAGGAAAGGGTAAAGGAATGGAACGCAACAGGGGTGCATTATTGCAGGGTGGATTCTTAGGAGAGGTGACATTTGTGCTGAGGCCCACAGAAATTGAGAAAGAGTTTCGCACATATCTCAGGAAGCCAGTACCAGGCAGATGGAGCTGCAAGTGCCAAGACCCTGGGGCAAGAATGACCTTGGTCTGCACAATGTGCCCATGCCCATCAGACCAGGACAAAGATTAGGGCGGGAGAGGTGGAGGGGCCAGATCTCACAGGAATGACTGTGAATTTTATTCTGAGCAAGAAGGTACGTTTCGGGGACATAAGCAGAGAAGTGACACTTGTTTCACACACGATTCAGAGAGATGAAGCTGAGCCTGGGAATGGGTGGGCGACTGTACCCCTGCTGCATTCTCTCTGGGGGTCTCTAGCAGCAGGCTAGAGATGAGCAGCGGGTGTGGGTCTGGATGTGTGCGGGGTGTAGAGGGGAGCTCAGGCCGCCGACCAGCTTTGACTTTCCCAGCGACCTGCTCCCGAAGAGGAGGAGGACATTGCCAAGGTGAATATCTTATCGCCTGCACTCATACCTGCCCCTGGGGACATGCCCATGAGGCCAGAGCATAACCACACCAAGGACCCCACCGTTTCACCAGCCACTCACTGCTGCACCAGAAGTCCCTGCCTGGGGGATGTGCAGTGGGGTCCCAGACTTCCTGGCACCTGGCACCAAGCTCTGCACCTTGGTTCCTCCATCTGGGTTGGGTGTGGTGTGGACAGGGGAATGACAGAGTGCTGCTGGGACCCTCTCTGAGCCTGAGCCTCAGTTTCCCCCTGGGCACAATGGAACTAATAGAGCTGCTGCCCTTGCAAGGGTTTATTACAAGAACATGCAAGGTCATGTATGTACTGAACATGGCATATATGTACTTGGTGCTACTCCTGTGAAGTCTGCATTTTCTCTTCAGTGATACTATGTAAGTGCCAGGTTGTGGGGTCAAATCATGTCCTTGATACTTAGTCACACAAAGTCCTTACCCTATCCGGGCCTCAGTTTCCTCACCTGTACAACAAGGGTAATAAGAGAAGATAACTTTTACAGGGCTGTTGTGAGGAGCTAATGAGACCATTCAAGTAAAGCACATGGGGCAGGGCCAGCCCATAATAACTCTTCAGTAAACAACTGCCATGACGACTGTTTTGAGCACCCTCCTCAGATAAGTGACCGGACATGTGCTATATGACCCACCCGAGGACACTCTGCAGCCCACCTATCCAGTACTGGGTCCTGACTCTATCATGTCCTAGCTTGGGGATCATGGGCAAGTGACTTGATCCCGTTGAGCCTCAGTTTCTCCATCTGTAAAGCACTGTTGGAAAGCTAAATAAGTTAACAAGGGAAATCCCTTGGCACACGGCCTGTCTCATAGTGAGCACCACTGCTGGCTCTTCTTGGTGTTGTGTCTGTGGTTGTCCCCATCAGGCCCTGATCTGAGTGGCAGGTTGCCATGGGATGTGGGGTGGTTGGGAGTTAGGTAGGAAATGCCTGAGCTTTCCAGGCCTGGAGGTCACCTCAAGGAGCCCAGTAATCAGCTGTAATCAGCTGGCTGTGCTCCACCCCTCCCTCCCTGGGTATATCAGGGCTCCAGACCCCAGGCTCTGTCTGGCCAAGGAGGGCAGAGCACCAGGCAGCATGGGGAAGGCAGTGCGTGGGGGCCCAGGAGTTGGGGGCTGGAGGGTAGGGCAGGGGTCCCAGTGGCATCTGATGCCTCCCTTGCTCCATCCTGTTCCCAGGAGAATTACGAGCTCTACTCAGTGGAGCTGGGGACTGGCCCTGGTGGAGAGAAGGCTGCCAAGATGAGCAAGAAGAAGGCAGGCGGTGGGGGAGGCAAGAAGAAGGAGAAGCTGGAGAGCATGAAGAAGGAGATGGAGATCGTGAGCAAGGGCTGGGCAGGGGCAGTCTGGGTTGGGGAGGAGGCGCTGGGCAGGGATGGGGTCCGATGGGAGCCCGAGAGCAAGCTCCCTGCTCCCACCACACAGAACGACCACCAGCTGTCCGTGGTGGAGCTGGAACAGAAATACCAGACCAGCGCCACCAAGGTGAGTGGGGGTGGGAGTGGAGGGCACAGAGTGGGGAAGGCGGGGAGAGGAAGGAGAGACCAGTGTTAGAAGGCCACATCCAGAGACGACAGGGCCAAGGATTCAGCTCAGCGGTTCCGCCGCCTGCCCAGCAAGCACAAGGACCCGAGTTCGATCCCCAGTACCAAAAAAAAAAAAAAAAAAAAAAAATCCAGAGACAGACAGAAAAACAGGCGAAAAGAGACGGCAGAGACTGAGACAGCAGGGCAGAGACAGGCAAAGAGACAGGGAGAGAAACGGTGGGAAGAAAGAGCTAGTGGTAGAGAAGGGTGACAGAGAAGAGAGGGCAAAGCAGAGAGGGAGGAAGGGGCAGGAACAAAGAGAAAGGAAGAGGAAGGAGCAAGACAGACAGGAGAGGCAGAGCAGGGAGGAGAAGGGGTGAGAGGAAGGGGCACGGTGAAAGGAAGGTCTGCTAGGCCCCGCCGTGTCCCACCCTCTGTCCCCAGGGCCTTTCTGCGAGCCTGGCAGCTGAGCTGTTGCTGCGGGACGGGCCCAACGCGCTGAGGCCACCGCGGGGCACCCCGGAGTACGTTAAGTTTGCCCGGCAGCTGGCAGGAGGTCTGCAGTGCCTCATGTGGGTGGCGGCTGCCATCTGCCTCATTGCCTTTGCCATCCAGGCCAGTGAGAATGACCTCACCACGGATGACAATGTGAGTGGAGGGTGCTGCAGGGCAGACATGGGACATGGGGACCAAGGACATTGGACTTGGTGCTACTGTTTGCATTTGTAGTGTGACAGAGGACATTGAGCCTAGGACTCAGGACACAGGATGGGGATACAGAGACATGGGGATGCCGTCCTGAGATGTGGGTCTTAGGAATGGAGGACACTGGAATGTGTGGTAGGCCCAAGACATAGGTCTTAGGTGATACAAGGACCTCAACGATGAGACTTGGGTGGGGGCACAGAGATGGGATTTAAAGATATGGATATACAATGTGTAAGATATGAGACTTGGAAAACAGAGGACATGAGGACAAAGGACAGACCAAGGACACAGCCCAAGGGACAAAGGGAATCAGATATGGGATACCAAGGGATAGGACATAAGGGACACAGGACACAGTACACAGTGAGAAAAGGCAATCAAGGAAACACAGACAGAGGAGGTGGACATTCAGGGCAAGGTGACATTGGGTATGTGACAGAGTCTGAATAAAGGACATGGGGACTCAAGGACATGTGTTACACTGAACAGGGGCTTGAAAGGGCATAGGACAGGTGACATGGGCTGGAGATTAGGAATTTGGGACACTGGGCACTGATCACAGAGGACACAGAATATGAAGCGCAATGTCTGCAGTACATGCATGGAAATGGGGACTAGACATGCAGCTAGTGGTCACAGGAGACACAGAGGGGAACACACAGATCATGGAAAACACAGAATATGAGACTTGGGACACAGGGACTATAGGCCACGGGGATGCAGCAGACTTAGGGACATGGGGAGATGGGGAATGTAAGACTTAGGAGACACAGAAAAAGGGAGCTCATGAGACCAAGGAACATAGTGACATGAGGCATAGGTCACAGGATATGGGGACATGGGAGACCCACAGTTCAGGAGCCATGGAATATGGAATAAGGGACACAGGGGTGACAAATGTAGGATATCCAGAAGCAAGGGGTGGGGGCTTGCCACAGGGACAGCACATGAAGCTTCCCAGTAGAGTGGGGAATGGCACAGAGGAGACCCTAAGGACAGAGGAGACCCGAGAGCAGGCTTGTGCCCTCCAGCAAGGGGTTTCTAGCCCTCGTACAGAACTCTGGGCCCCTCCTTCCACAGCTCTACCTGGCACTGGCCCTCATTGCCGTGGTTGTGGTCACTGGCTGCTTTGGCTATTATCAGGAGTTCAAGAGCACCAACATCATTGCTAGCTTCAAGAACCTTGTGCCCCAGGTAGGTCCCCAGCTTCTGGCCTCTTCAGATTCCAGAGGCTCCAAGCCCACTCAGGCAGGTTCCTGACATGTCCCTGTGGTCCCTCCCATCAAGTCCAACTCACCCTCGTCTATGGGCTCCGTCTCTCCCTTAGGGCCTCAACTCTCCCCATCTTTGGCCTCCCATTCCCATAATGCTCAGCAACTACCACCCTCACCCCTGCCCTGCTCTACTCTGCTGCCTCTGCCCCACAGCAAGCTACAGTGATCCGAGATGGGGACAAGTTCCAGATCAATGCAGATCAGCTTGTGGTGGGTGACCTGGTGGAGATGAAAGGTGGGGACCGAGTGCCTGCGGACATCCGCATCCTGTCGGCCCAGGGCTGCAAGGTGGACAACTCCTCGCTCACCGGAGAGTCCGAGCCACAGACCCGCTCACCCGAGTGTACACACGAGAGCCCCCTGGAGACCCGCAACATCGCCTTTTTCTCCACCATGTGTCTTGAGGGTCTGTGAAGGCCCTGCCTGCTCTCCCCAGTAGCCACACTGCCTTCCTGCTTCTCATTAAGACCCCCACGGGCCCCTCTTCCACTGCTCTATGCTACATGTCTCCTCTCTCCATGGGCCCGCCGCCTCTCCAGAGCACACTCCTTCCCTGTCATCCACCATTGGTACCCTCTTCCCATGTCACACTGCCTCCAGTGCTTCAGTGACTGCCTCTCCTTCAGTGCACACTGCCAAACATGCCCCTGCTACCGCCCACCGCACCCTGAGCCACCCTCCTGTCCCCGCTGCAGGCACAGCCCTGGGCCTGGTGGTGAGCACAGGAGATCGCACCATCATCGGACGCATTGCATCTCTGGCCTCAGGAGTGGAAAATGAGAAGACACCCATTGCTATTGAGATCGAACATTTTGTGGACATCATCGCAGGCCTGGCCATCCTCTTTGGGGCCACATTTTTTGTGGTGGCCATGTGCATTGGTTACACCTTCCTGCGGGCCATGGTCTTCTTCATGGCCATTGTGGTGGCCTATGTGCCTGAGGGGCTGCTGGCTACTGTCACAGTGAGTGGGGGGCATGTAAAGGGGTACAGGAGGCTGAGAGCCTGTTCTTCTGTTTGTTCATTCATCCAGGTTTCTACTCATCACCTCCCTACCTGTCCATCCATCCATTCACCTGCCACCCCATTTATCCTCCACCTTATCCATCCATTCTCCTGCCCAGCCATCCCCCAACTTTCCATCATCCGTCCATCCAGCACTCACCAGGCTGCCCTGGGCCATGTCTCGTGCCACACGTGAGGGCTCAGAGATGAACGGGCAGGGTCCCGGACCAGAGGAAGTTGAGGTCCAGAGTGTGCAGGCAGCATAACCAGGCCTCTGACAGTGCCTAGTTGGAGGCCTGCCTAGGGGAATCCCAGGGGGTTCATTTTGTCATTTTGAAAATAGAGTCTCAGCTGAGATAGCTCAGAGAGTGTCTGAGCAGAGAGGGGAAGGCATCCCTAGGAGAAAGCACAGGCTGGACAAAGGTTGTTGTTTGTTTGGCAGAAGAATGCTGCAGTAGCAGTGCTGTGGACAAGGATCCCTAATGCTTCTGGTGAGAGGCTGGAAGTGGACCTGGAAGCGGGGCCTACCGCCTACCCTGTGACCCTCCCTTCTCCCCAGGTCTGCCTGTCTCTGACAGCCAAGCGGCTGGCCAGTAAGAACTGCGTGGTCAAAAACCTGGAAGCTGTGGAGACCCTGGGCTCCACCTCAGTGATCTGTTCGGACAAGACGGGGACCCTCACCCAGAACCGCATGACGGTGTCTCATTTGTGGTTTGACAATCACATCCACACAGCCGACACCACGGAGGACCAGTCAGGTACTGAGATGGGAGAGGACTGGGGCCGAAGCAGGACCCACTTGGAAATCTGAGGCAGCCTGGGGGAGGCTTTGTGTTGTGGGGAGGTGGCCAGGTTCTGGGTCCTCGGAGGGGACTCAGCTCCAGGCCCACGAAGGAACTCTATAGCTGGACTCACGGGAGACTCAAATTGAGTCTAGGTAGAAGGCTTCGCCCTGCCGGATGGGCCCCACCCAGCCCTAGGGAGGGGACTGCAATCTGAATGCAGGGGTAGGGGCTCGATTCTGGTCTGGGGGATCCACTCCCTCACGACCCCAGCCTGGGTGCCTGGTCTCCAGGGCAGACGTTTGACCAGTCCTCGGAGACGTGGCGGGCGCTGTGCCGCGTGCTCACCCTGTGCAACCGTGCTGCCTTCAAGTCCGGCCAGGACGCGGTACCAGTGCCCAAGGTAGGGGACTGGGGGACTCTAGGGGTTTCCAGGAGCCTGGTGAAGCCGGGTAAGACACTGACATCGGTCCCCGTTCCCAGCGCATCGTGATCGGAGATGCGTCCGAGACTGCGCTGCTCAAGTTCTCAGAGCTGACGCTGGGCAACGCCATGGGCTACCGCGACCGCTTCCCCAAAGTCTGTGAGATCCCCTTCAACTCCACCAACAAGTTCCAGGTGCGCGGCGCGCGCAGCCAGCCGAAGAACTACTCCGTCCCGCCCACCGAACAGCCCCGCCCACCGGAGGCCACACCCCTCAGGGTGGGGCTTAGCTCCCACCTCTCCGGGGCCGAACTCCATCCCTACTTTCTTTCAACCCCAGCTCACTTAGGTCACGCTGCGCCCACATCCAAAGCTCCATCCACAGCCTCTAGACCTGCTTGTGGCTATCAGGCCCTCCGCGGGGAGTAGCTCACTGCCAAATCCGGTCTCCAGCCCAACTCTGCACCCTGATTCTGTCCATTTCTTGTGCCCAACACCCTGACTCTGCATCTAGCCCTGCCCAAGGCTTCAGCCTCCAGCCTCCACCAAAGGCCTGCCCAACACACCTGCCCAGCACTCAATGCCCTCCCTACTCTTTCAGGCCCCGCCCCCACCCCGAGGCCCCGCCCCACCCAGCCCCTCTTCCCGCAGCTGTCCATCCACACCCTGGAGGACCCGCGCGACCCTCGGCACCTGCTGGTGATGAAGGGCGCCCCCGAGCGCGTGCTGGAGCGCTGCAGCTCCATCCTGATCAAGGGCCAGGAGCTGCCGCTGGACGAGCAATGGCGCGAGGCTTTCCAGACTGCCTACCTCAGCCTGGGAGGCCTGGGCGAGCGCGTGCTCGGTGAGACCCAGCGTGGGCGTGGGCGGTGTGTGTGTGTGGGGTAACCCGGTGTGCGGGAGGAGCTTCCACAGACCCTGCCCATTCTCTGGCCAGCTGCAGCTGACCTGCCCATCCACACACTCACCACCGACTCTCCCATTCTCAGGCCTGACCCGCGTCTGGCTTCAATTCCTACCCTAGTCCCACTGTTGGCCCACCATGAAGGTCCACATCCATACGACATCCTCGCTTTTTCCCAGCCCTTGCACTCTCTGCCATCTTGCTGTGTCCTCCTCTTGATCCTTTGCCCTTCCCGAGTCCCTGCCTCAACTCAAGACGTTTCCTAGTCCTTGTCCTGACCGTCAATCTCCCTCACTTGTCTCGATCTCTTAAATTTCCCTAGTCCCTGCCTCTACCCTGGAAGGTACAGACTCACGTCTTTCACTTGACTTGCTTTGTGACCTCCAGGAAGAAATGTGCCCTTTCTAAGCCTCAGTTTCCTCCTCTGTAAGATGGGGATGCACTTCAGGGTGGTTGTGAGGATGGGTTCAGTTGATGTGCTGGACACCTGTAGGCAATTGGCGCAGGGGGCCTGGCTATTTTATTACTCCCGGTCTTGCTGGGGTGGGGTGGGGTGGGCCCAGACTCTTCTCTCACTTCTGTTTTCTGCCCAGGCTTCTGCCAGCTCTACCTGAATGAGAAGGACTACCCTCCTGGCTATGCCTTTGATGTGGAGGCCATGAACTTTCCGAGTAGTGGCCTCTGCTTTGCTGGACTCGTATCCATGATTGACCCACCAAGGGCCACTGTCCCCGATGCTGTGCTCAAGTGCCGCACGGCAGGGATCCGGGTATGCCATCGGGAAGGGCACAGTCAGGAACCTGTGATAGAAACCCAGCCAGAATTACTTTCACCCAAAATAGATTAGTGCACAATACTGAAAAGTTCCAGGGAATGAAGTTTCAGATAAAGTTGGATTCAGGAGCTTAATGTCATTAGGAGTTTGTCATTATGTCTCAGCTCTGCTTTTCTCTCTGCTGGCTTTATTCTCAAGCAAGCCCTCCACAAGGGACAGCAAAGATGACACCCCACCCCCGGCAGCTTTAACTTATAGCTCCCACCTCTCCTGCCAGGTCGGGCCACATGTTTACCCTTGAACCAGTCACAGTGGCTGGGGGGGCGCACCTTGCCCAGCTTGGTCAGTGACTTCACTTCAACCAATGGCCTGGGGAACAGAGATAGTCCCCCAATGACAAATCAAGGGTGGAGGAGCCAACGCTGAGCAAACAATACCCAACCCCTTCTTGTAGTCTTTAAGGCTTTAAAAATCTGGCCCAAGTTACCTCTCTAAATGCATTCCTTAGCCCTGAACCCTTTGTTCATCCTCTCCTTCCATGCTCTTTTCCCTGGCATTCAACAGTTCAGGCATGTTGTCACCTCAGGGCCTTTGCACTGGCTGTCCCTCTGCCAGGAATGCTCTTCCCCCAGATTTCCAAGTGACCAACTCCCTTCCTTCCTTTGAGTCTCTGCTCAAATGTTATCTTCTCCATGAGGCTCTCCCTAGGCAAAATTAACTTCTTTCAGAGAGCTTAATTTCCTCTTTCCTCCTAACATGCTATATGATTCATTTCTCTGTCTATTTTCTGCCTCCCCCACTATGATAACAGCTCTACGAGAACATGGAATTTTGTCTGTTTGGTCCCAGCCACATAATAGGTGGTCCCACTTGGTTGAATAGATGAAAGAGTGCATAAGCAGATGTCTACCAGGGAGGACAGGGAAACTGGGCTGATCTGAATGGGTCAAGGGTCCCCCGGTCCCCCACAGGTGATCATGGTTACAGGTGATCATCCCATCACAGCCAAGGCCATTGCAGCCAGTGTGGGCATCATCTCGGAAGGCAGCGAGACAGTGGAGGACATTGCTGCCCGCCTCCGCGTGCCTGTGGACCAGGTCAATCAGAAGTAAGCCCCTTCAGCCCTCTCGAGGGTCCCCCTGCAACCCAGGCAGACTGAGGCCCCAGGGAGGCCCTTCCACCCCCCCAGGGATGCCCGTGCCTGCGTGATCAATGGCATGCAGCTGAAGGACATGGACCCATCAGAGCTGGTGGAGTCGCTGCGCACCCACCCTGAGATGGTGTTCGCTCGCACCAGTCCCCAGCAGAAGCTGGTGATTGTGGAGAGCTGCCAGCGACTGGTAAGACTGCGGTGGAGGGTGGGCCAGGGGGCCCTGGGTAGCATCTCGCTGACCACCCGCCAACTCCACCCACTACCTGCAGGGTGCAATCGTGGCTGTGACAGGAGATGGTGTGAATGATTCCCCAGCCCTGAAGAAGGCAGACATTGGCGTGGCCATGGGCATCGCTGGCTCAGATGCTGCTAAAAATGCAGCTGACATGATCCTGCTGGATGACAACTTTGCCTCCATTGTGACGGGCGTGGAGCAGGGTCTGGATCAGGCCAGGGATGGGGCAGGTTGTATGGGCACAGGAGGAACTGAGCTGTGAGGAACTGAGGTGCCTGCATTATCCTCCACAGGCCGACTGATCTTTGACAACCTGAAGAAGTCCATCGCCTACACACTGACCAAGAACATTCCAGAACTGACCCCCTACCTCATTTATATCACTGTCAGCGTGCCCCTGCCCCTCGGGTGCATCACCATCCTCTTCATAGAGCTCTGCACTGACATCGTGAGTCTGCAGCCCCAGCACCCTCACTACACACACGCACACATGCACGCTCATACACAGGGTGCCGAGAGACACTCACGGCAGACATGATAGACAGAGCCCACCACAGATGTTCTTGGACACAGAGAGACACAGACAAGACAGGAATATGCAACAATAGCCAGGCAGAAGCGGGCACACAGGCGGGCATCAGATAGATCAGTTAGGCATGGACAGACTAATGGACACAAGCAACTCAAATATGGACAAACAGACATGTTAACAGACCCAGAGATCTGGCCAGATGGGACTCACAGATGGACATCCCTCAACAGACAGGGACAAACAGACCCCCTGAACGCCAAGCAGACAGACAGAAAGCAGCCACAGATACAGCCCTGAATGCAGCCCACTGCCTGGTCCTGCTGACAGATGTTTATTCAATGACACACAGTGCTCTCTCTAGCCAGGTACACACTAATGTAGCAAATGTCCTAATGGCTGCTCTGTACCTGGGTTTTATTGTCATCCTCCCCATTTTACTGATGAGCTCACTGAGGCAGAGATGGGCTAAATGGCTCGCTTCAGGTCACACAGCTAGTAAGTGGTGCTGCTGGGATCTGAGACCAGGCAGTTAGGTGCCCCAGGGCCTGTACCCTTGATTGGTCCACTCTGCTGCCACTCTGTTGTCACAGACAGATGGGAGAGAGGGAACACGGGCACTGGAAGACTGAAGAGACATGGAGAAAGAGTGTGACAAAAAGGCATAGAGACAGGGACACACAGAGACACAGTCACAGAGAAAGAGACAGAGACAGGGACAAAACCAGAGTAAGGGACAGAAAGAACAGAAAGGAAGCAGAGAGACCCAGACTGGAATGTCCAAGAGACCAGAGGACAAAATGACAGAGGCAGAGTGAAGGTAAAGGGGAGAGGGAGGGAGGGAAGGAGGGAGAGAGAGCCAGGATGCGAAAGACACTCTCATGGACACCAGGGCACCTGTGACACAGACACACCCACATGCCCACAGGCCAGCTGGACCCAGGCTGTCCCAGAGGGTGCAGTCACTGCAAATCCTGTCTCCTCCCCTTAGTCTTGTTCTTGGCCAGAGGTTGAGAGTGGGGGTGACTCCAGATCCTTGGGGACAGGGCCCAGGAAACCCTCAGCCCTGGTTCCTTCTGCTTTTGGCCAGTTCCCCTCTGTGTCCCTGGCATATGAGAAGGCTGAGAGTGACATCATGCACCTGCGTCCACGGAACCCAAAGCGTGACCGGTTGGTCAATGAGCCCCTGGCTGCCTACTCCTACTTCCAGATCGGTGAGTGCTGTGGGCCAGGAGGCAGAGCTTGTTAGCAGGGTGGGCCTCTGCCTTGGGCTCCCCGACACTGACACGGGCTCTGGTTTGCTCTGGATCTCAGTGTCTGTGTCCATCTGTCCATGGTGGTCTCTCTGGTACCTATGGTATCTGGGTCATTGGTCTTTTGGAGGTTCTCTGGGTGCTTCTCCACCCCGCTTTGTCCCCACCTCTCTTTCTTTACTTCTGTCTTTCTTTGTCTTTCTCTCCCTTGCGTCCCTACCAATCTCTCTTGGGGCTTTTCTCTGTCTCTCTAGGTCCATCCCTGTCTGTTTCTGTCTCCATGAGTGTTTGTGTCCCTGGCTCTATTTTCTTAGCCTTCTTTGCGTATCTCTGTCCCTGTCTGTCTGTGACCCTGCTATGCCTCCATCTCTATCCCTGTCCCTTCTTGTGTCTCCTTGCCTCTCTCTCAGGTGCCATCCAGTCATTTGCTGGCTTCACTGACTACTTCACGGCCATGGCCCAGGAAGGCTGGTTCCCTCTGCTGTGCGTGGGCCTGCGGCCTCAGTGGGAGGACCATCACCTGCAAGATCTTCAGGACAGCTATGGCCAGGAGTGGGTGAGGTCCTGCCCCCCCCCCATGCCCTAGTGCCCAGTGCTACCTACTCTGTATGTAGTTTATTCACTGCTCCATGTGGGACTGAGTTCAGTCAGAGCATCCCGGGCACCCAAACTCTGCCAATTCTGGGGTTAGGGGCCTTTCCCAGTCTCTGGCTCTGCGTCTGATGCTCACAACTGCAGGTGGGTCCTGTCCCTGCCCCAACAGGAGCATATCATCTGGGGGGAGGCGAGGCGAGCAGCCTTCTGTTACTTTCCCTGCAGCAGCCCTCAGAGTCTTGGCACATGCGGCTCATTTCAATGAAGGTTTGGAGCAAGTGAGGCTAGATGCAGCTGACAGATGTGTTTAATTTGCTCTGAAGAGTAACAGATTACTGTCATGGATAAGAGTGCAGACCTGGGAGCCAGACTGCCTGGACTCGTGGGCTGCTGCTGCTGCTCTTCACAGGTTCTGTGACCCTGAGCAACTTGCCTTCCCTCTCTGTGCCTCAGCTTCCTCACCTATAAAATGGGGAGACTACTAATATCTGGTTCAGTGCTTCTCAGTTTGTTCCTGCGCCAGCAGCATCAGTGTCGCTGGGAACTCATTTGAAATACACATTCTCAGGCCCCACCCCAGGGGTCAGGAACCCTGTGGTGAGGCCTGGAAGTCTGTGTTTTAATCTGCCCTTTGGGGACATTTGGTACATGCTGCAGTCCAAGTGCCACCAATCTCCTGCACAGGGTTGCTAAGAAGATGAGGTGAGCTAACTTACAGGGAACACTTGCTTCATAGGGCACAGTAGCTTAGTTGCTGTTAAAATTAGCTGTGCTGAAGAAGAGACTGTGGAGTGGCTGCCCCTTCAAGTGGGGACATGCCTGCTGTTCCCCAGGGGCCCACCTGGCCCACCTTGCTCATTTTGCCATCTGCCTGGCCCTGGAGTCCCTCAGCATTCCAATTCCCTTCTCCCAGCCTGGCCCAGCCTACTGGTGTGCTCAGGTGAGGTCCTCCGAGCTCTGTCAGACTCTGGGGTCCTGCAGGTGCTGCTTTCCTCTTCCTCAAGCCAAGCCACTCATGCGAAGGGAGCTTTTGGGGGTTCATGGCCAAGGAGCTTAGTGCTTGGTTCCTGCAGAGGCCCTGCACTGGGCTCAGGCTGGCTTTGTCCCTTCTTGTCCCACAGACGTTCGGGCAGCGCCTATACCAGCAATACACTTGCTACACCGTGTTCTTTATCAGCATCGAGATGTGCCAGATTGCCGATGTCCTCATCCGCAAGACACGCCGTCTCTCTGCTTTCCAGCAGGGTTTCTTCAGGTGTCCCCAGCTGGCTCCATTTCTGCCCCATCCTGCCCTCTAATGCCTGGTCCCAACTCCCATCAGGTCCTGACCAGGGCTCTCCACAGCTAGCACACATCATGCGTCAGGGGCTAAGGCATCCATACACATCCTTACTGGCTGGCCAGCTGCTCCCTCATAGGGCTCCACTGGCCTTCTATGTTTCAGCTGCTAACCAGTGACAAGGACAGGGCTGGTTAGAGGTGTAGCCACTCTGGTGGTCCAGGTTTAGAACATCACCCTGTGGCTGGTGACATCTGACCTGCCTTTACTCAGTGCCTTGCTTTCTATCGAGTCTATCTTGTTTCAATTCTGCCTTCTGAACTTGTCCCATTCTGCCCGGGCTGCAGGAACAGGATCCTGGTGATCGCCATCGTGTTCCAGGTCTGCATCGGCTGCTTCCTGTGCTACTGCCCTGGGATGCCCAACATCTTCAACTTCATGCCCATCCGGTGAGGGCTGTGAGGTGCAGGCAGAGGGATAGGGATGTGGGACGCAGGTTTGGGGATGGACTTCACCTTGTCATCTTGCCTGTGCCTTCAGGTTCCAGTGGTGGCTGGTCCCCATGCCCTTTGGCCTCCTCATCTTTGTCTATGATGAGATCCGGAAACTTGGAGTCCGCTGCTGCCCAGGGAGTGAGTATGGAGACTGGGGACAGGGGCCAAAAGGTTCTCAAAGCAGCTGCCCTCAGCTTTGCTCCTCAACACTTGACCACCAAGCCCTTGATGCCCCTATATCAAACCGCCATTGCTCCTTAACCTCTGAGGCCCCTGTTCCCTCCAACTAGCATCCTACCAGCACTGAGCCTCCTTTCTCCCTCTCTTCCCCAGGCTGGTGGGACCAGGAACTCTACTATTAGAGTACAGCTCCCTGCTGGCCATTCTGCTTCCAAGGGAGGCAGGTGGGGTAGGGCTCGTGGGAACCTCTGGATGGCACAATGGAATCCGGCCCCTCCTGCATTTGCTTCTACAGCCCATGGTGTCCCAGCCTTGGAGAAACCCACCCTCCCACTGCCCTTCCCCATCTCTCGTCCCCACTCTCCTGGAGAAGGATGCCAGTGCCTGGCACAGTGCTCTGAGGTGGCAGTGGGGCTTTGACAGGGAGCTGGTAGCTCTTGGGGAGGTGGGTCCATCCTTAGGACTCCAGTCTGGACAGGAGCTGCCTGTGGGCTCTTCATTAAAAACACCCTCACAATTTAAGGAAAAAAAATTCAAAATTGTGAATACTAAAAAAACACCCTCATGTTCTGCCTGACAGTAATAAAACCGTCCTACCTTGACTGTTTTATTTGGAGTCAAGTGCTTAGGCATTTTCCATCAGCACCATTGCTCTCCACAATCCTGCAATACAGGGATAATTTATTTAGGCTGCAGCATCCCCAGTGCCTTCAGCACAGCCCAGCATATAGTAGGCATTCAATAAACCTTCCTTAGGAAAGTAGATTCCCACTTCCTTGCTGAGGGTTACAGAATGTATAAAGGCCAGCTGGGCTGTGTCCATAGGTGCCTCCCAGAGCATGGCCTCTCTCCACTCTGCTCCTCTTGTAGCTTTTGGTTCTCAGCACCTCTTCTCTCTCCTGGGGGCTCCCTAACACAGGGGGCCAAAATTTGCTCCACATCAGGCACATATGTTTCCCGCCCTTCACAGGGCCCTGCACTCTGACTACTTACTCAGTCCTTTGCCCCTGCGGGGATTTCTGAGTGACTCTTGGAGTTCCCCCTGTACCCCTCTCACCCAAGAAGCTAACTCTCAACTGCTGGAGCTGCCCCTGCCCCCACCTCTGGCCACTCCTTTCCCCAGTGCCCATTTGTCTCTCATCCCTTATTAGTTTTCTTGTTGGGCCCTGGGCTTCTCCTTCCTTTTCTCCACATCCCCCTGGTCCCAATGCTTCAGTTCTGCTTCTGCAGTGATCCCCAGATCTGTCCCCTGCCTCCCATACGAGTTCTGAGGTGACTCACGCTGGCCTTCCCAGCATCTCCCAAACCCACTCCCACCCACTGTTCAACCTCACCAATAGCACTACTGTCCATCAGTGTGGATCCTTCTCCCTGGGCAACATGGGGAGTCCTCAGGGAGCTTCCAAGCCTCAAGCTCGTGCCTCCCTGAACTCTATTGTGTCCCTTTGTAACCTGTCATTTCCCCACTGTGCTCCCTGCTGATGAATAAAAACAGCCCAATGGCCACCCTGGCCTCCTGGCTCCAGTCTCCTCCACACAAAAGCTTCCTAAAGCCAAGTCTGACCCTGTCTTTCCCTTGCCTACAACTCTCCATGGTTCCCCACTGTCTTGGTCAACTCAGCCAGCCTTTAGAATAGAATCTTTGGTGCTCTGGCCCCTGCCAACCTCTCACAAGTCCCCTTGAATGCATAACAGCCAGTTTTTATGGACCCTAGAAAGCCAGGCCCACTCTGACCTCTGGACTTTCCATCTACCTTGCTCCGCTAACTCAGCCTTCAGGTCTCAGCTCACACACCCTTTCCTTGGAGCCCATGCGCTTCCTGGCTGGGTCAGGAAGCTCCTCTTCATTGTTGCCTTGTCCAACACAGCCCACCACTGCCCAGGCATTGGTCATAGCCCGGTCATTCTGGGTCATTCTGGCCTCTGCGCCTCACACTGGAGCCTTAGCCACTCTAGTTTCTCTCCTTGGGTCCACGTGAGATGGAATTATTTCAGCAGCTGGTCATTTCTGCAACCCTCACTTGTCCCAACATGTATAACAGGTAGGTAGGTCATGAGACGGAGGTGGGAAAGTGGGCTGCCACATCCATTTCCTTTCCCCATCAAAATGAGGTAGTCAAGCACTCCCAGCTCCCAAGACACCTGTGGGTGGTATTTACTCAGGCCACTGAGCTAGCTTAGTGGCTTCTGAACCTGAGAATACCTGGACACTCACAGCAGAGCTGACTTTTCCTAGGACTAAAGTTAAATAATATGAAGGATCACAATAGCCTGACAGAAAGAGGGGTCTGCTGTCCTATCCCATGCTGAGGATCTCACTGGGAATACCAAGGCTAGAGAGAACTTTCCTCACAGCAGGATTTGCATCAAGGTGGAGCTTAAGTGTGACATTCAAGGCCCTGTTCCTGAGACATCCCACTGGGGAGAGGGAGGAAATGGGCAAAGAGCTAGCCTAACAGACCAAAGAAGGGAGGCGACAGTGATGGTAGAGGGTGGCATCCAGGATAACATCCAAGTAGGTGGGCTCAGATGCTCTATTCCTGTATTCCACATTGAGAAAACGCAGGCCAAGGGTTTTTTTCTTTTGCTACCAGGGATCAAACTTGGGACCTTGCACTTGCAAGGCAGGCGGCGGAACCATTGAGCTAAATCCCCGGCCCAAGCCAAGGTTTGATCTGAAGGCCACAGACCTGAGTCAAAACACTGAGAAGCTCAGAATCAAATCTATACCTCACCCCCTTTCACAGTGGCCCCGTAGCTTGAATGATGTTAAGAATATGACTGTGCAAATCATCTCAGGGAGCAGCACAGAGATCAATGGCAAAACCAAACGTCACCGTCTTCTATACAATGAGGAGCTACAAATAGCTGTAGGCAAGGAAGGGTGATGTAGTAGACAGGTTTCAGATAGATCCCCTGGCTGCCATTCAGAGGACAGATCAGAGGGGAAGTTGATGCTGGAGGTAACCAGCAAGGGAAGAACCCAGTTGAAGCTGTCTGGAGGAACCCCCAAAAGCTGTCTTGTATTCTTGCTCTCCTCCATCAACTGTTCTCTGGTTTCTGTTGCTGCTCAAAGATCATTTACTTGAAGCCCTCAGTCCACAACAGGAAAACAAGAACCCTGAGGAACTGCTCCAGTTCAGCAGAAGTCAGTAGACTGGCTAGCAATCCAGCTTGCTACCTGGTTCCAAAGCCAGAATAATAGTAGGAATGGTAATGACACATCATAGTGAACTCCTGACAGAGACAACTTTCCAAATACCGTTTATTTCACTAAAATCTGGAGAGGAGCAGGTAAAAGGAATGCCAATGTCTGGGACACCAAGTCTAGGAGTGCACGTTGACGACAGCAACGTATAGGGCCAAGGTGCTGAGGGCCAGCAGCCCTGTTACCACTGCTCGGGCCAGCAGTGCTGTCCAGCTGCCCAGGGAGCAGAGGTGGACGAAGGTCCTGTGGGGAAACATCACAGTGAGGGAAGGAGAATAGAAAACCCACCCCTGTTTGGACCCAGCCACACACAACCCACCCAACTCACTCCATGACAAAGGCCTTGTAGACACTAAGGAATATCAACAGGAGGACAGCTGGCCGGAAAGTGTGGTACAGGTCATAGCGAGTTATCATCCAGACCTGGGTGGACGCAACAATGTAATGAACCTGGAGGGAGAGAGGGAAGAAGTTGGGGTTGAGCCTTGGGAAGAAATATGGTCACCAGCAAAGAGTCAGGGAAAGCAGGACCGCATACCAGACTGATGTTGGAGTCAATGCTCATCTGGATGTATTTCCAGTCAAACTCAATGCCTCGGGCTCCAACCCAGAGGGGGATGCAGCTGAGGAAGGCAAAGGGATGGATTCTCCAGTATCTAGACACCCCGCGAACCCATACTCTGTGCCCCAACCCTCCGGCACCCCTGTGGAACCCAGGTGTCCTTTCTCAGGATCTGGGATCCAGTCTGCTGCACACACCGGGACATAATGAGCTCGGCGGTGGCCCAGCCCAGGGCAGCCACCATGATCTTGTACTCCCCCTTGCCGGCATTCCTGGACATGACAAGGTTTAGGCCTATCAAGTCAGCCACGTCCACGCTGGCCTTCATGAACTCCTGTGGGTCAGAGTGAAATCTGAGTAAGCACAGGGGCTGTCAGTCTCACTCCTGCACTCCCGCCCCTCCCTTGCCCCACTCACCCCGATGAAGTCATAGATGCCGCCTTCCCAGGTAGGGAAGAAAGTGGCCAAGAACAGCATCTGAGAGCAGAAGGCAGAAAGGTCATCTCAAGGTGAGGGGATAACTCACGTGGGTTTTGTGGGAAGCTAGGGTATAAGTGGAGGGCAGGATGCTGGTTTTGGGGTCCATCTGGGAGACTGTGGTAAGATCACTAAATTGGGGGAGATTAAGAAGGTAGGTTCTCTGCTCCCTGCAGGGGCTGGAAGTCACAGGGGAATCTGAATCGTGTGTAGAGGTGTTGGGGTGGCTCCCTGGGCAGTGTCAGGACCGCGCAACACCTCGGGGTTAGTTACCTGTCTTAACCATATCAAAACAAATCACCTCTTAGAGAACCTTACAAGTGACATGGTTTCACCAAAAGTGCTAAGAAAAAGTTGCTTCGAGACCTTTCCTTGAGTTCCATCTCTTCTAAGGTCTATCGTCTTAGGCAGAGGGGAGCGGTCCTTCTGCAGAGTCCCGAGAGCAGTACCACAGTGGGGGTTAGCGGCAGGGCCAGGTCCCTGGGTCTAGAGAGCCTGGGGGCCAGACACGTGGGTTCCGGGCGGCCCTCACCTTGCATAGCTGCACAAAGAGATAGGTGACCCCGGCTTGGACGCATTTCCAGAAGGCGTTGTATTCAGACCTGGAGAAGCGGGCGGTGAGGGGTCGGCCTGGACTCCGCGCCCTCTCCGCCCCGTGCCCACTCCGAACTCACAGGCCGCTGCACTTGTACGTGATGAAGTAGGGGAAGTAGGCGAGGGCGAAGCAGTTTCCGAAGTGGAACAAGGTCATGCCGCCGGCAGCCCCGTCCCACCGGCGCGGGAGTCGCGAGGGGGCGTCCCTAGGAGCAGGTCTGGGGTACCTCCGGCACTCTTGCGGGGCCGGGGCCTGACGCCCACCTGAGTGGACCGGCCCGCGCTCTGCCTTCTGGGAGCTGTAGTCCGGCCCGGGGCGTCGCGCGCGTTACGTCAGATCGTCGCCGCCCCGCCCCCTTCCCAGTGCGCTACAGTCCTGTGCTAAGTGTATTTGCACCCGGCGTCCCCCGCAGCGGGCGTACCCGTTTCCCGACGTGAACCCTGACCTGAACGCGCAGTGACTGGCACACAGACCGGGAGCAGTTGTGAATACTTGGGTTTTTATTTCGCCCGGGGAGCCGAGTGCGGGAACGGGAGTGCGAGGACTCAAAGGAGGGGCCTTCCTGCTCTACTTCTCTCGGCTGAACATGTATCGGAGGAGGTCGACCACCCGGTGACTGTAGCCATATTCGTTGTCGTAACTGCAGAGGGACGGAAAGGGGCTTCAAGGCGATCCCTCCGACCACCCCCAAGACTTCCCCCACGATCCTTTGACACCATTTTTTTTCCCTTACCAGGAAATGAGCTTCACGAACTTGTCATTGAGGGCGATGCCAGCCTTAGCATCAAGGGTGGACGAGTGGTTATCACCGACAAAGTCCGTGGAGACCACCTGGGTGTCATAGTTTCAGAGATAAGGGTGGGTAGTAGAGCAAGGACCTCCAGGAGCTTAGGCTTTTGCTCTTAGGGCACAATGTCTAATTACTTACAATATTTGATGGAGGCCTACTGTATCTGGGGACAGGGTGTGACCAAGGAACATGGGGGCTTTGCCTGTGGGGGACTCTCAAAGGGACAGGCTACACACAGGGTCGAGGATTTAGCTCAGTGGTACCACCACCTGCCTTGCAAGTGTAAGGTCCTGAGTTCGATCCCCGATACCAAAAAAAAAAAAAGGGACAGGCCACAAACACCCTAAAGTTGTACCAATTAACATCAGTTCTTGGAAATAAGATGGGTACTTGGCATGGGCCCTCATGGAGGCTGTCTTTGAGGGTGGCCATGGGACCAGGTCTCAGTGACCAGGATCTGGCAGTCTTGGGCACTCACCACAGTGTCTGAGGTGGAAGGAGTGGCAGGCACACAGGCCCTGTGGGTTTTACCCTTAGTAATGGAACACAAAAGGGTTTTTCCAGCAGTGGAGGTGATCTGGTCAGATTCTTCTAAAAGAGATCCTGCTACTTCTGAGTGGGACTGCAGGAGCCAAAGCAGGACAGAGCACCCAAGCAGGTGTGCAGAGATAGCACTTCTGATGGAGATACCTGCTCCAGGGAAGACATAGATGGTGACATCCACTCCCAGGGAAGACACCTGGCATGGCCTGGCTGTGAGCAAGTGTTGAAAAACTAGGAGTGTGTATTGAACACCTGCAGTATGCCAGGCCCTGGGAGCTACAAAACTGAAGAGATAGATCTCAGATACCTTATTTCTTGGAGTGCACGTAATAGTGTGTCTGACAGTGACTGTGAAGCAAAATTTTTGGTGAGGAAAGGGGGCACAAAAAGAATATCTTTCAAGGAGAAAGGGCAGGGGTTGAAATAAGAGACTTGGAGGAACTGAGGGCAGATTTGTGGCCAGATGGGGAGAAAGTGTTCTAGACTACAGGAGCAGCAAGTGTAAAGGCCTGGAGGCAGGGAGATCTACTTCCCTAGGCAAGCAGTCTATCTTGACACACTGAGAACAGTTCCTTGGTAAGTAGAGATCACCCCACCCCCATCTTAGAGGGCTCCTCCCAAGGTGGTCTCAGCCCCTACCTCATCCTCAGTGTAGGCAAGGATGCCAGCCATGGGTCCCTTGGCTGCTTCTTTTACAGCATCCTTGATGACTGAGTAGGGGGCAGCCTGGGCTAGGCAGCAGGTGAGGTCCACAACAGATACATCTGGGGTTGGCACTCGGAACACCATTCCTGTGAACTTCCTAGAGAATCCCATAGTAGGGGTGGGAGTCAGAGCCTGCCCCTTTGCTTTGGGGCTACCTAGACATTCTGGGGTTTATCTCCCACCCTCGCCACAGCTTCCTGTCCTCATACCCTTTGAGGTCTGGGATGACTGCGCCCACAGCTTTGGCTGCCCCTGTGGAGGCTGGGATGATGTTCTGGTGGGCACCCCATCCATCTCGCCAGGCCTTTGATGGCCCATCCACTGTCTTCTGGGTGGCTGTGTAGGAATGGACTGTGGTCTTGGGAAAGGAGATGGTCAGAGTGAGGCCTTCCAGCCCTTAAGCTCCCATACCTCATTCTTCTAGGACTGGGTTGGTGGCTGAGCTGTGGAGGGTGATGGGGCCAGCACCACAGACTACATGGAGGAGAGGTGCATGCAGGCTAGGGTCCAGCCTTGCCTGAGAGTTGTACATTGTTTTAAAACCAAACACTGTCTGGGCATGGTGGTGCATGCCTTTAATTCTAGCACCGGGGAGGCTGAGGCAGTAGGATTGCTATGAGTTTGAGGGCAGCCTGGGCTACATAGTGAGTTCAAGGCTAGCCTGAACTACATAGGGAGGCCCTGTCTCAAAAAACAAAACCGAACACTAACACTGTCCACCGGTGGGCTTCCTCCAAACCATTCTCTTCCTGCTAACTCCATACACTAAGCAGGGCCTCAGAGGAGGTTGGGTTTCCCTGCTGTCCCTCCCACTGTACCCCTGAGCCCCAACTCACCATCAACCCTTGCACAATCCCAAATCGCTCATGGATGACCTTGGCGAGGGGGCCCAGGCAGTTGGTGGTACAGGACACATTGCTGAAATGGCCCACACGTGTTAAGGGCGCTGTGAGATGAGTCACAGCCTCCTTTCCACCCTCATGGTTTAGTGAGAAGTCAGGATGGGGATGAGAGGGCTCAGTGAGGGTGCCATCAGGTGGCAGAGACACTGAGGTGCAGCTAGGGGAGGCTCCCTAAGCATGTCCTCTGGACACTGTGTTTCCTCTGGAAGTCTTAACAGGTAGTTTAAAGGTATTAAGATGATGATTTTGACATGTAGGGACAGAGAAGCAGGAGCAAACTGATGTGAAAGAAGGGTCAGTGATCTAGCAGGAGTGGGGTAGGTGAGTTTTCCTTTCCCTTCACAGGCTGGCATGTCCTGGCACCACCCACACCCCTCAGGATATTGCTGCCCTGTTACCTGACAATTTTCATAGAGCCAGGGTTATATTCCTTCTCATTCACTCCCATGACAAACATTGGTGCATATGGTGAGGGTGCGCAGATGACCACACGGCGGGCACCTGCTGAGATGTGTGCCTAGCAAGGGAGCGTAGGAGTCAGGTGCTTCAAGTGTCACAGCCTCCCAGCTAGCCCTGGCCACCTCACCCCACTCACCGATGTTGCCTCTAGGGACAGGTACACACCTGTGGCCTCCACCACATAGGGGTTCCCGACCCCACTCCAGGGTGTTTCTTTGGGGTCTTTGCTGTGGAGAGTGGCAGGGCTGTGAGGAATTGCCCCTGTACAGGCCTCACCTTCACATTCATTCCATATCCTTAACCATGTGAAGACATTTCACTGCTGACCAGACACCTGCTTGGCCTGTCACAGCCTACCCCGCCATCCCATGCATACCTGGCTGCCCTAGGGGGTGCCATCCTGCCAGCTTTTCATCACTACCCCTTATGGGCCATTCTTCCTTGCCTGGTATGCCTGGATACAGACCGCTACCTCCCCAATTCAGGACACCGTTCTCAGCAGGACCATTCTTGATTGTGTTCAGTGGGGTCTGACCCTTTCAGCATAAGCTCCCCAGATGACCTTGTGCTGTGAGGCCTGGTCTGCTGCTTTCTGGTCAGCTTCACTGTGAGCCCTCCTAGACCCTCTTTACCACCAGTTCCTGCAACAGGGTGCCACTGCTAGAGGCTGAGAAGTCCCCAAAGGCAGACACCTGCATCCAGAGAGCTGGGAGAGCTGTGGTCTGAGGCAGGCATCCTTGTGGCCAGCAGTGGCTTGTCAGCAGGCAGTAGGAAAGTAAAAGAGGCTTTCTGGTCCTTGTTTTATCAGTCTACATTTTTACTTGATATTTTGACAAGTGTTTGTATCTGAAATGTATTAAACATCTATTGCTGTTTTCTACTTGGCTTTTTAGTAATCAAGCATGAAATGAACCAACTGTATGGCAGCCTTGTCCCTTAAAGAGTTTATCACAAATAACAGGGATATTTGCTTCTGTGATTATTTGTTTGCATCCATGCCATCTTCTAGACCATTTCATAATACAGGGCTGGTCTGTTTCCTTTGTTATTGATTCTGTCCCCGACCCAGGGTGGGGTGGGGGTGGGGTTCAACCGATGTTTGTGGGCCCTTTCTTTCTTTATTTTTTGTGGTATTGAAGATTGAACCCAGGGCCTTCACACTGAGCTACATCTTCAGACCTGTTTAAAAAAATTTTTTTTGAGACAGAGTTTCACTATGTAGTTCTGACTGGCCTTGAATTCACTATGTAGCTCAGGCCTCGAACTCATGGTGATCCTCTTGCCTCAGCCTCTCAAATGCTGGGATTACAGGCATGTGCCACCATATCTGGCAAATTTTTAAATTCTTGAGACAAGGTCTTACTGAGTTGCCCAGGCTGGGCTCAAACTTGTGATCCTCCTGCCTCAACCTTTCAGAATGCTGGGAGGTCTTTTTAAAACTAACCATTCTAGGCTCCCGGCTGACTCTGTGGACTGATGGAGACCAGTGCCGGAGCCTAGAGGATCCAAGAAGCACCCACCTCGCCCCCAGCTGGTGCCATAACCCTCGCCCTGTGGCAGAGCCCGGAGGACTTGGGAACAGAGTGCCCCGCCTCTAGTCCCTAGGTTCTCCACAGCACAGGGCAACAGAATTTACAACCAACAGACAGACCTAATTGAAGAAGACATCCACCCAGGAGGACAGTCTTGCTTCATGACTGAAGTGATACCCATCCACAGAGACTGGGTGAGAGACAGCCTTGAAAGAGGATTGGAGAGGGTGAGGGCTACATAGGGATCTCCTGGGATCTCCTAGGAGGCCCAGGCTCAGACCAGGAAGATCACAGGGTCTGTATTCTGTTGTGGGAGGCCAGGTTTGGTGGGAGTAACCATCAGAGGGGTTGGTCCTGAAGAAGAAAGCATTTAACCTAGAGATATGCTTGAACTCTGGAGGCGTGCCAATATCCAGCAGAAATCAGTGCTCTGAATCACTTTAGATAAAAATCAGGGGAGCCCAACTGCCTTCACTAAAATGAGAGTCCTCTTTGCTTTGGTAAAGGGTTGTTCATGAGTGGTTCCTAGGGTTTGTCAGTATCCACTTGACATTTGATACCACTGTTGCTGAATTTACTACCATGGGCACAGGGCCGAAGAATTTGCAAACCCCAGCACAAAAAACAAACCCCAAACCAGAAACAATAAAAACAAAGCAACAAAATGCTTTCAAAAACTCCCAGCTCTCCTAAAGTCAGTATAGGGGGCAATGAGGGGGAGGAAATAATAAGCTACACAGCAGATAGGTCTGAGAGAAACCAATGGAAGTAAAACAGTTCTATAAGGTGCTTGGCAAAGTTATAGAAGATATAACTAATCACATAATGACTGTAATGAAACAAATGATCAGAGTCTAGAGAAGACACAGCTAGTGAAGCTAAATAAAGAGATGTAAAACACGAATGCCCAGCATAGAAAAAAATGGGAGTCAAGAAAGATCCAAACAAATCCAGGAGATTAAGAACATGATTTAAAATCTGGGTAGCAGAAACCACCAATGCAAAGACAGAGTGTCAGACCTAGAGGACAGGGCTGGGGTCAGTGATCAATTAATGAGAGACCTTAAAAAACAGCGGAGGAATATGAAAAATGGATACAATAGCTTCTAGATGACTCAAAGAGGTCTAAAATAGCAGTAAATGGAATTAGCAAAAAATCAGAAGAGAGCTCAAAGGGCATAAACAACTTGTTCACATAAGTAATAGAAAATTTTCCAGAGATGGAAAAAATTTAATGTACAGATAAGTGAAACATATAGATCCCCAAATAACCATGATCAGAAAAAAACCCCCACTTTACACCACATAATAATTAAAATACCAGAAATACAACACAAGAAAAGAATCTTAAAGGCTGCTAGAGAAAAGCAACAAATTGGGCTGTGCGTGGTGGCAGATGCCTGTAATCCCAGCACTTGGGAGTCTGAGGCAGGAGGACTGCAGGCATGCCTGGGCTACACAGTGAGTTCAGGCCCAGCCTGAGCTACAAAGCAAGACCCTGTCTCAGACAACAAGAACAACCACAACAAAAAAAGCAATGAATCGCCTATAAAGCAAAACCTGTCAGAATTACAACCAGTTTCTCAACACAAACCTTAAAGGCAAGGAAAGGATGGAATGGAGTGTTTGAAGCTCTTAGAGAAAACAACTTCCAATCCAGACTGTTTAATCCTGCAAAATTATCTTTCAGAATTGATGGAGAAATAAGATGCTTTCATGATAAAGAAAACCTAAAGAAATTTATGATCACCAAACCAACACTCCAAAAAATTCTCAAGAATATCCTAGAGACAATGAAGCTAACGCCAAAAGGCCCATTAAAATGAATACATCAGATAGGGAGAGTAATTAAAATGGGATAGAAAGCAAAACAGTACTAGGGAATTAATACAATGACAGGAATAAGTCAATACCTATCAATTATAACTATCAATATAAATGGATTTAACTCACTAATAAAAAGATTAGCAGAAAAAAAGATTAGCAGAATAGATCAAGAAACAAAACCCAGTGGTACACTGTATACAAGAAACACTTTTAGGGCCAGGTACGTAGCTCAATGGCACCGCGCCTGCCTGGCAAGCACAAGATCTTGAGTTTGACCCCTAGTACTGGGAAAAAACAAACATTTAACACAAAAAGAAACTTATAGTCTAAAAATTAAAGGATGGAAAACAATATTCTATGCAATGGTAACCTGAAAACAAGCAAGAGTAGCTATCCTATCTTCAGACAAAGTGGATTTCAAACCAAAGCTGATCAAAAGAGGCAAAGAAGGACATTACTTTCAATCTTCCTGCCCCAGTCTCCCTAGTAGCTGGAATTATGGGCACATGTCCCTGCCTGCCTCAGTATACAATTAGACTGGGAGTATAGCTCAGCAGAAGAGTGCTTGTCTAGCATGAGCAAGGCCTTGGCTTTTGGCTTTAATCCCCAGCACTGCAAGAAACAAAACAAAACAAAATAATTAAGGCATTATTGCTTTAAAAAATGCTACTGGGTGTCTAGTTCCAGCTACTTGGAAGGCTGAAGCAGAAGGATCATTTGAGCCCAAGGGTTTGAAACCAATCTAGGCATCATCGCAAGATCCCATTTCTTAACAAACAAACACACAAACAAAACTAACAATGCTAAGGGTTATATGAGCTGTTGGAAAATGGTATCAATAGACTTGGTCAATGCAGGGTTACCACAAAGCTTCAACTGTAAAAAAATGCAGTGTATGTGAAGCACAGTAAAGGAAAGCACGATGAAGTGAGATTTGCCTGTATTCAAGTGAATTTTTTTTTGTACTGTGGATCAAACTCAGGACCTTCTGCTTGCGAGGCAGTCGGTGGCACCACTGAGCCCAATCCCTGGCCCAGTGCTGCCTCTTCAAGTTCCTTCTGCTCCTCAGTCTTTAAGAAACCACCGAATAATATCTTCTCACAGCACCCTGTTTCTTTCTTTGTCGCTTTTCCTGTAATGTGTCACAATCAAGTTGTTGGTTACTGGCGCCATATCTCCACCATGGGCTCCAAACCTGCCATAGGACGTGTACCCTGACCTATTTTGTTCACCACTGTGCCTCCAGTGCCCAGTACAGGGTCTGGCACAAAGCAGACTTTCAGTAAACGTTTGTGAAAGATCAGGTAGACAATGGCATCTTCCTCTAAACCCTGATGTGGGGGCTTGTTTTAACATCAGTGACTCACAGGTAAGCACCCTCGCTTGTAGGGCCAGTTGACAAGCAGCTGTGACCAAGATTTAGGGGTGTGAGAATTTGCGCCATAGGTGACACCATCCCAGAGAGAAAAGTGGAAGTATAAAGTCACAGAATGTCATAACCTCTTCTTTCCCCAAACCTCTATGGAAACTCAGTTTGCCAAGTACCTGCCAGGGACAGGAATTGCTGAAGCTTTCCTGCCTGGATGGTCTGGGAGAAGTGGGGCTGAAAATAATCTGGGGAAAAATGAAGTGATTTCGATGAACCAAGGCCAAAAATCCAGATGGCTAATCAAACAAAGGGGAACAGATTTTAACATGCACAATCAAGGAGGAAAAAACAACACAAACAAAACCAGGCATGAGAAGGGATTGATTTTATACAACTTTGCAATAGCATATTTGAAATTTTAGATGCAATTGAAAATTCTTTTTCAAAAATTTAAATGATCAGGTTGGGCATGGTGGTATATACCTGTAATTCCAGTAGTCTGGAAGCTGAGGCAGGAGGATCTCAAATTCAAGCCCAATCATGGTAATTTAGTGAGGTCCTGCCTCAAAAAAAAAAAAATTTTTTTTTAAAGGGACAGTGTAAAGGCCTTGGATTCAGGGCTGGGGATTTAGCTCAGTGGTGCTGCCACCTGCCTTGAAAGTGCAAGGTCCTGAGTTTGATCCAGTACCAAAAAAGAAAAGGCCTTGGATTCAATCCTCCACCTCACCCCTAATCAAAACTGATGTTAAGGGGCCAGGGGTTTAGCTCAGTGGTTTTGCTGCCTGCTGCGCAAGCGCAAGGACCCGAGTTTGATCTCTGGTACCAAAAAAAAAAAAAAACCCAACCCCCCCCCCCGATGTTAAGAAGAAACAGACCAGCCCAATAACAAGAAGAGAAATAGATTATGATATGTCCTCCCCAAGAGTGGTTCAGATCCACATAATTTTATGGGTAGCCCTGCCAAAGCACTGGGAGCAAATATTCACCATTCTATATGAACCACAGTGATCTTAACTAGAGCTGGGAAGCCCAGTGACCCCTGCTATTCGAAGAGAGCTCTGGGTAGGGCACTTGCTGTGAGGCTGTTTGCTGGACAAACCATCATACGTACATACGTACCCTGCACCTGCTCTGGAGCTCCTTGAGGACAGCCATGGTGGCCCAGCTACTGAAACTTCCTCCATTCACTCTAGCAAAACAGTGCAGCCAAGTTACCAAAAGCAGCCAAGGCCCATGACACAAGATGGGATAATTCCAGGCCAATGTCAGTTCTAGCGACAGATGCCAATGTCCTGAATCACACAGTAGCAAAGGGGAACAGAAGGACTTGAGAGAGAGGGATTGGGGGTGACAGGAGAGGGAGGAAGGCAGAGAGGATGGAAAAGAAAAGATGGAATGTGTTTCAAAAGGAGAACCCCTGCTTCTCAACTTGGTGCAGGTCAGAACCCTGAAGCTCATCACCCGCTCTTCCTTGCCTGGCCACCTCTTGGACTGGGACACTCCATGATTTAGGGACAAGATAGGAGAGCCACACCTAGGGTTGCCCAGGGATCTGCCTTGGTCACAGGAGCATGAAACCGAGAAATAGATCTGATGAGCTCATGCTTGGAGAGGTGGCCCAATTAGTCACCTCTATCTGCAGAGCTCAGAGAAGGTCTCTGGCCTGGGATGCCTGGTTCTGGGTGGAGCCAACTGTCCAGGATCTGGGGCGGAACCTTGGGTCATCCGAGGAGAGTGAGCCTGGTGCCCTGGTTTGGGCAAAGCCTGAAAACAAGTGCAGATCCTTGCCACACCTGGGCACCCACACGCATAACTCCGCCACCCCCACCAGCTCACACCCTGCACATTCCTTTGTGCCTGGCCTTCCCACCAACAACCCATTTCCACTCCTGGTATCAAACCCCATATGTCTTTCACCCCATGCACAAAACTGTTCCCATCCACTGGCTCCATCCAAACTAGCTCCCCAGTAGACACGCTGCTGTAGACTTAGCAGCCACCACTTGCCCTTCCTTCCAGTGTCCCTCTTCAGCCACAGACCAAACTCCCATCTGTTTTCCCCTCCAACCTGAGCCAATAAGTCAACACTTGGGGCTTCAGATCAGGATTTGTGAGGCCCCAGGGGAGGAGAGCAGGAAGGAAGAGCTCCTAACCCCAACCCTCCTGCTAGCCGACCGCTCCTGCTGCCCCAGGGCCCTGGCTCCTCCCTGTGGCTGCCTCAACTGGATTTTCAGGAGACACTGCCTCTCAGCTCATGGCAATCACCCTCAGCCCTTGCCCAAGGGCTGGGAGGCAAGAGGACTGGGTTCCATGATGACAATGTGATCCTGACTCTAACCCTCCACATGGGACTCTGCTGCTGTGGGGATCCAGGCTCCCTTCCCTCCAGCACACCATGAGACTGAGGCTCAGGCTTGGACTCTCTTCCTTTGGCTTCTTCTAACTCTCTCATGTGTTCCATCTATAACTATTCACTGAGCCCCACACAATGTTCTAGAATCTAGGGATATAGCAGTGACCCACACAGATAAAGGCCCTGTCCTCTGGAAGTTTATAATTGGGAGGTGAGACACAATAAGAAATAAAGATGATTTTAGATCATTATACATGCTGTAGGAACAAATGGATGATATTTGTTTGTTTTTTGTCTGTTTTTGTTTTTGTTTTGTTTGGTACCGGGGATCAAACTCTGGTCCTTGAGCTTGCACAGCAGGTGGCAAAACCACTGAGCTAAATCCCCGGCCCAACAAATGGATGATATTATAGAGGGGAACTATTACCATGTTGATCTCAGGGGTGCTCAGGGAGGGATTTCTGAGAAGGTGATATTTGAACCTAGTACAGAATAGGGAGGAGTCTGTCATGTGAGGCTCTGTTTTTTTTTTGTTTTGTTTTGTTTTTTGGTACTGGGGATTGAACTCAGGTCCTTGCACTTTCGAGGCAGGCAGTGGAACTACTGAGATAAATCCCCGGCCCTGGCTTCTGAATTCTAAGCAGAGACAAGGACAAGTGCAAAGGCAATGGAGCAGTAATTTGTGTAGTGTGGTTGAGGAACTGATATGATGCCTGTGTGGCTAGAGCACAGTACCTGAAAATGGGAGTGGGGGTCCACAAGAGCAAGGTCTGATGACTCCCCCAATTCTCCTGGAGCTCTTCCCTCCCTCTGACCATTCCTCCCAACTTTCCAGACTCTCATTGCTGGGGAAAGTGGAGCTAAGGTCTCTCAGAGGAGTAATAGGGCTGCAGGATCACAGGGTCCCAGGTATGGCAGGTGGTTGGAGGTGGGTTTGTAAAAGAGGAGGCTTAGACCTTGGGTCAGGAATGAAAAGAGGAGGTGGTGGCAGGCAGACACCCTCCTCTCGGGTAGAGGGCCTCAGAGGGGCAAGGAGCAAAGATGCTAGGGCTCTTCTCTATGCATGACTCACCCTCTCTTCTTTCTCTTCATTGCCCAACACCAAATCTCCCTGAGAAATACCTCCTTGACTGGTGACCAAGTCACTGCCTCACAGGAGGAGATGAGTCATGAGGGGTGGAGAAGAGGGCGGGAAGGGGGAGGATAAATAGCAGTCTTGCTTCCCAGGCTCCTCTCTGCATTCTCCCCATTTTCCCAACAACATGCATCCTGCCAGTTTACTCAGCTCTTGCTGCCTCCTCCTGCTGCTGGGGGCCCTGCCTGGATGGGCAACCAAAGATGATCCTATTGAGAAGGTCATTGAAGGGATCAACCGAGGTCTGAGCAATGCAGAGAGAGAAGTGGGCAAGGCCCTGGAAGGCATCAATAATGGAATCACTCAAGCTGGAAGGGAAGTGGAGAAAGTTTTCAATGGACTTAGCAACATGGGGAGCCAGGCCGGCAAGGAGGTGGAAAAGGGGATCAACCACGGCTTGGACAAGGTAGCCCATGGGATCAACAATGGCATCGGACACACAGGAAAGGAAGCAGAGAAACTTGTCCATGGGGTCAACCACGCGTCTGGACAGGTTGGGAAGGAGGCAGACAAAATCTATCATGGGGTGCATTCTGGGGTCAACCACGCGGGAAGTGAAGCAGCGAGGTTTGGTCAGGGAGCCCACCATGCTGCAGGGCAGGTTGTGAAGGAAGGAGAGAAATTTGGTCAAGGGGTCCACCATGCTTTTGATCAGGCTGGAAAGGAGGCACATAAGTTTGGTCAAGGAGCCCACCATGCTTTTGGTCAGGCTGGGAAGGAGGCACATAAGTTTGGTCAAGGAGCCCATCATGCTTTTGGTCAGGCTGAGAAAGAGGCACATAAGTTTGGTCAAGGAGCCCATCATACTTTTGGTCAGGCTGAGAAAGAGGCACATAAGTTTGGTCAAGGAGCCCATCATGCTTTTGGTCAGGCTGAGAAAGAGGCACATAAGTTTGGTCAAGGAGCCCATCATACTTTTGGTCAGGCTGAGAAAGAGGCACATAAGTTTGGTCAAGGAGCCCATCATACTTTTGGTCAGGCTGAGAAAGAGGCAGAGAAGATTGGCCAAGGGGCCCACCATGCTTTTGGGCAGGCTGGGAAGGGGGGAGAGAAGTTTGGTCAAGGGGTCCACCATGCTTTTGGTCAGACTGAAAAGGAAGCACATAAGTTTGGTCAAGGGACCCACCATACTTTTGGTCAGGCTGGGAAAGAGGCAGAGAATATTGGTCAAGGAGCCCATCATGCTTTTGGTCAGGCTGGGAAGGCGGGAGAGAAGTTCGTTCAAGGAGCCCATCATGCTTTTGGTCAGGCTGGGAAGGAGGCAGAGAATTTTGGGCAGGGGATTCACCACTCTGTAGGTCAGGCTGGGAAGGAGGGAGAGAAGTTCATTCAAGGAGCCTACTATGCTTTTGGGCAGGCTGGGAAAGATGGAGGGAAGTTAGGTCAAGGGGTCCACTATGTTGCAGGTCAGGCTGGGAATGAGGCAGAGAACTTTGGTCAGGGAGTTCACCTTGCTGCAGGTCAGGGTGGCAAAGAGGGAGAGAAGTTTGTCCAGGGGCTCCACCATGCTGTGAGTCAGGCTGGGAATGAAGCAGAAAAATTTGGTCAAAGAGCTCAACATGCTTTTGGTCAAGCTGGGAAGGAGGCAGAGAACTTTGGTCAAGGAGTCTATTATGCTGCAGATCAGGCTGGCAAGGAGGCAGAGAAGTTTGCTCAAGGGGTCCACTATGCTGCAGGTCATGCTGGGAAGGAGGGAGAGAAGTTTGGCCAGGGGATCCACCATGGTGTGAGTCAGGCTGGGAATGAGGCAGAGACGTTTGGTCAAGGAGCCCACCATACTTTTGGTCAGGCTGGGAAGGAGGCAGAGAAGTTTGGTCAAGGGGCCCACCATGCTTTTGGTCAGGCTGGGAAAGCAGGAGAAAAAATAATCCAAGGGGCCCAACCTGAGCTTAGCCATGCTGCAAAGGAGGCACAACAGTTTGGCCATGATACTCAGTATGTTACAGGGAAGGCTGGGAAAGAGGGAGGCAAGGTAATCCATGGTATCCAACCTGGGGTCAACCAGGCTGGGAAGGAGGTAGAGCACTTTGGCCAGGGAGTTCACCATGCCGTTGAACAGGCCGGAAAGGAGGCGGACAAAGTGGCCCAAGGGGTCCATGCTGGGGTCAACCAGGCCGGGAAGGAGGCAGAGAAATATGGCCAAGCGGTCAACTATGCTGCGGGCCAGGCTGGAAAGGAGGCGGAGAAACCTGGCCAAGGTGTCCACCATGCTGCTGGCCAGGCCGGGAAGGATGTGGACAGGTTGCAGCAGGATGTTCATAATGGGGTCAACCAAGCCAGCAAGGAGGCCACCCGGCTGCTGAATGTAGGTGAACAGGGGTGGGGAAACTGGGGAGAAGGGGTGGGTGGGAGAGGTCAAACCCTTGGCATATTTGGGCAGCCCATGTAGTCTTCATTGGTCAAAGAAGCTTGGGAACCCATATAACTGTGTTCCCCTTCTCCCTTCTCATACTAAGGACCTAGTAAGTAGGTCAGCTAAATTAAGCTCTCTTACCTGCGAAGCCTACCTCAGATGTGTGGAAGGGACCCAGTCCCACCTTTAGGAAACTGTCCTTCTACTGAAGGGATCTAAAGTGAACAACATGTAGTCTTTCTTAGAAACAGGAAACAGTTCTCAAATCAGATCTCTCAACTGCAGACAGAATGACTGTTGAGAAAAACCAGAGTATAAGAGTGAGCATGAGGAACTGCATTTGGAGATAAGCTCCTTTGTGCTTAATCTTTGTAACAATCCTCTAAGGTGGATGGGATGAGGATGCTGACTCCCTGATGCTCAGATAAGGAAAGCGAGGCTAAGGGGATTTGTTAAGGTCATGTGGCGAGTGCTTAGTTGGAGAATTATAGGTTATGGTTCTTCCTCTTCCTCTACAGCTGATCAAGAGAGGCCTTCTGAAGGCTTTCTCTTTCTCATTTATACAGGGGAAACATATTAGTGGCTAGGAGAGCAGTCCCATCCACAAAGCAACAGGCATTAAGGAGGGAGCTTGGGGGATAGCAGAAGGCTATCCCTCAGTTCCCCATTTTCCAGTCTCCAAGAGCAGTCATTGGATTAGCACATTGTGACAATACCTTGAGGACTGGCCCAGGCCTCAAAGCTCAGAGCCACATCTTCTGGCAGGCAGGGAGCCAGAGAGGGGTGGGTGGGGAGGAAGTGCCAGTGTAGAAAGAGGCCCCTGAGTCAGACCACTTGAGTGGAGGCTGGGGAAGGTGGTTTGAGGTGGGACTTGAGACAACAAGAGCAACTGGGGTTGGAGTGCAGCTGGGGTGACACTGCTGAGTGATGGGGTGAGGTCAAGGAGAGGGATAAGGGTGAGGTACGGTTGAGGCTAGACTGTGTAGAAGGGTTGATTTGAGGTTAGGGCTGAGGGTAAACCATAGTCCTGGTATTTGCACTGACCTTCTGGGTTTCCCTTCCCATCAGGCCCCTCAGTGATTGGGAGTACTTCCCCGATGCCCAAGTAAAAGGGGTTCACAAAAGGCCAGGCAACAGGAGGCAGGCATCCTTCCCATCTCACACATCTCCTCCAGCAATGTGGACTTTGGGTATTCTCTGTGGACAGAAAGTGAGGATGCAGAGTCAGCCTGTGCCTTCCACCCCACCACCCCCAACCACCCCAAAGGGGAGCAAGACACTGGGTAAGAGGAACCTAGAGGCCCTTGAGGCCAGACGGGGTGGTAATGACTGTCTGGGCTTTGTCCACAGGGCTCTCAATACAGCGGGCATACCGGCCAGCACGGAGGAATCGCAACCACCCCATTAGCATCTGGAGTAAGTCTTCCGGGCATAGTGTGGACCTGGTTGGGGGGTGGAGGTCACTTGGAGTGGATGGTGGTGGGGTGGGAGCTGGCGAGTGACCTTTTCTCCTTGAATTCCAGGCCTCGGTCAACAAGCCTTTCATCAACTTTTTGGGTCTGTGGAGGGTAGGTGCCTGTACGGTTTCTACTTTCTGCTCTTTGTCCTGAGAGATGGTCTTCCATCCCTTTCCCATGGCTTGTGTGGAGACAGCTTCCCTTTGGACAGACTCGGTCTCTGCAGAGACATCCAAGCTGTTCTGGCTGGCTCCTCCCTTGCATCACCTGCTCTGGCCTTCAGCTCTTGGGTTCGCTCCATTCCCACGGAGGCAAACACAGCTGGTAGAAACAACCTTCAGGGCACTGGAGCATCTAGGAGTCAGAGAGGGAGGGACTGCTGAAGCCATCTCTCCTTGGATTCCCAGTAGCTGGCTGGCTTCCCTCCCTTTCTATCCTCCTGGGAACAGCTCGTAAACCCACCCCTGCTGCCTTGTGTCAGTGTGCTGGGCAGTGGGTGCTCAGACCTCTGTCTTTTCCCTGGTTGAGAGGGCAAGTTTCCTGGGGAATCCTGGTCTTCACTCTGGGCCCATAGTCCTGTCTCTACCTTTGTACTTAGTACATCTACAGCATGAGATGGGGACTCAGGGCTCAGGGCATGTGAGTCCCATTCTGGCCCGGGCTACAGGGGTGGCAGAGGGTCCTCAGAGGCAAAATGGGCAAGAGCTCCTTGCTTTCCATAGAGACTCCAGCCCTTCTAACTGGGAGGGCTGGCTCCTTATTCTCCCCAAATGAGGTGCCACCCTTCTGAAACTAGAACACAAACAGTTCCTGGGCCAGAGTAGCCAGTCTCCTTCTCACTTCTTGAATGGGCTTGGGTCTGGAGTTCCTCATGGCTGTGCACTCTTCATTCACTCCCTCTCTCCTCTCTTCCAGAGCGTCGCCAACATCATGCCCTGAACTGATACCCTGGCACACTGACGTTCCTGTTGTCATACCAGCTGAAATGACCTGAGGAACTAGGGGTGGGGGAGAGGTTCCCGGAGTCCCTTAAAAGGCTGTACTGAGATTTATGAATAAATATGACCTGTTCTCTTCTCTCATCATGGTCCACTGTGCTCCATAAAGAGGGATAAGAGTGGAGGAAGTGGGGGCTTCTATGTTCTCTTCTTGTTCTCTGCTGAAGGAGCTGGGGTCTGCTGCACAGGATGGATCAAGGTGGAGATTTCAAGCTGATCAGCTCTAAGAGGGCAGTTCAGGGGACAAGGCACACTTTTCCAGTGTGCAAAGTTTGTGCTCAGCATTGGGAAGAGCACTCATGCAGGAAAAGCCACTGCTGGTCAGTGGCGGGGACATAGGGCACCAGGGAGAGAATGGGGGCACCTAGGTGGAGACCAAGAGGGTAGCATTCTCATTCGGGGGCGTGGCGCCCAAAGAATAATAGTAGCTTGTTTTTATTGTGTAATGAAGATGCGCTGGATGCTTTAAATGAATGGCATAATTGAATCCTCCCAACCACTCAGTTAGGTAAGAGGTACTGTTACTGGCCTCATTTTATAGGAAGGCACGTGGAGGCTTGCAGGGCTGGGAAATGAGACCAAGTTTGCATGAGCAGTATGGAGAGGAAGAGAACTATGAATGCTATTCTGTTTGGCATCATAGGGATAAGGAGAGAGGACAGAGACACATAGGAGAGCCCTTGAGGAAGGGGAGGAAGGCAGAAGGCTCACGCAGGAGGAGACACACTGGTGACAGGAGGGCCGCTTCACCAGTGACTGAATGGAGACACAGAAGGCCCAGTTTTCATATTCACGGACCACTCAAAGCCCAGAGAAGTCATGACAGCAACCGCTATGTACTGAGCCCTTAAGAGACTCTAATACCGTGTGAAGCCACTTGTAACCACTTAAGACTTCCATAATTTAAAAGCAGAAGTCCTTTTATCAGCCCCATTGTCTGGGGGAGGAAACTGAGGCTCAGCGGGACAAGGGCACAAGCCGTGAGAAAGTGACAGCTCTGAATCTGGTTCCCAAGCTACTGCCAGAGTCCCGCTTCTCACACTTGTCCTCCAGATCTCTCTGCCACTTCCCAAGCACTGGCAGGGTGCTAGCATCCTGCATTCCCATCAAGAACAGGTGCCTGGGGGCAGCTTATTCCTCCCTCCCTCAGGGGCCATAATTTCCTCCTCTATGAAGGTGGTGAGGTATCTGTAAGTATGGACTACAATCATTGCTTCCAGCTTCCAAATTCCATCAATCCTGGGACCAAAATTAAGAGGTAGTGTTCTGGCCTTTGGAAAATCTGGCTGTTCAGGGAGACAGCATGTAAACAGAATATGAAAACAAATACAAAACAATGTATCAAGAGAGATAAAGAACGACCAGGGAGAGGAAGGACCTGCATTTGTATAATAAAGTCCTTGAAATTTTATATTCACAGCCCTTTCCCTTATTTTGTGGGACACCATCATTTTATTATGTCTGTTCCTTCCCTCTGCCCTTGATACTTTACTTTGAAAATGTTTCAAAAGGGCCAAAAAAAAGAAAGAGTTTCACAGTGGACACCTGCATTCTCACCACTTAGATTCTACCATAAGTATTTTGCTACACTTGCTTGGTCACACATCTATACATCTAGCCACCTGTTGGTACATTTTAGATGCCTTTCAACATAAACTGCAGACCTCTAGTTGCCTTACTTTACTAAACAGAGCAATTCATTCACAGCAGACACTTGTCGAGGGTCTGTTCCCTCCTGGACTCTGGTTCATATACACTGGAGGAGGGCTGGGAATGTAGTTCAGTGGTGCTGCACCTGCCTGGAAAGTGTAAGGTTGTGAGTCTGATCCCCAGTACCAGGAAGAAAAAAATCAATTCATATACATGGGAGGAGCTCCTACCTGAAGGAATCCTATAGTACTTCTTTTGCAAAGGCAATATCAAAGAGAGCTCATTCTTTTATTAAGTAAAAGTTTTCATTGACTTTATTTATATGTACATTTCCTTTCTGGGTTTGCTTGGAGAGGAATTAGATCCTCAAAACACCAAAGAGATATGAGATAATTCATTATGCTCATGCATGCTCATGTGCGCAGTGGTGGTGGGATCAATCCTGGGAAGCTTCTGGAAGAGGAAGGCTTTGAAGGGTAAAGGAAATACTAGGGTCTTCTCCTGCCTGGAGACCCTTTCTGCTGTTCCCTCTGCTGGGAATGCTTCCCATATCTCTCTGCCCCCATGGCTCTCTGTCTCCCAGAACAGCTCCTCCTTCCTCTTCAGGTCATAGCTACTCTGACTCTTCAGCCTGAAGAGCAGTCTTATCTGTCATTATCTCTCATAGCACCCTAATCTTGTCCTTCGTATTGCTTATGACAATTCATAATTATATCACAAACATTATTTGTTTACCATTGATTCCCCTCACTGGAGTAAGAGGTTCAAGAGGCGAGGTCAAGTCAGGCAAAAATGTCTGGTATTTGAGCAGAGGGCTTGGGCAGCTTTGGGAAAGGCAATGGAATAAGAGTGAGCAAGAAGTGGGCTGCTTTTCTGAGAAGGGTGGAGCAAGGCTAGGGAGGAGCAGAGAGGAAGGACCAGTATCTGCCGATGTGGAAGAACAGGGAGAGGAGTTTGGGTGGGACTCTCACAGCTACTTTTTATTGGGTGCTTCTTGAATCAGTGCTAAGCACTTACAGACATGATTCATCCAGCCTCACAGCAGCCCCATTAGGCAGGTACCATGATTATCCCTCACAGATGATGGAGCTGAGGCTTGGAGAAGGAAGAGAGTTGCCTGAGGCCACCTAGCTAGTGAGGGGGCAGAGCTCATTCAAGAGTACTTCCTGATAGTAATCTCCACTAGTGAGGTGGCTGGCTGACCTGTGACCCTCAGCAAAGGGAAAGAGGTTCCTCTAGAATTGGTCCTCTTTACAAATAGGTCTCTGCATTCGGCCTTTTCAGGACATGTGCATAAATGTGTGTCAAAGTTAAATGGCTGCCAAGAAAGCATTCTGATAGTATCAACACACCAGCACTGCCAGGAGCACACACTACATACTTCTGTGTGCCAAGCACTTTCCTGAGCTCTTCATATGTACGTACTAACACTGGTGATCCTCATGTTCACCCATCTTTATAGACAAGGAAACTGTTGCACAAGGTGCATGAAGATCACTCTAGGAAGTAGTGAAGCTGAACTTGAACTTAGGCTCCAGGAGAAGCACTGTGAATACCGTGAGCCTGCTGGTTCCATAAAGAGATCCCGTAAAGAGAACACAAACATCAGTCAGATTCAAGGCCGTATCTTCTCTTGATACTCAGAGTCTAGGCTCCACTCTCTCCCTGAAGCTTCCTCCTTGGTCTCTATATTCCCCAAACCTCCATATTTTGTACCCTAGAGGAACTCTGTTAGCACCTGCCTCAAAAATCAGAATATTCATTGAAAGAACCAGCTCTTCAATTCACTGATTCTTTGTATTGTTTTTCTTTGGTCTCCATTTCATTAATTTCCACTTTGGTTTTTATGATTTCCTTCCTTGTACTTAGTTGGAGTTTGGACTGTTCCTGTTACTTTAGGACCTTGTAGTACATCATTAGGTTATTTGAGCTCACTTTTTTCTTTTTTTTTTTTTTGGTACCAGGGATCAAACTCGGGACCTTGGGCTTGCGAGGTAGGAGGCAGCACCACTGAGCTAAATCTCTGGCCCGCTCTTTTTTTTTCCTAATGTGAGCATTCACAGCAATAAACTTCCCTCATAGGACTGCTTTCATTGTGTCCCATAGCTTCTGGCATGTTGTACTGGCATTATCATTTGGTTCTAGGAATTGTTGAATTTCTTCCTTGATTTCTTCTGTGATCTCCTGAGTATTTAGAAGTGTGTTATTTAATGTCCAGGTATATGCAAAATTTTTGTGGTTTCTTTTGCAATTGATTTCTAGTTTCAGTGTACTATGCTCTTTTTTTTTTTTTTTTGTACTGGGGATCGAACTCGGGTCCTTGTGGTTGCGCAGCAGGCGGCGAAACCACTGAGCTAAACCCCCGGCCCAACTCATATCTGGTTTTTTTTTTTTTTTTTGGTACTGGGGATCAAACTCGGGTCCTCCTGCTTTCAAGGCAGGCGGTGGAACCACTAAGCTAAATCCCTGGCCCTTCATTGTACTATGATCTGATAATACACCTGAGATAATTTCAATTCTTTTGTATTTATTTAAGCAGGCTTTATGAACTAGTCGGTGGTCTATTTTGGACAAAGTTCCAACGTGCTTCTGAGAAGAATGTGCTGTTGTAGTAGAACACTCTACAGATATCTACTAAGCCCATTTGTTTGAAGATGTGGTTCAGATCTGATATTTCTTTATTTGGTTGATCTTCTATTTGTAAAAGTTGGGCATTGAAGTCACCTACTATGATTATGTTGGTGTTTATTTGATCTTTTATGTCCAATACTGTTTGTTTTATGAAGATGGGCATGCCAGTGTGTGGTGTATATATATTTAAAATTGTTATCCTTTCCTGTTGTATTGTTCCCTTAACTAATATGTAATGACCTTCTTTGCCTGTGCTGATCAGTTTTAGCTTGAAATTCATTTTGTCTGAGAATAAGATTGCTACCCTTACTTGCTTTCAGGGTCTTGGTGCATGGAAAATTATTTCCCAGACTCTTGATTTTTAGTCTATGAATTTTATTTTGGATTAGATGTGCCTCTGTATGAAGCAAACTGCTGAGGTGGTTTATTGTTTTGATTTTTGTTTTTTTGAGACAGGGTATCACTACGTAGTTCAGGCTGGCCTTGAACTCACTATGTAGCCCAGGCTGGCCTGAAATTCTTAGTGATCTTCCTGCCTCAGTCTCCTGAGTGCTGACATTATAGCCATGAGCCATGCACCCAGCTTGACTTTTGTTTTTTAATCCAGTCTGCAAATCTGTGTCTTGTAGCTGGGGAGTTGAGGCAATTTACACTGAGAGTTATTTCTCAGGTATAGACTTGTTTATGTCATAGTGTTATTTTTCTGTTGTTGATTCCTTTATTTTTCCTTTTAATTTAACTGCTCAGCTTTTGGACAGCAAAGAAACAATCAAAGTGAAAAGATAACCTACAAAATGGGGAAAAATTTTTGCTAGCTACACCTCTGACAGAGGACTAATATCTAGAATTTAGGAAAAAACCCAGACCTCTCCCCAAAAGACCCAAGCAAAAAATGGGCAACTGAAATGAACAGATACTTCTCAGAAGGAGGAGTACAAAGGACCAATAAAAATATGAAAAAATGCTCAACATCTCTGCCTACTAGAGAAATGCAAATTAAAACAACACTGAGAGTCCATTTTACTCCAGAGAGAATGACTATCACCAAAAAAATCAAATAATAGCAAATGCTAGCAAGGCTGTGGGGGAAGAGGCACTCTTCTACACTGTTGGTGGGAATGTATACTGGTACAACCATTATGGAAATCAGTATGGAGATTCCTCAAAAAACCTAAAACTAGAAATTACATTCAATCCAGCTATTTATTTTATAGATACCTTCTCAAAAGAGTTAATGACATCATATCAGTGATAACATAAATACCCATGTTTAGAGCACCAAAACTCATAATAACTAAATCTTGGAAGTAGCCCATATGTCCATCAACAGATAAATGGATAAAAAATGTGTTATTTATACATAATGGAGTATTACTGTGCAGTAAAGGGGAATAAATTTGAGTTATGTGCAGGCAAATGGATGTACCTTGAGACCACAATTTTAAGTGAAATAAATCAGACACACAATCTTTTTTTTGGTACTGGGGATCAAACTCAGGTCCTTGTGCTTGTGCAGCAGGCGGCGAAATCACTGAGCTAAATCCCCGGCCCCTTGACACACAATCTTAATATCACATACCTTCTCTTATATGAGAAACTCAAAGTATAAAACATAAAAAAGATAAGGCCATAGGAAACAGGGAGATAGTTGTTTTACAAATGGGAAAGAGATCCAGAGAGGGGGGGAGAGAGGAGAGAGGAAGGGGATATGTTAAGTACATGTATCTATTCCTTAATATGTGTGTAAACATTATGCACTGCAAATCTAGGCTAATAAAGGAAAAAGTCAAAGTACTTGCAATGGTCCCCCAAACCCCACCACCTGGATCCTTTATCTGTCTGACTTCTTCTTATTTTTATTATTACCCCCATTATCATCATCATTACAGAGTCAGTGATGGAACAACACGGAGGTGGAAGCTGAGGACAGTCAGGAATGGTGTTTACATGCTAAGAAGTATTGGATGTTACAAGTTTGGGTGCGGGTATTGGGGTGGAGAGACTGACTGAAAGACATTGAGAAAGACAGATGGAAACCAGCCCCTCCTATCCAAGAGATGAATCCCAGTGATTCAAGGCAGTGCCAAGTGGGAGGACCTAGGGCCTCCAAAGAAAGAAGCAGTCACACTTGCTAGGCAGGGATAAGAGCAAGGGAGGATGCCCAGGTTGCTTCCAGAGCTGGGACTGGGGGCAAGGGCCATGGTGCCAACTGTTGGCTCCTGACTTTGAGCTGACCCCTCTTCCCTTGCCAGGGCAGCCTGGCCCGGGGGGAGGGAGCATGTGGTGAGCTGGTGCAGCCCCTCCCCTCATGAGTGCCGTGAGCTCACACAGGCACACGCACGTGCCCCTTCAGGGCCAGGTAAACAGGATAGAGCCTGGGTCAGTGCCCTCCCTGGTCTCTCCCTCCCACTCTTCCCTGAGGTGGCTGGCCCGCCCAGCTCCCTGCTCTGAGCCCAGAGCAGCCTGGGTGCTGACTGAAACACACCAATGGTCAATACCAGGGCCTTGCCATTCTTTCCCTGATGCCTGGGGCCCCCATGGAGTTTTCCCCAGAGTTCCCGCACCTGAAACACTGCCCCACGGCTCCCAGAGTCTCTGCATGTTGGAAGGTGTGAGGGCAGTCACCATTAGGTGACAGTGTGGAAAGGAGACAGATGAGAGCTGTGAGGCCAACTGAAACCGAGAAAGGCCACAAGAGGGCCCCTGCTCCCCACCTTGTGCCCCCAACTCATGTTGGCTTACACTGGGGCCTAGGGCTGGTCCTGTTCAGTGGGCTTCCTTCTCCTTGTTCCACTGCTAGGGTCTTGCCTGCAACACCTCTCTCCTAAGTCCTCTCACCCCACCGCTTCCAGGAGACACTAACACCTATCACTTCGCGTGGCCCATCCCCACCCTGCGCCCCAAATTCCTGGGGTTGGGCAACTAGAACACCTTTGTGTCCATCTCATCACAGTTCTCCCTCCCTCAGTGATGCATGGCTCCCTCTCTGTTTCAACACAGGCTCACAATTACAGCTCATTACCCTATCAGGTAGCTTGGCCCTGAGTCACTAGGGGAGGGACCCTGGGCTGCCCAGCCCTGTCACCTTCTCCCAACCAACAGTATAAGGAGTAGTGACAGGGAGGAGGACTCAGGGGTGTCTGGGAAAGAAGAGAGAGAGCAAGAGAGGGAGGAGGCAGGAGGGTACACAGAGCAGAGGAAGAAGAAGGGTCACAAGAAGTAGACTGAGTTGTGAAGAAGACTCTCCAGAGAAAGAGGGAGCTGGGCAGAGATGAAGCTTAGGGTGTCTCTTGCCAGCCTCCTGCTGGCCCTGTGCCTGGGCAGTGGGGCAGCTGGTCCACTGCAGGGTCCTGGGACAGGACCTGGACAAGGGATGGGAGATACTGTTGGCAATGGAGTTGGAAAGGCCATTGGTGAAGGAGCTAAAGAGGCAGTCAGGTCTGGAATTGAGGATGCCATTGGCCAAGGGAATGGAGAAGCCAGCTCTGCATTCAGGGAGGCCAGAGGAGACGCACTCAGCAATAAGCTTGGGGAAGCAGCCCATGCTCTTGAAAACACTGGGAGGGAGGTTGGCAGACAGGCTGAGAACTTCATTCGACATGGAACGGATGCTGCTCACAACTTCGATTCTTGGGTGAGTGGCTAGGAAGCTGGGTGTGGAAATGGGAGGCTATGGGGAGGCTCAGTTGAGAATCATGGGTAAGGATGAATGGGAAATTGTTAAAAGGATGAATGGGGCTCTTGTGTGGCTGTCTGGGGGCAGTTTCCTTCCCTGTGATGCAGCCTTCCTTTGCTACTGCGGGGTCTCTGCCGTGGGCCTCTCTGTCTGCTCTGGCTCCTCTCTAACTTTGGGTTGCTCTGGCTTCCTCCCCCATCAGAGTCAGGGACAGTCACACCAAGTGCAGGTGTGTTGTCCTTGCAGGGAACATCTGGAGGACACGGCATGTTTGGTAACACTGGAGGCCAGGGCCAGGGAAATTTTGGAGGTCCAGGGTCTCCCTGGGGCCATGCACAACCTGGAGACTCAGAAGGCAGCTTTGGAACCAACTCCCTGGGAGCCTCCTGGGGGCAGGGAGGCAATGGAAGATCCCTGAACCTTGAGACCAATGCTCAGGTAAAGTAGCCACCCAGCCCTGATACCTGGCCCGCCTGCTCTTCACGCCCCACTCTCCACACCTCCCTGGTCCTTCCATATCTCACACTGAGTCTCACCCTCCCTGCAGGGTTCTGCAGCCCAGCCGGGCTATGCTTCGGTGAGAGGCAGCAGGCAAAATTCAGGGGTAAGAGCCAGAGTCTGGGGACAGAGTGGTTGTCTGCATGTGTGTGACGGAAAGTAGGGGAGAGACAAAGGGGAAAGAAAGAGGGAGAAGAGGGATCAGGATAAGAGGAAGACTGGCCTGGGAAGAGATGGGTGTGGTGGGAAACTAGCAAATGAGAGGGAGGAGGGGAAAGGAACCAGGCCACCAGGAAGGGGGAGTGGCTTGTGGAGATGGCTTTGACAGAGACCTCTAAACCCAATGGCGGCCTTTTCTCCACAGTGCATCAACGCCCCACCATCTGGCTCCGGTGGAAGCTCTAGCTACTCCAGGGTAAAAGGAGGGCAGGCTGTGGTGATCTGCACTGGGGGGAATGGGACGCTGCTCCTCATAGGCTGGGTAGAGAATATGCCCTGGCAGGAGAGCAAGGGGAGGAGAGACACAATCCTGGTCCCTCATCCTCATCCTCACTCCGTTCTGCTCCACAGGAAAGCAGCAGCCAGAGTGGTGGCCCTGGTGGCAGCAGTGGTGGCCCTGGTGGCAGCAGTGGAAGCAATTCTGGGTCCAGCCACGTAAGTTCTGCTCCTTGGGGGAAGACAGGGATGGGTGAGGGTCCTGGTGGTCCCTGCATAGCAGATGGGCTCTGGGGTTTCCCTGGAAGCTGCTGCAGCCTCAGAGCAGGTGACATGACTGGCGGTTGTCACCATGGGGCTCCCTCAGCCTCTGCTCCCCACCTTCCCAGCCCCAGCCCAGGCTTTTTATAGTTTCCACAAGAGCTGCCCCACCTACTTCTGCCTACTCTTCCATCGTGGTGGGGAAGTTCTGCCTCCTTCCAACCTCTCCTCCTTGCCCACCCGGCAGGTCTAAGTAGAACTGGGGTGACAGAGGGAAGAAGAGGGGTGGATGCAGAAAAATAGGACACTCATTTGGGAAGCTCCCAGGAGGACAAGGTTAGGATTGCACGCATGCGTGGAAACTAGAGGGCGTTTACAGAGCTGAGGTGTAGATGACACTAATGACTACGGGGGACCCACAAGGGTTATGGGTAAGGAGGCAGGGGGCTGCTTTAGAGGAGAGCTCCAAGGGAGGGGTGCTAAAGACAGGGCACCCCGTGGGCTCCTTGGGGACTGGGAATGTTGTCTGCCCGGAGGAGGCAAGTGATCATGACAAGTACAAAGAATGAGCTTCCTTAGTTTGCTGCTCCTTACACCACCGTCTTCCCCCCATTTAGGGCACAGAAACTTCTAAGGATTTTGATCAACCCTTTTCAGTCTCTAAGGTAAGGACACCTCAAGGAGTCCCTTCTGCTTACTATGATCCAGCAAATGGTCCACGTGCAAGTACTTTGAAGATGATATACGAACTCTTGCTTTCTTTTCCTCAAAGGAATCCAATTCTGATAGTTCCTCAGGCAGCAGAGATGCAAGTGGTGGTGGAAACAATCCTGAGGTCAGTAACTGGGGAGCCCCCAGGGGCCCAGATTTCCTTCCAGCCAGGGGAAGCAAATGCAGAGGGGTCAGCCCTTGCAGCCTGGTGTGTGGGGGCCCTTTGATAATGGAAGGATTGCTGCTGCAGAGGAGCTGGTTACAGTGCTGTCCTCTGGGGGATGACACTGGTGTTCAGGAGGAGGCTGAGCGAGTCTTACCTATCTCTTTCCCACAGTGTGACCACCCACAGAATGAAGGCCGCATAGCCGGAGGATCTGAGAGTGAGGTGAGAACCAAACTGCCCATTCTCAGGAGTCTAATCTGCTCAGCCCCATTCCTGATAAGCGATTCCATCCAACCCACCTGGGGAGAGCCTGACAATTTAGGTGGGAGAAACCAAATGTGTACTCCTAAAAATAGTCTCCAAAGTAATAGTGGAAATCCCTATGCTATGCCTCACTGTGTACCGCAGACAGGGCCAGGAAGAATCCTATGTAAACCAGTGCTTTTAGAAACCTAGTCATTTCAAATGTCCCATGCCAGGCCATGAACAGAGCACAGAAGTGTTCTGGAAAGTACATTTCCTCACAGTTATTCCAAAACCCTGGGCATTAGGTGTCAGTCCTTGTGATGCTGACAGAGCAAGTGTGACACTCCTGTCCACACCTAGAGGTCTTGTGCAAAAAGCAAGTTCTGATTCAGCAGGCCTGGGGTGGGGCTGAGATTCTGCATTTCTTACCAGGAATCTGGGGAGGCTGTGGCTACTGGGCTGCACACTGGTGGCAGCCAGAATGTTAAGAAATATTCTCTCAGTTTGTTTCTAGTAGTATACACCAGAATCTTAAGTACATAGGGCATCAAAACTATCAGTCTCCAAGTCAAGCATAGTGGCACATGCTTGTAATTCCAGCACCCAGGAGGCCAAGGCATGAGGACTGCCACAAGTTTGAGGCCAGCATCAGCTATATAGGGAGTCTGAGGCCAGCCTGAACTGCATAGTGAGACCCTGTCTCAAAAAATAAACCAACAATTCCACTCCTCCCCAAAATATCAATCTTTTTCCTCTGTGGTTTCTGCTCTTAGTATCTTACTGTAAATGTCTTTATTCTCTTCAACTATTACAAATACTTACATAATTTCAATTTTGAAAACATAGCTCTTTAATCCATCTGGACTTAATTTTGCTGTTTAGTCTAGCCCTGCTCCCTGAACGAATTACAATTATGCTACACTTCAGATCAGAGCTGGGTGCTCCTTTGCTTTGGGAAAACCAGTTAAAACCACAGGGAAGAAATTGATGTGGTGCATCGCTAGTATTTTCCCCCAAATACTTAACTGGTATTTCCAGTCCTGAGTATTGAATCATTTCCACCGCTGACTTAAAATGCCGCTTGTGGATACTTTCCTATCTGGCCGGAGCTTCTGCAAGTTTTGTTTTGCTAAATGGATCCATCCATTGTGGCACAAATACCATCACTTTATTTATAGTAGCATATGGTACATTAATATCTACCAGTACAAGTCCCTCCTTGCCACTGATCTTTTCCAGCATTTGTTTAAAACTATTCCTAGACCTTTATCCTTCCAGATGAATTTCAAAATTATTTTGACAAGTTCTCAAAGCGAATTCCATTAGGATTTGTGGAGGACTCATATGAAATCCATACATACATTTTTTGTAGATGGCTCCAGGATCTAGAACAGGGATCTGTGTTTCACTATTTTATCCCCTGGGGCTTCAGCAGAGGACAAGGGGACCCCAGTGATCCTGGGGACAGCAGGGTAGGGGAACAGTAGGCCTTGAGAGTAGAGACTGTGCCCACAGTGAGTGGGATGGAGGTTAACTCTCCAGTAGCAAAGCTAACTGAGCACTTAGCCTGACAGCAGAGCAGCTAACTACCTCTGTGAATGAGGAAGGGCTGATGCAGGAGCTTACCTCTGACTCAAGAGAAGACTAACTAACCAGACTATTTCTGGCCACCTTGGCTCCTGTTGACAGGCCAGCTGGCATCCACTTTTTGCTAAATGCAGCCATAAGCCCAGCTGGGGGCCTCCAGTTTGGGTCATTTCAGGTCAACAGTATGGCTTGCATCTGATTCCAAACCAAGGGAGAATTCAGATGCTTTGGTGCTAAAGGCCTTCCTGCTAGAGTTTGGACAGCTTGCAGAGACAAATATAAACAGAGATGGTGACATTCTTTATAAACGGCATAAGTCCACATTGTAAGCTGGTCCATCAAAGGAGGAGGTTGAAACAAGATCTGCCAGGCAGGATGGAGCCCTGGCATGTCCTTTCATGCCTCAGTACCCTGATTCTGAAATCCCTCATCTGCAACCTGCTATCTCGTCCTCTCCTCCCACTGACTTCTCCACTTTCTGTCTCCCCAGGAAAGCAGAGAGAACAGTCGCCTTGGGAGTTCCTACAGTAACTCTCGGGTGAGCCCAGGGACAGCAGGGGTGGCATTAGCAGAAGGGATGGTGGAGTGTGGGCAGAAAGCCAAGGGCTTGGGAAAAGAAACAGAAATACCAGTTTCTTCTTGTAAGCTGCTCTGAATCAGTGTCTGGTGACCATCAGCAGACAAAAATGACCATCTGGGATCTCCATTCCCCTCCTCCATTCATCCATACTCTCCTTCCTTTCAGTTGACATCAGAGCCATAGTTTCTTTGCAAGGGGGGAAAACTAGACAAAAATAACAGAGAAATGGCCAAGGAACTATTTGCAAAAAGCACACTTAAGAAGTCAGTGTTGAGAAGTGAAAATCACTGACCTTTGGCTTAGAAGATGGGGGTTCCAATGGCAGCTTGTCACTTGTCATCTGCGCATCTTCAGGCGAGTCAGTTAACCTCTCTGCACCTGGGTTTATTTGGATAAAATGGAGACAATGACACCTGACTGGCTCACTTTCCACAGTTACTTTTGAGCTTTCTATGTCAAAACTAGACTGAGGTGGTACAGAGTACAGGCATAAAGACAGATCCTGAGGCCAGCTGCTGGGCCTCTCTGAGTTCCAGTCCTCTCATCTGTAAGATGGAGTCATCTGTAAAGGAATATGGCAGAATGAGACACAGTGCCCTGCACACAGTGGGACAACAAATAGCCACTCTCATTAACAGTGGTGTTTTGGGGAGGCGAAAATATAAATAAAAGTCAAGGGACTGGGTAGGGCTACGTAGTTGCAATCATTCTGGGAGACATTCTTTTTGAGGTGGGAATTTTAGGTGTCCTGCAAAGGAGGGAAATTGGATTGACATAGAGGAGCAGAAGAGCTTGAGCAACAGTGGAGATGAGAGGGCCAGAGCATGTATGACAGGCTGCAACTGTCTTGAACATCAGTCTCCCCTTTCCCCACCAGGGGCACGGATCCAGTGGGGACAGCAAAGGAGATGAAGGAGTCAATGAGCTCAACTCTGTGGTGAGTGGTGTCACTGCACCTTGGGTTGCGACCATGGGGTCAAGCATTCTTTATATCCCTCTTGACATCTCCCCACATTGCCTGCCCACGCCGCTTGCTCACAAAGTACCTTCTTAAATTCATCCCATTTCTCATCTGTTCCTCAGAACTCTGAGACATCTCCTGGAGTCTTCAACTTTGACAATTTCTGGAAGGTGAGTTCTGTCAGATAGCTCTGCTCACTCTCCTTGGGAAAGCCAGCCCCTGTCCCTTGGCTCTCCAGGCTGAAATCCTCTGTACTGACAGGCAGAAGAGACGTTGTCCCTCTCCCAGCCTGAGGCCCTGGGCCAATTACATTATGACTCAATATGGACATTCTTTATGTTTTCTTTGCAGAATTTTAAATCCAAGCTGGGTTTCATTAACTGGGATGCCATAAACAAGGTAAGTTCTGACAGGCTGTGCAATCCTGATCTTAATGGGGGAGGAATATAGGGAGGAAAGCTATACCTCTGGCTGGTGAGCCAGGGGAACAATAATTATGGCCAATAAGATGGTATTTAGGCCAGTACTAAAACCAAAACCGACATACAAACTGAGACCTGAAAAGAGATGCAGAATCTGGGAACAACTGGGAGCTGGAGATGAGTGGAGGAGATGAGCCTCTTTAATGCCTCAACATATAGATCTGAGCAGGTTAGGAATATCAGTTTTTGCTTTGGAAGGTTAAGGGAACAGCCTGATTCTAGGGCAGTGATGGCAAACCTTTTAGAGCTTTCAGGGATACAGCCAACTGCAGCACGCATGCCATAGGTTCGTCACCACTGTCCTAGGGGATAGATAGACTGAATGAGGACTCAGTGGAGCTCAAAGGCCACATGAGGACTGACACACCCTGGGGAAGAAGGGGAAAGGACCTGGAGAATTGCAGAGTGCCTGATGGGTGACAGGCATTACTCTGGGCCCTCTACACATGTAATCTTAGGAGACAGCTGGGTTGGAGACCCCTTCTCCCTTTCCTCCCTGCCCATGCCTCCCTCTCACAGGGGAGCCCTCAGCCAGCCTGATTTGACACCAGAACAGCAGAGCTGATGGGGCTGGGCTGGCACAGATGGCTGAAGGGCAAATGTACGATCCAAACCACTTCCCCAGGCAGAAGCTGTGAAATGTGGTCCACTGTGCTTTGTTTGAGCCTCTCTTTTTTTTTTTTTTTTTTTTTTTAAAGAATATGAATTTGTTGCTAAAGTATAAAAATTGAGAGACTTTTAGCTGGGTACAGTGGCACATGCCTGTAATCTCAGCACTTCTGGGGCTGAGGCAGGAGGGTCACCAGTTCGAGTCTCACCTGGGCAACATAGCAAGACTCATGTCTCAAAATAACGTGCAAAGGCTCTGGGTTCAAATCCCAGCATGAAAGACATAGAGAGATGAGAGATGAGATGAGGGAGAGAGAGATGAATGTTTAGATACCTGGTTTCTTAAAAATTTGGCACCCTGAACCCCACTTTCATGGGGCAGTGGATGGGGCTGAGTGGCAGCTGCCTTTTGCCCTGGGCCCACACTACACTTACCCCGCCCATCAATCATTCCTGCCACCGGAGTGGCCTCTGCAAGCTGCTGAGGTTCTACCCTCAGTATGAGAATGAAGGCAAGGACCCCTGCCCTCCCTAACCCTGTGTGTGGTCTTTATGGGAGAAACGGGTGGTGGTAGACGGGCAGGCAACCTGACCCACATTTCAGGAAAAGCAAAGTCTAACCTCTGGAAATGATGGGGATGAGAGGGATCAAAAGGTCCCAGTGAGGGAGCAAAACAAACTCTCTTTTACAGAGATCAGTTTCTGGCAGGGGCAAGGTCCTTGCTGTGGACCTTGGGGGCACTTAGAGCCTGATGGAAAGACCAGGGCACACATGGGTGCCTCCCAGAATGCCAGGACAGATGGCTAAGCACTTCTGCCATCTCTGGGGCAGGAAGAGAATGATTACCGTTGGCTTCCAGAAGGACAGATCTGGTAAAAAATGGGATGAAGGAGAAGTGTGGAGCTTTGCTCTCCTTCACAGCTGGGTTGAGGGAGTTGAGGACTCAGCCAGAGACAGGTGTGAGGAGGGGAACTCTAGGTAACACTCCTGGCGAGGCAGGGGCTTCTCAAGTCCTAGATGACAGAGGTGGGCTACCAAGTCCCTGTAGATTTCCCAAGCAGGGGTGGATGCTCCATGCCTTGGCCCATGCCTCCCCCAAATCCCTACAGCTCAAGCTCCCTCATAGAGCCTATTTCTTTGCCCAGGACGAAAGGAGCTTTCGAAACCCGTGACCTCCAGGCAAGGAGCTACCAGCTGGATGGGAGGTCCCACTCCCTCTCTAAAGAGCTCCTCCCTCACCCTTAATCTTGTCCCTCACCCCTAAATCTGGTCCCATGCCCCTGAAATAAATCTCAGCTGCCCCATATGCTGGTCTCTGCTCCTTTTTTTCCGTCTCGGCTGTTGTTCCCAGGAGTTGGGAGGAGTGGTCGCAGCCCCACAGCTTTGGGTGTTGTGCTGGAGGTCCATTGGCAGCTGAAAAGGTGGGAGGCTGGGGACAGGTTCTGGTCCAAGGTTTTGCTAGTTATGTTGCCTCCGGAAGGGGCTGGAAGGGAAGATGTCCAGTGTGCTGGGAGGGTGGGCTGGTCAACGGCTCAGAGAGCTAACCTCTCTCCATTTCCAAAGTATTTCCTGGTATCCTTAGAGACTCCTGGCTCCCCTCAGCATCCACCCCTCCGACCTTAACAGCAGGAAACAGCAGGAGTCTGGCTCGGGTGAGCAGGGGTGGGCTCCTTGCTAACCTGCTCCCTGCTTTTCATCCACAGGGCCAAGTCCTGTCCCCCAGCACCCGGGCCCTCCTCTACTTCCGAAGACTCTGGGAGGTAGGAGAATTCCTGCCTTTCAAAGAGTGATCCTGGCCAGCATGCCCTCCCCCCGCCAGCCAAGGCAGCTACCCTCAGCCCCAGCTGACCTGTCACAAAATTGACTCTCTTTTCATTTTTGAGATAGGTCATCTCTTCCTGATCTTTTGATTTTATTTGTAGATGTTTGTGATAAATAATAATTACACTTATCTTGGGATTACCCTAGTGTTATCATCAATGCCACCTCCAACCCAAACACTCTTGCCTCTCATTGCTTATCTTCACGGAGTCCGCAGATCCCACCCCTCTCCCAAGTCCTCTCCTCCAGTGGTCTGGAAACTCTCACACAGCGGGCAGTCACTTCCCACCCTGAGTTCCGGCTCCCTAGCCGCTCTTCTCTCCCTCTTCCTCCAGGATTTCAAACAAAAGACTCCTTTCTTCAACTGGAAAAAAATTACTGAGGTAAGGATTGAGGGGCAGAACTGGGGACTCGGGTCAGTCCCTTGGCAGGTGGCTTGCTGAGGCTGCTGTCTCGTTTTCTACTCCCTCTCCAGCTGCCTGCTGCTTTCATGCAATCTCGAGGGCGAGTGGGTTGGGAGGGTGGCCATGAGTCACTGAGAAGAGTGCAAGGGGGGAGGGCCTCCCTCCCCCCGATGAAAGCCCAGGCTCCAGGCTCGGGCTCCACAGGCACCGAATCATGAAGCGGGCCACTGTCTCTGCTCTGCTGCTGTCCCTGCAGGGCCTGGCCGGGCTAGGGGGGATGCCCAGCTGGGTGGGTACACAGGGTGAGCAGGTGGAGGGGGACAGAAAGAGACCTGGGGCTGGAAAAGGGGCACTGCGCAGCGCAGGGAAGCGGGGGCAGAGAGCACAGTACGCTGGGGGAGGGGTTCAGGCCAGGGTCAAGTGCACACAAGAGCAGGTCTGAATATGTGGGTCTTGGGAAGAATGAGCAGGATGTGGGTCCTGTAGAAGACCACGCCTCATTCTGCATGGCCACCGGCCTCTGGGAAGCAGGAGCCTTGGGCACTGCATGGATCAGGCGTGGGGGGCTGGAGCGGGGGAATCAAGGCCTTCTCCTCGTGTCATCACACACACATGCAGGACCTGCGTGGCTGTGTTGTCTGATTTTTCAAGAAAAGTTAGAAATCTGATTTTTAAATTTGTTGGGCGACTAATTTAATTTTTTAAAAAAGTCAGACCAAACAAAAACTGTCTAGAGGCTGATGGCCAAGCAGTCCGTGACCTCAGGGGTTAGGCCTCCATGTCAGGTGTGGACAAGGCGGAGGTTAAGTTAGACAGGGCTGGACCCTCACACTGGCAGAGCGAGGGTGTGAATGGTGGGGCCCTGGTAGAAAAGATGAGAGCTGAACTTCTCTCCAAAGGCTCAGAACTGCTCCTACCTTGCGGGGCGGGGGGCACTCCTTCCTCTGCTTCCTTGTATTTCCCCCTTTCCTTCCCTCCTTTGGCCGGGAGCTAATGCCTGTCCTTGCAAGGACCCTAGAGAATAGTGACTGTGTTCGGGGCTTACAGGGCCTGTGAGGGAGCAGCAGGGTTTGGTGTAGGCAAAGGGAGGCTGGGCTGAGGGGCCTGGGCTGGCCCAGAGCAGCCTGTGTGGGCTTCACCCTTTCGTCATTCTGTCACATCTCTGGCCAGAGCTAACAACGCACCAGGTGCACGGGTGGGGCTGGTGTTGCCCGACCTGCTTCTCCACCACTTCTCCGCTCCCACCTTCACTGTGGAAATCTGTGTCCTACATCTATCTGGGCCATAGTCTCCTCTAGGCCACTGTGCTTACCACGGACCATTAGAGGGGTGGGCTGGAGATGCCAGGGCTTTAAGGGGAGGGCAGAGCTTAGGTAGCAATATGTTGGCTCTCTGGAAGTCTGGCAAGGCCTAAAGGACTGTGGAGATGCCAACTGTGGCTCCTTTTTCCCTCTCAGGATCTAGACCTATCGCTCCAGAAGAGGGCAGGCGGTGCTAATCAGGTGAGTCTCTTTGCTCTCAGATTCTCCTGGAAGGTCCTTGGTCCCTCTCAGCCCTGGGTGTGGCCAATCTCAAATTCTCTTTTATTCTCCATCTAATAGTTTTCTCAGCCTGGTGCAGGAAGGCAAGAGGTGGGAGCTGTAACTTCCAAGGCAAGGTCTCTAGCACTGATGCCTGATCTAGACTCTACCTTTTCCCCTGGTCTCCTGCCTCACCTCACTTGAGTGGGGAGAGGTGTCAGGGAAGGAGTCTGCAGCCTTTGGGCTTAGACAGTTAAGACTGGTGAGGGGTGGGCTCTCGTGGCTGGAAAAATCTCCCAAATCCAATTTGGAAAAGGGGAAGGCAGGTGCTTTCAGAAAAGTCCAATCAGGACAGGGAGGTGGGGTGCTTGTTCCAGAGCCACATGCCTTCATCCCTTCTCCTTCCCTCCACCCCCACAGGACTACTATTACAACCAGCAGGCGTATCCTACTATGTCCAGTGGGCAGAACTCAGTGAGGAACACCCCCAAGGTGAGGCTCGTGACGCCTAGTTCTCCCACGGTGCCCTCGGAAGAGAGACCTAGTGGGTGTTCACTGCAGGGCCCTATCTCCTCACTCCGAAAGCCAGGCCGCTGCATCCCTTTGGAAGGAGACTTGCACCCTGTGAGCCACCCAGAAGAGGGGCAGTCCACACTTCTCCAAGCTACCCTCTCAGTGAGCTGCTTCAGTGCAACAGAGGAAAGCAGGGAGCAGGAGCCTCCCAGAGAGGAGCACGGATCTGACAAATCACATCCCACCATCCACACAGGCAGGGCTCTCTTCTCTGCTGACCTTGTTTGGGGAGCAGGGGAGAGGAAAGCAGACTAGCCCTCCTGGGAAAGCTAGCCCAGGAGCTCTTGGCTGGTGGGAAACCGAATGCTTCATGCCTCAAAGGAGTAAAAGGAAACAATACACTAGAAGTTTGTTTTGTACAGCTGCAAAGAAGGCAGTGTTATAATGGCAGGAAATGAGTATGCTGGATACTAATTAGGCTAGCAAAGTATAGCTAGGCAAAGGATTTCCCCCTATCTCTCAGAACAAAAAAGCTCCTACCCTAGAAGGGAGAGAACTTTCTGTGCAGAGATGGAGAAGTGGTGAGGAAAAGAAGGTATAGATGCCATTAGCGCTACAAAGTGGTGTCCCCTTGGCCAGTCTGCAGCTGATTTCTATCCACCCAGCAGGCAGAAGGGACATCTCAGCTCTTTACGTGCCCTGTGGTCACTGTGTGCTTAGGGCTATATTAAACGTCATTCTGGATACAACATGCTTAGGGGAAAAATCTTTAGACCGAATGTCCACAGTGAGACTGAAGGGCCTTGGGGATAATGCTGGCTTATGCCTGCCTCAGACACGGGGCCCTTTCTGAACCCCAAGGCCATGTCAGGGTACGGAAAAGCCACTATAGCCACACATCACCTCCTCTCATCTTCTCTCCACAGGAAGTACCCACACCTTCATCCTCGGTGAGTATGGGCAATGAGAAAACCTGGCTCAAAGAGACAGAAGAGGCCTGAGGCCAGAATGGGTGGAGGGGATAGTACAACACCCACTCAGCCCTTCTCCTGTCCTGCAGGCTTCCCGGGCACAACCAGGTTTGCTGCATTGGCTGAAGTTTTGGTAGGTGAGTGTCAGAGAGAGTGGCAGGAGGCCACATGTCAGGAGCTGAGGCAGAGTCACCTCTTGAGCAAGGCTGGGACCTTAGCATTTCCTCAGACCTCAGTCAGCAGCACCACAAAATGAGATTTCCTTTAGGTAGATGCTGGCTGGGGGGTGAAGGAGCAGATTCCATTGTGGGGTGTGGAGGAAGAGTCCCAAGAAAACGATCCAAGACACATGGAAAGCAGCCTGAGTGCTGAACAGAGGAGGAGCTAAACAGAGAGGAAGCTGTGTGGGCACAGAGAGGAGGGCGGTGTACTGGGGAAAGGACAGGAACAGGACAGGTACTGTCCCTGGGAACAGTAGAGAGATGAAGCTTTGGGGATAAAGGATGAAGTGGGGCTCCAGAGGCCAAGCGGTTAGAGATTGACTTGGTGGAACCATAAAATCTGCTTTAGGTGGGGGCAAAAGTGAGGGGAACGGACTGGGCAGGACAGCAAGGAGGTGCTGGAGCCTGGCAATTGGATGAAAGGACATCCAGTGGCAATTGATTTAGGAGTGGCCACATTCTATCATTTAATCTTCTCATTTTTTTTTCTAGAAAATTATTTCTGGTCACTGCTGAGACCCCATGAACACCAACCAGTCTTCAAAGAGCCCAACCGCGCTTCCCACAGTCTTCCCAGCTGTGCCACCCTCCCAGGTGCTGACAGCCACATCTGCGGGGCAGGGGACCTGGCTCATCTGTTCCTCACTTCTTCTCACTTTGCTGTGGTGTCTTTGTGACCATCATCAGCCTAAGGGAATAAGCTGTTTTCTGCACCTACTCTATTTTGTGACCTGAAGTCACTGACATTTTTCCAGAAAAAAGTCTCATACGTTGTTTCTCTGTGGAAATAAAACATGAATCTTGTTTCCGAAAGGCTTTCACAAATTGTATTAATACTAGACTGATGGCCTAGGTCAGGCAGGGTGGAAGAATGATTTAGGGGCAGATATTCTGCCTTCCTCCTGAGAGTGGTACCAAGCATGTGAGGTGGACAGAGAGAAACAAGACCTGGATTTTAGTCCTGACCTGACAAGAAGGAGCTAGCTGGTCTCACCATGCCTCAGTTTCCCTATCTGTAAAAAATCGTCTTTGGCCAACCTGTCTGGATACCATGTGAAGCAGTCATGGATGTTTTAGTGGCCTGAAAGGGCAATAGTACAACTATTCCAATCAGGAGGCCAAAGTAAAGAAGTTGTTCAAAGTGACAGTCCTGGTGGGGTAGGGAGAGGATGTAGGAGTGAGAGGGCTGGTAGAGAATTTGCCTGGGGATGCAAACATACTTGTGCTAGTCAGATTTTTGTTGCTGTGACAAAATACCTGAGATAAACAGCTTAAAAGAAGAAGGGTCTATTTTGCCTCACGATTTTGGAGGTTTCAGTTCATGGTCACCTGGCCCTGTTGCTTCTGGGCCTGTTGTGAGGCAGTATATCACGGCTGGAAGCATGTGGTGAAGCCAAGAAGCTCACCTCATGGACCCCAGGAGACAAGATATTCCCTTCAAAAGCAAGTAGGCCCCACCTCTTAATACCCCCTTCAGCTACGAATGCATCAGTGAGGTTGATGGCCTTCTGAACCTCTCGAGGCTTCACCTCCGAACACTGTTGTGTTGGCGAGCAAGTCCTCAATACATGATTTTTTTTCTATTATAAATACTTTATTTCAACTAGAAGGTACACTATCTCAGGGTTTTCATAGTTTAAAAAAACTACAATCACATCATGTTGAAACCACATTAAAAAAACAAAAACAAAACAGTGCTGTAAATGGAACTGCTTGGCTTTGACCATACACATTTCTGCACAGCCCTTACGGAATCTGCACAAAGAAATATCTTCTCCCTTTGCTCCAGTTAATTGTTCTTGTATGTAAGTTTCTCTCTATTTCAGTATATCCAGAGCGGTGAAATAACAAGGCCAGCCACGTAGCCAAAGGTTGCTCCAAGCATATAGGAGATGGGCCATACCTGCCATGGTCTTTCCCAATCTAATGGAATAGAAAATGCTCCAAGCCATGCTCCTACAAAACTAGAAATTGTAGTGATCTGGAGACTGTTCTCCCAAATGGATGTAACTCCATTTTTACTGAAAACTCTTAGCCATGCTTTGAGGTTTGGTCCTAACAAACATAAACAAAATACAGTAGGAAAAGTAGACAAAATAACTGCAAATAAAAATGTTTCCAACACCAACTCAATTAGTGGTGTTCCATATAAAACAAAAATCACATGAGAGGAGAAACAAGACACAAGAAAATAGACACAGCATTTCAAAAATCTGGTTACCTTATGTGATTATGAACTTCTTTTAGAGGATGCATTTGGCTTTAGAGGATGCATTGATTGAAGTTACAAAAAGAGAACAGAAGCATAACCATGTCAAGTGTGTGTCCAATATTGCAAAATCCTCCAAGAAGAATGATGGAGTAAGGACACTTAGAATAACTGAAAATATGCACAGAAAATGGACATATAGTAGTGTCTTGATATCAGTATCTTTCATAGTGTTTTGTGGCTGTCTAACTCTCCTGCCCGTGGAAGGGAAGGAGGGACTACTGGCTCCCACCATCAGGTGAGATGGGATGCCTTGGCCTTTGCGCAGGCGCATTAATACATGAATTTTGAGGGGGACACTTCATATTTAACCAATAACAATATTAAAGTGTGGATGGAGGGGGGCAGTTGGGTTGATGTGTGTAGCAATTTGGGGGAGGGATGGATCAGAGCTGTTACCTTGTATACAGCTGTTACCTTATGTAATCTGAGTTTCCAGGATACAGGGAGCAAGGGAGAAAACTACTTCACTAATGAATCAATGAAAGAAGCAGAGGCTCTGGGCACATGCTGGGCTCAAGGATATCACAGGCTGAGGAGGCCCTGGGCTAGGGATAGAGGGTCTGCAGTTAAGAGTCTCTGAATCCCATCCGGTGTTACGGGTGTGCCCTGCTGTGTCTCCCTGATATTTCTGCAAGGGAACAGGAAGTAAAGGGAGGACATGAGCACCCTGCCAGTCTAAGTGACTCCCTCTCCGATTGCAAGGTCCTGGAGGGCATGACCGGTTTTCCTTGGGTGTTGCCCCAACCCCAGTAGGCACAGAGGGCCTCAAATAATTTAATGAAAGGAACCTAGCCCCAACTGATCCAACCTGGCAGGGAGAAAAAGCAGGACCAGTCCTTGGCTCTTCCTCCCACCAACCCAGCTACCTTACTGGAATTGTGGCTACAGGATGGCAGTCATCCGCGGTTCCATCTCGAGAGCCTTGAAGTACCTCCTCACAGCCACAGGAGGGAGCACTTGGAGCAGTCCCACAGAGGCCACTCCATCCTCACTAGTGACAGGTGGTTTCTGGAGGTGAGTGAGGTCTGGGAAATGGGAACTGAGGTCTCTTCAAACCAGTCTCTGAGGAACCGAAGGGAAGGGAGAGGTGGCCAAGGTGGTTCTGGACTCTTGGGGTGTTCTTGGATAAAAAGGCTGAAAGCAGCCCTTCCAGTAACACTTGAAGCAGATTAAGGTGGGCATAGGGGACTCTCCGAAAAGGGAAGTTGCCTTTTCTGGGGGCCTCTACAGTATCCTCCTAAAGACCCAACATTCATTCTCCCATGACAGCCAGGAAAGATTCCCTGCTCAGAACTTTCCATAAACTTTTCTTTAGCCCTACAAAGAAATACCGGCTGCTCATCAAGGGCGTTTCATTTCCAGTCAGCAAGTACTTGGTAGGAAAGCCTCTCGTGAGACACCAATTGTTGTCTGTTACCTGTCTCTGGATCCAAGATCCTCAGAAAGCCATTGCTTCTGCTGCTTTCATGTCTTTCTTTCTTTCTTTCTTTCTTTCTTTCTTTCTTTCTTTCTTTCTTTCTTTCTTTCTATGTCTCAATTCTTGTTAAATTTTAAATTCTTAACTGTTTCTTTTCTCTCTTTCCTCCCCCACTCTTCTCATTCTCCTCCTCCTTCTCTTTCTTCTTCTCCCTCTTCTTTGTAGTACTAGGGATAGAACCCAGAGATGCTTTACCACTGAGCTAGATTCTCAGCCCTTGAATTCTTTTCTTAATTTTAAGAAAGAGTCTTCCTAACTTGCCCAGACTGACTCAGAACTTGCGATCCTCTTGCCTCAAGCTCCCAAGTAACTGGGATCACAGACATGCACCACCACGCCGGACTTATTTTCTTTCTTTTTTCTTACTTCTTTTCAGTTAGCAATTCAATGGCCCTCCCCAGTGCATCTTCACCAAGGATCACCACGGTATCACCCTGCTTTCTTCCCAGCACCTGTCATTGTCTGACGTTATCTTGGATATTGTAGATAGTTTCCTTATTTATTTATCTTCACTGTGATCACAGATTGTGATGTCTCCTCCACTGTAACATAAGCTCCTTAGAGCAAGTGCTTGGTCTATCTTGAATTCCCAGCACCCAGAGCCAAAGTGACTGCTCGGTAAATACAAATTAGCAAACCGGAGGAGGAGGGCTTGGAATTGAGTGGGAGCAACCCAGGAAGTGTTCCTGGGAGAAGTTTAAACAAAGGGTACACAGGGTGGGCGGCAAAGGAAGGCACCAGGCCTGCTGGGCAATGTGGCTGCTTTCTGGAGAAAACATGGACATGCAAGCCCTGAGTTCTGCCTCCTCACAGCCCAGACTCTGTCCTAATATCCCAGTCCCAAGTGCCTTTTTTTCCCCCAATTTTTATTTTTTATTAGTACATGTTTGCAGTAGTAATGATTGCATTCCTTGTGGGGAATTGGTGTATGTACACAACATACCTTAATTCTGTTTTCAGCCCCATCTCCTCTCTTCATCTCTTGGTCCCTTCCCTTTTGCAAAAGATCTATTTCCTGTTACCTATCTTTTATTTTGTTCTTTATTTATATTTTGGGTTTCTCATAAGAGAGAAACCATGCAATATTTAAACTCCCATGTCTGATTTATTTCACTTAACATTATGGTCTCAAGGTGCAGCCATTTTTCTACAAATGACTCAAGTTTATCCTTTTAATGGCATAGTAGTACTCCATTGTATATAAATACCACACGTTATCTGTTCATCTGTTGCTAGACATACAGGCTCCTTCCAAGATTTAGCTATTATGTATTGTGCTGCTATAAACATGGGTATTCATGTATCACTGTAATGTATCTCTAATTCTTTTGGGAAGATACTCAGAAGGTGAATAGCTGAGTCAAACAGAATTTCTAGTTTTAGTTTTTTGAGGAATCACCATACTGATTTCCATAATGGTTGTACTAGTTTATGTCCCACCAACAATGTAGAAGAGTTCTTTTTTCCCCAGGACTTCTCTGCCATTTGTTATTATTTGTTTTCTTGATGATAGCTGTTCTTTCTGGAGTAAGGTGGGATCTCACTGTTGTTTTTAATTTGCATTACTTTAATAGTCACAGATGTTGAACTTTTTTCATGTATTACTTAGTCATTTGTACTTCTTCTGAGAAGTGTTTATTCATTTCATTTGCCCATTTTTGATTGGGTCTTTTATTGGGGTGGTCTAATATATTTTTTTAATTCTTTATATATTCTAGATGTTAGTCCTCTGTCCAAGGAATAGCTGGCAAAAATTTTTCCCATCCTAAAAGTTGTCTCTTCAATCTATTGGTTGTTTTCTTTGCTATGCAGAGGCTTTTCAATTTGATATGATCTCATTTGTTGATTCTTGACGTTATTTCTTGTGCAATTGGGGTTCTGTTAGGAAAATCCTTGCCTACGCCTATGTCTTCAAGAGTTTTACCTATTTTATCTTCCAGCAGATTAAGTATTTCTGTTTAACATTTAGACCTTTGATCCATTCTGACTTTAGTTTAGTACATGGTGAGAGATATAGTCTAGATTCAATCTTCTGCATGTGGATAGCCAGTTTTCCCAGCACCATTTGTTAAAGCGACTCTCTTTCCTCTAGTGTATGTTTTTGTCAAATCAGATGAATGTGCCTGGGGTTGTTTCTGCATCTTCTGTTCTGTTCTATCAATCCACGTGTCTGTTTTTGTACCAGTATCATCCCAGCTGGCGTTCCTTCCAAGGATTACAGGCTTTTCACCAAGGTGCTCACCATGGCCCTGAAAACTGGGTGCCCATCCTTTCAAGCCCCCTCTCAACACCCAGGAAGCTGGCTCCAGCCTCTCTGGGTGGCTGTGATGTAGCAATCTGGGCTGGGCCTCACCTTCTACTCACATTCAAGTTCTGGCAGATTAGGGGTGGGGTGGGGGCAGGGCTGTGGAATTTACTGATATTCTCAGAGAGGGAACAGGAAAGTCAACTAGGCCTGGAGATGTGGTTCCATTACCCTGTGGCATACATCCAAAGTGTAACCGAGGCCTGAGTGGTCTCCCTTGTCACCTACCACCTGGACTGCTGGGACCTTCCCCCACTGAAAGCTTTCTACCCTCTCTTCCCTGACCTGTGCCACTAGTGGGCACTGGACACTTGGGGGACACAGACTCATAAGTCAGGGAAGGAGTATAGAAAGAGACTGTAGATTTTTGGTTGTTTTTTTTTTTGGTACGGGGGATTGAACTTGGGACCTTGTGCTTGCGAGGCAGGCGGTAGAACCACTGAGCTAAATCCCCGGTCTGAGACTCTAGATTGTAAAGCCAGAATTTGCAGTAAAAATTGGGTAAAGATGCAATTACCTTGAAAATGTCAGAAAGGACCAAGTGAAAAAAAATCATAACCCCAACACAGCCAGTTTTTCTCAAGCATAGGAACAGAATTTCTTTGGTTGAGCACTTGGAGTAGTTGGCTTGTGTTTAGAGGAATCAAGCACCTATTATAAAATACTAGAACTTCAACCAGTAGGACCAGAACTAGGACACTAGGTTTGTCTGTTTTTTTTTTTAAACTACTAGGGATTGGGCCGGAGATTTAGCTCAGTGGTTCTGTCGCCTGCCTTGAAAGTGCAAGGACCCGAGTTCGATCCCCAGTACCAAAAAAAAAAGATAAACTACTAGGGATTGAACCAAGGCCTTTGCACTAAGTTACTCTCTCAGCCCTTTTTCATTTTTATTTTTCATTTGACAGGGTCTGGCTCTGTTGCCCAGGCTAGGCTTGAACTTGTGATCTTCCTGGCTCTGCCTCCCAGAGTACTGGGATTATAGGTACCACTGCACCTGGTGGGACACTAGATTTAAACATACGTGCTGTGTGGCAGATGTAAGAGGCATCTGCAAACTAAGGCAACTGCAGGTTCATTCTGCAGTACACATTAACTGAGTGCCATGAACCTTTTAGTTCTTTGTTTTCATTTGTTAAGAGTGTGTGATTTAAGATGGGTGTGGTGCCAGCACTCTGGGAAGCACTCTGAGGCAGGAAGATTGGAAGTTTGAGCCCAGCCTTGTGGATTTAGTAACTTAGCAAGACTGTCTCAGATAGATAGATAGATAGACAGATAGATAGATAGATAGATAGACAGACAGATAGATAGCTGGGGATGTAGCTCAGTACAAAGGCCTTGGGTCCAAAAAGCTTTGCAATTTAATTCACTTAAATTAATGCATGCCATCTGTTGCTGTACAGTCTGCACACCACAAAGGACACCTGGCAAAGGGGCCAATGAGTCTGTGTCCTCCCCACTCCCAGGCAGGGGTCTAATTCACATAAAATACCACATGGGTTGGCCAAGGCCCTTTGCAGGACACTACTCCACAGTACAGCACAGGAGCAATACAGACTCTGGCTGTGGAGTCCTGGCCTCTCATGCTGGCCACACTGGCTGTGTGACCTTGAGTAAGTTGTTTAACCTCTACATGCTGTGGCTCCCTCACCTAGACAATGTGGATAATTATAGGACCTACCTCAGAGAATCTGTGGTATCTCTCTGAGATCATGCATATGGGGCATTCAGCAGAAGGCCTGCCGCATAGCAAGCTCTCAATAAATTGGCTAATATTATTATTAGCATCATTAGGTGGAAAGAAAAACATTGGGAAGTAGGTTGCAAAGATCAATGACAGACCAGACTCTAGAGCCAAACAGATGATGATGGTGTATGGGCCATCTGTGCTTTGGAGTATCCATGCCAGCACTGAAATTAAAGACTCTTCCATAACCATATCTACATGTAGTTGATTTATATAAAAGCTTTCCTTCTCTGTCTGCTTCTCGATTCCTTCCACTCCTGGAGATGGCCCTATGCTGTTGGAATGGTGGCTAATGAGCTCTTTCAGTCACTGTTAATTAGTAAGCATCTATTAAACATAAAAACCATGTCCTCCAGAAAACTTTTTGGGAGGTACTCCACCCGCTGGAATCCCTTACTTGTTCCCTCCAGTAACACTAACTGTCCATGACATCCACTGCCACATGGCCATCAGTGCTTAGTGAGTATTCCTCCTGCATTGTGTCTTCAGGTGGCTCTGCAGAGGAGGAGATGCCACTGTACAAACAGGGGAGGCTTCCTGAGGCTACAGAGGGGCAGAGTACTTGGGACTGGAGTGTGAGGGATGTACGGTGAAGAGGCCAGACTGTAGGGTTAATAAGATTGTTCATGAATGACATGTCACCCTCCCACCCGAGCCCTGCCACTGATGTGCACTGCATCAGGCTGGGGTGGGAGACTCACCCTCAGATAAGGGCTTGCCTTGCCCTGGCGGCACTGGTCTCTGTCCCAGCACTTCCCTATTACACCAGGAACTGGTTGGGCCACCTGAACCTCATTGCAGAGAAGGTTGCTTCATCAGGCTCTTTTGTTACTTTCAGGTGATCCAAATCCCAAGCTAGGGCTGGGGTGTGTGTTGGGAAGAGAAGTTCAGAATATGGAGATTCATCTCCAGTTGTCTATCTCTAAGACTTGATTTTGCTTCTTTTATGTTTCTCTATTCCTTGCCTTCTTAGTTCAAGACCTTTATCTCTCTGAAGACCCAAGAGTAAAAGATGGGCAGTGGAATGATGGGAAGGATCCAGGCCCAAAAGAGCAAAGTGTACAGCTTGGCAGAAGGACGCTTGGATATGAATTCTAACAAAGAATTCTAACAAAGAAATGTTGGGTCTGCGTATATTCTTTGAAAGGTATGGTGCTAGGGAGATAGAAGGGTGGTTAAGATATAGCACTTAAAAAATATATAGTGCTTGACCTAAGGAACTTAATATTCTAAGGAGGAACAAGAGAAAACATAAGTTACTCTAGGTACCATGTTGGAGAGATGCCAATGAACTGACACAGCAATTTTGAGAGGGGGAAGGTGTGGGAAGCGAGTAGTGAGAGAAATCAGGGAAGCTTCACCCAAGGTGGACACTAGGTCCTGAGAACTAAAGATGAGAGAAGCGCATTGGACGAACAAGGAACAGCACGGCCAGATGACTGAAGGAAAAAAAGGGGCTATTTGGTAAGGAATCCAATTTGGCCAGAAGGTAATATATTTACAAAGAAATAAAAGAAGAAAACAGAAAAGAAAAAAAAAAAAAAAAGAAGAAAACAGGCAGAGTGAGTCCACAGAATGGAAGGCCTTTAGTACCATGAGGACTTTAGACAGATTTGGTAGCATGGGGGAAAAGAAAATGAAACATTGGAGGAAGGAGCAAAATAAGGAAAAGAGGCAAAGACAAAAGGAGAGGCTGGAGGGTGCCACTGCCAATCTTTGGGAGGGACAGGTTCAACCTGTCTCCATCACATCCACATTTACATGAAGAGATCCACTGCAGTCTCACCTTCCAAATGCCTGGGGCAGAATGTGAGTTGAGAAATCAAAGGCAAGTGGAGAACAGTCCCCACCTCTGCCTCCCAGAGCCCCAGGGGTGGGTGACATGATCTGGGGGTGAGTCAGTGGGGTGGGGATCCCACTTCTGTTCAAATCTACCTCCTTGGGAATATAAAGGGCAACTGATGAGGCCCCGCCTCAGAGCACCCCAAACTTGACACCATGAAGATCCCAGTTCTTCCTGCTGTGGCTCTTCTCTCCCTGCTGGTGCTCCACTCTGCCCAGGGGGCAGCCCTGGGGAGTCCTGAGGTGAGCATCTCACCTGCGCTTTTATTATGCCTATCATTTGCCTACCCCCAATTTCTTTATCTTCTATCCATTACTGGACAAGTAGTTTCATTTTGGATATAGTCAGGGGGTGAATGAGAAGCTGGGGCTCTGAGGAAGGGAGAAAAGGAGGAAGGGCATTCCTGGGAAGACATTTAGGGTCACAGATACTTCTGGAAGTGATGGTGAAGTGGGGGTGGAGACTAGGTTACTGAACCATGGAGGAGGCAAGGGCTGAGGTGGGTTGTCTGGGTTCAGCCTAATCTTTGCATCTGCCGTACCACTATGGATGGCTTCCAGGTGGCTGGGGGCTTCCTACTACCTCTGGAGCCCAGGCCACAGCAGACTCCTTATGATGTACGATCTAGTCCCCAGGCAGCTAGGAATCCTGGGCCTCTACTTCTGTCTTATCCTAAGGTAGGAAATGGTGTCCATTCTGGATTTAAAAGTCTAACAATCAGGGTCACAGACCCAACTGATAAGGATCTGAGTGAGTGGTGTGGGTGAATGAGTGAGGGGACTGTTTAGGTCTCAGATGAACGGGAGCAAAGGAGCCCAATCTAAAAGGAGGCAGTATTGATTCTGTCTGCTTGTTGCTATGTGGGAAGATGTGGCCACTGTGGTCAGTGTTAAAAATTTCAGGAAGAAGTGGAAATCTGAATTTATTCATGAGTTTCTACTAATTGAAAATGTTTAGTTCAAACTGAGAAACAAACATGCCAAGCCACTATGAGATCTAAGCATTTGGATCTAGCCTGGGTTCCTGTGACTCTTGCCAAGATGGGATGCATGGAGGGGGGAAAATCCAGATTATAGCACAGGTGGCAATAAAATCACAAAGCAAACTAGCCACCGTCAATTAAATGCAAGTAGCTCACCTCAGCAGCTTGGCTCCTACCTGCACGCTAATCTTCTCCACCCAGCTCTACAGGCTAAGCATGGGTGTTTCTAGAACACTTCAAATCTACCAGTCTTGGCATTAAGTCCACTGCAGAACAATACTAGTTAGTTTTTCCTGAGAGGAATCCTCTTTTCTCCACCCTCTCCCCAACCTGCTGCCTACATGGATGCAGACCTGGGTCTGGAACTTCTCTATCTTACACTTGCCATTCTCCATCCCTTCCTCTCCCACATCTGCCAACCACATTCGTCATTAGAACAGAGTGGCTGAACTGAGGGCCTGAGGTGGACAAGGTGGAGTTGGCAGAGCGCCACGTGGGTGAGGCACACATTATGTAATCATTTGCCTCTTTCTTTCTTTCTCCTTTTCCAGGAAGAAGCTACCATTGCAAATTATGCATTAGGATCAGAGGTAAACAATCTGTTTTGCCACACTCCAGCTGTGAACGTACCCCCTACCTCTGTGCCCCTCTGCAACTTTCTTAACACCTTGCTTTTTTGCTAGGCCTTTAACAATCAGTTCCTGAATATTGGCAAATGGAAAAATGTGAGTATGATTCCCTAGTGCTGGACCCAAAATATCTACTTTATAGAGGAGATTCAGAGCTTGGGAAACTGCCATAGTGCTTTTCCAGAGGGTTGGGACCCAGCTCTGTCTTTCCCTGGAACTGAGCTCATTTCTGGCCTTTTTGCACAGAATTTCAACACTGATGAATTCCTGAACTGGCATGCCCTCATAGAGGTAAGTGCCCGGGTGCTCCTTCCTCGTCTTGTTTTTTGGCAAGGCAGGGCTCATTTTAGCCCTTTTGGTTCATTCCTGAGTTCTAAGAGGCAGTGACTGGCCTGCCTTGGTGTTGCTCAATGCATTGTCAATCAAAGAAAGAGTCCCCAGGAGGTTGTCACAGCTACATTCTATTTTCCTAAGAAGGCAGTCAGGGAACGGAGCCACAGAAAGAGTTCTAGAAGAGGAAGACTTTTGTCAGGCTTTTATTTGAATCCTCTTACCCTTTACAAAGAAACAGAGCCACCCAGACATAGAAGGCTGAGTCAGTGACAGAGCTGGACCAGAGCTTGCATCTCATGACTGCACTTATTTTCTACGTGACCTCAAGCAGATGTCTTCAGTTATCAGAGCTTCACTTTCCTCATCTTTGATGTGGGGATGGTGACAGTGCCCACTTCAGAGGGCTGCTGCAGAGCAGTTAGTATAAGACACACACAGAATATTGGTTTTCACTCTAATGATGAAAAAACAGCACCATGGGTACTTCAGGAAGTTCATTCAGTGAGTGCTTCCTGATCCCTGCTCACGTGGCCTCTTCTTTTCTTCTTTTAGTTCATCAAAAAGTCATTTCCTTTCTTTAACTGGGAGGTCTTTCCCAAGGTAAGAGTGGTATCCAATTAGATGACAGGGAAGTGGGTGCAGAAGAGGCAGTGGACCTGGGAGGGGGAGGGGACTGTGAAAGAAGAAGCCTTCTTCTCACCAAAGCTAAGGCTTAGTTGTTGTGTTCAGAGTGGAGACTTAGATGACTCCAGACATTCTTTACCATCAGTGTCCCACCCTACGCTGGCTTCCCTGTGGGGACTCCACCACCCAGGAGTCCCCAATCTGACCATAGCCCCTCTACCTCCAGCTGAAAGGAATGAGGAGTGCAGTTCCTGATTCCCAGTGACCATTCTCTTCAAGATCTAGGACTGCTGATCCTCACTGGAAGAGCCTCACTGAAAAATCTGATTTCTATCCTACAGTGACTCTTTCCTGGTTCAATACACTAATAAAATGCTTTCCACCCAGCTCCTTTCTGTTTTGGTTTTTTGAGACAGGGTATAACTATGTAGTTCAGGCTGGCCTTGAACTCATTATGTAGCCTGGGCTGGCTCCAAACTCACAGCGATCCTCCTGCCTCAGGCTGGCCTTGAACTCGAAGTGATCCCCCTGCTTCAGCCTCCCGGTACTGGGATTACAGGCATGTGCCACCATGCCTGGCTCTAAACAGCTCCTGAATTTGTGATTCTGTTCCAGGCCTACTGGACTCAAGAGAGGAATTAAGGCTAGCAGGCAGAGATCTTGAATTCTGAGAGAAGACTAAGTAGGGAGATAGGAAGAAATACTGAGGACATACTGTTACTGAACCTGGCACATAGTATGTCAGTCACAGAAGTGACAAGTTTCACAAAAGAGTTTATTTATGAGGTCCCAATCCTGTGGAGATGGGATAAGCCACAAATCTGCTGCTCCATGATTAGGGTTTAGGAATATTTATGGGAAAGAGAAACAGGGTGATCTGAAGTGTGGGGAGAGGTTATTGGAAGTAAGAAAAGGTGAAGTGATCAGTAGTCCACACCTGCATATGCACATTTCATAGCTTTGCAGAGGACAAGTATTCAGAAAGTGGCATGTTAGCATGATCTGTGGTTAGCTTTTGGCTTTCTAATCTCAAAAGTACTCATTAGACACTTCTGCAGGCTCACATAAGGGAGCTGGTGGCTTTAACTGGTATGACTTATAGTGGGATAGTAGGCTATCTACACATTTCTAAAACACACACACACACACTGCAAAACTTTAAACAATCATTGCCAAGATGAATATGCATCAGAGGCATTATCTACAGCAAAGCTAGTAATGGTCTATTACTTTATTATTTACCTATCTAAAATCTAAAATCAGTAATGAAAGCAAGTAATTACTATGTTTCTCTGAAAATAAGACCTAGCTGGGAAATAATCAGCTTTGCATACTAGAGACAAAAAATGCCAGCCCAGGGCTGAGAATTTAGCTCAGTGGTTCCGGCGCCTGCCACGAAAGCACAAGGTCCTGAGTTCGATCCCCGGTACAAAAAAAAAATGCCATCCTATCAGCCTATCCTCGCCTTACCTGCCTTACAGAGTGTCCACTGAACATGAGGGTGGCAGATGACCGCGATAGCAAGATGCCCAAGAAATCAAACCTCCTCCCTGATATCTTTCCCACTTGCTTTCTGAAAACCTGATTCCTTCTGTGATGGCAATTTTACATAATAGAGCTATCTGGAATCCAAGATTCAGGACTCAGCTTAAATCATAAGAGCTTATTTGAAATCCTTTTTTTTTTTTTTTTTTGGTTAGGTAGGTCATAAATAAGGAAAACTAGTAGTGTGATCCTGGGCCTTTCTTTCTCCGTGAAATGAATGAGGAAATAAATGAGAATAATAACAACTACCCTATGTGTCCTTATGAAGGTCAAGTGACATAAATATATAAAGCTTCTTGCGCAGGGCCAAGTACAAAGTAAATTCTCAACAACTGCTTGTTTCCTCCACTTCCCTAGTTTCAACAGAGCTGCCCCCACTGACCCAGATTCATTCACCCATTCACCCAGCCAGCCACTAACTGCAAAGATCTTGGAACATGGAACGGATTCAGTTTTGGTCCCTGCAGACGTATCCTGTACAGCCTGCTCCTTGTACTTAAAACACTGAACTAGGATTATCACTGATTGCTCTTGAAAAAAATGGGAAAATCAGAGAATAATGGACCTGCGACTGGCTTAAAGCCAAGTTTCAGTTACCAACTTTATACAGGACATGGCTACCACCTGGCAAGTTTTACTTACTTACATTGCCTTTTGGCTATTATAAGCAACTGGGTTTCCAAACTGGAATGCAGCTTAGTCAAGGAAGTGGATCCTAAGGGAAACTAAACTTGATTCTTGCTTTCAAGGAACTTACAGACCAGATGAATAAGACATGTAAGTGTTGCTTATACTATTCCTTTTGGTTAAGTAACAATACAGAGAGGACCTGTAAAATGACTCAGAGGTTGCTTTTGCTGAGAAGCACTGACTCTTCACTTGGGCCTTCAGAGGCCTGATAGGTAAAAGTAGGATAAAACCTTGTCATCTTTGCTTCCACTTTCCATCTGTCTTTGTTCTAAGTCATTTTCTCCTGCAGTCTCTTTAGGTTCCAGGAATGGGTCTGATTAATAAGCATCTTGTATTTCCTCCCCTGGCAACGGCAACTTTCTTGTCATGAACAACTCCCCCTCCACACACACCGTGACCATTACTGAGCTAACAATCAACCATATCACAGTTTGATCAAGACTGCTTGACTATGCATACTTCCAGCCTCTCTTCGTGTCTAATTTGGGAGCTCATGTCAGTACCCCTGAAGACAGGGATGACAACCCTAATCCCCTTTGTCTTCTACATACAGCTATGTTGAAAAAATTCCTTTTCTGCCTTTCAACATTGCCTTTCCCATCTGTTTCTGGGGTGAGGAGCCAGAACAGATTCATTGAAATTTCTCAAAGTCAGGGCTCCTCTAGCCTAGAACTCCAGTAACAGAGTGACCAACAGAGAAGAAATAACTGGAGACTGGTCAAATTAAACTAATAAAATTAATGAAAATACTAAACAAAGACTGAGCAATCCCAAGTTGGGTGATAGAAAATGGAGTAGGGGATGAAGGGGATGAAGTCCTTAAGAGACATTTACTGAGTGACCAGATTTCAGAGGAGGACTAAAAGATCCTAAAAGGATGTCCAGCAATCCAAACTCAGAAGCTGGAAAAGTAAAAAAGGACTTTATTTGGAGTCTTAGGAATTGCAATTCAGTACACATGGGTTCAGATAGCTCTGAATCAGTTGTGAGGAAGGCAGGAAAAGGGAAGCTTATATGTTGAGAAGAAATGCTAGTTGTCAGCCGTGATGGTGCATGGCTATAATCCCAGCACTCAGGAGAATCACTCAGGAGGATCACTGTGAGTTTCAGGCCAGCCTGGGCTTCATAGTAAGTTCAATGCCAGCCTGAACTACATAGCAAGACCCTGCCTTCAAAAAAACAAAAAACAAAAAAATTTTAAAAAAAACAAAGCAAAACAAAACAAAGAAAGAAAAATGCTGGCTAGGTGACCCAAAGGACAAAGAAAATAGTGTAAATATAAAGAGAATGGAAATGTCCATGAAACAAGTATCCAATAAATGCATGATGTGTATCTTGAGGCTCTGGGCACACTGTAATTGTCCAATTGGTTAGGTCCTTCCAGATGCCTGCAGTCAAAGAGTGGAGGTGGCCAAAGTTCACATTCCAGACTGCAGCTAGAACCTTGCATAAGTCCTGCTTCCGTAATGACCTACCAACTCTGTTCTGAGAAGCTCTTTCAATATTCTCTCCTAGTAATTTTCTTTTTATTTTCATAAGGACAAACAGTTGTCAAACACAAGTTAAGAATACTGCTGAGATAAAGCAGTGGTTCTAAAAGTGACCTCAAACCAGAGCAGCAGGATCACCTGGGAGCTTAAAAGAAATGCAAATTATTGGGGCCCAGCCCCCCCCCCCCCATCTGTGAAGTCAGAAGCTGGGGATAGGACCCAGAAATCTGTTTTAACAAGCTCTCCAGGTGAATCTCATGTGCTACAGCTTGGACACCACTTAAAAAAAGAAAGTTAGAGAAAGATTAATCCAAAATTTAGTATAGTAATTACCTCTAGGGGGAGAGATCCCATGTGATAAGGAAGTGGCATGTGGGGGACAGAAGGTTTCTACAATATAATACAATACCTCTTCCTTAAATATAGGCAGCCCTCTGGGTCCCTGAGTTCTGCATCCATGAATTCAACCAACTGTAGATCAATAATTTTGAAAAAAAAAAATCTCATCTGTACTGAACACACAGAATTTTTTCCTTGTCATTATTTCCTACAGGTGTTTTAAAGTATATGGGAGGTTGTGCAAGGGTTATGTGCAAATTCTATGCCATTTTATACAGTACACTTGAGTATCTGAGGATTTTGTTATCTGCAACCAATATCTCACAGAAAACTGAGAAACAAGTATACACACACTTTATACACATGTATGCATGCCGTTTTCCACATTATTATTATTATTATTATTTTTATTTTGCCATACTGGGGACTGAATCTAGAGCCTTTGCACTGAGCTATATACACCCCCAGCCCTTTACAGAAATGCACTAACATGATTCAGAAAATTCAACAAATGTAAGACCTGTGCTCACTGAGAAATGGCCTATGTAGAAGATATCAATAGGTAGCCACACTTTCCTGTATACTTTATACAAACAACAACAAATACATTTTTTTTTGGTACCTGGGATTGAACTTGGGACCTTGTGCTTTCAAGGCAGGCGGTGGAACCACTGAACTAAATTCTCAGCCCAACAAATACATTTTTGTACGGACACTGTATCACCTGTTATATAGGATGAGAGATATGTGTTGCGATATGAAACAGTCTTCAAGATATAATAAAATGAGAGAGAAAGTGGCAGAGCAGTATGTCACCATGCAGTTAAAGAAAGACACGACAGAAATATGCACTCTTAGTGTTTAGGATAAAATTCAAGAAACAACAGTGATAGCCTCTAGGGGGTGAGGTACTTCCACCCTGTATCCTTTTATGAAAAATGTTTTCTTTACAATGTTCACGTTACATATTCAAAAAAATAAGTTAAAACTAAAACTCCTTACTAAAGCAAACAAATACACAAGAAATTCTCTGCATTTTAAGATAATAGGACCTATGGAGTGGCTTAGGTACTCCTTTTTTTTGAGTAGGTACTTCTTCCTGAATGAATCAAATAAATTTCTCACATTTGCCATATCCTTTTGGTCCTCAAAGTGAGGTCTATGGATCAAGAGCAACAGCATCATTGGGTGCCGGCCTATTAGAAATGCAGAATATCAGCTGATCAATCTGAATATTTTAACTAGACACCCAGATTATTCAAATACACAACCGAGTTTGAGAAGCATTACCCTTGGCATTATAAATGCCAAGCAAAATGCTTTCAAGGAGCCTCTGATCCACTGAAGACAAAGGAAGTGTATGAGGAGAAAGAGCTAGATATCGTGGAAAGATATGTTTTTTTTTAAATTAAAAAAAGGTTTCAATTATAGCCATCAAAATATTTATGGATTCATATCAAAATAAAATACTGATATTGCTGTTTGATTGATTGATTGATTATGGCACTGGACATTGAACCCAGCGAAGGCCTTCACACTGAGCTGTATCCTCAGTCTCTCTCTTTCTTTTCTTTCTTTCTTTCTTTCTTTCTTTCTTTCTTTCTTTCTTTCTTTCTTTCTTTCTTTCTTTCTTTCTTTTCTTTCTTTTATTCTAGACAGGCTCTTGCTAAATCACTGGCTGGGATTGAACTTGTGATCCTCCTGCCTCAGCATGCCCAGCTGGATTTATTAGTTTTAGAAATCATCTCTTAACTTGCTGTTATCTGAGACAAAAATGTCTGTTACTTGCCCTATCCCTTCTTGCAAATTGCAATAATAAAATAATAATTTTAGTTAAATCAATAGCTTTTGATTATTGTTTTGTGATTATGTAATTATTAGCTATTGCAAATCCAAAAAATACACTGTGGTTACATCTCTTTTCTTGTTCTCATTTTGTTTTTCCTGGAGTTATTATTTCCTCCCTCCCTCCCTCCCTTCCTTCCTTCCTCCCTTCCCGTGTTTTATTATCATTATTTCCTATTACCTCTTCTTTTCTTCCTCTTGGACTTTTCATGGACTGAGTGATAGTTTTTCAAGTTTAATTGTATACCCTCTGTCATCTGGAACTTTCTTCCTTGAAGCCCTGCTGCTCTACTAGAGACTAGTTTTACTCAGGCCTTTCACCTAGGTGTTTGAGTATTTTTGGAACCTGTGTTTCCTGGGTCCTGTATCTTGGCTTCCTTCCTTGTTCTGGTGGCATGTATGCTTCTGTACTTACTAAGAAAGGGTGCATGCAAGATACAGTCTTTTGACTCCTTATTTATATGACAATGTCTTTTTTCCTCCCCTAGTCTGTGTTTGAGGTTTGGCTGTATAGAATGGTAGGCTGTAAATTACTTTTCCTTGAAGGCATTGTTCCATTGTCTTTTTCACTTTCCTTTTTGAGAAGTTCAATATAATTTCTTTTTTTGGTACTGGGGATCGAACTCAGAACCCTATGCCCGTGAGGCAGGCGGTGGAAACACTGAGCCAAATCCTGACCCTATAATTTTTAATGCCATTCCTTTGTATGTGATTTGTCTATCTGAATATTTCTAGGGTCTTCTCATATCCTTAGTGTGCTGAGACTTGGCATTGATCTTACCTCATCACAGGGCTTTCAGTTTGAGTTTCATGTCCTTCAGTTCCAGGAAATTTTTCTTTCTTTGATAATCTTCTCCTCTCTTTTCTTAGTTGAATTCAGTTGATTTCTGAAGTCTTTTATCCATGAATTATCTTTAATTTTTCCATCATTTTGCCTTTATATTATTCTAACCTATTTTTTCATATTGCTATCATTTTTAATATCCAAAGAATCTTTATATTTTTCATAGCATTCTGTTGTTTGCCTTTTACAAAGATTTTTTTGTTTTGTTTTGTTTTTTTGGTACTGGGGATCGAACTCAGGACCTTGCACTTGCGAGGCAGGCACTGGAACCACTGAGCTAAATCCCCGGCCCCCCTGTTGTTTGCCTTTTAACTGTTGGATGCAATATCTTAATTCTTTGGGGGAGTAATTGTAACTTTTATTTGATGCTTTCTCTGTTCTTGGCATCTTCTGTTCATCCTTATTCAATTTTGGGAGAATTTGTTTTCTTTTATGATACAGACTTCTTCAGATATCTGTTAATCCTTAGTTGTCACTTCTATCTTTTTATTTTATTTTATTTTTTTATTTTTAACTTTTTTAGTTTGTTTGTGTTTCACCTCATCTTTTGGAGTAAGGCACAAAACCTGCTCATTGGCAGAGCTCATGTTCTGGAGGTCTTCATTGTTGGGTTTTTGGTGGATGACCTTGCTGGCTTGCTCCGGGAACTCTGGATGTTACTATCTGTGGTTTTCTTTCATAGGGCAGTTCCATTTTCCTGAAAGAATCCCTTACTCTTCTGCCTGGGAGCAATAAATGGTGGCCTGCATTCTGGGAGCAGAGTCAAGGGCTTGGAAAGATATGTTTAAATCCAACAAAAGAGAGGAAATACTTTTGAATCAAGGCAATAAAAAATGAGAGGGAATAGCTTTTGAGCTGGGCATTAATAAAGAGACTAAAAAACAAAATCAAGCTCACTGATTATCTTTGGAGGCCACAGGGAACCAACTCATAGTGAAAATTAATAAATAAGGGGAATAAATCAAGAATTTATCCATTTTCATGGGTAAATTGTACCTTGGGATAAACAAATAGTTTTTATATGAGAATTTGAAGATAATAAATGCAGAATAATAGAATTATAATATTACCATTGTTCAAACTTCATAAAATAATGGGTCTAGGCTAGCATCTATAGGGGAGCAAAAAATTTTTCTTCTACCCTCCTGGGTAAAGTGACTGCGGCATGCACATGAACTGACAGAAGATAGATTAACAGGAGGAAAAGTTTAACACATAGGTGCTTCACAGAATAGAAGTGAAAACCTAAAGAAGTGTTTAGGTGTGACAGCTTATATACCATTTTAACAAAGGGTGATACACTGTGGTAAAATGGCCAAACAAAGGAAAAGGGGTTTGGACTTCTAGGGGAAGTAAATTGTGGGGAGAAGACACTAATGAGAAACAAGGCCTGTCTCTGTAAACTGAATATCCAGTGATAAGTCTTTTCTTCCTGGTGGGGAGGCATTTTCATAAAGGGAAAATTAAGTCCGTCTTTTAGGCAGAAATGGGGAGGACAGAAAGTTCCTCCTGGGTTTGCTGTTTCTTAATTGCCTTCAGCTCAAAAAGTGGTATCTTTTGGAGTGGTATTTTTTCTTTTTCTTTCCTTTTTTTTTTTGCAATACTAGAGATTGAACTCAGGGACTTGCACATGTGAGGCAAGGGTTCTACCACTGAGCTATATCTGCAGTCCGTTTTATTTTTTAAATTACTGAGACCAGGTCTCACTAAGTTGCCAGTGCTGGCCTCAAACTCACAATTCCTCCTGCTTCAGTCTCCCTGGTAGCTAGGATTACAGCTGTGAAACACCTATGTGTGCCACTGTACTCAGCTTGGAGTGACGTTCTCAGATCACTTTCACATCAATGCCTGCTAAAACCATCAGACAAAATGCTATTGGAGAACTTCAGTGAATCAGGCTGACACCCCATGAACCCATGGATCTCACCAGTGCTGAAAAAGAGATAAGGAGACATGCTTCTGCAGATCTGATGCAACAAAAAGCATACAGCATTGCCAAAATCATTCCCATATCTGATTAAACCTCTACAATCTAACTATAACTACCAGCTTTCAGGAAATAGGGTACAGAAAAACATGATAAAGGATTATATGGGGAATAAATTAATGAAATCCATAGCATTTCTCATGAGAAATCCCAGAGGACTGATGACCTAGTTTTTTCAACAAAAATAACATAGAAGGGGAGACTTAATGACAAAAACCAATTTAAGGTGCATATTACTTAAACATAATGTACTAATCTTGTCTGTGTCATGAGTTGGACACATCAACTGGAAAAGAAAAGGATTTATGAGATGGTGAAGAAAATTTGAATAATGACAGGCTGACACTGAGAAATTCTTAAGTTTTTAGATCTTAAGGTGTTACTGTAGATACATTTAAACAGTCTTTACCTTAGAAATAGATAATGACAAATTTATAGATTAAATGATAAACAATATAGTAGGGTGAGTAGTTATTTATATGAAAAAAGCTGGTAATTACAAGCTAACAGCAGAGAGTTCATTTCACTAGTTTTTAAATTCTGTATAGTTTGAAATTTTCTACAATAAATTTAAAAAAAATTTTTTAAATATAAAGTATGCTTTTGGAGCAGGGAGAGGAAGGAGAACTGGCAGTGAGGAACACTGTAATTCAGCTTGGCCATGGGGTAGGTGTTGAAGGCTGGAAATGCAGGTTGGGTCAGATGATGGAGGTCCATGAATGCGAGGCTGAGAAATTTCCACTTGACCCTATGGTCAGTAAAGAGTCCTAAAGGTGGTAACCACTGCAGTCATAATAACAACAGCCACACTTGTTTGGCCCTTATGTTCACCCAGGTATTATGCCAAGTGCCGTACATCTACTTTCTCAGCTGAACCACACAATAACTATTATGCTGGCATCATTATTCCTGTCTTATAAATGAAAGAAACTGACTCTCGAGATATGAAGTAATCTGTCCAACCTCACACAGCCAATACCTGGCAGAGCCAGGATTAAACCCATGCCTCTGACATTAGCCCCTTGATAACTGGAATAGTTCTGCTATCATTTGCTTTATATAACTTGGAATTTCATTTGAAGCTTTGAAAGAAATGCTTTCATTCTTCAAAAAACTGCTGCGGACAACAGGCAACTGCTGAAGGCATTTAAGGCAGTATAACTTAGTGGATGGAACACAAGTTTTTAAGTTACTCAGATGGGTTTCAAATGCTGTTCCTACCACATTATAGTGGTACCTTGGTTCACAAACTCAATTCCTTCCACATTTCTGGTCGCACACTGAATTGGACAAGAACCAAATCAAATTTCCCCATATGGTCAACATTGAACCTAGCTACTGAATTTGATTCAGTTCTTGACCAATTCAGTTTGCAACCAGAATTTATTTCTCAATAGATCTTGATAAAACCTCCCAAGGCTTCACTTGACCTTAGAAATGCATTATTCAGCCCCTCCTCGTAAGGGCCTGCCTGAGAATATTACTTTCTGCTTGAAGCCCCAACTCACAATTCTTATTATTTTCCATGAAGAAGATTATTTGCAATTCCAACCTGGCTTCCAACTCCAATGCTAACTTTACCTCTGATCCTCTTGGCTCGCTGGCTGTGCAGGATCCTGAGCTTCAAGATCTGCCTCCTTCGCCTTCCTTTCAGAACTAAGGATCACCTCAACTTCAGACAGTTACATCCGGCACTTCCGTCTTTCCAGTGAACTTCCGGCTAGAATGCGCAGGCGCGCTGTGATTCTGGACTGCTTTTGGCTCTTTCCTGTCCTGTTGGCGTTTCTTACCCTATTTGGGTTAACATTGGTTTGCTTGCCCCCGGCCCCCCTGCTGGCTCTTTATCACATCTGATTTGGTTGGGAAGATTCACTGGAAGGCACTTTAGCATTGTCGTTGAGGAACCTCTTTATCTTAAAAAAAAATTGAAAGTTTTTATTAGTACATATTTGCAGCACATAATGATTACATTCAACATGTGTCCCCGCTTCTATCAGGGCAGACCCTGAACGGCTCATACACACTGAGACTACAGAAAAGGCGGGAAACCTGAGGTGCAGTGGGGGACATTGAGGTTCAGTCCTGAAGCAGGAGCCTGTGAATCTTCAAACTTTGAGGCAGGCCCTGAGCTCCTCAGAACCCAGAATACGCACAAGCGATCTCTCTGTCTGTCTCTCTGTCTGAGAGAGAGAGAGAGAAATAGTTCTTTATCAATTATGTGTTGAGATTGTGATACTGTGAACGTGGATTAAAGTATGTCATTCATTCTTTTTATTTCTTTTAATGTGTCTATTAGACAAAACCTTTAACTTTTGTTATATTTCTGTTAGACAGTGCTGAGGATGATACCAGGATACATTGCTAAATTCTTAACTGGTACTTAATAAATGCCTGATAAAGTCTGTAAATATATTTTTACAGATTGCTTCCCAGTAAAAAGCTGTCTATCTTTCAGAGCTCATCTGTAACTGTCAAGGCATGCAACAAAGTGAGCACAAAAGGCAAGAACTTTCAGATCATGATAAATGGGTGCTGTAAAGGAAATAAAACAAGGACAGGAATAGCAGGAATTGGGAACGTTTGTTAATTAAGGTGACAGGGAGAGCCTCTCTGAGCTTGTAGCCTTTGAGCTGAGACCTGAATGACCGAAGGAGCTGGCTCTTGATCACCTAGGGCAGGGGCACCAGGCCAAAGGAATAGCCCCTGCAAAAGAGGTAATTATAATTGTTTTTTAAAAATTAATTTTATTTTATCAGAAATGTTTTTTTGTTTTTTGGGTTTTTTTGGTACTGGGGATTGAACTGGGACCTTGTGCTTGCAAGGCAGGCGGCGGAACCACTGAGCTAAATCCCTGGACAAAAATTAATTTTATTGGTATATTTTAGATATACATATTGATAACATTCATTATAGGGAATTTATACCTGTACATGATATATCTTGATTCGTCTTTTTTCCCATTCCCCTCTCTTTGCTTCAATTCTTCTTCCCCTTCTTATTTACAAAAGCTTTATTTCTATTTTTTCCTTCTATTCTCTTTTTTTCTTTTCCTTCCTTTTCCCCTCCCCCTCCTTTGTGTCTCTTCCTATTTGAACATTTTCTTCCTATTTCACAATAACTATTATACATTTGGTCCTTTATCTACCCTTTTGGTTTTTCATGCCAGATAAACAATGAAATATATGTATATCTGATTTATTTCACTTAAGAGTATTATCTCATGGTGCATCCATTTACCTAGAAATGTTTTAAGTTTATCCTTCTTTATGGCTGAGTAGTACTCCATTGCATAAAAGAACCTCTTCTTCTTTATCCATTCATTGGTTGATGGACATTTGGGCTGTTTCAAAGAGTTAGCTATTACAAACTGTGCTGCTATAAACATGGGTGTGCATGTGGTATGATGCTTTTTAATTCTTTTGAGAAGAAACCAAGAAGGGAAATAGCTGAGTCAAATGGAACCTCTAGTCCTAGTGTGTTGAGGAATCTCCACAGTGGTTGCACCAGTCTACAGTCTAATGAGTAGTGGATAAGAGTTCTTTTTTCCCCACAGCTTCATCAACATTTGTTATTTGTTGATTTCTTGATAACAACCATTATTTCTGGAGTGAGAAAATGAATTTGCGTATCTTGAACGACCAGGGATGTTGAGCATTTTTAAATATATTTTCTGCTTCTTCATCTGAGAAGTATCTATTCATTTCAGGTCCCCATTTTTGGATTGGGCCTTTAAATTTGGGGGGGATCCTGATTTTTTTGAGTTCTTTATATATTCTACATAGTAGTCCTTTGTCTGAGGAACAGCGGAACAGCTGGCAAAAAAAAATTTTTTTTCCACTGTGTGCATTATCTCTTCACTCTGTTGGTGGTTTCTCTTGCTATGTAAAAGCTTTTTTTCTTTTTTGGTACCAGGGATCAAACTTGGGACCTTGCACTTACACGGCAGGTGCTGGAACCATTGAGCTAAATCCTCAGACCTACAAAAGCTTTTTAATAAGATGAGATACCAGTTGTTGAATCTTTGTGAGTTTCTGTGCAACTGAGGTTTTGTTCATAAAGGCTTTGCCTAAACCAATGTCTTCAAGAGTTCTACCTCTTCTATCTTCTAGCAGATTTCATGTTTCTGTTTTAATAATTAGATCTTTGATCCATTTAGATTTTAGTTTAGTGCGTGCTGAAAGATATGGGTCTAGTTTTAATCTTCAGCAAGTGGAAAGCCAGTTTTTCCAGCACCATTTATTAAAGAGGCTATCATTCTTCCAGGGAAGGTGTTTGGCTCCTTTGTCAAAGATAAGGTGGCTGAGTGTGTTTGGAGTTGTTTCTGTATCTTTTAACCTGTTCCATTGATCCTCAGGTCTTTTTTTTGTTTTGTTTTTGCCAGTACCATGCTGTTTTTAATCACAATAGCTTTGTAGTATAATTTCAAGTCAGGGATTGTGATTCCCCGCCCCCCTCACCTTGCCTCTGTTGCTCAGAACTGCTTTTGCTCTTCTAGGTTTCTTCTGGTTCCAAATGGATTTTAGAATTGTTTTCTCTAATTCTGTGAGATATGCTGTTGGTATTTTGATCAGGATTGCATATAACAATCTGTATAACAATTTTGGAAGTATGGACACTTGCACTATATCAAAGACAAAAACCACATGATCATCTCAATAGATGAAGAAAAAACATTTGACAAAATCTTACACCCATTTATGATTAAAACGCTACAGAAAATTGGAACAGATGGTCTTTATCTCAATCTGATAAAAGCCATCTATGACAAACCAACAGACAACATCATATACATGGTCAAAAGCTGAAAGTTTTCACTCTAAAATCAAGAACAAGACAAGGACGTCCACTATCACCACTCATATTCCAATATAGTTCTGGAAACAGTCAGAGTAATTAGACAAGAGAAAGAAATAAATGGAATAGGTTAGCAAAGGAAGATGTTAAATTATCATTATTTCCAGATGACATGATACTCTACATACAATACTCCCAAAACTCTACTAAAATAATTCTAGATTTAATAGCCAAATTTAGTAGTGTAGCTGGATACAAAGACAGCACTCAAAAATCAATAGCATTCCTGTACACAACAAACTCACTGAGAGAGACATTAGAGAAATCACACCTTTCACAATACTACCCCCAAAAATGAAACACTTAGGAATCAATCTGATGAAGGAAGTAAAAGACCTTTACATTGAATATTACAGTTCTCTGAAACAGGAGATCAAAGAAGATATCAGAAAATGGAAAGATAGCCCTTGTTTTTGGAGTAGAAAGAACCAATATAATTGTTGAAAGAAAAAGAACTTCTTGCTAAGAAAAAGATTAAAAGAAAATGAGACCAAAGAGGTGGAGGTGTGGTAGGTGGCAAGCCACAGGGACCTTCAGGATGTGGTCATTGGTATTTGAAGTGTGACTGGAAACTTTTGCAACTGTCTCCACCCAGTTCTTAGGAGAATTAAGTCCTATGACTCTAAGGTATCATTTCATATAATGAATTAGGTTATCTCCTTTTGTATTAGAGAATGGTATTAGCAAGTATCATCTTGAGAAAACTGAGTCGTTTTCTAAGGGGCTTAGCTCTCTCCCAATTCCCTGAGAAAGCTGTACCAGATAGTAATTAGCAAGAAACTTGAAGAAGTTTCTATCCTCTCTGCACTGTGCTGAGCGGATAGAGTGGGCCCCAAGAAGCAGGAATGGAAGCAGGTGGAGCAGTGAGGATTCTTCATATTGCTCAGATGGGAGAGAGCAGTAGCTTCTCCTGCAGTGGTAGAGAGGTAGCTTATAAGTAATAAAACAGGTGAAAAAGGAGATAAGTAACTCACAGTTTAAAAATTGCACTTTATAAAAAGACTATAACTTCCAGGACTTAGAAGAAGTCACCCAAGACAGATCTGTGCCAACATTCCTTGGCTAGATTCACATTGCTTCTCTACCAGACCCAGCACTAAAAGGTCATAAATTGGCTCAATTAAGAAAATAAGGAATAGGAGCCTAGCCCTGAGATAACAACTGTCCCCAAGTCAACAGCCCTTGGGCAGATTTATACTTCTTCCCTACCAGATCCATCCCTAGAAGGCCATAAATTGGCCCAGTTAAGAGAGTAAATAAATAAAAGTTTGAGCAAGTCCAGAGACTTACTTAATCCTAACCCTAACCTATTTTTTAAAAATGTCCGTGAACTGGCTTTTGCGGGGAGGGATGGGTGGGCACTTTTCCCCTCTAGCTTTTCACCCCCTCTAGAAAAGTATAAATGTACTCAGTTCCAAACTGTAGTGCATCTTATTCTTTGAGTGCCTGCACTCCCATCTTGAGTGCATCCTATACTCTCTGTCTTTGCCTAAAAAACCCTACTGGTGCCTCTTTCTGATGCATCCTGAAAATTATTTTTCTCCGACAAGAGTCAGCAAACCTGCTACAGTGGGGTGAGTTACGTTTAAGAAGCCTGAGTAGCTGGATAATGAGAAGTGAACATATATTTTGGAAACTGGTGCCAACTAAAACCAGTGGGTTCAACGTAGGGAAGAAAAAGAAAGGAAGAAAGGAATCAAGGATGACTACTGAGATTTTGGTCTGAGCAACTGGTTAGATGCCAGTGCTGTGTATGGTGATTTGAATTGTCTCAATGTTGCTGAGTGGCAAGTAAGCCTCCTCTCTCTCTCTCTGCCAAACCCTGGTTATCTCATCTGTAGAATGGGGATATCCATGAAGCAATTTGATGAGACCCATGAAAAGCACAAGTCTGGCTCATGGAAAGCCATTATTATTTTTGTAATCGTTCCTGCCCCACTAGCATCCCGAAGAAGGTAAAAGCATGTGCTTGGAAACCATTCAGACACATCCCTGAGTCTCAGATTCCTCCTCTGCAGGAAGGAATTGTGAGGATTTGGTGAAGTCGTGGATGCCAAGTGCTTAGTACCCAGTGTAGTATGCAATAATTGCTCCATAATCCAGGGCCTAAGTGCTAGAGTAATTCTGTGTGAATGTTTCAGTGAGCAGAATCAAAATAAGCCTGTGTTTTCTTTTGAAACTGTATGTGCTCGTTGGAAATACGTAAATAGCACAGAATTATGTAAAGTCGAAAATGAAAGTTGATCTACCTCCCTCCCCCAACTCTCTAATTAATCAATGCTAATGGCTACATACCCGTTCAGTATTTCACATACATACTGAAGGACCCTAGTTAGCAAGACAAACTCCATATTGCTCCTTGACCCACCTGCCTGTCCTTTAGGTGAGCTCAGAAGGAGGAAGCTTAAAAACTTCCTCCCCTTAGAAGGTCTCTTTAGAAATAACAATTAATCAACTATTGTTTTACAAATGTTCTAACAGCAGGGCGTTCCGCTTTTGTACCTTTTGCTCGCTTTGCTCGTTCTATCCCATAAGGGGGCCTAGAAACTGTTGGCCTCAAAGGTGTATAAAACATGTCCCTGTCCCCCCGCCCCGGCTCCCGTCGGGGCTCGAGTCCGACGCTCAGCTCGGGTCTCCGCCGGTAATAAACTCCTGTGTGGATTTAATATCGGTCTCTGGTTGGTTCTTTCTTGCTGGGTCTAACACATATATACATATATATACCGAGTGCATTCATGCTCTCCTTGATGAGGCTGAGAATTCAGACTCCAGAGTCATAAAGATCCAGGTTCTAATCCTACCCCTGCTGCTTGTTTGCTGTGAGATGCTAGGAGAGTTATTTAACAACCACTGTCTCAGTTTCTCTGTCTGTAAAAAGAAAAGTCATGGCAATGCCTGCCCTATATGAGGAGTCATTGAATGGTGTATGCACAGGGATTAGCTCCATGCTTATACCTAACAAGGTCTCAAGAATACAGAGCTAGTATCTATGTCTGTTTTAAGATTATACACATTACTGGGCCTGGAATTTAGCTCAGTGGTTCCACAGCCTGCCTTGCAAACAGAAGGTTCTGAGTTGGATCCCTGGTACCAAAAAAAAAAAAAAGATTATACACAGTACTGTTTTCTTTATGTTGTTCTGCAACTCCTTCTGTAGCTTACTAAGAGGTCTTGAACCTCTTTCTATACAAAGTGTGTTAGTCAGCTTTTCATTACTCTAACAAAATACCTGAGATAAAAGAGAATTTTGGCTCGTAGGAGGTTTCCATCTGTGGTCAGATGGTTGGCCCTGATTCTCTTGGGCCTATAGTGATGTAGTGTATGATGGCAGAAGCATATTGAGTCCAAGAGGCAAAGAGAGAAGAGGCTGGAATCCCAACACGTCCTTCAAGGGCTGCTCCGGTGACCCAACTTCCTCCCACCTCTTAGAGGTTCCACACCTTTCACTAGTGCCACAGTCTGGTGACCAAGTCTTTAGCACATGGGCCTTTAGAGGACACTTATCCAAACTATAGTGCCAAGACACACTCTCTCTCTCTCTCTCTCTCTTTCTTCCTGTCTTTTTGACTTTTCACCAATCCTAGGAATTGATCCAGGCCCTTGTACATGCTAGGCAGTGCTCTATTATTGAGTTGCAACCTGATGCTCCTTTTATTTTTAAATTTTGAGACAGGGTCTCACTAAGTTCCTTGGGCTGGCATTGAACTTGCTATACTTCTGCCTCAGCATCTTTTTTTTTTTTTTCCGTACCAGGGACCGAACTCGGAGCCTTGCACTTGCGAGGCAGGTGGTGGAACCACTGAGCTAAATCCCTGGCCCTGCCTCAGCATCTTTATTTGATGCAGGATTAAGGTGATGGGCCCCTTGCCACTCTGCATCCCAAAGTTTGTGGCTGAATGTGAATAACAGAATAATGGACTTTCGGCCTCCCAGACTTTGAGGCAGGTAGTAGAAAGTCTTCCTAGGAGGTGGCAGGCAGAACCCAGGGGAAGAGAGCAAGCACCCCAAAGAAAGGGTGGGTCCTTTCCAGTCTTCTATTTCTGTGTCCTGTGTCCTTGGGGCCCTGTGTAACTTCTGAGTTTGCACCTTGTTTCCCTTCAGGGGCAGCATGCTCCACTTTGACTTTTCACTGGCGGGGGTGGGGTCCTAAGGCAGAGTTCAGGCTGTGTGAACACCCAGCTCACTAGATCCCAAGAGCATGATGTCAACATTTCACAGAAACTGCTCTCTAGAATATTTCTGAATCATAAAGCTAGAATAAGCTGGCTTTATGAATACTCAATAGAGTTATTTCCATTTTTTTCTTTTAAGGGGAATTTGCTGGTTATGGTAAATGCTTACTTTCATTTCACCCCTCTCCCCACCATACTCTTTGGTTCTAGGACTCATTCCTTGTCTTTCTAGGGTATAAGCTTCTCTCCCAGAACCAGTCTCTTCTCTGTGCTGTACTGATTCATATCCTACTTTTCTTGTTTTACAAAACTCAGACATCCTCTTTGCTCAAAGGCCCCCAGACTATTTACCCCTGTCTGTACCCCTTCCCCTTTTTGTGAGATAATTGATCCTGGATTCTTGAGGGCCATTGCTTTGTAAGGGGACAACCCTTAAAGCCACATCTGCAGAGGAGGTATGGGGGGGGTGGGGTAAGGCAAGCAAATGCTCACTGTCCTGGGATGAAAGGTCTAGAATGAGTATGGTGATATTTTTTTTCCTCACAGGATAGCCATTACATTTTGGTGAATAATAATCCTTTTCCTATCTGACCCAGGGTCTGTTATCAGGATCAAATGAGATAAAATTTCTGAAACCACCTTGCAACATGTAAATACTTTCAACCTGCTAGGTGTCGTTAATAAGATCACCCACACCTCCATCACGCTCTGGCAAGAAGGGCACTGCAGGGCAAGTCAGGAGACCTGCGTTTGCTTCCAACTTATTGATAGTGAGTAGCAAGTTCCTTCCTCCAGCAAACTGGTTTATTTGTTCATTTGTTTAACACTTACTCTGTGTCAAGCATGGTTCTGGGTCTTGAGTATGCATAAGTGAACAAAGTAGACAAGTTACCCCGGAAACTACATTTAAGAGGGGAAGACAAACAAACAGTAAACACACGAAAACCAAATAGTAATAAGAAAGAGGAGTACTTAAGGCCAATATTGGTAGACTGAATACATGAATCTCTTTTTGCTGCCTCTTGAAATTATGCTATAATAACAATAGAGAATTATTTCATTAAAGAGTACCCATAAGTTCAGGGATAACACAAGAAGATACAATAACACCAAAATTTTGGAAGCTGGAAAACAAGTGAAAGTTGAACTATGCACCAACAATCAGAAAAGCCAAGGTCCAAACAATTTTTTTTTTTACCTATGGAATCCATATAAGGCTCATGAACTAGTGGCAACAGGTACTTCTGGAAAGGGAGGTAAAGGGCAAGCTGGCATAGGGACATTGGTTAAAAGTTTATTTAAAATGATTCCCAGGTCTCTTCCCCAATTCTCTGACGTTGGTCCTTTGCCCCTCACTAGGAAAAGACTGGAGTTTGAATTTCTGGAGAGGATAGCACAGAGAGCTTTTGGAAAGGGGAACACCAGAGACAGTTGAAGAGAGCAACATAATAGGGAATGCTGGCTGTGAGATTCCTGGCCTTCTCTATTTGGCTCCTAAATTGCTGGCAGTCCAACTTTTATCATCTAGCAGGAGATTGCAAGAATCTTTTCTGGGAAATTTGATCGGCTCAAGAAGAAAAATCACAAGTACTGACCTTGGCAGCCCCGCCTAAAAGGTCCAGTTGGATCACAGCACAGTGAGGCCAATTCGTATGCTCACAGCCTCCATTCACCATGCCCTCCCTGTGGAAGGCAGCCTCTAAGATGGCCCTGGAGATCCTGCCTCCTGCTATTCACACCCTTTTATAATCCTCTTTCCCTTTGAGAATGAGGTGAGCAAAAATGATGGGAAGTCACTCCGAAGATGAGGTTTGTAAAGAGGCAGTGCCTTTTGTCTTGCCCCTCTTGCTGTGTCGATTGCTCACTCTGGTGGAAGCCAGCTGCCCTGGGGTGAGGCCCAGGCAGCAAGGAGCTGAGTGAGGGAGGCCTTCACCCCACAGCTAGTGGGAACCAGGCCCTCGGTCCAACAGTCCTCAGGACAGTGAGTCCTGCCAACGGCCATGTTTTTATCGTGACTATTTCCAAACATGATCAAAAGCAGAGGGAATAGGCCGAGCATTTAGCTCAGTGGTTCTGCCACCTGCCTTGAAAGCGCAAGGACCTTAGTTTGATCCCCGGCACAAAAAAAAAAAAAAAAAAATGTAGAGGAAATAGTGTGATGCGACCATTTAACTCATCACCCAGATCCTGCCATTTATCAAGAGGTTTTGTTTTTCGCCATATTTGTTTCTTCTGTCCCTTTTCTTTTTAGTTTTTAAACTCTAAACCTCATGTCATATTAACTTTCATATACTTTTTTTTGGGGGGGTACCGGGTATCCAACTCAGGACCTTGCACTTGCGAGGCAGGCGTGGGCACCACTGAGGTAAATCCCTGGCCCTCCTTCATGTACGTTTTATGTATCTAAAAAAAAAAATCTTCCTTTCCTCTTTTCAATATGAGCAGACAACCAAGGATTACCAGATATATGATGACAGTTTCTAACATAGAGGACAGAAACCAACACCAAAAAAGGCAACTCAGAGCAAGGAGAAGAAAATTCCTCAATGAGATCAGAGTGGCTATTACAACCATGAAACGAGATCAAGATGCTATAAAAGGAATAAAAAAGCATTCATGGACATTAAAAATGATAGCAAACATGAAAAATGGAAGGCCTGAAAGATAACTAAGAGAAATCTCAACTACAAGAAAGCAAACACTCAGAGAAAGAGAAAATGGGAAAATTAAAGGGCCAGTGGAGGAGGTCTAATATTCCTCCAAATAACTGGAGTTCCAGAAAGAGAAGGGAGAAAATGAAGGGAAAGAAACTGTTGCATAGTGTTTCAAGAGAATCCCTCCAAACCGAAGGATATTATTTTGCAGACTGAAAGAGTCCATCAAGTACCTACTATAATGGGTAAAATTTTAAGATACTTGCAGGAAAGAAAAGATCCCTACAAACTTCCAGAGAGGAAAAAATAATCCACCTACAAAGGACGGGAATCAGAATGTCATGGAAATTTTCCACAAGTTTAGAAGCTGGAAGGTCATATGACAGTGTCTTTCCATTCTTGAGGAAAATGATAGCCAATCTTGATTCCACTCAGAGCCCAATATCAGTAAAGCACACGAGTAGGATAAAGGCATTTTTCTGATATGCAGAGTCTCAAAATAGTCAGTTTCTAAAGGAGTTACAAGAGGATATAAATCAAGGAAGAGAAAGGCAAAAGCAGAGAAACAAATAGACCCTCAAGAGCTTCAGGGGCAGCTGTGCACTGGACATTGACTACTACTAGTCCAGATTGGAGCAGGTCAGAAAGTTCTGGGGCAGATTGCTTCCAGAAGATGAGATCTGTATCCTCCTACTACCTCTAAAGGTCTTGAGATTAGACAATTGGTGAAGCATTCAGTGTTAAAATTAGTGCTAGCAATGTAGAAAACTAAGGAAATTAAAAAACAAGTAATTATTAATTTCAAGGAATGGAGGGAAAAGATAGGCAGGTTAGAAAAAGTAATTGAAGTTTACTATAGAGCTTCACTGTGAGTGACATTTACATAGTCATGATAATGTGACCATGGGCTATTGTTCTACCATAGTAATGATAAAGCAGGAGAATGCAGGGTAGAAGGGTAGGTGGATGTCATTTGTATTGGGGGAGGAACGATCTAAATCTCCATCACCGTACGGGAAGTTAACAAATAAGACCTAATTATTGAAAAATGAAGAAGTATAGTAAAATAAGCAAGTTATTTAAAGATAGAAAGAATAAATATTTTATTGAAAAGAGGTGGAATCAGTTGTCTCCAGGAAGTGGTTGTTAGGACAACGGTGGAAAGAGAGGGTAAAGAATGCTATTTATTTTTTTTTTTTTACAAAAAACCATTTGACTCATTAAACTACATTCATGTATAACTTTTCTAAAAATAGCAATATAACCATCAGCTAGTGAGGAATGTAATGACAAAGTGAGCGAGTGTATCAGAGGGAGGCAATTTTGGAATGGATTGAGGAGAAAGTCATTTAGGCAAATGAAATTTGATACATAGGCAGCCTGAATGAGAGGATCAGCCATGGGAGGACCTAGGGAAAAAGGGCTCCAGGTAAAGGGAACAGTAAGTGCAGCTTCATGAATTGTTCATAGTAAAAAGGAAGAAAGAAGCAATGAGTAGGGTCAGGTGGAATTGAGAGACAAGCTTGGACAGATGGACAAGTGGTCAAGCAGAGTTTTACTGGGCCTGGGAAGGGTTGGGATTTTATTCTAAGGGTCATCAGAAGTTTTTGAAGGTCTTTGAGCAGAAAATTTGGATTATTGTTTTTAAAAGATTTTAATGTATCTCCATAGTGCTATACATTAAGTACTTTGCAGGTATAGTATTCAATTCATTGAATTCTCCTAAAAACATGATGATGTAGATGCTGTTAGTTCCATTTTTTTTTCCTGGTGAAGTTGAATTGCACAACACTAGGCTAAGACTCAAACACCATACACCCTGCTACCTCCCTGGAGACCTCTTTGGTTGGTCCAGTGACTACATATAGCAATTCTCAACCCTCACCATGCTTCACAAGAACCTGAAGAGCTTTAGAAAAAAGAGAAGCCCTCAAAGCACTGGCATTTTTAGAAATCCCTCAGGTGACTAAAATGCATCCAGGGTAAGAGTTACTAGTCAGAGATTTTCTAAGATTCCCCCAAGATTCATGATTTTGTCCTCATAGTTTCCTTTCTGTCACAGGCCATTGGGCCTTGGAGCAGTGAGAGACAGCTCTTGATTACTCCTTGGCCTTCTATTCCTTTCTCAGAGGTCTGATGTTTCATCTCTCCCATCCCTGTCCTGGACAGCCCAGGTTTCTCACAGGTCTCCACTCTGCTGTCAGCACTCAGGCGTTTTGTGACACCTCTGTCACCTTTCCTTTCTTAGAGCTTTGGCGGTCAGCCTCCACCTCCCTCCTCAACTCTCTATACCAAACAACTGCACACAGTGACATGAATCATGCTGCCTGACCTCCTTTCTCTTCTTCAGTGAGGTAACAGATTGATGGGAAAGAGAGAGTATGTGTCTTGTCAGGAGTCCCAGACCAGGGGCCAGAAGTCCATCTTGCTGAGGTCTTAGAAATGTTGCTTCACATCTCTGAGTCTCAGCTTTTCTTCTGGCTAAGTGGAGAAGAGACATCTTTGTGCTTCTTATCAGAAGCCTGTGAGACTCCTGTGATTTGATGCTTTCCAGTTCTTCCAGCTGTCAGTAAGCTCCAGCCACGCTGGCCTTTCTTTCCTGACACAAGTTCAGTTTGCTCAGGCCTTGTACTGGCTTTGAACCCTTTACTGGGACCATTCTCCCATTAGTTCTTGGCATGGTTCCTTCTTGTCATTCTGGTCACAGTTCAAATAATCATCTTAGAGTGGCTTCCCCATGCCACTTGTTCAAAAGTAGCCATCCACTCTCCTCCACAAAGCCATTGACTCATTTTACTCTCTTCAGAGCACTTAGCATCACCTCCAGGCATCTTCTTTACTGGTCTACCTGTCCACCTCTCCCACTGAAATGTGAGCTGCATGACAGCAGGAATCCTGGCAAGTATCTTTACTGCTGTATCTTTAGCACCTAGGTAGAACCTGACACATACTAAGCCTCGGTCAATGTTTGTGGATGAATGAATGCCCGTAGCTGTGGAAACAAATGATCTTATGTTTGCTGTGGCATTATAGCAGCTTTAGACTGCTCTACACATGGATGACTTTTCATTTAAAACATCTACATTTGGGACCAGTGTATTTACTTTTCTAACTCTGTTTCCTTGAGGCTGGTCATAGCTTGGGATGATAGGTGGCAGGAGATGGCAGCTCTTTGGGGAGAGGGAGCCTGAGGTTCTACTAGAGCTGCAGACAGCCCTGGGAAAGCCGCATGTGGAACAGTCTATTTTTGTGGAACTGGCTCTTCATTTCCATTGCTTAGCCTCACATCTTTTACCTTGGCATGAATTCGAAACTTTGCCAAGTGGGTTACTGGACTACAGCTTCTGATGGCTTAGAAGTCTTTGACCCAATTTCCTGGTTGGATGTGCAAATGGTAGATGACAAATGTCCTCATTTCCTGTAACTAGAGCAAAATAATGAAAGAAAAAAAAACCACCAAGGGACAAAAGAGTATTTAAACACAAGAGGTAAAGTAAGGTGAAAAAAAGAGAACTAATAGACTTCAAGCTGACAGGCAGGAAATTTGGGGAAGAGGAGCTGGAATCTTGGAGTACGTTTTCTTTCAAATCTTCTCCATGCCTGCCTACTTCCACCTTCTCCAACCACAGTGATCACCCCCAAACCACACTGCATACAAACTCTCGTTGTGAGATGAGAATTTCTGAGGCAGGGGCATAGCAACATTTTTTCCGGAAAAGGGAAGTGAAATAGTCAATGGCAGCTTCCCCTTTACCTGCTGCTTGGGCCCCCAGGTCACACCAAGCCAGCTCCCTCCACCTCTGTTTCCTGGTAGCAGCTTTAGGCTGCTGTCTGTGTTATTCATTAACCAGGCACTAATATTTCTGTTTACCCATCTGTCATCCTGCTTCGAGGCAGGGCATTCAGACAAGCCTCACAATTGTACAGCCTCCCTGATGGTCTTGGATCAAGCCCAACCGGCCATATTTAGCTAGTGTTTATCATGTCCAAAGCCCTGTGCAAGAGCCTTGTAGTCCAGGAAAGATAAAGATTTCCCCAGGAGGGTGTGATCTGCCTGCCAAGTGGAGCATAGGAGCTAATTATTAGTATCTCTTGCCAAATCCATGTTCAGTGTCATAATAGAAATTAGCCCATGTTAGGGGGAGTGTATGTGCCATAAAAATTGGCCAGGGCCACAAAGAGGTCATTCTCTCCCCTCTCCCCTTCTGCCTCCCTACCCTACTTCCCCTACTACCAAGAGCTGGTCTTTAAACATTGTCCAGCATACCACTGGGAACATGCATTTACATAATAAATAAAAGATAACTTGTAAGGCCTCCTCCTGGCTATTAGATCCTTGGGTGACCAATACTAATGAAAAAGGAAATAGCCCCCTTCCAGGGAATTGCTCGCCTGATGGAACTCCTACACATCTGTGCAGTATTCTATGCTTCCTTACCTCTGTCTTGAACATTATCTCCTAACAACCATATCCCTTCAGTGGTAAGTGCAGCTGCCAGAGTGGACTTCTTAAAATGGAAATCAGACCTGGGGATGTAGGTCAGTAGTAAAGCATGTGCTTAGTATGTGAGAGGCCCTCAGTTTGATCCCCAGCATGGCAAGAAAAAAGATGGAAATTGGGTAATTCTACTCTCATTCTTTAAAACCTCGAAAGGCTTCCAGAACTTAAATGGCATCCAGAAACACTTCAAATTCAGTCAAACTCCTTTCTCTGACCTAAAGGGCTTTGTGTGGTCTGATCTTTGCTCTCCTTGGCCTTATTTCTTTTTTAAATTTTTATTTATTTATTTATTTATTTTTGGTACCAGGGATTGAACTCAGGACCTCGTGCTTGCAAGGCAGGTGTGGTGCCACTGAGCTAAATCCCTGACCCTTACAAGTTCAAGTTTGAAATCACTCTTCTAGCCCCACAGGCTCTCTCTGGCTTTGAGATGCTAAAGTTTTCTTTCAGGGTCTTTGTGCCCACAGTTCCTGAATTGATAAAGAAAACATATTTTATATATATACAATAGATTACTCTTCAGCCATTAAAAAGGTAAATTAAGGGAAATAAATCAGACAAAGAAGGTTAAATATCTCATGGTTTCTCCTATGCAAAATATAAATAATTTAAAGAGCAAAATAAAGATTGATGATAGGAAACATGGTTACAGGCTGTCAAGATGGGGAAAAATGGGAAGGAGAGGAGAGAAGAGGAAGTAAACATGATTAAGATGTGATATGTATATGTCCCCATTCCCCAAGATGGATGCAATTACTATGTACCATAAACATTCTTACAAAAAAGATTTTAAAAATAAAAATTAAAAAGACTGCTCCTCCCATGGGGCTTTATGCAGCAAAGGCCTTTCCTCGTCAGGACTCAGCCAAACATCACTGACTCTGGAAAGTCTTTAACCCTTCTCTGCCACCCATTCTACTGTCTCCTAAACTTTGTTTCTATTCCTTTGTAACTAGGTTCCATTTGCCAGTCTGGAATGACCTTGCTTGTGCATTTGTTTATTTGTTTCTTCACTATTTTCCCCTACCTGAATGGAGGCCCAACACAACAGGGCAGGTGTCTTTTGTACATTCGATATCTCCAGCCCCTAGGAAAGTGTCTGGCCTAACAAATGGCCCTTGACTTATAAAGGATCAACATAGGATTTTTGAACTTTAAGGTGGTGCAAAAGTCATTCAGTAGAACTGTACTTTGCATTGTGGATTTTGATCTTTCCCCGGGCTAGTGATATGCAATAAGATGTTCTCTTGCAATGCAGTAGCAATGAGCTGTAGCAGTCAGTGGCTTAGTCACAAGGAGAAACAATGGATACACTCTACAGTGCTCTGTGTCACCAAGCTATGGTGTTCAGTAGGCTAGGTGTGTTAAACAAATTTTGGACTTATGGTATTTTAAAGTTAGGATGGGTTTATTGGAACAAAATCCCATCATAAGTCAAGGAGCATCAACAGTAATCAATCCATATTTGTTGAACAAATAAATTACTAATTTCCCAATGAAGAAATGAGTTGATATATCAAGTGATCTTATGAAGGTTAAATTCTGGCGCGTCGCTCAAGTCTCACTCTGAAAGTCTCAGACTAGCTCTGGTGATTTCCTAAGAACCCCAGGAGGCCCCAAATGACTTCATTTTGCACTTTCCTGGTTAACAAGAGCAGCGGCATCCCTAAAGAACCTGAGAATCTCGGAGTTGGAAGAAGCTGGCCAGTTCACTCGCTTAGCCTTCATCAGATCTGTTTCCTCAGTGTCCTAGAATGAGTGGTTGCTAATTTCTGCTTGAATGTTCCTGGAAATTAGGGAGTGACTGCCTGGCTGGGGGAGCCAGTTCTGTTTAAACAGCCCCAGCTGTTTGAAAGATCTCTCCCTGTTGTGATCTTTGCTCTTTGCTATGGGGCTGCATAGAATACCTCTCTTGTAAAAAGGGCCTCACCACGTCCCAACCTGATAGCCACATAGCAGCATTCTCTTACTTCCTTCTCCTATACCAGTGGAAAAAAAGCAGGCATCTTGGAGTGGGAAGACCTAGATTTGGACACCCTCTTATCTATTGACCTTGGAAAATTAGAAAATTTCCTTAATCCTCTTTGGGTCCTTTTATTGCACAACGTCTGGCATTTAATGTGCTCTATTACTGTTGTTATATTGTTTGAAATCTCTAAAACATTTTGTTTAATTTTTCAGGGGTTTATTCCTTCTCTGAATTAGTGTCCTTCCTATACATGTGTCAGTACTGAGCATACAGTTTTCGTACATCCAAGTGGAGTAGTGTTATTAGCAACTTGTTTCTTTTAATGCCACCTAAATCAAATTAGGTTTTTAAGGAAGCTGTAATGCACCACAGACTCATAATAAGCTGAAATATTTCAGATTTTCTTCTCACATATTCTTCCTCAACCATCCTATAGTTAATTACCTAATACATTGTTTCAAGGATTTTTAATTTATTACTCATATTTCTTTGAAGTGAAGAAACCGTGTTTCACACAAATTGACATCTCTAGAACTAAATAATGCTCTACAATTTCTCAGCAATTTTGTATCTAGAATCGTGTGTGTGTGTGTGTGTGTGTGTGTGTGTGTGTATGTGGTTGTGCACGTGTGCCAAGGATAGAACTCAGAATCACACTTCACTCCTTGGAATATTCCTGGGAGATGTACCTTATCTTTATTATGATGACTCAGAAAGCCTAGACTTGATAGTAAGATGCTCCAGTGCTGAAGTCAGAGCTCAGAGGGTGCTGGTCCAGACTTCCTTCGAAGAAGGAAACCAGAAAACAAGCTTTTGGGTGGGTGGGAGTAATAAAAAAAGGCTTTTTGGGAAAAGTTAATATTGAGTGGGGTTTTGGAAGAGGGGTCAAAACAAGTGATCAAAAAGTGGGGAGTATGGGATGCAGATGAAGGGGGAGGAAAATGCATGGAAAGTCTCTCTGAAGAATAATTTCTTGGACAGATTGGGCTCCTGAGACTCAATCACTTAGTGAGTTTCACCTGCAGGGCCCCAGATCCTGTCAGTAGGGCGGAGGTGGCTCTCTGTATTATTTTCACATCTCTACATGTAGTTGTAATGTGTAGCTTGAGCTGCAACCCACAAGGCTGGAGGCTGGAGAGTTAGTTAATTCAATGAAGGGTCCTATTGTGGAGAAATGAGTCAGGAGGTAGGATTAGGAAGGGAGAAGGCACAAAACAGGCAAAGGGATGATAAATTATGGGAGGAGAAATTTTGATGACAGGGAACTTTGGGCTTCTGAGCAGGAGGGAATTTGTTTTAAGCCCTTGGAATAGATGGGTAGCTCTGAGTAGGGAATCACTTGCATCCTCTAAGTCCAGGCTTCCCTCATCCTCAATCTAATAAGATTCCACCAGTGTCCTCGTTTGTGTCCGCTCCATTACATTTCCACCTGAAAAGGTTTCTGTGGTTTCCACTGCATCACTTTCTCCCTCCAGCTGCTCCAGCTGCTTCTCCGTCCTGTGTTTGTCCCCTCCACCCCAACTTGCAGAAGTGTTACAAAAATCATGGACACTCACTTCACAGTTTCATCATCTTTATTTTTGATCTGTCAGAACAGATTGTTTTTTCCTGTGCTAATCAGTGTCAATCTCAGAATGATGGGTGCCAAGCCACCTGCTGACCTGGGGTAACAGGGAGGATGAAGGAACCCAGAGCACATGCAGCTCTGAGTTTAATGGAGCAGACATGATAATGTGAAAATAAATGAAGCACACATACAAAACAATGGGTCAAACTGATACAGTGAACCCTGAATCAGTAGAGATCTAAGTCCTTCTAGTCCCCTTAGTTCAGCACCTTTTGGAGACTTCTTTGCCTTCATTTAGTATTTCTCTTCCATGTCTTTCCCATTGGCTTCTTTCCAGCACCAACAGCCAGACCAGTGTCTAGATGCTGTTTTTAAGCTTGTGGCAAGACTGCTTTAGGACTCTGCTTCCACCAGATCTTTCCCTGCCACCAGCTTCCTCACAAAGACTGAATTCGTATTAGCTACCTTGCTTCCAACACCCTGGCTAGACAGCGCTTCCAGGCCTCACCATTTCTCCTCATATCACTGAGCTATGTTCACTTGGGAAGGAAAATTCAGACAGGCAGGGATACCAAGCTAGCAAGAGAGGTTTTTACAAAGTCCCAGTCATAGTTTGGGCTGGAGGATTCCTGCATCTGGGAGCTTCCCGGCTCCCTGGCTGCTCAACTCCCATGGGGCCCAGAGCACCGACCCGCCCCCCAAGTCGCAGGAAATCGCTAGTCTGTGATTAAGTCCGAACTTGGCCTTCTCTCTGTTTGACTCATGCCCCTGTTCCCACTTGCAGCCACCTCTGCCGTCTCTTTCGCTCTGCACCCCAGCAGGGAGGAGCCCTGAATGCGCAGCAGCTGCAGCCCTTCCCCAAAAGTTCTGCGCACCACCGAAGAAGAGAAGTAGAACAGCAGCGGGTCCAGGGTGGCGTTGAGAGAACAGAACACCACAGCCTCCTCTCGCCACTGGGGGCTTTGCCTTAAGATAAACCCCACCATGTGTGACAGGTTGTAAGGTCCGAAGCACAGCAGGAAGTTGAGCAGGGTCACAACAGCCAGTCCCACAGCTCGGCGCCTCCTTTGGGCCCCTACGTGGGGCTGGGTGAGCATAATCCACACGAAGCGCCAGTAGCAGAAGATGGTGACCACCATGGGGATGAAGAAGAGCACCAGACACAGCTCCAGCCGCACGGGCAGCACCAAGTCTAGCTGCTCTTGGGTGAAGTTCTGATAGCAGGTGCCTTCAGTCCCATCTCTCACCTGCTCAGTTGAGTTCAAGTACTGAACAACGATCACTATGGTGCAGTGACCGAAGGACATGATCCAGGCGACCAGAGCAGCGATCACGCCATATACAGGCCGCCGAGAGAGCTTGTACTGCACGGGGAAGGCCACTCCCAGGTAGCGCTCAATGCTGATGCCCGCCAGGAGCCACGTGCTGCAGTAGATGCTGCTATAGAAGCCAAAACCAGTAAGGGCGCAGACAATCTGAGGCAGATACCAGCGGAAGTTGGATGCAGCCTCGATGATCCTAAAGGGCAGGAGCAGCAGCAGCAGGAGGTCAGCCAGTGTCAGGCTGAGCAGAAGGATGTGCACAGGTGCAGGCTGGGGCTGGCGGACCCGCCCCACAAAGGCCCGCAGGGCCAGGAGGTTGGCAGGGAGGCCCGTGAGGAAGATGAAGATGTAGGCTGTGAGGATCAAGGAACTGTGCCAGTCAAGCGTCATTCTGGAGGAGGATGGAAAAGTGCAGAATCAGGAGGCCCCACTCACAGCCTGCACAGTCCTCTTCTGGTTCAGGATGCAGACATCCTCCCTGGCAAGCTCCCCTTCTCCCCAGGCCCAAGGTTTCTGCTGCCACCACTGCTTGCTCACACCACCTGCCTGAACTGCCCAGAGCAATTATTGACTTTACCTTGGGCGGGATATTAAGCAGCAGTTATTACGTTTGCCATCCTGCGTCTCTGGGGGAGACCAACCCTTGGCTCCCCAAGGGAATTCCCCCTCCAGTTTCCCCGGCCTTTCTCCTACTGGCCTCCCAGGTACAGGAAGTTACTGTTAGCAGTTTCCATCTTGACCCCGAGGGAGGTGAAGGCATCACAGCCAGGAGAGGCCTGTAAGGTGTGTCTCAGGGTAAGGAGGCCGTGAGAGCCCAGGCACTGTGGACCCTGGGCTGGGTGTCCCAGCGCCCCCAGCCTACCTCCCTACCCTTCAGTCCTCTCCTTTTGCAGAACACAATTTTCCTCCACCTTATTTGTTCCTGTCCAATTACTCGGGATTCTATTGAAAAGGGGAATCTGAGGCAGCATGAGAGGAATGTGAACTAGCATATGCTTTGGGGCTTGCCCCCCAAAGACTGTAAAGACTTCAGAAAAGCCCACAGGCCCCAACTGAGCTTGGTGCTTTGCCTATAAATAGAAGAACTCTAGTTCTTCCTGGGGTGACTCAGTTTCCACTGGGTTGGTAATCCTTGCTGCCTAACACAGTTTTGCCCTCCGTCCTCTCTGGATTCCCCAGTCTGAGGTTCCTTGCCCGGGCACACAGGATAGCTCCCGCCTCTGGGTCTGACCTTCATGCTTCAGTTTCTCCAGCACAGCCTCCCGACGCCTTCCCATCAATGTTTGATCCTGCCAGTTGGGTCCCATAAGGATTCAGTTAGCCATCTTGCCTTGTCTTTGTTCCTGTTAGATGGCTTCTTGGGGTTAGTCCTGAAGGAAAGTCTGGAAGCCTCGGAAAGAGGAACAGCACTTTAGCTACTGCTGCTGCCCGTTTCATACAGGAAAGTATTGCAAGGGACCTGGCTGGTGGAAAGGTTTTATACCCCGGGGGCCACGTGACCAGAGAAAAGAAGCACTGTTTCCTCCCAAACCCACAGTATAGGGCCTCTGCATCTCCTTTCTCTCCCGGGAGAGCCTCTCTCCGACTTCCAAACATAGATTTTTCTGTCCTGATTTCCTGTTTGTTTTTCATTTTAACCCCAGGCATTTTTTTTTCCAAGTCCCAAGTCAAATTCTCTTTGCTTTACTAGGCAATTGCTTCTGTCAGGGCCTAGAACGTCAATTTCTTTATCAGAAAAGAAGTTTCCTGCTTCCTTTTATTCTTTAATTTTCTCCTTTCTGTATGTATGGTCTACTGCCCACCACCCTAACAATTTTCCTGTCCCTCTCACATGAAACAGATTGGTTCCAGGATTCTAGCTTCTGTTTTATTATGGTAGAAATAGCATGGGATTTAAGGCCATGCAGATACCGGCTCAGTTCCAAGTCCTTTTATTAAGGTTTTGGGGCAGATCAATTTTCTGAACTTTTGTTTCCTTTTCTGTCGAGTAAGCATGGAAATATTAACCTCACAGGATTTCTGAAAGGACCCGATGAGATACAAAGCACTTGGTCCAGGGCTTAGCATTTAGTGGATGTCCTGGTTTGTCCTACTCTCAAGCCTGTTGAGCAGATTCATAAACCATGAGCCACTTGGTAAAATACATGGTGGCTTGGGGCCAGGGATTTAGCTTGGCAGTTTTGTCGCCTGCTGCGCAAGCGCAAGGACCGGAGTTCGATCCCCGGTACCAAAAAAAAATGTCATATATATATATAGAGGCTCGGGTGTGCCATTTAACTGGGATAGTGTTAGTAATCCAGGAGACTCAAGTTCAGGTGCCTGTATAGCTCCTCACAGGGGTGTGGCACTCAACACTGGTCCTTTTCCTCTTATATTCCCCTGAACTACTCCTGTCCTTTTTCTCTCTTTTCCCCTCTTTGATCTGCTTAGAGCACCAGGTTAGAAGCCTCTGAGTCCTTTTGCAATACACACCCAAGAAAGCCATGGGTGGTGGCACACACCTGTAATCCCAGCACTCAGGAGGCCGAGGCAGGAGGATTGCTGTGAGTTTGACACCAGCCTGGGCTACATAGTGAGGCCAGCCTGAACTACACAGGGAGACTCTGTCTCAAAAAAACAAACAGGCAATATATACCTAAGGAAACAAGGACAATCACAATATGGTTCTCTCTTTGTTATTTTTGAGGTGCCGGGATGAAATCTAGGGCTCCATGCCTGCAAGTCAAGCCCTCTACCACTGAATCACATCCCCAGACCCACATTTTCCTCCTGACCTAAAAAATAGGTGGTTCTTTTGCCATCTGGGGCCTGATCCCTCCTTACAGAATCTCCATTCTTTCTCTAGGATATATTGATTCCCTATTGATTTCTCATTCATTCATTCCATTATTCTTTTTGTGGCCTAGGACCCTTTTTGTGGGTTCAGACACCTTGATGTTTAGCTTTCATTCTCTTCAGCTCTGCTCTTTTCTAGAACTAAGGGGTTTCACTTCTTGTATTTCCTTTTCTCAACACACATAGGTGCTTTCCAGATCAACAGGGAATTAGATACTTTTTTTTTTTGGTACAGGGGATTGAACTCAGGACCTTGGGCAGTGCCCCTGAGCTAAATCCCCAGCCCCAAACAGGGGAATTAGACCATTCTGTTGTTTACTACCAAATGTACTTGTGTCATTTTGCTTTTATGATTTTCTATAAATGTTTATGAGGATCTGGATTTAAACACAAACAGATGCTTACTGGAAAATGAGTGTTGAGGAGGAGGAGCTGTCTACTGGTCCTCCCCCTCCCCCACCAAGCCCCATGCCTTCCTTTGTCATAGTAGTGTGTGGTTATGTGGAAGAAGTCACTCTGCCATGTTCACATTAGCTACAAAGGTGTATATTGCAGAAGGACTCGGGAGCTTCTAACCTGATGCTCTAAGCAGATCAGAGAGGGGAAAAGAGAGAAAAAGGAACATAACAAAGGAAACCTGAACTCATGACTCAAGATCCCCATCTATGTCACAGGAAAAGGAAATGCAGCCTCTCAGGCTGAATTCAATAAGATTTCACAACAGTCTTGCAATGTCTTCCAAGTTCAATTTCTTTTTATTGTCATTACGGCTTGGCCTATTACTATAATGGGAAATTGGACTGATTAAAGTTCTGTAGAATCATATTCTCCACGTCCTTATTTCTCAGTCACGCTCAATCTGCTGTAATCTGGGTGCTGGCCCCAGCTTTCCATAGGCTCTTCTCTTCCTAAGGTCAGCAGTGACTTCTATGTGACTAAATCCAGTGGACATTTTTTTCTTATTCAACTAGCATATAATATAATTTCTTGAAACATCCTCTTTCCATGAATTCTGGTACATTGTGCCTTTCCGGTTTTCCTCCCTTTCCTTTGGTCACTTTTTAATTCCTTTACTAGCTCACCCTTACCTACTCATCCCCTAAATGTTAGAGTTTCTTAAAACCTAGTTCTGAGCCCAATTTCTTGGTGCACACCTGTAATCCCAGCTACCTAGGAGGCTGAGCAGGAGGACTGTAAGTTTGGGGCCAGTCTGGGCAACTTAGTGAGACTTTGTCTCAAATGAAAATTTTTTGTAGAAAAGGACTGGGGCTGGGAATGCTGGGAATATGGCTCAGTGGCAGACCAGGCACAGGCCCTGGGTTCAATCCTCAGTATGGCAACAACAACAACTATAAACTTGATTCTAGCTTTTCTCCTGATTCCACCCTCTGCACTTGTCCTAGCTGATTGGATGAACATGACATATCTCTCCACTTATTTAAGTCTTTAATTTCCTTCAGCAGTGCTGCCTAGTTTTTATCCCAGAGGTTTTGTATGTCTTTTCTTAAGTTGATTCTGAAGTATTTTGGAAGTGATTGCAAATTTAATTTTTTTAAATTTTATTTTCCCACCATTTGCTGTTCTCATTAACTTCTCTGTCTATTCCTTCCTTGCAGATAGCTTAGTTTATCATAATACATTTTTTTGCAGTGGGGATTTGTATTAATAGGACATGAAGTCCAGCTCCCCTTATGATAGTCCATTAAGGCAGGGAGCTTGGCCCTTTTGCTCACCACTGTATCCCCAGGGCCTGGCCCAGAGCCTGACATGTTTTAGGCACTCGATAACAATTTCCTGGATGATGAACAGATGGCTAAATGGAAGAATTAGAAGGGGGGAGAAGACAGTTTCCAAAACCTCACAGCTATTTGTCCTTAGATGCTTCATTTATCTTCTTCTAGGAGTTGATAAGAAATTCCAGCCAATAACCACTTGAGAACTTTTGTGGATTGAAGCATCCCCCCCAAAAAAGCCATGGGTCTATCTCCATGGTCAGTATTGATAATTCAGGTGAATATATATTTATTATATAGATTCTCTTTGCTAAATAATGGGAAACACTAAATCTTCTGGAAGATAGAATATGTAGAACTCTTGAAGACATTAGTGTAGGCAAAGACTTTACAAAAAAACCCCAAACACACAGGAATTATCACAAAAAATCAATAATTTGGATCTCTTCTTATTAAAAAGCTTTTGCACAGCAAGAGAAACCATCAACAGAGTGAAGCAACAACCCACAGTGTGGGAAAAATTTTTTCCAGCTGTTCCTCAGACAAAACACTGCTATCTAGGGCCAGGGATTTAGCTCAGTGGTTTCACCACCAGCTGCGCAAGCGCAAGGACCTGAGTTCGATTCCCCGTACCAAAAAAAAAAAAAAAAGACTACTATCTAGAATATATAAAGAACTCAACAAATCAGACTCCCCCAAATTTGAAGACCCAATCCAAAAATGGGCATCAGAAATGGATACTTCTCAGATGAAGAAGTAGAAACAGCAAATAAATATACGAAAAAATGCTCAACATCACTGGTCATTTGAGAGATGCAAATTAAAACAATGCTGAGACCCCATCTCAGTCCAGAAAGAATGGCTGCTATCAAGAAATCAACCAACAACAAATGCTGGTGCAGCTGTGGAGGAGAAAGAAACCCTTCTCCCTGTTGGTGGGAGTACAGACTGGTGCAACCACTGTGGAAATCAGTGTGGAGATTCCTCAAAAAACTCAAACTAGAGACCCCATTTGACCCAGCTATTCCCCTTCTTGGTATCTTCCCAAAATAATTAAAAGAATCATACCACAGTGATATATGTGCACCCATGTTTATAGCTGCACAGTTTGTAATAGCTAAAGCTTGGAAGCAGCCCAAATGCCCAACAATCAATGAATGTGGTTTTAAAAACATAAAATGGAGTGCTACTCAGCCATAAAGAAAGATGAACTCAAGCCCAGCATAGTGGTACATGCCTATAATCCCAGTATTCGGGAGGCTGCGGCAGAAAGAGTGCCATGGGTTCAAGGCCAGTCTGGGCTCCATAGTGAGTTCAAAGCCATCCTGAGCTACGTAGTGAGACCCTGTCTCAAATAAAAAAAAAACTTGACTCTTTTATAGCTAAATGGATGCACCGTGAAACCATAATCTTAAGTGAAATAAATTGGACACACGTGTAAATACTGCATCGTCTCTCTGGTGTGAGAAACTGAAGGTGTAAATGGCTATGAAAATGTATAATAAATATTGTGAAAGAGGAAGAAAATGTGTAAATGGATAGGGGAACTAGAGAAGGGGTAGGTGAAAGAAAGGAAGGGAAAAGAAAAGAAAATGAGAAAAGAAGGAAAAAATGGAAGCAAAACTTTTGTAAATAAGGAGGGGAAGAGGGGTTGAAGGGAGGCTAGGGGAATGGGAAAAACATGAGAATCAAGATATATCCTATACAAACACAAATTCCCTATTATGAATGTGATCATTATGTATAACTAAAATGTACAATAAACTTAATTAATCAGGCAAAATAAACAATGGGAAGGTAAAAATAGAAGACATACAATGAAAGAGAATGATGGATTTCACCAGTTGTGGTATTAACAATAAACAAAGAGCTATTGCTTCATTCATTCATCCATTCATTCACTCACTCAACCTGTCTATCCCCTAGGGCAGTGGTAGTAAACCCATGGCACGTGTGCCTCAGCAGGCTGTTTGTATCCCTGAAAGCTCTAAAAGTTTTGCCACCACCTCCCTAGGATGTGCCAGGACCTGTGCCAAGCACTGGAGATACCAGGGTGAAAACACATAGACGTGGTTTCACTCTTAGAAGTGACATTCTAGTGGAGGGAGACAGACAATCAGCAAGTGAATATGAACGCAGGAGCGTCCACAGGGGGATGCACATTATGGAGGAAAGAAGCAACATGATGGGAAAGGGAAGGTGGTCAGGGACAGGTGAGGCTTCTTGAGTCAGGGGCTCAGAAGGGCATCTGTGAGCTTACTGTAGAGCTGGACTCTGAGAAGGGGTTTCGAGACCATGGCCAAGGCCAAGGAACTGAGTGCAAGGCATCTCTATGTGGCAGAACCAGAGGGCCAGTGCAGTGGGAGCACCGTGAGCAGGGTGACTCCAGTAGAGGACGAAGCTTTAGTGAACCTTTTTGACCGCATGAAGCATTAGGGTTCCATTTCTAAGCAGTGGGAAGCCACTTGGGGCCATAGGAGAGCTGCATGATGTGATTTATGATTTTAGAGGATCCAGTCCTCTGCTAAGTGAAGAATGGTTTCCAGAGGGATGAATTGGAAGCAGGAAGATCAGCTAGGGAAGTTCCTTGCAGACTTGAGCGGAGATAGGGAGTGGATGATGGTGTGGATTAGGGAGAATGTACCACTGGATGCAGAGAGGACCAAGTGGGGTTTGGGATACCTAACTTGAAATAAATAACAATAAATGAAGGATGGAGAAATGGAACTCTCCTAGGAAAGAGGAAGGAAGATGATTCTAGGCCATATGTTCAAGTGGGTTCTGAGGTTTTGTTGCTGTCCTATGCCATACAGTTCACTCTGCTTCCATTTGTGTCTTGCTCTCTTTGAGCCCCTGCAGCGACTTCACAAGGCCAGATCACTCTACTGCGGAGGTGACAGTTTATGCTCTCTGGCATTTGCATGTCCTCTATAGTTTCCACTTGAACAGCCCTTCCTCTGTCATTTGAATAGTGGTCTCCTCCAACTCTGCAGCCTTCACATAGCCCAACTCCAGTGCTGCAGAAATAAATAGGGGCATCTCAGAGTGGCACCTAGGGAGTATGCTTTGGACTCTGCCTGTAGAGAGGGCATCTGGAAGTTGTTACCACCCACTGCTGGTCACCATAGCCCAACCTCCTTCACTTTCTGTCCACCTGCTTCTTGTGAAAGACACCAGTCCTGGCCAATAATACTGGCTGTGATGGCTGCACAATGATCCCCTCAAAAGTTATTCACACCCTAATCCCTAGAATCTGGGAATGTTACTTCACATGGCCAAAAGGACGTTATAGATGTGATTATGAACTTGAGATGGGGAGATGACCCTGGGTTATCTGAGCTGGCTCTATATGGAATCATAAATGTTCTTATAATAAGGAGGCAGAGGGAGACTTCAGACAGACAGAAGAGAAAGTGATGAGATCATGGAGGCAGAGATGGAGTGATGTGGCTACAAGCCAAGGAATGACAGCAGCCACCAGAAGCTGGAAGCGTCAAGGAATGAATTCTCCACTCCAGCTTCCAGAAGAAAGGATTATCTTGCCAACACCTTGTGCTTCATCCCAGCCAAACCCTTGGCTTGAGTCACCCCAAAATTGACAGCAAGGAAGTTCCCACAGGCAGTTTCTCAACTGTCCTGACATGGGCCAGGTGAGATTTCAAAGAAAGAAGGACTAATCCTAGGGTGGTCAGTCCACAGCATTTATCTGGGAAACTACTTCCAGAGCAGGCTGTGTTGTCCTTGTGAAGGACAGCGAGAGAAAGCGATGTTCTACTTAAGTGTGTACACCATGAGATGGTGAAGTGCTGGGTTTAGATGAAAGTTTAAGGAATTTGGCTTAGGGATGAGGCCATTTTCTTTCAGCGTTTTGAGCTCCAATTTGTGCACCTTTATCAGTACCTGGGAATGTTCAAGGCCCTGGCTTTGGTCCCTGCAGGGAAAACATGCAGGATAGGTCACAGAGTGCTCTGGTCAAGGTGCTCTGGGTGCAAGGTCAGGACTGAAAAAAAGTGCAGATGGAGAGACCCTACACCTTCATTTCAGGCTAGTGCTACTGATTTCAGGTTTCTGGCATCCAGAACTGGGGGATAATAAATTTCTGTTGTAGGTAGGTGTGGGGACACGCACCTGTGATCCCAGTACTCTGGGAGGCTGAAGCAGGAGGATTGCAAATTTGAGCCCACCATGGGCAAGTTAGGGAGATCATCTCAAAATAAAAAATTTAAAAAGGGGCTGGAGATGTAGTTCAGTGCAAAGGGTCTGGGTTAAACTCTCAGTATCACCCCCACCCCAAACACACATGAGAAATAAAGTATGAACCCATGAAAAGACATGGAGGAGCCTTAAACACATGTTGCTAAGTGAAAGAACCCAACCTGAAAAGGCCACATAATTTATGATTCTAATTATGTGATATTCTGGTTCACTGATTGCTCAAACAAATCAAGGGATACATAAATCAAGCACAGAGGATTTTTAGGGCACCAAGACTTTTCTGTATAATACTATAATGTGACTACATGTCTTTATACCCACAACTAGCAGGGTGTGGTGGCACACCCTGTAATCCCAGCTCTGGGAGGCTGAGGCAGAAAGGACTGCAAGTTCAAGCCCAGCCTAGACAACTTAGTGAGACTCTATCTAAAAACAAAGTATAAAAGGGGTAGGGGTGGTGGGAGGAGATGGGGAAAGGAAAAATTATGAGGAAAGAAAAAAAAATGGAAACGAAGTCTATGTAAATAGGGAAGGGTGGGTGAAGGGCGCACAGGTAATGGGGAAAAAATAAGAACCAAGATACATCATGTTCAGGTACAAGCACCCAGTGATAAATGTAAATGTATCGTATACCTAAAATGTACCAATAAAAGAATGTAAGCAAAAAACCCAAAAAAACAAAGCACAAAAAGGCTTGGGGATGTAGCTCAGTGCAAAAGCCTTGGATTCAGTCTCTAATCAATCTCTATGGGGGGAAAGTTTTCATAAATACATTTTTATTATTTTAAGCCATCAAGTTGGTGGCAGTTTGGATGTAGGAATCCAGTATACCAGCCAACGCTAATTACCCAGTGTGTGACACCACGTGCCAGGTCCCATGCTAAGATTTTACAAAGGTAAACTCATTTAACCCTTAAAATAGTCTCTGGGCTTGGTACACTCATCCCCTTTTACAGATGAGGAAACTGAGGTGTAGAGAGATAAGGTAATTTGCCTGAAGTCTCATCTGGTAAATGGAGGACTGAACTCTGAACTTGGGACTTAGATGTAAGGTCCATGGTTCTCACACTGTCCTGAGCTCCCCACTGTCCTGGGAGGTCCTGGCTAGCAGCCCCTAGACATAAAAGAAGAGGAGGCAAGGGGCCAGATGGGTCTGCACCATTGAAAGCTTTGCTACCAGTGGATTCTCCACTCTCCCCAACATGACCTTCAGCTGCAGGATGCCAAGGTCTGGGGAGCTCTCAGCCTTTCCCATGCTGCAGTTCTTGCTCTGTTGCCAGATCCTAGCCAGGACGGTTTTCTATTCCTCCTCCCTCCCCTTCTCCAAACACTTCGGACACATAGGGAATAGAGAGAAGACACCATCGACGGTTTCTCTCTACCCAGTTTACCGTGTCATTTAGCTTTTATGGTCTCCATAAATGTCTATAAGGATCTGAATTTGATTGTGAAATGTAACTAAGAACTTGGGAGGTGGACTTTCTTCTGGAAGCCTGGAGAGGTTGTCTGACCATTTCCTTCCTCCCAGACCCCTTCTCCATCTGTTGTCTGTGTCCAGCTGGCCTTCAGGCCAGGAAGGAGACTGAGAAGCCCCACCCTCTAAATACACAGGGCTTTCGGGCCAGACCACCCAGCAGCTTTCGTGGTTTACGGCACCCTTGGAAAAGGCCAGAAGGCAGCTGGTTGCTTCCCTGGGCTTCCCTTCAGTGTTGACCTTGAGCAAAGGAAGAGAGGCAGGAGAGTTTCCGGATGTGGAAGTGGCGCAGATCCCTTGAGGGGAGCCGGATGGGTCAGGTGCTGGCTGATCCTGCAAAAGGTGAGACCAACTGGGGGCAAAACTGATCCCTCTACCTTTCTTCCCAGGGCCACGCCTGCTGTTTTCCTCCACTGCCGGTTTCTAACACATATGTGACTCATTTTCCTGTAGTAGTTGTGGCATTGCTGGTGCTACCAGGGTTTGTGTTCCAGCTGGCAAAACCATAGGGAACTTGAATTAGACCATTGATTCTCCAGAAGCATGAGGGGGCGGGTCTGAAACTCCTGGGCACGTGTGTGGTGGAGGAGAGATCCTACATTTGGTTCAAGAATGCCGGGATACCTGTAATCCCAACACTCTGGGAGTCTGAGGCAGGAAGATGACATGTTTAGCCCAGCTTGGGCAACTTTGTGAGACCTTGTCTCAAAATGAAAAATACAAAAGGGCTGGAGATGTAGTACAGTGAAAAAGCCCTAGGTTCAATCCCCAGTGTTGAGGGGAAAAAAAAAAAAACAATCCTAGGAAATTTTTGAGGGGAGGGGAAGAGCCCTGGTTTCTCAATACAAACTAGAAAGTAAAGTTTGTGTTTACCAAAAATGGGAATTGGCTAAGGATAGATTGAGAAACAATGATTCAGTTGATGTAACCCTTTAAGGCTGGCCCTCAGACACGTTTAGATAAAACAGGATCCCCATAGAGCCTCGCTTCTCAGCCCTCTCCACCAATGGAGGTTTGCACAGCCCGCAGTGAGTAGCACCAAGGGTAACAGGTGTGTGCAGTTGGACTTTTAGTTTCTGAGGCTTTGTCAGGGTCCTCTCTTCTCCCTTGGCCTTTGCTGTGCCATGATCTGAAGCCACAAAACATTAGCACCAAAGCCTCTTTCTAACTTGAAAAGTTTTTTACACATACCAACATAAAAGCCGCATATCTGAGTCAGGGATTGTTAAAACACGCCCCAGACCCAAACTCCAGAGGCTTAAGCACATAGAGGTTTGTTTTTCTCATGCAACACGAAGGAAATAGGCAGCCCAGGCTTGTGTGGCTGCTTAGGACCACAACTTGAGCCCTGCTACCCTTTATGCTCACTCTCCCTAAACTTTGGCTTTGGCTTCGTGATCACAAGATTCGTTTCTTTTTCTTCCTTTCCTTTCCTTTCCTTTCCTTTCCTTTCCTTTCCTTTCCTTTCCTTTCCTTTCCTTTCCTTTCCTTTCTTGGGATTGGACACAGGGCCTTTGCACTGAGCTACATCCCCAGCCCCTTTTTAAAATTTTGAGACAGGGTCTCACTGAGTTACTAACTTGCCCAGGCTGGTTACATTGCAATTTCCCTGCCTCAGCCTCCCAGAGTGCTGGGATTACAGGCCTGGGCCACCATACTTTGCAAAAAGGATCTACATTCTGAGCAGAAAAACAGGGATAGAGAGAACAGAAAATAAGAGACACACAGGAGCTGGATCTATCTGACTCTTAAATCGAGAAAATCATAGCTTGACTAGAAGCCACTCACAGGAGACTTCTGCTGGTTTTCTTTGTGTCTTACGATGACAACTCCTAGCTATTAGAGTCGAGGAAAGTGAATATTCATTGAACACTTCCTCAACTTGACAAGAGGGGCTTTGGTTGGTAAGGAAGAGGGGGAGGGCCCCCAAATTATATAAACCTTGAATAGCGAATATGGGGAGCAGAAGTCTCTAGGGCTGAAATAGCTAAAGTATATAAAAACTGTAAAATTCTAGATTTTTTCAGAAATTATTATTATTAGTGTACAACATAAAAAAAAGAAAGCCACTAATCTTAGGGATAAATGTTACCACATCTGCACTACATTTATGTAGCCACCACCCGGGTCCAGATATAAACTTGTTTTTCATGCCCCTTTCCATTGGCAAACCATGGCCCCTCCAGATAACCATTATTCTGATTTCACCCCTTAGAGAAGGATATTAATCATCATAGGTATTAGAGGAGAAAAGATGCCAGGTGAGGGGGAAGACACAAGAGGAAGAGGAAGATCCAGTTCATGTTGTTTTTTGCTGTTACTGCTGTCCTCTGCCCCTTAAGTTATTCAAATTCCCTTTGAATTACCCTCCTTCTCAACTGCCACCAGAAACTGAGGGTAGATACTTTCGTTTTCTATGGCGTGATTATGTGCTGAAACTTCCAATCAGTGAGAACTGGATTCTGTTGTCCATAATAGAACAACCTCAAGTAATAGTGCTGTAAGTGAGGTAGAATTCTGCTTTTCTGACACATATAGTAGAAGCAGCCTACAGGTATGCAGTGCAGGCAACCCCTAACTGTCTTTGGCAGCCTCAGGAAGATCCTAGAGGCCCATCTTCCTTCTGGCTCCCTGCTTTACAAATCCTAGGATGGCCCTTCTCTTCATAGTTAGTCCAAAATGGAAGCTGAAGCCTCAACCATCACATCTGTATTCCTGAAAACAGCATAGAAAAAAAGAGAAGAAACACTCACCCCTTCTCATTTTGAGAGATTTCTCAGGAGTTCCAGTTCTGCTGATAGCACAGTGGCAAGAATTTAGTCAAGTGGCTACATCTCACTGCAAAGGAGTCTGAGTGCCATGTGCTGTTAGAAATCAGGATTTAAAAAAAGTTAAGTGAAGAAGCTGGTAGTCCCTTCCAAATTATACTTTTGCAACTTTTGCAGATAAGCCTCCTCACCCAGATCCTGCAGCTTTCCATTGATTCCCCAAAGCCCCGGCCCTGCTTACCCCATCCACTCTGGCCTTCTCAGGAAAATGGGAGGATTTCCCAGCAAATGGGAAAGAATGCACCGCCCAGAGCACTGCAGCCAGCCCCACTGTTGTTGGATCCCTGGCTCGGGAGTGCCTCCTGGCATCGGGTGCACACAGGATCTAAGCCAAGTTCCATTAGCAGCGATCGGTTTTGTCTTAAGGACAGAAAATCAGATATGAGCGTTTTGTTGAGTGGCACCCCAGCCAACTATAATTAGGCAACATGTATCTGTATTTTCTCCGATAAAAGTACCATTTATTTTTCAATGTAAGAACTCAATTAATCACAGCATTGGGGGAAGGAAGCCAGGAGAGGATTGCTAAAGCAACCGCCACCCTGCATGGTGGATAGTGGGGTGTATTGTGGACCTGCTCTGTCCCTCAGTGCCAGTCCAGCCACCAGCCTCGGGCCACAGTGGATGCTGCCGCAGAAGCAGAGGCAACAGCAGGCAGGGGCAGAGCTTCCCTCAGCGCATCAGAAAGGGGCTAGGGCCTCCAGGGCCTAGGAAGGCCAGAAGTGGCAGGTCTGGCCGCACTCAGCTGAGGCCAGATGAGGCTGGCAGACTTGTCAGGGATGACGAGAAATGTGCGATCATGGGAGGCTTTCTGAGAATGTTCTGCTTGAGTTGAGGAAAATTAGGGTTCTTAGGTCCCTCTCTGTTTTTTTGTGCCTTTTCACAAAGTTTAACCTACTGAGCAATTCGCTTCTTTGAAATGCCTGTTAGCGAGCGCCTCTGTCCTCACTCCATAGTCAGGGAAGTCCCTTGACTGGGAGACACACTACGAGTCAGATTTCCTATCCTGTGTCTCCCTGACACTTGTTTTGGCTCCCTACTTATCTCGATTCCTCTTCTTTCCACTTGTATGCTCCCTGGACAAGAAGAGCTCTTAAAGGATTTTGAGGCTTTGGAAGTATCCTCCAACCTCATGAAGTGAAGGCGGCAGCAGACACCTTAAATTGCACCAGTACTTGATCCTGTCTTCCTGTCACCAATGCCTCCTGGGCTCTGCTGAGTGGAATGAAGTGGGTTTGAGGGAGGACGAGAGTTTGCCAGCTCTCTTCTCACACAGAGGCTTCCAGAAGTTTAAGACTACAGCATGTGCAGAGACAGTCTCTTGTCCCATGGTCACTGCCCAGGTCTCCAGGCTGGCCCCGCTGGCTCTGAGTGGTTTAGCTGGCCACACAAGCCGCAAGTGGAGCCCGAGGGCCAGGATCAGGGGAGCCACAGAAACAGAGAGGACTGGGCCAGGGATTTAGCTCAGTGGTTCTGCCGCCTGCCTTGCAAGTGCAAGGACCCAAGATCGATCCCCGGTACCAAAAAAAAAACAAAAACAAAACCACAGAAATAGGACAAGGGCAAGTTCCCAAGTACAGGAGGAGGGAGTTCTGTGTCGGGATGGTGACACTGTGCTGTGCTGTCCCCAGCTGCACTATGGTGGGGCCCTTCCTGCTCCCTCGGGGGAGCCTTCTGGGATACTCATGATGTAATGGCCCAACCTATCCACTCCTTTCTTGGTTTCCTTAAACTCACAAAGGCTCATCTTTTTTTTTTATTCTTTGAGACCTGGTCTCACTAAGTTGCTAAGTTGTCCAGGCTGGCTCAAGCCTGAGATCTTCCAGCTTCAGCCTCCGAGGGAGCTGAGATGACAGGTGTGTGCCACCACACCCACCTGGTCTATTCGAAATGACCTAGAACCCTAGACCGCATTGTTAACCTCTAGTTGTCCAATACCAACGGGTCTCAGCCCATGTTGGGGGTGGCTGAGTGAGAGGGAAGCTGGGCAGCATCATGTCTCTCTGTCTTAGGCACGGATGGACTCGGCTATGTGGCACTCTTCTTTGGCCTGGCAGCCGCACCCTCTGTGCATCCGCCTCCACTCACAATCACACTCATTCTCTTTTGTTCACCACTGCTCCCCCGTAAGACCTGGCACTTCTCTGGGTGAGAGTGCTTGGATGGCGAAGGGCTTTCCACAGCGTACCCAGGCTTCTGTGAAAAGGACAGGCCTGAGGCAGGCATGCTAATGCATGGACACCTGTAATCCTAGCACTCTGGGAGGGTGAGGCAGGGGGATCACAGGTTCAAGCCCAGCCTGGGCAGTTTAGTGACTTAGCAAGGCCCTGTCTCAAAATAAAGAATTTTTAAAAAAGAGCTAGGGAGGTAGCTTAGTGTGAAGGTCCTCAGTTCAATTCCCAGTATGGAAAAAAAAAAATGATGCCAGGCCTGAGCCTTGACTACTGGTCTTTCAAAGGGGCAGAGAACATTTGCCTTCATAGGAGCCACTTGTTATGGATGAGAAGAGCAATAGGTGAGGTTTTTCCGAGGCAGCCTGACACCCCGACTTCTCCCCAGATCCCTGCCCCTACAAATCTAATTGCTCTCCCTCAGAAATCCCAGTTTTGATTCTCTCCCAGGCCTCCTTTTACATCTGCAGTCCTCACAACCTGCTCCTCTGGAAGATTCTTTCCACTATTTTTCCCTCACTCCTTAGTTGTTCCCTGCCTCTGCCCTTGGTTCTTTCTTCATCTCCCTACCTTCCCTGCACTTCATGTACCCTCCCCTTTCCCTGCACTTCATCAAGTTCTTGTCCCTCCTCCCAGCATGATCCAGCCAGAACAGGTTAAAGTCCCAGGTTTGTGTCACCATTCATAAAAATTGGCACTGTTGACTTTCAAGTCCACAGGCTCCTCCTGGCCCAGAAAAACATCCTGAGCCAGGTGGCCCCACACGGCCCAGGAAGTTTGAGGACTCAGGCTCAGATCTTCTCCCACACCTGTCTTTCCTGGTGGCCTCTACTGGGTCCCTGTGCCATTTCCTCTCTTCTTGCCACTGCCTGCTCTCTGAGCCTCCACCAGTCCCAGCTTCACAGGTGATATGCAGACTCCCTCATGTCCGGCAGCCAAGGCAGAGACAGCTGCTCATGCAGCTTCATTTGTCCGTGAATAAGTGGGGACAGAGCACCTAACAAAGCAGATGTGTTCTTGCCTTCAATGGAATTTACATTCTAGATAGTGGGAGGGATGAGAACACACAACAGTCTCTGCGTGGGTATAAGTAGTAATTTATTGTCATGGCATGTTCCGTGAACAACATAAAACAGGAAGATGATGATAATCATGAGAAGGGGGTTGATGTGCTCTTACTGGATGGCAGAGAAGTGTTCTCTGAACGGATGACATGTGAGCTGAGACCTAAAGGAGTTCTCTAAAGAGCTGGGGGAGGACACTGTGGGCAGACAGGACAGTTTGTGCAAAGGCCCTGAGGCAACACAGAGCTGTATGCAGTGGAAGAACTGACAGGAAGCTGGTATGGCTGGGGCAGAGTAAGCATGAGGGAGAGTGATGGGAGGTAAAGTCAGAGACCTGATGGTGGGGAGGGAAGAGGGGAGGAAAAGCGCATGCTGTTGGGCTCCTGGTCCAAGTAAAGATCTGAATTTTATTTCATTTTGTGAGAATAGATCTGTTTCATGCCTCTCTCCTGCCTTCTATAGTTGCTAGCCATTGGGGGCCCTTTGTCTTGCAGACCTGTCTCTCCAATTTCCATCTCTGGTTTCTCAGGGGATTCCCCTCTCTATGTTTGATTGGTGGCTTTTTATTTGTTTTGTGGTACTCAGGGTGGAACTTGGGGCTTTGCACGTTCTAGACAAGTGTTAGTTCTTCCACCAAGCTGTACCCCAGCCCCTGACGGGTGATTTTTAAAGACCCCTGTGGTGTGAAGGTGTCTTCCTGCTCCTCTGTCTGTCTGAGTGCTTATCTTTCCCCATCACCAGTGAAGTCCTCTAATGATACAGGAAGCCATTCTGGAAGCCATTTGTCCCAGTTGGTCATTTGTCCTTCTGTTCTCTCTGTCTCCCGGCCTCCTTGTCATTCCACACGGGCCACTTTCTAGATTAGTCTAAGGGTTCTTGGTATCTCTTGATGAAATACACTTGCACTATTTTACTTCTATTATTTCCTTAGATGTCATGACATTCAGATTTGAGTGAACACCATAGACTTCCTGTTAAGGAAGTGTTGGGGTCAGAAGTACTGCTTTTCTCCTTCAGCTCTCTCTCACCTCATTTCCTGCCCGCTCTGGACATAGAGAAATGACCACCGGCCATGAATATGACTGACAATTTGGGGCCAGAAGTCAAGTGGTTCCCATGACCCTTGGCCCTCTGCAGTTCCCCCCTTTCCACTCTGGTCACCTAGGGGTATCCACGTTGTGTTCCTGTCCAGGTGGTAAGTCAGATAAGCAGGATGAGGAGGGAGAACTCTATGCCTGAGAGTCCTTCCTGGTTTCCAGCTGGACTCATCTCCTTCCCCCTTTTACAACTCTCCTCTCTGATAAGCTCTTGGGAAAGTCAGACTTTCATGACGCACCTGGACCCTGTCTGGGGTTCATGTTTTCCCAGTGCTTCCTGGGGAATAGTCCTGAAGATGATTCCACACTGGCCTTCAGAGTATTCAGAAAGTTTTACATAGGCTGGTGTTTGTTTCTCAGCCCTGCCGACCCATCCCCTTTAAGAAAAGAGGGCAGGAGGTGGTATCTGGATAGAGAGAGCACTATGGGATGGGATGGACTCAATACTGTGAAAATGCTTACAGATGTTCCTCATTTCATGACCAAGTTCCGTTTCTGCAACTAGCTTGTTACATGAATTGGTCGCTAAATGAGGAATTGCATATAGTACTGTAGATACATCACAATGTTCAGAACAAAGAAATGGTCAAAGGAAACTCCAGCTTGATGACTTTGCTTTTATTTGCGTAACTCTTACATGTACCACTGTAATGTATAATAGAACAAAAAACTACAGTCCTGTACTGTACAGTACAACCAGCAAAAATTACAGCACTGTATAAACAAGATGTACTCTACAGAAAAGATATCAAAGCTCTATAAATAAGATGTACAGAACCGTACCCAACCCCCCAGAAAAGGGCAGGTCATAAGTCCCAGCGGTGGGTTGTAAGTTTGAACAGCATGCCTCACTAGTAAGTCCAAACAGTTGTTAAACAGATAGATCCTTAAACGTGCAATATCTGTATTTAATATAACTTTATATTTTAAAAAAAGCAGTTGTTTCCATGACACAAACCAGTGAATAAGAGCTTTTGGATTGTTTTTACTTAGAGGTTGAGAGGTCTGGAGGAGGTAAGCAGGCATTCCAAGCCCGTCTCAAAGGCGGGAGCTGTCCCAGAAAGGCTTCTGGCCAAGCTGCAAGCCCCTTCCACAGTGCAGATGCAGTCACACTTCTGTCCCAGATCAGCATCCTCCCCAGCCACTCGAACCACCCGTACCTCACATGGGAATGTACGGAGGAGTTAAGCACCCAGGGTTAGGAGTCAGACTAACTGGATCCAAATCTCAGTCCCATCCCATCGCTAGCTCCACGGACCTTGGCAAGTTACCTCATCTACAGTTAATCCGTGAAACTTTTGCTTTCAGGGTCTTTGAGCCCACACTCTGTAGCCAGCTGTGTGGGATGGAAGCCAGCCTGTGTAGCCTTGGGAAGGTTACTCACCCTCTCTGGACCTCAGTTTCTCATCTGTAGATTGGCGATGACAATGACATACTCACCACTAGAGTGGCTGTGAGGATTGTAATAATATGCATATGCTGTACATGCATGCCCACACACGACTGTGTGTATATGGGAGTATAAATGCGTGTACACATGTATGTGCCTGGCACTTAGCAAGTACAGTCATTCCTTGGTATCCATGGGCCCCCTCTCCCCTGTAGCTACCCAAATCTATGGATACTCAAGGCCCCTTCATAAAATGGGGCTGGATGTGGTGGTGTATGCCTGTAGTCCTGGTCACCCAGGAGGCTGAGGCAGGAAGTTTGCTTGAGTCCAGGAGTTCAAGGCCAGCCTGAGCAACATAGGGAAACTCCTGTCTCACAAGCAAACAAACACACAAACAAACAAAATGGAGTAATATTTGTGTATAACCTATCCAAACCCTGTATACTTTAAATCACCTCTAGTTTACTTATAATATTTTATACAATATAAATGCTATATAAATTGTTGTTAAACTGTGTTGTGTAGGAAATAAGGACAAGCAAAAAGAAAGGTCTGCCCATGTTCAGTATACACACAATTTTTTTTTACTATTTTTGGTCTGGAGTTGGTTGAATTGGTGTGTGTGGAAGGGCCATGGATACAGAAAGCCAACTGTACTTGTAAGCACTTACTGTTACTATTATTAATATTTTTTAAAAGTTAAGGCTAAATTATATGTACTAAAATTAAGTCAATTAAAAAAACGTAAGGAAATAATAATGCCAGTGGTTCATAAATATGATAACAATTGTGATACTGATGCTTGATAGCTGAAGTGAAACCCTAGCCTGGGCCCAGCTTCTTCCTCTCTGCTTCATATCTCACTGTGTCCTATTGACTTTTTGGATCTCACTTTGATACTTCTTTTATTTACAGGATTTCCTATCAGGTATTGCATGGGAAACCAGCTCTTTAAAGTCTTGCTGAATTCATCTTGTACTTTCTCATTCTTTCTACCATTCCAACTTAAGAATTACACTTGGGAGAATTCCAACACCTCTTCCATCCAGGAGGGGCAGATACCTATGATTGCATAGGTCAGTGGTTCTCAGAGTGTGGCTCCTGGGCCAGGAGATAGCATCATCTGGGAACTTACTTGAAATTCAAATCCTTTCCCCCACCCTAGACCTGCTGAATGGGAGACAGAGCCCAGCAGTTTGTGTTCTGACCAGCCCTTCAGAGATTTTGATGGATGCAGTGGTTTGAAAGAAGTGTTATGAAAGAAGAGTAGACCGGTGGCCTGTGATGGTTAACTTTATGCATTCATTCCAGTAGTCTGTGGATGCCCAGTAGCATGAGTATCTTTAATTGCATTGTTGTGGCTGTCTCAATGTCCTGAATTGATCCAAAAGTGTTTTCCTTCCGTAGTCATTTGACTTTGGGGAAGAGCCAGTAGTCACGTGATGCCAGATCTGGTGAATAAAGTGGATAAAGACACACCATAATGTGTTTTTTTTGGTACTGGGGATCAAACTTGGGACTTTGTGCTTGCATGGCAGGCACTGGAACCACTAAGCTAAATCCCCAGCCCTCACCATAATGTTTTTACAAGCCTGCCTTTCCATTGGATGGTACTTGGCACCAGCATTTATCATATTTTTTTTATTGCATCTCATAAAGACTTACAAACTGTTTCAGAAAGTGGCAAGAACAATGGGGTTAGTGTGTTCAAAGCAGGGGTGGGAAATATTTTGAGAGAGATTAATGGCAATGTTTTTTACTGTAACACATTTTAAAAAATACAAACTTTCACTGTAAATTTTGATCGTACCTCCTATTGATTTTTCTGGGTTTCCAGCTTGCAGATCATGGGACTTCTCAGCCTCCATAATTGCATAATCTATATCTATATCCTTATCTGTATCTATACAGAGAGTGAAAGGCATAATTGCGTAATCCGCAATAAATCCCCAAATCCTTTTCTCTCGACTGCTCTTTCTCTGTCTGTCTGCCTGTCTACTACTGGTTCAACTTCTCTGGAAACTCCTGACTTCTACGTGGCTGTTTGACATTTTGCAAGATCACAGTCCTGTTTTGCACACCAGATGCTCATGTCAAACTCCCAGGCCTGGTTGTGACCACAGGGAGCAAAGGTAGGAGGAGATCCAGCTCACTGCTTAGATGTCTTTTGACCCATGCTCTCTCTGGATTCTTCTGAAGGCAGAGCTCAGTATGTCAGGCCATGTGGTTGGGAAGCTTCTGAGGTCTCAGGAGTCACTTTGCCCTCAACCCAGACCTGCTGACAGCCTAGAATCAGAAGTACCAGGGGGCCGAAGAGATGACTGTCTCTCTGTCTGTCTGCCTGGTGGGCATGACCTTGGCTGTTCCCTGTGCCCCAACCCCAGCCCAGTTCAGTCTCTCCAGCAGTGTCTCTCTGGTCCTGTCCTCTTTTTGTGATCTCTCCCCTTCCCGGGTCTGTCTGTTCCTTGGCAAGGAACTCCTTGTCTCCTGAATCTCTCTATTCCATGCCACCAACAGTCCTTTCCCAGACTGTAAAAGTTTCCTGGGAACCTCATTAGATTCTCTTTTTTTTTTGGTACCAGGAATCAAACCCAGGGCCTTGCACTTGCCAGGCAGGCCCTGCACCACTGAACTACATCTCTGGCCCTAGGTTCTCATTTTTTATCGGGGAGTGAAGTGGTCACTTCCAAAAGGAAGTCTTCAGGTTTCTTCCAGAGTTGGAGCTGCCTCTGCTTCCTTTGGCTCTGTCCCATACTCTTATAGAAAAATGACCTGTGTCACTGCAAAAAGGCAATAGTTGATTACTTTCATGAGAGAATCTGAAAAATCTCAGCTCTTCCTCAGAACCAATACCATCAAATCTGAAGTACTGAATCCCCAACGCAAATCTAGTCCTCTTTCCCAGTGTTGTGTGTGTGTGTGTGTGTGTGTGTGTGTGTGTTAGAGGAGTGGAACTTAGAGCCTTTGCACTGTTTGCACTGAGCTACGTCTCCAGACCTTTTTTATGCTTTATTTTGAGAGAGGGTCCCTGTAAGTTTCCCAGGGTGGACTCCAACTCTTATCTCCAGCTTCAGCCTCCTAAGCAGCTGGGATTATAAGAGTGTGCCACCATGCCCCACTCCCAGTGTTCTTTTAGCTTCTAGTTTAGGTATCTAGAGAGGAGTTTCAAAGGACCATGTAGAGTGGTGGTAGAGGACACCACCACTGGCCAGCCTGGTCCCAGCCTCCCAAGGGCCTCAGTGCTGGGTAGGAGTGGACAGGTCATCTGGCCTCCTGTGCTACTGTCCCTTTACTGGGAATGGGAGGCAATGCTAGTGCTAATCTCATGGAGTTTAGAGGAGGTTGACTCCATTGATACATCCAAATCCCTGGGAACAGAATCCTGACCATGAGTTTTTTGCATTTATCATCTGCCTATCCTGGACTCCTTGATGTCCTAGTGTGCTTCTGTCATTTATTATACCTAAGGCTATTTTTATTTGCTGTCTCCTCTTCTGCATCTCAGCTAGTTTTTACTGCGACCCCAGGGCTCAGCTACAGACCCATCAGGTATGTATGTGGGCAGAGCTTCTCTCCATTTGGAAAAGGTTGACTGGTTCCTGGGTTACCCCGTTGTGATTCCAGGGATATTAAGCCCTCTGCCTATCTCCCCTGTTCTCTTTTCCAGTGCACCTGGCCTCTAGTCACTTCTCCCCCACACATCTGTGAACATGCAGTGGCTGTAGCAGTTGTTTCCAACCTCACTGAGCTTGTTGCTTTTGCTTAGAGTGACCTTACCCCAGACTGTGTGGCTGTCTCTCTGCCATTAGTCTAGTGCCTCCTTGGGAGTGCATCCTTGGCCATTTCACCTACACTAGTCCTCTTTCCTCATCATCATAGCACTCAGTTTTGGCTCCTTCACTGTGCTTTATTAAATCTGAAATTGCTTGTTTATTAACGTTTTTTGTGGTCAGTGGTCCCTGGTGATTTGGGCAGGGGGATTAGGGTGCTATTTGTATCACAGACCTTAGTTTTGTATTGCTCCAGTCAAACCTTTTTGTTGTGCCTAACAGTAAGAAATGCACATGTAGATAGATTTGCAGGTCAAACCAACAGATCATTTTTTATTTGCTACCTCACACCACCTCTTGGCCCAAAAAGAGGGAAGAGGAAACCACTTGCATGATCCAAACAACAGTCTTAAGTCACTTGGGCCTTTTATATGTTTGACCAAGCAGGAATTATCTAAAGTACTTCTTGCTCCTGGGGAGTCCAAACTCCAGGCCCAATGACCAGAATTCCTCTCGTTCTGGTTCCCATCTAGAACATGACTTGCATGAGAACTGTAGCTTCTTCGACTATCAAATTCTCAGGCCTAGCGTGGAGCAGGTGCCCAATAAATCCAGTTGGTAAAGGGAGAAGTGACAGGCAAATAAAGATGCAGGCAGGTGTCTGTATCTCAGGACAAGGGAGTGTCTTTGTCTCTCTGAACTTCTGCCAAGAGAGCCTTTTGGGAGATCTAGCAGAGTGGCTTAGAGCAGGTGGAACATTTCAAATAATGCCAATCTCATAATAAATTATGTTTCCTGTTACCCCAGGATCCAGGCAGAAACACCAGTAGATTCATTTTCCCTGGCATTTAGTGTTCTTTGCACAACACCCAGCTGCTGCAGGACAGAATTCTTACCAAAATGGAAGCTGGTAGATTTGTTGAGCTAGCCCCACAGCACGGCCACATCCCCAGGGGCAAGATGCAGGCAAATAGAGCAGTTTAGCTTCCACAGGCAAGCCCTGCTCCTGTGTCAGATCCCAGCCAGGAGGCACGTGCTCAGGAGAAAGAAGCCAGACTGACCCCGGCATGGCCTGGAGTACTGTGACTCTGCGTGACCACCTTGAATATTGGCAGATGCTGTAGCAGGAGGTCGTGGGTGGAGCAGGCTGGGTTGCTTTCTTCCCAGGAGAATACACATGGCCAAGATGTTGGCAGGGAACAGATGGCATGGACAGGATATAGGGGAAGAGAACTGTCACAAGAAGACCATTGATGCTTTCTGGGTTGCATCACCAGCCTTCTTGGCACAAATAATAAACCCTCCCCTCTTGCTTGGCTAAGCAGAAAATGAATTGTTTTTAATGCATATTAGATAGCTCGTGGAATCTTCAGGATGGCCAGAGAAGCAGGCTTGGAGGTTATGCTTGGATTACACCCTGAATCACCACTGCCTCCACCACCCAGGGCGCTACCACCCTCCTCAGAACAGCCTTCTAGCTCTACATCACAGCTCCCCGCTGGGCATCCTAACTGGCAGCACCTCATTCGCAGCCTGTGCCCTAGATGGGAGGAGATTCTGGAAAAGCAAGTTTGGGGCTGCCTTCAAGAGGCACAGACTCACAGGCATGGTATCCAGACATGCTGCGTGGCCCGAAAGGATGACATGTATCCCTGATAGACAAAGAATAGTCAACAGCTCTCCTGGAAGCAAGTCTTCCAGCCTCCACTAGGCTATTTCCACCCCATTCTTTGTTCCCTCCACACGCTGGTGGGTGCCCAGGCGAGATGGGCTTGCCTCTGTGCCACTGTCCCTTAGTTCCACACACTGGCTATGAGCTTTTGAGGAAGCCGGTGGGTCAGAAGAAGCACTAGATCCAGAGTCCTGCACATTCTGGAGATATGTCAGCTGCCTGGCTGCGCATATTTGAGGAAGGCCTCTCTGTACCTTTCAGCCTTGCTGATACAAGGGCATGGGAGACAAGCCACTCAGGATGGTTTATGACTCAAGCATAGTAATAAGTGTGGAAATACTTTTAAAACTGCAGAATACACTTGTGGTTTAAGTCATTGTTGTCACTTAATGAGCAGTCACCAGCACGCCCAGAGGCATGTGCCACACCTGACCCAAAGGCTGTGGCCCTAACCCTTGCATGTCAGAATATGAGAGAAACCACTGAAATTATTACTCAGATAGCCTTGAATTTGCTCTAATTTATTTTTAAAATTATAAAGGATATAATTCAAGTGTCTATTCATTACTAATGACAAGTTCTTGAAAATATACTTGTATTAGTTGCTTCTGGGTGCAGTGACCTTTTTTAAGATGAATAAACAATATACAGAGGGTTGAGACAAAGTGGCTTCAGGAATGGCCAGATCTAGGTGCTCAAATTTGATATTAGGCATCTATGTTTTCCTGTAGTGGCTTTGTTCTTAGGCATGTCTTCTCCAAGTGATGGCAAAGGCAACTTTCAGAAGTGCCAAGATTATATTCTATTGTCCTAACCTTCCCATGGAAAGAGAATGGTTTTTTCTGAATTATTCTGGAAAAGATTGATTCTAGATGGGTTGGCTTTGGCATGAGCCCAAGGAGAGAGTTACATGGTCTCCCCTGCAAGTGGATTGGTGCCAGCTTTCCCCCAATGTCTCTTCCCTCAACTTCATACCAAATGATTACAGAGAGAAGAAAAAGTAGTTGGCTAAAGGAAAATTGGAAGGAGGAAGAATGGATGCTGGGCAGGCAGAATCCTAGGTACCCACTCACAGTAGCCTGGACACTATCATCGTTGGCTTGCTGGGTAGCAGGACATTTCTCTACTCTGGCAAGGATGACCAGTTCTTCTTGATGCCTCCCTGCCTCAACTTGTCTAATTGCTGTACAAATCTATCTCCTAGTCCCTGTTCAGTTTTCTTGAACTTTATTATTCTGGCTTCATTTTATTACTGGAAATGAAGATAAAGATATTTTGTTCCCCACCTAGATGAACCCATGACCATTTGGATTTCTTGACCTTTGCCTTTTCTGAATGCTCAGTATTTTAGGAATCTATTTTCATCCCATCCTTAAACAGATGGCCCTGGGAGATCAGCCCTCAGTGAATATTTATGAGCTTGTGGAATAAGGGTATAGGATTCAGGCATCTCTGCCACCTCAAGGTCTCCCAGGAGCCAAGTGCCTTTATTCTTGAGCTTGCTATGTGTCAGGAAGAGGAAAGTCAAGAGTTGAGCTCTTCCTCAGCCCGCTTTGCCCTCTGGGTTTCCCCAAAAACTCCATTCCCACAAATTTAATTATTTTCCTCTAGGTCTCAGGCCTGATTATTCCATCAGCATCACTCTGCTTTCATAATCCAAGCATCCTGCTGTATGTTCTCTGGCTGATTAGTCCAAATGAACATGCATGCTGCCTGTTTCCTCTTGCAGGCCCATCCCTGCCCCTGCTGCTCTTCTTGTGTGGTCATTTTCCTCTCACCAGGAGCCATCTAGACTTGCTCATCTTCAGCTTTGCCTCACAAAACCTCCCTAGAGGCCTTGCACACATGAGCACCCAAGTGGGGCCATTTGTTCAAACGCCTGCAGATGGTCCTCATCTAGTCAATTGCTGTCTGTGGGGAGGGACTCTGCTTCTGTCTCCTGTGATGGCTTCTTCTCCCCAGCATCTTACTCCCTGCCTGGGTCTGCCTTCTTCTCACCTGCTGTCCTAAGCCATATACATCAATGGTGCCATCAGTTCTCTTGGAAGCTATTTGACACAGACACGTGAGAGTACAACAGAAGTCAGACCCCATCACTCCACAATGACTCTGCCATGTCTTGACCCATGTCACATGACCCAGGGACAGAGGTGGCTTCATTCGCATTGCCACGAAGCAGAAAGCTTGACCACCATTCCAGGAGCTTATTTTTCTCTTTACTCCATCTTTAACCTGCACTCTCTCCAGGACCAAGACTCCCCAGCCTTCCCAAGGGCCATTTCTCTCTGGCCCACATCACCTTTTTGTAAAAATGGTGGGGTAGAGGGAAGAAATCCTTCCCTTCTGGATTTAGTTGTATCATTTTACCTTTCTCAAATATCCATGACAATCTGAATTTGATTAAGAAAGGCATGAAGTGAGGAGACGGAACAATTGTGTCTTGGAACTCTGACGAGACCACCTGTCCCCACTTTGTCCCACCACAGTTCATGCATACAGCTGCTGCATGTACCAATCTGTGTATTACTTTAAGGGTCTCGGGCCTTCTTTTAGACTCTTTTTCCTGCTGGCAGGCAAGGCATGCCTGGTCCATTCCCTACTACTTATTATTTAGTGTTGGCAGCAGCACTGGGAGTTGGGAGGAAAGCTGGTGGGAAGGTGTGCATTGGTGAGCTCTTCAGAAAGAGCTGGATTTATGCTGTCACTTTGCAGAGCACCTTGGCAGCTTCTACTAAAATTGAAAATAATGTACCATGCAACCCAGAGAAGACCTTTCCCACATGTGTACAAATATAGGCACACAGGAATGATCAAAGCAGCCTTGATAAGCTGATGGAAAATGAGAAAATTAAGCCAAGTATTGTGGCACACACCTATAGTCCCAGCACTTTGAGGGGCTGAGACAGGAATATTGCAAGTTGCCTGAGCAACTTAGTGATTTAGCAAGACCTTGTCTCAAAATAAAGAGTGTTTCAAAAGAGCTGGGGATATAGCTGAGTGTGATGGCCCTGGGTTCAATCCCCAAGTACTGGGAGGAAAACAAAGAAAGAAAAAAAGAGAGAAGGGGCCGGGGATTTAGCTCAGTGGTTTCACTGCCTGCCTTGCAAGCACAAGATCCCAAGTTCGATCCCCAGTACCAAAGGAAAAAAAAAGAGAGAGAGAGAAAACGGAAAGTTATCTAAGTGTCTATCAATAAAATGGAAAAAATAAAAGTTGGTTTATTAATATGATAGAATATTATGGCAAACAAAGGAAACTGATGAAATCTATAGAACTCAAAGACAAGATTTGGGGTGAAAAATAGCTTATTACAGACTGACTTGTACTGTATGATTTTTATGGACATTTGAGAAAACCCAAATGAATATTAAACAGTGTTTCTAGACTCAAGTGTGAAGTGCACTTTAACAGACATGAAGGTTGCACTTAAATTCCAAAATAATGCTGCCCTTGTCCAAGAAATTAGGAAATTCAGAGAGGGAGAAGTATGATGGGGGCATGAAAACATCAACCTTCAAAAATCTGAAGAAATATGATTAAATGTTAATATGCATTTGGCTTCAGGATAAATACGCATATTTATTATTAAGTTTCCATACTTACATTTTAAATCTAGATTTAAAATTAGTGAAGAAAGCACGGCTGAAACTATGATAGCTTGTGTATTGACTTGTCTTTTCATTGCAAATGACTGACAACCCAAAACAAACTACCTTCAAGTCCGTCAGCCAGTATGCTCTTCCCAGCCTTCTTCCCACTCTGTGTCCAGTCCCCGGTGGTGAGACTTCCTCAGCCTCAGGGGAGTGACACTGTAAACACCAGAGCCCTGACTCTTTGGAAACTTCCCATAAGCCATCAATTTTCCAGTGGAGATGTACCCTCCAGGTGAGTTAGGAATTTCACAGGGGACATTGTGTGAGGGTAGAGTGGACTTTGTTTTGTTTATGTTTTTGTTTTTGTTTTTTTGAGACGGGGTCTCATCACATAGGTCAGCTTAAACTCAAACTTGTGGGCTCAAGTGACGCTGCCATATCAGCCTCTTGAGTAGCTGGCATTACAGGGCTGTGTCACTATGCTGGGCTAGAGTGGATCTTTTGGAAATGCGTATCTAATATAATCTTATCTCTACCAAACGACGCTTAACAGAACACAAACCACAAGCACTAAGCAACTTGTTCTTTTTGTTGTTGTCATGTATTACAAATCTACGAAGCGCTGTATCTTAGGAGAAAGATATCATGTGTTTTACACAACCAAGTGACCCAACTTCACATTCTCTGCCCTCCTCAGAACTGACCTGAAAACCAGCCAGGGCTCAGGAGAACTTTGCTGTTACTACTGTCAAATTAGAAATCCCACCTATAATTTGGGTCAAAATAATATTACCTAAATGTACAGAAAAATCTTTCCCTATGAAATAGGAAGAAAAATTCCAGTTTAAAGAATCTTTAGAACAAGATTCTTGACAAGCCTAAAGTGATGAACAAGTAGAAAGGGGCAGGACATTCTGTATCTAAACGAGCTTTGTTACTTTTTATTTTTGGATGGAATAAGTTTGGCTTTTTAGTCTGGTGTTTAAAAATAAAATATTTTGAATTTGGCCGGGCAGACTTTAAAGTCATGTCTCTGAAAGTTTAAATGGCACTATACCTTTACAAAATTTGAAATTATTAAATGCTGACAAATTGGGCATGGTGCTGCACACCTGTAATCCCCACACTTTGAAGACTTGAGGCAGGAAGTTCACAAGTTTGAGCCTAACCTGGGTAACTTAGTGATTTAGTGAGATCCTGAGTCAAAATTTCAAAAAAGAGGAGGTGGAATGTAGCTCAGTGCAAAGGTCCTGAGTTCAATCCCTAGTATTGCTCCTCCCCAAAATTGCATACCAAGTAGCATAACATTTTGTATGCACACAATTACATTTAGTAGATTGAGCATAGTCTAGCATCCTACTTGATCAACAGTTCTCAAACCTGTATACCTCAGGGCCCTTTTATATTCTTAAATATTATTGAGGACCCCCCAAATTTTTGTTTATGTAAGTAATACCTAGTGACATTTATCATATTAAAAATTGAAAGAGAAATATCTTAAATATATATTTATTTTTAAATGATAATAATCATGAAGCCATACTATAGAAATAACATATTGTTATAAAAAATAACTGTATGTTCAAAAAATTGTGAGAAGAGAGGCATTGTTTTCTACTTTCGCAGATCCCTTTAGTGTCTGGCTTACTAGAAGACAGCTATGTTCTCATATCTGCTCTGTATTCTGTTTGTCATGCATGATACTACCTCTAATTTAACCTCTGAAAAACTCCACTTTACATTATTCATGAAAAAATAAGAGTAACAGAAAGCAATCGGCATCTTAATGTCATTATGTAAATAGTTTGACCTCCCAGACCCCTGAGCCTGTCTCCAATCCTTCAGGGCGCTCCAGACCACACTGTGAGAACTGATGCACTTGATTCACATAGTTTCAAGCCATCTAGAATTGTTTCTTCCTTAATGTGAGATAGGTAAAAGGAAGAAGTAAGGAAGGGAGGGAAGGACCAATGGAGAAACTTTGCATGTATTACAATGTCTAAAGTAACAGAGCATATATTCTCCAATCAGTGGAGAAATAAATGAAACAAGAAATGAAAAACAAAATGTAAAAATGCCAAGCAAAGGCAAGAAGAAAGAAAAAATAGCTATTAAAAGGCAAGGAAAATAAAGAACACAAAGTGATAAATATTTCTTTTCTTTTTTACTTAAATGCTCATTTTGTGGCAATTCATTTGACATGTGTTTTGGCTATTTGTGGTACACATGTATATTTTAAGATGTGTGAATATGCCAATGAAAGTGTTAGATAAGATGACAGAGATAAACACAAATACACTGGAAATTGTTATTAAATAAATATAAATGAACAAAGTGCTATAGATAAAAGACAAATATTGTCAAATTGTTAGATTGGCTTGCAAAAAATCCAACCACTTCATTTACTGTTTATAGAAAGTACATGTAAAACATAAGGATGTAAGAGGTCAAAAGTAAAAGAATGGTTGAAGGTATAATAAGTAAATAATGACCCCAAACAAGTTGGTGTGGTTATATTAATAACACACAAAATCAATTTTAAGGTAAAATGAATGATGAAAAGTTGAAATTACCAGGAAGAAAGAACTACAAGAAGAAATAGACAAATTCACCTTCATACCATGGAAAATGTATGTAACACACTTCTCCATGGAACTGATATCTCCAGTAGAGTAAAAAGTATGTAAAAGTTATAAAGATTTGAACAGTGCAAATTAACAATTGCAGAATGTTTCTTTTTTTTCACACCTACAACATTAGAAAATCAATTATATTCTAGACCAAACAGCAACTCTCAACAAATTTCATAGAACTGGTACCATTCAAACAGTATTCTTTGACTGCAGTGCAATGTAATTAGAAATGAATAACAGAATGAATGCTTAAAAATGAAGCATCATTTCTAAACTTCAGAGCCACAGAAAGAATTATATGGAAATTAGAACCTATTTAGAAGTCAAACTAATGAAATTCTGTCAATCAAACTTGTGGCATCCAATGAAACTGTTCCTAGAGGGAAATCTGTAACCTTAAATGCTTACATTAGGATATATTCAGAAGAAAGTCTAAAATTAATGAGCATCCAACTAAAAAAGTTTGAAAAGAAACAACTGAAAGAATAAAGATAAATAAAAATAAGATTAAAAATTAATGAAAGGGAAAAAAATTAATGAAAGGGGAAAGGTTTTGGTTTTCTGAAAACAAATGACCTTTGACAAAACTGATCAAGGAAAAAGATGTAAACACAATAGGATGCAGTTGCAAAGAATCCTGACCTGGTTTCACAAGCCAGACTTCTCTGTAAGACTTTTTCTCACCTGGTTTATGTACCTGTACTGGCATCAGCTGTGGCTGGGTGCTGGTTCTCCAGGTTCCCATGCAAGATTCTGCCACATGCTCCTAACTTGCCTGTGCTGAGATGTTCAGAGCCAGCACCAGGAGCCTGCTTCTGAGTTGGGGCCAAGGACAGAACTAAAAGCTCTGTGGTAGGTAAGTGGCTGCCACCACCTTCTAGATACTGACGGGAAGATAAGGAATTCAAGACTCTGATATTCCAGGATGCAAGGGCTTGAGGTTTGCCAGGAAGTAGCACAAACCATTAATGAGGAAATGTTTCACACTCCAAGGAACAAAGGGAAGACACTCACTCAGGAGATGACTTGGGGTTGAGGTGCCTACATCTCTTTGCTTCTTTTGCTACAGAAAAAGAGCTCACTGCAGTTCTGATCACAACCCCCTTTTTGAGTCCTCCCCACCCTGCAAAGATGACACCAACCTGGTTCATCTACTCTCTCCTGAAGCTGGTGTTGGCTGCACCCAAGCTCCCATTTCCTCTCTTGGTGGCTGGTTCTCTGGCTCCTCTCCACCTTGCCAATGGGAAGTCCTGCCAGTTCTGCAGCCTCTGTAGTTCTCTACCAAAGGCTTTGCGCACAGCTGAGGAGGAGAAATAGAAATTCAAGGTGTCTATGCACGCATTGTGACAGCTCAGCAACACTGCACATGCCTGCCAGTTTTGTCTGCTGTCCTGGAAGAACCCTACCACATGAGACACATTGTAAGGCCTAAAATAGACCAGGAAATTGAAGAGTCACAGCAGCCAGTCCCACGGCTCTCCAGTGCTCCCTGATCCTCACTCGGGACTGGGAGAGCATGATCCTCACAAAGTGCCAGTAGCAGAAGATGGTGACCCCCACAGGGATGACAAAGAGGACCAGGCTTAGCTCCATCATGAACTTCACCTGCTCTGGTGTGAAGTCCTTGTAGGAGGCTGTTGGCATCCCTCGTGGTGTTAGTTGGTAGGTACTGGACAATGATCACAATGCTGCAGTGTACAAAGGACAAGACCCAGGAGACCACAGCAGCGATCACTCCATATAGGGGCCATACCAGAGCTTTTACAAGGAAAGCCACACTGCAGTAGTGCTTGAAGCCAATGCCTGCCAGGAGCCATGTGCTGCATGGATGCAGCTATAGAAGCCATAAGCAGTGAGTGCACACAGGATGTCTTCCAGGGGCCACAAGGAATCGTAGGCAGTCTCAGTCATCTTGAAGGGCAGCAGCAGCCTCAGGAGGAGGTCAGCCAGTGTCAGGCTAAGTTGGACAATGTGCACAAGAGCAGGCTGGGGCTGGTGGACCTGCCCCACAAAGGCCCAAAGGACCAAGAGGTTGGTAGGGAGGCCAGCGAGGAAAGATACCAAGTAAATGGAGAGAAGTCCTATGCTCTGGGTCTCTGGGGCCATTTTTCCTGTAGAGACAGAAGATGGGATCAGAATCCTGACTAGATTTCCCAGCCCCAAACCCAAATGAATCCATTCTCAAGTTCACTGTATCTTCTGCTTCACAGAATAATTGCTGCTAACCCTTCAAATTGAGCATTCTTCTGTTTCCTGTGGGTCTGGAGAGAGATGACCTTCCTGGTGCCCCACCAGTTACTTTTTTAGCACACTTCTCTCTACTTCCTCCCTCTCTCCACCAAAAGGGGGGGAAGAAGAAAAATTAGTTCTGATCTCCACCCCCAGAAAAGTTCTCCGATGTCCACAGCTCCACTAGAAAGAGCACTTTCTGAGGGCAGTGACATTATCTGTCTCATTCACCATTATGTCTTTTTTTTAAATTTTATTTTATTGGTACATTTTAGGTATACAATATAATGGCATTCATCATTGGAAATTTGTACCTTTACATATCTCTTTTGGTTCTTATTTTTCCCCCTTCCCCTGCCCTCCCTTCAACCCCTCCATCCCTCCCTATTTACAAAGACTTTGTTTCCATTTTTTCATTTTCTCATATTAATTCCATTCTCTTCTTTCCTTTCCCCTACCCCTCCCACTTCTCCTTCCCCTTTGCCCCTTTTCTTCCTATTTCACATTATCTATTATACCTTTTAGTCCTTATTTACACTTTCAGTTTCTCACACTAGAGAAACTATTTGGTATTTTACACATGTGTATCCTATTTATTTCACTTAAGAATATCGCCTCAATGTGCATCCATTTAGCTATAAATATCTCTAATTTCTCATTTTTTATGGCTGAGTAGTACTCCATTTTATAAAAGAAAACATTTTCTTTGTCCAGTCTCTAGTTGATGGGCAATTGAGCTGCTTCCAAGTTCTAGCTATTACAAATTGTGGGGCTATGAACATGGGTGCACATATATCACTGTGGTATGATTCTCTTAATTCTTTGGGGAAGATAACCAGCAGGGAAATAGCTGGGTCAAATGGGACTTCCAGTCCTAGTTCTCTGAGCTATCTCTTTCCACAGTGGTTGCACCAGTCTACACTCCCACCAGCAGTGGAGCAGGGTTCCTCTTTCCCCACAGCCCCACCAGCATTTGTTATTGGTTGATTTTGTGATAGCAGCCATTCTTTCTGCAGTGAGGTGGAATCTCAGTGTTGTTTTCATTCACATCTCTTGAATGACCGGTGATGTTGAACATTTTTTCATATGTTTATTTGCTATTTCTACTTCTTTGTCTGAGAAATGTCTGTTCATTTCTGATGCCCATTTTTGGATTGGGTCCTTAAATTTGGGAGGTCTGATTTTTTTAAGTTCTTTATAGATTCTAGATAGTAGACCTTTGTCTGAGAAACAGCAGGTGAAGATTTTTTTTCCCACATTGTGGGTTGTCTCTTCACTCTGTTCGTGGTTTCTCTTACTGTGCAAAAGCTTTTTAATAAGAAGAGATCCCACTTGTTGATTGTTTGTGCTAGTTCATGGGCAACTGAGGTTTTGTTCATAAAATCTTTTCCTACACCAGTGTCTTCAAGAGTTCTACCTAACCTCTGTTCCAGCTGATTCAGCGTTTCTATTTTAATATTTAGATCTTTAATCCATTTTGATTTTAGTTTAGTGTATAGTGAGAGATATAGGTCTAGTTTTAATCTTTGACAAGTTGAAACCCAATTTTTCCAGCACCATTTATTAAAGAGGCTATCTTTCCTCCAGTGAGGCTGTTTGGCTCCTTTATCAAAGATGAGATTGCTGAGTGTGTCTGGAGTTGTTTCGACATCTTCTAATCTGTTTCACTGGTCCTCAGGTCTGTTTCTTTTCCTGTACCATGCTGTTTTAATCACAGTAGCTTTGTAGTATAGTTTCAAGTTGGTGGTTGTGATACCTCCTGCCATGTCTCTGTTACCTAGAATTGCTTTTGCTGTTCTGGGTCTCTTCTTGTTCCAAATGAATTTTTGGGTTGTTTTCTCAAGGTCCATGAAGTATGGTGCTGGGATTGCATTGAATCTATATATAGCAGTTTTAGAAGTATGGCCATTTTCACTATGTTGATCCTTCCTACCCAGGAGCAGGGGATGTCTTTCCATTTTCTGATATCATCTTCAATCTCTCTTTTCAGAGTGCTATAGTTTTCAGAGAAGAGGTCTTTAATTTCTTTCATTAGGTTGATTCCTAGGTATTTCAGTTTTTTGGATGCTATTGTGAAAGGAATTGTTTGCCCTATTTCTCTCTCAGTGAGTCTGTTGTTCGTGTAGAGGAAAGCTATTGATTTTTGTGTGTTGACCTTGTATCCAGCTACTAGACTGAATTTGGTTATTAAGTCTAGAAGACTTTTGGTGGAGTTCTTGGGGTCTTCTATATAGAGTATCATGTTATCTGCAAATAATGACAATTTGACTTCTTCATTTCCTATCTTTATTCCTTTTATTTCTTTCTCTTGTCTATTTGTGTGGCTAATGTTTCCAAAACTATACTGAACAGGAGTGGTAATAGTGGACATCCTTGTCTTCTTCCTGATTTTAATGTGAAGGATTTCAGTTTTTGACCATTTAGTATGATATTGGCTGTTGGTTTTTCATAGATAGCTTTTATCATATTGACGTAGAGACTGTCTATTCCAATTTTTTGTAGGGTTTTTATCATAAATGTGTGTTGGATTTTGTCAAATGCTTTTTCTGCATCTATGGAGATGATCATATGGTTTTTGTCCTTGGCTCTATTGATATAGTGTATTACATGTATTGATTTGCATATGTTGAACCATCCCTGCATCCCTGGGATGAATCCCACTTGGTCAGAGCATATGACCTTCTTGATGATCTTCTGCATTCTATTTGCCAGTATCTTATTAAGGATTTTTGCACCTATGTTCATTAGTGAGATTGGGCTATAGTTCTCTTTTTTGGTTGGGTCTTTCTCTGCTTTGGGGCTCAAGGTGATGCTTGCTTCCAGGAATGAATTTGGGAGTATTGCTTCCCTTTCCATTTCATTGAAGAGTTTAAACAGTAGTGGCAGTAGTTGCTCTCTAAATGTCTTGTAGAATTCAGCGGTGAAGCCATCAGGACCTGGGATTTTCTTAGTTGGTAAGTTTTTCATTACGTTTTCAATTTCATTGATTGATATTGGGTTCTTTAGAATTTTTAGCTCTTCTTCATTCAACTTTGGTAATTGATACATGTCTAGGAATCTGTCCATTTCTTCTGTGTTTTCCATCTTATTGACATATAGGTTCTCAAAGTAGGTATTGATGGTCCTCTGAATTTCTGCTGGGTCCATTGTAATTTCACCCTTTTCATCCCTAATTGCATGGATTTGGGTCTTTTCTTTCCTTCTTCTGATAAGGTTGGCTAAAGGTTTGTCAATTTTGTTTATTCTTTCAAAGAACCAACTCTTGGCTTCATTGATTTTTTGTATCGCTCTCTTAGTCTCCATTGCATTGATTTCTGCTCTGATCTTTGTAATTTCCTCTCTTGTATGAGTGTTGGGCTTGTCCTGCTCTTGTTTTTCTAGAAGGTTGAGGTTCAGCATCAGGTTGTTTAATTGGACTCACTCTGTTTTCCTAATGCGAGTATTCACTGCTATGAATTTCCCTGTTAAGACTGCTCTCATTGTGTCCCATAGATTCCGATATGTTGTATTGTCATTGTCATTTAATTGAAGGAATTGTCCAATATTTCTTCTTTAATTTCCTCTGTGACTCATTGGTTATTCAGAAGTGTGTTGCTCAATTTCCATGTGTTTATGAAATTCTTGTGGTTTCTTTTCCTATTGATCTCCAATTTTATCACACTATGGTCTGATAATATACAAGGGGAAACTTCAATTCCTTTACACTTACTTAAACATGTTCTATGATGAGTATGTGGTCTATTTTGGAGAATGACCCATGTGCAGCTGAAAAGAATGTGTATTTTTAAAAGAATGTGATTTTGTGGGGTGGAACACTCTGTAAACATCTGTTAAGTTCATTTGTTCAAGAGTTTGATTGAATTCTAGCATTTTGTTGCTTATTTTTTGTCTAGTTGATCTATCTGTGACAGTGGGGTATTGAGGTCCCCCACTACTTCTATATAGTGCTTATTTGATTTTTCATGTCCGTATATGTTTTATATAGTTGGGTGCACTAGTGTTTGGTGCATAGATATTTATGATTGTCATCTCTTCCTGTTGGATTGTTCCCTTTACAAGGATGTAGTGTCCTTTGTCTCTCTTAATCAGTGTTGATTTGAAATCCATTTGATCTACAAAGAGGATAGCTACTCCTGCTTTTTGGGGGGTTCCTGTCACATGGAGTATTGTTTTCCACCCTTTAACTTTCAGTCTTTGAGTTTCTTTTTGAATGAAGTATTTCTTGTATGCAGCATATTGTTGGATTTTGTTTCTTGACCCATTCTGCCAGTCTATTTCTTTTGATTGGTGAATCGAGACCATTAACATTGATGGTTATAACTCATACATATTGACTTATCCTTGTCATGACTTTTTCTTTTTTTTGGATTCTCCCTCTTTACATTGAATTTCTTGTTGCACCCGATGGATTCATTCTGCTGTGCTTGCTGGGGTTGTGATCCTCATTGTCTTTTCCTAGGATATTGTCTAAAAGTTTTTGGAGTGCTGGTTTGGTATTCATGAAGTTCCTAAGGTGCTCTTTGTCATGAAAATATCTTATTTCTCCATAAATTTTGAAAGGTAGTTTTGCAGAGTACATCAATCTGGGTTGGAGGCTGTTTTTCTTTAGGGCTTGGAATACATCACTCCAAGCTCTTCTTGCCTTGAGGGTTTGTGTTGAGAAGTCTGCTGTGATTCTGATGGGCTTTCCTTTGTATGTGATTTGTTTCTTTTCTCTAACTGCTTGTAGAACTTTGTTCTTCTGTTGGGTTTCTGGAATCTTAACAATTGTACGCCTATGTGTAAGTTTGTTTGTTTTTTTTATCAAGGCTAGTTGGAGTCCTATATGCCTCACTTATCTGTATGTCAAGTTCTTTTCCCCTGCTTGGGAAGTTTTCTGCCATTACTTCTGTGAACAGTTTTTTAATGCCATCTTCACTCTCCTGTTTCTTCTTTGACTCCAGTCAGTCTTATGTTATTCTCCTTTGCAGAGTCTAGAAGCTCCTGGATTGATTTCTCATAGTCCCTTACAATTTTGAAGCAATTTTTCTTTTCCTGGTCACTAATTGCAATCTTATCTTCTATATGAAATTCTGTCCTCATATTGGCTCATTCTGCTGTGTAGACTTTCAATGGAGTTTTTAATCTCCTGGATATATTTGCATCTGTTTTATGGATTCCATTTGTTTCCTGTGTTGGGATTCCACCATGTTCCTCAGCTCCGCCCCCCCCTTTTTAATCTATGTCCTCTGTAGATTTATTAATCATGTCTTGCACTATGGACACAATCTCTGCTGATATCTGAGAAATTATTTCTGATTTCATTTTTTCCAAATACTCTTTTGTTGCCAGTTCAGGGAGTCTAGGTGGTTGAGCATCAGATTGTTCCATCTTGTTGGCCTTTGGGGTTGCTTTAGGTGATCTGGAAGTCTGATTTTGAGATTTGTTTATGTGTCTTCTCATTTTAACGGGGATGGGGGGAGGATGTGTGCTGCTGGCACCCATGCGGCTCACCTCCTTGGTGCTTGGGGCAGTGGTACAGCAACTCAGAAGGTTCACCTCCTCTGCGCTGGGGGCAGCTCTGCTCCTCTGCCACAGTTCATTTCTTATGAACATTGTTGTACCATATGACCATGTTAAAGATGGTTAACATGTTACCAAAGTGGTTTTAATAGTCTCATTTTGGCATTTCAGAATCTAAAAGACAGAAGCATTCTGGGTCGTCCTGACCTCTGAGAGACCCTGTTGGGAACACTGGGCAGCCTTCTACTGCCTAACATTTGAACTCCTTTTGCATTCAGGGAACCTGTCTGTGTGAATCTAGGAGGGAAGCAGAGCCCCCCTCCCACTAGAGATACTGATGATGCTGGGACCTTGTTTCTGAGCATTCTGACACCTAAATCAAGCCAATCACATGCACCTGCCCCAAATCCTGAACCTGATACTAATGGTGCAAAGAAGACAAGAGAGTGGAAAATGACTTCTGGTGGTGGCAGTAGTGGTAGTGCATAGCATATAGTCCTATAGCTTAGAGTTCAGTGCATGTGTTAGGTGTAGGGAGTCCTATACACTCACTTGGCCTAGAGGCATGACTTTTAATACTACCCTGGCTGCACAGCTTCCTTTATTCTGGTGGTCTGGTTCTCCAGACCTCCTGGAAAATCTCCATGCTACCCGATATCTTATCATTAAGTCCCCAAATGAGCCAGCACTGGCCTCTGTTGCTATAATCAAGAGCTATCAGCAAGATACTAACCCAGTGTGGTCATTAAGAGCTAAGAAACCCTGCAGTCTGTTGAGAGATGTGCAGCCCATAAAAAATAATCAGAAAAATAAGACAGCATTAAAATAGCACAGAGACATTGCTCTATGTCCATTTGACTAGCTAGCATAGTTGGGTGGGGGAAGGAGACTCTAATCCAGCTGCTGCCATGCTGGTATGCCTTCTTCTTTTGTATGTATTCATTGGTCCCATATGCTCAACAGCTCAAGGGAAGAAAAGGTCATGGCTACTTAGCATGTGCTGTGCTGCTTGCAGCCTACATGGACTAGCTCACTGTAAAGAAAACAGCTTTGGAAAATCAGCTTTTCTGTTGCTGGAACACAATATCTGACATCCACAACTTAAAAGAGGAGAGGTTTAATTTGGCTCACAGTTTCAGGAGATTCAGTTCATGGTAAGTTGGCTCCAAGGCAGGAACACTGTGGTAGAATGGCATGATGGGGTAAAGCTGCTTAGTTCATGGCAGCAGGGAACCAGAACAGGGGACCAGTGCCAAGGACAAAGGGCAAGGAACCAGATATGTGTCCCAAGGTCATACCTTCATGAGCCACCCAGACACACACACAGAAGTGTTCTTTACTAATCCTCTAACTGGCTCCCAAGCAAATCAAACTGACAACCCATTAATCAAAGGTCCCTAAAGTGAGCAGCATAGCACATAATAAATGCTCAATCTGTATTAGCTGTGAATATTTTTGCTTGCTTTTAACTTATTTTGGGGGGGGGAGGGTGAGAGGAGAGGTAAAGTGATACCTACACATACACACACATATACTTAAATTTTTTTTTTCACAGTGCAAAAGGCTACATTGGCTTTTTCCCAGAGACAGCCAGAGAACAGTTTCCTGGGTACCTCTGGCCCCAGCCTCCTCCTCACTCAGTGTCCAGAGTGATCCTTTGGAAATGTGAAGCAGATTACATCACACCCCTACCCTTCAGGGGCTTCTGATTGTACTCTAGATGTCATTCTGCATCCTGACCACAGCCACAGGGCTCCAAATGTGCTAGGTCCAGCCAACTGCCTGACCTCATTGCCATGACTCTGCCCTGACTTGGTCCCCTTAGCGGTCATTAGTCAAAAGTCCCCAAAGTGAGTAGTATATCACATAATAAATACTCATTCTGTATTAGCTGTGAATATTCTTGCTTGCTTTTTACTTATTTTTTTAGTAAGGGGGGGGTAAGGAATGAAAAGGGGACGAGTGCCAAGGACAAAGGGCAAGGGACCAGATATGGGTCCTAAAGTCATACCTTCATGAGCCATCCAGACACACTCAGAAGTGTGCTTTCTGTACCTCTGCCTGCAATGTCCCAACATGCTCCCACCACACACTCTCCTTGCTGGCAGGTGTCTCTTCAAGCACCACCCTCCAGCCTTCTTGGGTTACACTTGCCCTCTGCCCCTGCCCTTCCTCTTCCAGTCTGTCTTCCTACTCAGCCTAGCTGTGACTTCATGGCATCAACATGGCCTGTCTCACTGAAAAGGAACATCAGCAATGTGGACCCAGCCCTTGCTCACTGCTAGTTTTCGGGAAGTACTGACTGCATGGATGCACGCATGTTCTACCCCTTGTCTTTCACAGATTCTTATATATCTTATATATCTTATGTTCTTATATATCCATTGCTCTCTTCACTGAAGGACACATCTCAGGGTCTGGTCTAATTGGCACATACAGATAGTCTTGCCTCTTTCTTTGTGGGATATGCATCATATTGCTACTATATAGATTCTCCATAAATTCTACTGAAACCAGAGCCTTTACCGATGGACACAGGCTGTTCCTCATCTTTTATTATCATGAAACAAACAACAAAACAACAAACCAAAACATTGTGATGAACCTACTCCTCTGTGCACACGGAAGTGTATCCGTACAATAAATCAGTAGATGTCAACATGTTGGGTCAAATAGTATGTGTGTTAGTTTTGTATCACTGTGGCAAAATAACCTGACATAAACTAAAGGAGGAAAGGTTGGTTTGGGTTTGTGGTTTCAGCCCGTCTGACTCTATTGCTTTTAGGCCTGTGGCAAGGCTGAAACATCATGGTGAAGGACATCATGGAGCAAAGTTGCTCACCCCATGGCAGCCAGGAAGTAGAGAGAGAGAAGCAGAGAGGAAGGGGTCAGGGGCCAGATACAGCACCTATGCCCCACTCTATAACCAGGCCCCACCACCTAAGTTTCCATAACCTCCTAATAATGCCATTAAATTATAATCTCTTTAATGGATTAACCCGATGGAGTTAGAGTACTCATGATCCGATCATCTCCAAAAGCCTATCTCTGAACACCTGAGATTTTGGAAACCATTTTAGATCTAAACTAACAGTGTGAGATTTTTTTTTTCATTTTTGAAAGATATCATCAAATTTACACCCTCCTAAAAAAGATATCTCAAGTAGCCTGGGAAAAGGAAGAGAGAATAAGAGATCAGAGAGGGATATGGGCAGGAGGCTGATGTCCTGGAACATATATTCAACTATGGGGTTAAAAGGCTGGTGTAAAAGATGCAGATCCTGCTCAGCAGTACACTGTGAGGACTCCAGCTTTGATGAGAGACACAGAATGCTGCTGTAGGAGAGAGATGGGATCTACTTAAGTTTTAAAAGGACTGTTCTGGCTGCTTTTTTCCAAAGAATTAAAAGAATCATACCACAGTGATATATGTGCACCCATGTTCATAGCAGCACAGTTTGTAATAGCTAAAACTTGGAAACAGCCCAAATGCCCATCAACTGGAGAGTGGATAAAGAAAATGTGGTTTTTAAAAATAAAATGGAGTACTACTCAGCCATAAAAAATGAGACATTAGAGACATTTATAGCTCAGTGGATGCACATTGAGGCAATACTCTTAAGTGAAATAAATAGGACACACGTGTAAATACCGAATAGTTTCTCTGGTGTGAGAAACTGAAAGTGTGAATACGGACTAAATGTATAATAGGTAATGTGAAATAGGAAGAAAAGGGGCAAAGGGGAAGGAAGTGGGAGGTCTAGGGGAAAGGATAGAATGGAATGGGATTAATATGAGAAAATGGAAAAATAGGAACAAAATCTTTGTAAATAGGGAGGACTGGAGGGGTTGAAGGGAGGGCTGGGCAAGGGTGAAAAATAAGAACCAAGAGAGACTATGTAAAGGTGCAAATTTCCAATGATGAATGTCATTATATTGTATACCTAAAATGTACCAATGATTAGAATGAATAATCGATAATGCAAAATAGGAAGCAAAGGTCCAAAGGGGTAGGGGTAGTGGGAGGGGCAGGGGAAAGGAAAGAAGGGAAAGGAAAAATGATGAGAAATGGAAAAAATGGAAATAAAGTCTTTGTAAATAGGGAAGGGTGGAGGGCGTGAAGGGAGGGCTAGGAATGGGGAAAAAATAAGAACCAAGATGCATTATATAAAGGTACAATTCCCAATGAGAAATGTAATTGTGTTGTATACCTACAATGTACCAATAAAAGAATTTAATACAAAAATAAATAAATAAATAAATAAAAATACACATTCTTTTCAGCTGCACATGGGTCATTCTCCAAAATAGACCACATACTCATCATAGAACATGTTTAAGTAAGTGCAAAGGAATTGAAGTTTTCCCCTGTACATTATCAGACCATAGTGTGATGAAATTGGAGATCAATAGCAAAAGAAACCACAAGAATTTCATAAACACATGGAAATTGAGCAACACACTTCTGAATAATCAGTGAGTAACAGAGGAAATTAAAGAAGAAATATTGGACAATTCCTTCAATTAAATGACAATGACAATACAACATATCGGAATCTATGGGACACAATGAAAGCAGTCTTAATAGGGAAATTCATAGCAGTGAATACTCACATTAGGAAAACAGAGTGAGCCCAATTAAACAACCTGATGCTGAACCTCAAGCTTCTAGAAAAACAAGAGCAGGACAAGCCCAACACTCATACAAGAGAGGAAATTACAAAGAGCAGAGCAGAAATCAATGCAATGGAGACTAAGAGAGCGATACAAAAAATCAATGAAGCCAAGAGTTGGTCTTTGAAAGAATAAACAAAATTGACAAACCTTTAGCCAACCTTATCAGAAGAAGGAAAGAAAAGACCCAAATCCATGCAATTAGGGATGAAAAAGATGAAATTACAATGGACCCAGCAGAAATTCAGAGGACCATCAATACCTACTTCGAGAACCTATATGCCAATAAAATGGAAAACACAGAAGAAATGGACAGATTCTTAGACATGTATCAATTACCAAAGTTGAATGAAGAAGAGCTAAAAATTCTAAAGAACCCAATATCAATCAATGAAATTGAAAACATAATGAAAAACTTACCAACTAAGAAAATCCCAGGTCCTGATGGCTTCACCGCTGAATTCTACAAGACATTTAGAGAGGAACTGCTGCCCCTACTGTTTAAACTCTTCAATGAAATGGAAAGGGAAGCAATACTCCCAAATTCATTCCTGGAAGCTAGCATCACCTTGAGCCCCAAAGCAGAGAAAGACCCAACCAAAAAAGAGAACTATAGCCCAATCTCACTAATGAACATAGGTGCAAAAATCCTTAATAAGATACTGGCAAATAGAATGCAGAAGATCATCAAGAGGAAAGAAGGGAATGGAATTAATATGAAAAAATGAAAAGAAAGTCTTTGTAAACAGGGAGGGATGGAGGGGTTGAAGGGAGAGCAGGGGAAAAGGGAAAAATAAGAACCTAGAGAGATTATCTAAAGGTGCAAATTTCCAGTGATAAATGTCATTATATTGTATAACTAAAATGTACCAATAAAATTAGTTTTTTTAAAAAAGAAATGTACCGCATTGCTTTAAAAAATAGGTTTTGGTTTTTATTTGTTTTTTGACAGTGGGCCACAGGTTTAAAGTCGGGTTCCCTGGATATGCCTGTGACTGTGTGTTTAACTTCATTCGGTGATCAGGTCAGAAGAATGACTCTGAGGCCTGGGTCAGATGCCTGCCAGATTGCTGAGATGGGCTCTGTAGTAGGCAGATCGTCTAGCGGTGCAGTTGGTGTTTCTCTGAGCACGGGATCTGCCCTTGGGCAGCAGTCCCTCCCTACTCACCTATCATCTATCTGAACAGGTGTATTATGGCTAGATGGATTTGGAGATATCAAAGACATATGCTTTAAAATTAAAACAACACTGAGATTCCATCTCACTCCAGAAAGAATGGCTGCTATCAAGAAATCAACCAATAACAAATGCTGTGGGATAAAAAAAGGATCCCTTCTCCATTGTTGTTAGAAGTGTAGACTGGTGCAACCACTGTGGAAATCAGTGTGGAGATTTCTCAAAAAACTCAAACTAAAGGTTCCATTTGACCCAATGGTTCCCCATTCCTAGTATCTTCCCAAAAGGATTAAAAGCATCATACCACAGTGATACATGCACACCCATGTTTATAGCAGCACAGACAGAAAGATAAACTTGAGACATTTCTAGATAAATGGATGCACCTTGAGACCATACTGTTAAGTGAAATAAATCAGACATACATGTGTAAATACCAGATTGTTTCTCTGGTGTGAGAAACTGAAAGTGTAAATGAGGACCAAAATGTATCATAGATCTTGTGAAATAGAAAATGTTCAAATGGGTAGGGGAACTAGGGAAGGGGAGGGAGGAATGAAGGAAAACAAAAAGAAAATGAGAAAAGAAAGAAAAAATGGAAACAAAGCTTTTGTAAATAAAGAGGGGAAGAGGGGTTGGAGGGAGGGTAGGGGAATGGGAAAAAAATATATCATGTACAGGTACAAATTCCCTATGATGAATGTGATCATTATGTATATCTAAAATGTACCAATAAACCTAATTAATAAAAGAGATATGCTTTAATTTTTTTTTTTTTATACCGGGGATCAAACTCAGGACCTTGTGCTCGTGGGGCAGGCAGTGGAACCACTGAGCTAAATCCCTGGTCCTGCTTTAAAATTTTTGAGAGGTATTTCCATATTACCTTCCTAAAAATGTTCAGTAATTTACATTACCACCCATTTTGTATGAGAGTATTCATTTCTATGCATCTTTTCCAACAACAGATATTTGAATGTTTAATTATATTTCTAATTAGGATGGATAAAAATTATATTTTCCTCTTAAGTCTTTCTAGTTAAGTGTAGGACAAGACGGACTACTTAATAAATATTGTTGGAACAGTTTGGAAGAATTACAACTAAATGACAAAACTAAAAACCAAGTGAATTAAAGATCCAATATGTTTTTAAAACCTGTAAGAGTTATATAGATATTATATAATTTTAAACCTTGTAAATGAGAAGGGATTTTCCTGTATGATATAAATGTAGAAGTCATCAAAAAATAGTGACAAATTTGACCACATAAAAATATAAAAGTTATGGGGAAAATGACTATAACAATAAAAGACAACTATCTTTCCTCATAGCTATATTCAAATTCCAAATCATATAAGAAAAAAAGTTTTGGTAGAAATACAAATGACTATATAAAATATGCAAATATTTTCTACCTGATCTTTATCAGTGAGATTAGAATTAAAATAGTCCTGAGTATGATGGGGTCAGCGTGGCTGGGCCACCGTGCCCAGCTCTTTGGCCACACATTACTCTGGATGTTTCTATGAAGGGGTTTTTGGATACCATTTAAATGTGTGGTCTCAGAGCAAAGAAGAAGATGAGTGAGCCTCATCCAATCAGTTGAAGGCCTAAATAGAGGAAAACTGACCTCCCCCAGTAGGAGAGGATTCACCAGCAGGCTGCTTTCAGACTTCGTCTCCAGTACTGGCTCTTCCTGCTTTGCCAACAGATTAACCTTTGAACTCAAACTGTAATTACTTCCCATGGAGGTATACATATTTTCTATTGGTTCTATTTCTCTGGTGAAGTAATACACTGGAGTACTAAATTTTAAATATAAACTTTTCAAAAACTTAAATTACAATATTTTTCGCTTAGTGGCAGAGTTATTGGATTTCTTATGTACTGTTGATGGAGAGAGAGCTGATTCTACAGAGAAAGTAATCTGTTAATACATATCAAAATTTCAAATTAATATAGTATTAATTCAGTGGTACCACTTTAGGAGATGCACAAGTACACAAGCATGTATGTAAAAGGATGCTCCTGGTAGCATTCTTTATAATAGGAGAAAATCCAGACACTTGTTTTTAATTATTCATATGTGAATCAAATATTAAATACCCACTCCACTCCATGCTATGTCTAGCCTTGGGCACTCACGTGAATATACAGTATACAATCTACGATGGTTAAGCATAATTGTCAAGTTGATTGGCTTTGGAGCTGCTCAGAGCATTAGGAAAACACACTTCTGGGTGTGTCTAGGTGGTGACAGAGACATGACTTTGGGGTCTATATCTGGTCCCTTGTTTCTCTGGACCTATTCCCCTGCCTGCCCTGCTTCTTGGCCTCCATGAACTGAGCAGCTTTCCTCTGCCACTCCCTTCCACCATGATGTTGTTGCCTTGAAGCCAGCTGACCATGGACTGAATCCTCTGAGACCATGAACCAAATCAACCTCTCCTCCCTTAAGTTGTGGGTATTGGGTAATTTGTACTAGCAATTCGAAAGCTGACCATATCCGTGGATTCAACCAAGTGTGGATAAAAAATATTTTTTAAAATTGCATCTGTACTGAAAGTGTACAGATATTTATCTTGTCATTATTCCCTAAACAATAGAACACCACAACTATTTACACAGCATTGACATTGTAGTATTATAAGTCATTTAGGGGCGAGCTAAAGCATATAGGAGGATTTGTGTAGGTTTTATGCAAATACTGTGCCATTTTATATAAGGGATTTGAGCAACTGTGGAGTTCACACCTAGGAGGGTCCTAGAAGCAGTTCCCTTTGGGTATCAAGGGACAACTGCAGTACTAAATAAAAATAGACATAGTGACTGCTGTCACAGGGTTCCTATCAAGCAGGAGAAGTCACATTAGTTAAATGAACCCACAAATACAAACTTCACACTGTCATAGCACAGTAAAATAGTATCAAGGAGGAGAGATACTTGAAAGTGTGAGATCAGGGAAATCCTCTCCAACCATGTGATTTGGGAGAGAAAACCTGGGAGGGGCCAGCCAGCCAGGTAAAGTGCAGAGGAAATAGTGGAAGTGGAGACTGAGAGCCTGGCCTGAGGATCAGAGAGAAGGCCAGACCTGCAGAGTGAGCTCCATGCAGAGAGAGGTGAGGTTGAATGGAGCTGCCATGGACAGCTTCTGTCCACCTATCAGAAGGGCCAAAATGAAAATGCTGACAACACCAAGGATCTCTCATCTATTGGTGGAGGGGATGCAGAATGGGATGTCCATCCTGGCAGAGTTCAAAGGAGCCTTAGAAAACTAAACATAAGCTACCATCTTGGGCGGGTGATGCTAGGGGCCATTGTCTGTGTGGGGGGCTAAGGGGCCCTGGGAGCAGTGGGGGCGGGGGGTCGGAAGGGCCTGGACAAGCTGCTGAGGGGCTGCCCTGAGGGAAGATGAATAAAGGCTGGCTGGAGCTGGAGAGCAACCTGGCCTCTTCACCCTCCTGGTGGAAGATTTTAGTGTCAAAGGTGTGCAGGTGGAGGAGATCTATGACCTCCAGAGCAAATGCCAGGGCTCTGTATATGGATTCATCTTCTTGTTCAAATGGATCGAAGAATGCAGGTCCCATTGCAAGGTCTCTATCTTGGTGGAAGAGAAGTCTGTGATTGATGACGATATTGTGAATAATATGTTCTTTGCCCACCAGCTGATCCCCAACTCCTGTGCCACTCATGCCTTGCTGAGAGTGCTCCTGAACTGCAGCAATATGGACCTAGAGCCAACCCTGAGTCGAATGAGGGATTTCACCAAAGGCTTTAGCCCTTAGTGCAAAGGATATGCAATCGGCAATGCCCCAGAGTTGGCCAAGGAACACAATAGCCATGCCAGGCCTCAGCCATGTCCCCTCCCTGAGAAGCAGAATGGCCTTAGTGCAGTGCAGACCATGGAGGCGTTCCACTTTGTCAGCTACGTTCCTATCACAGGCTGGCTTTTTGAGCTGGATGGGCTGAAGTTCTACCCTATTGACCATGGGCCCTGGGGGGAGGATGAGGAATGGACAGACAAAGCCTGGTGGGTCATCATGGAGCGTATCAGCCTTGTTACTGCAGGGAAGCCCTACCACAACGTCCGCTTCAACCTGATGGCAGTGGTGCCTGACTACAGGATCAAGTATGAGGCCAGGTTGCATGTGCTGAAGGTGAACCATCAGACAGTACTGGAGTCCCTGCAGCAGCTGATTAGAGTAACTCAGCTGGAGCTGATTCAGACCCACAAGTCTCAAGAGTCCCAACTGTCTGAGGAATCCAAGCCATCCAGCAACAAGTCCCCCTTGTGAAGGAGGCTGGCAGGGCCCCAGTGGCCTCTGAGGACACCCACCCCGATGGTGCAGAGGAGATTGCTGTTTCATGCCCACAGGCTCCAACTCATAGTTCTCCCAGGAAACCCAAGCTGGTGGTGAAGCCTCCAGGGAGCACCCTCATTGGGGTTCCCCCACCCCCACCCCCACTGTCCAGTGGCTGCCAGCCTTTCTAACAATCACAGTGATGCCAAGTCCCCCATGCAGGAGGAGGGAGACCTGGCGGCAGGTGTGGGCCACAACCATGTTCCAGTCCGTCCACCCCAGCAGTACTCAGATGATGAGGATGACTATGAGGATGATGAGAAGGATGACGTGCAAAACACCAACTCTGCCATCAGATACAAGTGGAAAGGAACAAGGAAGCCAGGGTGATTGAGCAGTTCTGCAAATGGACAGCTATCAGGGCTGCAGCCCAATACCATCAACATCTTGGCTGAGAAGCTCAAAGAGTCCCAAAAAGACCTCTCAATTCCTCTGTTCTGGGGCTGGAAGTCCTGCTGTGGCAGTGCCCACACATTCGCAGCCTTCACCTACTCCCAGCAATGAGAGCACAGACACAGCTTCTGAGATTGGCAGTGCTTTCAACTCACCTCTGCACTCACCTATCCGTTCAGCCAACCCAACACGGCCCTCCAGTCCTGTCGCCTCCCACATCTCTAAGGTGCTTTTTGGGGAGGATGACAGCCTATGTGTTTCACTGTATACGCTACAACTGTGCTGCCCGTGACATGGGTCCTGTCATTAGCACAGGGCTGCTACACCTTGGTGAGGATGGTGTGTTGAGTCCTCTGGCACTGACAGAGGGTGGGAAGGGTTCCTCACCCTTCATCAGGCTGAGCCAAGGCAACCAGGGTTCCAGCAGCCCAGAGGAGAAGGATGTGGCAGAAGCCACAGACTGCAGAGAGAAGACTGGGCTGGTCAGGTGTCGGGAGCAATGCTGCATAATTTTAGGGAAAAACCATTTGGTTAGCCTAGTTCTCCTGCCTACAACCCAGCTATGGAAGTCCGAGACATAATTCCATTTTGGCCCCCGGTCACAACTGAGCCTCAATGATCCCGTGATGCTATGATGCTCCAGGACAAGATTACACCAGCTGAATACATACTGGGAGGAACAAAATCTTCACCTACTCAGTTCCTAATTGTTCTTGGATTGTTACACCTTGTTTATAGGGATGTACTGAACTCTCTGCAAGTCATTTGTTACATTTGTTTCTCCCGAGGGACTGAATAAAAGGTGATGCAGTAAACTGGGGGCTTTCCTGTTTACCGCCTAGAGCAGCACTGGTCAGAACCAAAGCTCAACTTCTTCTCAAAGTCTTATTTTTCTATCTTTCCTATAATTCACCTTGGGCTGCCGTGGCTCGCAGGAGACTAGGACTTACTGCAGAGGTCCTAGTAATGTCCCTTTTCCCTGTTCCCTACAGTCAGGCCTGGTGAGCCCTTGAGTGGGGAGAAGTACTCACCCAAGGAGCTGCTGGCACTATTAAAGTGTCTGGAGGCTAAGATTGCAAACTATGAGCTTGCCTCAAGGAGGAAGTGGAAAAGAGGAAAAAGTTCAAGATTGATGACCAGAGAAGGACCCACAACTAGGATGAGTTCATCTGTACCTTTGTATCCATGCTGGCTCAAGAAGGCATGCTGGCCAACCTGGTGGAGCAGAACATCTCAGTGTGGCAGCTCCAAGGGGTTAGCGTTGGCCGGCTTCACAAGCAGCATAAGCCAGACAGGCAGAAACGCTCTCGCCCCTACAAGGCCAAGCGCCAGTGAGGACTTCTGCCCCTGACTACAGCCTGCTCTTGTCATGAGGCCCTCAGCAGGGGCCTTCCTTGCCCCACTTCTTCTTTTCCCAGTATAACTGAATAGTTCTAGCCAGAGAGCTAAGACCCTGGGAGTGGGAACCAGCCCACGCTCCTTGCATCAAACCCTGGGGCCTGGCGAGGGGTGAATGGGCAGGTCAACCCTATCATGCTCAGGAAGCAGCAGCTGGAGCTGGGCCACAGTAGGGTGCTGTGGCTTCCTCCACAGCTGGCTGTGAAGCTGCAGGCCTGGTCCTTCTGCCTGGGCAGCAGAATATATATTTTACCTATCAGAGATGGCTATTTTTCTGGCCTCCAACTCATCTTGCCATCATGTTAACATAGCTGGCTTCCTGACTGCTTTTTCTCCTGGTAGCTGTCATCCTGATGGGCCCAGGTCCCTGTGTCATAGCAGGATCGCAACTGTAGGGTCCCAGCTGGGGCCCTTGGTAAACACTGGGCCCTGCTGCTCTAGCTCAGCCACTAGCCTATCCCTGTCATGAGGAAGCCAGGCCCTCTCCATTCCTCTTGAGAGAATGCCAAACTCAGGGACCAGGCTGCTGAGCAAGACTGGGTGTGGAGTGTTCCAGTGAGGGTAGAATGAATGACCTGAGTGGAGAAAAGTGTTTGAGCTGTTTGGTGGCCTGTAAAACTGTCCCAGTTCTACTTGGAGATGTTGACACTGCTGCCCATAGCAAGGCTTTGGGCCTCTTTGCCTTCAGTGTTGTGGTCCTGGCTGTGGGCCTGCCTTGGGGTCCCAGTCTCTGTCCCTGGAGCTGGGGATCAGAGGAGCTTCTGCCCAGCCCCTCAGCATTACCGTGGCTCCCTCCTCTCAGGGACAGCAGAAACAGGGCTGCTGGCAGGAAGCTGTCACCACTCAGCTCTCCCAGCTGTGCCCGCTTCCTTGGCCTCTGCAAGGCTCTCAGGGTGAGAGACAGCAGGAGCAAGACAACCAGTTGGAGCCTTTGTTCCTAGAGGATTGATGGCAAGGGGCAATGGGCTCAGCATTGTCTCTGGAGCTCAGGCCCCCAAAGTAGCCCTGTGGCTTTGAAGGTGATCTAAGCAGGCAAGCAGGGCCCTTGTCTGTGTGCATCATGACTGCAGGGGCTGAGCACCACCTGACCCCTCCGGCTCCTGTAAATACTGGATCACTGAATGAATAAAACTGCTAAGAAATGTCAAAACCAAAACAAAAACTAAACATACAACTGTCGTATGACCCAGACACCTGGAGAAATGAAAACCATGTCCACACAAAAACCTGTACATGAATGATGCAACTCTTCATAACTGCCCTAACCTGAAAAGACCCCAAATGTCCTGTGATGGATGTACAGATAAACAGGTCATGATGCATATAACACAATGGAATTCCACTCAGTATAAAAGGAAACAAACTACTGACGCGCACCACAAGTTGGATGAATCTCAGAGTTATTATGCTGTCTAAAACAGGCTCAAAATGTCCACTTATGTGACATTCTTGAAAAGACAGAGCCATAATGACAGAGCAGATCCATGGTTACCAGTGGTGGGAGGTAAGGGGAAGATACCACAATAATTGCTCTCTGTCTTGATGGTTACAGGAATTTATATGTGGTAAAATTCACAGAACTGTACATCTCTTCCTGAAAAGTTTTGTTTTATTGTACAATCATTTTCAAAACTTAAAGTATTAATTATTTTTGCACTACTGGGGATTGAATCCAGGGTCTTCACCCTGAGCTACATCCCCAGTCCTTTTAAAATTTTTTTTTTTAAGTTTTGAGACAAATTTTTGCTAAGTCACTAAGTCTCCCAGGCTGGGCTCAGACTTGTAACTGTCTTGCCTCAGCTTCCCAGAGTGCAGGAATTATAGGCTTGTGTTACCATCCCTGCCTAAATCTTCACTTTTGTCTTTTTTAAAAGAGGATGCCAGATTTCTGGCAGGGCAGAGAGGTAGATGGAGCTGTCATTGATGGATGGGAATGGAAACAGATTCGGGGGACGAAATGAAGAGTGAAGTTGTGATACCTCTGTGCAAAGCGATATGGGGCTGGGGCTGGAGCTGTAGTCGTCAGTAAGGTTGAAAGCCATGGTCAGTAACTATGATGCCTGGGAGAGGGTGGAGAGCCAGAACAAAGGGGGCGGGGACAGGGCTGACCCTAAGAAAGCCCCACCTCCCAGGGCAAGCGCAGGAGGAGGGGCCGGGCTTCAGACAGGGCTGGGAGATCTGCAGTCAGAACGGCCCTACCTGCTGGCCTGTGTCCTCCAGAGACTTGTGGGCGAGGGACATGGTGCTCAGATTAGGTCCTTAAAATAAGAATAAGAGACTGGTAATCGCTTCTCGGCCTTTTGGCTAAGATCAAGTGAAGAGACTGGTAAATATCTCTTTAAAAAGTCAGCAGGTTGGGTCGGGGATTTAGCTCAGTGGTTCCACCGCCTGCTTCGCAAGTGCAGGGTCCCGAGTTTGATCCCCAGTACCGGAAAAGAAAAAAAAAAAGTCAGCAAGTCCTTGCAACTACTGCAGCTGTGTCCCACTTCACAACAGTTGAAGTGGGGTGTGGGGGTGCGCATCTGCTATGGACGTGAAGAGGAGGTAACATCATAGTTTCCAAATTAATCTTATTGAGGGTTTATTATATACAAGAAAATACATCTATTTTAAGCTCATCGTTCAGTAAGTTTTGGCATATTGTGTGACCCCCTCCCCACCATAATCAAATCATAGAACATTTCCATAGCCCTCTAATGTCCCTTGGGTGTCTTCGAAGCCAATCTTCTCCCTCTCTCCCATTCCCAGCCCCTGGCAACCACTGATCTGCCTTCTGTCAGAAGCTACACGCTAAAGCAAAGAAAGGTCAGCTGGAAAAGCAGTAATCCGAGGCGTCCACTGCAGAGTAAGCTGAAAAAAAGAGCAGCAAGCCAGAGCTAAAAGCAGCACAGTCCCAGCCGGGCCTGGTGGCACACACCTGTAATCTCAGCACTCTGGGAGGCTGAGGCAGAAGGATCACAAATTTGAGCCCTGCCTGGGCAACTTAGTGACTTATGGAGGTACTGTTTCAAAATTTAAAAAAATACAAAAAGGGCTGAGGAATGTAATTCATGGTGAAGACCCTGGGTTCACACTTTAAGAATTTTAGAAACCACAACTACCTGTATCTGTTTAAGGATTTAAAAAGAGAAAATAAAAAACCTAGAACTGCAAAAACAAACAAACAAACATACAAAAAAACCCCCGCAAGCTTGCAGTCAAAGCTGCCAGCCAGATGTTATTCAGTTTAGAAAGTGTTCTTAGAATCATATGCTCATGCAGCCCCAGCCAGTGAGCTCTCAGGTGTCCCTTTGTGAATGAAGCAAGTCCTGACACCTTGGTGCCAGAGCTAGTTACTGAAACCCTGGAAAATCTCCTGAGTCCACCCAGAACAGTTAGGCAAACACCAAAGTTACACAGCTCCCACACAGCAAATAGGCAGACTTTAGAATTCTAGGATCTAAAGTATTCAAAAACAAGAGATGTCACTAGGTAAGTTCTGGTGGACACAGGATACTTAAATGTAGGCTGATCTATTAGATGGGATACAGGATATTTGAATGTAGGCCGATCTATTTATTAGCAATGAGTTTGGAGACAGGTGGTCCCAGCTCAACAATCAAGGACCCAGGCCTTTCCATTCTTCCTCTCTGCAACCTTTATCTTATTTATTAGTTTTCTTTCTCGAATCTGTAGTCTTATGTCCCCAGTATGGCTGCTGTAGCTCCAAGTATCACATCCTTACCAATAAAATCTTCCAAAGCAGGAAGGGAGAAGAGCAGCTTCTCACAGAACTCTTTCTTTTATGAGGTAGAAGAAAATCTTTACCAGAGACACCCCCTCCCCCAGCAGACTTAACTTCCTGTTAGCTAGAACAGGGTTGCATGTCCATCCTGAGATCAGTGAGGGGATCAAGATTGTCCAGATCAGTGTCCATCATGACTTGATTTCTGGGGCTGGTGATCTGCAGCCGGGGATGTTTGATCCGGTGGCCTCACTGTACCTTTCTAGTCTGCAGACAATAACATCCACCCCTTCCCCAAATATTACTGTATCCCATTTCTTCTTTTGCAACATTTTCTCTCTCCTGGCTCCATCCTTCCATGGGAGGCAAATGCTTGCATTTCCCCACTTCTACCAGTGCCCATCAGCTTCTACCCTTCTATCCATTCTCTGTCTGGAATGTGATCTCAGCATCCCTCTCCTGAGTCCAAGCCTCCACCGCCGTAACCTTTGCTCTGTCTCCTATAGATGCTTGCTCAGAACTGGCCTCAAAGGGAAGTCAGCAGGCTTCCCACAGATTTTTAAAAGTTTTAGACACCACAACTACCTGTATCTCTTTGGGGCTGGTCCCCCACCCCCACCCCGAGGAATCATGTTGTCAGACACAAGAAGGTCAAAAGTTGAGCACTTTCTATTTCTTTCTTGTTCCCCCACCCCAGACTCTTATTTCCCACTTCTAATTCTGCTCTCCTGGAATCTGTGGCCTGACTCTTCTCCCAGGCACCTTTCTACTTCTACTGATGCTCTGCTTCCTCCATTTGGATGATTCTCACTCTCTTCCATCTGTTTTCTGCCTCCCTTCCACCTTCATCAGCCGGGACTCTGACATGTTTTTGTTCCTCCCCGGGATCCAGCTGAAGAAGATCCATCTCTTCTGTCCTGTGTCACAGCTTCCCTATGCCACAGGGAACAGGCACAGCCTGAGAGGCCACTTGGCTCATTCTCCAAAGGCTCTGGTCATGGTGACACATTCAACTCAGGGAAAGGCATCAAGTTAGCCATCTCCCCAGTAGCTCCTTCCTGCTCCGCTACCACCTCTCCCCTCCTCTGGGTTTGTGAGGCCTCTTTCTTTACTCTCTGCCCTCAGTGAGGATGGCCTGAGACCTCTTTACAGCTTCTCAATGACTTCTGGGGTAGCTTTCCTGGGGATTTAAATGCCCCATCCCCTGTAAGCTGAGACAGAGATGAATGTCACCCACCACACCCCCCTTCTTTCTGGCTTGCTCTGCCTTAGGTTTTGGTGAAACCTATTATCTTCTGGGCCAGCTCCTCTTGTAAACCTTTAAAAGCACACTTAGTTAATCAAGTGTACACTTGACCAAATTTCCACAGAATTAACTAAATTTGCATGTAGTTAACTGAATGTATATTGCCAATAAACCTTGTCTTCCAGAATCTTCATTCTCGAAATTCACAGGCGGTCAACAACTTAGCTGACCAAGGAAAACAGAATCTCACATTCCTGCCTAGAGGGTCCAAGACTCTTTGATTCAGAGATCCAGCCTGATTTTCAACCCACCACAGCTCTGGATCAGGACTTTTCACACACACAATTCTACCTTCATCCTTATTTTATATCTTTCAGAGAAATAGGACCCTGCGCTGGCATCTCAGCCGAGGCCCAAGGTTGACCTCTTTTACCCACATGCGTGGTTTGCTTTGAGCCAAGCAAACACTGCCTCATTTACATCTCACTCCGCCCTGCCTCCAACTCCTGGCTCCTTCTCCTGGAGTGTGGACTAAGGTAGTAAAACTACCTCGGCTGGGCTCCAGCTGCACAAGACAGGCTCCATCACTATATCCAATGGGACCATTTCTCTACCGAGGCATTCTCAGATTCTCAGCAGGAGAAAATTGTCCCCAAAAGGTAAAAATGCATGTTGAGGAAGCAAAACAAGCAAAACCAAAACCAAAACTAAAAAAACACACAAAAACCCAAAAATCTTACAGTGGTATGTGTCCTTCCAAAGGACCACACACGTAGATACACAATATGTTTGTTCCACTGAAATTTCATGAGCCAGGAAAGAAAGGTGCTGTGTAAGAAAAGTAAAACATATCCAGAAACTCTCCCTAATAGTACAACAATGCACAACGTTTGAGAAATATTAATTATTATCAACATTAATAATTAGTTGTCTGTGGTAAGTCAGGTGCCCAATTGCTGGTTCTCTTTTGCAGCTACAGTGTGGGTCCTTCTGGTCTCTGTCTTGGGGGACCCAATCTGGTTTGACCCTTTCCAGAATCCCCAGGACTTCCACCCTTGCTCCGATCCCCCCACCCATGGGAGACCCTCACATGGGAGAGGAGAGGGGTGATGCTCCAGCATCCACACACACACTCCCGCCACCACCCCTCTGCTATTCTCCTCTCCCTGCTCACAGGGCACCAGGCAGAAGCCCTGCGATCCATGCTGTATTCCAAGAGTCATTTTCACTTGGCTTTAGGGGGGACATGGAAAATAACTACTCACTCCCCTCACCACCACCCAGATGTCTGTTCCAAACGCTGATGACTTCCGCCTTCCCCACGCCCCTAGTCTTTTGCTGATCCACACCGGGAGAGGGTGATGCCGGGCATGGTTGGGGACAGCAGAGCAGGTTAAGTGCCTCTAATTCTTTACTATAAGCTCTGGAGGTACAGTAACACTCCTATTCTTCATGGCTTTCTTTAAAATGTGACATGTCAACTCCTCCTTCTCAGCTTTGGGTCAGCTTTAGGACCCATTCTGGAATCTCCGGAGTCCACAGTGCCTGTTTCCTTTCAGAGCAATGTAAACCCAGGTTTGCATCAACTTCTTAGCAGCCACTGTGGCGAATCTCTTGGGCAGGACTGATGAGCAGTGAAAGGAATAGCTCATGCCTCCATCTCTACAGAGACATCTCTTTCCATTGGAAACCTGGTCCCCTACCCACAGCCAGCCTCCCTCTCCCAGGAAGAACTCACTTAGCAATCTTAGTATTAAAATCCCTGAAGTTCCAACCCCAGCCATCTACACTTAGTAGGTTCTCAATAAAAGCTCTTTGCAGTAAGGCTGTCCAAGTGCAAACAGATACCGACACTACTGTGGTTGCCTTTATGAGAAGAGGGCACGCTGACCAGCTGTCTCCTCAGTGGAAAATGAAAACTTAATGACATTTCCGTGAAAATAACCCATAAGAACATCCATCTGTTTTTATACTACCTGAAGTCAACCGTGCTAATGACTTTAATTAATCTGTTTTTTCAAGAGGATTTTTTTCCTGGGAAGAGGATGTGCCAACACAGGTATTCGACCTGCCTTGCGTGGGTTCTGTTTCTCTTCCTGGCCTGTTTACATTTGTCCTGGTCACAATGCATCCCCTGACTTTGGAAGGTTGACTGAACCAGGTCATTGTCGAGGATGTGTAGCCGAAGTGGGACCCCAGAGAGGGTTGGGAACTCCCGAGTTTTGGAGTCAACTAAGTCTAGCTTCTAGTGCTTCTTCAAACACCCACTAGTCCTGGGCTCTGAGGGAAGAGACTTTTCTCTCTGTGCCACCCCTCACCCAGACATGTCCAACTTGCGCTCTGCAGGTTGGACATGCTTATGTTGTGTTGGAATAAAATATATATGAAAATGTTGTTACTTATATACATTAATAAGATTATACTTTCCCTCTCTTTCTCTCTCTCTGTGCATGTGTATGTATTACTGGGGATTGAACCCAGAACCCAGGACCTTTGCACTGAGCTACATCCCCAGCCTTTTTTTTTTTTTAATTTGAGACAGGGTCTTGCTAAATTCCCCAGGCAGGGCTTGAACTTTCAATCCTCTTGCCTCAGCCTCTCAGAATGCAGGGATTACAGGTGTGTGCCACCACACCTGGCCTTTTTTTTTTTTTTTTTTTGGTACTGGGGATCGAACTCAGGACCTTGCATTTTCGAGGCAGGCAGCAGAACCACTGAGCTAAATCCCTGGCCCTGGCCTCTATTTTTTTAATGCTGCCCAAGACAATTCTTATTCACTCAATGCAGCCCGGGCAACCAGGCGTGGCCAGCTGGTGGGCTGTGGGCTGGACACACCTGAGTGGTGATAATGACATTACCTACCATGTGGCCTCAGAGGCTGGAAGAAAATAGTGTCTGCCAACTACTCCTTAAGGCAGGTTAGCTATTGTTTTCATTTCAGATGCCAGACCTCTGGGTCTAGGCATCTTGCCGTTTAGCCCTTCTTCTTAGAGTCTCTTTGTTTATGTTTCCATGCCCCATAGCCACCATAAGAAGAAAAAAAGAGAAAGAATAAGGAAAACCCATTTTCTTTTGCTTGTCATTGAATTTATTTGGGTCATTTTTCTTCTGTCATGGTTCATAAGGATCCTTAAAGATCTGAATTAGTTGAGCAATGGAAACTTTCTGGAAAAGTCCACAGGAGGGAGGGCAGGTTTTGCTCGTCCCTGGAACCCTGCCCCCGGCCCCGACATCCAGATAGGAGCAGCTCTGAAGGCTGGATTCCTGCCCTTTCCTGTCCCAAGCCATGAACAGCTCTCTGTGTCCTGGGCACTGCCCTTAATGCCTCTCTTCCCCTTAGGAAAGCACGGAGCTGGCCCAGGACCCTGGAGGCTCATTTTCCTCCAGAGCAGCCTCTCAAGGGTGGGAGGATGGGAAGGGAGGTGGGATCTCAAGGGGTCAGCAGATCCCTAGGAAGTCTGGGTGGCTCCTTTGCCACTGAGCTGCATCGGGCCCCAGCCTGCTGCTGCAAGGTCTTGCTTGCCTTGAGTTAGGCTCTGTCCTGGAGACATACATTTGCTGCATCTTCCTACCCCAGAGGAGCTCAGTTTCAGCCAGGCCATAAGTCCACCTGTTCTGAATCCCTCCTTGAGTCCGCCCCTGATTTCTAGGTTGGACAGTCCTGAGACAGCCACTCTCCTCCGTCCTTGACCTTCAATTCCATGCTAATCTCCTGGCTGCTGGGGCTCCAGCCTCCAGTCAGCCTCCCCAACAGCTCGTGGAAGTCCACTTGGAACCTAGATGATGAGAAATAGTAGACCAGGGGATCAACACAGGAGTTCAGAGTGCTGAGGAGCAGCACATAACTCCTCCACGTCGGGCTCTTGCCCTGAATGTAGCCCAGTACATGTGACACGTTGTAGGGTCCAAAGCAGACAAGGAAGTTGAGCAGAGTGGCCACCACCAGCCCCACCACCCTCCTGCGTCGGCGCCTGCTGGAGCTTCTGCCGAGGATCCACACCAGGCGGCTGTAGCAGTAGCTGGTGATGAGCAGAGGCACCCCGAAAAGGACCACACTCATCTCCAACCGGACGGGCAGGAGAATGGCCAGCTGGTCGTCTCTGAATTCCAGGTAGCAGGTCCCGTTAGTGCCCTGGCTGTGGGTGGAGTTCCCCGAGAATTCGGTGACATAGACCACGCTGCAGTGAGCAGCCGCCAGGAACCAGCAGATGCCGCTGACCAGCCCAGCCTGAGCCAGCCTCGGCCGGGTCTTGTACCACAGAGGGTAGGCCACGCTCAGGAGGCGCTCGACACTCACAGCCGCCAGGAAGAGGGAGGTGAGATAGATGGTGGTGAAGAAGAGGAACCCGGAGATGGGGCAGAGGATGAAAGGCATGGGCCAGCGCATTCCGCTGGCCGCCTCCACCATGCGGAAGGGCAGGAAGAGCAGCAGCAGCAGGTCCGAGAGGGTCAGGTTGAGCAGGAGCACATCCACAGCCACTGGGCGGCGCTGCAGTTTACCCACGAAGATCACCAGGGCCATTAGGTTGAGGGGCAGCCCCACCAGGAAGGCGAATAGGTACACGGAGAAATAGAGCCAGTGGTTGCCGGGAAAGAAGAACTGGTCTGGGTTTGGCTCCATGGTCACTGCCACTGATGCAAGACAGAGATGGAGGTGGTAGTCTGGGTGGGGGTCTTCCTGTCCCTCTCCAGAGCATCTCACCCATCAGACAATGACCTTGTCACCAAGGCCACCCTGCACGTCCCCACCTGTTTTCCCCAGCAGAGTCAGCCTGCCTGCCTTCCTGGTCCTACCCTATCTCCTGTTTCCCCAAGCACAGAAAGTACCAAAGCTCTCCTCCCCCCAGCCCCTCGGCCCCATGCTCACCTGCTTATTGGAGAACCCAAGCGCTCTGCCGTGCAGCACCTTGCCGGCTTCTGCAGACCAAGTGGGTGAGCTATTTATTTGCAGAAATGATAAAGACCTGGCAGTGCCCATGACGTCACTCACTGTGGAACAACAGCACAAAAGATGCCTTGAGCTCTGTTACCAGGGCTGCGTCAGTATGCAAAAAGAAGAGCAAATTCCACAACTGTGTGCTTCGCTCCTCAGGCCACTCAGCTGGGATGCCCCAACTAGGCCCCAGCTGACTCCAACTTCTCCTCCCCTCTCTTCCACTTGAATTTTGTCTGTTTCTCTAGAATGGCACTTTTCCAGTTTGCCTTGTAAGGGCAGGAGGCGTGATGACAGAGGGCTGGGCTCTAGAGCTGGCTCTCTTTCCTGCTAACTTTGTGATTTGGGGCAAGTGACTTCAATTCTCTATGCCCCCCTTCCTCATCTATAGAAGAGGGATAGTTGTGGTAACAATCTCATAGACTAAGCTATTAATATGTGTCAAATGTTTAGAACAGCCTGGTACTGTCCCTGCTGTAGTCCCCGGTGTGGTGCTGGCTTGTCACTGGGGTGAAGATGATGATGATGGTGGGTCATGGTGGTGACAGTAGCAGCTACTTGAGTGTCATATGACCCTACCCCTTAGGGCACCACAGTTTTATGTCTCAAAGTCCTTTTATCTCACAATGGAGCAGTGACTTGCTCCAAGGTTCAAGCCCAAATTCTGACCGGCTTCAGAGATAATGTATTTGTTCACTCAAATACATACTGATTACAGTGCAATAGCGTTCAGCACACACTAGTGTTAGCAGAAAAAAGTCAGACAATACTGAGACGACGAGAAGCTCCCGACTCTGCCCTTCTCCCTCTGTGATGGCCAGAGGGGGCGTGGTTTGGTCGGCAGTTGTCACACGCTCTTCTCCTTACTTCCTTTCGCTTGCCTTGGGTCCCCCCCTACGTATGGACTGGAACAACTTGCCTCGGTGTCTTCCTAGGTTACTTTGTCACCACTCTCCCCCTGCTGCGAGAGGAGGTACAACTCAGCTGTGGCTGTGGTATCCTCCCTGGCAATGCACTCCTCCACGTGATGCTGCCTTCCCTAAAGAAGCAGTGGGAAACCACCCCAAGGTAGCAAAGATCTGGAAGGGATCCAGGCCTGTTATTAACATCCCTAACTTCCCCAAATCCCGGTAAGTTGTAGTTAAAACAACTAGCTCTCCTGAAGATTCCCAGGTTTTAGCTCTGCCATATTTTTCTGGAGACAATACCGACTGTCAATCAGCCAAATCTCCTGATGTCCCAGAGCTGCCTCCATGACAGCTGTGACCATCCTGGATGCCCCATACCTGCTCTGGGAGATGTCTGCTTTGGCTCTACCAGGTTTGAATTTGAATCAAGTAGTAGAGTTGAATTTGGACCAATCAGTAAGTTCCGATGAGAGAGCTTGAGTTTAGACCAGTTGGGACCAACTGCCAGGCTCAGATTTGGGGCAATCAAAGGCTGGAATTTAGACCCATCCACTGGGTTGAATTTGGACCAGTTATGGGGCTCCAGCTGCTATATAATCAGTGCTCCCCTTACACTTCTAAAGTTGGTCCAGGAGGACTTCCTCTTGCGCATTGATTCCTCTGTCCCGTTCAAATAAAGCATCACTCCAGTGAACCTACTTGTGGTTTATTTCTCAGATAGTGTGGTCTTGGGATTCTTATCCTGAGTAGGGAGCACAGAGTGGTTGCTATTAAAAGAGCTATAAACACTAAGGATGTTAGCTCTGAAGAGCTCCAGAGACCAGCAGCTGACAGAGAGCAGTAGAGGCAACTGACAAAGTTGACAGATGGCATCCAGTATTGGCATTTAGAATTAATTGGAGTCTACCAGCATCAAGGCTCCGAGCTGTAACACTAAGGGCTAAGAGCCATTGGTGCTCAAAGCCTGTGGCTGCCAGCAGAGCTGCACTTGGCTGATTCATGATTTCTACCTGAAGCAAAAGAACCCTCCACTGATTGGTGACAATACCAAGTGTTGGCAAGGACAGGGAGAAACTGGAGCTCTCGTTCATTGCTGTGAGAATGTACAACAGTACAGCTACTTTGGAAAGCAAATCGTCAGTTTCTTTAAAAGTCACCCATAAATTTACCACGAGGGCCTGTGATTTCATTACAGATATTTACTTGCAAGAAATGAAGACATGTGCACACAAAGACTTTCTCATAAATGTTCATAACATTATTAGTCACAGAAGCCAAAAAGTAGAAATATCACCATTAGCTAATGAATGGATAAACAAATGTGGCACATCCATACAATGATATTCTATTTGACAATAAAAAAAGATCGAACTACCTACACATGCTGCAGCACGGATGAACATTGTGCTAAATGAAACAAGCCAGACATAAAAGACTACATCTTATATGATTCCATTTATATGCGCTGTCTAGAAGAGGCAAATTTAGAGACAGAAAGTAGATTCGTTGTTAGCCTGGGGGCTGGGGACAGAAACAGAGATGAACTATAAATGAATGCAAGGTATCTTAGTGAGGTGGTGAAAGTTCTAAAACCTAGATTACGGTAATGGGTGCACGTATCAGTAAATTTACTAAAACTCATTGATTTGGGTAAAACTCAGCATGGGTGAATTTTATGATATGTATATCTCAATTAAGTTGTTCAAAGTATAGCTGAGAGCAAAAAATTTTTTGCTGTCATTACGGTTATATTGGGGTGGGGGTAGAGCAGAAGGGAGTGTAATAAAGCCATCGAAATCAAAGAGAATCAGAAAACATTGTAGGCAGAGGGACTGTAGGTGCACAGCTTGGCCTCCTAAAGGAACTGGCAGAAGGGTTAGGGTTTAAGGGGGGCAGAAGTAGTTGGGGTGGATCACACAGGACCTTCTAGGCCCCAAGAAGCTGATTCTCCCCTGAGTGGGAGGAAGCACAGGTAACTGGGAGCAGCATCCAGCACCCAGCAGGGGCTCCACAGTGATGGGAACAGGGTGATTCCTGCCACCCAGGCTGGCATTCAGGCTTTTACTAAAATTCCTGGGTATCACTGCTACGCAGGGACCAAGCTTTTTTCTAGCTTCCACAGGAAGTTTCTTAAGCTCTCTGGCCCATTTTCTTATTTATAAAACAAGGGTAGCAGAACTTTTGGTGGAGTGCTATTAGGAGCATTCCTTCCTTCCAAAACATTTAATGAACACCTACTATGTGCCAGCCTTTCTTCTAGATGTGGGGATCTACCATTGAATAAAACAAAAATCCTTATATATATTCAAGGACCCCCAAAATAATTTGTATAAACCAGTTGGTACACACACCAGCCACGTAGCTACACTTGTGCTCCTATATGTGGTGGCACTGTTGTCATTAGAGGAAAAAGTCTGGTTCCTAGCCTGGCCTCATCCAAGCAGATGCCCAGGTGCCTGTCTCCTTCATAACTTCTCTGCCCTCCCTCTCATGGGCTGGAGTGCTACCTTTCATCTTCCCCAAATGTACCACCAATCTAGGTGTTAACCAGCACCCTGAGTTTTCCAGATGTCCCCTGACCCTTGGGGATCCTGCTTGGAAGAATTATATCCCACTTCCAACCCTTTCTTGCTGTAGAGCCTGGGGGAAGTATCCAAATCTTATGAAATGAAGATAACATACCTGGCCCTGGGGCCATAGCTACCTTATGCAGGGCTTTTGGGCAAATGAGGTCAAGGCACCGCTTCCCAGGATGTTGCCCTGCTGTTGGAGGAATGGGTGGTGCCTTTGTTCAAATTAGAGTGAGATGCTCCTTCCCTTGAACAGAAGCAAGACAGCCCATGGCTGGACGAGCAAAACACAGGCTAGAATTTAATCAGTGTTACCCTCTTCTGCCTGGCATCTGCCCATCTGTACAGCAGTAACCTGGCTAAACCAAAGAGTTCTGTAAGCCAGGCACAGTGGTATGCATCTGTATGCACTGGTACTAGAGAGGCTGAGGCAGGAGGATTGCTTGAGTCCAGGAGTTTGACAGCAGCCTGGGTAACATCGTGAGACATTGACACTTAGAAAAACAAACAGGTGAGAGAGCACAGTGTGAAGATGAAATGAAACAGTACTCATTGTAAAGCACTCAGCATGGTACCTGTCACTTATTAAGGACTCTACATTGTTTGCAACTGTGATGGGCAGCAGCTTGTAGCCCTCCTCTAGGCAGCTTTTCTTGCCAGCTTCCTGTTTGTAGTTCAAATGCTGCCCCCTTGTGAGTTCAAAATGGTATGACAGCATCATTATCTTGCCTCCTGCCTCCGGAAGTTAGACTGTTCTTTAAGTGTATCAGCAGGTGGTGAAGCTCCAGATTAGAGGCTGGCGGAGGTAGACGTCTCTTCTCTGTCACGTGAGGCCTGCCTGTAGTCTGCCGGCAGACAGGCAGTCAGGACAGAGACTAGAGACGTACCTCACCCTGAGGCCAGCTCCTGGCGTTCACTCTCTCTCTGGAGCGAGGTGCTGCCACTCCAGGTTCAGCTCTTCCCACGAGTGGCCCTGGGCAAGGCTGCCTGCAGTTCTGGCAGAGGCCTGGAGAAGCAACTGGACTCTGCCTTCATGTCCCTTCCTCCCGGCAGGGGCTGCTACTTCCGGGATGGGCTTCCTTGCAATCTTCCAGCACATATTGTCCCCCGGCCAGAACCCGTTCCCAAGTAGCCTGTCACCAGCGGATTGAGTACCACACTCCAGGCACCTGTGATGAGCCCCAACTTCCTCCAGGAGCCTCCCATGCCGGGGTGCAGGAAGCCAGCCACATTGGAGAGATGGTAGGGTCCCAGGCACAGAAGTAATGTGAGCAGGGCCCCCCCAGCTACCCAGGCTGCCCTTAGCTTCCGCCTGTGGCTCAGGCCCGAGTGGGCCAGTGCCCGGAGGCAGCCCACGTAGCAGAAGGCCGTGATAATCAAGGGCACAAAGAAGAGCAGCAGAGAGAAACTGAGGCGGGCAGGACCGGCAGAACTGGGGTCCCAGGCCTCCAGGCAGACGGGAGAGCCGTTAACCGGTGTGTTGATGCCCAGGGAGGTGGTGCTATTGTGCAGCCAACCTCCCGGAGCCTCTAATAGGAGAACCAGCCCCAGGTGACAGAGGACCAGGACCCAGATGGCCACACACACCCCCCAGGAATAGCGTGGCCTCCGGAGGGCTTGGTAGCCCAGGGGGAAGGCAGCCCCCAGGTAGCGACCAGCACTCAGAGCAGCCAGGAAGCCACCACCTGCGTAGAGCGGTGCGAAGTGGGCCAAGGCAAAGACCGGGCAGAGAGCATCCGGGAGAGGCCAGGCCCCCCAGGCCAGCGCCTCCACCGCCTTCAGGGGCAGAGAGATGGCCAGTAGGAGGTCAGAGCAGCCCAGGTGGAGGGTGTAGACCAAGCTGGGGGTGAGATGCAGACGCGCATGCACCGCCGTGCCTCGGATGGCCAGCACGTTGAGCGGGAAGCCCAGAGCAAAGGCGGCCACGTAGAAGGCGAAGGAGAGCTGCGGAGGCAGGTCCATGGGGCTGGAAGCGGTGGCTACCACTGCTCCTGCGATCCCCTTGCTCCTTGTCCTCAGATCACCAGCCAGGGCAGGAGGAGCTCCTGCAATCCCACTCTGGCTTCCCCACAGCCCAGAGTGTCAGCAGCCAGCCGGCGAGACAAGTGAGGAAGCGGAGGCCCAAAGGAGGAGGTGTCGGGCTGGATCAGAAACGAGGACTTCTAGCCTTTGGTCCTGGGCTGTCTTGGCACCATGTGACCTCTTATGAGGAAAAGAGCAATTTTGGTGTAATGGGGAAAGACAGAATGCAGGTGTGCTGTCCCCGAAGAGGGACTGCCTCTCGATTCCTGAGACTGGGGAGAGAGGGAGAGAGAGTTCATTGCAGTGCTGGCAGATGGCATGTGAGCATGAGAGTTAGAGCCCTGAGTCTACTCCCTACCCCATTCCCTAGCGAGAGGAGCTGCTCCCCACAGTGTGGAGCATGAGTGGGACCCCTAGCTTGGAAGAGGAGAAGTCGAGGTTTGGATACAAGGTAAACCAGGCAGAGGGGTGGGCAAGGGGGGTCCCATGGAAGAGCCCAGGGGGAGCCAGGTCGCATCAGTGTCTGGGGAACAACCTTAGAAGATCTCAAAAGTCAGCCTGGGCTGGGAGACCTGGGGGTCTGGGGAATAGTTGGTGAAGAGAGGAGCCACAGAAAGAGGGACTCACCTCTTGGAGCTGTCAGATGTTTCTGAGGCTCAGGAGTCCCCTCACCCAGCTGTCAGAGGAGGCTCGGAATGGGCAGTGAGCTGGAAGGGAGAGAAGGGCGGGGTGGCAGGGCCATTAGCTGAGGCACTAGCAGCTTGGGTGAGCAGGTAATGGGGCATCCCAGGCGGGAACTGAGGCTATGCTGCAGGATGTGGGGGATCCAAGAAGACACTGGGACACAGTAGGGGATGCGGGTGGGAATGGGGGTTTGGTCTGGTCGGGTGAGGTCTATACAGCCAGTGCCTTGAAGGGTTTATGAGGTGCAGCCAGAGCACAGCTCTGTGCCCTTCCCACTCACCCACTGCCTGCTCAGTCCTGCCCTGGGAGCCAAGGCTTCCCTACTTCTGGGTGAAAGCATAGGCAGACCCCAGCCTTGGCTCACACTTGGACAACAAAGTTCTTCTGCTATTTTTGCCACCCAATCCATTGTCATGTGGTAATGAAAAAGTGAGTTAATGATAGAAGCATCCCAACAGACAGCTTGCACAGGCTGCAGGCACCCTTTTTCCAAGAGAGGGCTCTTCTCTTCTCCCTTTCCTTTCCCTTCTGGTTTTGTGGCAGTGGTTTCTAACCTTTGCAGTGCTGGCAGAAGGCGGGAGAAGGAAGGGAAAGGGATAAGCCAGAATCTTGTGGTTGGCTCTAGAGCGATCAGCCTGTGGTCCCAGCTCAGCCTCTCTCTGAGGGCCAGGGAGGTCTAAGCTCATTGCTTCCTGGGGCTTTGGGGTGGGGACCTTGGAGTGTGCTCTGTGGAGACAGGCAATGCCTCCAGTGGGGTGCTTAGCTTGTTTCTCTCAGCGCTGGGAATCCAGCTGGCCATTTGTCTCTCATGGAGGGGTCATCTTATTTTTCTAGGAAGACCTCCTAAGCAAAATTTAAAACCGTCCTGAACCGCCTCCCCCTACCCTTTCTGTCTCTCAAATGTGGGCCATGAAAGTTCTGTCTCCAAGATTCTGTCTCTATCTCTAACTGTGCCTATATCTCCCAGACTCTGTCTCTGTCTCTTTGCCACCTCAAAGTGACATCACAGCGTTTCAGCTTCAGATTTCTTAGGGGCCTGTGTAGGTTCCCAGAGCACCCTGCCCCTCCCAAATTCCAAGTCACCCATAATCAGCTCCTCTCACCAGGATGCAGGGTATCAACATCTCCCTTCAAAGAAAGTATCAAACTTCCTCTTCAGACCTTGGAGTCATGAGACTGTCTTTTCTGAGGCCATGGTAGACTGTGAGCATAGAAGTACTTGATACTTGTTGAGTATTTTGTCTTTGGGAATACTGAGAAACTAACAGAACTTCGAAAAGGATCAGAGTGCCATGTTATCTCCCGTGACAAGGCTGGGAGAAGAGCAGAGCTCTAGGGAAACATCAGGTCTTCCAGATCTCTGCTTTGGCCCCCCCACGCCCCCACCCCCAGCAGTTCGGTCCCTGTCCAGTGTCACCTGCTCAGAGGGCCTTCGTGATTCCTCTATCTGCATCCATGCCTCCCTGCCCTATATTTGTCCTTCTGTTAATTCAAAGGTCCTGTGACTCTTTGACACTGTATTTGCCAGCTCCTCTGCTGGGATCTTGGCCTTAAGAGAAAGAGTGAAGATTTTGGTCTGAGTTGCCTGCTGCGCGGGGCACAGTAGTTGCTCTGGGCCCTGGAGGATGGTGAGATCTCTGGGGTGGAGGGACTGGGTGGAGGCTGCCTGTATTCAGGAGTCGGCGGGCTCCGAGCTTCCTGGCCACCTGCTCTGCACGCTTCAGCAATGTCTGTTGACAGCCACATCTCGGGGTCAATGGCTCATAAAGTTGGTTTATGTCACCAGCTGGGCTCAGGGACAGGATGGGAAGGCACCTGATGGTTGCCAGGAGCCTGAGCCAGGGCTTCCTTCAGCTCCTTCCAGGGGATCCTGTCCTAAGAAGATTTTGATACCCTAGACTACACTAGAGGCCTCCAAGCATGGTTCTGGGTCCCATCATTTTTGTACCCCAATAACGGGATTTTGAATTGGATGCATTAATTTGTGCTCGGTAAATGTCTGTCATTATAAAAAGAGTGGATGGTTAAAGGACACTGGACTTCATTTTTAGGTAGAGAAAACCAAAACCTCTTTCTCTCATTCAAACACTTTTCAAAGTCCAATCTTCCTTCATCGATGTTAATGGTGCTCACAGGAACTCAAAGTAGGAACAAAGTGAATTGATGGTGAAATCAGTGGATCCTTCTGCCATAATTCCAAGAATTACCATTCTAGGATTGAGCAGAGATGGGAGGGGAGGGCAGGAAAGGAAGGTGGCATTTCTGGGGAACCTATGTGTGTTGGCCCGTATCGTGTGGTTGGTTACACATTCATCTCTGAGCAGAAGGGGCCTTAGCCCTTGGCTGGGCAGGTGAATGGGTGGAGAGAACTTAGCCTGAGCTGTGGAGTGGACTGGGGACACTCACCTGGATCATCTGATTCAGTAAATACAGCAGGAACTGGGTAGAGAGTGACAGTGAACGTCAGGACAACTATGAGGTTTCTCTGAGCAAGTGGCCTTTGGGAAGTTTTTTCAAAGCTGCGAGTGTGAAAGAGTTTGGTAGGTCCCCTTCTGAGAATAGCTATGAATAATAAATTGGCTTCCTTTTTTTATATGCTTCAAAAAATATAAGTAAGAGATAGGAATTGTGTTTTTAGGAACTTCTGGTTTCTGTATTAGACCTTTTGAAATGTGACTTCAACACATATAAGATCAGACCAAACTTCTATACTATCTCAAAAAAGAAAAGAGGGCTGGGGATGTAGTTCAGTATGAAGAACCTGAGTTCAAAAAGTACAAAACATCTTGAGATACCTACATGGTGGCATCTCCACTTTACAGATGCAGAAGCTAAGGCTCTGGCATGTTCTGACAGCAAAATCTGACAAAGATCCCACAACTGGTTAAGTACCAGATCCAAACTCATGCTGGTCCAGCTGCAAAGCTAGCCAACAAGACAATAGATCCTTCAACCTGCTGACTTGGTCACAAAATGAACATGACTCTCTTTCCTTCTCTTCAAGCCCCACAATGTCATCCCCATCTCCCTGCCCCCACTCTGACTCCACAGGTGGGAAAGAATTCACTCATTCTTGGAAGTGGCATCTGCGCCATTTTTATTGTGTGGCTCTTTGTCCGTTGTGTGTCCTCATCAGTATGTCTGCTCAGTCCCTGGGACCCTGAAGGCAGGGCCGCTGCTGCAGTGTCATCTTCTCCGTGGAAGCCTGGCTTGCTGGTAGACATGTTTCTTGAGAAGAAGCCAACTGGGGACAGTGCCTCTTTCTACCTCATCTCTGTCCTTCCTCAGGATTCCCCAAGGGGCAGAAACAGCATAAAATCAGTGAATGTAGGTGGAGGGGTCAAAAAGATAGGGGAGGGAAGAAGAAAAATTAGTGACATGTGGATCCCGGCAGGGACACAGCAAGCTGGGGCAGGGATTAGGAGAGGGTAGAGGGTGGCAGATGGCTGGGGCTGGGGCAGGGGGCACTGTACAGCAGAGGGTGGGTGTATAGGCGAGTTTCTGTGGGGGAAGGCAAGGAAAAAAGACAGGGACAAGCTTTTTGGAGAGTGGGGGTCACCAGTGCCGAGAAGGAAGTCTGACTCTGGGCCAGCGCAAGGTTCTCCAAATTTGGGCACGGGGTGGGGGGAGACGCCGTGCTGGGACTTGGCAGTGGCTGGGGACACTCCGGGAGTTTCATGTCTCCTGCAGCCCCAGGCATTTTCCCCACAGCTGGTTCCGGCATCAGTGCTTGAGAGTCACGTACTCCACATCTTCATGTGCCCAGGACTGCTCTCTAACTCCAAACTTCACCAGCTCCGAGTAATGGATTCCCTCATCTTCAGCAAGATCTGGTACCACATTCTCATAGTCACCCTGAGAAAGCCACCATGCAGTGAGCCTGACCTCACCTGGCCAAGCTCTCACCCTCAGCTTTCTGCCATTCTCTCCTTGACTCCACCTTGGGGGGACCAAAGCCCAAGCCAAGTCATCTTGTCCGGAAACTGGCAGCACTTGGCCCCTCTGGCTTGGAGGCATCTGCTCTCGCTCTGATTGCAGCTCTGCCTGAGCAACTGCCATGATTTAAATGTGTCCCCTAAATTTCAGGTGTTGGAAAATTAATCCCCAAATTCATCTGTTAATGGTATTTGGAGGTGGAACCCTTGGGAGGTGATTGGTTTAATGGGTTAACAATTAATGGGCTATGAAAAGAAGAGCTGGTTTATAAAGTTGAGCTCTCAGCTGGGCATGGTGGTGCACAGCTGTAATCCCAGCACGCTGGGAGGCTGAAGCATGAGGATCACAAGTTTGTGCAACTTAGCAATTTAGCAAGAACTTGTATCAAAAAAAAATTTTTTTAAAGGGCTGGAGATGCAGCTCAGTGCAAAGGCCTTGGGTCAATCCCCAGTACTAAAAATAAGTAAATAGATCTCCCCCTACCATTGCTCCATGCCTTGTGCTACCTCAGTACTCTGCAGAGTCTCCACCAGGAAGAAGTTCCTCACCAGATACAGCCCTTTAATCTTGGACTATGAGAACCATGAGCCAAAATAAACCTGTTCACTTTATAAATTACCCAGTCTCAGGTATTTAGTTACAGCCACTGATGACAGACTAAGACAGCAACCCTCTCTAAACGACACCCAGCCGAGTCACCATAGATGTCTACCCAAGCCCTTCTACACAGGGCTCCCAGCCTGCCCCAGCTCTGCCATCTTACCACACGACGTTTCTGCACCACCGAGTACGTGACTGCGTCATCACTGTTTGGGAGAGGTCGCTGCATTTCAGAGGTCCCTGCATCTCTGAGTGAGAGAGCAGATAAATGGCCACAAAGGGAACTTCTCCCCCAAAACTTCCTTCTGCTGATTCCCTTAGGGCCCCAGGAGCACCCCAGCCTCCACCTCTCATGAGAAAACAACTCCCTGTCTGGAGCACCTAGGGTTCACAATAGGAGCTGATGAAGAAGGCCAAGGCTGACTCCAGACACACACACTCCTGACCGAGGAAACAGGTCCCCTTCCTGTGACCGTCACTTCCCCCAAGGGTTGTCATGGGGGTGGAATGGGTACAAGTGCCTGGCGGGTGGGACAGGAGCTTTCCTCTTCCACATCCCTCCCAGGGGGCACCTTCCCAGCACCCCAGTACCCAGTTCTTGGTGCGTCCGTCTCAGGAAAGCGTAAGGTAGCATAGCTGATGCTATCTTCTATCACAGGATTATAGCATCCCAGGGAGTGGGGGCCTTCCGAGAGGGGCGTCCTTCTAACCTGAGAGAGAGAGATGGGGTTGGTTTCTGACTCTTCTCCCCCCACCCCATTCCTGCCCCTGGCTTCTGACTCCCCAGATCTCCCCAGAGCACTTTTTGTCGCCCTTCTTCACCCAGGGCCCTCACAGGCTCCCCTGCATTTCTACCTTTTTATTCCGCACAAAGAAGCTCTGACTACTGGAATTGTCCTGAAGCCCCTGCCGGCTCTGTGCCCTCTTCCTGCTAAGAAACAAAGGCTCTGTGAGAATCGAGGGACTAGGAAGAGGAGCGTGCAGATTCTTCAGGCAGGAGGCTTGGGGCTGCACCCGGGGAGGGCGGGGAAGAGCTCACTGTTGCTGAAACTTCATTCCCCAGATGGCCAGGATGACGATGGCCAGGCAGGACCCGATCCCTATGGCCACTCGCCTGCCAATGGACTCTGGGCTGTCTGGTGGAGAAAAGAGAGAACATGTTCACTCTGCACTGTAGCATTAGCCTGGAACACGTGCTCCATGCTCCAGACCTCCAGCCTTGGTCTTGCTGGTCTTCCTCCCCAAGTGTGGGACAGTGATGCAGGGAAAGCAGTAGAAGTGGCTCCATGCTTGGGACACGGAGCTGCTACTTCCAGCCTCATACACAGGTACAATTGTAAGGGAAGTTTGACCAGACTAACAGAACTCTAGGCCTTGGACCCAGCAGTTCCAGGTGGGGATGGACCCTGCACCTGTCCTTGCAGAGATGTCCAAAGCTAAAGACCGAACCCTTCGGCCTTGAGGAGAGCACAGGGGAGATGGGAGGTACAGCACTCACTCGGGGCACACAGAGCAGCCCTGAGGAGGAGGCAGAGCTCTGGTATCTGAAAAGTGGAGCCCCAGGCACAGTGTTTTACACTGTGTCCAGTGCATCTCCCAATAGCACACGCAGGATCTTTCCTCTAGCCTCAGGTTTTGCAGGTGATGAATCTCTAGACTTAAAGCCATGGCTGCAGCTATTCATCTGAAAAATTACCATCATCTTTAGACAGCATATATGCACAGATACAGACTGGTCTCCAAGACTTCTTATTACATGTGAAAAAGAGAAGGCCAGGGCAGTGTGTGAACTTGTGAGCTGTGCTGCCATTTGTAAAATGAGGAAGGAAGCCTAGATGCAGATCTGTATATGTACATCGAGCGTGTGTGGGAAACCTATCCTTGTGCAGAGATCTGACAAGCTGCTCACAGGGAGGATACTGGAGATCTCAGGGTCAAGAGCCTGGCTTTCAGTTTACCTGTTTATGCTTTTAAAAAATTTAAGAATGTATTTGTATTATCCTGTATAAAAACTCTAAAAATATGGGCTGGGGATGTAGCTCAGTGGTGCCACGCCTGCCTAGCAAGCACAAGGTCCTGAGTTTGATCCCCAGTACCAGAAAAAAAACCTCTAAAAATAAAAAAGGAGCCGAGAGAGAGAGAGAGAAAGAGAGAGAGAGAGAGAGAGAGAGAGAGAGAGAGAGAGAGAGAAATTTGGGATGTCTGGAAAGTGGGTGTAGCCTGAGTGGAAACCCGACACATAGGAAGGAGACACTCAAGCAAAGGTATAGACAGAGAGAGAGAAAGGCTTGTGAGACAGGAAAAGGAGACCCCTCCACAGGTGTGGACAAGGCAGAGGGGAAGAAAGGGGGCATGGGGGCAGTGGTCTGGCAGAGCATCTTTGGGTGGAAGCTGCAGGATCAGCCAGGACAAGAAGGCATCTGAGAAGAAGGCATCTACTTACAGTAGACGGTGAGGGTGCTGGGGGGAGACGCCCCCATGCCTATCCTGTTGGACCCCTGGCACCAGTAGGAGCCCGAGTCTTTGATCTTCAGAGACTCCAGCCTCAGTGTCTGCCCATTGTACTGGAGGTCTTGATTATTCCAGTCAAACCAGGTGTAGTGTGACACCGGAGGGTTGGCGTCGCTCTCACAAGTCAGGGCTGCCTTCCTCCCCTCCATCACTCGGTCCCCTGGGGTGATGGACACACGCAGCCTCCGGGGTGCATCTGTAAGGGAGAACCAAGTCAGGGCCCAGGCAGCCGGTCTCCACTCCCGCCCTCCAGTTTCTGCCACTCACACAGCACTTGGAGCCTCCAGGTCTTTGATGTGGTCTGTCCTATGGAGTTATTGATTGAACAGCTATAATTTCCAGCATCTTCTGGGGATGTGGAGTTGAAAACCAGTTCTTGTCCTTCTTTCAGAAGACTTCTGTTTTTCTTCCAGAAGAAGTGAACTTCCTTGGGATGGCTTTGTGAGAAGTCACATCGGAGGATAACCTGGTGCCCCTCGAGAATCTCTGACTGGGGTCTCATCTTCAGGATCTTCACATCTCTGGGGGCATCTACAGAGCAGGGTCTGGGCTGAGGCCACCCCACTCTTTCCCTCCTGCTGACCCCAGCACTTCCTGTTCCCTTGTCCCTGAGGTCTGGCTCTTACCCATCAATTTTCTGTTGAAGATGGTGGGCCAAGCTCCTGACTCCTTGTCCTTTCAATCCCCAGATTCCCTTGGGGCCACCTCCCAGGTCCCCCACCCTGTCACTCACATTGGACATCCAGGCTGACAGGGGATGACTCTGAACACCAGTGGTTACAGGCTTTGCAGGTGATGGGTGGGGTGTCCCAGGCAACCTTGTGAACCCACAGCACTTCACCGGATGGCTTATTCCTAGAGCTTCCGGGGATCCAGGAATAACTGGTAACATCCGGGTTACTGGAGTTATATCTACAGAACAGCTTCACGCTGTCTCCTTCTCGAATCAGTGTGGAGTTCTGAATCACCACATTCACCTCCTTGGGGGGATCTGGGAGTGAAGCAGAGAGGCGAGTAAATGCTGCCAGCCGACATAACGGCTTTCCTTCCTGCTTCCTCTTCCCCCTCCCTTCCTCCCTGCAGTGCAAACTTTCTAATTGGCCCAAGGAGGACTCCTACTTCCCTCTTGCATCTTGAGGACAGAATGCTGCCCTGACCATCTGCCTGGCTGGTGTTTGAGAGAGTCTGATACATTGGTTAAGAGCACAGCTATCACCCAGGGCAGTGGTGCAGCTACTTGAGAGGCTGAGGCAGGAGAATTGCAAGTTCAAGGCTAGCCAAAGGAACTTAACAAGTTCCTGTCTCAAAGTAAAAAATTAAAAGGGCTAGGGATGTAGGTCAGTGGTAGAGCACTTGCCTAGCATGCATGAGGCTCTGGGTTCAATCCCCATTACTTGGGAGATTAAAAAAAAAAAAAGATAACAGCTCTGGAGCCAGACCCTGCTTCTTAAAGCTGTGAGATTATGACCTGCAGGCTTTTACTTATCTGTCAAATGAGATTCTAAGAAGGCTGAACCTCTTGGAATTCTCCCAAGGATGTGGTAAGATAATACCCTTAGAGCACAGTGTGGTGTGTAGAAAGCACTCAATAAACAATAAACACTGCTGCTGCTTCTCCTGCTGCTGTCATAAATCCCGCTGTGTATATATAAAGGATTTTGGGATCCCTGGCCACACATAATATTTCAGGGTCCAAGGATCAAACCTATAGATTCTCTTTGTCCTGGCCTCAACTCTGTAACAAAATCCAGGTCGGAGGTAGTGACGCACACCTGTAACCCCAGCACTATGGGAAGCTGAGGCAGGAAGATTGCAAGTTTGAGTCCAGCCTGGGCAACTTAGTCACTTAATGAGCCCTTGTCTCAAAATAAATTTTAAAGGGCACTAGGCCCCAGTACCAAAAAGAAAAAGAAAAAAGATTCACTGTGTTGAAGAGATCTGACAATGAAGATGTAATTTAACCCAATGAAGAGGTAATTTGACAATAAAGAGACATTTGACCCAGTTGTCCTTGAAACTCTCAAAATCTCTTCAGGGACTCAACTACTCCCTGGTGAACCCATGTCTCCATATTCCTCACAGAGACCTGGTATCTACATTCATTAATTCATTCATTCTTTCAACAAGCATCTACTGAGTGCCTTCTAGGGCTCAGGTATTAGGTTCTAGGCACTAGGAAAGCAACTATGAACAATAAAGCCCCGAGAAGCTTATATAACAGGAAGCCCTGGCTTCTGCTTGCTTTTTATTCCAGGACCCAAGAATCCCCTGGACCCTATCTGCCCTCCTCCATCCCTCATAGCTCTCTTCCTTCCCAGGAACCAGAGTCTCTGTGACTGCTCACACTGCACATCCAGCTCAGCACCCTGGCCACTTCGTCCACGGCCATATACATTTTCTGCTGAGCAGGAATAATTCCCAGCATCCTTAAGAAAGACCTTGGAGATACAGAGTTTCTCTTCTGTCTTTTCTGGGATTTCATTCCCATTGTGATGCCAAGTGTAATTCTTTGCAGGAGGATTGGCTGGTGATACACAAATCAGCTCTACTGATTTTCCCTCTTCAGCAGGTGATGGGTGGATCTGAACCATGGAAGGTTCTGGTGCATCTGGAAGAAGGGGCAGAGGCAAATGGGGCAGTAAGGACAGCACTCCAACCTGTCCAGCAGCCATGACAGCCCTTGCTGTCACCTCTCGGGCCCCGCTAACCTCCCCTACCAGGTCCTAGGAGGCTCACACAGCACTTTGAGGTTCACTTCTTTTGACTTCCCCAGCCCCAAGTCGTTGGATGCCTGACACTGATAAATCCCTGCCATTTCCTTGGTCACGTTGTGCAGAGTTAGTGTGGCCTGCTGCTGCTCTTTCATGAGGTTCTGATCCTTGAACCAGGATATAGTCTTGTATTCTGGGTTGCTGCTGGTGACCTGGCATGTCATGTTCACGAACTCCCCCTTCATTACGACGGCATCTCTGGGATTGACCTCGATCTTCAACTTCGGACGGTCTGGAGGAACAGAATGGCAGTTGGGGAGGGGACAGGGGATTCTCACGGGGCTGGAGGTGTCAAGAAGTGGCAGCACTCTTTCTGTCAAACCAGTGGCCTGCACATATGCGGTTCCCTTGTCATCCTGGGGGACTGTCACAGCCTCTTCATTTGTCTCTCTGCTGCTCCCTTCAACATGTCCCCTACCTTCTGGTCTCTACCAGCAGCCAGCAGGATTCCTAACACTGTCCATCAGAACTTGTCACTCCCTGCTTGAAGCTACCCAACAGATTCCACACTAGGACTAAAATCTAAAGCCCTTCCTGGAGCTCAGGAGACCTAGTGCCCTACCTGTTCTACCTCCTCTCCTACCCCTCGGCCCTCAGAGGCAGTGAACTTCAACCTCTCTGGCCTTTGGCTCTATCGCAGACATACCAAGCCCCCTCCTCAAGCCTTAGTCCTTGCACTTTTTTTTTTTCAGTACTGGGGTTGAACCCAAGTCCTTCACGCTGAACTATATCCCTAGCCCTTTAAAAAAAATGTTTTTTAAATTTTGAGACAAGGGGCTGAAGATTTAGCTCAGTGGTTCTGCTACCTGCCTCGCAATCACAAGGTCCTGAGTTTGATCTCCAGTACCAAAAAATAAAAAAATTTTAAAAGATAAATAAATTTTTTTTTTTGGTACGGGGAGAAATAAATTTTGAGACAAGGCTTCGCTAAGTTGCTAACTTACCCAGTCTGGCTTGAACTTGCAATCATCCTCAGCCTCCCAGACTGCTGGGATCACAGGTGTGTACTTCCTCTTTTCCCTCCCTGAAATGCTCTTCTTGTGCCCTAATCCTACCTTTCTTTTCTTTTTCTTTTTTTTGGTACTGGGGATCAAACTCGGGTCCTTGCGCTTGTGCAGCAGGCGGCAAAACCACTGAGCTAAATCCCTGGCCCCCTAATCCTACCTTTAATTGGCCTAAGCATTTGCCTTCTTCAGAAAAGTTTCCCTTCATCACCCCGTCCTCACCCTCCTGTATTTTTTGCTTAATATACATGCCACTGGCTATGATTATGTTCAGTATTGCTTTGTGAATCTTTTCGGAGTTTGTCTACCTCCCTGCAATGCTAGTTCCAAGACAAGACCTCAGCTCACTGCTATACCCTTCTCCCAGCTGGCAGCCACAATAAGGTCCGGTGCCTGGTAGATCCTCAGTAAACATTTATTGAATGAGAATGAATGAATGAATGAATGAGGTACAAAATAATAGTGTGAAAAATCTCCCCTCGAGGAGGAACAAAGAAACCCAACTGGATGATCTCCAAAGCGTGCTGCGGCTGAGGGAGACACTGCTTCACTCCGCTGGCCCAAAGCAGAGATGAAATGAATCTGTGTCCTCAACACCAGGGCTGACCAAGGGGACAGTGGGAGAGGTTGGGCTATTCCTGTTGGTGACCAACTTCAGGCTGATTATACACCCCTCTCTGGAGGCTCCTCTTACCCTTGATGGGGCCCAATGGTTGGCTGGGGAGAAGGTGACAAGGACAGAGTCCTTCCCAGGGGAACATCAGGGAGACTCACGCTTCACATCCAGCTGCACCATTTCCTTAGAGAGCACTGTGGAAGCATGCAGAACCTGGCAGCTCAGGTTCTTCCTGTGGTGAGTCCACTGTGGCTGGAACATGAGCTTGCTCTTGGTGAAGACATTCTCAGTAGAGAGGGAAGTGGAGGGGTCAATGGAAGGGGAAGTGGAGTTGAGCTCCTCCAGGGACCACTTCAATTGGATGTCGTACCCAAAGCAGGCAAAATTCAGAGAGCAGATGGCAGTGACAGGCTTGGACTCCTCTATTCTTGAAGGGAAGAGCTGGAGCTGAGGTGGAGGAGGAGTTTCTGCAAAAGAGCAGGGGTGATGCTGGGGACCTGGGAAGTTCGTACGCATGGACACACTAGCTGTTCACCCCCAGCTTTGGACATCTGCCTCGAAGAATCCCTGTAGCAATCCCTTGACAGCCCATCTACCTCCTTATCAGAAGAATATGCTCTGAAAGGCCTTGGTGGATACTAAGTATCCCTGTAAAACTGTACTTTATTTTCACTTCCTGTTGATTACTTTCTAAATAGTTTCAAGATCATTTTTCACACCACCCTTGAATCTGGCCCATTTAGTTCAACAGGCATTTCTTAGCTTTGATGACACACTTGTATCTGCTTAATGGTCTCAGTATTGGAGGCCCCCCACGCACAGCTTTCCTTTAGTAGGGTGGGCTGTGTGCTGTGCAGCTTGCTTTCCCAGGCCTGGACCACCCTGCAAACAGCAGGGACTAAGGCAACATCCGTCTCTCAAATACAAGACGGCTTAGCACAGATCACTGGAGAACCAGGCCATGGAGTAGAGTAACCACATTCTCTAGGGCAGAGAGATAAGGTCCCTGCCCCTATCTGATGGTTCATCTCCATGCCCTGGAGTCATCTAGCCTCCGAAGGGTTGACTAGAATCAGTCAACAATACTAACACATTGGGAGACTTCCTTTAAAATTCCAGGTCTCCGTCCTCTCTCAAAAAGATCTAGCAACCTGGAACCCAGACTCCAGACTGGGCAGGAGCTGAGGGACAAGGGGACATCCGAGGTGGACCAAATGCTCATGCCGCAGTTGACCATGGCCCCATCTTATGCTGCCTTTGTCACTTGCTGGTGTCCCCTGCCTGATCTCTGCCACTAATCAGTTTGTGACCCATCCCGGGAGTTGGGCATTTCCCACCTCCCTCCTTCCCGCTCTGCTGAGTCAGAGGCTCCCTTCCCAAGGCCTTACTGGAGACATTGAGGGATAGTTCAGCCATCCATTTGTCCTCTTTAGCCCCTTCATTCTCTCTCCATGTCACTCTCATCCCCAGCTTGCCACTGTCTTGGATGTACACAGGGTTGATGCTCAGGGTACAGTTATTTTCTGACTTTTGTACCCTTCCCTCCTTAGAAAAGAAGTCCTCTGTCTTCGTCTTCTTATACAGGACAGTCCCATTGAAGTCTCCGATGGCTTTGTCATACTCAGGATTGTGGTACAGTGTGAACTTATCCAGGAGCACTTTGCTCTGTCTGTTTTCGTATGTGCAGGGAATCCAGACGCAGGCTTTCTCCCAGGCATAGACAATTTTGGGGTGTTTAAATATCAAGCCTTTTGAGTCACAAAAAGCCAGGTCTGAAACCCATGACAATAATCAGAAAGTGTTATTGGGCGGGGGGGGGGGGCTTTTAAAGGAATAAGGAATCCTCTCTGAAGAGAGAGGGACAGATGGGATACACAGGAGGAGCAAGACATGAGAGACAGCACAACTCTCTCCGTTTGCACATGGCCTGCCCCCACCCACCGCACTCCTCTCCTCTGGCCCACATTTGTCCTCCTTCTCCAGTGCCCTCTAACACCCCAGAAGCCAGGTACCCAGCTGGCCACAGGCCTTACCCAGGAGCAGCAGGAGCCTGGGGCTGAGGAGATGCATGGCGTCCAGTCTGGCGGGAGTCTGAGCTGGAAAGAGTTTGTCTTTCAGCCATCTGGCTGCTTACTTCTTGTCCACTCATCAAGCTCTGGCTCCTTTCTCCTGATCCTGGGGGCCATGTCTGGGTGCATTGTGGGAATGTGGAATTTGGGATGCTTATGGAGCCTTTCCTGGGTCCGTGAACTTGTTCTTTAGGCCAAGTGCTTCCTTCCCCCCTCTTTCCTCCCTCCCTCTCTCTTCCTCCTATCCATTCATTCATCCACCTGTTCTTGTCTGAACTTCCTGCCCGGCCCTCAGACAGAGTAGCACCAGACCACTGCAGCTCAGATACCATGCACTGGGCAATGGGGATCTTTCCCAGGGGCCACTGGTGAAGGATTTCATAAAGAGCAGAGTCATAGTCAAACCTTGATTTTTAAAATGAGGTAAAAAGTCATTCTAAAACCAGTAATGACGTATTAAACCAGGAGAGCATTTAGAGGGAACTGGAAGGCCTTAGGTAGAGAATGTGGTCCAAGGGACCCATACATGTGCCCAGGGGTAGAAACTTCAATCAACACAGAAGAGACAAAGGTCTTGCCTTGTCTCGAGGTGGTGGCTGTCTCAGTTTAGCTAGCTATTGCCAATGGAAATGGGGTCTCAGCACTGTCTGACCTTCCACTGTTCTCAGTGAAAGAAGCCAGATTTTCGTGTGAACTGTCTTCCTTTACAAACAACACAAGCCAAGCATGATAGCTAGTGCACACCTATAATTGCACCACTCTGGGAGGTTGAAACTGAGTTTGAGCCCAGCCTGGGCAACTTGGCAACTTAGCTAGACTCTCGCTCAAAATAAAAAATAAAAAAGGACTTGGGATGTAGCTCAGTATAATGCCCTGGGTTCAATCCCCAGTACCAGGAAAAAAAACAAAACAACAGAACTTATTTGTGGGCTGAAGGCAGCCATGGGGCCACCAGTTTGCGAAAGATTCCCTCTCTCTCTCTCTCTCTCTCTCTCACTCTCTCTCTCCAACAAGCTCACCCTCCACCATCTTACACTTTTACAAAGAGTTGCATTTACATGGAGTTAAATTTAAGTCCCTATTTATATGGTTGTAACCTCTGTGCTGGCCCCCAGAGAGCTGGGGCAGGATGTGCCAACAGAGTGTGTCTCCGGTGTCAGCGTGGACCGGTGCTCCTTTCACCCACCTCAGCAGCATTTCCCACACAAGCACCGCATCAGTGACCCTCTCTGGCTGTTTATCTCCCCAGGTACCAGCTGTGGGAAAAGCTAAGCTGCTTGTGGAAAGCAGGAAGGGCCTCTGTTCCCAGTGCTAGGGACAGGCATGGTCTGGACATGGATTAGGGTGAGTGCGATGCAGCCAACTAAGATCCTCCCAGGCAAAGCTGTCCTCAGGTCTGCAGGCGCTGAGAATGTTTCACACAAAAAGTCATCAGTCACAGTTACTTGGGGAAAGCTGGGTTAAAAAGTTAAGCAAGATTCTTTGCCGCAGGACTTTTCAAACCTTTAAAAAGCTCTATGTCAGTGGTGGTGAACCTATGGTGGCCATGCAGCAGCAGGCTGATTGTGTCATTGAAAGCTCTAAAAGGTTCGCCATCACTGCTCTGTATGCATCATAAATCTCCAAACACGAGGTCTGGAGTGTAGTACACTGCCCTCCCTTCTTTGGCCATGAGATCTGTTTTCCCTTATCCGACAAAAGCTTTGCAGGGGTGTGGGATCAGATCTCTCAGGGTTTACACCAGGGCTATGACAAAGACTAACCACGGGTGCCAGACCCTTGTGCCACCAGCCATGTCATCACTGCCTGGCTCTAGCCAGAGAGGGCAATTCCAGGGCAGGACTGCAAGCCTCTGGAGCATAAGAAAAGGGAGGACTGGAGAACCATGCCTGGGAAGAGGAAAGCTGAGGAGGCAGGTGGGGGTGGAGCCATAATCATTAGGCACAGAGGCTCAGGACAAGGGCACACTGTCCAGACCTGTGGCCTGCCCAACACAGGCCTTTGGGGACCTGGGAGCCAGCTTCTTTGACCCCATCATTCCCTCCTAGGCATCCGGTGACCAACCTCATTCTCAGAAGACATCCCAAGCCCTGCAAGGGGGTTGTGCAAAGACAACAGTCAGTCTACAGCCTGCTGTGATGCAGGCAAGGGAGAGGAGGGTGGTCCCCGCTGCGCTCCCACCTCCAGGAACTGTGTCGGGCACACAGTAGCCTCTCCACGCTCACATGCTGAATACAAAAAAAGGAGAAAATCACTTTTTACCTGTTTCCTCGTGTCTTCCCTCCTCAGGGACCCTGGCAGTATCTGAGAGTGAAAGGAGAAGTACAGTGAAGCCGCCAGTGACTGATTTTCACCCTTCTTGGCCACACCTCCTGCCACTCCGTGGCTCTGAGAGCGACTACAGGCATCGTGACTTGGCCAGCAAGGGAGAGAGGCGGTGGAGGGGACGTGAGCTCAGAGCCAGACTGGAAGGAGCATCGGATGTCCAAGGCTGGGTCTCAGTCTCAGCATATGGATTTTTGGTATCAGCTCAGGTTTCAAACTGGCTTTTCCACAGCACCTCCCTACCCAGCTCTCGGAAATGCTAAGGGGCTCAGGCCATGCATTAGAACAGCCAGCCTGCTGAGCAAGGAGCAGGTCCACATGAAAGTGCCTATAGTCTAGTGGCATCATGTGCTTATGTCATTCCCACGGCTGTCCATCCTAGGAGGGAACAGTGGGGACTCTGACCACGGACACTGAGCGTTGAGGAGGAAGATGGAGATAGCAAGAAAGAAGATATCTTGTGTGGAGTGTTAGCAAATGGGAAAGTCTTGAGACGAAGACCTTACCATTTTATCCAGCGTTTAGTCACTGAGTATTTCAGGAGCAGAACCAGGCAGCTGCCAAAGCCATGAAAATCCTCCAGGTGAGGAAGGGAACTTCTGAGCGATCATCACTGGACACTAGCGCACTCTCGGGGCAGCTGGCCACGGGGGTGGGAATAGGGAGAATGCAAAGAACTTCTTCACTGAGCACTGATGCTCTGGGAAGTGGGGTAGATGCTTAGTTGTCCCTCAGCATCCTAGGGGATCAGTTCCAGGACCCTGTGTGGATACCAAAATCTGAGAATGCTCACACTACTTATATAAAATGATACAATCTTTGCATATAAAAAATATGCCCTCTTGTGTACTTTAAAGCCTCCCTGTAGATCACTTATAATACTTAACATAAAGTAAATGCCATGTAGATAACTATTACACTGTATTGTTTAGGGAAAAATAACAAGAAAAAACTCTGTCCATTTTTTAGTACAGATGCAATCATCATAGGTCTGACTATAGTTTTGATCTGTGGTTTGTTTTTTGGTGTTTTGTTTTGTTTGTCTTTTGACACAAGGTCTTGCTATGTAGTTCAGGCTGGTCTTGAGCTCACTATGTAGCCCAGGCTGGCCTTGAACTTTCAGTGATCCTCCTGCCTCAGCCTCCCAACTGCTAGGATTACAGTTGCACTACCACACCTGACAATCTGTGGTTTATTGAATCCATGGATATCAAACCCAGATAGACAGGACTACACAGCTATTTTCCTAATTACAACTACATTCAGTTAAAAACTACTTGTCATTATAAAAATAGTTGGATGTGGTACCACACATCTGTAATCCCAGCACTGTGGGAGGCCAAGGCAGGGGGATTACAAGTTCAAGCCCAACCTTGGCAATTTAGTGAAACCTTGTCTTAAGGTTTAATTTAAAAATTTAAAAATTTAAAAAATGAAAAGGGGCTGGGGATGTAACTTAGTGTGAAGGTACTGGACTCAATCCTCAGTACTGACCAAGAAAAAAATATGCTCTGAGAGGTGGAGAAAAGGCAAACTGATTGGGGATCTTGGAACCCAAGTGATGAATCCCCTAGTTCTTTTTGTGTCTTGTACCCAGACTAGATACTGGACAAGCTGACCACTAGACAAGAAACGTTCCACCAAAACTTTGCTTTTTTTAGCTAAAGAATCAAGAGGGAGACATCTTAAAGAGATAGAACTGTTTCCCTTACTAATAGCTCTACTCCAGCCACCTGCCATGGGGGCAAGGGGAGGCGCAGCCTCATCCCCATACGTGTTGGCAAAGGCTAAGCAGGTTCCTAGACTTTCACTACGCCAGGCTGTGACAAAGAACCCTATGCCAGCTGGAGTGGCCCCAGAGAAGGCTGAGTGCGGAGTTGGGAGCTTCTCCCCAAATCCCCATCACCCTCCCTCCGTGTCGATGTGGACCAAGTGTGCTAATGAGGTGATCCTCCTCCTCCTCCTCCTCCTCCTCTTCCTCTTCCTCACTGGGGAGGGTGTTGTCAGAGGAGGCCTGGTAGAGTCAGAACTTTCATTACCACTCGGTGGTAATAAGACCCCTCCCCAAGGATCACTGGACACGCAAGGGAGGCAGTAATGAAGCATCCTTCCCCCTCCAGACAGGGTGGTGTCAGTGGATACCTGGTAGGGAGTCCTAGCTCCTGCCCTGGCCCTGCAAGAACAAGGAGCCCTTACAGCCCAGGTGTCAAGGGAGCCTGGGTGGAAAACCTGGATATACCTCCATGTGGAAGAAACGAGATAGTGTCATTATCGCATTGGAGCAGTGACAGGGATGGCTGCTTAAATGAGATCTAGACTCATGATAGGGAAAATGTCAGGATTCTATTTGTGACACTTAAGGTTAATTATCAACTTGATTGGCTTGGGAGCTGCTCAGGCGATTAGTAAAACACACTTTTGCATGTGTCTGGGTGGTCATGGAGGTGTGCCCTTGGGTATCCTATCTGGTCCCAGGCCCCTTCCTCTCCGATGTTGTTACTCTGCTTTGCTTCTTGAACACCGTGAGGTGAGCAGCATTCCTTCACCAAGCCCTTCTGCCATGATGTTTCTGCTTCAGAGCCAACCAACTATGGAGTGAATCTTCTGAAACTGTGAGCAAAAAATAAGCCCTTCTTCCTGGTTGGGGACCCCCGGCAATGGGAAAGCTGACACTCTGGAAAATTATTCATCATGATAAGAACTAGAAAGTATCAGACTGAGTAAGAAGATAGTCAACATATACAAACATCAAAATGACACAGCTGATAAAGATTTTAAAGCAGCCATCATTAAAAAAATTTTTCAATGAGTCATTACAAACATGTTCAAAACAAAGCCAGGTGTGGTGGCACATGCCTGTAATCCCAGCACTCAAGGGGATGAGGCAGGAGGATCTCCTTGAATTTGAGGCCAACCTGAGCTACAGAGTGACTTCAAGGCCAAACAAAAGAAAACAGCAAACATGCTTGAAACAAAAGAAAAAATAGAAATTTCAGCAAAGAAATAGAAAATATAAAGAACTGCATGGAAATTTTAGAATTGAAGATCCAATAGTTGAAATTAAAATGTTAATAGTTGTGCTCATCAGTAGAATGGTGTAGAAGAAAAAAAACCCAATAAAATAGAACATAGAGCCATAGAAATTAGCCATTCTGAACAACAGAGAAAATAGACTGAAAAATTAAATAGAGCCTTGAAGACATGTGTAACTATTTTTTTAAAAGGTCTAAACTTGTATAATTTGAGTCTCAGAAGATAAGGGAGAGGGCGAATCTCAAAAAAACATTCAAGGAAACAATGATTGTGAATTTCCTTGATACCACACTGCATATACATACACATGTGCAGGCACACACACACAACATAAATGCCATGTATCTACAGATTCAAGAAACTTAGTGAATCCTGAACAAGATAAGCTAAAAGAAATTAATATCAAGATAGATCATAATCAAAATTCTAAACACTATTAAAGGCAAAGAAAAAGTCTTGAAATAACCACATAGTAGAGGGAAAACCATCCAAATGACAGTGGATTCTTCATTAAAAAAAAAACTACATATAGAGTCCATGAAGAGGTGATACACTATTTTTTCAGGTGCTGAAAGAAAAGAACTATATCAACTGGAATCCTACCTTAGTGAAAATATTCTTCAGGAATGAAGGAAAAATGAAATATTCCCAGATAAAGGAAAACAAAGAGATTTTTGGTCTAACAGAAATTCATGCTGAAAGGAAAGCTAAATGGCATTCTCTAAACAGAAAGAAAACAATTTACAAAGGAATCTTGGACCATAAGGAAGGAGAAATATCAAACCTGTGTTAAATACAATAGAATTCTTCTCTTGGGTTTTCTAAATTATGTTTGACAGTCAAAGAAAAACTATAACACTGTCTTGTTCTTTTCTCAAAATTATAGGAAAATACTTGACATGTATATTATACATGAGAGCGAATAAAGGGAGGTAAGGTTTCTACATATCACTTGAACTTGTAAACTGGTGAAACCAATAGATTTTGAGAAGTTACGTATAATATAATAACCTAGAACAACCAATAAAAATGTTATATAAAGTGATATACTTGAAAACTAAAGAAAAATAAAAGTGGAACTCTAAAAAATCTGTTCAAGGAATCCACAGGGAAGTAGGAAAAAGAAAGCATAGAAATTAAGAATAGAGAGAACAAAGATTAAAAAAATTAGATGGCAGACATTTAATCCTTCGCATATAAGTAATCACATTAAATTTAAATGGTCTAGATCTAAATACAAAGTTTAAAGGACACAGATTGACAGAATACATAAGAAACATGACCCAACTATATTCTGTCAATAAGAAATAACTTCAAAGTAAAATAATTAAAATGATATACCATGCAAACAGTAGTCAAAGAAAAGTTGGAGTGGTTATATTAAAAACAGATAAAGTAGAGGGCTGGGGATTTAGCTCAGTGGTTTCACAGCCTGCTGTGCAAGCTCAAGGACCTATGTTTGATCCCCGGTACCAAAAAAAAAAAAAAAAAAAAAAAATATATATATATATATATATATATATATATATATATAAGAGACCCATACCCATACAAAAATAGATAAAGTAGACTTTAGAAAAATATTATCAAGGACAGAGAAGGGCATTATATAATATGGAAAAGGTTAATCTACCAAAAAGACATAATAAGCCTAAATATGTATGCATCAATCATCAGAACTGTAAAAATATGTGCAGCAAAAATTAATAGAAATGAAAGGTGAAATAAACAAATTCACAATTATAATTGTAAACTTCAACACCTCTTTCTCAACAATTGGTAGAATAACGAGGTGGAAAATCAGCAAGGATCTATATAAGCTCAACAGTGCCATCAACCAACAAATTTAATCAAAATATATAGAACCATCCACTAGACAACAGCATAATACATATTTTTTTCAAGAATATGGAGTATATAACAGGATGGAATTATACCTAGGAAAATAAAACAATAAAACAAGAAATTTGAAATAATTTAAAGCATACAGGGTATGTTCTCCAATTGTGATGGAATAAAATTGGATATCAATGATACAGAAATAACAAGAAAATCTTCAAACACTTGGAAACTAAACAACCTACTTCCAAATAATCCATGAACCAAAGAAGAAATCTCAAGGGAAATAAAAAAAATATATTGAACTGAAAGAAAATGAAAATACAACATACTGATTTTGAGGAGGACACAAAGTAAGCACAAGAGGGAAATTTAAGTACTAAATACTTACTCTAGAAAAGAAGAAAAGACAAAGCTGGAGATATCACATTTCTTGGTTTCAAAATGTACTACAAAGATAAAATAACTGAAGTTAGTATGGTCGAGCATTTTACATAAAAACATATGCTATTGGCATAAAAATTGACACATAGACCAATGAATAAAATTAAGTGTCCATAAGTAACTGCATGTATCTACAACTAACTGATTTTTGTCAAAGGTGCTAAGACTATTGGCAGTCATTTAGATAAATGGTGCTGGGGAGATTAGGTTAAAAAAAAAAACCAGCCAAAAATGAATTAAGACTTAAATGGAAGAGCAGAAACAAGCTTCTGGGAGAAAGCAGGAGAAATGTTTCAAGACATTGGAAGGGCAAGCATTTTTTGGACCAGATGACAAAAGCACAGGAAACAAAGCAAAAAATAGACAAGTGAGATTTCACCACACTAAAAAGCTTCTGCTCAGCAAAAGAAAAAGTTGTCAGAGTGAAGGGACAATCTTCTAAACATATTTACTATATGATGAATCAATTAGGCATTTTATTCTCCAAGAAATAAAAAACATGTGTCCACTCAAAAGCCTGTACAAATGATTCACCATAGCTTTACTTGCAATAGCCAAAACCTAAAAACGTGTACTTCAGTAAGCGAGTGGTTAAATAAATTGTGATATATGTATACCATGAAATACAGTCATCCTTCCATGTCTGTGGGTGATTTGGCCTAGGATCTCCCACAGACACCAAGATCCATGGACTCTCAGTTTCCTTATATGAAAAGACGTGATGTTTGCACATAACCTATGCACATTCTCCTGTACTGTTCATTTTATTTATTTTGTGTGTGTGGTGCTGAGGATCAAAACCAGGGCCTTGCACAAAGTAGGTAAATGCTGTACCACTGAGCTACATCCCAAGCCTCTCCTATCTACTTTACATCATCTCCAGAACACTTCTAATTCCTAAAAAAATATAAATGCTATTAATAGTGGTTACACAGTATTGCTTAGGGAATAATGACAAGGGAAAAAAAGGTCTACATTTTTGGTACAGACGTAATTTTATCTTTGAATATTTTTGATCCACTATCAGTTGAATCTGTGGTAGTGGAACTTGTGGAAATGAGGGTGATTAAAAAGAAGGAAGTATTGATACGTGCAACAAAAACAACTTGGAGGATTCTGAAGGTCATTATGCTGAGTGAAAAAAAGCCAGCCTCAGGGGATCACACACTGTAACATTTTTTAGATGACAAAATTATAGAGAGGAAGAGCTGACTGCTGTTGCCAGAGATTAAGGGAGCAATGTGTAGGAGGTCACTCAAGAGGTCCTATATCTTGATTGCAGTGGTGGTTTTATATGTGACAAAATGATATGGAACCTTGCACACACCATACCGATGTTAGATTCCTGGTTTTGATACTGTACTGTATTTATGTAAGAAGGAACCATGGAGGGAAACTGGGTGAATGGTATAGCAGACTTCTCTGTTCTATCTTTGCAACTTCCTGTATCTATAATTATTTCAAAATTGAAGGTTTAATAAGAAAATGAAAGAGCCAGCAATCTCAGTATGGGACTCCAGGCTTGGGGGTCAAGTCCTAAACGTCTCAGGAAAGGGGACCCTTCGGGACTGCAATCTCTGTTCCTCACCTGGAAAGACAGATGTCAGAGGCTTCTGCCAGCCACCGTGGCAGCCAGGCATTGCTGAGGGTCCTGTGACTGCAGGAAACTGGGTGGCAGGTTCGTGGCATGTATCTGATTTCTGGAGGCAAGGGATGGGGACAGAACTCCTGAAAAAGGCAGCTTTGATGCCCTCACTCTTCTTTCCATCTGTCCTTACAATGGCGGGGAGGGTCTCCGTTTGGGGTGACTTGACTGTCACCTCCTCACTGGGGAAGCAGTGAAGTCAGACAACTAAGAGGGCACCTGCCAGCCCTGGGCTGCCACTCCCTGCTTAGCTATGTGCAGCGCCACCCCCTGCCCAGCTCTGTAAGATGGGAGTGATTCTAGTGCCTTCCTCAAGGGTCAGTGAGATCAGGTATGTAACCCACTCCACAGTATAGGATACCTGGGTTCAAATACTCATTCTCCATTTGTCAGCTGTGACATCTGCTCGGTTTCCCCTTTAAGGACGATGTTCACCTTGGTGCTCCTCTCCTTATGGGAGTGTTCCAAGATCACCTTTTGCATGATCACAAGTGTGGGAAGCGCTTTGCACAGTGACAGTTATGGAACATCTAGACCTGTGATAAAATGACAGCTCTGTATAACACAGCTGTCATTACTGACCTTGTCACTTGCTCTGCAGACCTAACTCTGCAGTGACGTTGATTCCCACACCTCTGGCTGCTCAGCCCTAGCCTGAGTTTGACAGAAAGGCCTCTGAGACCCAACTGAAGTTGGCAAGAGGGAGGGACAAAGAGGCCTGTCGTGCTGTCATGACCACAGCCTGGTGCCTGGGTGCCCCCCCTCCTGCCGGTGGCTGCTCGTCTCTCCTGCGTCTTAGACAGTGAGACCCGCTCATCTGTATTCCAGGCCAGCCAGAGCTCATCTCTCGCATCTGTCCCTGTCTCTAGACTTCCCCACCGTGAATCACCATATTTCAGAACTGTGCCATGGGTATTTCTCTTGTTCAGCTTGGTATTTCTCAAGGGAAGGGCACCATCACTCTTTCCTGTCCCCAGGGCCCCTCCTTGAGCCTAAACTTGCCAGAGTGGACCACTCTTGTGTTGCCCGCAGAACTTTCTGTGGCACCTAAGCAAGCAGCAGGAGCCATCTTTAACTCCTCTCTTTCCCCTCTCTAGGGCATTAGTTCCTCCTGGCCCCTCTGCCTGCCCATCTCCATCCACTTCCTCTGTCCAGGCCACAGCCTCCTATGCCCTCTCCCTTCTTCCGTGGTTCACCTTTGCTCACTGCCCACCTGGCTGTCAGCGGGACTTCGAGGCCTCAGGCCCCTCCAGAGCCCCTCTGAGTACCACTCTGCAGGGCTTCCCGATTCACTCCCAGTCAAAGCTGAAGTCCTCCCCTGGCCTTCCAGGTCCTCCGTGATCCCACTCTCTCGGGCAGCTACTCTGGCTCTGTCACTCTGCTCAGAATCATTGGTTTCCTTTTTTTTTTTTTTTTTTTCCTGTACTGGGGATCGAACCTAGGGCCTTTGCACTGAACTATATTCCTAACCCTTTTTTCATTTTTTATTTTGAGACAGGGAGTTGCTAAATTCCCCAGGCTGGGCTCAAATTTAGAATCCTCCCTTCCACTGCCTCCCAGAGTGCTGGGATTACAGGTGTGAGCCACCACGCCAGGCTCACTGCTTTCCTTCTTGTTCCATAAATGCAGCAAGGATGTTCTCACCACAGCCCTTTGCTTTGATTTTGGCTTTCCTTGGTCTCACATTTCCCAGAATCCCATAGAACTCCCTCCCTGCTTCTGGTCTCCACCCAACTGTCCCCTCTTCCTAAGAGCACAGCCTGACCCGGCACACTCAACCTTCCCACTGACTTCGGCTTCAATTTCCCTCCCTTGCTACCTGAATGCAGTACTGTGTTCACTCCTGCATCTGCTCCTCATCTCTGCCTCACGGTGACAGCTCCAGGAGATCGGCAAGGGGTTCTCCTTGGAGCACCCACAGGCCTGAGGCAGACAGTCCTAGAGCACAAGCTGACTTGGTCTAACCTGTGCATTGAAGGGAGTTAGTCCTTCCTGAGTAATCTCATTACTTCACTGTTTCCCAAACTTTCAAGTTCTGCCTACCACTTTCAGGACTTTGACCCTGTCTGTGAACCACCTGAAAGTTTTTCATTTAATATATTTCTCTTTTCTGTTTTTTAATGTATTTATATATTTATTAGTACACATTTGCAGTACATAATGATTATATTTATAGGAAGTTGATACCTCTATGTAACACACCCTAATTCTTTTTTGTCTCCTGCCCCTCCCATCCTGGCCTGCTTCTTTCTTTCTTTCTTTCTTTCTTTCTTTCTTTCTTTCTTTCTTTCTTTTTTCTTTTTTGGTACCAGAGATTGAACTCAGGACCTTGCGCTTGTGAGGCAGGTGCCGGCACCACTGAGCTACATACCAAGCCCTGGTCTGTTCAATTGTTGATCCCCTTCCATTTGCATAAGCTCTATTTCCATATTTTTCTTCACTTCTTTTTTTCTAATCCCCTTTCTTTTTCCTTCCCCTGCCATTTCTTGTTCCCTTCCCCATTTGAAAAAGATCTTCCAGGGGCCGAAGATTTAGCGCAGTGGTTTCGCCACCTGCTGCGCAAGTGCAAGGACCAGAGTTCAATCCCTGGTACCAAAAAAAAAGAAAAAGATCTCCCTGCTTCCTATTATCTATCTTTTATTTTGCTCTTTATTTATACTTGGGATTTCTCTTATAAAAGAAGCCATGTGACATTTAAGTTCGTGTGTCTGATTTATTTCACTTAATATTATGGTCTCAAGGTGCATCCATTTACTCAGGAATGCCTCAAGTTTATCATTCTTTATGGCAGAGGAGTGCCCGTGTTTATAGCAGCACAGTTTATAATAGATAAATCTTGAAAACGGCCTATTTGCCCATCAGCAGATGAATGGATAAAAAAACACGGTATTTATATGCAATGGAGTACTACTCTGCCATTTAACACACTTCTTTAAATCACGTGATAGATTTTTAACTTTTTTTAACTTAGCCTCTTCCAAAGAATTTACATAAAAGAGGAAATCATGAGTTTGGTGTGCCAGGTTCCTCTTATTCTGACGCATACTAAATGAAGCATGAATAGGACTGTGAGCGTCACTCTCACTCCTGGATCATCTCCCACACCAGCATGGTGCTGCTCCCCTGAGCTGGGCTTGGACAGCCGGAAGTTATTCCCTGTTCCCATGCCTGGTTATTGACACTGCTCTGCCGGGCGAAGTCCTCAGCATGCATTCCTACCAGGCCAGACCTGCTGGAGCCAGGATCTGTTGTCAGCATGTGTCAGGACTCAGGAGGAAACTCCCATCCTGGCTGGGGAGAGACCCCCCACTCCCGCATCTCATGCCCTGTGGCCTTGCTTTAACCAAACATGTTCACTCTTGAGGACCCCACACCAGTGTGACTTCCTTCCATGCTGAGCCTTTCCTGAAGCCCTAAGTCACTTCCACTCCATTCTCTGAGAGCCCCTGCTCTCCTTGGGAGCACTTGTCGTTGGTCAACATTCGCTGATACAGTATTCAAGAGACTATATTTGATTTCCTTCCCTGCAACGCAGAGGAAAAGGTCAGCACCTGCGCTCAGTCCTGTATCCTCTGATTCAAAACCCAGGCTCCCTAATTCTTAATCCCTTTTCTCAGTTGCCTATAGCCCCACAGTTTTATTCTTACTGCTTCCCACACCCCAGGGCCCTGTGAGCTCCTGGTGGTCCTCACTGAAACAACAGGGAGGCACAGTGGAGGAGGACAGCTTCCAAGCCAGGAGTTGGTGCTGAAGAAGGTGATTTGACCTCACCGTGCCTTAGTCACTCCGGCTTCTCAAACATCAGGGAGCACCAACATCCCCAAGACCTCCTCAAAATGCAGATAGCCAAGGCCCTCCCTGCAGTGTTTGATTCCCACATTTCTGGGGTGGGGCCTGGAATTTGCCTTTCCAACAAGTTCCCAGGAGATTTGATGTTATTGGCTAGTGATTGCACTTTGAGGATCATTATCATAGCCATTAGGGAAAGTAAATGGGGATTAATTAAGATAAATTATATAGTACTGTATAGCGCACAATGAGCACTTGACAAATGTTAGCCATAATACCATTTATGGCGGAGAATCTAGCCCTTTAAATTCCTGACAGGTGTGTTAGAAAAAGTGCGTTTTTAAACCAGAACTGAATCCAAGGCCTAGCCACATCACATCCTTGCTCTGGGTCCTGAGACAGATAGGGGACACCATGGTGGGACAATAATTGGACCAAGGGCTAAACTGATAGAATAAGCTTCCAGGCAGAGTAAATGCTGACCCTTTGTAGCATGGCACGTTTCAGCAGACCCATCATGAGACCCTGATAGAACCACCAAAGCAGGATGTTCGCATGAAATGAGAAAAAACTAAATAAGCCTTTTAGCTTCATTTGCTCTTAGTCAATTTAAGATCACTAATATTAGAAGTGGTATAGCTGGGCAACAGGTTATTAGCTTCTCACTGGCTTTGCTGTGTGGGTTGTGCTAACAGTGCCTGGAGTACTTCCCCCGGGACCTGACAGCTGCTTTTGCTGAGAACATTGACCCTTCGCTCGGGCCTACAGATGTCTGACGGGTGACTAAAATGGGATCAAAGCTTGGCATCTCTCTCTTCATACTGTGTCTGTCCCCTTTGCTGTCTTAACCCTCGGGTCAGATTCTACTCAGCTCTGCATAGAGACGCATTGATCATTTAAGAAACGAATGGTTTCTTATTTAAGGAATGAATGAATGAAATATCCAAGACTATGATACAGGGTCAGCGTGGCCTCCTGCCCCTGGGAGCTGGTCTGTGTTTCCTCCAGCCCAACCTCCTGGTTTCTCAGCAGCTCAAGCCCTCAAAGACTTCCAACCCTATCATAAGGCCAGGACGCATATGTGGGATGCTGATGCCAGCTGAGAGAGGAGCTCAGCAGTTCCTGAGCACAGTGGACCAAGTGTGAGCCCACCGAGTACAAGGCTGGGGTGTCTCCCACAGGATGACGGTGCCAGGTACCAAAATGCCACACTTGATGGTGACCACCTGGTAGCCAAATCCATCCAAGAAGAAACATTTTTTTTGGAACTACATCCCTGGCCAGGGGAATTACAAGACCTTAGCTCATCCCAGCAAATCAATAGAAACCTATTTCTCTCTTTGTTCAAGGAGCAGCAGCTTGGTCACTGTCTGGACCAGTTGTTGGTCCCTTCAGCCAAACCCTCATTTGGCCACCCCCCCATAAAGCTTTGAACTTAGGTATGTGCTTAGCATATTTGAGCCCCTCTCATTTCTACTATCTCCAGGTCTAAAGATTCCATTGTTTAGTGTCAGGATCTTGGCAAAATCACCTGGCTTCTCAGATCCCCAGTATTCTCATCTTCACAGCTTTGTTCTGGGGTCCCTTCTCAGGACAGCCTGAGCTTCCTGAAGAGGCTCATTGTACAGCTGGTCCCTTACATCTGTTTAGAAGGCTGGAGTGGCAGAGCCCAGCATGCATGTGAGGGGTGGCATTCTAGGCTACAGAGGCTCGTGGACATGTGGATCTGTTAGTCCCACTTGACCTGCACAGGCCAGAAGGTCATGTCAGAAAGCAGACCCAGGCGGGTGTGGACAACAGAGTGGTGGGGACTGGGGCAAGTGGGAAGCGTGTGCCCTTCAGAAGGGACAGTCTGCCCCCTTCACTGAGTCTCCTGCAAGTGTGGGCCTGGTGTTGTCAGAATGCCTGGCTGTAGCTGAAGTAGGAATGAGGGTTGTGCGAAATCACCCAGAAACCAGACCGAGCCAAGCCTGCAGCTGCCAGAGAAGGGACTACTTAATGGTGGTTGACTCAGGCTCAAGTTCAGAATCCCTGGGCTCTCGCCCCCGTAGAGGGCCTAGCAGAGAAGGAGGTGAATCCCTGGGATCACTCCAGAAACAGCGGGATGGCAGACTCCCCAAAGACCCAACAGAAACCATCTGGATCTAGACTGGTATTTAGCATCAGGACATTTATTTCATGTCCCTATTGTACACATCGTGGGGCCAGGGGCAGGGGCAGGAGGCCAGGCAGGGGGTAGCAATAAATAACACGGACAGACAAAGCTCCCCCAAGACATGTGAGGTTAAAGGATGGTGGAGGGGAGCCAAAATGTGGGGGTGGGAGTGCAGTGGGGAGGGGCAGCTGGGAAGGAGAGGGAGGCCAGGCCCCAGGACCTCACTGTCCCCTGCCCCGTCCCCTTCTGTCCCAGCCCCCACCACTTTGAGGAGGAAGGGAGCCCGCAGCCAGTGAGGGCCAGTGAGGGTCCTGAGGGGGGAGGCCACGTGGGCTGCCCCTGCTCCCTCACTTGACGCGGATTTCAGCATACTCAGCTAACTCCTCTGTCAGGGTATAGCTGTCCTTGGTGGGTCGTTTTCCCAGGTCTGAGTGGGAATAACTCAGGTCCAGCTCCGGGGGTTCCGCGCAAAGGCCCAGCAGCCTCCTCTCAGATCCCAGGCGCCTCTCACTCTGTGGAGGGGAAGGCAACTCATTAGCAGAATCCTCTCCCCAACTTTCTCCATGCAAACACGGGAATGCTTACGTCCCCATCACCCTAGAGCTCAGCCCTAAAGTGCTGGGCAAGTGCCTCTCTTGAGGATCTCCATCCCCGAACACCCCAAGGTCACTACTGCATTTCACTCTGGGGCCTTTGCTGATGCTGATGCCCCAACTCCACAACCTCCTCATCGCGGAGCTTGAAATCTGCCTACAAAGTCCCCTCCTTCATGATGCTTGCTTCAACATAGGAATGTTAGGGGTGCACGGGGCAACCCGGAGCACCTGCCCTACTCAGTCTCCAAGGTCAGATCTTTCCAAAAGCTTGCAAATGCCTGCTTCGGTAAGCCCTTCCCCTCCTCAGTCTGGGAGACCCTGTAGGTGCTGCCTTGGCTTCCCCACCATGCTTCACACCCCTCCCCACCTTACAGGTGCTTAGACACACGCACACAGAACGAGGACCAGAGACAGCAGAAGCAGCAACGGGACAGACTTAACAAGAGACCGTCTCGGACGCCTGACGAGGACGCACACACGGACACCACCCCAAGGCCCAGTGCAGGCCTGGAGGCAGGCACACTGAGGCCCCAGAACCTACCTCCTGGGGCTCTCAGGGACATTCCAGGGCAGAGACCTCTCTGGACTATTGGAGAAGGAAATGCAGTCACAGACACAGGCGGGAAGGGTGAGGGCCCTACCCCCACGCTCCCCCATAACCTCGGCCTGGCACCTCCCCGCCGGTCTCCAGGGACAACCCAGCCCTCCACAGTTCCTTCCTGACCTCCCCCTCTGCCCCTTGGCCTCACAGTCCCTGACCAGGACCTCAGCATCCCTGGCACCCGGCTCCCTGGCTACCCTGGAGCCGTGGGACCCTGGTCCTCACCTCATACTTCTCTGGTGTCCCAGAGATGTGGAAGTCGCTGCTGTACAGGACGTGGGGGTTGTCCCCTGCCGAGAAGCTGGGGCTCTCTGTCACATTCTTTCTGCAGGGCAGGACACATCAGTCCCGGCGGGACTCTCGGGTCTCCCTCTCCCACCCCTTCTGCATGCTCTGTCTACCTTGGACTTTGGCCCCAGGAACCTGGAGTGGCTCTCACCCCTCTCTCTAAGACAGCAAACGCACTCTTCAGGATGACTAGCCTCACTGTATCCCCGGCTGTCCACCCCTCTCCGCCTCCAGGTTTCCTGCCCTGGCTGAAGATGGGCAAAGTCACGTTCCTGGAGGCAGGGAGGCCGGAGCACAGAGTGCGGGCAAACAGATCACCAATGGCCCCAAAGGGCTCAGCCAGGCCCTCCCATGCACCCAACCAACAGTGGCACAAGGCCCATCTCCTGTCCAGAGGAACATTCTCAGAGCAGAATCTGTCCTCGCCACACTGCTCTCTCTTGCCACCTTCCCCCACACCTCTGGGAGCCTCCCCATCCCCAGCTCAGCCCAGGCAGACACTCACTTTCTTCGTGTCTGGGTGATGTAGCAGACGATGGCAATGAGGATGGCAAAGGCAACCACAGCTCCCACAGGCCCAATCTTGGCCCACATCAGTCGGTCTGAGGACAGAGAGGACCCAGGTGCCTCAGGGCTGCTGCTCAGGGAGCAAGACACCTGGGTTCTCAGGAGACAGGCCAGGGTGAGAGTCTGACATTTGCACAGCCGGCATATCCTTGCCCTGACTGGCGAACATGGAAGCTCCTGGTTGAACACGGAAGCTCTTGGTTGAACATGGGCACCATCCCTAGCTACTGGGGGGCCCCGAGTGGACTGAGGAAGAGCAGGCAAACTCAGGCAGTCCCCCATCACCAGCTACAGAGGGTCTTCTGCTACTTGGTCAATCTGCACAGCTGCCCCAGGCTCAGGATCCAAGGGGGCCCCTCCTTCCCTCAGCCCCCACCCCAAGGCCATTGTACTCACGAGCTCCCTGGAAGGGCAGTTCCAGGCTCTTGGTGCCATACGGGTTCCTGGAGGTGCAGATGACGCGGGGTGGGGCCTGGGCCTGTCCCCTCAGTGTGAGGATGCTAGTGAGCAGGAGGCCACTGCGCTCTGAGTACACGAACTCTCGCTCTGTCTCATTCACCGTCACATTGCGTGATGGGAGCTCGAAGGCCACCGATGGCTCAGGGTTGGATTTCACCACGCACAGACACTGCATTGTGTCACGGGCTGCAGCACAGTGTGACTCCAGGAGGATCATGGGGGCAACTGCAAGGTCAAGACCAAGACAGTGGGCTGGAGGCAGCTGAGGCTGAGCTGCAGGGGACTCGTTGGCAGGGCACACAGTCAGGGTGGCCAAGGGTGGGGATGGTGGCTATGTGTAGGATCCCCAGTTCCCGTGCTTTTTTCTCTGTCCTGATGGAGAAACGAGGAATGCCTTGACTACTCTGTGACCTGGCCAGCTACATGTTTTCCCTGCAAGATTGAACGCTGGACAGGGTCTTGAACATTCCCAGGCACTGATAAAGGTGTTTAGGTTATTCCCCAAAACACTGCAAAAACCACCGGCCCTGGCCCTGAGCCACAGTGAAGGCACCATGGCTCCTGCCCTCCATCTGTCTGTAAGTTCCCCTAATAAATGCTTTTTTTTTTTTTTTTTTTTTAGTATTGAACCAAGGGTCTTCAGTGAACTACATCCCAGCCCTGTTTATTTATTTACTTACTTATTTACTTATTTATTTTTATTTTGAGACAGGTTCTCACTAAGTTTGTAAATTGTCCAGACGGGGGTTGAACTTGTGATCCTCCTGCCTCAGCCTTCTAAAGTGGTGGGATTACAGGTGTGCACCACCACTCCCAGCTCTAATAAATACTTTGGACTGGACCACCCTGGTCTCCAGAGCTCCTTTTTTTTGGAATCCTACCTGGCCCTAGCGTGGGAAGGTTTCAGGTGCTCCCTTGTGGGAAACTCTCCTGCTGCTGCTTTTGGGGCAACTCCAGCCTCAAATTGAGCCAGAACAGAACACTATGTCACAGAGGCGAGTTTCACTTTCCCTCTGGATCATCTCTAACTTTGTTCACCTCGTTAAATGTAAGTCAGGGCACTCTCTGCTTAAAGCCCTCCTCTAGCTGCTCCCTAGGGCACTTAGAATAAAATCTAAATTCTCTCTCCTCTCCCCCTGGTTCCTTCCTTTCCAGCTGTACTGGCCTCCTTGCTATTTCTCAGGCTCATGGATTTTCTTCCCACCCTAGAGGCTGAGAACTCCTCCTTCCTCCTGCAACACTCCTTTGGGTACCTGCCTAACCCCCTCCCTCTCTCCTTTCCTCCACAGGAAGGTCTCTACCCAGGTGACATCTCTGACCTCCACAGAAACCACCTCGCTTCACGCCTCACTCACTCCCTGCCTGGGTTTTCTCCCAAGTGCTTATCCCCACCCAGGTTATACACTGACACGGTTGGTCCCTCATTTCTGTCAAGGTGGAGCCTTGCTCCATCTCTGCTCTGTTCCCCACACTTGGGATGAACTATTGGATTCTCATGGCTGCAGGGTCTCACCCACAGACCCAGCCTGCTGCCTCCTTCCAATACCCGCCCTCCCCCTTCAGTCCACTGCAGATGCACCCCATATGTTTCTTCTGGAGGGCGGCTTGAATCCTGGTCCTCCCTGCCCCATGGGACTCCCACTGCCACCAGCACCAAACACTACCCTCCACCTATGGTCACACTGTTGAGCGTTGCTTTGCTATCATTTAATTGCTAAAACAGTACTGGGATGTTTCTTCTTTCATTTTCCAAAAGATGAGATTATATTAAAATGTCAAATGTTGCTTCTTAAACTATATTCTTTATCCCTTCTGGAGAGTCCAGCACCCTTCTCTGCCTGCCCTGGACTGAGCACTGTATCTCCAATAGTTCTAACCTGAATCTATTTACAAAGCTCCTCGGCCTACTCACTCCACCTATTTTCAATTTCCAGAAAAAATGAATGTGTATGAACAGCAATGGGCCAGGAAGTCACATGAGCAGATATATTCATGCCAGCAACGATTCCAGTTGGAAGCTCAGTGCATACATTTCTAAGTCTACTAAATAAAAAAATGACAGGCCCTAAATGCTGTTTAGACAAATGTGCACTATACTTACTGTACTGTCGATCAATCAATCAATCAACACACCTCAAACCAAACTAATACAACAAATGTGAACCAACAGAAATTGAACCTGGTCAAAACCCCTCCACTCAAGAGAGCCCAGGTGGCACTCTGGTGACAAGTGTCCGCCCTGAACGATGTGTGGGTGGTGATGCCAACACCCTACCGGTGCCTGTGCCTGGTATCTGTGCAGCCTTATGGGCAACCTAGAGAGCTATGAAGCCCTGACAATGCTAGGTGAACCTCTAGAGGCACAAAGGATAAGGGCTTTGAGTGCCAGCTCTGCCATCTACTGGCTGGGTGAGGCCACTCGGTTTCCCTGCACTTTGACATCTGTACAAACAGAGGTTGTAGTCTTTAACTTAGAAGGGGCCACAGGAAGTCAGGCTCAGGAGGGCATTGTGAGCACTTAGCACCCACCTGGGTGCTTATGGTTAGGGAGACAGAAACATCCTCAAAGAAAGCCTTAGTCCTCACAACCATCCTGCTGATGAGACACTGTGTCACATCCTTTTTCATAGGAGAGAACTGAGGCTCAGCCAAAGATAGGTCACTTGCCTGGGATTTTAGCAAGAAGGGGACAGAGAGAAAAAAAAAAAAAAAAAGAAGGGGACAGAGCTGGGATTCTGACCCAGTCCTGCTCAGTTCCTTCTCAGTTAAGGGTAATGGACAGCAGTAACACTTCAGTTTCCTTCTATCAAATGGGGTGCCCTCTCCCCAGTCATGTAGCTGTGAGAACAAAGTAAGTCAGTCCAGACACCATGCTAGACTAGTTCCCTGCACGTCACCAGGAAGGGTGACTGGCTTCTGGGTGCCCCACTTCATGCTGGACCCTGTGCTTAGCAGGACAGGGGTCCCTGCTCAATGGAAAGCCCTCAGAAGTCTGGAACAGTTCCTGATCTGACCACCCTACCTAGCTCCATGGCTTCAGGGAATTCTGACCTTTCATTTTCTTCTCAGTTAAAGGAGATGATGATGACAAACAGCAATCACAAGGAGAGGGCAAGATAACACATGCAGAAGATTGGATTCGATGCCTGGCCCAGGGCAGGCCCAGAAGTGGTGTTGCTGACCTGCTCTTATGACACAGGAGGATGTGAGACTCTCCTGGAAAGAGAGGTGGGGTGGTGGTGTATGTACATTTTGGGGTGCCCCTCAGACTCTCAGGAGGTCCTCTGACTCTTTTTTTGGTACCGGGGATCCGGCAGAACCACTGAGCTAAATCCCCCAGCCCCTACTCTGACTCTTAAACCTAAGCCAGCCACGTTGGTGTACACCTGTAACCCAAGCCCTCTAGGAGGCTGAGGCAGGAGGACCACAAGTTCGAGCCCAGCCACAGCAACATAGCAGCTTAACAAAACTCTGTCTCAAAATTTTAAAAAGGTGGGAGTGTAGCTCAGTGTGAAAACTGCAAAACAAAAGAAAATAATAACCAAAGAATTACTGGTTTGGGGAGTAACCGAGGGAAGGGTACAGCAGAGTGGGGAAGGGTGCAGCCCAGGAGAGCAGGTATGAAGAAAGCAGAGTACTATACACCATGATCATTGGAGGCTGTGAAGGGGTAGAGGCGAGGAGGGATGATGCCCATAGTCAGTAGATCAGCAGAAAAGCAGGTAGCCCACCATGGCTTGGCCGTGCAAAATGGCACTCCAGGAACAATCTGCACTGGCCGTGTCCTGATTACTGCCGTGTCCAGAGTCCCGAGCATGAGCCGTGCACCAAACGCTTATGCATTGATCTCTGAACTTTCTGGCAAACCATGATGGGGGCTGTGGTAGACAGAGTAACTGAGGCCCAAGAGGTCAAGTTTGAGACTAATGCCAGAGCTGGGCAGAGCTAAGGAGGAAGCAGGGGAAACGAAAGTGCAGAAGGAATATTCGAGAAGGAGTTGCTTGAGAAAAAGGAGTGGAAATGTGACTTGGCTGCTATAACCTAGAGTGACGGCCATGAGGGGAGGGTGAGGTGGGGTGGAGGGCGCTGCCCATATAAGGGAGGTCAAAAGAGGTGCTGGTCTGCAGGGAATGATGGGTGGCATGGCCAAGACAGAAGCCTCCTACAGGCACCCATCACTTCTCTCTAGCTGTCCTCGGTCTGTTAACAAGCTTGGTGTCTTCTCCCTGCCACAGAATCGCACAGCCCTTTGTACACAATGAATGACTGCTCAGTCAATGTTTCCTGATGTTATAACACAAAATGAGGTCATCTCTGGGCAGTATAGAAGTGTGGAACCAGATCACTTGCATCTGAATCTCAAATTCTGCCATTTCTTAGTCGTGTGACCTTGGGCGAATGGCATAAACTCTCTGGACCTTGGTTTCCTCCTCTGTAGACTAGGCACCACTAATAGGACCTCTTTCATGCAGACGTCATGAGGAAGGGATGAATGGGTCCCTGTACAGTGCTTCCAACAGTGCTTGCTAAATAGCAGTGCTTCACGAGGTTAGATTTTAGAGTCACTGTTTTAGTTAGTGGAGAGGGCAGGTCATCACAGGATCCTGGGATCTCCTTGGCCAAAAGCTGATCCCAGGAAGCAGAAACAGTATTCTCAGAGGGGATTGGTATTTTCTTCCTGTGGATTCAGCTTCCCTGCCATTCCATCCTTGTCTGCTGGTGAAAACAGGCAAAGCTGTGACCTAGGTGTCCCATACCAGTCCCTCTGGCACCAATGAGAAGGGGTGGGTACTCACATTCCACGGACACATTGAAGACTGTGGTCTTCTGGCCGTACTGGTTCTCAGCCACACACAAGTACTCCCCGTCATCCTCGGGTGTGACTGCCGGCAGCTCCAGCTGCAGCTCACTCTCATAGATGACCGTGGCCAGGATCTGATTCTCCTTGAAGATGGTGAGAATAGGGTCTGGTTTGCTCTGTGTGGAGCACAGGATGGAGACTGTCTCCCCCTCCACAGCTACCATTGTTCCATTCACTGTCGGCTTCCAGGGTGCATCTGAAGGACAGGACAAGTGACTGTTGGTCAGAAACCAGGTGGTGTTGCTGCCTCTGCCAGCCAACACCCACCCCTAAATGTGATCCCTGACACCCCAAACCTGTACACACGTTCAGGATGGCTCAGGTGACCCCAGTTCTGGGTGCCTTGTTTATGTGAATACTGATTCTGAAGCCAGAATCTTCGGATCTGGAGCTATGTACCCCTTCCCAGCTGGGTATGGATCCATGTCTTGACCAGAGAGACTCAGTTTTCTCATCTAGAAAGTGGGCTTAATGATAATTCTAATCTCATTGAGCATTCACTGAGAATCTGCTGAGTAATAGGTACTGTTCTAGCTTAAATAAGGGCCATGTGAGCAGATAATAAATAAATAAAATATATTTGCAAAGTGGGGATAAGTACTGTGGAGAAAAAGAAAGGGTTGGAAGGAGCAATCAGGGGAGAATTAGTTTTAAACAGGATGGTAAGGGCAGGCTTCCAGGAGGCCAGGAGCTGGGCAGGGAATGTCTGGGGGGAAGAGCATACGGATAAAGCCCTCAGAAATGCTGAGGAGACATTGGCTGTGGTTGTCATTATTATTCCCAGCTCTGGGCACTTTGCCTCAATAAGTAAGTAAGGATGGATGGACAGATGGATGGACAGATGGATGGCCTCTGCTTGGTTCCTGGCTAAGAGTCCAGTTCTGACAGCACCCCCAGCCTGTGTCCTGAGGTCTCCTTTACTCTCCTGACAGATTGACAACTGAGTGTGGTGGTACAAGTCTATAATCCCAGCAGTCTAGGAGGCTGCGGCAGGAGGACTGGCAAATTTGAGTCCAGCCTAGGCAACACAGTAACTTAGTAAGAGACTCTGTCTCAAAATAAAAATGTTTGAAAAGGGACTGAGGATGTAGCTCATGTGAAGGCCTTGGGTTCAATCACCCGTACTGGAGGGGGGGGGGCTGAGCTTTTTTTCTTTATTTCTGGTACTGGGGATCAAATCCAGAGGCATTCTACTACTGAACTACTGTGCTACAGTCCCAGCCCTTTTTATTATTTTTTTTTTTCACTTTGAGACACGATTTTGCTAAATTTCCCAAGCTGCCCTCAAACTTGGCGATCCTCTTGCTGCGGCCTCCTAAACACCTTGCCTAACACAACTGGGCTCATTTTAAAATGCAGATTCCTGGGCTGGGGTAACTCGGTGGTAAAGTGTGAGCTTTCCATCCCTAGCACCAGGGAAAAGAAGAAAAAGGAAGGAAACGGAGGGAGGAGGGGAGAAGGGAGAAGGAGGAAAGAAAGGAAGGCAGATTTCAGGGGCCAGGGCCAAATCTACTCTCGGACCAGCTAGGGGCAGAACCTGTATTTAATAAGCTTTCCTAAGTGGTGAGGACCAATTGTGTCTTCTAGTCTTGTCCTCTGCTGCAAAACAAGTGCGCACCAGATACCTGTGGCAGGAATGAAGAAACACGTTGACAGGCTCCTTCCCTTCCATCTTGTCCCCCATGGTGTTTATGGCAGGTCCCCTTTCCCTTTATCTGTCCCCTGCAGAGGTGTGTGGCATACAGGGCAGGGACTCACACATGACGCTGAGCTCCACGGTGCGGTTCTCCTGGCCATAGGAGTTCTCTGCCAGGCAGGCGTAGACTCCGTCCTCCACCGGGCTCACCTCCTCCAGCTCCAGGTACAGGCTCTCGGCCACCGCCTCCCGGAGCACCGTCCCATCCCGCATCCAGGTCAGCAGCGGCAGCGGGTTGCTGTCAGCCCCACAGACCAGGCTGACGTGGGTGCCCTCGATGGCCTCCACAGAAGAGTTCATCTCCACGATCACCGGGGGGTCTGAGGCCATGACACGGGTCAGTAGGAGGGCGATGCGGCAGACCGGCCCCGCCCCCGGCCCTCTCCGACCCCGCCCCAGCGCATCCAGACCCCGCCCGGTCCCGCCCTCAGCTCATCCTGGTCCCGGCCCGGCCACGCCTCCCGGCCCGCACCCTGGCTCACACTTGACATCCAGGCTGGCGTAGCCCTCGAACTGCAGGGTAGTGTTGGGGAAGGCGGCCTGGCAGCCCAGTCGTTGTCCATTGACCTCCCTAGTGGGCACGAAGTGCAACAGCGACACCTGCACCCAGGTACCCTCTTCCTCGCGCAGCCGACCCAGCACACTCGGCTCCCCCAGCTCCTCGTGGCCCAGCCAGGTCAGCTCAGGCCGCAGTTCCGGGCAGTTGTCTGGCACCATGCAGCTGATCTCCACTTCCTTCCCTGCCACCACCTCCGGGGGCACCACGATGTTGGGGGTGTCTATGTGAGGGGGAAAAAGAAGAGCTGAGGAGGCAGCATTGGGCTGCCAGGCACCTCCACCTTGTCCAAATCCATCCCTGGTACCTTGTCCCCTCCTGAGTGCCTGGACACTCAGTTCCCCACATCCTTCTCTTCTCTTGATTATCCTTCACCCAGAAGCCCTAGCACAAGTGATCAGGTGCAACAATAATGTGACCAACAACCTAGTGGCTCAGTGAGTGCTGGTGGGCTTAACCTGCCTGTCCTTCTAACATTGCTAAAGAGCGGGTGTGACTAGGATGCTCATTTTGCAAATGAGGAAACTGAGGCCATGTAGGCTTGGAACCTGTCACTCTGGCCCCAGCCTCTGTGCTGTGGACACTCTGTTATATTCCCTAAGAAATCTCCCTCCAGTGCTTGCTTTATTTTACCTGTGTGTGCGTGCGTGTGTGTGTGTGTGTGTGTGTGGTTTATGTATATGTGTGGCATATGTGTCAGTAGTTTGTGCGTTGTGTGATGTGTGTGTGTTGTGCTTGTGTGGTTTCTCTGTACACCCAGACTATAATCTGGTTCCTCTTTGAGGAAACTGAATCTGAGAGCTGCAATCAGCAGGGCCCCTAGAAATTAAGCAGTAGGAATATCTGCAGTCAGGCTCTGGGCTCTGTTTTGATAGCCAGAATTGCAGTGCATGGGCCTTGCACATGCTAGGCAAGTGTTCTACCACTGAGCCACATCCTGGCCCAGGATTTTTTTTTTTTAAACATAAATCAGCAGCCAATATTTAAGAATTAGGAGACTACACTGAAAAAAACCTCACAATTTGGGGTTCCTTCAAAATTCTGAATGCCTGACACCAATGACCCGGTGCTCTGACAGCCAGAGTTGGGTGCTATGTGCCAGGCACTGCCCAGAGCAACCATTCACTCATTGGCTCTAAGTGCTATTCTTATCTTCATTTAACAGAGGCCAAAGTCAAGGCCCTAGGAAGTTAAATAACTTGCTCAAGGTCATGTAGCTAATGCCGGGATCCAGAGGCTTTGCCCACAACACTGGGCACCACTGCTTTTAGCTCCAGATGTTTCCAGGAGAATAAAAGCAGTCATTTTCCTCTGAGGGCAGCAAAACTATTTGGGGCCCTTCTCTGCTCTATTCTATTATCTCCAAGGTCCATGGGGGCACTGAGGTTGCACCCCTAGCCATGTCACCCCTCCTGTGTCTGCCATCTGGACCTCCGGGGACAGGAGCAGAGCACAGACTGCCACACCCTGGCCCACCTCGGTGCTGCCATCACCCCCTCGCTGCCCACCCAGCCTCTGGGGAACTCACTGATGATGTCCAGGACGCTGTGCTCTGAGAAGGTGTACTGGTTGTAGCCGCCCAGGTCCCCTCGGAAGTAATACTTGCCGCCCAGTTCCGGGCTGAGGGTGCCAAGCAGGAGGGTGCAGTTTCGCAAGCCTAGGTCCCCCAGCAGGCGGCTGCGGCCCTGGAAGCTCTCGTGGACAACTTGAGTTCGAGACTTGAAGACCACCGGGGGGTAGTTCTTGGGGTAGGGGCTGTTGAAGTACCACACTCCGTGCACCACAGCTGGCCGGAGCTCATCAGGGAAGTCGAAGCGGCAGGGGATGGAGACGCACGTGCCCTCGAAGGCCGAGATGGATGAGGGCATCCAGGCACCCCAGTGACCTCCTCTGGAGGCTGTGGGCAACCAGGACCACCAAGGCTGAGAGATGTGCCCCACCTGATTATCCCCTCCAACTCCCATCACCTCCACTGGCCTAGGGGCCCTGGGACCAAGGCTTAGAACCCCCAGTACCCCTCACCATAGCCATTACCTGAAATCATAATCCAGAACATAGGCAGTGCTGTGAGGAATATCATTTTGTATAGCAAGTAAGCAAGCCGGAGCTGGACAGAAAGAGGAGCAGGTTAGAGGCCAGGGAAGTGAAAGGCGGAGCTTCCTGAAAGGCTTAGGAAGAGACCCTTGTGGAGCTTAGCTGCTGCTGCTCTCATTTATGATCACAAGCCTGTTTGTGACACTGGCCATATGCCAGGCTCAGTACCTTGGTCTACTATATTAACTCCTCTGATTTCTTTGAGGTAGGTGCAAACATTATTCTCATTTTATAGCTGAGGTCCAGAGAGAGCAAGTAAATTGCTCAAGGACACACAGCTGCTCTGTAGTCTTAGCCACCAAGCTGATAATAATCGCCACCAACATTATGCTCCTGGGGATCTGCAGGAACCAAGGACAGAGCCAAGGCTAGCCAGCAGCAGGAAATGGGAAGCAAGGGAAATCAGGAAGAAGGGGAAATTGGTACCCTGACCCTTACCTCGGTCTCCCTGAGTTGGGAATATCTTCCAGTGCCACTTGGGGCTGTTAGTCAGCCAACCTGGAAGGAGTCAGACAGGGCATGGGGCCCTGAGTCCTAAGTGTCCCTTCCTTTAGGTTGCCACTATGGGTTATGATTTGTGCTAAGGTTGTCCATGTGGTCTCTATTGCCCACGATGCCTGGGACTCTCCCACACAGCCACAAAGCTCCTCCATAGCACACACACACCCCCAGGTGGGATGTGGGGGAGCTATCAGGAGGGGATGGGGAGCAGTGGCGTCAAGTGGAAGGGCAGGGGGCATGGTGAGTGGGGTAAAGGAGCAGATGCCCCACGGCTGAGGCCTGGGGGTGGCAGGCAGGAACCCAACCTCATCAATGACTGGGTTTCACGACATCAGAATTCCCAACATGCCGAGTGAATTCCTGCCGCCCTCTCCTACCCCGCAGCCGGCCCCTGGTGTCCCAGCCCTCAGCAGAGGCTAGTGCCCAGTACAAAAGAACCCTGTTCCTCAAGGCGAGGGAGCCTCATCCTGGGGGCTCCTGGGGTAGGTGGGTTGTGAGAGGAGTCAGTGCTTCTGACCAGGCTCTGAGTGGGGCCAGGGAGGTCTCGGGGCCAGTGAGTCCTGATCTCCGGCTGCTCCTTCGGTTGCCTCAGGGTTGGAGCCAGGATTTCCAAGGGGCCAAATTTCCCAGCCTTTGCTGCCCTCTTCCCACGGACACAGATGCATGCACAGACGGAACATTGCAAACACTGGCATGAAATGTGACAGCCAGGAGCAGCTCACACAATAGAGACACTGAGGACACTACCAGCACCAAGCCTCTGTGTCCACAGAGCTGTGCTGCCACTTGCTCAGTCTCCCTCTTGTGCACCACAACCTGGGCAGACCTAGGCACGGCATTCAGGTGCACACCTGCTGCCTGTGAACCATGCTCACAAGACACCGGGACCTGCACATGCACCGTGAAGTGTAACTATGGACCCAGGCACAAGCCAGCAGACACATGGCAGATGTGGCCCTTGTACCTGCAATGGCAAAGCACAGGAGACAGATGCAGGTGAGGACCAGCCGCGCAGCCTGGGCAGACACGGGAAATAAGCATGTAGACCATGCGCTCTTACTGGGTTGGACAGAGGGTTAGGGTGGGGATCCAAACAATCTTGGCTATGACCATGGTCTGCAGCTCTCTAACAGGCCACAGTGCCTAAACATGTAGTCAGACTGTCTGCAGGGCTGAGCTGGCAAGCAGGGAGAGTAGGAAAAACGCATCTACAAAGATCCTTTACTGGAGTGTAATGAGAAAAGTTGAGAAACACTGATAGAGATTAGATTGCAAGGGAGGTGTGTACACACACACACACACACACACACACACACACACACACACTGTGCACTCAGGTGCCAGAATTTGCCTGTTCACAGCCCACTGCCCTCACCACCTCCCAGATTGCAACATGCAGGGGGCTGATCACCTGAGCATTCTGTTCTTTGCCAGCCCTAGACCACTGCCACTTCATCTGTTCCAAACTTAGGGGCCCCAGGAAAGTTGCTGCCACAGAACCTCCTACCATGAGGTGCACCAGAGGTGTGCCAAGGAGGGTCCCTTGCGCCTTCTTCCTGAGGTTTCTTCCCAAAGCCCCATCACTGTCCCCACCAGGGTCCCTGCCCATTTTACAGCAGTCCCAAGAAGTTCTGGGACCCATCCTAAATTAGGGTTATTTGCAGAGACCCTCCACCGTCCAGAGCCCCTCACCCCTTGCGCATGCTCTGAGCAACACTCAGCTTGTCCACTTGTCCCTCCAGGGTGCTCTGCCCTCCCGGTGCACGGTGCTCTCCACCTCTGTACTCACTCGGATGCTCTGGCTTCGGCACCCTCTGCTCCGACAGGCGGGCTCACAGTCCCCTGGCCTCCCAGGGTCTAGGCCCCCACTTCCCTCCCTCCCCTCCTCCTGGGTGCCAGGGGCCGCCTGCCTCCAGGGCCCAGCTCCTCCCTGCCCCCGGTGGGAGGGGGGCACAAAGGGGCCCTTGTCACCACGGGGCTTGGACTGGGCGGCCTGATGCCTGGGTTCTATGAGCTTCTTCCTGAAGGGGATGGGGGCTGCCTCACTCCTTCCCTCCTCCTCCATCACTGTAAACCCCAATTCCGGGCCCCTGGCAGGAATGGTGGCTAATCTCTCTGGAAGTCCCAAACTGTGGGACAGAAGATATCGTCCTCAGGGAATTGGTGGCAACATTACATGCGACCCTAATCCTGAGAAACAAGCAGAGGCCAGTTTGGGCAGGAGGAGGCAACAGCTGCTTCCCTACCTCGACTTCAGTGTCACCTCCATCTGCCATGTCTAGAATCACGGCCCCACCCCAGCCCACCCCCAGCTGTCTTGGTCTCTTTTCCTCCTGGCTCTTCTTGCTGTCCCAAATGACCTGATGTGTTAACTGCCTCCTCTCCTGAGAACACAACCCCCCGGGGACCAGGGCTTTATCTGTGTTATTCCATGTCTGTCCCTGCTTGTTAATACACATGGAGTGGGTGACCAAATGTGTTCCTTGAATACCCAGTGGTGGCACCTGTTGCTCCTCCTTCCTGGGAAGCTGTCCCCAACCCACCTCATGACCCACTCCACCCCTAGCCACAGCCTCTTTGCACTTGCTCTTGGATGTCACATCCTCAGCAGGCCTTCCTTACCTGCCCCTTGACTTAAATGATGTCCTTTCCTTCCTTGGAGTTCAGCCTGTTCCCTGATTCCTACCTTGCCTGGAGTCCTCAGAGTGCAGGGCTTTGGTCAAAATCCGTCTGTCTGTCCATGCACCCTTGGGTCCCTAGGGCAGTGCTTGATGCACAGGAGGCTGTCTGGCTCTCTGAGTGGGTGAGGACCCCCCGGGTGTAGATATGGTGCCCTTTCCCTTGGTGTGAACTCTGCGAGGTGGGTGGGGGTGCTGGGGATGGTGTGAGCATGAGCAGCAGTGCTTAGACATGAGAAGTTCAGCAGGCCGGAGCAAAGGGGAGGTGGGGGAGGGAGGGTCCTTTCTCCCAAGGGAGGACCCGGGTGAGGGGTGGGGAAATCCCTTGGGACCAGGGAGCAGAAGGCTGGGGGGGGGGAGTCCCGCCCCCACCTTGGGCTTCATGATGTCAGACTCTGCCCGTGCCTTTCCCAGTCTGGGACAATGGCCCATTGAAAGTGGGGTGCAGCTTGAACGCCTGGATCCTGGAGAAGAGAAAGGCCTGGTGCCTGGGCTTTGGGGCAGAACACAGAGATCCAGGGTAGTCTGTGTCTCAGCCTTGCATCCACACAAACCTGGCTGGGTGGTTGCCTGTGCGGCTGAGACTGCCTGTCTTCTCTGGGGATGACCGCAGGCCACTCCTGGGGGGACGGATGCACAGGCCTGTGTCCCACAGAGACAACCTGGGCTCCAGCCTGCAGGAGTGAGCCAGGCTAGGGTAAGAGCAAGTGAGGGAAGGCGACGGGGGCTGCAAAATGAGAGCGCAGGTGTCCTGTCCAAAGGGGGCAGTCAGCAGGCAGACCCAGGGGCCAGTGCTGCCCGATCAGCCAAGTGTTTGAGAGAAAGCAGGTGTATTAGTTTGCTAGGGCTGCTGTAACAAAGGACCACAAACCGTGTGGTTTAAAAACCAGAATGGAAAAAAAAGAAAAAGAAAAAAATAAAACAAAACCAGAAGGAAGCCAGGTGTGGTGGTGGACGCCTGTAATCCTAGTACTCAGGAGGATCACTGAAAGTTCAAGGCCAGCCTGAATTGCAAAGTGAGACTCTGTCTCAAAAAAAAAAAAAAAATACGAAAAGAAATAAACAAAAACAAAACCAGAATGTGTTGTCTTACAGCTTTGGAGGCTTGAGTTCCAAATCAAGGTGCTGGGAGCACAGGAGGAGATGTGTGCCAGGCTTGCACATAGTCGTCCTCACGTTCCCGTGCCTTCCGTCTGTGTGTGTCTCTGTCCAGATTCCCCCTTTCCTCAGACACCAGTCAGACTGGACTAAGACCCAATAACGGTCCCATTTACCTTGACTACCTTGGTAAAGATCCTCCCCGCAAACAAGGCCACATTCTAAGGTAATGGGGGCAGGACTTCAGCATGACTAGTCAGCCCATACCAGCAAGAATTCTTTTTGTGAAATGTCCTGATTTTCAGTTTTATCTATTGACAGGGAGACTGAAGCTCTGAGTGTCTTTCTCAGAACTCAATACTTCTTTTTTTTTTTTTTTTTTTTTGGTACCGGGTATCGAACTCGCGTCCTTGCGCTTACACAGCAAGCAGTGAAACCACTGAGGTAAATCCCCGGCTGAACTCAATACTTCTTGAGTAGGGCCTGGGGCTTGGTTCAAGCTGATACTGGATAACAGGATCTTGTGACCCCGTTACAAATGGTAACCGTGTGCTAAAGAGGGGACCAGGCTAAATATTACAACACACACACTCCTGCTCAGGCAAAGCTTATTGGGAGGGAGTGGAATGGAAGGGCTGGGAGTTTGGCTGAAAGGACCAACAACTGGTCCAGACAGTGACCAAGCTGCTGCTCCTTGAACAAAGAGGGAAATAGGTTTCTATTGATTTGCTGGGGTGAGCTAAGGTCTTGTAATTCCCCTGGCCAGGGATGTAGTTCCAAAAAAAACGTTTCTTCTTGGATGGATTTGGCTACCAGGTGGTCACCATCAACTGTGGCATTTTGGTACCTGGCACCGTCATCCTGTGGGAGACACCCCAGCCTTGTACTCGGTGGGCTCACACTTGGTCCACTGTGCTCAGGAACTGCTGAGCTCCTCTCTCAGCTGGCATCAGCATCCCACATATGCGTCCTGGCCTTATGATAGGGTTGGAAGTCTTTGAGGGCTTGAGCTGCTGAGAAACCAGGAGGTTCGGCTGGAGGAAACACAGACCAGCTCCCAGGGGCAGGAGGCCACGCTGACCCTGTATCATAGTCTTGGATATTTCATTCATTCATTCCTTAAATAAGAAACCATTCATTTCTTAAATGATCAACGCGTCTCTATGCAGAGCTGAGTAGAATCTGACCCGAGGGTTAAGACAGCAAAGGGGACAGACACAGTATGAAGACAGAGATGCCAGGCTTTGATCCCATTTTAATCACCCGTCAGACATCTGTAGGCCCGAGCGAAGGGTCAATGTTCTCAGCAAAAGCAGCCATCAGGTCCCGGGGGAAGTACCCCAGGCACTGTTAGCACAACCCACACAGCAAAGCCGGTGGGAAGCTAATAATGTGTTGCCCAGGTGTACCACCTCTAAAATTACACTGACTAAAAGCAAGTGAACTTAGAAGTCTTGTTTCGATTTTTTTCTTGGTGAAAATTTCTCATTTCATGCAAACATCCTGTGTTTGTGGTTTTTATGAAGGTCTTGTGATGTTGCTGAATCATGCCACACTACAGGGGTGATAGTTTATGGCATCCAGAGGCTTCTTTCATTGCCCCAGCCCTCTGTCCTACTATCACTCCACCATGGTAGTCCCTCACTGCCTCACTGCCTCACAACCCGGAGGCACTTGCTGTTCTCAAGCAGGCCTGGCAGCTCCACACCAAGGGTCCTCAAAGTGTGGCCCTGGCCAGCAGCAGCAGCACTTGGGAAGAAGTTAGAAATGCAAGTTCTAGGTCCCAGTCCACACCTGCTGACAATCTCCAGGGCGAGAGGCCCAGCAATCTATATTTTAACAGGCCCTCTTTGGGGCCAGGGATTTGGCTCAATGGTTTCACCGCCTGCTGCACAAGCGCAAGGACCCAAGTTCAATCCCCGGTACCAAAAAAATAAATAAATAAATAACAGGCCCTCTAGGAGACACTCTCTGATGCACACTCTGTCCTGATCAGCTCTGCTTCACATCTTCAGTCTACATCCAGGAAAGCACATCCTTATCTACACATCCTTATCTGGGTCCTTGTATCTACAAGTCATTAGCCACCCCAGAATCAAAAGGAAGGACCTTTTACTGAGTTGAGCAAACCAGGAACCTGGGCAATATGGTGGCCAAAATTTCCCAAGTTCCCAAGGACAAAGGTTTGCTGGCTTAAGTGGGGTCTCAGGCTACTCGGGAAGGGGGGATGTTATTTGCCATTCCCACTCTCATTTTGGGGTACTTGATATATGGCGGAGGGAGAAGGGACTTTTGAGGGAGGGGTAAGGGGCAGAGTTCATCATGATTTTCCGCATGTTTCCTGGAAAACATGGGGGATGGGGTGGGTATTTTAGTATTATAATCAGGGTGGGCAGAACCCCACTGCTCTGGAGAGGTGCTTCTCTCCAGTGTACCCGGTGTGCTCTTTATTCTGGGTCAGCTGGATGGGCATGGTGGCCAGTGCCCTCAATTTTAGTGTCCTGTTGGGCCTGTGTTTGTTTGGTTAAAGTGAACTAAGCCTACTGTGAGAAGTCAGTGAAGCTGAAATTACAAGGCTACAAGAAACAGATGTGATGATCTTAGGCCCTTGGGCGTCTTCCTCTGTCCTTTCGCCTCCTTCCACACCACCAGCCTTTCATGGCTGGTAAGGTGGAGGGCAGAAGCTGGTGGTGTACAGAGCTGATCTGACTCTGTTGGATTTAGTTTGGCTCGAAGAAGACTAATTTTAAAAAACAAGTTCTTGCCAGGGATTTAGCTCAGTGGTTTCAACACCTGTTGTGCAAGCACAAGGACCTGAGTTCGATCCCTGGTACCAAAAAAAAAAAAACCAAGTTCTTAGCTGAGTTTGGTGGTCCCACCATTCTGGGAGGGCCTGGCAAATTTGCGAGATCCTGTCTCAAAATAAAAACTAAAAAGGGGTGGGATTGGAGCTGCTGGGTTCAATCCCCAGTATGGTAAAAACAAACAAGATATAAGTTCTTTTAACCAATTGCCAATATATTAAAGATCAGGACATTTCAGGTAGGGCGTGGTGATGCACATCTGTAACCCCAGCACTTGGAAGGCTGAGGCAGGAGGATCACCTGGAGTTTGAGGCCAGCCTGGCCTACATAGTGAATTCAAGGACAGCCTAAACTACAGAACAAGATCCTGTCTCAAAACAAACAAACAAATCAGGACATTTCATATAAAATAAGGATTCCATCTTCTCTTGACAAAGTCAGAAGCTCTCACACCCGGGCACAGTGTCCATGGCTTGGAGCTCCCTTTTCCTCAGGCCCAGCCCTCCTCCCTCAGTACTGTACTTAATATTTTTTTTTGTTGTTAGTACTGAATATGGAGGCCAAATTGCCAGTGCTATTATCACGCAGGAACTGTTGTAAACTCATGATCTAGGAAGATAGTGAAAGACTTGTACAATACTTGTCTTCGTATCAAAAGTAGGGCAATGAGAATGAGAATGACAGTTTTCAAGCAGAATGGGAGGGAACTTAATTCCTGTGGAGGTGAAGAGTCCTCCTGCACTTCCTGGGCAAATTGTGTCTTTGTCGAGAGAATACAACCCCTCCTCCTGCCCCACCCCATCCCAGTACTGGGGATTGAACCCAGGGCCTTCACACTGAGCTACATCTCCAGCCCATTTTTTACTTTTCCATTTTGAGTCAGGGTCTTGCTAAGTCACTGTGTTGCCCTGGGCTAGGCTTGAACACGTGAGGCCCCTGCCTCAGCCTCAGGGTGCTGGATCAAAGGTATGCGCCACCACACTTGGCTGAGAATACAAGAGGCAAATCAAACAAATCAAACTAATCAAACTAACTCTCTTCACTCACTGTACCCTTCTGGTCCCCGACGGACAGTGGTTCTCAAACTTTGTGGTCTCGGGACTCTTTTACTCTCTGAAAAACTATTAAGGATCTCAAATAGCTTTTGTTTTAAGATTTGGTAGGTTATATCTACAGTTTCTTAATGTATTAAAACTTGAAGAGCTGAGATGTAGCTCAGTGATAGAGCGCTTGCCTAGCATGAGCAAGGCCCTAGGTTTGATTCTCAGTACCACAGAGAAAGAAGGGGAGGGGGCTGGATGTCAAAGCAGGCTACACAGCGCACAATCCATTAGAGCAATGATGTCATTATTGAAAAACTCCACGTGTGCTCATTAGAGTGAAAACAGCAAGTGATGTTTTAGGAGTTTCCTCCTTGTGGAGCCCTGGAAGGAATCCCTGGCTCTTACTCAGAACCTTCATTAGGCTTTGGAGTGTGACCCCTGTCTTAGGAAGACTCCAAGGAGAGGGAACTTTGTTTAACTTTTGTCCCCTGAGGTTACAACATAAATTCCAGGTCTTTTGAACTGAGGAAAGAAGGGAAAGAACAGAAAACAAATTTGTTTCACCAAGTTTCTTGGCAAGGTGCAGCACACAAGAATCCAGTATATCCCATTGAGCTCTGGCCCTAGCAAGGCAGGGTCCAGGATAAGGCCCTGGCATAAGCCCCTGGTGGGGAGAAAGGACAACAGACACTCCAGTTTGAAAAATAAAAGAAGCAGCCATTTTATTCCAAGACCGCTATTGGAGGGGGACAGGAATAAATAAGGAAGGGCAAGGGGGTTAAGGCAGGAGGCTCTATGTCTTGCAGCATATCCCACACCTTGCGTTCTTACAGCAGCCACAGCAGAAAACGCAGATGGGAAAGTGAGTGTCCCGCCTCCTTAGCCTGTGCAGTGTGGGCTGTGGAAAGGAGGGGAGAGTGAGTGTTTGGGTCTGGGAGAGGGCAAGGCGTGGGGACCAGAGCAGGAGTCTCCCCGGCTCTTACCGTGAAGCTGACCTTGGCTTCGGCTGTGTCATGGGGCTGGAGGTCTGCAAGCTGCCCTGTCTGAAAGAGAAGGGGTACTGAGGATGGCAGAGCTCTCAGGCTGCCCCACCTACCTGCTCCTGTCCCAGTGGTTGAGACCTCATGGCCCGCTGGACTCCTGGGAGGGGCCTTGCTTTCTTGCTCTTCTCTTGCTCCCTTGGGCATTCTCCTTTTTATAAACATCACAGATCTGTCACCTCCTCTCCCACAGCCCCTACTCTTCTTTGGGATATCACCCTCCCCTGTCTGGATACCAACTTCAACCTCTTGGAGCATCTGCCTGCATCTTGCTCCTAATAATACCACCAGTGACTTCTAATGTTACCAGTCTGATCGTGGCTTTCCCCACTTTAAAAGCCAACAGGATGTTCCTGGTACTTCGAGGATAAATTGGTGTCTGCAGGGCTGCACTCTGCACACCCTTGACCTCATCTCCCAGTACCCATGCTTGTCCCACCTTGCTGCTTGTTTGCTCGTCACCTGTTACTCTCCAAGGCATACAAGCACAGTATCATTTTTCTCAACGCTCTCAGCTGCCAGCCCCTTGTCCCCAGTCTGGTTGCCCTGTGGTCACTCCACACCATCTCTTATGCTATTCATGAGTAGTATTTACTAAACACAGTTGTTCATTTGTCTGAATTGTTCACAAACTAATGCCCTGACCAGGATGTAAGCTCCGTAAGAGCAAAAACCTGTCTCTCTCCTACCGGTATGGCCCACTTCATCCTATTTGCAGGAAGGCTTGACACAGAGCAGCACTCAGTGGTACAGTACAATTAGCTCAGGGATCCCCCCACCCCCACCCCATCCCTGATACTCTATCCCATCCCTGTTCCTCCAGGAGGTACCATTTCCCCAGAGCTGGCCTCAGCTCAGCAGCAGTCCCCCACTGCCACCGAGATCTGGCTTTCCATTCTAGCTGCCCTGCTGGGAGCCCGGCCTCCAAGACTCTCACCTGTGGCTGGACAATGGAGCTACTGGTCAGGCTGGCAAGGAGGAGGACCAGTAGGCAGGCAGCCTGGATCTGAGTGTTTATTGCCATAATGCAGTCTGTCTAGCCAACCGACTGTTGGGTCTAGGACTTGCTCTGGTGTCTGGGGCTCAATTTCAGTCCTTTTTATGAGGCCCACTGGAGGAGGCGGTGGTCTGAGCCCCCACCCCTTTGCCCTAGCTCATTTCCAAGAAGGTAGTGGCGCCGTAAAGGCGGGAGAGATAAGCGGGAACAGTGACAGGGGACAGAGTTGTGTCACCCTCAGCCAGCAGAGGTGTGTCTAGGGGGTGGAGCAGACGGGCCCACACATCCCTCTGGCCAGCTACTTGAGAACAGTTTTCCCCAGTGTGATGTAAACCTGTTGATCTCAGAAAAAAATCCCACTTTTTCCCCAGAGGCTGGAGGACAGAAGCAGGGTGCCCCTCTCCCACCCTTCCTGGATGCCCTCATTCATGCCAGCATGGCTGACAGACCCAGCATGGTTGCAGGGAGGGGTATCCCATTGTCCTGGGGGCTCTGTGCACATGCACAACTTCTGGGAAGGACACTGGATAGCCAGGTGACTACCACACTCGTTGGCTGAACCTCCACCATGCAGTTTCTGAATGTCAGACTTTAAGATGTGGCTCTAGTGGCTGGAAAATGACCATAGAAGGTAGCATCAACATCAGCATCTGATGTGTCTTACATGCTAGAACATTACTTTTTGTGATAGCCAGTGCCACCTGGCCTCTGTAAAGCGCCTGGGCTCTGCCAGTATTTTGGGGTCTCAGCTGCCTCCTCAGGCACTGACCCGAGTTGACTTCTCTGATGCCAAGGCTTGTGATCTTCATCACCAAGCTCTCTACCTTCTCAGAACAGAGGGGCGCAGCAGACTGCAATGGACCCTCTTATCCAAGTTCCCACTCAATGGCATCAGGACCAGCAGTGAGGGAATTGACAGCACAGAAACTGGCAAACACAGGGCTTTTTAAGAGCTGGTTCCCCAGGACATCACTGGCCGGGGGATGAACCAAGGCTGACTGCAGTACCTTTATTCCCATCTACCTGGACCACCTTGCAGTACACATGGCCCAGGGAACCCACAAACCTTGATTCCTGAGATGGGGTCCTGGCCATTCCACCTGAGCCATGCCAGAACTATCATGTTACCCGTCGCCAGAGCATGGGGAACAATACTGTCAACACTTCCTGGCCACTAAACTGCCCAGACTCATTGGACACCATGAAAATGGATGGGCCCTGGGGAGGGAGGGCTGCTCTCTCCGCCTCTTCACTCCACATGGCAGCTAATCATACCACACACTGAGATGGCCTCACAGGGGAAAACCCAGGAAAAGGGGCCAGGGAGACCAGTTATGGCACTGGGGGTGGTGGCAGGGTAGGGAGCTCAACAAGGTGACTGGCAGGCAGGCCCAATCTCAGGAGGAAGTGAAGGAGGGCTGCACACTGACCTCTGGGGGACGCAGCAGCAGCATCCTCCAGCCCCAGCAAGTGTTGCTGCACTGGCTCAGGCCAGGTTTCATCATCAGCCAGGGGCAGGGGTCACAGCACAGGCGCCAGAGCCCCGGTGTGCGGCGACAGGCTGACGGGCCAAGCCTGGCTTGCTGGCCATCTGCCCTCCCTGGGGGTGGGGGGCTCAAGGCCAGGCCCCATCATTGGCTGGTGCAGAGGGGAGGGCTTCAGCCCACAGGGCAAGGCCAGGAGTCAGGCCTATTTTCAGGAACTGGTGACATGGGAGACCCCAGCCTCTCCTCCAACAGCATGGGACATGTCCTTGACCCTAGGTCCTCCCACCCCCACCCTGCATCTGCACCCCTGGGGCCTCAGAGAGAGTATTCAACCCTTAATTCCTCCATCTCACCAACAGACTGGGCTCCAGGAGTGTGGGATGGCAGGGACTGGTACACTGCCACCAACACAACAGCTGAAGTCTTGGCCTTGAGGAGCTCTGCACTGACCCCAGTCCCTCCCCAGGCCTGAGATGGACAGACACTGACAGACAAGGCGGGGGCCACATGGGGCCAGTTTATTGCAGTTAAATACCTCTCTCTCTCTTTTTTTGCCCATTTTTCCATAAAGAAAATTAAAACGCACACACACACACACACACACACACACACACACACAACACACGCACGCGCGCACACACACACACACACACACACACACACACACTCGCGCGCACACACCCAAAAGGGAGCAGGGATCCAGAAACAAGAGGTGGAGTGGGACACGGCTTTCCTGCTTAGGTCCAGGCCCTGGGTGGCCCCCCAAAGCTCCCTCCTTCCCATAAGCACCCTGTCTCAGTACCTCTAAAGAGACCAAGGAGGCAGCAGGAAACAGCAAGGCCTCTGTCCTCCTCCCTCTGGCCCCCTGGTGAGACCACCAGGAGTGCTGAGGCTTGGGGAGGGCTGGAGAAGGGAGGCAGACAGACAGGTTGTGAGGGGGTCATTTCCAAGTCGAGCAGGATAGTGGGTAATGTATCCACAGAAATTCATCATTTCATTTCATTTTTGTTAAAAATCTACTATAAAAAAACGCAGCTGGGGGAGGGGCATGTGTCCCTCTCTGTGCTAAGGGCTGGGGGCGGGGCTTCATGGTGGAGCAGGCATCACTGCCGAGCACTCTCGCCCACCATCTCCAGGTTGTGCTGCTGCAGCTGGGCTCGAAGCAGGGCATTCTCATTCTTCAGCTCCTCAATCTGTAGGTGCCACAGGGGACAAGTGAGCCAGGGGCTAGCTCCTGGGTCCCAGGAATCCTGGGGCACCCATACTCACCTGCTGCCTCAGGAGCTCATTGTCTACCTGCAGCCGCTCGGCCTCCTTGAAGGTCTCCTGCATGCGCTGGTTGGTCTGGCGCAGCTCCCGGATGTAGTCGCAGGCCTTCGACAGGATGCCCCCTTTACTCTGGTGGGCGAGAGCATCAGACGGAGCACTGCCCACCAGCCCACCCAGGACAGCATCAGTGCTGGGGGTCAGCCAAGCTTCCCGGAAGGGGCTGGGAAACTGGGGCCACTGCAGCAATGCAAGGCCAGGTGGCCTCCTAGCCAGAGGGCAGGGGACACTTACCGCTCCTGTCTTGCTATTGTCTGTGTTACAATCTGGAATGATTTTTGAAAGTTGGACAATCCAGTTGTTGATTTTGTCCCTCCGCCTCCGCTCCACTGCAAGAAATGGCAGTAATAATGGCTACCCAACAACACTTACTGGCCCTGCCCTGAGCTCAGTGAGGCCTGGTACAGGCCCCATCCAAGGCCACAGAGCTAGGAAGTGCAAAGACAGAGCCCTGGCTGCACTGCTTCACAGGAGCATAACAACTAAAACCCCAACCTCGAACACCACACACCTTCAGGCCAGAAATCAAAAGCTACGGACTACTGGGCATGGTGGCACATCCCTGTAACCCAGTACTCTGGGAGGCTGAGGCAGGAGGACTGAAAGTTCAAGTTCAACCCAGGCAACTTAGCAACTTAACAAGATTAGGTCTCTGGGCATGAATGCATGAATGAAAGAGTGAGTGAATGAATGAGCCAGGATGTAGCTCAGTACTGGATTTAATCCCCCTTACACCAAAGCAAAGCAAAGCAAAGCAAAGCAAACCTAACCTAAACTAAGCTAAGCAAAGCAAAAAAAAAAAAAAAGAAAAAAAAGCCCTAGGGACTGTGATTGTTTTCTTTGGCCCATCCAGCATACTTATGAAAATCTGAGTAATTTAAAAATTGGGAAATTTCATGTCATAATGATCATTTGTGGCTTCTTTTGAAAAAGCAGCTCTGGACAGAGCGGGCTCCTATTCTCAGGAGGTGAGGAAGGGGTCAGAGCTCCTTTACACAGGACCCAGCAACACTCTGGTTCCCACATCCCCTGTATGGATTCTCCACCTCTTCCCAGAAACTCTGGTCCCCTGATCTTGCTTTTCTCATCTGTAAATCAAACCTGATCATGCCTTGCCCCTGGTTAAAGTCCTTCTCCAGGGCTCTGGCAGCAAGTCCCAGCTCCCCAGGCTGGCACCTGTAGCTCTCAGAGGCCTGGACCCACAGGCTCTGGCTCCTAGGAACAATATGGCCCTACACCTCGAAGGCCAAGGAAGGCAAAGTGATGTAGAAGTTCACTTCAGAAGCCCAGATTTGGGATTTCATAAAACTCCACAATCTCCCTCAGAGTCACATGCGCAACCCCTCTGGCCCATGTCACATCCTTAGGACACCTATATGGGGGAAAGCACACATCTGAGCCAGAGACCCCAGTCTCATAGCCTGGAGGCACAGCTGCCCAAACCTTCAGAAACTTCTGAGCTCAGGACTACACTGTGGGGCAGAGGCCTGGGTGTCCCCTCCTTCCATACACCCCGCCTTCTTGCCGGGAAGGTTTAAGAGGTGTATGGTGTTTGTGAAGGGAGAAGAAAGCACCTTGCGGGGGGAGGGCAGACATGCTTCTCCTGAGCTCAGCACCTCCCCAGCCCTGCCCTGCCCTGCAGGAGTGCTCCTGGCCCAGGAGCAGGCACAACCCACCTCCTCTCTTGGCCCCAACCCTCCACTACTGTGGACCAGCCCTCACCACCTCCAAGTGCCCCCCACTTGGACTGAGCGAGTCCCCCGTGAGGATTCTCCTTCCTGTGCTCTGTCCATTGTTCCCTGCTCCCAGGCCCATCCTTTCACTCTCCCCTTTCTCAGCACGATGCACCATGCTGAGTGAGACTGTGGAGGCTGGGATGCATCTTAACTGGACTCTGGAGAGAGCTCGGGCCCTATTACTGTCATAGTGAGCAGAAACCTGCCATCAGGGATAGCCACCTCTTACGCAGTAGCCAAAAGCAGCAACAAAGCTGAGAGTCCCCAGCCCAGACCTGGTGTACTACTGCCATGTCCCCCTGCAGTGTGCTCCATCCATCCCCAAGCTTTCAACAATAACCCCATTCCCCGAAGTCCAGCGCTCATGGAGCTGGGCACTGAGCTGCAGCCCCACACTCATTTCAAGCCATTTAGGGTGAGGGGGGTGACACATGCCCTTCCGTGTGCACTTCTGAAAAACCTAACCCCCTCTGCCCTGCCATGGGCAGGGAGGGACCAACCCCACTCTGTCATGCTGATGCCACAGTGCCACTATGAAGTGCCAATCCCACTGTGTACAAAGTGCCTGGGGAAGGCAGAGGGTGGGAAGGAATGTTTCCTCCACAGCCTGGGGGTGGGATGAACACGGCTGGGCTGGTAACCGAAAGGAGGCACATTAGGTAGAGAGCCAGCAAGACCCCAGAAGCAGTGACGTGAGAACATGCTGGGGGCTGTACGAGTAGACCTGTGTGCCTGGCCTGCTCTGCCCAGGGGGCGGACCTCGTCTCCTCCTCCAGGGCCTCGCTCCTTGCGTTCAGGGCCTACACTAACCAGGCTGTGCCATGTCAGGCCTGTGCCTTGGGAAAACCACATTGGCACATTTGAAACAGAGGATGGCCAAGGCCACATCCACTCTACGAACGCACTTCAGTAACACTGAATGACACTAAACACTCAATTCAGTAGCAAAGTCTGCCAGGACTCAAAGCAGAAATGGCCAAAACCACAAACAAGTTGGAGACATCGATACTCTTTTCTTAACTGACAGAATAAGTAGACAAGATTTCAGGACAGAAAGTACAGGGCCGGGGATTTAGCTCAGTGGTTCTGCTACCTGCCTCACAGGCGCAAGGTCCCAAGTTCGATCCCTGGTACCAAAAAAAAAAAAGAAAATACAAATATACTCAACCAACTCAGCCTCTGTGATCCTGAGGGAATCCCCACCCTATAGCAGCAGACACACGTCCCTGTCATGCACACAGGCCACCTCCACCAAGCCAGACCATATTCCAGCTCTGAGATAGGCCTTGATATGTTTCAAAGAACTGAAGCCATACAGTATGTTACCTGACAACAAAAGAACTAAATTAAAAATCAGCAAAAAGATATCCAGAAAATCCATAAATATTTTGGAATTAAGCAATACGCATCTAAATAATTCCAGGGTCAAAGAAATTACAAGGAAAACAAAAATACAATGATGAAAGCACAACAAATATAAATGGGATGTGGCAATAGAGGGAAATCTGCAACAGTAAACACTCTAATTAGGAAAAAAAAAGATCTAAAATCATATGAAGTGAAAAGGGGGAAGCCGGGCATGGTGGCACACGTCTGTAATCCTAGCACCCAGGAGGCTGAGGCAGGAGGATCGCTGTGAGTTCCGGGCCAGGCTGGGCTACATAGTGAGACCTTGTCACAAAAAAAGGGGGGAGCAAAGACTAAAACTTAGCAAATTAAAACTCAAGTACCGTAGAAGGAATGAATTAGTAACATTAATAATGAAAACCAATGACACAGGAAAACCAATTCAGTCTGGCCTTTAGAAGTCAGATTTCACATAAAGATGTGAATTTCTGGTGACACTGGGCCTAAATTCTGCCATGGCAGCAGTGGACTGACCTTGGAAGCCCAGTTCAGTAGGGTCCCCTCCCCTCTGTTACACCAAGTGCACTCTGCTCCTTCAGTCCCTCTTCCCCAGGGCACCAAGAGAGAGGGAAAGAGACACTGGCTTGAAACCCACTTCTGCACAGCATCCTGAGGTATGCGGACACAGGTGAGAAGAGGGCACAGCTGAAAGCCATGCTGGCCTTTGCTCCTGTCGTGGTAACTGTGACAGGGCTGCCTTTTGCTGTTCTGGAGAGAGAAAGGAGGCACATGTGCATTTAGGGAAGGAGACAGCAAGTTCTGGGTTAAGGCTGGCCAGAGGCAGAGATTCGGAATTGCACTTCAAACAGGGGCCTGGAATCTGAGAGAGGATGGCATAGAAACAGCTTTGCGTATCACTGGGTTCTGAGTGGTGGGTGAAGCCTGGGAGGACACAGAGAGGCAGTTCTCACCTCACTGTGAGTGACAGACTTTTGGAGAAAAGAAAGAATAGATGCCTACAACTGGGGATGGAGTTTTGGGAATACCAATCAACCAGTTAACCCCATGGGCCATACCCCTGGGATGGAGGGAAAAAGAGGCCAGATCTTAAGAATCCCAGCAGCCAAAGAAAGCCATTCCCTAGCCTGTCTAATGTGAAGAGGCTCCTGAGAAACTTGGAAGCAGATTCCCAGGCCTCCCCTCTGATAGAGTCATTGTGAACCTCCGGGGGAGCCCTGGAGACTGACTGTGAACAAGCCTCCCGGGAAAAGTTAGGAGGCCTTGCCCTGAGGTACAAGAGGCAAAGGAGAAGAAAAGGCGGTAGGAAAACTGAAGAACAGAAGGGAACATTCCAGAAAGGAGGGGAACAGGCAGGGTCAGATGCTTGGAGCTCAGACAGGAGAGGAAGCCAGTGGATTTGGCAATGAGGTCATCACAGGTGACCTTCAATAGAGACAATCTGGTATGGCCACATGGCCAAGGGGACAGGGAGGATGGGCACACAGCAAGTCAAATGTTCTGCAGGTGAAAGGCGAGAGGGCAAGATGCAGCTGGAAGGAAGGGGTCACGTAGAGGCTGGGAACTGTTGAGGATGACCTGGATGGAGGTGGATGGATCCAGGTACAGGTAGAGTACATGGGGCAGGAAGCCAGCTGCAGGCCACACATGTGCCACCACGCACTGTCATGTCTCAACTTGCAGCACGTCACCAGGAGCCTTGGAGTGGTCAGTGCCAGTTTAAAGGGGACAGGTACAGAGAACAAAACCAACCTGAGGCTACATGGCCACAAAGTGGTGGACCTGGGGCTGCCTTGGTAGCCAAGCTCCAACTCATCCATCCCCTTCAAAGCAGCCTGACCTCAACATGAGGCTGTCTTGAGCTGTTTTCCCCAGGCTCATCCTTTTCATATCCTACAGTCTTAGACCAAACACCTGTGTTTACCTCCTGCTTTCCTAGAATCTGGCTCCCCCTCCCACCCTAGCAGGGCTTCTCACAAGACCCTGAGTGATCTGCTAGCTGCCACCTCAGCTCTGCCACCTTTTCTTTCCTGAGTTCTGTCCTGTTCTTCAAACACACTCAGGCCCCGGATGTTTGCACACATTCTTCCTGCTGCCCACGACTCTTCCCAGGTCCCAGAGTGGCTTGTTCCCTAAGGTATTCTCTGGCCCTTGCTCAAATGTTTCCCCTCAAGAGGCCTTCAGAGCACACAGTTCCTGTTCACTTCCTCACTTTCTCCAAGAGCCCTATCATGCCACCTAATGTCACGCTGTGGCTGTATGCATCTTCTCTTTTTCCCACCACAGTGAACACTATTAACAACTGAGACCACATCTGTCCTATCATCCAAGCCCCCAAGGGCCCCAGGGAGGGGCCAGCCCAGGTGTGTGCACGCTGGCCAGAGGTCTGAAGTCAGCAAGCTCCTTAGTGCAGAGCCCATACAGGCCCCCAACCCCCACCCCATATCAAACAACTACAGGACGCAGGACCTTGGCCTGGCACTCAAGGCCTTTCCTGACCCTGCTGGGTCCCCTCCCAAGGCAACCACAGGAACCTCTGCCCCACCAAGCAACCTGACCCTCTACTCCATGCTCCCTCTAACTGATAGGTGGGCAAAGATTCAGGGGAGGCCTTGTCCAACACCCTCAGCCACATGCCCTCTGTCTACTGGGCCTCTGACACTCCTCATCAGGCTCCAGACCTGACACAGGGCCCACAATGCCCAGCCTGGGACCCAGGGTCAGTAAATATTTGTCAAATGTTAGCTGTATGGGTGTCAGTGCTCCCTTGGCACCTGCAGGCTGCTATGTCCATAATAGAACTGATCAATTGAGGTGGAAAACAACAATACTGCAGGACAAAAGGCTTCAGGGTGTGATGTGTTGTTTCTGGGAAGGGAAGGCTGCCTTGTCCTTGGTTGGCCAGAGGCAGGTCTTCCTGTGGCTTCATCCCTCAGGACCTGAAATGTTGCCGGCTGGGAGGCAGGTGGCATGGGAATGAGAAGCAAGGGCACAATAGCTGCCTGTAGAAGGTTGGCCAGGGGTAGGCAGATCAACTCGATTTTTCAAAAGGAGCAAGAGATTCATATGTGAACATTAAGGGTGGCTACTTTAGATGTTGGCTATTAATTAAAAAGCACGAGCCAGGCATGACCAAACACTTGGTCAATTTCAGTTCATGCCCTCTACCTCTGTTCTTGACACTATTCTGTCCCCATTTCAACCTTTCTGACATTCAACAGACACATCTCAGATGAGACCCAGCTGGTAACAAGCCAGAGCTGCTTCCCTGTCTGAGTCCAGATGTCAGGACTGGCTGGGGCTGGGAGGCTGCGGCCTGAGCTGGCCCTGCCTACCCCTTGCTCTTACCTTCATTGTGCTGAGCTCTCCGTCTCTCATCTCGAGGTGTTCTGGTTCCGTCAATTTTTCTAGAAGAGAGAGAAAAAAAATGGGGCACATATTATCTCAGGCCTGCGTGCCCAAGCACTTACTACAGTCAGACTTGATAATTATCTTTGCAAGGCAAACCCATACACAAAAAGGGAAGAAACATACTTTCCAAGCAAAGAAGGCTAAGAAACACATCCCGTGCCTGCTGGGCGCCAACCTGCCCAACTCCTAGGCCAAAAAACCCTCCATTCCTTCATCCCCAACAGCAGACCCTCCCAGGGTCCCCTGCTCCTGGGGCAGACACTCCTGCACCTACGGAGAGTAGGGGTGTGTCCGGGGTGCAATCGTCCTTTGCGTTCCTGTCTGAAGCACGTCCTGAGGCGTCATCATGACATAGAACTGGCCTGCAGTGACAGCGTTGGTTAATGGCAAGACAAGGGCAGAGCTGGAAATGGCTAGGGGCTTCCCTGCCTGCCAGGCCCATTGCTTCCCCTGCCTTCCATCCTGGCCTTTCCTCTTCTTACCTCCAGCCTGCAAGCTCTGGTCTGTGGTCTGTACAGACACTGCCGTTGTATCTCCCACAGTGGACGCGGGGAAGTAGGCAAACCGTGCCTCACCACTGACAGCCTCAGCAGCCGGGCTGCCACCATTGCTGAAGGGATTTTGGATTACAGCCTGGAGAACAGGAGAGAGACTGCCCTTAGCCATCTCAACCCCATTCATCCCCCTTGTTGCTGTGCTTGGTGGGTAGTACATGCTCTGCAGAGAGGAGAGTCCCTCTGTCCTGTGTCTCAGATGCCCTGAAGCCACACAGGTACTCAGCCATCACTTGCTGGGTCCCTTCATTTTACTTTAAGAGGCTTTCCTCGGAGAGACACATCTTCTTTTTCCTTTAAAGTTTTCAAGACAAGGTCTTACTATGTAGTCCAGGCTGACTTCTAGCTACACACTGGCTTCAGCCTCCCAAGGGCTGGGATTACAGGTGCAACCACCATGCCTGGCTCATCATCCCCATTTTATACAATAAAGTCAAAACAACAACACAAGGCACAAGAAGTCACTGCACACAATAGGGATCTGACTCCACAGGCCTCATCACCTGAGAGCAGCACCTGTCAGCCACCTGCCCCACCCCCTGGGGCTCCGCAAGGGCAGAGCAGTGCTACCTCTCTGCCCCCCACAAGATGCTGGGCACCTACCAGTGGGAAGGGTGCGGCGGGACCTGGGGGCACAGAGGCAGCAGCGGGGCCGGGGCGCTGGGCTGCCCCGTCCACACCCACCTGGGTCACAGCCTGCTGCCCCCCCGCGAAGGCAGCTGTGGACACGACGCTGACGGCGCCAGCTGTGTCGCCCTGGCCATCCAGCTGACCATCAGTCACCTGGACTACGCGGTATGTCACCTGCAGGGGGCGGCAGAGCAACAAGACCAGCGCTGGGGCTGGGGCTGGGGCTAGGGCTGGGGCCAGGTCTGAGCCTCTCCCAGCACGCGCGCCCGCCTGTCCTGGCTCAGCCTTCCGCCGGCCCGCAGGCGCCCAGCCCGCGCCTCACCTGTCCTCCATTATTCTCTGTTCGAAACTGGTACTGGATGTTGTGGTCGCCGAACGCCGCCTGCTGGACGCTGGCGATGGCCACCGCCGTCTGCTCCTCCGCCCCAGGGCCGTCCCCGCCTGCGGTCGGAGGAGGGTCGGGAGGGTCAGCCCCGCGCGGGGTCCACACGCCCAGCCCCTCCGCGGGCACGGGCCCAGCCCCGGTGCACCGCAAACACTCACCTTCCTGCAGCTCGACGCCCTCCTCTGCCTCGGGTCCCTTGTCGTGGCTGCGCGGGCAAAGGAGGGAGAGGGGTCTGGCCGGGGTCGGGGCAGCCCGCGCCCCCGCCCCAGCGCACGGCCCCCATTCAGACGGTGCGGTCCGACCCCAGGCGGGCGCCCGCGGGCCGGGGGACAGGGGCGTCAAGCACCGGGCGCCCCCTCCCTTGCGGCCTCCATTTTGAGCCGGGCCCGGCGGCCCTCGGGATCATGGCGGCCCGGCCGGCGGGCCGAAGGGCCGGGACCCGGGAGCGCGAGAAGACCGGCCGGCCGGGCGCTCTTACCTGGCGGCGGCTGCAGCGGTGGCCGAGGCAGCGGGATCCAGACCCGGGTCCAGCATGTCCATGGGGGGGGCGGGGGCGGGGGGGGCGCGGGGCCCAGGGGGGGAGGGGAGGGGAGGGGGAGGGAGGGAGGGGAGGGGGCGGGCGGCCGGGGGGGCCCCCGAGCCCGGCGCTCACGCCGCGCGGCAGGAGGGGACGGAGGAGACACGGGAGCCGCTCGCGCTGATCACGGGGACAAACAGTGGGGTCATGTGAGGAGGAGATGCCGCCGCCGCCGTCGCTCCAGCGCCCGCCGCCTCCTGCTCCAGCCTCAGCTGCCGCCTCCGCCCGCCCGCCGGCTCCGGGCGCCCGAGGCTCCGGGACGCCGCTCGGCCGCCCCCAGCCCGCCGCACGCGGCCCTCGGGCCTCCTTCCCTGAGCGGCCGCCGCCGCCGCGACTTATTTTTTTTTTTCACTCGGCCCGCCCTGGATTGCCGCTGCCTGTCCCCTGGGTCGCCAGCTCGCGCGCCCACCACCCAGCCTGGCCCAGTCCGGCGGCGGATCGCTGCTGCCGCCGCGGCCGCTTTCTATTTTTCCCCCCCTTTTTTTCCTCCTTTACTTGAGCTGCGCGCGCGCGGCGGCGGTGGCGGCGGCGGCGCGAGCGCGAGCCCGGGGCCGACGCGCGCGGGGGGAGGGCTGCCCCCGGGGAGCGCGCGCGCTGTCGGTCTCGGATGGCGAGCGCGCGCGGGCCCGGGTCTCGGCGGGGCGCGAGCGAGGTCGCCGGCTGGAACGCGGGTGCGGGTGGAACGCCGCGGGGCCAGACACGCTGTGGGAGTCTGGAGACGAGAAAGTAGGTCGGGTCTGAGGGGGAGGGGGACGGAGTAGAAGGGGAAAGACTCAGGGGCGCGCGCGCGCTCCCGGCGGCCTGGCAGGGCGCGCGGAGGCGCATGCGCACGTTGGGGCGGGGCCGGGGCGTGCACGCAGGGCCGGGTTGAGGCTGCGCGGGGCACGTACTCTAGGTCTGGGGAGAAGGCAGGCTGCGGGCCGGCCTGGCTCTTCCTCCCGACCCGGGACTTCAGTTCGGGAAGGTAAATGGGATGTGGCGTTTTCCAGACAGGAGCCGAAACCGCTCGGGACCCCCACCTCCTGCAGCAACAAACGCTTCTCTCAAGACGGGCCGTGTGTTTATCAATTTTATTAGGTTTAGGAGATCTTCAATATTCTCTCAAATCAAAAAAAGTATCAGCTCCGTGAAGTGGCGCAAGTTAGTGGCACGCATGCCTGCAATCCCAACACAGGGAGGCCGAGGCAGGACTGTAAATTCGAGCTCAGCTTGAGCAACTCTGCGAGACCGTCTCAAAACTTTAAAAAGTGAAAAAGGGCCCGAGACGTAGCTCAGTGCGAAAGCTGTGGGTTTAGTCCCCAGTACCAAAAAATAAAAAGTACAAAAGCTACATACAAAATGTGAGATCAGACGACTAAACTTTCCCGACTGAGGGCCAAGTTCTGCAAGAGAAAGAAAAGGTGTGAACTGGGCGGGCATGGAGAGGGGTCTGCAAGGGCTGAGTGGGGTACGGTTGTTTGCTCACCTTCTTCTGCCTCCGCTCCCGTGAGGCCTGAGACTCCGTCTCAGAGTATGGGGGAGGCGCTGAAGGGTAGTAGGCCTCTTCTTCCTCTTCCTCCCTGAATGGTCTCTTCCTCTCCCCTGGCCCCTTTCTCCTCAAGGCCTCTTCTAGCAGCCGCCCATCATATTGGGGATCCCTGGGCCTGGAGCCATCATCTCGAGGGTCCCGGGACCGGTAGCGGGATCTGGGGTCAGCAGGAGGGCGGTCCCTGCTAGACTTGAAGTCATCACAATGGGGATCTCCAGAGTGTGGGAAGTCCCTCGAGACGTCTGGGTCGAAGAGGTCATCACGGCTGCGGCTTCGAGGGGGTGCATAGGCCCGTCCTCTCCTCCCGCTACTTGCAGGAGACCTTGCAGATTCTGCGGAACCTGGCCGGGTGAGATCATCCAGAGCATCCACAGAGCGGGCTCGGGGCCGGCCACCCCCCCAGCTGCTCCCTGGCCTCTCTGTGTGGGGCTCCTGCTCCCATCTCCTAGGACTCCGAGGGGGAGGGGAGTGGCGACCCCACTCCTCATCCCGGATCGGGGCGAGGGCAGGACCCCGGGAAGGTCTGGATCGCCAGTCGTCCTCATGGAGGGAGGTGACTTCACTCATGGCTGTAGGGAAGGAGGATGTCACTGATGGTGGGAGGAGCCCAAGGGACTAGGTCGGAGATCTGTAGCAAGCATCCCCAGGGCAGGTATCAAGGAAACATGCTTCCCCGCCGCCCCACTGAACCCCAGGTCTCCTGCTTACCCCGCTCTACACGGCCATTGGGGGGCCCGGGACGAGAGGGGTCAAAGTTGGCCAGCTCTTTCTCCATGTAGTACAGGACTCTCATGGAATCATCCTGCTGATTGGCCTGGATCCGGTAGCCACTACGGACTTCTAGAGACAGAGGCGGAAATGACCAGGTTGGCAGATAGGATGCTCACCTACCCACCCACCCCCACTGTCCAACCTTGGAATGATGGGCTCTTACCAGAGGTCGAATTGCTGTCCGTGTCTCGGAGCAGGGGTACCTGGGAGCTGTGGCCGCCCACTAGAGGAGACTGGCTGTCAGTGCCTGCCCAGCCCCCTCCCCCCAATCTACTTTTCTGGCCCAGCCCACCCCCCGTCCACCCAGGCTCTCCCCAGGTCTCACCTGAGCTGTTCCTGTCGAAGTCTCCAGGGTACCCTCCAGGGTAGCCATTGTAGATGGGGCCCATGGGAATCATGGCTGGCGGTGGGGGTGGGGTCTTGGCAGGGGAGAGGTGGGCGTAGGTGCTGGGGGCATAGATGCTTGGCACGCCTGAGGTGGCTGCTTTGCCAGCAGCGTACACTAGGAAGGCACAGTGGGCATGAAAAGGCATCCAGGAGCCAGGCTGTCCTATACCATTACAGTGCTCTGGAGGGATCTAGGGCTGGACCTCCCCACTCATTCCATTTCTTCAGGACCCCTGAAGCCAGAGGACTTCAGCTTACTGAGTCCCATCTCCTACATAATTCCTGAAAGAGCTTTTGGAATAGAATGCACACTGGTGGTCCACAGCCCTGATCTCGCAGCCCAATATATTTAACGTGATGGTAGTTTGCCAACATTTGACAATCAAAAGGTTTTACACAGAACTCCAACTTTCCAGATACCTTAGCAATAAATGCCTCTGCCCTGGACCTGTGTGCTTTTAGCTGATGGTGTGCAGAGCCACCCTTCTAGGTAAGGCCCACATGCTGGGCCCACCACTATCACCACAAGCAGGAACCAAGTTTCTCCTTGGGTGGCTGGGCCCCTCTTCTAGACCAGGGACTCATCTGGGGGATCCCATGACCACGCTGCTGTCATGCCTGTTAGGTGCCCCTCCCCTCCACTAGGCACCCCATCTCACAGCCAGATGCAGCCAACAGGAGTGCACAGGGGCCTCTGGAGTTCACTTGTCTGCCTCTGCCAAGCAGCAAAATAACTCCGGGCCACACCTATTCCCACCCTGCCCCGCCTGGCTCTTAAGTTTGACAGCTCAAGGGCAAATCCTTTCTTGCTTCCTTCCTCCCCACGCAGAAGGTCTGGATGGCTGCTCCTTCAACAAAGTTACTTCCTCCTGGGGACTCCACAGGCTGCCCCCTGATTTAGTTCAGAAGGTGGGAGACTAAGGATTCAGCCCCGCCTACAAGAAACCCCTTCATTATCTCAGGTGACTTGCCCATGCTGTAATTAGCATCGAGGAGCTACTGCTTCCTGATTAGTCAGCAAGGGGCTGGGACTGCAGCAGAAGTCAGGGGGTGCCTTTGGACGGCTCCAAACTGACAGGGTCTTGGAATAGAGAAGTGCGGCCTTGGGACATAGGGCTTTGAAACAGACTTGTGCCACACTGGCCATATTCTTTCTTAGTGGTTAATTGCCAACCTGGTGGCAGCCCACCCTTGGGGCACAGCCTGAGCCAAAGCTGTCAACTGAAACAATGAGATGGGACAGGATGGCCAGCATCATCCTGCAGAGAGCAGTGGGGCCTGCTCAGGGAAGCAGCAGTCCCAGGAACAAGGCTGCCCACCACTGAGTTCAGTGACCACAGTGCGAGACAGCATGGGTGGCGCGGGGGCCTGGTCCCACACACTTTCACAGGCTTCTCTTGAAGCTCACACCGCCCCATGAGACCTGGGAGAGAAAGGGCTGTTGCCTGTCAGTCACACGGCAGGTGTGGAAGTCCCTGATCTGCAGTCATCACTGATACTGACTGTGGCAATGGCCAACAGCTAGCAGGCACGGTACACAGGCCCAGCCCTGTGGTCAGGGCTGTGCACATGAGCTCACCAGATCCCTACTCACCCGGAACAGTGAGCTCCACCTGGAGCCCCACTTTACAGGGGAGAAACTGAGACTCCAAGAGGGCAAAGTACTCACTGGGCCGCAGCCTGTCAGCCATCCGGGCATCCAGCCAGCTGGGAACCTCCACCTGCCCCCACTTGTAAATGCCTGTCATTCCCATGAATGCGTGCACTTTGGGCTGTGTGCCAAGAAGCTGGTCTACCCGACACCCTCCTGAAGGACATTAAGGAATTAGCAACAGCTGCTGTCCGTGCAGAGTGGCCTAGGGCAGTGATGAAAGGGAGATCTTTCTCTCTTCCTGTGGTGAGAGGGAGATTTTCATTTGGTTTTTTGTTTGTTTTTTTGGTGGTACTAAGGGTTGAACCCAGGGAATGCTGAACTACATCCCTAGCCCTTTTTATTTTTTTGAGAGTCTCACTAAGTTGCCCAGGCTGGCCTGGAATTTAACAATCCTCCTGCCTCAGCCTCCCAAATAGCTGGGATTACAGGCATGGGCCACAATGCCTATCTTAACTTTCTTATTTTCTTTCCCTCTATTTGTCTTTGGCCCCTTCATCTCTTGTCCCACTTCTATTCCAAATCTTCCACAGATGCCCACTCTGATGTGCTACATAAATAGGCTCTACACAAAATGTGCATTTGGTTTTTTGAGGCAGGGTCTCCCTTTGTAGTTCAGGCTGGCCCTTAAACTCACTGTGTAGCCCAGGCTGGCCTTGAACTCTTGCAATCCTCCTGCCTCAGCCTCCTGAGTACTGGGATTACAGGCGTGCACCACCACATCTGGCTGAGATTTTATTTTGGGGGGGAGTTTCAATTTCCTGTGGATAATATTTTGTATTAATTGGACATTTTCCTTTTACCACGTGCATAAATTATACTTTCAAGAAAAACCTCAAGGTAAATGAAAATTAAGTTGAAGTAAGTGAATGATAATGCAAAATAGCAGGTACTCATTGACCTATTTTCTCACTGCTAACCTCCTGCCACTGGCACTGTCCTGAGGGACAGGAAGACGTGTCCTACTCCATATAGGACATACTTGAGGGGTACTTACAGGCCTCTGGGCAGCAGCACTTCTGCGGGCAGCAGGGGCACCTAACGTAACAGCAGCAGGTGTGCGGGCAGCACTGGCACCAGCAGATGCCCAGGAGGAGGAAGACGAGGAAGCCAGCCAGGCACACCACGACCACGAAGAGCCAGTCTGCAGAGATGAGGACAGGCCCTGAGCTGGGAGGGGCAGGGAGGGACAGAGAAGGAGGGACAGGCTCCAAAGGGCAGTGCGGAGCTCACACTTGGGAGAGGGGACCCATTCTGCAAGCTCATGGGGGAACCTGCAGCCTCTGCTGGATTCTCCATGCCCCAAAGAGATTGGGGCGCAATGGCCGAGGGCTGCCCAACCCTCTCCAACCCAGCCCAGTCCCCAAGTGAGGGACTCCCCTGGCTTCAAACAGACAAAGCAGAAAGCAAGAGGCAGCCTGGCCAGAGCAAGACAGACTGTAGCCTCCAGAAGAGGGCACAGAGCCACAGCCCAGACCCTAACCCTGAAGAACACAGAGGACGCCAGTCACTTGAGCCCCTGCCTACACGCCAAGCCCATCCCCAGCCAGCCCAGTCCACCCGCAAGCCTACAGCAGGCCACTACATGTCCCAGAGTCAGGCAGGTTAGTGGGGGTCCACAGCGAGCAGTGGTTAGGGGTCGGGGAGAGTAACAGAAGTGGTGTTGGGGCTCCTGGGAGAAGCCCCCTACTGAGGACTCCACCCTCCCGTACCTTCCATGGGCCCCGCCTGAAAACCAGGTAAGAGCTCAGTCACCCCTGAGGTCCTGCCTGGAGGGACAAAAGAGAAACAGGAAATTATGCTGGCCAGAGCCAGCCCGTGCCACCCCTGCCCCTAAAAATGCCCAGCTCCAGCTGGGCAAGGGACGGTGTGCCCTGTGGTACACAGGGAGGAGCTGGTGGCCCAGGAGGTGCCTGTCCTCCACCCCTGCTGGGGGGCTTCCTTCACACCCTCCACCCACACTCTCTGGCCCCACAGGGACCCCCGCACACATCCCGTGGGCTCCTGAGAGTCAGACCTCAGTCCCCGCCTCCGTCCTCCCCGCCTATGTGGACCCTGTCATCCCGTCAACCACCCTGTTCTGTCAGGCCCAGTAGGCACAGTGCTGCTGTAGCCCCTAAGAATATTCTACAGTCTAAAGAATATAATTCTGTATATAATAATGGATTATTTTTATGAGTCATAAAGGATGTATGCTATCTTTAAATAGAAGAAAGGGCCCATGAAGGCAAAAGTACCTGTGGCCCAGAAAAGTCAAATGTGGTCTTAGTTCTGTGACCCATGGGGTATCCAACCTCTGTTCATGCATTCTGTCAGATACGCACATTGCCCAACCCAGTTTTTGCTTTCCCTCAGGTGCCACAGGAACAGCTCTGTGCCCCACAAGCATTGTATCACACAAGCCTACACACACACACACACACACACACTGCCCCACAGCAACACAGCCTTCTCCAAAGCTCACATCACGTGCCCCGAGGAGAGGGCAGAAGCATGTCAAATAGTGGGTCCCAAAGTGTAGCCCTGTCTGCAAAGCCAAAATTCTTCAAAAGAGATTGGATCACTTGAGTTTTAATCAGTGGGTGAATCCACTGATTAGGTTACATTTTTCGGTATCTTTGGGAGGTGATGGAAATGAGGTGTGGCCTAGTTGAAAGTGAATCATGGGGCGTGACCTTGGAGACTACCTGGGTCCAGACCTTTCCTCTGGCTTTCTTCCTCTCTCCACTTCCTGGCTGCCATGAGGTGAGCAGCTTTCCTCTGCCATACTCCTCCCACCATGATATTTCTGCCTCACCTCAGCCTAAAGCAAATGGAGCCAGCTGACCATGGTCTAAAACCTCGAAAGTTGTGAGCTAAAATAAAATTTTTCTTCTGTAGCATTGATTTATGTCAGATACTTTTTTTATAGTGACAGACAGTTGACATACTAAGGCATTGTTTGTCTTTTTTCCTGTCCTTGTCTCATAGTGTATAGTGGGGGTTTCCAGAGGCTTGGCGACATGATGACATCATTGCCCGGATAGCTAATGGTTGTATACGTGTGTATCTCGTACTTTAAAAAGTTCCCAGTTTCCTGAAGCAGGAGAATTATGAGTTTGAGGCCAGCCTGGGCTATATAAGGCATTCAAGGCCAGCCTGGATTACATGGCAAGACCTGGCTCAAAAAAGAAAAGGAAAAGAAAACTTCGCAGTTTCAATTTCTAATGTTTAGCAACTGCAGATAGACCTCACAAAAACTTTGAAACAAAACCTCCAAGATCCTCAGTAATGTTTTAGAATGTGAACAGGTCCTGGGGTAAAATTCTGAGACCCACTGGTACCAATTGTGAGTTTTACCAAAGGTTCCTGGCCACAGGTATGTGAGCTCCACTACTGGCACCTGGGCTCCTGTCCTGCAGCAGGAGGACCCTGGGCCGTGTTCCATCATGTGCTCTGCACATGCGCGTAAGGATGCCACACAGCGCACACCACCCCAGAGGCTGTGTTGGCTTACACAGAGCACCTGGCCTATGACAACACCCCTTCCATGCACCCCTAGCCAGACCAGGGCTGCTCATGACACTCACCCTGCCCCTGCCTCATTTTAGATACTCTTAAACATGCACGCTCTGTGTAAGTCATACAGTGCCACCCCAGCAGGGCAGAAGGCAAAGTTGCCCTTCTGGCAAGGGACTTGGGTTGCACTGTGGCCCCAGGGATGTGGCAAAAGATGGATCCAGCCTCCTGTTATACAGTTGGCCCTAGGTATCCAGGCACATTAAAAATGGGAGTGGGGGGTTATCCTCCCCAAACATGGACAGACTTTCTTCCTGACCATTCCCTAAACAATACAGTGCAATACGCACTTACACAGCATTCACACTGCAGCAGGTGTCCTAGGTTACTGCTTAACATGGAGGATTCCAAGCATGCAGGAGGATGTAGGTAGGCAGATGCTGTGTGAGTACTGTCATTTTATAGAAGGAATTTGAGCATCTCTGAATTTGGTGTCCTGGAACTGAGCCCATGGATACTAAGGGACAACTATATACACAATCAAATCTCCCCACCCACTTCCTCACTTCCGATTAACTCTGATCATATCTGTGTGTTTTTTTAAAAAGAGACTGGGACGAGGCAACTAGTTCGCAATTCTATCCACTTTTAGTTTGGCTCAGGCTGACCTGAAATGCTGCAGGGGGTGGGGTCCCTGCCTGGGGTGCAGGGCAGAGAAGCCCAAGTGACTGGCAGTGCTGCAGGGGAGAGCGAAGCAGGCAACAGAGCCCAGCGAGTGGGCCAGAGGGCGGAGGGCAGACACAGAAGTGGACAGAAGGGCTGTCGCCCACCTCCCAGGGCCCAGCCCCACTCACCAAGGACGATGAGCTCTGCGTAGGCCTCATTGTTCCCCTGGAGGTCCTGAGCCGAGACCACAGAGCAGTAGTACACACCACTGTCCCCCCAAGCCGTCTGCTCAAAAGTCAGGTCAGCATCTGGGCATGAAGAGAGGTTAGAGGGCTCCTCAGGGCAGGCACCTGGCCCCACAGGGCCCGAGTCCTCCCATACCCATGGGCCAGCTGGGGAGGGGCTGCAAACAAATCAATCAAAAATTAAACCATTTTCACCTCTGGAGTGCAATGTTTTTCTCTTTTCTGGTACTGGGGTTGAACCCAGGGTCTTTGCACTGAGCTACATCCCCAGCCTTTAGTTTTTTCATTTTGAGACAGTGTCTCCCTAAGTTGCCCAGGCTGGGCTTGAATGTGTAACCCTCCTTCCTTGGCCTCCCAGAGTGCTGGCATTACAAGCGTGTGCCACCACGCGTACTTTGTTGGGTTATTTCACAAAGTCTGGGATATAGACATCGCCTGCTTTTGTAGGAGAGATGACTTAAACCACCCAAACTTCTATGGATCACTGATGCAGAGCTGCAACAGACCGACTCCAGGGCCAGCACTTTTCAACTCAGAACACCTCTCCTATGACCTCTCAAACCCAAGGTCGAACCTCCCCTGACACAGCCATAGAGCTGGGCCAGAGGAAGGAGGCACTGCTCCGCAGGCCGGGTTCCAGATAGGAAGTACCCAGGCACCGAGGGTGAGTGGGTGTGATGTGTAGGAGAGATGGACTCTCCCAGGCCCAGGCCCTGTCCTTCCATCCCTACATTCTAGGTCAGGCCTGGGGCTTGGGGACGCTCTGGTCTGCAGCAGCCCTAGGCAAGGAGCCTGTTAATTATGCCACGAATGAAAGTGTTTTTAGCACATCCGGTTTCCTAACTACTCCTCAGACCTTAATTAGTTAAAATTTCTCAACCATATACCAGTGAGGGGCAGGATGGCACCTGCTTGGCAACGCTGCCATAGGCCCACAGGGGACAGAACAGGCTAGAGATGAGCACCCCAGCCAGGAGAGCCCACAGGTGTTCTACACCACTCCAAACACCTTCCCTGGCCCACAGGGCCCTTGGGACACTCGGACCTCATACTACCAGGTCAGCCACATCCCTGCCACCTCCTTCACTTGCTATGTACCTGCTGGGCTTGGGCCTGCCTCAGCTTCCCCTCCTGTGGTTCTGTTTCCCCAACTGTGTCTCCTCATGGCTGGTTCCTTGTCAGTAACCAAGCTTCAGCGTGGAGGAGCATTCCCTGGCTGTCCTACCTTGCACAGGTCCCTTGTTCAAGTGCTGTCTCTGCCCTGGTGACACCAGGGGCTTCCTGCCCCAGAACTGAGTCTGTCTACATCAGTGGTGGTGAACCTATGGCACATGTGCCACAGCAGGCTGTTCATATCATTGAAAGCTCTCAAAGGTTTGCCATTACTGGTCTAGGTCATGCTGGCCTAACATGGGGCCTGTCCCAGGGTCAGAAACAGCCCCTCATCTCCTTCCTTAGCGTCTGTTGTCTGTCCCGGCATTCTGGACACATTACAAACAGACACTTATTCCATTCAGCCAACATTCAGTAAACACCAAATGTGTCTGATGTTTGGGCAGCATTTGAGGCAGGTGGTGTACAGGGAAGCATGGGTCTCAGTTTGGTGTGTGTACCTCTGGGCTCCCCTAGACCCTGGCAGGAGATCCCTGAGGTCAGAGTTCCTTTCATAATAATACTGAGACATCACTTGACTTTTCCCTTCATCTCTCCTGAGTGGACTGTGGCCTTTTCCACAGGATACTCAAAGAAGCTTTGAGAATCCAGCTTCTTCTTCTACTCTGCCAGTTGTTACAGAGATTTACAAAAGTAGGAAACAATGTCACTCTACTCATTAAAACTTTTTTTTTGGGGGGGGTGGAAAATAGGTTATATTTTCATAAAAAGTACTTTGTTTTTTGAAACAGGGTTTCACTATATAATTCTGGCTGGCCTTGAACTCACTATGTAGCCCAAGCTGGCCTCAAATTCATGACAATTCTCCTACCTCAGCTTCTGAAATGTTGGGATTACAGGTGTGCGCCATCACACCTGGCAGAGAAAATATGTTATTTTTATAATAAGTTTATGATTGTCTTTGAAATATTTTTAAAATGCAGTTTGCTAGTTACAAAAACACAAGCTTGTAAGGTCCTCTATAATTAAGAATGTAAAGAGACACTGAGACCAGGCCTTTTGAGAACCACTGCCGTGGAGAACTCACCCTGGTAGACCTCCTATTCTAACTACGGAGGAGAGACAAATAAAAACTAACCATATTGCATATCAGACAGTGATAAGCAGGGTGGAACAAATGAAATGGAAAGGCAGCAAGTACCAGACAGGGTGGGGGAGCTGTGCAACTGTAAATAAGGAGGCCAGGAGGCTCCCAGAGGTGACCTTCTGACCAGACATGGCGGAATGACAGCTAGGACTCCCCTCTGGAGCCAGGCATTTAGCCACCATTTACTGAGCTATTACTATGTGCTAGGCCCCTCTGCACGAATCCATTTCACTGAATCCTCAAAAACAGATTCTCCTAAATATAGGTTTTCCTGCAGTGCCCTCTTGGCCATCATTTCCATCTGTGTCTTCGAGATACATCAGTGGGTGGCTGCTGGGTGCAGTAGCCTGGGGCATCCACAGTTACTGCTCACACAGAGCTGTGCTGCAGGAGGATCTGGGGCTGTGGGGCCAGGTGAGACAGGTCAACAGAAGCTGCTCAGCCGGGGAGAAAGTGGCCAAGAAACTAGAGAACCGACCTGGCTGGAGTGTTCACCCTAGCCTGTTCCTGTCCCACAAGGGCCCAAGACAGAGGTCCCGTGAGATTCTGATCATGCACCTCCCCGCCCCAGTACCAGAGCACAAGAGCTGGTCCCTGCCCATAGCTGAAGAGCTGGACAGGAACCCCGCTGTGGCAAACAGTTATAGAGGCTAGAAGCTGAAACCTGGGTTCTCCAGGGCCGGATCTGGGCTTTGGTGTATTTTGTTTGGACTGTATGATGTTTTTAAAATCCACAAGAAATATGGCTTTCCGGCTTCTTCTGATCAATCCTAAGGCCTCAACCTACTTCCTTCCTGCAGGGTGGACCTTGTTCCTGGTCACAGTGCCTGGGCATGGTTTTAATTGTTTCAGGTGCAGGGAAAAGATCCCAGTCTCCAGCGGGAACACAGTAGGCCTCCTCCTCAACTCTGGCCTCTGCTTCCTTATCCATGCATAGCAGGGGTGGCCTCATGATTTCCAAGGTCCCAAGGGCTCTCTGCTCCAGTACTGCTGAGAATGGTAGGAACAGGGCCTCAGATGCACAACGTTCCACATTGCCTGAAGCAGGGAAGGGGAGGAGGCACAATCCACCCTGGGTGGAGGGACACCTCCAGTCTACCCAAGACTACCTTCCCTTGTAAGCCCAGGGCAGCTGGTGACCCTAAGAACACCAGAGAGGTCCACTTCGCCCTGCCCCCAAAGCTGAAGTACAGGAAGCGCCTGTGGCTACTGGGCTTCTGTGAGGACATGGTCACAATAAACATTTACCTGTCATGGCCTGTATCAAAGGTGGCTCAAGTCAAGGCAGTCTGAAAGACCCAGGCCTCCAAGGTCTCTGGACACGAAGGTCCCCCTTAGACAGACCGAGCGTGGCTCTGGGGTTTTGTGCCCAACAGAGGAGCCCAGATTCTAGCCATCCTCCACAGGCACTCTCCCTGTGTGGTTGTCCTGATGGGGCTGGTGCAGGTTGGCACAGCGTGAACCCCCAAGAAGCCTCAGGAACAGGATGGTATGGGCTGAGCTGGTCCCTCCCCTAAAACAGGACTGATGGGCTTTGCCTTTTATCTTTTATCTCCCTCCCTACTCTTTCCTGTGCCCAGGATCAACACCCTATCTTTCTGTAAGGCAGTGTAAGGACACACCCATTATGTGGGTGAGCCCTCACCCCTCACCCACTGCTGCCCATCCCCTCCCCTCTGCCTTCTGGATTCTCCAGGGCCCAGTCCCAGACCCTCCTCAGATCATGCTGACAGACGTCATAAGGTGGGCACGCCCAAGTCACTGCACACAGTGACTACCACATCTTCTTTCCACCACTCAGCACTGTCTGAAATCCTCTTACTCCTTCTAAACCTGCTTGTTCGCTGCCATCCTAACTCCCTGAGCATGCCATCTCCTGGGGCATGGACGTTGGCTGTTCTGATCTCCACTCTGTTTTCAGCACCTACAAGAACACTTAGCACCTCTTGTAATCCCAGAACTCTGAGAGGCTGAGGCAGGAGGATCAAAATTCAAGGAGAGCCTCGAAAACTTGGCAAGACCCTATCTCAAAATTTAAAAAATGGCTGAGAGTATATCTCAGTTCGATCTCCAGTACTGGGGGAGAAAAAATCATGTGTCCCTTTAGATCACTCATGTCACCTCCCCTTTGTCCCCTGAGCAAGCACAGAGTCTAGGGGCTTGGCCCAAGGTGGCTGAATTGGAACTCAGCTCAAACCAGCTGTGACCCTAGGCAAGTCACTTTATCTCATTGGGCCTGGGTGAAATAATAGTAATAGAAACAACTCCTTCCAATTACTGTGTGGTCTAAATGGGTTAATCCATGTGAACCTCGGTTAGAGTCTGGCTCTTAGAAGGCCCTTCGTCAAGAGTCATTTCTATAAACTCTACTTCTTACTGCAGGTACCATTAAGTGTTATTATAAAATAAACCCCTTCCTCTCCATCACCCTGTTTCCTTTATCTGCAAACACTTGATATTCTATATTGTGTTTGTCTCCCTCACTGTGATGTGAGCTCCATGAGGGCAGTGAATTTGCTGGTTTGGTTTATGGCTGTGTTTTCAGGGTCTAGAACAGCACTTGGTATACAGTAGGTACTCCATAAATCTCTGAGATAAAGAAATGCATGGATGTATGAAAGCAAGGACTCTTCCCTGCATGGGTCCTTTCTGACGTGGATGCTCATGCACTCTGGGCTGAGGACCAGGGAGCCCACCAGCCTCCTCTCCCGCCCTGCCTCGCCCCACATACTTCCCGTGATGGTGATCCTCCGGCCCTGGTAGTAGTCTCCCAGGGTCACAGCGTTGCCCTGCTTGGTGGCCACAACCCTGACAGTGCGCACGCTGTCCTGGCACTCCACATACGGGTTGTAGCCGGGGTTGCCAGCTGCCAGCTGGGCATTGATCTGGTTGCTCACACTGGCTGGGGAGAATGCATCAGCGATGCGGTCCCGGCAGAAGGACTTGTACTTCCAGATCACAATGGGTGCCGTGAGGGTCGTGGTCATCTGGTAGGAGCAGGGCAGGGTCACAGGCTGGAATAGGATCACTACATGGTAGGGGTTGGACACGGTCACCTGGATGGCACTGGCAGGCACTGAGGGCAAGAGGAGAATCAGCAGGGACCACTGTGAACTCAGGGAATTACTTCAACAAGAATGAGCAACATCACTTGTCACCAAGTTGACACTTACAAGCATACGGTGTTACAGGGTGCCTGACACTCATTGTTCCTTAATCCTCAGAATGGGTGAGGCAGCTCCCATAATCGTGCCCATTTTATAGGGCCACGGGGCTGAAAAGTGGCAGATATGAGGTCGCAGGGCCAGATTTCTGGAATGTGCTGTCCATCTCTCTTCCCAGACCTGGCCATTGAACCCTGAGGTTCTCTTCCTTTCACCGCTCTCACAGAAAGGGACGCCTCTCTGTTATGGGCAAGCGCAGAAGGACACACTGTCCCCAGGGCTCAAGGAAGGCCTCACTTCAAAATGAGTTGCCAGGGGTTCCAAGCTACCCGGGCTGTTGTGAAATTCGCAGTTGTTCGAATGAACAATTCATTTGAGTGGCAGACACCATCCCCCTCCATCTCCATCAGCCTCACCCTTCACCCTAGCCCAAAGCCACCTCAAATGCGTTCCCAAATGTGCTTGGTGAAAGATAAAAGACCCAGTCCCCGCCAGAAAGAACACCCGACCCAGATGGGAGCCTGCCAGCGGAAGATGGTTCAGGTCCCGAAGTCCATCTCACCGACTCCTACGTACAGATACTGTGGAGTCCGCGGGAGATGGGTGGGGTTGGGGTTGGGGGGAGTCCCCAATCCCACACCCACTCGAAGCCTAGGAACTATTTATTTCTTTTTCCAAGGAAATATCTGACCCAGACTCCAAATGCCCTCTCCCCGTTACCCCAACATTTAGGAACTCGGAGTGCGCCCAAGACCCCATACCGGACTCTCCGGTGATCGGGAAGGCCTTCACCCCTGCCCTACAAAGAGTCCCCTTCTTTCTCTAGTTTCGGGGGCTGATAGTGCCGGAGTTTCACTTCCTGCTATCTCCCAACAGAGGAGAGGTAGCGCTCCGCGAGACGGACGGGGGAATCCCCTCACTTGAGCACGCAGAGGCCTCCCTAGATCGGCGGATCTGGAGTTCCAAGTCTCTCTCCAGCCACCACCCCACCCCCCCGTACTCCCACCTCCGAGGCCGCTGAGAACTGTGTCCACCTCGCTTCTGCAGCGCCCCCCGCCGCCACGGTACCCGTACCCGTACCCCGTACCTGTGCACCAGGTGCTGAGAAGGAGCCACACGAAGGCGACCGTGGCCGTTTGGGAGCCCGGCCCGCAGGAGCGCGGAGAGGCCGCCGACGCCATCGCCACCGTCTGGGCGCGTCGGGCCCGCGCGTCCCCTCCCGAGCACCCGAGAGTAGGGGGCGCGGCGAGCTCCAAGGCCGGCGGGGTTGCGCGCTCCTCCTCTTCCCGCTTCCGTTCCTTGTTCTTATTCCAAGCCCAACCTGCCGCGCTCCAGGAGTTTTAAACAACAGAAATAAAGTGGACGGAGCGCACGCTTTCTACTCTGGGGGAGGGACACTCACTGGCCCCGCGGCCAACCTCAGGGCCACTCTACCCCCCGCGCGACCCGGGCAATGGATCGGGCCAGGTACACAGGGGTGGAGGCCCAAGGGCTGGGCTTGGGGTGGGCGGCGGGGAGGGGCTCCTCAGCCTCCCTCCCCGGAAGTGGGCTGACCCAGGTGCGCTCCTGCCCCCCAGGGCCTGAACCAAGTGACCGGCCCGCCAGGAGGGAGCCGACAGAGCGCGGGTCGGTTCAAGAGCTCCGGCCTCGGCCCAGCCAAGCGCACTGAGATTCTCGAGAGCCGAGACGCACTCGGCGTGATTCACCTGTTGACAGTGGGCGGGTCCCCCGCGCACCTGTTTCCTCCCCGCGCACACCCCCGTCCCCAGCCGGCGGTGGACCCGCCTAGGCGCGCCCTGCGGGGAGGGGTGAGTCGGAGCGCGGTCCCGGGCGCCTGATTCCCCGCTCACCCTGGGATTCCTCAGGCTCCGGTGAGCGAAGGTGCTGTGGGCTTCCTGAGCCTCCCAGTTAGGTGACTTAAGGAGTTAAGAGAAGTCCCTGAAAGGGAAGCTCTGCACCCCCGAGGGACGTCCGAGAGGAGTCGGACTCTCCTTAGCTGGAATTTATTGCGAAAGTTTTCGCCACCTCCCCCTACTCCCAACTCTTGGTTCGGCCCCAGGCCATCCCTTGCCCCAGGCCAGGCCTCCGGAAACTCAGGCTCTTAAAGGGGCCAGGCGGGGGCGCAAAGTCAGGGACCAGTTTCCGCCCAGAAATCCCGGGAACTAGCCACCTGCGCCGGGAGTGGAGCGCGGCGCGGCGCGACTCTGCTGTCCCCCGGTGGCGCCGAAGGGAAGCGCATCCTGGCGAACACTGGTCGTTTTCCCACAGAGAAGTTGCAAAGTGGCCACTGGCTGGTGGGTCAGGTAGCCAGGCGTGTTTTGTTTTACTGCATCATACTCAAGTCACGTCACGTCCCTCTGCGCAAAACCACGCCGTTGCTCCTCACTCCCAGCAGAAACCAAAATACTCAGAATGGCCTGATCGCCCCTCTAACCTCACCTTCTGCCTCTCCCTGAGGTTCAACTTCGTCCTCAGTGACCTCCTCTTTGTTTCTGAATCTGCCTGTCTGATCACCTCAGGGACATCACCCATGCTACTGCTCCGCCTGGACACCCTTCTGGAGCTGTCAGCATGGTCCTTCATCTCTTTTAGGGCCTCACTTAGAGGTCACCTTTGTAATGACCTCTTCCCTTTCTACCTATAAAATTTCAACCTGTCCACATGCCTTCACCATCTTAAATTTTATTATGATAAATTATACACACCCTAATATTTATCATTTTAACCATTTGTGAGTGTAAACTTCAGTCGTCTTAATTACATTCACAATATCGTGTGCATGTCGCTACTACCTGTACCCAAACCTTTTTCATCATCTTCAATGTAAATGAAACATTCCCACCCCTTCTTGCCCTGCACCTAGCCACTAGCACTAATTCTACTTTTGACTATCAAATTGCTTCATGTTAGTGGAATTATATAACATTTGTACTTCTGTGTCCAGTGTATTTCATGAAGCATGTTTTCAGTACCCATCTGTTTTGCAACATATATCAAATTCAAAATTTCATTTCTTTTTATGGCTGCATAGCAATCCATTGTAGATCACTGTAGGTGTGTATCACATTTTATTCAGCCATTTATCTGTTGATGGACGTTTGGATCATTTCTACCTTTTCTCCATTGTAAATAGTACAGCTGTGAACATCAATATAGAGATATCTGCCTTCAGTTCTTTTGGATATACACCTAGGAGTGGAATTGCAGGTGGTATGGTAGTTCTATTTTTAATCTTTTGAAGAACCACCCAACTGTTTTTCCACAGTGGCTGCACTTTTGTACATTCTTACGAGCAACGCATGAGGGCTGCAATTTCTCTACATCCCCACCAACACTATTATTATCCATTTTCTTGATTTTAGCCATCCTAGTTAGTGGCGTTTCATTGTGGTTTCCATCTGCATTTCCCTAATGGCTAATGATATTAAACATCTAATCTTCCTCAGAAGAAATATCTATTCAAATGCTTTGCCTTTTTTTTTTTTTTTTTTTTTTTGAGACAGGATCTTGCTGTGTAGTTTTAGACTGGCCTTGAACTCACTATGTAGCCCAGGCTGGCCTTGAACTCTCAGTGATCCTCCTGCCTCAGCTCTGTGAGTGCTGGGATTACAGGCATGCATCACCAGGCCTGGCTCCTTTGCCCATTTTTGAATTGACTTTTTAAATTGTCAAGTTGTAGGACTTCTATATATATTCTGACTATTAATCCCTTGTCAGATATACACTTTGCAGTCAGTTCCTGCCCCCTTCTCTGGGTTTTTGAAAAATATCTTGATAATCTCCTTTGATGCACAAAAGTTCTGAATTTGATACTCAATTTATCTATTTTTTCTTTTATTGCCTGTGCCTTTAACAACATGTCTATGTAGTTGTTGCCAAATCCAATGTCATGAAGATTTCCCAGACATTCTCTAATAGTTTTATAGTTTTAGCTCTTAATTTGAGACATCTTAATTTTTGTATATATGGAATAAGGATCCAATTTTATTCTTTTACATGTGGATACCCAGTTTTCCCATCACCATTTATTAAAAAGACTGCCCTGTCTCGCATTAAATGATTTTGGGTCCTTAGTCAAAAATCATTGACTATATATGTGAAGGTATATTTCTGGCTTCTCTTTTCTATTTTATTCATCTCTGTGTCTCCCCTTATGTTGGTGCCATACTATTTTAATTACTGTAACTTTGTAGTAAGTTCAGGTTGGGAAGTGTGAGTCCTTCAAATTTATTCTTCCTTTTCTTTCTTTCTTTTTTTTTTTTTGTATTCCTTTGTTACTGGGGATCGAACTCAGGACCTTGTGCTCGTGCCATGTCACCACTGAGCTAAATCCCCGGCCCTATTCTTCTTTTTCAAAGATTGTTTCAGCTATTTGGGGACTCTTCCAATTCCACTTAAATCTGAAGATTTGCTTTCATTTCTTTGACAAAGAATTTTGATAGGCATTGTGTTGAATCTGTAGATCACCTATGTTAAGTCTTCCTAGATATGAAAACAGGATATCCTTCTGTTTACTTGGACATTCTTTAATTCCTTCTAGAATTTTTTTATAGTTTCCAGTGTATAATTCTTTCACTTTCTTGGTTTAATTTATCCCTATTTATTCAATTCTTTTAGGCACTATTGTATGCGGAATTTTTTTTAAATTTCCTTTTCACATTGTTTAGTGGTGATGTATAAAAACACAACTAAATTTTATTTGTTGATCTTGTACCCTGCAACTTTGCTGAATTTACTTATTAACTCTAGTAGCTGTTTTGTGGATTCTTTTGGGTTTTCTAGATATAAGATCATGTCATTTGTGAATAGAGATAGTTTTGCCTTTTCCTTTGAAATTTGGATGACTTTTCTGATAGATGTGGGTAGATCTTCCCAAAATACCTGTGGTAAAAATGAGCATCCTCATCTTGTTCCTGGTCTTAAAAAGAAAACTTTCTTTTAATATTGAGTATGATGTTAGCTGTAGGCTTTTCATAAATATCCTTTACAGGTCAAGGAATTTCTCCTCTTGTTAGTTTTCTGAGTTTTGGTTTTTTTTTAATCATGAAAAGGTCTTAGATTTTGTCAAATTCCCTTCCTGCAGCAATGAAGGCGATCATATGTGATTTTTTTTCCCTTCATTCCTTAATAGAATGAAGGAAACGTCAGATTTTGTATTGACTAGTTTTCTTACGTTGAACTACTCTTGCATTCTTGCCCAAATCTTACTTGATCATGACAGATACTCCTTTAATATGCTAATTGAGTCATCTTGCTCAGTCAGATTTTGTTGAGGCTTTTTGTTCAGGAAGGATACTAGTCTGTAAATTTCTTTTCTACTGTGTCCTCATCTAGCTTTTTGGTTTTAGGATAATGCTGGCTGCATAGAACAGGTCTATTTCTCCCTTTGATTCTATCAATTTTTGCTTTATATTTTGAGGTCCATTATTAGGTTGTAAATGTTTATGAGCATTATATTTTCTTGCTATACTGAACATTTTATTAATGTGAAATGTCCTTGTTTCTTGAGTTAAAGTCTATTTTGTTTGTTACTTCCATAGCCATTGCACCTTTTTACTTTATTTGTTTTGGTTTTTTTGGTTTTTTGGTACCAGGGATTGAACTCACAGCAGGTGGCATAACCATTGAGCTAAATCCCCAGCCCCATTCTTTTTACTTTAAACGTATCTGTGTCTTTAGATCTAAAATGACTCTCTCATAGACAGAATATACTGGGGGATTTTTTTCCAGTGAGGGGGGGTTGAACCCGGGCCTCTGCACATGCCAGGCAAGCATTCTACTATTGAGCTATATCCCCAGCCATTTTTACTTTTTAAAATTTTGAGACAGAGCCAGGGATTTAGCTCAGTGTTTATTGTGCTTGCCTCCCAAGTGCAAGATCCCGAGTTCAATCCCCGGTACCAAAAAAAAAAAATTTTGAGACAGAGTCTTGCTAACTTGCCCAGCTTAGCCTTGAACTTTCAATCCTCTTGCCTCATCCTCCCACATAACTGGGATTATAGGTGTGAACCACCATGCTCTGGATCATTTTAAAAATCCATTCTTTCAACCACTGTCTTTTTAAAATGAATTTTATTTTATTTTATCCTTTCCCCCCTCAAGCCCCCTCCCCTCCCTATGTACAAAAGCTTTGTTTCTATTTTTTTCTATTTTCACTTTTTTTCTTGTCCCTTCCTTCCTTCCTCCCTCCCTCCTCCCTTGTTCCCCTGTGCATTTGAACACTTTCCTCCCATTTCCCAACGTCCATAATAGATTTCAGTCCTAATTTCCACTTTCGGTTTCTCACACCAGAGAAACAATGTGGTATTTAAACTTGTGTGTCCGATTTATTTCACTTAAGAGTATTCAACCACTGTCTTTTGATGTAAAGAAATTACTATAAGGAGTGACTTCTTCCATTTTGTTACTTGTTTTTATATGTCATAATTTTTTTCTTCCTCATTTTATCCATTATTGCCTTCTCTCGCGTTTTCTTTTCTTTTTTGTAGTAAAACATTTTAATTCTTTTCTCATTTCCAACTGTGTATATTCTATAGTTTTTCCTTTGTATTCATCATACAACATCCTAAAGTTATAACACTCCATTTTGAATTTATACCAGCTTTAACAGCATGCAAAAACTTGGCTCCTGTATAATTCTGTCCCTCCTTTTCTGTTGATGTTACAAATTACATCTTTACACATTTTTCCAATACCAAAGATTAATGATTTTTGTGCATTTTCTTTTATATCATGTAGGCAATAAAAAGTGAAATTGCAAGCCAAAATGACAATAAAATTAGCCTTTATAATTGCCTATATATATCTTTACCAGAGATCTTCATTTCTTCATATCACTTCAAATTATTATCTATGATCTTTTCATTTCAACCTGAAAGACTCTTTAGCATTTTTCTTGCAGGGCACATCCAGTGGTAACACATTTCTTTGGCTTCCGTTTATCTGGGGATGTCTTAATTTCTTCCTGATTGTTGGGGGACAGTTTTTCTGGTTATAGAATTCTTGGTTGACAGATTGTTCTGTTTTGTTTTCCTTTCAGTACTTGGTATGTATCAGCTCACTACCTTCTGGCTTCCAAGGATTCTGATGAGAGTTTTGCCAATAATCTTTTTGAGGATCCCTCAAATGTAACACATTATTTCTCTTTGCTGCTTTCAAGATTTCTTTCTTTTTTCTTTTTTGATAGTTTTGCTAAATTGCCCCGCCCAGACTGGCCTCAAATTCACTTCCACTCTGCCTTGGTCTCTTGAAGAGCTGGGACCACAGATATCACTGCGCCCAGCAAGACTTTTTTTTTTTAACATTTGCAAATGTATACTTTAATATGTATAAAGTATATAAACAATTAGGCAAACTTGTGGAGAAGCTGACCAAGATACATAAATTAGAAGATACAAGTATCCATCTAAATTTTCTGTTTCTTTTTTTGTTTTTGCAGATTAATTTTTTTTATTTCTATCTTTATTGGTACATTTTAGGTATACAATACATTTACATTTATCATTGGGTGCTTGTACCTGTACATGATGTATCTTAGTTCTTGTTTTTTCCCCCATTACCTGTGCTCCCTTCACCCCTTCCACCCTTCCCTATTTACATAGGCTTTGTTTCCATTTTTTTTTTCTTTTCTCATAATTTTTCCTTTCCCTTCTTCCCTTTCCCCTTCCCCTCCCGCCACCCGTACACCTTTGGACCTTTTCCTGTTTCAAATTATCAGTTATTCATTTTAATCATTTTCATCCTTATTTACACGCTCAGTTTCTCACACTAGAACAACTATTTGGTATTTACACATGTGTGTCCTATTTATTTCACTTAAGAGTATGGCCTCAATATGCATCCATTTAGCTATAAATGTCTCTGGTTTCTCATTCTTTATGACTGAATAGTACTCCATTTTATAAAAAAAAACCACATCTTCTTTATCCAGTTTCCAGTTGATGGGCACTTGGGCTATTTCCAAGCTTTAGCTATTACAAACTGTGCCACTATAAACATAGGTGCACATATATCGCTATGGTATGATTCTTTTAATTCTTTGGGGAAGATACCCAGCAGGGGGCTAGCTGGGTCGAATGGGACCTCTAGTCCTAGTTCTTTGAGGTATCTCCATACTGATTTCCACAGTGGTTGAACCAGTTTGCAGAAGATTTATTAAGGTTGTTTAATATACAACTTTTCGTATGTCATTTTAGAAGTCCTTTATTGTGAAGGTAATTCTTTTGTCTGATGACAAACAGCAGCCATGATCATTATTCTGGACCTCCACGTTGGATAAACTCCATTTCCTCTTGAGATATAGGTTTCCTTCTGTACTTCTGAGGTAGAGTCTAGTATTTCTGCAGTGTTCAGTGGACCCAGATGCATTAGCAACTCTGATGATTTACTTCCCTTAGAATGCTGTGAAATTGCAGAAGAGTGAGATGGGATCCCTGCTGATCTCAAAGCTTCTGACAGAAAAGACAATCCTAAATCCAGTGCACCAGCAAGACTCTATCTGTTCCTTGACAGCTTGATTATACTGCATCTCTATGAGTATCTCTTTGGGTTTTCCAACTTAGCTGAGTCTACTGAGCAGTTGAGATTTGTAGATTTATATCAGGAAAGTTTTCGGCCATTATTTTTTCAGATATAGTTCTTTTCTCTTTCTCTTCTTCCTTTGGAACTCCCACAATATGTATGTTGGTCCCCCAGATCCCTTCAGCTCTGTTCAGTTTTCCTCTATCCTTTTTCTTTCTTTCCTTTAGCTTTAATAATTTCAATTGCTTTATCGTTTACTGATCTTTGTTCCAGCTCATCAAATCTTTTTTTGGACCATTCTAGTGAATTTTTTTTAATTTCAGCAATTGTATTTTTCAGCTCCAAAATTTTCCTTTTTTTGTAGTTGTTTCCTCTTATATCCTCTTTGTTGATACTCTCATTTTGTTCATATATCATTTCCCTGTCTTTGTCTATGCTTCCTTTATTTAAAACAGTTAAGTATTTGTCTAGTGAGCCCCCACCCAGACTCCCCTCTATCATGGGTCATACTTTGTTTCTTTGTAAGGTGCATGTGGGGTGTGTGTGTGTGTGTGTGTGTGTGTGTGTGTGTGTGGTTGAATATAGAAATTTGAATCTTCTATTGGTGATAACTCTGGAAATCAGATTCTCCCCATCCCCTAGGATTTGCTGGGTTTTATTATTGTAGTCTGTCTCTGTGCTAAGCTTAGGATTTTCTGAGCTTGCACCCTTCCTGAGCTTGTGCAGTCTTTCTAAATTCTCCTATGTATTTGGTTGCTTTTGAATGCCCTAATCCCAAAGTGTCCAGCATCCAGGAGTGTATAAAAGCATCCAGGAGCTATCTGTCCCTTTATGTTCTCTGGAAGTCCTATGAGTTGGTGGGTATTGAAGCAATGGCAGCCTGTCTCTGAGTCTGCATCTCTGTAACTGAAAGCAGTAACCCACAATGAGGACACAGAGCCCTGATAGCTGGAGGACAGGGTCCTTATTGCTCACCCCCAGTAATAACACTGGCTGAGCACTTTATTTACAACAGCACGTCAAACCCTTACAAGAACCCTGTGTGGTCAGTGTCATTAAAATCTTCTGAAAATGAGGAAACTGAGGTTTACAGAGAGAAAGCCATTTGACCGGCCTTCCATTACAAGAAGAGGCTTCCTTGCATGTTCCACAGATATGTGTGAGAGAGAAAGCAGCTCCCAATGGCTGGGGGCTGACTGGACACTAATAATGGGTCTTGGTGTTGCTGAAAGGTGTCCTGGAGCTCACACCAGATCATGGTGTTCTCCTGCTGAGCATCAGCATTTCTCACAGGACATCATCAGCCTCTCTCTGTGACTATGAGTCAGTGCAAAAGTAAGTGCATTCTGCAATTACGTCTGCACACATAAAGAAAACAGGAACATTGTTCCAGCCACAAAACACCAAGCATCCTCCTGCCCCAGCTGCTATGAGTGCTGCTTTTGCCACCTGCAGTTTTAGCTTCACTCCATTCTGCTCACCTTTTAGATAAGATAGAATTAGTCCCATTTGTGGCAGCACCCAATCCAGAGCGACTTCCCACCTCTTTGAACTCTTCCCCAAACCACATGACAGAGCCCAAATCCTGTAAGTCTCTTCTGATAGCTTCTTGCTGAGATGCTGCACTATTCCTTGCGGTATGATATCTTGCCTCGCTTCATGAGTCGGATTTATCCAACTTACTTCACAGGTGTGTTTCTGATGGTCTCAGGAGACCGACACACACCAAACCGTTCTCACCCCAAGGCCTTTGCATGTGTTGTGTGCTTAGTCCAGACTTCACCACCTGCAATCTTCATGGCTCATCTTTAAAGACATCTGCTAAAATATCAGTTCTCCAGAAGGCCTTCTCTACTTACCAGCCCCCCACACCCGTTTGTCTGTCTGCCTGTCTGCTTGCTTGAAACAGGGTCTTGCTATGTAGTTCACACTGACCTTGAACTCACTGTTTAGCCCAGGCCTGCCTCAAACTCGTGATCCTCCTGCCCAGACTCCTGAGTGTTGGGATTACTCACCACTTCTTTGAAATACTCTCTGTACTAGTTTGCTACAGCTGTTGTAACAAACACCACAGACTATGTGGCTTAAACAATAGACACATATTTCTTCATAGTTCTGGAAGCTAAATGTCCAAGATCAAGGTATTGGCGTGTTTGGTTTCATTCTGAGGCCTTTCTCCTTGGCTGGCAGGTGGCTGTCCTAGGGAGGTATCCTTATATAGCCACCATCTCTGTGTATTTTCTGTGTCCTAATTTTCTCCTCTTATGAGGACATCAATCGTATCAGATTAGAACCCACTCTAATCACCCCATTTTAACTCAATTACATTTTAAAATTCCCTTTTCCCAAATATAGTTGCATTCTGAGATCCTGGGGGTTAGAGCTTCAATGTGGGGGTGGGGGCACAATTCATCCCACAGTAGTCTCTACCCCCAGTTTTTCTCTCCTCACTTTTTCCTTTCAAGGCATTTACTATGATCTGATGTTGTGGTAGTCATTCATTTGTTTGCCATTTATCTTCTCCCAGTATAAAGACAGTATTGCTCAGCAAATATCCCATGTGTCTCTCTACATTTTTCAGACCATCTGTAGTTAGGTGAGGCTATGTGATTAATTCTAGTTAGTAGCCTCTAAGGAAAAGTAATGTGGGTCCCTGCCAGCCAAAGCATTTAATTCCCAGTGCATGACTCATTATCCTACCTTCTCCTAGCATAGCAACTAGTGATATTCCAGGTATATTGGTAGGGATCTCATGGGGTGGAGCTATCCACTAGCCAATACCAGACATATAACATGAAAAAAGAATTGTGTTACACCACTGAGATTCCAGAATTCTTTTGTTACATAGCACAATCTAACTCATCCTGACTAATATATTCCCACTAGAAGGTAAGCTCTAAGAGGTCAGGGACTTTGCCTACATCCCTAGTGCCTGGTGCAAGGTGGGTAAGCAGTAATTATTATGGAGTAAGTGAATGTGCAGGGTATAGGGAGGTGAAGCTGTGACTAAAACCACTGTCCACAGTGGACATGGAGCATGAGTGAGAAGTAGACACTTGCTATTCTAAGTCACTGAAGTTTGGGGGAAGCTTACCATAGTAACAAATAGCCTATCTTGACTGATTCCAAAATTAGTTTTGAGACAGTTAGAGGAAACAGACTTCCAGGGACAAAGGGCAGTTACATTCCTAGGCCTTATCTTGACACCTGCTACCCATGAAAATATGGTATATATGGTATATTGTCTTCCTTACCTTCACTCTCCAGAACAATCTCATCAATCTTGAAACTTGAAGGCCAACATGCCTCTGCCATAGTGTCTCCAAGAATAAACTAGATGAAAAATAAAAGTGTTGAGCAGCCGGGCATTGGTGGTGCACACCTGTAATCCCTGCACTCTGGAGGCTGAGGCAGGTGTATCAAAAGTCTGAGCCCACCCTGGGGACTTGCGACTCTGATAACCTGTCTCAAAAATTTTTTTAAAAATTCTGGGGAGGAGCTTAGTGAGAAGGCCCTGCTTTAAATCCCAGCACCACAAATAAATAAATAAATAAATAAAACTTTAGGAAGACAGAGGACAAACAGGCTGCTGGGCTCTTAATCTGTTCCTCCTTAAAAGGATGATTTATGTTTTCTTCTGAGGCAGTCAAGGACTTAAAAGCTGCCTTTGCTAAAAACAGTGACTCTTTACTTGTGTCTACAGATACCCGATGGGTAACTAAAACAGGATATAGCTTGACATCTCTGCCTTCATTTTGTATCTGTCTCCTTGATTACCTTAAAACTTTGGGTCAGATCCCTGCTCAGCCCTGTGTGTAGGGGAATGTTTAGGCCTGTATGTTTAGGGAGTACCTGTCAAGAGCTGGCAATCCAAGGCTTCTTTGCCCTAAATTTACCTAACCTATCTCATCCTCCTTTAAGACTGAGGACACCAAGATAAGAGATTCACAGGGACCCTCAACTTTCAGCTTTTTCCCCCTAGAATGAGCACCTAGAAGTCTCTAGTCACCTTAGAAATCTACAACTTAGAAATCTAGTGGAAATCTACAGCCACCTTAGATTCCAGCAGAACCCTCCACACAGCCAAGATGGTGCCTGGAAGTGCTCATCTCAAAGGAACAGAGCTGCCCCTCAAGCCATGAGGATTTCTCCAGAGCTACAAACCAGGCCTGAGATAATCATCAACCATATCCTAGCCCACCTCAGCAGCCCCTTAAAAACTTGTGGCTCTTCCTTTGTTAGTTAAGAAGCCAGTCTGGTCAGAGCCATGCCACCGTTAGCTCCTCAAGCTGAAGTCTATTTCTTTCACTCTCCTTTGTTAAGGGGCTTCCCTAATCTCCACCAGGACTGTGCCCTCTTTAGCTTATCTTCTTCTTAAGCTGAAGACCCTTCCTGTTTTCTCTTACTTTCCAATTAAGGCTTTTGCTTGTAAATTCATGCTGTTTCCCTGGTTTTGATTTCCATTTTCACAGAAGCAAGAACTCATGCTAGCTGGTAACAGCTTTGGTAATGAGGTGCTGCTATAACGAAAACTCAAAATAGCACTATCTTAGATACACTGGGAACAAGGAAACCTCCTCCAAAGGATGGAGACTGTTGTCTGAGATGCTTTGGAATTTCAATAATGTCCTTAAAGAACTTGCAGCTTTAGGAGAATCAGTTAGAATGTAGGATATTAGGAGTGAATATTGGCAAAGTTGACTGAAAATTGAGAAAGACAAAGGCCCTTGTAGTATCTTCCTACTGGATTTTAGAAATGGTATTGACCAGAGACTTCTGAGCGTCTCGCCTTCCTTCCCTTTCTGATGGACAGGAAGCCATTTTGTCCCAGTTCATCGTAGTATATTAGATATGTATAGGGTATATAATTGGCCTTTTTAGTTCATTTGTTCCGGCTGAAATTTACTCATTTTGTTTCCTGCACAGCTCCTGTGGATATTTGAGTTTTCTACCCTACAAGCTATAAGAAGCCATTTGGTGACATTTATTAATTATATTCCTGAAAGCACATGGACTAACATTCATTCTATGCCCAGGGCTAATCCATGAGTTGCATGGGTAACTTCACAAAGCCCAGCATGGCTCCCAGAGTCGTCCTTTTGTCTCAGTCTGCTGTGCTGGCCACCCTGTGGCTGATTAGCCTTTCTTTCCCAACTCTGTGGCCCCAGTCATCAATCAGCTGTTCCCATAAGAGTCCCTGCCACGGGGCCCTACTCTCTGGCAACGAGATTGTCCTGAAGTGTGATCATCCAGGGGCACTCTGGTATTTCTCCTCCATTCTCGAGGAGGCTCTCTTCCTGATCAATTCAATGCATAATATAAAGAACCTGCCTGGGGGCAGCCTGCAGTTGATCAACCCTCAGCCTTCCCAGTCTGGCCTCTATAGTTGCCAGGACAATCACAATACCCTCATAGTGGAATATGAGATTGACTTCCAAGATGTCACCACCCTGCACATTACACACAAAACTTTGGACCAACAGCCCCTGCAGAATGAGACCCTGATGCTAGGAGGCAAGGTGCTCATCTTCACCCAGTGGGAGCCCTGGCAGGACTGTAACCACTGTGGGGTGCCCGGTGAGTGAAAGGGCCTGGGCTATTGCTTCGTTGAGGAGCCCCAGAAGAAACTCATATCCTGTGGACTCTATGTGAGAGAGGAGAAGCTGGCACACAGCCACTTGAGACCTGAGCTGCAGCTAGAAGCCTGTCTCATACCCTATGACCCTGCTAAGGAAATGGAACAGCCATACTTCATCTTTGACATTTACCAGCTGGGCAAGTTGACTGACAACATGTGACTTACCTGGCCCTTGGCCTCCATCTACAGGTAACAGCATTATGCACAACTAAGTAAGGCAAAAATATTCTAGGAACCCAGACAGGGCTAGGCCCTCAAGAGAGTCAGTGCAAAAGATGAAAACACATTACAACTGTGGCCAGAGGTGCATCTGTTAGAGGCCAGGCCTCAAGAATGACCAGGCCTACATACCTCTCCAGGGAACAAGATAATTGACATCATGTGGTCCAATAAAGTCTAGATAGACATCAGTCACCTCAGTGGGTGACCAAGACTTCCTGATCCATCCCTTCCTAAAAAAGGTCTTTGTTCTTTCCATGTACACTTGCTATGTGACCTGCTGCTCCATTGGATCAATATTACCTAAGCAGCTATACTTGTAATCTTACTGGTTGATCATAGTTTTGATCCACGTTGTACTCACCTAGTGATTTTCCTCTATAAAATTTCCTCTGTTGAAGGGGGGTCTGCAGCAACCCACTTTTCGGTCCCCTCCTATCTCTCAGGAGCTCTCTCTCTCTTTCTCTCAATAAAGTTTTCCTACTCTTAACTTCCATTGTTCCTTAAAATTTATTCTTCGATTTTGGAGAACATGAACTCAGTGTACCTCCCATCTAGCAGGTTGGAAATTATATTATTTCCCTATATCAAAAGGACCAGGGCAACCGTCCTACCTTTGGCTTTCGCCTAGCCTTTGTCTCCTGTGTCCTCCTGGGCTGAGGTTTCCCTCCTATAGAAAACCAGGCTCCTTCTCCAGTTTACCATCCTTCATGTGTGCAGGCGCGCTTATCAGGATGTTCATTTGGCAAGCATTCCCTGGTGCTGCTTCTCAGCTGGGCCTTGGGAAGGTGATGTTGGGGACACTGTGGTGATTAGAAAGACCCAGTCCCTGCTCACACAGGTGCCCAATATGCAGATGTAAAACCTAGAGACTGAGATACTCAGCCCCATGTGTCAACATGGTGAACCTAAGGTCAATAGGGACACTAATGTGATTTCCATCCCCTGATTGGTCCCTGATTTATATAGTCATGATTAGTTGATTTTCTTTAAAATACTTTATTTTCTATTTTATTGATTTCAGACTTTCTTATTTCAGATCTCTGTATTGGTTGGGTTAACTTTGTTGTTCTTTTTCTAACTTCTTGAGATGCTTGCTAGATTACCAGTTTTCATCCTTCCCCCTTAAGTACGTATTTATGGTATAAATTTCACTTACACACAACTTGCCTGCATCCTATAAGTTTTGATAAGTTATTTTTTATATTTAGTCAGTTATAAATACTTTCTATTTTCACTGGAAATTTCTCTTTTGACTCATTTGGTTATTTAGATATTATATTGCATAATTTTTCTACATCTGGGGAAGTTCTTGTTATCTTTCTGTTATGTCCAGTTTAATTCTGCTGACCATAAAATATGATTCAGTTCTTTCAGCATTTATTGAGGCTTCCTTTATGCAATAGATTATGCTTATCATAGGCAAATGTTCCATGTGAATGTGAAAAGAATGTATTTCGTACAGTTGTTGAGTGCAGTATTCCATATATTTGAGCTAAGTCATTTATTTGTCATCTGGTTCAGTTCCTATCTCCATCTCTATCTCTGTCTTTTTTGTACCAGGGATTGAACTGCCTTGCACTTGCAAGGCAGGCGCGGGGCTCAATTGTTCTCTAAGTTTGGGTTTCATGCTCCATCAGTTACTGAGCCATGTATATTAAAATCTCCAACTGTGATTGTGGACTTGTCTACTTCAACACTCAGAACTGAGTGCAGGCTGGCCTTGAACTCACTATGTAGCCCAAGCTGGCTTCAAACTCTCAGCAGGTGAAACTCCTGTCTCTGTCTCCTAAGTGTTGGGAATATAGGTGTGTGCTACCACTTTCAGCAACTGTCTGTTGAACATTAATTCTCTACTCCTTAGAATACAATATAAATTTGTACTCATAGTGTCCCTACACAATGCAGAAACTTCATAACCCTGTAGCTCCATTTATTCCCCTTCTGTCTATGATACTCTTGTGCTCAAGTATTTTAAACTTTACTTATCTTTTAAACTCCCAAGAAATTGTCCTTACATTATTATATTAAATTAGTTTTATACTTAAACTTACTTTTCTGGTGCTTTTCATTTTTCCATTACGTTGCATCCATTTGGGATCATTTCCTGCTGCCTGCGGAATTCCCTTTTGTTTTACTTTTAATTGTACTCTACCACACTGAATTTTCTACCTTTTCATTTGGAAACATACATATATGTTGGCCTTCACCATTCAAGAATGTTTTTACTGTGGTATACAATTCTTGATTGGGACTCATCTTCTTTCAGTGTTTTGAAGATGTCACTCCATTGTCTTTTAGCTACTATTATTTCTATTTAAAAATCTCCTGTTCGTCACTTTGAAAATAACTGTCTTTTCTCTTCTGGCATGTTAAAGATGCCTTGTTTGGTTTTCAGAAGTGTTTTCCTATAATGTACCTAGGCATGGTTTTCTTTATGCCCATTCTGGGTGGGATTCAAAGATCTTCAACTTGTAGTTTGATTTTTTTTGGGGGGGGGGTAAGTTTTGAAGTCTTCGTCAGTATCTTTTTAGATATTGATTGTGGTCTTGTCTCTTCTTTTCTTTTGAGTCTCCATTTACATAAATATGAAAAGTTTTCACCATCTCTCATATGTCTACTACTTCACACTCTGTTGTGTGTCCTTTACTTTTACCTTTTTTTTTGTACCAGGAATTGAACTCGAGACTTTTCACTTGCCAGGCAGTTGCAGTGCCACTGAACTAAATCCCCAGCCCTTTATTTTGCCTTTGCATGTTCCAGTAAAAATATTTTTCTACTGGTCAATCTTTCATTTCCCTAATCCTCTCTCCTGTTATATTTAATAAATATGTTGTTCCAGTGAATTCTTAATTTAATAAATTTTGTTATTTACTTCTGGTATTTTCATTTCATTTTTCTTCTGTAAAGCTTCAAACTCCTCGTCTTGTCATTCTCAGCCACATTCATCATAATTCTCTTTTTTCTTGTGTGGGCTGGGGATTTGAACTCTGAGCCTCCCATATGCTAAGCGTGTGCTCAATCACCAGCCGCCATCATAGTTATCTTAAAATCTACAGTTGTTATTAATGAGAGTGTTGGTCTGATACAAGCTACCAGATTGTGGCAGTAAACCTAATTCTTTCTTGCCCATATTGTTTGAAGACTATCAGAGAGTGTGGATTCTCATATGCAGTCTCTTGGATTGATATGTTGGCCCCTGATTTAAACATTCTCGAAGTATTCCTGGGGAGCCAATTGAAATATTCCTTCAGGCCAGATCCAGCCAGCCTGTGACTTCTCACCTACCTGAAATGAAAGCTGGAAGTGGGTTTTCTCAGAGTCTCATCACCATCCCTCCTATCTTTCTAGGAAAGACTCTCTGGGCTGAAAGACAGAGACAGAGAGAAGAAGGAGATAAAGGGAAAACAACGGGGACATTGACCTCATTTTGTCTTAGATAGAGGGACTTCTTAGGATCCTGGGAAGCAAACAAAAACCCTAGATGGTTGTGTGTTGAGAGCATGCTACATAATTTTAGGGAAAAACCATTTGGTTAGGCCTAGTTCTCCTGCCTACAGGCCAGCTATGGCATTTTGAGACAAAATTCCATTTTGGCCTCTGGTCACAATGAGACCTCAATGATCCGGTGATGCTGTGATTCTCCAAGACAAGATTACAGCAGCTGAAGACATCCTGGGAGGAACAAAATCTTCACCTACTCAGTTCCTCATTGTTCTTGGATTGTTCCACTTTGTTTATCCAGATGTACTGAATTCTCTGCAAGTCATTTGTTACATCTGTTTCTCCCGATGTACTGAATAAAATGTGTGGTAAGCTGGGGGCTTTCCTCTTTGCCGCCCAGAGCAGCACTGATCAGACCCAAAGCTCAGCTTCTTCTCTAAGTCTCATTTTTCTACCTTTCCTGTATAGTAAGTTAAATTGCCTTGTGCTGCCGTGGCTCGCAGGAGACTAGGACTTACTGCAGAGGTTCTAGTAACGTCCCCTTTCCCTGTTCCCTATAGTTGTGTAGGTCTGAAACCATCGAGGATAAGTTCCAGGGTGAGTCTGGCCAAATGCAACCTGCAGTGGTCCCCACACAGGACAGAGACATGACTGAGAGGCCCCAGACTTAAGGAGCCAGGTAGGTGAACAGCAAAGACCTAGCTGAACCTCTGACCCCACCATCTCTCCCTTGTCCTCTCCTCTTCGTCACTCTGGCCTCTGTGCTCTTCAAATGCCCCAATAAAGCAGCGACGTGGCTACTTGTGGTCCTTTCAGGTGCGTGGGGAACCCCACTTCCTCTGAGGGTACCAGGACAGCTGGGCCACCATCCACCAAACAGCTCTAATCCACACACCACTCTCTTTTTCTATCCCCTTTCCCTGCTGTTTTTCTCTTGAGCAGTTATCTCTACAGTCTACCTGCCTATCTGTGGGCTCCCAATTTATGGATCTGCCTACTCACTGGCATCTCTGTCACTTCAAAAGCCATGGCCACAGTGCATTCATCATCATTTGCAGACTGGTAAAGTGTAGTGAGAAACCTGAGTCCTCCAATGTGCATGTTCTCAGCGGAGGTCAGACAAACAAGACTGCATTCCTTGGTCCAGGTCTCATGCTGTTCACAAGCATCCTTTTTGTGACCTATTAACAGTATTTTGGGGGACAGTACTGTGGATTGAACCCAAGGCCTTCACATTGACCTCTTACCCCAGTTCTTAGCTAACTTGCTAGGCTGACCAAGCGGGACTCAAAACTTTTGATCTTTTTGCCTCACCCTCCCAGAGTGCTGGTATTGCATGAGTCCACTGGCACGCCAGGGGGTTTTTTGGGGGTCTATTCTTTGGTTTCACAGTTGTGTGCTTTTGATTTGTAAAATGGCTCTCAAGCACAGTGCAAGAGAGCTGTGATATTCGTGAGTGGAAGAGAAATTAAGTAGTGTGGTGAAGTTGTTACAAAACAAAAGGGGCCAATGCCCTCACAGCCCATGCAGCAGATTGCTGCTCATCTCACTGCCCAGACCTGAGGCCCAAGCTCATGGTGACCTCACAATGTCCTGACTGGTGCTTGGTCCACTGCCATAGTGCCAGTCCGCCATGCTGACCACCTTGAGGCTGCTTCTCAGCCTTTCTGCCCCAGTGCTGGGGTTCTATATTCCTATCAGCTGTCCTGAGGGCCACAAATGTCAGCTGGCCCTGCTCTCTGGCGATGACATCCTCCTTGAGTGCCCCTTGTCTCGGGCACACTGGAACTACTCCTTCGTGATAAGCAAAAAAAGCGGGGCCATTAACTCCATGGCCTCCAACATGGAAATAACATCGGAGGGCAATCTTGCCATTACCAACCCCCTCCTGTCCCAGACAGGCCTCTACTACTGCTGGAAGGAAAACAGCCAAGTGACCCAGTTCAAGATTGACTTCCAAGATGTCCACTCCCTGTACATTACACACGAGAACCTGGACAAGAAGCCCTTGCAGAATGAAAGCCTGCGTGTAGGTGGCATAGAGATCATCTTCACCCGGTGGGAGACCTGGCAGGACTGTAACCGCTGTGGGGTGCCCGGTGAGTGGAAGCGCCTGGGCTACTGCTACATTGCTGAGCCACTGGAGGATCCCATGCCCTGTGGGCTCTACCTGGCGGAGTCCCCACATTGGTTCTCCCGCTTGAGACCTGAGCTTCAGGTAGAAGCCTGCTTCGTGGAATGTAATGACAACCCATTTGCCCAGTTGGGCTATGTCATCTTTGACAGCTTCAGGTTTAATGAGGAGTTGGCACCTTTGTCACTCCCCTGCCCCTTAGCATCCATCTACAGGTGATGAACTCTGATGAACCCTCTGCCCCTTAGCATCCATCTACAGGTGATGAACCCATACAGGTACCACCCCTGCCTCTGTCCCTAAGCCAGCTGGTCCAGGGAGATCCTGGGTAGGGGGTGTGGTTCTTTGTCCAGCATGCCTGAGAACCATCTAGGACACCAGTGTGGCTGGGCAGGTTGAATAAGGGGAATGGAGCAGGTGAGGCCAGGCAGGAAAATAGGCCAGCACATCACTTAGGGACTGTTCTTTCTCATTCCTCCAAATAGGCTGCTGGAGAGGTAGGTACAATCATTACCCTCTTCCTCCAGGTAAGAAGCCAGAGGCCTTGGCCCAGGTCACAGCTGGTGACAGAGACAGTGGTGGGGAGCACCCGGCCATACAGTCCCCACCTGGCCATGCTAACTGCTGGCCGGGCAGAGGGGCCACCATCTCCACCTCCTTTCTCATGCCAACCCCTTTCCCCTTGAGATCCTGCAACTGACTTTGTCTCCCTTGCAGGCCTGTCAGCTGGGAGGCTAACAACATCTCCTTGACCTGGGAGAACGAGCTCTTGGGCAAAAACTACAACAGGTCCCTGAACCTGGCCTCTGGCGGCCGGCAGCTGCAGATCTTCCAGCCAGCCACTTACAGGTGCTTCATGGAGCAGGAGTTCATAGCCCAGTTCAACCCCATAGCCACCCTGGAGTTTCTGGGTCCTCAGAAGAGAGAGAACAAGACCCAGGGCCCATCCAGGAAGGCAGATTCCATTCCTCTGAGGTTGAAGCTGGTGCTGCTCATGGGCACAGCCCTGGCCTTGGGGGTGCTGCTGTTCAACACCCTCTGCTCTGCCCCAGGCAAAAGAAGAAACCAGATGCTGCTGGCAAAATAAAATGAGCCCTCAGGGCCCCAGGACCTGGCCTCCTCCCCTTATTGCCTCCCTTGTCCCTCCTGTGGCTCCTCTCCTTGCCGGTGCCACATTGCCCTGTGAAATATTTGTTATCTGACCTGGGGGGATAGCCAAAGGTGACTGAGCCCTTCCTGTTTCAGCTCTGGTCTGCCCAAGCACTGGTAATCCTCACTGTACAGAAGAGGAAACTGCGGCAAGGCTGACTAGTTGCTGGAAGGTGGGGCTTCAGTTCAAACCAGATGTGGCCTGGCTCAGGCCTGGGCTCCTCAGGAGGGAGAGGAAGGGAAGCTATTGTCAGTGAGTCTCTGAGTGGGGTCAGTGGTAGCCTCATCCCAGCCTCCAAGTAAAGACGTGTGTGTGTGTGTGTGTGTGTGTGTGTGTGTGTGTGTGAGTGTGTGTGTACAGATGGGTAAAGCTCCAGCCCCACCAGGGCCTGCATGGAGCCCCCCTGCCTTCTCTGCTTGTCCCTTGACCCACTCTTTCCCCCCTGTGCTGAGGCCTTCAGGCCCAGCCACAGCTCCCCAAGTTGGGCCCCGGGTGGCCTGGACACTCATCACCCTTCCCTGCTCTTGTGGGGGAAGAAGCCCTGTCAGACTCTCCACAGAGAAAGGTGTCTGGTCTGGCTCAGCTGATCCCCCACCAGGCCTTGCTGTTCCCAGAAATGACACGCAGTGTTCAGCCAGAGTATAAGAGTGAGAAATGAAATATTAATACCTTTTAAAATTCATTGCCCTACATTTCCACTGTGAAGCAATGACAGGACAGATGGGAAGCTTTCCCAGAGCAAAACCGGGCCCTGGAGGACAGGACAGAGCGCATCCCCCTGGGACTCACGTGGCCCAGGAACTCAAGGGTTCCTGCAGAATGAGGGAGCATCCCTTGAGAATTAACAGGGGCTCACTGGAAAGCAGAGGCCGAGAATACCAGCAATAGGTGTGGTAAATGTTGTTGGACCTCCTGATGCCACAATCATCCATTACACTGCTGTCACTATTAGCCTCGTTTTGCAGTCGGGAACATCAAGGCACAGGAGGCACAAGTGACCTTCCTGATGCCACACGAGTCAGCAATGGAATGGACAAAGGAGATCTCTGTCCCCTTCTACTCCCAGCCCCTTCCCCCTGTGTCCTGCGCCAACATTCCCCTAGCTCCAATTATGGGAACTGGTGGTGGAACAGTGAGAGGCAAGTACTCACCCCTCCCAGGCTGGTCTACACAGCTCTGAATGTCTCAGGACCCACAGCTGAGGCTAACTGCCCACTGTGGCAGCAGCCCCAAAGGTGACCCCAGTGACTTCCCACCTCCTGGTGTCCACACCTTTGTGTCATCCCCTCCACTTCATTGTGGACTGGACCTGCGACATAGCTTCTAACCGGTAGTGTGTGGTGATGGTGTTGGGCTCTCTCCCCTGTGATTGACAGATTAGAGCAGAGTTGTACCAGTTTGATGACATAAGCACTTCCTGTTGTTTGGATAAGTGTCCCCAAAGGCCCATGTGTTAAAAGCTTAGTCCCCAAGCCATGATGCTATTAGAAGGTGGTAGAACCTTTAGGAGATGGAGTCTAATGGAAGGGTGTTAGGTCATTGGGGGTGGGTCCTTGAAGGGGATATGGGGACCTAGCTCCTTTCTATCTGTCTCTGTTGGGTTCTTTGTGCTTCCTGGACACCATGATGTGAGCACATTGCCCCACCATGATGCAACTGAACTAACCAACCAACCATGGACTGATGCCTCTGAAACTGTGAGCCTTTCCTTTCTATAGCTTGATTATCTCAGGTATTTTCTTACAGTAACAAAAAGCTAATGCAGCAGCCATGATGAGAAAGCCCACATGGTAAGGATCTGTCAGCTGGAGAGACTCCTGTAGAAGCTGCAAGTGGCCTCAGGAACCTGACAATGGCCTCCAGTGGACAGCCCACAAATATCCCAGAGCCTTAGTCACACAGCCAGAAGGAAGTGAAAGTGAATCTGCCAATAGGCAGTGGAGCTCAGGAGCAGGCTCTCCTCTAGGCGAAGCTTCAAGTGAAAATGAAGCTCTGTAAACACCTTGACTGCAGTCTCATGAGACCTGACAAAGGACCCAGGCATGGCTGCTGCACTCCTATCCTCAGACACTGTGGGGTTGTAAATGGGTGCTGTATTAAGACACTAAAATTGTGGCAATTTTGCATGCAGCAACAGACAATTCATAACAACAGTCTGAAAGGTCCAAGACAGCCAGACTCTATGCTGAGAGATTCAGGATTGTGAGCTTATGGCATATTTATGACCATCCCAGATGACTCCTGTTTTTCATAGGAGGAAACCAAGGCCCAAAGAAGTAGTTCATTTGCTCATGTATACAAAGTTAACGTGTCAGTTATGGCAGCAAAGTAAATATTCCTGAAATCAAGAGATTTTAAATAAACACTACTGTTTACAGGTCTCCAAATTGGCTGGGCAATTCTGACCTCAGCTGGAATAGTTCATGCTTTGCTGATCAGCTGTGAGTTGGAGTTGGCTCTGCGGATCTTGGCTGAGGCTCACTTACTTGGGAGTCAGCTCCCAGGAGGTTGGACTAGATGTCATTGGATGGGGAGATTGAGATTGCCTCCACGAGGTCACTCTTACTACATCAGCCAACCCAGGCTTGTCCACAAGGGGGTGGCAGGGGTCCAAGAAAAAAAAGCAGTCATTGCAAGGCTATGTGGGGCCCAGGCCCAGAACTTGCACTTTCTTCAGGGACTAGGCTGGGGAGGCCTCTGCTTGCCATGTGAACTGAAGGTCAAGGTTTCAGAAGGACCAAGAAGCCACCCCAAACACAGTGGCTAAAAGTCAACATTGCTGTATTTCTCTCTCCATTCTGGGGGTTGACAGTGCAGGCTGGGTCCAGCTGGGTGGCTCTTCTGATCATGCTGGGCTCTTCACCCATCTGTGGTCATCTCAGGATGGCTGAAGAGCTCTGCATCAGGGGGCAGCCTGGCAGGTGGCAGGGGGCCACCAGCCTCCCACCCTCCAGCAGGCACAATATGGCATCACTGGTTGGCCCATGAGGCCACTGCTACCGATGGCCTGCTCATCTGGAGCTGTGTGCCCCCTCTTCCCTTCCTTAGCACCCCCCACCTCCTCATATACATTCCCTACATATTATTTGAGTCCCACCCCACCCCAGTAACCTTCTGTATTAGTCAAGATGCATCTGACTACACGTTACAGAAATCCAAGCAAAGTATTTAAGCTGAGAAAGAGTTTATGGGCTCTTGGAATTGAGAAGCTCAGTGGCACATTCTGCTTCAGACACAGTTAGATCCAGATGTTCCTACAATGTCCTTCAAAGTTGTCTTCCTCCACCTCTCTGCTCCACTTTTTTTCTGCATTGCCGGAATTCTCAAGCAGATGCTTCCCAATGAGACCAATGAGATAGACAAACAATAGGCACCTAGGATAGAGACTTAAATAAACCAAAATGGGCCCTGGAAAAATTAAAACACAAAGAAAAGGAGGCTCACTGTGGTCTTCCCTGGGAAGCTAGAGGACAAAAGAAATCTGTTCTAATGTCAGAGGCTGAGCTAAAAATGGCATCCACATTGTTTCAAAGGCAAGGCTCTGTCCCTTGAGATGAGCCCTGGGAAGCTGGCATGCAAGCAGAGTCTATTCCTCCTGATGTCAGAGCCTAGGTAAAAGCAGCAACCATATTGTTTCCTTGTTTCATTTTCATGTGCTCAACAACATAGGCCAACAAAGTGTAAATAAACCCCTACCTAAACTTGGGCCCCTCCTCGGCATCCTCTCTTGGAGCCTCTTTAGCTTAGCAAGAGTTTTTCCTTGTTCTTTCTAATAACCTATACTTAGTTCGTCCCCCACTGTTATGTCCCTGGACTTCATTCTTAAACATCTTCAGGACAAGGGCCCAGAGGGAAGAGAGAAGTGGTTATGCCAAGAGAAGATGAACTGGCCTCCGGCAGTTCCAGCATTGCTTCACAGGAGCCTAGCAACCTGGATGGAAAGAGAGCACTTTTTCTTTAATGAAGTTAGGGGTGGAATTCCAGGCCTTATGCATACTTGGAAGGCACTTTACCATTATGCTAAACCATCAGCCCCAAGAGCATTCTTCTTATAACAGCAGTGTTTTCCATGTGGCAAAAATAACGGAGTGTTCACTGTGTGCCAGCACTGTTCTAAGTACTTGGCAGATGTTAATTTATTCTCATCACACTCTATGAGGTATAAATAAGAAACCCTCCCATTTTACAGATGAGGAAACTGAGGCATGGAGAGATTAAGCTCATGATTAAGGTTATGTTGATTGTTAGTGGTAGGACTGAGAGTTGCTTGCTTTTAACCACTACGGAGTTCTAGTAGAAAAATAGTAATAGTAGCAAACCCTCATTCAGAACAGATACTCCACTCTAGTCACCATGTTAGGAAATTATCGTCATCACTGTCTCAATTACTTTCCCATAGCTGGGACAAAATACCCAATACCCACAACTGAAAGGAGAGGACTTTTTGGCTCATGGATAGAACCCATACTTGGCCAGCTCCAGGGCAGAAACAGCGTAGCGGAGGAAAGCCGCTCCCATTACGGCAGCCAGGAAGCAAAGAATGAAGGGATGAGCCTGGGAGGGAGATATTCACTTCCGGGTCACAGCCCCAGTGACCCCCTCTTCCGACCAGACCCCGTCTCCTGCAGGCCAGCTGTATTGCCCCATGATCCAGTCACCTTCCATAACCTGGCCTGTGAGCCCATGAGGCCTCTGGTGGACATTCTTGATCTGAACTGTGACAGTCACCATCCATTCAGTTCCTCCAGCAACCTACTGAGGTGGGCACTCTCATTGTCTCCATTTCACAGAGGGGGAAATTGAGGTCGCATACAGGGCAGCTGGGCCTTGAACTCAGACAGTAGGTGTGGAATCTGCACCTGCTGTCCCCACATCCCATTCCTGTCAGGAGCAGAGCCAGCCTCAGAAAACTTCATGGAGTAAGTGGGAGAAGGTCCCCAGGACAGGAGAGCCCAGTGCTCTAGCGAGCCCTGTGCCTGCCTCTCCCTCTGTCCTCTGTCACCACCGGCACAGCCTTCCCAGAACCATCCGTGGACAGACTGATCCAACACAGGCTGGGCCAAAAGGGTGAAGCTAGGCAACCAGGCCGGTGGCTGAGCCTGAGTCACTGGGCAGGGCTGGCCAGGCGTGGCCCTGCGCCAAGGAGGCGTGGGGTGGGAGAGACAACAGCTGCTTCAGGGCAGCAGAGGTTCCTTTGGAGTCTTAGCTCTGCGCCTCCACATGACCATGACCTTGACACCCAGCAGAACCCCTGCAAAACAGTCCTTGCCCATCTCCCTGACAGGAAACCTGGCCAAGACACCAAGTCATATTTAACACCTTTATGAGAAACCGAGACACGGCTATTTCTAGACTTTGGGTTTGTCTGCCAAGTGCAAACTGGGTAAACATGATGGCATCTTACGGGTGGAAAGCCACCTGCTCCTCACAAAGGCAGCGACTCACTTTGCTGCTCGGATTTGTCGGGATCTCATGCCGACCTGTGGGTGGGGGATGATGGACCACATTTGGAGTGGGGAAACTGAGGCTTGGAAACAGATGGTTAATTACTCATAGCCTCATGGTCAGAATGTGTCGGGGCTGGGAATAGAATCCAGGGGGCTCTGAGCTGGCAAACTGCCCAGCTGCACATTTTCTACCCTGGCATCAACTCCTTTAAACTCTGTTTTCAGTTGTTCCTGGGAATCTGTGGAACATTCTACCTACTTTATGCTTTCTTCTTCTTTCATACTTCTTTCTTTTTCTTCCTTCTTTCTGGTACTAAAATGTTTTCTTCTTGTCTCTTCATTCCTGTTTCTCTTCTTTTTTCCTTCCACCTTTCTTCCTTTGTTTTTTCTTGATATCTCCATTTTTCTCCCCTCTTCCTTTCCCTCTCCTCCCTTCTTGTCCCCTCTTCTCTCTCTTTATGAGATAGAGTCTTGCTGTGTTGTCTAGGCTGGTCTCAAACTCCTAGGCTCAAGGGATGCTCCTGCCTCAGCCTCCCAGGTAGCTGCAGCTACAAGTTCATGCTATCATTCCTGTCTCTTGGTTGTTATTGTTTTGAAACATGGTCTCGCTATGTAGTCCTGGCTGGCCTTGAACTCACAGCAATCCTCTTACCTTAGCGTCCCCAGTGCTGGAATTACAGGTGTGTACCATCATGCCTGGCAATTTATTTTAATATTTATTTATTATTTATTTATTGGTACCAGGGACTGAAGGCAGGACCTTGTGCTTGTGAGGCAGGCAGCGGCACCACTGAGCTAAATCCCTGGCCCTTGGCAATTTATTTTTAAATCATGGCCATAGTCCTATTTTTCACAATAGCTAACTTAGAATGGGCTCGACATGTGTCCCAACTCCTCCATACATGGAAACTCACCTGGCTTCAATTGATTCTCTGTAAATGCCATTATTAGCCCCATTTTACAGATTTTGCCAGGTAACACCCACATCAGTTAGACAGCCTGGTGGCTCCTCCAGATGGAGTTCCATGTGCATGTGGGATTCACATCGCTCATGCCGCTGATGCCCTCAGCATTTCTGCAGCTGATGTTGTGGCCACTGCAGCTGAAACTGAAGTGAGGGACCCAGAAACTCCTCAGCAGAGGGCTCACCTCTGGGGAGCTGATGCTTCACTTGTCCTTGTTTGGTAGTGGTCTTTGTGGTGGGAGGTTCACAGAGGGGTCCCCAACACAATGGCCTTGCATGGATGGGGTCACCTCTCTGTGCCTCTGTGTCACCACTGTGGGAAGAGCCTGGTACCCACACCCACCACATTCTCACTGCTGGGAGGACAGAGTGAACCAACCTAGGGGCCACGCTCAGATCAGCGCCTGGCCCAGAGCAGGGCTTCATGATGCTCCCCATTGTTAGGGCTGTGCTTATTCAGCCCGGACCTTGTACCAGGTGCAGCTCTCCCTGCATGGATCTGTCCAAGTGGGAGATTCCAGGCCTTCCCAGCGGGAGCCCTCCCTGCAGGCAGCGTGTCTGAGCCCTCAGTGCTTAGTGCTGATGTTATTGTCCCTCTGTTCAGATGTCCTGGGGAAGGGATGGGGACAATTAAAAAGAACGGGACATGGGGGTGCTCAGGGTTGCATTCGAGGAGCCCTCCAGATTCCAGGCTCTTGACTTGCAGTCTCCCATCCTGACTGGCTGGCCTGCTGGCTTTGCCACTGTGCCTGTCACCCCATGTCTACCCCGTCCTCCACTCCCCCACTTCCTCCCTGCAGAGGTGAGCAGCAGACCCAGCTTCGGCTGTGAGGCTTCTCTTCCCAAGATCATTGCGGCACGGTCTTGTGATTCACTAGTGTGACCCACAGAATTATTCTCTGTGACTTCCAGCCCTCATTCATACTGGGTTCCTTCCGACACAACAACTTGCCTCCCCCAGGAGAGGGGGACGTGGGACTTGGCTTCCTCAATGGCAGATGAGAAGCCAGCATCTGCCTCAAGGGGTAGCAGTGGGGAGTAAATGGACTAACGCATTCCCAACAGGCTGTAATTCGTGGTGATTCCTGTGTCTCCAACCACCGGTGGCGGCGCATGCACCGTTGTTTCATGCATGACTGTACCACTTCTACCACCTGTGGTGAAAGCTGCTGTTGGACAGTCACACATATGCTGCTGGTGGTGCAAGCTGAGGGAACGTGTTAATCCGTGCTAACCACTTAGAGCGGGGCTGTCCCCATACTCAGGGGTTGTGTTGCCGGCTGGAGTTACCAGAACGATCAGCATGGCCATTTCGGGGTCTGTAGTAGCTATTGTTGAGTCACAGAACCTCCGTTTCTTTTCTTTTTTTTTTTTCTTTGGTACTGGGGATGAAACTCAGGTCCTTGCGCTTGCGAGGCAGGTGGAGTTCAGAACCACCAAGCTCAATCCCTGGCCCAACCTCTGTTTCTTTTGCCTTCCCACTTCCTCAGCCTGCTGCATGGCCTCATGGTCTTGAGCCACTGAGGACCACCTCCCTGGGGGACACGACAGCAGGACACAGGGTCAGGTGGGGTGTCACAGGGAACAGTGCAGATTTCTGCCTGGTTTGAGCCATGAGTGTTTGGGATCTGCCACAGCAGTGGACTCGATTTTTGACCATGCAGGTTCCATATACATCTGGATTCAATCAACTGGGGACTGGAAATATTTGGAAACAAAATTGCATCTGTACAGAACATGTGGGGACTCTTTTCCCTTGTCCTTATTTCCTAAACAATACAGCAGAACAGCTATTTCCATAGCATTTCCATTGTACTAGGTATTATAAGGAATCCAGAGATGAAAAGTCTATGGGGGGGGCTGTGTTAGGTTAGATTATAAACACGACACCATTTTACATAAGAGACTCAAGCATTCTCAGATATTGGATCTGTGAGGGCCCAGGAACCAGTCCCTGGCTACCAAGGGCTGACTGGATAGGCTTTTTGAGGTAAAATAGAAGAAATAAAGACAGGTAGAAAAAAGACAAGGAAAATCATAATATTAAAATTGTACTGTACTTTTAAGAAAAATTGCAGGAAACAAAGTTACCCAAGATTCCTACGCTTTTATTTTTGGAGGGGAGAAACCCACACCCCAAATTCCTGAGTCTAAGAGATACAGTGAATTGGGTCCATGCTTTTTTACTTACATCAAATGAACCTGTGCTTCCCCCCCACCCCATGCTACAGATTCACAGATTCCACAGACCTCCCCCTCAGGGAAACAAAACTAGTCTACTAATTGGGTGCCATATAAGCCAGCAAACCACTATCTACTCCCTGAGTGGGGGATGCCTTGGGATCCAATCTTCTCTTTGGGGGAACCTCCTCGGACCTTGTCTGGTGACATTTTTTTCTCCCAATTTTTAATTATGAAAAATTTCAAATCTATAGAATGTTCCTATTACACTCACCATCTAGATGTTCTAATTAACATTTTCTGAATCTTGCTTTATCACGTCTACTAATCCATCCTTCTGTTTATTCATCAGTTCACCTGATTCCTTTGATATATTTTAAAGCAGATGTAAATACTCCTTGCCCCTAAAATTTCAGCATGCATATCATCTAGAGTTTGGTGTTTACCATTCTTTTTTAAAGTAAAATTTGCATGCAATAAAATGTGCATCTCTTAAACATGCATTTGCTGAGTTTGGAACAATGCATACATTTATGTATTAGTAGCTCATATTAAGAGAAAATTTCCATTAACCATAAAGTTCCCTTGTGTCCTTCCCAGATAATTCCCACACCCCAGTGCACACCCAAAGGCAATACTTGTCATGACTTTTTAATTTTTTGGTATGGGGATTGAACTCAGGACCTGGACTTGCATGGCAGGTGGCAGAACCACTGAGCTAAATCCCCGGCCTGTGGTTCTCATCTTTTATACCTTTACAGTTCATTTTTCAGGGTTGATGACAAGTACATTCAGGGTGTGACCTTAATTAAATTTTGTGGTTTGTAGCTATAGTTAATTCATGGCTTCCTTCTATATTATGGTCCCTATAATCATGCATAGCATGGAAGCAGGGACTCTCAAGGAAGACAGCTGGGACAATCCCCAGAGAGGCCACTAGTATGAACAATGACTAGCCATAGTACTGTTTTAGTTCCTGCACCACACTAGTTCCCCCATCACTCACCCTGGGTCCAGATGTAGGATGCTATTGGCTGCAAGTAAGGGAACAAATTCCAAACATCTCAAAAACTAAAGGCCTTTATTATTGTATAAAACTATACTCTGCAAAGGTAAGGAGGCACTGCAGTGGTCAATGCATCTGTTGAGTGATATCCTCATGGACTCATTCTCCTTGCCATGTTGGCAATGTCATCCCTCATGGTGGCAATGTGGCTGCCACAATTCCAGCCATCATTTCCTGCAAATGCAAAACACTACAACCTTATACTTCCTTTTGCTAAAATTATACTCTGCTCATTTCTTTTCCTTCCTTTAAGTGTTTAGATTCTCTGATTTTGTTCTTGGTACTGATAGGATTCTAGCTCTTGAAGATTATGGGCTCTTTTGAGTGCTATTGAAAGAAATTACAGAAAAACAAGAAGAAAAAATGATCTCTGTCAATGCAGCTGCAGAAACAGACCTTCCTCAGCATCACAAAACTCTTCCTGCAAATTTTCTTTTTAGGCCACAACACCCTCAAAGATCATCGATATGTTTTGTGAAAGGAAACTAACTTTCCAGAATCTGCCATTAGGATTTGCTGTCTTACTTAACAATCTATTGCCCTGGGAATAATATGGGAATTGGCATGTACACTCTGAAAAGGGATAAATATTTGTGAGTCTTTTCTTTGTTAAGCCAGAAGAATGCTATTACCACCCCCTCTTCTCCCACACGAATGGAAGGAAAGAGAAAACATATGACTGTTATAAATGTTTTAGACCAACAGTTTGAGTGCATCTACTTTCATGCCAATTAATGCCTCCTCACATTGCCACACTAGCTCTGGGAGGAAGTTTCTTTCTCTTGCATTACTTTCAAGAGCAGAAACACCCTCCCCTCCCCCAAAGCCTCCCACGCACCAGCCCTCCTCAGGGATTTCCCCTTAAGGGTCCTTGCTCCGAATGTGTCACGGTCCTTTTCTAGGGCCAGGCCCTAGCAAGGAGACGGGAGAACTGAGGCTGGCATCGACCTGGCAGAGGTGAGGTTGCTTTTCCTGAGCACATGGCAGAGTGAATAAACAGCCTAATAAAATGAGGTTTCTGCCTGCAAAGAAGAAGAGTAAAGGAAAATGGATTTGGTTATCGATAATGCAGATTCCCAGTTCCCCGCTGCTGGTTCCCACTTCAATTCTGCTCTTATGCCTCAGGCTGAATAAATCTCAACACTCAAGGTACTTCAGAACCGCAGCCTCTGCAGGTGGAGTAGTTTCTGAGAGAAGGAAGTACCTGCCCAGGTCCCCTCAGAGGAAAGTTCCTGCTCATCTTTGAGGTTTTACGATCAGAGACTGAAACCCAAAACAGCTTAAGCACAAAGGGAATTTACTGGTTCTTATAATGGAAAGTCTGGGGGAGTTCAGATTTCAGAAATGGCTGGATCCAGGTGCTGAAACAATTCACTGAGGACTGGGCCTTTCTGGGGCTCTCACCTCTGCTTTCTTTAACATTAATTAAGTGTGCACACATAGCTTCTCCTCCTTGGGGCAAGGATGGGCCCTAGTAGCTCCTGCCTTACAGCCTACCAGAGAGGTAACTGAGGCACAAGCTTTCCAGCACAAGTCCTGCAGCTGTGTCTCCCTGGCTTCACCTGGAGGAGGGGCTCATTGGTGGCCTCAGGGGGTGAGACTGGCCCTGTACGAAGCGCACAGACTTAAGAAAAAGGAAGCTTGATTCTAAAAGAAAAAACAAAAAAGGGAAATGAATCACTGTGGGGCTAATCTATCTCTCACTGACAGAGCATGATCCTGGGACCCCAGTGCTGTCCTGTTTTGTCTGGAGGAAAGTGATACAGCTAGCAGGGCATCCACAGGGCTAAATTAGCTGGGCACCTCTGAGGAGGCAGTGTTGGAAGCAGAGCCTCAAGGGGCAAGATTTTTCCTTTGCACTTCTTTGTAGGCACCTGCAAGGGCAGAAGACCCCAGGCAAATCAGACTGTGATGGATAAGTGGACACAAGTGTGCATGCGTAAGTACATGCACGTGTGAATGAATGAATGGATGGATGGATGGATGGATGAATGAATGCCTACAGGAAGGGAATTTGTGCCAAGGCCCCATTTCCCTCCTCAGAAGGGGCCCAAGAGCCGTGTGGTGATGAGGAAACTGGAGCTGGACTGTAGGCCTTACGGGGGAAGCGGCAAGGACAGACAAGGCCTGAAGAGGAGAGTGCATGGGGAGAGCCCAGAGAGGCCGAACTGGACCCTGGGGTGACCACACCCGGCACCTCCCTCCACCCTGAAGGCTGGGGCACCTGGAGGCCCTCCCCACCCTCCAAGCCTCTTGGCTCCTCCTCTCCCCTCCCCCTTCATTCTCACTTCCTCTCTGTTCCCTAGACACACCCACCTCCTTCCCACCTGCGGGCTTTGGCCCTGCTGTTCCCTCTGCCTGGAACACCTGTCCCCAGGAAATTTTGAGGCCGGGTCCTCCTCAGCCCTCTAGTCTCAACACGGGCCCTCCCCAGAGCGGCCCTCCCTGACCACCTTGGGTTACTAGTCCCTGCCCCTGGCCTTTCCCAACCACACCACATGCTCTACTTCCTCTCCCAGAAACTGTTAGGTTTGTGGGCCTGTTAGTGTCACAGTGCCCAGCACAAACCCTAGCACAGAGGAGGTGCTTGGAGGCTTGTGGCCCAGCAGCTCAGAGCCCCTCAGTGCCAGGCACCTAAACCTGGCTTCACTCCCTGTCCTTCTCCAGTGCAAGGGCGCTGCCTCAGAAAAGCACCATAATACTCTTCTCCTCCCTGCCCCACCGCTGCTCACACACACACACACACACACACACACACACACACACACACTGCATATGTACTCATGGCACACAGCACAGGGCGCAGGGCTCTGGTGCAGGTTTAATGAGTCCACACAGATAGTCACTAGTACAGGGTTCTGGGCAGAAAATGGAAATTATTACACCAGACATGACGGTGCATGCCTGTAATCCCAGCACTAAGGAGGCTGAGGCAGGATGATTGCCATGGGTTCCAGGCCAGCCTGGACTATATAGTGAGTCCCTGTCTCAAAAAAATCAAAGACAAAAAAACACCAGAAAAAGATGGAAATTTTCCATGATACAATTAGTTCAGCCAAATATAACCTAGAGAGATTTCTCAGCAGGTCATGTTGAGGTAAGATAGAACAAAAAAGTAGAAAAGAGACAAAGAAAATCATAATTTCAAAATTGTACTTTTAAGAAAAACTGCAGCTTCAGGACACCACTACCCAAGTTCCAATGCCTTTTACCCTTCCAAGAAACTCCAAAAAGGACAAAAATTCCTAAGCCTGTAAATTTGGCCTGTGTTTTTCACCTATAAATCCAGCCCACGCACCCCTTTCCATCCTCAAGGACACAGCACTATTAAGGGGCGGCACATCGCTAAACATTAAACACATGCACATGGCTTAAATTCTAATGTAGCCCACCAAATGGATAGCCTGACAGCAGGAGTACACGTCCTAAGTTCACTTCTCCTGAAGGCACCCCAAGATCACATAAAACCCCTAGCCCCAGACCATAATGCACCTCTCTTTAGGCCCCACAGTCTATTTTCTCTGAGTGTGAGCTTATTTACTTCTGCCTAATAAACCCTTCCATGCTCCTCACTGATGTGTCTTGCAATTATTTTCTGTGAAAGAAATCAGTAAACCTACAACCTACACCATGTGTGTGAGGTGAGTTGACATTCCCATCTCCTCAAAGGACCTTCTTGGGCTCTGCCCAGGGACAATCTGACTTCACTGATGGTCTGAATCTGGCTTCTCCTCCAACCCTCTGCCACCCCACACCTCAGCTAGGGTCCCTGCATGTAGGAAGAATGGGAGACAGCAAGCCTGTCACCAGATGGGAGCAGCTGGATGGAAAGGACTCCTGTGGCCTTTGAGCTGGACACTCACAGCCAGGGGAGTGGGACAGAGAGGAACAGGAAGTTCCCTGGTCTCTCATCTGGCCTCTCTAGGAATTTCTTTTCCTTAAATCTCAGAGCTCAATGGTTTTTACCCTTTAGGTCCCTGGGCAATGAGGGACAGGGATTTAGAAAAGTCAGGGGAGAGGGGATTTCCAAGTAAGAACTTGAGAAACAAAATAAAACCACTAAAGTAGAAAACATTGCGGTCTACCACAGTGGCTTTGAAGCTTCTTCACCTGTCAGAGGGGCTCCACCAGCTTTCCACCAGCCACCAGGACAGGGTGAGGAGGACACCCCCCCCCCCCCACCAGGGCAGGCTCACCAGCTGACGACTGGGCCGAACGGAGCTGGAGGGGGCCAGGGGGGCCGATCGGTTGCAGGCTGACCGGGACCTGCTTGCTCCAGCTTGCTCCACCAGCTTTCCACCAGCCACCAGGACAGGGTGAGGAGGACACCCCCCCACCCCGCCCCAGGCAGGCCCACCCGCTGACGGCTGGGTTGTGCGGGCGCTTCCAACAATACACTCACCCACCCACCCACCTCCCGGCCTCTGGCCTTTTGACTGTGCAGCTACTTGGTTACACACTGCAGAGGCACAGGGGGACAAAAGCCATTGTCCTGAGCTCCAGAAGTGAACAACAGAGAGAGTGCCTGTCTCAGGCTCCCTGATGAAAACAAGCCCACTGGAAAAGTGAAGGGAATCTCTGCAATAAAGGCACACCAAGACCACCGTGATCAGTAAATTGGAGGGATTATCAGCTCCCATCGGCAACTGGACTTTCTCCAGGGGAAAAGCAGCTGAAACCTGCAGTAGAAACTTGCAGAGTGCAACCCTGCAGGAGGACAGGGAGCTCAACTTGGGACTTGCAACCAGAAATCTGCCTGAATCTCACGGGTCTGGGACTAGCTTACTGAGACTCATTGACCTATAACTGCACACTGCTGCCCATGTTGTCTATTGTGACAGCAGAGACACACCTTGAAGGAGGCCCTTTATTTTTTAAAGGTGATAGATTAATAACTACCACAAATTGTCATTCTTTAAGGGGTATTTGATGCTATGGTGTTGCTGATTGTATGACTTGGGCTAAGATGTCGAGATTGATCTAAACAGTTTTCCTTTCTGGTATAATGAAAATGAGATAGCCTCAGAGTCATTAGAGACTCAAAACCTAAAGACCAGCTATATCTGGTAGACACCTCTGAGAAGCAATCATTCCATAAGGGTTTTAAATAGACCAACAAAGATACTTACAATAAACAACTTCATAATATCAACCCAGGAACTAAACCAGGGACAGTACCAAAAACAAAAATGAGAAGGCATTTAAGCAAGCCACAAACCCAGACTTCCAGCTCACAAAAGGCAATTTTGGGGGGAAATGAGGTGCAAAAGTCTGATAACCACCTGGACACCCTGAACTGATAGCACAGGAAGTAACAAAACAGATGAATGAGGCTCTAGAAAAATTCAAAGCAGAAATAATCTCCCAGATAATTACAGAGATGGTAAGCAGAGTGAAAGACATGATTAGAGGCTCTAGTACAGAAACTGATAAAAAAAAAAAAAAATAGATGAACTCAGAAAGACGCTGGAAGCCAGGAATGCCCAGCATAAGAAAGAAATGGAAACCACGATCGCCAAACATAAGAAAGAAATGGAATCCAAGAAACAGATTCAAACAGATATTCAGGAGATTAAAAACTCCACTGAAAGCATGCAGAGAAGATTAAGAGAATCTGAAGATAGACTATCAGATATAGAAGACAGGATTGTGGTGAAGGACCATGAAAACAGAGATTTCTTAAAAAATAGTAAGGGACCATGAGAAATCAATTCAACAGCTGCTAGGTGATGCAAAGGAGAATAACATAAGACTGATAGGAGTCCATGAAAAAACAGAAGAAAGTACAATTGACATAAAAAAAACTGTTCACAGAAGTAATAGTAGAAAACTTCCCAGACAGAGGAGGAGAATTGGACATACAGATAAGCGAGGCATATAGAATTCCAACTAGCCATGATCAAAAAAATCTGCACATAGACATATAATAGTCAAGATCCCAGAAACCCAACAGAAGAACAAAATCCTATAGGCAGTTAGAGAAAAAAAACAAATCACCTATAAAGGAAAGCCCATCAGAATCATGGCAGACTTCTCAACACAAACCCTCAACTCCAGGAGAGCCTGGAGTGAAGTATTTCAAGCCCTAAAAGAAAATAACTTCCAACCTAGACTGTTGTATCTTGCAAAATTATATTTCAAAATTGATGGGGAAATTAGATACTTCCATGAAAAAGAACACCTGAGAAATTTCATGAACACCAAACCAGCACTCTAAACACTTCTAAGCAATATCCTAGAAAAAGGCAACAAAGGTCACAACTCCATGAGGCTCAACAGAGGGAAGCCACCAGACAAGGTAAGAAACTAAAGGGAAAGGGAGAAAAAGAAATAAGAGCCAACAACTGTAAAACATCATGACAAGGATGAGTCAATATCTCTGAATGATAACTATCATTGTTAATGGCCTCAATTCACCAACCAAAAGAAGTAGACTGACAGAATGGATTAGGAAGCAAAATCCAGCGATATGCTGTACACAAGAAACACACACCTAACTCAAAAAGAAATTCACAGACTGAAAGTAAAAGGATGGAAAATGGCTCTCCATGTGACAGGAAACCAGAAAAAAGCAGGGGTAGCAATCTTATTTGCAGACAAAGTAGATTTCAAACCAAAACTAATTAAGAGAGACAAAGATGGTCACTACATCCTTGTGAAGGGAACAATCCAAAAGGAAGAGATGACAATCCTAAATATATATGCACCAAATACAAATGCCCCCAACTATACAAAACAAATATTAATGGACATGAAAACCCAAATAAGCACTAATACAGTTGTAGTGGGGGACCTTAATACCCCACTATCACAAATAGACAGATCATCTAGGCAAAAAATTAACAATGAAATTCTAGGGCCGGGGATTTAGCTCAGTGGTTCTGGCGCCTGCCTTGCAAGCACAAGGTCCCAAGTTCAATCCCCGGTACCAAAAAAAAAAAAAAACAATGAAATTCTAGAACTGAACCAAGCTATTGAACAAATGGTCTTAATAGATATTTACAGAGTGTTCCACCCCACAAAATCAGAATACACATTCTTTTCAGCTGCACACGGGTCACTCTCCAAAATAGACCACATGCTAGCTCACAGGACATGTCTAAGTCAATGTAAAAGAATTGAAATTACCCCTTGTATATTATCAGACCACAGTGCGATAAAATTGGAGATCAATAACATGAGAAACTGCAAAATTCCCACAAACACCTGGAAATTGAATAACACCCTCCTGAACAACCAATAGGTCATAGAGGAAATTAAAGAAGAAATTAGACAGTTTCTACAAGTAAACGATGATGCCAGTACAACATTTAGGAATTTATGGGACACAATGAAAGCAGACCTATGCGGGAAATTCAAACCAGTGAATGCCCATATTAGGAAAACAGAGAGAACTCAGATAAATAATCTAATGCAGAACCTCAAACTCCTAGAAAAAGAAGAAAATAACAAACCCAAATCCCGCACAAGAGAGGACATTATAAAGATCAGAGCAGAAATCAATGCAATGGAGACTAAGAGAACAACACAAAAAATTAATAAATGAAAGAGTTCGTTTTTTGAAAGAATAAATAAAATTGATAAACCTTTAGCCAACCTTATCAAAAAAAGGAAAGAAAAGACTCAAATCCACGCAATTAAGAATGAAAAAGAGGAAGTCACAACGGAACCAGCAGAAATACCAAGGATCATCAGTAACTACTTCGAGAACCTGTACTCTAACAAAATGGAAAATGCAGAAGAAATGGACAGATTCCTAGATACATATGAATTGCCAAAGTTAAATGAAGAAGATATAAAAATTCTAAACACCTCAATTACAATGAGTGAAATTGAAAATGTAATAAAAAATTTACCAACAAAGAAAAGCCCAGGTCCTGATAGCTTCACTGCTGAATTTTACAAGACATTTAAAGAAGAACTAATGCCATTACTCTTTAAACTCATCAAGGAAATTGAAAAGGAAGCAATACTTCCAAATTCATTCCTGGAAGCAAGTGTTACTTTGATTCCAAAACCAGGGAAAGACCCAACCCAAAAGGAGAACTACAGGCCAATCTCCCTAATGAACATAGATGCAAAAATCCTCAACAAGATACTGGCAAACAGAATACAGAGGGTCATCAAGAAGATCATGCACCCTGACCAAGTTGGATTTATCCCAGGAATGCAAAGATGGTTCAACCTTCATAAATCAATGAATGTAATACACTGTATTAACAGAGTCAAGGACAAAAACCATACGATCATCTCAATAGATGCAGAAAAAGTATTTGACAAAATCCAGCACCGATTCATGATGAAAACCCTACAGAAAATTGGAATAGAAGGTCTTTATCTTAACCTGATTAAGACTATCTATGAAAAACCAACAGCCAACATCATACTAAATGGTCAAAAACTGAAAACTTTCACGCTAAAATCAGGAACAAGACAAGGATGCCCACTATCATCACTCCTTTTCAATATAGTTTTGGAAACATTAGCCACAGCAATTAGAAAAGAGAAAGAAATAAAAAGAATAAAGATAGAAAAAGAAGAAATTAAACTGTCATTATTTGCTGATGATATGATACTTTACATAGAAGATCCAAAAAACTCCACCAGAAGACTTCTAGACTTAATTGACAGATTCAGTAGAGTAGCTGGATATAAGGTCAACACTCAAAAAACAATAGCCTTCTTGTACACAAATAACAGACTCACTGAGAGAGAAATTAGGGAAACAATTTCATTTTACAATAGCATCCAAAAAAATGAAATACCTAGGAATCAACCTGACAAAGGAAGCAAAAGACCTCTACACCGAAAACTACAGCACTCTGAAAAAAGAGATCGAAGAGGATACAAGAAAGTGGAAAGACATCCCTTGCTCTTGGGTAGGAAGAACCAATATAGTGAAAATGGCCATACTTCCAAATCTACTATATAGATTCAATGCAATGCCAATTGAAAGTCCAACAATATACTTCACAGAACTACAGAAAACAATCCAAAAATTCATTTGGAACCAGAAGAGACCTAGAATAGCTAAAGTAATTCTAAGCAACAGAGACATGGCTGGGGGTATCACAATCCCCAATTTGAAACTATACTACAAAGCTACTGTGATAAAATCAACATGGTACTGGCAAAGGAACAGACCTGAGGATCGGTGGAATAGATTAGAAGATCCAGAAACAACTCCAGACATGCTCAGCCACCTCATCTTTGACAAAGGAGCCAACCACCATCATTGGAGGAAAGATAGCCTATTTAATAAATGATGTTGGAAGAACTGGATTTCAACCTGCCAAAGATTGAAACTAGACCCATACCTATCACCATGCACTAAACTAAGATCGAAGTGGATTAAAGATCTAAATATTAAGACAGAAGCATTAAACTTGTTAGAAGATAAGTTAGGTAGAACTCTTGAAGACATTGGCATAGGAAAAGACTTCATGAACAAAACCTCAGCAGCATGGGAACTAGTAGAAAGAATCAACAAGTGGGATCTCATCTTATTAAAAAGCTTCTGCACTGCAAAAGAAACCACCAACAGAGCTAAGAGACAACCCACAATGTGGGAAAAAAATTTTAGCAGCTGTACCTCAGACAAAGGACTACTATCTAGAATATATAAAGAATTGAAAAAAATCAGATCCCCCAAATTCAAAGACCCAATTCAAAAATGGGCATCTGAAATGAACAGATATTTCTCAGACAAAGAAGTAAAAGCAGCAAACAAATATATGAAGCAATGTTCAGCATCACTGGTCATTCGAGAGATGCAGATGAAAACAACCCCGAGATTCCAACTCACCCCAGAAAGAATGGCTGCTATCAAGAAATCAACCAATAACAAATGCTGGCAGGGTTGTGGGGAGAAAGGAACCCTTCTCCATTGTTGGTGGGAGTGCAGACTGGTGCAACCACTGTGGAAGTCAGTATGGAGATACCTCAAAGAACTAGGACTAGAGGTCCCATTTGACCCAGTTATTCCCCTGCTGGGTATCTTCCCAAAAGAATTAAAAGAATCATACCACAGTGATATATGTGCACCCATATTCATAGTGGCACAGTTTGTAATAGCTAAAGCTTGGAAGCAGCCCAAGTGCCCATCAACTGGAAACTGGATTTTAAAAATGTGGGTTTTTTTATAAAATGGAGTACTACTCAGCCATAAAGAATGAAAAACTAGAGTCATTTATAGCTAAATGGATGCATATCGAGGCCATACTCTTAAGTGAAATAAATAGGACACACATGTGTAAATACCTAATAGTTTCTCTTGTGTGAGAAACTGATAGTGTAAACAAGAGTTTAAAAGATTAAAATGAATAATTGATAATTTGAAATAGGAAAAAAGGTCCAAAGATGAAGGAGTGAAGGGAGGGGAAGGGGAAAGGAAAAGCGGGAAAGGAAAAACTATGAGAAAAGAAAAAAAAATGGAAATGAAATCTATGTAAATAGGGAAGGGCGGAGGGGGTGAAGGGTGCACAGGTAATGGGGAAAAAATAAGAACCAAGATACATCATGTGCAGGTACAGGCACCCAAGGATAAATGTAAATGTACTGTGTACCTAAAATGTACCAATAAAAGAATCTAAGAAAAAAAAAACTGTCAGAGGGTTTGATGTTGTTGGGTTTTGTTTTCTTTTGTTTTGTTTTTTGACACAGGGTCTCACTATGCAGTTCAGGATGGCCTTGAACTCATTATGTAGTATAGGTGGCCTGGAACTCACAGAAATCCTCCTGCCTCAGCCTCTTGAGTGCTGTAATTACAGGTGTGTGTCACCATGCCCAGCTTGTAAGAGGTTTTTATACTTTTGTTTTCTCCTTCAGTTTTGGGAATTGAACCCAGGGCCATTGGACTGAACTACATCCTCAGCCCTTTATTTTTCATTTTAAGGCAGGGTTTTGCTAAGTCACTAAATTGCCAGGGGCTGGGGATTTAGCTCAGTGATTCTCCCACCTGCCTCACAAGCACAAGGACCTGAATTGGATCCCCAGTACCAAAAAAAAAAAGGAAATTGCCCAGGCTGGGTTTGTACTGGTGATCCTCCAGCCTCAGCCTCCCAGAGTGCTTGGATTATAGGTCAGTGCCACCATGCCCAGCAAGGGTTTTTTTATATCACAACCTAGAATACACACACACATACACACAAACACTGCAAAATATTCCAAAAACAGCATTGACTGATGGCTGGAGACAAACTCTGATATTCTGAAAATGCCCTTCTATTTAATTTCATTTAAAAAAATACTGGTCATGACCAACTCAACTGGTCTCATGAACCACTAATGAGTCACTATGAATAGTTTTCCAATCTCTTATTAAACCCTAGAAAGTATGTTTTGTTTTGGGTTTTTTTGGTACCGGGGATGGAACTCAGGTCCTTGCGCTTGCGTAAGCAGGAGGTAAAATCACTGAGCTAAATCCCCGGCCCGAAAGTATGTTTTTTAACATTTTAAATAATGGGAGTGTTGTACCACAGAATATTCCTGTCTTAGCCAGTTTTCTGTGACTGTAACTACTGAGGGCTGATCAGATCCGCAGCTGTTGTTGAAGAAATATCGGAAAGAAATACGCGGCAGGCAGGAACGCCAGAAACAGGTCTGGTTACTACCCGTGCCCCTTTTGTTCAGCGTCTCCCTTTTTATATCCTTTTTAGCCATTATCTCATCCCTAGTGGTCTTTGATATGTAAATACAATTCCAGTTCCTATTTACAAGTCACACACAAGATAGGCACATATACATTGTAAATTCACCCTGCCATGGTAACTTTGTTAGGTTAATGAAGTTACCGGTTAGAGTCAGATAACCATCACCTTAAACAAGGAGTTATGGGAAAAGCAAATCTTAAAAGAACACATTACTTACTTTGCTTCTACAACTACCTTAATATTCAATCTATTAAGTTATCTACAGTTGCTAGAGGCAGTGTGGGAGCCTAGCAAAGTCCCAGTAATATATATTGTTCAGGACATCAGAAAGGCAAAGACTTCCAACCACAAGGTAACAATAAAGCTGATGCTGAAAGCCGAGAAAGACAATGCACTCAAAGCCCAGCTCTCACCACTCCGGAGGCCGGTGAGTCAATGCGCGGCTGAAGAATACCAACAAGGCCGACATGGATTATTGTGTTGTGCCAGATCACCACTGTGTTAAGTTTCTTTGTTTTTGAACTGCGTGTGTTTAGGCCTAGTAATGAAAAGTTTGATGAACAATATGTGACTTTTAAAATGGTAAAATGGGAACCGGAAGGCTATCTATCCGTTTACCATATTATTTGATAAAAACATTACGGGGGACCTGGGGTAATTTCTGACTGGTGGGGGCTATTCTAATGAAAAATTATATTGCAAAGAGAAAACACAAGTTTGGATCAATGGCTCCCTTGTTGGGCGAGCCACTGGTAATTGTAACAATTGTAAACAAGGTTAATGTAATGCTATATCTATGCATATGACAGCCCCGTGGGATCTTATTTGGCTACAAAGAGTAATATATTTCATTAGGACAAGAAATTTAAAAAGATCTTGAGGAAATTCGAGACACACTTCAGGCTTTAGAAACCCAACTAGATTCAATGCCCAATGTCACTATGGAATAGGCATGCTCTCAATTTGCTCACAGCCCAGAAAGGAGGGACTTGCTTATTCCTTGGTAAAGAGAGTTGTTAATATGCTAATAAATCTAGTGTAGTACAAGAATCACTAGACAAACTAAAAGATCAGATAAAGGCTCTTGATGAGAAATTTGGTATAGGAGAGTTGTCCTATGGGATTAATTTTACTTGGGCAGAATGAAAAAAACTTGGATAGGACCCCTTCTGAGTCCCCTTCTCATTATAATATTAATATTAATGTTTGGTCCTTGTGTCATCCAATGGATTTCAAAGTTTATATGGTAGTGCAGAGCTGCAGCTCAAGACTACCAAATGCTAGTGTTAAGAAATGTAGATAAACTGGATAGAACTTGTAATGGATAGAAGAATTATCCTGAAGTAAGCAGAGGGAGGAATGATATGGAAAAGTTTTAGATAACTGAATAGATTGAATATTAAGGTAGTTGTAGAAGCAAAGTAAGCAATGTGTTCTTTTAAGATTTGCTTTTCCCATAACTCCTTGTTTAAGGTGACAGTTATCTGACTCTAACCGGTAACTTCATTAACCTAACAAAGTTACCATGGCAGGGTGAATTTACAATGTATATGTGCCTATCTTGTGTGTGACTTGTAAATAGGAACTGGAATTGTATTTACATATCAAAGACCACTAGGGATGAGATAATGGCTAAAAAGGATATAAAAAGGGAGACGCTGAACAAAAGGGGCACGGGTAGTAACTAGACCTGTTTCTGGCGTTCCCGCCCGCCCCAGAGAAGAAATTTTATTATTTTATCCGAATTCTCTGTCTCCGTGTATTTCTTTCCAAGATTTCTGCAACACTACCTTTTGGAGGGAACAATGAGGAATAAAAGAAAGAGACAGAGACAATTTTCAAGATAAAAAGTAGGGACCAGGAAGAGACCTGCCTCTAGTGGACAGACTTGAATAAAACTACATGGTTGACCCACTTTTATTAGCCAGTGAGAGGCACAGAAGGAGGGGTAGCATGCATTTCATGGAATAGGAACTATAGAGAGTGGGTGGATAAGGATTAAGTTAATGAGGAACCATATTTTCTCTACACCCTGCATATTGACAACTATCCTCAGCAGATGCTGTCTTGTCTCAGAAGTGCTGGGTTATCAGGTTATCTTTATCAGCATTTCACCCATAGCCAGGGGCCATGTGGCCTTCTGCATACTTCCCTGTTCCTGAGGCAAGATAACACCAACCTCAAGACTGTGAGATATGAATTACATAGCCTAGTCCGGTCCTGTAACTAAATACCAGAACCTGTGTAACTTATAAAGGAAATAGGTTTATTTAACTTCATGTTTGGAAGTACAAGAGCATGGCATTGGCACCTGCTCACATCTGGTGGAGGGAAAAGCAAGCCAGAGAGAGCTCACTGTTATAACAAAGTCACTCCTAAGGTAAGCCATCCACCTCATCCTTGAGGGTAGAGCCCACATGACCCAGTCACCTCTTAACAGGCCCACCTGGTATCATTTCTTAATATCTCACAATGGAGATTAATCTTCAATTTGAATTGGAGTGGCGGCATCCAAGCCACAGCAGTCTGCCTGTGGCCCTCCAAAACTCATGGCCTTCTCACATACAAAATGCATTTATTCCATCCCTAAAGCTCCAGAGTCTTAACTCACTTCAGCATCAACTCAAAAGTACAAAGTCTCATCTGAGACTCAAGGCAAACTCCTAGTTGTGAGCATGTAAAAATCAAGTTATTTACTTACAATGCATAAGAGTAGAGCAGGCATGAGGTATCCATTCCCACTCTGCTGTGATTTGGATATGGTTAAATTGTGTCCTCCAAGAGATCATATGTTGGGCTTAAATGTCTGTGTGTGGCATGTTAAGCACAGAGGGCATGGGGGCATAGGTCACCAAGGCCTTGGACAGCCCTCTGCCTGTGACTGTGTTGGGCGCAGCCCATGTTTCTGACCTCATGGGTGGCATCCTAGTGCCTGCAGCTTGCCCAGGCTGGCTTTGTAGGTTGCCAGTGGTCTCAGGACCATTCTGCTCCTGTAGCTGCATTAACCATTGTCTTGGGGCTGGGGGGCTCTCTGTGGGAGCTCCACCCATGTGGCAGATTTCTGCCTGGCCTGGAAGCAGTATGGTGCATGCTTCTTGATCTAGGTGGAAGCTTCTGTGACACCACAGCTCTTGTGGTCTCTGTGCCTGCATAATGAGGACCCCATGGCTACCATCAAAGCTTGCTGCTTGTGCCCTCCAGGGAGGTGGTATGAGCCACACCTGGGCCCTCTGGAACCACTGCATGGTGCTGCCATAAACCTCAGAGGAAGCTGAGCCTGGGGCTATTTGAGGCACTGGTGAGGCAACCAAGTGCTACACTAGGGTATGGGGAGCAGTCTCAAGGCAGCAATGGCCAGAGGCACATGAGAATCACCCCAGGCTTGTTCCCCAAAACCATTCTGCCCTCCTTGCCCCTGGACCTGTGTTGGGAGCAGTAGTCACCAGGTCTCTACAATGCCTCTGTGGCCTTTATCCCACCATCCTGATACACAGCATCCACTGCCTTTTATCCATTCTAATCTCTTTAGCAAGTGGTCACTGGGCCACACACATAGTATTCTCCCCTGAAAATGCTCTTCTCTAACATGTGGTCAAACTGAGAGCCTTCTAAATATTTCTACCTTGCTACCCTTTTTTCATTCCATTTTTAAGTCACTTTTTTCCTTTCTAAGCTTAATGTAAATGGTTAAGAGTAACTATACAGTGCCCTAAATGCTTTGCTGTTTAGATACTTCTCCACCAAATATTCTGTTTCATTGCTTCCCCCTGCCCAGTACTGAGGATTGAACCCAGGGCCTTCTCCCTGAATTACATCCCTAGGGAACCCCTCTTTTTTGAGAAGGTTCTTGCTAAGTCACTAAAATGTCCAGGCTGAGCTCGAACTTGAAATCTTCCTGCCTTAGCCTCCCAGAGTGCTGGGATTACAGGTGTGGTCTACCACACACCTGTTCCAACTGTATGGCAACTGCCAAAATCCCACTATCAAAGAATAAAAATGGTAAAGATGGGAACTTATTGGTACATATAATTTAAAAGTCCAGATATAAGTAGCTTCAGGTGTGGCTGGATCCAAGGGCTCAAAAGATGACAAGAGAAGTGCATCTCCTCCCACTCTGCCAACTCCTCATCCCTCAGTGACAGGCTGTCTCCTCTCTGCTGGGTAATAACAGCCACCAGCAACTCACAGCCACTTCCCAGCATTGCATGAAAGACTTGTACTGCATATTGCTAGCCTGGGAAAAGATCACCCTTCAAAATTCAAAGCAGGTTCTACTCAATGTGTTCTGCTCTCACATCATCAAAAAAGCACAATACTGTGGGCCGAGGGTTTAGCTCAGTGGTTCTGTGCCTGCCTCGCAAGTGCAAGGTCTCGAGTTCAATCCCTGGTACCAAAACAACCCCAAAACAAAACAAACAAAAACAGCACAATACTGTAAATCAAGCCCGTATAGTCAGGGTCTGCCTGCATATAAAAAATACTCTTGAAACAAGTATTAAAATAAAGATATGGGAACTAGGCCTGGTGGCTCAACTCAACTTGTAAAAAAATAAGAAACAGAAATAAAAGGCATTCAGATTAGACAGGGAAAGACAAAACTGTCTCTATTCCCAGGTGACATCATTTTTTATTAAGAGCATTGCAACAAATCTATAAAAATAGAAATAATCAAAACAAAAAATCTTACTAGAGCTAATAAATGACATTTTCAATGTTTCAGGAAACAAAACTTAAAATAGCAGATGTAAATCTAGTTGTATCAATAATAATATTAAATGTTAGTAAATTAAATGATCTGATCAGTAATCAGATCTTCAGACCAGATTTTTAAAAGTTAAGATCCATGCAACTATAAACAGAAAAAATCATGAGATTCAAAGACACACAAAAAAATGATGAAAAATGATGTATCATGCAAATATCAACCACAAAAAAGCTGGAGGGGAAACAGGAATGTCAGATAAAATAGAGCCTGGAAAAATATTATAATGATGAAGAGGGACACTGTATCATAAAAGGTTCAGCCCATCAGAATATATAAAAATAAACATATATATATAAACATATACCCAATAATAGAGTACTAACGTACATGGAACAAAGCTGGGTGACATGAACAGAGAAATAGACAAATCCACAATAATAACTGGAGACTTTAAAACCTCATTTCCAATAATGAATAGAACAACAAGGCAGAAGATCAACAAGAAAATAGAAGATTTGAGGCCAGGGATTTAGCTCAGTGGTTTCTCTGCCTGCTGCGCAAGCGCAAGGGCCCAAGTTCAATCTCCAGTACCAAAAAAAAAAAGAAAAAAGAAAAAAAGAAAAAGATTTAAATGACACTGTAATTCAACTAGAATAATAGACATCTATAGAACACTCCACCACCAACAGCAGGATGTGTATTTTTCTCAAGTGTATATGAAACATTCTCCAAGATAGGCCATATGATAGGCCATAAAACAACCTGTAAAAAAGTCAAAAGAATGAAATGTAAAGTAAGTTTTTTGACAAAAATATGATGTCAGAAAGTAATTTGAGAAACTGACAAATAGGTAGAAATTAAATAACAAACTTTTTTAGTGATTATTATGGTTTAGATCAAGAATGACTCCCCAAACTCTCATGCACAGAGAGGCAGGGCTTTGGGAAGGTGACTGGATCATGGGGAAGCTGTAGTTGAATGTGATAGCTGAATACGATATTAGGAGGTGGGGCTTACTGGGAAGGGATGGGTCACGGGGGGTGGGCCTCTTGGAAGGGTGCTTCTCCCTCCCAAGTTTCTCCCTTGTTTCTCTGCTTTCTGGCCACCATAATGTGAGCAACTTTCCTTTGCCCAGGCCTTTCCACCATGCTGTTTCTGCCTTGGAGCTCGCTGGCCATAGACTTTAACTGTGAGCCAAAACAAACTTCTCCTCCTTTAAGGTCTGGATGTCAGGTATTTGTCCCAGTAATGAGGAAATTGACAGTAATGCCCCCCCACTTTCAATGTTGAGATGAAACCCAGGACCTCACACAAGCTAGGCAAGTGCTCCACCACTGAGCTACACTCCTCAACCCAATAACACACTTTTAAATAACCAATGATATGAAGAGATCAGGAGAAAGTTAAAACTTTTTTGAGAGAAATAAAATGAATACACAACATATTAAAAGTTATTAGGGCCAGGGATTTAGCTCAGTGGTTCTGCCACCTGCCTCTCAAGCGCAAGGTCCCGAGTTCGATCCCTGGTACCAAAATAAAAAGTTATTAAATGCTTATTTTAAAAGATCAACAAAATTGATAAACTTTTAGCTAAGCAATGTGAGGAAAAAAGGAAGAAGACTATTAGAATCAGAAATGAAAGTGGACACATTGCTATTAACCTCACAAAAATCAAAATCGTTATAAAGGAATACTATGAACAGTTGTAAAGCGATGAATTATGTAACTTAGTTGATATCTTAGTCTGTTTTGTGCTGCCACAACAGAATACCTGACACTGGGTAATTTATAAAGAAAAGAAATTTACTTTTCACCACTCTGGAGGCTGGGAAGTCCAAGATTGAGTGGTCATAGCCAGTGGGGGCTTCTCATAATTCTCATAGCATGGCAGAGAAGTGGAAGGATAAGCAAGCCTGTGTGGAAGAGGAAGCACAAGGGGCAGAGTCACTTTTAGAACAACCCACTCTTGGGGTAACATTAATTCACCCTCATGACCCAATCTCCTCTCCTCAGTTCTTACCCCTCAACACTGCTGCATCTCACATTAACTTTTCAACACACACATTTGGGAAACACATTCAAGTCATAGTACATGAGATGGATAAATTCTTAGACATAAACTAATGACATAGACTCAAGAAATAATAGACAATGTGAATGGACCACTAGTAAGAAGTTGAACTAGTAATAAAAAAAAAATTCTTCTTGGGCCGGGGATTTAGCTCAGTGGTTTCACCACCTGCTTCACAAGTGCAAGGACCCAAGTTTGATCCCTGGCACCAAAAAAAAAATCCTTCTCCCCCTGGCCCCAGCCAAACCCCAAGCCCAATGGCTTCACTGGTGAATTCTTCTAAAATTGAAAAGAATTAATATTGATTCTTCTCAAACTTCTCCAAAAATTGGAAAAGAAAGCAACAATTTCCATTTCATTCTATGGGGCCTGCGTTACTCTCATACCAAAACTATACAAAGATACCACAAAAGAATTACAGATCAGTATCTCTTATGAATGTAGATGCCAAAATCTTCTATTATGCATAATAAAAAATCAGCAATATAATGACATTTATATACCATGACCAAGAGGAACGTTTTCTGGAAATGTAATAATGGCTTAATATTTGAAAATCAACGAGTGAGACATACCATATTAATAGAATAAGAAACAAAAAGTCTGATCATCTCAATGACATAGAAAAGCATTTGAGGAAATCTAATAGGCTTTCATGATTTAAAAAACACCAAATAAACTAGGAATAGAAGAAAATTTCCTCAGTTGATAAAATGTATCTTTCAAATTCAGAGCTCAGGACATAGCCCAACGCTAGACTTCTTGCCTAGCGTGAGTGAGGACCTGGATTTTATCCCCAGCACCACACATGCACACACACACGCACACATACACACACACACACACACACACACACACACGCACAGAATTAATAGTGGAAGACTGAAAGTACTATATTTAACCTTTATCACTTCAAACACACATTATACTTCAGGTTTTAACCAGGGAAACTGGGCAAGTAATAGAGATAAAAGGCACCCAGATTGGAAAGGGAAAAGTAAAACTGCCTATATGAACAGGTGATTTGAACTTGCATATGAAAAATCCTAAAGATTCTACTAAAAACTATGAGAAATAAAAAACAAGTTCAGCAAGGTTTCAGCATACAAGATTAATATAAAAAAATCAATTGTATTTGCATACTCTTGCAACGAACAATCCAAGAATATAATTTTTTAAACTATCCAATCCGCAATAGCATCAAAAGAAGGAAATACATATATATATGAAGTGGAGGAAATTATTCTTGGAAAACTAAAAAGCACAATAGAAAGAAAATATGGCAATGGAAACAACTCACACATTCATGGATTGGAAGACAAGCATTGTTAAGATAGATGACAATATTCCTTAAATTAATCTATGAATTCAATAAATACCTACAGAATCTCTTGACTTCTTTGTAGAAATTGACAAGTTGATCCTAAAATTCATATGGAATTCCAAAAGACTCAAAATTAGCAAATCAATCTTGAAAAACAGAAACGAAATTGGTAAACTCAAAGTTTCTCATTCCAAGACTTTCTACAAAGTAATAGTAAGCAAGGCAGTGTGGTGCTTCCATAAGAATACTCATGTAGGGCCAGGGATTTAGCTCAGTGGTTCTGCCGCCTGCCTCGTAAGCGTAAGGACTTGAGTTTGATCCCTGGTACCAAAAAAAAAAAAAAAAAAGATGAGAATACTCATGTAGATCAAGGGAATAGAACTGAAAATCCAGAAATAAACCCACGAGTCTGTAGGCTGATTTTCAGCAAGGCTGCTGAGACTATTAAACAGGGAAAAGAGTAATATTTTCAACAAATGGTGATGAGACAACTAGGTAGCCACACGCAAAAGAATAAAGGTGGATCCTTACCTTACCACATATACAAAAATTGATTCAAAATGGATCCAACCTTGAATGTAAGGGCTAAAACTTTTAAACACCAAAGGGAAAATACAATGGGGAAATCTTCATGGTCTCATAAATGGCGATGGATTTTTAGCTATGGCAGAAAAAACAGAAAGATAAGCTGGACTTTACCAAATTAAAATCTTTTGTGCTTCAAAGGACACCATAAAGAAAATGAAGAAAATAACTTCCAGAATGGGAGAAAATATTTGTAAATCATATATCTGATATGGGATTTGTATCTTGATTATGTAAAGAACACTTATAACTCAATACTAAAAAGACAATTCAATTTAAAAAATGGACAAAGAATCTGAGTAGATATTTCTCCCCAGGAGATAAGTGTATGGTCAATAAACATATGAAAAGATGCTCGGTATGGGCCAGGGATTTAGCTCAGTGGTTTCACCACCTGCTGTGCAAGCACAAGGACTGGAGTTCGATCCCAGTAGAAAAAAAAAAAAAAAAAAAAGAATGCTCAGTAGAATTTGTCTTTAGGGAAACGCAAACCAAACCATAGTGAAATATTACTTCTCACTCCCTAGGATGCTTAGAACTTGAAAAAAAAATCAGAGAATACCAAGGATATGGAGAAACTGGAACTCTCATGCACTGCTGACATGAATGTCAAATGGTGTAACCACTTTGGAAAACAGTCTAATAGTCCTCAAATTATTAAACACAGAGTTGCCATTTGACTCACTAATTCCATTCCTTAGAGAAATCAAAATATATGTCCACACAGAAACTTATACACGAATGTTTATTTCAACAGTATTCATAATAGCCTAAATGTGAAAACATACCAAATATTCACCAACTGTTGAATGCATAAATACAATATAGTAGATCTTTACAATGGACAATTATTCAGCCATAAAAAGAAATGTAGCACTGATACATGATATAACACAGATGAACCTTGAAAACATTATGCCCAATGAAAAGAGCCAGTTATAAAAGGCCACATACTATAAAAATCTGTTTTATTTGAAATGTTCAAAATAGTCAAATGTAGAGACAGAGACTAGATTAGTGGTTATTTAGAGCTGAGAGGAGAGAGGGGATGAGAGCTAGTTATAGAGTATGGGTTTCTTTTGGGGAGTGATGAACATGTTTCTCAAAATAGTGTAATTATTTTCAAAGGATGACATGACTTTGTTCCCACATCTAGAAATCTACAATATGATTCACCTACAGGAGACTGTGAAGTCTCCAAACGGCATCCCTACCTGTCACTAATACCACTAGTGCTGTCATATCAGCCTGCATCTGCTGAAGAGCTTTCTCTTGTCCTGGAGCCTACTCGAGTTTTTGCATTTCAGATCAATAAGTAAATGAATCCCAGCAGTGCTTTCAAATAAAGTATATGTTTACTCCAAAACCTAAAATGGCCCATAGGCATTGTGCCTTCCTCTTAGTGTCATAGGGACCTTGATACAGCAACATCTGCTTCACATAGGGAGGGATATCTCAACACACCCCAAATCACTGGACCTCAAGAACTTTCACTGAGGTGATAACCCCAGATGTTTGAGGGATTTATTTTTCCCCTCTGGCCTACAAGTGTTTTGCCAACATGTCTAAAGCAGTTGCTACTTCTTGTTCATTAGAGCCAATCATCATAATATCATTAATGTAATGGACCAGCATGATGTCCCAAGGGAAAGAAGGGTGATTAAGGTCAATTCAGATCATGTTATTGTCAGGTAAAAGGGCTGAAGACCAAGACCAGACCAGGCCACAACAAGCCTTTATTAGGGGAACAGATCTGCCGGGCTGTCTCTGAACAAAGGAGAGACAAAAGCAATATGGCCGGGGCAGGGAGAGTCTTTTATAGAGACTGGGGTGGGGTTTGTAGGGGCTGAGGTGGGGTTGAGTGAGGTAGTGACTAGGGAATGGAGGAGCTGGTGATGTCACTAGGTGGTAGGAGGTGAGCGAGTATTGGGTTGCTCTCTAGGCGGGAACAGGGGCATGCTGGGAAGAAGGGTTTGTTCTTTGGTGGGAGCAACTATCTTGGCATGATGTCACACAGGGGAGGGGGCAAGGCACAATAGGAAGAGGGCAGCTACTATACATAATAGCTGCTGAGGTGGTGGGAGACCTGTCAGTTATGATGTGGAGCCAGTACATTGATACACCCCTGAGGTGGAAAGTGAAGACATGCTACTGGCTTTATCAGCTGAAGACACACTACATCTAATAGGTTTCACTGAGAAGTATAGATTTTAAAAAATCTAGATCAATAGCTGCACATCAGGTGCCAGAATATGTATTGCTTGCTCTAGCACCAAACTCCATTTGGACTAACAAGTACAACTAAAGTCACCACCCAATTAAGTTTACAATGAGCCATTGTCTTTCTCCAAGATTCACCTGTCTTTTTCACAGGCCAAAACAGAGAGTTGAGTGGGGTGGTGAGTCCCATTCAATTGTATCTCTGAAGTCCTCAATGGTGGCACCAGTCTCTACAATTCCACCAGAAACGTGATACTGCTTTTGATTTACTCTTTTCATCAGTAGAGAGAATTCTGGAGGTTTCCAGTTGGCTTTTACTGCCATAAAATCCCTACTCCACTAGTTAGGAGTCAATATTGAAATTTTTCCAGTTACTCAAGATTTCTATCCAACTATGCTTTTCAATGTTGAGGAGATAAATGGAATGGTTTCAGGGACCCATAAGGCCCTCTTTGTGACAGACCTTCTTTAAAATTCCATAGCCCCTACTGATGGATCACAGTGGTGTTCTGGATCTCCAGGAACAAGTAAGTTCAGACACAGTGTCCTGTAATCTTTGGATAGTCTGCTAGCTTTCCTTTCCTCATGCATAGTTACTTTGTCGGTGGCCACAAGTGTGTTTGGAGAAGTCTAAGAGGAAGATCCACAGCACAAAATTTTGGCAATATAACAACTGTTTCCTCAAGGGTACCTAGCCTCTCCTTCATTCAAGGATTCAAGTGTGGGAAATAATTGAGAGGCTAGGACTCTCTATTTTGGTCATCTGGGTCAGACTTCTATTCTCTATTCTCCAGAACTCACTCATTTAATTCAAGGAAGGGGTTAGTAGGCACACATTTATTTCCTTTCCATGACAAACTAATGAATGCCAAGGATCTCTGTGAGTCAAACCATGCTCATGGCTGTTTTACCACCCACTATAATAACCACGCTCACCTCATCTTTGGTATATAAGTGCCACAAAGATCTCTGCCACTCTGGGTTTACATCATGCCTATTGCACTTAGAAAGTCCAGTTCAATGGTAGCTATTTCCACAAACATTCCACAAGCATACAAAGAAGAGCTACCACAGAACTCTTTAGAGATGTGACAATAGACTTTCATAAATTTATTTCTGATGGCTACAATGAAAGTTATGTCTCCTTGACCCTCCCAGTGTGTGTGGATGAGCAAATCATACATGATAACACCATGCTAGCATTCATGGCGTCTCAGTCTTTGGATACTGCATTAGTAATCATTCTGTTTCTAGTACAGAATACAGTATCAACATCCACAACTGAAAGCAAGAACATTATCTTTTTGTTGTTGTTTTTCCGGTACCGGGGATGGAACTTTCGAGGCTAGTGCAGCACCACTGAGCTAAATCCCCAGGCCATGGGAACATTACCTTTTGATTCAATGTTCCACAAGTTTCAGCCCATTGTTGACTATCTCCAAAACAAAACATCATGCCAGAAGAGTATAGTGGAAGAAAGCTGCTCACCTCATGACATCCAGGGAGCTGAGAATAGGTTAAGAGCTCAAGGAAAGTTATACCTTCAAAGTCACATCTCCAGTGACCTATTTCCTTCAACCAAGCCCCACCTAATAGCTCATTCAGTTTGAATTCATCAATGGGCTAACCCATTGTTGAGGTTAGCAACCTCAATATGAATCTTTGAAGGACATTTCATGTTTAAATCATAACAGATATCTTCTGCTACAGTGGGAACCATCAAACTATAGCCCACAGGTCACATCTATCCCACAGAAAAGTGGCTTTTACACTTTTAATTGAAATCAAATCAAAATAATAAGAATATCTGTGACACATGAAAATGATGTGAAATTCAGAGTTCAGTGTTCATAAAAAATTTTTTATTGGAACACAGCCATGCTCATTTATTTACAAATTATCCTTAGTATTTCCATGACAATGGGAGAATTCAACATTTGCAAACTGCAACTGGCCCATAAAACTTAAATCATTTACTATCTGGCCTTCTATAAGAAAAGTTTGTTGATTAATACCCTGCAATATACCAAGGAAACTACGATGTTACAGCATAGTACAGCCAGGCCTCCATTTCCATAGATTTCACATTTGTGGATTAAACCAGCTGTGGATTGGGAAAAAAATTAAAAAAAAAAAAAAAAAAATATATATATATATATATATATATATATATATATATATATAAAATCTATACTGAATGCCTACAGACTTTTTTCTTGTTATTCCCTAAATAGTACAGTATAACAACTGTTTACATAGTATTTATTTTGTGTGAGGTATTATGAGTAATCTAGAAACTTTACAGGAGGATATGAGTAGGTTATAGGCGAACAGTATGCTATTTTGTATAAAAGACTTGAGAATCCTTGGATTTTGGTATCTTTGAGGGATCCTAGATCCAATCCTCCATGGACACTGATGAATGACTGAATAGGCAAACTCTGGATCCCTGTATCAGTCAACCCAACAAACTGTTAGAACTGTTCCCAACCCTTTAAGCTCAAACACTGAATCTTTGCTTAGCAGACCAATATTAATAAATTTTATCTGATCTAACTTTATCTTCTTCCTTGATTCCCCCACACACACATCCATTTCCATATATATTCCCCAGTTTTCTGTTGATATAAATTGGAAAACAGAAATTGGCAATTATTTGGATGTGCATTGTATCTGGGTCACTTTTTACCTCTCCCCTGGGGTTCTGCTGAGCCTTGAGTCATAGATTTCAGAAGCAAGAAGAAGTGGTAGGAATGAATCCTGAGGTGCATCAGCAGTGCCTTAGAAGGTGATTACCTTAGGGAAGACCATTACCGTTTCTTCAGGCAGGGAAAACTCACCTTTGTAGGGAGGAGTGAAAGGGCTGCTTCAGTTGGCAAAGGGATGGCAGAATGTAGAAGTGTGAAGTCCCTAGATGTACTGATATCTACTCACCCCAATTTTTCACTCCAAGGATTCCATTCCTTCCCAATCAACACCCTGACTTTAACAAAAAGGACTCTGTGAGGTTGGATTTTCAATTTTTGTTGTGATTGAGCCACCCACAGAATTAGACTTTGGTTTTGGTTTCCAGAAATCTCAGCCCTGTGACTATAAGAAATAAGAGTTTCTTTCAGGGCAGCCACAGAAGCTTTCAGGTCCCTTATTCAGAACATAAGCTGGGAATTTAAAGCTCTGAGTTCATCATTTTCTTTCCTCAAGTTTTCCAGCACAGTAAGAAGCCACGAACCAACCCCATTACATTCCTTAGTTTCACTAAAATGTTCAGGGGAAGCAAAGACTTGGTCATGCAGAGCCTTGCCTTCAATAGGAACTTAATATAGCACACTATTAAGATCTAAATAACTATTTTGCCACTTCGTGCCATGGGCTATCACTGTCTCCTATGTCACTGGAAACAGGGTCATTAATGACTTTAAATCTAATTAGGTCAGAGAACCAATTCCAGAAAACCCAAAACTCATTTGCAAGATTTTTAAACCACTTAGTACTGTCTTAGCAAAGCTGAACCTCTGACCACACACACACACACACACACACACACACACACACACACACCCCACAACCATTAAATTGTGAGAGTTAGTGGAACTGTTTTCTCCAGAGCTTTTTTTTTTTTTTTTCAGTGCTTGGTGCTGAAATTCAAAGCCCACAGGGCAAGAAATCAGAAAAGGAAAATAGAAGTAAGGTTAGGGAAAGCAAGGAACAATCTGGAGCTCACATGCACAAACGGGCATCCAGGAGATGGACTGAATTACCTGTCAGTACTTGTTGCCTCTGACCTTGGTTGTACGGATGTCCTACCAAAACCAGAATCCTTCATCACTGGGCTAACCATATCCACTTAGCCCAGGAGTTGGAGAAACTGGAGGATCAGGGAAAGTGGGAGAGTTGGGCCCTGGTTGCTGCCTGATGCCTATGAGAGGAGCCAACAGATAAAGCAGCAAATGGTGTAAATTATAAAATGGTTGCCACTTCAACTCTACTCAATAAGTCTCCCACAAGAATGTCCCCTGTGACCCACCATAACCAGAAACACGTGGGCATATAGGGAAGGAATGCTGGGAAATGTAGTTTAACCTACCCAAGTTGACACTGTACAGAGCCACCTTAGACTGTCTTTAATCAGTCTCCCACTGTCAGGAACTGGAGCCATCCATTCCTCTACCTCCCTAGAAGCAAGCACACCTCAATGAAGCACCTCCCAACACCCTGAGCAGAGCACAATCTAGCCTCATATGAAAAAGCAGATTCCTTTCAGCTAATGTGATTTGGCCTCAATTCTTCCAAAACAAGAACCTTGACAGAATTGTACTCAGGAGGCTGGCTGAATGACAAGAGCAACTCCATTAGCTCTTGGGAAGAGATTTCTCCGCTGGTGTCAGAGTAGAGGAGGAGGAGACTTCTGTGCAGGCCATAATGCAACAGAAAAAGGTGTCTTCAGCCAGGAGAGGCTGAAGGTGGTCAGCCTTTGGGGAGCACTGGCGGTGCTGCTGGAGAGATGTCTGGAGGTCTCTTCCAAGTTGCAGGCGCAATGACATCATCTCTCAGTCTTAGGAGTTTTTTATTCCTTTCAGATTTGAAAAAGAATGATTTGAGCCTTTGTTAGGACTTGTGTCTAGATGTCCCACCAAAGCCTCAAGCAGTCATAGGTGGAGCTTTTTCAGAGGTGGCTGAATCTAGAGTGTGTGATTGATTCATGGTGCTAGGATTAAGGTTGCTTGGATTAAGGGTGGGTGATTACTAAATCACTGATTGGTTTGGCACTGCCCTAATGCTGGTAGACTGGATACAATATAAGGAACACAAAGAGGCTTGTCTTGTCCCTTGCTTGCTTACTTTGCTCCCTTCTGCCTGCCATGAAATGTTTCTCCTCTTCGATGCCTGTCTGCCATGCCACTCTACCTTGTAGCCAGCAGATTATGGACTGAAACCTCTACAAACTGTGAACTAAATAAACCTCTCCTTTAACTTGTGAGTATTGGGTATTTTTTCTCGCCAACAAGAAAAGTAACTAAAATAACCCCCGACTCCCGACTTGGGAGAAGCTTGGAGTCCTCCTTGCTATATCAACAAACTCTCAAGGAGGCTATTGTTTTCTCTGATGGTATTCAGGGTGTCATGGTCTCAGTCAACAGGCTACATTTCTCAATTTCCTTTGAGAAAGAGGCCCAAAATCAGAAGTGAGTAGAAGTCTTTGGTTGGGGATCTTGGGAAGGCCCTGCCTCCCAGTATTGGGGATGGAACCCAGGGTTTTTTGCGCACTAGGCAAGCACTCTACCACTGAGCTACACTACTGGCCCCTTTTTAAATTTTTATTTTGAGACAGGGTCTCACTATGTTGCCCAGGCTGGCCTCAAACTTGCAATCCTTCTGCCTCAGCCTCCTGAGCAGCTGGGATTACAGGCGTGTGCCACCACTCCTGTAGGAAGTCTGTTTAAAATGAGCTGAATTGTCCAATGGTAATTTTTCTTCCCCACAATATTTTCCTCTCCTCTTTTTTTAACACAACCCCCACCCCACCCCAATATGGCAGAATGGCTGAGGCTCCTGCAGACATTCTGTGATCCTGAGGCTTAAAGCTACATCTGAAAGGTGGTGGCAGGGCAGCCACCTGACATAGGAACCTGGTCCCTTGTGATAAGAAACCCACTCCTTGGGCCAGGGATTTAGCTCAGCGGTTCCGTCGCTTGACTTGCAAGCGCAAGGACCCGAGTTTGATCCCTGGTACCAAAAAAAAAAAAAAAAAAAGAAACCCACTCCCCAGCCTTGGAACACATACTTCCAGTTCTGTTATGTGAGAGAGCAATGAATCACCTCTTCCAGACACTACTGTTTAACTTGTGTCTCCTGCAGCTGAATACAGAATTCTTGCTACATGAGAGAATATCCTTTGTAGTAAACTGTATGTCATGATTGGGATCCAAATGTTCCCTCCAAAGGCTCATTGTGTTGTAGGCTTGGTTTCTGACTGGCTTGTGGGAACTGATGGATAACAAAGCCTCTAACATTGTCAGTGGGTTAATCCACAGATGAGATGATAATGTAATGGCATTGGAAGGCGATGGGCCTACCATATTTCCCCCAAAATAAAATCGGGTCTTATATATTTTTGTTCCAAAGGATACAGTCGGGCTTATTTTCAGGGGATATCTTTTTTATGCACAGCATTCTACATTTATTCATGTACAAAAATCTACATTTATTCAAATAGAGTCATGTCATCTTCTTCTGGAATATCGCCATAACTCTCCAAACCCCAAATTCTGGCCTGAATTTCTTGCAACTCCATTTCCTGTTGAACCATTGACCCCAATCTCTCACGTCCAGCAATAGAGCTCTCCTTAAATGAGCACTTCTCGTCCACGTAGCCTGCTTGTAGTGCATCAGCAACACAGCTGTCAGTTATTTTATCCCATAAATTCTTCACCCAAGTCATGACCTCTTGCAGGCTGGGGGCTTCACAAAGTTTCCATTAAATCAAGTGTTAACGGAAGACTTATGAGAGAGGAGTGGTAACAAAAATGATGACAGTTAAGAATGACAGTTCACACAAAAGCAGCAAAAAAATTGCAGGCACCAAAATTCAGAAAACATTTTATTTCATGTAAGTGCTTTAAGTATGTCTGTTACAACATATGATATATTGAATTGTGGAGATTCATGTTAGATACAACCATGTCTGTTCAGTATCAAATCATTATTCATACACTGTGTCTGTACTGATTGGCCATTCAGCAATAAGTCTCGGGATCATCTATTTATGTAGGTGTTTACCTCTTGTCCAAAAGTGCCCACTTGAGTATTTACAAATACTTGAGTTATATTATTTTAAGTAGTAATGTCAATAATATTATTTATTTTTAATTACATATTAATGTTATTTTATAATTCAATATATCTATCGTGCATTGCAACAGACATACTAAATGGATCCATCTGGCTGATGATCTTAACTAGGGCTTATTTTTGAGGTAGGGTTTATAGTACAACCTTCCTGAAAAATCATGCTAGGGCTTATTTTCAGGTTAGGTCTTATTTTCAGGTTAGGTCTTATTTTCAGGGAAATACAGTAGTTGCAGGAAGTAGGTCACCGGGGGCATCTTTGCCAAGCACACCTTTTCTCAGGTCATTCACTCCTCTCCACCTCTCAGCCACCATGAGGTGAGCAGCTTTCCTCCACCACACCCTCCCATGATGCTTCTGCCCTGCAACAGTTGTAAAGCAACAGAGTCTGCTGATCTCTCAAACCATGAGTCAAAACAAACCTGTTCTCCTTTAAGTTTTATATGTCAGGTATTTTGTCCCAGCAACAGAAAGGTGACTAAAATATCGTACTGTTGTTCCCTCCCTACAAGAAGACTGGAGTTTCCTGCCCTGTTGGATTCAAATGGTCAATACAAAGGTGAGCAGAAATGCCACCTCTCCCTTCCTGGCAGAGGTGAGAAGAGCCAGTGTGCATCTCCCCTCGTTCTCTTTTTCTTTCCACCATGACAGCCAGAAACATTTCTGTTAGTGGCTTCCTTGTGGTATTCTCAGATAGTATTCAGGGTCCCAGTGGACTCACTCTTTGTTTTAAACCACTGAGCTTTTGAGATTAAGCAAAAAATGGCCTGGCCAGAGGGAATCAGAGGGTAATGAGCTCTTTGGAAAGGCTACTCTGGAAGGGATTCCCAGAACATGACTACATCAGCCCACCTCTGAGATTCCCCTTCCATCCCAGTCGGGAGGCACCATCATACACAAGTCCCACCCTCTGCCTGGGGTCCTGAGGTCCAGAAATGGGCACCACTTGGGATGGAACTGCCTGTTGCTTTTCAGTTTCACTGTGGCTTGTGTGGAAATGTAACTTACACATTCCAAACTGTACAAGTCCTAAGTGTACAGTTCATCCCTTCTGACCTGTATATATGGATGTGTATTCTGCACCACTATCAGGGTACAGAAAATTTCAATCCTTCAAGAAATTTCCCTTATGCTTCTTTGCAGTCAATCCCACCCCACCACTCTGGACATAACAGAGGTGGAGGCAGCTACTATTCTGAATTCTATCACCATTAATTAGGGTGGTGTACTGGCGATTGAACCTAGGACCTTCACACAGCTACGTCTCCAGCTCTTTTTTATTTTGAAGCAAGGTCTTGCTAAGACACTGAGTTGCTCAGGCTGGGATTAAACTTTCAGTCCTCCTGCCTCGACTTCCTAGAGTGCTGGGATTACAGGTGAATGAATATCTCTTAATCCATTAAGCAATATGAGAGAAAGTCTCCGTAGTGAAGAATGAACCATGCCCTGACTTTTGCCCTTAGCTGTTGGAAGGTCACTCTAAATTCTGGGAAGCCTCTGCATGTTGAACACTCTTGTATATGGGCGGCCTCGGGTCACAACAGATAATTTCTAACAATGTGACTTCTGGTGGGGGCTTTGGGCCACACACACCAGCTCGGTGGTGAAGGACCCTGGAGTGGTCAGTGATGTCTATTTGACTGACACCAAGGCTTGGGTGAGTTGCCTGTTCAGTAGGACCATGGGGTCCTGTCCCACCCGGTGCCGGGAGGAGACAGCAAAACGATAAGATGTTGTCAGTCTGACCCCAAACTCCGCATACAGTCTTCCTAGGTGTGCACAAGGGACAGGTTCCAGGACTCTCTGAGGAGACTGGAAGCTGTGGTGTTCCAGTCCCTTATATAAAACAGCAAGGATTTGCCTATGGTTCACACACATCCTCCTGTGTACTTTAGATCATGTCTGGATGGCTTATACCACATAACATGATGTCACGGCCATGTAGATAACTGTTAAACTGTATGGTTTAGGGAATAATGAAAAAAATCTGCACATGTTCAGTAGAGAGGGCCTCCACCCCCCAAGCCACCACCAGGGATTTCAATCCAAGGTTGGTTGAATCCACAGATTTAGAAGCCTGGGGCATGGAGGACTGACTATCTATGTATCTACCTGTCTATCTATCATCTATCTATCTATGTATAATGATACATATTACATTGAATAAATAAAATATACATCTTTTTTAATATATAAAATCCTAATTATTTGTGATGCATTCTGACATTTTCTTTTCTATTTTATTATTTCCTTTTCTTGTGCTTTTTAATGTTGCGCATGGCCCACTAAATTGATTTCCCAACTGCCTTTCGGGGCAGTGACCTGAGTTTCTGCAGTGCCATGATGCAATCCCATGGCAGGATCTGGCAGCTTGACTGTGACGTGATCACCCTGTAGCCTGGCCAGGCGATGCCCTGAGCCCTGAGCATTAGTCGGCCCTGCCCTGGCCCCACAAGGCCTTCGGGGAGTGCCCACCAGAGCCCATGCACCTTCTCAGGCCATGCTCCCAGTCTCCAGGGCGCTGGGTCCCCACACAGCGCTCGGAGGCCACTCCAGGGTTGGCACAACTTTCCTGGCGCACACACAAAACTAAGAGGTTGCCAGCGGCAGTCCTTTGTAGGCTGGGGAGTGAGAATGGAGCCTGGGGTGCAGGCAGCTTGTCCACACTCAGGCATGAGAGGCCCCTTGAGGTAGGGAGGGACCCAGAGAGCCAAAGACAGAGCCTCCATTTGTGGTGAGCTGACTGCAAACAAGACTCGGTTCACGGACCCACCCAGAAAACCTGACAAGGGCCTCAAATCCTGCCTGCCTCTCACAGGCTGGAGTCACTGCCCTTCCTGCTGTCCCCTAGTCCTCCTACCTCCTCCCACCAGGCCACTTCCTTTACTTTCTTCCCAGGCCTGGCTGTCTGGGACGAATCTGTGGGGCCTCCTCCCACTGCTTTGCACCTCGCCTCAGGGGCAGATCCCTCCCTCCCTGCCTTGAACAATCAGAGGCCACAGGGGAAGAAGTATCTCATAGCACTTTACTTCTCCTAACCTGGCCCAGGGAGCCAGAAGCCCTCAGGGGCTGGCAGGGTGGACAGGTGGGATTCGGCTGTTCAGTCTGAGTATGGCTGCCATCCAGCTGAGTCTTCCCTCTCCTGGCTTCTGGTATGGACCACGTTGTAGGCTCTTAGAGGGGAGGGAGGAGGCTGTTAGAGGGGAGGGAGGAGGCTGGTGTGGTGAGCTGGTGGGGGGCCCGATCTCCAGGTGCCCCGTGTTTGCTGGACGTACCTGCCCTGCTTCCGGCACAATCGGGACCACTGCCTACACTTGCCGCCTGTGGGTGAGGAAAACAATCAGCCACACGTTAAAACAATATTGATTGTGCATGCTCTGGGGTTGGGGGATGGGCCATCGACCCTGTCCCTCAGGAAGCTGCTGATCACTCTACACAGAGTGTACAGCCTCTTGTTAAGAGACACACATGAGAAGAGCCAGTGGAAAGTTTCCACATATGCACAGGGATGAGCTCTCAGAACATTCAGACTGCTTTGTTATATTATAGATTCGCTTAGCACATATTTATTGTAGACCTACTAAATGCCAGGCACTGACCTGGGAACTGGAAACATAGTGGGGAACAAGAAAAAGAAGACCCTGCCCTTGTACAGCTGACTTTCTGGTAGGGGGGACCGACGAAGAAAACTAAGACAAATGCATGGATGCTGATGAGGGCTATGATGGAAAATAAAGCCAAGAAGGAGTCAAGGATTATGGGGTTGGATCTTCCAATGCTGAACCAACACTGCCATCCCTATAATAAAACCATTTTCTACATACTGCCAGATCTGACTTCTAATAGTTTGTTTTGTTAAACAAATTTTTATCTATGTTCATACTTTTTTCTTCTATTTATTCAGTTTTAGGATTAGCACAATGTTGATTTCCTAAAATGAGGGGAGAAGTGTTCCTTCTTTCTTCTATTTTAAATGTTTGATATAATTTATCAGTTAAAATGTACATGAGCCTGTTGTCATATAGGTAGGTTTTCAAGCTAGGAATATACTTTCTTTAATAGGTGCTATTCAAATTTTATATTTCCTCTAGAGTCAGTTTCATTAATTTCTCTTCCAAGGTACTTCTTAGAAGTTGTCAGATTTATTTCAAAAAAGATTTTTGTAATATGCTTTCTATAGCCTTTTAAATTCTGTAAAATCTGTGGTAATGTCTCCTAGATCTTGACATTGTAATTTTAAAAATGTATAATTGATATTGTGGAAAAGGAAGTAAAGGTCTGAAGGAGCAGGGGAAGCGGGAGGGGTAGGGGAAAGGAAAGAAGGGGGAAAAAAAATATGAGAAAAGGAAAAAATGGAAACAAAGTCTTTGCAAATAGGGAAGGGTGGAGGGGGTGAAGGGAGGGCAGGGGAATGGGGAAAAAAATAAGAACCAACATACTCATGTAATGGTACAAGATCCCAATGATGAATGTAACTGTATTTTATACCTAAAATGTACCAATAAACTTAATGGGAAAAAAAAGGAGTCAAGGAGGCCCAGGGGAGGGGAGCATCCTCATAGGGATGGATGGGGGCCTCTGGGAGGAGGTGATATTGGGCAAAGGCCTCAAGGAAGTGAGCAGGGGCCAGTGGAGGCAGGAATAGAGGGAGGGAGCCCCAGCAGAGGAGCAGCCACGCAGAGGATCCTGGGTAAGACAGCGCAGAGGTGTTCCAGGGACAGGAGGGAGCTGAGGCTTGGCCCAGTGTGGCTAAGAAGGATCTCAGAACCCAGAGGAGCCAGCCATGGTGATATACACCTGTAGTCACAGTCCTGGAGGAGGCTGAGGGAGGAGAATCACAAGTTTGACTCCACCCTGGACAATTTAGCAACTTAGTGAAAATCTGTTTCAGAATTGAAATTTAAAAAGGGCTGGGGATATAGCTCAGTGCGGGAGGGAGGCAGAGCCATTTGGGAAACAGCGATATGCTCACCATGTCATGGCTGCCACCTCGCCTCACTCACCCCTTGCCTGTCTGACCTCCTCTCCTCCTCTCCCCAGTTTACTCAGCCCCCACCACCCTGGCCTCCTCCCACCCCCACCGCTATAATCTCAGTTTAGCCCTGCCTTCGGGCCTTTGCACTTGCTGCTCCCTCTACCTGGGTTTTTGTCTTGTAAATCATCTTTTCATCATGAGGAATCATTCTGACTTCATCTCAGAGGGCATTCCTCTCCCTCCCTCAGTCTGGTTCCTTGCTGTGGTTTGACAAATAGCCTCCTCTTACCCACTGTGCTCATTCGTGCTCTCATTTGTTTATAGTCATCACCCCTGGGCCAGTGATTCTTACATGCTGTGTGATGTTGCTGAACTCCTCGACCCTCTGAGACTTAATTTCCCCACCTGGCAGGGAACAGAGCGTGGCTCAAACTCAGGAGCAACAAACACATGTAGAGCCACTGAAGCAACTGCTCTTGGCCCCCAGATTCGAGGGTCAGGTATGTGTTACCAATCTTGTTTTATTATTCTTAGTGTTCTGTCTCCTGCTTTGAGGCAAAGAAAAAAAAATGTGGCTGTGCCCATTACCCTGATGAGGAAGTTGCACAAGAGAGGCAGCGACGTTTGGCATAGGTTGGACAGCCTGAGTGAGAGTTTATCCCCTCAAACTCCAGGACTGAACCCGGGAGGAAAAGGAGGAAAAGAAGAAGAAGAAGATGGAAAAGAAGTCTATTTTCTGACCATTTGCATGAATCTGGGCCTCATGATTTGCTTTGACCAGTAGAATATTGTAGCAATGAAAGTGGCCAGTTCTAAGCCTGCACATTTTCTCTCTCTCTCTCTCCCTCTCTCTCTCTCTCCTTGGGCACCACTGTGTGTTCAATCTTAGGCTAGAACAATAGAAAATTAGACTATGAGGTGAAGAGTCAATGGGCCATAAAAACAGGGCTCCCTGTTGGCCTTCAGCTAACCTCAGACACATACGTAAACCCAGCTGTGAGCAGCCCACACCTCCAAACTGCAGCAGGGGAGCTGAATGGAGGGCCTGGCCTGCTGCACAGCTGCCTATGTGCCTGGTAAAGACAGCCTCACCCAAGGGCCCTCAAGAACCCGACCTTGGGTCAGAACCAGGCCCCTCTGGGACTTGGTGCCCTTCCCCCTAATCCCATTCTTACTGGTGAGGATGACGATGCCTGTGATGAACAGCACAGCCGCCACCAGCAGCCCCTGTTTCCGGAGAGTGGGCTCATCTGCAGAGAGAGACATGGAGGGAGGGTGAGAGAAGCCTTGACCTTTCCTCCCTTTCTCCTCCCATGGGTAACTCACCATAGTAAAAGGGGCTGTCCTCATCTGGACCTGGAAAGAAAGACAAGCCACAAGGCAGAGTCAGCAGAGGTCTGTGCAGTGAAGGAGTGGATGGCAGATTCAGGAAGTAGGGACATCTGGGTTTCAGCCTTTCTATCCTTAGAACCAAACACAAGGTCCTTACTGCAGCACACAGTCTGCCCCCATCACCTCTCTAACCTCATTTCCTCACTCTCTCTACTACTGACCACACTAAAGCCCCATAGGCCTCCCTGCTGTTGAGCATGCCAGACACCTTCTAACCTCAGGGCCTTTGCACTGTCTGCTCCCTCTGCCCAGAATGGTCTTTCCCTAGACATCCACATGACTCCTTCCTTCACTTCTTCAAAGCAAGGCCTCCTCTGCTCCTGAACATGAAATACTCCCCTGTTACCCTCTAACCCTAACCCTGCTTCATTTTTCTTGATAGCAAGTTAAAACCACCTGGTATATAATTATCATAATTATTATTTGTTGTCTTTCTCCACCCACTAAAGTGTCAGGTTCTTGGATGCAGAGACTTTGTCTTTCTTGGTCATGGCTATATCTCTCGCACCTAAATCAGTGCCTGGCACACACAAGGCACTCAGTGGTTTTGTTTGTTTGTTTGTTTTGTTTTTTGCAATACTAGGGATCGAACACAGGACCTTCCTGTTGGGGACTAGGCTATGTAATTCAGATCTCACAGTCTCAGGAACCAGGAAGTATGTAGAAGGCCACAAACCCCCTGCCTATGGACAGAATGCCAATGACCTGGCACTCCTGAGGCAAGACAGCATCTGCTGAGGACAGCTGTCAATATACAGGCATTTGAGTGTAGAGAAAATCTGGTTCCTCATTAACTTAACCCTTAACTACCCATTCCCTATAGTTACTGTTCCATGAAATGCATTTCCCCCTCCTACTGCGCTTCTCACTGGTTAATAAAAGAGGGCCAACCACGGAGTTTCATTTGAGTCTGTCCACTAGAGGCAAGTCTCCTTCTGGTCCCCCGCTTTATATCTTGAAAACTGTCTCTGTCTCTTTCTTTTGATTCCTTGTCATTCTCCCCAAAAGGTAGCTAAGGGTCTGATCAGCCCTCAGTACCTTACCATTGAGGTACATTTTTATTTTTTATTTTGAGACAGGGGCTGCTAAGTCTCTAAATTTCCTAGGCTGGGCTTAAATTGTGATCTCCTGCCTCAGCCTCTGAGAGTGCTGGGATTACAGGTGTGTGCCACCATACCTGGATGCTCAAAGAGTTGAACGAACAGGTGAATGGACTCCTTTTGTTACCTGTATGCATAGCATTCCCTTCATGCATGGTTGGCTGGAAATGTGGGACTAGGTCTCTATTGAAAGAACCAGGTGCCTTGAAACAGAGGCCCACTACCCACAGCTGACCTTACCCAGCTGCACCCAGAAGAACCAACCAGCAGAACCACCCAGCTGAGCACAACCTACATTTCACATGGTGGAATTAAAAGCTAAATAAACAATGACACTTTTAAGCCTCTGAGTTTTGTTATGGCTTGTATGTAGCATTTACATCTACTCAGATATTATTGTGCACTCTTCTTTTCCCAAACAAGATGTTATTCATTCTCTCAACATACCGGTCCTTCAAATGGCTCTGGGCTGGGGACATTCCAGGTGCTGGGAATGCACAGAACCTGGGAAACTGATGTTTCCAGTCTGGAAAGGTAGTTACTGACCAGGTGGCTTTGGGTTGTGGTTGTCATCCATCTGGGAGTGTCTGTCTGGCGTTGGTCTGTGGTAGAGGGCCGTAGTACCTTCACTGGGATGGGTAGAGTGCGTGCCTACAGGTTGGGGAAGGGAAGGTGGGAGTCACAGAGGCAGAAATAAGGACATCACTGCAAATCAGGAACAGGGAGAGCCCCCCCCATCTATGCAGATGGCCTCCAAGGGACAGGCACTCTGTCCCCTCCACCTGGGGAGATGGTAAGCAGTGGTCAGCCCCTCCTCAATCCAGTCAATACTGGCTGCCCCATCCCCCAGCTGGCCCCTCTCCTTAAACCTCCTGGCCCTCACATGATCCAAGACTTAAAGGTAATACCTGGCATGGTCAGACAGGAGGACTTATAGGACTCTGGCCCAGCCACCCTGCCTGGAATCTCCTCTCTCTCTCTCTCTCTCTCTCTCTCTCTCTCTCTCTCTCTCTCTCTCTCTCTCTCCCTCCCTCTCTCTCTCTCTCTCTCTCTCTCTCCATATATATATATACACATATATGATTGAATCCAGGACCTCTGTGCTACCCTCAGCTCTTTCTATTTTTTTTTTCAATTTTTTTGAGACTGAAGACAACAGCAATGCAGTCATAATGATGATGCTTAAGCTCCTTGATTCAGCTCTGCCTGAAATGGCATTCCCCTAGGGTCTACAGAACTTCTACAGTCAATACATCTGATGTTTTTTTTCAAATCGAGTGTTTTGTATTTCACAACTGAAAACCTCCTGCCCTAACATGAAGAAGACAGATAAGACAGATACCAAGGAACCATCCATAGCCCCATTTCCTGGCATCAGCCCGGAGAAGGGAACTGAACAAAAGAGTCCCTAGGATGCTCCCTCTTATGGATGCTTGGTGAAAATTAGCTTTATTGAGGCTCTGAGAGGTCCTCCCATAAACAAATATGTTTAACCCATAGTTTCCCAAACACCTTTGACCACAAATCAAAACAATTTTTAAAAATCTACTTGCAGCTGAAACAGGTGGTTTGAGCAGTGGACATGAGAAATGCTGATTTAGATAGGGAATCAAATAAAATAAAAACTGGAGGCTGCTCTGCTCAGCCCCATGCTCTACCTTCCCTGCTGCTGGCCTGTGGCCCTGGATCCGTCACCAGAAAAAAAGCACTGGTTCCCATTGGTGGCTGGGTCTCAGTCTCTGACTCAGCTGTGTGCCCAACTTGCTGTGGGGTCTCGGAGAAGTTCCTCTGAGTTTCTGTTTCCTTAACTGTAAAATGGAGATAATGGTTACTCTGATCTCATAGTGTTTGGGTGAGGATTGAAGGAGGTGATGCGGGTACAACACTGGAACCTGTGCCCCTCACATAGTAAGTGCTGTAGGTGTTTGTGTAAGGGGAAAGCACAAGGTTGCTCATGTGCCCTGAAAGCCACCACTGTGCTCATCAGGAGGGCGTGACTTTGCTCACTGTGCCCAGCCCCTATGGGGGCCCTCTTTGTATTATTTTATTTTATTTTTTTGGTACCGGGGATCAAACTCGGGACCTTGCGCTTGTGAGGCAGGGGCCGGAACCACTGAGCTAAACCCCCAGCCCTGAATTATATTCTTAAAAAGTTAAAATTATTTGAAAACTTTTTAAAAAAATGAAGATACAGAGAATAGAAAGAAAGAATGGGAAGAGTTTCTAGGGTTGTCTCCAAAGTTCTATTCTTTGACCTTCGCAGTAGTGACATTGGTGTTCAATTTGGGGTAAATAGTTCAGTTGTAGACTTCTGGATTTTGTACTTGTCTATGTGCATGTTATAATTTACAATTTCAAAGCGTGTTTTGTTTTGTCTTTTAGAACTGAATTGAGTTGACTGGATGCTCCAACACAAAGTAAACTGGGGGACACAGAGCAGGGGTGGGGGCTAGGGGAGTCAGGACTAAAGTGACCAGACAGAAATCCAGAGCGGCACAGGAAGCGGGGACTCGGCCCTGCCCTCTACCCCTGCCCACTCACCATCAGCAGGCCCACTGGAGGTCGGAGGAGTGGACTGGACTTCTAGGTGGTCTGCATCTGGCATCCCAAAACAGAAAGTTAGGGAGAGAAGAAAAGTAGAGAAAGACCACAGATAAAGATTGGGGGATTCTCATAGCATCTTGGTTTTGATGTAATGAAATGACTGAAGTAATCTAGCCATTACTTTGCTAAAGACCTCAATCTTGATGCCTGGATCTCCCCTACCTCAAGACCTGGACTCCTACATCAACCATGCTAAGGGCTCCTTCTTGGGCATCTTGTTGCCAGTTAGTTTTACTAAGACTCGGAGAAGTCCTTCCTAGGTTGGTGTTCAGCTCAGTTTTCCAAATACCTTTAACCACGAACCAGCACCCACCTGCTCCATCCAATAAGAGCCCTGGCATCTCCTTTGAGGAGCATCCTCCCTGATTCAGTGGGGCTGGTACCATCTGTTGGAGGTTGTCATAGGACCCAGGCCTACCCAATCAGTCATCTGTGCCTGTCCTCACATGATCAGCTCATAGGTGGGCACATCACCCAAGGCTGGCCAATGACACTCAACTCTGGGACATCTGATGGATTGGGGAGGTAGAAATTCTCTTGCTTTTGGATACTCAGTAGACCTCTGGGGGCCATTTTGGCCCCATAGGAGGAGAAGCTAACTGACAATGAAGGCAATACTGAGAAAACAGAACTAAGAGGGGGTGCTTTCCCTGATAGCCCCTAGATTAAGCCATGCCTGAAGGCCTATCCTGGGATTTTTTTTAGTTACACAAGTTCATAGATTCTCCACTTTGGGCCAAGTTTGAGATTTATCTTGACAGATCTGTTTCCCCTTCCTCACCTGGCACTTGTGTTAAAACATGAGTGTTCAGAGTAGTTGGATCCACCGTCGAAAGGGATGTGACGTTCTCCAATCCGTGTCCTGGAGAATCAAAGGTGAGATCAGGAGGGAGCCTCTGGTCCCTTTTTCTCACCTTTGCTCTCATTCTGACCAACTTTTGGAAACACTGGGGGCCACTCCATGGGTCCTGTCTACTTCTGGAGCCACTTAAATTCAACTGTATCAATCTGTGATCCTGGAAGTGTTGTACGTTATGCTCATGCCCCATACATGTCTTAGCTACTTTCCTGCCCCTGGGACAGAGTTCCCACACCTGCAACCTAAAAGAGGGAAGGTTTATTTTGGCCACAGTTTTATCTACGGTTGGTTGGATCCAAGGCAGAAATGCCATAGTAGAAGGGCCTAACAGAAGAAAAAATGCTCAACCCATGGCAGCCCAGCTGTAATGAGAGAAGGGAGGAGCTGGGGAAAAGAATAAACCCTTTCAAGCCACGCCCCCAGTGACCCACCTCCACGCCCCAATCAGGCCCCACCTCCTAGGCACGTTCAGCTATGAACTCACCAGTGGATGAATCCACTGATGAGTAGAGCATCCCAAGATCCAGTCACCTTCCACACACACAAGGCTTTGGGGGAACATTTTAGATCTACACCATAACACCCTGGGGACCTTCCTTCAGCCCCCTCTCTCTACCCCATCCTTGTGGGCTGGTCTAATAAATAAGCCTTTGGTGCTAGGGCCAGCCAGGACCCTGGTTATAAATGCTGCTCCCACTTCCTTCCCGTGGGACCTGGAGCAAGCCTCAGTCGCCTTGTCCGCACAGTGGGGATTATAACCGGATCTACTTCACAGGGCTACAGAGAGGGTGAAAGGAGACTGAGTAGGAAAACAGTCTCCCCACGTGTCACACACACAGAGTCAGTGCTGAACACATCCACTGCCCTGCTCCAGTCTCTGTCCCTCTCACCCAGAAGTTCCAGCAGCCTCCTCCCTGGTCTCCTGCTCTGGCCCTGCCTCCCCAGTGTGCTTCCCCCTGCAGCCAGAGGGAGCCTGTGCCCACCTGAGTCAGGGCAGGCCCTCTGGGCTCTGAGCCCTGCCCAGGCTGAGGTCTCAACTGGCCCATTGCCCCTCCCTCTGGTCTCCATCACCTTTCTGTCTCCTCCTCTTTCCACTCGGTCCCTGGCTTATCCAACCCAGCCATGCAGGACAAAGCTCATGCCCCAGGTAGCAGCATGGCTCATTCCCTCTGCCCCAGTGTCATCCTTCTCTGGGAAGCGTTCCTTGACAGCAGCCTGTTTGAACAACCTTCATTCCTCTCCTTTATTTTCCCCAGAGTGCTATCACCTTCTAGACTACTACACAATTTGCTGACTTGTTGGTTACTGTCTATCTTTGACCTTATAATATCTACTGCTTTTTTCCATCGGTGCTCAGAAATGCTGCGTAGTAGACACTTAATGAATACCTTTCTTTCTTTGTTTTTTAAATTTCTGCAACAAGGTCATTGAATTCACAGCTGAATGTGGCTAGGAAGTGGGGCCTGATTGGAAGTGGTCCAGGGGGCGGGGCCTGGAAGGGTGTCCTCTTGTTCCCCAGCTCCTCCCTTCTCTCATTGCTTCCTGGCTGCCATGGGTTGAGCACCTTTTCCTCTGCTAGACCCTTCTACCGTGGCATTTCTGCCTTGGAGCCAACTAAGGCAGCTGGCCTTGAACTTACACTATGTATCTCAGGCTGGACTCAAACTAGTGGCAATCTCCTGCCTCAGCTTCCTGAGTGCTGGGATTACAAGCATGCACCATCACACCCAGAGGTGAATAACTGAAAGAATACAGGAAAACCAAAGAGAAATGGGGGCATTTTCAATGGAGCAAGTGGTCTGGGTTAAGGGAAAGGCGGGGCAGTTGTAATTCTGGCCCTGAACTTTAGTTTCCTCATCCATAAAACGGGCATGACAGTATGTATAACAGCCAATGCCCACACAAGCCAAGGGGCACACCACCTGCCTTGTGGAAGGCATCTGCAGAGGCCAGCGAAGTGACCCCTTTGAGGAACACTTTGCTGGCAAGGTTGACATGCGCCTACTCTCTGGACTAGTGGCCCACCTTCACTTTACAGCGTATCACCCGGAGATCCAGGGAGCCACTGTGTTGAGAACCCAGGTTTCCTGGCTGCCTAATAGAAAACTGACACCAACCTCCTGGCCAAATCAAACAGGCTGAGTCCTTCTTGGAGCTGAGACAGAGGGTGCTCAGCAGGAAAGGCTCCAGGCAGACTCTCTAGAAGCAACCACCAAGCTCTGAGGCATCCAGAGAGGGTGTAACCCCAAACCTGGCTAGGGGTCCCCACTTCCTGGCGCAGGCTCACTAGGGGGATTGAGGAGATAAGATAGAGAATCCAATCTCACCAGTCCCCGGGGCTGCAGGGCAGGGTCTTACCTCTGGTGGGCACAATCAGGCCAACGATGGTGAGGAGACACAGATGACTGGAGGGCAACATCTGTGGGGCGAGCAGGAGCAGGAGCAGGAGTAGCTGAGGCACCGCCTGGGGCAGCCCTTGGAGGTCCTGCCGCCCGGGCTCCCTCCTCCCGGAAGCTGGCACCTCTGGCTCTAGGGCCCCCTTGCTGCCAGGGCTGACCAAAAGCAGCCTTTGGGGCACAGTGTGGGTCTCAGAGGGGGAGATCCCAAGCCTCCACCCCTTCCTCTTCCTGTAGATCCAAAAAAAAAAACACAAGAAGCCACGGGCCCACCTGGGCCCCCAGCGATGCCAAGGATACAAATGCCCCAAGCTGCTCCCCCAGCCACGCACTGAACCTCGGGAGGGCTGGCAGGGCAAGGGAGAGGGACTCTGGGCCGAGCAGATGAGGGCTCCCCCACTGCCTGGGGGCACAGGGCCGGAGCTGCAAGGAGCTGCAAGAGGAAGGGTGAGTAATGCACTCTCCATCTCAGGGGAAAAAGTGAGCGGGTGTCCGGCGCCACTGCAGATAGCACGGAGCCGAATGTGGGCAGCTCAGAAAGGGGCTGCGTGCCAGGAATGGAGCAGAGCTGGGGAGACTGAGGCAGGAGGCGGGACCCGCGCGGCCGGCTAGCAGAGGGAAGTGGGCATGCATGGGAGGCGGAGAGGCACCGCCCGGCCGGTCCCCTGCCCACCTGAGCCGGCGCGGGTAAGAAGGGCTAAGGGGCGTCGGAGCAGCGAGGGGCGACTTACATCAGAGCCGGGGGTCTGGAGCCGAGCGGCGGCCGCGAGGGGCCAGGGCAGTGGGAGCAGCGTCCAGGCGAGGGTGTGGCCAGGAGAGCGCGGCGGGCGGGGACCCAGACGGGCGCAGTCATTTCCTCTTGGGTTTCCTGGCTTCGGAGCCCCGGGTGGGAGCAGGCGGGGGAGACGCGGAGGACGATGGGGGGCTGGGGTGGCCTCCACCCACCCCGCCGGGGGCGGGCGGAGGTGGGGGAGGGGGAGGGGCCTCTCCGGAGGTGTGGAGGGAGGGGTGTGGGAGCGAGGAGAAGGCGACTGGGGCCTGGGGACGGAGGAGGAGGACTACTCTGGGCACGCAGGGGACAGCGACCCCGTTCAGTTCTGCAGCCCCCATCCTTGTGTGCCCACAGATGAGAACACACAGACAGAACAGGGCGAAAAACCAAATGCACATTTATTAAGCTCAAGACGAGGACACCCGGGGGCCAGGGCACGGATGCTCCGGAAGGAGACAAGGAGGTTGGGGGAGCAGCACACGGGGTTCCCGGGGAGCTGGGGGTGGACTCCCAGATCCCAGGAGCTGGAGGCCTGAGTCCCTGGGTCTGGGGTGTGGACAGGCTTTTTGGGGGATCGTCATTGCCAAGGCCTGGGCAGGGACAGTGGGGTGCAGCGGCTCCAGCCTTTGGGTGGGTGGGGCGGCTCATTCGGGGGAACGTCCCCGGCGCGGGGCTGGGGTCCCCACCGCCTTCACCCGGTCCTCAGGCTCCCGCGTCAGGCGGGGACAGCAGCGGAGGTTCCCGGGGCTCGTTTTACACCCCGCCGCCACCAGGAGCTGGGGAAAGAGGAGGGGCTGTGTCAGCGCTCGGTTCCCCTCCCCAGAGCCCTCCGGCTCCGAATCCCCAGGTCCCGGAAGCCGGACCCCTGGGGGCTGTCACTCAGGGGCCGGCACTGGGGACCTCTTGCCTGCTCGCACCCAGCTACCTGATCGCTGTGGGCAGATTACTGTGGCTGCTGTCTGTCCCGTAGAATGAAGTCAAGGAGGGAAACAGCCCCCGCGCTCGACGCCAGCCTGGGCTTTGCTGGTGTCCTCTTGCCAGAAAGGGAGTACCCCGCTCCCTTCTTCACCCCCAATCTCCTCCCAGGCCCTCCTGCCTTTCCTGTGTCTTGCATCCTGTTCATTCTGCCCACTGCAGACCGTCCTTCAGCTGGGGGGTGGGGGTGGTCAGAATTCCGCACAGATTCTAACTGGGCCCAGGTGTCAAAGCCGGACACGAGCACCCACGCTGCACCCCACCAGCACCCACAAAGCCCAGTGTTAATGTCCTCAAATTTCCTTAAAAGAACGCGGACCAAAATCTGCAGTTCCACACCCAATTTCCTCAAGCCCCTCTCCTTTTTAGTTATAACAATTATATAAGAGGCAAAGAGATTCCTGTCTTTTGATTTATTTTCAAAAGTCCCTGGAAAGGATGCAGTTCCACAAAAAAACAGGTCAAGATATTTTTGTATAATTAAAACTAACACACACACACACACACACACACACACACACACACACACCCGCCGCATTCTCTACCCTCTCTTCCCTCACACCTGCCATCGCCCTGCACTCACCTTTTCCCCACCCCTCATTTCCATCCCCTCCTAACTTCCCTTTCTACCTCCTCCATGCCCACCTCCATCTCCACCTTCTACACCACGTATCCCTCTTCTACATCTCCGGCCTTTCTCCGCCAGCCTCATACGACCCACATCCCCACAGCTACTTTCCCTAACATGAATTTTTGGTGATTTTTGTTGTTGTTGTTGTTGTTGTTGTTTTGGTACCAGGGATCGAACTCAGGACCTTGAGCTTGTGAGGCAGGCGGCAGAACCACTGAGCTAAACCCCCAGCTCCCTAACATGAATTTTTAAATCTATATTCTATCCATCTCTCTTTTTGTTATTCTGATTTGATTATTCAGAAGACCACTCTCTTTTCCTTTCTTTTCCTTTCTCTTCATCTCCACCCTAGATGGGCCCAGCTGAAAGATAAAATCTAGAAAGCATTCTACATTCCTGTGGCAGGGTCCCCCATCCCGGCTGGCAGACCTCCTTCTCCCACCCAGGTCCCTCCTTCCTGGGCTTATGCCTTTCTCCCTTGGGAAATGGGTTTCTTCTTGCTTTTTGAGGTTGATGCCTTTTGTTTCTGTGAGTCTTTGTACTGTGGACTCAGGATGTTTCCTGTCCTGCTGCCCCCTGGTGGCCGGACGTCTTCCCTGCGCGAGGCTCAGCCGCCTGCGGAACTGTCCCTTGCGCCTCAGTTGAGGCCCAAGCTCTGGTGTTTCAGTGGCTGTCCCCATACGGATTGCCCTTTCTGCTGCCACCTGCCAACCCCCCAGACCACACATGTGCATTTTCACCTCACCTGAGGACGGAAGCTCCGACTTACAGGACTTGCAGGTGGGGCTGTGGAGGAAAAGAGAGAGAAAAGAGCATCAAGGGTCTGGCAGGTCAGGCCTTCTGGGCCCTTCTACCAGGGCAGCACCGAGGCCCCAGGCTGCCCCGCCACCCCCCTCTCCCCACCGCGGCCAGACCTCTCAGACCTGGAGTCTGCTTTTCTGCACTTCACCTTCTTGCCTGTTGGGAGACATGGAGACAGAACGAGAAGCTAGGGACAGAGGACAGGATGCAGACAAAAGCCAGCAGAGAACCTGAGGTGCCCAGGGATGCCAGGGCAGCCCAGGGAGGGCCAGACTTACTGATGATGATGATGATCCCCAGCAGGAACATTATGGTGGCTAGAGTCAAGCCCACTGTCTGCACCGTGGCATAGTCTAGGAAGACCATAGGGAGGTCAGGGCGGCGATGGGCCTCAACCTTCACCCACCCAGAGCTGCCAGCCAGGGGCCCCAAACTCGGGATGTTACAGGCCACGCTGATGCCCTTCCAGTGGGCTCACAGGAGGACAAGAGCCAGGGCTGCGGCAGGATCAGTTAGTTCCCTTTGGGCTCTCTGCTCGCCACCCTGCTCCCCCACCCTCTCCCTCATATGAACTCATGCAACTGCTTCCTCCCTGGTCCTGGTCCTGGTCCTGTCCACCATTGTCACCCACCTCCACTACTGAAGTCTGTTTCTCTGTGGTCTTGCCTCCAAACGATAGGGGACCTTCCCACAGCAACTGGGTCCTGCTCAGCTCAGAGCCCTCCCTCTCTGGCTCCCACTGCACTCCAGGAAAACACCAAGATCCTCACCAGGGTCCTCAAGGCCCCAGTCCAACCCACTCTGCCCCTCAGTCCTCTACTCCAGCCACAATGGCCTCCTTGATGTTCTCAGAGTGCATCAGGTGCCTCAGGACCTTTGCACTTGCCATCCCCTCAACCCAAAAGCTTTTCTCTAGATAGCCACAAGGCTTCCTCCCTGAGGAACTTCTGAGATTTATTCAGATGCCAATTCAACCTTCTCTGTCTACCTAGAATTTTCCCATCTTCTCAACACTAATTCCATTCCCTCTTTTATTTTCCTTCATGAGAGTTATTCTCCTCTCACAGTCTTGTCTCATAAGTAATTTTCATTTTATTTACTTGAATATCTGTCTCTTACTGAGTGTTAGATCAAGGAGGGAAGGCAATCTTGCCCATATTGCTGACTGCAGTGTCGTCAAGAGGCTGGGACATTGCCTGGCATAGAGCATGTGCTCAGTAAGTATTTGCTGAAATGCCAATTTGTGGAGCATTCATTCTGTAACAGCTGTGAGCCAGGCCTTTGGCTTCAGGCAATTGACTTTCATATTATGATTAAGCACTCATCAACAAACTGCACAAACCAAAAAAAAAAAAAAAAATACTCAAAAGTCCAAGTCATTGCTGGCTGTGGTGTGGCTCCTTTTGCCAGGGAGTCAGGGAGGGCCTCTCTTAGCAAGCAGTCATTATTTGATTTGAGGCCAGAAGAAGGAAAAGGAACCCTAGCCAGCTGCAGGGAATGCTAAGGAGGTGAATTCCTGGCAGAGCAGCAAGTGCAAAGGCCCTGAGGTGGGGAGAAAATTGACATATTGAAGGAACAGTGTGAGTGAGCAAAAATGGGTAAGAGGAGTATGTGCAGAAGAAACTGCAGCTAGATCCTCCAGAGTGCAGTAGAGCTTCGATGCCATGAAGATGGTATAAAGGCATCATCTAGGTAACTCTTCTTCACAGGCCTCAGAGGTGGGCACTACTGCCATCCTTTGTTTACAGAAGAGCCCAGAGAGACAAGTCACTTGCCCAAGGCCACACAGCTAGGGAATGGATAAGCCAGGACTCGAATCCAGGGGACCTGGGCTCAGTGTCATTGCTTTTAAGGTGTTCTCTGGCTGCTTCTCTAGTGATTTCAGTGCACCTGCCTGCGATTAGAACATATTTTAAGTGCTCGTTGAAGTGCCTGGGGCATTAAAGGGGCTCCAAGAGAGTATGAGACCACTTCCCTCCCCAATCGGGTTCTCCCTCCACACAGGCAGCTGATGTGACTGTACCAACGTGGCCACCTGGCCAGTGGCCCATGTATCACATAGCTGCAGCTGGAGCCTTCAGCAGTAGCCTGTGGGAGCCTGCAACTACCCTTCCATCCAGCCCTAGGGTGCCCCCATCACAAATTCTGATACTCACCATAGAAAAATGGGTCAAATTCCTCAGGACCTATGGGAAGGAAGGCAGGAGAAAGAGGGGGAAACATATTTCAATGCTAGCTTTCTTAACGTTTGGTGGAGGATACTAGGATTCAACCCAGGGCCAAGCATTGCACTACATCCCCACCCCTTTTTATTTTGAGACAATATCTCACTAAGTTGCCCAGGCTGGGCTTAAACTTGCAATCCTCCTTGCCTTGGCCTACCAGAGTGCTGGGATTACAGATGTGCACCACCTGCCTGGCTAAATTTCTTAACATTTTAAAGGATCTGGATGGCGCCACTGGACCCACAGGGATTTCTCTGTGGAAATCAGAGAAAGAGGCCCCTTGCTCTGGATGACATAGACTCATGGCAGGATACAGGCTTGACAAGTGGAGCATAGGAAAGATTCCAGCCCTCACTCATTCATTCCATCAGTCGGTTCCATCCCCTGCAAAGTGTACAATGTACTTGACCATACATGGCAGTCCTGGTCCTAGACTGCTTAGAAATCTAATGCAAGCAATGGACTGAAAAACACAGATGCAATCCCATTTACATATGATGCCAGAGGTTGACAGACCCCAGTCCAACTGGTAGACCCCTGCATCTATGGCTGCTCCTGAACACTCCCTAAATCTTCCCAGGTATCTGCTCCTGCTCTCTTCCACTTGCTCCTCCCACAAAATCTAGTGCAGAGGAGCTGTGATGATTCATATCCTATATTACTTATTTCTAAGACACCAGCAATGTTAAGATTCGACGTGGATTTTGCAGTGGTATTCCTGGTATGTGCGGATGTGTATGTACCACACAAAACACATGAGACACACTCATCCACTAGAAGACTCACCCTGATTTCAGAAATGCTAGTGCATAGGTAAAATGCTGGTGTGTTGTGGGGAGTGGTGGTACACATCTGTAATCCTAGCACTCTGGGAGGCTGGGGCGGGAGGATCTTAAATTTGAGCACAGTCTGGGCAACTTAGCAAAACCTCATTTCAAAATTTAAAAAATAAAAAGAGCTGGGTATATAGCTCAATGCAAAGGCCCCGAGTTCACTCCCTAGTACCACTACACAGTCTGTGGATCTCCCCTTTCTCATCTCTCACCTCCCTGCCACAAACCCCATCTGCCTTCAGGAGAGCACAGATCATCTTCCCACTGCAGAAGTGATGGTCCTCTACTTCCTCTGCAGTTCTCATTAGGTCTTATCTTCTCTGGAGCTGGATTCTGCAGAGCATGAGCAGTTAGGAGAGAGGTGCCAGAGTGATGGCATAGTGTTCTTCTCCCCCCTTCCAGGCTCCTCAGAGAAGGATAGGTCCCTTGAGGTTATGTGGGGCCATGTAACTAATTCTGGCCAATGAACTGTAATTAGAAGTGTCATTGTCACTTACAGGCTGGAGCATCCAAGTGCCCATGCAAGAGCTCTCTCTTGTCTCTGGCCTGGTGACCTGAACATTCAAGATGGCCGCTGCTCTAGTTTTCTTTGGTAGAGAGGCCTTTCGTGACACGGAACATCTGTGAGAAATAACCTAGTGGTCCTAACCCACTGAGGCTGCTGGTACTATTTGCTTCCAAAGCAAAGTGTAGCCTAAACTGACTCATACAGGGGTCTCTGAGGCAAGACCACGAGTGGCACTAATTCATGCAGTGTGTTAGTTCTCACTTTTCAGGGCTCTATCCAGTCTTCCAAGAGGAAGCCTTAGGTTGGTCCAGATGTGTCATTAATAGCTGCCAGCACTTGTTAGTCTCCCCCCTTACCCTAGAGAAAATAAGCTTGTGCTCAGAGTCTTCAGCAGGAAACAAAATCTATGTAGAATTTTATGACAATGGTGGATTTTCTTATTTATTTAGCCAACATTGGATAGCATTGACTCTATGTCCAGCTGCTTCTAGGCTCCTTACAATATTAAGATTTAATCTTAGCAGCAACTCTGACACAGGTAGTATCTCCCTCCTCATTTCATAAAATGGGATGCTGTACCCAGAAAAGTCAAGTCACTTGCTTAAGATTTGTTTTTATGCTTGCCTTTAATTAAGGCAAAAAAAAAAAGTCTTCATTTTACACTTGTGGTGGCAATATAAAATAAAGCTAATGAAGTATTAAAAGTTAATCCTGGAAGTATGAGGCAGGAGAATTGAGAGTTTGAACCCAGCCAGGGCAACTTAGTGACTGAGCAAGACCCTGTCCCCAAATAAAAGGCTGGGAATGTAGCTCAGTGCAAAGGTCTAGCGTTCAACCAATGCCCAGTACTGGAAAAAAGAAAGGTTAATCCTTTGAAGTAAAAACATTAAATAAGTAGCAGTGCAGGGAACATTTGACATTTGAATACAGGCAAAATCTTGAAGGTGGTACTCAAAAGCATCCAACTGGGGACACGGTGTTTTAGAGTCACCTGGGCTCTGTATTAGCTCCCCCACCAGATGCTGGGTAAATTTGTTTGACTCATCTCTGCTGTTGATCCTGGCATTTACAAAAGGCCCTCCAAGAATTTTCCTGGAATGAGTGAGTGAATAAATGAATGAATGAATGAACAAATGTGAGGCCCTTCTGGGCTGCAAGAGGCTGCAACAAAGGTGGAAAGGTTGGATTATCTCACTTTTGTCTCCTGGTTTTCCGCACACCCTCCTCCAAAGTTCTCAAGAACCCACTGTATGAGTGCCAGTCCCAGAATCCTCTTGGGCTCCTCCATGGGTGCAGGTGCTCCTGCTGGTCCCTGCTGGCCCAGCAATCTGAACTCTCAGGGTGTGGCTGGGCTAAGGGTGGAGCCAGGAGGCAGAAGAAGGAATGTGCACTACTTCTGGCCAGTTGCCAAGGAGAGATCAAGAAGGAGGTGGTTGCTATGCCAACCAGGGCATCTTGAGGGGTGATGGGTCCCATCACTGCAGGCTGGGTGGAGTGCTGTGTGAGGGTTGAGGGTTGGGCCCCATCTTGACTCTCTCCTTTTGCACCTCCTCTTGTGGGCCCTGCATGGCTGGTTTCTGGCCAAGCTGAGGGTCCCTCTCAGGTACAGGGACCCAGGCCCAGGTACATTCATGCACCCCCTTTCTGTTTGCCCCTAATTCTCCCTCCTGTTCTCTGGCAGGTGGAAAGAGCCTCACCTCCATTCCCTTCTCTCCTCAGCAATTCATTAATTCATTTCCCTAAGCAGCTTGCAATGCATAACATGCTTTTCCTTTCCCAGGATTTCCCGAGACCTGCGGTCCCCTCTCATGCTGTGACTGGGAGAAGGGGGGTACTGAGGCGTCTGTCCTCCCACTTCGGCCTGTCTGCTGCCATCGATCCTGCTAACCACCACCTCTGCGAAAAGAAGCCCTGGGCTCCCGCCAGACCTGCTGGCTCAGCCCTGCCCCCTCTCCCTAGGGTGGCTTCCAGCCTCTGCAGCCCCCCCACCCCGCCCTGCTTCGCATTCTGCAGATATGGCTCAGTGCAGCAGCCCCCACCAGCTAGGAAAGGGGGAAGGGAAGGAAAATTCAGAGTGTAATTGGGGCTCCCTTTACTGCCAGGGGCTCCTCAGCGTCCCTGGCCCTGCCCCCTCCCCCACTGAAGTGTTCGGTCCCTTGCTTCTCAGCAGAAGGAAGCTCACCATGGGGGACTGTTGGGGGGACAGTGAGAGTGAGTGTTCAAGGGAGTGAATACCGGGGTTAATGGGTGTCAAATATAAGTGGTCTGCTGCAGGATGAGGGCGGGAGGGACATCTGTGCACACCCAAGTGCACCTCTGGCACTGGAAACCACAGCTGGCTGTGGGCTGGGAAGGAGGGTCCCACCATGCCATTCCCACCCTTGAGGGTCACTGCAGTGGTTTGGGCCCCACCCCATGCGGGCCCCTTTCTGCTCCTTTCTCCTTCCCTCCTTCCCTCTCCACAGTCATCTCAGTCTCGGTGTCCCTTCTCTCTCTCTGCTTCTCTCTTTCCCCGCGTCTTCCCGTCACTCGGACACTCTGCGAGTCTCCTACCTATCTTTCTGGATCTTTGTGTCACTGACTCTAGATCTCCTGCCTGTCTTGGTCTCTTTCCGTCTCTCTCAGATTCTCTGAGTCAACCCCCACCCCCATTTCTCTCTTCTTTAGCTGTTCCCCTTTACTCTGAGCCTGCCTGTTCCGGATCTCACGGGCGTCAGTGCTGGACTGAGAGGGATGTGGACCCCCTCCCGTTGTCCAGCCCATGCTCCTGAAATCTTACCTCTTTGGCTGCACTCCTCAGTTCCCAAAGCCCATCTCCTTCCGACTTCCACCACCACTATGCTGGACCAGCCACCCGGTTGCTATAGCAACCTGTCCGTGCCCCCTTTCTCCTGGGACTGTCACTCTCTAATTGTAGATTCCGCACCGGACGAGGTCGCCTGGGAGCCGGTGTCCCAGAGCCCTCAAGGGGCCTCTAGGGGTGCGTGACCGAAGGCTCCGCTGGGGAAGGGGCCGACACCCTCTCCTCACTCCCCTCCCTTTTCAGGACTAGACTCTCCGCGCACTCTTAAGCTCTTAGATCCGGGAGCCCACCCTCGCCGCCCGAGCGCCCACTTCCAGGCCACACGCTCACCATCTGTAGGGGTCTGGGTTGGGGTCGCCATGCTGAGCAGGAGCAGGGGGCTGCTGGCTGCTGAGGCAGCGAAGGTGCGGCTGCGGCAGCTGGAAGCAGGACAGACTGGGGGGGAAGGTGGGGGGAGCCCTGTGTTGGGGGTGCCTGTAGCCAATGGGGGCCCGGAGAGCCCGCCCCCATCCAGGCCACCCCCGCCCCCGCCCACTGCCGGCCTCCCCGCCCTTTTCCCAAGGGTGGGGGCGCCCCCTGCCGGGGCCAACGGGGCTCCCAGGCTTTCGCTCAGAGGGACTGAGAGATCAAGAAAGCGCTGTCAGGAGAGAAAAGCACGTTTTATTGGTGGTGTGGGAGGCACGCGGAGTCCGTGGGACAGGGCTGGGGAGGGGGCAGGCGCGGTGGCTGGAGGCGCGCGGGTGATGGGCGGAAGGCGTCGGGTGCCAGGGGAATCCTGTGGGGCGAGAAGGGGGAGAGGCGATGCGGACCTTAAGCCCTCCCCCGGCCATCCTCCCACCTGGCACTTCGCCCCCTTCAAGCTTCCCTCCCTCTCTTCTTCCCTCCACAGCCGGGTCTGAGCTGCAGGACCTGGCTGAGTTCCAGATGCCAGGTGTCTCTACCGCCTGCGGGTGGACAGACCTGCGGGGGACACAGAGTTCGGGCGTCATGAGGGGTAGCCCTGTGGTTTGGGATCAAGCCCCTTTCTCTGTGCACCCAGGGAAAGCCAGGAAGGGGGTTCAAGGAGCCGGCCGCCCTCAGCCCCAAACACCCGCGGTCTCCCCAAACTCACGGCGGATGGAGCTCCGGAAAGTTCCCTCCTCTTCATCAGGTTCCCCGGTTCTGGGAAGGGAGAGGGAGAGGGAATTGGGGCTGGGAACGGAGACCTTTTCCCACACCGAGTCCGAGGCCCAGAGCGGGCGAGGAGCGGGCCGGGGCGCCCGAACTGAGGGGCGTCCAGGCGCAGCTGAAGTGTGTGTCAAGAGGCCTTCCAAGCAGGGGATGATGAGGACCTCTGGGGTCGGGAAAGGGACTGTGGGCGCGTCAGTGGGCCCCGGTAGACTGCCGGGAGATGGCCTGGGTTGGAACCCCAACCCTCATCTCCCAGTGACAGTGATCTTGAGTACGTGACTTTACCTCCCCGTGCCTCAGTTTCCTCATCTGTACAGTAGGGTTGATGATGGCAACACTTATATACTAGGAAGCACTGGCTCACAGTACACACTCAGTGCATATTAGCTGCTACTTACAACGAGGTTTATCATTGTTTTCACAGGCAAAGGTATTCATACTTTGCCTGTGCTTTACATTTTTATTTAAAGATGAATCGGAGCCTAGGAAGAGGACTGCGAGCTAAACTGGGCCGCGAGTGAAGTGATCTCATTTCACTGCGGCTCGCTCTTTCCCTGCACTTTCTCTGTTGTCGCGCTTTGTGATTTTACATCTGTGTGGCTGTTGGAATCCATGGCCACAGGGCTGGGACCTGGACCAGGCAAGGCGGGAGGTGAATGCATCGCTCGATCCCAGGAAATGACCTGGGGCCTAGCACATCGTAGGTGCTTAGTAGGTGCTCACTGAAACAGGTTGGGAGGACTTTCCGCCTTGGCCCCTGCGCCCCTCTAGAGCGAGGAGGAGGCGGGAGAGGGCGGGGGAACGGCCTCTTACCTCTGCTGCTGGTTGAACTTGCACCGGCACCTCTTGCCTGTGAGGACGGGGAGGAGGAGCAGAGGCTGAGTCCCTCTAGGAGGCGCCCCGCCGCGCTCCTGCGGCTGTGCGCCCCGGGAGGGGTGGAGCCCGGGGAGTGGGGGCGTGGCGGGGAAAAGAACCAGGCGGACTGGGCGTGGTTTGTACAGGCGTGGGGCGTAGTGGGCGGGTTTGGGCGTGGCCTAGACGGGCGGGGCGGGGCGGGCCGAGGCACTCACTGAGGATAATGAGGATTCCCAGAATGAAGAGGATCCCGGCTATGGTGAGGCCTCCGATCCGAAGGGATTGGTAATCTGCGGGCAGCAGTGATGTGGGCGACAGCAGAGAGAGGAGCACAGCAGCGGATTGGGAAGATGTGGGCAGGGCAGGGAGGAGGAGAGAAGACAGGAGATGAATAGGGATAGGGAGATATAAAAGAAGAGGAGGTGGGGGCAGGGAGGTGGGAGGGAGAGACAGGGCGGTGGATTAGGGTTCGGGTGAGGATTGGGGTAGGTGGAGGAGGGAAGGAGGAGGGCGGGGAGGCATTGGGCAGGGAGGGAAGAAAGGGCAGGAGGTAGCTGGGGATGGGTTAGGAGATACTGAGAGACTGAGTCAAACTGAGAGGCGGAGCGGGATCAAACAGAAATAGACACAGAGAGGGACAACCAGACAAGGGAGAGGAGACAGAGCAAGAGAAAGACAGAAGGACAGAAATATAAACCCAGAAAAGGGGAGGGCAAACGGAGGCCCTCCCTCCAGCTCCGCCTCACCATAGGTGAATGGGTCCTGTTCCTGTGGTGCTTCTGGAATGAAAGAGAAATCTGGGGTTAAATGCTTCTTGGGATCTTGGACCGGAAGGAGCATGAGAAGACATGGGCTGAGAATTTGGGGGTCTGGGACCATAGGCAGGCTGCCCACCCTCTCTGGGTCCTAGCTGTCCCCTCTGTGCTGCCCTGGGTAGGGTAGGGCCGTTTCACTGCCCCAGCGCCCTGATGTAGTACAGGTTGTTTTCGACCCCATCATCCAATCTGGGAGCCAGCTTCCATGCCGCTCTCTCCTTTGCCTGACCTGAGGCACTTTCCCCTCCCCTAAATGCCAACCTGTAATTGAACCCTACATGGAGACCCCCAATTTCCGTGAGTTCATTTAGGGTGGGATCTTCCACCTGGTTCCCGAATTGTGTCCCACCCCCACCCTCAAGGCCTCCCTTTACTCACCTGCATTGGCGACGGAGAGAAGAACCAGGAAGACAACCAAGACATCACTGAGGGATGCCATCGTCCTGAGAGACAACAGAGGGACCGGGAGTGTGTACTCACCGCCACCTCTGAATCCAAGGGGTTAAGTCAGAGACTGTCTAGGGACTTAATCATGAAAGTGTTGGTTACCCAGCTTAGTTGCCTGAGAAACAGGCTTCTCGGATTGGGACCATTTCACCAAAGCAACTCACATAACGGGGCTCACATGTGACGCAACACAGCAAAGTTAGGGGTGAGACAGTCAGTCTGCAGACATCTCCACAGGCCTCCACCTCCACAGCAGGGCCCGGAATCCCCAAATGCACCCCAGCAGAGGAGCCAGGATGCCACCTCACACAGGTGGAGAGACAGACACACCCCAGTCCCACCTGCCCCACACGGTGGCCTTGGCCTCCATGTATCAGGACAATTGCCGCTCTCCTGCCCTCGAGGCTGCCCGCTGTCTGCTTGACCCTGGGTATAAATATCTCCCACTTCACCCTGGAGGAATTCGCCTCTAAGGCCACCATGGCAACAGCTTTCCTCCCGCCCCTCGGGGGTCAAGCACAGTCCTGTTGGGTGAGGCCCAGCTGCCCCATGGACACAGGCTGCCCCTCAGGGCAAGGCCACCCAGCCTACTCTCCTGGGAGCCATGAGAAAAGGGAAAATACTCCATCTGCCCACCTTCGGGTGACATCTTTCATAACTAGACAACACCAGGCGAGTAATGTGAGGCCCATGCTCATGGGCCTGGGAGAGAAAAGACAGATGCCAGAGCCAGGGACACACTTGCAAGGGTGCATGTTCACACACACACACACACACACACACACACACACACACACTGGGTGGGGCTGGAACAGAGTCAGACAACACCCTTTCCCCAAACTGCTAGTTGGAAGAAGATGGGATGTAGACACAGTAAGTAGGGTGCACATAAGCCTCCCTGGGCCTCCAGTTCCCCAAGACGGTGACACAAGCAGCTCTACCTGTATTTAAACCCCACGCCCAGCCAGGGGGCTCACATGGCAGCGGCAGAGAGGGCAGGAGTCGCACCCCCACTCACCCTCACTTGGCCAGCGGAACCCCAGTGTCACACGCTCTCCTTCTTGGGCCAGGCCTGCCTGGGAAGCACAGGCTGGCCACTCCTGCTCCCAAAATAGGCTGCCCAGCCAGGGGAGGGAAGAGGTCTGGAGGGAAGGGGTGGGGGACGCTCACCCCAGTCAGGCTGTCCCCTGCTGAAAGAAGGCCCCCAAATGTCCGGTTGTGCCCCTGGGGGCTGAGCACTTTGGACCCCCTGGCCCAGTGCTGGATGCGCCACCCCAGGCAGGCTCCCCTCCTGGCCCCACCCCACCCCTACCCTCCCTCCCTAACCAGCAGCTGTAACTGGAGCCCAGGCTGGAGGGGGGCCAGGGGGCGGCCCCCAGCCCAGACCGCCCTGGCCTGCTCGGTTAACTCTCTCAGCTCAGACTGAGGAACAGCAGGCAGGGTGTATGGACACGCACATGCGCACGCATGCACGCACTCACCTTGGCATAGAGCGCTGAGCTGGGGCAGGGCAGTGATTTTCTCGCTGCTCCCTGGGAACTGGGCCCAACTGGGGCCTAAGGTCAGGCAGCCCAAGTGCTTAGGAGCCCACTCACCCCTGACCTCCGAGTTCTGTGAAACTCTTGACAGTACTGTAGGGTTGTTTGTGAGCAAGGGTGGGGAGTTAATGTGTATGTGTCTCTGTGTGTGCTGTCTGCTGCTGACTAGGATCCCACCAGGCACGCACACCACACACACACACACACACACACACACACACACACACACATGGCCACAGAGAAACCCAAAGACACAGACATGCAACTAGCATGTCTTATACCCAACACAAAAGACAGAGATACACAGATCTGCGTACACGCACACACTCATGCTGATGGATTTCTAGAGAGACACTGAGAGCCACACATCTGTCCACTCTTACAAACAGAAAGATACACATTTTTGTGAAGACGTGTTCACAAATGGCCCTACAGAAATACACAGAACATATAAAATCATTCAAAGACACAGACACAGCTAGTGAAGACATGGAGGGCAAAGACCTTGTGCACACACAGACCATGTTCCATGGCCACACAGAGAAGCAGATACAGTGTCAAGGAGACTCCCGCATCACCAGCCACTCTGTCACAGAGCCACACACACAGACACATGCACTGTGCACACATGCACTGTGCTCACACACCACCCACGGCCAGACAGCACACAGCTGACCACACAATCACAGACACAACAGTCTAACGTTCTGGGCTCACACTCCAGAACCACAGAGATATGTTGAGCCTTGAACTTTTCTTTCCCTGAGCTTCTGTGGCTCTAGGAAGAAAACATTTCTGGTGTTCTCATGGGCAGGCCCTGGTGACAGAACCCTAAGGTCAGGATTGGACTCTGTACTCCTCATTGTGTGATCTTGGGGAGCCATTGGAACTTCTTTGTCCTTCAGTTGCTTGGGTTATAAAATGGAAAGATGGTTAATGTGATACACGTACCCCTGGCCAGTCTCAGAGGTCTCTGAACTTGACCTTGTCTTATCAGCTCCATGTCAGAAATGGGAATACTGAGGTTTAGTCACATGGTGCTAATTCTTGAGAGCTCCCCTGGTGGTAAAGGATAGAAATGCCTCCATGCTTAAACTATTGGAAGCCTGCCCAGATAACGGGTCTGCAGGACTGAGGCAAGAGCATGTACACAGGTTCACACTCATGCGTGGGCATCACACACATACCGAGGCACCTGCTCTCAGAGAATGCAGGCAGCTCCGAAAGGCTCCCATATCCCTGTCTGTCTGAGCCCTCTAAGCCTCTGCCCCTAGCGGCCCTGCACCCCGGGGCCACCAGCAGTCCCCGGTTAATGATAACCCTGCTGTTTATGCAGCCCTGGGCGGGGGGGACAGGGGACACAAGGGGCCAAACAAGGAGGGGCATCTGGCCAGTTCTTGGCCAGTCCAGCTTCCTTCCCTGAGGGATCCAACTCTGGAGCATTAAGGGTCCCAGGGTGGAAAAGCTTGGAGCTTTGCAGCTGTGTCATGTTGCCAGTGGCTTAACCTGTCTGTCATTCAGTTGCTCCCTTTGTAAAGTGGAAAGGAAAAGGGTATCCACCTCAGAGGGAGGTCAGGATGATTATCCAAACAATCTAGAGCACTGAGAACAAAACCTGGCATACAGTAAGTGATTTTTTAAAAAATTAACTGTCTTCGCCTGCCTCGAAAGCGCAAGGTCCCAGGCACCAAAAAAAAAAGAAAAAAAAATTAACTGTCTACTGGGCGTGATGGTCCACGCCTCTAATCCCAGCACTCCAGAAGGCTGAGGCAGGAGAATCACAAGTTTGAGCCTGGCCTGGGCAACCTATTGACTTAGTGAGACCCAGTGTCTAAATAAATAAAAAAAATAGAGCCTGGGATATAGCTCAGTGCAAAGGCCCTGGGTTCAATCCCCAGTATTGTGAAAAAGGAAGTGAGCTGTCATCATTGTCAAGGCAGCCCTTCTCACGCACACTGGAGGGAGGACGCCACTGGGCCGGGCACGCTGTCCGTGTGGGCTCAGGCCTAGCCTTGTCTTCTCTGTGTCTCCAGCACCAAGCTCTTTATTTGCACTTTCAAAGACCCTGTAAAGAGGTTTATCACACCTGCTTTTCAGCTGGGGAAAACGAGAGCCTTTCTCAAATCACAAGCTGTTCAGTTCGGGACTAGGACCTGGAGCCAGAGTTTGGCCCCAAGCCTGCTAACCACTTCAGGGTACCCACCCTGTGATGAACCCCAAGAAGGTGAGTTACTGTAATCATCACACTAAGTCCTCTCCCCAAACTGGAAAGTGAGTACTAATCAATGCCCCCATTCGACAGGTGGGAAAACTGAGAACCTGGGAGGTTGAATGGCTGAGGCCAAACAAGACTGGGCTGGACCCCGGATCTCCACCTCCAGGTGGTGCTGTTAAGCCTCAGATCCTGCTAGTCTTCTCTGGTGTGCACCTCAGGGCAAGAGAGGCCATGTGTATTCCTCAGTCAGGGGTGTGTCTCCTGAGCCCAGGCAGTGAGGTGATAGTGGCACCATAAGACTAAACCTTATGTGCCTCAGTCTCCCCATCTGTGAAGTTGGCATAGTAATGCCACCCACTTCACAGTGTTGCTGTGAGGACAAAGACAGGCAAAAGCAAAGACAGGCGCATAATATATACTTGGTAAATATTATTAGTAGGTCACGTTGGGTAACAAGTATCTCTTTTTTTTGTATTTTTCATATTTAATGAACAATTATTCACGAATTCTGATCTCCAAAGAAAGAAACAAAATAACATGGAGAGATCCTGGAGCCAGCTGCCCGGGTCTGAACCCTGCCTCTGCCTGCAGCTGGATCAGATCACGCTGAGCTCAGGTCACTTGACCTCTGTCCTCAGCTTCTCCAGCTGTAAAATAGCGATGAGAATAGCACGGAGCCCAGAGGGCTGTGGTGAGACTAGAGTCAGTAAGTAACAGTTTGGCGCAGAGTCGTGCTGAAGAAAGAGCTGGCATCATTGTGGTTACGTATTTCCTGGGGCTAATCTCAGTGTCAAATGCGCTCGGACGTTAGAGAGTTAATCTCAGGGGAGAGGAGGGAGGAACTTCCAGTGTTTGGGGCAGGGCAGCGGTCCTTCCAAGGGTGGCCACCAGAGGGAGCAGCTGGACCTGCTCTGGCCCCTTCAAGCCTTGGGGACAGCACCCACCACACCCTCCGGGAGCCTGGGGAGGAGGCTGGCTGGGAGTGGCCAGGACGTCCCCTCAGACCCAGAAGCTTTTCCTCCCACCTCCTCCTCCTCTCTGCAGAGCCATCCAGTCCCCACCCGAGTGACAAGCTGGGCAATCTGGGGAGAGGGCTGGCTGGGAGTGGCCAGGATGGCCTCAGCCCTGGGCGGCCCCGCCTCCTGCCAAAGAGCCATTCAGTCCCTTCCCCGGGGCTGCTCTTCCTATGGCCTCTGACCCCTCCTCCTTCTTACTCCACTCTGCCTGGCACACCCTGGGCCCAGCACGTCCCTTTCCCAAATCTTCAGGGAGAAGGGGCGTGGGAGGAGGCAGAGAGTACTGGGCTCTGGAAAGAGGGGGGAGGGAGCTGAGAAATAGACACCAGGCAAAGGGACACACACACACACACACACACACACACACACACACCCGACAGAGACCTAAAGAGACAGAGACAGGGAAAACAGAAACAAAGATAGACAGAAATAGGGACCAAGATTGGGGGGGCGGTGCAGACTAACAGAGAGGGAGAGGCAGCAAGACAGGGAAAGAGAAAGAAAATCAGGCACCAAAGAGGTAGAGGGAGAAGGGCAGGCTGTGAGATCCTGGGAGCCAGGTCCCAGCTCCCTGTGGCGGATCCAGGGCCACTGGGCACAGGAGATGTAGGAGCCCCGGCAAAACTGGGTCCAAGATAAGTGGAGGAGGGGCCCTAAGTCTGGGACAGGGGGCATGGCAGGGACAGGGCCTCTGCTGCTGCAGCTGCTGCTCCTGGCTGGGGCTGGGGTGGGGGTGGCCTGGAGACCCCCAAAGGGAAAATGTCCTCTACGCTGCTCCTGCTCCAAGGACAGCGCCCTGTGTGAGGGCTCCCTGGACCTGCCTGAGAGCTTCTCCCCGACGCTGCTGTCACTGTGAGTGTCAGGCCCTCTGTGGGCCTGAAGGTGAGGACAGGAGTCCTGGAACCCCAGAGGTGGGGGTGGGATGCTGGGGTCCCCAAGGAATCAGGAACCTATCAGGATCTCGGGCAGCAGAGGATGTTGGGATATATGAAAGGGGGCTGCTGAGATTTGGAAAGGTGCAGGGGGAATGCTGGGGCCAAGCAAGGTGGGCAGCTGCCCTGGGATGCAACAAAATGTACCCTTGCTCGGGTCACGGACTCCTAGGGAGCAGGGGGCTCTGCTTCAGGACCAGATGGTTGCAGAGAGAGTTTTCTCCTCACTCACTCTTGCCCATGCTCATTCCCAGCTCACTTGTCAGGACTGGAGTTACCCAGCTGAAGGCCAGCAGCTTTTTGAGAATGCCATCCCTGCACCTTCTGTGAGTAGTGCCTGGTTGGGCCAACCCCAGCTGCAAGGCGTGGGTATTCATGCACAGGCATGGGGAGGGCGTGTGCGTGGAGGCTGGCAATGGCCAGGCCAGGTTCTTGCACATGCAAGGCTGTGAACACACATGCATGTGAAAGTATCTGTATCCCTGCACACACTCACACCCACATATAAGTGTGTGCACCCTTGCCTGTGTGAGCTGAGGGTGGGGCAAGGTTAGAATGACAACTAAGTGCCCCCACTCTAGAAAATTCTGTCTTGCTCCCTGGCCAGTCTCTTCACGTCCAACTCCTTCTCCGTGATCGAGGATGATGCGTTTGCCGGCCTGTCCCACCTGCAGTACCTGTAAGTGGGGCCCGGGGGTGGGAGAAGCAGCAGAGGTCTCTCTGTGGCTTCCAGAGTAGGGGAGGTTGAGGCTGGGCCCAGAGATGTCTGGACACAGTCTAAAGAAAAATTTCTTAAAAGCTCTGGGGATATAGCTCAATGCAAAGGCCCTGGGTTCAATCCTCAGTACTGCAAAGGGTGGGAGAGAGAGAGAGGAGGAGGGAAGAAGAAAAATATGGTGGACCCAATGGCTATGGTGCTGTTGGTGATAACGTCTGCGGGGCAGTGTCAGCGACAGTAGTCAGTGTGGTGGGAATTGGTGATTATGGTATTGGTGTGGATGCTGGGAACGGCCGAGAGGAGGACGCTGGCAGTGGTATTAAGGACAATGTGCCGTCATGGGTGCTGCATTTGTTGATGATGGTGAAAGTGTTGGTACTGATGAGAACACTGGCAGTCATGGTGCTGGGAGTGGATGATGTGCACACTGGGAATAACAGTGATGCTGCGGGCACTGCACTGCCGGTTTGTAGCAGTGGTGGCAGTGCTGGTGACGAGGGCGGTAGTCTTTTGGTGCCGATCCTGAAAGTTGCAATGGTGACGCTTGTGGATGTTGTTGGGTTGGGGCTTGGTAATTAGGGTTGACAGTGGGAGAGGTGGTGATGTTGGTGGCGATGGGGATAATGGCAGGAATGGGTGCTGGGGTTGGCAGTGGTGATAGAAGCACAGGTGAGATGCCAGTGCTGCTGTTGGCGACGATGGCGGCAGTGTCCACGGTGTGGCTGCCAATGACTGTAGGGCAGGTTCTTGGCTCCTGGGATGGTGGGCTGGGCCCTTAGTGAGCAGGCTTTTCCTGGGGTTGGTAACGGGGGGGCGGTGCCGCACCTCCCGGTGGCTCCTGGCTTCCATGACGTGAGCCCCTGAGCACTGCAGTCCTCCCCCTCACCTCCCCTCCCCTCCCCTCCACAGCTTCATTGAGGACAACAAGATTGGCTCCATCTCTAAGAACGCTCTCAGAGGACTTCGCTCGCTCACACACCTGTGCGTGCCTCCAGTGCCCCACCCCACCCAACAGGTGCCTACCCTCACCCCAAGGACACAGAGTCTCCCGGGGGCTGCTGACCATTCCTTCTCCTCTCTCTTCACCAGAAGCCTGGCCAATAACCACCTGGAGGTCCTCCCCAGGTTCCTGTTCCGAGGCCTGGAGACCCTGACTCACGTGTGAGGCTCAAGGGGGCTGGGCGTGTGGGGGTGGGAACCCGGGGGGTCTGTGAAGACTCTCACCTATTTTTCCTAGGCCCGTGGGGTGCTATCCTAGACCCTTGCCTAAGGAGGGGCCAGGGAACATGGTCCCAAAGGGTAGGAGCCAGGTTGTAGCCTCCCCGGCCTCTTGCCCCAGGGACCTCCGTGGGAACCCGTTCCAGTGTGACTGCCGTGTCCTCTGGCTGCTGCAGTGGATGGCCACCGTGAATGCCAGCGTGGGGACCGGGGACTGCGCGGGCCCCACCGCCCTGACCCACATGCAGCTCCGACACCTGGACGCCAAGACATTCAAGTGCAGAGGAATAGGTGGGGGCTTTCTCAGAGGAGTGGGAGGGACAGCAGTGGTCCCAGGGGAAAGCAGGAGAGCAGAGGCAAAGGCTGCCAGGGCTGAAGCACTGACCTCACCCCCTGCCGTGCCACTTCCCGGCTGGGAGACCCCAAGCACATAGCATTACCGACTGAGCCTCAGTTTCCTCATCTGTAAAATGGGAGTAATAAACAGTGACGGAGGATTGCTGTGAGGATTGAATGACGTGTCCATGCCTGCACAGCATATGACATGGCCTGGAACAGGAGGCCCTTAATTGTTCACTCTCTTTGATATCAAACTGACCACTCTAAAATTCTTCTTACATGCCAAGAATTGTGCTGGGACCTGCATGTGCCATGTCACTTCACTTATTTTACCTTCCTTTTGCTTTTCTACAAATGCATTTTTGTACCTTTTTGGGTGCAGGGCAGTGCAGAGAGAACAGCAGTGGTGAACACAGCCCCTCACAAAGCCCAAGGCCCAGAGAAAAGCAGGGCACCCCAGATGGTGACCTACCACCCAGAATGGTCAAACCCGGCACAGGGGAGGTGCAGAGAGAGGGCTCGCACCAGGGCAGAGTAAGCCATGGGAGCTCAGAGGTAGGGCCACACAGAGCGGGGTCAGGAAGGTTTTCCTCCAGGGGTGGACCTGAAGATCTTCACACAGATGCTATGAATAAACTAACAATGTAACAGCAGTAGCTGGGTGTGGTGGTGCATGCCTGTAATCCCAGCACTCTGGGAGGCTGAAGCAGGAGGATCACAAATTTGAGCCCAGCCTGGGTGACTTAGCAAGACCCTGTCTCAAAGCAAAAGGGAAAAGAGCCTAAAGATGTCTGTCACTCAGTGAGAAGGCATGGGTTCAATCTCTAGTACCACAAAAATAGTAGTTGTAGTAATTATTATCTGTAATAGGACATGTTTTTGGTCTTTGGAACTCACAAAATGGGGGATTTAGCTCAAGACTCTTTGTTTTGTTTTTGCTGTGTTGGGGATTGAGTCCAGGGCTTCGTGCATGCTAGGCAAGTGCTCTACCACCAAGTTATACCTCCAGCTCAGAGGGCACTCTTTATTGAGTCATTCAACAAACATTCAGTGAGGCCCACACTGTGCCTGGGCCTACAAGAGGTGATGGGTCCACCGGTGACCAAGATTCCTGAGTCCTGGCCTCCGGTGACTTCCTGGGGGATTGGGGTAGCAGACATTAAATAAAACATGACCTAAGTAAGTAAGTGCTACCCATTGTGATGAATGCAGGGAACAAGATGTTAAGGGGGAGTCCTCTGTTATGGGGGTCAGACAAGGCTTCTCTGAAGAGAGCACACTAGGCATATATTTAGCCACAGGGAGAAGAGAGGGAAGGACACTCGGTAGAGAGGGATCAGCATGAGCAGTGGCCCTGAGGCAGTCTGCAGCCTGTCCTGTTTGATGATCAAAAGAAAGCAGATGTGCTGGGGTTAGTGAGTGAAGAGAGAGACACCATGAGGTCAAAGGTGGCAGGGGCCTCACTGTGCAGGACTTTGCAAGCTAATTATCATGGAAGCTAAGCTGTTCTAACAAAGAGTCTCAAAATATCACAAATTAGGGAAGGCAGATGGGACCAAGATGAGCTGTCCAGGTGGGTGGAACAGCTCCTGTACAATGTCCTTGTTTTTGTGTTCGAAGCCAGGCTGTGACGTATCCATATATCAGCTTGTGAGAAAGAAGCGGGGGAGGACAAGTCCCATTTTCACACAAGCAAGTTATACTTCTGCTCTTGTCCATTGGGATCTTTGGTCTTGACATGACCACAGCCAACTTCTAGGAGGGTGTTGGTAGGGGTTCCAGGGTAGTGAGGCTTCAGGCTGAGCAGCCTGGTGGCCAGCTCCACTCAAGTCACGGAAGATGAGATGGATGGGATTTGGTTGGACAGCTGGCTTCATAGGGCACTTAACCTCACCATCCTCATCTGTGACGTAGAGATCACAACAGAATATACCTCACAGGAATGCTACCAAGCTAGATGAATGATTACCTCTAATCCCAGCACTCTGGGAAGGAGGGGAAGGAGGATCCCAAGTTCAAAGCCAGCCTGGGTAACTTAGCAATTTAGCATGGTTTTGTCTCAAAATAAAAAATAAAAGGTGGGGCTGGGGATTTAGCTCAGTAGTGCCACCGCCTGCCTCACAAGCACAGGGTACCAAGTTCAATCCCCAGTACCAAAAAAATAAAATAAAAGGATCTGGGGATGTAACTCAGTGTAAAAGTTCAATCTGAGTACCACCACCGCCCCCCCAAAAAAATTAAACGTGCTGTTTCTGAGGGATTATTTAATGATGCTGAGCAGCTCAGAAAATACAATTCACATTGTGAGTTAACATATCTATAGATAAAAAAAGATTTTTTTCCTATATATCTGTACAAGCTATATATCCCTACAAACTGAACACCATGAATGGCCCTCATTGCAGAGATAGGTAAACTGAGGCTTCGTGAGGACCCTTGGGGTCTCCTGAGTCTGCCTGACTCTCCCCTGTCACCCCCAGAGCTGACCTGGTTCCAGACAGTCCAGGAGTCAGCGCTGGGTGTGGAGCCCTTCTCCTACCAGGGGGAGCCCTACATCATCCTGGCACAGCCCTTTGCAGGACAATGCCTGATCCTTGCCTGGGACTACAGCCTGCAGCGCTTCCGGCCCGAGGAGGAGCTGTCAGGTGAGCCCCCTGCTGTCCCTTCCTGCCTGCCCCCAGCCTGCCCGAAGACCTGACTGCCTCCCACTGCCCACAGCGCCCTCGGTGGTGTCCTGCAAGCCGCTGGTGCTGGGCCTGCGTCTCTTCGTGCTGGCCGCCCGCCTGTGGGGAGGTTCACAGCTGTGGGCAAGGCCCAGCCCCGACCTGCGCCTGGCCCCGCTACAGGCCCTGGCCCCACGGCGGCTGCTGAGGCCCAATGACGCCGAGATCCTGTGGCTGGACGAGCAGCCGTGCTTCGTGGTGGCCGATGCCTCCAAGGCAGGCAGCACCACACTGCTCTGTCGAGATGGGCCTGGCTTCTACCCCCGCCAGAGCCTGCATGCCTGGCACCGGGACACGGATGCCGAGGTCCTGGAGCTGGACGGCCACCCCCACCTGCTGCTGGCCTCTGCCTCCCAGCGCCCAGTTCTCTTTCACTGGGTTGGTGGCCGCTTTGAGAGGCGTACAGACATCCCTGAGGCTGAGGACGTCTATGCCACACACCACTTCCAGGCTGGTGGGGATGTGTTCCTGTGCCTGACACGCTACATCGGGGACTCCATGGTGAGGCTGGACTCAGCCAGGTGGGCAGGACTCAGCCAGTTGGGCAGGCAGCTAGGATTTTCAGCACAACCACCCCATGATGGGGATTTCAGCACTGAAATGTTCTTAGGCACACTAACCTCTGACCTCCGACCCAGACTCACATGCTGACCTTTGAATTCTGACCCTTCCAACACTGAGTCCAAGGTTGTGACTCCCTCCAGACTAGCTGCCTCTAAAACACCCTCCATCTCCCAGAACTGACATTGCTCCCAAGACTGTGATTCTACACCCCACACGTGCACAAGCTCTGGCTCTGTAACGCTGACACATGCCAGGAAGTTTAACCACAGTCTCGCCCCTCCCCACCCTGACCCCACACCCCCAGGGCTGACACTGGAGTTAGGCCCTGCCCATCCTGTGCCACTCCCATTCCCAGCACTCTTTCCAGAGTGAGGTGCAGCTAAGGGAGCATTCGAAGTCCAGAAGAATTCCGGAGTTGACAGGGTCTTTGGTGGGGAACAGACTGGAGACAGGGATGGGAGCCAGGGACCAGGGAGGAGGCTGGAGGGGGTGGAGGATGGGCCAAGGTGTGACCAAAGGAAGTGGGAAAAATGTATAACTATTAGGGACAAAACCAACAGATTCTGTTGCTGACTCTTCTATGTGTGGCACGAGGAAGAGAAAGCTCAAGAACAACTCTGATGTGTGGCCTGAACAGCTGGGTGGTGACATTCATTTTTTATTTTTGGAGGATCCTAGAGATTGAACACAGGGCTTTGAATGTGCTGAGCAAGTGCTCTACCACTGAACTATACATCCCCAGCCCATGGGTGGTGACATTTTTAAAGTTTAAAAAACCTGCAGCATTTGGGGGACCTGCAGGCCCATTTCCAAGCCGTTTCAAGTCCTCCCAAGCCTTGAGGATGACAGGCCGGCCTGGCACTTGGGCCCCTGGCCCTAACTAGCTGCCTTGCCCCACAGGTCATGCGCTGGGAGGGGTCCATGTTCCGCCTGCTGCAGAAACTTCCCTCACGCGGCGCCCACGTATTCCAGCCGCTGCTCATCGCCAGGGACCAGCTGGCCGTCCTGGGGAGCGACTTTGCCTTCAGCCAGGTCTTTCGCCTTGAGTCAGACAAGGAGCTCCTGGAGCCGCTGCAGGAGCTGGGGCCCCCGACCTTGGTGGCCCCCCGCGCCTTTGCCCACATCACCTTGGCTGGTAGACGCTTTCTGTTTGCAGCTTGCTTCAAGGGTCCCACACAGATCTACCAGCATCACGAGTTGGACCTCAGTGCCTGAGACTGGACAGGACGTTGGACTCGGCTGGGGGCCAGCATAGGGAGTCTCAGGCATCTGGATGCCCTCTTAGCTGGCCTCCTGGCCCCAGCCAGTCCTGTGAGATACTGACCACAGGCCAAGTTCACCAGCCACAGGTCCAGACTCTAGTCCACCTCTTGGAGGACCTGGGCTAGCTGGGGTAGATGGAAGGTCACAGCTACTGGACCTTATGAGCCGACCTTCCAGTGTGGCACAGCATCCCAAGTGACTTGGGGGCTCAGGCTGAGGCCTCAGCGAGCACAAATACAGAAATCAAAGGGGTGCATAGCTCTGGCCATACCTGGAGGTTATCCGCTAGATATCTTCCCACCTACCTGTTCCCTATGAAAGTTGAGGTGAGAGCATATCTTTCCCCTCCAAACTCAGTCTGACCAATCGCAATCATGGAGAAGTGCCCGCCTCCATTACGTCACAGTCGCTGGGCAGTTTTTCCTGCCAGATCCAGTAATTCCCTCTGCAGCTTGTGCGCATGTCTATTGCCAGAAGCGATTCCCGCATCTCCTCCCTCTTTCGCAGGTGCGGGCATGGGTGGCCGGTGAGAAAGGCGGGAATTGAGAGGTGTCTCGTGAAGCTCCCGGTACCCCTCCCTGAAGGACGCCAGGGCCAAAGACAGATGAACTCAATAAATGCACTGTGCCCCCGCCCAGCCAGTTGCTGTGGGACCCTTGGGAGAGGGAATTTTGTGAATGGCGTGGGATGAAGCAGGTGTTTGGCACCTCCCGGTGAGACACCGTGGGGGCTCTAAGGACTGTGGGCTCAGGATTATGGGTGGGTGGGGTGCTTGTGAGATCTTGGAGGGTCAAGGAGTGATTAGGGGACAAGTCACAAGTTTATCGTGGATCTCTTTTTTGAGGTCCTGTCTTAAGGGCATTATAGGAGATATTTTGGGTGTTTTGGAAACTTTATGAGGTAGCTCATGGGAACATTTTGGGTCCCTTATTGGCTATTGGGGAGTCGCAAAGGAATTTGAGGCTCAGTAGAGAATCTCACAGTGTGGCCACTGTGTATTAGGGTAGTGTGAGATGTCTCACAGGGACATCCGGGTACTCGAAAGGACTCAATAAAGTGGAGTCTCAGGGTGAGTGAGAGGGCCATAGAGGTCTTACTATCACAATCAAACTATTTCGCACTCCCAGGATGGTAGGCTGACCCTATATCTTTGTTTTTCTGGGCTAACAGAGTCCGGTGTTCATCTGTGTGCCCCAGCAATCCATCTGGTTAGGGCTCCCACTCACAAAAGTGTTCCCTTTTTGCCACTAGAATTTCCTCAGTTGCACATGAGGCTCTCCTGGCTGTGGAGGCAGGAAGCAGGCCCTGCTCCACCAGGCCATGAGGCCCTGGCCTTTTCCCAACCCAAGAATCAGCTCCCAGCTTCTGTGCCACTCCCAGCCGGCAGCCACCTCCTCCTGTCCCCACTTCCCACCCCAGCGGGCGCACAGGGAGTCTAGTGGCCACCTTGACCAGAAGCAAGATCATTTTATATTAAACATTGAGCACAGAGCCCCCTTCCATGAGAGGTAAGATGCAGCCCTAGTAAGGCACCTGGGGAGAGGAGGGCGGTGCCGTCTTGGGCCCAGGACACGGGAGTAGAAAAAGCCCTCAGTGCTCCTCTGGCTAGTTGGTCCTCAGCAGTTGTGAGCAGAGCCTGGAAGAGGTGACGGTGTCAGCTTGTGAGCAGAGTCCTTTCTCCCCATGCACACGTGTGTACGCACACACCTCACTCCCCGTGCTCTCCTCAGCACCAAGCTGCCTGTCTTACCTGGAGTGATGAGAGGTGGGCCATCTACGGCATGGTGGCTGAGGAAATAAAATGTGGTGAGATCCATATCCTCCCCAATCATCCTGTCCCTTGGAGGCTAGACATCACAGCTTGCTCAGACACTGCTTGCTGGCTGCCTTTCCAGTGTTTGTGCAGCACTAAGGGAATGTGGCGTTTCAGAATTTGGGGTCCCCTGTGGATCATTAACTATGAAAATTAAAACTGAGAAATATTAGTGGTGGGGCCCAGGAGCCTGTCCTCTTTCTGCAGCACCTGGAAAGCTCTTTCCCCCTGGAAAGTGTTGTGCATGAGGCAGGGATGCCAGGGACGCATCTCACCTGGGCTTCTGGTTGAACTTGCATTTGCATTTTCCACCTGTTGGGGGAAGGGAAGTGGTCAGAGGAGGAGATGCACAGCTCTCCCAGTCCCTCCCCCGCCAGCTCCTGCACTCACTCAGGAGAACAATGAATCCCATGGCACACAGAATCGCAGCACAAATGAGCCCGCCGACCCGGAGCCTGTGCCAATCTGGGAGAAAAGCAGAGGGGACCTCAAGGTCAGCCCAGGTTCTCCTCATCCATCTTCCCCATGCACTTGATTGATATATACTGAGCTTCTACAGTGTGCAGGGCTCTGGGATGTGATAGTAAGAGAACAAACCAAATCCCTAGCCTGGCCAGTGCACACACTCTAGTTTATATCCATGCAAACAAGATATTTCCTTGTTGGGTCAGCTAGAGATAAGCAATATGAAGGAACATAACCAGAGTGAGGGATAGAGAGCCAGAGGGCAGTTCTTTAGAGAGAGTGATCAGGAAAGGGCTCTCTGAGGAGCCACACTGATCAGATATCTGCAGGGGGTGGAAGTGTGAAAGTGTTCCAAGCACAAGGATCAGCAGGTGCAAAGGCCCCGGGGCTGCAGTTTTCTGCTATGTCTGAGGACCAGCAGGAGGCCGGTGTGGCTGGAGCAGGAATGAGGGGCAGTAGAGGAGGTGAGGGGGGAAGAGCAGGCTGGTAGAAGGAGTTCAGTGGAATCTGGAGGCAGAATGATAGTTTGGGTTGAATTGTTCATCTCTTCCAGGAAGATGCCCCATGTCCAATGTCAGCCCTCCTCCCAGTGATTGGCTGGACCTAATGGCTTTCTGTGGACCATCCTCACTTGCTGCATGCGTCTAACTGCCTTGCTGGCCTAGAATCCTCCCCTGCACCTGACTATCATCTTTTGTTTTTCTAATCCACTGCTTCTGTGGCTCAATGCCCTAATCTTAGCCCCTTCCTATGCTGGCCCCACATCAGACCCTCAGCCCAGCCCATGCGGCACTGTTGGTACAGAATAGTGTGTAGGGCAGGGAGGGGCGAGGAGCAAGCGCTCACCGTAGTAGAAAGGACTGTCCTTATCTGTAAAGAGAGAAAGAAGAACATGAATTCGGGACAACAGCCCACTCCAGGGGTCCCAGGGGGAATGGGGGGCTAAGTGGGACACCTCTGACTCACCTTCTGGGTCATTGGCGTCCAGGGGAGGCAGGCCTGGAGGAGGGGCAAGTGGGAAGAGGGGGCATGGTGATGCTGGCCTCAGCAGAGCCCTTGACGGGGCCCATGGAGCCTGGGGGCCTCCCCTGGCACCTTGGGGACAGTCAGCACCTCCTGCAGGCATAGGGGTGCTGCCCCGGCCTGGCTGCCTCAGCATCATGGAGACAGGGGCTCAGCCACCCCCCCCACACACCTTTGAGCCCCACCAGCATTTGCCCACCCCAAACAGGTTCTATTCTGAGTGGTTTTGCCCAGCGTTTGGTTGAATACTCCCAGACACGGGGCTAATCCAGGTCTCTGCAGAAAGAAACGGGACTTTTCTCATCAAGGTGACAGATGGCTTCTGTTCCCAGGGCTGTTTGCCCCATGCCAGCTGCACTCAGAGTCCACCTTCCCTACTCATGCACAGCCCACCCATCCCGAGATGTATCACCAACCCCTGCAGGGATTCCTGGCTACCACCTCAAACCCACTTTATGCAAAAATGCAACTTCACACCCCTGCCCAATGGACTCCCAGTCTGCCCAATACAGTGGGCAGAAGGAATGCAATGAAAGCAAAGGGCAAGGGTCCCATTCTGGCTAAAAGCACTGTGCTACCTCAGCTCTGGGCCTGAATGCTGTGAAAGGATTACTCATTTTTAATTATGTCTACAGCACCAACACACGTGCTGATTCTGGGCTAGGTACCGTTCTGTGTGCTTTACAAATATTAATTTGTTTAATCCTCGCAATGACTCCGTGAGTAGATGTTGTTATTCTCCTTGGATTTATAAATGGGGAAGCTGAGGCACGAAGTGTTCTGGTCACTTACTACATCACCACCAGGCTCAGAGGTGTTAAGGCAACCCTGGGCTGAGCCTTCTCTCCTCCACATCCTCAGATTTACAAGAGAAGAGGGAAGACAGTGGCTTTTTCTAGCTGTGTGAGTCACCGCTCTAAGAGGCCTTGTCCTTGTGTGTCCCTTGATATCATGAATGTGACACTTCTTACCCTTGAGGAGATGCTGTCCCCAGTGGCCACCACTCACTGCCCTGGGGAGACAGGAGCAAGTGTGCTCATACAGCTTGGCACCACCCAGCTGGGGTCCCGGGGGCAAGGCACCTTGGCGGCCAGGTACTCACCGGCCAGGAGGACCAGCAGGCTCAGGGCCACCCCTTGCATGTCAGAGCGCTGCCCTAGAGGAGGCCAGGGAAGGGGTCCAGCTTTAGCAGGGCCACCGGGGTGGCTTCCACCCCCTCCCCCTGCTCCACAGGTCAGCGCAGGACCATGGCACCTAAGTAAGAAGGAGCCCGAAAGTCAGGTGGGGTCAGAGTGAGGAGAGGCAGCTGTGTAACTCGCTGGACAGGGCCTTCCAGCCTTCGGTAAACAGCTCCAGCAACCCACTGAGGGGCCACTGCCCAGTGCTACCCTCATCTGTGAGGTGGGGAAACGGAGGCTCCCAGGGGTGAAAATTGGCGCCAGGGTTCCTGGCTAGGAAGCAGGATTTCAACCATGCCTGGCTCCCTAGCCCGGGCCTGTGAGGGCCTCAGGGTGCTTTGGGAAGTAGGGTGTTGGGAGCCAGGTGGCAGCAGGCCCAGGTTCTGGGGAGTGCCTGCATAGACAGCTTGGAGCCTGCCCGGCTCTGCCCAGACTCTGTAGACTGAGTGGGGAGGAGCTAATGCCAGGCTGGGGGAGGGACAGGAGGTGAGGGTCCTGGCCGCAGCCTCGGCTCCATCTTCTGTTCCACCCTGCCCCTGCCCCTCAGCCCCTACAGAGGACCCTCACCAGCTCCAGTCCTAGCAGGCTCTGGCCCCAGCCCCAACCCCATCCCAGACCCTGAGTCCACCCTAGCCCAAGCCCGTATCCCCCCAGACTCTGGGTCCTGCCCAGGACTGGCCAAGCTCCTGCTGCCACCCAACACTTCCTCTTCCCCTGTCCTGGCCTGGCAGCCGTCTGAGCCTCCACCACACTGGATGCCTGGAGAAAGACCCTGTCCCTGTGCCTCCCCTGCCTGCTCCCCACCCCTGCTCCACTGCTGCAGGCACACACGCATGCGTTGTCACAGTCTCGATAGCCAAAGGTAACACTCACCCCAACACCCCCCGCCCCCCATCGGGCCTGGGACACTGCCTGGTGCTGTGTTTCACTCATTCAATTCCCAGCGACCCTGAGGTCATCTATCCAGTCCCCATTTCCTTCTCTTTCCTTCCTTCCTTCCTTCCTTCCTTCCTTCCTTCCTTCCTTCCTTCCTTCCTCTTGAAGTACTGGGGGTTGAGCCCCGAATCTTTGCACTGAGCTACATCTCCAGTCCTTTTCATTTGCCTACTCTGACATAGGGTCTCACTGGGTCACAAAGTTGCCTAGGCTGGGCTCAATCTTGTGATTCTCCTGCCTCAGCCTCCCAGAGTGCTGCAATTATAGACCTGTGCTGCCTCACCCACCTTCCTACCCACATTCCACCAATGGCAAAGCCCATGCCCAGAGAGGGGTTGGCCTCTCAGCCACCAGCCACCGTGGTGCAGGTGTGTCCTTCGAGTCTGCAGACTCTTGCCCCTCCTCGTGACCCCCCCGGGCTCCGGCCTGCTCCGGGTTTCCCCACTAGCTCTGAGCGCTATACCCATAGCTTCAGTTTGAGCAGCTTTTTGGCAGGAAGAGGGCCTGCAGCTTCAGGGAGCATTACCCAGGCATGTGGGACCCCAGGAAGGTTCGGGGGCAGCTGGAGAGGGTGGTGGGTGGGGACACAGTGGGCAGGGGCACGGGTCCACAGGTGGACAGACCGTCTAAAGCCTCCTCAGGAGGTTCTGTTTCCACGCGATCCCAGGAAGCTCAGTGCTTGTTGTTGCTCACCCCACCCAGGCCTGTTTTCAGCTCTTAACCTTAATTCCCTGGTCCCTGCTTGAAGAAGCTGGCACTGTCATTACCCCATGTTGCTGTCAAAAACTACCCGCCCCCAGCTCATTCGGCTCAATGTCCCATGCCCTGTCACCTAGTGATTCTTAGGGCTCATTTCTTAAGTCTTTTTCCACGGGCTCCTCCAGGCTCCCTCTGGTCTGGGAGGTCCTGGCAGCCCCATTCCCATGAAACCCGGGAGGCGAGGGATGTCAGGCAAGCCCCTGTCTCTCTGCCCAAGGATCCCCAGGCCAGGCCACCTGGAGGCTACAGGCAGCTGGGCGCCCTCTCTGGTGCTCCTGTCCCAAGCTGTTCTCTGCAGAGGCCTCTGTCGGCTTCCCGATGACCTGACTGCAGTTGCGGGGCAGCCTCAGAGAGGAAGCAGTCGGTGCAGTGCAGGAGGCTCTCTGTCCAATCGCCTCTGTTCCTTCCCCACCCCAGTCCTAGGACCATTTCGGCCATCTGCCCTCTGCTGTCCCCTCTTGAGAGTAAAAGTTCCCTCAATTATGACTGTCCCCAAATTAGAGGCCGGGTCCAGTTCATAGAGCTAGAGGACCTGGTCCTACGCATCTGAAGTTCAGGGCCAAGCCCAGCGTGGCGGGGCGACCAAGCCAGCTTCCCTCCCTGACTGAGAAGAGACGAAGGAGGGAGATGAACCTCATTTGCCAGGGTATGCGGAAGGATCCTTGCAGTGACTACCCACTGGCAACAAAAGGGAAGAAGCCCTACAGCAGAATGCCTGCATTGCGGCCTCCCCCAGCAGTGCCCACAGTCCTGAGACAATACAGCAAAAGCTGACCGAGTCAGACTCACTCATTCCTCCCCGTGAGCCCTGACCATCTCCTCTGAAAGTCAGTGTGCACTGATCTGCTTATCTGAAGCTAAAATAAAAGGCCTTCTGTGAGGGAAAAAAAAGGTCTTGTCAAATTGCAACTTTAAACTTACAATTTTAGACATGGTGCTGGCACCCCTAGGAGACCTACAAGGTGCCAGATGATCTAGAAAAAGATATTCTTCAAAGAATCCCATTTGCTACCAAGGCTCTTTTTCCGTGTCCTCAGACCCTTACAAAAACCCCCATCTCTCACCCTCATGGCGTGATTCCACTCTTGGAAATTTGCCTGCTGTTTCTCTCTCTTGACTGACCTGAATAAACTTTGTCTTTCTTCTTATTCTTGCCTTGGTAAATTCTTTTACCACCTGCATCACCAGCCCTCTATAGGCTGTTTCTCACTGCACCCCTGCATCCCCCAAATCTCCTAACCAGCTCCCCATTGTTCAGCTTCTCCAGGAACTATCCCCCCTTTCCTAGCAGTCTCTAGGTCAATGCCTAGACACCCCCATCCACCCAATGCACCTGAACACCCTGATCTATTTAGATACCCTCATCTCCCCCCAACCCCCAATCCATTTGCCTCTGCTCCATTCAAACACCTCCAATCTACCACATACCACCATTCCAGGTGTCCCAAGCCTCCCCTGAATGGGTCCAACCCTCACCCCAGCTGTCCAAGGCCCTCAGAGAATGGTGGGAAGGGTCACCCAAGGGGAGAGGACGGACCTTCTCCAATCTCCTGTCCCCAGGAAAGGATCTAAAAGGGGAAGATCCCAAGGGCTCTAACAGCAGAGCTCCTCTGGGGTAGGGGCAGTGAGGGGAGAGGCAGGGAGAGCTTGGAGCAGAGCCGAGGTGGGGTGGGGGTGGCTGGGGACACTTGGAGGGAGGGACCCCAGCCGCTCACCTGTGGCTCCCTGGCTGAGTGGAGGAGGAGGTTCTGGGAGAGAGCGAGAAAGTAGCTGCCAAGCCTGAGTCTTTATCCTCAGCTGCCACGCCCTGAGCAAACCTGGGCAGGTAGAGAACCAGCCGGTCTCCCCGAGGCTCAGGGGCTCGGGCGCCACATTCCTCTCTTAAAGAGACAGCTCCTCCCCCTCCCCAGCCACCGGACAGGGCGCTCCCTGGGTCACCAGGGCCACAGCAGCCTCAGGTGAGGTGGAGGGAGAGCAGGGCAAGCTGGAACTTGGTCCCTCAAAGTAGGGAGGCACTTTCTCCAATCTCCTGAACTCTGAAAGAGACCAGGACGGGGGCAGGTGCTGGGGTCTTTAGTGGCAGACCTCTGTCTGGCAGGGCCATGGAGGAAGGTGAAATATCCAGGTAAGGGCCTTACTTCTTCGATTTAGTCAGTGCGTTTTGTTTGGGGCAGGGCTGCTGGCACTCCTAGGGGATTTAAAGGCCCTTCGAGGCCAACCCTCTCTGTTGACCAAGATTGAGGGCCAGGAGAAGACGCTGATGTGAGGGACACAATACAACAGCAGTAGGGGTGGGGGCAGGTGGGGGAGCTTGGGCCTTCAGGGCGGGTGCAGCCCCACCCTGCCTTGGGGAGACTTCAGAACTGCTCCCCAGAACCAAACCAGAGTCCCCCAGTCCAGCTCCTCCCAAGCATGCGGGCCGGGGGCCCGGGGTGGGGTGGCCTCCCACTCTAGATGAGGTGCCCTACACTGTGCTAGGCTCCTTCCTCCCCACCTCCGCCCTGTCCTGTCCCCTCCCTGTGGCATTCCTTCCGGCTGGGGTCTGAACAGGCCCCCACATGGTCCCCTGCTGGGGGTGCCCTCTGCCCCCAATTCCGCCTTCTGCGACAGAGGGACTTTTGTCCCCAGGCTGGATGGAGAACAAGGCCCCATTGAGTGGCTCTCAGAGGATCGGGGTCACCGGGAGGGGCAAGGCCAGCGAAGGGGTAGTTCTGCCCTGGCCACCAGCTGGACTCCAGGCCACCACCGCCAACAGCCTCGTGGGGGTGGGGAGGAGGGCCACAGGCACCAGGCCAGGGAGAGGGTGCTGTTGAGAGTACACAGAACAGGACAAGGGCTTGGGGTCACAGCTCTGTGGGGACTGGGGTGCTGGCGGCGGGAAGAAGGACCCCACTTCTTGTCGAGAGGGAGGGCAGGAGCAAGCAATGCTCGCCCAGCTGCACACTTTCTTTACCTGCTCTCCCCCATCCCCCGGCAATTTCTCAGTTCCAGGCCTCACATTAGGACGAGACCTCCTGCCACTCCCATTAAGGGTGGGGTGCAGGCCCTACCAGGAGAGTAGGGGCATTAGGGTGGCCCTCCAACCAGGAAGCGCAGGAGGAGAAACAGAGGAAGCAGAGGCCCTGGGGAGGTTGGATGAAGGGTGGTATATGGATCCCAGGTGGGCTAAGAGGGTCTTTGTGACTGGACCCACATCTCTTCCCCAGATCCATTAACCTTGAAGGTCCGGGGCGGGGCCGCCGGGGGAAGACCCCTTGGTGGTCTTGGGAGTGGGATGGTGTCTCCCTCTGCTGGACATATCCGGAACTGCAGGCGCCCGAGAGTAGAAGGTGGCAAGTGGCTAGAAGGCAGGTGCTTTACCCTTCACGCCTCCCGGTCTGTGCGCTGCCAGAGGAGCCAGGCAAGAATTGGGGATACACTGAAGCAGGACAGGTGTGAGGCCATAAGGTGCAGTGGTCACTGGGTAAACTTGCTAAAGGAGGAAAGCAAGATGTAGGGAAACTGCTGAGTGTGCTACCTTTGTGAGGAGAAAGAATGTGTAGGCATATAATCAAGTAGGAATAAAATACCTTTGGAGGTTGCGCCATGACTGCTTCTGGGGCGGGGCCTTGGGAGGCTGGAGGATGCAGGAGAACCGAGACTCATCCATCATCATGCTACCTCTTGTACCTTTTGAGTTGTATTTTAATTAATTAATGTTCTTGAGACAGGGCCTCACTATGTCACCCAGGTTGAGTTTGAACTTGCAGTCCTCCTGCCTCAGCCTCCCAAGTACTGAGATTACAGAAAGACACTACCACGCTCTGTCCTCCTTTGAATTTTAGGTGCTGAAAATGTACAACCTTTTACAAATTATAATTAAAACCATTAAAGGACATTTTGACACAGTTCCAGCCACTGGCTGCTGTATTTTCAATAGATGTCAAAAATCTGAATATTTATGGGGAATTCCAATATTAGAGGTGGGTTCAGATTTTTAAAAATTATGAAAGCCAAGCATGGTCTTGCATGCCTGTAATCCCAGAAATTGGGAGGCTGAGGCAGGAGAATCACTGAGTTTGAGGCCTGCTTGGGTTATGTAGTGACTTCAAGTTCAGCCTGAACTACATAGCAAGACCCTGTCTTAAAAAAAAAAAAAAATTAGGAAGGTGAAACAAAACACAAGGGCTGATTTCAGTTTGCCAAGCTCATATTCTGAACCTTTGGCCACCATGAACTTACATTCTGAAGCATAGATGTTTATGGGGCTTATGCCCAACCATGCCAAACACAAATTCTTCCTAGGCTGGACCCGAGCATGCCACGCTCCAATATGCATAGGACTGAACTGGGGCCGATAGCTAGGAAGACCTGGAGACTCCTGCCTGCACTTACACCCTGAGACCCGCTTGGAGGGCTGCGGGAAGTAGGGTAAGTAGAGTCACTTCCTGCTGTCAGGGGCTGGGTCTCTTTGGCAGTGAGTTTTCCCAGGTGTTTTGAGTGCAGGCATACAATAATCTCTCATACGGGGCATAGTAATCCCTGGCGAGTTCCAGGCATCCTTCGGCCCTGATGCCTCTGCAGCAGCGACCCTCTGCCTGGGTTCTTTCCCCCATCTCTGCACATCTCGTTTGCCTTCAAGTCCTGGCTCAAAGGCCATCTTCTCCTGGGACCTGCACCCCAGTTACAGCCCTCTGCCCCATCCTGTCCTTTCCATTCCCTATGACATCACCCCCACATGCATTCCAGGAACTTCTCTTGGCTCTCCTGGTAGTGCACCACCCTCTCCTGCTGCTTTTCATCTGCGTTATAGACCAATACCTAGCGCATAGCCAGTGCTTGTGGCGTCTTTGTTAGATGATGAGAGAAAAGAGCTCTTCTCCTTCCCCGGTCCCCTCCACCAGCCGGGAGGGTAGAGCTCCCCTTGGGAAGGTGGCCATCGAGGAGCAGCCTTGCTGGCAGGCCTAGACCAGCTAGTGTGTCAGTGGAGGCTTGGGCTGATGACAGGGCCCTGGGTGTCAGCCAGAATTACTGGGAAGCAGGAGGGGCGCAGGCTTCCTGTCTGGGCTCCACACAGCTGGGACAGGGACAGCGGGCTCAGTGGGGGACCCCATAGCCTCCTCCTACCCTGCCTCAGTCCCTAAGACAAGGACCTCAAACTGGCAGAGCCAGGGCTAAACCCAACTGTTACTAAGTTTCCTTAAATTCGAAAACTGTTACAGAAGACAATGGTTGCTGCTGGGTTCCAATGTGTCCCCAAAGAGCATGGCTGGAAATTCAGTTCCTGTGCAGCAGTGTTGGGAAGTGGGACCCGAGGAAGGATTCGTGTGGCGTCAGCAGAGTGGGCCCCTCTTCACCAAGGTCTTTTGTTCTAGAAGCAAGTTTGGCCCCTCTCACTCCCTTGTTTTCTCCCTGTCCTGCTCTTCCGCCTTCTCCCAAGGGATGGCATGGCAGAAAGGACCTCACCAGATGCCAGTGCCGTGCTCCTGGACTTCCCAGCCTCCAGAACCATGAGCCAAATACATTTCTGTTCATTATAACTTAGCCTATCTTGGGCATTCTGTTACAGCAGCAGAAAGCAGACTGCTGGATACCAGGCTATCTCAGCCTAGTGAGCTGTGTTTCTTGCTTCTCTCCAGAGACCTGTCCTAACTGGCCTTCATTCCCAGTTGTGACTTCCCTCCTGAAAAAGGTTTTCTTGCTCAACTGACAATAACAGAGAAGGTAAGCAGGAGTGGTGAAAGATTCCTGAAATACCAAAAACTCAGTGGGAAAATATGTATTTTATATATATGGAGTGGGGAAAACAGAGACAGAGAGACATAGAAAGAAAGCAAATGAGACAGAGTATCAATGGCCAGGGATTTAGCTCAGTGGCACCGTGCCTGCCTCACAACTGAAAAGTCCTGAATTCAATCCCCAGTACCAGGGGTTTATTTTATTGGGGGGGGGGGTACCGGGGATTGAACTCGGGTCCTTGCACTTGTGAGGCAGGTGGCGGAACCACTGAGCTAAATCCCCGGCCCCATTACCAGGGGTTTAAAAAAATAAAGAACCAATGAATCTCCATAAAATGTATTCAGGTTCATTGCACTGCTCATTGAACATTTCTATAGTCAAAATAACTCAAACTCTAGGAGTTGGGGAAAAATCAATTAAAAATGTAAAATTAATGTTAACACAAAATAATGAACCACAAAGATAAAAAAGCAAAATCAAAAGAAAGAAGAGGGAAAGTACATTTAGAATCAGGTGACCAGAAAGTTAAATAGAATTTAACCGAATGTAAGAAATTACATATCTATGCTGTATATGTGACAAGTGAGAGTGAGAGATTCTTTTTTAGGTAAAAGCCGGTGCTGTCTTTGCTCTCCCACAATGTCTTCTGCCCTTCACGGCCTGTGGGCCTTCAGTGCCCTGCTCTACCCGCTTTGGCTGTGGGTGACTTAAAGCCCCCTGAGGCTCTGAGGCCTGGGCAAGGAAACTGGGGAAGGAAAAGAGTTCTGAAGCTGAGTATGGAGGTGCGTGCTGGTAATGCCACACTCTGGGAGGCTGAGGCAGGAGGATTACAACATAGTGACAGTGAGACTCTGTCTCAAAATAAAAATATATAAAAAGGGCTGTGGATATAGCTCAGCGCAAAGGCCTTGGGTTCAGTCCCCAGTAGCACAAAAAGAAGAAGAGGGAGGAGGAGGAGGAGATTATTTCTGAGTGCACAGGCTGGCAGGATCCTGCCTGGCTGCAGAGGTGGGAGGATGAGTCTGCTGTTCTCAGAGCCTGGCTGGCACCCTGGGCCAAGTGCCCCCCTTGCTCCGTGCCTCAGCCTGCACAGAACAGGTGCAGCACACAACGGCCAACTCCACACCACTGAACATGCCCGAGCCGGGTCCCCACTGCGGCTGACTCGCTCTTTCCCACTGCAGTCCCGGCCGCCAGGCTGCTGGACTCAAGGCTGCTGGGCGCCTCATGCTCCCAATGGAGGACCCTGTGGCCCTGGGGCTCTGTTCCTGGGGGCAAATCACAGTGAACTCAGGGTCCAAGTTGAGATCCCACCCTAGGACTGGCTCTCCACCCTGAGCACGGCCAGTGGTGCTGGTGGTGGGGTGATAAAAGGTCCCCAGGGGCCCGTGTGACTGAGAACCCCAGGTACAGGCAGCGGAGTCCCAGAGAGGGTAAGACTCTAGAGAACATTCCAGAACATCTGCTTCTTCCCCTTCACGGCCCTCACCCTGCACCTGCCTCTGTCCCCGACTGCCTTCCCACTGGGACGTCTCAGCGGGCCCCAGTCTGTCTCCACCCACAGCCAGAGGGAGCCTGTGACCCCTCAGGCACATGCGGGCCTCCAGCTCCAGCTCGGCCCGGCGGCTCCTCCTAACTCCAAGGGACCCATGACCTTTAATTTCCCTCTATGGTCCCGGCCCCCTCTCCCACCTCACCGTCACTTCACTCCCCACTATGCGTGGGCCTCCGAGGTTCCCCCAGCGGGCGATGCCGCCGCAGCCTCTGACCCGGGCACCTGAGCTCCCTCCTCTGATCCGCTCTCCCCACACGCTTCTTCATATCTTCCTGCAGCATGGACACGAGCTACTTTCTGACATACTGTGTGGTATACACGGATTGGTTATGCTATGGCCTCTCCGCTTGGGAACCACAGGCCTGAGAGGGAAGGACCTTGGCCCTTCCACTTACTGTTTCCCCAGCCCTGAGGGTCTGGCACATCGCAGGTGTCCAGGAAATATCATGGTGTGCACCTGTAATCGCAGCACACTGGCAGGTTGTTGTAGAAGATGGTAAGTTTGAGCTCAGCCTGGGCAATTTAGCCACCTAGGGAGACTGTCTCCAAATAATAAATAAAAAGGGATAGGGATGTAGTTCAGTGTGAAGGCCCTGGGTTCAATCCCCAGTACAAACAAACAAACAAAAACAAAAAAAAGAATTAAAACCATACTTGAGGGGCTGGGGATTTAGCTCAGTGGTTCCGCTGCCTGCCCTGCAAGTGCAAGGACCCAAGTTCGATCCCCGGTACCAAAAAAAAAACCATACTTGAGAGTTACTCATTCTACATCAGGCCCCAAAATAGACAACACACACACCCTATCATCCTTCAGTCAGGTACAATTTAGGACCCCCCCCCCTTCCCCCAAGCCGCTGGTAGAGAAGAAAGGAACTCAGAGACAGACAGCCTGGGTTCAAATCTGGCCTCCGCCACATTCTCATTGTGTGTGACCTCAAGCAGCCCGGCTTCGGTCCTGAGCCTCAGTTTCCCCATCTGTACAGCTGGGATAATAATAGCTGTCCCCCTGCAGGGCTGCCCTTTGGATTCAATGGGGTGGTTGTGTGGGTCCAGGACAGCATGACTAATTCTGAAAGCTGGTTCCCTTCCTGGAAGGGGTGGAGCTGGAGGGCTGTGGCTGTGTGTTTCCAACAACCAACAAAGAGACTTTTGTAGGCAGGGCCCCTCAGGCATGGAAAACATACCCACCCTGTGGATCCTGGACAAAATCTTCAGGTCTCAGAGGAGAGGTTTTCCAGGCACTTACATTTTTTGAAGATTGTTGCAACAAGAAATACTGGTTTGAGGAATAAGATCACACAGGAGGGGGCTCGCTTTTTAACCCCTCTCCCTGCCAGCAGCAGCGGTGAGGGCTGCTGAGGGATCTGTTCCACCTAAGGCTTGTGAGAATAGGATCCAATAGGCTTAAAACAATCTCTGGGCCCCAGTAATTGGCTTAGTGGGGGCCAATGAAAATGAAGTATGCAAATTTTGTGTAAATTGGGGGCATGGTGGTGCACACCTGTAATCCCAGCTGTTGTGGAGAATGAGGCAGGGGGAACAAAGCTCAAGGCCAGCCTGGGCTGGAGAGACCCCGCCACAAAATAAAATTTTTAAAAGGGCCCGGGGTGTAACTCAGGGGTGGAGTACTCTCCTCGTATGCACAAGGTCCTCGGTTCCATTCCAGTAATGGAAAAGAAGAGATGGGAAGGAAAGGGAGAAGGGGAGGGGAGGGGAAGGAGGGGAATTTTGTTTAATACTTGGGATAAGAAAAGATTTGTATTTTTGACAGTCAGAAATACACATTTAAAATCTAGTAACTCTGCTGTCATTTTGTCCCCAGGAAACAAAAACAAACCGAAACGCAGCCTGAGGACTAAGCCAATAATATCACAGACCAAGAGAGATGCTGAGAGACCAGGTTGGTACTGAGTCACGTTGGCACAGCCAGCTCCGGACGAAGACAGATGGGGCCTACGCGACCAGACAACCCGGGCTATTACTCAGCATTTCCAACCAGACGATGACCGAAGAACAGAGAGGGCTGAAAGGCCAGGGGCAGGTCCTAGGGTAGAGGGGGATGGTAGGGAGAGGCTTCACTGGGAGACAGCGTAGTTAGGGTGGTGATGATGGAGACATGATGGTAATGAAGTGCTGATGGTGGTGACGATGGTATTGACAGTAATGAAGATGGCGGTGATGGGGTGATGGTTGGTAATGATGGTAGTGGTAGTTTGGTGTTGGTGATGGGTCTGAAATATTACTTGATCACTGACTATCAGCAGGCTCTGCATATGTTCTCCTGGGCATTATCCCCATAATTCTTAATATTTTCTTCTTGAATTCACTAAAGAAAACCATGTTAGTCAGAAATGGTGAACGATTATTATCATTTTATTGGTGAATAGAGCTATTTATAATTCAGCAATTACCAGAAGTTTGCCTTTTAGATGCCATCTTACCGTAATTCACGATAACCCTACAAGGACTTTCTTTCATCACCCCCCTTCCTTTATGGATGAGGAAACTGAGGCTCAGGTATATTAAATGGCTTGCTTGACATCACACAGTTACCAAGTAATGGGACTGGGATTACAAACGAGGCCATGAACTCCACTGAGAACACACTCCCATCTGGCAAAAAGTGCCAACTCTCATGGGTAGGACATACTTCTGCATCCACCTCTCCCCCTCCATTCCACCCTTCGGAGGCCAGGGCCCACTGGCATATGGACATCTGGGCCTCTAAAGAGCATCAGCAAGCTGCCTGAGGACTGTGGGAGTTGCCCACACCCCAGAACCCCAACACAGAAACAGGTGAAGGGCAAGGGAGCAAGTCAGTGCTCAGCTAAAGAGCTCAGGTTTTATCCCAAAGGCAGCAGGGAGCCACAGTGTCGTGTTTCTGGCTGACTCTGGGTGACCTTGCACAAGTTTCTTGGCCTCTCTGGGCCTCAGTTTCCTCATCTGCAAAACAGTGGACTCTTGAGTTACAACCATCCTGACATACGAACAACTTGCATTACGACTGGCATTTTAGTTTTAACTTAAAACCAAAGTTGAGTTTTAACCCAAATGCCGGCCACATGTGCTTCCAGATGATCTCAGATACAGACTTAATCCCTAAAGAGTTCTGGAAGGAACATTACAACATCCTTTCCTGTGCGGGGTTAACTGAGAAATCCTGGGCCAATGTCTCTCTAAGGACACCCATATCTGCCTGGAAGAAAGTGTGGCCTAAAATTATACAGGAGAGAGACTTTGAAGGCAATTGACCAACATGAGTTGCAACCAGCCCTCAGGAATTAATTGAATTCGTAAATCGGGGCCCACTGTAGTAACAGCACTTCCCTCAGCGAGGGATGTGGAGGATTAAATGAACCAGCACACCTGGCAGAGGCACTAGGAGCCCTCATGATATCCACCTGCTTCCTCATTGTCCAGCTTGGCACCTGCCCTGGCACATTGGCCAGAACTGGTTCTGGCCAAGAGCTATGAGCACAAATAATATGGGTGATGCTCGAAGGGAAGTACTGCAAATCAGAGTGCGTGTGCTGCCGGGGTGGCCTCACAGAGCGGATGTGAACGTGAACTATGCCCTGAGACTACTGTGGAATTCGTAGGCAAGGGCAACAGCCCTTGGTGGAGCCATGTTCAGGTGAACTTGTTACTGCAGCACAGCGAAGCCTGTCCAGACCAATCCAACAGCTGTCAGAGCCATCGATCATTGTTGCTCAAGAGCTTGAAGCAGGTGGGGCCTTAAGGGGGACAGTTAGTCCACAGAGGGGCAGGGGCTCAATGTGGGTGGCTCTGACCAAGGACTCCTCCTGGAGGTAGTATTGGGCCAGGTGGAGAGATCAGGCTGGGAAAGACACTCTCTTGGGAACACACACTCGCTGCACGCCACAGGAGTCTCCAGGGTTGCACAGAGCCTGTGTCACTGGCGTTGCTGTGGACAGTTCTCCAGCATGACACACGAGGTCTCCGGGGAGCCCTGGCAGCATAGAGTTTGTGGGCACAGTTCTCCATGTGCGCCTGTCCTGACTGCAGGCTCTATCGGGTCCATGACGAGTACCCAGCAAGCCACAGAAGGCCGGTATCAGGCTGCATCCTCCGAGGGGGGGATGTGGGAGCTGGGCTCAGGGGCAAGGGCTACATGCTATGGGGGCCACTGAGGTCGTCCTGAGTCTCCAGGCAAAAGTGTCTGCCCCGGCCACAGATCTTCACGTAGATTTCAGGAACTGGCATCCAGAGCACATGGACCTGTGAAAGGGATCGTGACACTGCAGCAGCTGAGAAAGAATGTGGAGAAGGCCCAGAGAGTTCCTCCAGACAGGGGCAGGCCAGGGGCAGGCCTGGGACCCTGCACCAGACGTCTGGGTTATGTCAGGCAGCTGTGCTCGGCCCAGCTCCACCCTCACCCTACCCCTGCTGGCCACTGTCCACATAGCACCCGGCAAGTCCTGCCCCTTCCCTGCTCAAACTTCTTTTATATTTTAGTATTTTGAGTGCTGGGGATGGAACCAGACCTCATGCATGCTAAGCAAGCACTCTGCCACTGAGCTACATTCCCAGCCTTTTTAAAAAACAGTTTTATTTTGAGACAGGGTCTCACTAGTTGCCCAGGCCGGGCTCAAACTCACGATCCTCCTGCTCCAGCTTCCTGAGAAGCTAGGATTACAGATGTGCGTCACCGTGCCTGACTTAAAACTCTTCTGTGGTTTCCTGGTAACGCCTCACTGTGGCCTGTGCAGTCCCATGAAATGGATCTTCGTCACCTCCCTGTGTTTGCCTTCTCTCATTGGCTCACCTGTACCAGTGACGTGGCCTCCTGCTGTCCCCAACACAGGAGGTACTGTGGCCGCCTCTGCACCTCTCCACTGGCCCCTCCTCAGCACAGATCCTCTGTCCTCCTGGCCTAAGAGACCCCTCCTCATCTGCTCCAGGCCTTTGCTCCAATGCTGCCCTGCTGGCCCCTTCTTTAACATGTGACACCTCACTGCCCTCTCACCCCTATCCTTGCTTTGTTTGTCTCCAGGACAAACGTTTACCTTTGAACACACCTGTTTACTTAGGTATTGGTTTGTTATCTTTCTCTGTTTTTTCAACAAAATTAAGTCCCTGCCATTGGAAAACTTTCAGCCTGGCAGGAGGAAGACAGATAATAAATGAAGAAGTGATTGATAGAAAGGATTTAAGATATTGATGAATACTTTGAAGAAAAGAAAATGGGGGAGGGACGTAGAGTAAGGAAAGACTGGGAAGGGCGACTCTTTGCACAGAGGGCTTCTCTTGAGTTGAGACTTGAAGGATAAGAACACATCCATTACACAATGACTTCAAGGAACCGTGTTTCTGGCAGAGGGAGTAGCCAGGGCAAAAGACCTGGGATGATGTACTAACATCTGGGAGTTCACTGTCCCTAGAGCAGAGTGTGCTCTGGGCAAGTGGGAGGTGATAAGGGCAGACAGATGACAAAGACAAGTTTTGCAGGGTCTCACCAGCCATGGTTTCATTCCAAATGAGACGGAGTCATGGGAGGGCTTCAAGGTGCGAGGAATGTAACCTGATTTAGGATCACTGATGATTGCATCTTAACTGCTAGGGGCAGAGTGGGAGGTCATTGACAGTAAGTGGCAGTTAAATGTTTTATTTAGTGAGTGATCAAACACTTTTATGCCCTTACTAAATATCTTGTCTTAGCCAATTTACACTTGTGTGTGTGTGTATGTGTGATACTGGGGATTGAATCCAGGGTCTTCACATTGAGCTGCATCCCCAGCCCTCTTTTATTTTTTATTTTGGTTTCCTCCTCAGCACAGTGAGGCATCAGTGCAATCATATCTGAGGTGCTTAGCAGTCACCTGGACCATGAGAAGCCAGCCCTACTATGGCTGTGAGTGTGCCAGTCCAGCGTTCAGATGTAATGGACACTCAGAAAACATCACCATAGTTCTTGTGATGTGATAGGGTTATACGTGCAGAAAATGACCAAAACACATTCACGTTGTTATATCTCATTTAATGTTTTACTCTGGAATATAACAAATGCCCAGTATATACTGGCTGTCATTATCAGCATTATTATTTTAATACCCCCAAGATACACTATTATTATTGTTAATAATACTTAGCCCAGGCATGGATATAAATGAAGTGCCCAAATACATTTTAATCAGTAGTAGTAGTAGTAGTATTGGAACTGACACACCATCAGGACTCAAATCTTGGTCATTAAAATGACACTAACAGGGGCCGGGGATTTAGCTCAGTGGTTCCACCGCCTGCCTCGCAAGCGCAAGGTCCTGAGTTCGATCCCTGATACAAAAAAAAAAAAATGGCACTAACAACAAATAACTCATTTAGGACAGACTTTTGTTTGTATTAATCCTAAATAATGTCAGCTGTTATGATTATTGTCATTATTATGGTTGCTGTTATATCATCAAATTGTTTAGGTGGGACCAAGCATTTAGTAGACAATCAATAAATAGTAGCTCAATTTTTGAAAATCAATAATGCTAATAATAGTAATAATAATAGTGTTAAGCACAGGAAATGAGCTAGTAAATATTAGTAGCTGAATCCTGATCATCAATAATAAAGAGGGCAGCACGTTGTAAATCCCCAATGTACCAAGCACACCGGTTGAATGTGGGTGTCCTGGGTTGGGCATCCATCCTGGCAAGCTTGGGGTGTTCTGTTACCCCCAGGATGGCCAGCTCCCCTCTCAGGAGCAAGATCCAGCCCAAGGTGCTTGTGAGAACAAAGCAAGTTAAAATAAAGTCATAGTAAGACAGAGCCTTGCAGACTGCAAGCCTGGATGAACATGGCCTATTATTATTGCAGAAACAATACCACCCTACCTTACCTTTCCCACTCCAGTGAACTCCAGCCTACCCTTCTTCCCTACCCCAAACCTCCACCCCATCCCTCCTGACCTCCCAGGGTGCTGGGATTACAACCACGGGCCACCATGCCTGGTATTTTCTTTCTTTTGTAAATCCTAATCCTAATCTATTAGAAAATCATGCTGGAGGGCTGGGGATTTAGCTCAGTGGTTCCACTGCCTGCCCTGCAAGTGCAAGGACCTGAGTTTGATCCCCAGTACCAAAAAAAAAAAAGACTGAACTTATTTGGCCAGGGATTTAGCTCAGTGGTTCCAGTGCCTGCCTCGCAAGTGCAAGGTCCTGAGTTCAATCCCGGGTACCAAAAAAAAGAAAAAGAAAAAAGAAAATCATGCTGGAGCGTTTACAGGTTTATGGGTTTACGAGGACTGGGATTTGCTTTACAAAAAATAAATGAATAAATAAGGCAAATGTACAGGTAGGCTCAAGGTTGTTCTCAACTTGGCCATTGTTGAAGCTGCTTAATGGGTACTGGGGCATTCATTGTCCTTGTTTATGCTGAAAATGTCTATCATAAAGAATTAAATGAGAGAGATAGGAAGGAAGGAAGAAAAGGAAGGATATAGCTGTAACAAAACTTCTTTCCATCACTAGAGAAAGTTGAGTTCTCAACTGTGGTGTTAACTCCGTAAGACTCAGTTTCCCCACCTCTAAGACAGGGATAATAATACTCATCATCTCCCACTTGCAGGGTTTTTCTCAGGAGAAAGCAGTGAGCACGAAGACCCGTCAGTCCTAGTAGGTATGCAATCAGTGTTACCACTGCTTAGCATCTCTGGGAATTAGAAAGGTAGGCATCTCAGATGAGGCTTCCTGAGGGTGAAAAAGCACATCCAGTCACCTTGACAAGGAGGCAAGAAGCGCAAAAAGTCATCAAGCCAGCCTAGGGGTGGTATTCAAAATATATAGCAATCAGCAGAATACAGGGTCCCAACCCTCTGCACGCATCCTGCTGGAGCTTGGGAAGAGTCTGGGGATACCTGCCAGGCTTCCGAGTGTGGGAAGTGGCTGGGGCATTTGAGCAGCTCAGGGAGACAGAAACAGGGCCCTGTGCATAATTGCCACAGTCATCTGGAATATGCGGATGAATTCCCACCCCATTCAACTGTGACTCACCACCAAAGGAGGAACTTCTCCAGTGCCCTGCAGTGACGTTTGCATCCTGGCAGATGTACCATATGCCTGCAGGGCCAGGCACAGGATCCGGTCACTGTCCCCTGCAAGACACAGATCACTGACACCCACCTTAGGGATCTGGTGGAGCTCAACAGGGCAGAGGCCAAAGGCCCCTGAGGGTCCTGCAGGAGCCTGTACTTCCTCCTGGACAACACTCCCTGCCTCTGGTCATGCCAGACTGGACAGGCAGTGCCACATGCCTTGCTCTTTCTTTCCCAGGTGATGTGGGCTCTTCATCATCACTGGGGCTGCCCTTGAAGTTGCTGCAGAGCCTGGGAGTGTGACCCTCACAGGGCCGGGGCAGGGTGAGGGTGAGACTTTAGGTGAGCTCCATGCTGAGCCACAGACCAAAGGCCAACCTTAGCCTGAATAAGAGGCCATTCCCCTTGAGACAAGTCTGCCCTCTTCAAGCCTTCGGAGAGGGCAGCTGCCTTGCCATTCAGCAAAGGAGCAGACAAAAGAAGGCCCTGGGGATCTGGACCATATTCACTTGGTTCAATGTTGCTCCACAAGAAGTAGGTGCTCAAATACATGTAAAAAACATTTAAATGAAGGGGCAAAGACAAAACTATTATAGTGAGAATCCTTAGCTTTATCCTGCTCAGCATTCATTTCTCCTTTCTCAGGATGCCCTTCAGAATCTATCCCTGCAAATTCTGCATGTGGATCATAGGAAGTTAAGCCCACAGTCATTCCCAGCATATGACCCAGAAGCAGCATCCTCAGCAAGATCTTGAGGATGGTTGCCTTATAACAAGGACATAGAGATGAGGCTGCAGGTGCCCATGGAAAACTACAAGTGATATGAAGCTCAGCATCTCGACCTGCATGTTATAACCATCTCTTTTATTACTTTAAAACTTTGGGTCAGATCTGTGCTTAGCTCTGCACATAGACATGTTAATCACTTAAGAAACATTTGTCTAAAAACTAGTAATAAAAGTTTGTAAGCCCTACATTTACCTAACCTATCTCATCTTCCTTCAAAATCAAGGACAGGGGCAGGGATTTAGCTCAGCGGTTCCGCTGCCTGCCTCGCAAGTGCAAGGTCCCAACTTCGATCCCTGGTACCAAAACCAAGGACACCAAGATAAGAGTAACTAAGGCATTTTCAGGATTTTCAGGGACTCCGCTTGCTAGTTTTGACAATGTCCTGTTCCAGACCCTGTGGAGTGATGGCTAGAAATCTCCAGTCCTTGTCCTAAGCCAGCAGTCATCTCGGATTCCAGGAAAAGCAGAGCCTTGCCGACCAGCCAAGATAAGGTGACCCTCTCCTCAAGCAGGAATGATCATCTCACGGGAACCAGATTGCCCTCTCCAGCCAGAGGGACTTCTCCAGAGCCACCTCACAAAACCATCCTGAGATACCGATCAACCAGACCCAACTGGACCAGGGTCACAGAAGCTGCCAGCTATGTGAACCCCAGCCTTTGTCTTTGTTGCCCTTTTGTACACAACCCCAGTGCTCTGTCAGCCCCTCTAAGACAGATCTTGGGTCTCTGTCTGTGCTTCCCAGAATGACCCTGCTGATGAAAGCTCCTTTCCTGGCCTTCATCACTGCCTGTCGCCTTGATTACTATTTTGGTACAAGAGGCTGAGCCGCTGGGGACCCCAGAGCCAAGGCTTTTACCCTAAAACTCCAGTAACAACATGAACCAAGCTGGTCCAGTGAGGGACAGCCTTGGGACTCTTCAGGAAGTGATCTCTTCCTCCAGAGGCATTTGCTAAATGGCAGCCATCTTTGTCCTCACAAGATGGTGTAGGACACACCTGAAGGAGGGCAAACAGAACCCAGAAGTGAGGCAGGTTCCAGACATGTTATTCCAGCACTTGGATCCACCTCTTGGATCCAGGGATGTGTAGGTTTTGTTTCAACTATGTACACCAATAAATTCCTTTTTCACTCAAGTTGGCCTTTAGACCAACACCCTTTAGGGTGTTTGTTATTTTAACCTGAGGACGTCTGAGGGATAGAAACAGAAAAATATGTTGTTGTAGTCAGGGTTTGCAAGGGAATAGATTTAATACAGGACACATAATTTACAGAATTATTTTATAATATTCACACAAAAAGTCAAAAGCAGAGGAATGCAAGAGATCTGTCCACATGCTAGAGACCCGAAGAATCCACCCGAGGCCCTGGGTCCCACGACAATGTCCCGTTCAAGTCCAGCCAGAGGCCTAGAGTCCAAGGCAATGTCTCACACTTGTCCATATAGAGGATCTTCACTGGCAGAAGCCAGAGGCCAGTGGTGAAAGCTAGAAAGCCTGCACCAGCAAGGTGAAGGATTTGTCCCACCAGGCTGAGGGATCTGCACTGGAGCCAGGAAGTGACACTTAAGGCAAAGACCAGAGCTCCCTTGACTAGAATAGCAGCCATTCCCAGCGACAGCAAGGATTCAAGCTCCTCCTCCAATGAGGACAGCCAAGCTCTATCAGGAAAACCAGCTGCGGCAAGCCTCTCCAGGAAAATCAACAGCACACAAACAGTCTTCCTCTCCAGTTCTCCTTTTATGCCATTGGTTGGCAACAATTCTCAGCTGGGTCTTCTATGCCCAGAACCACGCTGACTCAGTTCAACTGGGCATTCCAAGCTGACTGTTAGTTAACCTACCACACATGTATAATCAGAAAATAAAGGTTAAAATGTGAAAATATGCCAGGAGTGATGGCGTATATCTGTAATCCCAGCACTCAGGAGGCTGAGACAGGAGGATCACCACAAGTTTGAGGCCAGCCTGGACTACATAGTGAGACCCTGTCTCAAAAAACCAAAAATGTGAAAATACTAGAAAGTCAAATTTTCCCCTAGGGCTGTGGCTTTGTCTAAGAGGCTGCGATTCCTGGACTCTCCGTGCCCCTAAAAGCTACGTGCTTACCTGAGTTGCACCTAGGCTGTCCCTCCACAGGTGGGCCTGGGTCCCATTAGGACAGACATCTGCCAAATAAGAACCTGGGAGCTGCTGGACTTGTTCTGCTGCCCCAGCTCCACCAGGAAAAAGGGCAAGGAGCCAGCAGAGTCAGAAGACTTGGCAAAGGCAGACACCCAGGTGCCTGGAGACTCAGTGGGCCTCCTATCACAGGTGATAATATGCCAGTGCCCGGGTGCCTGGCAGGTGTCAGCGGAGAGTGGATGGACCTGGAGATGCCCTGGAGGGTCCTGCATCTCCGTCCAGGCTGATGGGAGGCCAGGGAGTGGTGCATAGTGTAGCTGGAAGGCTCACAGCAACAGAACTGCTCACCATGCTCCCCAGCCCAGAAGGCCTCCCTGGCTGTGCGCTACCTGGCCCTAAGGAGCAGCCTCACTGAGAGGGGAGGGGGCCATGCAGTCAGTGCTGCTGAGCACAAAGCCTGAGACACATCCACGGCCCTCTTGGGCAGGCCAGCAACCCTCAGGCAGCTGTTGCACAGGGCCAGCTGGAGCTGGAACAGGAGAGGCTGCGGAGCTCATAGTGGCTGTGGAGGACAGGCCAGCTCTGAGGAACCCACATCATTGTCTGAACAGATGTCATATCACTGCCCTAAGACCCAATCCTGTTCCCTGCTGTCTCCCCAGCCCCAGCCTTGATGAAAATATGTTGGATAAACAAATGCAGCTGGGCATGGTGGGTCATACCTGGAATCCCAGCACTCTAGGAGACTGAGGCAGGAGGATCACAAATTCTAGTCCACTGTAGGCAACTTAGTGAGACCCTGTCTCAAAATAAAAAGTGAAATAGTGATGGGATACAGCTCAGTGCAAAGGCTCCGGATTCATTCCCCTGTACCCTCTATCCCATGTTTTGAATCCTGTCTCCGTGCATTGATTTGCTCAGTCTTAACTGAGCACATCCTACATGCCAGGAGTGTTTTAGGGACTGGGGTAACAGCAATGACAAGACAGTCAGAAACCCCTGACCTCATAGAGCAGATAATCTAGATCAGAGATTGCCAAAGCTACTTCCTTTGAACCAAGTCTGGCCTACCGTGATGTTTTTGTACAGCCTGCAATCTAAGAACAGCTTTTACATGTTTAAATGCATGGGGGGAAAAATCAGAAGACGAAAAATAGTTTGTGAAGCATGAAAATTATGTAAAATTCAAATTTTGGTGTCCATAAATAACATTTTTATGTAATCCAGCTCATTTGCTTATCTATTGTCTCTGGACGCTTCTGTGACAATAGAAGAGTTGAGCGGTTTCTGCAGTGTGCTTGGAAAACTAAACCATGTGTTATTGGGTCCTTCAGAACAAAAGGACACCAATCCTGTTCTAGAAGGGATGCTGGCCACGGACCAGTAATAAACAAAGATAATTTCAGATTGAGGAACTGGGTTGAGTGACAAAGAGTGACTGAGCTCTGTGGGCTGCTCTGAGTACAGTGGTCAGGGAGACCTCCCTGCAGAAGTAACATTAGAGCCCATCCTGAGAGAGAAGAGGTCAATCATATGATAAGTGAAAAAAATCTCTCCAAGCAGAGGCAACAGCAAAGGGAAAGGCCCTGTGGTCAGAATGAGTCTGCTGCATTCCAGGAGCTGCAGAGGCCAGCACAGCTAGAGTGAGTGAGTTGGAGAGGGTGAAGAGCAGGGGTAGGCAGCCAAGAGGGTCTCCGGGTAGAGGTGTGAAGGTAAACTTTCATTCCAGCAGCAGTGGGAATCCATGGGTACCTTTAATCAGGAGCCTCATGAGCTCTGACTTTGGCTTGTAAAGGCCCTGTACCAGGTACAGTAACTCAGTGGTATCGGGGCCTCCCCACCTCCAGCTTCGGGGGATTCACAAATCAGGGTGTTGCCAATCAGTGGAGGGTTCTTTACTCTATTCAGGTGGAAATCATGAATCGGCAAAGTACAGCTCTGCTAGCTGTCCTGATGTCACCTGATGACACCACATAATGCCGGATGCCAACAGTTGACACAGCCTGCTGCTGGTTACTGCCACCACCATTTGTCAGTCTGGGAAAAAATGAGGGAGCAAAACTGGGAAAGGGACCCAAAGCAGGGAATCATTGGAAGGGCTGGCTGTATTCGTTACAGCTAATTAGGGTTTGGGGGGTTGGGGCTGTTAACAGTGGGCCCTGATTCCTCCCCCTTGACCTTAGCCATGTCAGCCATGGGAATTTGTTCATCTTAATTGGGGCGCCGAGAATCCTGGAGAAAGGGAAAGCCCCGTTCTTGGGGTCCTGCTGTCAAGAACACCTTCCTCCACCTACATCGCTCCCAAACCTCCTTCAGTTTTTTTCCATGGAGCCTCCTTGTGCCCAGCCAGCCTCAACCCCACTATTTGACACTACACACCCATTCCCCAGGACCCCTGTCCCATGTGCCACAGCTTCCTGACACACTGTCTAACCTCTGTAGTTACGTGTGTGTGTGTGTATGTGTGTGTGTGTGTGTGTGTGTGTTGCTAGGGATTGAACCCACAGCCTTTGCTCTAAGCCCAATCCTTTTTTAATATTTTTAAATTTTGAGACAGGGTCTCACTGAGTGCTAAATTGCCAGACTGGACTCGAACTCCTGCCTCAGCCTCTAGAGTACTTAAATTACGATGTGCACCACTGGGCCTGAGGGGCTGGGGATTTAGCTCAGTGGCCTGCCTCCTGAGTTTGATCCCTGTACCGACAAAGAAAAAACCACCAAGCCTGGCTTACTCGTACTGTGTCCTTTGTTTTCTCTACTCAAATGCCAGCACCACCAGGGTAGGAAGTCTTGTGTTTTGGTCACTCCCCTGCCTTTGGTGCATAGGCTACTGCTGGTGTTCCCCAGGTGATCAGTGAGTCACTGTCATGGGGAAGCAAGCACTGACTCTGGGGGTGTCTCTGGCTTTGTGGGGAGAGGTGCTTCCGGTAGGGCAGAGCCCCAGTCCAGCCAGCTTCAGATCATTCCCTTGGCCACTAGCATCTGCAGGGGCTGCCGCTGTCCAACAAAGGGGGTGTTGTCTGAGGGAGGCTGAGCTTGCTTCCTGTTCTGGCAGGTGCCTTCGAAAGGACTCACTGGCTGTGGAATGGAGCAGTTGGGGGCTCCACGTCCTTTGGACACAGTTCTTACTCCCTGCCTACCCCTCAGTGACGTGTGGTCTCCACCTGGGCCTCATCTCTCTCTAATCTGCCCCAGAGCCTGAAGCCTCTGGGCTTCTGAAGACATTGTCCCTTCCTCTGGGACAGTTTCTCCTCTCCACTTTTGCCCGTCAACTTTGATTTGTTGCTTAGGCTTCTGTTCCAAGGTCCCCATCTCCGGAAGCTTTCCCTGACTGCCCAGGCTGGGCTGACACCTCCTCTGCCCCAGCCCACCCCGACACTTCCCTCCTCTGATCCCCCGGCACCAGCCTGACTTCCCAGCAGAGCCCTGTATTGTCACGGTCTGAGGACAGCTTGGCCCACCCCAGTGCAGTGTAGGCCCCTGGGGACTGTTTGGGCCTTTCTCAGTCACCGCTGTGTCCCCAGCCTCACCCAGTGCAAGGTCAGGCCCTGCGTGACCCCTCCCTGCCATGTGCTATTAGGCCACACCCTTTTCTCCTGTGCCTTGGTGCCCGCTCCTCATCTGTGAACTTGTCACATTCACCCCAACGGGGTGGGAAGGTGGAGTGGGCCTCATCTTGGCTGCCTGCTGGATCGGGGAGGGCTGGGCTAGCCCCAGGACTTTCCAGGACAGGCTAACTCAGGGGTCTGGGGCAAGGTCTGTCACCAGAATCTTGCAGAATCTTGTGGCTCTGACCTGGGGGACAGAGTGATGCAAACAGCATCTTTCCCTGATGTGAAGGTTGAAATTTAACAAGAGTCAATACTTAGTTATAACATTCACTGTCTTGCCAAGAACTGTTAATTTCTTGGATTCTCACAACTCCACAAAGTAGATACTATTATCCTTCTTGTTCTTATGTTGAAAGGGAAACCGAACACAGAGCACACAGCTAGAAAGTGGTGGTGCTGGGATTCTAACCAAGGCAGCCTGACTTTGGGCTCTGTGGTCCCATCCTCAACGTTACAGGCAAGTGAGGGCATTCGTTGCATTGTAAAAGTAAGAGGATGGAAAAGAATGCAATGGAAAGTATTCAAGTGCACAGCCCTGGCTGGGGACACTTTGTACTCTGTGTGTACATAGATTGAGTAACAAGCAGCTCACCCAGAGATGTCCACAGCCCAATCTCGGCTCCCGTGAAACTGTCCTGCTGTGGGCAAGAGAGACTTTGCAGATGTGATTAATGCCACAGACCTGGAGATGGGAGAGACTGTTCTGCATTGTCCAGGTAGGGCCTGTGGAATCACAGGAGCTCCTGAAAGGGGAAGAAGGAGGCAGAAGAATCTGTCAGCAAGAGGAAGGAGAGACTGACAGTGTGAGGAGGACTCATCTGCAGTGAGTGGCTTTGAAGCTGAGGGAAGGGACCACAAGCCAAGGACTGTGGAAGCTGAGGACAGCTCCTAGCCTACAGTCAGCAAAGAGATGCGGACCTTAGTCCTCTAACCACCGGGAAATGGATATGGCCAGCCATCTGCTCAGCAAGGAAATGACCCTCCCCAGCTGTCAGAAAGGAAGCCAGGCCTGCTGACACGTTGCTGTTGACCCACTGAGAACTGGGTTAGACCTCCGCCCTGCAGAACTGAACCGTGAGAAGCATGGGTTACTCTAAGCTGCAGAGATCCTGGCAATTTGTTACAGCAGCAACAGAAAATGAACACATTTGGGTCCTCAGACTTAATGCACTTCGCACTGTGGGCCTCCATCAAAAAAACTGTTTGGATAGCCGGGTGTGGTAGCACATGCCTATAATCTCAGCACTTTCGAGGCTGAGGTTGGCCTGAATTACATAGTCAGACCCTGTCTCAAAAAAAAAAAAATCTGTTTGGATGACTGCTCAGTGCTCTTGAGGAAGATTGGCTGGTGGCAAGGCAAAGGCAGGGGAAGTGGACATTTGTCCTCTGGCACCAGCCAGTACCCATTGCTACTGCTAACCTCATCTCAATGTCAGCTGGGCGATCCCCAGGGGCAGAGCCTAGGGCCAGGCTGAAGCTAACTGGAGAACCCTCTTGCCCTGGCCACACAACTGATTCAGGAAGCAGCCAATCAGTGCCACTGAGACACGGTGACCTTCCACTGGAGCTGCCAGGACACGCAGGGCTCTTTCCTGCTGAGCAGAAACCTGAGTGGCTGCCAGATGGGTCAAAGGAGAATCATCTGGATGTGGAGCCACTTTGGTAGGAGGTGTCTTGGAGAAACCAAGGCAGGGTTGGTGACACTGAGTGCCTGATTGATCTGGGCCTGAAATATCCACTCAGAGCCTTAGTTATTTATGCAAGCCAACACAATGACCGATGTGGCTTTCTGTAACTAGCAAGCAGAGGGACGCTGGCCCGTGTGTAGGGGAAGGGAGTGCACAAGGTTGCCGTTCACTGCAGGCTACCAGGTGTCTCCAAGGGCGGCACAGGGGTGCCATGGTGCTGGCACTGCTGGGCATAGCTCCCCAGTGCCTCACCCAGGATCTGCCAAAAGCAGCCCCCCACCCACCTTGATGGCACAGAGTCCTCCATATGGACCTGGTCCTTGGCCTCCATCATCAGCGTCACCCCATGGATGTCATCCTGATACACCCAGCCCTGGTCACTCTGGCCACAGGGCTGAGATACTCATTATGCACTATATCTAAGGGCCGGTGCCCCAGGGCTCAGCACAAAGCACCAAGTCCCCTGTGCCTTGAGGCAGCATGGTTGAAACTGCGGGTATGGGGGCCACCTGACACCGAGCTGCTGATTCCTGGGCTCCACAGTGCCAGGCCCCAGCATGCAGAAGGCACAATGCCCGGTCCACACCAGGCTGCGCTGAGTGAGGCAGCACCCCACTTCCTTGCCCTCCCACAGCTAGTGTCAGTCGCCCCCAAGGGCAAGACGTGGCCCTGCCAGGGGCAGCTGCAGAGGCAGAGTACACCGAGGCCCAAGCGCTGGACACGTGGCCTGTGGTACACAGACTGGCCAGAGGCACTTCCTTATGCAGATATCAGCACATGCTTCCTAGTGGCTGTTCTAGAGCAAGGAGAGAGAAGAGAGAGAGAGAGAGAGAGAGAGAGAGAGAGAGAGAGACCAGCACCAAGCATTTGACTTAGAGACACCTGCTACCAGGTCAGAACTGGACTCCCAGGATTCTGGGCAGGATTATGGCCTCTCAGACCCCCTGGGCCATATTTTCTTGAGAACCCCACGTCTCCCAGAAGAGGGCTTTGTCCACTTGGACCTCAGGTAGGATTGTGTGTTTTTGTGCAATTCACAGACTGTGCACCTGTTTGCAGGGGTCTAGGACCCACCTCCCGGCCACCTTTGTGCTATCTCCCTCCAGCTCACCACAGGAGCCAGGGCCACACCAGGGGCCACAGGGATGTCAATAGCTTGACAGGCCCAGGCAGAGGTCATCAGAGCCTGACAGGAAGGACAGTGTCCTTGGTCAGCACACATCTCCTCAACAGAGCTGTTGAGGAACTGGCCCACCAGGAGGGTCCAAGAGCCACCCACAGGCCTCAGGGGCTGCATACCTGGCCCACAGGTGGGCTGGGCATTCCTACCTACGGGGTGGCTTGGAATGGCCCGGGCTCCAGCTGGGACGTGCCAGAGGTGTCAAGTCCCTCACAGGCCCCTGGGGAGAGGACCTCAGCTCTGGTACCCTGTGCTCATCTGGGACCCACAGTTAGGGCCTGTTTCCATGGCCAGGTGGGTGGCTGGAGAGGGACAGAGGGAGTCAACTGTAGTTACAGGATACTATGCTTGGGTCAGGGGACCCCGGCACAGGGTTAGGTGGAGACAGGGGAGGTGTCCAGTGAGGGGCATTTGGGATAGAAACACATGGGTCAGGAAAAAGGGTGTGTAAGGTCCCAGTTATGAGTGAAACTCCTAAGGGGAGGGGGGAGCCTATGGGGGCTTTTTTTTCCCATACTGGAGATTAAACCCAGGGCCTTCACACTGAGCTACACCCCCAACCCTTTTTATTTTGTATTTGGAATCATAGTCCTGCTAAATTGCCCAGGCTGGGCTCGAACTTGCAATCCTCCTGCCTCAGCCTCCCAGAATGCTGGGATTATAGCCCCACGCCACCATTCCCAGCTGCCCATGGGGCATTTATAGCAGAAAACCTGGATGAGATTCCCAAAGGCAGGACAGAAGGTGAGGAAGAGGAGAGCAGGCCAAGCCTGGGCACACTGGTGTTCAGAGCCATTAGGCTGGGGCTGATGTGGAGACACTTCTGGGGGTGAGGGGTGGCAGGGAAACCAAGAAGCAAGAGGTCCTGGGGTATGGGGGAGAAGGTGCTGCAGGGAAGAGGTGGGGGGACCAGGTTAAATCAAAAGCTACCAATGGTCAAGCAGGCTGTGGCTGAGGATGGGCTACTGAATTGAGGAGACCTCATCAAGAAGTTTTGGTGGCTTGAAATGGCAGGTGGACAAAATCCTGACTGAAGAGGATTTGAAAGAGAAGAAGAGGGAAATCAGTCTGACAGCAGTATTTTTGCGGTTTGCTCTACAGGGTGTCTGAGCAGTGGGGCAACAGCCAGGTGGGAGTGAGGGATCCACGGGAAAGTGTTTTAAGTTGGGACAAATCACAGTCTGTTGAAATGTGAAAGGAGCCAGTAGAAAATAGCATATTCACTGGGTGTGGTCTAATCCCAGCACTCTGGGAGGCTGAGGCAGGAGGATTCCAAGTTCAAGCCTGACCTGGAAAACTTAGTGACTTAGAGAGAACCTGTCTCAAAATTAAAAATAAAAGAGAGTCAGGGCTCTGAGTTCAGAGGCCCGGAGTTCAATTCCCAATAGTGGAAAATGAAACAAAACACAAAAATTTGAGTGTGCATGAGAGTCCTCAGAAGGGCTACAGGGCTCTCCCAGAGTGGTAGTTGGGGGAAGGACCCAAGAATGTGTCTTTCAACGAGTTTCCTGGTGATGCTGCTGGTCAGGGGGCCACCCTTTGATAAGCCCTGACACAGAGGGACCCAGAGCAGAAAGAGTTTCAGGGGAGATTCAGGAACAGTCACAGAGGTGGCCACAGCCTGGGAGGAGCAGAGCTGCGCACATCACAGCAGCCTGGGAGGCAGAGGCGTTAGAGCTCACGGCCATCCGCGGCTGTTTGCCTAGTGAAAGGGAGGTGAGAGCTGTCATCAGCTGTGAGTGAGGCAGGGACAAGAGGTCTGGCTGAGAGCAGAGAAGGTGTGAACAGGCCACAGGGGAGGAGGCCAGTGGAAGTGCGGGGAGTTGGTAAGATGGCAGGTCAAGTTCACCATCGTATGCAGAGAGCCATTCTACATAATCTTAGGGGAAAAATCCTTTCATAATTAAATTAGGATTAGGGCTGTCTAGTCTTCTTGCCCCTGAGCTGGTTATGGCATGTGGAAACACAACTCCATGTGCCTCTGGTCACAGCTGAGGCCTCAAAGGTCCTGTGATGCTGGGACCCTCAAGGGCAAGAGTACATCAGCTGAAGACATCCTGGTTCTTTGAGAGCCAAGTAGTAATGCTCCCTCCAATTATTGTGTGTACCCAATAAATAACGGCTAGTTTGGAGTGTCTTTTGTCTTTGCCCACTCTGAGGCACTGACCTCCCAGCCCCTTGTGTATTATGAGATTATGTTTCTATTGTCTTCCTTTAGCTCTCACCATCCCCTTTCTAGGCAGATCGGAGGATTGACTGGCCTCCGACAGTCAGAGGTGTAACAGAGACCAGCTCTGTGCGGCTGTGGAACTGAGGCCCGTGGAGGTGGGGGGGTCTCTGGATTAGTGGGGGTGGGGTGGCGGGCATAAGGGAAAGGAATAGGCAGAAGAGGGAGCCTGAAATCCCAGAAAGGAAGGGATGTGGACAGAGCAGCAGGGGCAGTAGATTGGGTTGCCACTGAGGTCACCTGGGAGCTGCAGTCATGAAACTTGAGGGTGGAAGGCACAAGCTGGGTTTTATAACAGAAAGGGTGGGGGGAGCAAGGCCCAGGAGGGCTGCACTGCCCAGGCCGGGGTGGTGTATCTACCTGTGACCAAGTCTGGTCACATGGCCTACCTTATCTGCCTTGGCCAATCCCAGTGGTCTGCCATCTGCCCACCCTTTGCCCACCTGTCCCTCTCTCTCCCTGCCTTTGTTCCAGTCATCTCAAGTGGTTCCATCTCTGACCCTCTGCCTGTCCCTCTGCCCAACCCTCCTGTCTGCCTGTCCTCTGTCTGATGAACTGTCTTCTTATCTGTCTCCTTGCCTGTTGTTCTTTCTGTCTGCCCGTGGGCTGAAGGATTCTGTGCCCACCCATCTCAGTGTGCCTGCCCCAGCTCTGTCCTCTGGCCCGGCTTCCGGCCTCACTCACCACCACACATCCTGTTGGATCATCTGATCTCACCATCATGCTCTGGCTGTGGACCAGGCCTCTGACACCAGGGCTCCCTTGCTCAGCTCCACCTCCACTTAGATGCCAGGAAGCAGGGCCAGGAGGAAGTGGCGGGTCTGGAGCCACAGTTGTCACTGGAGAGTGTATGAAGGTGGCCCTGGGGGGCCAGGTGGCAGAAGGGGCCATGAGAGGCCCAGCAGCGTGGGAAGGGGCCTACAGGTGCACTGCTAGCCCACCGGCAGCCCTCTGGCCAGCACTGGCCTGGCCTTCCTGCTCACAGTGGCACCTGTGGCTGCAGGTGCTGCTGCTCCAGAAAGAGGAACCAAAGGGCAGGAACTGGGCTGTGGAGAGTGGGGGTGGGGTGGAGGTGTCTGGAGCCTGAACAAAGAGGGGCTGGGATCTAAGGATGGAATGGTCCTGGAGAAGGAAAGGCTGGAGTCTGTGGACTGGGACGTGGGAGCAAGCAGTTCAGGACAAGGCCCCCAACACCTCACCGTGGTGGCACAGCCATTAAGGACTGCACAGATGTCCAGAGGAACCCCTGGCACCCAAGATGCCACACTGCTGGGGTCTGCCACACGCAGGGTGCTAAGGATCCTGGAGCCAGGGATGGAGAAGGAGCCCCCTGGTGGCCACTGTTGAAGCCCACCTGGGTGGTTCAGGTCAGGGTCAGCCAGGCCAGCTCCCACCCTTCCTGAAGGCTCAAAGGTCAGCCTTCATGGGTTCCCCACCCACCTGGGCTTCGATGCCCTCGGCCCCCAAGGCCACCAAGGGGTCTCCTGCCCCTGGCCACACCCATGGCCACTCGATGTTGGCATAGAGGAACAAGCAGTATCATTGCCCACAGCCAGCACCAGCTGGAAGGCGTTCACCAATGGGGCTGAGGGCAGGGAGCCGTGAGTCCTGGGCAGGCCAGGAGTACATGATGCCCCCTTGTGGCTGGCTTCGAAGCTGGGCTCCATCTGCCCCATGGAGCTGGCTGCTTCTGGTCTGTCCTGAGTCCCCTGCCCAAGGCCACCTCCAGCAGAGCCAATGGAAGCCTCTCTGTCATATTTCTTCTGTCCCCATTTCTCTCTTTCTCTTTTTCTGCCCCATCTCTCCCTCTTCGTCTGACTGTCTTCCTCCTGCTGGCTTTCTCTCCATCTCCTTCCCTAGGTTTCCCTGTCTTTCTCCCTGTCTGTATCCCTTCCTCTCTTCCTATCACCCATTTTCTCTCCCTCGCTGTCTGTTTTCCTGTTTCTCCTTCTTTCTGTCTCTCCCTATCCCCCTTCCCCCGGTGCCAAGGATTGAACCCAGGGCCTTCGCAGTGACCTCTATCTGGGGCCTTTTTTATTTTTTATTTTGAGACAGGATCTCGCTAAGTCAGTAAGTTTCACAGGCTGGGTTCAAACTTGCTATCTTCCTGCCTCAGCCTCCCAGAATGCTGGGACTTCAAGTGTTCTCCCCCCCCTTTTTAATCTCTCCCTCTTCCTCTTCTCTCTCCATTTCTCTGCCCCATGATGTTTTCCATTTATCCAGGAATCAGAGCTCATCTTCCTTGGAGGCTGGTCCACACACTCTCAGCCCAGGTCTTCGCTGCCGGTCCTTTCCTCATCTGGGGGCCAAGGGTCCCATGAAAGGGAATTCCATCCCACGTGGCCACAAGCAGAGGTACAGGTCTGGGAGCAGCATGGGGGAAGCTGAGGCTTAGATTTGGTGGGCCCTGGGGTCAGCAATTCACATAGGCAGTACTGTGTGTGACCCCACAGAGAGTAAAAGGCTCCAGCAGCTGCAGCTCTTAGAGAAGCTGTTGTCCCCACAGGGAGGGCCTTGTCCCCATGCTGCAGCCCACAGGGTTACGGGACTGAAGCTGGGGACACCAAGACCACTGAGGCTCCTCCTGCCCTACCTGCATCCCTTTCACACCCAAAGTCGGCTGTGTACCCTCTGGCTCTCCAGGGAAGGGCCAGGTCCCCTCAGTCCCTTGTGCACGGTCAGATCCCCTGAGGGGGTCAGGTCCCTTTAGGGGGTCTCCTAACAGGCCCCAGAATCTCTGTCCCCCCCTCTAGGTTTAGAAGCATGACCTCTGCTGTCCTCATTCCAAGTAGCTTGCTTCTGCAGGCCTGAGAGGAGGCGTCAGCCAAGGCCCACCCCACCTACCACAGCCCGCCACAGAGCCAGAGCATCCTCCTGGTGGCTCCAGGTACTGGGTGGCAAGGGTGGGACTTAACTCTGCTCCCCCAGTCCAGTCCTGCTTGCAGGGGCCAGGAGGCTGCCAGGGATCCTGGTTCCGTTGGTCTGACTGAGGCTGGGCAGGCCTGGGAGCAAGAGGAGGGGCAGGAGGAAGGGAGGAGGCAGATGGGGCTTTCCCATAGGCACCTAGGGCCCCCCAGGAGCTCCACCCCCCATTAGCAGAGCCCTGCGGGAGATGAAGCATCTGTAGATGGGGAAACTGCAGCACTTCTTGGCTTAGCAAAGGGGCTGATGGAAAGTGGTTGACTAGAGCGACCGTCCTCCTGGGAACCTGGCCAGTTCTCCTTCCTGCTGATTAAAGATTAATTCAGAGCCTCCTGGGAGCTGAACAAGTGTGAAGGGGAGGCCAAGATGTGGACCTGGGGAGATGAACAGCAGCAGGCCAGCTCAGGGCCCAACGCGGGCATTGCAGGGGATGGTGGGGATACTGCCATAGAAACTTGTCCTTGGGTGTTTGAGTCTGGTGCTGGGTGCTAGTACTGACATAGTGCAGGAGAGACTGGCCTGAGAAGTGCATGGGGAGCAGGTCAGGGCTCGGTTCTGTAGAGATTCATGGAGCTGCCTGCACAGAGCAGGCTCAGAGTTAGGCAGCAGGGACTCTGTCCTCAAAGTGGCCTCCCAAAGGCAGTACTCCAGGCAGCATATAATAGGTTTAAAAATATGAATCAAATGAATGAATTAATGAATAGCAAAAATTAAGGCAGCCACCTTCAAACACCTAAATTTTTGTAATCCAATACTCTGGGAGATTGAGGCAGGAGGATTGAAAGTTTCAATCCAGCCTAGGCAACTTAGCAACCTAGCAAGACCCTGTCTCAAAATAAATAAATAAGTAAATAAAGGGCTGGGGATGTAGCTTGGTGAGAAGGCCTTGAGTTCAATCCCCACCTCACCCACCCCCCAAAAAGAAAGCACCCTGAATTTGGGGGAATATATACAGAAAGCTCCTGTACAGTCGCTGCCACATAGGAAGTATTCAAAATAGTCTCCGTTATATTTACCGATTAAAAATAGTACTTAGGGTGCCACAAATAGGGCTGTGGCCAAATGCTGACTGAGTGCTAAACTCCAGATTTGCCCAAAGCTGAACATTCCCATCTTAGACTGAACCTCTGAAATGTACAAACAAATTGGAAAGTTATTACTGTCACTATTTCATTATCCACAACCCTAGCAGATAAATCTGTTTCTCAAGTTGGCCTTTAGCAAGGTATCATTCTCTGCTTTGCTGGAGGCCAGCCTGCTCCTACAATCTGTGACTGTGGCAGATCTTAGAATTAGCCCTGAAGTTTTGGATGTGCCTCCCACTGAAAAGTGGGGTCTCTGTCCCCAGCCTGGCAGGCTGGTGACTGTGTCACCTGATGGAGTCAAACAAAAGGGAGGCTGGGGTATAAAAGGCAGAGGCTGGGTCAAGGATTTAGCTCAGTGGTGCCGTGCCTGCCTCGCAAGCCCAAGGTCCTGAGTACAAACCCCAGTACTGCAAAAAAAAAAAAAGTCAGAGGCTGCTGCTCGCTCTAGAGCCCTGGGCCACGTTGTGAGAAGCTCAGAGGTCCAGAGGCAGCCATGATGGGAGGAAGCCAAGTCTCTTGGATAGAAGGATTGGAGTCCCAGTGGCACCCGGCCTTTGAGCTTTCTAGGCCAGGCAGAGATTTATGATAAAAGGTCTGGTCTCTGCTCAACAAGTCACTCTACTCATTATGTTTCCAAGCTTAGGACCTGGACATCATGGAGCAGAGACAAGCTTTCCCTCCACTCCTTCTTCAACTTTCAGACCCACAGAATCCATGAACCTAATAGAGTTTGGTTATTTTACACCACCAGGTTTAAGGTGATTTGTTTTGCAGCCATAGAGCCAGGATAGTGGCTCATTCAGTAACTGCATTATTTTTTTTCTTAAATTCTTTTATTGGTACATTTTAAGTATACAGTACATTTACATTTATCATTGGGTGCTTGTACCTGTACATGATGTATCTTGGTTCTTATTTTTTCCCCATTACCTGTGAACCCTTCACCCCCTCCACCCTTCCCTATTTACATAGGCTTCATTTCCATTTTTTTCTTTTCTCATAATTTTTCCTTTCCCTTCTTCCCTCTCTCCTTCCCCTCCCACCACCCCTACCCCTTTGGACCTTTTCTTCCTATTTCAAATTATCAATTATTCATCTTAATCCTTATTTATGCTTTCAGTTTCTCACACTAGAGAAACTATTCAGTATTTACACATGTGTGTTCTATTTATTTCACTTAGGAGTATGGCCTCAATATGCATCCATTTAGCTATAAATGTCTCTAGTTATGGTTGAGTCATACTCCATTTTATAAAAAAACCACATCTTCTTTATCCAGTTTCCAGTTGATAGGCACTTGGGCTGTTTCCAAGCTTTAGCTATTACAAACTGTGCTGCTATAAACATGGGTGCACATACATCGCTGTGGTATGATTCTTTTAATTCTTTGGGGAAGATACCCAGCAGGGGGATAGCTGGGTCAAATGGGACCTCTAGCCCTAGTTCTTTGTGGTGTCTCCATAAGTAACTGCATTATTGAAACAGCATTCCTTTCTGTACAGACTACAATCCATAGTTATACCTTTATTGAAACATTCACAACAACTATTTCTCAATACAAAATTAATGGCTTTCATAATCAGGGTTAATCTCAGCAGTGCTTCTACCTGAAATCTCTACCATGGAAGGGTAATGATCCATTTCTCCTGCAACTCAACTGTGAGATAGCAGCATATAAACCATATACAGAGCTTTCCATTCCAAGTTCTATCCACAAGGCTTTTCTATATTGGAAAGGCAGTTGTCAGATACAAATGCTAAATATGAATGCCAAACCTTGCTCGTGTCCCTGATGCAGTTACATTCCCTCCACAGACAGATCAATATGTCTGACTCAGAGAGGCCCAGCAATGATGTGAAAGAGTTTTAATATTCACCCTTTTGGAGGCCAAGACCCCAGTAGAACCTCAAAGCAGCCTTGAGATTATTCTAGTTTTTCTATCTTCATGGCTCTTTGGCAGTGGATAGCAGAGTTGATGGGAGCTGGAGGGAAAACTGAGGCTCACTGAACCCTGGCAAAGAAAACCAGTGAATGATGGTTGAGTAATTCACTACCTCTCCAACCCCTGCATTCCAAGACAGTGATGACGCCAGCAGAACCCAGAATGGTCGCCATGTTTGCATTTTCCCAATAGACTATCTTTTTTGTAGTAATGGGTATCAAACCCTAACCTTAATATCTGTCTATCCATTTTTGATACAGGGTCTTGCTAAGTTGCCCAGGCTAGGCTTGAACTTGCAATCCTCCTGTCTCAGTTTCCCAAAGTTCTGGGAAGGCAGGCACCACCACACCCAGTTGCCAATGGGCTTTTAATATTCTGCTATGGTTTACATGTGGTTTGTCTGCCAAAGGTAGGCATATTAGAAGCTTGGTCCCCAGTGTGGTAGAATTAAGAAGTGTAGAGCCCTTAAGAGATGAGGTCTAGTGGAAAATAATTGGGTCATGGAGATGCTGCCCTAGGGAGAAATTAAGTCGCTCTCATGGGATCCCAAGAGACCGAGTTATTATAAAGAGTAGCCCTGTCCCCTCCCTGGCCTCTGTCTTGCTGTCTAATCATGTGATCCTTTCCACACATGCTCCTGGGGCTGAATGATGGAGTCTATCTTGCATTTTCAGCCTCCAAAATGATGAGCTAAATAAGCCTCTTTATAAAGTACTCAGCCTTGGGTATTTTGTTATAGCAATGGAAAATGGACTAATACAAGCACAAATGTCCACCAGGTCCTTAGAATAGGGCCACATCCCTTCACATCCCCCTGGGAAAGATGGTACCCTCTTCGGTACCCCATCCTTCCAGAACATGTGTATATCTGTTCAGACCCCCAGGGTGGGTCATATTCCCTCAGAGTCCCCAAACATCATAAAACACATGCATAACACATTTTTTCAGCTCACTATTGCAGAGGAAAATTTAGTCACTTCCTCTAACTATACATTTCTAACAAACCAATATATGGACCAAGCCTCAAATTATACTCCAAATACCATAGGTAGCAGAGCCAGCCATGTGTAGTCATTTGGGACAATTAAAAGGGGAGGAGAGGGCTATGCACATGAGATACAGGCTGGGGAGGCTCTGACCAACAAAGCAATGCTGGGGATCAATCTTGCTAGGGCTTTGGGGCCAGGGACTGATGATTGGAGCATTTCCCAGATGAATGGTTTGCTAGTTCCGACAGGGTCATGACAGTTCAAGACCGCTGCAAGGACAAAGGACAAACTCCTGGGCCCTTAACCTGTTACTCATTAAAAGCACGATTTGTGGTTTGGTTTTTTTTCTGAAATAATCAGAGACTTAAAAATGGATCTCATACCTCTTCATTTGGGCCTACCAATGCCCAATAAGTAACTACAAGTAAAGTCTGACATTCATTTTCGTATCCTTTATTACCTTAAAAGTTTGGATATAGGTACATTGGTCATTTAAGAAAAATCAGTAGAGCAAAGCTGATTAGCCCTAAATTTTCATAGCCTATTCCTCTTCAAGTCAGGGACACCAAGATAAGAGTAGTGAGAATAATTCTCAGGATTCATAGCAGCTTCCAATTGCTAGGTTTTACAGTGTCCAGCCATAGACCCTTCCTTCTCAATGGAGCAGAGCTTAGACATCTCCAGCTATTGTCCTGAACCTGTGTTGACATGAGAGGAAAAGCAGAGCCTCACATGACTGACACTGTCACAGAGACACTCATTTCCTGAGAAAAGAACTGCCCCCAGGCCAGGAGGATTTCTCTACCACCCTGCAGCCAGGACTGAGATAATGATCAGCAGCATCCTGGCCCACCTCAGCTAATCCTTCACAGCTGGCCTCCTGCCTAATCCTCTCCATCAGAGTGCACCCCCTCCTGCCACTCAAGCTAGAGTCCTTTCTCTGTCTTCTCTCTTACGTTCCAACAAAAGCTCCTTCCCTACAAATTTGTACTTCAGCTGTAATCTCCATTTCTCCTGAAACCAGGACCCAAACTCGCCAGTGACAACTTTTCAAAGGTGCTTTTTCGGATCTATTTATATTTTAAGAAATTTCTTAGCAGCTTGAGGTTGATGGGTGATGTGTTTTAGCACACACACACACACACACACACACACACACACACACACACACAGAGCAACTGGTTTTCTGCAAAATTAGGCAAACATCTTAATTTTTCATTGTATGGGTGCAGCAGTGCCCCCTGGTGGCCATTTGGGCCACTATGAAGATCGGCAGAAGCCCCAGAGAAGAGTTGGCGGGTAGCTCCCCAAGGGAAGCTGAGACCCCAGCCCAGATGGAGGAAGGGGTGAGCATCTCAGGCTGTGGCCACAAAGCCTGGCACCTCAGTCTCCAACCTACAGGGCTCTGCTCTCTTCTTCTTCTTCTTCTTCTCCTCCTTCTCCTTCTCCTTCTCCTTCTCCTTCTTCTTCTTCTTCTTCTTTTTTTGCAATTCTGGGGATTAAACTCCAGGGCCCTTATATTGAGCTACATCTCAAACTTTTTTTTTTTAGACAGGATATTGTTAATTCGCTAAGTTGCCTAGGCTGTGCTCAAATTTATGATTCTCCTGTCTCAGCCTCCTAGAGTGCTGGGATTACAGGTCTGCACCACCATGCCTAGCTCAGGGCTTTTTTCTATATTGGGCCAAGATGAATGTCTGTTTTTTTCTCACTGAGCATTGACGTCCAGTTCTCCTGGAAATAGCCCTCATTCCCCTTTGGGGAATCTCCCATGCTCAGCTTATATGGTTCTTGAAGGCCTAGATCCCACCCCTATGCCACACATCCGGTGCACAGTGATTTGCTGAGAGGTGAGCATGTGACCCAAAACCTGTCAAATGAGAGCTCGGGGTCATTGGGACTATTTTTGCTGGAGCTATGAGGAAAGAAGCATTTCTTTTCCACTGGAGCTGCAAAGCTGGTCCATGGCACAGAAGCCTGGAGTTGACGTGGAGGTAGAGGTACAGCTCTGTTTATAGAGGAGCCTACCGGGAAATGAAGCTGATACACAGTTAAAGAGAGTTGAGAGCCGCTGGATCCAGCAGTACCTGAAGCCAAAATGCTCTAGGGTATTTCCATTTAAGTGAACCATCCTTTTGCTTCAGTCAGTTGGAATTAGAGAATCACGCTTCCTGCCTGATCTGTGCCAGCTCCTAATTCATCTCTTTCCAAAAATATCCTCATTGCTTCATACATGTACAAACTCAGAGGACACATTAATCAAAACCGTTTTTATTATTTAAAGGGCATCCTGTCATCAGGGGGCCCCAGACTAGAGGCCCCAGGGGACAGACCAATATTTACATGGGGTGGGAGGGCGAGGCGTGGGTGGTCCCAGGACTGAGTGGGCCCAGCACTGTGGGAGACAGGACCTGAGTGGAGGCTGTCCTTCGACCCGTGGACTGGGCCCAAGAAGAAAAATGTCCCAGCCTAGGCCCAGCGTGGCTCCTACCATGTGGGGCTGGAGCCACCTAGACCAACTCCGGCCCTGGAGGCACGTGCAGCGAGGAGACGCCACAGGTCAGAGCTGGGTCACCATGCCGCTGGCTTCGGAGTGAGTCTGGGGAAAGACAGCTAGGGGCTTTCGAGGCCTGCAAGGCTTCCCCCAAAGTCCCACAGCTGGTCTCCCTTCGCCGGAAGCCCATGGAAACCCATCCGCTCCCTGGGATGTCCTCTTCTGGGCCTGAGCGCCAGTTTCCAAAAAGCATCTGTCTCCTCATCAGAGTCCCACACATTCCCACCCCAGCTCCCTCCCCGGGGCTCAACTCACCTTTATGGCTTGGAAGATCCACTCCCGGAAGTCAGTGACTTTGGTGTAGACGCCCGGCTTCTGGGCCAAGGCACAGCCAGTGCCCCAGCTCACAATGCCGCAGAGCCGCCAACGTGACGTCCGAGAGATGCTGTCCTCACACACAAAGGGACCACCGCTGTCGCCCTGGCAGGGGAGGGCAACCCTGGCTGGAGCCCAGGATGGAGGCCGGGAGGTCCCCTGACCCTGAGACAGGCAGCCCCAGGGGGTGGTAAGCCAGGGGCTGCCCCACAGTCCCTCACCTGGCAGGCATCAACCCCACCCTCAGGGTAGCCGGCACAGAACATCTTGGGCTTGATCTGGTTCCCATAGAAGTCAGGGCTATTGCAGACATCATTGCTGATGATGGGGACTCGGGCCTCCTGGAGCACTGCAGCCTGCTGGCCTGGGATGTGTGGACAAGGCTGGCTGAACGTGGGGAGCAGGCATACGCCCTTCCCTCCTGGCGTCCACCCCTACACCCAGGTTTGAGCGCCATCCACCCCACTGGACTGCCCTTTCCTTGTCCCTCTCAGAGGCACCAGAGACCATGTGCAGGACTCACCATAGTACTGCGTGTTGCCCCAGCCAGTCACTGTACAAATCTTGCCATCCACCAGGGCCTGGCCAGCCGCCGGGAGGCACACAGGCTGAATGTACTCTGCAAGAGAGACCAGAGTCCAGCCCCTGGCGGCCTGCCCATCTGGTGCAAACCTACCTGTCCAGCCTCCCCACGCGCCCCCAGCATGCCCCCTTTCCTCTGTCCCTTTATAATATCACAGCAGAACCACCATCTACTGAGAGCTGCCCATGTACTATGCTTTCCTCCACCACCTCCTTTAACCTCCCATCAGTCCTGGCAGGTTGGGGCATCTATTACCCCATTGTACGGAGGAGGGAATTGAGGCCAAGCCACATGGCCAAAGTTTCAAAATAAGTCAATGGCAGAGCCAGAATTTGAAGCTAAGTTGGCCAAGGTTCATCTATGTTACAGCAGGGATCAGTACTTTTTCCCCTTTTTATGGCCAATTGTTAGTCCACTGTATGAATATGCCACATTTGTTTATCTGTTTGTCAGATAATGTACATTTGAGTTGTTGGCGTATTTGGCTAATGTGAATAGAGAGTTCATGAACATTCAGGTACAAGTGTTTGTGTTGACATGTATTTCATTTCTCTTGGGCAGATACCCTAGGAGTGGAATTGTTAGGTCAAATGGTAAACTAACTTTTTCAGAAATTTCCAGCATTTTCCAAAGTGCCCACACCCACCCTTCAGTTAATGTCTGGTAGGTCCCGCAGGATTAGTCCCTTGTTACCTGGATACCTGAATGATCAATTTAATCTACAGCCCTGGCCACCTCCTTTCTCCTCTGTCTCTGGGGTCCCCAAGGCGAGGCTTGTCGCCCAAGACTCACCCGTGAGGGGCAGAGGGCTGGCAAGGTGGACCAGGGCAATATCATTGCTGTTCTCCTCGCTGGTGGGGTCCCGAAAGGGAAGATAGCCTCCATGGTAGACCACGGCCTGCACCCCCAGCTGCATGCCCTGGGGCGAGGCCTGGGCCACAGCCCCGGCAAACACTCGCCAGCGGGACAGGACACGGTTCCGCCTGCCAGGAAACAAGAGGGCAGGCTGGTGGCCTGCCTGGGCATGGCCTCCGGCCTCTGGGGCACTGCCTCTCCCACCTGGGCACTCACTCTGGGAAGCAGTGGGCAGCTGTCAACACCCAGTCCCCCGAGAGCAGGGACCCCCCGCAGAGGTGGGCTCCATCATAGCGCAGGCTGACTTGCCATGGCCACCTGCCCAAGCTGGTGTCCTGGCCTCCCACAATTCGATCTACAGGCAGCTTCCTGCGGCCACAGTCTGTGGGCGAGGGGGTGGTCAGGGAAACAGAGGGGAAACAGTCTTGCCCTGGGAGTCCGAGGTTGACCTGCCCCATGCTTAGGGGACCTATGGAGACACAGCCCTCCCCTTGGGAGAGTCTGAGGGTCCACAGTTCCCCCGCGGCATCCAAGGGAGCTGGTTCTGAGTTTCAGGATCTCACCTTGGCAGATGGTGGCCAAAAAACGACCTCTGGGACAGTCACTGCGAAAGAGACAGGGATGGAGACACCAAGAGACACAAAACACGGAGACCCATTGGGACAGACCACAGGGAAAGGAGGAATGCGGGCGGGCACGGGTGCAGGGACTGGGGGATCAGGCCCCCACCCGCCTCTGCCCGCTCACCACACAGAGACGACCTCCAGCAGCCTCCGGGCCTGGGGCAGCCTGCCCTCGTCCACACAGAAGAAGCCCGATGTGCCGTTGGCGCCTGCTGTCCGCACGTCCAGCTCTGAGTGGGCCACAGCCCTGGACGGGGCAGGGGTCAGGCCTGCTCCCGTGCCACTCGCGCGTAACCCCTTTCTCCCAGCCAGGGTGCCCTGCTACCTGAGGAAGCCCGTCTCCTCGCAGCTGAGACCTGCCACCCTGGCGTTGGAGCGCGAGGAGCACAGAAGCCGCCAGGTCCCCTCCGTCTTGTCGAACACGGTGAGCCTTGCGTCCACCGGGCTGACCTGCACTGCGGGGCGACAGAGCGGGGCCGCCTGGGTCCCTGGGCCAGGCTCCTGACCACCTCCCCACGGCCCCTCAGGGCCTGTTCTGCAGCCAAGCTGCTCTCATCCTGGATCCCCAGGGCCCCCTCAGAGCTCGGCACCTCTACCTGTGTGGTGCTAGGAAGGACCCGAGAGTCAGGTCACACCAGTGTGGGGTTGTCTTCTCCTCCCACTGGCACTCCTAGCTAAGCTGGTTGCTGGAACTTGACTTGGACATGTGGGGAAAGGGAAATAGTTTCCAGCTAAGTTCTCCAGAGAATGGCATGGGGGGCTGGCTCTGCTGAATGCCACTTTTGCCCCCTTGAGGGGAAAGATCAGCTAACTTGGAAGAAACCAGAGAGAATCCTGATAACCTTTTCTTCCTTTTCTTTCTGTCTTTTTTTTTTTTTTTCTTTTGGTATTGGAAGTTGAACTCAGAGCTTTTTCCATGTGCTACAGCCTTTTTTATTTTTTATTTTGAGACAGAGTCTTGCTAACTCTCTAACTTGCCCGGGCTGAGCTTTAAGTCACAGTCCTCTTCCCTCAGTCTCCCCTGGTGCTGGGATCACAGTGGTGTGCCACATTTTCAAAGCTCCTTGACTCAGCCAGGCTTGAAGAACCCCCAGCATCAAGCAAGTTAGTAACTTCCCCTTCCATTTAGCCAATTTCCTTTTTTCCTTTTTTTTTTTTGGAGCTGGAAGACCCTTGACTAAGACCAGATTACCAAAATGTTTCAATAAATATCTCATGGTCATAAAAAATACAGACAAAATTACCTATCTTTTCTGTAGGACTTATCAGAGCCTTGAATGCTAATGGGCATAATTCTCCAAGCAGAAGATGCAATATTCATTCGTTCACTCACCGAGAATTAACTGGGCCTACTGCATGACACTGGGAACACAGGATGACAGAGAGAGCCCTGGGCCCTGCTATCACCCAGCCAAAGTCTGGGCAGTGGGAGACAGACAGTAATTAAATAGTCACTCAAACAACACATTAGAAACTGCCACGAGGCAGGCTGAGATACAGAAGAAAGCTGGAGAGTTCCCAGGGTGGGGCCCATCAGTCTGCCCTCCCCACACACATACACACAGCTGGAGGAAGCCCGGTACCACTTAAATCAGGTCAAAGCCCTGAGGCGCACTTCTTTATATTTACCAAACACTAGGTAAGTGCCAGGCTCTATTTTAGGCTGTGAACAAATCACCACAGCAATGAACAAATCAGACAAAACCCCTGCCCCTGTGGAGCTCAAAGCCCAGTAGGGGAAGTAGATAACAAACTAGACAAGCAACTAAAATACGCCATGTGTCACAACCAAAGAAGAGGGCATGGAGATAGCAGCTTGGTAGCGAGGGAGAGCAGGTGAGTGAGGCAAGGCGGTGCTTCTCAGCACGCGGCAGGGAGGGCCGCTCCAAGGAGGTGGCAAATGAGCAAAGATGGGAAGGAGGTGAGAAAGACACAAAGGTACATGTGGGGACAGCGAAGGAGGCCAAGGAGCTGCAAGTGCAGTCCCAAGGCTGAGGTGTGCAGAGGGGACAGCAAAGAGCCAGAGCCACGGGGAGCAAGGGGAGAGGAGGGGAGGAGGAGATGCAGTGGAGCAACGCTTGGACTTGGCTGTCAGCTGGAGTGCAGCGCAGCTGTGCCCAGGTTCCTGGCTTCAGGTAGAGACAGACGGGGGCGGGGATGGAGTGGAAGAGCAGGCCAGAGGCCACGTGATGTCCAGGTCTGAAGGGACTCAGGCTGCATCACAGTGGGGCAGTGCAGGGAGAAGAGTTGGATTCTGGATAGACTTTGTAGGTGGAGCTGCCAGGAGCTGCCGAGAGACTGGACTCATGTGTGAAGTGAAGGAACAAAGGAGAGGGGTCAAAGGGTTTGATGTGAGCACTAGAAGGAGGGAGCTGTCACTAGCACAGGTGGAAGGAGGAGCCAGTTGGGGGAGACCAGCTATGGCCTGTTAGCCCTTCCCACAGGATGCTCCAGCATGGCTGTGCCCTCAGGCCACCTTCTGGGAAACCAAGTCTGGTGACAATGTACTTTTGTATCCTTGTAGGAGGCTCCTGACAAGGCCACATACAGGCTGAGTCCTCTTGGCCAGCCCTGCAGGTCTCTAGGATGGTGCTGTGGGCTCTCTCTGCCTTACCAGTAAAGGCCTTGCCATCCCCGCAGGGACCACAGAGATCTTCTCTGAGGAGGCTGAGGCTTGGAGAGGTGGCATGACTTGCCCAACATCACCAAGAAGGTGAGAGGCAGAGAGGCAGGATTTGAAACCAGGCCTAAGGGACTCAACCTCTGTCCGTCTGACAGATAAGGGAACTGAGCCTTGGAGGTATACACTTACCCAGGGATGCACAGCTAATCCTGGCCAAACCAGGATTTGGACCCAGTCCAGCCAACCTTCACACTCTCTGCTCCTTCTGTGGGTCCCACACAGACCCTCACCTGTCCCTGCCCTGAGTGCACTCATCCCGCTGAAAGTCCCCTGCTCCAGGGTGAGGCAGGGGTGCCTAGCACCTCAGCTGGATGGTGACCACCACTCCCTGAGCTCCAAGACAAGTTTTAGGACAGCAACTCAGGGCCAGTAAATTCTTACTTTATTTTTTTATTTAAAAAAAATTTTTTTGTGTGATACTGGGGATTGAATCTAGGACCTTTGTGCTGAACTACATCCTCAGCCCTTATTTTCAATTTTGAGACAGGGTCTCCTTAATTTGCTTAAATGCCCAGACCAGGCTGAAATTTACAATCCTCCTGCCTCAGCCTCCCATTACAGGTATGCATCAGCACCCACACAAGTAAGGCTCAAAGTCTTACTTTAAAATGACTCCTAACTGCTTGCAGAAATTTCAGCAAGAGTGGGGTTTGAGGAAGACAATGTGACTTTATGGATGTGTGTTAGGAGAGGTGTGGGAACATCAAATGCTTCCTCTGATTATTTTTAAAGCTACATTTTATGCCACTTTTAAATTCTTTATTCTCATTTATATTATTTTAAGCAATGCAAAAAGTATGTTCTGGGTCACCTGGTATGCTTACCAAATTGCCTGATATATTTAGAGGTGTGAAAATCCCAGAAAAACAAGATGGTTAGATCGTTGGGGGGTTGTTTTTGTTTGTTTGTTTGTTTGTTTCATAATTTCTCAGTGTTTTGGAAACACTCAAGTACAACTGGAGGGCAAGGGTCCTGGCCGTGGCCACACCGAGTCTGAGCCATAGCCAGTAACGCTCCACCTGGAGGCCCAGGGCAAGCTGGTGCATCTCAGTGACTGTCTGTACACTGACTCACTCATCAAAGATTTCCTGAGCGCCAACTATGTGCCAGGCACTGCTGGAGCAGTTGCCCCCAGGTACTACCGAGGCTGAGTGGGGCAGGTCCCAGCCCGGCCACACAGCTATGTGACCTGGGGCCAGGCCCTTGGCTTTCTGTGCCTTGGCTTCCCCACATGAAAATGGGCTGCGCTGAGGACTGAATGAATGGACCCCATCAATCCCCAAGGCTGTGCCTGGCACAGATAAATGCTACCACAGTGCCAGCGAGGACAGTGAATGTTGATTGGGCTTTTCCTGCCTGGATTTTCATTTCTTCTTGTAATGTGAGCTGCATCCTTTATGGAGTTAGAGGACATTGGGAAATGGGAAAAATACATCCTACCACCCCACTCTCCCCTTCTTTCTGCAGCCCTGGGTTGCAGAATGTTATCATGGAGTTGGCACCTGGGAAGATTCATTCATTCATCCCACAATTGTTTCTGCCTTTTATCTGTGTGCCCATTCATTCTCTTGAGCCCGCAGACTGTCTGTCACAGGCACACCTAAGAGCTACTCCTGGCCCCATCATTTACCAGCTGTGTGTCCTCTCTGGTCCTCACCTTGCACATGTATAAAATGGACAAATAGTAGCAGCTACCTCCTAGGAGAGGTGAAAGCGTCCACTGAATTCAAACTGTACCTCTGGAACAGGTTTCAACCATGCCCCATGGTACAAAACACATTTGTATATCATGATGTGGCTGGCCCCCGGAGCTCTGTGATCTGGGGCAAACCACCACATTCCCGAGCCTCAGTTTCCCCTGTAAAATGAGGAGAGTAACAATCCCACCTCCCAGAGCTTCTGGGAAGAAGCCATGGGATTGCACGAACATGAATGCACAAAAGCAAAGCAAAGCAGCAAAAAAACGTTTTCTTCCTGGGAGACATGTACAGTGATACTTCCTAATCTAATCTCCTTTATATTTTTATAAAATGGAGCTTTCAACTCCCTCATTTAATTTCATGGGGCACCAATGAGTAACCCACTGGGAGCCTGAAAACCACTGGGTTAGACGTGTGAAGTGTTTATTAGCTCATGCCTGGTACACAGCAGGTACTCGGTACAAATGCACTACTGTTATGAGCATTTCAGATGTATATGTACATACACTCATTCAAAAATACTCTTTACAGAGCTGCCCCCACAAACTGGTTTCCACCAGGGCTCCTCAGAGGGTCCCAGCCTGCAGTACTCACCTGGGTACAGCAGCTCTTGGTCACTCCTGAGTAGGACGGTCACTGCAGAGAAGGTAGAGGTGAGGCAAGAGGCTGGGGTCTCTGGGTAGGGGAGGGTAGAGGCACAGGGGCCGACCGCTCTCACCAATGGCCCAGGACGCCACCCCGATGCCTGTCAGGAGTAGCAGGGTCCCCACAATGAGAGCTGCCACCTTGGGTCTGGAGCATGGCACAGTCCGGCCACCTGCAACAGACACCATGCTGGGGCCGCTGCCAGGCCCGTCCTCATTGTCCCAGGCTCCAGGCACCGGGCCAGTCCCGCCCCGCCGCCAGGCCTAACTTCTCCTGCCGCACTGTGGGTCCTGCTTCCTGGGGCTGACAGGTTGGCAGGGCTGTCCCTCCCCTGCCCTGCGGACAGCCAACTGTCCGGCTCCTGGAGGGCTCGGGCCCAGCACCATCCTCCCTGACCCCACCCCGGCACATTCCTGGCATTCACAGGCTCACTCCTCCCCAGTGATGCTGCTTCCGTTCTTCTCGCCCCACTTTCTGTTCTTGGGCCTCTCACTTTTGCTAAGTTGTGCAGAGGCTCTTGAAGCTTTGGGGGGGTCTGTAACCCCTGACCTTTGCTCTCTTGACAGCTCTCTTCCCTCCTCTTGGCATTTCTTCACTGCCTACTTTCTGCTATATCTGTAGATTCTTTGCCTCCTGGTGACCCCTGAGCCAAGTTCTTTCACAGGATCTCACTCCAAGATCAAATTCTCCTGGAGGCTGAGAATCCAAGTTTGGAAAATTTCCAGCCTTACTTTAAAATACTACCTGTTCCTGGCTGGGATCTTGGCCGGAGACATCACTTCTTCAAGCCTTGGCTTCCGCATCTGTTAAATGGGCACCCACCTAGCACCTACTTCTAAAAGCAGCACTTTAAAGTTCTTTTAAAGAGTAACAACCAAACTCTCAATGATGGTTATGATGTGCAAAGGCAGTGCTCTAAACACACAAGCTATCCGGTCCTCATCTCAATCCCACACTGCAATTCCCATTGCTCCGCCGAGGGCTCCAGGAGGCAGAGTGACATCCCCTTGGTGACTCAGCCCGGAAGGGCAGTGCTGAGCCTTGAACCCTGGGCAGATTTGGTGCTGGGTCCAAAGTATATAACCACAGAGCCATAACACCTATCACTGTGTCCAGGTGCCTGATGAACAGCACGTTCTCAATAAGCTGTGTGGTCCTGGGCAACTCCCTTTGCCTCTCTGAACCACAGCATTTCCATCAGTAAAATGGAGCTTTATTCCTTTACTGTCTTGTTGAGCATCTGCCATATCCCTGGCAGCACCCTAGGTGCCAGGAACAGACCCCAAAACAAGACAGATAAGAGGACTGCTCTCGTGGGGCTCACACACATGAGAACGTGAGTGGGGAGGGGGCATCACGAGAAAATGAGCCAGATTGTTTCCGGACTGTGGCAAAAACTATGAAACTAAGGCAGGTTGAGGGCAGCAGATGGGGCTTCTGAAAAGGGATCAGAAGAGACTTTTGAGCTAAGAATGGAATGCAAAGCCAGCCATGCAAAGACTTCAAGGAAGAGCATTGTGGGCAGAGGGAACAGCCCAGGCAAAGGCCGTGAGGTGGGAAACGGGCATGTTCTGTTAGAGGAAGGGCAGGGAGGTGGTCAAAATGGCATGGGCCAGGGCAAGGCAGTGGGAACCAAGGCTGGGCCAGCAAGAACAGGTGGCCCAGGGAGAAGAGGGATTTTACTCCCAGTGCAACAGAGGTCCTGGAGGCTATGTCCCAACTCCTCTGCTTGGGATTGAGAGAGGACCAGAGAGAAAAGGCCACTCAGAACTTCTGCTGACCATGGCCTGGGCTCCGCTGTGGCAAAGCACTCCTGGCCCTCCCATCTGCGGCCATAGTGGACACATAGTGGCTGTGGGCACAGTGCCAGGCCAGAACCCGGAACAGAGCAGGGCACGGTCCAGGATCTTTCAGGGACATCCACTGTTTGAGTGGCTTAAGAATCTGAGAGCCCAGAGGCTCCCTTCAAAGTATAAGGAAACACTGGCCCCAGAGGGCTGGGGCCAGCCTCACCCACTCCTGCTAGGAGACCGTGGCTGTCTCAACATGGCCTCCCAGCCTGACCCCCAGCTCTGCCCCTGCCCGTCTTCCTGGTTTGGGAGAGGATCGGGCTTCCTCCGACTCCTCTGTCTGCGCAGGTACCTTCCTGGGCTATGCAGGACCAGCCTAGAGGCGCTGGTGTCTCCTAGGGTGACAGGAAAGTACTTCCTTCCCTGCCCTCTGGCTCAGAAGACTTTGGGCACCTCCTAAACAGATGCCTCAGGTGACACAGGACTCGCCTTCACGCGGTTCCCCTGGTGTGAGACGCACCCTTTCTGTGTGTCTTTGTTGGGACAGGAGGCACCCTTGCTCTTCAACTCTGTCCTCCATGAGCCAGGCTGTCCCATGTCTTCTCCCAGGATAGTTTTGCTTCTACCATGTAAGTGCAATGACCCTCAGAAGTGACACCTTTAACTTCTGGCCTCTCAAACTCCATTCCATTGATGGCTACCAGTCTCTGTACTCCCAGGGCCTTCCCACAAAATGTTACATCCCCAGTCCTTTTTTTAATGTTTTACTAAGTTGCCTGGGTGAGGCTCGAACTTGCATTCCTCCTGCCAAGTGCTGGGATTGTAGGGATGCACCACCGTGTCAGTCTTCCTCTTAAATAACTCCAGCTTCCTGGGTGACAGTCTTTCCTCTTTGGACTTCTGGACTCTTCATTTTCCTTCTACTCCTCTGAGGGGCCAGCTCTGCAGTCCAACTCTCTACTCCCTTCCCCCAAAATCTGGAATTCACAAGGTAGACTCTGTGGTCTCAGTTTCCTCTCTATCCCCAGGCCTGGATTCTCTTCTGAGTCCCAGACTGAGGGTCCCACAGCCTCTTAGACACCTTCCTCTAGAATGTTCTCGTCTCTTTCCACCCACACTGGCCTCTATGCCTCTACCAATCTGGTCTTTGTTTCGTTTTGTTCCAGAAATTGAATCCAGGTGTCTCCGAGGTATATCCCCAGCCGCCTTTTTATTTTAGTTTAGTTTAGGGTCTTGCTAAGTCCCCCAGGCTGGGCTCAAACTTGCAATCTTCCTGCCTCAGGCTCCCAAGGAACTAGATTACAGAGGAACACAATGCCCAGCTGCAAATCTGCTCTCCCTCACAGGTCCTGTCTCAGAGGTCCTTGTCCCCAGGACACTTCCCTCCCCCTACAGCCTCCCAGTTCCCCAGCCCATCAGACCTCTTGGGTGACTCTCCTGTCCCCCTTCCTTCCCTTCCCCCAGTCCCACCTTGGTCCAGCCCCATCTGACTGCTGAGCTCCTGCTTCCCTCTGGAGCAATATGGAGCCTGGAAAACTTACTGAATACCAAACCCAACTCATCCTTTTACCTAGAACCCTCTATGACTCCCGCAGGACGGAGTGTAGAGCCCTCATCCCAGCATTTCCAACCTTGTCGGATATAAGCACAGCTTTTAAAGATCTAACGTCTAAATGTATATCTCCTCAAATTCTGAGACAGCCCCGGGCCATTGTCAAACACGTAACAGAGCTTCCAGAGAGCAACCCAACTATAAAACTTGAAAAAATCCCAGTTAGAAAAGAAAAACAAAGACTAACCACTAGCGCCACCTTGTGGAGAGACCCATCACCACCAAGGAATCTCCCGCTTCACCTTGGTCCCAATAGAGTCTGGTCCAACAGCTAGGGGAACTCATGGACCACCCAGCTCCACTTCCATCCTCCCCTCCAGACACTCCAGTGCCATCTGCGTGCCTTACACATGGGCACTCTGCCACCCCTGCTTCCAGCATGCTCCGCCTCTTCCTGGCTCATCCCATCTGCTCCCTATCCTCCCTTGAGTCATCTCAATGCCAAGGCCCAAGGCACTGCGACCTTTGGGGACACTTTAAAAGCAGTAACAGTGACACCAGTGGTGTCACTGACATGGCCATGGCTCTCAGGATCCCCCACCAACTCACAGCTCTGCCCTAACCCTGTTCTCTTCTGCACCGTCTTTACACCTCTGCCGCTGACAATTAGGAAGGGACTGCTGCTGTCACTTATAGGTGAGGAAAGGAGGGCCAAATAGGTGGAGCCACCAGCTCTGCAGTCACCCAGCAAGCAGGTGCAACATCAAAGCCATCAACACCTGCACCTAGATGTGACCCCTGCACCGCAAGCTTCTAGGAATACCCCAGGCCCCCTCTGCATCTCTCCCTTTGTAGCCAGACCTATCTCTGCCCATCCCAGCATTTTCTGCTTTTCTTTCCTGGGTCATTCACCCACAGGCCCCAACCCTGGCACCTCCCTTCCATCAGCTCCAGGAAAGAAACAGCACAAAGGGGCCAGGCCCTGCACCCGCCTGCTCAGCCAGGGTGTGGCACCTTCTCCCAAGTGACTGGGAGCTTGGGTTCACTCTGGATCCCAACTGAACGGTTTGGGGCCTGAGTTGCTATCTGCACCAAAACTGAGAGCCAAAGAAGCCAGAGAATTGTGCTAATCATTTCAGTCAATGTGTTCAGTGCTTCCTCACACCCGGCCATGAGCTCTGTGGTACTATCATCCCTGTTTTGCAAGGAAAGTGGAGCCCAGGGAGGGTTAGTTGCTTGCCCAGAGCCATGCAGCTAGAAAGTGCTCCTCTCCATCATCCCTGCTGCAGCTTCTGCCCTGTCTCTGCCCTCTCCGTCCCTCAGGGCTGAGTCCAAAGTCCTCCCTCTGCTCTTCTGTGACACAGCCAGGAGGCGGGAGGACTGTCTGGAATTGGTGGGGGTCCTGGGTCCCCATCATGACAGCTCCAGGGTATGTCCTGAGCCCCATGCTCCCACCAACCTCACAGAGGGAGAATTAGGATCTGTACTTGACCAGGGGGAAACTGAAGCTTGGAGAAATAATGTCGCTTGCACAAGATCACACAGCGAAAAAGGAGCCGAGGCAGACTCAGATGCAGGCCTGTGCGTGTGACTCTAGGACCCGAGTCCTTAACCATGACAACTTTGGCAGTGTCCCCACCTCAGCCTCAAGTAGAGGTCGGGTCCAGGGTTAGTTGAAAAATCACTGAGGAAGAGGCAGTGAGAGGAAACTGAGGTAGGGCACCGGGAATGTCATACAGGGTGGCAGGAAGGCAGGTGATGACAGAGCCCCACAGAAAATTTGGTTAATATTTAATCAGGGGCAAGAGGCCTCAGAGGGGTGGAGTGGGCCTGGGAGGGGTGCCTAGAATTAGGGGGCTCTGTGGGATGGAGGGTAAAGGAGAGAATATGGCAGGAGGGGCACCAGGCAGAGCTAAAGTTGGGGCTCAGGTAAGGGGGACTCACCCTCCTTCTCAGCCATGTCACAGCCTCTCGTTAATGATTCCCCGGCTGACCTCCTAGGCCGGGGCGGGACCTGTGGGGAGATGAACAAGGAGGCAGGACCGGGGGAGCCCAGCCCAGCCCAGGCCTGTGCCCCCAGTCCCAGGCGTCCATCCAGGGAGGATGGAGGGACTGGGCCCTGGCCAGAGCATGCCATGATCACGAGTGTGGACTAGGCTGGGTTCAAGGATGGGGTCAGTGTCTGCCCAGCGCCAGGGGGACGACTGGGTTTGCAGGGCTGAGGACTCCCAAGTCTGAGCCTGAGGAGGAGGAGGCTGAGGATTGGAGCTCCTGGGTCTGAGGGAAAAGAGGGCTGAGGGGTTGGAGAAGGAGGAATCTGGGGGCCAGGACTCCTTGGCATGAGGGAAGATGGGTCTGGAGCCTGGACTCCTGGGTCCGTTCTCTGAGTCTGATGAGAGAACGGGTTGGAACTCCGAGGCCCTCGGGGAGAAGTCAGTCCATTCTTGGGGCCCCTGTATTGGGAGGTAGGCATCAGGCTGGGTGGGGGGTAAGGGAACCCATGTCCTCAGGACTCCAACTATGAGGCTGAAGGCCCTGGTCCTTACCCTGGGGTCCGGCTGGTGAGGGCAGGGCCTCGAGGTGGTGCCGGCTTAGGGCTCAGTCTCCAGGCCTTGGCAGAAGCATGGTGGCCCTGCAGCGGAGGGCGGCCTGGGAGGCAGAGGCGGCGGGTGGCAGCGGCGGGGCGGCGTGGGGCCTGCTAGGCCGGGCTGCCTCACCTGAGGAGGAGGGGGCTGGGCAGGAGGCGGGGGAAGGGGCGGGGAGGGGCTGGACCGCAGGATTGGCAGCGCCAGAGGCCACCTGGCTGGCGGGCCGGACTGGCAGGGGTTGGACCAGGCAAGCCCAGCCACCAGCCTGGCAGGGGACCTGCAGAGGGGCTCAGGTGTGTCTGTGGGAGTGGGCCAGGGGCGCCTGGGGACTGGAGGGTGCAAGTCGCAATGCCAGGGACTGCTGCCCCAGCCCACTCTGCTCTGCTGGGATTTCTCTCACTTCTGCCAGGCCCCAGGCCCCACCTACTGCCAGTCTCAGCTTCAGCCCTGGGCCTTTCCCTGGCCCCCTTCCCTTCACTAACCCCTGTTGCCTCTGTCCCTTCCCTGGTCCCCAGCCTAGCCTAGCCCAGGCCCAGCTGGCATTGCCCTGTTCATCCTCCCCCCAGCCCCCTCCCCCGGCTGCTTTCCTACAAGTCACGGGGGTTGGTTTGCTTTGGCAGCCTCTCTGCAGCCTGCCCAGTGACCTCTGGAGCCAGGAAAGTCCTTGATAGGGGGGAGGGGGGATTGGCCTGGAAAAGGCCACACAGAGTGCTCAGGGCCAGGCCAAGTGGCCGGAAGATACACACTGTCTCGCCAGCAGCCAAGAGCCATCCACGTCAGACCCCAGAGCCAGATAAACACCCAGACAGGCCAGTGACGCTGCTCATCCCAGATTGACTGTGCCCACAAAATCGAGCCCACCTGCTCACCCACACGTGCCCTCTGTGCCCAGTCCACCCACAGACCTGTAACCTGTCTCAGTGGGACACACTGGTGTCACTTAGCTGGGGGCCATCCCTCATCTCTCTGTCCCCGGTGCTCTCTCCCCCCACCCATTCCCACTTCTTCAGAGCTTTGCCTCTTTTCCCCTAAGCCCAGAGCGACCTGCTGCTCCTGTCCTATCTCCTCCCCACCCTCTCCCCTGAGCTAATAACTCCCCTCAACTGCGACACTAGCAAGTGTTAAGTGGCTTCACCATGCCCATTCACCTCTAAATATACATAGTAGAGACTGGCTCCCAGCTGGGAGAGGAGGGGTCCCTGGGGAAACTGAGGCAGTTACATTTGGGGCAGGACATAGAAGGTGCTGGAGCTCAAGAGAGAGACGGTAAATCAAGTCCAAGAATCTTTATTTCAAGAACAAAACTACTTCTGTGGAGACAGAGGCAGAACGGGCCCCTTTCTGAGTGGCCACAGTAGAAGGCTGGTGAAAGGGGGCATGGGGCCAGGGCCAGAGTGCATCACAGGGAGAGGGGACCCCAGGTCCAGCCAGAGGAAGCAGGAGGGGACATGATGCTGGGAGCTGCAGTGGGGCCAGAACCCCCTGCCCCGGACTGTTCCGGGCTCCCATCACAACCCCCAGCCAGGCAGGGAGGGGCTGGCCCCAGCAGTGCATGTCTGAAGCTGGCCAATGTGTGCAAATCAGCAAGAAGGAGGGATGCGGAGCCGCTGCCCCTGCCTCGCCGCCCCCTCCTCAACAGGCAGCAGAAGCAAGGGTGGGGGCAGCGGCAGTATTGCTTTACCCATCATGCATGGCGGTAGGTGGCCCTTGGGACAGGAGGAAGGCTGGGTGAGGAGTGTGCAGGGCGCCAGTCCCCCTGTCCCCTCCCGTCCCGACGGCTCAGGACTCTGAGGCAGGGGGAGGCCCGGAACACCATCCCCCACTGCGGCCAGGCGCGCCTAGGTGTCCCCTTTTAGAGCTGGCTCTTCCTTGAGGCGGAGCCCAGGGCCTACAAGGGAGGGAGGGAGAGGGAATAATGGACGGGGGTGGGGGCCTGAAACCCTCCCAGGCCCTCTTCCCCACCACCCACCTTACCTGGGCTATTCAGCCACCTGGACACCTGTACAGTTCTCCTTGCTCTCTGAGGTGATGGCCAGGTATTCTGAGCTGTAGGGGAAAGCAGGGGTACAGTGACTCCCACAGCCAGTCTGGCCCAACGCCCCACAGAACAAGGCAGTCCAGGGCCTGACACAACCACCCCATCCCACCTCTGACACCCGCACTCGGCCCCAGGGGGCACTGACAGGTGCCATCCTGGGTTCCTCCCCTCTCCAGTCCCTCCTCGCCAACCCCACTCACGCATTCTCTTGGGCAGCAGCCTCCGTGGCGGCGGCGATCTTCTTATAACAGTAAACCATCTCTGCTACCAGCCATATCGTCAACACCACGATGAGCACGTACATCATGATCTCGGACACGATGGACGCCATGTCTCTGTTGGCTGGCAGGGCCAAGGGCATGCTTGAGACCCAGGCTCGGAAGACATGACAGCCCGAGTGTGTGGCACCCTTGCTGAGCAAGCTGCGGCAAGTGGCTTGACCTCCCTGGGCCTGGGCCACAGACAGGACAGTCATGCTGCACCCACTCCTCAGACAGACCTGAGGATCACTCTCAATCTGCCTCCTTGTATAACTAGAGGCCGCATCTGTGTCATTCGGGAAGCTGTCAGCACAATGCCTAAGAGCTTGAAACTGCAACCAAAAGGCTGGGGTTCAAATCCTGGCTCTGCCATTTGCCAGCTGTGTGACCTTGGGCACCTGACTCAACCTTTCTGGGCCTCCATTTCCTCAAATGCAAAAAGCTGCTAACCATAAAATCTCCTATACTGAGGTATTGTGAGAATAAACTTCTAAAAATCTTTAGAACAAACTGGATGTGATGGCAAACACCTTTAATCCCAGTACTTGAAGACGCTGAGGTGGAGGACGGCAAGTTTAAGCACAGCCTGGGCAATTTAGCAACTTAGCAAAAGCCTGTCTCAAAATTTAAAGGGTCGCCAGGCTGGTGGTGCACTCCTGTAATTCCAGCACTGGGGAGGCTGCTGAGTTCAAGGCCAGCCTAGGCTACATAGTGAGATCCTGTCTCAAAAAACCAAAAACCAAACAAACAAAAACTTAAAAGTAAAAAAGGGATGGGGACAAAGCTCAGTGAGAAGGACTGGGTTTAATCTCCAATACTGCAAAATAAATACAATTAAAAATATCCTTGGGCTGGGGATTTAGCTCAGTGGTTCGCTGCCTGCCTCTCCAGCACAACGACCCGAGTTCGATCCTTGATATCAAAAACAAACAAACAACAACAAAAAAACCCCAAAACCAAATATATCCTTAAAATAGTACTTGACCTATCAATAGCACTCAATAAATATTTATTACTTTACTATTACTCCTTCGACTACTACTGTTACAATTAAGGACGAACAGCATAATGGTTAGGAGTAGGGGCCCCAGGCCCAGATTGCTAGGGTTTAAGTCCTAGCTCTGCCTTTGACGAGCTGGCAAGTTTAGGCAAATGACTCTACCTGTCTGGGCCTTGAACCTCCTTCTGTAAAATGAGTATGGTAATACTCTTACAGCCCCCGGGACTGCTGGGAAGAGGAAATGAGTTAACATCCATAACATGGGTGGCTGAGCTTGCAGCCGGCACTGTGTTGGCTATTTTCTGGACACTCTGCATCCTTCCACAGCGCTGGCCCTCGCCACCGCCAGCTTCCTTTCATTGAGCCTAAATTTAAACTGCAAAGGGAGCACAATCAGCTAGGGGATCAGACGACTCTGGCGTCCTCCACTGGATCTCGAAGGTATCCATCCTGCACCTCTGGCCCCTCTATGACCTCATTCCCCCTGCTGCTGTCCTCATGCATCTTCCTCCCTGCAGGCCAGGCACCATCTGCTGCTCCACCCTGAGCAGAGGACAGGAAGCTTTCCAGGCCAGGATAGGGAGAGGAAAGGCCTGGATGGTCCCTATACCTTCCCTGGAGGAGGACTCAGGAAAAAGTTCCACATTCCCTTCACTCATTCATTCACCCAGTGGAAGTCACTGATGCCTTTCCTGCCGGGAGTAGTTGCTGTCAGCCATGCTATGATCTGAGCATCTTCCTGGCTCCTCGGAACAGCCCCAAGCACAGGACCATCAGGCTCCTGGGTCAGCAGCCACACTGAGTTACATCCTGGAGAGCTACAGCTCCACTGTCTAAGTCTTACCTTTCTCCCGGAAACAGATGCCCAAATAGATTTCTGTGACATGGCCTCTCTGCTCTCCCAATCAGACTAGGATAGCCATTATATTAGATTAGGATTAGCAATTAGATTAGGATAGTGATCATATTGGAGACAGGCAGGGCCCTGCAGCCATTCTTCCAGACAGATCACTGAGGCGCTAAGAGGGACAGGCACTGGCCTGAGAACACACAGCCAGGATGGGCCTGGGAGCCAGGGTCCGAGTGTAACGGATGCAACACTCTGAGCTCTCATCTGCTCTGGGAGCCACCAGCGGCCAAAGACAGACCACAGGCATCTCAGGAGGTGGGAGGGTCAGGACCCCACTCTACAGATGAGGAGCTGAGGCAGAGGGGAGCTTCACATGGGGTCACCTTCAGTGGCACCTTCTCTGGGGAGCCCCATGATTTCTTAAAACCCCAGACTTCTAAGTGTGCTGCCTGCCTGCTCACACAGGCAGCCCCAGATCCAAAGCCCCTACTGCATCACTGCAGGCTGATTTCTATCAACCCCAGGCACCGTTAACCTCGAGACATTTTCCACTCCCGCCCTCTACCCTTATTGTCCCATCTGCTGCTAATGCCTCCAGTGGGCTTCCTGCCATCTTCTATACCCCTTCCATGTCAGTGGCATTCTCACTACCAGCCCTGGATGTGACTCGGCTCATCCCTGGGGGCCACTAGCAGGAGGTGTTGTGGGCTGATGGTAACACCAAAACCACAGTGAAACAGCAAGTAAAAACAATTCTAAGCCAGACATGTGCAGCATGCCTGTAATCCCAGCACTTTGGGAGGCTGAGGCAGGAGGATCACAATTTTGACCCCAGCCTGGGCAACTTAATGGCTTCGTGAAACCCTTTCTCTGTGTCAAAATCTAAAAAAAAAAAAAAAAAAAAGTGGGCTGGGGATGGCCACTGATGTTAACAATACAACAACATCACAAGGAATGTAAAATACTGTAGTGTGATATCATGTTGAAAATACTACAATATCCTGGGTAATGGTGAGTGTAGTGCAGTATAACAAGCTACACTGAACATCACTGCAATTCGAACCATAATATTTCAAAATACCAGAGCACAGAACGGTAGGTAATAATAAAAACATGATAGTATGGCAGAGAACATTAAAAATACTCTAGTTCTATGGGTTATAAAAATACTGTTGTCTGGCCATGTCGAAACAGTATTACAGAAGGGAGTAGCATATGACTGTAATCCCAGTACTCTAAGAGGCCAAGGCAAATTTCACCCCCAACCTGGGCAACTTAGCAAAATCCTCAAAATTAAAAATTAAAAAGAGCTGGGATTTAGCTCAGTATGAAGGCCCTGGGTTTAATCCCTAGCACTGAAAAAAGGGCAAAATTACAGTGGATAGATAATACTAAAATATGGTGGATTGTGTTAAAAACACAGTCTCACGAGACCACACAAACAGCTCTATATCATGGTAAATGTGGTTTAAAATGCAGGCTCTGGGAGGTGACATACTTCGGTAGCTAACGTGAGACAAAGGCTCACGGTCACAGGTAGGGGCACCCCAGGAGCCAGGGCCCCTAAGTAAGATGGAAAGAGGCCTGGTGACAGTGTCCTGGGATCTCCCACCCTCTCCTTGGCACTGATTTGCAAGGGGAAGAACTAAGTTTTGTTGCCCCACCATCTGGGACTCTTTGTTACAGCCACTCCGCTGTATCCCACTCTCAGGGCTGACCATCCACCCAGCAGGGTAACACCCACCCTGCAGCCCGAGTGGCTCATGCATACCTTCCAAATTGCCTTCTGCTGCTGTAGCCCTTTGAAGAAAGGTAGAAATGCTAATTCTGGAAAGAATCCCACAGGCAAGGCTGAGGAGAACAGTGATTCACACTGAGGACAGAACCCACAGTCACCTGATGGTGGGGGATCAAATCCAGCTCCCAACCACGTGACCTGGGCCCCATGATCCACTCCCTGAGCTCAGCTTCCTCATCTGTACAGTGGGGATAGTAAGATCCCTACCTCAGAGGTGGCTGGAGGGTTCAGCAGGGCCTTCACCAGGGGCACCAAGGCCTCCACCTGTCTGGTGAAAAGGAAGGATGCTGCCTGCCGCCAGACTGATGTGCTCGCTGGGCCCCAGGGGATGTACTTGTCATGGCTCTTTTCTGGCTTAAGGCCTGGAATAGCTCCCTGACTCTGGGAGCCAATGGGCCACAGGGCCCTGGAAAATTCCCAAGGTGTGCTGAGGAGAAGATGGCCCAGAAGGGGAGGAGCTCCCTCAGAGAAGGGAAGCAGCTGAAGCCACATGTGGAGATGGCACTGCCTTGCTTGGATCCCGGGGCTCCCCCTGTGGCCCCAGATCTGTAGCACTGGCCTCGCCGAGAGCTTATGAGACCCTACTTCTGGGTCACCCGCACCTGCGGAGTAAGGCCGAGCAAGTCCACGGGACCCCCTGCTGGCTGGAGTGCAGGGTAGCATTTGAGGAGCCACTCTGAGTGACACACTCTGCCCAGACAGAAGGAGTTAGGGCAAAGGCTACTCAACAAGCAGAGCTGCTAGGCTTAGTGGTACATACCTATAAACCTAGCAATCTGGGAGGCTGAGGCAGGAAGATTGCAAGTTTGACTCCAGCCTGGGCAACTCAACAACTTAAGAGAGATTCTGTCTCAAAACAAAAAATAAAACAGGGCTGGGGATGTAGCTCAATGTGAAGGCCTTGGGATTAATTCCCAGTACTGTAAACAACAACAAAAAACCCACAAAACAAAAAACAAAATAAAAAAATACGAGCCAAGGCCCTCACCCAGGCAAATACCGTACTACTGTGAGCTGAGCCCAAGCAGCAAGTGACACCTAGCATGGTGTTCAATCTTCTTAACCTCCTGAGGCAGAGGAACAGCTCAAGTAACACCCTGGCAGGTGGGCACAGTGAGCATCCCTCTGTCCAGCAGGACCACTCTGAGGCACAGAGACAGCCAGGCACCTGAAGAAGGTGACACAGCACGGGCACCAGAGCTGGGATTTGCACCTACAATATCCGTGGGGAGAACTCTACTTTGACCTCTCCATGGGCTGTAAGTAAGTAGGAGCCACAGCCAGAATGGATGGGGGTGCTGCTCTCCCCACTGTAGCATGAAAGTTGGCTGACCCAGGCACAGAGCCAGCCTGTCCCCTACCTGCCATCTGTCCCTCCATCTGGTTTACTACTGAGTGACAGGCAGGACTCACCTTTGTCCACCACCTCAAGGTGGATCTTCTTGACAACGCTGGTGTTGTGCTCATAGTTCTCAAAGAAGAGCAGGCGGTAGACGTGGCATTCGTAGTCACCCGAGTGGTTGTAGGTGACATTGGTGATGAAGATGGACAGGTCCTGCAGGTCCTTAGTGCCCCGGCTGCCATTCCACACCACACGGCCCTCGAAACGTTCATCCTCCTCCAGCTGTAGCACCTCATTTTCATAGCGCAGGATCTTGGGGACCCCAGGGGTGGGGTGGGGTGGGGTCACTGCCTGGGCCAGTCTCCCCAGCCCTGACCCCAATATTGACTCTGCCCTGGCACACACAGACACCAATGGCACACATGGGCTTAGGCACCTTCACCTTGGGCAAGGAGGGCACAGGGGCCTGGATCGTGTCTGGGTCCATCCCAGACTCTGAGACACATAAAGACTCTCACAGCCCCCAGTCATTCATTGCCCCAAGCCTCGTGGGGCTTCCCGACCCTCTTTCTCAGTGGTCCTTCCCCCGTCACCAACACACTCCTCAGGCAGGGACTGGGACGCCTGATCCCAGGTGCCGCCAGCCCCAATTCTCCAGCAGGTGGTAAAAGTCAGTGGTGCCTCCAATATGTAACTCACACATACGCACATAGCGTAAAGGAGGTTTTAAAAGGCTCCACTTTCCCTTCATGATGACTGTCCAGGACATCTCTGCTGGTGACAAGTAATTCCAGTGACATTTATTTCATGCCAGCCCTGTGTGTCAGGAGCATGAACTCACACAAACCTCTGGGCGAGAGACCATCACTGCCTCATCCTTAGAGAGAGGGTCAATGCCTTGCCCAAGGTCACCGGCTGATCAGGGTGCAGCCAGAATTTGAGTCCAGGTCATTAATCACAGCCACACTGTTCTCATTAAAACAAGCAAACAAACAACACCCCCATCTTGAAATCCAGCCTCACTGTCTCCCCCACATGGACACCACCCTCCCGTACCTGCGCCGGTCGCCCACACACCTTGACAAACTCCTCTGTCCCCTTCTGGCGGAAGGTCCACTCGGTGAAGGTCTCAGCCGTGGTCTCACTGCGCCGCTTGCAGGAGATGCACAGAATTTTGAAGGTCATCCCATACACAGCCTCGGTCTCCGAGTCCACCTCCACACAGCCCCCCCAGGCCGAGGACACTGTGGGGACAGCAGGCTCCAGTTGGGCAAGGCACTCCTCACCCCAGGCGCTACCAGGCTCACTGGTTGCTGGCTCTCAGGGCCCTCGGAAACCATCTGATCACAGAGGGACAGCACTAGAGCCAAGCCTGCCCCACACTTGCTGTGTGACCTTGGCAAGTCACTCATCTTCTCTGGGCCTCAGTTTCCCTCTCTGTTAAGTGAACAGTGGCAATGTTGTTTTCAGCAGTTGTTAGGCAGAAATCTCATAGCACTCGGGAGGCCCCAGTACTCAGGGCTCAGTGTGGCCCGTTACTCTGTCTTCTACACCGAAGGAGAACGAATGGAGGTGGAGGGACTAGAATTCCAGGTGCTTTAGAAGTTCAAGGTGGCGGAGCCATTCCCACCATTAAACTGGTCTGCAAAGCCAGCCTTGGTTTGCGAGAAGTCTTCAGCCGGGCAGAACACACTCCAGCCTTGCTGCCTCCTCCCACAGGCCCCTGAGAGATCCATCCTCTCCCAGACTTCGACCTCTTCCTCTACTCTCCAGGCTCCATCACCTCCAGGCCCCCACCCACCTAGCAGCTTCTCAAAAGCTCTTTCCTATCTCAGGGCCTTTGCACTTCCACTGGATTCCAGCCTTTCTGGGTTCCTCCTTCACCCTCTTCTCGCTTCCAGTGCCTACTAGCTACTTCGTGGGTCTTTTCCATGTCCCTCAATCCTCAGGGCTTCTTGTCTGCCTCCCTTGCTCTCTCATCTCCGTGAGCTCCTCTCCCATCTTTAGCCCTCTCTGGGGTCTCTCTGAAGGTCCTATCACTTCTCGTCCTCTTACCTGCTCAGACTCACCTTTCCAAGTCTCTCCCTTTCAAACTCCCTCCCTGCTCTCTCCACCTCTCCTTGCCTCTCAAGTTTCCCTCTTCCTCGCTCACACTCCACTGCTTTTCTCACCTCCGCCCCCCACCCGGCCCGCACCGGGTCTCCCCGCCCAGGACCTTCTGGTCTCTGCCTCCTCCCTCCGTCTCCGTCGTCTCCCCGTCCCAGTCTCCTCGCACCGCCTCCCCCAAGCCTCCCGCGGCTGTGGGTGTCACATTGCAGCCTGCGGGGCTCTGGGAGCAGCTGACTCCGCGTTTTCTTGCCCCCCCCCCCCGCTGGGCGCCCGCAGCCTCGAGGCCGAGCCAACGCGGCCCCGCCCGCTCTCGCCGCCCCCCCCCCCCGCACCTCCGCCTCCCCACCGGCCCGGCGACCCGCGCGCAACTTCTAAAGCGGACTTCGCCGGCCGGGGGCGGGCGGGGGGCGACCCCGGCGCGGCCACCGCGAGTCCCAAGGGCGAACCTCGCCGCCCCGCCGGTGCCGGCTGCGCCCCCCTAACACTCACCTAGTGCAGCGCCGACCACGAAGGCCAGCAGCGTCCCCATGGCCGCGCCGCGCGCTGCGCCCCGCTCCCGGGCAGCCGGTATTAATAGCGGGGCGAGAGGCGGCGGGTAGGATGTCCCCGGAGCGCGGGCGCAGCAGCTGCGGCTCTGGGACCGGCGAGGGGGAGGGGGGGCGCGGCCCCCCCGCTCCGGTTACCGCCGGGGGCCCAGCCCCGGGGCCCGGCGTCCAGGCATCCCCGCCGCGCGGGCGGCCGCTGCTCGGGCTGCTGCGCTGGCGCGCGCCGCGGAGCACATCCGCCAGGTGCCCCGACCCCGGCCCCGCTCCGGCTCGGGCGCGCTGGGGCGCGGACCGCTGTCTCCTGCGCACTGCAGCGGCGGTGGCGGCGGCGGCGGCGGCGGCCCGGGAGGGAGGGAGGGAGGGGGCGGGATGAATCACCGCGGGGGGGGGGGGCGGGGGGAGGGCGCGGCCGCCCAGCCTTTGCTGCAGCGGCGGGAGGCGCCCGGCGCACCGGCCTCTCGCACCGGCCTCTCGGGTGGCGCAGGGACAGGCACTGCTAGGGTGGTCTGGGTGTGTGCGACCCCGCCGGACTCTGGGACCTCCTATCTTCCCAGTATGAGAAAGGTCACCCCCGAGACGCACAAGAGACTTAGCGGGCAGTTTGGGGACGGACTCCCTTCTCCAAATTACGGAGGTCATCCTCACGATTTCCAGGGGGACTAGGCTGGGACATCCAAGCGAACTGCCCCTAAGAGCCCTGGAGGTCACCGTGGCAAGTGGGCATGAGGCAGGGGGTTCAGGCTACATCTACTACCCCAGGCCCCACCTAAGCAAGAGGAGCACCCTGAGTCCAAACCAGAGATGCTGCTCTGGGGTGTGGAGGCGCTGTGTTTCAGGAGGACCATTCAGGGGACCCCCCTCACCCTGTGTCTCTGAGTCATGTCCCTCTCTCCTCTGCTCCATCTGTCTAGGCCTCTCCCTGCACAGAGCTCACTCCTGCCTCAGGGCCTTTGCCTGGACCCACCACTCTCCCCCAGGTGACCAGGTTACTCCTTAACCTCCTAAAGCTCTTGGCTTCAATGTCACTTTGGTCAGGTCTTCTTTGTCCATTCAGGCTACACTGCTTCTTTTGCCACTGACTTGACCTCCTTTTCCTCCTGTGTAGTTGTCACTACCTAACATCTTTTGAGTAGTTTATCTGTTCAGTCAGTCACCTGTGCCTCCAACTGTGACATGGAAATTCCCCCAGGGTGAGGCCACTGTCCTTGGCACCACTGTGTCATGGCCTCTGGAACTGTGCCTGGCACACTGTAGGTGCTCGATGAAGAAATAAACATCAGTGCTTATTAGACCCTTCTGGTTTGCTGAACCCACTACTGCTTCCCAAGACTTTTTGGCAAGTTCAATGATTCATTTTACAAATGAAGAAACTTAGGGCTAAGGGATTTGGACTCCTGCTCATCAGTGGGGGGTGACTGAGACCAGTATTCTGCCAAAGGGAGGGAATGAGAAGGCGACTCTGAGCTCTTGGGACCAGGCTGGGAGTGAGACTCTTGGCCGGGGGGTGGCTGCCCAGGTCCTAGCTTCTAGTTCTGGTTGGGGACCAGAATTCCCCTGGCCATTCCACACCAGCCTAAGGGTGTGGGGCACATCCAGGACAGAGGGGCAGAGATCCAGGGACACCAGAGACTTTTGTGGTCTGGGCTTTTATGCCAGCACCTCCCAAGCTGTGACATTCCCCTGCAGAAAATAGCTACCTTGCTGTTCCCTGGTGGGGGATGGTAGGTGGTGGCACCGTGAGGACAGGCCTTAGCAATGGGGAGGGGGCAGCTCTACAGTCCTGCAAGCTGCCTGGGCACCTGCTATGGGCTTGGTCCTGTGGGTATTGGCATTATGACCAGTTTACACCTATGGGAAACCAAGGTACAGAGCGGGCAGCTGGCTCTGACCACACAGCTATAAGGTAGGAGGGGCTGGTGATTTTTACAGGCTGTTACATGACTTGCCCAAGGTCTCTCATGACCTCTCCTTTCCTCTGAGTCCTACATGACCAGGACTTGCACCCCCCTGAATCTTCCTAATAGTGGTTCTCAAAGTATGGTCCCTGGGGAGTACTGTCAGCAGAGTCCCAGTCCTGAGCCAGCCCAAGTCAGAAACTCTTGAGGCTTGGCGCCCCTTGCACTCCATTGTGTAGCAAGCTCTTCGGGAGATTCTTGTGCAGCTAAAGCGTGAGAAGCACTCACTTAAAGCAGCCCTGAGAGAAATGAGCTCCGACTGTGCCCATTATGCAGAAAAGGAAACAGGTTCAAAGCCACTGACTTGCTCAGGGTTACATGACTAAGTGGCAGCAGGTGAACCCAGGACACCAGGAACCACTCTGTCCTTTTAGCCCCTGCTTTGGGAACATGCTGGGGGAATCCCAGATGGCTTCAATGCCTACAGCCCCCCAAAATGGACAGATGCCTCCTCCCCGCCGCAGCAGGGTCTGAACACCAGGGAAAGCCCCTGCGCACTCCCAGGGCCCCACAACCACAGCTACAGCGATTTCCAACCCTTTATTGGAGCTTTGTCAGCCCCAAATAAATATAATACATTAAACCCAGAGCTGAGGGAATAGTGCACCCCAGGGGGTGCCCCCCACAACCCCAGCTGGGAAAAATAAGTTAGTGGGGGGCCTGCCAAAGAAAGGCCAGGCCAGCTCCCTGGCCAGACAGGTGATGGCAGCTGGACTCGCACACGCTGGTCTAAAGTGCATCTCGGTTCTGTGGTCCCCAGTTCTGCACGGCCCCTGGTCAGGCCACCGGGAGGGGTGGACAGGAGGTTTCCGGCGCTCACACCGTGCCAGCAGTGGCCACCGGGGCTCTGTGTGTCCTTCTGTCAGTTTGGGGGGACGGCTGTGTGGCCAGGCATCCTCAGGAGAAGCCGTCATCGGACCGTGGCTGGGTGTCAAAGTGAGGGTCTGAGACCGTGATCCCTTGATGCAGCTTCTCCAGTGAGAACTTCATCTGCCAGGAGAAGACGGCCAGTGTGAGGATGAGCACTGGCAGGGTGATGTCACCCACCCCTACTTGCAGCTGGGAGCCCCCCTGCCTCAGGTTACTTTATGAGAAGAGCAGAGCCACGCTGTGCTGTTGAGCTTCCCACAGGCAGTAGAAGACAGGCTTACTGTGAGCCAGGGTACCAGATGGCCTGGGTTCAAATGTTGGCTGTACTACTTACTTAGTGACCTTGGCAAGTTCCTTTGCTGTCTTGGGCTCTCATCTGAAACACGGGTCAGCAACAACCCTGCTTCACTAGACCCTGACTTGCAGCAAGTGCTCAGTGCACATTACCTATCATCACTTCCTCTTCATGACCTTGGGAAAGGTCAGGAACTTGGACCCAGGATCCTGTGCACCTCCTACCTATCTATAAAATGAGGTAACAAGAACATCCCCCAAGAAGGTTAGCTAGGAGGCTCAGGCTGGCAAGCATGCTCAGCACCTAACAGAGCCCACCTCTAGAATGTGCTCGGTGTGCACCTGCTATTGTCAGTCATCTGTGAAGTCAGTTCTGAGCCCTCGCAATTTAGCTCAGGATGGGGAGCCCTGCCCTTCCTCTATGAGTGACGGGGCTCCTGCCTTAAATCCTTCCCCACCCTGTCTTGTACAGCCCTTCCAGTGGGACTGTCTCCCTGTGTGCACCATTTAGGGTCCAAGTAGGCCCCAGAAGTGGGCCTCAGTTTATGGAAAGGTCTCACCACAGGGATTTTCACCATCACCTGCTACTTCGGCTCTGCTGCTCTCAGGAACCCAGCCAATGCTGGGCTCTCCCTAGTTTCCCATCCCGTCCCCACCACAGGCACCTACTGCAGCATCCCTCATTTGCTCTGCCAGAATCCACAGGGGCCCAAGGACATCTCCATGCGGTGACAGCATGTTTACTGAGCACCTACTGTGTAGCTGGTGCTAGGCTTACATATACAACATGCATCAAGTGTTCACTATGTTCCTGGCACTTTTCCAAAATGTTAACCCATTTAATCCTCACAAGAGGTAACATCAATTATGATCCGAGGTACAGTGGCAGCAGCCAAGGTCAAATGGTAAAAGTGCTTACACAGGTCACATATCAGGATTTGAACCCAGTCGTCTGCATAGATGTTGCCCTTGAACTACATGGGGTGTCGAGGTAACTCCCTCTTGGAGATGACACCTCAATATCTTTCAGAGAGGCACTTTCCACCCTCAGATCATGTGGCCCCTTCATCAGCCCAAAGTGGGGCAAGAGGACCAGGGACTAAGCTTAGCCCAGCCAGCCACCTGAATTGGCTCTAGAAGACAATGAGAGCTTTCCTTCTTCAGATGCCAGCCTGGAGCTGTGGGTACCACTTTGGTCATCCCGAGGAAACGAAAATGTCTCTAAAATAAAGTCCTCTCTGGGGATCAGCAGAGTCAAGAGATGGAGTCTTACCACCCCTGAGCAGCTGGATCCAGCCATGCCTGATGCTAGACCTCCTGGACTTTTTTCCCAGATGTGCACCAATATATTCCCTCCTCCATCCCACTGACTTCCCCAGCAGGGACTAAACCATAAAGTGGGAACTTCTCAGAGGAGGAAGCTAAGCAAGAGAGGGGAAGGCGTCTGAACACAGGGTCCCAGCCAGGGGCTGCCCCTACCTCGTCCAGGAGCTCCACAGAAGCCCGAAGGATCTGCCTCCACTTGTGTGTCTCCACGCTGTGAAACTGCTTCTGCAGGGCCAAGATCTCAGCCCACTCCGTGGCCGTCTGGGGGAACTTGCTGTGGGGACACAGAGCCTGAGTGAGGCCTTGGGCTCCCTCGCCTGCCCTAGCCCCCAACCCTGCAGGCGACACGCTCACCCCTTGGCCAGGGCCAGGCTGTGCCAGGACTCGATGGTGTGGGCTGTCCTCTCCAGCGACCAGAGGCGGTAGAAAAGAAGGGCGTTGAGGGCGATGAGGACGATGAGGCTGGGGGCAGGGGTCAAACGTCAGGGGTCAGGGGTCCCCGGGTTCCAGGGCTACCACAAGCCGGGCACTGAGCTCTGGATCTCCCCTCCATCCACAAGAACGACACCCTGCAGGGGACATGACCACACACCCCGCTCCTTCAAAGGACAAAACAGACTCAGAGAGGGTGGGAGACATCCTAGGGTCACGTGGCCCCCAAGCACAAAGGTCAGGTCCAAACACAGGGCTGTGTGGTGTCCACACCCTGGACCGCCCCACTGGGACACCTCCCAGGGAGACTCGGGCAAGGAGCAGGAAGAGAAGGCTGCAGGGCTCGAGCCTAGGGGAGGGGCAGGCGGAGGGTTCGGGCCCTACCTCACACAGATCCTGCGGAGGCGGCAAGGGAAAGACAAAGAGATGAGAGCCGCCCAGCCCTCCTCCTCCCCGGTGCCCTGAGCCGGCAGGTTCTACGGCCTCTCCTGGGCCGCTGGTCTTGGGAAACTGAGACCCAGAGAGGCTGGGCGTGTGGCCGACCCTCCCCTCCCACCCACTTTCCCAGAATGCTCACCCGGTCACCCTCCCACACCCATGGGCCCCTGCATGCCCTGGTTTCCCAGCCCAGGTCCCAGCCCAGGTCCCAGCCCAGGTCCCAGCCCAGAGTCCTCGGCTTTCCCAGGAAGCTGGGGGCTGCCATCTGGGGGCTGAGAAGAAGCCTGCACTGCCTCCATGGCCTCTCCATCCTGGTCCCAGTCCCTCTGGCCTGGTATCCGGTCTGTCTCCCCTCAGGGCTGTTGGTCACTGCTGTGTCCCCACCATTACCCAGCTTAGGGCTGGGCCCAGAAAGCACACGTAAACCACACAAATGATCTTACTTCTTTTGCAAATCTCTCCCCATTCACCTGGCCAATTCCACATCCTGAAGCAACTGCTCCTCCAGAAACCTCCCAGCCCACCCCCACCCCCAGGTCTCTGCTCTTCCAGCAGGGAAGACTTCTCCATGACAAGAGGGGCATCTGTGCTGTGTCAGGAGCTCTGCTGGATTCATCCCAAACATCATCTCGTGTAATCCTAACTGGGAGGTGAGCCCACACTCCCAAGTAAGCAGAGAGGTCAAGCATTTGCCCAAGGTCACACAGCCAGCCTGCAGATCCAGGCCTTACTCACACAATGCTGATGAGAACCAGGGCGCTGGGGATGCCTGCCCCAGGGCCCTGGTCCATGGACGGCTCTGAGAATCGGGAGCTAAGGGAGCCTGTGGGACACCAAATCAGGGTCAGACAGCCACACCCAGGAGACCATGCCCCAGACCCTCCATCCAGCTCCTCCACCTGCCCCGACCACACTCCAAAGAACGCACCTGAGGTGTGCATGCCACCCCGGGCGCAGGGGTCAGGGTCTGCGTGCTGGGGCCCATCGCCGTGACCCCTCCAGCTCAGGGGCCGCTTCCGCCTCCGCAGGCCTGATAGCAAGCCCCGGGCATCCTTCCCGCCTTCCTCCAGGGACAGCTTCTCGGCCTTGGCTAGCTCTCGCTCTGGGGAAAGCAGAGGGGGCTCTGGATGTCTGTACCCAGCCGGGCCACAACTGTACCCGGCCCTGGCTGGCTCCTGTCCCCTACCCAGGTGGTGGAAATAATCTTCAATGCCACTCCATGAGTTCTTCTCAATGAGAGACTTGACAAGGCTCCATGGCTGCTTCCGGTAGCGGATCTCCGAGGACACCCTGGGGGCAGGGAGACAGGGGCGGGAGTGAGGGTCTGCCCTGTGCCTCAGGTGGGGTCTTTCCATCTTCTAATTCAGAGAGGACCTGCTGCTGCTCACAGACAAAACAACTTCCCCGATGCCAGCTAATGCACCCGGCCCCTTCTCCACTTGTGCCCTCTTCTTCAAAAGTCTCCTGGCTGCCTGGGCACCACCCTGCCCTCTCACACAGATTTCTTGGCCCAGACTTTGCCCCTGAACCTCTTGCATCTGGCTGCTGCACCCCACCTCTACATGGGGGCCTAGGAGACAGTTTGGCTGCACCCATCCCAAACTGAGCTCCTGATCACACTGCAGACCCCTTCCCTGTCCTGGTCAATGGCAGTTCCATCCTGTAGTGGATGGAAGGACACCTTGAGCTTGTCCTTGGCCCAACCCCCTTCCTTCCTTCGCATTCACAGGTGAACCCAGCCTCTCAGCAGACCCTGTCAGCTCCACCTACAGATCTGTCCAGAAACTAACTCTTCTCCCTCCACCACTCCACATGGCTCAGCCTTCATCCCCTCCTCCCTGGACATCACAGCAGCTTCTCCACATCCTTCCCTGCCTCAGGGCCTTTGCACTGGCCACCCCAAGTGACCTGCCCTCACCTCCTTCAGGTTCTTGGTGAAATATTCTCAGAGGACCATCCCTGACCAGAGTATTCAAAAAACCCTCTGCTGGACCACTCGCCCCTAATTTTTAACCTGCTTTTCTCCAAAGCCCTTATCACCAGGGAATATTTTTCACACTCACATAATCACTATTTTATTGGCCAATTCTCCCACTGAGATCAGGGTCTGGAACAGAACAGGCACACAGTAGGTGCTCAATAAACTTGAACAAATAAACTGTTCATCTGCACGCTCACTCTGTCACAGCTCCACATGTACTGCAGGCAGGAGGAACTGGCCCCAGTGCCTCTCTGTCTACCCTCTGCTATTCAGAATTCAGGGGGTCTCTGGAACCCAACTCTTGTGTTGGGCCAGGTGGGAACCAACACTCTGCTGCCAACTATGGGTGGGGAGAATGGGGAAGGGCGCTGCGACCATCAGGCAGGCTCCTGGCCGCTGCTTACCGGAGCCGGGCCTTGTTCCGGGCCAGGCCCAGAATGCAGTAGCGGTGGGCGGTGTAGAAGTAGTCCTGGTACGGGATGCCCTGGGTCAGCACCTCCGAGTCCACCACACAGCCGCCTGCCTGCGGGCCACGCCGGAACAGTGTCTGTGGGGTGCAGAGGAGGGAGGGGGATCAGGACCACCCCCGCGGCTCCCCTCCTGCCCTGCCACCTGCCCAGCCATGCCACCGGCCCACCTGCGTCTCCACCACCGAGGCGCTCTTGGGGCCCAGTGGGTTGCTGATGGGGATAGTGTATGTCAGCACACGGCGCTGGTGGCACTTGCTGTCCCCGGTCCAAGGGCTCAGGGTCACATCTAGGGGAGAGAGGAGCAGAATGAAGAAACCATTCTCTGGTCCGTTGCCTCGGCTGCAGGAGACTCAGCCTTTTTGGAGGGTTTTGGTCCTCTGCAGACTCCGCCCCTCCTACATGTCCCCACCTTATCCACCCCACATTCCTTTCAAGAGCCTAAAATTTTAGATGCTGGTGAGTTAGAGCTGGAACCTCTCTCAGAGCTTTGTACACCTCTGACCCATCCAGGGGCAGCTCATCCATCCCGCAGCCTCAGTTTCTTCTTCTGTATTGAAACCGGCTTCTCCCCTGAGCATCCACTCCAGAGACCCATAACCTTCTGAACATCTTACCAGGAAGTCCCTGGAAGCTTCGCATCTACCAGGCCCCACATTAGCCTCAGCATCTCCCCAAAACTGTCCCCTTTGGGTCCCCATTCCAAAGGTGGCCTAGTATCCTTCAGCCCTGGGTCTCGCCTCCCCTGATGCGTCAGCTCTGCCGTCTGTGCGGGTTTACTGGGCATCATCCTCACCTGCCTAGGGGCTCTCCCCAGACCCCCAAGCACCTGGCCTCAGACGCCACATCTGGTCCAGGATTGTTTGAATCAAGCCTGACCCCATCCCTGACCTGCCCAATGTGCCTAGCATATTCCATTGCTCCCTACCCCCCAGGGCAGAGTCTGAGCTCCTCTGCTGGATGTGCCAGTCCTTCCGGTATAGAAGCATAGCTCTGTGTGACCTGGCTGCACTCCCACATGAGGCACAATCATACTGACTCTGCATTCATTCTGCATGCTTCCTTTTCACAAGCAGAGAAAAAGAAACAGGAAAACCATCATCTGACCAGCCCCTGCCATGCTCCAATCTTATTCGTAGCCTCCCTCAGCCCGTCCTGTGTCAACCCCTCAGCCTCACCTGGAGCTGCAGCTTCCCCTCTGCACACCTGGCCCTGGTGGCCACCCCAGGGGTCTCTCCCAGTGTGTGCCTCCTATTTCTCCCTCCTCTCTCCTTTTCCCTGCCTTCCTCAGTTCCTCCTTTAGCTTTTAGCTCTGATTTCACATCCTCCCAGCAGCCATGTCACTCACCCCCATCCCTAACTCACAGCACACCTGTTACACGTAGTATTTTTGTTTTGGGGTGCTTGAGGGATGCTGAGAATTGAACCCTGGGACTGTGCATGCTAGGCCAGCCTCGTACCTCTGAGCTACAGGCCCGGGCCTTGACATTGGTACTATCTGACCGTATTTCTGGCTGTTCTCTCTAGATTCCGTGCACTGAGGACAGGAGTTCATTTACCCCGGGGCTCACGGGCCTCCAAGCTCTGCACAGGCCTGACAGAGTAGACTTTACATGTATGATCATTAACTTGTCGTCGCTGTTTTGCAGTACCAGGGATTGAACCCAAGGCCTTTGCACGGAGATACATTTCCAGCCCTTTTTTATTTTATATTTTGAGACAGTGTCTCACTAAGTCACTAAGTTACCCAGGCTAGGCTTGAACGTGGGATTCTCCTGCCTCAGCCTCCCAGAGTGTTGGGCATACAGGCTTGTGCTACTATGTCCAGCCCATTGACTTGTATTTACTAAGTACTTACTAGTCATTACTGTCCTGGGCTCTTTTCTAGTATGAAGTCTTCTAGTCTCATGGGTCCCCTAGTAGACAGGCGTTATGAGCATACACCTCATTATCCAGAAGAAGAAACTGAGGCTGAAGCTCTTTCGGAACACTGCTCCTAGTCACTCAGCTACTAAGAAGCTGAACAACTTCTGCTCCCTCAGATGCCCAATGCCACCACCGTGCACACCACAGCAGCGGGTGGCCACCTCCCGTCTCCCTGATGACCCTTCCTCACCCTGCCCTGCGCCTGCGTATCTACAGCATCCCTTGGGCCTGCCCACTGACCTGTGAATTTGCACTGCTGCAGGAAGCCCTGGAGGAAAGGCGAGTCTGAGAACAGCATCTGTTGAAGCCGCTCGGCACCCACATGGAAGACAGAGTTGATGAGGAGCCGGCCAGAGAGATCAGGAAGCAGGGCGGCCAGGTCAGCTGGGAGACAGAACAGGACCCTGTGGATGTTGATCCCGCTCCTCCACACTCCCAGACCTCACACAGTGGAGAGGAAGACCCATCGTGTGTGTGTGTGTGTGTGTGTGTGTGTGTGTGATGATTGAGGATTGAACCCAGAGCCTCTTCAGTGAGGTACAGCTACATCCCCAGTCCTTTTTAAATTTTTAAATTTTGAGACAGGGTGTTGCTAAGTCACTAAGTTGCCCAGGCTAGGCCTGAACTTGCGATCCTACTGCCTTAACTTTCCAGAGTGTAGAGATTACAGGCCTGCACCACCACACCTGACTCTGAAGACTCATCTTGCTGGACCTCTCCAGGGTGGTTCCAGTGGAATCCTGTGACTACAGATAGTTTTCTCCCTGGCACATGAGTGTCAGCGATTGGTTCAGGGGTGGATCCATTCCCTGGACCAATCAGAGCCAACCCAAGAGTTTTTACTTTAGACTATGGGAAAAGTGTGCTCCCTGGCACATGAGTGTCAGCAATTGGTTCAGGGGTGAGTTCATTCACCAAGTTGGACCAATCAGAGCTAATCCTAGAGTTTTTACTTTAGCCAGTGGGGAAAGCATGCTCTCTTTTCTGTTGTGCTTGGCTGGGGTAAGGCAGGGTCTATCTACCTCCACACAAAGGCTACCTGAAAAGTCGCTGCCACAGAGAAAATGAATATAACTGGCTTGACCATTTTACATGTACTAACTCATTTAATTCTCTTAACAACACCCCTATGAGGTGGGTACTATAATTGCTAATCTCATTTTTCAGATGAGGATACTGAAGCTCACTCAGATTAAGTAATGTGCGCACATCACATAGGTAGGAAGCAGTACAGCCAGGATTTGAACTCTGGCCACTGGTCATCCGAGTCTGCACTCATCCTGCCACACAGCCTTCAAAGCAGAGTCCAAGACAGACAGACTTCTAACAATACTATTTGGAATGCCACCCCTGTCCACATCCTGAAATTTTGTTCCTACAATACTGGGGATTTTCCCACTGAGCTACGTTACTTTTTGTTTTGAGACAAGGTCTTGCTAAATCACTAAATTGTCCATGCTGAGCTCAAACTTGACATCTTCCTGCCTCAGCATACCAGAGTGTAGGGATGATAGGTATGCACTGCCAGGCCTGGTCAAACCCTGCATTTTTCAGTCCCATGAGCCAATATATTCCCCACTTGCTTAACCTGTCTGAGCGAGGTTTGTCAGGTGTACGCAACACTAGCAAATGAAACAGGGTCCGCCTGCCTCACCTTCTTCCCCCGTTGATGAAGAGGAGTTACTGGTGTCCGTCAACAGCTCCTCCCTGGGCAGCAGATCCAAGGGCCCCAGGGAGGTGGGGCCTTCAGGCGGGGCAGGCTCTGTACCCAGGGGCTCTGCCACTGGAGTCACAGTTTGGCTGGCAGAGGCATCTGGCTGGCTGTCCATCTGCTCCTCCTTGTCCTCCTCCGCCTGCAGAAAAAGGCTTCAGTCCACCCTGCCCCACCTCCAGCCCAGCCTGAGAGGCCCAGCAGGTCTACACCAGATTGGAGACTGTGCAGCCTTCAGGGAGGAGGAGGAGGCGGGGTTCACAGCTGGGGCTCATGGCTGAGCTGGGAGGGGCCCCAGCGCCACCCTGATGCGGGCTCGTTTTGGTTACCTGGACCATAAGCTTTCCTGCCTACCTGTCCATTTGTCTATCTCCTGTCTCCTCCAACCACACATCTCTTGCCCTTTCTCTCACCCTTCATGGCTGTCTGTCTGTCCTCCTTCTGCCTGTTTCTCTTTCCCTACGTGGTCCTATTTCCCTGTCCATCTTTCTGTCGCCATCTGTCCCTTCCCTCCATCCGTCCTCCTGTCCATCTCCCTCTGCCAGCTGGTCCCTCTCTCCCACCCACCCTCAGCCCTCCTCCATCCCTCTCCTCCAGCACCCTCCTCCCCAGCACCTTCCTACGTACCACATCGCTGCTGGCGCGGGAAAGGTTGGGCGTGACACGGCCACGGCGGGATCCCACAGGGCTCGGCTCCTGGCTGTGCTCCGTGACCCCCGAAGGGGTGATGTCGCTCAGGGCGATCACGTCTCCCACCTCCTTGGGGCTCCTGCCGGGAAGGGGAGGAAGTGGGTCCCCTGGATCCTTGAGACCCCCTCACCCTGCTGGGCCTACCAGTGTCCACCCAGCACTCCAGGAACTCTGTACACGGCCCTTGATGGTCTCCCCCTTGTCGGGCCACCCTCCATCTCCGACTCACCCCAGACCATTCAGCTGCAGAGGGGAGACATAGTCCTCATCCTCGCTGGTGAGGCCCAGCTCGGACCCGTAGCACTGATGCACCAGGTGCCAGAGCTCCCGGGGACTCAGCGTCTGGGCAGGCAGGATGTGGTGTTGGCCTGACCTCGGCGGACGGAGCCCTCCCCGCCAGGATCCCCACCAGGATCCCCACCAGCCCTCCGCCTCAGCAGTTCCCCCAGACTTCCACAAGGGGGCGACGTGCTCTCCCGCGCCAGACTCCACCCTCTGGAGCTGAGAATAGACTCCTAGGAAGCAGCTATGGTCCCTCCAAGCCCTGGCCCTGGCACCACAGACCTCCCAAGTCCTCACAATACTCTGGCCAACTGAGGTTTCCATTCTTACAGAGAAGAACGTGGAGCTCCAAGAAGGAAAGTCGTTTGCTCAAGATCACGCAAGTGACCAGAGGCAACTGTGGGATTCAAACCAAACTCTAGAGCCTGTATTCCCACCCCAACTCTTTCCCCAGGAGGCTTGGGCTTTCAACTGCCGGTGGCCAAGGTGGCTGGATGACAACAACAAGGGTGCTGACAGTGAAACAATAACAGTCATAAGGATAAGAGAGCGGCAGCAGCTGTATGAACCAAGCTGGTTCTAGGGCCGAGGCATTCTTCTAACCCCTTCATGGGTGCTAGCTCCCCAAGCCCACACATTCGTTCTGGAAAGTATGCGCTAATTCGATACTATCTTTGTTTTCAGGATAGTGGTATGGAAGGTGCATGGTAACATGTCCAAGGTCACTAGGAAGTGGTAGAGCTGTGACTCCGAGGGGCTTCAGAGAGCCTCAGAGCTAACCACTGGGATACCTAGCCTCAGAGGAGCAGTCATTACGGAGCATTTATTCTGGGTCCAGCTCTGGGAGCTCCAAAGTAGGAATGGTGCCCATGTGTGTGACTCGGCCCAGGTCACAAATCTGAAAAGTGATGGGGCTTCAGCTACATTTTGACCTTTCTCTGCCCTTGAGCTCCCTGGAGACTCTGACTGCATTGCCCCTCCCACAGGCTCCCAAGTGGGACTTTCTGGAACCCTAGTTTCTGAGCATGGCCAGAGTGGAGCTGCCCTGGGAGGGTGGATAAGAGCCCCCAAGAAGGCAGGATGTGCACAACAGAGCTGCAGGAGTGGGTCTGGGTGCACCCAGGTGCCACAGCCCAACATCGATACCTCCTCCCTCCCTGCCAGCAGAACGCTGGTTTTTTGTGGCGTGAAAATCTTCCCCAACCCCAGGGACAAATTATGACTGGTCTACACTGACTTGTCTCTCCCTTGCCAGAGATCAGCTTCAGGGTCAAGTCCAAGAGCCCCTGGATGTAGCTGCAGGGGAGAAGCGCCAGGGGTTCCTCCTGCTCCCCAAGTTCTGGCACCCCTGGCTCCATGGTCCCCTGGAACCCACACTCCAGGCCTTGCCCCTGCACACCTTTTCCAGCAGCGCATTCTGCCAGAGGCGGAAGATGAGGAGGAAGCAGCGGTCACGGGCCCCAAAGGAGGTGAAGAAATGCTGCAGGAGAGAGGGGTGTGAGGCGTGGGGGAGACACGATAGTGAGGGACCAGCTCCCTCTGTCCCCCAACTGTCCCTGCATCTCTGTCCCGAGGGATCCATTTATCATCCCTGCATTCATTCCACAAAATGTTTATCCCATGGCTGGCCCTGTGCTGGACAGCGCCCGAGTCACCGTGAGGAGGAGTCTGGGGTGGAGGCAGACCTTTCTCTCCCCAGCCTCAGCCCACATGGCTGGGGCTGCAATGGGAAAGCCCAGGGCTTTCCCCCAGAGCTCACTGTCACTAGGGATGGCACCTGATCTGGCTTTGGGCTGGCAGAACACAAAGGGAAGTCTGCTACGATGGCTTCCCCTGCCTTCCCACTCCCTTTGGGGCCACAGGTGTGACATGGCCATCTTGCAACCAACTGGACATGGGGCAGAAGGGCATGTGGGAGGGGACCTCTGGAGGGGAGGGGCCATCTGAGTTGCTGGGTACAGGGCGAGAAGGATTTTACTATCACTGCTACTTCCCCAGGCAGCTGTGGGAAGGGACACAGTGCAGAGAGGGAACAGGAGACTGCTGCAGGGATCTAGGTAGAGGTGATGAGGGCTGGGCCACAGCAAGGGCTGGGAGACTAAAGAGCAGGTGACAGATTGGAGAGAAGTTTGGGGGTCTGTTCAGCTTCGTGGGGGGAAGGAGCAGCCACGTGGCCCTGTTATCAGGTCCCCAGCTCACCTTCTCGCTCTCTGTACAGATCTGGATGGCATTGGGGATGAGCTTGGCTGTCTTTTCCTTCTTCAGACACGTCACTTCCTTCAGCTGGATAGAAATCTGAGGGCGGCAGGAAGGTCAGAGGCGCCAGGGCGCTGCCCCCCAGGCTCCTCCTCGTCCTGCCACCATGGCTCACTGTGGTCTCCCAGCGGAAGATGTTGCTGTAGAAGCAGATCCAGTTCTCGGAGAGATAGAGGCGGCCCTGGAGGAGGATCTCACGCTGCAGGGCGCAGGAGTAATCTGAGAGCCACCAGGCACAGGGAGAGACAGGCGGACACCCGAGTCACCCAGACATCCTGGCAGTCGAGGGCCAGTGGTGACAGTGGGGAGGGCAGAGCTGCGGACGAGGTCAGGGGCCGGGACTGGGCCTGGGGTGCGGGGACTCACCCACAATGAGGCGCTCGGCCTCAGGGAGTTTGCTGAACAGCTTCCGAAAGTCCTCATTGCGCTGCTTGTATGTGGGGCTTAGCATCTAGGGGTTGAGAAGCAAGAGCCTGGACAGGGATCCTACTCCCAGTTCAGCTCCACAAACCTTCCAGAACCCCCTCAGGCTTCTCATCCCAGTGCTCTCAGAAGTTGCAATATCCAGCCTCTTTCTAGCTTCTGTTGCCCATAACACAGTGGTCACCATAATGCCAGCTGCCACTTACTGATTTCTTATGTAAATAAGCCAGGCCCTGCGGCAAGTACCACCAGCACCACCAACCCTTATTCAACACTCCTTCTCACCATGTCAGGCAAGGCTGTTTATTAAGGAAAGAGAGAAGAGCCCAGAGATGTTAAGTGACTCATTCAAGGTCACACAGCACACAAGAGCAGCATCTGTTGTGACCCTGGCTGCACTCAGCACGCACTCCTTGACTGCTGCAGCCTGGGGCTCCCGCTCAGCAGATGGACCCCGCTGGCACCCCTCTAGCGAGTGCCCCTGCCCAAGTACTTACACTGTACCAGCTCTGCATCTTCTGCAAGAGAAAGAGAAGAGTCAGGATGAGCCCTCGGGCCCTCCACACTCCCATCCCTCTCCCCACCGCCTGGGCTTCTACCAACCTTGCTGTTGCGGATGAAGTTCCGGCTGCCCAGACTCTGGGTGCTGGGGGTCCCAGGCACCCCACCCTTCTCCAAGGAGCTATCTGACCCCTTCTCCACCATGGTGCCTGGTTCGGGCTCGGGTGGTGGCCGGCTTGGGGGTAAGAGCTGCAGCCGCTTACGGAGAGACGGGGAGCTGCTTGGCGTGCTCCGGCCAGAGTGGGGCGTGGTGCTAGGGGCAGGGAGAGGAAGGAGAGGGCCACAGAGGAAACAGGCTGAGGTGTGGGGCCGCTCATCAAGCCCCATCTACCAATTCACCCCATGTCTACCCGTCCATTCATCTAATCTCATCCTCCCATTGACCCATCCCTCTCTCCTTCCATCCACCTACTCATCCATCCATCCACCCTCCCATCTGTCCATTCATCTCCCCACCCAGCAGCCCTGTGGCCCCAGAGCAGATTCCTAACATTTCTGTGTCTCAGTTACTGCATCTGTAATCCAGGGAATGACAAACACACACCTGATTGCTTGGAGGGTTAAACAATACATGTAAAAGACTTCTAATAGAGCCCAGTACATACTGAGCTCTCAATAACATCTGCTCTTGTTTTAAACTAATTCATTCATGTCACAAATATTTACTGAACAGCAACTTTCCACTCAGTTGCTCAGCTAAAGCCATAAGCGAGTCTCTTAATTTCTTTCTTTTCCTTACTCCTCGTTTCTGATCTGTCAGCAAGTCCCACCAGTACCACCACCAAAATCTATTTCATTTATTTATTTTTGCTATTGGGAAATCGAACCCAGGGCCTTTGCACTCAGCCATATCCCCAGCCCTTTTTTATTTTGAAACAAAGTCTGGCTAAGTCACTAAATTGTCCAGGCTGGGCTCAAACTTGCAATCCTCCTACATCAGCCATCCATGGTGCAGGGATTACAGATGTGCCCATTATTTCTTCTATGCCAGTTCTCTCTGTTCCAGACTGCATACCCTATTACCTGGACGTCACAGCAGCCTCCTCCCTGGCCCTCCTGATCCTGTCCCTGCCCCCACTCTGTTCTCACCTGAAGCCTGTGACCACCTGAGTCAGGTCAGGGCCCGCCCAGTTTGCTTATTGCTCGCCCCAGACTGAACTTCAGTAGGTTTTGCTCACTATGTGGCCCTGGCACTGTAACCTGTACAGGACCCATAAATAATACTCAGTAAACACTGATGACTGGATGAATGGCCTTGCGAAGACCATCAGGTATGGCTGCTGCCTGGGAGAGTTAACCTTCTGGCAGGAGGCAGAGTTAAGCAAACAGAACGGTGCTATTACAAACTGTAATAAGGGCTGCAAGGTATCGGGAACTTTAAAGGCACATTCATTGTTGACTCCTTATCAGGAGCTATGTCAAGCTCTCCTTGTGATTAATTTTATTATTCCTCAAACAACTCTGCGGTGAACCACTTGACAAAGGATGCACAGCAGGTTTGTTTCAGGGTGGAATTACAGGTCAGGAGGGGCTGCTGGATTCTGGGGTACAGGCAGGAATCCTTCCTCCTGGAGGGACTTTTCAAACTTCTCCATCCTGCCTCCTAGCTTTAGCAATGCCCTTCCTCTGTCCAGACTACACTTGCCTTTATTTTCTCCCACACTGGGGAATGAACGCAGGACCTTCATGCTGAACTACATTCCCAACACTTTTTATTTTTTATTTTGAGATGGGGGTTCACTAAGTTGCTCAGGCTGGGCATGAACTTACATTCTACTTCCTCAGCCTCTCAGAGAACCTTTGACCTTCTTATGCAACCTTCAAGACCCTTGCTTACACATTCCCTCCCTTTTGTGGGCCTTCATAAGCCCCTGGGCAGCTCTCATTCCAGCCGTGACTACCCTTGCCTGCCACTGTCTGATGACAGGTCACTTCCCCTAAAGATCTGTGGGCTCCCTGAAGGCAAGCTCTGGGCTGTCCTGGACCCTGATCTCTTCTTCAGTCCTACCCAGGACAAGGTGGAGGGAAGCATTCACATAACACTAGTAAAATGAATTAGCAGAATAAAACATACAAATAAATAAGTTAAAGAGATGGTGGCTTGGGCCACTGCCACTCTCTGGGACCCAGTCTACTCCTACCCACAGCCAGAGGGAGTCTGTGCCCACCTGGGTCAGGATAGGATCCTCCCAGCCTGAGTCCCGCACCTCCTGCTGGTAAAGCCTAGGGTGGTCCCTCTTTGCCTGCATTCCCTCTCCTCCAGCTCCTGCCTTGCTCTTCCCTCTGCCCCAAATGCCTTCCTCCCAGATGTCCAGGGGCGCCCTCACCTCCCTCAGTTCTCTGCTCCACTGACATGTCTCAAAAGTCACCACCAACCCCAGCGCCTGCTGTGAAATTCCACAGCCCACTCCCACCCTCCTTCCCTGCTTTCTTGTCCTCTTCAGTGCGTCCCCCAGTGACTACTGCATCGCTCTTGACTTCTCATCTTTCTCCCCCACCAGATGTTAGTACCCCATCACCTAGCAAGGGCCTGGTGAAGGCACAGCAGGTGCCTCAAAAACATTTGCTGCTGTGGACGGAGTGAATGATCAACCTTCCTCCCTCCCAGAACTTGGATGCAATCCACCCAGTGTGTGATTCGTTGGACTGGGACGTGCAGGTCTCCAGGACTTCCTCCCTGTGTGGCCTTGGGCCAGTGGGAACCTTCCAGAGCCTCCGTTTCCTCGGTGCACAGTGGGAATAGCAATAGTTCCCACCTCACAGGGCTTCTGGGAGGAGAAAGCAAGGAGCAACACATACTGCCCAGCACAGAGAAGGCACTGTGGTCTGACCGCTTTCCTTCTTGGCAGACTGAAATGCAGTGCCTGGCCCTGCCATCATCTCAGCCCAGTTTAGTCCAAGATGCCACAATGACACTGACAAGGACCTCACATGCACCTTGGCCACCACCAGGAGCCTCCAGCAACTTCTTTGTAAATACACTCGGAGCACCTGCCCTGTACCTGGCACTGCAGACACAAAAAGCGAACCAGAATGCTGCCCAAAGGAGCCAGCATTCCAGCTGGGGACCCAAGCAATTAGTAAGACAACACAGAAATGAGATTAATGGCCTCAGACACTGGCCACTGCTGTAAATCAGGCTGCAGCATGGCCTGGGCCCATTGGGCCAGGGGGACCAGGAAATTATTTGAAATGCAGAATTCTGGGACCCACTTCCTATCACAGGATAGGGATGGAGCCCAAGAAATTTGACGCATATTCAAGTGTGAAGACCACAGAGATGCAGGATGGGGTAACAGGCTGTGGAGGTGGTTTCTTAGTGAATCTGAGAAGGCCTCACTGGGCCTGGCACGCTTGAGCCGAACGATGAGGACAAAGAATGGATTTGGCAAAGTGTGGGAGAAGGCAGTTCTAGGGACAGGAACATCAAGTTCAGGGCAGACTGAGTTTGGCAGGGCTGAGGAAGAGCGAGGTGGCCAGCGAGGCGGGGGGAGGGGAGGAGGGCACAGGCCCAGGCCCACGCTGCAGGCCCGCAGATGCGGGTCAGGGTAGAGGAGCCTGGGGAAGGGCTCTGAGCTGTGGGTGACCACACCCCTCCTCCGCCTGTCTTCTCACCTCTTGGGCCTGAAGCAGCACAGGCCTTCCCTACTCTCCTGAAGCCTAACGACAGTTCAAGGCTCACAAACAGGCAGGGCCCACACCCCATTTCTTGCTCCAGAGGGCAGGACAAAGAGGAAGTGCTCAAACAGCAGGGGCTGCCCAACCCAGGCAGCTGTGGTATTGTGGAGGGCGAAACCCCAAGTGGCTGGAGGAGTGTTATGATGCGGATGAGGGAAAAGGGTTTTTGCTGCCACAGACTGTCTCACCTGGGACTTCCTGGGCCCCAGCAGGTCCAGAGCTGCTTCTGGTCACAGAGAGGCAGATATATACACAGGTGTGCATAAGAAGGAAACTCAAAAGAGAGTCCCAAGGCCTGAGTCACAGGCAAACTGCACTTGCTCACAGTTGCAAGAAGACACACACACACACACACACACACACACACACACAGTGTCACAGACATGCTATAGTCACACAGAGCCAGTCCCAGAAGTTACCAACATACACAACTGCAGCACTACAAACATGCTACAATAACACATAAAGACCCAGAAAAGTTACACACACAGTCATGCACACAAGAGCTGCAGAACATCACAGAAACACAGAGAACTACAGAAAGCCCCAGATAAATGACATCTAAACATAGAACCACGAGTCTCACTGAGGCATCGAAGGCAAAAAATATTCAGTCACGGAAGAGAACCACACGGTAAAAAAAAAAATCACAGGGAACCCCAGCTACGTAACACACACACACACACGCACACACACACACTTAAGGGAGATTAAATCACGCAATCAGCGTGCACATCTCAACAGTGCCTCTATCCTCATGGTGGTCACCATCTGGCAGGGAAGACAAAGCAAAGGAATGGTGTCTATGGCACAGAATCTCCATGCTCACACAGCCATGAAGGACTCTGGAATAATGCAGCTCCAGGGCACTGCAGACACACCTTGACATCACGGTGGTCAGGTTTGGAAATAATGCACAGGACATGTTTTATAAACTGTTAACATGGGGACAATGTTACTCCTTCCAGAGAGTCAAGGTTATACCCAAGGTCTCAGGAAGGAGGGTCCCAGGGGTCTCCATGTCTCTCTCTTCACACCTACAAAGCCACAGAGTCTAGGAGGCACACAAAAAAGCCCAGGCACATGCAACAATGTCACAATCAGATATACTCGGGGACTTTCACACAAAGAATCAGAAGTGAATTACAGACCCAACCACAGAGGCTCACAGCAACATGCAGAGACCTAGACACACAGCAGCGGACACATGCTGGTCACTTACATGTGCACAGAGCCGAAGGAGTTTCAGAGGTGAACTACGGCACAGATCCCAGCACAGAGGGTCATGGCGGACACATGTACACACACTACAGTCACAATAGGACAAACACTGGTAGCTCACAGTGACACGTGGAGCCACAGACGGAATTAATGGCAAATTACAAAGACCAACAGCTAAAGAGGACTATAGCTGCTGCACACTAGGAGTCCCAGGCACTCACAAATACACCTCCAAAACACAATCAGACACACGTCGGTAATTTGTATTTGCACGAATGGAGTGAGCAACACACACATACAACCAAAGTCAGGTCACAGCAAGCAGGCACAGAGCCCAAGAGGTGGGCACACAGTCACAATCAGACACACAGGTAAGGTAGCGTAACACACACAGTCACAGATGGAATTCCTGGAAATTACACACACCACCACGGAAAAGGCTCACAGCTGCTGCACACGCACTAGGAGCCCCAGACAGACCCACAGACACGACAGAGGAGGGCTTCATAATCGGAAATACATTGGCACAGGGAGGCAGACAGGAGGAGGAGGGCAGTTTCACGCACACAGGACCCCGGGGAATCTCGGGGGAGCGGTCCTCTGGCCACGCAGGAGCCACCAACCCCAGCAGCTGCGACAGACGAGGACGGTGGGAGGGGGCGCGGTCAGGAGGGGCTGCTCGGCCTGTCTGGGACTTCGCGGCCTGTGGGCCCAGGCTGGCAGGGGCCGGTCCCCGTCCTCCCTCCATCCCGGACCAGCCTCGCGCCATTGCCCCTGAACTCTCAGGCAGAGGCGATCCAGGCCGGGGTTAGGGGCTGGCTTCCCGCACGAGGAGCCCCCCCAGGGACCCCGGCCAAATCTCTGCAGCCCGGAGCTCAGCGGGCCGGCAACGCCGACCCCGACCTCGATCCCTCTCCGCGCCCGCGCCCGCGCCCCACTCCGGTGCACCCCGTGCGCCCCTGGTTCCCAGCACCACCGCTCCCCGCCCCCACCCGTCGCCCCACGTGCACCGGCGACCAGACCCCAGCCCTCCCGCCCCTGGAGGCCTGGTCCTTACTCGAACATGGATGCGGCGCGCGCCCGGCCGCAGGGCAGGGCCCGGCTGACCGGGGCTGGGCTGAGCTGGGCGACCCCGCGGGCGACCCTCGCCTGCCTGGGCCGCCGCCCCCACCCGACCCGGGCGCCCGCACAAAAGGCCGGAGCTGCCGGTGGCCGCCGCGGCGTCCGCGACACCCGGTTCCTGCGCCCGCCCCGCAGCGTCACGGCGCCGCCCCCCGGCAGGGAGGGAGGATGGGGCGGGACCGGCGCGGCCTAGACTGGGAGAGCCGGCTCAGGAGAGGGCCGGACCCGCTCCTGCCCCTGGCCGGGAGAGGCCCAGGAGCTGGCGCGGAGGTGGGGTTGGGTTGGGGAGAACCGAAGCTGGAGGGAAGGGATGGGGCGTGGAGGCCACTTCACCTTCTCCCAGCCTCTGAACCCCAGTTCTTGCACCCGGAGGTTCCTGGGCCTCAGGCTCTGGGGACTTTGCAGTCCCAATCCGAATCCAGCACCCCTGGCTGTTACTGGTGCTGTGACCTTGGGCCCGTCACCCTAGGCTTGGGGATCCCACTGAGACAACCGAGGGGAGGGCATCGTCCTCGGGGGGAAGCCGGGCTTCAAAAATGGGAAGTGACTTGCCAGGCCCCGGGGCTACAGGCTGCTGACCCAGCCCCACCCTTGCAAACCGCTGCCTGCTGACGTGCTGGACTCCTTGCCCAAGAAGAAAGAAATATGAATTCCACCTGCCCAGGAGCCCCAGTACAGGGATTTGAATCCTACTTCTCCAGGGTGGGCTGTCCCACACACACACACCCACACACCCACACCCCCCCCCACACACACACACAGAGGGAATTGAACCCAGGGCCTAGGCAAGTGCTACCACTAAGCTACATCCTCAGCCCCTTTTATTTTATTTTGAAACAGGGGCTCTCTGAGTTGTCCGGACTGGCCTCGAACTTGCAATCCTGTCCCAGCCTCCTCCCTAGCAAGGAGTACAGGCATGTGCCACCGTGCCCAGATCCTGCCTCTTTTTGGAAAATCTCCATTCCAGTCCCTCCCTGGCCTTTAATCTCTCTCCCTGCCCCCCACCCCAGCCCACCACCGACTTCTAATGGATGGCAAGTCCCAACCCTCTGAATCTTACTTGACCCCTCTCACCTACATAGGTGATAAACCCTGTCAGCTCCACTTAAGAAATCTCCCAGAAGCTAAACTCTTCCTTCTCCACTTGACTGCCCCCAATCAGCTCCAGCCTTTATCTCCTGTCCGGCACCATCAGATCAGTCTCTTCTCTGGTCGCCTGTTCCTGTCCCTGCCCTCACAGTCTGTTCCCACCCACAGGCGAAGGGACCCTGTGAACACCCGAGTCAGATGGGAGCCCACCTGGCTTAGACCCCTTCCCCAAGTAAAAGCATAGTGCTCACCTGGCACCCAAGGCCCTAGCGTCATACGCCATCTCACCTCTCTGACTTCACCACTTCCTCTTTGGTCTCTCCATTGCTCATTCTCCAGCCACCCTGCCTGGTCCTTTAACTCACCAGGCACATTGCTGCCTCTGCCTCAGGACCTTTGCATCGCTATCCCTTCCACATGGGAAACCTCTCCTGCAGTTTTCCTAGCTGCCTCCCACCTCCAGATGTCAGAGAAGCCCCTTTTCCACCATATTCCTGTGTCTCAATTCTGTTTTTCTCTGCCTGTTTCTTCATTTGAAATATGTTTACATTTTTAAGTAGGGAATATTAATTTCAAACAGGAAAATATATACTGGCCATTTATAGCCCTATGACCCACATCCAATTTATGTGGACATTTGGCTGTGTTGCTTCAGATCCTTTTTTTTTTAAAGGAGGAAGTGTTCTGCTGCCTGCCTCGCAAGCACAAGGTCCTGAGTTTGATCCCCAGTACCAAAAAAAAAAAAAAGGAGGAAATGAACTATTACAGCCAAAGGCCACACCCCATCCCTCCATTCTCTGACTGAGCACCCAAGATACCGTCTGCCTTGAAGTCAGTGTTGGTCCTTCCTGTGCGGGTTTTTCTTTTTTCTTTTTTTTTGGTACCGGGGATTGAACTTGGGACCTTGCACTTGCGAGGCAGGTGGTGGAACCACTGAGCTAAATCCCCAGCCCCCTGTGCAGTTTTTCTATCCTTTTCTTCTATATCAGGATGCATCCACCAACAATATAGTCTAGCATTTAGTGTTCTTTTTAAAAAGATACACAATTAGGCTCCTACGGTATTATTTTGCAACTTGCTTTTCTTCATCATCGTTTCAGAGATTTCTCCAAACGAACACACAGAGTTCTGCTTCATAAGTGTTCACTCTTATACGGTGTCCATTGTTGGAAGAAACCATCGTGCATATTTCTACTTCCTGCCAGAATACGTCTTTCCTTTTTCCCTTTGTGCCATTGAACCTCCCAGTTCCCGTCTCCTTGGGCTAGAGGTAGTGAGTCTTTGCAGAAGTTTGTTTTTTTTAACTTTTTTTTTGTCTGCAGGTTTCAGCAGGAAATACCTCTTGCATTGGCCTCTAGCACATACTTAGAAATATATGTGATGTCACAGAAGTCACAGGAAACCACACTTATTCTCACTATGCCTGCTACATAGCATTATTTTCAATCCTACTCTACTTCAGTTGGGAACAAACTACTGACCATGGTTTACCACATTGGTTCTATGGCCCTTATGTGGATCATGACCCACAATATGAAAAATTCTGAGTGGGTCAAAGCAGGGTGGGAGGTCCACTCCAGTCTTCCTAGGCCATGCTCAGTTGGGCTCAGAGTTGGTGTCACAATGTACATGCCCAAGTTTTGTTTGTGCATCTACTTTGTGACTTTGTTGGGGCCTGTGAGGCTAAGGCTACACTCACCTGTAGCCCCCAACCTGGACAGTGACAGCCACAAGGATCCCACCCTCCACCATGAGGAAGGAGGGATGGAGAGAGAAAGAAAAAAAGAGAGAGGGCAACAGAGATGGAGACAGAGGGAGAGACAGACTTTCTTTCCCATCCCACCCCCCAGGTCTAACCTGTCCTGGGACAGACTCTCTAGGTCTGGGGTCCTCAATCGCCGTGAGTGTGAGGGTATCGGGGTGCTAGGGAGTGACTCCCCATCACTGGATGGTGTGATCTGAATGGTGGGCATGGCCAGGAACATCCATGGCTCAGGGGCCAGGCCCTGGGCTCCATCAGCCTGTGCCTGCTGCTCCACTTCGGGAGCAGGCAAGTCCTGGGCACCACCCTGGTCCCCCGGGGGAGCCCAAGACAGCAGGGGCAGGAGCTCAGCCATGATGAGAGTCTTGAACAGAGGTGTGGCCTCTAGGAGAGAAAGAAGACAGGTGAAGGGGAGTGTGTCTGTCCAAGACCCTTCTGCCTTCCCCTCTGCTATGCCAAGAGAGAAGAGCTATGATTAAGAGCATAGTTTAAGGATCACAGAGATCTGGTGAGCTTCCCACCTCTGACAGTGTCCTCCCCTTGTGACCCTGAGCCTCACTTTCTTCTTGTGGACTCTAGAGGGTTTTGAATGACATCCTGGGGGAGTGTCAGAAATCTCAGCCATGCAGAGTGGCACACAGTGAGGCCACAGCAAGTATCTGTTCATGTCCCTAGGCTGGCAGTGTTTTCTAAGCATCCACTAAGGCCATGCCCTGGGTGTTCTGTACACAACACCCCAAACCCCATGTCCCTTCCAGCCTGGAAGGAGCCAGGTCTGAGTGGCCCCCAGAGGCCTTGGGCCTCAGGAACAGCTGGTTAAGTGGAGAGAGAGAGACAGCAGCCAGGATTTCTCTTCCCTATTTGCCCACCAGTTGCCCCTCCCAAGACAAACAAAGGCCCAATGGCGGGTGGCCACTGCGGCCTCTGCAGCCTGGGAAGCAGCCTGGCAGTTCCTGCAGCTGTAGCTGTGATGTTAGTGGCCAGCTGGGTCTGGGGAAGCCAGACAACAGCCTGTTGGTCAGCACAGCAGAGCACAGCAAGGGCTTCTTAGAATCCAGCTGCCCAGGAAATAGGGAAATAGGACCTGGAGACAGTTCCCCTGGTTGGGGAAGACCCTGACCCCTACAGGCGAGGCCAGGACCTTACCAAGCACACTAGGACCCCAGTACTCCTCCTACCTTATGGATTCTTCCTCCTTTTCTTACAGGGCTCAGAACTGTATGATGAAGGCAGAAGACCTGACCCTTCTTTTCCTCTTCGAGTCCTGGCTAGGCCACAGAGTCACGACCTTCAAGCCCGAATAGCATGCCGGGCCGGAGTCGTGTTACTCTCCGCCCAGCTGTTCTTGGGAGCAGGATAGAGAAGGGGGTGGGTGCTCACGCTATGGGGGAGGCTGAGGAAGGCTACCTCGCCCTTCCCTTCTTGACAGCTCATGAGGAAAGGGCTCTTCTTACCCTAGGCCTCTAGTAATCCATCCCTTGGTTTGGCCAGTAGCCAGCGCAGCCTGTGTTCTCTGCTCCTCAGAGTTGTTCTTCCAAGTTCAGAGACCCCGACCTACCCACTGGCTGCATCTAGCATATTTGCCAGTCTTCATCTTCCTGCCCTGCTCTTCAAAGTCCTGAACCCTAGAGACCCCTTACTCCCTCTAGGATGTTCTCAGCCTTGGTGACACTGATTCCTATCCTGCTCCTCCCTCATGGATAGCCCCACCTCCCTTCTGTGTATTCCTTCTTCTCCTAAGACCTAAACTGGACACGTTTCTCTTCCTTTTTTTTTTTTTTTTTTTGTTGCAGTACCAGGGATCAAACCCAGGACCTTGTGTTTGCCAGGTGGGCATGGCACCACTGAGCTAAATCCTCAGCCCCTTCTATTCCTCCTTCCTTTCTTTCTCTTGCTTTCTTTTTTAAATGGCACTAGGGATCGAACCTTGCACCTTCACACTGAGCTATATCCCCAGCCCTTTTTTGTATTTATTTTTATTTTTTGAAGGAGGATCTTGCTAAGTCACTAAGTTGCCCAGACAGAGCTCGAACTTGTGGTCCTCCTGCCTCAGCCTCCCAGAGTGCTGGGATCCTAGGCATGCACTACCACATCTGGCTTCCATTTCCACTTTAAATACATAATAGTTGGCACTAAAGGATGTCTGTATCATAGACTGAGTCATATATGACAATGAAAGGAACCCCATACTCCACCCCCCATTTGAGAGCCAGCACATCATGGAGGAATACCCTTGTGACCTCATTAGACCACTGTCCATCCCACTTTGCCTCTCCTCTAGAAGTCTCATTACCCTTCACCTGAAAGTTGTCATTCTATTATATTTCAAATGGTTTTAAAAACATTGCTGTGTATCTCTAAACAATATATTTTTTAGTTTTGCTTGCTTTTGAGCTTTATAAAATTAAACCACACCATGTGTCATCTTCTATTCAATATTTTTCTAGCCAACACAAAAAGCTTCAATGCAAGCTTTTTTTAAAATTCAACACCTACAGTAGTGCTCCCTTATCCTGGGGGGGGGATACATTCCAAGACCCTCAGACTCATACCATCAAATCCTGTATAACAAGCGCTACTTGCAAGCACCGATTCTTCAACATTGGATCTGATAACCAAGATGGCAACTTAACCAACTCATGGTTGGGTAACATACACAGTGTGGATACCCTGGACAAAAAAGAGCAGGATTTGGGCCGGGAATTGGGCTCAGTGGTTCCACTGCCTGCCTTGAAAGCACAAGGTCCTGAGTTTGATCCCCGGTACCCCCCAAAAAGCATGATTCACATCCCAGGTAGGACAGAGCATGATTACGTGAGATTTCATTACACTGCTCAGATGGTACACAATTGACGACTTATGAATTGTTGATCTTTGGATTTTTCCATTTAATATTTGTGGACCACTGTTGAGCGGGGGTAACTGAAACCTTAGAAAGTAAGACTGCAGACAGGGAGGGACTAGGGCAGCAGTGGTGAGCCTTTTAGGGATGGGTACCAAATTGGAACCCAAAGCCCACTTATTTATCACAAAGCGCCAACACTGCAAATAAACCTGAAGCCTGAGGTTTTAGTTTAGAAAAAATAACTTATACATTAACATGTTTTGTCTTTAAAGAAACCAAATAACACCCATGCCATAGGTTCACCACCACTGGACTAGGGTATTTCTAAGACTCGCCCATATGTAAGCAGACTAGCCATCTATTTTTGTGGCTGTACACTGTGCGAATTCCACACATTCCACTGTGCAAATGCATCACCATCTATTTATCTGGTTTTCCTGCCCATAGTCTGGCTTTCTTCTGGCTTCCTGTTATGATGAATAAAGCTGTCAGGATTGCTCTCAGGAAATCCAGAGTTCCACTGATGGCCTGGCCACTCTTGCCTCCTCTGTATGAGTCTATCCCCGAGTGCTCAGTTGGTCCCACTGATCTACTGTCCAGCCTGAGCTATAAGACTGCCTCTGTTATGTTAGGCCTACAGTAAGTCCTGATGTCAGGTAGAGTAAGTCTCCTCATCTTCCCACACCGGGTCAGCTTGTTGAGTTCCAGAGAGGAGGGGACTCAAAAATGAGAATTTGACTGTTGTGTTATAGCTAACAATTGGTAATTGTGCAATACAAGTTGAGCACCCCTAATTTAAAATTTAGGGGGTATTTAAAATACCCCCTAATCTGAAACTTTCTGAACGATGACACAATGCCACGAGCCTGATTGTTCAAGGTATACAAACTTCATCTCATGCACAAAATTACTTTAAAATGTGGTATAAAGTTAACATTAGGACATGTGCAGAAGGTATACAAGAAACAGAAATAAATTTTGTGTGTAGAATTAGGTTGCACCCCCAAGATATCTGATTATATATACACAGATATTCCCAAATCCAACAAATATCTGCAAGCCAAAACATATTTGGTCCACAGCATTTTGGATAAGGGATGCTCGACTTGTACTGAGCTTTCCACAGGGCCCACATGGGGTCACTGTCCGCGTATAGTGGTAGGTTTCCTCCAGTGTGCACGATCCTAGCCAGCTTACTCACATTTAGGAATGGGACCTGGTATGAGGCTCAAGCCATGGGTTAGAAATTGAAGAGACAGCAGAAAATTGGTTTGGTTTTTTTGGTTGTTGTTGTTTTTGGTACTGGGGATTGAACTCAGGACCTTGTGCTTGCACGGCAGGCGGTGGAACCACTGAGCTAAATCCCTGGCCCAGAAAATTGGAATAAGAATTTTTTGCAGAAAAAAATTAAAGAGTTTTATCTAGGGAAACCCACTAGTGGTATCTGTGGAATCTCGGTGGAGATGCCAGGTAGGCATGCGGCCAAGGAGAGCTAAAGCTGGCCCCGGGCGTCTGCAGCAGGTGGAGATTGCCCACTCCAGGGTGTCTCGCTGTCAAGCTGCCCCTCCCCTCTCCTGAAACAGCTCACCCCAGAACCCACCCTTCTGTCCTTGCATAGGATCAGTGTCTTCAAGAGACAGCATGGTTGACTTCAGAGTCTCAGAGGTTGATTATTTGGGCAAGCTGAGCTTCCATTCCATAGCTTCTTTACCTTTCCTGATCTCTGCCTTTGCAGGTAGATTCTTTTTTTTTAATTTTTTAATTTTTTTAATATATATATTTATTGGTACATTTTAGGTATAAAATACATTTACATTTATCATTGGGTCTTTGTACCAGAACATGATGCATCTTAGTTTTTATTTTTTCTCCCATTACCTGTGCTCCCTTCACCCCCTCCACCCTTCCCTATCTACACAGACTTTGATTCCATTTTTTTTTCTCATAATTTTTTTCTTTCCCTTCTTCCCTTTCCCCTTTCCCTTCCACCATCCCCAAACCCTTGGACCTTTTCTTATTTCAAATTATCAATTATTCATTTTAATCATTTTCATCCTTATTTACACTTTCAATTTCTCACACTAGAGAAACTATTCGGTATCTACACATGTGTGGCTGCAGGTAGATTCGTGAATACGGTTCATGGCTCAAGTTAGGGTTGTAGGAAAAAGAGAGCTCATTTGAACCCAATGACCTTGGAAACATGGTAAACTGCTTGTGGGCAAAAATGAAATTTCAGACAAAGCAGGATTACCTAAGGAGACCCTCATCTTCCCCACCCTAAAAGCCCTGTGGATGAAAACCATCGATCTCTGTGTTAGTCAGCTTTCTGTGACTATAACAAATACCTGACATAGTCAGCTTATAAAGACAAAAGGCTTGTTTTGGCTCACACTTTGGATGTTTTAGCCCGTGATCAAATGGCCCTATTGCTTTGGGCCTATGGAAAAGCAGCACATCATAGGGGAAGCACATGGTAGAGCAAAACTGTACACCTCTTGGCTAGGATGTGACACAAAAGAGGAAGAGGGGGCTCAAGCGTGCCACTTTCCCTGGCAAGGGCACACCCTTGAGGCTCCACCTCTTAAAGTTTCTACCACTTCCCAATAGCACAAACCTGAGGACCAAGACTTTAACACATGGTAAGGAGAGATTTGAGAAACAAACCACAGCACACTTTTATTCTATTATCTCTGCCTTCCACACATTCAGAGGAGCAATAGGAAGAGCGCCCACTGGAGTCCCAGCTGACATGCAGGGGTGGGCTGAGTGGTCCAGAGCTTGTTCATTTCTGTAGAATTTTCCATGTGAAGAGTGTATGCATAGAGTCTGTGTTGATGAAACTATTTTTCACTCCTATGTGAGTGTCCAACAGAGTGTGGGTTTGTGTATTTCTGACAAACTGTAAGTGGTAATGTAGTGTTTACACTCTCTACATACATCAAGATTTGCTATCTTGATGTTTGTTTCTGTTTTCAATGAACTATGACTTCCTGGTTTTTTCCCCTGAATATACCCACCTGCTAAGTTTAAACAGCTAATCGAATCTCACCCACATTCTACTTAACGGTTTCTTTCCCAAGTTTGTCTGATTTTGATCAAACCCTTTCCATATTGTTCACCCTCAAAAGTCTCTACTCCTCTCATGTTCTATCCTCACTTTTTTATTCACTTATTTATCCTGACAGTTCTCCCTTGGGGCTAGACTGAGCTCCATTTCTACAAAATTGATGTATTCCTGTGTGCTGAATGTCTGTGGGGCAAGTGGGACCATCCCCTCCCATCCATCCTCTACTTTGATCTCCTAGACAGGAAGTTGTTGGGTCTTTGCTTCTCATGAACATCCGCTTTGTCTTTTTGGCATCTTGGATGAAGTGCTGGTGCTCTCACAGCAAGGATACCAAGGCCAAGGCCATTTCCAAACCTTAAACTTGAACTATCTGGGGAGGAAGCGTGGTACAACTTGAGTTGACCATGGAATTAGCCCCTTGACAGGAATAGTACAGGAGGGATGAAGATGGTTTTGTTTTTCATTTTATGAACGGTTTAAGGATTGGGCCTCCCAAGAGTTTCTTCTTTCTCCCCAGCTCCTTCTGGCAACCTACTTCTCTATTTTGCTTCTCATCTCATATTATTTTATTCCCACCTTGAAAACTCTGAGAGGCCCAAGATACATTGTAAGAAAACATGCCTGTTCTGCTTCGCAGAACCTAAAGAAAATTACTTTTCTGACCATTTGAGTTCATTTCTACCAGGACTTGTAAGGGCTAAATATAATACTTTCTGTAGAAAATCACTGTTTTGGAGGTATCTATAATGCCCAATGGGGCATCCATCACACATAGCACCCTTGGACGCCCTTCTGGAATCTCCAACATGGCAGTGGAAGGAAGCTCCATCTCTGCAGTGAGGTTGAGGGCAGAGCCTTCTGATCAGCTGCAATTTTTTTTTAGGCTTTTCCCCCTTCCATTGGCATGTACATTGTCCGCTGCTCTTTTACAAAATGGAAATTAAGCCACAGACATAGAGACATATTCTTTGTACTCAATGAGCTTACATTCATAAAGCATGGAAAATGTTATTAGCCACCTCAACGGGTTTTGAGAGAATCTAATGAGATAATATAAGTAAAATGTTCAGCCTGGGCTCAAGCACATGCTAAGTGCCCAATCACTGCTGTAGCTACTGTTATTTTATCATCCTAAGGGAGTGTCTGAATGAGCACCCATGGGTCATGATTTCAACAACCACATTATACAAGATGCTGGGATTCAGATGCTGGGGAAACAAAGCTAGGAGCAATATAAAAATTCTAGAATGCGTGTGGCTTCCCCACATTAGCTTTGTTTAGCCTCTGGGTGTTTTTTACACCATTATTAGGAAAATTCTTAAAATGAGAAGGTGACACATAATGTGTTTCCAAAGAGAACCAAGAAGGGAGGAACTGGAACAATTCCATTTTGCTCCACAGTCAGGTTTCTGAGAAGAGCCCTCCATACAATCAGGTTGCATTTGGTATGGGCCATTTTTTGCCCTGTTTTATATATTGGGATTATACGTATGTTTTTGTTTTTGTTTTTGAAAAAATTTCAAAATACTCAAGTAGGGCTAGTTTTAATAGGAAGCAGCTGGCTTGGCCCCTGCAAGCCCCAAAAAAGGCAGAGCAGGAGCGGGTAACTGGCCAGACCACTGGAGAAAGCATGAGCTGCTAAGGAATGGATACCTCTAGGAGAAACTTGTAGCCCACACTGCAACAGGGAGTGTGCAGACACATCCGCAAACACACTGTACTTTGAAGGTGCTGGAAACTTACAGTTTCCACCATCTGCCATGAGATGAGGCAGCAAGAAAATCTTTACCACACGGGACTGCCCGATCTTGGACTTCCCAGCCTTCAGAACCAAGAGCCAAATGGAATGGCAACACCAGCATTTAGCCCCAGGGGGTGATGACTAGGACCCCCTGGGTTACTGGAAGTATTCTATGTGTTAATCTGTGTATTGGCGGCATCCATGTAAAAAAATTAATTATACGTATATGTTACACCTCAGTAAATAGCTAAAAATAAATAAAATTTTAATGACAGTGCAATGCATCATCAATGTTCAAACTATTTTAACAGCCTTATGGAAGCAGAGTTGATGTATGACGAACTGCACATATTTAAGTTACAGAATTTGATATCCGATTTTAACCAAGGTATATACACATGAAGCCAGCACCACAGTCAAGCTAACAACACACCCACCACCCCATAAAGTCTCCTCCTGCTTCCCCTGCATCACTGTATCTCCAGATCATGAACATTTTTATGTTAAGAATTTTTGCAAACAGGAACAACATCACTGCTACATATTTTCTTTTAGGAATTATGCCAGACCAGGAAGGAGAACTCAGAAACCCACACACACTCTCCACTCACGCATAACTGGAGGGTTCTGAAAGCTCGGGAGGGAGGGCTGCAGACACAATGGAAGTCAAGAGTCCAGGAAGAAATGCCCATGGCTATGATCACAGACTAAGCCTGGAAGGCCCAACAGGCCCGTTCAGCTGGACAGACCAGCAGTCACTTATTTTGGAATACGAAGAACAGGACGGACAACCTGGAAAATGGAACCTTCCTGGACTTGGCCAGCACTGAGCCCTGAGGCCAGGGAGAAGGCACTTGCTCTCTTGTCTGCACAGGAAGCTCCCTGCCTACCTGCCAGGGAGGGGGCTGGGCTGGGCTGCTGCACGTTGAGTGACTTTCCTGCTGCCCTCCCAGCTGGTGGAGTAAAGGAAGATTAAACAACTCACACAGCACATATTCCCCTGAATTAGGAACTTTACTGGAAACCAGGGAGATTCCCTGCTAGGCAGAGCCAAAAGCTTCCTTCTGCCCCCTACAAAGATCTTCGGTGAGTTGCACAGGAAGAGTTGCCTCATCCATGAGCCAGAGGTAACTCAAAGAACCCATAAGTGATGAGAGCAGTGCTAGGGACCTGATGTCTGCCACCTAGTTCAGATGCATAAATAATAAGTAGTACAGTAAAATGTTAGTGGCAGAACTTAGATGGTGGGTATACAGATGCACACTGTATGGTTCCTTCAGCTGTTCTGTGTTTGCAAATTCTCACTAAAAAGTTGGAGAAGGAAGGATATGCACAGGAAGTGAATAAAAGAAAAAAGATAAACATAACAGTAAAAAAAATTGTAGATGGGCTGGGGATTTAGCTCAGCGGCACCGCACCTGGCTCACAAGGGCAAGATCCTGAGTTCGATCTCTGGTACCCAAAAAAAAACCAAAAAAAAACAAAACAAGAAGCCATAGAACACCAAAGACAATGAGACGATCTTGAAAGCAGTTGGAAATAAAAGACAGATTACTTGGTGAAGCCAAAATTTGAGTCACTGTGCATTTCTCAACAGCAAAAAGCGGGAACAAGAACAATACTTTCACCGTACGAAGCAAAAACAGCTATCCATCTAGAACTGCATTCCCCACAGTCCTTCAAGAGTGCAGATGGGGGCCAGGGATTTAGCTCAGTGGTTCCTGCGCCTGTCTCGAAAGCACAAGGTCCCAAGTTCGATCCCTGGTGCCAAAAAAAAAAAAAGAGTGCAGATGGAAACAGAGACTTTGAGAAGCAAACATGCTTTCAGAAAGAAAAGCTGAAAATCCCTGCTGTAAATGCATCTCCACTACAGGGAAATTTAAAGGATTTAGCTCAGGAGGAAGAAAAGTATTATCGGAGGGAAAACATGAGATGTAAGATGGAACAATGAGCAATAAAAATATAATAAATATGTGAGCAGATCTAAATAGACAGTGATTTATAAAAACGCACTTTGGTTTTTAGCTTTTTAAATAAAGGACAGGACTAAAATACATGATAATTGACTAAGAGGTAGGATGAAGGACTGTAATTAAAGTGTTCTGATGTCTTTGTGTTATTCCAAGAAAAAAGGTACTGACAAGAAACTGACACATGAAACATGCATTTACAACAATAGAAAGTGTGTAACATCTAAACTCAGAGAGGGAAGACGATGAACAAATGAACAAGAAAATCCCTCAATCCAAGATAAGCACAAAAGGTACAATAAGAAACATATAAGAGACCAGGCATGATGGTGCATGCCTGTAATCCTAGCACTTGGGAAGCTGAGGCAGGAAGATTGCTAGGAGTTCCAGGCCAGCCTGAACTATATAGCGAGACCCTGTCTCAAAAAAAAAAAAAAAAAAGAAAGAAAGAAACATGAAGGGAATAGGATAAACAGAAAGTAAACAAACTATTATGGCTGAAATATTAAAAACACATCAACAATTATAATACAAGTATGCAGACTAGATGCTTCAGTGAAAAAATAGACTGCAAAACTAGAAGTAGAAAAAAACCCTAACCCTAACCCCATCCTACCAAGATCCCAAAGCATCTCCTCCTGCTGTTCTAAGCAAGCCCTCAGCTCAGCCCACAAAGTCTCCCCATCTTGTCTCCCACTGGAAGTTCCTCCTCCAAACCTGAGATACAGCCTGCCTGGAGTATTCTGTCCCTGTATAAATCTACCCACTTTTCAAAGTCCAGCTTCAGGCTCTCCTCCCCCTCCTCCATCATCCCAAAACACAGCGCTCTCTTGACCTTTTGAAGGGTGGGAGTGTTTCCGCTTCCCACACATCCTTTGGTCTGCCTAAGCCAAGATCCACCACTTCCAGTGCCCCATTTACAGGCAACATCCCCTAGAAACACTGCAGCAATAATTCCCTTCAAGAAATCTTCCCGTCCTTAGGTCTGAAAACAATATGTTTTTCTGGAAAAACCTTTATCACCTTGAGTCATAACAAAGTATTCACCAGCACTTGGAATCTCCTGATAAGAGTTCCTGAGGGCATGTACTTGGTATTAGTCACAGAGTGCTGATGCCAAAACTCTGCTCAATGAATACATTCCTGTATTTTTCTCTTAATGCTCCTATTCATCCTTCAGGACCCAGTTTAGCTATCCCCTCCTCTAGAAACTGTTCTGAGGGCCCAGAGCAAGGTGGATCCTTCTATAATGTCTCAGGGCATCTTGTTTCTTTATAATGATTATGCAAATCATCATGCATCTGAGTAACCCATTGTTAAATGCATCTCTTTCACACACAGCACTGCAAGGACAGGGCAGGGTGTTTCCCAGCTAAACTCCTTGTGTGCTAGCACAACACTTACCACAGAGTTGGTGCTCAGTACCTCGCTTTTTTTTTTTTTTTTGGTACCTGTTTGTAGTTCATGCAGTTTACCATGATCTTGGGGAGTGGGTGCACGTACATACCACAAATTTCTTTTCAATCCCCTTCCCCTTCCCTCTCCCTCCCTCTGTCCTCCTCCAATTCCCCTATCCCATTTTTAATTCTTCTTGATATTATTAATCTTAGCTCCTGTTGTGGCATATGTTTACATTATTTGAGGTTATTAGGTTCCTATACACGGTGTATCTTTATCAGACTTATTTTCCATTCCCCTCGCTCTTGTTCCCAACTTCCCTATTGCAAGAGATCCATCCCCTTGTCCCCATCTGTCCATTCTTCATTATTCTGTTTGTACTTTGTTTCACTCCAATGAGAGATACGACACGGTATTTAAGTTTGTGTGTCTGGTTTATTTCACTCAACATTATATTTTCTAGGTGCATCCATTTTTCTACAAATGTCTCAAATTTGTCATTTTTTATAGCTGAGTAGTACTCCATCACATATAAATACTACATTTCCTTTATCCAATCATCTGTTTGGTTTTAAAAAAAAATTTCCTCCAATGAGTTTTAATCAATGGTACTTCTGTATCAGGGAGAGGATTTTCTAATAAAGGGCAAGTATCTCCTGATGCTACAGCTTCTTCCTTTCGCATCCAAAGCTCTGTCCTGAGCTGAGGAAAGGGGAGACTGGGCCCTGAGTTTCTCAGAAGAAATTCCCAAGTCAATGTTTCCTCTTTACAAGGAGACAGGGCACAGAGAGCCAGTTCCAGCCCCACTGACAAAGGGTCAGTGGACAATAAACAGGCCGCTGCCTCCTTCTCAAAAAGGAACTACAGCCTTTCTTTGTGTTTGTCATTGTTTTTACTGTTTTGTTTTGAGACAAGGTCTTGCTATGTAGTTCAGGCTGTCCAAGAACTTACTTTGTAGTCCAGGCAGACCTCAAGCACCCAGAAATCCTCCTGCCTCACCCTCCCAAGTACTGGGATTATAGGCATGCACCACCATGCCCAGCTTGGAACTACATCCTTCACACACAGGGACTTTTCAGTCGGGTAGAGGGCCTCGGCTCCTCCCAGATCCTCTCCTTTCTCTCTACCACCAGCGGTAATGGGCCAGGGCACGGTTGGCCTCAGCCATCTTGTGCATGTCCTGCTTCCTCTTGATCATGGGGCCCTGATTGTGAAAAGCCTGCAGCAGCTCACGTGACAACTTCTCTGGCATCAGTGTCCGCCGGTGCTTACTATTTTGGCACTCAGCGATCATCCACTTCATGGCCAGGAATCAGCGATGTCGGTCAGGTAGGGGCACAGGGACCTGGTAGAAATGGCCACCCCTGAGGATGGGTACGAGGCCAGTGACAGGCTCACAGGTTTTCAGCGCTTGGTGGAAGATGGTGTAGGGGTTGCGTTCGATGGTTGCCTGTTCCTCTGCAGAAGCAGCACTTTTCAAACTGTTTCCTTTTCACAGTTTCCAGAGTCTGGGTCACAAGGGATCTGGCCAGTATTTCATTTCCTCCTTTCATCATCATGTTGGTGAGTTTACTGATCACTGGGTCTGCAGACACAGAGCATGTTGTCGTCGCTGGGTCTTTGATGAGCTGAGTCTTCTTGAGCTCCTGGTCATATTTCTCCTCCTCAGTGAGCTCAGTCCTGGGCTTGCAGTACTGTTCTTTATCAACTAGAGGATCCTTGAATTCAGGACCATAGTGGCTCCATCTCACCTGGGTTGGCCCTGGAACATGCCAGACAGTGCAGGTGGTCCCTGGGGGCCAGGCCGGGCCAGGACCACAGTCTCCAGTCATCTGTTGATGGGTATACAGGCTGCTACCAGGATTTAGCTATTATGAAGTGTGCTGCTATAAACATAGGTATACATGTATGGCTGTAGTATGATATTCTAAGCTTTTGGGGGAAGATACCTAGCAGGGGGATAGCTAGGTCATATGGAATTTCTAATTTCAGTTCTTTTTAAAATTTCAGTTCTTTGAAAAATCTCCATACTGCTTTTCATAATGGTTGTTGCTTATTAAATAGAAAAATTGAAATATGAATCTTTCACATCCAATGATACTTTGCTTCCCCAAGACTAAAACTTACTATAACAGAGTATGTTATTGTTATATTTCATTGTGGAAATTTTCAAGCATTCCTTATTCTTAGAATATAATGATTTGTCAGGGCTGAGGATTTAGCTCAGTGGTTCCAGTACTTGCCTTGCAAGAGCAAGGACCCAAATTTGATCCCTGGTACCAAAAAAAAAAGAATATAATGATTTGTCTTGAGTAGGACATCTAGCTTTCACAGTTATCAACATGTTTGCCAATCTTTTGATACAGTTTTCTAAGAACAACTAATTGGGATGTAATTTATATGCTATAAAATGTAGCCATTTTGATTGTACACTCTTGGGCAGGGGATTTAGCTCAGTGGCACTGCACATGCCTCGAAAGCGCAAGGTCCTGAGTTTGATCCCCGGTACCACACACATGCACACAAAAAGACATGATTGTACACTCTTAGCATATATGTTCACCCATAACCTTCCTTTGTGGCACAGAATACTGTGTATTAAAATTCTTAATATATATTTGGTACCTCATTCAGATATGATCTGAGATAAGCTGGGGGAGGGGGCTTGGCCTTTGAAGAAACAGGAGATTTTCAATATCCTGGAAACACCTGAAAGAAAGGATTTGGGCTCTTAGGGCCTCTTTGCTTCCCTGGAACCCAACCCCAATTGGTCTCAATTCAGTTGAGTCAGAATATACTTTCTCCGTCCCTTTACGAAAGTTTCCTCTACTGTGATCTGAGAATGGAGAAGCAAAGCCTTCATTTCCTTTACAGTGGGATGCAGCATCTAACTCAGGCCAGCCAGGGACCAAGGCCTCTCCCCCAGCTTTCTTGTTGCCAGTCAAAAGCGTCCACTAGTAGTGGCCTCCACATCCCCCGCGCCTGCCTCTCACAGGCCCTAGGCCACACGAAAGGTCACTCTATCGCATCACAGATGTCAGTGCTGGCGCAGACAGGGCTGAGCGGGAGCCTTGCCCCCCGAGCCTGAACTAGCCTGGACAAGGGCTTCCAACCCTCAGAGCCTCCCAAGGCAGGAAGTGGGGGATGACAGAGCAAGGGTGGGTGGCTGCGGCAGGTCTGGCCGGAAAGCATTCTGGCAAGGCAGACACTGGTGGTGGAGGGCAGGGGATGTCACTCACACCCTTTCTACACCACAAGTGGGGGAGAGCTGTTTGGGGATACAGGAAGAAGGGGCACTTGGCAGAAGAAAGGGGCAGCAGGGGAGGCCTTACTGAGTGTCAGCCTCTGAAGGCTCACGGAATGACACACAGAACACTGCAGCTTTGCATCTGAGCAGGAGAGACATCGCAGAGAGGAGCAGGGAAGGAGACGGGATGCAGGTGGGTTGGCCATTATTTGGCACAAAAACCCCACCTACAGCCGGGGATTTAGCTCAGTAGTTCCGGTGCCTGCCTTGAAAGCGCAAAGTCCCGAGTTCGATCCCTGATACCAAAAAAAAAAAAAAAGCCACCTACATCATATGGTGTTGACCGTGTTTCAATCTGTACCTCTTTCACAGCTCTTGGTTCAGAGGTTCAAACTGTGCCCCACCCCAGCACCTGCAGACTCACTGTAGATTTCTTTTCTGCATCTGCTTCCTCCTTTTTTCATATTTAACTTCACAAATCCTTTTACTTTATTCATTGTTCATTCACTCTACAAATATTTGTGTCAGGTGCTGGAGATGCAATGGGAAGTCTGTAATGCATGCATGATGCACATATATTCAAAGTTTCTAATGCTGCTGGGCATGGTAGTGCATATCTGCGATCCCAGCACTCTGGGAGACTAAGGCAGGAGGATTCTGAGTTTGAGCCCAGACTGGTTAACTATAACAACTTAGTGAGACCCTGTGTCCAAAAAGAAAAAGTGGCTGGAAATGTGGTTCAGTGTGAAGGACCGGGGCTCAATTCTCAGTACTGCAAAAAGAAAAAGAGGAAAGAGAAGAGGAAGAGGAAAGGAAGAAGAGGAGGAAGAAGGAAAAAAGCTTACCATGCAGTGAGTCAGGATCGTTTTAGCTAGCACATATTGAGAACTGACTCTTACCCTGGTGACTCTTGAATAAAAAATGAGAAATCTGGAGGCTGGGCATGGTGGGACATGGCTGTAATCCCAGCACTTGGGAGGTTGAAGCAGGAGGACTGCCAGGAGTTTGAGGCAAACCTGGGCTACATAGTGAATTCAAGGCCAGCATGAACTACAAAGCAAGACCCAGAGAGAGAGAAAGAGAGAGAGAGAGCACAGGAAAATCAAATAAGCCAGTGGACCTTTGGTGGGAGGTTAACATAGAATTCCCGAATTACAAGAAAAACTGTCAGTTTGGGAAGAGAAGAGAAGGAAGAACAAAATCAAATGCCCAGAAAAGCTCGCCAAAAGTGGGCAAAGAGAAATCAAAAGTTGGATGTTGCCACATCTTGGAAAAACCTTGTAGGAAATTTAGGAAAGTAGTGTCTTCACATTTGCCTGACTCATCCTGGAAATCCAGCATATCCATTTATGTCTCTGTCACTTAGTTTTCTTCATCTGTACAGCCAAACTACTCCAATCTGATGCAGAAAGGTATTATGAAAGCGAAACACATAATGCACAAAAGAATACATGCTGAGCTCCTCTGTCTTCCAGGCACATTCCTTCCCTTTTCTCTCCTCTTCCTTACTGGGGACTGAACCAGGGCCTTGAGCATGTTAGGCAAGTGCTCTACCACTGAGCTATACCTCAGAGCTTTTTGTTTTGAGTCAGGGCCTTGCTAAGTGGCTCAGGCTGGCCTCAACCTTGGGATCCTCCCGCCCCAGCCTCCCAAGTAGCTGGAATTATAGCATGTGTCACTGTACCTGGCTAAGGGGTAGTCTTACTTGTGGCTCAACTCATTAATTTCACCACCTGCTGGGGTCTGCCCAGGTCATATAACCATTGTGGGTGGCACTTCATTGAACAAACACTGCACAGTGAACCAACACATTTTCTGCTCTGAAGGACTCCAGAGTGGAGATCAGAAGGCAAGATAAGCAAACATAAAAGACCATGCTCAGCACTTCCCAGAGTGCAGGGGAGCCAGAATTTCTTTCTGAGCAGTTGGTGCATGACTTGAACCTTTGAAGCACTTGTGATTAGAAATAACACTTCCACGTTTGCTTTAACTATACCCCAGCCTGTATGTAGGTTCCTGAGGTTTGGAGTTTTGCACGCAGAAGACCCCTGAGAGAAGGACTTTCTGTCCTTTCCCTGTGTCCACACCCAGGTGGCCATGCACTTGCACCACGGCCCAATTCCATGCACACACGGGTTCTTATAGTACACAATGAGCTAGATTTGCAGGCATTCTCAGTCCTGGCTGCACACTGGAATCCCCATAAAATCAGAATGTCTGGAGGGTGGGTCCCTCAAATCAGGAATCTTCAAAGCTCCTCCTGTGATTCTGACACGCAGCCAAGACTGAAACATTGAGCACTGTTTACACACACACACACACACACACACACACACACACACACACACACACAGAATGCCTGAGGGTCTTCACAAGATTCAGACTTTAATTCAGCAGGCCTTGTGTCTGCCCAAAGGCTCTAGGTTTCTAACAATTTCCCAAGTGCTGTGATGCTGCAGGCTCCAGACCACACTTTTAGCAGGAGCTGGGACACAGGCACTGGCCCTCTGACATAGGGTGGTGTGTCTTGTGCCCTCTGGTGGCCAGAATCTTCCTAGCAGCACTTTGCAGAGAAGAGCTGATGTTAGAAGCCCTAATACACAATTTCTGCAGGGATTACTGATTCTTTCCCCAGAGCCCAGTTGGCTGCACCTTGACTTTGACCTTGTAATACACTGGGCAGAGCCCCATCAAGTCTGCCTGGACTCCTGACATACAAAACTGTCAGCTCCAAGTTCGATCCCCGGTACCAGAAGAAAAAAAAAGCCTTGCAGAACTGTCAGCTCATAAATGTTATGCAGCAGTAGAAAAGAAACAGAGTTTTACAGACTACAATAACAGGCCAGTTGAGAACTCCAAACAAATCCATGGGTTTGGTAATTGACCCTGCATGATTCTCCTACAATCCAAGCAGATGGATCTGCTCCAGCCTCCTGCTTCAATGGGAGCAGAGGCCAACGGGACTATGCTTCTCTTTTTATCAAGACTATTCTTACTGCATCTTTCTTCCCACACACTTTTTTCACCTTGTAATGATGGTTGTCACTGACATCTGCAAAAGCTCAGGGAGAACCAGGCATGGTGGTGCACACCTGTAGTCCCAGCACTTGGGTGGCTGAGGCAGAAGGAGTACTGTGACTTCGAGGCCAGCCTGAACTACATAGTGAGACCCTATCTCAAAAAAAAAAAAAAAAAAAAGGAGGAGGGATAGAGTGAAGAGTATGTCTCAGATTTTACTTTCCAAAGATGAGCACAGCAATATATCCAACACACACACACACACACACACACACACACACACACACACTCCTGACAACAGGACCCAGACACTCTTCTATTAAGACATGGAATCTATGTTTCCTCCTGCTAAATTTAGCAAACCTGAGACTATGATGGGAGTGACACTAAGTAATTTTCAAGGCTAGGTCATGAAAGAGGTATACCTCTGCCTCTTGTTGTCTCTCAGGATACTTGGAAACCAGGCACCATTCTGTGAGGAAGCCCAAGCAGCAACATAGAGAGGCTGTAGGGAAAGTTGGAGATTTCTGGCAAATAAAGAGTTAAACCTCTGCTAGAGAGAGAGAGTAGCTAAGAAAAACAGGGAGAGTTGATAAGACTGTCCTGGCTCATTTCAGGCCAAGACACAACTCCCTCCTCCCTACATCTTCAATTAAGCACAAGAGAAACAAAGTGGGGAGGGGGAGGACTACATCATAAAAACTAACATGCAGAGTTTTTATAAAATATACACTAACATCTAAACATTCACACACTCGTATATATAAGTACATATGTTTTATTATTCTCACTGTATTAATGTACTAAAATGTACATGTATCCTTTTTACTAACTTGGCCTTGAATTTAACTCTGCTGTAAATCTCCAAGATAAGCACCTGGACAACGCAAAGAGACCAAAGAAGTACTTATACAAGAATGTATATGGGGGCCGGGGATTTAGCTCAGTGGTTTCAGTGGTTTCACCGCCTGCTGAGCAAGCGCAAGGACCTGAGTTTGATCCCTGGTACCAAAAAAAAAAAGAATGTATATGGGCCAGGGATTTAGCTTGGGGCACAGCGCCTGCCTGACAAGTGCAAGGTCCTGAGTTCCACCCTGGTACCAAAAAAAAAAAAAGAATATACACATAGGCAATGGAAGGGGCAATGGCCAATCAGGGGTCTCAGAGCCCAGAAGCCAATCGAGTTATAACAACTCTCAAGGGGGATAGTTCCTTTCTTGCCATGTAATAAAAGATGCTTAAAACAAAGACCCCCCTCCACCCCGAGTGCCAGCTCTGGGGTCCCTACCTTACTCCAATAAGGTCACTATCTACTTGTTTTCTCTCCTTTTCCCAATAAAATGATTTTGCTTCTCCATTTCTCTTCCCTTTCTAATAAAGTGATTTTGTTTCTCCTTCTAAATTTCTATCTCTAATTCTTTTATTGATATAGGGTTTTTTACAGACCCTAGATAAAAAGCTATCCTCACAAGACGCAACAGGTGACCTGTTGCTATCCTGTCCACAGCACCAGCTGAGAGCCACCATCAATTCCCAGACATGTGAGTGAGCAGCAGCCTTTAGAAGACTCCAACCACCACCCTCCATTCAGCTCAGCTGCTCCCTGTCCAAATTGTAGATTTGTGAGCAGAACAATGTTGCTTTAAGGCACTCAGCTCTGAGGTGACTTGTTATTCAGCAATAGGTCACCGAAGCAATCTCAGATCTCTCCAGAGGACAAAACACTAAATATGACCAGGAGTAAGGTGAAAGTGAGGAACCACAGGTTTTGACAAATTACAGGTGAATTGCCTATTTTTCATTAATTACTAGAAGTGAGTATCATAAGAAATAAGGCCTATAGCTTATAAACTAGTAGGAAATCAGTCCTAGAACATTTTAGTAAAATTAGCATTTTAACAACTTTCTTCTTTGCCATTTAATTCAATTAAAAGTTTGTCCTCTTACATAGTTGTCAAGAACAGTGTAGCCTTAGGCGTTTTTTCCAGGTGCCACCCTACCTGTCTCACAGATGTCTAAGCTGACATCTGGGAATCCCTACTTCTGGTTATTGGTGCCCTTTTTAATCTCTTTCCTTTGATTAGAGGCTTGATTGTGTGACTACTAATTAAAAGAATATGGCAAATGCAATAGCACATCAATTCCATGATTAGGTGAAAAAAACATTGTGACTTCTGTCTTGCTGGCAGACTCTGATTGCCTTCAATCTTGCCTGTAGCCCAACAGTTTATGAAAAACTGAATGAATTCAGGAGTGAGTCCTTTCCAGCTGAGCCACCAGCTGAGATATCAGTGCTGTCTGCCACTCTGATTGAGGCACAGGACTCAGCTAAGCCATGCTGCAGTTCCAGACAAAGGAAATTATCCCAGCACACATTTCAGATGGGCTTAAAACAACACCCCTTTGTTGTTTCCCAGTTTCTGTGGATTTCTTAAGCAGTAATAATAATAATAAAAAACTCACCCCTGCTCTGTCTGCCTTTGAGTCATTTATCAAATCCCCAGGCCTGCTTAACCTAACATGTGCGTGCACGTGCGCGCGCGCACACACACACACACACACACACCCCGTTTGTATGTCAGTTACACTGTGCCTACTGACTTCCCTCCTGGTGTTTGAACCTGGGTTTGCTGAGTCCTCTTGGAACAATGTAGCCTGTTCCTCGTCCCTGTAAAATATTCAGCCCTGAAGCCTGTGAATCAGGTGAAGCTTCAGCTACGCTCTCCAACCCTGGATGGCACAATTTCATTTACTCTGCCTCTGGGGCAGGATGAGCTTGAGTTCTGCAAACCTGTGGCTTCCTCAGGATGTACTGGCTCTTCTGGTAGCAGGAAGGAACATTTCCTCCAAGTCAGGAACTTTCTGTCACTCAGGCTCCTGCCTCTCTTTTCCTGGCAGTCTGCAGTAGTGTCCCTTAGGCTAGTGGTGGCAAACCTATGAGACTCGTGTTATTTTTCTTTTAAGATAAAAGATGTTAATGTATGAGTTTCTTTTTCTAAACTAAAACCTCAGTACTCAGGTTTAATTGCAGTGTTGGGACTTTTTGATAAGTAGGTAGGTTTCCTATTGCAGTCTAGGCATTCATTTCTAAAAAGTTCGCCATCACTATCCTAGGCCATCGATGCTTCCCAGCACAACCCATTGGGGAATCGTCTGGAGAAGGCCAGAGACAGGAGGAGCAGATGTGGACTTCTGTGTTCACTTTTGTTGAAACATTTTGAAACAGAATAGTCAAAGTTGGGGCCACCTAGGAATTTCTGCCTGGTCTCCCTGCATCTCCCCCCTCCCTATATTACATGACAATGCAAGTTGTTTTCCCCACAAAAGTTGCCTTCAGATCACGGCTTTCCTTTTGTCCCCACACATTCCATTTTAAGTTTATATTCTGTAACCAAACACTGTACCTCAAGAAAGAAAGACCTCCCAAATACTAGAAAATTTTCCAGGACACTGGAAAATTTGACATTTGACATTTCCATGGTCTTCACAGCCAAACCTAGAAGAGGATGCTTTCTATAGTCAGGAGCTAAGCATATCTTAGATACCACCCCATAATAAGGAAAAGGGCTCAGCATGGCTAAGACATCTAAGTGACCACCATCTAGCAGTGTGGCTGCAGACAGCTGCTGTCAGAGCCAGGGTGCTCTTCCCAGCCAGAGGCCCTCAAGTGAAGAGAAATGGTCAGTAATTTTCTCACCGTCTGAAAAACTGCAGCGTGCATTGCTCTATGCATCGAGTCAGTTCAGAGCAAGGTTTCCTATGAGAAACAGGGGAGATGAGAGCCAGGTAGTCTGGGCGTCCCTGAAATACAGTAAAGTGCTAGAGCAACAGACTATTGTTTTCAGGAAACAATGTGTTGGCAGGCCTGAGTGCTAATTTTTCATACATTTAACAGATATTTATTGGGTATCTACTAGGTTTCAGGTACTGTCTCAGGAAGTGGTGTAACGGGAGGACAAGCTCAAATTAGGACCCATTCTGAATGATCCAATGGGTAGACATAAAGCACAGAAATTCTGAAACAGTATAAGCTAATATGGAAGAATATTGTAAAAATTAATCTCAGCTTTGAGGTGGAATCTCTAGGTATGTCAGAAAAATAAAAAATATTCATGCTAAAAAAGTCATAAACAAAATAAAACATGAATGATAGAAATCCTTGTTAATCATATCACAGAGTTAAGTCAGTGAGAAAGTCAGTAAGAAAAAGTACACAACAATCCAGTTATAAAATGGGCAAAGAACAGAGATAGTTCATAGAAAAAGAAAATCTAATAGCTCTTCAAATTCACTCATGTTAGGAGAAAGGCAAATTTAAACTTCTATGAGGCATATTTCTTCATGTTATCAGATCAGCTATGATCTAAAAAGTGATAACATTTTTGGAAGTTATCACAGACATTGTATGTTGTGAATAGAAACACAAATTGCCATTACCTCCGTAGAAAGCTACATAGAAATACTTATTTTAATGTTTGTTATTTGAATCCTTTATTATAAACATTAGAAATGCACCTAGATTTTAACTAAGAAAAATGGGGTTAGAAATTTTTCTTATTAAAAAAAAAATCAGTGTGGAGATTCTTAAAAAAAAATACATATTATATATATAGAAATTTCATTTGACCCAGCTATAACTCTTCTAGATATCTTCCTGAAAGAGTTAATGACATCATATTATAGTGACATATCCGTATTCACATTTATGGCAACACAACTCATAACAGCTAAATCTTAGAAGTGGCCAATATGTTCACCAATGGGTGGATAAAGAAAATGTGGTATACATAAACAATGGACCACTATTCAGCCATAAAGAAGGATAAATTTGAGTCATTTGTAGAAAGACAAGTGTACCTTAAGATCATAATGCTAAGTGAAATAAATCTGGCATGGGTTAAATATAGCATGGTTTCTCTCACATAAGAAACCCAAAGTATTAATAATTTAAAGAGTAAAATAAAAGATTTATAGAAAACAGGGAGGTAGACTTTGTGAGGATGGGAAGGAGATTTGGGGGTGGGGGATGGGAGAGAGAGGAAGAGAAAAGAAAGTAAAAAGGATTAAGATGAGATATGTATATGTACCAATTCCCCATGATGAATATATCCATTATATATCATAACATATGCTAATAAAAAAGGACACTAAAAAAAGAAATTTTTCCTATAGTTACACTGACAAACGTGAGGCATGACACAGGTGTAATTTCTATGTGTTTTTTCCATTATGGTAAAAAAATACCAGACACAACTGACATGTGCACAAACCAGGGCAGGTTAAATGAATGAATGACAGCACACAGAGGTGTCCTGGGGAACATCCAGCACCCAGCTCTCTGGTGAAAAAAGCACTGATTTATAGCATTTGGATTCTTTATCATGGACCAGCAAATATGACTATAGATCCTTATTTTCTAAAACATGAAATTTACCCTGTGCTCAGGTAATATTATCTCTTAGGGCTCAGTCTGACTTCCCTGGCTCCTTTCTCCATCCACCCTTCGTTGTTCATCTCTCTCCCCTCTCTCATGTTTTTCCCAGTGAAACCAATGACTCCTGAATCTGTCTTCAGCCCAGTTCTCAGAACTCCAGAATCCATCGGCTTCCTAGGTGGCTTCCCCAGGTTGCCTTCTTACTGATCACCTTCAGTGGTTCCTAGCTAGATTTTTTAATGATTCCTCCAAACTTCCCCTCATCCCACCACCCCCATTTTGTGTGACCCTGCTCTTACTCCCTACCACAAACACATTGTCCTGAAATGTTCTGTTCCTGTTTCTCTCTTTCCTCCTTTGTTTCGACATAGTTTTAGATTTACAGAAGAGGAACAAAAATAGTACTGAGATTTTCCCCATGTACCTTTCAGGCTGCATCCCTAGTCTTGCATGATCCCAAAACAACGAGCAAAAGTAAAGAGGGCTGGGGATTTAGCTCAGTGGCGCTGCACCTGCCTCACAAAAGCAAGGTCCTGAGTTTGATCCCCAGTACTAAAAAAAAAAAAAGTAAAGAATTCACATCAGGACAATGCTATTAACTAAATTCCAAACTTTATTTGAATTCCACCAGATAATGTCAGCTTGTATTCCAGGATCCACCATAGGAGGGTACATTGCCTTCACTTGTCTTTGTTGCAACCTGTGACAGTTCCTCAGACTTTCCTTGTTTTTCATGACCGTAACATTTTGAAGAATAGTGGTCAAGTATTTATACTGTGATCCTTCATTTGGGCTTGTCTGATATTTCATTTTGATGAGATTAAGGTTCAGATGACTCAGGAGGATGTCCCCTCCTGGATGCATCATGAGAAATGACACGGCATTGGTGACATTACTGGTGATGGTGACCTTGATCACTTGGTTACTATGGTGTCTGCTGGGCTTCCTACTATAAAGTTACCATTGTTCCTTGGTAAAGAATAAAATTTTTGTGCACCCATTTTCTGGACAGGCTCAAGCACACAACAGATGCACAAGATAAGGTTAGACCTCATTTCCACCCTTCCTATATCCAACTCCCACCACTGAAAGAAAGGAACTAGGAGGCTGTCCTTTGTCAGGAGCAGTTCTAATAATTTTTGGGGAAAATAATTTCACAATTAAAATTATGATTAGGCTTAGTTCTCCTGCCTAAAGGCCAGCTATGGCATGTTGAGACAAATCCATTTCCACCTCCAGTCAAAGCTAAAACCTCAATGGTCCAGTGATGCTGTGATACTCCAGGACAAGATTACACCAGCTGGAGACATCCTGGGAGGAACAAAATCTTCAACCGCATGGTTCCGCACTGTTCTAGAATTTTCATCGCTGCTGCCCTCTGAGTTGCCTGTCTGTGCCCTCTGAGTCATCTGCTACATTTGTTACTCCCAGTGTACCAAATAAAGGTGTGGCAAGCTTGGGGTCTTTCGTCTTTGCTGCCCAGAGCAGCATTGATCAGGCCCAAATCTCAGCTTCTTCTCTAAGTCTCATTTTTCTATATTTTCTGTCTAATTAATTTGCCTTGTGCTGTCGTGGCTCACAGGAGACCAGGACTCACTACAGAGGTTCTAGTAATGTCCCCTTTCCCTGTTCCCTGCAGTCCTTTAGCTGATAAAAGTCGACTTGTCTTCAGGACAAAAGGCCCCATGGTCTCAGTCCTCTGCCTTGAAGCTCTGGGAAAGGGACTGCTGGAGCAGACCTTCCAACTGCACCAAAGCTCCATCCAATACCCACTGCCTCCCTCACAGTCAACTGGAGAAAGACACCAATGCCATGATGGCTGGGGCCAGTGCTCTCAATGGCAGCAAGAAGCAGAAGGAAATGGTACTGGATCTCATGTCTGTCAGTTAAGGAGCCTGTGAGATCACTGAGGCTGGGAAGGCCCAGCAGGTACAGGCGACAGACTTTCTCACTGTGGAGGCAGGGCCTGGAGGAACTGTCCCACCTCCATGGGCTGCATCTTCCTCTGAAATAAGTCTCCTCAAAGCCCACCTCTCCACAGTGGGCTTGAGGAAGCTTCATCCCATCTTTTCCAGCCCTCCTTCCACATCTGCCACTTTCCTTTGCATCTCTGGTTGATGCATTGATTCATGCATTTCTTGTCCATCCTCCCAACATCCATTTCATTCACACACGCTCTCAATAAGGATGTGTTGAGCACCCACTGTTTGCCTGCTTGTGTGGTAAGGTGCTGTGATGGTTGATTAACTGTGTCAACTTGAGTGAGGGAAGCTCAACTAAACTGGCTCACAATTCTGCATCCTAGGGTGTGGCAGACCTACCCTAGTGTGGCTTGTTTCCTGGACGGTATAAAGGGGAAGTGAAGAAGGATGGCTCCCCCTCCCCCTTCTCCTCCTCCTCTTCCTCCTCTTTTTTCTTCCTCTTCCTTCTCCTTCTTCTTCTTCTGTCTTTGCTTTCCTCAGATGATCCATGCTCCTGGCTTCTCCAAACTTCTGGGGTCTCACTGCACCTTCTGCTTCACATTCACAGCTTCACACACTGCCCTCTCAGGGGCACGCTGCCTGGTTTCCCAGGCCCTCTTCGGAAATATGGGTGAAAGCCTTCCTAACCCCACAACTCTTTCATTCTGCATGCACCTAAAACACATGGATGATGCCAAAGTCTGCTTTCAGCTAGAGCAGTGACCAGGTTTCCTTCTCTCTTGGCTGTAGAGGTTGAGTCCCTGGATTGCTGAGCCCTCTGAACCCAAATCTGAGGAACAAATTCCCTAGGTCACCACCATTCTGGAACATGATGCTCTGGGGCTTTCTTCTCAGTACCGTTTTTCACTTTTGCAACTTGAGGCTGCAAAGAGTGGAGTCCTGCTGGTCCTCAGGCCATCTTTTCAGTTGTTCTCTTCTGAAATATTTGGCTTTTTCTCTTTTTTTTTTTGCACCAGAAATCAAACTCAGGACCTTGCACTTACCAGGCAGGTGCAACAACACTGAACTAAATCCCTAGCCCCCCGCCCTTTTACAGTTTTTTCTTGCCAGTCTTTTCAGTGACTATTTTCTCCTCTGTTCCATCTTTACAGGCTGAAACTTTGCTGGAGCTTCCTTTCTGGCCAAACTCACAAGGTTTTGAATAATTCTGCTCAGCTCTTAGCTCCTGATTCTCAACATAAATCTGGCTAAAAGCCCCCAACAGCAGCCATGCCACCACCTTAACATTAAACTGCTTTGCAATTTCTTCTACAAGATTGATTAGTCTGCTGCTCTTAATCTTAGTCTCAGGCAGTCTCTGGGATGCAAGCAAAATGCAGACATTCTGCCAAGCCATAACACACATCGTCTGGAGTCCAACAGCCAGTCCCTCTTCCTACCTGCTGGTCTTTACCAGCAGCATTTCTATCAGCTTTCTGGTCTTCTGAGCTCTAACCAGAATCTCCCATCAAGTACAGCCTAAGGCTTTCCAAGGCTGCTCTTTCAGCTGGGATCTCCAAACCTTTCCAAACTCTTCCCACAAGCCAGTTCCAAAGCTCCTGAACTATATGGTCAGGTACAGTCATGGCAACAGCTCCACTTCTCTGGTACCAAATTCTGTCTTAGTTACTTTTCTCATTGCTGAGACAAAATACTCCGCATCCAAAGTCAAAGGAGGAAAGGTTTACTTGCCTCACCATTTGGTTACTTTTCTTGTTGTTGAGACAAAATACCTGACACCCAAAGTTAAAGGAGGAAAGGATTATTTGGCTCACAGTTCATAGAGGTTTCAGCCCATAGTTGGTTGGCTCCAAGACAGGGTGGCATAGCAGGGGGCCACCGCAGAGAAGAAACCATGGCAATTAGGGCAGGTGGAAGGCAGCAAGTCCAAATGACCTTAGCAGCTTCTTTCTGCCCCTTTCATATTCTATCTAAGCTACTGGGCCTAGGGTGGGTGCCAAAACAATCAGTGGACTGATATAGTAATCATCTGCCCTTAACTCTAGCACCCTTATTTCTAGCATTGCACCATGAATCAACCACACACTCTAGATCTAGCCACCTCTGAAAAAGCTCCATGGCCACATGAGACTTTGGGGGATATCTAGACATGAGCCATAACAGGTGCAAAGAGGAATAAGCACCCCAGGTCTTTGCTCTTATGGAACTCAACACAGAGCAGGGATGGGAGACACAGCCTTGTTTATCTCAGGCAGTGGACAGTTGGCAAGCTGTAATAAGAGAAAAGAGAGCCAGGAGGTTAACTGCTAGTAGGCATAGAGGATTCTCTAAGGAGGGAGGAGGCTGATTCAGGAATCCCAGCAGAAGGTGAGCAAGGCCTGGACCACCACAGGTAGTAGATAATGTGGAATCTGCAGTACTTGGGCACTGCCTCTGGGAATGGAGAGGTGCGGGGGAATGAGTGAAATGCATCTTTGGATGAGTACAAGGAACTCAGGCAATTGTACATGAACTTCAAGTCTGCAGAGACCCACCACATGTGTGGACCTGATTTTTAAGTATTGGTGCTCTGCAGGGCTCAGCCCTGGCTAGAAATGATATAGAACTGGTAAAGATTGCTTCCCAGGCTTGGTGGGGCTGTCTATAATGGGGCTGGGGCAGGGGTGCTCCCTGAGTATCATGTCATTTTCTAAGGTTTAAAGTCGGTATCTGTCTCCCCGTCCCTTTCCCTCTTTTCTGTCTCACTATCCCTTCTTACCCTTCTTGTCCTGGTCAATGGGAAGCATTGCAGGACTGGAAACTGTTTACTTGGAAAAGGCTGTGAGATACCACTGGAAATACGGGCCAAGGGAAGGTGAATGGAAGGGAAGTGAGCTGGTGACTTTGGAAGTCAGCAGGAAAAGTATGGTATCAGGGTCCGGGTGAATGAACAAATTTTGAGGAGAGAAAAGACAAGAGGTATTGTGACAAAATAGACTAGTTGACTCCCCTAAAACTCAGACCCTAGACAAGGGATATTAAGACTTTGACTGTCAAACAAGTCAATCAAAAGCCTTGGTGTCAATATGAATTCTACATCATAATAAAGGACTTCCCTGACCCATGCAAAGGTGGGGACAAGGCAGGGAGGGCAGAGGACTTTTCTACACGACGCAAAATAGCCTTAGGATCCTGTTCTCCAGATTTCCCATACTTTCACCAATTATAATCCAACTTCTCATGGATCCTGGAGAGGCTTCCTTATGGTTTTGAGAGATCCAATGGGTCAGCATCACCAAAAGTTTACAATGAAATCAAAATACATCCAAGTCTTATCACAGAGCTGAGGAAATTGGAGAAAAGCTCTTGGGTTCCCCCTTAGAGTCTTCTCAACAAAAATGGACTGGTCAAAGATTCAAGAGTTCAGAAATCAAAGGAAGGAATTGGGTTCTAACTGTCGGCATCACTTAGAAGACATTCAGAAGTGTGTGCAACTAGGTACAACTCTAGATGACCACATGGTATCTCCTTTAAGTACTCATTTTGCTAATTCGTTCCTGAGGAATAGAGGGCTTGTTCAAAAATATCATCTTAATTGGCAAAATGCCCTTTTCTCTGAGATCCATGCTCTGAATCATGAGAATGCACAGGCTGATCAAACTGTATCTATACAATGCAAACTCATGGCTCTTCAATCTAAGATAAATTAAGACAAATTAAAGACAATGGCCCAAGCTCTAGCTTGGACTTCACCAAAATCTTTACTAGAGATGTGGTTGCAGATACTTCACGGCATGGGAACACTGGGCTAAAACTGTTCACTTTTAAAGGAAATAAAAGGACAATCACAAGAAGGCCAGTGATTCACTTCTGAGGGATGTTTTCCTTTTTTCCCTCAGATGCCTTTGTTGTTGTTGTTGTTGTTCATTTTGTTTTGATTTTTTCAAGACAGGGTCTCACTATGTAGCTCAGGCTGGCCTTGTACTCACTATGAAGCCCAGGCTGGCCTCAAAGTGGTGGCAATCCTCCTGCCTCAGCCTCCCGAGTGCTGGGATTACAGGTGTGTGCCACCATGCCCAGCTACCAGATGCCTTTAAATTCACTGGACAAAATCATGACCTCCATCAATGAGCACCCTGCCTCTTTTCTGCTGAACATAGGAGACACCTGTTCTACCACCAACACCCAAATTCCCCAACATATTCCTCAAGTACCCAAACTATCTCTGTTATGGTGTTAGATTATTTGCCACATGATTTCTTCCTTTAAAATCTTCTTTCTGACCCAGCTATGGTGGCATCCATCAGTAATCTCAGCACTTGGGCAGCTGAGGCATGGCGTATGGTGATTTGGAGGCCAGCTGGGGCTACGTAGCAAGTTCAAGGGCAGACTGGACACAGTGAGACCTTGTCTCAAAAAATCAGTACTAGGGCTGGGGATTTAGCTCAGTGGTGCCGCGCATGCCTGGCAACCACAAGGTCCTGAGTTCGGTTCCTTGTACCAGAAAAAAAGAAAAAATTAATATTAGTATTAATAATAATAAATAAAAATTTAAAATAATAGAAACCATTTCTGTATTTCTTTTTTTGGGGGGGTAGGGGGAATCAAACTCAGGTCCTTGCGCTTGCAAGGCAAGCGGCAGAACCACTGAGCTAAATCCCCGGCCCCCTTATTTCTGTATTTCTTAAACCCCACAATGCCCAACTTTTTTGGGGGGGGTGTTAAGCTTCATAACTGCTTTGCATCTATTGGGCAGAGATTTCACTTCTAATTGTAATGTTAACTTGTCACGCTCACCTGAAGACCTAACCCTAAAATTCTGGATTCCCACTCATCTTTGCCCTCTGAAAGCTCCATTGTTTTAACTCACCATGATTCCCCAAGCCCTTGACAACCACCACATTCAGGGCATGCTCACTCACCTTCCTGACTCACTTTGGGCTAATGGAATGGCAGGCACAGGACACATCTGGGAGGCAGAGACTTTGAAGGTGAATATAAACCTCACTGCAGCAGCCGCACAACTAACCCAGTAGTCTTTAAGACATTAAATACAGTTCCAGATTGCAGGGGCTTCTTATCTCCATCTCTACCCCCAAATACACCTATTCTACCTGTAAGGGAACCTAATGAAAAGGGTTAACAACTGGTCTACGCCTGTGAGCCATAAGCACAATCAACCCATCAAAATTGTTCTGTTTCTGTTCCCCAAACCCAGGGCTATTTTTGCTTGCATATTTCCAACAGCACTCATTTCACAATCATGGTCTTGTGCTCTGCTTTTTCCAGCAAACCTCTTTACCTAATTTCAACACTGATTTGCTTTTCCATCAACACTATACTTGGACAGCTGTGCTCCTGGCATTTTCAGAAGCTCTCATTTACTTTGCCCAGTCATGTACAAGTCTCAAGAATTTGGTCTTCTTCAAAGGGTAGATGACCTTTGGTTTTTGTCTGGATCGGGAATGTCCCACCAAGGCCGATATGTTAAAGGCTTGCTCCCCTGTGTAGTGTTGTTGGAAGGTTGTGGAATCTTTAAGAGGTAGGCCCTAGTGGGAGGTCATAGGTCACTTAGAGTGTGTCTTTGAAGGGGACTACTGGTCAATGGATTCTTCCTTTCTTTGATTTCCTGCCTACCAGGAAGTGAGCAGCTTGCTCCACCATCCACTCTATGCCCTGTGTACTGCCTTGCCACAGGCCCAACAGCAATGAGGAATACCAACCATGGACTGAAACCTGCAAAACTGTCAGCCAAAAATAAACCTTTCCTCTTTTTAAGTTGATTCTTTCAGGTAGTTGGTTATTGTAACAGAAAGCTGAACATGTATTGTTTGTTCTACTATGTTTACTAACTCACAAACACCAAACATTTATTAGAAGTTTTAAGTAATAGGGAACATACTATTTCAAGGAGGGAAAAATACAATTTTGTCATCCTTAGAGTAATTATTGAGGACATGGCATCTCCCCTGAGGGGAAAAACCTTGTTCTTATAACTTCACAGTTCTGGCCAGGCATGGTGGCACATGCTTCTAATCCCAGTGCTAGGGAGGTTGAGGCACAAGGATCAAGGCCACCCTGAACTACACAGCTGGTCCTTGTCTTAAAAAAAAGAACTCCATAGTTCTTAATTATCTTCTGTCTGAAATGAAAAGACAACCCTGGGTCTTTCTAGAATTCACTGGGTATTACAGGAGGATAAAAGGTGGATTCCTAATTTTTCTGGTGTAGCATCCCCCTTATATGGAATAATTTAGAAAATTTCGGTAGGGGAGGCTAAAGAGCCCCTTTACCCAGCTTTGTTCTTTTGTTCAGTTGTTCAGTTTTGTTCTTTGTTCAGTTGACTCTATGAACCAAACTGACATAACACAGAGTAACAGAAACATACAAAAATGTTATAAATATTTAGATGCCTATGGGGGCCCTCAGAAGGGAGCAAAGATCCAAAGAAAAGGCCAACAGAGAAAACTTTTAGACAAGAACATAATAAATTTGTGAAGAAATGACAAGAAAAAGGGAACTGGGTGAGGGATGGCAAGCTGGGGAAATCACTAGGAGACATAGGGAGGGGAAGGAATGTAAGGGCCCAGTAAGAGGTTTTATTTTAATAAGTTATTTGCACAGATTCATTGTGGCATCAATTCTCAGTGTCTGGTGATCAGGGTTATTTTCTCATCCTAGTACAGGGAAGGCAACTTTCTTTCTCAAAAGAATATCTATGGCTGGCTGCAGGTCAGCTAGAACAGATAAGTCCTTTCTGCAGCTACTTTCTGCACCACTTTTGGTTTAAAAACAAATGCAACTGGCATAGTATAGGGTACCTGATCTTAACCCTCCTTGTGATGAAACCCTTTCAGTGAGACTCACTTTCCACGGTGGTATTTATTTACACACCTCCCTTTCCTCTGCCCCCCCAAACAATCTCTTCCCCCATTCCCTATTTGTGAGAGAGAAGGCTGTCATCTCTCAGAAGCATCCTGGAAGCCAGTGGTCCACTGGGCATTTTGGTCTCATTCAAGACCCTGTAGCTGAAGCCTCCTGTAAGTGAGTAGCTGAAGCAAAACTGGTTCAAAGTGATCTTGCATTAGGTCATACCCTGAAATTTATGTACCCCGTGCTGCCCAAATCCACCTCAAACATCTGAGATCTTTTTTACCTCCCACTTCACCTCTCTTGAATGTTTTACTTTTTCCTTCTCATGTTACTTCCCACTGCAGATTAAAATCTCACCCAATGTGCTCTTCTTCCCTTTCTAACCAAAGGAAAATTTCATGACTGCTTTGTAGGCACCTAAACTTTACTTTTCACTCTTTTTTTCCCTGACCTTCAAGAGGTTCCCCTTATAAGCCCAGGTTTCACCCTCTTTGATGGACCATTATCAAAAGGAACATTGCAAGAAGATCCACCATTATAGATTTCTTAAATCCCACGGAATGAGTCTCTGTTGACACCAGATCAACTCAGACAGCGGAACTTATAACTGTCACAAGAGCCTGCACTTTAGCTACAAATAAGAGTTAACATCTGTATTTATAGGGGATATGCTTTAGAGATGGTACATGACTGGTCTGTTATGGAAAGGCATACAACTGCACCTAGAACACCCATTCAAAATGGGACAGGCCAGATGTGGTGGTGCATACCTATAATCTCAGCATCAGGACTCTGCTGGGACTATGGTGTTCCCATTCGTGGTTAGTGCAGTATCCGTGGTTTATCCCTGTCTGGAAGAGTTAGAAACGTCTCTCCTGGAGCACCATGTTTCTCAACAGAGAGTCATCTCCAGACATGGGAGCTCTTTGCACAACATGACCCATACAGAGTCCGGGGCTCATGTTTGTCCCAAAGCAGTAGTGAAAAGTAGTCCAGAGGATGAAGGGAATCTGTCATTTGATCTTTCACCCATCACCCAGTTCTCCCCCATCCTGTTGTCAGGTCTGCATTCAGTCCTAGGGTCCTACTGTGCACTTGCTGTTACAATGAATGAGTCGAATGAGACCCCTCTGTTTATCCACATGGCCATGTCTTAGGCACACCGTGGGAAGCTGGGAGATGTGGGGGACTGAGTCAAGGGCCCTGGCCTTGAGCAGGGAGGGAGCTCACTGTGTAGGATGGGAAACACACATAAAGATAGCAGAGGATGCAAGGGTTTTAGCTCAGTGGTACTGCTGCCTGCCTCACAAGCGCAAGGTCCTGAGTTCAATCCCCAGTACCAAAAAAAAAAGATAGGAGAGGACATTCAAAAAGATTTTTCAAACTGACAAAACTTCAGCTAGACTGAGTAGGGAAAAAGAGAAGACTCAAATTACTAAAATTAGAAACGAAAGTGGACATATTATTACTGATTCTATCAAAATAAAAAGTATTACAAGAGAATACTATGAATGATTAAATACTAACAAACTGGATAATCTAGATGACATTGAACAAATTTCCAGAAACAGAAAATCTACCAAGACTGAATTATGAAGAAACAAAATTTAAATAGGTCAAACAGTAGTAAAGAGAGTGAATGAAAAATCTACAGTACCCTCCACAAAAGCCCTGAATCTGTTGTCTTCACTGGTGAATTCTACCAAACATTTAAAAAACTGATGCCCATCCTTCTCAAACTTTTCCCAAAAAAATTGAAAAAGAAGGAATACAGTAGTAACTCAGGTCACAAACGCATCTTTTTGGGAACAACTCAGTTCGCAAACGGAAGCATTCAGCAAAATTTTGCCTCTATTCCTGAACTCTGCATCGGGTGATGAACACGACCTGGGGCACCTTCCCCAGAATCATGGAATGAATTAAGTTCATGAACGAGGTACCACTGTACTTCCTAATCCATTCTATAATGCTGCCATTTCCCTGATACCTGACATCAAAGATATTACAAGAAAATCATATACCAAAATCCCTATGAGCAATGATACAAAAAAAAAGCAGGGCCAGGGATTTAGTTCAGTGGTTTCACCGCCTGCTGCACAAGTGCAAGGACCCAAGTTCGATCCCTAGTACCAAAAAAAAAAAAAGCAAACAAAATTCAGCAGCATTTCTTTTTTTTTTTTTTTTTTTCAGCACTGGGGATCAAACTCAGGACCTTGCACTTGCAAGGCAGGTGCAGCACCACTGAGCTAAATCCCTGGCCCTCAGCAGCATATTAAAAGGATTATATATCATATATCATGTCCAAGTGGGATTCATTCCTGGAACGCACAGAAGTTCAGCATACGAAAATTAATTTATGCAGAATGAGAAAAAACTACACAATCATCTCATTTGATACAGAAAAACTATTTGACAAAATTCAACACCACTTCATGGTTTGAAAAAACAATCAATAAAGTAGGAATAGAGGAAATTATCTCAACATAATAAAAGCCACTTATGAAAAACTCACAGCTGAAAATTATATTCACTGGTGAAAGACTAAAAGCTTTTTGATCAGTAACAAGGATGCCCCCTTTCTCCACTTTGACATAGTATTGGAAGTTCTACCCAGAGTAACTGGGAGAAAGGAAGGAAGGACAGAAGGAAGGGAGGGAGGGAGGGAGGGAAGGAGGAAGGAAAAAAGAAAAGAAGAAAGAAAGAGAATAATATGAGAAGAAAATTGTGGTTAAAATTCCAATTACAAGCTGGCTGTGATGGTGGATGCTTGTAATCCAGCACTGGGGAACCTGAGACAGGAGGACTGTCATGAGTTCAAGGCTAGGCTGGGCTACATAGTGAGTCCAAGGTCAGCCTGAACCCTGTCTCAAAAAAAAAAATTCCATTTACAGTAGCATCAAAACTAATAAAATACTTAGAAATTAATTTAGAAATTAAGCTGGTATTCTTTTTTTTTTTTTTTTTTTTGGTACTGGGGATTGAACTTGGGTCCTCACGCTTGCGAGGCAGGCGGCAGAACCACTGAGCTAAATCCCCAGCCCTGGTACTCTATTTTTTAATATATGCACTTTATTTTCAGGGCTGAGAGCCTTTTGAGCTTTAAAAAGAGGAAAGTATGAGAAAAGTCTCCTGGCAGAGGAAACCCCAGGTTAAGATGAAAGACAAGCCAGCGAGCCATCAACCCAGGAGCCTACAGAGGGAGAGGAAACCTTGTAGGAAGAGCTGGTGGCCACAGCCCAGGAGCAACGCACTTTCAAATTCCCCTGCTCATTCCCAGTAGCTGCCTGTCATCTCTCTTCCTCCTTCCCCATCTTTAAGAGTCACAACTTTAGCGCCATGAAAACAATTTCACATCCTTTTTTAACAAATACGACTGTACAACTGCTGTGTCATCCCATATCTTTAGAGGAAGTCTGGACTCTCTTTGATCATTATATACTATACTATAGTGCAGTGGGATGAAGCCATAAATTCTCTCTGAATTGTGCATTTCCCCCAGGGCCTCTCTAATAGTAGGTAGTCAACAAATATTTGTGTACTGAATAGCTCTCATGTTACTGCATTTTGGAATCCCTGAAATGCATTTTGTCATTTAATGATGTCGGTGCCCTAGGAAAGAGGAGACCTCTTTTACTTATTTCACAGGTAATTTAACTTTGAACAGTGCGAGGTCACCGGATGTGACCGTCCATCCTGAGCCTTTTGTCTCTGGGCTGGTATTCCTCTCACCATAGCCAGGCACCTGAAACTGAAGAAATGAATGGATTCCGAGGGGATCTTTCAACTCGGATTTATATTCTTCATAGGCTGGCCAAGCAACCTTTCCCTGTAGCATTAAAGTACGAATACCCTGAGAGATTTGAGGCATTTCTAATGAATTGGTCTTCAAATCTTCTAAGCATACACAGTGCCAGAAGCATTATTTTGATGAATAGTCCCTAAACTTTCCAAAAATGAAGCTGTAATGGCAAATATCAAATTCTTTAAATAAAATCAAACTCAAAAGTTCAATTTAAATCTTGGCAAAGTTCCAGGCACATTAAAAGAAAAGTAAATTAGTTTTAGGAAGCAGAACATTCATATTTTACCTTTATTTTTATACAGCTATTAGAATCTCTATGCTTTTATTTCCCTTCCAAAGATAAAAATGGTCCCTGAAATAGCAACCTTCTGTCTGGTCCTCAAATGCCATAATTAAAATAAATAGAGGAAAAAGTAAGTTATAATTTTTAATACTTTTTCAGCAAAAAAGAAATGCATCATCCTGGGCAAATTGACCAATTTAGACCTGTAGCTTTGAAAAAAAAATTTTAACTTTTATAAATTGAGTTATGCACAATTCCATTCCTAAGAGAAATTTAAAGAATAATGATGCTTACAATTATTAAGCACTTACTATGTAAAAAATACTGTTTTAGGCTTTTTAGTATAACACCAGTCATAAGGCGACTGTTGGAATGTTCGTTATACAAATGAGAACATGATCTCTGACTTGTTAAGAATCTTGGTATATTCACATTCGTATTGCATGATGGATTGACTTCAAAATCTCTATCCTCCATATTTTACACAACTATGACAAAACTCCATACATTATTTTGCATAAAGATGAATAAAATATTTTGTCATGTCTAAAAAAAAAGAGGAAAGTATAACACATGCTACAACACTGAGGAACCCCGAGGATTCAAACTAGCCACAAAAAGACAAATACTTATAATTCTACTTACACGAGGCACTTAAGAGTACTCAAATTCAAACAGGCAGAAAATAGAATGATGATTTCCATGGACTGGGGCACAGGTAGGGATAACGTGGAGTTGTTGTTTAATAGTTTATGTTTTGCAAAATGAAGAGTTCTGGAGATGAAGGATAATAATGGTTGCAACAATGTGAATATACTTAATACCACTGTAACAATTAAAAATGGTTGGTATTGTAAATTTTATGTATATTTCACCAGGAATTTAAAAACAGTTCAATAAACCATAAAAAATGTGGTGCATTCATTTAATAGGTTCCTGCTCAGAGGTAAAAGGGATAAATTATATATACACACAGCATGGAGATTCTCAAGATAATTATGTTTTCACATATAAATGCTTTCTCCTATTGAAACTTAAAATAATTTAGAAAATTAACCTAACTGTAGAATAACAATAAAATTATGCTGTATGAAAGAAACCAGACAAAAAAGTATGAATACTTTGATTACAATTGTATAAAATTCTAAAAAATGCAAATGAATCCATAGTGAAAACAGTTAAATCAATAGTTTCCCTGGGAAGCAGTTATAGCTTCCTAAAGGTAGGGAAGGATTATAAAGAGACATACAGTACCTTTAAAGATGGTGGATGTATTCATTATCATGATTATAGTGTTGGTTCCCTAAGTGTACATATATTTCAAAACTTATTTAATTTTGTGAATAAATATGTATAATTATTTCATAACAATTATATCTTAACTAAACATTAAAAGAAACTGTTACCCATAAAAGTATACTTCTCACTTATTTTAGAAAACCAAAAAAGCTGACAATCCTTTATCAATCCCAGCATCTCTCCCCTTGTGGCTCAGCAGCAAAGAAGAGCTGGCTATGTCACAATGCTCCATCCCTGGAAACAGAATCTACTTTCTGTCCTTAGAAAGGCCAGTAATGGCCTTGAGACCTATAGTGCATACAGTCTGTAGTAATCCATAAAACCTTTAGATTATTTACTCCGCTAATAACCTTAGTTGTACAGAAGTGGTCAAAGAGTCCTGAAAATTTTGACAAATCCCTATCATGGTTATTTTTCTCACTGCTGAGACAAAATATGTAACACCCAAAATTAAAGGAGGAAAGGTTTATTTCAGCTTACAGTTGGTAGAGGTTTCAGTCCATAGTTGGCTGGCTCCAAGGAAGGGCAGAGGGGCATCACAGAGGAGAAACAGTCCATGGCAAACAGGCAGAAGACAGCAAAGCGGCAAACAGCAACAGCAGCAGCAGCAGCAAGCCTGCCTTTATATTTCATCCAGGCTGTGAACCTATTGATTGGTGCCACTCAAACCCACGGTGGGGCACTCTTAATCCCAGCATCACACTCTTAATCCACATTCACACACTCTAACCCAGCTACTTTTGATACTCTCCACTGATGACTGCATGAAGCTTTGGGAGGAACATCTAGATACAAGCCATAACATTCCACCCCTAGCTGCCAAAAAATTCATGTGCATCTCTTTATGCAAAAGGCATTTAGTCCATCTCTAAGAGTTCTCAAAGTCCTAACATTTTCAACATTACTGAAAAGTTCAAGGTCAAGGTCTCCTCTGAGATTTAAGGCAAACTCTTAGCTGTGAGCCCCTATTTAAATGAAAAGTCAAACACTTCTCACATACAATGGAGCAAGACAAACATTCCCATTCTAAAAGGTACAAATGGGGTTGGGGATAGAAGGAAATGAGACCAAAGCAAGTCCAGAATCCAGCAGGGCAAACATTAGGTCCCATAGTTCCATGTCCAGCATCCAGGGCAATCTGTGGCAAGATGTGAACTCCAAAATGCTACCCATGGCTCCACCCCAGGGTCACCACCAGTGGTTGCAGCTCTCATGGCTTCTCCCTTGGGGTGACTTTGTTCACTCCTTGAGCTTTCCTCAGACAATCCATGTTCCTGGCTTCAACCTTCTGGGGTCTCCACTGCACCCATGTTCCTGGCTTCTCCAAACTACTGGCGTCTCTAGTGTACCTTTGGCTTCACACTCACAGCTTCACATGCTCCCCTCTCAGGGGCACACTGCCTTGCCTTCCAGGCCTTCTTCTGAAATCTGGGTGGAAGCCTTCCTGGCCTCACAATTCTTGCATACTACATCCACCTAAAACCAGCACCATGTGGATGACACCAAAGTCTGCCACCAGTTGGAGCAGTAGCCAGGCTTCCTTCTCTCTTGGCTGTAGAGGTCTAGTGCCTGGATTGCTGAGCACAAGGAACCACATTCTGAGGAAAAATTTCCCTAGGCCTCTGCCATTCTGGCACATGGTGCTCTGAGGCTTTCCCCTCAAAGCAAGTATTCCACCTTCGAATTTTTGATCTCCAAAGGCTAGAGTTCTACAGCTTTTTGTGATGTTCTCAGGTCATCTTTTCTATTGTCCTGTTCCTTCTCAGCAACCACTTCTTCTTTTCTCCATCTTTGGAGTCCATAACTTCCAAAAAGGAAGGAGCTTCCTTCCCAGGCAAACTCAAAATATTTTAAATCATTCTGCTGGACTCTTTGCTCTTGATTCTCAGCATATATCTGACTAAAAGCCACTAAAAGTACCCATGTCACTTCCTCAACATTAGACTGTCTTGAAATTTCTTTTGCAAGATTAATTAGTCCTGTGCCAGGCATGGTGGTGTACACCTGCAGTGCCAGCACTTGGGAGGCGAAGGCAGGAGGACTGCTACAAGCTCAAAGCCACCCTGGGCTACATAGTGTGTTCAAGGCCACCCTTAACTATAGAGCAAGGCCTTGTCTCAAAAAAAAAAAAAGTTTAATTAGTCCGTTGCCTTTAATCTCAGTCTCTGGACATGAGCAAAATGCAGACAAATATTCTGCCAAAGGGTAACACACATGGTCTGGAGTCCAACAGCCAATACAATCTTTGTTCTTAACTGAAACCTCTTGAGCGTGGTCTTTACTGGCTACCTTTCTGTCAGCATTCTGGTCTTCTGAACTCTGACCAGAATCTCATATCAAGTACAGATTAAAGCATTCCAGGGCTGCTTCTTCAATTGACATCTCCAGACCTTTCCAAACTCTTTCCGCAAACCAGTTCCAAAAGCTCTTGAATCACATGGTCAGGTGGTATCACAACAACGACCTCACTTCTGGTAACAAAATCTGTCTTTTCTTGTCCAACATCCATAGTTAAAGGAGGAAAAGTTTATTTCAGCTCACAGTTCTTTTTTTTGGTACCAGGGATCGAACTTGGGTCCTTGCCCTTGCAAGGCAGGCAGCGGAACCACAGAGCTAAATCCCCGGCCCTTAGCTCACAGCTTTTAGAGGTTTCAGTCCATAGTTGGCTGGCTCCAAGGCAGGGTAGCATGGCAGAGGGCATCACAGAGGAGAAATAGTCCCTGGCAAGCAGGCTGGAGACAGCAAAGCAGTAAGCAGCAGCAGCAGCAGCAAGCCTGCCTTTATACTTCATCCAGGCTATAAATCTATTGGTCACTGCCACCCACAAGCAGGGTGGGACACCCTTAATCCCAGCATCACACCCTTAATCCACATTCACACACCCTAATCCAGCCACCTTCAAAACTTTCTATTTATGACTGTATGAGGCTTTGGGAGGACATCTAGATAGAAGCCATAATGCCCTCAATTCTACACAGAGACATTCAAAGGAACATTAAAGGATACATTTTTAGAATAGTTCCATTCTCACAGGTAAGCAATAGTCTCACCCACTCTCTATAGTCACACTGTGTTTCTATACAAACTATAGATCCACTTGGACTTAGCAAGTCTTAAAGATGGACACATATGTATAACAGACAGTGAACTTCACAGCATATGACTCCTTGGCAGGTAACAGTTGAACAGCTGCTTAATAGTGCTAGGGCAGTTGTGGCAAACCTATGGTATGTGTGCCATAGTGGGTACACAGAGCCTTCAGCACCCAAGCCAAGTCACTCCAGCATTTCCCAAGCAGCTGAGCATTCAGGTTTAACTGCAATGTTGGCACTTTACAATAAATAAATGGGTTTTGGGTTGCAGGTTGGACACTTGGTCTCTAAAAGACTTGCCATCACTATGCTAGGAGATAAGGGACCCAATTGATACTGCTCTCAGATGCTCTAGAGATGGTCACAACTTCTACCTCCTTAGGATAAGAGAAAAATTCATGCCATTCAGGACAGGAAAATTCATAGCATTCAAGACTGCAATACAGGCCCACAAAGCAATATAGTCTTTCCTAGAAAGCCTTGGCGAACAGTTAACATAAGGCCAAATCTGGGCTGACAGTTGTTCTCTGCCATCCTACTGTCACTTCTGAGGCAGTCAATTTGGAAGCACACAATTTGGAGCTAACTGTTCATTAACAGACCTTAACTCTGTTCTCTGTTCAAACTACTCCTCACAGTAAGATAAAATATGCTTTAATCAGTAAGGCTCCCAGCATAATATGAACTAGACCAATGTATTTTAGGTACTTGGGTCAGGTCGTATAGAAGATGAACAAATCCATCACATTTAACCACTGAATATCCTGAAAAAGGAAACCATCTCAGTAAGCTGCCAGCAGAACTCCATTTAGGTCATCGTGGCCAAGAATGGGTCATACCTACAACTAAAACAGCCATGAGAAAGAAGTGACATCTTCTGATGGCCTCAGAAACTCAGGTTCCATTCAGGGACTAGAAAGAGAGCAAAGGGCTGCTTTCCCTGAGATGGTGAAATGGCTGAAACATGCTATGGAGGCCAGCCAGTGGGCCAAGCTGAGACGGCTTCTGTTGCAAACTCTAGCAGTGACAAAATGGACAAATATGACTTCAGTCCTGAAAGCATCCACCATACATAGCTTTCATAGGGAATTTCCCCCGTGTGATCACATGGATGAATGAAGTTCAGAGTCTGGCTAACACTCCCTTATAAGGCCCACTGTCACAGTCTCTCACTGTCTCTGCTGTATACAGCTGTGTTCAACAAGGCAGATGCACATTCTCTACATTCCTTTCTCTGGTGTGAATTTTTTGATGCTGAATGAGAGTGCGCTTTTGGCTGAAGGCTTTGCCACATTCAATGCACTTATAAGGCCTGTCTGGTTTATGAACTATCTGGTGCTCACTTAGATTCGACCTTTGTCTGAAGGTTTTCCCACATTCGCTGCACTCATAAGGCCGTTCACCAGTGTGAAGCCTGCGATGGTTACTGAGGGTGGAGTTTTGGGTGAAGGCTTTCCCACACTCACTGCACTTATAAGGCCTGTCCGGTTTATGAACTATCTGGTGCTGCCTCAGATTTGAGCTTTGTTTGAAGGATTTCCCACATTCACTGCACTCATATGGTCGTTCATCAGTATGAAACCTTTGATGGGCTTTGAGGCTAGAGCTTTGGTTAAAGTATTTTCCACATTCACTGCACTGATAAGGCCGTTCACCTGTGTGAAGTCTCTGATGGATCTTGAGATGGGAGATTTGGCTGAACATCTTCCCACATTCAGTGCACTTATAAGGCCTTTCACCAGTGTGAACTCTCTGATGGTTTATGAGGTTGGAGCTTCGGCTGAAGACTTTCCCACATTTATCACACTCAAAAGGCTGTTCTCCAGTGTGAACTCTCTGGTGTTGGGTGAGATTGGAGATTTGCCTAAATGATTTCCCACATTCCTTGCACCTATAAGGTCGTTCTCCTGTGTGAACTCTCCCATGCTTAATTAGGCTGGAGTTGCAGATGAAGAATTTCCCACATTCTCTGCACTCATGAGTACGTCTACCAGTGTGAATCCTCTTATGTTGAAAAAGGCTGGAGTGTTGGCTAAAGAATTTCCCACATTCACTGCACTCATATGGCTTTTCACCAGTGTGAATTCTCTGATGTTCCACAAGACTGAAGTGTCGGCTAAAAAATTTCCCACACTCACAGCACTCATAAGGTTTTCCTCGATTGTGAACTCCCTGGTGTTGCTTGAGGCTGGAGGCATCACTAAAGACTACTGCACATTTGCTGCACTCATAGGGCCTCTCTCCAGTGTAGACTGTCTGTTGATGAACAAGTGTGGATGTGGCACTGAAAGCATCCCTAGCAGTGGGATAATCTAATGCACCTTCAGAATTCTTGTGTGCCTCCTCCACACTGGGAGTGACCTGACTCTGCACAAAGCCTGATGTGGCCACAAAGTCCTCCCTGCCCTCCCCACACATGGAAGGCTTCTGTGATGAGTGGTCTGAGCAGGTCTTTCCAGGAGAGGCCCTGCCCTCCTCCTTTCTGGCAGGCTTGTCTGCATTCTTCTGCACCTGCTGCTGGGGAAGGTTTCTGTTGAACTTGAACCCTGTCCTACTTGCCTCACACATGTAGGGCTTCTGCCTGGCACGTGTTGCTTGATGTTCAGCCAGGCATAAAATGTCTTTCAAGTGTGGGCCACATGTGTCATGGGGGTAGGTCTTCTGTGTGGACAGAGATGTCTTGGGATTCCCATCCTGGGATATTCCTTGTACAGAAACATTTTGCTCAGAAGGTAGCTCCTTGAGCTCTGTTCCACAGCAAAAATCTACAAGCAGAGAAATTCTGATCAAGTCATATAAACTTTGATAGAAGGAAATAGCCCCATTACATGTGCCTCTCTGACTCCAGAATAAGTCCTTAATAACCTTGGCAGGATGAGAGACCTCAGGTGAGAGCCAGGAATGGTTGGCTTTCTACACTACCATGCCTGGCCAGGCCACAAAACAAGAGAGGTCTGTACCACAGGATGGGGTACAATCTTGGGAAGAGGGTCAAGATCCCCAACTCACTTCTCTACAAAGAAGCCTAGGAGAGCATTGGCTTCTGGGAAACTATAAGGGCCACGAGGCAGGTAGGAATGGCCAAGCCCGGGAGAATCTGACTACAACTAATTGGATGATGTTTAAGGACATCAAGGAAACATGCTCTTCTCAGGATATATGATGTAGAGTCCAACAGTGCAGAATAATGCAGAGGTCACTGTGCAAAGACTGAGACACGGAGGCCGGAAAGGTGGGGCCAGCCAGAAGCCCACAGTCAGAGCAGAGATTCAAATGGGCAAGGTCTCAAGAATGGGGAAGGAAAGGTAAAGATGAAGAGTGGACATTAGCATTCAAACAAATAATGATAAATAGGAGAAAAGAAGCCGGTATGATTTGGACACAGTGATGATGTCACATCCGCCCCCAGCTCCCACTTACCAGAGCCAGGCCTGCCAAAAGCCCCTCTTGTCATGGCTGAAGTCATAGCCACTCTGTCAGGCACCCAGGGTTCTTTCCCCACCTCGAGTTGGGCAATGACATGGCACCTGAAAGAGGTGAGCCCTGAGGGAAAGATGGGCAGGTCATCTGCCAGCACATGCCCAGGGAAAGTAACCCAGAACAGACCACAGGAAAGAAAACTCAGTATTACACACTGTACATACAAGCAAGGTCTGACAAGCATATCCCAGTGATTGGCAGGCAGTGACCAAATCAGTCTCGAATTCTGCAGTCTTGCATAGGACATGTTAGCAAAGGAAGGAGCAGAAACTAAACCACAGAGATGTCAGAGACCTGGACAGTCACCCAGGTGAGGAGTGACAGATAGGATGAGCTCTATGGGGCTGACCTTAAAAGGCTCCTTCTGCTTGGTCCTTTCCTGCAAAGCTTTGACAAACAGGTGTGGGGTTGCTCAGGGAGAGGTGGAGGCACCGCTTGCAGGGCTACCTTGGAATCCAGTGGAACTCACAACATGCACATTATGAAGGGAGGGGAGGAAGCAGCATTGGCGGGGTTGGCATTGGAAGGGAAGAGCTCTCTAGTACAAAGGGGACAGGCAGAGAAGAGCTCAGGATGCTTGGACAAGTGTGAGGGCCTTACCCAGAGAGGCTATGAGTGCAAAGTTCTCCAGCATCACATCGCAGTACAGGAGTCTCTGTGCCTCGCTGAGCAGGCCCCACTCCTCCTGGGAGAAGTAAATGGTCACGTCTTCAAAGGTCACACAGCCCTGCCATGATGGGGACAGTTCATTTCTTGATCAGCCTCTCTCCTCAGGCCTCCCTTTATTCTCTATTCACCCTCCTCCTTCACCTTTCCTCTCAGCTCCAAGGAGACATCAGGCCCTGGTTACATTAATCTTGTCTCTTTTTTTAATGCCTCACATGACCACCTTGTGAGCCCAAAGCAGCAACAGGCAAGAGAGAGTGTCACCCTCTAAGGTCTGGGCCTGAAGTGTGGGGCCCGACCCCTCTTTGCTGGCCCATTTTCCTAATGTTTCAATGTTCTGCTCCTCAGACACAAACCAACAAGGTCTCAGTCTTCTCTCCCAGTCCACAATCCTAAGGGTATATTGTCTCTAATGCCCAAATTAAGACTGCATCTGCCTTTTCCTACTTATATCCCAGAGGAGGTCGCTTGGGCTCTGGCCTGTGGTTACACTTGGGTGGTTCAATTAGCAAATCTTCTTCATCTCTCCTAGTCAGTGCAATAGAAAATTATGAATGAATTACATGATTCTTGCCATTTAAGTCAAAACTGACTATACCAAGCATGCAAACAGATATTTAGAGGCAAAGGGCTTCAAATATCACAACCTTAGCTGTATGAGTCCTTAACATTCCCCAATTCCCTCCCTGGGTGGCTCCAACACAAAGATATGGACAATGCCCAGCTGAGGACTGGAAAATAGATTTTACCTAACTGCTTCTGGGCCAAGGGTTAAGATATCTAGTAGCTCTCACTGACTTATATGATTGATAGAAGCCTCTCCCACTAGGTCTGAAAAGGCTACAGAAGTGTTCAAAGCAGTTCTCCAAGAAATCATTCCTTGTTTCAGACTTTCCAAGTCCCTCCAAAAGGATAACAGCCCATCTTTCATTTCCTAGGTGATACAGTTGGGGGCTAAAGTCTTGGGATTTAAATTTTACCTTCATTCCTCTTGGAGACCTCAGTCTTCAGAAAAGGTAGAACAACCCAATCGAACATTAAGACTACATAAAAAAAAAGCTATGTCAAGAAACTCACCTCTCATGGAAGGTAATCTTACCTATAGCTCTACTGAGAATTCTCATAGGCCTTACTGCTGCACTGGGCCTTAGCCCACTTGAAGGACTACATGGTCTGCCTTTCTTGTATACAAACATCCTACCTGATGCAGAGGCTTCATGTTGGGCCAATTTGTGTCTACACTCAAAATTTTTCAACAGGCAACTAAGAGCCGTGGATTTTAAGTATTGTCACAGATATCCCAAGAGCCTCAGCAGCCCCTTTGTCAATAGCTAACTCCTCTCTGGAAGGGTACTTTTCTCTCTTCTATAGCCATCAAGGGATTTGATGCTGGACTCATCATTCCCATGCCAAGCCAGGGAGGAAAGAACCTCCACAGGACAAATCCCTTAAATATCTGTTTAAATGAGCATCAGATAAGTAAATGCCCCACCATCCCATCCTACATTCCAACAGAAGGCTGTGTCCACCTTGGGTATTACTCTCTTAATCATGAACTTACTGTGATTACCTTTCTATTCCTGTATACTTCGAGGAGGTATGGGCCGACCTGCTGCTGTTTATAGTACGCCTTATAAAAAGAAAGTTGGTTACAGTAAGTTCAGCTGCCATCTTCCTTCTTTTTTTACTCTGGTCATTTTACTATGACATATCAGATATGACCAGGACAACAATATTTTATCATTCGTTCTCGATGTTTTTTCTGTCCATAGTCTGCCAACTAAAGAAGACAATTACATTCTCCTTTCGGCTCAGCAGTATGCCCAGAATGTTGAAAGCAATGGCTGCTGGATTTGTGGATTGTTACCCAATTCCTGTACTTCTGGGTGCAGTGGACTTTAGAAACTAAGTCCAAGGCACCCCTGATATGTTCCCTACCCCCGCCCGGGGGGGTTTTGGAGAGTGATGTGGACATGGCTTTCCCAATCCTCATAATGGAAATGACTGCTATTTTAAATTTTCTCTTTATATCTAGGCGTTGTATTTTAAGCTGTTTCCTTAACTTCATCTCTCCTTTACACCCCATCCCACTCAATCACATAAGACCCTCCACTCACTCCCTAGTTCTGAAATTCAGCAAAAGTGAAAGCCCCAAGTCTCTCAAGTGCCCTTTCTCAGCAGGAAATAGATAAAATAACATTGCCCTAAAAGATTTGAGAGTCCCAACTGGAGTAGGGGAATGTGAAGCAGGAAGTTAGACATGTGCAGGCCTGGAGGCAGGCTGATGGCAAGTACTTGAGAAAGGTACATGAGAAGCCAGGAACAGATAACAGTTCCCCCCTACGTTTCCTTTCTTTAATCATTAGCTACAGATAAATTCCAAACAAGGTTATGATCTCTATGGCTCGGAGAATATAACCTGCTCTGAGCTTGCTGATAAACCTCCAGGGCAGAGGGTTGAAGCCACCCACTCACCTGCACCAGGTCCCTCTGCGCTGAAGCAGCCATTGGGGCCTATGGACCCAGCAGGGCCTTCAGAACGGGCGACCGAGGTGGCTCCCGCGGACTCAGCCCACTACCCAACCTGCCGTCCCTGGCTGTGGGTCGCGCTCTGGGCTTCAGTCAAAAGCGCACCCCTGGACACCTGCAGACACCCCAGTTCCAGGGCTCAAGGCTGCTGGTGCGAGCCGCACCGCCCCTCCCGCGCGGCCCCCGGGAGCCCCAACCCGGGTCCCCAGCGGCCGCAGGGACTCAGCCCGGTTGCCGGGAACCACTGGCCGCAGCAGCGCTGGGAGCTCCGCCCCCGCCCCGGCCCGGAGGCCCAGAAACACGGCCTCTCCGCGAGCGAAGGCCGGCCCGCCGCACGCGCACAGCCGCACAGCCGCCGGCCTGCAGGGACTTGTGCCTTCGTACCGCCCCAGCCCGGATCTTAAAGGGGCCGTTCCCAGGCCGCCATGGCTGCCGCCAACTAACACCGCCCGGACCAGCACCCTGTTTCCCTCCGTGGGCACCAGCGACCCGTTCGCCTCTCACTCAGGGACCTAGATTCACGCTGAAACCCGCAGTTATAGCTAAAGCAGCACTAAGAGGGAAATTTTAACTATAAAGCTTACATTTTTAAAAAGGTCTCAGATCGGGCCGGGGATTTGGCTCAGTGGTGCTGCTCCTGCCTCGGAAGCGCAGGGTCCAGAGTTCAATCCCTGGTACCAAAAGAAAAAAAAAAAAAAGATAGGGGCTGGGGATTTAGCTCAGTGGTTTCGCCGCCTGTTGCGCAAGCCCAAGGACCCAAGTTCAAGCCCCGGTACCAAAAAAAAAAAAAGTCTCAAATCAAACATCTAACTTTACAACCTAAGGAACTAGTAAGAAAAGAACAAACTAAACCCAAAGCTAGCAGATGGAAGGAGATAATAAAGATTAACGCAGAGGTAGAGAATAGAAAAACAAAGAGAAAATCAACAAAATGAAGAAAAGGAGAAAGGAAACTTGGGCATAGGAGGGTAGCTAGGAGTTTGGAGGGGTAGGAAGAATGACATTGTGGGAAAGAGCTTCTACTCTGGGGGTAGTTTGGTATTCCAGCTCGTCTGGATTATGACTGTTACCACCTGGATGACTTTATCCATTCCCCTTTTTTCAGGACCTCACTGTTCTTATGTGTAAAACTAGAGCTATGGAGATGGTTTGTCCTGCAAAGCTTCTTGTGCTGAAGACTTTCTCTCCACAGTAATGGTACTGAGAGGCGGTAGACCTTTAAAAGGTAGGACATAGTGGAAGGTGATTAATGGTAGTGTGGTGGAGTGGGTTGGCTCTCACAGGAATGAATTATCTAGTTCTCGAGGGGGTGGATTGTTAGAAAGTCAGACCATGGGGCCAGGGATTTAGCTCAGTGGTTTCGCCACCTGCTGCGCAAGCGCAAGGACCCGAGTTTGATCCCTGGTACCCAAAACAAAGAAAGTCAGGCCATGCCATGTGTTCATCATACAACCGTTTCCCCTTCAGCCTCTTTGCCATGTTGGGCCCCTGCCACTTCCATGCTGCTTGAAATTTTCAGCCACTCACATTTTGCAGCAAATAAGTTTCTTTTCTTTATAAAGTAACCAACCTTGGGTATTTTTTGAATAACACAAAATGGACAAAGATAAGTGGGAAAATCAAACTTCAACTGTACATCAGAGATGGCAGAGCACATAGTAAATGAGATGATATAATGCAGACTACTGCAGCATGCAGGATTACCAGACAGTGTCAAGGGGAAAACTTACCCAGCACCGGGAACAGTGTGTGCCAGGATGGAGACACAGATAAGGACTCAGTCAGCTGCAGGATCTGTGTGAACACCAGGGTGGCTGGAAGGGGGAGGACTGAGTGGAGGCCAGGGCCAGATTAGATCACTACAACAGGCAGTTGAGATTTATCTCAATTCTATCAAGAAAATAAGAGGTTTTTAACCAAACAGTGACAGAATGTGATGAAATTTCACTCTGGACACTTGCAGAGAACACCAGGATTGATGTGGGGACACAGGAAGGGTGCACTGCACGGTCCAGGAGTGTGTTGATGGTGACATGGCTCAGGCTGGTATTGCTGGAGGTGGTGAGAAGGCGACATCCAGGGACATGTGAGGAGGTGGAGCCAGCAGGACATGAGGATGGCTGAGGAGATGCCAGGTGAGGCCCAGGCAATATTGGGCCCTTTCTCAGACCTCCATGAGGAGGTCGCTTTGCCCATGGGATGGCAGGGGCCCCTTTTCCTGCCAGTCTTCATCAGCATCCAGCAAAATGCAGAGATGGCACGAAGCCACATGGCCCTGTTTCTGTGAGGTGATGTCTGCCAGCTTGGTTTAGCCGTTCCACAGGGTGTGCATATTTCTTTTGGGGGGGGTACCAGGTATCAAGCTCGGGTCCTTGTGCTTGCGCAGCAGACAGTGAAACCACTGAGCTAAATCCCCAGCCCAAGAGAATTTTTTTTTTTTTGGTACTGGGCATTGAACTCGGGACCTTGTGCTTACAAGGCAGGCACCAGAACCACTAAGCTAAATCCCCAGCCCATGGGTATGCATATTTCAAACCACACATGGGGCTGGGGACTTAGCTCAGTGGTTCCGCTGCCTGCCTCGAAAGTGCAAGGTCCAGAGTTCGATCCCCACTACCAAAAAAAAAAAACCAAAAAAAAAAAACCAAAAAAAAAAACCACACATCGTACATGATGCATAAATATAATTTCATTCTTCAATATATTTAAAATAAAAAACAGGAGTATTTCCATTTCGAATGCTCCCTATTTGTCCAGAGTAGAGCTCTCTCTCCCCTTTCCCCACCTTCAAATAAATTGTCTGCTTTCATTTTTAAAAAAATAGAATAAAATAAAAAATAACTGCAGGTTACATACAAAAAGAAGAAGAAAGAAAAGAAGAAAAAAAGGCACCAAATGGTATAGCTGCGTGCTTTCCTTAAGAGCCTACTTGCTGCACCTCACAAGCACAGCCTGTCCCCGGCCCCTGGGTTTCACACTCTGACGAATGTCCCAGATGACCCTGCAGGGAGGCAGCTTCCCCTGCCCTCCCACAGCAGTGGGATGATGATGACAGCAACAGCTTGCACAAGGTGAGCAGGGACTTCGTGCCTGCTAGGTGCCCTTTACCCCACTAGGTGCGCAGTGAGGATTCCCATTGTATTGACTGAGTCCCCGTTCTCCCGCTGGAGCAGCTCTGGAGTCCCCCAAGGGCTTGTGAGAGCCCGGAAGGCCGAGTCCCAACTTTTTCCTCCCAAAACCTCCGAGTCCCTAAGTTTGGGCTGCTGCCTCCAACTTTCATTTTTAAACAAATTCCCAGCAATGCTGGTGTTACTGGTTTGAGAAGTACAGAATGAGAACACATATGGCTAGCACGCAGAGCCGGGGATTTAGCTCAGTGATTCTGCCGCCTGCCTCGCAGGAACAAGGACCGAGTTCGATCTCCGGGCCTTGCTCGTCTGCTGCTACACCGCAGCCTGGGAAGGGCCCCTTTAAGAGTCTAGCGCTAGGGCTGCGGGGCGGAGGCGCAGCCAAGCAAGCCCCGCCCTGTCCCTATAGTTCCTTTCCACCGACCCCCCCCTCCCCGCACCCCCTGCGAGCAGAACGCAAACGCGGGGTCCCGGGCAGTGGCGGTGCGCTGGGGGCAGAGTTTCGCAGGTCAGGGGCGGAGGTTCCCGGCGACCCGGCTGTGTCCCCGCGGGCAGTGGCGGAGCGCGGGGGGCGGAGCTTCTCAGGGCAGGGGGCGGAGGTTCCCGGACCGGCTGTGTCCTAGCGGGTGGGGACCAGGGTTGTGGCTGGCTGGGACCGCCCGGCGGAGGCAGTGCGGCTCGGACCCTGCGCTGTGCCTTTGCAGCAGCCTCGAGCCCTGGAATTGGGGTGTCTCAGGTGTCCAGGGGTATGCATTTGACTGAGGGGCTGAAGCCCGGAACGCGACCCTCAGCCGAGGACAAGGCAGGGTGCGTGTTGGGCTGAGCCCGCGGGAGCCACCTCAGTCACCAGCAGAGAAGGCCCCGCTGGGTCCAGAAGGCCTGATGGCTGTGTCAGTGCAGCAGGACCTGGTGCAGGTGAGTGGGTGGCTTCAGCCCTCTGCTGTGGCACCACCCTGTTGGTCCTGGTGCCAACATAGAACGGATGGCGCTGTTCTTACCTCTCTCACCTCTGCCATCTCCCTGCTTTGACTCAGGAGTCCTTGGCAGGAGTTACTCCTGGCTTGGATCCTGATCGCAGGCCAGACATTCTGCAGAGAAGTTTCCATATCTGAGCTCTGAAGGGTGAGGGGAGAAAGGATTTCTTGAGCACAGGAACTTGCACAGAGATGCTTGAGGTGGGGCGGAGTTGGGAGTGTTCAAGAAACTCGAGTGACTGTTGTCTGTCAGGACCTAGAATGACAGGCTGAGGAGCTGGGCTGCTATTCTGAGGTCACTGGGTGCCGTGGACGGTTTAAAGCAGAGGAAGGTGATAGGACTCGAGTCTTGTTAGTGTCTCTGTGGATGCAGAGTGGAACAAAAGTGTGTGGGGTGAGGGCGAAGGCAGGGAGGCCAAGGAGCACCCACTGCTTGGGTCAGGATCAGTGATCCTGGTGGCCAGGTCAGGTGGAACTGCAGGTGTGGTCTGTCTCAGAGACATCAGGCTGACCGGGTTGTCTGATGTGGAGAGTGAGGAAGAGGAGGCACACTCCATGGTGTTTTGCTTCCTTAGGAAGAAGTATCAACAAGTCATCAGCAGAGAGAAAGGGAAGTGGCTGCAGCAGGAATTTTCAGTGGAAATAGCAGAAGTTAGGTTTGGGACATGTTGAGTCTCCAGAGACCCTGAGTAGATTTGAAGAGTGGTTAAACACAGTTACCCTGTTCTAGGAAGGTGTTAATTGAGGTCATAAGAGACAATCTACAACTCAGACAATGGCCAGACAATATGTAAAAATAGAGCTCTGGCCTATGACCTGCCCAGGAAACCACCCTCTCTTTTATAATCAGCCCCACAGGAAGCCTGCTTATTGTGAGTTAGACTGGCAGGAAACAAGATTGCTATCTCTAGTGACAAGCTGGGAAGTTAGACCAAAACTCCTTTCACAGTGGACCTCTTTTTTTGAATGGGCTTGATTAATAACAGACAGTTTCTGAAATTTTTGTTCTTATGTCTAATTTAGGACCAACTGCAGAAAGCTAAAGATGTTTACATGACCAGTCTCATATGAGGCCCTGCCTGTAGTTCAAGGCCCCAACAGACAGCTTTCCAAGGTACCATCTCCTAGTCAGGGCACACCTTCTCTGTGTTATAACGCTTTGCCCTTACTGTGGCTGCCTTTAAGTCTCTGAGAAGCCATCAGTGATATTGGCCCATTCCTTGGCTACAGTAAGCAATGGATAAATAGCCTTAGCTTTTCTTTGTTGGTTGGTCTTTATTTCCACAAAACATCCAAATTGTGGCATCAGTGTGTGGGCAAGAGTGTATGTCAGATTTTAGAGGGTCAATGTTCAGGCCATGGTGGCAGCATACTGTGAAAAAAGAACGTGGGCCCGGAGGACTCAGACCATAGGATCTTGCTTGGGTACTATGTTTGGCTTGTTTAGCATCATAAAAACGAATGAGAAAGAGTGTCATGGGATAGGGGGTGTCAGGGTATAAAGGAAGGTGGCAGGTGGCCAGATGTAACTAGGAAATGGATGCTGAGGCTTGGGAGTCATGGAGGTAATGCTACCATGTGGCTTAGAGTGGTGCATTCTCCAATTTATGTTCTCCTGAGGCTTTTGTGGTGTCTCATGATGGAGCCTGGGGATTTTTAGTCAGACTAGGCAATTAGCTAGGGACAAATGAGCTTGCTCAGACTTTCTGGGAAACAGAGAGGAGTGGGAAGAGAAAGAAAAGAGGGGCCAGGATCTCAATATTCCTCTCAGGAGCAAGCCCACCATGACCTAACTTCCCTCAGTTAGCCACGTGTCCTAAAGGTTGTGTCACCTCCAGTACATCCAGGCCTCCAACACGTGAGCCTTTGGAGAACATTCAAAACCCAAACTGTCACACTGGAGTAGGAGGACCAGAGGGGTTGGCTTTTGCATAAGCGTGAATGATGAAGGGAGAGCGTGCAACACAGGAGTGCCAGGATATCTGGCATCTGTGTGTGCTTGATGTGGTTTAAAGCCAGGAAGAAGGCCAAGTGGAGAAGCCTGCAAAGCAAAGAAGAGTGTTATCCTTGCAGTGGGCACCATCAAAGGCCAAGGGCAGAATGGTATCAGGCTTGTATTGGCCAGACTGTCTCCAAGTTCAGTGAACAAAGTGACACCCAGGAGTCCACAAACCTGGCTGAGAGGTAGACAAGGTTGGGGAGAAGGTAGCTGTGACCATGGCTGTGCAGGGCAAGGTCTGGAACTGTGAGGAAGGTGCAGGACAAAGAATGAGGTGCAAATAGGAATGGGCCTGGACAGGAAACTGAGGATGAAAACCAAGCCCTCATTGGATTGTATCTAAGAAGCATGACATTGCAAATTTAGGAGAAGGGGCCAGAAGAGAGGGGATTGGGCCCTACACTTCAGCCCCAGAGCTTAGATGGCGACCCTCTGCCCTCCTGCCTGTCTCACTGTAGGCTGAAAAGTGAACGTGTGTGACATGAGAAAAAAGCCAGTACTAATGTTACCAGGACTGGTGTTTCCTTGGAGCTGGGAAGAAGGGTGACAGAGGGCAAGTAGGGAATGGAGAGGGAGGCCTGAGGAGAGAGGCTGATCACGGAATGAACTGTCCCCATCAGCATGGCTGTGTGACCTTTGAAGACGTGACCATTTACTTCTCCCAGGAGGAGTGGGGCCTGCTCAGCGAGGCACAGAGACTCCTGTACTGCGATGTGATGCTGGAGAACTTTGCACTCATAGCCTCTCTGGGTAAGGCCCTCACACTTGTCCAAGCATCCTGAGCTCTTCTCTGCCTGTCCCCTTTGTACTAGAGAGCTCTTCCCTTCCAATGCCAACCCCGCCAATGCTGCTTCCTCCCCTCCCTTCATAATGTGCATGTTGTGAGTTCCACTGGATTCCAAGGTAGCCCTGCAAGCGGTGCCTCCACCTCTCCCTGAGCAACCCCACACCTGTTTGTCAAAGCTTTGCAGGAAAGGACCAAGCAGAAGGAGCCTTTTAAGGTCAGCCCCATAGAGCTCATCCTATCTGTCACTCCTCACCTGGGTGACTGTCCAGGTCTCTGACATCTCTGTGGTTTAGTTTCTGCTCCTTCCTTTGCTAACATGTCCTATGCAAGACTGCAGAATTCGAGACTGATTTGGTCACTGCCTGCCAATCACTGGGATATGCTTGTCAGACCTTGCTTGTATGTACAGTGTGTAATACTGAGTTTTCTTTCCTGTGGTCTGTTCTGGGTTACTTTCCCTGGGCATGTGCTGGCAGATGACCTGCCCATCTTTCCCTCAGGGCTCACCTCTTTCAGGTGCCATGTCATTGCCCAACTCGAGGTGGGGAAAGAACCCTGGGTGCCTGACAGAGTGGCTATGACTTCAGCCATGACAAGAGGGGCTTTTGGCAGGCCTGGCTCTGGTAAGTGGGAGCTGGGGGCGGATGTGACATCATCACTGTGTCCAAATCATACCGGCTTCTTTTCTCCTATTTATCATTATTTGTTTGAATGCTAATGTCCACTCTTCATCTTTACCTTTCCTTCCCCATTCTTGAGACCTTGCCCATTTGAATCTCTGCTCTGACTGTGGGCTTCTGGCTGGCCCCACCTTTCCGGCCTCCGTGTCTCAGTCTTTGCACAGTGACCTCTGCATTATTCTGCACTGTTGGACTCTACATCATATATCCTGAGAAGAGCATGTTTCCTTGATGTCCTTAAACATCATCCAATTAGTTGTAGTCAGATTCTCCCGGGCTTGGCCATTCCTACCTGCCTCGTGGCCCTTATAGTTTCCCAGAAGCCAATGCTCTCCTAGGCTTCTTTGTAGAGAAGTGAGTTGGGGATCTTGACCCTCTTCCCAAGATTGTACCCCATCCTGTGGTACAGACCTCTCTTGTTTTGTGGCCTGGCCAGGCATGGTAGTGTAGAAAGCCAACCATTCCTGGCTCTCACCTGAGGTCTCTCATCCTGCCAAGGTTATTAAGGACTTATTCTGGAGTCAGAGAGGCACATGTAATGGGGCTATTTCCTTCTATCAAAGTTTATATGACTTGATCAGAATTTCTCTGCTTGTAGATTTTTGCTGTGGAACAGAGCTCAAGGAGCTACCTTCTGAGCAAAATGTTTCTGTACAAGGAATATCCCAGGATGGGAATCCCAAGACATCTCTGTCCACACAGAAGACCTACCCCCATGACACATGTGGCCCACACTTGAAAGACATTTTATGCCTGGCTGAACATCAAGCAACACGTGCCAGGCAGAAGCCCTACATGTGTGAGGCAAGTAGGACAGGGTTCAAGTTCAACAGAAACCTTCCCCAGCAGCAGGTGCAGAAGAATGCAGACAAGCCTGCCAGAAAGGAGGAGGGCAGGGCCTCTCCTGGAAAGACCTGCTCAGACCACTCATCACAGAAGCCTTCCATGTGTGGGGAGGGCAGGGAGGACTTTGTGGCCACATCAGGCTTTGTGCAGAGTCAGATCACTCCCAGTGTGGAGGAGGCACACAAGAATTCTGAAGGTGCATTAGATTTTCCCTCTGCCCAAAGGCATAACAAGAGCAGTCCATCTAGAGATGCTTTCAGTGCCACATCCACACTTGTTCATCAACAGAGAGTCCACATTGGAGAGAGGCCCTATGAATGTAGCAAGTGTGGGATATTCTTTAGCAATGCCTCTGGCCTCATGCAACACCAGAGAGTTCACAATCGAGGAAAACCGTATGAGTGCTGTGAGTGCGGGAAATTCTTTAGCCAACACTCTAGTCTCGTGAAACATCAGAGAGTTCACACTGGTGAAAGCCCCCACATGTGCGGTTACTGTGGAAAATTCTTTAGCCGAAGCTCCAACCTTATCCAACATATGAGGGTCCACACTGGTGAAAAGCCCTACGAGTGCAGCGAATGTGGGAAATTCTTTAGCCAGCGTTCCAAACTCATTCATCATAGAAGAGTTCACACTGGTAGAAGTGCTCATGAATGCAGGGAATGTGGGAAATCTTTTAACTGCAACTCCAGTCTGATTAAGCATGGCAGAGTTCACACTGGAGAAAAACCTTATAAGTGCAATGAATGTGGGAAATTCTTTAGCCAGATTGCCAGTCTCATTCAACACTATATAGTTCACACTGGTGAACGGCCTTTTGGGTGCGGTGAATGTGGGAAAGCCTTCAGCCGAAGCTCTGACCTAATGAAACATCAGAGAGTTCACACTGGTGAGCGGCCTTATGAGTGCATTGAATGTGGGAGGCTGTTTAGCCAAAATTCCAGCCTCAATAGTCATAGGAGACTTCACACAGGTGAACGGCCTTATCAGTGCAGTGAATGTGGCAAATTCTTTAATCAAAGCTCCAGCCTCAGCAACCATCGGAGACTTCATACTGGTGAACGGCCTTATGAGTGTAGTGAATGTGGGAAAACCTTCAGACAAAGGTCGAATCTGAGGCAGCACCAGAAAGTTCACAAACCAGATAGACCTTATAAATGCAATGAATGTGGCAAAGCCTTCAGCCAAAGGCCCACCCTTATTCGGCATCAGAAAATTCACACTAGAGAAAGAAATGTGCATCCTTCTTGTTCAACACAGCTGCACACAGCAGAGAGAGGCTATGATAGTGGGCTTTATGAAGGTGTGTCAGCCAGATGCTGAACCTCGTTCATCCATGTGGTCACGTTGGGGAGATTCCCTATTATAGCTAGATATGGTGGACATTTTCAGGAGCTAAGCTGTATTTATCTATTTTGTCACTGCTAGAGTTTGGGACAGAAGCCATCTCAACTGTGCCTACTCTGCAGCGTCCAAAGTGAATCAGCTACTCCACCATCCAAGAGAAAGCAGAGTTCTGTTTTCTTTCCAGTTTCTGAAGGGAATCTTGGGTTCCTGAGACCATGGGACGATGTCAGTCCTCCTCATGGCTGGTCTAGCTATCAACATGACCCATCTTTGTCCATGATGACCTAAATAGGGGGTCTGCTGGCACCTTACTGTGAATGTTTCTTTTTCAGGGAAATTAAATTGGTCTAATGTAATGTTTGTGATTTATCCATCCTCCTTGTGACCCACCCAACTACCCACTGTACATTGCTCTGGTTTATGTGATATTAAGGGTGTTAATAACAAGCCTGTCTTTAATCTTCCGTGTTCTGATTACTGTGAGGAGTGAATTGAGAACACTACTAAGGTCTACTAAACTAAAGGGTGGATAGCCCTTCTGTGTACCTCCTAATTGAATGCCTTAGAAGGGGCAATAGAATGGCAGAGAACAACTCTCAGCCCAGATCTGGCCTTATGTGCATTGCTAGCCCAGGTGGGCCCATAATTTGTATAGAAACACACAGTGTCAATATAAGGAGGTTAATGAAGTGTTACCAAATAGAGTTTTCTGAAATGAGTGAATGGTCAGGTGTTTATATGCAACATTTTCTTTTAATGCTTTGTTAAAAATATAATATAAAATACAAATATAACTGATGTGTGATAATTTCCAGTATATATTTGATACACATAATTTGATAAGTTTTGAAATATGTAATACACTCAGGGAACCAACACCATAATCATGATAATGAACATATCCATCACTACAAAAGTCACCTCCTGGCCATTTATAATTCCTCTTTGCCTTCTCAGGAATCCATTAATCACATCCCAGGGAAACCATTGATTTAATTTTTTATTATAGATTTGTTTGCCTTTTCTACAGTTGTATACAGTTATAATCCTATAGTATTTATACTCTTGTGGTCTAATTTCTTCATCCAGCTTAATTTTTTTATAATTATGTTGACTTTCTAAGTTATTTTAGCTATTAACAAGAGAGAATGTTTATATGTGAAAGCATAATTATCTTGAGACTCTGTGCTATGTATATGGTTATTAAAAAAATTTTCTGGTAAAATATAATATAAAATTTACAATGTTAACTATTTACAAGTGTACAGTGTAGTCATATTAAATATGTTCATATTGTTTGCAACTATCACCACCATTCATTTCCAAATCTCTTTTCATTTTGTAAAACTGAAAATATATGCTGATTAAACAATAACTCCACATTCTTTCCCCACCCTTCTCCCTGAAAGCCACCATTCTATTTTCTGTTTGTTTGAATTTGACTACTCTAAGAACCTCATATAAGTGGACTCATAAATATCCATCTTTTTGTGGTAGCTTGTTTCATGCAGTATATAAGTCCTCAAGAATCACCAGTGTTGTTACATGTGTCAGCATTTCCTCTTTTAAAGGCTGAAAAGAATCCCAACTTTATTTCTAAATTAATTCCTAATATTTTATTCCTTTGGATGCTATAAAAATGGAAATGTTACCATAATTTTCTTTTAATGTTGTTTATTGTTGGTGGGTGGCAACAACTCACTTTTTCTGTGTTGAATTTGTATCCTGTTACTTTGGTAAATGTATTAATTTGTTTATTAGTTATAGCAGTCTGTCTCTGTCTCCCTCCCCTCCCCTCTCCCCTGTCCTCTCTAGGGTATTTAGCATTTAGACTTTAATACGTGTAAGAAAATGTTACCTGTGAACAGAACCAATTTTCCTTCCCAATTTGGGTGCTTTTTATTTCTTTTTCTTTCCCAGTTGCTCTGGCTAAAACCTCCAGAACTACATCAAAGTAGAGAAAACCCTTATTTTGTTACTGATTGAAAAGCTTTTAGTCTTTCACCACTGAGTATAATTTTAGCTGTTTTTCATAATTGGTTTTCATCATTCTGAGGTAATTTCCTCTAGTCCCAATTGAGTATTTTTTTAAATGATGAAATGGTGTTGAATTTTATCAAATGCTTTTTCTATACCAAATGAGATGATCGTACAGTTTTTTTCCTCATTCATTCTATGTTGATCAACTTTCCATAGGTTGAACTATCTTTGCATCCCAGGAATGAATCCTCTTTGGTCGTGGTGTATAATCCTTTTAATAAGCTGCTGAATTTGGTTTACTATTTTTTTCATTATTGCCCATAAGGAATTTGGGTGGATGGTTTTCTTGTAGTGTCCTTGTCTGGTGCTGGGTATCAGGGAAGTGTTAACTTCAGAGAATGAGTTAGAAAGTATTCCCTCTTTTTCAATTTTTTAGAAAAGTTTAAGAATAATTGGTGGTCAAGGCCTGGGACTTAGCTCAGTCGTTTCGATGTCTGCCTCACAAATGCAAGGTCCTGAGTTCGATCCCTGGTACCAAAGGAAAAAAAAAAAAAAAGAATATTGGCGTTAAATATTTGGTAGAAATCACCAGTGAAGATGTCGGGTTCAGGGCTTTTGTTTAGGCATGTATAGGGTTTTGATTCACTCTTTTTACTACTACTTTTTGGCCTATTTAGATTTTGTGTTTCTCCGTGATTTGGACTTGGTAGGTTTTCTGTTTCTAGAAATTAGCACATTTCTTCTAGGTTATCCAGCTTGTTAGAATATAATCATTCATAATATTGTCTTATAATTTTTTATTTGAGTAGAATCAATAGTAATGTCTCCATTTTCATTTCTAGTTTTAGTAATTAGACACTTTTTCTTAATCAATGTAGCTGAAATTTTATCAATTAAAAAATCTCTTTGAACATCACATTTTTATTTTTATTTTTGTTTTTCTATTTTCTAGTTATGTGTGCTCTAATCCATTCTTTCCTTCCATTTTCTAGCTTTGAGTTTAGTCCTTCTTCTTTTACTGGTTCCTTAAATTGTAATACTACTTTTTTTTTTGAGACAGGGTCTCCTGATTTAATTCAGGCTGGTCTTGACCTCACTATGTAGTCCAGTCTGGCCTCAAACTTTCAGCGAACCTTCTGCCTCACCCTCCCTAGTGCTGGGATTACAGGCATGTGCCACCATGCCTGGCTAATGCTACAGTTTTGATTTGAGATCTTCTTTTTTAATTTAAGCTTTATAGCTATAAATTTCCAAGTAGTGTTGGTTTTGCTGTTTCCTGTATGTTTTGATATGCAATATTTTCACTTTTTTTCATCTCTGAGTATTTTATAACTTCCTTTATGATTTCTTCTTTGATATATTGAATGTTTAAAAATGCATTGATTTCTGTAAATTTGTGGATTTTCCAGCTTTCATTTTGTTCTTGATTTCTAATTTCATACTTTTGTGACTGAGGAAGATAACTTTTTATATCTATCTTTTAAAATTTCTTGAGTCTCTGTGCCATAACATATGGTTTGTCCTGGAGAATATTTCAGGTACACTTGAAAACATTACATATTGTGTTGTTCTTGGGTAGAGTGTTCTGTATATTTCTTTTAGATGCATTGGTTTATTGTATTATTTAACTTTTTTTTTTTTTTTTGAGACACGGTCTTGCTATGTAATTCAGACTGGCCTTGAGCTTACTATGTAGACCAGGCTGGCCTCGAACTCATGGCTGTCTTCCTGCCTCAACCTTCCAAGTGCTGGGATTATAGGCGTGCACCACCACAGCCAGTTTGGTCAACTCTTTTTTTTTTTTTTTTTTGGTACCGGGGATCGAACTTGGGTCCTTGTGCTTGCGTAGCAGGCAGCAGGCGGCGAAACCACTGAGCTAAATCCCTAGCCCAGTCAACTATTTCTTTATTGATCTTCCATCTGGTTGTTATATCTCTTGTTGAGAGGGAGTATTGAAATCTCCAACTATTATTTGAAAACTTTATTTCTTCCTTCAATTCTGTCCATTTGTGTATGGGAGCATTCTACTAGTTACATCCCTAGCCTTTTATTTATTTTTTTAAAAATTGAGACAAGGTCTTATTAAGTTGCCACACAGGACTTGAATTGCAGTCGTGCCTCGGCCCCCCTAAGTGCTGTGTTTACAGGCATGCACCACTGTGCGTGGCTTGCTTCAATATTTTAATAGTCTTTAATTAGGTTTGTATCAGTCCATTTCGTGTTGCTATAATAAAATACCTGAGGCTAGGTGTTCTCTAAAGAAGTTTATTTAATCCACAGTTCTGGGAACTTTAGAGCAAGATTCTGGTATCATGTTGGCTCTGGTTGAGGGCCTTCTGGCTGCATCACAACGTGGCACATGGTATCTAGGTGGATCACATGGAAGAGGGAGCACTCACATGGCAAGACAGGAAATGAGAGTAGAGACTGCTGAACTTCCTTTATAACAACACATTCTGGCAAAAACTAGTCCACTCCATGAGACGAGCATCAATCCCTTCTGAGGTCTGGGCCTCCAATACCTAATCACCTTCCAGTAGATCCTGGTTCTTAAAGGTTCCACAACCTCAGCTCCACCACACTGGTGACCAAGCCTCTAGCTCATGAACTTCTGAGGGACACACATAAACCTCATCCAAACCATAAGAGTGCCTAAATGTTTATAATTGATACATGTTTATGCTGTTGAATTTTTTTCTTAATTTATAATACCATTTTTAACCTAGACCTTTTATTTTTTATTAAAGTCTGTTTTGTTTGATACTTATTATACACCCCTTCTTCTCTTTTGGTTACTGTTTGCACCAAGTATCTTTCTATCTTTTCACTTTCAGCCTATTTGTGTCTTTGGATCTAAAGTGAGTCTCTGTAGACAGCGTGTACTTGGATCAAGTGGGATTTTGTTGGCCCATTCTGCCAATCTCTGTGTTGAAGAGCTTAATCCATTTACATTTATTGTAATTACTGATAAAGAAAGACTTCTGTCATTCTGCTACTTGTTTTTGATGCTTCTTACAGCTTTTTTTGTCCCTTATTTTCTGCACCACTGTCTTCTTTTGTATTTGATTTTTAAATATGAAGCACTTTAATTCTTTTATTTCCTTTAGTGTTTCTTTTTATTCTTCAACTATCTGTCTACCCTGGAAATTACTCTTAATATCTTGAAGTCCTTTAATTTGAATTTATACCTTTTTTTTTTTTTTTGAGAAAGTACCTCACCATGTAGTAGTTCAGGCTGGTCTTGAACTCACTATATAGTCCAGACTGGCCTGTAATGCACTGAAATCTTCCTGCCTCTGGCTCCTGAGTGATGGGATTATAGGCATGCACCACCACGCCTGGTTAATTTATACTATTTTAACTTTAATAACATAGAAAAACTGATTTTACTCAATTCCATCCCTAACACTTTCAGTTACTGATGTGACAAAATTACCTCTTTATATATTTTATGTCCAAGAAACATAGATTAATAACTGTTTTGTTGGGCCGGGGATTTAGCTCAGTGGTTCCGCCACCTGCCTCACAAGCGCAAGGACCCGAGTTTGATCCCCAGTACAAAAAAAAAAAAATTATTTTGTTAAAAGCCAGTAGTCTCTTAAATCTTGTAAAAGAGAAAAAGTGGAGTTATAAGCCAAAATTACAGTAATACATACTTTTTTCCTCTAGTTCCAGGGATTGAATTTAGGACCTCGAGCTTGCAAGGCAGGCACAGCACCACGGAGCTAAATCCCAGGCCCAGTAATACACACTTTTAAAATTTCACATAAATTTACCTTTACCAGAGATCTTTATTTCTTCACATGGCTTTGAGTTTTGCCTGGTAACTTTCCTTTCAACCTGAAGGATGTCCTTTAGCCTCTCTTGTAGAATAAGTCTGTCGATGATTAACTCCTTCAGGTGAGAATCCATTCATTTCTCCCTCATATTTGAATGACGGTTTTGCTGGATGAAGCATTCTTGGTTGACAGTGTTTTTCTGTAAGTGTTCTGCACAAATGAGCTCACTGCCTTCTGGCCTGCAAGATGTCAGATGAGAAATCTGCTGATTATCTTTGAGTGTAATGAACTATTTCTCTTTTGCTGCTCTCAATATTAGCTGTCTGCCTTTCAAAAGTTTGATTATATGAGTTAGTGTGAGTCTCTTTAAGTTCATACTTCTTGGAGTTCTTGAATGTTTATGTCTTTCATGTACTGTGAATAGTTCTTAGCCGTTATTTCTTGAAATATTCTCTCTTCCCCATTTTTGCTTATTACAATTAAGGTATTATAATCATGAATGTACAGGTCTCTTGTATGGGGATTTGCTTTCATTTCTTATGGACTGTTATCTAGAAGTCCAAAGCTTCTGTTTAAGGGAAGGTGAATGCTCAACATTTTGGAAAACTGCCAAACCATGTTGTAAACTGGTTATGCCATTTTACCTCACAACTATATTTTCTAAACTCACCATTTCTTATCCCATGATCTAGGTATACTCTTTGCTGACACATATACCTCTACATTCCCATCCTGAAAGGAAAAATCTCTCTATTCTTGAATGATAATAAACCAACTTTTTAAAAATACTTCCATTTGGTGCCGGGGATTTAGCTCAGTGGTGCCACCACCTGCCTCACAAGGGCAGGGTCCCAAGTTCAATCCCCGGTACCAAAAAAAACCAAACAAAAAACCCTTCCATTTTTCATTTTTCAAAATTGTTTTAGCTGGGTCTTTTAGTTTCCATATATATTTTAGAATAAGCATATTTATATCTACAAAGATCTTGCTGGGATATTGATAAGAATGATGTTAAGATTATACATCAGTTTGAGGGGGAATTGGCATATTTTTTTTACCAAGTTCAAGTTGCAATCCAGGAATGCAGTATATCTATCCATGTATTTAGATCTTTGCTGATATACCACATTAGTATTTTGTAATTTTTAGCATATAGCATCTTCATCTTAGATTTCTAAATATTTCAAATCGTTGGCGTGATTTCAAGTGGAATTGTTTTTCAGTGTTGTTGTTAGTGTATAGAAATGCTGTTAATTTTTGTCTGCTGATCTTACTTCTTGCAATTTTGCTGATTCATTTATTACGTCTCAGAATATGATTATAGATTCCTTGCGTCTTTTTGTGCATACTGTTATGGATTGAATTATTCTCCCCTAAAATTACTCCTAGACCTTAGATAATGACTGTTTTGAAGATAAGGTCTTTAAAGAGGATTGAGTTAAATTGAGGCTGTTAGGGTTGGTCCTAATGCAATCTGACTGATGTCCTTGTAAGAAAAGGAGACCAAAGCACACACAGAAATACGTGCACATTGAGCAAAGGGTATAGGAAGCCATCAGCAAGCCTCAGGAAAGAGGCCGTAGGAGAAAGCAAATCTGTCAACAACTTAATCTTGGACTTTCAGCCTCCAGAACAGAGAGAAAATAAATTTCAATTGCTTAAGCCACCTAGTCAGGTTTTTCCCCCTAGTACTTGGAATTGAACCTAAGGCTACAGAGCTACATCCCCGCCATTTTATTTTTTGTTCTGAGACAGGGTCTTGCCAAGTCACTGAGTTGGTCAGGTGAGGCTCCAATTTTCAGTCCTTCTGCCTCAGCCTCCCAGAGGACTCGGATTATAGGTGCGTATCATCTTTCTTCTTTCCTATTCCTTCTGAGAGTGCCTCCAGCTGTCCTTTTAGCATTCTAATTTATATTTTCATCTATTATTCATACATTTCCAATGTAATCAATTTCTGCTCTTATCTGTATTTTTCCTCCATTCTACTTTATGAAAAAATTAAATTTCATAATCAAATAATAAGAGAATAACAGTAGTTAGTCACATGGTGTATCATTATCTTCAAAGGAGTTACTTAGAGTACAAGACATAAACCCAAACGATTCTTACAAAAAGAAAGAAACAGATGGGAATTTGTAGTTTGGGGAAATATTTTAACTTCTCCCTATTTCCTGTTTATCTCTCTTTTATTTTGTTCTTTGTGTTTCTCATATAAGAGAAACCATGAAGTATTTGAGTCGGTGTGTCTGACTTATTTCACATAACATTATGTTCTCAAGTTGCATGCATATACCTATGAATGCCTCAAGTTTATCTTTTTATGGCAGAGTAGTACTCCATTGTGTATAAATACCACATTCGCCTGCTGATGGACATATACACTGTTTCCAAGAACTAGCTATTATAAATTGTGCTGCTATAAACGTGGATATGCATGTATCCCTGTAATACAATGATTTGGGAAAATACCTAGAAGGGAGATAGCTGGGTCAAGTGAAATTTCTATTTTTAGTTTTTTGAGGAATCTCCACACTGATATCCATAGTTGTAGAATTCATTTTCCCCATATCCTCACCAGCATTTATTAGATTTTTTTGATGGTAGCCATTCCTTCTGGGGTGACTGAATCTCAGTGTAGCTTTAAATTGCATCTTCCCTTCTTCTCGTGTTGGGTTTAATTTGCTTTTGATTTTCTAGTTTCTTTTTTTTTTTGGTACCGGGGATCGAACTTAGGTCCTTGTGCTCCCACAGCAGGCGTTGAAACCACTGAGCTAAATCCCTGGCTGATTTTCTAGTTTCTTAAGGTGGAAGCTTAGATCATCGATACATTTTTCTCATTTAAATATTTAACGTTCTAAATACTTCTCAGAACTCTGCTTAGCTGTATCCCACACATTTTCATGTTTTAAAATTTATTTTCTATTAAAATATTTTCAAATTTACATCATGACTTTGACCCTAGCATTGCTTAGAAGTGCTGTTTATTTTTCAAATATTTGGAGAATTTCCAGATTACTTTTTTGTTCTCTGATTCATGTTGTATCTGTTTCTATTTTGCTTTTACTGCATCAGTTGGGTTCTTTATTTAACTGATTATGTTTTAGGATGAGTATTTCCTTTAGTTGTTGCTGTTTAATTTCCTCTTTTACATTTATATGGATTTTAGTGTTTTCCAAAGAGATGCAGGCACTTGATAGCAACCTACTTAGGTATATGAGATTGTCTTAATCTGCAGCTGCAGGTGAATTCAGGAGGCTGAGAAATTATGGGGAAGGTTCTCTATGTTCTGCTATTTCCACCCTGTGTACCTCTCAAATCATGTGTGTTCACACCCAGGAATATCCCTATGATACTTAAACATGATCCATTATTTCACATTTGAATTTCCCTCTACTTCATATCCTCCCTCAATTGATTATGTCATTAATATGGCATAGATAATCATTCATGTACAGATCTCTCCTTACTAAATAGGACAATAGCACAGTGTGCCGGGCATGGTGGTGCACACCTGTAATCCCAGTATTTGGGAGGCTGAGGCCGGAGGATCACCACAGCACAGAGAAAATAAAGCTGTACAGTAATGAATAAACTTTATTACTTCACCTGTAAAAGTTAATGTCCATCGCATTCTTTTTCTTTTTTTTTTTGCAGGAACTAACTGTAGCAAAGGCATTATCACGATCAAATTTCTCAGACAATTTTCCTTGAGCTTATGGAAGTTCCTTTGTGGTAATTTCCATACAGTGACAGCGAAATCCAGAGGGAAAGTGAAGATACTCAACACAAGAGTCACCTCAGCCAGGTCTCTTCATTTTTCTGTCTCATCCTTTTCATTTCTCTGTGTACTCTGTTTTTTAATTTCAATTTTATTTTTTTTAAAGTTGGTGAGTAGATATGAGCAATGAGGTTAGACAGGATGTTTGGAAGTTGACCATATGCTGTCTGTAAAGTAAGGTGGATGTATTTTCCCAGTCCTGGTGTGTGCATAGGAAAAATTTAGCTAAGTGGGGTGCAAATGAAATCTAATCCTGGATCAAAAAAAAAACAAAACTCCCAAGGTGATGTAAGGTGATGTAAAAAGAATTAAGATGTGCCATATACCTATGCCAACTACCCACAATCAGTTTATTCATTAAGTACCACCAACAGGTACTAAAAAAACACCCAGCTGGTTGTGGTGGCTCATGCCTGTAATCTCAGCACTTGGGAGGTTGAGGCAGGAGGATCGCTATGAGTTGGAGGCCAGCCTGGGCCACATAGTTAGTTGAAGGCCAGCCTGCACTACAAAGTAAGACCCTGTCTCAAAACAAAAAACAAACAACAACAACAACAACAAAAAACACCCAAAGGCTGTGCAGAATTTCCCCAAGTTGTCGAGTGGTGTTTAACTTACTTAGTAGATCTATTAATATTTCACTCTATATGAATGTATACAATTATTATTATTATTATTATTATTTTTGGTACCAGAGATCGAACTCGGGTCCTTCTGCTTGTGAGGCAGGCAGCGGGTATACAATTATTTTTAAAACCTAAACGACATTTTCTTCAAAAATAAAATGTTTAACATTTCTTCCACTTTTACAATATATGTAACCCTTTGTTCTGTCAAGATTAATCCATTATTCTTCAAGGTTACTGTAACCATTTTGCTCCTGTTTATCATGTGTAACCTGGAGAGCAGATTGATTCTTCTTGGTATCTTTCATCTATATATGAATTCTTCACTATGCTCAATTTCTTCTGTATCTTCTTTTTACTGATATACATAAGGAAGAGAACACATTTCTGTGAACACAGAAAATTTCACATCACTTGTTGTTGTTGTTGTTGCTGTTTACATCTGCTGTGGTTCAGATAAGGTTTGAGCACCTCCCCCAAAGTTTCACATGTGAGAAGCTTGGTCCTCCAGTGTGACACAGCTGGAGGTGATACAACTTTCAGGAGTGTGCCTACTGGAAGATAATTAGGTCAGTGGGGGCTCTACTCTCATGAATGGGTAAACACTGGTCTCTAGGAACGGGTTGGGTCTGGCAAGTGTGTTGGTTCCAGAGAGAATGAGCTATTAAATCAGGTGTGAACCAGGCCCCTCCCCAGTCTCTTGCTTCCTGTCTCACAATGTAATCTTTTCTGCATGCTTTCCCACTATTGTGATGCCAACCACTAGAAGGAATTCACCAGGGTCAAGCAGATGCTGGCACTATGCTTTTGAATTTCTACAGATGTGAGCTGATAAAATCTCTTTTCTTGGGGCTGGGGATTTAGCTCAGTGGTTTTGCTGCCTGCTGCATAAGCGCAAGGACCAGAGTTTGATCCCCAGTACCAAAAAAAAAGCAAAACAAAAACCTCTTTTCTTTATGGAGTAATCTGCCTCAGGTATTTTGTTATGGCAACACAAAATGGGCTAATGCACAATCCTTTTGTGACTCCCCCTGCGTTCAGGATAATGAACAAATGCCACATCTACTAAGTAAATAAAGTGTCCTTGCCAAATGTGTCCATAAAGTGTCCTTGCCAAATGCTACAGTCACATTTCCCACTTTGGTTTCAGTTTCTGACACGATTAACATCTTGGTTTCCACCAGCTGTCTTTGTTCCTTGAATTTTCACCTGGTACTTCTTTGACTTTGACTATCTTTTTCCTTTTTATTTTTTTGGTTTTTTGAGACAAGGTCTCAGTATGCCACTTAGACTAGACTTGAACTCACTCTGTAGCCCAGGCTGGCCTCGAATTCGCAGTGATCCTCCTGACTCAGCCCCCCAAGTCCTTGGATTACAGGTGTGTGCCCTTATACCCAGCTTTCTTTGACTTTGCAAATAGCCTTTCTCCACCTGTTGCTTCTTCCTCCTTTAAGACACAATTCAAGGTTTGTCTTCTTCAGGCATAGTTTTATATTTTTTTTCCCTGATCCAATATCTCTACTGCTGTTTCTTTCAATTACAATTTTGTGTTTATTCATTTCTCTCACATACTACATTGTAAATGTCACCAAGGCTAGAGATGTCTTTCAATTCACTATGACAAAAGGTTCTAGGGTAAAATCATAAATGCTTTATAAAATACTATGTAAGGAGCTAAACATGCTTGTATAGTTTACTTTCTCCGGCTTCATATAGTTCTCCTGGTACGTAAAATGCCTCAGAAAGTATTTTATTTTCAGCAATTAAGTGTAGTAGAGACAAGCAGAACTCTAGTTAGCAAATCTGGATGAAATTGGAATTCTTGCAATTAGACATTTTAGGAGTTTAGAGTCATGCTGGTTAATTTTCCAAGTAGGCCTCATCCAGGTATTTCCTTAAAAATATCTCTGATTTTTGAAAAACAGAATGCCAACAGCTTCCAAATCGTATGTTCTACCTAGATTTAATATTTTCAGGAATGGGGCCAGGGATGTAGCTCAACAGCATAGCACCTGCCTGGCAAGTGTGAGGTCCTGAGTTTGATCCCTGGTACCAAAAAAATTTTTTTCAGAAATTACAGAGTAGGCATGAGCTTTTTCTTCCTTCATTACTATAGGTCCCAAAATATTGTGACAATGGCTTTTAGGCTTGTGCAATTATCATTACCAGAGATTGTTTCTTCATATGATTACTATCTAATGTTCTTTCTTTTTGTCTTGAAAGATTTGCTTTAGTGCTTCCTGTAGGGATGATCTAATGGTAACAAACTCCTTCAGGTTTTGTGTTTCTGGGAATACTATCTGGAGGAGGGTTATCTTTGGAAACGGCCCGTCTTCTCGCAGGTGAGCCAAAAATAAGCCCCAAGAATCCACAGAGGGAGGAAAAGTGAGGGTTTAGTGAAGGGTTCAAGGTGCTAGGATAAAGGAACAGGTGTTTAGAAAATGAGAATGGCTGGTGGTAAAGGTCTGAACAGGATACGGGCACGTGTGCTGGAGAAGGTGGAATCAAGAAGGCCAGAGCCCAAGTGATGCCAGAGATGGGAGACCATGGACATTCTCAGGCTACTGGGCTAGCAGAGCTGAGGAGTTGTGACCTGTCCGAAGGGTCAGAGGCTATAATGAGTCTCCTTTCTTCCTAGAGCTACCGTGTACACTGGTGTCTGCCTCATCCTACCTTTTTGTTCTATAGGGTTCTTTCCTCTCCAAGACTCTCAGAGAAGGGTCATGATAGATAGGCAATGAGCCCCCCACCCACCCAACTTCCTGGGATGAGCAGAGTCCCCAGACAGGCACCAGAGGCACAGGTATACACAGAAATATCCACAATCACATTGAATGCATGTTTTTTTCTGATGTTATTTTCTCATAAAAGCAGTTCTTCAGTTTGCTGGCATTTGCAACGTGACAGGGTTTTATTAATCGGCTGTTCATCACTATAGCAAAATACCTGACACAGGCTACTTATGAAGTAAAGATGTTTATTTAACTTCACAGTTTTGGAGGTTAAAATTCCAAATGGCATATATACTATAGGCTCTATGGCAAGGGCCACTCCTTGGCTGTATCACCTCATAGCGGAAAGCAATTACAGAAGCATATACAGGAGCCAGAGGATTACATTTTGGGTCAGGAAAGAGAGCTAGGAGGAGCCAGACTTGCTACTTTTCCAACACCCTTTCACTAGAACTAAGGAGGTTGCAAGAGAACTATCTTCCAAGAACACATTCTTAATGACCTAAGAACCTCCTACTAGATCCTACTTCCTAAAGTTTCAACTATCTCCCAATACTGCCATCCTGGAGACCAATCAAAATAGGCCCTTGGGGTGGCACCCAATCCATTTTTAAACCTTAAGAGTAGCCTTGGTATTTTGCTACTACAAAGCATATTGATCAGCAGTGATTATGCTAACATTCTTATGCACAACTGGGAAAATGTCACAATCCAACCACAAAAGCAAAATGAAACTCCCTTAAAACACACTCTACTCTAAAGTTTCAGAATGCTAGAAAAACTGTGTCTCTATCCACTGTAAGAATCCTTTTTTACCTGCTGTTGGTCTTATATTGGGAAAGGCTCTGTCGGGTTTCATTTCCCAGGAGGGCAGTGCTTGGAAGTGCTTAGAGCTACAGAGGGGAGGAAGTATATTTGTAGGCAATATGATAATTTCTGGGTCAACAAGGACTCAAATTTCCTTCTCAATCTTGGGGTTCTGTCTGAGGATCAGCTGACATAGAAACCTCAGGCAGATTTCAAAAGGAATCAGACTTGGAAAAGAACACGACTACCCCCATAAAGAACCCCAGTGGTTACACAAGTGAGGCAGTAGGTCAGACTACAGGGTCCATGTTTAGGGTCTGATAATGGCTTGAGCACTTACCAGTTGGCCATATGGTTGTGGCCCAGTCACACATCTCTTGCAGCCCGTTTCTCCATCTGTATAATAAGGATTACTTAGTACCCACACCCAGTCTTGTTCTGAGGAGACAATAAGATTGTACATATTAAGCTTAGCAGCCTAATCAAAACAGTCTAAGGCCTACTGCCTAGTGAATAAATTTTGAGTGCTTATTAGGGAAAATAATCCTTAATGTGAAGATCCTCTGGTTTTTCCACCATAGAGCCCAGATCAGGCTTCTTGAATGATTGCCTGTCAGCCTGTCACAACTGGATGATCTGAAGACAACTGCTTTGACATTATGTATTTTTCAGAAATTTAATGCTTAAAGAATCATGTTATCAGGTAGGGTAGGCCCTGATGGCTCCTGCCCTACCCTGCTTCCATCATAATCTGTTCTTCCTCTGTTCAGTGGTCTCCTCAGCCTGTTTCAGGAGCCATGTCTTCTGGCTGGGAATTTGTGCATTGACTGAGTCCTGCTACCACCTAGCTCTTTTTTTTTTTTTTTCCCGGTACCAGAGATCGAACTCAGGACCTTGCAGCTTGCAAGGCAGGTACGGTGCCACGGAGCTAAATCCCCGGCCCATCACCTAGCCAAAGCTGAATTTACCAGTTTCCTGACAGCTTTGGAGTATTCCTTCAGCCTGGACAGGTGAAGGTGCCCCTTGCACTGGGGTAGGGTTTGAGGAGCAGGAGGGGCGTGAGTGCCTTATGATCCATGCATTCTACCGCATCTTCCTCAAGACAGGACTCTGTGGGCAGATGGTGGCTAACAGCATCTATGAGATCCAGGCTGCACTAGCCAAATATGGCACCATGGCTGAGCTGCTGCAGACAGACAGTATCCAGGTAACGTTACTCAATTCATCGAGCAACTTGAAGTTGTTCCTGAAGACAGCAGAGAAGTACTTCATGGTGGGATGCCAGGTGAAGTACTACATCTTCACTGACCAACCTATATTCCTCTAATCTTGCTCAGAAAAAGGAAGCCAGGAGTCATCCTCAAGGTCCAGAGCTATGCTCACTGGCAGGACATGTCCATGTACCACATGAGATGTATGAGATGAGTTTTCACTGCATGGAGATGATCAGTAATTTTTCCCAGCAGCACTTTCTCAGGGAGGTGGGTTATCTTGTTTGGACAGATGTGGACATGAAGTTCAGAGACCATGTGGGTGTGGAGAACCTCTCCTCTGACAACAATGGGATCAGTCAGAGAAACTTTGTCTAGGAATGCTGACCTCAGTCACAAGCCTATATTCTGTTGGGAGCCATTCTACATAATTTTGGGGAAATCATGTCATAATTAAAGTATGACTATAACTGCCTGAGGCCCAATGTCACCTTGTCTGTGAGCCAGCTATGGCATGTGGAAACATAACTCCATTTTGCTTCTGGTCACAAGTTGAGGCCTCAGTAGTCCCCTGATACTGTGATGCTGAAGGGCAAGAGTACATCAGCTGAAAACATCCTGGTTCTTCAAGAACCAAGTAGTAATTAAAAAGAGAGAAAGGTTTCACCTCGGGGAAGGACAAATTCTTTATTAGCCTGCTACCTAGTCCCACCTATTATAAGAATGCTCTCTTTACCGCCCTCAAGATAAGATCCTCAGCGACCAAAGAGCCTCATCAATATAGGATTATCACCTCCCCTAAGTCACGTGATGCTCCAATTATTGTGTGTACCCAATAAATAATGGCTAGCTCAAAGTGTCTTTGTCTTTGCCCGTTCTGAGGCACTGACCTCCCAGCCCCCCATGTACTATGAACTTATGCAAGTCTCTATTATCTTTCTTTCTTTAGTCCTTGCCATCCCCCTTTCCAGGTAGTCAGAGGACTGATCCCCCTCTGATAATATTCTGCAAGATGAAGGGGACTTTTATTACATACAAGCCTTATTCAGGGTGTTAGTGCCAGAGGTTTACAGGCTCAAGAAAGACTGTCACCAGGCAGTGATGATAGACCAAGCCAATCATATTGAGGCCACTTGTGATGAGAGCCACTCGCAAAAGACCAGAAGCCCAAGGTCCTTTCCTCAGGGCACAGGTGCAGTAATGAGCTACTGGGATATATATGGCAGCAGCACCAGTAGGGCTTGTCCACTATCATAGAGTGGATTAGATTTGCAGGCTTGCCAAAAAATTACCAAGTTATGGGGACAGGTGAGGGAAACTTTCAGAAAGTATTCAGAGCAGAGCGATGGCCACTCAGCCTTAGTCCTCCTCCGACCATGCTATCCTCATTTAAAACTGGTTTCACAGCAAAAGTTATAACTCTATATCTTTTTTTCTGTGTAAATAAGAAATATTGCTGATGCCTCCCACCATAGGCAGAATTTAGCCAGGCATCGCACCATACCCCACTCAGCAGTCATCTCACATACACATACATTTAGGGAAGCTAGACTCCACAGCTCACACTCAGGCACATGAGGCCACCACCCTGAGCTTCTAGCACCCTCAAAGATGGATGAGATGAGTGGTCTCATCCTGTGTTTACAAGGCATCAGAGATGAGATATTTTATAGAACAAGAAATGAGGCTCATGGACAGTCACAAACAGGCCTGCCTTTCCCCTTGGACAAGCAGATGAATAATGTCCTTGTTTTCAGATAGTCTATAGGAAGATTATGACTGTAAATGGAGACAGTTTTCCTGGTACTTTGCTTCTTCTCTATCCCAGTACCTTGCCAGGTGTCCATTTAGAGCAAAGCAGGTCTCTTGTCTTCTGCCAGACCTTGATGATTGCTTGTGGCCCAGTTTCAATTTATTAGCCATTTGTCAGTTTCCTATCAGCAGAAAGATATTATTTGTAGATAATAGGAAGTTTGCTTTGAGATGAAAATCTGTCTCTTTTACTTAAAAATGATTTTTATATAAGGGTTGATGTGTCCCCTGAATCTGTAATCTTCTTACCCTGGCAGAACAAGACAGGGAAGTCAGTGGTAACAACCTTTATTTCTTAGGTGCTGGTAAATCCAGTAGTTACTGGGCCTTTTCTACGTAACTCTTAAGTTGCATGTTTTTCCGTCACTACAGAACAATTATTTTTACACAAAAATAACTCGGGAAAAATTATTTCTGCTTAATGTAAAATGCTCCCAGTCTGCCATCTGTGGCAGTAGAACAGGTCCAGCAGCCCAGGTCTTCCCCTCAGTCTATGCTCTACCCTGAGACCATATCTCCAGGATAAAGATATATCTCAGAGATGGTCTCTCAATATTAGCTCCTTGTCTTTTCTGAGGCCTATGAATGAATGCTATAAAGTTTCTGGTTTCCTGTGATTTTTTAAAACTTACTTCCCTTCTTAATGTAGTTACTGGTTTATAGAAAAATGTGTGGAAAGCACATAAGTTCCATAACTACCCCTTCACCTTCTCTCCATATACATTATTTCCCTTATTATTAACCTCTTACATTATTGTGATATATGTTACTTTTTTTTTTTTGGTACTGGGGATCGAACTTAGGACCTTGCGCTTGCGAGGCAGGCAGTGACACTATTGAGCTATATGGCCCAATATGGTTAATCTTAAGAATCTTTTGAGTAATGGAAAATAAGTGTATTCTGCTGTTGTTGTATACAGCATTCTGTAAATGCCAATTATTTCGAGTTGGTTGATTGCTTTATTCAGGAATTCACTATCTTCATTGATTTTCTGTTCAATTCTTCTATCAATTCCTCACCTGTAGGCCAGGTGTGGTGGCACATGCCTGTAGTCCCAGCACTCAGGAGGCTGAGGCAGGAGGTCATTCTCCATTTCTGAATGAAGTTCCATATTCTAAATAAAGTTGATATGCAGAATTTTTGCATGAATATACATATCCACTCTGGGGTAGACAGTAAACAGCACAGTTGCCAGATCATATGACAAACACACAGGCAGTTCAGATAAGAAACACAGCATACTCTATTCCTAGAGTGGGTTTATTTTACATTCTGACCAACAATGAAATTAGTCATCTATTTTCTTCATATCCTCACCAGTTAGGCTGTCCTCCAACTTCAGCAGGTCAAGAAATATGGCCCAAGGAGAACAAGATAAGGCCAGATGGCCTGAGGGCAATGGTCCTTCCACGTCCTTGGTGTTATAGTCCATACCAGTCCTTTTGGAAGTAGTTGCACACAAACAGGTTTTGTAAATCCTTTCTCTGGAGCTCCAGCCACCAGATGTGGGGTTGGATTTGGTAATTTTGCTTGCTGTAGAGTTCTACGAGCCCAACAAGAAGGGAAAGATTGCCCAGGCCATATAAGTTATCTTTATCCATCCTTTTTATATTTGGTACTGGGGATTGAACTCTGGACCTTGCACTTGTGAGGCAGGCCTCAGAACCACTGAGCTAAATCCCCAGCCCTAATTTTTATATTTTATATTTTAACTTTTATATTTCTAGAGGACAGTACATCAATCTCACATTTTTATCCAATATGAAAGAATGCCTTTTATACTATTTAAACCATTTACATTAAGTGCAGTTATCATATGGTTTGGTTTGAAACTACCAAGTTGCACTTTTTTTGTTCCATCTGGTCTTTATTACTATATATATTATATATAGCAACTGTATATATTTATGGGCTGTTCTTTCCTTTTCTTTCACTTTTACAGTTTCTAACATTTAACTTTATTGTTAGGTGTCATGGCACACACCTGTAATCTCAGCACCCCAGAGGCTGAGAAGGAACATCTCAAATTCGAGACCAGCCTAGGCTACACAGTGAGTTCAAGGCCAGCCTGAATTACAAAGCAAAATCCCCTCTCAAAAACAAACAAAATCTATTATCAAATCTATTGGCTTCTTGCTGGGTGTGGTGGCACACACCTGTAATCTCAACATTTGGGAGGCCAAGGCAAGATCTGGGCTAGTGAGTTCAAGTCCAGCCTGAACTACACAGTGAGACTCTGTCTCAAAAAAAACACAAAAACCTATTGGCTTCTTAAATATACAGTGCTTACTCAACTCATATAGTTCTCAACCAGGAGTGGCAGGTGACAATGTATGGAAACATTATTACCAAAACTGGACAAGAGAGACAGGTACTACATGTACTTAGGGATCAAGGCTAGGAGTGCCACTAAGCATTACAGGATGCACAGGATAGCACTCCACTACAAAGAATTATCTGGTTCAAACGTCATTAGGGCCAAGATTCAGAAACTGTTTTTAGGTGTAAAACACATGCCTTTAGCTTATAAAACTTTACCTGTACCATAAAACTAGCAGTATACTTCCATTTCTCCACTTCTTTGTCTTATAATTTACATCAAATCTGCAATTCATTATGATTTTAGTAATAAAGTGTGTTTCCAAATGGGAAGCCTTTCACTCACATACTTTCCATTTCCTTTCACTCTTTTGTGTAAAAATTTCTAATTTTTCTGCCTACTTTCTTTAACATTTCTAGATCTTCTGGCAATTGTGTTGACTGAAACAGGATTTACTTAAAACATTGTCATACTAGGTAAAAAAATTATGATTTTTTTTTCATTCACTACTTTCAAAAAAATCTTTTTTTCAGGCTTATTTCTTGGAGGAAGTATTCTGGAAGAAATATGTATCATCTACTTTCCACACTGCTTTAAGATTTTTGCCATGTGTTTTTAGCAATTTTATTATGAACAGTATGATGTGATATTCTCGAGCTCATTGAGCATTTATCTCAGAGTTTTTCAACCAAGAAATGTTATCAGTATGTATTAAATTGCTTTTGTACACTACTCCTAATATCCTGAGTACATGAATATATTCTACAAATCACTGAATTTTTTCTATTTTATTTTGCAAAATACCTAGTTACATCTTTAAATTCATTAACAATTTCTTTCATAGTTTAATCTGCTGTTCATCCACATGGTGTCTGAAGTATATCTCTTAACTTTCATTTAGGTGTATTTTTATGACTTTTTAATCAGTTTTCTAAAAATTTATATACAGTAATTATAACACATCTTAGTACAATCGTCTAATTTTACGTTTGTAAATGTTATGTAATTTTTCTAATGTGTTTTATAATCATGCATCTTTGTATGCATAGCAATTATTATAAGATGGTGTAATTTATATTGTATGTTGCATTTGTTTGGGGCCCTTCAGTGTTGGACTTTGATGTGGCATTCAGTAATGTTACTTGGCAGTTTTTCCTTTCAAGGCTTGCTTTTAAACTTTCAGTGTGAGACCAGAGAAGTTTTTAGTCTAGGTCTGATTATTAGTCTCACTATTGAGGTCATAGCATTCTGAACTGTTTTCTTATTTACTCATATTTCTATGTGGGAGGGTAAAAACAAACATCCTGTTTGGGGTAAACTCAAGGAGTATTTGTATACTTCTTTGTAGTTTTTCTACCCAAACCCTCAGGCAGTTTCAGGTCTATACACCTCAGGACTCAAAAGGTTTAAAATCTTTCTCCAAATCTTTGCCTTGCGTGTCTCCCATACTGTGCCACGTTTCTCCCATACTGTGCCACGTAGATTCTAGTCACATTGGATTGAGTGTATCCTTAGTCCCTGTAAGTGAATAGTCATAGTGCTTATCTCCTTGCATATCTTCTGAGATCTTAGTCTTGGCACTGCCTGCTTGCCATGAAAACTGGGTTGTACTTGTCATACAGGTATGATCAAAAGATATGATGAATGCTTAAATTTTAAAAATTTTATTACAATAAAGACACATTGCCATTAAACACCCTCAAAATCCTTCCCCACTTCACACTTATCCTATCATTCTTGGCAACATCTTTTACTGTAGTTTTAAAATTTTTTAAAAATTCACTATTTATCATCCATTTTATGTTGTTCTAGTTCTACTTGTTAAAAATAAAGGATGCTCATGTCTTATTAGTGCCCAAGGCAGAAACAGCCACATTGATTCTTAATTTAATGGGTTATATCTTTTGTAAAAAAAAAATTTATTTTGGGAGGGGTCTATGTGTTTATTTCTTTATGTTTTTGAGGCAGGGCCTCACTATGTACTTCAGGCTGGCTTTGAACTATGTGCTCAGGCTGGCCTTGAACTCATGACCCTCCTGACTCAGCCTCTTGAGTACTGGGATTATAGGCATGCACACGTGCCTGGCTAAATTTTTATTTTTATTGGTACATATTTGCAATACATAATGATTATATTTCTCATAGGGAGTTGGCACATGTGCATAACACATCTTTTATCCTCTTCCCCTCTAATGGTTATATCTTAGACTGTATAACAATACCAGAGAGTAGGTGGGTAAAAACATAGACATTTGTTTCTCCTAGTTCTAAAGCTAACAGTTTGAAATCAGGGTGCCAATGTGGTTAGGTTTTTGGGGAGGCTCCTCCACCTGACTTACAAAATGACTATCTTGATAAATCCTTACATGGCAGAGAGAGGAAGGGTTCTGGTCTCCTCACCTGCTTATAAGGACACTAATCCCACCACTGCCTCACCTAGCCAATATCTCCCAAAGGCCTCACCTCCAAATACTATCACATTGGGCAACAGGGCTTTAATACAAGAATTTGGGTTGGGGTAGACACAAATATTCTGAGAGGAGATTATAATCAGATGCCATCAATATTTACTTCGTAGTTTTGCTTTTTAGGTACTGAGGATTGAACACAGGGTTTCTGCACTAAGCAACAGCCTCAGCCCTTTTTTTATTTTGATATAATTCTATAGCAATAAATTTCATAATTCCTAGTTTTTAAAAAAGCTTTTTCAACTCAGAAAGTCAGACCCCCCCTCCCCAATTTTAAAGACCCAATACAAACATGGGCATTTGAAATGAATAGACACTTCTCAGCTGAAGTAAAAACAGCAAATATATGAAAAAATGTTCAACATCACTAGTCATTCGAGAAATACAAATTAAAACAACTCTGAGATTCCATCTCACTCCAGAAATGGCTGCTACCAAGAAATCAGCCAATAAATGCTAGAGGGGGCGTGGGGGAAAAGGATCCCTTCTCCACTGTTGATGGGAGTGTAGACTGGTGCAACCACTGTGGAAATCAGTGTGGAGATTCTTCAAAAACCTAAAACTAGAGGTCCTATTTGACCCAGGTATTCCCCTTCCTGGTATCTTCTCGAAAGAACTGAAAGCATCATACCACAGAGATATATGCACACCCATGTTTATAGCAGCACAGTTTGTAATAGCTAAATCTTGAAACAGCCCACATGCCCATCAACTGATGAATGGATAAAGACGTAGCTTTTTTATACAATGGAGTACTACTCTGCCATAAAGGATGTGCTTCAGACATTTATAGCTAAATGGATAGACCTTGAGACCATACTCCTAAGTGAAATAAATCGGACACACGTGTCTAAATACCACATCATTTCTCTGGTGTGAGAAAATGAAAGTGGAAATAAGGACTAAAATGTATAATAGATATTGGGAAATGGGAAGAAAATGTTCAAATGGGAAGGGAAAAAAAGGAGGAGGGAGGAAGGAAGGGACAAGGAAAAAAGTGAAAACAGAAAAAATGGAAACAAAGCTTTTGTACATAGGGAGGGGAGGGGGTTTGAGGGGAGGCAGAATGGGAAAAAAGAGGCGGGATGTATCATGTACAGGTGCAAATTCCCTGAGTGTTATCATTACGTACGCCTAAAATGTACCAATAATTTTTTTGCTACTAAAAATATTTTTAAAAGCTTTTTCTTTACAGACAACATGAAGGTCTGTGGAGAAAATCCCATGGAATTTGCAAACAAAACAAAGCAACAACAAAAACAAATACTAGTTTACAGGATAGGAAATCAATATATAAGATGTAATTATACCTCTCTGCATTGGTAAACAACTAGAAATTGATATTTTATAAAGAATATTCTTTACATGACCATCAGCCATAAAATTAAAAATTAACATACATACCAAATGTTGAGGGTACAGAATTGGAATCAGATAATGCTACTAAAAATGTAACACGGTACAACCTCTTTGGAAGTTGGTCAGTCTGTAGAATGATAAACATTTACCTCCATTTAATACAGGCGTTGGGGCCAGGGATGTAGATCAGTGGCACCGTGCCTGCCTGGCAAGCGCAAGGTCCTGAGTTCGATCTCCGGTACCGGGGGGGGGGAAAAACAGGCATTGTACTTCTAGGTATTAACTAGTACAAAATTGCTAATTACAACTTTTTTATAAGCCTTTACTGGAACCAATCCAAAGGTCCAGTAACAGATGAACAGAATATCATGTTATGACATATCCATACCCCCAAAAATAGTAATAGAGAACACAAAAACTCATACATGCAACATGGATGAATCTCCAAGTGATGAGTGAAAAAAAGGAGTAAACATTTTATGATGTTATTTATATAAAATCCTAGAAAGGCCAAACTAGTTTATACTGACAGTAAATCACTGGTCATGGAGATGAGGAGCCAGGGAAGAAAAGAGGGATTCCGCATGATTATACAAGGTAACTTTGCAAGTGATGGGATACGTTATCATACTTGTGGTGGTTTCATGGATTTCTACATATGTTAAGACACTTATTTTTTAAGTCTATAATTTATATCAATTATATCTCAATATACAGTCAAAAAAGGTTCTATATAAAAATGTGGATTTTCTACTCCTCAAAAAACCATATTGGGCAAACATATTGACTCCACTATAATTCTCTTCATCCTTTAAGAAGACTATCAATGAAGGATATTTCTACATGAGACACAAGTCTTTTATTTCTGGACTATAGTATTTCTTCTGTGGCTCCATTTTCCTGCCAATGCAGCAGTGGCCTTGAAGTGAATAGCCCAAGCAAGCTTTGGGAATCCAGAAAAACCTTTAGGTTATTTGCTCTGCCAGTCACCATGGCCATAGGTAATATATAAGTCCAATGGTCCTGAGTTTATCTGCATACTCTCATCTCTTAGAGCTTTGATGACTGGACTAGATTATTTGTGGAAGCACCTTTATGTGGGGTAAACCCCTGGAGCTTGCTAGTCACCCCCAACTGTCATTTATATATAGTGTTCAGGTTCAATTATAATTATGCTTAAACAACTTGTGATTTGCCTCCAGGGAATAGGAAAAAGGCCACCAAAGTGTGTGCTCACTGAGCATATTGGGGTTATATGATTCATATTTCTCAAGTGGCAGAGGTGAGGAGCCTTCAGCCAAAGGTACTGGCATTGATGTAACCAGGGCCTTGGATGGGTCAGAATATGCAATGCAATCCTGAGAATGTCCCACATAACTATATGGAATCTTTAGTGTGGATGTCCAGATTTAAGATTTAACATTTGGATGATGGTTTCTCAGGGTGTTTCTCCAATGTCTATCCTTATGTTGAATAAGCAGAAAGCACATCTTCTATACTCCTAAGGCCCTTTTCAGTGGGAAATGAGTAAAAGTCACTGATTTATAACCTTTTTCAGTGACTGCGCTTTCCTCCTGTGCATTTACTTCTCCAATGAAGCCAAACTTGGGGCTAAATAATTTTTCACATTTGTGGAACTGAGAAGTCCATTTTCCAGTATGGATTCTCCAGTTCTAAAGAAATATGGATTAAGGCTAGATGCTTTCCCACATTTCTTGTAGTCATAAGGCCTTGCTCTGATGTGAACTCTTTGTAAAGTGAAGTTGGAGCCTTGGCTAAAAAATTATTCACATTCAATTCACTAATCTAGCAGATGTGAACTCTGAAGTACAATAAGGCTAGAGCTTTAGCAAAACAATTTCACACATTCAGTGTACTCATAAGTCTTTTCCCAGGATGCATTCTCTGGTGCTCAACAAGTATGATTTTATGGGTAAAGAATGTACTAGAGTTGCTAAATTCATAAAATTTTGCATTAGTGTGAACCCTCTGGTATTGAACACATCTGGAGGTTTATATAAAGAATCTTGTACATCTGTTGTACAATCTCTATAATGCGAATATTCTGGTGCTGGTATATGAATGCTTTAGCCATATTCATAACACTCAAGTCTTCTCTCCAGTGTAGAAGTATGTGTTGGCTGCTGTAGGCTTTCCCACATAGGCTGCATGCGTAAGGCCTTACTCCAGTGTTGTGTTTTATGACAAACTAGGATAGTACTTCTGCTATAGGCTTTCTCACAATTCGTTAGATTCAGGTGGCCTTTATCCAATGTGAAATTTCTTGTGCTGAACAAGGTGGGATCTCCTGCTGTAGTTTTTACCACATTCATTACACTGATAAGGCCTTGTTCCTCTGTGAATTCTCCGGTGTACAAAGAGTCCAGAGCTTTGTTTGAAGAATTTCCCACATATGCTGCACTCATAAGGCCTTTCTTCACTGTGGATTCTCTGGTGCTGAACAAGCCCATCTTTCCGGCTGAAGGCTTTCCCACATTCACTGCATTCATAAGGTTTAGCTCCAGTGTGAACTCGCTGGTGTAAATTGAGGCTCGATCTATGGCTAAAACACTTCCCACATTCAGTGCACTCATACGGCTTTTCACCAGTGTGAACTCTCTGGTGTGAAATAAGGCTGGAGCTTTCTCTAAAGAACTTCCCACATTCGCTGCACTCATAAGGCTTTTCTCCAGTGTGGATTCTCTGGTGCCGAACAAGTATCACTCTGCTTCTAAAGAACTTCCCACACTCACTGCACTCATAAGGCTTTTCTCCAGTGTGGATCCTCTGGTGCCGAACAAGTTTGTTTTTTATTCTGAAGGCTTTCCCACATTCACTGCATGCATAAGGCTTTTCTCCAGTGTGGACTCTCATATGTGCAGTAAGGTAAGAGCTCTGAATAAATGATTTCCCACATTCACTGCACTCATAAGGCTTTTCACCTGTGTGGAGTTTATGGTGTCGAACCAGTGTTACTTTACTCCTAAAGAATTTCCCACATTCATTGCACTGATAAGGTTTTGTCTCAGTGTGAACTCTCTGGTGTTCAATAAAGACAGAACTCTGTCTAAAGAATTTCCCACATTTGGTACACTCAAAAGGCCTTTCTCCAGTGTGGATTCTCTGGTGCTGAACAAGCCTGGATTTGCATCTGAAGGCTTTTCCACATTCACTGCATTCATAAGGCTTTATAGTAGAGTGAACCCACTGGTGTAGGATGAGGCTGGAGCTTTGGCTAAAGAACTTTCCATGTTCATCATACTCACATGGCATCTCACCAGTGTGAACACTCTGATGTGCAATAAGGACAGGGTCTGGTCTAAGGATGTTCCCACTCTCAGTCATTTCTTCTCTGTGGATTCTCTGGTGCCAAACAAGTGCGATTTTGTGGCCAAAGAATTTCCCACACTCACTGCACTCATAAAGTCTTTCTTTAGTTTGAAAGGCTGTGCTGTAGCTAGTGCTTGTGTGTGGATTTCCTTCATTACTCCTGGCCTGGTACTGAAGATGGCTTGAGCTGCCCAGGAGATCCTCTTCATCATCTACACACATGAAAGAGCTCACTGGGGTGTGTGCTCTAGAGCTGTTAACAAACATAGCCGTCTCTTCACACCTCCTAGCATCTTTATCTTCATCATGCTGAAGGACATCTGTAAAGAACCACAGTTGCCTTCCACAGGCCTCACATGTGTGCAGCTTCTGCCCAGGGTGTATTTCCTGATGCTCACCCAGAAACAAAATGTCCTTCACCACTGGGCCACACATTCCACAAGGGTAGACTTTCTGGGTGGCAGTATCTGCATTGAGAGCCCTGACTTGTGACTTTCCTTGAGAAGATGCCACCTCAACTTCCATTGGAAACCAACAACCTGAAAGTAAAAAATGGTACTGATATATATGGAGACTGCAATGTGTATGAAAGGGTTGACCCTATCACAAATACTTGTCTTACACAATCAGGAATGAATACCCAGGACTATTGAGAGGTTATGGGAACTGAAGTCAGCAAGACAAAGGGCCTGCTATACCTAGTATGGCAAGATCATACTGTGAGGTCTGGTGAAAAGGAAGGACACAGAGGTGCGATGCTGCACACTCACATCTGTTCTGAAATGTGCATATATCATAGCACGTTATATGTAGCTTAGTCCTGGAGAACACTGCAGAGGGAATGGTGGAGAATGATGGATGCAACCTCAAAGCCAGAAAGGTGTGTCTAGTCAGGGTCAGAAGTCACTGTAGGAATGACAATGGGGAAAATGTTAAGAATAGGACTGAAAAGATGAAATAAGTCATGGCCCCATCCTTGGTATGAAAACAGTAATGGGCATTGGAGAGGTACCTGGTACCGTTAGAATCCAGCCATCGTGCACTTCTGACTTACCAGAGTTAGGCGCCCTCGAGATGGCTGGAGTGAAGTCAGCCGTGTCAGGCACCCAGGTCTTTTCCCCCACCTCCAGTTGAACCACATGAATTCGGGAAGATATAAGACCTAAGTGAAAGACATGGTGAGGAAATAACAGTAGTGCATGGTAGCCCCATCGCCCCACAGACCATGGTAAATTAATACAAAAAGAACTACAGAAGAACATCTTATAGGAATAGACTAATGGTGTGAAAACTAGTGACCAGGTCAGTACTTGCAATTCCTTGCATCAGGCAACAGGAAATGTTAGTAGGAAAAATGTGGACAGAATATGGAAGACAGAGGTATGATTCTAGACAGTGACTCTCTCCAGATGAGGCCATACTAGGTAGGATCCATCAGGCTCACTGCAAGACTCCTGCCCGCCTATCTTTTCTGGCAAGGTTTCCAGCCCTAGGTGATGGAATGGCCTAGGGAGAGAATAGTTAGCCAAGCTATGGTACTCACAGCACCTAGTAGGAAGCAGTGTCTACAGGAGGCTGTGAGAAGCAAAGATCAGCCCAGGAAGAAAAGAGGAAGGAAAGAGCCCAGGCCAAGATGGGGGAAAGTGGGATGGACTTACCTAATGAGGCCACAAGGGCAATGTTCTCCAGCATCACATCCAAGTACAGGAGTCTCTGTGTCTCATCAAGAAGCTTCCACTCTTCCCAGGAAAAGTCCACAGCCACATCCCCAAAGGTCACACTGCCCTACATGACAGGGAGAGCAGTGTCCCTGAGTAGCCTCTTTCCTTAGAAAGATCAGTCTAACTCTTGCTTTCTCTTCTCCCCAGCTCACTGCATAGGAGGTAACAAGGCTGGATGCCACTGCTGCTCTCCCTCTCTCCTCATACTTCTATTGATCACTGTGTCACCCATATCCATCAAGGCATGTGGGGAGATAAATGCCATTGAAGCTTTGAGCCTCACAGGAAGGCTCAAAGGCACGACCCCCTCTCTTTGCAGTCAATTCTCCTGGGTTCTGAATTCATGCCTCCCTGTACAAGCAAATGGAAGCTCAGTTTTCTCCCTAGAGCTCCTAGGACCAACTAAGTACCTCAGACCATAATCTCATGTTGTCATTCTGAGCACATCATTCTGTGCACCATCCCTTCCTCACAGTTCTCATCTCCTACTGCCACTACCAACCCCACTGCTCCCTAAAGGTATCTTCTCACCTTTCTACTTTCCACTCTGTACATGGCATCCAGAGAGTGCTTGGGACAGGCAACTATGACTCTATCCTACCTCAGGCCTCTGATGGCTCACAGTCCCAAGGGAAGCCTGGAGCCCTGCTTCAAAGACCTCTCTACCTTGCCCTAGTCCTTACTTCAATCTCAGTCTCTTAGAACCATGAGCAGGTAGCAGATACCTTAAATTCTCTTCCATTGCTCACCCATGTCAACCATCCTCTTTCCATCAAAGTCCTATTCAATGCCTGGCTCCACTTGTCTCCTGCCATTCACTGACTATCTCCCATTTAACTATAAACGTTATCCATGAGAATGAGTAAAGCTCTCCAGGCTCCGACACAGGTCCCATAAAAGCCTGGTGTACCTTTCAAGAATAGAATAAGCACAGGTCCTGGTCTCACTGTCACTTCATCTCCATAACTGTATTTGCTTTTTTTTTTGGTACCGGGGATCAAACTTGGGATCTTGCGCTTGCGAGGCAGACAGTAGAACCACTGAGCTAAATCCCCAGCCCTACTTCATCTCCATAACTGCCATGTTTCCACTACCATCTCATGACATTCCCCCTCGGAAGCCTTGGCCTCTTATCAGACCCACCTCCTACCCTCCTGCTCTCCCTCAGTGCTGACTGTAATGCTTACCAACTCCATGTAAGAGCCCAAGAAAGGGGCCTAGTCCTTCAGCCCTGCCCCACCATTCCACAGCTGTTACAGCTTGAATCCTCAAAGGCTAATGTACTGAAAGCTTGATCTCCAGCTGATGGCACTACTGGGAGATGAAGGATCCTTTAGAATATGGTGCTTAGCCAGGTGTGGTGGAGGCCGCCTATAATCCCAGCACTGGGGAGGCTGAGGCAGGAGGATCGCCCTGAGTTCAAGGTCAGCCCGGGCTACACAGTGAGTTTGAGGCCAGCCTGAGCTACATAGCAAGACCTTGTCTCAAACCCCCTCACCCCGCCAAAAAAATGGTATCTAGGTAAAGAAAATTGGGTCACTGAGGGCAATGCCCTTGAAAAATATGTTAGGATCTTGGCCCCTTCCTCTCTCTTCACTTCCCAGCTGCCGTTACGTGAGCAGTTTTGCTCTAGGATGCACTCCCCACCAGGATTTGGGCCTTACCACAGCCCGAAGCAATGAGGCCAAACCGCCATGGATTAAAACTTCCAAGCTTCCTGTGAAGTTCATTTTATCAGGTATTTTGTCACTGTGACAAAAAGCTAACACAGTGGCCATTAGTGGCTTTGCCACCACCACCTGAAGAGTCCCCCTCCTAAACATACCTAGTGACTTACAGCCTACCCCGGTTTACATACCTCGTTATGTCTGCATCTGAACATCCTGAACTCCAGACCCATTTGTTGAGCTATCCACTCAGTACCTCTACTTGAAAGTCTCTGGAACTTCTCAAAAACCTAACTCCTGATATTCTCTCTGAAATTCACTCCCATAACTGACTCCTTCATCTTGGTTAATGTCATGTTTTCCTTCTAGCAGGAAAAGCCAAAATCTTGCATAACTTCCCCTGAATCTTTTCCACATCAGAAAGTATAGTCGAAAAAATAAATCCAGAAGCCATAAGATTCTCTACCTCCACACCCACCACTCCTACTTAGCCAAAATCAATACTCTGGGCTGGGGATGTAGCTCAGAGGCACAGCACCTGCCTAGCAAGCTCGAGGTCCTGAGTTCAATTCCCAGTACCAAAAAAAACACACAAAAAACCAAAAAACAATCAAACAAAATCAATACTCATCTAGACTACTGCAGTAACCTCCTCCATTGACCCTGATGTCTGTACTCCACTTTGCAGCCAGGGGAAATCTGCTAACTTGTGATTCAGGTTACCTCCATCCTCTATTTCAAATGTTCCTTGGCAGCCAGGCATTTTGGCAGACATCTGTAATCCCAGCACTCAGGAGACTGAGGTAAGAGGATCACCATGAGTCCAAGGTCAGCCTGGGCTACACAGTGAGACCGACTTACAAAACCAAAACAAATAAAAATGTTCCTTGGCTCCTAATATTCAGAAAAGAGACACAAGGGAGCCAGGGATTTAGCTTAGCGGCACTGCACCTGCCTGGCAAGAGCAAGGTCCTGAGTTCGATTCCTGGTACCAGAAAAAAAAAAAAGACGAAAAGAGACACATTTGCTCAACCTGCTGTTTTGGGCTGCATCTCTATGCTCTGTTCGCAAACATAATGGAGACTTTTGGTTCCTAAACATTGCTAGCTCTGTTTCATCTACACAGTTCCCCTGTGCTTATAATACCATCTGCACAGCATAGAGGTTGCCAGAGATGATGACCTCTCTATATAACCCTCAGCCAAGATCTGAGTCCCTGAGTCTGAGGGAACCTCAGAGACCCTAGACCTCATGGCCAGAGATGTAGCCAGTATACAGTTCCAGGACACCATAATTCCAGAGACCATATGGTTGGGTGATAAAGAGGCCATGGGTCTGAGACACCTTCTACTCACCTGTGCATGGTGAGTAAGCACTTCTGCACCCATAGGTACCTGTGAAAAGAACAAGACTGTGGGCAATGGGCATCCATGGTGAGGCCGTGAGGGCTCATCCAACCCTCATCCCTGCTCTGGAGCAAGGTGGCTAACTTATGGACCTCACTCATTAGGGCACCTTTTATCAGCTGTTTGATGGTGGATGGCTCGACCTCACTATCCCTCAATGTCTTCTGTAAATTGGGGAATGTAACAGATTCAACTTTTTTTCTTTTCAGAATCAACTTCTTAAGGGCTAATGTTGGGATCAAACACATTAGTACATATCAAGTGCAAAGTACTTGCTATCTCTATCTATACAACTAGTCTTTTCCTGTTAAACTATAACTGCATTCATGATATGAACAAATCTCAGAAAATCAAAACAGTCTGATAATATTGAGTAAAGTTTAAAATATACAAAAATAATTACTATGTAATTATAAGTTATATTCACATATGATTAAAAACAATAGAAAGTAAACCAAGAAAAACACAAAATTTAGAATGGATGATTACTTTTACGCAAGGAAGAAAGACCACATGAAGCTTCAATACTGATAAAGTCTTCTTTCTCATGGTAGGTGTTAGGTTCAAGGTTGTTTGTCTTATTGTTATTTTTTATATTTTACCTGTACATTATAAATACAATTTGGTGTTGAAGGACAATGCCCACCATCCTGGTCTAAGAAGAGACCACTTTAAATTCCTTTCCCCTGCTATGCCTTTACACCTGCTGCAGATGTATGGTCATGGGTCAATCAGGTCCAGCAAGCACAGCTACACCCCATAATTCCCAGTTACTGTTTGGCCCTGCTCTTGACAAATAACACACAACTCCTTGTAAAAAACCAGTCCTGGCCAGATAGCCACAGCTCCTCTGTACTGAACTCTCCCCCGTGGAAGTCCCATTGTGACCTTTCCCTTCCACAGCCCCCTTTTTTTATGCTCATGACCCTATAAAGACTTTATACTCTGTATGACAGTTACTGGTCTGGTCTCTAGAGCCAGAGTAGTCCCTTGGGTTTGTTCTGAGTAAACCTGTCCTGTGAGCTCAAATCCCTGATTCTTTTCCTAACAGGTGTGATTTCAATATAAATTAAAATAGCCACAAAACAGAGCTCTCTCAGATGGTAATTAATCATTACTGTATGTGTACATTTAGAAGTTTTTGTCTTTGAGTATTTTAGTTACCGTTAAGCATTTAAGAGAACGTGACTTTTAAAACTAGGTTAGTATGTTAATGTACTGCTTAGTGGCATATTAAGATATGAAACAAATGCTAAATGTTCCTGTAACTTTAATTTCTTTAAGTATATTGTCAATTTCTTGTTAACTGCCAATATGCATACATGTAGAATATTAATTTCTTACTGTTGAAAAGCTTCATTCAACTTAGGTCTCTGCTTTCTTTAAGTCTCTGCTTTCCTTAGAGAATTTACTGAAGGAAACTTAAATTGTAAATTCTAAGTCTTGAAATGGATTTAAATTTTCTCCCAGCCTCTGGCTAGTTTTACAACTCATTAAATACTTTTCTCAGTGACCTGGGAACCGTTGCTTTCAAACACAAACATGGAAGACAGCAACCCTACCTCCCAGTCTCTGGGTGGATAGGAGTCTAACTTCAATGGATGTCAATTAGCAAACACTTATGGGTTAGTCTGGGAGAAAAACATCTACAAACTCAGGAATAACTCGATGTGGTTCACAGATCCCACCGGTCAACCTCCCCATCCCACCTACTCCAGCACTTTTCTGCTAGCCCACCCCAGTGATTAGAAACCCTCCCACCTTTGTTTCAACAGTGTTTAGCTTAGTACCTCTCCTACTGCAAAACTCTCAAATAAAACCTTATTTGCCTCTGTTTCTTCCAGTAAAATTTTTACTTTGGCTCTCTTCTACTGACAGACATCACCACAGGGACAGAGGACAAATTCCTGGACCTGATACTCATTAAAAGCACTGCATGAGAGAATTTGTCCTGAGGTTTCAGGATGACACCTGAGGAGCTATCTCCACAAATCAAGCAGGTCCTAAACATTTTAGATCAAAGGACAGCCTCTAAATTGCTCTTTTAAATCTTCCTTCTCTATCCTTCCCTCACCTCTCACTCTCAAATCCTAAGGGCAGAAGCTTGGACTCCCTAATGCCATGGCTTCACATTTTAGGGTGGCTGGGGGAATCCTCTGGGCTGTTCATATTCAAGTGGCTATTTGGCAATAGTTAATGTTATCCTTGGGACCTAGGAGAGCCTTTGTACTCAAACATAGAAGAAGCCCACTGGCTTTTAACTTTTTTTCTTCTCTTCGCTAAAACTCACTTCCTTTCTTCCTCTTCTGTTCAGAGGCTTTCATCTGTAATGTTAATTTGTAGGGAAAAAGGGGAGCAAGCAGAGCAGTGGTAGTACTTAAAATGAGGGTCAAAGAGAAGTTAAGTTCTCTTGTTTCTTTAATCTGTAAATTGGAACTCAAAAAAATCTGTTCTCCTTCCCTTTGCCTCATAGAAAGCATAGATACAGTCCCCAGGGGAGGAGCATAGAGGGAGGGAATATCCCTGCAAATAAACGTGAAACAGTCATAACCTGGGTCCGGCCTGTAGAAAAAGGCCCCCTCTCCAGAGGTCCCAACGGTAACGTGCGATCAGCCTGGTGGGGGAGGAGGGTGTGCTCTGATGTTCCTCAGGTGTGCAGATGCTATCAGGAGAGAAAGTGGCTCATGCCTGGGTCACTGGGTCACCATCTACGGCCTTGGCTCCAGTGCACCTGGATCTCCTCTCCTCCTACCTAAGCAGCAGCTCCAAGCTCAGTAGGGAAAGAGGAGATGAATATTCGCACCAGGCCATGCTCCAGAGATGTATTCTAGAGACAGATGTGTGTTGCCACAACCTCCAACCTCCCCAAGAAGGGCTCATTTTCCACCAGCCTGGGCTGTCTGATTTAGGTCAGTGGTGGCAAACCACTGTGTGCCACGGCGGGCTGTTTGTATCACTGAAAGCTCTTTGCCATCACTGATTCAGGTTAATGTGTATGTTCCTGTGTGCTACTTTCAGGTACATATATCTACAAATTACTCTCCAGAAGTTCTGTTTAAGTTGACTTGTGAATAAGTGCATATTCACGTAAGTAGCCCAGAAACCTTTTGTTCACATGACTTAACAAACAAGTTAATTTAAGTTGGTCGGTAAAATAAAAGTAAAAACGTCACTAAAGTTACATACACTTTGCCTAGGTTACTAACTAATCAGGATAGTATTTGCCTTTGTTAAATGTTTAAGGTAGAGTGTCCATTATTTTCTATATTTTAAGTACGAGAATTTTAAGGTTTTTCTTTGGCTGAAAATATATGCAAAACTTCAAAATATTAACTCTGCTAGTCTCTAACATCTTGGTTCTCATAAATAATCTCAAATAATTGTTAAAATAAGTACATAAAATGGGGGGGCGGGGATTTAGCTCAGTGGTGCTGCTGCCTGCCTCGAAAGCTTGAGGTCCTGATCTTGATCCCTGATACCAAAAGGGGGGGAGATTAATCCTTACAAATGTTTATAAAAGCAACTAAGTTATTAAATATAAATTCAATATTCTTGGCTTAAAGTTTACAAAAAGACAAAATGTTTGAATCTACTAAATGTGTTTTAAAAAGTTTAAGATTATTTAAGGTTACTAAGAGTTAAAATTCTAATATATAATTCTGTATTTTAAAATTATAATTTAAATTTCCCAAGGGAGTACCAGATAAAACTATCCCCCTCCCTGGCTGAAAACCAAGCTGCTTGAACCAATTTGCTTCAGTTTTCTCCAATGATGGGGGACCCTTCTGGTTTGCCCCAGTTTTATTGCACCCTACCCCAACAAATATTATTTTTTAAAACTGTTACATGTGATTGAGTTGTCTATAATTAAGTTAGTAGATCATGGTGGTACAAGCCTATAATCTCAGCACTTGGAGGCTGAGGCAAGAGGATCACCGAGTTTGAGGCCAGCCTGGGCTATATTTCAAGACCTCATAAATAAATAAAATTAAAAGGTTTATAGTTTTCAAAATTCTTATACAGACAAAACTTTCTTAAAATATTAATCTGCTCTTGGTAAAAACTGATAAAAACTGGACTGTAAAACAAAGCTTTTATATTTTATCAAGATAATTTTCTGTATTTTCTGCTACTGGGTTTTTAATTACTTTTTTAAAAGTTTTAAGGAAGTTAAATTTATTTAAATGTCAGTTTGTTATAAAGTCAATTGTATTCATCTGAATACTAAATTTACTAGTCTAAGTTTTGTCAAAGTTTAGTATATAAACTTAAATGTATGAAAGTTTAATACAAAGCAACTAATAACCGCTCTTTTATACAACGTACATTACATCTAAACATTAAACATATATAAAATGATCAAAACCTTTTTCATCTCTGCTTTGTATTTGATACAATTCAGCCCTGCCATTTAAAACTTATTTCTACATATAGCCAGGCACGCTGGAGCGCACTGTGGGAGGCCAAGGCAGGAAGATCACAAGTTCCAGCCCAGCTGGGGCAACTTAGTGAGACCTGGTCTCAAAATAAAAAATAAGAAAAATGTCTGCAGATGTAGTTCAGTGCAAAGGCCCTGGATTCAATCCCCAGTACCACAAAAACAAAAACAAAACAAAACCCCAAACAACAACAACAACAAAAACCAAAAAAACTTGACCTACATCTACTGGCTCTGACTAAACATTTTTTTTAATTGTATAAATGAGATACACTTGTTTTCTGGGTAAGTCTCTCTGTGGTCATTAACAATTTCCTAAACTTGTAGAAGACCTAAAGCTATCCTTTGACTTTTGTCAGTGCTATTAGCCTATGTACACCTAATAAAGGGTTCTACATTTTGCTTCAAGAAACAAAACCTGGGCCGGGGATTTAGCTCAGTGGTTCCACTGCCTGCCTCACAAGAGCAAGGTCCTGAGTTTGATCCCCGGTACCAAAAAAAAAAACCCTGAGCATGTGTATGTGTGTATATCTGTATAGCTATATAAAATAAAACCCACAGTATTTACAGCCAGATTCACAAAAGAAGAACTCTAACAAATACTCTTGGATACAGCTTCCTACATAAAGCTACTATCCCCAACTAACACAGGTCTCACTGTGCCTTGGTCCTAAACACCCAGCAAAAAAGTACGTGCAAAAGGTAAAATAATTAATAGTAATATAAGAATAGAGCTAAACTGAATATAAAAAGGAGCTTTAAACAGAACACCAGCCGTCACTGGTAGTCTCCAGCCACCCCTCTAACATGTTAACCAACAGCCATTAGAGGTCCATATGCCCAATCCCACTAACTTTTTCAAAAATATGTCCTTCAACCTATCTTAGTATATTTCCATGTGTCCCCGCCAAGGAACATATTTATCCCTTGGGTAAACATCTGGCTTTTTGTATAGGTCTGCCATATTGATAAAAATGCCAGTATAAACCAGGCATGGTGGTGCATGCCTGTAATTAATATTAGCATTCTGAGAGACTGAGGTAGGAGGATTCCAAATTCAACTTCAGCCTTGGTAATACAGGGAGACTTCTTGTCTCAAACCAAGAAAAGATCTGGGGATACAGCTTAGTGTGAAAGCCCTGGGTTCAATCCCCAGGACTGAGGGGAAAAAAAGGTAAAAAGGAGATAATGAAAATTGTAATGTTAAAACTGTTAAAGTCAGGTGTTATGGCACGTGCCTGTAATCCTAGCACTTGGGAGGCTGAGGCAGGAGGATTGCCTCGAGTTTGAGGCCTGCCTGGGCAAAACAGTGAATTCAAGGCCAACCTGAACCACACAGCTAGGCCCTGTCTCAGAAACAAACAAAACTGTTAAGAACTGCAGCTTCAGGACACAAAAGTTACTCAAGCCTTTTTCCTTTCCAGGAAACTCAATCCCCACACACTTTTTTTCTAAGGGTCTTAAAAACACATTAACCCTGGGCTTGTGATTGTCACCTGTATATTACACTTCCTCCCACAGAAAATGGGCATATCTCAACTTCAACCACAGGGGATTTGCATTCTAACACAGCCTGCCAGTTGGGTAACCTGACAGATGGTAGGCATATACATCCAAGATTACCCACTTGACTACATACCTAAGTCTACATAGTGTGCCTCTCTCAAGGGCCCGCACACTATTCTGAGTATGTACCTGTTTAATTCTGCCTTTATACCTCTCACTGACACATCTTGGAAATTCTTTTTCTGTGAGGGAAGTTATCGAACCTTCAACCTGTTCCATGGGTGAGGTGAGCTGAAGTTCCCCATCTCTGCTTTGCGGGACCTCCTTGGACCCAGTGCAGTGACAGCACAGTTTGTATTTCCTTCAGAAGCAGTCAGGGACTTAAAAAGACAAACGTTTTTGTAAAAAAACAAAACAAAACAAACCCCAATCACTGACTCTTTGATTGGGCCTACAGAGATATCCGATAAAGCAGAACAAAGCTTGACCTTTATTTTGTACCCTTTGTTATCTTAAAACTTTGGGTCAAATCCCTTTCCAGCACTGTATATAGGAATGTTAATCGTCAGTCTAAATGTTGGAAAAACAAGTCGATTGTTCCTCAATTTACATAATTTCATCCCCTTTTAAGACAGAATTTCAAGATAAGGGATTTACAGGGACATTGGACCATGCCTAGAAGTCTCCAAGTCATCAAGTTTCCAAATCGATTGCCCTAAATTGAGTGTCACCATGGCTTCCAGTAGTCTCACAAGATTGAGACTGTTCCAAGCAAAAATAATCATCTAGGGCCAGGATTTGGCTCAGTGGTTCCAATGCCTGCCTCGAAAGCGCAAGGTCCCAAGTTCGATCCCCAGTACCAAAAAAAAAAAAAAAAAAAAATCATAATCATCATCTAATGGAAATTTAAGTGCCCCCTCAAGCAAACGGACTTCTCCCGGAGCCATGGCACAGAAGGGGCCATTGAGATCATGAACAACCAGCCTCTAGTCCAATCCAGAAAAACCTGTCTTGGTTTTTCTATAGGCCAATTTAAGCCACCTCTTCAAATCTGTGCCACTATAAGTTTCTTAAACTGAAGCCTTTGCCTATCTTCTCTTTTCATTATGGGGCCAGCATAAAAGAACTTTGTCAGTTTCTCAAGCTTAATTAAGTCCCTAACTTTTCTTACAGTCCAATTAAATCTTTCCCCTCCTTGCAAATTCCTGCTTCAGTATTAACTTGCATTATCAATGAAGCAAGGACCTGCAGCAGCCGGTGACACTATGGCTCAGGCCTACACCACAGCAATTATTCAGGAGTCTGCAGCCGTAGCCTCCTCAAGGTCTCTTAACTTTCACTCTATCGCTCCTCTCCCCAGTCCTTGGCAAAAACCTTAAAATCTATGGAAACCTTTTAAAATCTCAACTCAGCGAATCTCTCGGTTAATATCCCCCAAGGATAACCCTTCACAGCATCCTCAGAATGTGGGCCTAACCGCACAGGGAGCCGAGCCACGTGTGACTCACCCCCCGCACCCCACCTCCCCCCCCAACTCAGGCTGCCAAACCACGCGTGACTCATCCCCCTCTCTGCCTGCCAAGCCACGTGTGACTCATCCCCTAGCAATCTCTTTCCTAAAAACAGGAGACAGGCCTCAAGTTCCTTAAAGCTCCACGCAATCCCAACTCCAGCCTCTTCACATGCCGGCCCCTTCCACTCTCCAGCTCGCGGAGTGACAGAAACGGGGAACGCAACCAGGAGCGCGCCACCTCCTGACTGAAAGAAAAATGAGCGCGTGCGCACCATCGGGGTCTTTAGGATTGGGGGGGTGGGAGTCTAAACCTATTAGATCGGTTTAGGGGACGCAATACTAACCTGAGCCGGGTCCTTCCGGGCAAGCGTCACCATCAAAGCCTGTAAGTGGGGGTAAAGCCAGGAGAGGCAGACTCTATCAAAACCGCTGTCACGCCGCAGCGCCCTCGGTAATCCTCAGAACCGCCTCTGTCAGCGGGGACAACACTGGCTCTCCGGTCGTCCTGATCACTATCTCGCGCTCCACTGACCGCTGAAAAAGAGCTCGGAGTTGACAGACACCAGAAAGACCAAGATGACTGTCACCAGGTGTGCGCCGGAAGTTCCGCCTTGACGCACGTCGATCGCACGGAAACGCCCTTTCATTGGTCGAACTTCGCAGGCGTGTGGCGCACAGTCCTCTGGGTAATGTAGTCCCCGAAGGACAAAGGCCTTGGCTTTGTGGACTACCAACTACAAGCGGAGACATCCAGAAGGGCTTTGAGAAAGACGGACTCGAAAGTCCAAACAGTGAACACACCTCTTTTTTGTTTCCCAGTGCTGTGCATTGAAGAAGGACCTTCGCTGTGAGCTACATCCTAGCCCTTTTTTTTTTTTACTTGAAGACAGGGTCTTGCTAAATTCCCCAGAGTGGGGTTTGAATTTGAATTTGTAATCCTGTCTCACCGTCGGAGAGTACTAGGACTTCAGGCTGTACCCCACGCCTGCTGATCTCACGCCTCTTACAGAGCTTGGTGGCACAAGCCTGTAATCCCACATTCCAGGAGGCTAAATTCGAGCCCAGACTGAACAATTGAGTGACTTAGCGAGACCCTGTCTCAAAATTATAAAGGTCTGAAGATGGATGTAGCTCGATACAAATGCCCTGGGTTCAAGTTCAATCCCCAGTGCTTGGAAGAAGAAAAAGAATAAAGAAAGGAAAGGAAAGAAACAAAAAGACACACTCAGATTTCCATGCAGTGTAGTCTGCAAAGGATCACTCTCTGCAACGCTGCCTCAGCCTCCTGAGTGCTGGAATTACAGGTGTGTGCCACCACCCCTGGCTTTGTGTTCAGATTTGAGCCCACTCCAAATGTTTGAAGTCATTATTTCATGTACTGTTCAAGTTGTAAAATCAAATAAGCATGCAATATTTTAATGCCATTCTGAAATAAACTTGCACCCCCTGTTAACTGGAAGTTAATATTTTCCTGTTTCTCTTCAAATATGTGGAGGGTGAAGATGTATGATTTAGTTTTGTCACCTTCAGTACATTTGAAGCCGATGGGATAGATGTTGGGTCTGGGTTGTGGACCAAGATATCACTTTGACACTAATTCTGACAGAAACTTTCCAACATGTGAAGCCATTGTTTGTGTTCAACCCAGAAGGAACACTGTTTTATCTAAGTAGTATTTCTTACTTGATGGTCTTACATATTTTAAAGAAAAAAAACAGAACCAGACTATACTTAAAATAGTAAAAGCAGAACCAGTCACGGTGGCCCACACCTGTAATCCCAGCACTCAAAAGGCTGAGGCAAGAGGATGACTAAGTTTGAGGACAGCCTGGGCTACATAGTGAGTTCAAGGCCAGCCTGAACTACATAACGAGTCCTTGTCCCAAAACAAACCAAAAAAATCTGAACACAACAAGTGTTAGTTTGGATTTATAGAAAAGGAGCAGGACAAGGGTCAGTGGATAGAAAATCGCTAAGAGAAAACATCAAGAATCATCAGAGAGGCATTCCATTTATTTATTTATTTTTAGCAAAATATTTATTGGTACATTTTAGGCATACATAATGGTAGCGCTCATCATAGAGAATTTGCACCTGTACATGATACACCCCATCTCTTTTTTCCCATTTTCCCTTCCCCTCAAGGCCCCTCCCCTCCCTATGTACAAAAGCTTTGTTTCCAGTTTTCCTTCTAATTTCACTTTTTTTCTTGTCCCTTCCTTCCTTCCTCCTCCCTTTTTCCCCTTCCCATTTGAACATTTTCTTCCCATTTCCCAATATCTATTATACATTTTAGTCCTTATTTCCACTTCAGTTTCTCACACCAGAGAAACAGTGAAGTATTTAAACATGTGTGTCCGATTTATTTCACTTAAGAGAGTATGGTCTCAAGGTCCATCCATTTAGCTATAAATGTCTGAAGCTCATCCCTCTTTATGGCAGAGTAGTATTCCATTGTATAAAAAAACACATCTTTATCCATTCGTCAGTTGATGGGTATTTGGGCTACTTCCAAGATTTAACTATTACAAACTGTGCTGCTATAAACATGGGTGTTCATATATCTCTGTGGTGTGATGCTTTCAATTCTTTTTTTTTTTTTAATGGTACCAGGGACTACTGAACTCAGGTCCTTGTGCTTGCGAAGCAAGTGGTGGAACCACTGAGCTAAATCCCTGGCCCAGATGCTTTCAATTCTTTTGAGAAGATACGAAGAAGGGGAATGGCTGGGTCAAATGGAACCTCTAGTTATAGGTTTTTGAGGACTCTCCACACTGATTTCCACAGTGGTTGCACCAGTCTACACTTCCACCAACAGTGGAGAAGAGTTCCTTTTCCCCCACCCCACCCCTAGCATTTGTTATTGGCTGATTTCTTGGTAGCAGCCATTTCTGGGGTGAGATGGAATCTCAGAGTTGTTTTAGTTTGTATTTCTCGAATGACCAGTGATGTTGAACATTTTTTCATATATTTATTTGATGTTTCTACTTCTTCATCTGAGAATTGTCTGTTCATTTCAGAGAGGCACTCAATTCAAACAGACCCAACAGGATTCTTGCTGAAAGCAGGCCAGGGTGATCCGATATCACCTGGATGGTGTGAGATGAGGACCTTGATCACTCATAAATGCAGGTTGATCAGATATATGCAGTGGAAAATTATGGCTAAACTGATGTAGCAAGATTCTTGCTACATCTACATCTAGGCAACAGAGGCCCAATAAGGAGGAACACCAAGGCTCAAGCTTATAGTACTTAAAGGTACCTGACTAAAATTTAGTGAAGAACAGTCTTTTTCTATCCTTGCTCTTGTCAGAGGGAAAAAGAGACATTCTACTTTCCTTTAAACCATCTATTTCTCAGTCAGTCACCCTTTAAGAACCAGCTGAACCATCTATTGAGACTTGATAGTAGGGAAATTTTGCCGGTTGTGAAAGTCGGGTAAGCAGTGAAGGGGGTTTCTATGAAAATAATTTTTCAAGAAAGGTTAATGGTTGGATATTTGTAGCATGACTATCTATTGATGGGATTGCATGTTCCCATAAAATTTTCTGAGTAGCCTACACAGTAGCATGCACAAAGGTCGCCAGTACACAATCTGTTGTGATTTCTCTGAAGTTTATGTCAAGTCATCTAACTTCAGCTTGTAGGGCTTTTGGAAAGGAAGAATTTTAATTTTCAGTGATGGCAAATTAGTAGAGTAGGAAAAAATCGGAGCACTAGTTACTGACAAAATGTGTTACAAAGCATAACTTAAAATAGAATTTACCAAGAAATAAAAATAGCTCAAAGACTATGAACAAGTCTGTGATCTTATTACCCAAAAGTTGCACTATAGTTTCCTATTGAAACAAGTCAGTCTACAATCACCACCCATTGGACTTTTATTTACAAAATATAAGTCTGATTTCTTTTAGAGTTGGCCTCATTATTTACATAAATTCAGAAGAATGGTACAGAACATATAGGCCTTTTAAAATTTGCCTTACTGGAACATTTAATAAGGAATCCAAGATTAAACTTTAAAAGCTTTTTGAGGCTGGGAAGATAATCAAGAACTTGTCAATAGATTTAACCTTCAATATCTATAGACCTGGTGAATTTCTTCCTGTTTCCTGGGCCTTACAGGAAGTGACCTTCACTCATCTGTAACCGGAAGCTCAGTAAGACAGAGACTATTGGGTTGGTTTTTCCAAGAGAACCTTGTAAGCATATCTCCATAAGTCAATCTTAAATCATTACAACTGTCTCATTGTAATCTGATTTTATACATCATTCTCAAAAATGATCTTTCAGTCAAAGCCTAAATATAATCAGTGTTTCCAATTATGTCCTGTTGCAGTAATAACAGATTTTTATTGAACTTATGCAAGTAATTATATTGCAAATAATTAGAGTTCTACTTGAAGCACAGAGCACAGTGGAGAGTGGATTTGTTGGTACAAAGGAATAGTTGCAGCACAGGTGGTAATCTCCATAATGAAGCCATGGAAAATCTGAAGAGAACGGTCTTGATAATCTTGTAGATAGAAGATTAGTTTAGTTTAAATTTTTTGAGCTTGAGATAACTTCAGGAATGTATATGAATATCACACTAATAATAAAACATAAGCATTATTTACTCTTTTCCACAAGGGCCTACACTGCCAATTTGAGAAACCTTGATCTAGATCATATATACAATATTTCAATACCTTTTTTTCTTTTTTGGTATATGTGGTACTAGGGCTTGAACTCAGGCCTTCACATTGAGCTACATCCCCAGCCTCTTTTTAAAATCTTTTTCTGTCGAGACAGGATCTTGCTGGTCTATCCGAACTTTTAATCTATAGCTACCTAGACAGAGCCTCAGAGCCATAATACAGGAGCAGACCAGGCCCTTCCAAGATAGAGACTAGACTCTCTGTGAGAACCAGAAATGATAGACAGGCTTGAGGACAGGGCAGACGGCTGTGCTGTCTCTAGGGGTGACTCATGCACTCCAAAGAGGCCAGGAGAAATACCAGTCCTAAGGCAAAGAGGAGACAACTTATGGGACAAGAGTATCATGGAGAGCAAAAAGCTGAAGCCTCTTTAGGCGGTTGTCACTGATAACGTGAGCACCACCACCACCACCATCAGGTAGCTCAGTGCTCAGGCCCCTGCTTCCTCTGAGATTGTCACTAAGCACCTCTCCAAGTCCTAGACTCAGGTGCTCTTTCTGAGGCCACCCTGGAGAGATTAATGGCTAGGGCATGATGAGCTGGGACTTGCCTTGATGTCGCACTCCACCCACATGAGCCCTGCCTGCCAAACAGGTTTTGTTTTATTTTTCTTTTGCTTACTTTAATGAGTTTAGCACAACACCATTTGCTTTCCTCAGAACACACTGGTGGTAGTAGCCTTGCCAGAATGCTAGCCAGGGCATCTGATCCTACAGATGTGCACATCATTATTATCATTTTTCATTGTCCTTAGCCCGTGGTATATCTGTAGTGAATACCTATGCTGCCTACTGAAAGATGTTTCTTTTTTGGTTTGACTCAAATGTTGACCACTGGCCTCAATGGGCCCTTGATCTGACTAAGAGTATCAATATTTCTTATAATAATTACAAAGACTACTTCAGAGTCTTGACCACAATTTATAATTTATCAATACTAACTTTTTTCAGTGCAGGAAGATGACATAGATCTCCTTAAATATAAGTCCTTTAACATTTTCTCTCAGTAATATTTTGTAACAGGTCAAGAAACCATGGCCTATGGGCTGAATTTGGCCCCTATCTTTGTTTCTAAGGCCAGTTATTAATTACAGAGATGTAACACTTGTGAAGGGGCGGGGGGGGGGAGTTAAATTTTTTAAAAAAGAGTATGTGAAAGGGCAGAAGTGACCAAAAAAGCTTTTATATTTGTCTTCTGGTCTTTTAAGGGAAAGTTTACAGGCTTCGGCGGTCCACAGCATTGCTCGCGAGCAGCAGCTCCCCTCCCCCACCCAGCTCCCGGTTCCCGGTTCCCGTTCCGCTGCCGACGTAAAGATGAGTAGCTCAGAGGAGGTGTCCTGGATTTCCTGGTTCTGTGGGCTCTGTGGCACTTCTCTCTGTGAAGTGAATGAAGACTACATCCAAGACAAATTTAATCTTACTGGGCTCAATGAACAGGTGCCTCACTATCGACAAGCTCTAGACATGATCTTGGACCTGGAGCCTGATGAAGAGCTGGTAGACAACCCCAACCAGAGCGACCTGATTGAGCGGGCAGCTGAGATGCTTTATGGATTGATCCATGCCTGCTACATCCTCACCAACCGTGGCATGGCCAAGATACTGGAAAAGTACCAGCAGGGAGACTTTGGCTACTGCCCCCGTGTGTACTGTGAGAACCAGCCAATGCTTCCCATCGGCCTTTCGGACATCCCAGGTGAGGCCATGGTGAAGCTCTACTGCCCCAAGTGCATGGATGTGTAGACACCCAAGTCCTCAAGGCACCATCACACGGATGGCGCCTATTTCGGCACCGGTTTCCCTCACATGCTCTTCGTGGTGCATCCTGAGTACGGCCCAAGCGACCTGCCAACCAGTTTGTGCCCAGGCTCTACGGTTTCAAGATCCATCCAATGGCTTACCAGCTCTAGCTCCAAGCCGCCAGCAACTTCCAGAGCCCCGTGAAGAGGATTCGCTGATTCCCTATCCCACCTGCCCCTCGCTCTTTGACACCACCTTTCCTTTACTGCCACCCTTTCAGGAGCCCTCTCTGATTTTTAGTTTAAATTAAAGGAGTCATTACTGTGGTGGGAATATGAAATAAAATGGAAGAAAAGGCCAAAAAAAAAAAAAGAGAAAGTTTACATAGCTTTCTGTGTATAGGTTATCCACAGCTTTTACTAATATATTCCTAAATATTCTATGGGATATGTAAATGGTATGTTTCCAACTCTAATTTTCAATTGTACAATAATGGTATGTAGAAAATAGTTTTCAAAAAATCTTCTTAACACATATTGACTTAAATACTAAAACATTTCGAGCTGGCATCATGGTGCACACCTGTAATCCCAGCACTCAGGAGGCTGAGGTGGAAGGATTGCCATGAGTTCAAGGCCACCTTGGGCTACACAGTGAGCTCAAGGTCAGCCTGAGCTACATAGTGAGACCCTTTCTCAACAAAACAAAACAGTCAACGGAAGTAGATAACCTGGCTTACATCCCAGGTAAGGGAGAATAGAGGTGTCTTCTGCAAAGTGCAGGATATTGTACTCTTAGCTACAACAGATGTGCTCTGGGATGAGCACCCCAGCTGCTCTAAACAATGAAAGGAGCAGAAGTGTCCCCAAATACAGTGTATGGTGCTTTTTCCACCATACCAAACCTATGCACCAGACTACAAGACCCATAGTGCTCTGACTGTACTGTTGTGGCATCTCCAGTCACAAGCATGGTGTCAATCTCTCTGACAGCAGCAGATGTGTTCCTCTGAAGGGCTGGCGGAAATCAGGAACAGGAATATCTCAGGACACATGCTCATTGGCCAGGTGGGCCCAAGTGCTTCCAGACACAGGAAGAGAAGATTTTCCATCATAGTTACTGTGCCGCCCCCTCCCTTGTGACATGTGTGCTCTGAATGAGTAGAACTCAAGTGCTCTGAGCATGAGGGAACCCTCAGTGCTGCAGATGTGCTCTGGTCAGGTGTGTCCCAGCAGTCTGGCTACAGATGGGAACAGACATATCTCCAACACAGGTATGGAGCTGGTCCCTCCAGCTGAAGTTCTCTAGCAGGCTGGGAGATCTGATGTTAAGAGGAACAGGAATGTCTGCCGATACATGTTCCTTCTTGGCAGTGCTGCCTCTGTTAATAGTTACCGATGTACCTTGGCTAAGTGGGCCTTATGTACTCTTATTATAGACAGCTAACAGGTAGAAATTTTAGGGGCTGGGGATTTAGCTCAGTGGTTCCGCCGCCTGCCTCACAAGCACAAGGACCCGAGTTTGATGTCTGGTACCAAAAAAAAAAGAAGAAATTTTGTAGGCAGTCAGCCAGGGCTAGACCCTTGAGGGAGTCAGTGCAGAAGATGAGCACATCAAAACTGTGGCTGGAGGTGCATTTGAAGAAGATTAAAGTCACAATGGCCAGATTTGCATGCTTCCCTAGGAGATAAATGGAAGCTTGACATTATTGGTATCATCCTTTTGAGATTTCCCCATATAAATAAATCATTTCCTCATTAGGGACAACCATCCTCTCCTACCCATTAAGACTAAGACTAAAATTACGAAGCTAAGACTAAAGACAAGACTAAGACTATAGATTATCAATCAAGGTTAATGATGTCAACTTGTTAGGTAGCTTGCTTCCCATTGGATCAATATTACCTAGGCAACTATACTTGTAATCTTATTGGTTGATTATAATTTTGTACCCACTTCATGATTTGGCTCTATAAAACTTCCTCTTTAACGTGGAGTCCACAGCAACCCTCTTAGGAGCTATGTCTCCCTCAGTAAAATTTCCTACTCTTTTAAATTATTTTGTTTTTGTGTAAGCTAAAAGGAAATTTACACACTGAAATCTCAAAAGACCTTGGCCATGCACATTAACCTTGTTAGAGGTTCTTCTACATGTCTCTCTTTTTTCCATAGGAATTTCCCCAAACATTTAAAACCCATAGTTTTTACTGTATATACAGCCTAAACCATAGCAATCTATGTTTATGTCATTTTACACTGTGCAAAATCCTCAGAAACTAGTGGTATGACAGGACGACAACAACAAAAAGTCAGTAACAATTTCATTGCAAGACATTCATAGAATGTGGTCCTTCTTTAAATCAAATTGATGTTAAAAACAGACACAATCTCTTTAAACCCCTCCAATCAAGTTCCAACAATGATCTATACCCTATAACAAAAGAGTAATCAATGAGATACCTTACAAAAGGTCAGATAGCTATATGCCACATTGAAAAGAGTAAAAAAGAGCCCCAAAATATTAATAAATGCCAGATCTGAAACAAATCATCACACACAAAATTTTTTAAAAAATCAAACAGGGACTCTGGACCTTATTTATGACAGTAAAAGTAATTAAACATAGGATATGAAAAATTAAGAGGCCATTCAATGCAATCTGAAAAGACTGAAGGGGATTTCACAGACAGTAGAGATTTGAGTTTTTAAGTTTCTTTTTTTATTTCAAAAGTTTTATAAGAAGAACATCACCAATGTATTTCACAAAGACATAAATGTATACACCCCAGCAACACAAAAAGAATACATCTTCAAAAATGTTCACTCCCACTTATTTACATTTTTTAATATAAATTTAGGAATTCAGTATGTAAATAAATACACATTACTATGTATACCTTTCTAGTGCAGCTTACCAACAAATCAGCTGAACTTGAATTTTTTTAAAAAATTAAGAGCAGATATGCTTTTGATGGTAGAGAAGGGATGGAGGAGAGGCAAAGCATTGCAACCCTCCAGTTCTCAGCAGTTATCGGTCTGCTTGACCGTGGGAGCTTGTGGAAGGTGTTAATGTGGCTGGGACCATCAATACCTTGGCATGCATGAACATCAAGTCAGGAAGCCTGGTGATCACCTTGATAGCTTCTTCACTCAAGTGTTCTTCTCTTTTTGTTTTCCTGGTAGATGTGCTCATCTTCTGTACTGTGGACATGAGTCTCGCAAATGCATCAGTCACTTTGAGGCTTGAGGTGGAGATTTCCAGCTTAGAGATTGTTAACTCATACAATTCTGGATCCACACCACCTAAAGGCTTAGTAAGGCCACTGCTACTCCAATCAAACTGGACAGGTAGTAGAGACTCCTGGAATTGATCAGATGTGCATGTGTTCATCTCTGCTGTCATGGTGGTTGTCTGACCAATGGAAGCAATTTTTTCTGCAGCTGGTAATGGTTTCAATGGTTCCTTGGTGGGCTCTAACATACCCAATCCTGCTGCATACATGGGCACTATAACAGGCTGCTTTTTATTCCCTGTGAAGAGACTGTTTCGAGTGTCTATTCCTAAGGTACACAAAAGCTTCTTGTTGCTATAGGAGCCACCCCACTGGTATCTCAAGCCATGTGCATAATGGATATCCTGTAGTTCAGTCCACACATCCAGCAGCTCTCCACTTTCAGCTAAGGCCTCTCTTGTTTTTATTGGTAAGGTGCTTGTCTCCAGCAAGTGCTTCCGGGAAGTAACTTCCTCTTCAGCATCAGGGACAGATATGGAAGGAAAACATCCTTCGAAAATTTGCTCCAGGCGGTTTAGTAAAGCTTTCTGAACTGAAGTGGTTGATTCCTGTAAATGACCACTAGCAACGGTTCCTCTGGAAGTTGCTTAAGGGACACTGTGCATCTTGGAGGTTCCCGGAGTCTCAATATTTTCATCTGTCCTATGTGACTGCCAGACTTCCTTTCGATGATGAGCTTCAGGAGCCTGTTGGTTTCCAAAAGCAGCCCAAGAACAACCATCTTTTTGTTCATCCTCAAAAGCATTCCAATCTACAACTTGTCTAGGACCAGCTGAGCTGAAGTCCACAAAATCATTAGAGTCTTGAAAAGCATTGCAGTCATCTTGAATATTTGGCCCAGAATCAAAATCTCCAAACTCACTGTCTTGCCTATTTTTCAGTTTTGAAACAGGTTCAGTGCCAGCTTCACTCAACTTTCTTGCCATCTGACATTCCTCTTATAAACTATCAGAAGTATGTTTTAGGTCTGACTCACTAAATACCATTTCCTCTTGGCAAGAAGTAGCATTTGTATCCCCAAATTCTCCAAAGTCATCACCTGGTTCATTGAAATGTGGAAAGTGCTCTAAAGACTCTTCAAAAGTGACATCTCATTGAATCTTGAGTACCAGTAATGAGGGGTGGAGTGGTGCCACTGGCTGTGCCAACATCACCAAAATCATCCTCATTGGTATCACTGCAAGTTACAAAGTCATTACTGCTTTCAGCATTTTTTACACTTACAAAATCACCCAAAACATTTTCTTCTGTGGGATCAGTGCTTAGGCTTTGGGAGTTAGTAAACTTTCTTTCTTCTTTGGAAGAACCAATTTCATCAGCATCAGAAGTTTTAATAGAATCCATGCATAGGTCAGCTTATTTAGCAGAAAATAAATCAAGTTCTTCCTTAGTTCTACACTGTTCTCTCCTAATGGCTTCTGAATCATCAGCTGAGTCTACCAAACTCCACGACTTTGATTGCAGTGTTGGAAGGCCTTCTTTTTCAACACTAAAACCTCTGCTAGACACTATGCCTATTTCTGAAACACAAGTATCCTCTCCATCAGTATCTCCTTTATCATCAAAGCTTCTACCCAAAGATTCTTCTTTTATAGAATTCACTTCATCGACTCTGTTAATTTTGTTGTTTTCCTGAATAATGTATCTCTATCATTTAAAACTGCACAGCCTATTTCTTCTAGTTGTATCCTTTCCTTTTTGGAAAATGTAGCAAAATCTGAAAATCCTTCAGCAGGACTAGGCGCAGAGTCTAAGTTATACTCAGTGCTAAGAGTGCTAAGAGGTTTCTGTATCTTTGAATCAGCTACACTGTCCAGATCATCTGTTCCCTGTGGATTTAGTTTCCAACCCTGTAAACCCATTTGTTAGAACCTCCGGACAAGGAGGCTTTTCACCATTGCAGTTCTCTAACTGTTTGTTTTGATGAACCATGTTCGTATCAGTTCTAAAATCTCCTAGAGAAAAACTTTCAGGTGTTCCAACATTCTGTTTCTGCTCTACTACTCTATTTAAATCTGGACTTTCCATGCCATCAATGGAAGTATCTAAAGTTTTAGATGAAATTATTTCTTTGCTGGTGGTTGAAAGTAAAACATCAGACTGTCCTTTCACAGGAGTAGAAAGTTCAGCAGTGATGTCCTTATCATTACCATTTTTCATGGACTTAAAGCTTGTAAGGCTATCTACATTTTCTGAGAAATCGTGAATTGGGATAAAATGATTTGAAGATATAAACTCTTCCTTGGGACGGGTAAAATCTGGTGTATGAAAGTCGACGAACCCCATGCCAGAAGGGCTAACTTCTGAAAATCCACCAAATTCCCCAAATTCGTCCCCGTCATCATTATCCTTGCTCCATTATCTAGTGGCGGTGAGGATGAAGAGTACATTCGAATTATGTCTGGATCCATTTTTCAGTTGCTTTCAAATAATTAACTTATACCTGGCTTGTCCGGGGCCGCCGCGTTGGGCATGGCTCAGGGGCCTGGGGAGAAACTGGCTCCCTGGGGAAGGACCGGCTTTTCTGAGGTGGTGAGAGCAGAAGGCAGGCTACTCCCGGCCCTGTCAGTGCAGCAGCGCCATGGACGCCCACCCGGAGTTTCAGCGCCCGCCGCCGCGGGACCCCCATCCCGCTACCCTCCGCCCTCTTCCTCCTCCTCCGCCCCCGCCGCCGCCTCAAAATTTCCTACTCTTAAGCTCCACTGTTGCTCAGAATTCATTCTTTGATTTGGGGGAACATGAACTCAGCGTATTGCACATCTAGCAGGTTGGGAGTTATATGTTATATTATTTCCCCTATATCATTTGAAGGTCCTATATCACTCTCACTATAGCCAGTAAGGAAAAGGCTCCCAGGACAGATTTCCACTCCATAGACTTGATCTTTGTAATTGCAACAGGGGTGCTGCAGGCTGGCAGGTCCTCAGATCTGTTGCCTCCAACGTGAGCTGCTGCCCTACATATTCTCCTTAGCCCTTCTCCAAAGCTGACTGCAGCAGACAGAGTTGGGGCTTGGGAAAGACACTGTAACTACCGAGCTGCCAAGGAGCCGGAATGCTGATGGCCCTCCGGCTGCTTGGTGGTTCTTTCTCTGATAGTCCTGCCCTGTTAATGCAGGGAGAACACTGGGGGCTGAGGGAATCACTCCTTCCACCCACTTGAGCTCGGGCAGCACCCTAGGGCCATTCTATGTAACCCCAGACCAAAGCACATGCTACCCTTATTTTCTTCCCTTTCACTCTTGAACCCCAAAGCCTGATTTGTCTGTTCAGTGTGCAATGTGTCTTTTCTGTCGTCCCAGCACCATTTCTCTGTTTGGTGACCTTCAATAAACATAGCTGCTTTTCCTCACCATTAAGTGTATGCATTGCAATTCTTTGCTTGCCATACACAAGAGCTTGGAATCCATCTGTCAGATCCACTCCAAAACAGCACGTTGATCACTATGTGAAACCCTCTTCTGTACAGTTCTTTTTTTGTTTTGTGTTGTTCTGTTTTGGTACCAGGGATCAAACTTGAGACCTTTTGCTTTCGAGGCAGGTGCCGGAACCACTGAGCTAAATCCCCGGCCCTGTACAGTTCTTTTTCGGCGATCTCCTAGTGCCTTCATCTCAGCCAAGGATGGGAGAGGGGAATTATTGGATGGCTCAGGCTAACAAGATGCAACTGCTGACGCAGGTAGCATGGGGAGGAAAGTCATTAGTTCTGGAAGAGAAAACTCTTCTTTTCCTGAGAAGCTACCTATTGAAGAGCAAGTATGAAGTGCCATCTTTCAGAGAGTCCCTGTGGTGGCATCAAGGGGAGGAAGACTCCTCCCACACACACTCCCTGAGATGAGTATTGAGCTGGGCTCATTGCATAAGGCCTTCAAGGGGTGAGGTAAACTAGGAGGGGAAAGCCATGAGTTCCTGTAGAACTTTCTGGGTACAAGATCAAGGAGATGTGCATGCATAGCAGGGGGAGTCCCATCTGAAGGGGAAACCCAGAGAGTGGGAGGAACAAAGAAGACAAGGACAAAGACTGGCTCCGGCTCAGGCCTGGGTGGAGGCAAAGCTTACTAGAAAGTTATCTAAGGGGCAGTTTTACATTGTCTGATCCTAGCTGTGGTGATTAAGCTTATTTATTTATTTTTTGAAATTTAAAGAAAAAATTTACTGAAGACCTGAAAAATAATTTCTAAAAGATTGACTTCTCCAGAAAACTGTAGCTACACAATGCATTGCATCTATCATGTTAAAACGTGCATTAGACACAAATTCAAAAACCATGAAGCAATTCACCATTCTTCAACAATTTGAGCAAAGATATAATGCCTGAGGAAATACATGATGACTTGCAAAGGATGGGCTCTTTAAGCACTATTTTAAAAAAAAGAGCACAGATGGATGAGTGTGCTCAGTTATACACACTGAATTGGTGCTTTGGCACTAGGAGTCAGAGCATTTTGTCATAGAGCATTAACACGTATTATAAAAGGAATAGAACCACTAGCATTCAAAAGCAGCTTTGTCAACTAGGCAATAAAACACTACGCCATGTCTGTCTGCTGTCTGTCATTGAATACACTGGTAGCAACTTTGGGTTTTGTTTTCTTTATTTGTTTATTTTTGGTTGGTTTTTTTTTGGTACCAGGGATCCAACTCGGGACCTTGTACTTTCGAGCAGGTGCTGGAACCACTGAGCTAAATCCCTGGCTATTTTTGGTTTTTTGATATAGGGTCTCCCTATTAGTTCAGTCCATCCTTGAACTCATTGTGTAGCGCAGGCTGGCCTCAAACTCATGAACCTCCTGCCTCAGCCTCCCAAGTTTCTGGGAATACAGGCATGTGCCACCATGCCCAGCAGGAACTTTGAAATGAACAGAAAAAAGAAAAAAAGGAGCTGTAACCCCTTTTTGTTTTCTCTGTTTAATAACAAACAAAGCAAACATCAGCTCTGTTATACACCAACATCTTCAAAGTAAATCATTTGCACAAGGGAAGGACTAGGAACAAAAATGTGTTGACAGAGATCCAAACACGGGTGTGAGCATCTCACACCACTTTCTGATGGTGTGCAGGAGGGGCCACTTCATAATCACTGGCACTAAACAAAGTTGCCAAACTCTTCACCAGATACTTGAGGAAATCATGAAGATAATTCAGTAATAAAGCAAGGCTCTTCTCATCCAGAGGTGTACAAGCCAACATTGCTCAATTCATACAAATAATCTCAGTAGATGTGGTGTTCCGTACACCTGGGACATGGGTGCATCAGGGTGACCTGCAAGGACCTCAGCATACTGTGGTCTCTCAGATTTGTAGAGGAGCAGAGTGCCCAGCACCACACTGAAGTATTCTTTTATCCCTGCTACAACCTCATTAACAGCATACTCTTTATTATCCTTGTTTCCTCGAGATTTCTTATAATTTTCCTGATCTTGAATGGAATCCACATTCTTCTTGGTAGGAAGGTGAAAGAGCTGTTTCTGTCTGGGAATTAAGTCCCAGTCATCAACAAGCCATGGTTTTAGCTCTTCAGGGATCTTTACTTTAACTTCAACTCTGTTCATAAGTGTTTCTTCATTGTCAACAGTAGGATCTACCAGGGCCCTCTTCTTTCGAGGAGGCTGAGGTGTCTCACTCGTACTGCCACCATCTCCATCACCAGGGTTTTTTTGTTTGTTCTTTTTTGTTTTCACTTCAACATTTTTCTGTTGCAGACCAGATGTCCTCTTTCCTGGAACAGCCCCTCTCATCTTTCCCTCTGCATATCACTCCTGATTGGCCTTTTGAAGTTCTCGCTGTTTCTGTAGTTTGGTATCCACGTATTTGAGAACTCTGCTTTCTGGAACCTTTTCTTCCAAATTTTTATTCCAGCCAGTGTAATGTACAAAGTATTTTATTTGTTTATCCTTTATGGCAACCTTTATACACTTTGCTTCACAAAGAAGAGGCCCATGAAAGCACAGTACTCGTTCGCCCTCCTGGAACTTGGGCTTCGGGTCTGCTTGGGTGCCATTTATAAGTGATTCATGGCCTCCTTCTCCCAGCTCCCCCAACTACCCTGCCCTTCTACCTCACCCGAGCTCCAATCAGACACAACGTCAGGTACCGCCAATCTACATCCTGGACCCTGTGGTGGTTAAATTTAAATGTCAATTTGATTGACATGGGAGGGGCCCAGGGCATTAGCAAAGCACATCTCTGGGTGTGTCTGTGTGGATACTGGAGCATTGCCCTGGGTACTGTATCTGGTCTCTGGCATTGTCCACTTGTTCGTCTTCCCAGACACCATGAACTCAGCAGACTGGCTCTGCCACACCCTTCTACCATGGTGTTCCTGCCTTGGAGCCAGAGGACTCTGGAGTACTCCGTAATCAGACAGAGACCATTTTGGTGTGCATTAGGCCCTGCATCAGAGTCCTTTACTCTGCTTCAAAATGAACTGTTTTCAGAAATTTGCAGCAAAATAGCCACTGGCTTTCCTTCCTGTAACAATCATCTGTTACGTTGGTCTCTATCCCTGGTCATACCTTATCTTGGGAGTGGTGTGTGCTGATATTCCCAAAGGAGACAAAGAACCCACAGTGCTCTCTCCCTAGCATTTCTCCTTATGTCCGTGGGCCCAAGACACTCCCTCCTTCCAGCCCACGCTTTTCCCTCTAACAACACCCTTGCTACTCCTGTGTGCAGACTTCCCTTCCTCTTGCCCATTGTCCTTCCTGAGAGTATACTTTGATTTAAATAAACTCTTTATTTTTACAATGGTCTTGGTAAATTCTTTTACTGCCCAAGTCACCAGCATGTGCAACACCATCTTGTACAACCATAGACTGAATCCCCTGAACTGTGAGCCAAATTAAGTTATAGGTGTCGAGTACTGTATCTCAGCAAAGGGAAAGCTGACTAATACACTGGAAATGCGGTAAGAAATTAGAGAACTCTCCTAGTTTCCTGCTCCTCCTTGTCAAACCATGCACTTTTCTGTGGAATGTTTGTAACACATCATTAAAACACATGACAAAGGGTGTGCCAGAGAAAAGAGGGGAAGAAAGACACCAAAGGGGAAAATGGGTACCATCTACCCCAGCCTCTTTCTTTCAGGCAGACACCAGGTTAGCCCTAGACCTCTACTTCCTACATGTTGGCTCAGAGGTACTGACACTGGCTGCTCCAGGGACCCCTAACCACACCTTCTTTGTGGCCATGCTAGACAGGGAAGAATCGCAAGCTTCTCCAGCTGAGCTATGAAGGCTTCTGAAGTGGGAACTTGGTGCCTTGATCTCTCCAGATGCTGCACCCCACAACAACCCTTCTAGGCAACAAGTTTGCTTCACCACTTCTTGCAAATTTTAAAAATTACAAACAGCATTCAACATTTATAGCCTTACACAGGTCACCCGTGTGGTAGAGACAGAACCAGGATTTGAACTCGGGTCATCTGATTCCACAATTTATACATCAATCACTCAACTGTGTTTCTTCCTTATCATGTGTGTCATATATTGACATTTGTTGTAGTCCTTAAGGAACTTATCACACATGTGATGAGCATATGCACTGCCTATTTATCAGAAGATGTAGGGCAGGGAGTACCAGCTGTCAGGATATCCATGTCAGGCATTTCTCTACTGAGTCTTCTATGAATCATGAGGCTATGAGCTCTCTTCTCCAGGTCAGAGAAAGGAGATCCCTACAAATCTGCAGCATTCCTTTAAGCACCGAACACACATTCTTTTTCAGATACATGGACAAGGTTGTTCACTCAATAATCCTACTGTTTGCATGGTATAACTATACCATTTTATTTTCAACTTCATATTAATTGCATATAGTTGGGTCTTGGTTTTTTCCATCTAGTTAATGAATTTCTGCCTTTCAAATGTCATGTTTAGCCCAGTTACCTTTAATGCAACCATTTCTTGGCTGGATTCAAATCTACTGTCTATGTTAGGTAGAATAATTCTAGGTGCTCCACATCCCTGCTGATACTTGGAATGGCACTTTTCAACTTTACCCATTTTAGTGGGTGTATAGTGCTATCTCACTATTTTTATTTTTCTTTTCCTCATGGCTAACACTGTTGAGCCCTTTTAATGTGCTTATTGTACATAGTGAATCTTTTTCTGTAAAGGGATTTGTATCTCTTTCTAGGGTTCCTTTAAGAATTTTTTTCTTTTTCTTTCCTTTTTCTGCTTTAAGAAAAATTTCAAATCCACATAAAACATATTAGCACACAATAAGGGCCAGGGATTTAGCTCATTGGCACCGGGTAAGTAAGTAAGCAAGTAAGTAAGTAAGCACAAGGTCCTGAGTTCAATCCCTGGTACAAGGGGGAAAAAAAAGTATGAGCATACAATAAATGCTAACTGTGACAGTTACTCTTACTACTGGGCATTGGTCTCAGCTATAATGGATGCCACATCCTCTTGGGGACACAGTTCCCCTTATCATTGGCACTGCTGGAATTCATTTTCCAAAGGAGCTATTACTACCAGTCTATTATGAGCAGTAGACTTTTGTTGAAACTTTAGAGTAAGAGGCAACAACTAAATATCAAATGGAAGACATCACTACCCTAAACCTCCGCTGGCAATTTCACATCCTGATTTTCTCACCATGCATAGCCCTCTCTTGACCTTGACAATGTACCTCATTTTGGAGACTCTTCATTAGCCAGCTCCTCTTTGTCCTTTTATTTTTTTTTTATTTTTGTTTTTTTGAGACATGGTTTCTCTATGCAGTTCAGCCTGGGCTTGAACTTACTTTGCAGCCCAGGCTGGGCTTGAACTCACAGTGATTCTCCTGCCTCAGCCTCCTGAGTGCTGGGATCACAGGTGTGCACCACCACACCTGGCCAGTCTCTCCTTACATCGGCCTCCTCCATCTAGGTCATGTGTCCTTCAACCCTTCACTCCATAATTGCGCGTGGAAACTCAAAATTCTTCTTTCTCTGTTATGCTAGTTACAGTCAGCACTCTATTCTCTTTTATTTTCAGAAAATTACATAGAGATTAAGAGAATAGCTTTGACTTTAATAATCAAGAAGTCCATCAAGGCATTGTTCCAAAATAAAAATCTATCTCCAACTTTTACATTTGGCCACACTCTTGCAATATAAAAATTGCTGCAGAATTAGTAATAATTAATAACAATTAATTCTTAATTCAAATGATTGGAGTTTTTTTCCTTCTGGTTACATACTTAGGTGTTACCAGTTCCATTTTACAGAACAGCTGAAGGTCAATGAGGGGACCTCATTCTATGGTTAAGAGATGAAGCTTGAGCTAGGTGTGGTGCTGCACACCTATAATCCCAGCATTTGGGAAGCTGAGGCAGGAGGAGCAACGTGAGTTCCAGGCCAGCCTGGGCTGCACAGTGAGTTCAAGGCCAGTATGAACTGCATAGAGAGACCCTGTCTCAGAAAACCTAAAAATAGCTGGGGGTTTAGCTCAGTGGTTCCAGCACCTGCCTCCCAAGCCCAAGGTCCCGAGTTCGATCCCCGGTACCAAAAAAAGGAAAAGAAAACCTAAGAAAGAAAGAAAGGAAGAACCAAAACAGCTATTAGACCTACAACCTCACATAATACAAATTTGAGTGGAAGGTAGTTGCAAGAAGAGGGAGCAATAATACACACATATCTGGAAATAGGATGTATGAACCAGGTATGGTGGTGCACCCTATAATCCCAGCACTTGAGAAGCCAAGGCATGAGGACTGCTAGTTTCAGCCTAACCTGGGCAATTTATTGACTTCCTGAAACTCTGTCTCAAAATAAAAAGATAAATGACTAATGATTCAGCTCAGTGTGAAGGCCTTGAGTTCAAGGTCCAGTAGTGCATATACACACACACAAAAAAAGTTGTATGATAATGAGGATTACAGATAAATTGAAAAAAGATAGAATGATAAAGTATTCTGCCTTTATGATTAGTTATCTTTCCTGTTCTCTCTCTCTCTCTCTCTCTCTCTCTCTCTCTCTCTCTCTCTCTCTCTCTCTCTCTTCTTTCTTTCTTTTTTTGAGACAGGGTCTCACTATGTAGCCCAGGTTGACCTCAAACTTGTAGTGATCCTCCTGCCTCAGCCTCCTGAGTACTGAGGTTACAGACATATGCCACCATGCCTGGCTATCATTGGTTATTTTAAGGAAAAAATGAAAAATCCGTATTTCAGATCACATTAAAACTTCAATTATAGGGGCAGGGGATTTAGCTCAGTGTTGCCATGCCTGCCTAGCAAGTGCAAGGTCCTGAGTTCAATTCCTGGTACCAAAAAAAAATGTGTAAAATTCAATTATCAGTGGAGTGAGACTGCGCACTGAAAGTTTGATCCCAACCTGGGCACTCAGTGACTTAGTGAGACCCTATCTCAAAATAAAAATAAAGAAAAGGCTAGGGATGCAGCTCAGTGGGAAAGTCTTCGACTTAGTTCTCAAGGGCCACAGAAAAATAACAACAAAAAAATTATAGGGCCAGGGATTTAGCTCAGTGGTTCCACCACCTGCCTTGCAAGCACAAGGTCCCGAGTTCGATCCCAGATACAAAAAAAAAAAAATTATAGATGTGTGAAATACTTAACTGTGACCTATAAACCTTTAAACCTGTTTTGTTTGTTTGTTTTGCTTTTTCGAGATGGCTCATTGTATTGCCCAGGCTGGCCTCAAACTCATGGCAATCCTCTTGCCTCAGCCTCTCAAGTGCTGGGATTACAAGGGTGAGTTACCATACCCAGATCTTTTAAATCTTTAAAACCTTTAAAACGTTAAATACAGTCTGGGGATACAGTTCAGTGCTAGAGTTCTTGCCTAGCATGCATAAGGCCTTGGGTTCCATCCTCATCACCAAAACTTTAAATACAAGGTAAGGAAGAACATAGATATTTTTATTACATATACCTAAAAATGACTATTGTAACATTAATGAGTTAATAAGGAAAGATGGGGATTTAGCTCAGTGGCACCACACCTGCCTGGCAAGTGCAAGGTCTTGAGTTCCAATCCCAGTACTGGGGCTGGGGGAAGATACACAGCCCAATAGAAATATTGGTAAAATGCACTATTAGACATTCCACAGAAAGGGAAACACAGATAGTTAATAAACATAAAAAGATATCTAGCCTCATTAGTAATCCCAGACATGGGATCACAATTTAAACCAGTGAGGGCTGGGGATTTAGCTCAGTGGTTCTGCTGCCTGCCTTGCAAGCACAAGGTCCCGAGTTCAATCCCCGGTACCAAAAAAAACAAAAAAAAACAAAAAAAAACCAGTGAGTTACTGGGGAGGGCTCAGGGGAGAGCAAGCAGAACCACGCCAGGTTAGTGGGGGCACAGGAAGTTTCACACACACTCGGTGAGCTACAAAACATCCTGCAACTGCAGCAAGTTTACCACCAAACAGGATGTGGGGGTTTGGGGTGCTTTGTTCAAGCGCAAGCTCTTTGTTCAAGCACAGGTACAAAATGGCATTGAGGCACAAGATAGAGTCAGGTTGGTTATCACAAATTCACTGCATACCCCAGGCTGGCTTCAAACTCATGGCAATCCTCCTGCTTCAGCCTCCTGAGAGCTGGGAAATACTGCACATAAATGAACACTGTAAGGTCCTGCATTCATGTGGTTTCGTTGTAAAAGAATAATGTTGAGAGAAGGAAAAATATTGTAGGTAAAATATAGACAGTACGATTCTGTTTACATAAAGATGATGGAAAGCAGATTAAGCATTTAGTTGTGCAGACATGAAATCATTATAAAATTATTTTAAAAATCAAGAGCAATTAACAAAAAATGTAGGACAGAAGCATGAGGGTGGACTGGAGGGATGCAGGATACAGAGGGTTAAGGAAGCTCTGTTCCTTAAACTATGTAATGGATTCATAAATATTCAGTTTTCTATTGTTTCTTAAATTGTTGATATACATGATTCACCATCTATCTTTTATATATGCTTTGGTATGGGTGGGATTTGTTCCCCAAGGTTCATATGCTGAAAGCTTGGACCTCTGTGTGTGGCAGTGTTGTATTAAAACCATCAAGAGGTAGGGGATTTGTGAAAGGTAGTGGGTCATGAGACTCGCACCCTTGGAAGGGATTAATGCAAGCCTGATGGGACTGGCTTAGTTCCAACAAGAATGGGTGGTTAAACTCGGCATGGTGGTGCACAACCTGTAATCCCAGTTCTCGGGAGGCTGAGGCAGGAGGATTGCTATGAGTTCAAGGCCAGTGTGGGCTCCATAGTGAGTTCAAGGCCAGCCTGAACTACATAGTGAGACCCTTTCTCAAAAAAAAAAAAAAAAAAAAAAATTGGGTTATGTCTTGGGGATGTAGCTCAGTGGTGCCACCACCTGCCTTGCAAGCGCAAAGTCCTGAGTTCAATCCCTGGTACTGGAAAAAACCCAAAAAAAGAATAGAGATGTGTTCTGTACATGCACCAACTCCTCACAAGGAATGTAACCATGATGTACTACAAACATGGACTAATAAAAATTTTAATTAAAAAATGGGTCATTATGATTCTAGTTGAAGTGTCTCAGCTCTCTCTCTTGCTGTCTCACCGTGTGATCTTTTCCGCACTCTATCACACCACAGTGATGCTATTTGCCCTCCAAGAACTGAGGAGATGCCAGGGTCATGCTCTTGAACTTTCAGAACTGTAAGCTAAATACACTTATTCCTTACACGTTACCTAGCCTAAAGTATTTTATTATAGTAAAAGGAAGTGGACTAATACATTACATGTGCTATATTAGCAATAAAAACATTTCAAAATAGTAAGATGAATACAGATATGAATAGACTTTTATAGAAACTTAGCCATAACACTGTTAAGAAGAATTTTGAATTATATTATTATTTCGGGTTTTGGTGGTTTTTTTGAGCCAGGGTCTCGCTCTGCAATTCAGGTTGGTCTTGAATTTACTATGCAACCCAAACTCTCAGCAATTCTCCTGCCTCAGCCTCCCAAGTGCTGGCATTACAGGCGTATGCCACCATGTCCAGATGAGTTTTGAATTTTAAAGTGCCTTACTACAGTAAGTTGATAGACACATAAAGATGCTCGTATGTGAGTATAAACACATATGGTACATTCAGATAAATACCAAAATTTTTCCATTGTTACGTTTTCAACATCTGAGGCTTTTTCTTGGCACTAAGGGTAAAATGTCAGACATTTTCATCTTGTTTTTGTTTTTACATATATACTCTTCTATCCCTGAGAATTCAGAAGACCAAAGAATAATCTGGCAAAAAAGTAAACTTTGCTGATCTGTTTAATAAGTCTCCACTGTTAGGAGACTTATTATTGTTTACAATTCTATGTAATTTGGGGGGAAAATCATTTCCCAATTCAATTGTGATTAGAGCTAGTTTTCCTGCCGGCTATGGCATGTCGAGACATGACTCCGTATTTGCCTCCAGTCACAGCTGAGCCCTCAATGGTCTCATGATGCTGTGATACTCAAGGGCAAGATCACATCTGCTAGACATCCTGGTTCCTGGAGAGCCAAATAGTAAGAGAGATTTCACCTGGGGAGAGAGACATTCCTTATCAATTTAACTCCACCTGTAAGACCGAGGGCCTTACCAAATGCTCCGAGGAGCTGACTGCAGCGAAGAACACCCGGGAAGGAACACACCAGACAAGTTGAAAAGTAAAACAGACCTTTATTAGTCTGGCCAGACGGCACTTCCAAAGCAAAGTAGCTTAGAGAGGCAACTGGCTCAGAGTCCGAGGCTGTTTTATAGGGGGTTGCAGGGGAAGTTAGCAAGCAGAACTTACAGAAAAGAGAAAAAAATGTTGATGGTCAAAAGATGTTTGTAGATTGTCTTATAGATAGCTGTGTCTTGTGTCCAGAACATCGGTTTCGGACAAACAAGGAGTTGGGTAATTTACTTAGGAACTCTATGTTTGTTACAGATTTTATCTAGTGTCCCAGAACTAACAAGCACATTTTAACCATTAACTCACAATCAGTTACTATGTTGGGGCTGGGGGAGCTTTTATGATTACAGAGTTATGCGGTCCCACACACCCGCCTACTATTGTAAGAATGCTCTCCTTACAGCCCTCCTCAACAGAAGACCCTCGTGACCTAAGATCTTCATCAGCATAAGATCCACATCAACATGGGATTACCACTCCCTAGGTCACCTGATGCTCCCTCCAATTATTGTGTGTACCCAATAAATGATGGTTAGCTGGAGAGTCTTTGTCTTCGCCCACTCTAAGGCACTGACCTCCCAGCCCCTCATATACTGTGAAATTGCACAAGTCTCTGTTGTCTTTCTTTGGCCCTCACTGTCCTCTTTTCTAGGCAGTCGGGGGTTGATCACCCTCAGATACTCCACAAATCAAAATTTAAAATATCACACACACACACACACACACACACACACACGGCAATACTGGCCATCAAACCCAGGGGTGTTTTATCACTGAGCTACATCCCCAGCCCTTTTTAAAAATGTTTATTTTGAGAAAGTTTCTCACTAAATCGCCCTGGCGAGACTCAAACTTGCAATTCTCCTGCCTCAGCCTCCCTCAATGCTAGGATTACAGGCAAGTGCTACCATATCTAATTTAAAAAATGATATTTAAAGAAGTGACTTTTTAAAAATTAATTTTATTTTATTCCATTCCCCCCTCACCCAGATAAGCTTTCTGAGTGAACTAAATTAGGAAAATTTTCACCCAAAGATCTAAACTCATTTGGCTTCAGAGCTGTCCACAGTATAATAAAGCCTTATGAGTGTAATGAGTGTGGGAAAGCTTTCCACTGAAGGTCTTACCTTACTGAGCACTAGAGAGTTCACACAAGAGATGTCTTAGACATGTAAGGCATGTGCAGTCTCCTTGTTCAATATACTGACACTGGAGGAGGGCATTTGTGAGGAACACATCTGCCTGAAGTTGAGTCTTGTATATCTGAACATCCACAGTGGGGAGATGCCTTAAAGTTTCAAGGTTGTAGAAAGTTTTCAGGATCTGCCTTGTAATTTCTACCCTGACTTGACACCTTACAGATGTGTTTGACTGTTTTTTCTCTTCTGTTCTCACACCAACCATAATCAACATAGAAGACTTCTGTGACCCCCAAACCAGAAAGTTGGCAAACAGTTCTGCAGCAGACACCAGCTGTGTGTCCTCTAATCCAGTTCAGTTCTGACACTTCTTGGAGATAGTGTCAGATCCCACAGATGGAAGGCTTGGTCCTCAACCCCCGCCCCTGTAGATGCCACTTGGAAGCCCTGGGTTGTTTAACCTGTGCTTCAGCAGATTGAAGGTTCTCCCAACCTCCTCCCTGGGTTTATTTGGTTGAGTGACTCATAGAACTCAGGAAAACACATACTTACACTTACTGCTTTATTATAAAGGATATTACAAAGGATACAGAGGAGGTGATGCCCAGAGCAAAGTCTGGGAGAGTGGTGTGGAGTTTTCATGCCCTCTAGCTGTAGCACCCTCTGGGGACCTCTGTGTGTTCAGCCACCCGGAAGCTCTCCAAACCTTGCTCTTCTGGGTTTTTATGAAGACTTCATTGCATAAGTGTGATGGCCAATAGACTTTAGTCTGTCCCAAGATCCTGCCTCTTTAATTTGTTAGGGATGCAAGATTGCTGCCTGTTTGGCCTAGCACCTAGTTCTTTGGTACTGGACCATGATCTTGTTTATGAACCCCAGACCATCTCATATTGGCACACAAGGAAGAACAACTGTTCACAACAGCTATTTCACCTTAGCTATAGTAGTACAATCAGTAATAACTCAGGACCTTGCACTTGTGAGGCAGCTAGTGGAACCACTGAGCTAAATCCCCAGCCCTGTGGTAACTATTTGCCACTTTTAACCATAGCTATAAGATTTATAGCTATATAACAAAATCTAAATCAGAAAATTATATACAGTAAATATTAACTCAGTAGAGTGATTTTACCCTCAGGGGAAAAATTTAAAAGGGATAAGAGGAAAAAAATAGAGAAATAAAAAAAAGAGAAAGATTAGAAGCAAGGCTGGAGGACAAAGGAAGATTATCCAAGTCTCTGGAAACTGGTGATGAAGACAGGAAGGAAAGAAAGAAAGAAAAAATAAAAACAAGATAAAAAAACAACAAAAAAACTAAAAACAATGTTCACACTCATGAAAAAAAAAAAAATCAAAGGCCAGGGATTTAGCTCAGTGGTTTCGCAGCCTGCTGCGCAAGCTCAAGGACCTGAGTTCGATTCCCTCCCCGCCAAAAAAAAAATTAAGAAAAAGTCAGAAGCAAAGGAAAAAGCGATTTCTCTGTTATTTCAAGCCTGGGGTCTACACTTTTGTGGTAGTGTCCAATTCTGGGCATATCTCTGCTGTCACTAGTAGACAAAGGAGGCAGACAGAGCCATATCCATGCTGGTTAATCCCAGCAAGCCTGCAGTAGGTTCTGGTGCTTTCAACTCCACAGAAGTTCAGGCCAATCCTGGTCTCTTGTTGTTGGGTTGGCGCCTGAGTTGTTCAGACTACAACACTGGGTGTCTCCTGCTGACCTACCCTCAGCTCCCTGACCCTGGACATCTCCCATGGTTGTCCCTCATCCAATCTCTGTGGGATTTCAACACTGGGAGCCCTGAGATGAAGCCAACTCACAGCTGTTCCATGTCCTAGGTTCAGCTGGTTCCTCCCTAAACTGGCTTCTAGCCAAGCAGTCTCTCTAGAGTACAGTTGTTAGGACTGGGGTCACTCAACAGCTGTTGTAGGACACAGCATCCACTGCTCTGTTCCACTGGTATATCTCTCCCTGAAGGCCTCTAGAGTTACCCACCCTCACTGTGTCTCTGTAGATTTGATCCTCCTGTCTTTCACCAGGAGCTGAGCAGGGGAGAAAGTGCAGTTTGCCACCTCCTTTTTCTGCATTGTGGTCAGTCTCTCAGTCTTCTCTGTGGGATCCAATTTTCCCTTCAGATCCTTCCTGGGTCCCAGGAATCTACCTCCCTCTTTCTTTTCTTCCCCAAGTTGTTATCCAGTGTCTGGACTTTAAATCTCGGTGAGGTTGATTTGGATTTGAGTCTTTTCTTGCTTTTTTTTTTATAAGGTTGGCTAAGGGTTTGTCAAATTTATTAAATCTTTCAAAGAACCAACTCTGCAATTCATTATTTGTCTTGTTTTCTTTGTTTCCATTGCATTAATTTCTGTGCTGATCTTTATAATTTCCTCCTTCATATGAGATTTGGGCTTGACTTGCTCTACTTTTTCTAGAAGATTGAGATTCAACATTAGGCTGTTTATTTGAGCTTGCTCTTTTTTTATGATACGGGAATTCACTGCTATAAATTTCTCTTTTAGGACTGCTTTCATTGCATCCCATAAGTTCTGGTATGTTGTATTGGCATTATTGCTTAATTGTAGAAACTAATTTCTTCTGTAATCCATTGGTTATTCAGGAGGGTATTATTTAATTTCCTTGTATTTATGAAGTTTTTGTGATGTCTTTTGCCATTGATTTCTAGTTTCATTGCACTATGGTCTGATAATATGCATGGGATAATTTCATTTCTTTTCCACTTAAGCATGCTCTATGAGCTAGTATGTGGTCAGTCTATTTTGAAGAATGTCCTGTGTGGAGCTGAGAAGAATACATGTTCTGATGTTGTGGGGCGGAACACTCTGTAAACATCTACTAAGTCTATTTGTTCAAAAATTTGGTTTAGTTCTGATATTTCTTTGTTGATTTTTTGTCTAGATTATCTGTCTATTTGTGACAATGGGGTATTGAGGTCCCCCATTACAGTTGCATTAATTCTTATTTGATTTTTCATGTCCATTGATGCTTGTTTTGTATAGTTGGGTGCACTGGTATTTAGTGCATATATATTAAATGATGTTTGTTTGTTTTTTAAACTGGGGATCAAACTTGGGACCTTGAGCTTGCAAGGCAAGTGGCAGAACCACTGAGCTAAATCCCCAGGGTAGTGGATATATATTTAGGATTGTTATCTCTCCTTCTTGGATTGTTCCCTTTACAAGGATGTACTGACCTTCTTTGTCTCTTTTAATCAGTCTTGGCTTGAAATTCACTTTGTCTATAAATAGAATAGCCACCCCTGCTTTTTTATGGGTTCTTGTTATGTAGAGTATTGTTTTCCATCCTTTGACTTTCAGTCTACGCATTTCTTTTTTAACTAAATGTGTTTCTTGTATGCAGCATATTGTTGGATCTTGCTTCTTGATCCATTCTGCCAGTCTGTTTCTTTTGATTGGTGAATTGAGACCATTTACGTATTTACATCAATGGTTATAACTGATATGTATTAAATTATCCTTGTCATGTTATTTTCTTGTTGTTGGTTCCTTTTTTAATTACTTGCCTTGTCTGATGGATTCATTCTGTTGGAGTTTATGGAGTTGTAGTCCTCATTATCTCTTCTCCTGCTGGCTTGAATTTGGCTCCCTGCCAGCTTGAATTCAGCTCCTTAACCTCCTGCCAACTTGAACTTGGTTCTGCCTCACCTGACACTGGGAGCTGCTAGATGGAGCCAAGCTCAGTAGACCCTTTTTCAAGATGGCTACCAGCCAGTGGCCCTCTCCTGGGATGCATCTGAACCCAAATTACTCACCATCCATGGTAGTTAGCTGCATCCACTGCTCTGTTCCACTGGTACATTTCTCCATGAAGGTCTCTGGGGTTGCCAGTAGTCTCCGTGCATCTGCAGGTTGGAGCTACCCCTGCCACACAGTCAGGGATCAGGGAGAAAGTGCTACTTGCCACTTCCTTGTTCGGTGTTGGGGTCTCTCTCTTCACTCTCCTCATGGGCCTCAATTCTTGCTTCAGATCTTGCTGAATCCCAGAGACCCATTTCCCTCCTCCTTCTCTTCCTCACATTGCTATATTCCAGGATCTGGACACCAAATCTTGGAGAGGCTGTTTCTCTGCTGTTCACTACTCTGCCATCTTCCCAGAAGTCTCTTTTTTGACATTTTGTATATTTAGACATTAGTCCTCTGAGGTGCAGCTGACAAAATTTCTTCCATTCTATAGGTTTTCTTTTCAATTTGTTGATTGTTTCTTTTGTTGTGCAGATTTTTTTTAACTTGATATGATCTCATTTGTTGATTCTCCATACTATTTCCTGTACAACCAGGGTTCAGAAAGTCCTTACATATCCCTATGACTTCAAGAGTTTTGCCTATTTTTATCTTTCATCAGGCTAAGTGTTTCAGTTTTTACATTTAGGTCTTTGATCCATTTGATTTTGGTTTAGTACAGGGTGAGAGATATGGGTCTAGATTGAATCTTCTGCATGTTGATAGCCCGTTTTCCCAGCACCATTTACTAAAGTATCTATCTTTCCTCCAAGGTATGTCTTTGGCCCCTTTGTGAAAGATGAAATAGTTGAATATGTTTGGGGTTGTTTCCACATCCTTTATTCTGTTCCATTGATCCTTGTGTCTATTTTTGTGCCAGTATCATGTGGCTTTTATCACTGTAGCTTTGTTTTGTTTGGTACTGGGGATCAAACTCAGGTCCTTGCATTTGATTGTAGCTTTGTAATATAACTTCAAGTCTGGGGTTGTGATGCCTACCACTTTGCTCTTGTTACCCAGGATTGGTTTTGCTGTTCTGGGTCTTTCCTGGTTCCACATGAATTTTAGGATCATTTTCTCTGGTTTTGTGAAGAATGCTGTTGCCATGTTGATTTTGTTGTTTTGTTGTTTTTGTTTTTTGAGACAGGGTCTTGTTATATAGTTCAGACTGCCCTTGAACCTATTAGGCAGCCCAGGCTGGCCTCAAATTTACAGTGATCCTCCTGCCTCAACCTCTCAAGCGCTCAGATTACAGGCATGCACTGCCATGCCCAGCTTGTTGGTAATTTGATTGAGATTGAATTATATCTGTATATCAATTTTTAAAAGTTTGGCCATTTTGACTATATAGGTTCTACCTATTCAGGAACAGGGGATATCTTACCATTTTGTGATGTCCTCTTTTATTTCCTTCTTCAGCATACTGTAATTTTCACTGCAGAGGTCTTTCATTTTCTTGAGTAGTAATAGATCTGACCTCTGTTTGGCCCAGCCAACCAAGTTCCCAGAGAGGCTGTTCCCAGCCACCTGAGCCCCAAAACAGTACCCCACATCCTGTTGACACCCAGCTTGCATTGCTAGGACATGGTTCATCTAGCACAACAAAAAATTAGCTGTTGTTATGTCAGCAGTTGCATATAGCCATTGCCACTCAGCTAGTCTCACTTCACTGACCCCCACCCACCTAAGCCTGTCAATAAAAACCCCAATCAATAAACTTGAGTCAGACTCTCCTTCATAGTTATTCTAAGGAGATCTCATTCGGAACCCCAAATTCAAGCTGACTGTGTTCTTTCAAGGGGTTGCCCCCATTTACCTGACAATTTTGTAATACAAGAAAGTAAAAGTGCTAAAAACAAACATCCCTCCTCACACACACACAATGATGGAGCTTTGTCAAGGAGACAAAGGAACCAATGAAAGAGCTTCCAAAGCCAAACCTAGAAAAATTTGAGAATAAATGTGTATTTGTATACATATATCTAGACATATTTATATATCTATATTAATATATACACAGTATTGCATTATAATCTAAAGTATAAAATCATATGAGTACATAGTCATATAAATAAATAATCAATAGGGCTGGGGATTTAGCTCAGGGGCACTGTGCCTGCCTCGCAAACGCAAGGTCCTGAGTTCGATCCCTGGTTCCAGGGGGGGAAATAATCAAATAATTTAATAAATGCACAAGAAGAGATAAATCTGTGCAGAATTCTAAATAAATGAGATACTCTACTCCAAAGGAGGGAGAGTATAACTTTCTATTCCTTAAGTGTAGGCTCTGAATAGTGATTTCCTTGTACTGTATGGATAATGAGGATTAAAAAATAACATAACAGTGGAGCTAGGTGTGGCGGCACATGTCAGTAATCCCAGCACACAGGAGGCTGAGGCAGGAGGATCGCTGTGAGTTCAAAACAAGCCTGGGCTACACACTGAGTTCAAAGCCACCCTGAACTACCCAGACCCCATCTCAAAAAACAAAAACAAACAAAAAAGAATAACTTTATAGTGGAGAAACTTGGTCCCGCTCGCTCCGCCCACTTTCAACCAGGAGACTGAGCTGGAGAAAGGGTCTCACTATGTAGTTCAGGCTGGCCTTGAACTCACTATGGAGCCCACACTGGCCTTGAACTCATAGCAATCCTCCTGCCTCAGCCTCCCGAGAACTGGGATTACAGGTTGTGCACCACCATGCCGAGTTTAACCACCCATTCTTGTTGGAACTAAGCCAGTCCCATCAGGCTTGCATTAATCCCTTCCAAGGGTGCGAGTCTCATGACCCACTACCTTTCACAAATCCCCTACCTCTTGATGGTTTTAATACAACACTGCCACACACAGAGGTCCAAGCTTTCAGCATATGAACCTTGGGGAACAAATCCCACCCATACCAAAGCATATATAAAAGATAGATGGTGAATCATGTATATCAACAATTTAAGAAACAATAGAAAACTGAATATTTATGAATCCATTACATAGTTTAAGGAACAGAGCTTCCTTAACCCTCTGTATCCTGCATCCCTCCAGTCCACCCTCATGCTTCTGTCCTACATTTTTTGTTAATTGCTCTTGATTTTTAAAATAATTTTATAATGATTTCATGTCTGCACAACTAAATGCTTAATCTGCTTTCCATCATCTTTATGTAAACAGAATCGTACTGTCTATATTTTACCTACAATATTTTTCCTTCTCTCAACATTATTCTTTTACAACGAAACCACATGAATGCAGGACCTTACAGTGTTCATTTATGTGCAGTATTTCCCAGCTCTCAGGAGGCTGAAGCAGGAGGATTGCCATGAGTTTGAAGCCAGCCTGGGGTATGCAGTGAATTTGTGATAACCAACCTGACTCTATCTTGTGCCTCAATGCCATTTTGTACCTGTGCTTGAACAAAGAGCTTGCACTTGAACAAACCCCCACATCCTGTCTGGCAGTAAACTTGCTGCAGTTGCAGGATGTTTTGTAGCTCACCGAGTGTGTGTGAAACTTCCTGTGCCCCCACTAACCTGGCATGGTTCTGCTTGCTCTCCCCTGAGCCCTCCCCAGCTGAAAGTGTGATTTAAAAGGAGAAATCAAGCCACTTCCCACTGCCGAGGGAGCTTTCCAGGCACTAGGCCCCCTCAGCTGCTGGCTATAATAAATGGGCTCAAATCCGGCAGAGTGTGGCACATCTCTATTGTTCTAACTCACTCATCCTAACAAATTCAAGGGCAGCCTGATATGAACTAGTAACTCACTGTTTTGTTTTGTTTTTTGGTACTGAGAGGAGGGTGTGTGGGGTTGATATGGGGCAGTTTAGGTAGGGGAGGGGGCACTGGTCCAGAGGGTAAAAAATATTAGAGTCCCATGGATGATGGGCCTGGAGCTGGCTGATAAACAGGGCAGTGGTGACAGCAGCAGGGCAGCGGCAGGTACAGCAAGTCTCCTGGTTTTCATAGAATCAGCTTTCTGGTAGATAAGTGGGGCGGCTGCTGGCTCCCTGCTCTTGCTATGCTCCTGTGGATGCCGGTACCAGGTCTACTTGGGCAGGGGATCCAACCTGGGGGACCTGTCAGTTTTATGTTGTTATACATTATAGTGCTGCATCTAAGAATTATGCAAATAAAAGCAAAGTGATCAATTAGAGTTTCCTTTGACCAATTCTTTGTTCTGAATATTGTAATGCACATACTATATAGTTTCTCATTTAATGACCAGTTCATTTAAAGATCTGACCGTGGCATTGGAACTATGATGCTAAATGAGAAATACCTGTGTTTGTTTGTGGTTTCAGCCTCCCCTCCCCCTTGTAGGGGAGTAGGATGCAAAAGACCACTATACGTATTCATTTGGGCTAAGATTTTATATGTTCAACACTCTGCCCCAAGTAGGAGGCTGGAGTCTCACAAATGATTGGAAAAAACCCTGTAACACAAACACCCACACTTCCTAAATTCTAAAAGAATGAGAGAATTCAACCTGGTCCTTGTAACATTCTGCCTTTCACTGAGCTGCTTGTTCTCCTTTTTGGGGAGAGTACTGTCCCATAAAAGCAACTGGCTTGCTTAAGTGTGTAGCATGCTTACTATCCAGTAAGGTTGCTTGTCAAACCTGCTAATTGTGCTGACTCTTGAGTTCCTTTCTGTGGACCTCCTCAAAGATCTTCTGAGGGGGGGGGGTCGAAGAACTGAGACACCCTACACAACACAGACACAGGAAACTCATATAAATGTGCTGGGAAAGATAAGGCAAAGTGGAGATAGGAAAAAAACTCACATGAAGCAAATGTGAAAAATATATTAATATGTAAAAAATCTGAACACTACTCATGAGACACCTCGTTGAGTCAATGTTTTTATGTTTTGACAAATATCACCAATAAGTCTGTAAAGAAGTATCTCAGACTTCCTCATGGCAGTGTAAGATTGTTGTGAAGATGCTGTCAATAATATGAATATAAATAATAATAACAGCAATAGATCCTACCTATTATGCTTCAGCCCCCAGTATTAAGCACTTTTTAGTTACCTCCCACCAAAGGGTAGTTTTGTTTTATTTATTCACTAGAATTTAAGGGAATTCTCAAATGTGTTAGAGCAGCAAAATCCCCTGAAGGATTTATGCAGAATGCCCACTATAGCAAATCTGAGATGGGATCTGAGATCTTTTATTTGAAGCAAAGCCCAAGTAATGCTAATGTGGCCTGAAAACTACTGAATAAGAAAAAAATTAATATTGTATTAAAGAATTGTCTTCATTTTTATTATACATTTCAAGGCCCAGAAAGATTAAGGGCCGGGGCAGAGATGCTGTCAAGGACTGAGTCATGAGCACGGATCAAGGGGCCTCGAAAATCCGTACGGTCTCCTTTAAGAGCAAGCGAAGCCACACCCCCTCCTCAGAACCTTAGGAAACTGTTTCCCAAGAACAAGAAATCCCCTCCAGGTTCCGCTCTTACTTTGGTCAGAAACTACGTTACCCAGAAGGCAGTGCTTTGGTCGTCGGAGGAAGGCACTGAGCTAGTGACGGAACACCGAGGGGCAGTTCCTGGATGGCCCTAGCTTCCGGTCTTGACGTCATTTGGTGGTGGCGTGAAGTGTGGGTCGGGAGCTGCTTCTCAAGTTTTTTGAGACCAAGCAGAGAAGGACAGTGAGGACAGCAGGACCCACTTGCACCTATGGTGTGAACCGTGACTCCCTCCTGCGCACCCTCCCGTACAGAGTTGTCCGCTGAGCGCTTTGGGGGGGCCTCGGTATCAGCCCTCTATCCCACATCTGCAGGCGGCGCCTTGAGCCTTGTGTGTATTTTACGCAGCTGAAACTTTGAGGGTCTACGCTGCCCAAGACTGGAGTTAGGGGTTCGCTGAGGCCTCCTTACCGGCTTTGGTCGCCCCCCATCACAGCCTTGCTCCTCCCACTGCATCCCATGGCGGCGCCTGCGCTGGTGAGTGAAGGGCTCCGCCGTCCCAAAAGCTCTTGGCTCAGCACCCTTGGTCCTAGGGGATCCTGGAAGTCTGACCCTTTCCCTTTCCATTCCCTGGGATCTGGAGATCCTATGAGGGAGTGGAGAAGGGCAGGGATAATAACTTCTAACCCAGGATCTTCAATCCAGAGGGATTTTAAGAGGAATTTTCTGCCTGCCCCCCCCGCGTATTTGCAGTAAATAATAGTTTCATTTTGAGGATTTGATACCTACACATATCGCATCTTGATCATTTTGCTTTGCTTTTGAGACAGGGTCTCTCTGTGTAGATCAGACTGGCCTTGAGCTCACTGTGTAGCCCAGGCTGGCCTCGAACTTGCTATGATCCTCCTGTCTCAGCCTCCCCACTGCTGGAATTACAGGCATGTGCCAGCCATCACGCCAGCATCTTGATCATCTTTACTCCTCCTTCTTTCTCTTCCCTCCTTAACCAAATCCTCTTCCCTTCTCCGCAGTCTTTCTCTACCATCTTTCTTTTATTTTGCTCTATAAATTTATATTTTGATCTCTCATGTTAGAGAAACCATGTGATATCTAACCTGACTTATTTTACTTAGTATTATGGTCTCAAGATCCATCCATTTTCGTACAAATGACTCAAATTTATCCTTCTTTTGGGCTGACTAGTACACCATTGTGTAATTTTCTTTATCTGTTCATCTGTTGACTTAGTAGTTGTTGCAAGTTGTGCTACTATAAACATGGGTAGGCATGTATCATTGTAATATGACTTTTGAGAATTTCCCATTTGTTGCTCCAGCCTTGAGCTTCATGCTTTACTGCACTTGGCCTTCATCCCCTTGGATCTGAAATGGGAATATTTGCTATTGAGGAAACTGGAGAGGGTATGCTTGTGACATATGTTTTGCAGTGCTCAACACCACCAAGAGAGCATTGCTTTGAATGCCTTTCTGGGGAGGGACTCTGGCCCTCAGGTCTCCCTGCCTCAGGCTTCTATCTACCTGAAAGCTGGGAGAAGGGATGAAAATCTTCAGGGCAGAGGTAAGTTGGGAGCAGTTTTTGGAATTGCTGCTCTCTATCAGGAATAGGAAGTCTCCTGGCAGGCTGGAAGACAAGAAGCACTGGGTTTATCTTTGCAAATTCCATCTGTTTATTATAAGTGAATTTGGCCTGCCACTTAGCAGCAATGAATCCATTTTTCTGTCTAATGTATTTACCTGTATTTCCAAACAGAATCAATTAAAATATTCATTAAGTACAGCCACAGGAGTGTTTTGTCTTTTGGAGTGTAAACACACAATAGACTCCAGGTTACTCTCCAGCATGCCACCCTGTTTACTTTCATGGTAGCCCTAATCACTTTCAGGACTTGTCTTATTTATTCATTTTCCTTATTGGGCCTGTTCTCTCACTTCATTCCAGCCTTATTTCTGGGTCTTCCCTGGTTGTCTCATCTAAAATCTCCCCTAATCTTTGTAGTCATCTCATTCTCTTGTTGCTTTCAGAGCCTTTAGAATCATCTGGCTTTATCTTGCTCATTTATTTTTTCTCTTGCTCATATATTGTTGAGACTCTGTCCCCAACCCTAGAGCTCCTAGGACAGGGCTGGACTGTACCATTTACCCCCTGGGCCTCTCATCATACTTAGATGAAACCTTCCACCACAGCTACAAAGTCTTCTGCTACCAGGCCACCCTCCCATTGTTCTCTCTCACTGCCCTGTCCTTGGGCTATGCTGGCCTGAACTTGGCCAAGCTTGCTGCTTTCTTTCCTCTGTCACACTGTCTTCAGATCTTTGCAAGGCTGCCCCTTGGATGTGTGCAACATTGAACTTTCCCAGGGCGCTGTAAGAACAAATGGGAAAAATCCTACCCACAGTGTTTTGGGGAACCCTTCAGTGACACATGAAGTGAACTTTGTAAAGGCAAGGTACAGGACTTTCTCTGGCAAGTGGGCCGGGGAATGAGGGGGACTTTGAGGAAACTTCAGACAGAGGGAGTTGCATGGACACAGGCAAGTTTTGTTCAAGGAGGCATGAGAGGGCCTGGGGGGTTGCCGTAGCTCTCTTAAGCTGCTGAAGTGTGCCTCAGGAAGTGAGATTGTGTGTCTGGCAGATCCTCATCCTACTAGACCATCCTTACCCAAGACACTCATCATACTAAAGGCTGTTGCTTATGTTCTTAGAGCCATAGCTTGCATTGTCCTCAGTCACTTGTGTTACCTGGTACTTAAGTAATAATACTTTAGGGAAATGTGCTGACAGTGGCTCAGAAAGGAAAAATTAATAGGATGATGGCTCCTGGTGGAATCTTCCAGGGAGTCTTCATGCCCAGCTACAACTTCAGGGCAGGGAGAGCTTGTTTGAGCCCTGCCCAGTCCCAGGCAGTTGACATCTCCTCAGGTACCTCTTCTGTCAGATGCATGATAAGGGCTTTGTTCTTCCATATCTATGGAAATATTTCCAGGAGTGGCTGAAATGCTTTTAAATGTGAGAATTACAGAAGAAAGGGCTACACTCACACACTAGACCAGAGGGACCTGAGTTCAAATCCTACTTCTCATTAAATATATGGCTCTTAATGAGTTGACTCTGAGCCTCAATTTGCTGATTGTAAAACAGAGATGGTGATGGCATTTACCTCACAGGCTATGGGATAATTAATAAAATTTGCAAACATGCAAAAAATTATTTCTGTGACATGTAACAGGCAATGCAGTGTTTGTATGAACGTTTTCTCTGTAATTCTCATAAGAACCTGGAATAGTAGCAACTATTATTGTATTAATATGGAAACTGAAGCTCAAAAAAAGTTGAGAGACATCCCCAGGGTCACACATATGACCTATGTTCAGGAAGCTGGACGTACACCTCAGGAGACCTGCAGACTTAGTTGCTTTAATAGAGCATGCAAAGGCCTCGGACAGGCAAACAGCAGATTAGTGAGGCTCAGCTGCTGCTGCTGCTGTAATCATTATTTGAATTATTACAGTGGACCCTCAAGTTACAACCAGCCTGACATACAAACAACTTGGGTTGGGCCGGGGATTTAGCTCAGTGCAAGGACCCAGGTTCAATCCCCAGTACCAAAAAACAACAACAACAACAACTTGGGTTACTTAGGTTAATGGATTCATCTGCCTCTTGTTATCTATAGTGCGTACCCAGGTAAACATCCAGATCTCAGCTGAATTGACCTGCAACCAATTTGAGTTACAACCAGCCCTCAGGAACTGATTGAGTTTGTAAGTCAAGGGTCCACTGTATTTTCTTCCCATTCTTCTAAAGTCCCAGAGCACTTACTATTTACTCCTCCCAGTCCACGTGATATTATCATTGTCTTGTGTCATTCTTCAGTGGCATCCTAGTCTTTTTGCCATACTTTCTAGTCTGTCAGAAGCACTCTGTCTCCATCTTGAGCTTAGCATCAGCGAGGTTCTGAGGAAGTGCTCAGTATTTCAGGCCTTGAGTTTATCCGAACTCTTGCCAGTAACCAAGAAATAGGCTGTAATCTCATTTATTAGCTTCACAGCCACCCTTACCACCTCTGTTTGACTTTCCAGGCATTGGTGTCGTTTGAAGATGTGGCTGTGACATTCACTGGGGAGGAATGGCGGCATCTGGACCTGACCCAGAGGACTCTGTACCAGGAAGTGATGCTGGAGACTTGTGAGCTCCTGGTCTCACTGGGTAAGGCCTCATTTCTCTTCCAGAGTGAGGAACTTAAAGCCTCTTTTTATTTCCTGCCAGGCATAACTGGTTAAGGATGCCTCAGGAGGCCACCTTCCCTGCTCCCTGCAGCCTCGGGGATATTTAGGTCTGATCTCTCTTTGGTCTCCCTCTCAGCACTTTCACCTGATGTCTAGCACAAGCTGGCCTCAGTGTGAGGTGATTGGCCCAGGGTGGTTGAGTCAGATGTCTTCACAGCCCAGTTAATGGGGATTCTCCAAGAAGAAGATGATTTAGAAGGCCATAGAAAGTGTTTCTGCTCATTGCTACTGGGATCTTTCTAAGCAACTTGGCCTCAGCTAAAAGGCTTTTTTGGTCCCTGCTACCTGCATAGTTGACTCTTATTTCCTAAGGCCTGTGCCTTGCTTCTCTGCTGGTACAGGAGATAATTTTAGGGGATATACAGACACATTATCAAATGGCATAGATGGGTATCTGAGAAAGCTGTTCTTTTTCCCTTTGTCCCTCCTACTTTGTGTTTCTTAAATCTTGGCTTAGTCCCAAGTCTTACACTCCTCCAGCTGTTGCCTAATTTCCCCCTCAGTAAAAAGAAACAGCCTCAAACTCCCAGCCTTGAGCAGGCAGCATGAGCTTGCTGAGAATTCACACGTTAATTTGATTTTATCATTTTTATAGTAACTTTGTAGTAGTATCTATAAAAGGAGTGAACAGATATCTGTCATGTGCTTAGAATACAATCTGGAATATAGCAAGTGCTACAAGTGTATTTCTTATATTGAACAAGTCCAAAATGTTCTCCTACTTAAACTTTTAATAGCCATATTACCTAGAAATTGGTCCGAATAGGAATTGAACAGAGGCCAAAAGTCTCTTTTTTCACAGACATCCAAATGGTTACCTCTGACAAGGCTCTACCAGCCTAAATCCTCACACTGTCTTCTAGGAATCCAATCATCAGTAAGTTAAATACAGTTCTATTTTATGGCAGCTTTGATGAGTTGTTGAAAGCAGACGCATGGCACACAGCATTCTAGGTGGAGGTACCAACACGAGCAGAGTCCCTGAGTAGATAGGGAGCTCAGTTCCTTAACAGAGATGAAGAAAAGTCTCATTTCCTTTCCCACTGCCCCATCACTGAGCTCAGTGCCAGGCAGACAGCAGACATCAATGAATATGTGCTACATGACAACTGGTTGCATTCTAGCCCAGTGGATAAGATTTTCCAGTTGATGTTTCTATGGGTCCTGTTGCCTCGGTCATTGGCTTCTTTCCAGAGTCTTTTGTCGTTTAGCCCTCACATTTGGCAAAGTATATTTGGGTGAATATAACAGAAGACCACCTCACACTGGTTTTGCCGAGTTTGAGCCAGCAAGCCCTGATAGACGAATGAAAAATGAGAGACAGAGGACATCTTTGGGGAGGGTCCAGGGACTTCACCAAAATGAAGCCCCGAACTGACTCAAACTCCCAGATTTATTGAGGCATAGTGTTCTGGTTTGTTTTAGGTTAGCAAGGCATAGTGACCATTAGGCTGAATTACTTTTATCTGATTGTGCCCTAGGGAGCTTCCTTGTTTTCCCTATAAGGCCATCTCTACTTGAGTTGGCAAAACATCTCGACTTCAAGATGACTGGCTGCCCGGAGTTAGCAGTCTTCCATCCCCCCAACTCAGCTCAAGCAGACATTGACCTGTTGGGTGTCACAAGGAATTTTACGGGTTTCATCCTAAAAAAAAATTTATTATTTCACCTAATGAAAACCCCAGAGGTGGTGTTGGCCCCCAGGTTGATAGATGCCATCCCTGTTCTCTAACTGTCTCTTTCTGTCCTGCACCTAGTCATCAGGCCAGCACCTTTGTAGGAGTCATAGGATGATACAGGAACAACTGCAATAAAAAGCTCCCCCATTTGGTTTAAATAAAGTAAAATAAAGGCTTTTTCTGCAGAATGGGTACTGGGCTTAGGTCACCTGCTTACTTCATACAGCTGACTGCTAGTGGATGCCATTCCTCAGTCTATTTGGTTCAGTGTTTTTCAACCATCTCTGGCCTTTTTTTTTTTTCCACCAGGGTCTTGCTGTGTGGGTCAGCCTGGCCTTGAACTTTCTGTGCAGCTCAGGCTGGCCTCAACCTCCTGGCAATCATCCTCGCTCAGCCTCACAAGTCCTGGGATTATAGGCCTGCACCACCACACCCAGCTATACCTGAGTGGCTTTAAAAACTACCAGTTCTGTGCTAAGGAGGTTGAGACAGATTGCCACACGTTAAGGCCGCCCTGGGCTAATAGTTCAAGGCCTGTCTGAGCTACGTAGTAAGACCCTGTCTTAAAAAACCAACCCCCCCCCCCCGAAAAAGAAAAAACCCAAAACTACCAGTGCTTAGTCATGGTCACCATTATTTTTTTTAAACTCAGCATTGCTAGGTTGTCCTGATGCACAGGAAGATGGACTCCTACTGCATAGATTGATTAGGAATACTTTCCAGAGCAGTGGTGGGGTCTCTTTCTAAGGTTTCCTGGCTTTGTGGTAAAGGTATGCACTCCTGTAAATTTGAGACTATTCGTCTTTACCAGTATACCAATACACCATTTATTCCTCACACCAGGGTGTCCTGTTCCCAAAGCAGAGCTGATGTATCCACTGGAGTATGGACAGGGACTATGGATGGTGAAGAGAGGCCTCTTACAACACACCTGTACAGGTAGGGGACTGAGAGTCTGGCATGTGGTGTCATAGCAGCCTGCAGATCACTATGGGATCACTGTATCTGAAATTCTGTGAGCAGTTTCTTTTTGTGGCCTTCCTTGGTCTTCAGTGATCATAGATCCCTTTGAATTACGTTTCCGAGTTCCCTCCCCCGTCATATACTCTTTATCTTTACTTGGGGCAGAATGTGGTATATCAGGGGTAAAAGATAGCTTCTGGGCTTAAGAGGAAGTCGTATGACCTCACTGTGCCATTGGTATACCAGTTGGGCTGAGTTAATATGACCTCTAAAAGGCAAATTCCAACCTCTTAGTGGCTCAGCAAACTTTTTTTCTCATTCATACCATAGTTCTATTGCTGGTCAGCAGGAGAGCCCTACACCACGTATTATTTAGGAACCTAGGTGCATTCTGTGGTCAGTATGTGGTTTTCAGTTTCCCTGGCCAAGAGAAATAGGAGAGAAGGGCAGTACTCATATTCACTTGCACCCATTCACTTTCTTTTCCATTTCATTGACAAGAACAGAGTTTTGAGCTACATACAATAACAGGGTTGGAAATGTGGTTTTGCTTTTTGTCTAAGGAAAAGTGCCCATGGTATGGTGAGCATTTACTTAGTCTATTAAACTTAGCCTTTGTTTGAAAAAGATAGAATAGTTCCTGTATCATTGGGTTATTTGAGAATGTAATTAGGTAACAGGAAACTGCTTACCACACTGCCTGATCCAGGATGGCTTAACAAAAGTTACCTATTATTAGTAGTATTAATGTATTATTAGGCATAATGAATAGTGACATCTCAGACTTACTTCCAGATTCAGAAGTTGTTCCTTTCTCGAGCTATACTCTTTTCTCTATCCAGTCATTGATTGTCCTGTCCATACATTCATGCACCCAACCCTCTGTTTGTGAATCTGGCTCAGAAGCACTCCCTAGTCCTTTTGGATTCTTGCCCTCCTGCCTTCTTGCAATCTCTAGGTGACATGTTTGCCTTTTTCAATCTTATATCCTAAATGCTAAGGACAGCTAGAGCTATCAAGTGTGTGGAGTGGTACCACTACAAATTTATGATCTCTTGTTCTGTAGAAAGATACCTTGTGTGAGGGGAGATGGATATAGGCAGTTCAGTTACTGTGGTTTCTTGTATCCTTTTTGGTAATTTGAGTCATTTAAGGGATTTGTTCACTTTATTTATCTACCCATTACTTTTGAAGATTATTTTATCTTAAAATGGTAAATGTTATATGTATTTTACTATAGTAAAAAGGTGAACTATAAATGTATGATTTGTACATTTCATTCATATAATACCATGAAAAACTGATCCACATTCTCAAAAAATTTTTAAAAAGATTTTTTCAGTGTACTTATATGGGTACATAGCCTGGGATTTAGCTCAGTGGTTTCGCTGCCTGCTGTGCAAGCGCAAGGACCCAAGTTCGAGCCCTGGTACCAAAAAAAAAGGGTACATATATTGTTTTTTTGGAACATTACAAAAAGTATATGATAGTGCATATTGTAAGATTTTTACTCTTTATTCAAAAGGATGTTACTAAGATTCATTGTGCATGTAGTTACAGATCACTCACTCTTTTGTACTGTAGTTAGTTGCATGAGTAAGCCACTTATGTTTATCCATTTTCAGGGACATTTATTTGTTTATATGTAGTTTTTTTGTTCTTATAAACAGAGCCGTTATGAACATACATAAAAATATGTCCTGGGCTGGGGATTTAGCTCAGTGGTTCTGCCGGCTCCCTGTGCAAGGTCCCAAGTTCGATCCCCAGTACCAAAAAAAAAATGTATCCTGATTCACATGTGTAGGAGTTTAAGTAATGTTCATCTGACTTGGATTTTGAATTTTAAGATAAACAATAGGAGAACTTTGTTAGGTGATACTCTGTTGTTTCTTAAAATGATTACAGTACTGCTGCTTGCCAGGCGCAGTGGTGCACATCTGTAATCCCAGCACTCACAAGGCTAAACTAGGAGGATCACCAAGAGTTCAAGTCCAGCCCAGGCTACATAGTGAGTTCAGGGCCATCCTGAACTATATACCAAGATGCTGTCTCAAAAACACAAAAACAAAAACAAAATAGTCCTGCTTTATTGGGGTGAGGGCATTACAAGATCCTCTGTGTGTGCCTGAAACTAGATAGTATCAAATCTTATATATACTGTTTATTTTCCTATATATACATACCTTTGGTAAATTTAATTCTAAATTAGGAACAGTAAGGAATTAAGAAAAATTAATAATAAAATAGAACAATTATAATAATATACTGTAATAGAAGTTAAGTGAACGTGGATTTTCTCAAAATCTTACAGTAGTATTTTTAGATTATGGTTGACTGGGTAATAAAAACACAAACCAAAACCATGAATAAAGAATACTATATACCCATTTACACTTTATTTGCATTGTCTGAACAATTCCATGGATTCACATTCCCTGCAGTACTTGATATTGTCAGGTTCTTAAGTATTTTCAATCAAGAAATTATAAAATGGTATCTCATTGTGATCTTAATTTGTTTTCCCCTTCTATCTTAATCATTTTCCTCATTGCTGGGACAAATACCCAATACCCACAACTTAAAGGAAGAGGGGTTCATTTTGGTTCATGTTTCAGAAGTTTCAGTCCTTGCATGGTCTGCAACATGGTGGAATGGCTTGGGTAGAGGAAAACTGTTTACCTCATGATGAACAGGAAGCAGAGAGTAAAAGGAGCTGGGGAAGGAGCTGTGTCCTTCCAGGTCACACCCCCAGTGACCTGTCTCTACCAGATCCTGCCTAACAGCAAGTCAGTTATAGCACTCACATAATTCAGTGACTTTCCAAAAGCCCTACCTATGAGTATGTGAGTCTCTGGGGGGACATCTAGATCTAAACCATAACAACTCATTACTAAGAATTTCAGCACGTCTTCATACACTACTTGGCCAACATGAGTGTTAAAATACTTCAATTTTTTTTTTTTTTTTGGTACCAGGGATCAAACTCGGGACCTTGTGCTCATGAGGTAGGCAACAGAACCACTGAGCTAAATCCCTGGCCCAATATTTCAAATTTTTATTTCTTAGTAGTAGGTTTGTTTTGTTTTGTTTTTTGAGACAGGGTCCTGCTTATGTAGTTCAGGCTGACCTTGAACTCACTCTGTATCCTAGGCTGTCCTCAAGCTAATGGTGATCCTTCTACCTTGGCCTCCCAAGTACTAGGATTATAGGTGTGCACCACCACACCCAGCTCCTCAAATATTTATTTTTATTAGTACACGTTTGTAGACTGAATTTTTTTTTTTTTGGTACCGGGGATCAAACTCAGGACCTTGCGCTTGCAAGGCAAGCGACAGAACTACTCAGCTAAATCCCCGGCCCATTAGTACACATTTGTAATGCATAATGATTATGTTCATTCTGGGGACATGTATATAACACATCTTAATTCTATTTACATTCTCTTCTATCCCTCCTGACTCCATGTCTTGGTCCTCTTCCCATTGGGAAAAGATCTATTCCCTGTTTCCTATTATTTCTCTTACCAATTCAGTTTTTGGTTCATGTATTTTGAGATTTTGGTGTTTGTTACATACAAGTTTAGGATAGTTTTGTGTTCTTACTGAATCTTTTTTTTTTTTTTTTTTTGGTACCGGGGATCGAAGTCAGGTCCTTGCACTTGTGCACCAGGCAGCAAAACCACTGAGCTAAATCCCCGGCCCTCTTACTGAATCTTTTTATCACTGTGTAATGTCTTTATTTCTCTTGTTTTCTTTGGTCTTCATTTGACTATCTAGTATTAACATAGCCACCTTTTTCTTTTTAAATTTTTATTAATCTTGGTTTAGTCAAATAACTAGTTTTTCTTTTATGATTACTGCATTTATATCTTATGTAAGACATTTAATAAATTGTATTGTACATCTCTAGTTCTCTATTCCACTTTTTCCCTTGACAATTTATCTTATATCTCTGACTACACAGCCCTGAAGCATTGTGATAGTAATACTTTTTTTGTGTGTGTGTGGTACCGGGAGATAGTAATACTTTAAATGGCAAGTTTTCCTGTTTTATTCTTCTTCAGAGATACCCAGTCTCTATATAAAATCTATAACTAGCTTGTCAATATCTATGAAAAACTCTATTGGAATTTTACCTGATGTGTATTGAATTTATGAAGAATTATAACTTTATTATTAATCTTTTTCTTCATATAGATCCTTCATGTTTTAAATTTTAGTTTTCTTCATCTACATGTTATCTATTTTAGGCTTGTTCACTTGGTCTTTACCCAGATATAGCAAACTCAGTATATATGTCCATTTGCTTCTCACCCTCTTCCACTGTTGCAGAGTCTGAATCTTTTTTTTTTTTGGTACCAGGGATTAAACTCAGGTCCTTCCGCTTGTGCAGCAGGCAGCGAAACCACTGAGATAAATCCCCAGCCTGCAGAGTCTGAATCTTGACAGTTTATTTTTCCTTTACTATTGCCTGCATACCTCATCTCCACTGTTCTTTCACCCTCTTCACTTTGCTGAGTATTCAGCATCTCTTAAGACTCTAAACCTTTGTAATTTCTTTTTTAATTTGCCACAGTTTCCCTCCTAATTCTTCTTTCTGGTAACTCTTACTCTTCTTTAGAAATAAGCTCATATAAGCACCTGAGTAGCCTCCATAGATCTCTTTCTGACTCCCATCTGGACCAAGTTAGGTGTATCATATGTGTTGTTTGACATGAAACTTCTTCTCTTAGACCATATTAATTACACACAGTGGAGTTAGGAATAGTCTTCATTCCAGGTTCTCTCTCCCTTGCCCCAGCTTTTCCTCCTGGGTTTCCTTTGAAAGATGTCAAAAGCCCACATATTAGAAAAAAAAATGCAAAATTGGTTTTAAGAGATGCACAAACGCAAGCTGGGCATGGTGGTACACACCTGTAATCCCAGCACTCAAGACCCTGAGACAGGAAGATCACCATGAGTTTGAGGCCAGCCAGGCCTACATAGTGAGTTCACAGGCCTACATAGGGAGTTCAAGGCTGGGCCTACATAAGTGAGTTTACGGGCCTACAAAGTGAGTTCAAGGCCAGCCTGAACTAAATAGCAATACTCTGTCTCAAAAAAAAAAAATTCAAACACAATAGGCATCAAGATCACTATATTTTCATCTTTATTTTTCTACTAAAGTGGTAATTTTATTTGTTTTATTTATGTCACTAATAGATGGCTTTCTATGTTGACTTTTCTTTAGGTGAGAAAGCAAAACTTGATACAACAGAGCCTTCTGATTCTCAGCTAGTCTTTTCCAAGGAATCCTCTTATCAAGAACAACTGATACAGAGATCCTCAAGGGATTCCAGGTTGGGGCAAGCCACACATGAGGAAAGGCTATTAGAAATGCAGGAAGGCAACTTGAGGCCAGGAACAGACCTCTCTAAGGAGACATGCTCTGGAAAGCAGAGCCATAAACATGATGATTTGAAGACAAGTGATAATCTGTGTTTAAGAGTTTTACAGGAGCAAGTCATTGCACAAGATGCTATCCGTGACCATGGCTCTGAAAAGCCAGGAAAAGACCATGTGATTGATCCAAAGAACAAGCCCTATAAATGCAAAGAATGTGGAAAAGCCTTTGGCAAGAATTGGGCCCTTACTCAGCATCAACAGATTCATACTGGCGTGAAGCCCTATGAATGTAATGAGTGTGAGAAGGCCTTCAAACGCAGGTCTCACCTCACAGAGCACCAACATATACACAGTACAGAAAAACCATTTTTGTGCAAAGAATGTGGAAAAGCTTTTTACTACAGCTCTTCTATTGCCCAACACATGAGAATCCACACTGGAAAGAAACTATATGAGTGCACTGATTGTGGAAAGGCCTTTACTCACCGCTCTACATTTATCCGCCATAACATGACTCACACAGGAGAAAAACCCTTTATATGCAAAGAATGTGGGAAAGCTTTTTGTCGCAACTCCTCCTTCACTCAGCACATGAGGATTCACACTGGTGAAAAGCCTTATGAATGCAGTGAATGTGCAAGGGCCTTTGCTCATTGCTCTACTTTCATCAGGCATAAGAGAACTCATAAAGGAGAGAAACCCTTTGAGTGCAAAGAGTGTGGGAAGGCCTTTTGTGACAGTTCTTCCTTAATTCGGCATATGAGGAGTCACACTGGTGAGAAGCCCTATGAATGCAATGAATGTGGAAAGGCCTTTACACAGCACTTTGCCTTTATCCGACATAATAGGAGCCACACTGGAGTAAAACCCTTAAAGTGTAAAGAATGTCCAAAATCCTTTTCCTATAGCTCTTCCTTCATTCGACACATGAGGAGTCACACTGGAGAGAAACCCTATGTTTGCAAAGAATGTGGAAAGGCCTTTACACAACCTGGAAATTTCATTCGGCATTATAGAATCCACACTGGAGAAAAACCCTTTGAGTGCAAAGAATGTGGAAAGGCCTTTTGTGACAACTTTGCCTTAACTCAGCACATGAGAACTCACACTGGTGAGAAACCCTTTGCATGCAGTGAATGTGGAAAGACGTTTAGGCACAGTTCATCCTTCACTCTTCATCGAAAGATTCATAGAGTTTAAAAGCTATAGGAAGGCTGGCCAGGTGTGGTGGTACACGCCTGTAATCTCAGTACTCAGGGGCCTGAGGCAAGAGGATCACTGCAGGTTTGAGGCCAGCCTGGGCTACATAGTGAGTTCAATGTCAGCCTGTACTATAGAGCAAGACCCTGTCTCAAAATAAATAAGGGGGCCGAGGATTTAGCTCAGTGTTGCTGATGCCTGCCTTGTAAGCACAAGGTCCTGAGTTCAGTCCCCAGTACCAATAAATAAATAAAAGCTATAGGGAGGCCTTTTACAACAGTGTTCTCAGTCAACTTGAGTGAACACATATTGGTGAAATTTCTTTTTTTTTTTTTAAACCCCAGGCAGGGCTTTACTGGGGAAGGAGCTGCCGGGCTGCCTCGAATGATGGCAAGAGAGGGTGAGACTAACTGGGGATGAGGTTTATATTTTGAGGGAAAAAGTTTGAGACAGCTTAGTAGATTAACTATTAAAGTAGTTGTAGAAGCAAAATAGTGCATCCCTTTAAAACTTGCCTTAGGGGTGGGGCAGGCACAGGATCGGCAGGGGCTTGGAGGGGGCGGAGAAGGCGCAGATGATGAACAAGCTCTATGTTGGGGGCCTGAGCCCTGCTGTCACTGCCAACCTCTGGCAGCTCTTCGGGGACAGAAAGCTGCCCCTGGCAGGACAGGTCCTGCTTAAGTCTGGCTACACCTTCGTGAACTACCCCGACCAGAACTGGGCCATCCGTACCATCGAGACCCTCTCTGGTAAAATGGAATTGCATGGGAAAATCATGGAAGTTGATTATTCAGTCTCTAAAAAGCTAAGGAGCAGGAAAATTCAGATTTGAAGCATCCCTCCTCACCTACAGTGGGAGGTATTGGATGGACTTTTGGCTCACTATGGGACAGTGGAGAATGTGGAACGAGTCAACACAGACACAGAAACCATCATCATCCATGTCACTTATGCAACAAGAGAAGAAGCAAAAATAGCCATGGAGAAGCTAAGTGAGCATCAGTTTGAGAACTACTTCAAGATTTCCTACATCCCCAATGAAGAGGTGAGCTCCCCTTCACCCCCTCGGGGAGCCCAGTGTGGGGACCACTCTTCCCGGGAGCAAGGCCACGCCCCTGGGAGCTCTTCTCAGGCTAGACAGATTGATTCCCTGCTGCAGATCCTGGTCCCCACCCAGTTTGTTGGTGGCATCATCGGAAAGGAGGGCTTGACCATAAAGAACATCACTAACCAGACCCAGTCCCAGATAGACATCCACAGGAAGGAGAGCTCTGGGGCTGCAGAGAAGCCTGTGCTTCACCATCCATGCCACCCCAGAGGGGACATCTGAAGCCTGCTGCATGATCCTTGAAATCATGGACAAAGAGGCCGATGAGACCAAACTAGCTGAAGAGATTCCTCTGAAAATCTTAGCCCACAATAGCTTGGTTGGAAGACTGATTGGCAAAGAAGGCAGAAATTTGAAGAAAATTGAACATGAGACGGGGACCAAGATAACAATCTCATCTTTGCAGGATTTGAGTATATACAACCCTGAGCGAACCATCACAGTGAAGGGCACAGTGGAAGCCTGTGCCAGTGCTGAGGTAGAGATTATGAAGAAACTGTGTGAGGCCTTTGAAAATGACATGCTGCCCATTAATCAACAAACCAGTCTGATACTGGGGTTGAACCTCAGCGCACTTGACATCTTTTCAACAGGACTGTCCATGCTCCCTCCACCAGCAGGGCCCCGAGGGGCTGCCCTCTACCACCCCTTCGCTACACACTCCAGATACTTGGCTAGCCTGTACCTGCACCACCAGTTTGGCCCATTCCTGCATCATCACTCATACCCAGAACAGGAGATCATGAATCTCTTCATCCTGACCCAGGCTGTGGGCGCCGTCATCGGGAAGAAGGGTGCACATCAAACAGCTGGCTCGGTTTGCTGGGGCCTCCATCAAGCTGACAGCTAAATTAGAAAACCTGTGAGCAGCGACCCAGCCAGGACCTCTTTGGACTGTTTGGCCCCTTTTCTCAAGATCCACCAAAGACAAGTTGGGGTTGTTGGGGGTGCTCCAGGGGTGCCAGCCTTAGGTGCTTTAGTTAGTTTGCGCCTCAGCAGCCACTAAACTATGAGGAAATGATTTGAATGCAAAACTCTTAAAAAGCGATGATAAAATCATGGGTAAACAAAAGCTGGTGGCCAGGGAGAAGTCGCTGGGTGTGCGGGTCATGTCCTGCCTGCTCCAGCGCTGCGTGTGCCCTTAGAGCAGGGTGCCACGGCTCAGCCCAACAGGACTCTGGCAGCATGCTGAGCACTGCCCAGCCTCAGGAAACACTCTCAGAAACAGTTTCTGTTGTTACTGAAAATAATTTGCTACCATGAGACAACCCAGAATTCCGAACAAGAAGTCTCATGACTTGGAGAGAAAGAATCCTTCTACTCTCTGGCCGAGAAGAGCTGGAATTTCTCCCACAGCAAGTGTGCTGGAGAAGGGGAAAAAAAAACATTCTGAGTTGTGCAGAATCAGGATCGCAGTGAGGCAGTGAAGGAATGTTGTCCTGGGAAATGGTTTCCCTCTCAGGGCTCATTTATCTCCCCCCTCCCCTGAGTTACATCCCGGAGGAGAGCCTGAAGTATGGGAGATGTTTTGGGGTGCCCGGGGGCTCTGTACCTGGTGGGCTGCAGGTGGGACCCTGGCCGAGGTGCTGACAGGCAGGTGCCCATAGGTTCCCTCTGTGGGACAGCAAATGTGAGGACACAGCCCCCTCCACCAGGGCCTCGTGCGTTCAGCACTGCAGTCTGAGGCACTGGCAGGGCGAGGTGGTTTCAGCTGCAGGGATCTGAGGGGTCACCTCATCAGCTCCCCCTCTACTCAGCCAAGAAGCTGGACACAGCATAAGGACAAGGTTGGGACACTGAGGGGCAGCACTGCTTCTGGATATAAAATCCACCAAGACAGTGAGCACCTCCTGGGGCCAGCACAGCCCTGACGCCACCAACTGTAGACTGCAGCTGTGAATGGGACCCAGGGTCCTGTTGCCTCATCCAACACCCTGAGCTGAAGGGTGTAGGGGCCAGGATTTGCCCACGTTCTTCACTTTCCAGAAACACCAGCCCAGCGTTTCTCCCCCACTGCAGCCTGCTGCTCTCACAGAGTCGCTCCCATCAAGGCCTTTCAGAAGACAGAGTGAGAGAAAGCAGTGTCCTGGGCGTCAACCATAGTGTGTCACACTCCAGTGTGCTACCAGGGTCGGTAGGTGACACCACTGTGCTCAGTGACAGCTGATGGAGATGGTGGGGCCAGGCCCATTAGCATGGGTGACAGTACTTTATGCTGGGCCTACACCCTTCTTCCCCAGCTGTGCCTTGCTGTGCAGCATTGAAAAGGAGGGAAGAAAACTGGGAAATCCTAAGTATTTGTGAAAGAAATATACTACTTCTGAGAAAAATAAAACTTGCCTTAGCCCATTGCTCTGGTTGTTTAAAGCGATGGATATATGACTCTATCTGTAGCCTTCCTACAGATAACATCTTAACTCTGAAGTACAAGGTTGCAATGCTTGGGCAAACTTGTGATATATCTTCTTTAACTGTCACGTGTTTAGGACTGTAATCAGTAACAGAAACCACCTGTGTCTAACCATTAAACAGGAATTGGAATTTTATTTACTTAACAAAGACCACTGGGGATGAGATGACTAACAAAGGTATAAAAGAGGAGACTAACAAAGAGCCGGACATGGACACTGACCAGACCAGTTTCTGGCAGTCCTGCCTGCTTGCAAGTAAACTTTTATTATTTTTCCTGAATTCTGTGTCTCCGTGTATTTCTTTCTGCAATTTCCAGAACAATATAGGGCAGTGCAGCAGGGAGAGTATCATGAGAGTTGAGCAATGGGATGACAGGTGATTGAAAGGGGAGAATCACGTGGGTAGCAGGGTGGAGCAACAAGTTACGTTTTGCTTCTCCAGAGGAGGTAGGTTTCACTTTTCCGAAGTGGTTCATTTCCATAAGCGGGAACCATTTTAGGAACGGGAGCCATTTTAGAATGTAGGACTGTTGGGGCCATTTTGTCTGGTAGAGAACTCATCACACCAGACTCTTGTTATAATGGAATAGGGGTAAAGGTCTCTTTTTCTGTAGCAACTTCCTGCTGTCAAAGGGGCACTGTTGGATGAGGGCTTTAGATAGCCAAAGTGTGGTCTCTCGTTAGGTGGAGCCAGCATCAGAAGTGAGGGGCTGGTAGCCAGCCATGGTGAGTTCACTGACTGGTTGGTAAAGGCCCACATGTGTTTCTGCAAGAAATTTTGAAAACAGGCAGGGTCTGAAAAGCACGATCGTGCAGATAATAGTGAGAGGTCCTAAGAAAGGTAGGAGCCAAGAAAGCCATTGGTTAAAATACCCTGACAAAGGATGTTGGGTTTTTAGAGCTTGTCTGCACTTTTCTGTGTATTCCCTCAGTTCTCTAGCCTTGTCGCTTATTATGCCTGACTGATTTACAAAGTAGCAGCATTCTTCTCCCAGCAAGAGACAGGTCCCCCCTCTTCCTGCTATGATTATGTCCAGAGCATACCTCTTTTGCAGCACCACGGCTGCCAGTGAATTGATTTGTGGTTGTAGGGTCACCAAGGAGTCTGCCACCTTTTCCATATCCTCATTTAGCTCCTGAGATAGGGAGTAGTAGAAGTGTGTTGATGAAATTCCTGCAACCCCTGTGCCTATTCCTGCCAGAACTCCAGCTCCCATTAGGAAAAGGAGTACAGGAAGGGGCACACTTGTTAAGATGATGGGGAGAAACCTGTTGTAACATTTCGGTTTTAGTATAGATGGTGAGGGGAGGGCTAAGGAATCCCATGTAATATAGGGAGGAAGGGGTTCTGTTTACGCAGCAGAAAGCTTGAGAATCAAATGAAGAATATCCCCTTAGGTTATAGAAGACTTAGGAATGTTGACAATTTGAGCACAAGGGGTGGATATGTTTTGTTTAAGCTTAGACAAATTTGTACATGTCTAATTGTCATTGGTGGACTCCAGTTGGGATGTAAAAGGACTTAGCATTGTGGTGACATTTTGGGGGGAATCAGGTTTTAATGGGTGGGAAGGGGTACAGAAATCAGGACATATGGCTGAAATCGGGGCGATAGGCACATCCAAGATTCATTTAGGTTTCCTGGCAGATTTAACAAGGTGGTGTTAAAGAGATGTTGGAGTCTCTGATGTGTTTGAACTCCCTTTTCAGGGACAATTAATCAATTCCCCTGTATGGAGGAGGGGGTTTTACAGCCTCTTTTTAGGTCTAGCTATATAATATGTATCTTTAGTTATGCTTTTCTACTGGGTGTTTAAGACCCAAGTTTCAGTGAGACCTATATTAAATAAAATCAACCTCTTGCTGTCTATCAAGGTCAATTAGGTCTCTTCAGGCATTATTTTGGAACCATGCATAGAGCCTCTCAGCTCCTCTGTCAGTGTCAGCCGTCAGGATGGGTCAAGGCCTTACTTGACCATGTCGCTTTCAGTGAAAGCATGGGACATTTTTCCCTTTTTGTGACCCTCCTTTGGCACATGGTACATTTGTCCTCTGGTGTCTAGTATTCTCCCTGCTCAGGAGGTTGGGTGACTTACCAAATATGTAGGATCCCGTAGAAAAGGTTCCCTCATTTCCTGGATTCTTTGTTGACCTTGAGGGGCTATGGCCAAAATATTGGCTGTCCTTTTAGCCCAGTTACCTTTCTAGTTTTGCTCACCAAACTTTAGTTGTTGAACACCCAGAAGAGAAGATCAGTGACATTAGTAGTGCCATAGGAGCAGTGAGCTTAACTATTATAATTTTACCTGGATAGCAAACATTTTGGAAACTAAAATATAGTTAGAGGATTATTTTTATCAATCATGGTTGTTCTAGTAGTTGATTTCCTGTAGAATATTAACAGAAAAAACTTTGAATCAGGAGCCACACATAATAATACTTTAGCATGACAATCACGATGACATTATCTTTGTAACAAACTTAGATATATATCTTAGTATAAGATATCCAATGTTAAATGCACTCACTACCCTTCAAAAACACACAAAAAACAGGAAACTCTTAAAAGTTATTACCTTTTGATAGGATGCCATCTAAGGAAAATGTATGGGCCTATAAATCCCTGTTATCATGAGTAGCTGGAGCAGAAGAGAAGGGCGATTACCTGGATCAAAAGGTTATTACTATAAACAATATATTAGCCTGTATAGTCAGAAAGCACGAATACATTATAGGAGCCTAACCCTTTATTTTCCCTAGCAACAATGACTCAGTAGTCACTAATTCATTGTTTCAAACTCATACATCGTAACTGCCAGGAATAAGAATTCACTGTAAATATAAAGATGTATGTGTGCACCTATGTAAGTATTTTGTAACTCAAGCCTTTGTAATTCTCACAAGGACCTACACTTCTTGAGGGTAGAAGCGACATTGTTTTAGAACAAAAAATGCTTTTTTTAAATTAAAATTTTATATTTATTACAATAAAAGACACATAGCCATTAATCTATATTTTAATTTATAATAATTTATAATGTAAAAACAGATGAAGAACAAAGTCTGGCTCCCCAGGTTATATAGTTTGCTAACCTTGATGAACACCCTTAACTTACTATGGTTTATTGTTATATTAAATTACTTCATATAAAGCATAAGAACTTCACAAAGTACACTTCTGGGTGTACTGGTTTTGGGGGGATTTTGGGGGGGGTTTTGCCTCCCTTTCTTGGTACCATTAATGTTGGAAATTTTACCTCTTCATATCTTAAACCCTAGTATAAATGGTTGTTATAGATTAAATAGGTTTGTTTTGGTTTTTTTGAAACAGTCTCAACATACAGTTCATCCTGTCCTTGAACTCAATATGTAGGCCACAGCTGGTCTCAAACTTGTGACAATCCTCCTGTTTCAGCCTCCCAAGTGCTGGGATTACACGTATGTGCCACCATACCCAGAGGTAATCTTTTAAAGAGATTTTTTTTTTGGTACCGGGGATTGAACTCCAGACCTTGCGCTTGCTTGCGAGGCAGGCGGCGGAACCACTGAGCTAAATCCCTGGCCCTTAAAGAGATTTAAATAGTCGCAATCAGTGGTGCCGCCACCTGGCCTGCAAGTGGAAGGGCCTGAGTTGGATCCCTGGTACACACAAAAAAATAGGAGGAAACAAAATCCTTATTTTACCCAAGTAGTTACTGTGCCTGATGCCCTTCATTCTTTTGATTTTTATTTGGCATTTCAGGTATCATTTTCCTTCTGATAATATTCCACAATAAAGGTCTGCTGATGCAGAACTTTTTTCAGCCTTTGTACACCCAAAATTGTTTTTATTTCACCTGTTTTTGAAATATATTTTCCAGTTTGATTTTTTTCTTTTAACACTCTAAGCAGATTTTTTTTTTTTTGGTACCGGGGATCGAACTCTGGACCTTGCGCTTGCAAGGCAGGCAGCGGCACCACTGAGCTAAATCCCCGGCAACACTTTAAAAATATTGTTCTACTATCTTCTGGCTTGCATTGTTTGCCAACAAGACCTCTTCTGTCACCCTTGCTTTTTTTTTTTTTTAACCTGTATGTAAAATGTCTTTCCACACTTTCCCCCCACCTCTGATTGTATTTTTCTGTTTATCACTGGATTAAGTCATTTTATTATGATATACTTGGTGTAATTTTCTTGTGGTTAATATCCACTACATTTCTTTGATCTGTGGGTTTATGTTTTCCAGTATGCTGCATTTTTTCCCCTTACATTCTTTTATTGGTACATTTTAGGTATACAATACATTTACATTTATCATTGGGTACTTGTACCTGTACATGATGTATCTTGGTTCTTATTTTTTCCCTATTCCCTGTCCTCCCTTCACCCCCCCCCTCCACTCATCCCCGTTTACAAAGACTTTGTTTCCATTTTTTCCTTTTCTTATAATTTTTCCTTTCCCTTCTTTCCTTTCCCCTTCTTCTCCCCTATCCCTCTGGACCTTTTCTTCCTATTTCAAATTATCAATTATTCATTTTAATCATTTTTAATCCTTATTTATACTTTCAGTTTCTCACACCAGAGAAATTATTTGGTATTTACACATGTGTCCTATTTATTTCACTTAAGAGTATGGGCTCAATACAGCATGTTGCATTTTAACCATTGTTCCTTCAAATGGACATCCTGCCTCTTTTTCAGGACCTTCAATTATATCTGTATTAGTCCTTTTAAAGTTGTCTCACAACTCATTTTTTTTAAAGTATCCATCCATAAATTATTTTTATTTCTCATTAAATGAGCAGAGTCATTAGCATATTAATAACAGATATGTTTATTACATATCCATCAGTGCGGCTTTCAGTACCACTTGAAACATGCATATCATCCTAGAGACAGTTTTCCAGTGCTTATTTGCTACACATTACTGCAAAGCCATTATAAATTACTGAGGAGGTATTTGGTTAAAAAAATAAACAATAAATCATACTGCCCATATAAATAAACTCTTCTTACTGAACAAAAGTTTAACAGTATTTATCTGGTAATTCCTATGTTAACTGGAAAACATAATGGATGTATTGACATACTTTTCTTTTTATATTGGTGCAACCTTGTGTAATTTTTGCAGATAGTTTTATAAAGTCACTCTTTATTGTAACAAGTAGTTTTTTTGAAAAGATTGTACTCAATTTATGAAAATCTAACAAACCTCTAAATATTTTAAATTAAACCAATTATCAATGAAAACACCCACTGACACACATAATTTTTTGAAAACCCCCCCGCCATACTTTTTTTTCAATTTCTATACTTACCTGTGGCAGTAAAATAATTCTCTTAAATTAAGGCACTAAAAGGGCAATGCAACTCCCACTGAAAGTGTTCTAAAAATAATTTACATTTCAAACAGTGCATACATTTCTTATGTTTGTTAACTTAATGTCTTTAGCACTTAAAACCACAAAGAAATACATTATACAATTACAGAAATGATACAACTCATTTATTTTTATAAGGCCACCCAGTTTCATTTTAAGTTTCTACTGCTACAGCTTCCGATTTCCTAATCTTTTCCTCTGCAGTGTCTATTCTACTCTTAGTCACATCCAGTATATTTGTAATTTATTGCTTTTATTTATTTTTTTCCCCTGGTACTGGGGATCAAACTCAGGACCTTGCACTTATCAGGCAGGCATGGTGCCACCGAGGTACATCCCTGGCCCTCATAATTTATTGCTTTTAAAGCTCGCAGATTAGATCTTTTATGTTTTTAGTATGTCTACTTAACATGTTCGGTCTTTCTTCTAGCTTCTTGGATATATGGAAGAATAATTTTTCCATTTGAATGCCTTCTACTTTTAGTGTCTGTCATTCTGAGCCTGTTTCCAGTGACTGATTTTTCTTCTTACTTTGCCTGCTTCTGTTTATTCCTACTTATTTTGTATTGAATGTCAGACATTGTAGCTTGGAAATATTTTTGTGGTCTTGTAAAAACAAATTTTTTTCATTCTGGTTTTGTGAGACAGGGTCTTGCTATATAGTTCAGGCTGGCCTCCAACTCCTGGTGATCTTCTTGCCTCAGCCTCCCAAATGCTGGGATTACAGGCATGTGCCACCACACTGAGCTCTTGTAAATATTCCTTAAGCTTTTTTACAAGCTACAGTTAATTGACTAGGAAAGTTTAATCCTTCTTAGACTTGCATTTAAGCTCCTTGGGCCTGCATTTAGGGAAGACTAGAGAATTTTCATCTAGGGTTAATACTGCTATGTTAAAATCTTGGGAGAATGTTACTGATATCTAGGAATTATGTTTCTCTGCTTTGACTAGTAGAACAGATATATTTGGAGACAACTGTGATATCTGGGAAGTATTTTGTTTTGCTTTGTTTTTTGGTTCAGAGGGTTGAACCCAAAGCCTTTACACTGATCTACATCTCCAGTTTCTGTTGTTTTGAGACAGGATTTTGCTAAGTTACCGACAGTGATCTTGAACTTAGAACTCTCTTTCAGCCTTCCAGAGTGCTGGGAATTCAGGTGTGCACTAGTTTCACTTATCTTTCTGGTGTCCCTTTTCCTGTTCTATAATAACTTCCTCACATACTCATTGGTACTGATAAATATAGAAGGGGGGCTGTTTACAGATCTCTGAGATGCTATGTATAGCCCCATCAGCATCCTGCCCTGTGAATGACACATACCTTGGCTTTCCCCGTATTTGTGATTGTATCCTCATGCCTTAAGGGGACTTCCAGATTCCATCTTGATTGCATATCCACTGAAACTTTCTCCAAAAGAACAATGAAGCATCTCTAAGGCTTATTTTATTCTCCCTATCTCAGAAATCAATATCCCTTGCTTAGTGTGCAATGTCTTGAGAACCATTTTTCACCCTTTATGTGTGGATTTATACTTTTTGAACCAAAGGAGTAAATCATACTCCACTTCGATCAGAAGCTAAGGTTGTACCTTTTGACTTTGTAAGTATAGGAAATTAATTTTAAAATGAAAACCTTAAGACGCAGCTGAATCAGCAGAACCTATATATTGGCTGGAGCTATTTCCCTCATCAAGAGTTCTGATCTCCAAATAAGAATAGAACTCCTCCTAAAAAGGCTTATTGAGAAGAAAGCAAGAATCCTCAGCTATTATAGGCCATGTGGTGGGAAAATATTCCTGTTTGTATCTCTAAGGAGAGAATTTCCCATAGGTTTATAACCAGTAATTTATCCTACAGGTCTAATATATTTCTATTACCTTGAGTTGTATTGGTACACCTAGTCTCAGGTTCTCTTTTACTGCGTGCGATTCCTGACTTCAAACTATATGGATGGATGTTCTGCTTGGAATCAAGAGTTGAAGTCCACAAAAGCCATCAGGGGCTCACATCCTTAAGCATATAAAGATGGGAAACAAGTCATCAGAACTCAAATCTCTGTACAGTACTCTATGCGAGCAGCCACATTTAGCCCTTGTAAATAGCCCTTATTACATATTTGAAGAGTACTTTTACTCTTTCCATTTCCTTGGTCTTTGGTCACCTCTGAGAGTCTAGGCTTGGGAGATATTTTCAAAAAAGGAACTCATGGGCTTTGACTATTTGACCTATCCAACATATGGGCTCATTCACATCACAATACTGAACCTGACTTTAGCTAGACAGGCTCTCTTAACCTTTATTGTAGGCTGCACTGAGGTTCTGCTTCTCCCCTCATCAGTGTTAACACACATTTGCCTATTTTCTCAACCAACAGAGCACACCGTTCTCCATGTTTCCCCCTGAATACCTTACCTGGAATCTCCTCCATCAAGTCTCCTAAATTCTTTTATTGAAATTAACATCATCTTCCCACTTCTATGGCTGGACTACAGGCTGAATTCTCTCTGCTACCTTGAAAGTTGGCTGAATATAGCTCTATCTGTGAGTTTCAAAACTCAACAATTTTCTTGTTTTTTGTTTTTTTGTTTAGACAGAGTCTTGCTGTCATTCAGGCTGGCCTTGAACTCCCTTTGTAGCCTAGGCTCACCGTACCTCAGCCTCCCAGGTACTGGGATTACAGATGTACACTACCATGCCTGGCTCACAAATGTATTTTGTATTAGGGACCCAGCCACATACAGAAAAAGGTTCAAGGGGACTAGTGCTAGAAGGGGAATTTTTCTTAAAGGTTCCTAGAGAAACAAGGTACTTTTCTAACTGTGGCATGTGATCTGTTTAGTCAATATGGCAGCCAGGCAGTGTCAGTATTTTCTCAACAAATGGGAGGGTAGTTATGAATACTCACATTTTCCATATTACCCACAAGAACAATGTTGAAACTTTTGAATTTTCTCAACTAGGTAACTTCATCAGACTCTTCAAGGTGATTCATAATCTATGACGTTTCACGTTGTAGATGTGACCAAAAGGATCCATCTTTGTCTCCTTGTCTTGACTGAAATTTACAAATATACCTCTGATGTCTGGTCATGTATCCTTAAAAGGACTAAGCAGATCTGTAGAGGTCAATTTCCTAGTAGATATGGAGAAAGGTCCGAAAAGGACTTTGTGGCCAACAGTGAAGGAAGGAGTATATCCATTCATCAGTCCATTTATTCAATATTCACTCTTCAAGTATTTCTTAAACATATGCCTCAAGCCTGGCATTCACAGCACTCAAACTGCACATGTAACAATTGCTTCAGGGATGGCCATGTTCCCTAAGCGAAGTCAGTGAGCAGCACCGAGGACCTGCTGGAATTGTGAGGGAAATGCAGCTCTCTGTCTGGGACTGATTAGTGTTGAGGTCTAAGTTAGTGTTGCTTATAGCCATCTAACTTCTTTACAAACCTGTCTTGGTGAAAACCAGAGCTGTGCCTATGGTAAGCATTCCCCAGACATGACTGAGACGTGGATACTACTGTTCCTCAATTGAGTTAAAGAATACCACTGACATATAATTGTGTCAGGTAGAACCCTGTCATTTAGAGATAAACTCTCAAATGCCATAAAGAACAAACCCTGAGAAACACCCTATATAATTGTCATTTCCTCTTCAGCGTCCATGCACCCATCACATTAATCTGTACTATCTTTCTAGTCACCAACTAGGAAGCCACTGGGACACTGAGACTATTCCATTTTTTATCTAGAAATTAGAATACACGAAGCCATTCTCCTTACAAAACCATAATTATTGGTCAAAGTTCAGGGCAGAAAACAAAAACTCCCTTAGGTATTTCAAGAAGACATACACTGCAGGAAGTTAATGCCTTCAAAATTGGTAAACCAGCTGGAAAAGGAATGGAGTCAACTTTTGGATTATAGATTTCAAGGTAAACCTGCATAAATATGACCCAGGGATGGAGAAATTACTGTTGCTGTTACCAATGCTTCTGCCAGAAGTAAAACTTCAAAGCCACAGGACTTGAAACTAGATACTGGGACATAGGTCCGGCCTCAGTGAGTGTAACAGAACTTGCCAGTCTGCTTTACACAGAATACCACCCAAAACACACACACACACACACACACACACACGAGCACATGCACATGCATGTGCATACACAGAGGTGCACATACATAGATGCACATAGCTGCCTAATTAATCAATACTCATTACATGTGTTGAGTGCTCATCCACACACCGACAGGTCAGTCTGCTTGAATCTCTTAATCATCTCACAATACTTGAAAAAGTTGTTTGAAATTTATTTGCTATTTACCCTTTGTCAGCTGTCATCCATGAGAAAAGGATAAATCTGTCATCAAACGTGCTTTCTGGACAAACAGCTTTAGTGTCACCTGAGAATTTGTGAAAAATGCAAATTCTTGCCTTCACCTCTAACCAACTGAAACAGAAACTGTGGGGTTGGAGCTTAGCAATCAATGTTTAACAAGCTTTCCTGTTGACTCTGAAATATCACTAAGTTCAGTAAGCAACAGCATTATTATATCCTAACCCACAGTACTGTATAATACATATGAGTGATGCTCAACAAATATTCTTCAGGTAGTGAATCAAGCTGACTCAAAGTGGACTGGAAATTATCCTCACCAAAATAATGATATTCTTACTACAGGCCATTTTTCTCTAGGTTGTCATCTTCCACTAACCAGCTAAAATTATGGCTAAAATTAGTTATTTAAGTAGTGAAAATTTTTGCAAGAAATAGTCACTGTGAAAGCTCCTTATGTACAAAATTTTATTAGAAACCAAAAATTTAATAACATTCTTCTTTCGCAGCTTTCATTTTTAACATTATAACATGTATTGTATCCAGTGGATTACTAAGTATCTTCACATGACCATTAGCTAAAAATAATTTCTATGTAGGACTCAAATTGCAAGCTACTGCTGTAAGATTTGTCTGCTCCCTGTAGAATTTTGTTTACAAATAGTACCACTGCAAAGATTTACACATAATTCTTATATCCTTTATGTTGTTGTAGAACTCTGACGTCTAGCAAGATAAACACCAGTGAACACTCTGCTTATGTCAGATTTCTCTCCAGTGTGAGGGAGTACTTCAACTGGAGGATTTCCCACACATTATTAATTTTCTATGTTCCTACAACTTGTCTACTGCGCAAGTTTTTAAGAAATTCCTATTTCCTATGGTCTTTCTCATATGTATAGTTTTTTTTTTTCTAGTGTGGATTTACTTGTGTCAATTAAGGAATTGAAACTGACAAAGGCTTTCCCACATTCACTGTCACCATATAGTTTCTCTACAGTAGGAACTCTTATAGACAAAATGGTTGTATCATTACTAAAGGTCTTCCCATACTTTTCAATAAAAATTTTCTGATGACAAAAAATTTTTTTCTGATATTGAATTATCTGTGGCTAAAGCTCATTACAACAAATACTGTTTTATACAGTTTTACTCTCATATGACTTCTGACATGTATAGTGATTTATTAGGCCTAAACATTTTTCCATGTTCATTGCACTATTGAGTTTTTCTCCAATATGTGTTCTTTGATGGGCAGTAAGATTTGAGCCTTTGCTAAAAGCTTTCCCACATTCATTACATTTATATGGCTTTTCTCCAGTATGAATTCGCTGATGTACTGTAAGGTTTGAACTACAACTGAAGGTCTTCCCACATTTAATACATTCATAAGGTTTCTCTCCAGTATGAATTCTGTGATGCTGAAGCAAGGATGACCTGTGACTGAAGGCTTTTCCACATATACTGCATTCATAAGGTTTCAATCTAATGTGATTTCTCAAATGCATATTCAGTGATTCAGGCTGGCTGAAGGATTTCCTACATTTCTGACATTCGAAGGGTTTTTCTTCAGTATGAATACTCTGATGTTGAGTAAGAAATGAGAGACTACTAAAGACTTTCAGACATCTGTCACATTCATATTGTTTCTCTATAGTGTGAATTCTTTGATGTCGAGTAAGGTGTGAACTACAGCAAAAACCTTTCCCACATTTGCTACATTCATAAGGTTTCTCTCCAGTATGAATTTTCTGATGGTGAATAAGAGATGACCTATGAATGAAGGCCTTTGCACACATTTGACACTCATAAAGTTTTTCTTGAGTATGAATTCTCAGGTGCTCAATGAGATGTGAAACACGACTGAAAGACTTTCTGCAGTTCATACATTCATATGGTTTCTCTCCAGTGTGAGTGCTTTGATGATTAGTAAGTGAAGAGACATGACTGAAGGCCTTCCCACACTCAATACATTTGTAAGGTTTCTCCCCACTGTGGCTTATCTGATGCCGAGTGAGGGATGAACCATGGCTAAAAGCTTTCCCACACTCACGACATTCATAGGGTTTCTCTCCTGTATGAATTCTCCAGTGGCGATTAAGGATTGATTGTTTGCCAAAGCCTTTCCCACATTCACTGCATGTATAGATCCTCTCTCTACTACAAGTCTGGTGAAGGGTAAGAGATTTGCTCTGGCTAAAAGCTGCCACACTTTCACTAGAATTCAAAACTTTATTTCTGTCATTGCTTTTCTCATGTTTTATAACTGACTTTTTGGGTATACTTTTCTTCAATATATCATGTTTATGTGGTTTCTCTTCAGCAGAAATTATCTGTGGTTCAGAAAGAGCAGCCTTTAAATGGAAGATGCTTTTAAATGTACTATATGTGTAAACACTTTCCCCACTTGGGCTTTCTCTAAAGGTAAAGGTCACTGGTCTGAAATGTTCTACCTGATGTCCATGTTTTCCCTCCATCTTCTCAATATATTGCGAGTCCTTGTTAAAATTTGAAAGTTCACAACCTTTTTTAAAGTTTTTTTCTATTATTACAGCTTGGGATGAATCTTCATCATAAATATCATTTGTTGATAACTCCTTGTTTTTCCATTTTGATTCCCAATCTGAAATATATCAAGAAAGCAAACCACTGCTTTTTCTATAGTTCATGAAGAGTACCTTCTATGGTGGAAATAGGAGAATTAAATACGAAATAAAACTCCTAGAAAACATGGCTCTGCCAGGCCTGGTGGCACACATCCGTAATCTCATCTGTAAGCAATTCAAGAACATGAGGCGGAAGGATCATGAGCTCCAGGCCAGGCTAGGCAACACAGGGAGACCCCATCTCAAAAAGCAAGCAAAGCGTTGACAACTCAAATATTTCCATGATTTCTAAACAATGCTCAGGTGGAACAGAGAATTCAGACAGCTCCCAGAAGCAGGAATACAGTATGATAAGGGAAGTGGATAAAATATACATAAACAGTATATGGGGAAAAATCTGAAAAAAATGTAAAAGGCAGTCTGGATTCCAAGCCATCATTTTGTGCCTATATTTGTATGAAAGATCACATTTTATATGATCACAGCCTTCACTTTCAATTAATCATAATTTGCTGCCAGATTAATATGCTTAAAATACAGAATTTATACTATTATATCGAACAGTTACAATGACAACAAAATATTATTCCTTAGGGGTTATAAAGATTTAGGCTTTCTGGGTTTATGTAGTATCTGTGTGAAATAATGACGATTTCCTGGACACTGGAAAATATCATTCCTAGAAATTTTATATTTTAATACATGCCTTAATTCCTCTGAACACTTAATATGATCTATGAAACTCAAACTTAAGAAAATAGTAATTTTTCACTTAATTGATAACTTTTCTTACCTTAAAATCATCAGTAAGTCCATTTTCTTAAATGGATATAAGAAAAAAATTTTGGTTTCAAATAAAACAATTTGAATTAGAACAATGGCATAACCCTTCACCTTTGATCAAATAACATCAGTAAGAGACATATAATGATCTGGGATGGAGGAATAATAATTTGTAAATCTAAACTAAGGATCCCTCAGTTTCATTTATATATGGGATCTCTGCAGACAATATCCCTAAAATACCTCCACACTCCCAACAAGCACCTTGCCTGATTACATGACTCACCCCAAAGCATACCTTTTGATAGTTTTTTCTCCACCATCCAGGGTTCTTTTCCATTTTCCAGTAAAGAGATCACGTGTGGCTTAGTTATGGAAAGACCTGCTTACAGAAAAAACACAGAACTTGTTTAAGCTGTGGTCCTCAAGGATGAGAGGCCATTACAAAAGGGATCACAGAAAGAGTTGAAGGATGTTCACTGAAATGAGATGATGAGCTTTAGGGAACATGGGACAGTAATTCAGCCATTTACTTAGGAGACTGTCCAGCAATTCAGAGTGCAAAAGAAAGATCTTTTCTACTGCAGAGGAGGGGAAGATATCCTTACCTAGAGAGGCTAGGTTCTTGTAATTCTGGACCATCACATCCTTGTATAAATCCCTCTGAGCAGAATCTAGCCATCCCCACTCTTCGTGAGAGAAGTTTATAGCCACGTCACTAAATGTCACCTGAAACAGCAAAAATATTTAGGTTCAACCACAGCCTAGGCCTTTTCTGACACTATACAAGGGTAAAATTATCCTGGCTGTGGAAGAAAGTGAAAGATTCGAAACTTGTAAGACTGGAAATCTGATTTATTACTTAATAACCAAATAATTATGTACTTGACATTATTATACAATAGGAACAAGAGACAAAAATAAGATCCTTACCTCATAAGAATTAATTTTGTCAATGTAACAATGAACTTAATGAATAAAAAAATTAATTTTGTCAAAAAGAATACAATTAAACAAATTTTTTAAATTAGCATTTACTGTACTGGGCATGATGTTACACACATGTAATGCCAGCACTCTGGGAGGCTATGGCAGGAAGATTACAAGTTCAAGCCCAGCCAAGGTAGAAAGCTTGGTTAGACAGTTGTACACGGGATCATAAAGTACTATATGTCAGTGTATACCCAAATCCACATATGATTTTAAGGAGCATTTCATTATGTTCAATGAATGATTTGGGCATTAGTTCACTTTAGCTTTTCCTTGTTAAATAAAGCTTAAAAAAATTTTTTTAAGTTTGATAATTTTATTTTTAATTTTAATGTAATACAAGTAGATAGTATTAATAAAGAAAATATTTAAAAAGCACACATCTTCTATTAAAAAAACAAAATTTCATAATAAAATAATTAGAGAATAACAATAGTGTACCATAATCTCAAAAGAATGGGCAAAATATTACTTAGAGTACAAGTCATAGACAAAAAAGACTCTCTTACAAAAAAGAAACAAACAGATTACAGCACAAACATTTCTTTTCAATGAGCTAAGAGAAGCTAGGAGTATAAATGAAAGAAATTAGCATATATATTAAAATAGTTTTGAAACAATGGAATAGATAGTTTGGGGAATTACTTGAACTTCTCCCTACTTCCTGTTTCTGTCTTCTATTTTCCTCTCTCACTCTCATTCTTTATCTCCAAGAAACCATGTGATATTTAAGCTTGTGTCAAGAAAACATATATTTACTACTCAAGTCCTTGCCTGTGCAGGTTTCAACTTCCACTGCATGATTCTTTCCCCTCATTTATGTCATTTATTTTATTCACTCAATAAATACTTACTAACCATCTGTTTTGTGCCAGGAACTTCTCTGGGTAGTGAAAAGTGTAACAGTCAAAAAAAAAAATGTATTGGGCCAGGGATTTAGCTCAGTGGTTCTGCCGCCTGCCTCACAAGCACAAGGACCCAAGTTCCATCCCCGGTACCAAAAGAAAAAAAAAATATTGCTCCCAGAAAGAGGAGTCAATGAGCACATGCATAACAGCAAACATATAGTATATAGCTAATGAGTGATAACTGGAAGAGAAAACAACAAAGCAGTCCTGAGGGAGTGGGAAGGATATGCAGCGGAAAGTGACTATAATTTTTTTTTTGGTACCGGGGATTGAACTCAGGACCTTGCGCTTTCGAGGCAGGCACTGGAACCACTGAGCTAATCCCTGCCCTACAATTTTAAATAGGTACTTTATTTAGACATTACACAAAGATACAAAGAAGGTAATGCGATTTTGTGTATATCTGGGGAAAAAATATTCCAAGAAGATGTTACTGCACTTCCAAGGCCTGGAGGCAATGGCTGGGGCCCTTGGAGCAAAGGAGGCAGAGAAGAAGGTGAGATCAGAGAGATAAGAGCCTTCTTGTACAGGGGGCTTCCTATGTCACTGCAAAATTCTGATTTCCAAGTTAGGGCCACAGAAATTTTTTGAGTTGAAAAATGACAGTATTTCATATAGCAGGATTATTGTGACAGCTGTATTGAGAAGAAACTACACAAAGTTAAAAGGCAGAAGTAGAGAATCTAGCTAGGAGGTTATGGCAGTAAGACGGGTAGCTTGGACCAGATTGGCAGTAATGGGCAACCAATGGTCAGATTCTATATACATTGTTGATATTTTAGATCTAACTAGAGCATCTGGATGTTGAGTTATAAGTGAAAGGAAGAATAAAGGAAAACTTCACACATCTCTTGAACAACTGGTGGGAATGATATATCATTAATTGCGATCACATGACACAGTTCAAACAAGCTAAAATTCCAAACTTATATTTTGAGTTGTAATAAAAAAGAACTTTGCCTCAAGACTCTATAGAGTTCTAGCATAAAACTGATAACGCACGAGGGCCGGAGATTTAGCTCAGTGGTTTTGCTGCCTGCTGCGCAAGCGCAAGGACCCGAGTTCGATCCCCGGTACCAAAAAAAAAAGAAAAGAAAAGAGGCGCGTGGGTAAAGTTCCTACAATGAAAGGAACTAAAGATCCAGTCCCTAAATAGGTTTTGTTAGGTGGGAATTGTCAGGAAAAGTAAAGTGAACACTCAAAGAGTCTTGGATAAGAGAGTGTTGCAGTAAGATGTGAGGACACTAACTTACCTGAGACATTACTTCACAACTGTTCTCCTTCCAGACTCCCGGCTCATAGATGGGTAGTGTCTTGAAAAGATAGAGCAAGGGCAGGGAGGGAAAAATAAGTTTATCTTACAGCTCTGTGACACACCACAACGGAAAAGCACACCGGTAACCACTCTCCGGGGCTCCAATCTCTCCCTGTGAACTAACCAGCTGTTTTCCGGCACGGGGTAACCATTTACCTGGTGTCACCTGCCAGAAAAATCAACTATTTTGTATATCAGACAGACTCATAAAACAACAGTAAGAATGTGAAATAGCCTGTTGTACCTTGACTACTATGTCATTCATATTATTCCCGATTTATTTTGCAAACGATGACAAAACTGAAACTAAGGGATATTTAAAGCATTTAATCAAGGTTACACACCTGGAAAGCGTCAGCCTCTAACATGAAAACTGCAGGTGGCGTCTACTTTGAGTGCTTACTACTTAACACTCCGCCTACTTCGTTTTCACTATCAACATGTCTGAGAGGTAAACGCGGTCCTTACTCCACCGTTACAGAGCAGGACAGGGAGGCCGGAAAAAGCCAAGTCCCAAACCAGCCCGCCCGCCTCCCTACTAGGACCCACACCTGCCGGAAGTCTCAGCCGCACCTCACCGGCACCCAAGCTCCGAAGCACTGGTCACTGCTGCGCGGACAACGTTTGCAGCCTCCCAAGACTACACTGCTCAGGACCCCAGCTGTTTCGGGGCGCCCATCTCCGAGCCAGACGCCACTGCAGGACGAGCCAAAGGCTTTGTCTGTAACTGACCGAACTTTCCCAGACTCCTCCGCATCCGGGACAAAAGTTCCCGACACCGCGAACGGTAGCCACTCTGGAAAACCACATTAACCGGGAGTCTCTGCGGCAGCGTGTCTGGTTCGGCTTTCTAAGGAATTATACCTCCCGGAGATATCGTCCCACCCCGAGCGGGTCAACAAGGACACACGTGCGACGGTCGAGAGCACACGGTGTCTTCTTGTGAACGATACTTGTCAGATCCAAGGACGACCCTCTGTTTGCGTTGCAAAACCGATGGCGCCCAGACCGCTAAACTACATTTCCCAGAAAGTCATGCGGCCGCGACAAGAACTTCCGGGTCGTTCGATAGGCCGCTGATAGCGCTTTGTCCCACCCCCCACCCCCGAGTAGGCATTGCTGATCCGTGGGAAACATTGTGTTTTCTACCAATGTCCTCTCTCATCCAGAACCTTGCTGCAACGCTGCCCAGCCCCTGTCCAGTTCTTTTGAGTATTTTTCGCTTGCTTGCACACGACTATAGACCCCAAGAATGCCCTGTGGCCGAATTGCCACAATAGTCGTCCAGCAACCGAGACATTACCCGGAAGTTCATGTGATCATCTCCTGACCCCGTTCTGGTTGGTGTGCGTTACGCGCTGTCGGAGAACTAGTGCTCCAGTGAGCGCTTTGAGGACAATAGTCATCATCCTGGGAAGAGTCTCTCCTGTAACTCTCACCCTCATCTACTTCTGTCCCCAGAACCCCTTCTTTGACTGTCCCTTTACCCCAGCCTACGTCAAGGGTCAATGGACATATATATGTAGGCCAGAGTAAATCTACTATAGTTGCAAATTTGGGTTGTTTACTGTCTTTTTAAATTGTAAATTAAATTTTAACTTTAAAAAATTATATGGCTATAAATTTTCTTGTACATGACAAGTGCTTTTGTATATGATATTAGTGTTTCTTTGTTGGGATAACGTATGGATGTGATATTTAATTACTATAGCTGTCATAGTTTTTTTTGTTTTTTGTTTTTTTTTTAAAGTAGCATCAACTGGCATTCTCTCAAAGCTTAGGTTGTGGAATAAGGAAAAGGTTTGCCAGTGAAAGTATCTTCCCATCTATGACTTTTATTATACAATGACAAACTGTTTCCCAAAAGTTGTACCAACTTGGCTGCCAACCATTTAGTGCCAGCACTCAATTTTGTGAAACTTCCAAATGTTGACAATTTGCTGGGTGTGAAATTGCAACTCATTGTGTTTTAGTTTGGATTTTTTAAATTGTTAATGAGATTGAGAATCTTTTCTTATGTCTGTTGGCCCTAGTAGTTCTTTCTTTGAGAACTGCGTGTCCTTTGGTCAATGTTCTTTTAGAAAAATAATCTTTTTAATATTAAAATACAGGTTACATAGAAAATTTTAATATTAAGAGTGCAGGGATAGGCCCCGCCTCCGACCGCGGCCGCCGCCAGCAGGTTGTTTTCAGGAGGCGTCACCGGCCCCGAGGGTCTCCGCTGCCACCGTGACAGCGCGCCGGGGGCGGAGGCGCCCGCTTCAGACCTGAGCGATGTCTGAGAATTCCAGCGACAGCGACTCCTCCTGCGGCTGGATCATCATCAGTCGTGAGGGCTCCGATGCGGAGATGGTGACACCCGTCAGGAGCGCGGACAGCTGCGAGCTGGGCCGGGAGCCGCCGGAACTGCAGTCCCAGCAGGGAGAAAGCAGCCAGGACGGCCCATCATTCACGGGCGAAACTGCGGGTCTCGATCTCGCCCTTGAGACAGAGGAAGAAAAGTCACCTGAAGACAACATCTACTGTGGAGCTGCCAGTGATGACTCTGATATTGTTACCCTTGAGCCGCCTAAGTTAGAAGACGCTGGAAGCCAAGACGCTGTGACTGCAGAGGAGACGCCCGCCTCACAGGACTTCATGGGCTCCTCTTCCAGCAGCCAGTACACATTCTGTCAGCCGGAAGCTGTGTTTTCATCTCAGCGTGGCCACGATGGGTCAAGCAGTGAAGAGGCCAGCGATCAGCCCAGTCCCGCCTTTCGCCGGCGCCGTGCTAGAAGGAAGACTGCATTTGGCTCAGAGTCAGAGGAGCAGCCGCCTGCCGACCAGGACCCCACGCCACTCTCGGAGCTGCAGAAATGCCAGTTCAGCGGGGGTCTCAACAAGTGTGTCGTGCTCGCCGTGGTGATGGGGTGATTGCTGTCAGCATGGGGCTTGGACATTTCTATGGCACAATTCAGAGTGAGAGACGGCAGCAGTTAGTCCCAAAGACACCTGGGAATGAAGTGAGCGACACGGTGGGGCATCTGGCCCGGCATCCCCAGCAGGGGGCCCCTCCGGAGGTGAAGATTTTGAAAGAAAGTCTCGGAAGGTGTCGACTCTTGACTGCCGCGGAGATGTCCCTCGAAGCTCAGAGAAAGCACAATCACCACCCGAGGGCGTCTCTGGAGAAGGGAGAGCGCACCACGGGCTCAGTCCAGGAAGAGCTGCGGAAGCTAAGGGAGCAGATTAGAATATTGGAGGGGAGAGGTACAAGTGCTGAGTTGGTCATAGAAAATCAGAAGCTTAAGCAGCATCTGGAGGATGCAGAACAGAAAACACACAGGTTTCTTAATCAAAGGGAGATTCTGCTGGCAGAAACAAAAATGCTAAGGAGTGAACTGGAGAGAGAACAAAAATTAGCAGCATCTTTACGGATGGAAATTGTGCACCTACAGACTGGTCAGCAGCAGGCCAAGTCAGATTCTCCCCAAGAGCAAAAGGAAATAGCACTGCTACAGGAAAGACTCGGTGAGCTGGAGCAGAAGCTGAACTTTGAGCAGCACCGCTTTGACTTGTGGGAAAGGCTGTATATTGAAGCCAAAGACCAGAATGGAAAACCAGACACCGGAAAGCAGAGGGCGGGCAGAGGAAGCCGCAGGGCCAAGAGTAAGTCAAAGGAAACGTTTTTGGGAACAGTTAAGGAAACCTTTGATGCCATGAAGAATTCTACCAAGGTGTTTGTGAGGCATCATAAAGAAAAAATTAAGCAAGCTAGAGAAGCTGTGAAGGAAAATCTTAAAAAGTTCTCAGAGTCAGTTAAATCCACTTTCCGACATTTTAAAGATATCACTAAGACTATCTTTGATGAAAAGGCCAATAAAAGATTTGGGGCTACAAAAGAAGCGGAGGCTGAAAAAAAAAAAAAAAAAAGCCAGTTTTCAGCGGTCATTCACATCCACAGCACGAGGCGCCTTCCCCAAACCAGAACCACCGCAGCCCCAGCGTGCACAGCAATGGGAGCCGAGAACAGGGAGCTCGCTGGGCGTAGGCCGGAGGAGCCACGTTCGTCTACAGGGATGGCGCTGCAGATGGCTGGCAGGGAGACTGCCGCTGCCCCGGGCAGGCTGGGCATCACGCCTTTGAAAGCGCGCAGCCAGAGCCCTTGAGCCCCTGTAACATGGTGGTGAGTCCTTTGCTGGTAGCTGAATTTAAGAAAGTAATCAGAAGACCTTTACTAAAAGAACTGGGCACTTTCCATCATTGGGAAGAGCTTAATGAAATCATCGATCAGTGTATCACAAATGGGCTCACAAATCAGAAAACCTTCGCGGACTTTGTTAATGATGTTAAAAATCATCTTAAAAGCATGGAGGAATACCGACTAGATAATGGAGTGTTTGAGAATGGATGGATACATAGGGAGATACTTTGCCGACTGTTTACACCCTCTGTTCGGACTCCGGTCGGTTTACTTAGAACCATGTCTTTACAATAGTTTCTGACACTTGTCTGTTGGGTAGAACTTTGTAACACAGAGATACGCTTTATAATCCTGAAAGCTTAGAACAAACTGAAAGATACAGCTTTAAAATTACAGCTGCTTCAAATAGAAAATTCCATGCAACATCATCACTGTTGACTTGAGGAAATGATTGTTTTATCTTAAAAATCAGTTAAGGGTATATAAATCCTATTTTCACTATAATTTATATGAAAAGATGATTGCCTGTGTGATTAATCTACTTATATGCTCACTTTAGTGGACAGTGCCGGTTTTACTCTGAAATCGGGAGCCTGTAGCTAACAGCCCTCCTGTCCCCACCGTCACCTCCCCTTCCACATACCACTGAGCTCTTAACACTTCCCACCAGGCTGCATTGTTAAGGCAGGGGCATGAGCACGAGGCGGCGGAGCAAGGCAGAAATCCTCATGTGTGCCCGTCTACCCATTGTTTGTCAGCTTTTTACCCTGTAACGTGCAGCTTCCCTAACGTTCAAGTGTTAGCTTCACTTCTTGCCTTTGAGATACATCTATATATTTGCAAATAAAGGCAGTGTGTCTACAAAAAAAAAAAGTGGAGAGACAAGAATACGAGGACAGCCCCCCCCCCTTGTTATGGGTTAAATCTAGAATGGCGCCCGAGTGGTTCATGTGCTGAGATGGGGCTTTGGAAGGTGATTGGGTCATAGCTGAATGTGCTGTTAGGAGGTAGAGCCTGGTAGAAGAGGAGGTCATTACAAGCATGAATTACAAGGAAGGGTACCTCCCCCTCCCTTCTCCTCCCTTGTTGCTCTGCTTCCTGACCACCATGATGTGAGCAGCTTCAACTGCTATATCCCTCTGCTGTGCCATTTCTGTCTTAGAGCTGGTGACCATGGACTGAAACTGAGCCAAAGCAATTCTCCCTTTTAAATTGTGGGTGTTGGGTGTTTTGTTCCAGCATTTGGAAAGTGACTTAAGGTACCATCCCTCCTTTAGGACTCTGAATTCAGTAATTGGATGTGTTTTCTGCAATTTTGGATAATGTTTCTGGTTATGAAATTCTTTAATTTTTTTTCCTACTTGAGCTTTCTTCAGCAACTTGAATCTGTGAAGTGCTATGCTCAGCAAACTTTTATTCTCTCATATTTGTCTCTGCCATTTTCTTTCTCTTCTTTGCAAACTCCAGTTTATCATAGGTCAGATCTTGCCAATCTTTATCCTCCAAGCATCTTAAATCCTCTGTCATTTCTATCTTTCAATCTCTGTAGCAGACTGTGTACTTTATTGCGATCTTCCATTCATAATTTCTTCTCCAGGGGATTTTTTAATTTCAATTTTTCAAGGTTGTTTTCAAGGCTAGGCATATTTGCTTTATATTATGTATCTAAAAGTAACAGTTGCTGAAGAGTTTGTGGATCCCTTTGTAAATTTTTTACAATTGTTCACTCAGTTTGATTTTTGGTATTTTTGGTTTGCTTTGGTTTTTTGGTTTGTTTGGGGTTTTTTGGTACCAGGGATCAAACTCAGGACCTTGCACTTGTGAGGCAGGTAGAACCACCACTGAGCTAAATTCTTGGCCCCTGGTTTGCTTTGTTTTTGTTATCTGTCCTTCCTCGTATTTTTGGCTGAAAGTGCCTTCTAGATTATATAATTTTAATTTAAGACAAGATCTGAATTACTAATTCTTTGGAACCCCTTTACACTACATTTAAGATATAACATCTCTGTCTAGTCCATCTAGAATGTCTTATATACGGATTCTTCACTGTTGATGCTTTTTTTCTTTTTGAGACAGGGTCTCACTATGTAGTTCAGGCTGCCCTTCAAATCACTAGGTAGCCCAGGCTGTCCTCCAATTTGTGGCAATCCTTCTGCCTCAGCTCTCTGAGTGCTGAGATTATAGGCATGTGCCACTACACCTGGCTGACTTACACTTTTTGGGGGGCGGGTACTGGGGATCCAACTCGGGTCCTTGTGCTTGCGCAGCAGGAGGCAAAACCACTGAGCTAAATCCCAGGCCCTGACTTACACTATTAACAGAAAGGATGGAGGCCTTCTTTTTTTTTGAGGCCTTCTGATTAATAGAGACTGAGAAGGAGAAACCCAGGGTAAGGTAAAATTGAAATCATAGACATCAGTAAACTCATTTTAAACAAATATGACAGACTATTTCATATGAGTTATGAATATGAAATAGACTATGAACTCGCAGTGATCCTCCTGCCTCAGCCTCCCAAATGCTGGGTTTACAGGCATGAGCCACCACAACCAGCAACATTAGGAATTATAACGCTAACAGATTTAAGCAATCTTCCTGTGATGAGCATTTGATTTGTGCTCAAATTTTCAGGTAAAGAGTGAAGAACATCCTTACGTATACATCATGGCATATGTATTTGGGTTTGTAAAGTACAAGTCCCTAGATTCTACATGATGTACCAGTATGAATCAAAAATCACAGAGGAGGTTAAAGTTAAACACAGTTTTATTTGGGAGCAGAATAGATCTTCAAATTGCAATATACAAATTCAGGTTAGAAACTGAGGGTGAAATAAGACTGAAGCTTCAGTTCAGAAAAAATAGAAGAGGTGAGATAGGTAGCTCAGTATTCTTGGAAAAGCTCAGCTCAGCATTCTTTGAAGATAAGCAAGGAGTGAGCCAGCCAGGTGGTGGGAAACTGATGTAAATCAGAGTGATTAGAGATTTTTTTTAATCCATTGAAATATCTGTGCCAAGGACAGACTTGTTACCCTAGAATCATTTAAGGCCAAGGGACTGTTATGGCTTGTATCTAGATGTCCCCCTAAAGCCTCATGCACTAATAGGTGGGGCATTTTGGAGGTGGCTGAATCTAGTATGTGTAAATATGGATTAAGGGTGTGTGATGACTTAATTATTCCACTGATTGGGTTACCACAGTTCTGGGTGTGGGTAATAGGAAGGCCTACCCTGGGTGTGGGTGGCACCATGCCATAGACTTGTAGCCCAGATAGGATAGAAGGGAAAGGAAGGCTTGCTGCTTTGCTGCCCTCTACCTGCCCTACCATGGACCGTTTCTCCTCTGCCATACTCCTTGCCTAGGAGCCACCCAAATATGGATTGAAACTGTGAGCTAAAATAAACTTTTTCTCCTTTAACTTGAGGGAGTCAGGTGTTTTTGTCTCAGCAATTATAAAAGTAACTAAGACAAAGATATTGATAAAGGACTGAAAACTGTTTCTTTTTCAGCTCCTGACAGGGCAGTGTCTATGCAGCAAATTATCCCTGTCAGTAAGTTTCTGAGGCTTACAATTTTTTATGCTTTTCTTTGACCATTCTGCACCCATTTTGACTTATTTTTCACTAGTATAAGAATTTCCCGGACCAGGGATTTAGCTCAGTGGTTCTGTTGCCTGCCTTGCAAACACAAGGACCCAAGTTCGATCCCCGGTACCAAAAAAAAGAATTTCCCAATCTCAGCACTTATTTACACACAGCAACAAACTGTCCCTAAGAAGGCTTTGTTGTTCTATATTTGATCCTTGGGAGAAAGTAAAGTGTTCCACAATCTAGCTTTAAAGTTTCAGGTAATGGGAAAAGGGGTCTACCTGCCTCTGGTATGGCTTCCCCCATACAGTAGGAGGAAAATGGCATGTGGGGCTCTGCCCAAACCACAATGAGAAGGAAATAGGGTTCTTGCATGTTAGCTCTCTGCTACTTAAGAAGTGATCCTGCCGGAAGAACTACAAGTATGAGAGATTCCTCTGGTGCATCTTTTGAGCCTGTGGCAGTCTGAACCAACTAGGAAAGACAAAACTGTCCTCTTGTTCACCCCATCCCCAAGTGGGGAAAGAATAACTGGACATTGTTAGAAAGAAGCTAATGAAACTAGTTTGCCGCTTTCCTCAGTCACACCAGTTGAGGAAATGTTCCTTGTCAGTGCCCCTGAGAAGCTGCTGTGCTTCCAATTTTGGAGCACCCCTAGTTTGGGCCCACCGTCAGAGGCTCCTTGGCCTCAGTCATATTTGTAAAGCACCCTTGGATTTGGTGAAATCCAGTTAACATCCTTTTGTCTGTCTTATGTCCTCTTTGATATTCAGTTAGTATTACTTGTACACTAAGTATTACATGTACATTGCTCTTGTCACTGTTTAGAATCAGAATAGGTTCCCCCAAATAGAAAACACGGGGACCTCAACTCACCCTACCCGTGGGATAGGTTGCAGGTTTGTTGACTTTTGTCACAGAAAAAGAATTTTCAAGATGTCTCAATGAGACACATAAAAAGGTTTATTAGGAGAATTTTTAAAGCACACACAGAATAATAGAGTGGTGACCCTCAAGGGAGAGGTGCACTGTGGCCTGAAGCTAGGTATATTTATGTGGTCTTCGGGGTGTCTTCAAGATGAGTGACCTAGGATGTATATATCTACTGTCAGGTTACCCATATGTGGGCTGTGTTAGAATGTAACACATTCACATGTATTTAAATTGAGAAATACTGGCCTACTAATACTGCTGCTTTCTTGAAAGTGGAAGTCTGGGAGAAAACACAATTTACAGATTAAAAGCATGGCCATGAGCCCAATTTATAGGCTTATTGTGTCTTTTGTTTGTTTGTTTGTTTTTGTTTTTTTCCATTACCAGTACCGGGGATCAAACTTGGGTCCTTGTGCCAAGCGGAGAAACCACTGAGCTAAATCCCCGGCTTATTGTGTCTTTAAATAGTTTTGAACTTTGATAACAGCATTCAGTAAAATTACTTGGCCGCAGTTTCTCCTCTTGCTTTGAAAGTTTTTCAGCGTAGAAACAGCAGTGTTTAGTCTATATTTACTCGGTGACATCTTTCTGAAGATTGTTTTATCTGATATTTTGTGTACTGATAGGTGTTTGACTCTGGCAGGTGAAAACAAAATTGTCTGCCCTGTGTAAGCTCAAGTAATTGTATGGTACAGTGTTTTCCAGTGGCTCCTCTCAAAACCTTGGGAAGATTTTGGTGACACTTGTGTGGAACAGAACTGAGCCCCAGGTTTGTATAGACATTTCTGCAATTCTTTGTCTTTCTTCTCTCTCCCAGTGTTCTAATTTTTATTTGCTGTGACTTCTACAAATCTTTATTCTCCTATACTGTAATTCAGAGCAATGATGTCACGCACAATATTTGTATCATTTTTTTCCCTGAAGATTCCAGTCCTGCACTGCCTACCCTCCAATGCCTAAAATCTGCTGTGTTGTCATCATAAAATTTGTTTGGATTTATTCTTGCTGAAGGCAAGAGAAAATTCTAGTGAGTTCATTTTATCAGAGAAGAAAGCAGAAATCAGGTTCATTCTTAATTTATTAAATAGCTTATCATACTAAAAATATATTACTTAGAATTTCAAATTGACCAGAAAAAAAACTTCTCAAGATTCTTATGTACACATGAACATGCTTCTTTTCTGGGTTGAGCCAATGAGATCTATTTAGTGAATAATGGCTTTGGAAGCACTTATAGCAAAAGTTCTGAGCAGATCTTTATATTTTTCTCTAGCTTTATTACTGTGGTTAGTTAGCTTTCTATTGCTATTAAAGACCCCTGATATAAATAAACTTATAAAGAGAAAAAAGGTTTATTTGGCTCATGGTTTGAGGTTTCAGTTCATGATCAAGTGGTCCAATTGCTTTGGGCCTGTGGTGAGCCAGCACATCATGGTGGCAGTGTGTGGCAAAGCAAAACTGCTTTTCTCATGGCCAGGAAGGAAAGAAAGGAAGAGGAAGGGAGCTAGGGTCCCATTAACTCCCCGAAGTGCACACTCACAATGATTTGAAGACCTTTCACTATGGGCTACCTCATAAAAGTTTTCACCACCTCCCAACAGCACCAAGCTGGGGACCAAGGCTTTAACACATGAGCCTTTGGGGAACATTACAGATCCAAAGTATAGCAGACCAAAGTCAGGTTGAAGTTGCCTTAGTCCAAACTGTTATACCAAAATACTGCAAACTGGGATGCTAAAATCAAACCAAACCAAACAAACAGAACAAGCTAAGCTAACAGTTCTGGAGACAGGAAAGTCCAAGATCAAGACACTGACAGATTGTATCTGGTGAGAGCTGCTTTCTGGTTCATAGATGGCACCTCCCAGCTGAGTTTTCACATGTTGCATGGGGCAAGGTGGCTCACTAAGGTTTCTGCTACTGTATAAGGGCACTAAGCCCGTTCACAAAGGCTATCCCCTTATGATCTAATCGTTTCCAAAGACGTTACCTCCTAAATCCATTACATTGATGATTAAGTTTACACAAACAAAATTTGGATAGACAGAAGCATTAAGGCCATAACAAAAACCATCAATAAACACAGCCCTTGGGACCATCAGAAGTGCATCAGACTTTATAAAGAGCTCATTACAAACCCTGACATATCACAGCCAACAGTTAAAGTCAGACAATCAAGAATTGCCACAGATAAAACTATAGCTATTCTATGTGGCTGACCACCCTGTTGATTATGCCCAAAGCAGGCTGCTAGCAGTGCAGGTTGTAAAGAGTTAACTCTGAAATTGGCTTATTTTAAGAAGTGAGTCTGACCGAAGCCTACGTCACTCATAGGAGCATTTCAGATGGTGTGCAGGTCAATTCCAGCCTTCCCCTAACAGCCATGGAAGAGGCCAGAGCAATGGCCTATGAGCTGTTGGGCTTCATATGAGCTAACATGGCAGCGGAGGTCAGGGTGACTTGCACCCAAATTCCATTCCCAAAATTAAAACCTTCGCTCCTAAAAAGACAAGGTTATTTCTTAACCACAACCTATATTTTGTCTGTTCTGTTCCTAATACAAGAATGCTCTGTCTCCTCCTATACAAGCCTTGCTTGCATCACCAATGCATCCCTAGCAACCACAGGTAGAACCTTTACTCTGACCTAACTACAATGTCACCGATTAATATCAGTGGCTTTGGCTGGCCAGGGTCTTTGCTGCTTGCTCAGTACTGGCCACCCTGGCTCCCTGTTTCACTTTAACTTTGTCTTGTGTCTTTCTTCTCACCTTGTATCATAGCACTGAACAGATCAGGACCTGCTGCATAGGTCCCCAATAATTCTATGTGCTCACTTCAGCAGCACATATTGTAAAACTACAGCTATTCTAGGTCATTTGAAAGTGAATTCTATCTTTTACAATATGACAGTGCAACATACAAAAAGATTGGGGATGGGACTAAATTTGTAGATTAAATGCCTTTATTGGGTTAGAAATGTCTCAAATCAGTGATGCATCATCCTTACAAACTAGAAAAAAAGGACAATTGAGGGAATCTCAGAAGTTCCAGACTTTCTGTAGTTTTTCTCTCCTTCTGAGCCCTCAATAGATTGTTCTTGATGCTCTATTCAGTTAACCTAGGCTTTTTCTAGCTTGCTTCTCCAAATTGTACCTTCTCCCAGCTGCTTATTTCTAAAGCTGCTTCCACATTTTCAGGTACTTGATAAAGCAAATCTGCACTTGACTAACAGTTTTCTGTATTAGTCCATTTTGTGCTACTGTAACAGAACACCTAAGATTGTAACTTAGATTAACAAATTTATTAGTTCTGGAGGCTGGGAATACAAGAGTAAGAGGCTACACCTGGTGAGGGTCTAATATCATCCGATACCAGAATACAAAAGGGCAAGAAAATACACGAGAGGAGAGAGAGGGGAGAGAGAACACATGTGTGCACAAGATGGGGTAAATTCACTCTTAGGATAAACCCATTCCTGCAGTAACAATTGATGAGGGCATAGCCTTCCTGACTGAATCACTTCTTAAAAGTCATACTTCTCAGCACTGTTGCACTGCAGATTAAGTCTCCAAAACATGAACTTTAGGAGACACATTCACAGCATAGCAGTTAGGTACAGGTAAACTGACATTACTAGAGTCTACGTATTTTAAAAAATGATAACAAGGCGCGGGCTTGGGAAGCCGCCAACATGGCGGTGCGGCCCCGGGGCTCCACGTCACCGTCCCCCCGGGCGGGACATGGCAGCCCCCAATGTGGTGGCTCGGGTCTCGCGGTGGGCGGACGATCACTTGTGCCTCGTCCAGAACATCAGCACTGGGATAGCCATAGCTGGAATAATGTTATTTCTAAGAAGTGTTCGACTGACATCAAAATTTATAAGATCTTCAGATATTCCAGCAGAATTTGTAAGAAAGAATGTTAAATTACGAGGACGAGTTTCGCTGTCTGCTGCGCAAGCTCAAGGACCCGAGTTCGATCCCCTGTCCAAAAAACAAAACAAAACAAATTAGGAGGATGATTATACCGGATAACTGAGAATGGTTTAGAAATTGAACATATTCCCATCACTTTACCTATTTATCTTCGTGGAGAAAAGAGCCATGTGGTGTTTTGCTGGTTAAGTTGGCTGGAGAACTCACTGAAGCTGGGAAGGTATGGATACAAAAAGAGCCCAAACCTTCCCAAGTACTATGTTTCCAACTTCTTGGAAAGGAGAATTCAGTGCTCTTTTGCTACCTTTTAGTGAATAAGGGTGGATATTTTAGCGTGAATCTGAATGAAGAAATTTTGCAAAGAGGCCTGGGCAAAACCGTTCTTGTTAAAGGGCTGAATTATAATTCCAAAACTTACTGGACAATTCACAGAAAATTACTTAAAGCTGAATTAAAGGCTATTTAAAAAGGAGACGGAATATGGAAGGAAGAAGCTGAAAAAAGAAAGTTATTTGGAAAAATTCAAAGACTCCTGGAAAGAAATATGGAAAAAAGAAAGTTATTTGAAAGCAACTGGATCAGATTTCAACTTGAAAAAAGGAAGTTATTGCGACAAATTGAGAACGTATGAAACATGGAAAGACAACATGAGTAACTACTCCTTAATACTGAAATTCAGAGAACTTATGAGTTGCTTACATTTTTGTAGGAAAGAGTGATATATCCAAGAGGTCTAGAGATGACTTCTCTGAAGAGTAAAATATGTAAACATACGGACATTTTTCACTGAGCCTGAATGGAAATTTCCACAAATGATCAAAGTTGAATTCTAATGGTATTTAAACATTAAAAAGATTATGTGTGTAATATCAGAAGTAATTTAAATAAATAAGTAAAGGTTGACGTAATATGCTTTTAGGAACAATGAAGTACTACAAAAAGTTACCAGAACTAGACTTGGCAGGACATGCCTGTAATCCAAGCACTCTGGGAGGCTGAGGCAGGAGCAGCAGTTAGATCCCAGGCTGGGCAATTTAGAGACTTAGTGAGACATCTCAAAATTTTAAAAAGGATTGGGAATGCAGCTTAGTGTGAAGGCTCTGGGTTCAGTCCTCAGTGCTGCCCCCTCCCATTATCAGGCTGTATATATGTTGTCATACCATTGTTTGAAGAGAAAATCCAAGCATTGGCCATTGTGTTATGTTGAGCAGCTGTATTTAATTTTTGTTCAAAGAAAACTTTTCCATCTTTATCTACTTTCATTATTCATATAATAAAGGAATTATTTATTTTAGAAAATGATAAGAGATTATAGGAACAATTTTATGGCAATAAATTTCACAATTATCAGTTTGAAAACAAAGAAATAAAAATGTATTTATTTATAGACAAAATGAAAAAAAAATCCCATGGATTCACCAAGCAAAACAAACTAATTAATAAATCAATTTATAAACTATAAAAGAAAATACTTTAGAATAGAATTCTCGGGCCGGGGATTTAGCTCAGTGGTGCCACCGCCTGCCTCGAAAGCGCAAGGTCCTGATCTTGATCCCCGGATTGAACCCAGCCGCGGCCTTCACACTGAGCTACAGCTCCAGTTCTTTTTTTTCAAAACAGGGTCTTGCACTGTAATTCAGGCTGGCCTTGAAGTCACTATGTAACCCATGATGGCCTAGAACTCTCGGTGATCATCCTGCCTCAGCCTCCTGAGTGCTGGGATTACAATTGTGGACCACCACACTGACTTTATTCTTAAATTTGGAGATGGGATCTAAGTTGCCCAAGCTTGGCTTGAACTTGTGATCTTTCTCTCTCAGCCTTCCAGAGTGCTAGGATTGCAGGTATGCACCACCCTGATTTAGAATTATAATTCTATGTACTAGCAATAAACAACTTAAAATTTAGCCTTTGAAAAGATATTATTTACAAAAACATATACTCAAAGATAAATGAGATATGCAGTAAAATATGTATTCATTGAAAACTGTAAAAGACTGCTTAAGAAAATTAAAGACCTAAATAGAGATATACTGTTTATGGACTTGAACATAGACTATTGCTAATATGTTCTCTTCAAATTGATAAATATTAGGGCCAAGGATTTAGCTTAGTGGCACCATGCCTGCCTCCCAAGCACAAGGTCCTGAGTTCGATCCCTAGTACCAAAAAAAAAAAAGGAAATCGATAAACATTATTATGACTTGTGTCTAGATGTCCCCCAAAGACTCATGCAATCATGGGGGCTTTTTCAGAGGTGGCTGGATCTACAGTGTGTGATGATGAGATTAAGGGTGTGTGATTACTAAATCAGTCCATTGATTGGTTTGGCATAGTTCTGAGTGTGGATAATGGGAAGGCCCACCCTGGGTGTGAGTGCTACCCCTGTAAGGGTGTTTGTCCTAGATAGAAGGGACAGAAAGAGGGCTTCTGGGGCCAGTTGTTGCTTGCTTCCTTGCTACTTTGCTGCCTTCCTGCCTTTTGCCCACCATGAACTATTTCCCCTCTGTCATGGCGCCCTGCCTTGGATTCAGCCAACTATAAACTGAAGCCTCTACAAACTGTGAGCCAACATAACCTTTTGTCCTCTAACTTTGGGTGTTGGGTATTTTGTCTCAGTAATGAAAAAGTTACTAAGACAATTATCAATGTAATCAGAATAAAAAACCCAGAGCTCTTACAATAAATTTACAAAAGGAATCTAAAATTTATATGGAAACACAAAGGATGAATAGCCAAAATAGAACTGATTTTGGAAAAGTACATTAACTGATTTCAAGATGTAAGATGTTAGTAAGGCTTTAAAATATCAGCAAAACTATAGATGAAGAAGGCCTGGGGGAAAAAAAAAGGCATGGGATTTAGCTCAGCGGCACAGCACCTGCCTGGCAAGCACAAGGTCCTGAGTTCAATCCCAGGTACATATATATATATGGGTAATATATGAAGAAAATATGGAAATAGACCAACATATATATAATCACATGATTTTATTTATATATATAATCACATGATTTTATATATATATATATATATACCCCATTAAGTTTATTGGTACATTTTCAGTATAAAATAGTTACATTCATCATTGGGATCTTGTACCATTACATGAGTCTCTTGGTTCTTATTTTTTTTCCCCTTCCCTTGCCCTCCCTTCACCCCCTCCACCTTTTCCTATTTGCAAAGACCTTGTTTCCATTTTTTTTCCTCTTTTCATATTTTTTCCTTTCCCTTTTCTCCCTTCCCCTACCCCTCACAATTCCCCTGCTCTTTTAGACCTTTTCTTCCTGTTACACAATATCAGTTATACATTTTTTAAATTACAATATTAAGATCTAGGAGACATTACCACAGATTTTACAGAATTTAAAAAGATATAGAAAGCATATTACAAAAATCTTTTTTGAAATAAATTTGACAACTTCTAAGAAGTACCTTGGAAGACAAATTAATGAAACTAACTCTGGAGGAAATATAAAATTTGAATAGCACCTATTAAAGAAAGTGCAAGGACCCGAGTTCGATCCCTGGTACCAAAAGAAAAAAAAAGAAAAAAGAAAAAGTATATTCCTAGCTTGAAAACCTACCTATACAACAACAGCAGGCTCATAAACATTTTAATTGATCAATTATATCAAACAATTAAAGCAGAAAAAAGAAGGAACACTTCTCCCCTCATTTTAGGAACTCAACATTGTGCTAATCCTAAACCTGGATAAAGATAATAGAAGAAAAAAGTATGAACATAGATAGAAATTTGTTTAACAAAACAAACTATTGGAAGTCAGATCTGGTAGGATGTAGAAAGTGGTTTTGTTATAGGGATGGCAGTGTTGGTTCAGCACTGGAAGATCCACCCCTAAAAGTCATCATTTTAACAGAGGAAAAGAAAAAGCCATATGATCCTGTCACTAGTTGGAGAAAAAGTATTGGACTAAATTCTACAGCAGTTCGTGGTAAAAGCTCTTGGAGCCTAGAAGTAGAACAGAAACTTCTCAACAGATTAAAGACATGTACTCCATACTTCCAGCAAGAATGCCTTATATAAATGGGGAAGATACAATGCTTTCTCCTTAAGGTGGGGAACAAGGGCAGATATGCTTACTCTTTATCTGTCCATTAAACTTTGAAACCTAGTCCCCACCGAAATAGTCTGGCAATAAAATGACACAGCTAGGATAGGATTGGCATGGCAGAAGCAAAATCTTTATATGTAGATGAAATGATCATCTACAGAGAAAATACTAAGAAATCTCTAGGAGCCCCTAGAACTTGTACTTGAATTCAGCAGGATTAGAAAACACAAGGTATATACAAAAATTCAGGTCTGTGTATACTTGCTATAAATGAAGAATTGGATATTGAAATTTAAAAGTTATGTAGGAGTACAAAGGACCTAGAAAAGTTAAAAACAAAAACAGTGTTGGAAGACATTTAGTGCCTAATTTTAAGACTTCTAAAGCTACAGTAATCAAGGCAGTGTTGGTGTAAGTAAAGACATATAGATCATTGGAATAAAACAGAGAATCTAGAAATAGAACCACACATATATGGTCCACTGAGTTTTGAAAGATTATTTAACATTAGCATTTTATAGAATATAAACTCAATTCAAGAGCCGAGGAAGAGATAGTGTTTTCAGCAAATGGCACTAGAACACCTGGTATCCGTATATAAAAAATTAACCTCAACCCTTTTTTTCCATACAGGAAAATAACTTGAAGGGATCTATGAACCTAAATAAGAAAGCCTAAAAGTATAAAACTTTAAGAAGGAATTATGAGAAAATATTTATGAATTCAGGGTATGCAAGAACTACCTAGGATACAAAAAACATGATGTATAAAAGAAAAACATTGATAAATGAGATTCCATCAAAATTTAGAACTTTAAATGACATCATTAAAATGAAAAGTAGTCCTTAAACAGACGATATTTACAATGCATATAACCTATGACCAGAATATATAAAGAATTCTTAGAGCTCATTAATAGACAACCCAATTAAAATGTAGACATAAGAAGATTATAAATGGCCAGTATAGCACAAGGAATGGTGTGCAACTCTAGAATCAGAAAAATACTAATCAGTACAATAACAAGATTGAATTATACACTCATTAGGGAGATGAAGTTAAAAGTTTTAAAAGCCTTGTCATGACTTTTTCTTTTTGTTGGATTCTCCCCCTTTGCGTTTAATTTGTCACACCCAATGGATTCATTCTGCTGGGTTTCCTGGGGTTGTGATGATCACATGATTTTTAAGAAAGGTACAAAAGCAACAAATCTTACTGGAGCAATTGAATATCCATATTAAAACAAATAGAAACAAAACTCAGACTCCAAACCTCACACAGTATATAAGAATATGGATTATTAAAACTAAAAGTATGACACCTCCATTAGGAAGAGGAAATTTTTTTATCTTGGGAAATATTTCTTAAAATATACACCAAAAGCGTGTTCAATAAAAGGAAAAATACACTCAAGTTTATCAACGTAAAAATTTTCAATGTGGGAAAGACTAGGAAGAGAATGAAAACACAAGCCACATACTAAAAGACGATAGCACATATCTAACAAAAATCATATTCACTTATCTAATAAAAACTTTGTCTAAATTTATTAAGGTTTGGAATCAATAAAACAAAAAATTAATGGGCAAAGATCTGAACAGATGCTTGACTAAAAGAAAAAGGAGTGGCAGTAACACAATATTAGTTATTAGGGAGATAAAAAATAAAATCACACACAAACAGCAGTACATACCTAATAAGGAGCAAAAATTAAAAAGACAACAGTAAGTATTGGTGAGCATGTGGAACAACTGAACTTCTCATACACTGCTGGTGGAAATGTAAAATCATATAAGCTAATGGAATACAGATTATCGGTTTTCAAGATGATAAACACCTACTTAGCCTGTGATTAAGAGTATGTTCATTTGTTTTCTGATGTGATTTTAAAAATCTTGCTGCTTAAGGAGGCCACTCCTCCCAGGACTACTCATTTCTTAGAGAAAAGGGCTTGACCGTGAAGGAGTACATCTCTCTCACACAAACCTACCAATCCTGAGTCTAACTTTCTCCAATTTGTTACCTACCAAGCATTTCCCATGCCCTACATCATCCTAGGACCAAGTAACAAAATCCAGATATTCTAGAATTATTCAAACCAGCTATTCCTCAATTGCTCTCTACCCTGTTTTTCCTGTGAGATTAATAAAAGCTGTGGCCTTCCTCTTCCTGTGTCCTGACCAACAATGGTGCTCTCCATGTGGCCCTGTGTGACATGGTGTGTCCTTCTCTTGGGAAATATAAACTCTGTTCAATGGCATTGACCTTACTGTGTTTACTCAGTCACCCTCATATATTAAAACCCCACAGGTAGAATCAAGGTATCCAGGTCTTTGACTCCCAATGTATTATCCCAAGAGAAAGATGCACATGAATGTTCAGAGCAGCTTTATTTGTAACAGCTCCAAATGAGAATCCAAATATTCCTTAACAGATGAACAGAAGAACAAACTGCTGGGTGTCCTTAAGTGTTTGTTTGTATAAGCACAATGGAAAAATACTAAAATAATTATGCTATTGGGGGTGGGCAAGAGAATATTTTATTGCTTCATTTATATAAAATTATAGATAATAAAAAACAAGTCTACAATAGTGTCTTCTAATCTACAGGGGATATGTTCCAAGACCTCATGAAACCACACTTAACACCGTGAATGGCATCTACTCCTATATACAGGGTTTTTTTCCATGAATATGCATACCTACTATAAGGTTTAAATATAAATTAGACATATCAAGGGATTAACACAATAAACAGAACAATTAAAACAATGTTGTATTAACAGCACTATTTTTAAATTTATGAAGTTTTTTTTCCATATTTTCCCATTTAATATTTTCAGACCATCGATGATGAAGGTAACTAAAACCACAGCAACTGAAACAAATTATGAGGATTACTGTATAATGAAAGACAGTAAACTAATGTTTGGTCGTAGGAATAGAGAGTCAGAGAAAAGAAAGAAATTATGAAGGGGCATTAAAAAACTGATGAATGTCTACCATGATTATGGTGATTTCTTATATTATAGATAAAACTTATTACACTTGGTACTTTAAATATGCATAGTGTATCACACATCAATTATAATATCTCAATGGAGCTTTTTAAAAAACTGTCAACATGGGGCCAGGGATTTAGCTCAGTTGACGCTGCACCTGCCTCACAAAAGCAAGGTCTTGAGTTCAATCCCCAGCACCAAAAAAAAAAAGATTCAACATATAAATTGGGATCTCCTGCTTTTGTGGAAAAACAAGATTTGGCAAACATACTGATTCTACCATAACTTTGTCCTCACACTTTGGGAAGGACAGAGCTGCTTGAGTGGAAGTAAATACTAGTGAGCAGTAAAAGCTATTTGTGAGTGGAGCGTCACAACTAGACTATAATCTCTTTCCACTCTTCTGCTTTCTTGCCTATAAAGCAAAGGCTTCAGGTGAACAGCCCAAAAAGCCTCAGCATTCTAGAAAATACGATTACTTGCTCTACTAACAACCATGTTCACAAGTTGGGATGTCCCAAGAATATTCATATGCCATCATCTCTTACAGCTAGTGACTAGGTATTTCTGCATACACATTCAGATGGCGATCTCTTGAAGTCTGCTGCCCCCAACTCTAGTAATTGCATCCAATGTGTGAAAACGATCACAACAGACTCCAATGGGCTCATACTATTCATATGCTCCACGGAAGGGGAGATAGTATAAAGGCCTGCCTTCCTTAAGCACACAGTGTAAACTGACACACACTTGCCAGCTGCTAGAGAAATGGCATTAGCCATAGGTAACAACAGTGACATATCTCAGCCAAAGGCTGTGGGCAGGTTAGAAAATCCATACAGCTCCTGAGAGCTTTTCATACACCTGGCACTTAGGAAATCTCTAGTATAAAAGTCCAGGTGTAGGATTCAACTTGTGGCCGATGGCTACCTCACACAGACTACACTCAGAATTTCTCAGGTGATATTCATTATGCTAACCAAAAGCAGGTAACATGCTCCTTGCACCCCAAGGCCTTCTTCCAGGGTGAGCTTTATGGTATCAAATAAGGGAGATCAGCGCCTGGCACACAAGCACAAGGTCCTGAGTTTGATGCCCGGTACCATAAAAAAAAAAAAAAAGAAGGGAGATCCATTGGCCTAAGGCTTTTCTTCAGTGTGATTTCTTTGATGTTTAACCAGGCTGGACTTGTCAGTGAAGGATTTCTTACATTCACTGCACTTGTAAGTTCTTTCTTCATTATGAATCCTCTGGTGTCGAACAAGTGCAGATTTAAGGCTGAAAGCTTTCCCACATTCACTGCATTCATAAGGCCTTTCACCAGTGTGAACTCTCTGATGTAAATTGAGGCTTGATCTATGGCTGAAACACTTCCCACATTCAGTGCACTCATATGGCTTTTCACCAGTGTGAACTCTCTGGTGTGAAATAAGGCCAGAGGTTTGGCTAAAGAATTTCCCACATTCAGTGCACTTGTAAGGTCTTTCTCCAGTGTGGATTCTCTGATGCCGAATCAGTGTGACTTTGCGGCTAAAGAATCTCCCACATTCACTACATTCAAAAGGTTTTATCCCAGAGTGAACTGTCTGGTGTCCAATAAGGCCAGATCTTTGTCTAAAGAATTTCCCACATTCACTGCATTCATAAGGCTTTTCTCCAGTGTGGATTCTTTGATGCCGAATAACTGTGGTTTTGTAGCTAAAAAAGCTCCCACATTCACTACATTTGTAAGGTTTTGCTCCAGTGTGAACTCGCTGATGCTGAATGAGGCCATAGCTTTGTCGAAAGGATTTCCCACATTCACTACATTGGTAAGCCTTTTCTCTACTGTGGATTTTCTGGTGCTGAACAAGTCTACCTTTCTGTCTGAAGGATTTACCACATTCACTACATGAATAAGACCTGTCTCCAGTGTGAATCTTCTGATGTTGAAGTCCGTGTATGTGGCTGAAGGATTTCTCAAATTCACTGCACTCGTAATGGTATTCTCTGACGTGAAAAGCCTCATTGCTCTCAGTCCTTATGGGAAAATTCCCCTCGGTGTGAAGGGTCTGATGCTGCAGAAGGCATGAGCTGGACAGGATGTCCTTCCCCCCATCTTCACATGTGAAAGGATTCCCTAGCACATGAAGCTGGCAGTTGTTCACATGCAAATCCCTGTCCTCATGACCTCTGATGTGATTCCTTCCACTGTGCTGCTTCTGGTCCTGAGGGATACTTATCCTGAACCAGAATTGTCTACCACATGACCCACATGTGTGCAGTTTGTGCCTGGGATGTAGTCCCTGCTGCTCAGCAAGTAGCAAAATGTCTTTCATGACTGGGCCACACATCCCACAAGGGTAGGCTTTCAGAGTAGCCAGATCCACCTTGGGAACCCTGACCCATGATGCTCCTGGAGAAGGTGGCTCCTCATCTTCCACTCGAAACCAAGAACCTGAAAGCAGAAAATGTTGAAATATATTAAGACTTTGGTGAGAGGAGGTGCCCAACAAAAATGCATGTCTTTCAGAAGAGACAACTTACAGAATGGGAGAAAATACTTACAAACTATACATAGGACATGGCATTAATAGCCAGTACACCGAATTCAAACAATTCAATAGCAAAAATAAAATAACCCAATTAAAAATGGGCAACAGAAGTAAACAGACATTTTTCCAAAAGAAGACAGAAATGGTCAATGTATATATGGAAAATAATCAACATTTCTAATCATCAGAGAAATGCAAATCAAAACCACAATGAGTTATCATCTCACTCCATTAAGCATGGCTAGTATCAAATAGCAAAAGATAGCAAATGTTAACCAGTATGTGTAGAAAAGGGAACCCTTACACATTGTTCCTAACAATGTAAATTAAAATTAGTACAGCTATTATGGAATGCAATATGGAGGTTTGTCAATTAAAAATAAAGATTGGAGGTGTAGCTCAGTGGTACAGCACTTGCCTCGAATGTGTGGAGCCTTGGTTACGATCCCTATCACCAAAAAACAAAAACTTTTTGACTAGAACTATCATATAATGCATCAGTCCTACTACTGGATATATATTCAAAGAAAAAGAAATCAGCATGCTGAAGAGACATCTGCAGTCCTATGGTGATTGTAGTACTATTCAGAAGAGCCAAAAAATGCAACAGCCTATGACCAGCCTTGGTCAGTTGATGCATAAATAAATTGTCCACATACACAATGGAATAAAATTGAATAAAAGAGAATAAAGTGTCATATGTGACCACATGGAGGGAATTGGAGATTATTACATTAAGTGAAATAAGATAGTCACAGAAAGAAAAGAGCCACATAATCTCACTCATGTAGAAGCTAAAAAATTTGATAGCAAAGGAGTTGAGAATAGGGTGGTGGTTACCAGAGGCTGAGAGGCTCAGGGGAAGAAGGTATGGGCAGTAGATAATAAATTTTATATAGGACCAATTACATGTAGGAGCAAGAAGTGCTAGTGTGACTTACTGGACATTAAGAAAGACTATAGATAAAAAAAATCTGCTGAATATTTCAAAAAGCTAGAAGAAAGGATTCTGAATGATTTAACCATAAAGGACAAATGTTTGAGAAGATACTGAAAAAAATCACATGATACCATACAAATATGTTTTATTTTTTGTTTTCATTATCAGTTTAAAAATAAATATCAAAAGGGCTGGGGATTTAGCTCGGTGGTGCCGCCGCCTGCCTCGCAAGCACAAGGTCCTGAGTTCAATCCCCAATACCAATCAATCAATCAATCAATAAATAAAGACACATGGCTCTGTGTTCCATCCTCAGCACTGCAAACATAAATGAATCAATTAAAGAAAAATACATTAAAAATGTTTTAAAAGTTTAAAAAAAAAAAGAGTCTTATTCTGTGGACCAAAGCTTATTATTCTTTTTTTTTTTTTTTTTTTGGTACCAGGGATTGAACTCAGGTCCTTGTGCTTGTGAGGCAGGCGACGGAACCACTGAGCTAAATCTCCGGCCCCAAGCTTATTATTCTTACTAAATTCTCATGGATTAATGAAAAAATATTACAAATCTAGCAATAAGTACATAGGACTCATGGGAGCACAACAGGGCTAAAGTTAGTGTGACAAAGGGTCCACTATACTGAGATAAGCAAAATCAGGCAATGAGGGGGACCACTGTGGGTCAAGCACTCAGTGATGGGGTGCAATAAGAAAGAGGAGGCTGCACCTCTCACCCATTTCCCAGCAGACAACTTTCAGCAGGGGCTTGTCTGCTGTGAACATGAACACTGAACAAAAGGGTGTGTCCACACCCAGGAAAACCAACTGCAACTAAGTGGTTCAAGGATAGCTCAGGTGGGGAACACCTCACAGCATACTCTGTGTAGCTCAGTATTGGAGAACACTGCAGATGGACCAGAGACAAAGGACGGGTGTCATCTGAAAGCACAGACGTGTAGTTAGCTCAGCCTAAAGCTCAGGGTAGGAAGGACAAGTGGGGAAAATATAAAGAATGGGGCTGGCCAGGCGTAGTGGTGCACACCTGTAATGCCAGGACTCAGAAGGCTGAGGCAGGAAGATAGATGTGAGTTCAAGCCCAATCTGGGCTACACAGTGAGTTGAAGGTCAGCCTGGACTACATAACAAGACCTTGTCTCAAAAAGCCAAAAAAAAAAAAAAAAAAAGGGAACAGGGCTGTAGGAAGGAAATGAGTCATGGGCCCTGTCCTTGGTGCAACAACACTAACAGGTACTGGAGAGGTTCCTGGTACAATCAGAAACTATCTCTGGCATGGAGCCGTTTATCACTTACAAGAGACAGTCCGCCTCCAGGGTTCTCTTGCAGCTACAGTCAAGTCTGCTCGATCAGCCACCCAGTCTTCCTCCAGTTCCAGCTGGACCAGGACATGAATTTGGGAAGACACGAGTCCTAAGGTGAAGACAAGGCAGGTGAGTACACAGCAGTAGTACACAGTGACCCCACCCCCACCACAGGACAGGGCATTAGTAGCACAAAAGAAACTTGGAAGAACATCTCACAGAAACAACCTAGTGGTCCCTGTGAGTAGTGACTAGGTTGGTGCGTGTGATTCCTGGCACCACCAGGCAGAGGAAATGTTAGTAGGACAGAAGGGAGCAGAACTGGGGGCAGAGAGGTGCGATGATACTGGAGTGTGACTATGCCAGGGTGAGGACACACCTAGGGGGATCCCTAGGTATAGTATATGCAGGAATATAGACCTCCATATACTTCCCTGGAAGGCTTCTGGCTCCAGGTGGTGGGGCCACTTGGGGGTGAGATAGGGAGAGCATGGCACCCACAGCACAAACACAAGAAAACCTTGAAGGCAGCAGTATCCACAGGAGGGTGTGGGAAGCAAAGCATGGGCCCTGGAGACGAGAAGAGAGAGCCAGAATAGGATGTGGTAGGACTGTGAGGGACTTACCCAATGAGGCCACAAGGCCAAAGTTCTCTAGCATCACATCCCGGTACAGGAGTCTCTGCATCTCATTAAGAAGCTTCCATTCCTCCCAGGAAAAGTCCACAGCAACATCCCCAAAGGTCACACTGTCTTGCTACAACAGGGAAGGCAGTGTCCCTGAGCAATCTCTCCACTTTCAGTCTATCATTGTCCCCTAAATCATGCATTCTCTGCTCCCCCTGTTCCGCAGCTCACCTCACAGTGATACAAGACTGGTGCCCCCACTGCCCCCTCTCTCCTCAGACTGCTTTATTGATCACTGTCACCCACATCCACCTAAGCATGTGTACAATAAATGAGCTCTGGGCCTGGCAAAAGGGCTCCACTCCTGGTCCTGCCAGCAAACCATGGTCATGGCTCCCTGAACATGCAAACTCACACTCAGAAGTCTCCCCTAAATTCCCAGCAGCAAGTTCTTGGGGCCATCAGTTTACACTCACTGTCTGACCACATCACTCCGTAGACCACCCAACCTTCACATTTCTCACCTACCACAACTAACACCAAGCCCCTGATCCACATCATAAGCAGTTCCCTAACTCACCAACTTCCTCTGCACACGGCATCAGAATGCTTGGGACGTGCACCATGATTCCATTCTGTCTCAGACCTCTGAAGGTCCACAGTGGCAGGGCAAGGCTGGAGTCCTGCTTTAAAGACTTCTCTAGTTTGCCTGTTTATTTCAACCTCAGTCATTCATACCACATGCAGGTGACAAGATACTTTAAAGCCTCTTCTACTGCTGTGTTACCTAGGCAGTACACTCACCCATCTCAGCCATCCTCCTTCCATCAAAGCCCCATTCAAATGCCCAGCTTCACTGGTCTCCTGAACTTCACGAACCATCTTTTTTCCTCTGAACTTATCAATCAGCCTTAGTGAAGCCCTCTAGGCCCCATGAAAGGTCACAACAAAAGCCAGATGAGCCATCTTTTTCTTTTTCTTTTTTGGGGGGGGTACTGGGGATTAAACCTAGAATCTTGTGCATGCCAAACAAGTACTATACCACTGAGCTTCACAAATCCCCTTTTAATAAAACAATTTGATTTGGAGAGTTTCACTAAGTTGCTCAGTCTGGTCTCAAACTCGTAATACTGAGTAGCTGGGATTACAGGTGTGCCCCACTTTGCCCAGCCACAGGAACCGTTAGAATGCTATTCACCTGTTCAGGTGCCAGCCCTGGCTTCACTGTCATCTGATCTTCATTAGTGCCATGTTTCTACACCCATCTCACAGTCACTCCCTTGGGAATCCTTGATCCACTATCAGACCAAACTAAACCAACAGCCACCACTCTCTCTTATCTTTTTTTCCTTTGGTACAGGGATCGAATTCAGGACCTTGCGCTTATGAGGCAGGCACAGCACCACTGAGCTAAATCCCTAGCTCTCTTGCCTTTCTTTATGACACTCCCCAATTCCATTCAGGTGCCTAAGAAACTCAGTCCTTCAATCTAACACTGCCCTCCCTTGCCTCCAACAATTGCCATTAAGACCTGAATTCTTCCTCTTTTAAATGTGACCTTCAGTTCCAAACCAGCCCCGCCACAGACCAAAACTGGTGGTATCTCTAACCAGTATCCCTCTCCTGAAGGCCAGATCTGTATGTCTAGCTATCTACTCAAGGCCTCTTCCCAGGAGTTGCAGAAACAACTCAGATTCAACACAGCCAAAACCTAACTCTCACATCCTTCCAAAAATTGTCCTGTAACTGTTTCTACATTTAGCTGATGGCATCTACTTCCTTCCAGTATAAGGGCCAAAACCTTGGACTCCTTTCCTTCTCTCTCAACCTCCACATCAGAACATACAATGGACCTACTTTAAAAACAAATCCAGAAGCCACACTTTCCCCCCCCACCTTGGACCAGACATCAATGATATTCTCCTAGAGCCTTCTTCCTCACTCCTGTCTGTTCTCTACTGTACAGCCAAAGGAAATGTGTTAAGACTTGATTCAGATGACCTCCCAACACACATTACTTCAGAACCTCCATGGTTCCCAGTACCCTCAGAATAAAGACACAGTACCTCAGCCTGCCATTCCATTCCAGGCCTGAATCCTGCGTCTCAGCTTTCTTGTCACATAAGGCAAAACTTATCTATATTAGCTAACTAACAGTTCAATCTCTCCCCTAAGCAACTGTACATGTTAAGGCCTGTGCCTGTAACTCCTGCTGTAGGACATTTTACTGACAGCCAGACACTGGACCATCTCCATATAATCCCTGGCCTGAATTCAGGATCTTATGTATGAATAAATCCCAGAAGCACCAATGGTTAGTACAGTGGTAGGCACAGAGTCCCAGGATACCCCAGACTCCAAACAGCCACTATCAGACCAACCACCAAACCATAGGAGTGACGTACAAGCAGGGTGAGGGCCCAAGACACCCTCTCCTCACCTGTGCATAGCTCATAAGCACTTCTGAAGCCATGGAAACCTGTGGAAAGAGTGACACTGTGAGTGGAGAGCATCCATGGTATGACTACAAAAGCTCATGTGCCCCTCATAACCCCCACTCCAGCTCAACAAGGTGACTTCCACACGACTAACTTCTGGCCTTCAGGCCTTAATGTTCCCTCTTACTGGCTGTCACCTTGAATGAAGATTCAACCTCTCTGTGTGTCTTCATCTATAAAGTGGGCATAAGAATGGTACCACCACCACAAGGCTGCTGTTGGTATCAGTACTTTGGTATACAAGATGTAAGTATAAGCAATTGCAATCCATAGAATTAAGGCTTCTGTTAATATTGTCAGTGCAAGCAATGTGATAATTTTTGAAATTACAGGTGTGCTATACTTACATTGTTAAGAATTTATGAGATTGCAATATGCATGCCTTTTAGTGTATCAGTACACTGTTTTGTTTCAAAGTGTGAGCCAAATACCAAGTACCCACAAAACTTGTTAAATGCACACATTTCAATTAATTGCCCATCTATATGTACACTTTCAGAGGAATGTTGATCTCTTGTTGTAGTAAGAAGCTATTTCATTTACCCATAAGTTAAAATGACATGGGGGTTATACAGGTTGAGTGAATGCTAGTTTTCTATTCTTATTATTTTTTTTAGAAATATAAGTTATTAATCAATCCACTTACAATCCAGGTGGCTTAATGCAAGCTTATTAATATCTCCGCATTTGATCCATGAGAACATGTCTTCCACAAACAGACAGCGATATTATTGACTGAATGCATTTGTAGTCTGGAGCATATTAAGCATATTTAAACCAATAAAATTAGGCTATCCTGTATATGAAAGTATCTCGATAATATGCATCCTGAAGTGGATTAAAACTCCCTCGCTAGTTTTCTATTCTTAAAAATCGACCCGTAAGTAACTGTACTTCTCCCACATTTACTGCCACAGCTCTGCTTCTGCACAAAGTCTCCTATTTTGTGGCTGCAGCCTCAAGATTTCCCTCTCCTCTCATGTCCCAGTCTGTTTTCCTTTGAGCAACCTCCAGGAATCTTAAAATCCTTACTCAGCTCTAGTCTCTGTTCGTTCCCTCCATTTCTTCCGGAGCCCTCAGAATGGCAGGTTGCAGCTGCCGTTCCATATTTAATTCATCTGCTCACGTTTCCCGATTGCTCCTCAACTGCACCTCCAAGCCTTGCACAGGCTGGTCCCTCTGTAAAGAACTCTTCTACTCCTCACCATGAAGGTTTTTACAAACGGTGACCTCACCCAGGGACACTCCTCTCTCCTGAATAAAGCGGCCGGGCTGAAATAACCTAGATAGGAGCCCTGCACTCGGGGCTTCAGGATTTGGAGGCAGGGTCTGCATAGGTGCAGGTCTAGGGGATGCAGCATTGACCTAAGCAGAGTCACCAGAGCGGCGGCCATCTTCAGAGCTGTGGTGGGGCGGACCCTGAAGAGGCAAGAGACCAAGACAAACCCGCACGCCAGCCTGTCCTGTGCGAAGTCCCGCCTGTGGCACCCTTCGGAGACACAAAACCATCTCTGTCTGTGCGGACAACGCCTCTTCGCGCCTTCCCGCTCACTTTACCTTGGGCTGGAGCAACAGTTCAAAATCCCATCAGCGCACAGATCTAAGGGTCACCAGGATGCACGCCACCGGCAGAGCGCCGGAAGTCCCGCCTAGAGTGCTAGGCTTTCATTGGTCTGGCGCTGCCGCCACTCAGCGCAGATCCAGGTGGGTAATGTAGTTCTCTTGGACAATGGCCCGGGTGGAATGCTGTTTCAGGCCTGACTTTAAACACACCCACCTAAGGACGCTGCAGAGTGCTGGCACATGTTGGGCTATTGGGGATAGTGCCGGAATAAAAAACATGGGCATACAAGTAAGTATCTTTTTTGTGTGCTGAATTCATTTCCTTTGGATATAGACCCAGCAATGGGATTGCTAGATCATGCAATGGTTTTAGTTTTAGTTTTATTGTTTTGTTTTTGCAGTATTGGGGGTTGAACCTAGGGCTTTTGCATTGAGCTACATTCCCTTTTTTACTTTATATTTTAAGACAAGGTCTCGCTAAGTTCCTAAGTTGCCCAGACTGGGCTCAAACTTGCAATCCTCCTGCCTCAGCCTTTCAGAATGTTAATAGGCATCCGCTGCCACACACAGTTTTAGGTGGTTGTTTGTTTGTTTGTTGTACTGGGAATCAAATTCAAGACCTCACGTTTGCAGCCATGTGCTGCACCGCTGAGCTACATCCCCGGCCCAGGTTTGTTTTTAAGGAGCCTCCGTATAGTTTTCCATGGTGGTTGTGTTACTTTAAATTTCAACCAACACAGTATAAGAGGTCGCATTTCTCTCCATACTCTTTTTCCTTTGTTGTTGTTGTTTTGGTTTTGTTTTTGTTTTCCCTCTTCCCAGAGACATATCTTCAGGAATCTAGTATTCTGATGCTCCCTTCTGGATTTACAGTTGCTGAAAATCAAAATAATGGTTGTTCTGGGATTTCCCTTCATCATCACCTTGGAAATTCACTTGTCTTTCTCTTTCTTGGTCTGTTCTCTTGTAGCTTCCTGAGAAAAGATGCAAGGAAAGCAAATGTTTTTGAATATTACATATTTGAATCGATGGTTTGCACCTAGCAAATATATAATATATAAGATAATGTATAAGATATAAGATATAATTCTGTTGGAAATAGTTTTCCTGCAAATTTTTAAAGACATAGCTCTCTTATGTTCTACCTTATAGTGGTGCCATTATATTTATTTGATCTTTTGAATATGAAATTTTTGAATCTGTGAAGTGTGGCTTCAGGGTCCCTGCTCTTAGTAGTTATGTCATACTGCCTCCTCAGCTTCCTCCTCAGGGGTGAATGCCTAGATGCAGGTATTCTATGCATACCAGGAGCAGGAAATGAGGTTACAGATGACTGTAGTTCCACATAGCAATTTCCAATTAACAGCCTCTTCATCTTGGTAGCTTTACTTGTGTTCACTCCATTGTCCATTTCCTCTGAAGCCCAAACCTCCTTGGGGTTATATAGGGAAAACTGGCTCTGTTCTACCTACATATGTTCCTCTCTATCTGGAGTCACCACATTTCTTTTTACTTTTTATTCTCCAAAACTGTTGTTTTAGTCATCTGCTGATGACCCACTTGTTATTTTTCTCCTGTAGAACTATATGTTTTACTTCCTTTCTTGTCTTCAAGGAGTTCTACAGGAATGAAGTAGTAGCCAAGAGACTATGACCCATGTAGGACAAATTGCTTCTCACTTGTCTCCTCCTAATCTGTGGAGAGAGCACTCATAACCCCTTGTACTTGGCCAAACATCATAACACCTAATGTGTTCAACTCATCTGTGTGGCAGCTCTCCTCTTTGAAAGCTTTTATTTATTTATTTATTTTACAATGCCAGTGAGGTAGAAGATTAGGGCACGCAAGGAAGCTGGACAATAGGGTGTGACCTGTCAATCATGGAGAGCTGTCCAATCATGGTGCTGAACAGCTTCCTGTGGCCAGGACATGGTGTCAAAAGAAAGATGTAAAAGATGGTGGCCATTGGCTTTGTGGCCACTGTCTTACTCTTCCAGTGACCTGCTGTACATGCAGGGCATATTTTCTCTTTTTTTCACTTCTACTTTTTATGCCATTATCTTCAATAAATGAAGCTTTTGCCTTCATTGGTTGTCTCCGTTGAATTCTTTGAACATAACAAGAGCCTAGAACCATAGGACAACGCACTGTCCCACAACATCAGGGTTTGAACTCAGAGGCTGTGCTTGCTAGGGAAGTGCTCTAACTCTGTGTGCCAGATCTAGGCCCTGGAGCCTTTAAATCTGTAGAATGGGAGAAAAATGGCATACATCTCCTGGGTTCCATTTGTATGGCGATGAGGGTGACCCTCAAGCTCATGTGGGACAAACTTGTTCTCCAGTGTGGTGATGTGCAACATGCTGAAAACTTGTAAGAGTTGCAGAAAATGGGAGATGACTAGGTCATGGGGGATGCTGCCATGGGAAGGGATTAAGGCTGGTGTCTGAACAAGTTTGTTCTCCCAAGAGTGTTGCTATAAAGCAATTCTACTCCAAATGTTTGGATCTGTGGCTGATTGATTCCTTTCTGTTCTTCCACTGTGCAGCAGTGTACCCCAAGAAGTCTTTGCCAGAGGGAAAACACATAGGGCTGCCTGGTCTTGGACTTACAGCCTTCAAACTGGTGAGCTAAGTAAACCTCTTCTTTATAAATACGTAGCTCCAGGTATTTTGTGATGGTAATGGAAAACTGATTAATACCCCTTGCTACCACTAGAAAATGTTCCATATGGAGAAAAACAGCTGCTCCTGGAGCCAGGGCTTTAGCTCAGTGGTGCCACCGCCTGCCTCGCAAGCGCAAGATCCTGTGTCTTGGAGGGAAATCTATCACTCTGTTTTTATATCTTCTTGGATCAGTTTTGATAATTTATTTGTACCTAGGAATCTATCCAGTTCTTCTAAATCTTCCTTGCTTTTTTTCTGTGATACTGTCTTAGTTACTTTTCTCATTGCTGAGACAAAATACCCAACACTCAAAGTTAAAGGAGGAAAGGTTTATTTAGCTCATAGTTTGTAGAGGCTTCAGTCCATAATTGGCTGGCTCCACAGCAGTGTGGCACGACAGACAGGGATTGCAGGAAAGAAACAGTTCACGGTGGGCAGAAGGTAGCAAAGCAACCAGGGACATCCACAGCTCTTTCTATCCCTTGTATCTTATCCAGGCTACTTAGGGTGGATAGAACTCACACCCTTAATCCTAGTGCCCTTGAGCCTAGCACTGCACCATGAATGAATTCCAGTGTCACACACTCTAAATCCAACCACCTCTGAAAAAGCCCCACCCATGACCACATGAGGCTTTGGGGGGACATCTCATCACAAGCCATAACAGATCCATTGGATATTCCATAGATTATTCCTTAATTTCTGTGTATTTTCATAATGTCTGTGGCTTCTTTTGCCATTGGTTTCTAGTTTCATTACACTATGACCTGATAATATGCATAAGATCATTTATTTTGTATTTACGTAAGCACACTTTATAGGCTATTATGAAGTCTATTTTGGAGAAAGTTCCATCTGCTGCTGAGAAAAATGTGTATTCTGTTGTTGTTGGGTAAAACACTCTGTAGATATCTATTAAATCCACTTACTTGTTCAAAGGTTTGGCTCAACTCTAGTATTTCTTTGTTGATTTTTTTCCAGTTGATCTGCCTGTTTGTTTTGTGACAGTGGAAATTGAGTTCCCCACTATGACTGTGTTGATGTTTTATCTGATCTCATATGTCCAGTAGTGTTTGTTTTATGAAGTTGGGCACAATAGTGTTTGGTGCATATAGGATTATAATTGTTATCTCTTCCTGTTCAATTATTTCCTTAACCACTATGTAGTGACCTTCTTTGCCCTTTCTGATGAATTTTAGCTTGAAGTCTACTGTGTCTGAAATTAGAACAGTTACTCCTGCTTTTTTCTCATTTCATGTTGCATGCAATATTGTTTGCAACCCTTGATTTTTAGTGTGTGAAGTTTTTTGAATTAAATGTGTTTCATTTTTACAACATGTCATTGGGCTTTGTTTCTTGATCTATTCCTCCAATCTGTATCTTTTTCTTGGAGAATTGAGACCATTCACATTGAGAGTTAGTACTGAAAGTATTGACCTAATTTCTGTCATTGCATTACTTTCCTGTTGAGGATTTCCCCTCCTTACTTTTGCTTAACCATTCAACCTGCTGGGTGTATACATTCTATTAGACCTTTTGGCATTTTGGACTTCATCGTTACTTTCCAGAATATCTTTCCAGAATACCTTGAGAATTTTTTGGAGTGCTGGTTTTATGGTCATGAATTTTTTCAGCTGCTCGTTATCATGGAAATACCATATTTCTCCATCAATTTTGAAAGAGTTTTGCAGGATATATCAATCTGAATTTGAAATTGTTTTCTTTTAGGGATTTAAACATTTCACTACAAGCATTCCTGGCCTCTAAGGTATGTGTGGAGAAGTCTGCTATAATTCTAGTGGGTTTACCTGTATAAGTGGTTCATTGATTTTCTCTAACAACTATTAAGATTCTTCACTTGTGTTGGACTTCTGGGGTTTTAACTAAAATCTTTCTTTTTGATCTTATTTTTGAGGGATTCTACATGCCCCATTTATCTATGTGTTTACTTCTTTCCCTATATTTGGAAAGTTTTCTGCTATTATTTCTGTAAACAGGTTTGGTTTTTTGTTTGTTTGTTTGAGTTTTTTGGGGGTACCGGGGATTGAACTCGGGACCTTGAGCTTGCACGGCAGGCGCTGGAACCACTGAACTAAATCCCCGGCCCTGTAAACAGGTTTTTACACTTGATCTTACCCAAAAGGCCGAGAAGTGATTTGTAAACAGGTTTTTTATGCCACTTGTGCTTCTTTGGATTTTTCACTAATTCCAATTAATCTTAGTATCATGTAGAAGCTTTTGGCTCCATATTTTATGTTCTCTTGTGCCAGAGCCCACAATATTGATTATGCCCAATGCATGCTGCAAGCAGTGCCGGCTGCAAAGAGTTAAATCCCTCAATTGGCTTACTTTAAGAAGTGAGTCTGACTGAAGCTACGTGACTCACTGAAGTATCTTATGAGCACTGTGGTAGCGTGCAGGTTGACATGACCTCCCCGCTAACGGCCACAGCCAAGACCAGAGTAATGGCCTATGAAGCTGTGGGGCTAATACGAGATAACATCCGTAGCTGAGGACGGAGTAATCGCACCCAAATTCCATTCCCACAGTTAGTTTCTTCATAGCTTGAAGGACAATGCTCTAATTACAACCATATATTTTGTCTATCTTGCTTCTAATTTGAAAATGCTTTGACTTTTCTTTAAAGCTTTGCCTGCATTAGTTTCATGGCAGTTTCACATACTGCACATCTATACATGCACCTTTACCCTGACTGTTGAATAATGAAATTCGGTGGCCAAGATGGGCCAGTGCCTTTTGCCAAAGGAACATTGGCCGCTGCAGTTCACACTTTCTCTTTAACTCTGTCTTAAGTTTTTCTTCAACCTGCGTCTCGTCTTGCACTGGGAAGGTGGGGACTAGAGATTTACTCCAGGAGTCTCTGGCACTCTTGGGGTTTTTTTGTTTGTTTGTTTTTTGTTTTTGTAACCGGGGATCAAACTCGGGACCTGGCGCTTGCGAGGCAGGCACTGGAACCACTGAGCTAAATCCCAGGCCCTTGTTTTGTTTTTTGACACAGTTTCACTATGTTGCCCAGGTTGTCCTCAAGCTTACAGCAATCCTACCTCAGGCTCCCGAGTGCTGGGACTATAAGCATGCACCACCATGCCCAGTCTATGCTCTTTTGTTTTTGAGGTATCTCTGAATAATTGGTCTCCCAACAGCAGCCCCATCTTCTAATTCTGACACTCTGTCCTCACACTCGTTGCTTCTGCTGCCCATACTTTTGATAGAATTTTTAATCTCCTCGACTTTGCTAAATCGGACATATGTGTTTTGTATCATTTTGTTTATCTCGGCTAGCTTTTTATCAGTGTCTTCTGTAAATTCCCTGATCGTTTTACTTATAATATCCATTATATGTTTAATTATATCTTCTTTGAGTTTGTCAAGCACCTTATCAATCTGCTTTTTTTCCATTAATTTTATTGGTACATTTTAGGTATACAATACAGTTACATTCATCATTGAGAACCTGTACCTTTACATGATGTATCTTGGTTATTTTCCCCCATCCCCCTGCCCTCCCTTCACCCCCTCCACCCTTCCCTATTTATAAAGACTTTGTTTCCGTTTATTTCAATCTGCTTTTTAATCTACTCTGTTATCCTTTTGAACAATTTGGCTGTGGGTTTTTTTTTATTTCTCCCTCTCAGTGCCCCAAGAATTGGCTTTGGGGGAGTTGGGAGTTTTTGGAGGCATTTTGTGGCCTCCACTTCTCATGTTTCTATTGTTTGTTTTGTTTTTTGCTAAGGTTTATGGGTGTTTATAGTGCAAAGACTTTGTTACTAGTATGGGGATCTCTTTGGTTAGTACCTGCTCTTTAGTGATGCACTCTGGGTGTGGCTAATTGTAGTCATTTGCCTCTGTTCCAAGATCTGATCACCTTCATTAATTTGGGAGGGGAGGGATGCAGTGTGATTGACCCAGCACCCTGTTCTCTGGGAATGGACCACACAATTGTCAATGACACAGATGTGACCTGGATATTGGCATACACAGGAAACCTCTTGACAGCAACAGCTATGCCACCCTGGCAATAGCAAGTAAATCAGCAACGACATTATCATCAAAGACAAATTTGATATTGATGTGCCATAAGAACCAAAAAGGTACCACACTTAAGCATAGCAAAGAGATATCTATAACTATAGTATAATCACTAATAAAAACCCAAATATTGGGCTGAGGATTTAGCTCAGTGGCACCACACCTGCCTTGCAAGTGCCAAGTCCTGAGTTCAATCCCCGGTCCAAAAAGAAAAAAAAAACCTCAAATATTGACACACAGTAAATATCTATTAGATGGGAGAATTATACCTCCACTAACAATAAAAAATAATTCAACAGTAAAACATAGAGTTAACTATCTAGAGGTTAATGAAACTTAATGGTTATACTACTGTATTTCTCTGGGAATGAGACTGGATCTAATATGTATTAATTTTTGCTCAAAAAGATGAAATAGGGCTTATTTTTAGAGGATGTCTTATTTTTTCATGTACAAAATCTACATTTATTCATGTACAAAAACCTACATTTATTCAGTTACAGAGATACCTCCGTTGTCAAATGGCTCCAAGCTGGAACTTTCCACTACTCCAACAGCAAAGTTTCAAAAAAATCTGCACAGTGTTCATAACTTTGCTCGATAGTCAAACCAAAAATCTGATGAACAAGCCTGTACTGGGTGGAGAACAAGTCATGCATTGTGTCTCCCCGCAGACACGAAGGGGAAACACTTCAGTCTAGCCACCACTCTCACCCAGACAACATATAGTGCTTGTGTCAGTGCATTAAAAAATTTGACTTTGTGATTTTTTGTGTGTGTATGCTTTATTTGCATAAAATATCATAACCATAGCTCCAAAGAAAGTTAGTCATAACAGCAGTAAAGCTAAGAAGGAAACTGTGAGAACTACGGTAAGCATTAAAGAAATAAATCATTGTGAAATTTGTGTGAATTTGAATTTGTATGAAACGAATTTGTAAATGTAATTTCTGGGGGCCACAGATTTAGCTCAGTGGTTCTGCTGCCTGCCTCGAAAGCACAAGGTCACAAGTTCGATCCCTGGTACCCCCCCCCCCAAAATAATAGTTTTTGGGCCTCAGAACCAATTACTTGATTTTCCATTATGGTAAAAATATGTTTGATCCTCTAACTTTTCGGTGTTTGAACATGAATTTGGAACGAATTGAGTTTGACAACCAAGGTATTGATGTACAGTCATGTCATTTTCTTCTGGAACATCGTCGTGACTCTCTAAGCCCTGCATTCTGGCCTGAATTTCTGTGACTCCATTTCCTGTAGAACCATTGACCCCAATCTCTCATGCCCAGCAATAGAGCTCTCCTTACATGAGCACTTCTTTTTTGTTTTGGTTTTGGTGTGGTTTGGTTTGGTTTTGTACAGTCTCACTATGTAGTTAAGGCTGGCCTCGAGCTCACTATGGAACCCAAGCTGTCGCTGAATCCCTGCCTCAGGCTCCTGAGTGCTGGAATTACAGGTGTCTGCCCCCGTGCCTGGCTGAATGAGCACTTCTTGTCCACATAGCCTGCTCATAGTGTGTTAGCAGCACAGCTGTCAGTGATTTTATCCCATGAATTCTTCACCCAAGTTGCAATCTCTTGCAGGCCAGGCTTCACAAAGTTTCACTGAATCAAGTGCTCCTTGAAGACTTATGAGACAGGAATGGCAACAAAAATGACGAGTTAAGAATGATAGTCCATAGAAAAGCAATGAAAAATTGTGGGCACCAAAACTCAGAAAATGTTCCTTTATTGTGCATGAATGAACTTTACAAGACACAACATATTGAATTATGAAGACTCATATTAGACACAAACACATCCATTCATTATCAAGTGCACGTGTTATTCATGTGTCATGTCTGTACTCGAATTGGTCATTTGGCAACAAGTCCTGAGTTCATAGACATTTACCTTTCATCCAAAGATGCCCACTTGGGTATTTACAAATAATTATTATTTATATTATCATTTATTATAAATATTAATGTTAATACTAATATATTTAATTATATATTAATATTTTATTTTGTAATTCCATATACCCCATCGTATGTTCCAATGGACATACTAAATGTGTCCAGCTGGCTGACAATCTTAGTATATGTGCTGCCGAAGCTGGCTGACAATCTTAACTGGAGCTTTTTTTTTTTTCTTCCATTAAGTTAATTGGTACATTTTAGGTATACAATACAGTTACACTCAGGGATGGGGATTTAGCTCAGTGGTTCCGCCTCCTGCCTCCCAAGCTCAAGGTCCTGAGTTCAATCCCCAGTACCAAAAAAAAAAAAAGAAGATCAAATACAGTTACACTCATCATTGGGAACTTGTACCTTTACATGATATATCTTGGTTCTTATTTTTTCACCATTCTCTTGCCCTCCCTTTGACCCCTCCACCCCTCTCTACTTACAAAGACTTTGTTTCCATTTCTCATATTTTTTCCTTTTCCTTCTTTCCTTTCCCCTACCCCACCCAATTCTCCTACCCCTTTAGACCTTTTCTTCCTATTTCACATTATCAATTATTCATTTTGATCCTTATTTACACTTTCAGTTTCTCATACCAGAGAAATTATTTGGTATTTACACATGTGTGTCCTATTTATTTCACTAAAGAGTATGGCCTCAATGTGGATCCATTTAGCTATGAATGTCTCTAGTTTCTCATTCTTTATGGCTGAATAGTACTCCATTTTATATTTTTAAAAAACATATCTTTATCCAGTCTTCAGTTGATGAGCATTTGGGCTATTTCCAAGCTTCAGCTATTACAAACTGTCCCGCTATAAATATGGGTGCACATATATCGCTGTAGTATAATTCTTTTAATTCTTTAGGGTAGATACCCAGCAGAGGGATAGCTGGGTCAAATGGGACCTCTAATCCTAGTTTTTTGAGGTGTCTCCATATTGATTTCCACAGTGGTTGCACCAGTCTGCACTCCCACCAACAATGGAGAAGGGTTCCTTTGTCCCATAACCCTGCCAGCATTTGTTATTGGTTGATTTCTTTCTTTTCTTTTTGTTTTTTTGTACCTGGGATTGAACTCAGGATCTTGAGCTTGGGAGGCAGGCAGTGGAACCACTGAGCTAAATCCCCAGCCCCATTGGTTGATTTCCTGATAGGAGCCATTCTTTCTGGAGTGAGGTGGAATCTCAGTGTTGTTTTATTTGCATCTCTCGAATGACCAGGGATGTTGAACATTTTTTTCATATGTTTATTTGCTGCTTTTACTTCTTTGTCTGAGAAATGTTCATTTCACATGCCCATTTTTGAATTGGGTCTTTATATTTGGGGGGTCTGATTTTTTTAAGTTCTTTATATATTCTAGATAGTAGTCCTTTGTCTGAGGAAAAGCTGATAAAATTTTTTTCCCACATTGTAGGTTGTCTCTTAGCTCTGTTGGTAGTTTCTCTTGCAGTGCAGAAGCTTTTTAATAAGCTGAGTTCTACTGGGGCTTATTTTTGGTATAGAGCTTATAAGCATTCTGAAAAATCATGCTAGGGCTTATTTTTCAGTTAGGTCTTTTTTTGTGGAAATACAGGAGTAACAATAGAGGATGTGGGGGACAGGAGAATGAAAGAAATATTTGAAAAATTAAACAATAGAATATGAGGAGGACAGAAAGGTGTAAGGGATTCTATGAAGAAGTATATTAACATGCTCTCGATGGGACCATAATTTGTGTGTCTTGCTGCCAAGAAGCTCTGATTTGAATTCAATCATATGATATTATATGGCTAAACTATGTATACTCTTTTGTTAATATAAGATGCTAAAACAAGAACAGTCATTGTTATTCCATGGCTAGATGATTATTAAGCTCAGTAGTAAATTTTTATTTTATTGTTCCTTTCTTGTTCTTTGATGGTTCTTCTCATTTTTGTGTGGGAAAATTGTCTGTAACTAATACATATTTTTGTATACAAATATGTATATTATAATCTATTTATGTTTCAATTTTGAGAGAATTTAATTTTTAAAATTCTTCCCATTAAAGTGTCAAATACAAAAATTGGATGATTTATGAGATGAACCTGCAGTTATAATTCATCAGAGGAAAAGTTCATGACCTATTACTCTTCAGATGAAGATGCATTAAGGTTAGATGAATATAATCTTGTGGCCAATACATTCAGTGAACATAGTGCAGGTTTGAAGATGAATGTAGAAAATCAAGAGGGAGAATGGCAGCCAATAATGAAACATGATAGAACATGAGTATATAGAACTACATTGTAATGATATTTTGCTTTGTATAAATTATTCATACCTGGTAATATACTCAAAATTATAGTCAAAGAAACAAATTGATATGCCATACATTTCAGCTTTAGGGCAAAAAGAAAACAGTAATGTTGGCCGGGTGTGGTGGCCAGCCTGAAATGCACAGTGAGAATCTGTCTCAAAAAAAAAAAAAAAGCAATGGTGGGAATCTGTTACAATTAGCAAGATGAAAATTTTTATAGGTATATTATTAACTATACAGATAGTACTATTATCAGATTGTATTGGTCTAAAAATAATATATATGCCAAAAGACATATAAAGAATGCCAAGCAATGGTATGATTTTTTGATTATTTTGAACTGTGTTTCCACTACTATTATTACAAATATTTGTAGATGTGAACAAATCACAGAAGTAGCTCATGTCACAGTTGTGCTGCTGTGTATTTACTGTGCTTAAAAGTAAAAATAGTTTATTTACAGTATTTGTGTGTTGTTTGATTTGTTTTATGGTTCACATTTATATCTGTGTCAAAGATGTAGAAGACTCACTTTGTTGGACTTAAACACAAATCCAGTTTATGAACATCCTGCTGGAACAGAACTTATTTATAAGTCGGGGACTTACTCTACCTAACTTTATGGCCTGTGGGTTTGTGAGGTGCCCCTCTGTTCCAGAACCCATTCTGTCCATTTATCCCAGACTTTGGCAACTGTTCAAGCCAAGGTGTGTCCCCTCTCATGTTGGTACATAGGAAAAGCAGTCAGACCTCTGGTCTGTGCTGGATGTAGACAGTAGGGCAAGAGATCAAGCAGCCCACTGTACTCAATGTAAGGACAATCAGACCCATCTGTTTTGGAACAAAACACAAACTGGGCCTGACTTCTCCTCGTGGGTGCGCAGGCTTGTGTCCCTCCAAGCCTGAGTTTAAACTTCTCAGGGGGTCTACGACTAACCTGCTGCATGGCCTTGACTACCTCCCATGACTCTCTCTCACCCAGTCACCATGGGAGAGTTACACTGGGAACCCTGAAGTGAAGTTATATTTTAGGTGTTCTGAGTCTCAGTCTTAAATAATTAACCAAATTTGATTGAGGTTACCCAATTAAATACCAAAGTGGTGCCTGATTAAAACTCTGGCAATGTGGCATGAGTTGCACTGGATTCCCTGTCCATCATTGCCTGTTGTGTGAAAGGAGTCACCTTAGAGCAAAACTCCACATTGCTTTTGCAACTCACAACAGCTGTGGGCTCCTCCTGAGGCCAGCGGCACCTGCCCAGGCCACATTTTCTCCCTGGAGTTCCCAACCCTGGGGTCTTACCTTGCATCTGCAAGCCAAGGCAAGCTTCCAGACAGCTTTGTTCTTTTTTCTGCTTTGTGTTCTGTATCTCAAATTTATCCATACCTTCTAATTTTCCTGTCAGGTCTTTCCTGATTCCCAGAGATCTATTTTTTTTTCTTTCCCTCTCTTTGTCAAGTTGTTATTTTCCAGAAGTCTGTATTCTAAGACTCAAGAGGCTGAATTTTGCTGTTCATTGCTACTTCACCATTTCGGTTCTCCATAAATCATTAATCTACTTTGGCTAATTTTCTTCATGGCATTTTTAAACCTCGATTCATTTTCCATGATTCATTCATCTTTTTTTTTTATATCAGCAACCACTTTTACTTCACTCAGAAAGAGGGCATGGGACAATGCCAAATATGTGGCACTAACACTGCAGATTTATTTTACACTGGTCTTATGATTCACATAGTTTTTATTAGAAAGTTTACTCTAATAACATAGTTGCCATTTCTAAATACAGGAATAATTTAAATATAATATTTTTATAGTTTAAAAATAACCCAACATTCTCAAGCTTCACAATATCCACACTCAAACATCTGTATTTTGATATTTAGCCAAATTATATCACGAAAAATCCAGCAAGAAAATGGATAACCATCTCTGAGAATTAAATGTATGGTTTACCATGTGATTAGTGCTTATTTTTCACAATATAGATCGCCAATTGATCCCATTATATGTACAACTTCCATGTACCTAAAGAATGCTATAGTTTTACAAAAGAAATCACTTGTATATTGGGTCATTAGAATTATTTTGCTATACAAATAGAACCTCATGGGTATTACCCATTAATTGTTTACAGCTCCCAGAAAGCTAGGTGTGGCTGGTTGTGGTTTCTTATGCATTTTACATGACTTTTCTTCTAAATAGAAGATACTCGGAGAACAAAACACTCACTGGCTGCTTGTTGGTTTGTGAAATAAACTTTTCTTGCTGGGCAAATAAGTCACATTATTAATTTTAAGAAAACATTTTTATATAAAATGCCAAGGCACAGGCCGGGGATTTAGCTCAGTGGTTTCGCCGCCTGCTGCGCAAGCGCAAGGACCCGAGTTCGATTCCCGGTACCAAAAAAATAAAAAATAAAAAAATAAAATGCCAAGGCAGACTCCCAAGAAGTTCAGTCAGAGTTAACACCGTATAGCAAGCGCATCTTCCTCTATCAAGGACAGTTCCAGGGCATTTTCATTAGTGCTGGTTTTCATCCTAAAGTTGAAAGAACCATACAGTTTTGCAGACTCTTTGGAAGCAGCAAATCTGCTTCGCCGATAAAGCTCCCCCTTCCACATCGACATCATCAGCAAACAGGACAGAACAACGCCTCCGAGAGGAGGAGGCAGAGCCCAGCAATCACACAGCGGTCCAGGTGAGCCCCCAACCTCGAACTCTCTTTCTCCAGGCGTTCCATCTTCCGGGCTCCCAACGTGCTGGGGTCCACAGTCACCTCCCATGGGACAATGTAAGAAATGGTCACTAGCAAGATTCCAGTGACAAAGTACAAGATGGCACTGATGAAACCGTACTCCACCAATTTCCCTTAGGAGGTGGCTTCTGAACTTGTGTTGTCTTCATCTTCAGATATCAAAGATACGGCAGCCTCATGGGACCATTCATTTGGATTTCCCCAGCCAAAGTCTCCAGGCCAATTATTCCCTTTTGCTGAAAGGGACCTCTGGATTCGCTGCTCCAGGTTGACATTCTCATCTACATAGGTGAAAGAAGGTTCTAGCTCCTGGCTGCAGCAGTGGCAGACTTTCTGTTCTGATGTCATCTGGCTGTTCCCAGGAGGTTCTTCAGGGAAGAAGACTGGCTAAATAGTGCTGTCCTGCTGGGAGGAGGAGTGGGGTTCTAGCGAAGGGCTATGTCTAGAACTTTCCATCACAGCTGCTCTTGGTACGGACTTGCAGTGTTTCTGACAGCACAGATCAGCTCTGATGGCGGCCGCGTCTTCCTGGTCCCCAAGAGGCCCTTCTGCACCCCAGTCCATGATGTCACACAGGTCGGCCCGGCTGCTTTTCTTAGCAAGGCACTGGAGCTCCATGGAGCTAGGCAGACAGCCCCCAGAAGTTTCTAGAAGTTCTGCCAGGAGGAGCACAGATACGGACTCAGTACTGCTAAGGCAGACCGAGAGCTGCCAGAAGCACTGCTCTTGAGGGCCCTATCTCCTTTTCGGTCACCACAAGGGCACTTCTGCCCAATTCCTCCTAAAAAGAGCCAAAGAAGGGGAGATTCCTACTGGCAGGAAAGTGTGAAAAGGGCAAACCCCCTGACTTGTCACAGGAGTTAAAACTGAGAAACTCCAGGTAGAAAAGGAGCAGGAAGTGGCAGTGTCTCTGGAGAAAGCACACTACCGTCACCAACCCAAATTTATCCAAGGACTCACACATTCCTGTGATAGGATCCCTCAAAGGAGAAGGAAGGTTTCCTTCCGCCTCCCGGTGCAGCTGAGCCCACGAGCCGTGCAAATGCGGGAAGGAGGAAACCCCGCCCCGCGCCTACGACTGCGCGCATCGCAATAAGCTCGCGCGAAGTGGGCGAGGCCCGCAGCCGGGCGGGGCGGGGCGGGGCGGGGCGGGGTCCATTCATAATTTTTTTTTTTGCATTAAAGTCTTTCATTGGTACACTGTAGGTATACAACACAATTACATTTCTCATTGGGAACTGTACCTTTACATAATGCATCTTGGTTATTTTTTCCCCATTCCTAGCCCTTCACGCCCTCCACCCTTCCCAATTTACAAAGACTTTATTTCCATTTTTTCCATTTCTCATCATTTTTTCCTTTCCCTTCTTTCCTTTCCCCTGTGCCTCCCACTACCCCTACCCTTTGGACCTTTTCTTCCTATTTTGCATTATCGATTATTCATTCTAATCATTGGTACATTTTAGGTATACAATATAATGACATTCATCGTTGGAAATTTGCACCTTTACATAGTCTCTCTTGGTTCTTGTTTTTCACCCTTGCCCAGCCCTCCCTTCAATCCCTCCAGCCCTCCCTATTTACAAAGATTTTGTTCCTATTTTTCCATTTTCTCATATTAATCCCATTCCCTTCTATCCTTTCCCTTAGCCCTCCCACTTCCTTCCCCTTTGCCCCTTTTCTTCCTATTTCGCATGACCTATTATACATTTAGATCTTATTTACACTTTCAGTTTCTCACACTAGAGAAACTATTCGGTATTTACACATGTGTGTCCTATTTCTTTCACTTAAGAGTATTGCCTCAATGTGCATCTACTTAGCTATAAATGTATCTAATTTCTCATTTTTTATGGCTGAGTAGTACTCCATTTTATAAAAAAACCACATTTTCTTTATCCAGTCTCCAGTTGATGGGCATTTGGGCTGTTTCCAAGTTTTAGCTATTACAAACTGCGCTGCTATGAACATGGGTGCACATATATCACTGTGGTATGATTCTTTTAATTCTTTGGGGAAGATCCCCAGCAGTGGAATAGCGGGGTCAAATGGGATTTCCAGTCCTAGTTCTTTGAGGTATCTCCATACTGATTTCCACAGTGCTTGCACCAGTCTACACTCCCACCAGCAGTGGAGCAGGGTTCCTCTTTCCCCACAGCCCCGCCAGCATTTTTTAGTGGTTGATTTCATGATGACAGCCATTCTTTATTTGAGGTGGAAACTCAGTGTTGTTTTCCTTTGCGACCAGTGATGCTGAACATTTTTATGTTTATTTGCTATTTCTACTTCTTTGTCTGAGAAATGTCAGTTCATTTTTGAATTGGGTCTTTAAATTTGGGAGATATGATTTTTTTAAGTTCTTTATAGATTCTAGATAGTAGACCTTTGTCTGAGGGACAGTTGGTGAAAATTTTTTCCCATATTGTGGGTTGTCTCTTCACACTGGTGGTGGTTTCTCTTGCTGTGCAGAAGCTTTTTAGTAAGAAAAGATCCTACTTGTTGATTATTTGTGCTAGTTCATGGGCAACTGAGGTTTTGTTCATAAAATCTTTTCCTACACCAATGTCTTCAAGGGTTCTTCCTAACCTCTCAGCCAGTTTAGTGTTTCTGTTTTAATATTTAGATCTTTAATCCATTTCAATTTTAGTTTAGTGCATGGTGAGAGATATAGGTCTAGTTTTAATCTTTGGCAAGTTGAAACCCAATTTTTCCAGCACCGTTTATTAAAGAGACTATCTTTCCTCCAGTGAGAGTGTTTGGCTCCTTTGTCAAAGATAAGGTGGCTGAGTGTGTCTGGAGTTGCTTCTGCATCTTCTAATCTGTTCCACTGTCCTCAGGTCTCTTTCTTTGCCAGTACCATGCTGTTTTTATCACAGTCACTTTGTAGTATAGTTTCAAGTTGGGGATTGTGATACCCCCTACCTTGTCTTTATTGCCTACTATTGCTTTTGCTATTCGAGGTCTCTTCTGGTTCCAAATGAATTTTTGGATTGTTTTCTCCAGGTCTGTGAAGTATGCTGCTGGAATTTCAATTGGGATTGCGTTGAATCTATATAGCAGTTTTGGAAGTATGGCCATTTTCACTATGTTGATTCTTCATACCCAGAAGCAAGGGATGTCTTTCCATTTTCTGATAACCTCTTTGATCTCTTTTTTCAGAATGCTGTAGTTTTCAGAGTACAGGTCTTTGATTTCTTTTGTTAGGTTGATTCCTAGGTATTTCAATTTTTTTGGATGCTATTGTGAAAGGAATTGATTGCCCCATTTCTCTCTCAGTGAGTCTATTTTTGTGTGTACAGAAAAGCTATTGATTTTTGTGTGTTGACCTTGTATCCAGCTACTTTACTGGTTATTAAGTCCAGAAGACTTTTGGTGGAGTTCTTAGGGTCTTCTATATAAAGTATCATGTCATCTGCAAATAATGACAATTTGACTTCTTCATTTCCTATCTTTATTCCTTTTATCTCTTTCTCTTGTCTAATTGCTGTGGCTAATGTTTCCAGAACTATATTGAACAGGAGTGGTGACAGTGGACATCCTTGTCTTGTTCCTGATTTTAGTGTGAAAGATTTTTGACCATTTAGACTCTGGATATTGCTTGTGTGCCTATACAGCTGTTCTCCAGGAAGGTCCCTGGCTATGGGTGACAGTATGGCAAGCCTCTGGCTGAATCCTGTGTGCCTGTGCAGCCCCTTTCTGGATGGGCCTTTGGCTTGGGCGAGTGTTCTGGAGCCTCTGGTGTTGGGGGCAGACCCCTGGCTGAGATCCACCTGCAGCAGGACCGGTCTGGGCACACAGCTGCTCCCTGTCAGATCTGCCTCACTGCTTTGATATATAAAGAGCCAGAGGCCCAAAGTGTGATCAGAGCCAGAGCCCAACAAATGATGTCAGTAGCTCTTGACTCCATTTCTATCTGTCTGAGTTGGTGAAATGTGAAGTTACATATATGCTATGGAATCCACATATAATCCTCATTTTACAGACTCAGATAAAACACCTTCCCATGATCCTATAGTGAGAGGCAGGGCCGAGGATTGGCCTTGCTCCAGCTTACTGCAGTCCCCATGCTCTGAGTGATGTCACATGTCACTTCTCACCACCTTCCAAGATCTCTGGCCAGGCCTCACACAGTTCCCACACCACACACAGACATTGGACACACATAGTGGTCCTGCAGGTATTTTATTAGAGTCACCCCAATAAAGAATGAACAGGTGAGGACAGGTGTCTGGATTCCAGCTTCAAATGAGAGGACGGGGTGGGAAGATGGTGCTAGGATCAGGCACCCGTGGCAAAGATTCAACTCTTCAATAATTGTTTAGCAATGAAATAACATATTCAGGAATTTTTGCAATATCCCCCAATGCATCATTTGGGTTCTCTGATAAGCATTCCTTGCTGAAGGTGATTTTGAGCTGGAAGAAAGCAAGACAGGGACAGAGTTGGCTGCAGGCAAGTTCTGGACCTTTGGCAGGGCTTTCCAGTTCTCCCAGAATCATCCCGCTGCTCCTCCACAAAGATGGAAAGTGCTCCATGATTCAACTACTTCCACCAACAGCTCTGGCCCACAGGTCCTCAGGAGGAAGGCAGGGGATGCCAGGGGAAGATGGTTCCCTGACCACCCACATAGGACTGTCAAGCGTGAGTCTGACAACCAAACCAGCAAGACAGGGAAGACGAGATGGTGCTGCAGGGCATGGTAGGGCCCAAGGCTGTGGGAGGGGCAAGGTGTCCGAGTGTTGGTTTTTGTGCAGTCTCCTGTGCCTGAATCTATCTTCCAAGTGTACTGTGTGGGTGAAATGTGTATGTACTTCTAATGAGCAATCTCATGGGTCCTATGTGTTTATCTTAGAAAAAGAAATCTGGTTCTGTGGTTGGAGGGGCATTCATTTTGCCCATTTGTCAATAATAGCACTTTGGGAACGAGGACAGGAGACAGACTATTGGCAATCTACACAATATAGAAACAAGAACATTTTTTAAAAGTCAGGAAATGCACAGAGCAGGTTTGATAAGCAGCTACATGGAGCCAGGGGCTGCCTTGGAGGCCTCAGGGATAGAAGCCAGGGAGTACAACTTCTGGCTGTGAGCACAGACAATCTAGGTGCAAGTGGGGCTCTATCTAAGCTGGTGGAGTAGCCATCAAGGTGGGCACCGGAAGAAGTGAAGCTGCCCATAAGGCAGAAGTCCTCCAGTCTCGAAAATACAGCTCATAGGCTCCTACATGTGCAGGAGCTGGACTGAAGATTCCTTTCTGCAAAAGGTTAACATTCTCCTCCTGCTCTGCTCCCTCCTCTAACCTAAGGGAGAAAAAAATCACAAGACTGGAAACACTGTCTATGTTTCACTGATAGTATTCTCCTGGTTACTTGTGTGTTCTTTATCTCTCCTGAGTGCTTCTTGTTGTTATAGGAACAGTTGTGGCAGCATAATAGGCTGGATGTGTACATAACATGTTGTGATTATAGGCCTCAGCTATCATACTTTAAATGATTTCGTAGTCTTTTTATACATGAAATACTGCTGTATGCTGCATGTGAGAGGCAGGAAAGGAATTAGAGAGGAAGTTACCATGGCAAATGTATCCACTATCTTGGCTTTGAGTCCTCCTTCATTGAAGCACTGCTGGATTTTTTGAAAGGCTGCCTTTTCTCCTTCAGTAGCATTTACCTTAGCTAGGACATCAAACAATGGTTCCTTGGATCCAAGGATCACTCTAGTGAAGACATCATAAAAAATAACACACGCTTCCACTGAAAACACAGGCAAGAAAACATCCCATTAAAAAAGTCTCCATGGGCCGGGGATTTAGCTCAGTGGTTCCAGCACCTGCCACACAAGTGCAAGGTCCTGAGTTCGATCCCCAGTACCAAAAAAAAGTCTCCAGGATGAGAAGGGTTGAGGTCCATGCTTCCCCACCACTTGGATCTACTGCCAGCTGATTGATGCTCCACAGAGTGCTGCCCACACTCATGACTGCTGCCACTCAAGACAGAGAACATATTCTCTGTTGAGTTACTCCCACAAAGGAGGACCTGGACCAGAACAAGGACCACTCTGGCCCTGACCACAGCCCCAGGCATAGCAGCCTCCATGTTTCTGCCTTTCACTTCAGCACCATGACCCCAACTCACTTCCCTACTCTATCCATAACTAGTGACCCCTCCAGCACCAAATCTTTCCTTGCTTTCAAAGGCTGAGGGCTCCAGAGCTTTTCTGCAGGACTCCTGGGCAGTGGTTTCCCAGATACCACCTAAATCTGTCTTTGTAACCTGCTTGGAGATCACAAGGGTGGCTGGAGTGACCCAAAGTGGGAGCAAGGATCAGGAAAGTCATCTGCTCCCTCTTCCCACTCTCACCTGGCTGGATGCGCAGCTCTGCGGTCAGCAGCAAGGCCAGCACAAGCACTGTTCCCCTCATGGTGTAAATCCCTGAGATGCTCTGCACAGGTGAGGTCCCTGCTGCTTTATAAACCACTGGCTCTTGCAGCCCAGACCTCACCCATCCCACGAGCTCCAAATGCTGGTGGCTGAGGATATGTGGTTACTCCACCCTGAGGGCCAGTAAGCACTGGAGCCCCTCCCGCTCTAGGAAGCAAATTTCTTAGAGATGTTCACCCTGCTTCTTTGGGTGTTAAGTGACTATACCTTTGCCAAAAGAGCAATTGGAGCTGACCTTTCTAACTGGCTCCATTCTGAGCCAAAAGTGCTATTGTCCCAGCACTGTCACATCTAGTTCTCGGTCATATCCTGCCACCTAACTCTCCTGACTCCAAATGCTGCACTCTCTCACAATGTGGAGATAAAAACCACATACATTAAGGTCAGTTCTATGTCACCATAAGTAGCAAAACATTCCTTCAGAAAAATGACATATGCCTATCTATGTTTAAGACCTGGAGAAAAGTGTGTGAGTACAAGCCTACTTGGGATTGATTGAACATCTTAGCTGTTGCATATAAAACAAAAATTGATAAAACTTGGATGTGGCCTATATGTGCAACAGCACATGAATAAATTTTTTTAAATGTGAAACATATACACAACGGAGTTTTATTCAAGCATAAAGAAGGATAAATTTGAGTCATTTGTAGAAAAATGAATACACTTTGAAAACATGATACTAAGTGAAAGAAGCCAGATACAGCAGGTTAAACATCCCATAGTTTATTTTATATAAGAAACCCAAGGTAAAAGTAATTTAAAAAGTAAAATGAAAGACAAGTGATGGAAAATAGAGAGTAGAAAGACAGGGCTAGGGATTTAGCTCAGCGGTGCCACACCTGCCTCGCAAGTGCAATTTCCTGAGTTGGATCCCGGGTACCTCAAAAAAAAAGGAAACAAAGAAAGAAAAGAGCAGGGAAAAGGAAGAGAGTAGAGAAGCCTGGTAAACACAACGTTAATCAAGGGACCTAATGATAAGTGATAACCACTGATTAAACACGTGCAGACCCTGATACGTGTGACAAGGACATTTGACCTCTGTGGTATCTTTATAAGCTAGTGTAAATGATGAGGAAAAACACCAGAAAACTCAGACTGAGGCCTGAGAGTTTCCCTCAATAGTAAAATACTTGCCTGTCGCACAAGAAGCCCTGGGTTCCATGCTCAACACAATACAGAGACATACGAAAACATTCACCTTGGGGCACATTCTATATTTCACCAGTGCTCCCCAGACTCCAACGTCATAAAAACAAAGAAGACTGAGATACTAACCCTAACCGGAGAGCATGGTGGGTCTGACAGCTGGAGCTCAGTACTTGGCACCTCTTACCAAGACGGCTACCGGATGTGAATCCTGTTTGGCACAGGGTTCTAATCAGCAGTAAAAGGTTTGTGTCGTGTCCTATCATGTGCTCTCACATGGTACTAATTCTGTCACTGTTGATGTAGAGAAAAGGATACTCAACTGCCTCTAGCAAAATACTGCTTTAATTCTGATTTGTGTGTTTTGTCTCCACCCACAACCAGCCTGAGGCAGCTGAGGCCTCTGCCCAAATGTTAAAGAACTGACCCTGTGGTACAGTGGTAGAGTGCTGAGTAACCGGGGAGAGGCCACGTCAGCCTCTGTTCTGTCCATCAGTGTCATCTACTCTGCTTCAAGATGAACTCATACAGAAACATGCAGCAAAACAGCCATTGGCACTCCTTCCTGTAACGCATGTGACTGTTTCATCTCTCCTACCCCTGGCCCATACTTGATCATGGGGATGGTGTGCACTGAAGCTCCCAAAGGCGACAGAGAGTGCGTGGTTCTGGCCTCCCTAGCATATCGTGGTTCCAAGCCACTCCCTCTTTCCAGCCATGCTTTACCCTTCAAAAATAACACTGCCCTGCTAACAGGTGTAGCTCTCCCCTTGTCTGACCTACTCACGACAGTGCACTCTGATCTAAATAACCACTTGTCTTTATTTGTAATCTTGTCTTTGTGAATTCTTTTTTTTTTTTTTTTTTTGGGTACTGGGGATCAAACTCAGGACCTTGCGCTTTCGAGGCAGGCGGCAGAACCACTGAGCTAAATCCCTGGCCCCCTTAGTGAATTCTTTTACTGTCCACATCATCTGTCACTGCGACGCTGGCTGACATGGCAACCAGAGTCATATGCTGGTTCAGCTCCTGGTGGAAACTGGAAGGGAAACTGGGCACGTGTGGAACACAGCAAGAGAAAGCCCTGGACACCAAAGTGAGCTTGTAAAAGCCTGCCAGCCTGGTGACTGATCCAGTGCCACAAGAGAGAGACTTCACTTAGGGGAGAAAACCACAGATTTATTCCTGAGGACCCCACTCCCGTAATCCCTCCTAGGAGACCCCACCTCCCAACACTGCTACACCAAGGACCAAGCCTCAGTGTGAGTTTTGATGGGGACAAACCACATACAACCCGTACTAGGCAGACTCTCTGGTTAGGAGATATTGGAAGAGATCTGGGGAATTAGGCAGTGAATCATGCGCATATTGGAGGAGGTGTTCAGGAAATAAGGGCAGCTGCTGTGAAGGCCCAACTACGGAGACAAGCTTGGCCTGGTCACAAAACAGAAAGGGGCTGGGGATGCTGCTCAGCTGTGGACCACTTTCCTAGCATGGCAAGGCCTGAGGCTCCACCCCCAGCTCTGCAAGAACAGAACAGAATGGACCAGGGATTTAGTTCAGTGGTTACACCACCTGCCTTGCAAGAGCAAGGACCTGAGTTCAATCCCTGGTACCAAAAAGAAAAAAAAAAGGGTTAGAGATGAAGCTTGGTGCAAAGGCCCTGGTTTCAATACCCAGTACCAGCCCCCTCCCCTCAAAAATGATAAATTCACAGCCAGGTTATCTTTAAGGACCATCAGGTATGGCAAGCTGACATGGACGATTACTCTGGGGTCTAATTTTCTAGGCTTTTACTCCTTTCCCAGTCAGGTTTCCTTTTGGTTCTATCTCTTCAGCTGCTCAGGTCCCCTGACCTTGGTCAGAGGCCTAAGAAGGAGAAAAGGAAAAGCCAGAACCTTTGTTGACTCTGGAGCTTATCTTCTTGCCAACACTCATGCCTCCCCTTCCACAGCCCCAGGCAGTTCCCCTACCCCCTAAGGTCCTGTCAGACACAGGCTGCCCCACTGTGACCCCAGAGCAAGCATAAAAGGATACCAAGCCGGGTAGGGAGTGCCTGCCACCTGCATCATGAAGCCAGCTACTGCTCTTGTGTTGCTTGGGGCTGCCTTGCTCCTGATCCCAGGCAGAAGTGGGTGCTTGGACGTGGCTGTCTGGGGTGTGGGTTCTCTGGGGGGTTGTGACACCTTCCCAGGGCAGTTCTGATCCTGCTGGAGGGGAGCGGGGTGAATGTGTCCTGATGGGAATCTCTGAAGGGAGGGTCAGCTTGTCTTTGTGTTCCAGATGGTGAATTGTGCTCAGCTGTGAAAAAGGATGTGGATCTATTCCTAAATGGAACCACTGATGAATATGTTACCTACATGAAGAAATACATAAGTGACCCTGAAATGTTGGCCATTGCTGCATCTGTTAAGGAATGTGTTGATGACAAATTGACAGAAGAGGATAAGGAGAATGCATCCAGTGTGTTGGTGAGTCCCCAGGGAATGTCTGTGTATCTGTGCCTGTCTGGGGATCTGCTCATCCTGGGGGTGAGGGATCAGAACTGGGGGGATTCATTCTCCTTCCCACATGGCCCTGCCTGGAAATCTGGAAGAAAAAGAACCTCATGAACAAATACATAGAGGGGATGGAGCAGGCTCTGACTCTACAGGGAAGAACCAAAGAAACAATGCACCCCTTGAGCTCCTGGGGTGGCCCATGGGTGCTCAGCTCTGCCACACCAGCACGAGAATTTCTGGAAGGCTCTGTCTCCAGGGCACCTGCTGGCTCCATGTCAGTCACTCGGCTCTAACATCCCTGACCCCAGCCTCTCCAGCACATGAGTCTGGATCCTCTTCAAACCATACACATTGGGTCCTGCCCTTCTCCTAATCATTCAGTTCCTACTACTCCCCTCCAAAACTCTCAACTTGCCATGTGTCCTGGATCCCAAAGCGCCACTGTGTGGATCGTGTGCCAGGAAAGGAGACAGCCTGCTGCATCTATAAGTATGAGGGGCGGAAGTAGGAAGCTGACTGGGAGCTGTTCATTCCTGAGCCCCAGCTGCCCACAGGCTCCCCTGCCCACAGCTCTGCCAGTTCCTTCTCAGCAGTGCCTTGGCACTCTGCCACAGACTTTGCCACAACCTCCATCCTAAAGAATAAACACTCCTCCTCTTCTTGCCTGACTGCTGAGAGCTTTGCAGAGTTTCTCAGACAGCCCTTGGGACACGCTGGTGGTGCAGGAGACTGGGAGCAATCTGTATTTTCCTGCATAGATTGAGGCTCCACACTTCCAACCTGGCTGCGGGCCCTTCCCAGGAAGTGGCCAATGAGTGTTCAGGTGTCCCGATGTCTCTTTCACCCTTGAGGCCTCACCAAGGTTCCTGACATTCTCTTTGCAGGAGAAAATATACTCAAGCCAGTACTGTTAAAGGATCCATCCTTACCAAGAGACCCACGGAAGCCACGTGCCTGCTCACTACACAGTCTCAGCAGCCCACCATGTGCGGGTGTCTGACTAGAGGATTCCAGCAATAAAAACCCTGCAATTCACAGGAGAGCCTTGACTCACTGCCTGGAGGTCGGCCAATTGCGTGGGTGTGGGCAGAGGCGTGGCAGGGACCATCAGTGTGACATCCAACTGCAGCTGGCTCTGGTTGTGCTCAGATGTTCCTCCACTGAGTTAAGGGGGTGGGGGTGGGGTGGACGACAATCACAGCCGCCAGAGTGCCAGATCACTTCTGTGGAGTAGGATCCTCAGGGCACATATCTAATCCATCAAATTTTATCCCCCAGCAACCTTGAAAAGTGGGAATCCTCCTCTTAGTCTTAAAGCTGAGGAAATTCAGACCCTGAGAGATAAACTGTGTGCCAAAGACCACAGTAATTGTGTGCAGCAGAATCTGCTCCCTCTACCCTCTTCTGGGCACACAGGCTCACTGTGGACCTATCCGTGTATTATAATCCTTCCTGGGGCTGCTGATCGCACGCATGGGATGGAAATAATACCTCACATCTTCAGGGTTGTAGTGAGGCCAAAGTGGAATAATGGGTGACAAAGGGCTCATGCTTCAAGTGCCTAACAGGACTAAGAATAGAGGGTCAAGGAGCAAGTGCTGAACCTGCCAGGATCAGCAAATGCATTCCTGGGCCTCACTACCGCACTGCCAGCCACCCAATGGTAGCCTCAGCTGCCTCCGAATTGGCTCTGACACACAGAGTGGGAACCCAGGGTCTTGAAACTTCAGAACCCCTCCCATGGCCCTGCACTGTGGTCATGACTCTGGATGCTTTCTCAGACCCTGCCGCCCCCCCCTCAGTCTCCTCTTGGCCTGGCCCCGCCACCACTCTTACCAGCTACTCTGACACTATTCTTATGATCACCATGAGCTGCCCAGGTAAGAGTCCCCTGGACACACACAGGGCCCTACCCAGCACTTGCTTTAGAACAGCCCGCTCTAGGGAGAGCTAACTCAGTCTGAGGCACCAGCATTAATTACTGCCCAGGGCACTGCCCCCAATTAGCTGGTCATCTCCCATTTTCTTCACCTCTAAAAGTTTCTACCACCTCTCACATCACCACACTGGGCACCAAGCTTCCAGTCTGTGAAGCCTTGGTGAACATAACCAAACCATATTCACACAAAGAGAACAGACCGTCCACCTTGCCCGAAGTAAGGCCTCCCTCTCTGTCTGGAACCCTATGCTTCATCTCTCCAGGGTCTAAATGGAGGCTTCTGAAATGGGGGACTCCTGCCTTTGTAGGAGTTATTTGGGTAGTACAGAAAGAATAAGGAGCTTTTGGGGCAGAGGCAATCTCATCACCTCACACATAAAACCAGGTGTATTCCTCCACTCTCCATAGATTTAAGAGCTCCAGTGTTTCTAAGGGTTAGGGGTGGAACTCAGTGGCAGAGCAGTTGCCAAGCTTCCACACAGCCCTGAATTCAATTCCCAGCACTGCAAAAAATAAAATAGAAAATAACTGGCCTTCCAAATGGAGATTTGCCATGCACACATATTGGGTGGGTGAGGAACCACAATGTCTTGGGTAAAGGCTCACCCTGACCTGCACCAAGAGCAGGATACGACGGATACCCTATCCACAGATGAGGAGGGGACGACTGATAAGCAGTCTGTTCTAGGTGGAAAACAGTTGGCCGCTACTCAACTCCTGTGGAATTTCTTGGGGAATTTTGAACACGAAATAGTTATCTCAATATTATTGTCAGTGTGCTCCCTACCCTTTCATTTTCTTCCTCCAACCTATAGAGACTTTGAAAAACCTGGAGTTAGAAAAAAGTAAGAATCAGAAGCCCTTTCCAATCATTTTCTGTCTGATATCAAAACCCAAGGCTTAGATGATATATGCCAATATTTTGTTAGTTTTGCTCCCTTATTCTCATATCACATTGCCTCCATAGAAGCCCCATTTCATTTTCACCTCAACCAACCTAAGTGACCGGAAGGTACAGTGGACAATTCCCTATTGCAAAATGTTGTCATTCCTCAAACACGCGCATTTCTCTTCATTGCTTCTCCACTTTCTCCAGTTCTCGGGCAGTTGCTGGAGCACTGTTAGGATCACTATGAAAGTGTGGGGAATCGATGCCCATAGGGCCACCCTCCAACAATGCAGCCCTCGGCCTCCTTGACTTCCGGAAGATCACTTTGAGGTGAATCCCACACTTTCTCTGAGAAGGTGCCATGTGAGTTTGAATCCAAGCTTCCTGCATCTCTGGCTTTTCTCATTTTCTTCCCTGGTTCTCCATTTCAGCACCCTGAGATCACTTCCCAAATACACTGTCTGTTGCAAGTCTCTGTGTCTGGGTCTCTTGCTGGGAACACAAACAAACACAGTAACCCATGTCCATCTGCCTGATCAGGAAAGATCATTCTTTTTTTTATTTTTTTGGTTCCAGGGATCAAACTCAGAACCTTGTGCTTCCGAGGCAGGTGGTAGAACCACTCAGCTAAATCCCCTGCCCTGACTGATCATGAAAGAAAGACAACAAAATTCAAGAGGTTCAACAAAGGAGGAAGTGGGGTTCAGGTATTTCCGTTGATTCTTCAGAAACATTATCCATCCTACAGAGACAACAGGAAAACTTGATGAAGGTATGATTAATTTCTCTAACCATTTCTTTCTCTAGGGACCTTGCGTTCAGGAATTTCCAAACTGCCCTGACAAGGTTCTTTTGTGGTACAACATCCTCAACATCAGGCCATGGGGACCCTGGAGATTCTGGGCAAAAGTATAAAATTGTCCATATATTAAAGCCTGGGGTCCAGAAAGAGACAGAGAGATAGAAGCAAACTCTGGTGCCAGTATAAAGACAACAGGACTGAGACACACTGCAAACAAAGAAAAGCTGTACCTCTGGCACGCAGCAGGATCGCCTCCATGACTGCAATGAGGATCTGCATTGGTAAGTGCATGGCTGTTGGCTAGAAATTTCTCTTCCATTCGTTTTTTTAAATTATATATCCGTTGATAACATTAAGTGAAATAAATCAGACATACCAGCTTAACTATTGCATGGTTTCTCTTATATGAGAAACCCAAATTATAAATAAAGAGCAAAATAAAAGATAGATAACAGGAAGTAGGGAGATAGGTCTTATGCAAATGGGAAGGGGATCAAGAGATGAGGGAGGAATAAAAAAAATGATTTAAGGGCCGAGGATGTAGCTCAGTAGTTCCACCGCTTGCCTCGAAAGCACAAGGTCCTGAGTTCAATCCCCCGTACCAAAAAAAAAAAAGAGATTTAAAATGTATTATGTACACGTACCAACTCTATACAAGGAATATAAATATTATGTGCTGCAAACATGGACTAATAAAAAATCCATTAAACATTTTAAAATTATATATCGTTCATATACATTTTAAAGTTATAACATTTCTACCCATCCTCAGCCTGGCCATCCTGGTGGGCTCAGGACTCAGGGAACCCAGTGGAGGCTCAAATTCAGGCTTCTAAGGAGGTTCATGTGGAAGGGACAGGTGTTCTCAGATATCCCCCAGAAAAGCACAGGACTTAGTGGATCCTCAGGGAGACTCAGTGGAGAAAATAGTTGAGTGAAACAGAAACACACCTGCCTTGACAGAAACACTACAGCAAAAATATGCAGACCAGGCTAGGGATTTAGCCCAGTGGTTCCGTCGCCTGCCTCGCAAGCACAAGGACCCAAGTTCGATCCCCGGTACCAAAAAAAAAAAAAAAAAAAATGCAGACAAATGTAGACTGTCCAAGCAGGTATAGGGAGTGCCCAAAGAATAGGCCTGAATTCATAGCTGATGAAATGACACAGGATGGCTAGGAATACAGGTGAAATCAAGAAGGATATGATTGTGTATAAACATACTGATAAGCTCCTAGGAGGGCTGACATTCAGCTAGCTCATTCTAGCATATCTACTTTTGTTCTCAGAATATTGTTTTGATTATTAATTGCTGTTCCAACACTTCCGAGATCTCACAACCACCACTATCCTTGTTCCATGGCTTCATACCTGCCAAATCGACTTTTGACTTCTCAACTGAACTTTAACAATTGCAACATCAAGGTGTTCCAAGGACCTTGCACCAGGCTTATTGAGGTTCTACTTTATCACTGCTCAGTCTGCTAAACTGTTTAAAAGAGACCTATTTCCACTGCTAAGTTCTCTGGACGTACAGAGTGATAACTAATGCCCCAACCAGGCAACCCCACTAACCATGAGGGGAACAGCCCAATCCAGGAATTGTGGGAGATTTCTAAGTAACTTCCTGGTAGCCCACCATTATCTCCAAAAATAATAATAATAAGGAAAATGTTAGAAAATACATTCCACCTAGGTAGGGGATCAAGGTCTTAACCCAGCCTTTCCAGGGAATATCCCTGACCCCCATTCTTACTGAAAATCCTTGTATGCTTGCTACGTGACTTGCTCCCCCATTTGACCCCCATTGAATCAATATTACCTGGGTGACTGTACTTGTAATCTTATTGGCTGGTCATGGTTTTGTCCCACCTCATGCCCACCTTGTACATTTCCATTGGGTCTTAGAGTTTTGTCCCACTTTGTACCCACTTCGCCACATGGCTTTGCTGTATACAACATCTTTGAAAAGTGGGGTGAGCGGGCAACCCACTTTCCAGTCCCCCTTCTGTCCCTCTTTGGCAGAAGCTTTCTTTCTCCCAATAAATGTTCCTACTCTAAAACCAGTTACCATCAGTCTGACCTTAATCTTTAGGCTGTCATGAAATTGAGGAATTCATTAAAATGACTGTCTTATGACAGTATGGGGGTGTTTTTTCTTTTATTTTTGGTACTGGGGATGGAACTCAGGTCCTTGCACTTGCAACGCAGGTGGCAGAACCACTGAGCTAAATCCCCATCCCTATGAGAGTATGTTTTAACTACAATGGTGACTACTCTGTTACTCTTAATGATGTTTGATGTTTGTGGTAGTTTTCGGTGCAGAGAATCATTTTACTCCTTATATGTATTACAGAAAGTTGAATTTAAGCAAGGACCTTATATTATTAGCCCATTACTATGTAGAGCTCCTGTGGGACACACAGAAATATTTCATCCATATCCCTCTCGTGAATGGTCTTATGGCTCTGTGAGAAGAATGGTGACAAAAAGCCTTCATTTGTCAGCAGCTTCAGAATAACAGGCAGCTTCCTTGCCCAAGGCCACAGTTCTTTGGTGAGTAGCCCACTTTAGTAACAGACCATGGCTAGGTATAAAGGCTATGCCACTCAAGGTCAAAAGCAGAACTCTGGCAGGTCACTTCAACTCTAGGGCTTCCCAATTGGGTGGGACAATGCCTACATTGCAACTGCTCCCTCTCTTCAATCCTGATTCCGCCCCTCACTTCTCCAGGTTTGTACAGGGACGCTCCCTAGTAAATCTTCTGGACACGAAACTCTCTCATATTCTGCATCCCAGGGTTCCTAATCTGTAACAGCTGATGCCAGCCAGTTATAGAATTGTGATGCTGGAATACCACCTGACAAGGTAGGTGGAGTAAAAATAAGGAAAAACTGAGAGTGACTAACAGCTTAATGCCAGCTGTGAAGGCTGGGGGCCCTCTTTGGTAGTATGCAGAACAGTGAGAGAAAAGACCAACTGAGGACCAGGTCCAAAATGAAATCATCACAGTGGCCAAGCTCTAAGGAAGGATAAAATCCCAACCAAAGCAGATCTGCTAGGCCTCAGAATCTGTTTGAGAAGGAAAAGAGTCCCTGACTCCTAAAATGATGAAGTCGTTTAGGTTAAGGCACTCCAAAAATTTAATTCTCAGGATTTCCTGGCCCCTCAGGACCTAGAGAGTGGGGCAACTGCCTCTATTATGAGCTGCCCTTTTGCCGAAAACAGTCTGGGGCCTCTTCTCTGCAAAATCATGGGCCTGTCAGACACAGCCCTTTTGGTCACCTGGCATAACAATGCTTATGTTGCAGCATAATTCAGTCATGGCTATGCTGTGCTTGATGACGTATGGCAGGAGCTATGCCCTCACAGAACTCGGCAGACAGAGCTGACATATACTGACAAGAACCAGAAAGTCCAGGTGGCAATGGATTCGGAGGGTGGATGATGAAAGAACAAATGATTAGAAAATTTCCCTTGAGATACAGAACTTAATAACCCAGTAAAGACATCAACTAACTCACTGGTTGGACAACTCTCAGAGGTATGGAACAAATGGCGGTCCAAGCTAAATGACATTTAAAAGTGCTATAAATGGCCGGGGATTTAGCTCAGTGGTTCCGCCACCAGCCTCACAAGCACAAGGTCCTGAGTTCGATCCCTAGTACCAAAAAAATAATGAATAAATAAAATAAAAGTGTCATATAGAGACATTTATAGCTAAATGGATGCACATTGAGGCGATACTCTTAAGTGAAATAAATAGGACACAGGGCCGGGGATTTAGCTCAGTGGTTCCACTGCCTGCCTCACAAGCACAAGGTCCTGAGTTCAATCCCTAGTACCAAAAAAAAAAAAAAGAAAGAAATAGGACACACATGTATAAATACCAAATAGTTTCTCTAGTGTGAGAAACTGAAAGTGTAAATAAGGACTAAAATGTATAATCGATAATGTGAAATAGGAAGAAAAGGGGCAAAGGGGAAGGAAGTGGGAGGGCTAGGGGAAAGGATAGAAGGGAGTGGGATTAATATGAGAAAATGGAAAAATAGGAACAAAATCTTTGTAAATAGGGAGGGCTAGAGGGGCTGAAGGGAGGGCTGGACAAGGGTGAAAAATAAGAACCAAGAGAGATTATGTAAAGGTGCAAATTTCCAGTGATGAATGTCATTATATTGTATACCTAAAATGTACCATTGATTAGAATGAATAATCGATAATGCAAAATAGGAAGAAAAGGTCCAAAGGGGTAGGGGTAGTGGGAGGGGCAGGGGAAAGGAAAGAAGGGAAAGGAAAAATGATGAGAAATGGAAAAAATGGAAATAAAGTCTTTGTAAATAGGGAAGGGTGGAGGGCATGAAGGGAGGGCTAGGAATGGGGAAAAAATAAGAACCAAGATGCATCATGTAAAGGTACAATTCCCAATGGGAAATGTAATTGTGTTGTATACCTACAATGTACCAATAAAAGAATTTAAGAAAAAAAAGTGTCATAACTCTCATGGAAGATAGTTGAAGAAGGGGTTAATGGATTGAGGAAAGTAGATATGCTGTGGTGGATATACCGTGTAAGACTAGAAAATGCATCTGATGACCATGTTCCACAGAAGGTAGAGGCTTCATTTTCAACCAGGCCACAGAAATGAACTGGTGAGCGGTTCATCCTGAAACATTTCAAAGCTGCCTATTCTCCTCTACTGACTCTCAGAACTGACAACAGGAAGAGCTTTTATGTAACTATACTCATTGATAGCAATGGTTTGGTTTTGTTTTGTTTTGCGGTACCAGGGATTGAACTTAGGACCTTGCACTTTCGAGGCAGGCATGATGCCACTGAGCTAAATCCTCGCCCCTGATAGCAATGTGGGTTGGGGGGGGGGTGCTTAAATTCTTTTATTGGTACATTTTAGGTATACAATACATTTACATTTATCACTGGGTGCTTGTACCTGTACATGATGTATCTTGATTCTTATTTTTTTCCCCATTACCTGTGCGCCCTTCACCCCCACCACCCTTCCCTATTTACATAGATTTCGTTTCCATTTTTTTTTTCTTTTCTCATACTTTTTCCTTTCCCTTCTTCCCTTTCCCCTTTCCCTCCAACTTCCCTTACCCCTTTGGACCTTTTCTTCCTATTTCAAATTATCAATTATTTATTTTAATCCTTATTTACACTTTCAGTTTCTCACACTAGAGAAACTATTTGGTATTTACACATGTATGTCCTATTTATTTCACTTAAGAGGATGGCCTCAATATGCATCCATTTAGCTATAAATGTCTCCAGTTTCTCATTCTTTATGGCTGAGTAGTACTCCATTTTACAAAAAAAAAAAACTTCTTTACCCAGTTTTGAGTTGATGGGCACTTAGGTGGTTTCCAAGCTTTAGCTATTATGAACTGTGCCGATATAAACATGGGTGCATATATATCACTGTGGTATGATTCTTTTAATTCTTTGGAGAAGATACCCAGCAGGGGAATAGCTGGGTCAAGTGGGACCTCCAGCTCTAGTTCTTTAAGGTATCTCCACACTGGTTTCCACAGTGGTTGCACCAGTCTGCACTCCCACCACCAATGGAGAAGGGTTCCTTTCTCTCCACAACCCCGCCGGCATTTGTTATTGGTTGATTTCTTGATAGCAGCCATTCTTTCTGGGGTGAGGTGGAATCTTGGTTTTGTTTTCATCTGTATCTCTCGAATGACCAGTGATGTTGAACATTTTTCATATGTTTATTTGCTGCTTTTACTTCTTTGTCTGAGAAATGTCTGTTCATTTCAGATGCCCATTTTTGAATTGGGTCTTTGAATTTGGGAGGTCTGATTTTTTTTTTCAGTTCTTTATATATTCTAGATAGTAGATCTTTGTCTGAGGTACAGCTGCTAAAATTTTTTTTCCACATTGTAGGTAGTCTCTTAGCTCTCTTGGTGGTTTCTCTTGCAGTGCAGAAGCTTTTCAGTAAGATGAGATCCCAGTTGTTGATTCTTTGTGGTAGTTCCCGTGCTACTGAGGTTTTGTTCATAAAGTCTTTTTCTATGCCAATGTCTTCAAGAGTTCTACCTAACTTATCTTCCAGCAAGTTTAGTGTTTCTGTCTTAATATTTAGATCTTTAATCCACTTTGATCTTATTTTAGTGCATGGTGATAGACATGGGTCTAGTTTTAATCTTTGTCAGGTTGAAATCCAGTTTTTCCAACACCATTTATTAAATAGGCTATCTTTCCTCCAATGAGGGTAGTTGGCTCCTTTGTCAAAGATGAGGTGGTTGAGTATGTCTGGAATTGTTTCTGCATCTTCTAATCTATTACACTGAGCCTCGGGTCAACCAATAACAAATGCTGGCGGGGTTGTGGAGAGAAAGGAACCCTTCTCCATTGGTGGTGGGAGTGCAGACTGGTGCAACCACTGTGGAAATCAGTGTGGAGATACCTCAAAGAACTAGGGCTGGAGGTCCCATTTGACCCAGCTATTGCCAGTTTTTATAACAGTAGCTTCGTAGTATAGTTTCAAGTTGGGGATTGTGATACCCCCTGCCATGTCTCTGTTGCTTAGAATTGCTTCTGCTATTCTAGGCCTCTTCTGGTTCCAAATGAATTTTTGGATTGTTTTCTCTAGTTCTGTGAAGTATATTGTTGGAATTTCAATTGGCGTTGTATTAAATCTATATAGTAGTTTTGGAAGTATGGCCATTTTCACTATATTGGTTCTTCCTACCCAGGAGCAAGGGATGACTTTCCATTTTCTTGTATCCTCTTCGATCTCTTTTTTCAGAGTGCTGTAGTTTTCAGTGTAGAGGCCTTTTGCTTCCGTTGTTAGACTGATTCGTAGATATTTCATTTTTGGGGTGCAATTGTAAAAGGAATCATTTCCCTAATTTCTCTCTCAGTGAGTCTGTTATTTGTGTATAAGAAGGCTATTGTTTTTTGAGTGTTGACCTTGTATCCAGCTACTCTACTGAATCTTTCAGTTATGTCTAGAATACTTTTCACTGAGTTTTTTGGGTCTTCTATGTAAAGTATCATATCATCAGCAAATAATGACAATTTAACTCCTGACAGCAATGTTTTGACAGGATCCTTAGACAACAGAAGCCAGGCAAATTATCAGAAACCAGGAAGATGCAATTACCCTAATCCGCTGCACAGTTAGAGAGAATGCGATTGGATCCTAATCCACAAAAAGGTACAGAGATGGTGAATAGGACAGAGCATTTCTAAGAGGACAATACATGAGCAGGCAACAAGGGTGCTACTCAACTTGCACCAGCAGAAGAAGTAAAGGCAGATGTTCAGGAGGCTACAAAAAGTCATCTTGGGGCTGGGGATTTAGCTCAGTGGTTTCGCCGCCTGCTGAGCAAGCACAAGGACCTGAGTTCGATCCCCAGTACCAAAAAAAAAAAAAATTAAAATAGTAAAACTAGTTTTATTTCAAAACAAAACTAAAAGCCCATTACTCTTTGCCCTGTTTTCCAGTCTGAGCCAGTTTTCTGACCCAGGTTCCCAAGAGGATACGTATTCCTCCCCCAAGGGGAAGGACCATTACAATAGCACAGCAATTACAAATGATCATAATTCTCCAACTTCTTCCCCAAAGAGACATTTGGTGTTTACTCTGGTAACTGTACCCTGGAAAAGGTGAATGCCCAAATATTTCAAGGACTGTGACACATAGGATCTGAGTTGACATTGATACTTCAGACCAAGAGTGTTATGGTGGATCCTTTGTCAGAATGTGGGCATAAGGACAACAAAGAATAAAAGAAGTCCTGGCACTGGTCCAGCCCACAGTAGGGTTACTGGAGCTATAAACCAGCTGGTGGATATTTACTAGTCCCACAGTGTGTCATTAAGATAGAGACTCTTGTTAGTTGCTACAACTTTCACATCACGAGTGTTTCCAGGGATGACTGGCATGTGGCAGGCAAGCTGAGGAAGAAAGATCCACCCCAGTTGTTAGTGGCACCAACCAATAGGCTTATAGCCTGGGTGGAATAAAAGAAAAAGAAGAAAGAAGCTGGCACACATTTTGAAGAGCTCCATTTTGCTTGAGTAAATGTGTCTTTTGCTGTTATCACTCATGGACATCAGACTCCGGTTTCTTCAGACTTCCATAGCAGACTCACACCAGCAACTCTCCAGGGAGCTTCCAAGTCTTCAGTCTCAGACTGATGCTGTACCTTTGATCCCTCTCCAGCTGCTTTGGCTAAGCAGTTACTGGATCCTCCAGCTCTATGGCACACAGATGGCTACTGTGGATTCACCAGCCTCTGATCCTATAAGCCTACCTAATGAATTCCCTTGCATATATATAGTAAAACCTTGATTGAGGGCAAAATTTGTTCTAGAGGCATGCTTGTAATCCAAAGCACTTGTATATCAAAGCAAATTTCCCCTTAAGAAATAATGGAAACTCAGATGATTCATTCCACAATCCAAAAATATTCGTATAAAAATGATCATAATACCATAATATAATGCAAAATAATAAAGAAAATATAAAATATAAAGAAAAATAAATTAACCTGGACTTACCTTTAAAAACCTTCTTGGCTCTAAGTGAATGCACTTTGAGACCATATTGAACATACATGTTCAAATACCACATTGTTTCTCTGGTGTGAGAAACCAAAAGTGGAAATAAGAACCAAAATGTATAATAGATATTGGGAAATGGGAAGAAAATGTTCAAATGGGAAGGGAAACAAAGGAGAGGGGAGGAGGAAAGGAAAGAAAGGAGAAGAAAAAAAGAATAGAAGGACTCCAGGCATGGTGGCACATGCCTGTAGTCCCAGCACTTAGGAGGCTGAGGCAGGAGGATTGCTGTGAGTTAGAGGCCAGCCTGGGCTACATAGTGAGTTCGGAGCCAGCCTGAACTATAAAGGGAGACCATGCCTCAGAACAAAAAAGAAAAAACATAGAAGGAAAAAATGGAAAGAAAGCTTTTGTAAATCAAGAGGGGAAGAGGGGTTGAAGGGAGGTGAGGGGAATGAGGAAAAAAAAGAAAAATCAAGATGTATCATGTATAGGTACAAATTCGCAATGATGAGTGTTATCATTATCTATATCTAAAATGTACCAACAAATGTTTTGCTTCCAAAAAAAAAAAAACCTTCATGGCTGGTGTGAGGGAGACAAGAGAGAGTGGGGTTATTTTGTAGGATGATGTAGAATCACTGCTATCTATTGGCTCAATTGAATCTTTTTCTTTCCATGCAATTTTTTTTTTTTTTTGTACCGGGGATCAAACTCAGGACCTTGCACTTTCGAGGCAGGCACTGGAACCACTGAGCTAAAGCCCTGGCCCTTTTTCATGCAATTTTAACAAAGAACTTAACCAACAACACTTTTTCCTCCTTTTGAGGATTTCACAGGAAAGTGACATTGCATGGTCATTAAACAGCTCGCACTTCTACAGTCTTATTCAGGTGGTGCTTTTCTACAAAATTTTGCACTGTTTCTCACACTTTACACATCTCCCTAATCTCATTTGAGGTGAGGGATTCCTCATCTTTTTTTCCTCCTCCTCTGCAGACGAGATCTCCTCCATAACCTCTTGAGGTTGGGAGATGATCACCCACATCCCAGAGAGAGAGAGAGAGAGAGAGAGAGAGATGAGAGGAGATCCATTGGCTTACTGTGATCACATGACATTCAGCATCATGTACTACTCGTATTGCAAGACAATGCTCATTCATCAAGTTAAAATTTGTTAGAAATGTTTGCTTGTCTTGTGGAACACTCACAGAACAAGTTACTCACAATCCAAAGTTTTTGTTTTTGTTTTTGTTTTTGGTACCAGGGATCGAACTCAGGTCCTTGCGCTTGTGAGGCAGGTAGCAGAAACAAGCAGTTTCTCTAAGAGAGAATCAAAGTAAATAGAAAAGCTGGAAATCTCAGCGGGTAGGTGCAACCATCAATAGGACCAAGAGCAAAATCACTGTAATTTTTCCAGGAGATATTTGAAACATCTCACTAAAAAATGATTGAAGAAGAATAATCTACATGATTGATTCCACATAGTTGCTACCAACAAAGAGAGTTACTTGTTAAGTTACTTCCACATTTACTGGCAGGAAGAAGAGGAGAAAGATGAGGAATAAAAGACATCGATCTGGAGTATTTTGGTTTTTGTTTTTTGGTTGTGTTTTTGTTGTTGTTTTGTTTTGTTTTGTTTTTTGGTGCCAGGGATCAAACTCAGGACCTAGCTCTTGCCAGGGAGATGCAACACCACTGAGCTAAATCCCTGGCCCCTGATCTGGAACATTCTGTATGAAGTCTTGTGTAAGACTTGGGAAACAAGTCTGGTATGGTGGCACACGCCTGTAATCCCAGCACTCTGAGAGACTGAATCAGGAGGATCAAAATTTCGAGGCCAGGGCCAGGGATTTAGCTCAGTGGTTTCGCCGCCTGCTGTGCAAGCGCAAGGACCCAAGTTCGATCCTCGGTACCAAAAAACAAAAACGTTTGAGGCCAGCCTGACCAATTTAGCAACTCAGTAAGACCCTGTCTCAAAATTTAAAAAAATATAGCTCAGTGTGAAATCCCTTGGCTCAATCCCTAGTACCGCAAAAGGCGGGGCGGGGGGGACGAACCAAAATTGTGGTTGTTACGCATTGGACCTTAAGTGTCTCCAAATGTCCATGTGGTACAGGGTTCATTCCCAAGGTGGCATCACTGGAAGGCAGTGGAACATTTAAGAATTTAAGAGTTGAGTTGGGGGGCTAGGGATTTAGCTCAGTGGTTTCACTGCCTGCTGCGCAAGCGCAAGGACACAAGTTCGATCCCCAGTACCAAAAAAAAAAAACAAAAAAAAAGAGTTGAGCTGAGTGAGAGGGCACTGTTTAGCTCATGGAGGGGAGACGTACATGAAGGGGATGGGGGACCACAGCTTCTTTTTTTCTTTCTGTTTTTTAATGTGTGTGGTATCAGGGATCAAACTCAGGACCTTGCACTTTGTGAGGCAGGTGTGGTGCCACTGAGCTAAATCCCCGGCCCTGACAGCTTCTTTGTTCTTTCAATTCCCAGCCAGATCATGAGGAATTTTGTTGTGATACCAGCTCTTAACATGATGCACCACGACAGGCCCAAAGCAACAGGGCCAACCAATCACAGGCTGAAACCTGTAAAGCTATGAGCCAGACCTGGGGACATAGCTCAGCAGTGCAGCGCCTGTCTGGCAAGCATGAGGCCCTGAGTTTGATTCCCAGTACCAAAACAAAAAGTAAAACTATGAGCCAGAATAAACCTTTTCTTTTTACAAGTTGTCTCTGTTACTTGTTATAGTAATGGAAAACTAACACAATGGTTTATCCTTGGGTCTCTGCTGTGTGGATTGAACAGAAAACTGAAAATCATAGTAAAAGGACTTCACTTGGGCTGTCACTCATTTATTTGTAACTACGCTTTTCTTTCTGCTTGAAACTCATTTTTCATGGCAGTAATACTAAAACAGAAGGAGAAGCCTCCCTGAAGAGAACTGACAGCCATCTGACATTGAGCAGTGGTAATGTAAGCTTCAGTTAGTCATTTTATTATTTATTTCTGGTGCTGAGGATTGAACCCAGGAGCACTCTACCACTGAGCTACATCCCCAATCCTTTTTACTTTTTTTTTTTGGTAGTGGGGATCGAACTCGGGTCCTTGCACTTGTGCAGCAGGCAGTGAAACCACTGGGCTAAATCCCCAGCCCTACTTTTTATTTTGAGACAGAGTCTTACTATGTAGCCTAGACTGGCCTCAAATTTGTGATCCTCCAGCCTCAGCCTCCCAAGTAGCTGAGATTGCAGGCATAAACCACTGCACTCAGCTCATTATTTTATTTATTATTTATTTATTTATTTATTTATTTTTGGTACTGGGGATCAAACTCAGGTCCTTGCGCTTGCACAGCAGGTGGCAAAATCACTGAGCTAAATCCCCGGCCCTCATTATTTTATTTTTAAAAGTATGATGGCCAATTGTATCTGGTGCTTTTCTCAAAGAAAGAAATAGGAATCCAAACATGGAGGTCTTCTCATTTGTTAAACGCAAAACAATGACTTTTTTTCTGAGATTCTCTTGTGGGAAAATGATAGTGTCAATAAGCAGGTTTCTGGAGCATTTGTCTTCATTTTTAATTTACTTTTCTATAATTACAAATTACATAAGCGTTGCCTAATTATGTGTGCCATCCCTTTTCTTCCTATAGAAATAAAATGTGATCCTTTACCATTGCTGCAGTCTACCATACATAAAGGGGTTTAGAGAGCAATTGTAAAAGCCTCAGGGTTTGCATTTTTGGTGTTTTGTTGTTTTTTGTTTGTTTTGCTACTGGGTATTGAACCCAGGGAACACTGAGCAATGACCCCAGTCCTTATTTTTTGAGACCTGTTCTCACTAAATTGCCCAGGGTGGCCTCAAAATTCCAATCCTCCTGCCTCTACCTCCCATAGCTTGGATTCCAAGCCTACACCAACATGCCCATCTAGTTCCAGGTACTAAAGTAAGTAAATGTGTACAGAAATGAATTTATAAATAATCAAATTCATAGTAAATAATCTGCAAGTCTTTGCAAAAAACTCACTTTGGCTTCCAGCAGAGGGAGCTAGAGACAGTAGCAGAGCTTCCAGATGTGGTGGAATCCTTCGAAGCCTGGAGCTCTGGAGTTTACAGGGTGCGTGCGTGCGTTAGTGCGTGCGTAAGTGCGTGCGCATGCGCTCGCGTATGACTGAGGAATAGCTCGGGCCGAGCAACTGGGAATTCTCCAGGAACTAGCGGCATCCGCTCCATTTAGACCACAGCTGGAGCTCCCGTCAAAAGTCTTACAAACAGTAACTGGTGTGCTGCAAAATCCCGGAGCAGGACCCGAGGCCTCCTTAGCACTTACTTAGTGTCAGTGTGCAGAAGCTACAGAGGTCAAAGGCAGATCTGAGAAGAATGGGAAGATGTCATTGTTGTCGAGGTGACTTTGAAAGAGCCCCTGACAACTTCAGGTGTCTTCCTGAAATCCAGACAACTTTGCACGTGTCTGACCTGCTTTATATTCTATATAAAACTCATGTTTTTAAAGAGCTTGCCTAGAGCTGATTTCTGCACCTGACATTTTTGTGCTCTGCAATTGCGCAGCTGGAAATTAATTCTTCAAGCCCTGTCTTGACTCCAGTTTAACATTTGGCCCCTCTTGGGTTGAGCTTGACCAGCTGAGGCTTCGCAGTTTCATTTGTGGCAAAGACTCTAGCATTGTCTATTTCTATGTCAATTTCTTGAAGCAGAATGTTGACCTCCACAGCAGGCAGAATTTCTTTCAGACTTAACTGTGAACTCAGTCGCTCCGTAGCTAGGTCCTTTACCATGATTATTAGCTTTATGTTTGTGATTTGGTTTTGTAAATTTTACTTGTTTTATTGTCGTTTTAGTTTGCTCTTTAAAAACATAACCCTGGGCTGAAATTAGCATATGGGTTTTTTTTTCCTAGACCTTGTAATAAAATTGAAACCCATTGGTCTGTCTATATTCTTTGAACTCTTGTAATCATTTTATATTAAAGTGCCTCACATCTGGTTATTAGAAAAATAAAAATTTTTAAATGTGGCTGGGCAGTCACATATTTGTAATTAGTTACTCTGATGGGCCAAGGGAGGATAGCAGCCAGCTCAATGGCACCACGCCTCCCCCACAGTTACTCGGGAGGTTGAGGCACAAGGGTCCCAAATTCGAGGCTAGCCTGGGCAACTTAGTAAAACTGTCTCAAAATAAAATGATAAAGGTTGGGCATGTAGCTCAAAGCTCCCTGGGCTCAATCCTGAGTGGAAGATAAAATGACAACAGATAAATATGCTAACACGATGAATCTCTAAACTGTAAGGCAGTCAATGCTCGAGAAAATACATAGGATGATTCAGCCAAGCACAGTGACACAAGTCTGTAATCCCAGCACTTGGGAGGCTGAGCCAGAAGGACTGCCAGAAGTTCAAGGCCAGCCTGGACTGCATAGTGAGTCAAGGCCAGCCTGAACTACATAGAGAATAAGTAAAACAAAAAGGGCTAGAGATTCAGCTCAGTGCAAAGGCCCTGGGTTCAACCCCCAGTAAGGCAAAGAAAAAAAAAAGACCTTATCTCACATTCATTCACCTAAGCAATTCACTTTTACTGAGCATTTATTATACCCTTGTAAGTGTTCCAATGGTTTACATGGATAGATCCATTTAGCCAACATTTTACCAGCATGTTAGGTGCCAATGTATGCAGACACTGGCCAGGGCTGAGCACAACTGAGACCACCGCAGTCACAGTCTCTGCCCCCACAGAAAGGACTGGTGGGAAGATCACTCTGAGATTATACCTGTGGGTGTCATAACAGACATGGGTAGGAAGCCCCAAGCAGGCCTCAGCATCTGCTATACTTTGGAACCCGAATGGCATCCAAAGGCACATGTGTCAAGGGCTAGGTCTGTTGCTCAGGGCTATTGTGAGGGAGCAGGCCCTTTAAGAGGTGGAGCCTAGCAGGAGGTCTTCAGGTTCTTGGGGGCGTGCCCCTGAAGGGAACTGTGGGACCTGCTCTTTCTCTCATGAGATAAGGTGCCATGAGGTAATGTTTGCCCATGCACTCCTGCCATGATGTGCTGCCTTGCTAAGTGCCCAATGGCAACAGGGCTAATAGATCATGGGCTGAAACCTCCAAAACTCCAGCCAAAATAAATCCTCTCTTTATAAACGGATTGCCTCTGGTATTCACTACAGTAACAGAAACTAACATATCACCTTAAAGAAGTCTCCCAACCCCAAAGCTTCAGTCAGCTGCTGTTGCTCTTCCCAACACACTCAAAAGAGTTGGCTGCTCCTGACACTCCCTCCTCTACTCCTCCCTTTATCTCAGGGCCTCTGATCTCTCCTCTGCTGGTGCAGAGGCAGCTGTGTTCACTGTCTCCAGTGAGGGTCCATCTTTCCCAATCCACTCCCCAAGTCCTCATCCTCCTCTCTTGGCAGCTGATGGGCTGACCATTCTCTTCCTTCCCAGAGCCCTTTTCACCAAGGCTTCTCTGACACCACCTTACCCCACCCCTTCACTCCTAACCTCCATGCCTTATCCCTGCTCTGTCCCTTTGCCCTCTGAGGTGCCAATGTTGTAGCACCTCCCCTCCAGTCTCACCCTCTTTCCATGGGATCCCACCCATGACTTCAAATAACTCTATATACTGATGGCTCCAAGTTGTGTACCTCAGCCCTGGATTCTCCTCTGAGCTCCAAACCACCACATCTCACTGCCTACTCCATGTGTCAGGTGTGGCAAAACAGAATGTAGGGTTCACACTCCCACATAAGCTTGTTCCTCCTGCACTTTTTCCTCCAGGGTTCTAGTGATGCAGCCACTCAGCTACTCAGTCCAAAAGCCAAGAGTTCTTCTTCTTCCTAATAAGACCAAGTATAAAGTCTTTTTATGAGGAAGGAACCCAGGCACCGGAAGGGGGGGGGACGACCTGTAATCCCAGCACTCTAGGAGCCTGAGGCAGGAGAATTGCAACTGTGAGTTCTGCCTGGATTACTTAGCAAGACCCTGTCTTAAAACAGAAAAGGGCCTGGAGATGCAGCTCAGTATGAAGACTGTGGGTTCAATCCTCAGTACCACAAGAGGAGGAGGAGGGGGGCAGGGGATGAACAGGGAAAGAGCAGAGGGAAGAGAAGAAGGGGAAGAGGAAGAGAGCAGGAGGAAAGACAGGTGGGGAGAGAAGCTATCCAAACCCCAGGTCACTGCCATCCTTCCTCACTGGCCTAGCAGTGGGGCTCTCCCGCACCATCCCCACCCAAAGTTCCTGGGGTTTTTCCTTAGGGTCCGTGACCTCTCCCCCACTCTTGATCCCCAATACCCAGGTCAGCAATAGCTCCCTGGCCCAAGCACAACGGCACAGGCCCGCTGTCCCCTCCTCCCCTCAGCTCTGTGCCAGGCTGTCTGCCATGAGGTCCCCTCATATCTCCCACGTCAGAGGGAGCGGTTCCCTAGTTCACAGAGTCGCAGTACACAGTTGTCGGAGGTGGGAGGAGGGATCTGAGCTGAGCTGAGTGATGGGAAGGGGTTGTCAGGGATAGGCTGAGACTCAATGCTCCACTCCGGCCACAAAGACAAATCCTGGCTGAGATCCACTGCGCTCAGCAGTGCAGCAACACCAGGCTGTGGAGCAGGCAGATGAAGATTCCTGGAAGGGCCGGGGATTTAGTTCAGTGGTTCGGCCACCTGCCTCGCAAGTGCAAGGACCCGAGTTTGATCCCTGGTACCAAAAAAAAAAAAAAGAAGAAGACAAACTAAGGGCCGGGGATTTAGCTCAGTAGTTTCACCGCCTGCTGCGCAAGCACAAGGACCGGAGTTCGATCCCCGGTACAAAAAAAAGATGCCTGGAAATACTCATCTACACCATAAGCTCAGGTAGAAGGTGGAGGCGCCCAACAACTGGAGACTGACGAAGCTAGACAAGCATCAGTTCTGGTGATATGCCTGCCTGGCCTCAAGCTACCCTCAGTACTCAAAAGATTGACAACAGAAAGGCTGATAGCTCAGAAGCTGTGGCACAGAAGGGAGTGAGCTGGCTGACCGGGCCAGGTCTGGGGCAGACAGCCCAGGAGTGCCCTCAGGCCAGAGAAGATGATGGGAGGAGGAGGCACCCACCTGTGCCTGCTCCGCTGTACTCCCACGTTCTCCAGGACCCGGACATCCCCTGGGTCTCTGTCTCCAGGAACCAGGACTGGGCAAGTGTCTGGTGCCAAGACCGGTGAGCCTCGACAGCCCTCCCCACCTTTGCACCCCCGACCCAGGACTTCTCTGAGCAGTCCCTCAGTCTCCCACAGCATGTGCACACACAGGAGGAGATGCCAGCCAGGGCCCCACAGCACCCTGTGGGGGGCCCGCAGACCTCGGGTCCACACGCCACTGAGGCAGGTCCTCCAGAGCTGCACGGAGTCCAAGGTCACCTAAGACACCTCAGTGTTCCCCCACTCCTGGGTGTGTACTCAGCTCCCAAGTCTCCCAGAGTCCCGAGGCTCCCTTCCCCAATGGGCACCATAAGTCTCTGCCTGCCTCCTGGCTGGCTAGGAGCTGCCATCTGAGACACGGTCCAGTTGCTGGTGAGAAAAAGCAACTTTTTGACAATGGCTCACTGGGCGCCTGGAGAGCCGGACACCAACCTCCAGGTGTGGCTGGGTGAACACAGCCCAGCACATTCCCTACTCGCCCCGACGGCCAGGCCACTAGGGGGCAGGTGACCCCGCTCACTCCCTCCAGAGCTCACACTGTTATCGGCCTCTGCTGCTGCGGATTTTTGCACCCAGGCCCTCTCAGATCCCATAAACCCTTTCCCAACTGCACAGTCCCTCCTTGGCCCTCCACAGCAAGCCCACATGAGGAACAGTTTACTTACCATTCAGAGAGGGGCAGGAAGTGGGTGACCAGGTCAGCACTACCCCCTCCCACCCTGGGACTGTGAGGACACCTATGCCAGGTGCCCACCCTGGTGGCACAGCTGTCACACGCACACACACATGCCCGCGGCCTCTAGTCACTCACAGGAGGGCCTTCCCATTTTGGGGCCAGGCCTCTGTGCAGCTGTGCAGATAGAACTGATCCAGGTACTTCCCACCATCCGGCTCTGGAGCACCAGCTTGCAGGAAGAGTGGGGAAACCCCAGGCTCTGCTGGCCTCACTCCTCAGGAGTTTTTTGACTGCCCCTCAGTATCTTTCTCCCCAACATTCTCTCAAAAATCCCACTTTTTTTTTTTTTGCAGTGTTGAGCTCAAACCCTGGGCCGCACACATGCAAGGGACATGCTCTGCTGAGCCCCAACTGCAGGGCTCCACTCCTCTTATACATGAGTCTCTCTCTATCCCTTTCCCAATCTCCCTCTTTCTCCCTCACAAGCTCATCCTTTCTAAAATATTCAGTCTTTTGTTGGCTTTCTCCTCCTTTCTCTCAAACATCTTCCTCAGGGTCTCAGATTCATTCTCATGCTCTTCCCACCACGACTCAGCACTCAAGGCTCCGTGCCCTGGGCCTGCGTGCTGAACTGAGGCTCCAGGTAAATGCACACTTGTATATTCCATGTGGCACACATGCGCGTTGGTGTGTATGTGTGCAGTGTGTAACTCTTGCTCTTACACCTTTATGTCCCACCTGTGGCACCTTCATCAGACAGCTCAGACTGAACTTGGACATGGCAATCAAGGGGGGGACCCTAATGCTCACAGCAGGGTCAAGCTCTGGCTGTAGCACCATGTGCCAGGTACTAAGTAAGCGACAGAGACAAAACCTGGCCCAGACAACTCACTACGTAGTGGGAAGGACATCAAGAGAGGAGTTACTCAGATACATAAAAGGACAACATTCACCACAGGCACAGCTGGAGGTGACACTAGACCCCCCATCAGGAGGGATATCCTAGGGCCTGGCAGGGCTCAAGGGCCCTGGTCATCTTTCTGGCTTGGAGTTTGGCTCTCACACTGTTTCCTCAGTCCCAACAGCCACCAGGTCAACATAACTCCTAACCATGGACAGGAAGATGTTGCTTCCGGGAAATGAGCTTGCAGAGTAGAGGCCAAAAACTTTGGGTGTTCAACAAAGTGTAACTGGGTGTGTGACCTCGCCTCTGATATCTGAAGGATTTGCTGAAGGGTGAGGGGGCCCCACACACAGGGAACTGCATGTGCAAAGGCTCTGTGGAAACATAGTCACTAGTCCTGACTTAAGGCAATAGAGGGCCACAAGAGCTTGGAAAAAAAGGGCAAAGTGTGGCCTGAAATGAGGCCACTATCCCACAGGTTCATGACACTCATTCATGACTTTTGACGAAGTATGGTTCTCCAAGCTGTGATGCCTCGGTCCAGTTGACTGGAAGGAGGCTGGCAATCAAACAAGTGTGAGAGCCATGATATCAGCCATGCCTGGATGAACAGGGGTCACCTCTACAGCAGACACAAAGAGAAAAAAGCAGCACTAAATATGCAGTAAGAACGAACTACTGGCCAGACGTGATGGTGCATACCTGTAATCCCAGCACTCGGGAGGCTGAGGCAGGAGGACTATTGCAAGTTTGAGGTCAGCCTGGGATACAGTGAGATCATGTCTCAAAACAAAAAAAAAAGGAGGAGGAAGAGAAAAAGAGGAGGGGAGGAGTAGAAGAAACTATAGTCAAAGCAGGTATGATACTGGAAGCAAAAAAAGGGGGGCAATCAGAAGACTGCAAGCCTTGCAATTAATTGGTAAGAAAGCAAAGCAGCCCAGCTCAAAAGGAACCAAAATCACTGAGCCTCTCATTCCTGAAATTTATTCTCCCGCCCCCACTGGGAGCCCTTCGTCCAAGAAACCACCGTGATCTAGAAGTCTCTTCTCTGGAGACGTCCCCCATCTCAATGCTTACCATCGCTGTTAAGTACCTAGGCCCTGCAGTCATCACCATGTACTTGCTGCCTCAGACCACTAGGTGGCCTCCAACCGGCAGATTCAGCTCAGCTGGACCAACTGGCTACCACTTTCAGCCCATTCCCTTAGGCATGGCCAATCTGTTCTGGTTCCCAGCGCCTTACTCCCACCAGAAGAATGATTCTACAAGCAAAGAGACCCCCTCCCCCTTTTTGGTACTGGGGATTGAACTCAGGACCTTATGCTCGCAAGGCAGGCGCGGTGCCACTTAGCTAAATCCCGGGCCGAGATTCCCATTCTAAGCGCAGGAGAGGACAAGAATAGTAGCCAGGAAGAGGTGGTTCACAGGAACAATTTTCAGTCGAAATAGTCCGTGAAAACCAGTTGCAGTTTATCATGACTAGGGCCACCGCCAAGAAAAATTCTAACATAACCAATCAGTGCAAAGCCTGTCCCCCAGTGATCATGGGACTTATTTCCCTGCATTGAGGACTGAACCCAGGGCCTTCGCACTAAGCGACGTCCCTGGAGTCTTTTTTTTTTTTTTTTTTAAATCTTGAGACAGGGTCCCGCTAAGTCACTAAAATGCCCAGGCTGGGCTCTAACTCCACATCCTCCTACCTCAGCCTCCCAGTGTGCTGGGATACACTGACACACGAAACCTCACACTATTCTGAAGTCTAAAGGCAGACACAGAGTGAGATTTTAAACGAATTTATACAAAAATAATTAAACTTACAATGTCCTTACCACCTAAAATCCAACCACGTAATATACAAATCGGACGTTTGTGAATCTGCTGTAATTTTAAGAAATAAAACCTTGGTCCAAGCTCTTAGAAGAAAATTATATTCTTTTAAAGAAAATGAAAATATCCTCAAAGGAAAAACTTAATTTAAGTCAAATCATCTCTTTTCTCGTGGAGCCTGATACACACAGCGCGCGCACAGGTGCTTCCCCAGGAAGACGGGCAGGGCGCCCGCTCGCGGTCCCTCCTCGGCGACCCTTGCCGCTAGAACTCGGCGCCGAGGCAGGCTTTTCCCGGCGCGGAAGATGGCAGGGAGCAAGGGCAATCCCCAGACTAGGAGCCAGGGAACGCGAAAATGTGGCTGAAAACACCCTTCAAAGCCCCCCGTGGCCAAACCCCAGTGTTCCCCGAGGGGGTCGTTCCTCACCCGCTCTGTGGCCCCACGCAAACAAGGCACCCTTCCCACCGCCCAGCGGGCAGGGCGTTTAGGAAGCGGACACCTCGCCCTCCACCAACCCGCCTTCCGGACACAGCCTGCCCGGGGAGCGCGCTCGGAGGGTCCTGGAACCAAAGCCAGTGATGGGGCAGGTGGGGACAGTAAGGCGGGGGAGGGGGGTGGCTTGAGGAGGCACAGACGGTGAATAAATAGTAGCTTCAACGCGGGGGTCCGGCCCCTGCGGACAGCACAGGACAGCAGCTCGGTGGGGAGTGTGCAAAGGAGGGGGGTGGAATTCAGCGAGACCCGACACGGACCGGGCCTCCCACCCGGCCCTCTCCCACACACACCCGCCCCCACCCAGCCCTGCTCAGAGCTCAGTGACTCGCACAGCGGGCGAGGGAAGTGGGCCCGGCCCGAGGCGCCGCAGGTGGCAGCGGCGGCACAGTAGGTGGCCCTCGAGGGGGTAGCAGCGGCGACCGTCCTCCCCGCTCAGCTGCAGCCCGCAGTCCTAGGGAAGAACACAACGAAGGGCGGGGTGAGAAGGGGCGGGGACTCCTCCGACGGGGGGTGAGGGGGGGGCGGGGGCCTGCTGTGGCAGGGCCAGATCCACCCGCACAGCGAGGACTGTGGTGGCCCAGCGCTGAACACACCCACTGGGGGAACCTCTTGAACACCCAAGAGGAAATAGCTGGATACGAGTTTGGCGTCTGGAGAAAGGGCTGGCAGTAAATGTGGGCATCAGCATGACAAATGAGAATTTGTGTGTGTGATACTGGGGACTGAGTCCAGGACCTACACACCACATCCCCAGCCTTTTAAAATGAGTGGTCCTCCTGCCTCAGCCTCCAACAGTGCTGGCACGACAGGCATGTGCACCTTTAGGGTGTTTTTTTAAAAACAACACAAGGGGTTTACTCTCTAGGAAGTGCAGGTAACTAGAACAAGGAAGAGGAAGAAGAGCTCAGCCTTGGAGGCAGCATTGGGAGGTGGCAGAGGATGACTTGTGCAAAAGAGATGGAAGGAGAACAGGCAAGTGAGGAAAGCCAATACCAGCAATCATCAGAGCAAAGTGAGGACAGCACGGCAGTGCAGAGGGGTCAGCATGCAGGAAGCTGCTGCCTGCAAAAGTACTTCTGAGTGTACATCAATGGGTAGCAGAATGCCTGGCACAAGGGGCCTTAAGAGAATGCTTGCCTAGAACACATGAGGTCCTGGGTGACAGGAGGGGAGGAGAGAAGAGACAGAGAATTTGGAAACACAAACAAGGATGTGGCTCTGTGCCCTTTGTGGTAGCCGGAACTAAAATGCCTGGCAGCTTTGGCCCCTAAGACTAGCTCCTGCCTCCCCTGACAGGTAATGGAGCCAGGCTGCTGTTCCAGTCACCACCTCAGGTCTCAAACCACTCACATCCCAGGTCTCCAAGTCTCCTCCCTGTCCAGCCACACACGCCGCCCCCTTGCGAGGGCCCTGCTACTTACTCCCAGCCACCAGAGTGAGAAGGCGGGGCCAGGACAGCCGAGCGCTGTCCCACTCTCAGCCTTCCGGGCACAGCAGCATCCTATGCCCCTCACAGCCCGCCAGGGGGCAGCTCACCCCGATTCTCAGCTTCAAACGTGGGCAAAGGCCTGCAGGCCTGTGCTTAATGACCCCAAGGGGACACTGCTGAACAGGCAGAGGAGCACTGAGGCCCTGTTATTGCTGGAGGGGGCATCGTGGTCCCTTTGCACATTTGATCCTCATCCAAGCTCTGGATTTCTGCTCCCACTGGGCCCCTGGCCTCCACCAGGGCATCTCAGGCTTCCTACTTGAAGTTCCCCCCCTCCACCCCTGGGGCTCTGAACTCAAGTCACTCCTTCGGGTTTCCTCCCACGTGCTCACTCCTCTCCACTTCCCTTTGTGGTCCCTTAAATACTGGCCACCTGGGGCTTTCCTGAGTTCCTACTCCCTTCTCTCCAACCCTCCCTGAAAGGCCTCATTTGCTCCCCTGGCTTCGGCTGCCATCTGCTACCCCAAGACAGGCCTCCCACATCCCTCGGTAACGCAGTTAACAGACACTGGAGTTCCTCTCCAACCATGAACAAAACCGGTATATATAAGCAGTAATTCTCAGATCCTACCCAGCAAGGCAGGCAGGTCAGTGACTCCTGAGAGAAGGGAACCAATGAGACAAGCCTTACAACTGCCCCAACTCTGGGCTGCCCCCAAGACCCCGTGTCTGGAGTTGAGAATGTGGGGAGACCAAGGAGACCGGAATCTGCAGGGCAGAGTATGAGAAGGGAGGGTCATAGGCCAGTGATCCCAGAACTCCTTTATCTGAACCTCAGCACTGCTAACAGCCTCCTGGACTTGTGGATGCCTCCACTACCAAAATGAGGCTGTGGCACACCTGCTCTTCCCTGGGAATATCCACCATGTGTCAGAGGCTTGGTCCCCACCCTCGGGGTTACTGGGGAGTAGAATCTTTAGGAGGTTTTGAGTGACTGGGGCCATGCCCTCACCGGGGACTGTGAGACCCTGGCACCTTCCTCATTCTCTTTTCTGTCCCAGCCAGGAGGTGAGCAGCTTTGCTCCTCCATGAGCGCCCCCTATGATGTGCATCACAGGCTCAAAGCAACGGAGCCACCAGTCATGGGCTGAAACCCCTAAAGCGGTCAGCCAGGATAAACCTTTCCTCTTTATAAGGTGATCCCTTCAGGTATGGATACAGTGAGAGAAAGCTAACACACTCACTCTTCTAGGCTCCTGTTAGGTACTTCTTGACCCCCAAATTCCTGCATCCAGTCACCTGCCAAACCCAGGCCCTTCTCTCGCTCCATGATCACTCAACTCAGTCTACCTCCCTGAACCTGAGACCACACCCCTAGCTCCACCAGCCCCCTAAGAACCCCCTATCCCCACTCCTGATTCCTCCAGTTCTGCACAGAACAGGGTCTTCTAAAATCCAAACCATGTCTTTTTGTCTCCATTGCCCTCAGGAGAAGTCCACACTCATTAGCTCACGTGATCTTTTGTCCCCAGCTCCTGCCGACTTATCCAGCTACACAAAACCACATACTCCTTATGTACCTAAGGATGTTCTGCTTCCATTGACTGGAAAGGTCCTTATCACTGCCTTCTTACCTCTTATTCGTTCTTCCAATCCTAGCTTGGGCATCACCTCTTCCAGAAAGCCTTCCCTGATTTTCTAAGGCCCCCTATGTGCTCTGACAGCTCTCCTCAATAACAATCACTTTGTCCACATACTGCCAAGCACACATCTCTCCCAAGACAGTAGGGACTACATTCTGTTCAACCACGGCACCCCATACTGTCATCAGATGGAGTGGACCGAATGAGAAATGGCCTGAGAGAGAACACGTCTTGAGGAGAAGGAAGGGGCTCACTGGGAGAAGACAGATGGTGCACAGGCCATGAAAGAGGAGGTGGACCACAGGACACCAAGGCAGGGGACTGTGTGGGAGGGGACTCCCCCAGCTGCCAACCTGGTGGAGGGCCCAGCTCACCTCACAGTGATAACACTCCACGTGGTAGTCTCTGTCCATGGACACCACACGGATGGTCGTCTCACAGCCCTGCAGGAAGAGACAGGATTCACACACAATAAGCACACTGGGACTCCGGGCAAACTGTGTACCAGAGCACACATCTACACAAGCTGCTCTTGTCATGGTGGAGATACACTCAGCCCGTGTGAACATGGACATGGTGCTTCCCTGGGGCCACCCAGGTAGCAGCAGGTGACACTGATGGACATGCGTGCACTTTGCCCATTGCCAGGCCTGCTCCCCAGGCAGCAGGCTGGCCCAGCTCATGTAGGAGACCCAGGATGGCCTTCCTCAGCCTCTCCCCAGCCCACCCAGCCTCCACCTGCACAGCTGGACAACCCGGGGGGAAGCCTTTTATCCATGGAGAATGGAGCTGAGACTAGCAGTGGGACGGACAAGCATCAAGGCCAACTCTTTCCTCTAACTCATGCCAGGGGCACCTGCTTGGGTACAACGCTCGTCCCTCAGCCCTGAGAAATGTGGAGCAAGAGCATCTGCTCATCCCTCCCACTGAGGCCCAGGATGTGAGGTGGACCACACAGGAGCAGGCAGAAGCCAGCAGGGTCAGGTACCTGATTGTCTTCAGGTGAGTGGTTCTTACCTGTGCAGGGAGGATAGGACGGGCACAGGAGGCACATTTTGGTGCAAAAACCCTGAAAGAATATGGGAAACCAGAAGTGACCAGCTGAGTGACCAGAGCCCAAGGGTATGAGGACAGGTCCAGCCACAGTAGGCCTCCGTCCTTGTCTGGACACCTGGGAGGAGGGGTATAGTAGTGGCATGTCATCTGGCTCCCCAAATCACTTCCCCCTACCACCTCTGATGGCATCAGGTTCTGTCTTGCCATCTCCCTCATGTTTCCTGTGAGTACCCTGCCCCTTAAGATCTAGATTTAGCCAACCACTTGCCGAGACCCTTGAGGACTGTCCGACACCAATCCCAAGACAGGCAGTAGCATAGGAACCTAGAGCAAGCAGAATGGACCAGCAGCCTACATGGTCACCAGAAAGGTAAGGGAAAGGGTGTGCAGTGACTCAAACCCCCATGCCCAGGTGGAAGAGGCCTGGCTCTCAGAGCAAAGGGCTGGATGGTGGGTAGGCCAGTCAGGAGAGACCCCTATCAGGAAGAGGGGTGCATGAGGGCAAAGATAGGGAGAAGAAGCACCAGATGGCTGAACCACCTGAGAGATGGTGATCCATGCCCTGCTCCCACCTCTGAGTGCCCAAGAGCAGGACAGAAAGCCCTCCCAGGGGAGCTGGGGAAGGCAGTGTGGGTCCCGCAGCACCATCAACTCACGTGTGGTAGTCTCGGACACAGTAGATGTTGTTCTCCACATCCACCGTGAAGGGCACCCCGTCCAGGCACTCATTGCACACGGAGCACCGGAAGCAGCCTGGGTGGTAGGACTTGCCCAGAGCCTGCAGGATCTGGGGGTGGGAGGCACTAAAGGGTCAGTGGGAGTGGGTCTCAGCAGCGCACCGTAGAGAGGCTCAAGCTCTGAGCATCCCCGCTCAGGTCCGCGACAGGTGAAAGGGGGTCCTCAGACTGCTCGAGCCAGAGGGGCTTTGGGATTTGGGGAAATTCTCACCATCTCCATGATGAGGTGTCCACACACACTGCACTTGTCAGCCGTCTGCTGGAACCCGGAGTACTAGGAAGGGACACAGGATCCAGGACATCGTGTGGCAAAGGGGCACGCCCTGCCCAGCCAGCTCCTGCATCCTGGCCTCAGGTCTCCAAAGGAATCAAGAGGGTCCCGCCCCAGCTCCCACCCATGGCATGGCCTGGACTCACCAGGAAGTCCTCCTGGCAGTACACTTTCTCACCCACGTTATAGAAGGCCTTCCCTCGGAGCCGTCTCCCTGTAAGGACCAGGGCTTACAATGGGTCCCTGTGATGTTAGAACCAGGGATGGAATCTGGCTGGCATCTCTCAGGTGAGATGGTGGATTATGGATGCATTTTTAAATCTCCTTTTAATGTTTTGTTGTTATTATTATAATAAATATTTCCCGCAAAACAGAACTCTGGCAAGAGGTTGTCAATGCAAATGTATGACTATTTTGTGCTGGGTGTGGTGATGCACACCTGTAATTCCAGCACTCAGAAACTGAGGTAGAAGAATCACAAGTTCAACCCCAGCCTGCACAACTTAGTAACTTAGACCCTGTCTCAAAATAAATAATGAAAAAAACCCAAAAACTAGAGATATGGTTCAGTGCAAAGATACAAGTTCAATCCTCAGTAGTGGAACAACAACAACAAAAAGACCAGAAAGGAAGAAGTAAAACTACCTTTAATCACTAATAGCATGATAGTAAATCATAAGCCATTTTTAAGAAACTACTAGGATAAGCAAGGTTAGCAAGACTGTAGAATAGAAAGCCAATATAAAAACCACATATATTTTTATATGCTAACAACAAATGATTGGAAAATAAACTCAGAATTTTTAAATTACATTTATAATGGCATCAAAACATACAGAAGAAAGAAATACTAAAGGATTTAGCTTAAGTATCTCATGGTTCTCCTTAGATGAGACCCAAAATGTAATAATGTGATGAGCAGGGCCTGAGGATCTAACTCAGTGGTTCCAGTGCCTGCCTCACAAGCGCAAGGTCCAAATTCAATCCCCGGTATCCAAAACAAAAACAAATAATGTAATGAGCAAAATAAAAGATAAGATAGTAGGAAACAGGGAGATGGATCTTTTGCAACTGGGAAGAAAAAATCAAGAGATGGAGGAAGGAGGGAGGGAGGAGAAGGGGAAGTAAAAAGAATTAAGACGTGTTATATAATTTGTACCAACTCCCCATGATGAATGTAATCATTACATATTGCAAATGAGTACTAATAAAAATCAAAAAAAATTAAGGAAAGATGAATACGACTGTATACTGTGAAATCAAACTTTGCTTAGTGGCTTAAAAAGACCTACATATATAGAAATGTATACCATTCCTGGGAGACAATTCTCCACTGGTTCTCCCAAATTTCTGAACATCTCACAAATAAAGTACTAAGAGCTCTCATCCTGGATTTTCTTTTCGAGAATGTCTGTAGAGCAGATCCTTAGAAGACAGAAAGAATATTTCCCTTAGGAGCAGAGGGCAGGTTTGCCTGCTGTCCAGTATAATTGAGATAAAGTGTTTCTCCAGGACAAGGGTTAGGCACCTTTGCTGGCAGCCTATTATAAAACACTGGGGTTCCCACAGCTGGGCCCAGTGGCACACAACTGTGGTCCCACTACTCCCGAGAGTGAGATGGAGGAGTTCAAGATCAGCCTGGGCAACACAGGGAGACCCTAGCTCGGAAAAAATATGTCGGAGTTTCCTAAACTCAAGGTTCTTCTGTATCCCTGACATACACTCTCTGTGCAGCATCTTCCTGGGGCACACCATGTCCCCTCTGTGGGATCTAAGAGTAGGCAGACTGAATCGAGCATAAAGCTCACACTGTGAGTCTCTAACCCAAGTCTTCAGGTCATCTGTGAGCAGCAAAGAAAGTAAAACCTCAGCCCTCCACAGTTCATGACAACCAGGGCCATGGCTTCAAATGTTGTAATACTGCTGCTGAGCACAAAGGTGGCACAGCCCTGTAATCCCAGCACTCTGGGAGCCTGGGGCAGGAGGATCATAAGTTCAAGGACAGCCTGGCAACTTAGCAAGATCCTGTCTCAAAAAAAAAAATTTTTTTTTTTGTGCCGAAGATCGAACTCAGGACCTTGGGCTTGCAAGGCAGGCAGTGGAACCACTGAGCTAAATCCCCGGCCCCCTATCTCAAAATTTTAAAAAGAGCTGGGGTGGGCTGAGGGTTTCCCTCAGTGGCACTGCTCCTGCCTTGCAAGTGCAAGGTCCTGAGTTCGATCCCCAGTACCGCCAAAAAAACCCCAAAGGGCTGGGAATGTAGTTCAGTGCAAAGGCCTTGAGTTCAATCCCCAGTACCACCAAAAATTTAAAAAATTATATTAGTTCTCCCTAAATGAAACTCAAAGTTTCATTGCTTTTTTTGATAGAAACTGATATGTCCATCCTAAAATTTACATAAAAATGCACATACAGGCACAGGGATTTAGCTCAGTGGTTACTCCGCCTTCCTCTCAAGCACAAGGTCCTGAGTTCAATCTCCACTATCAAAAAAAAAAAAAAAAAAAAAGCCACATAGGAAAAATGCAGAGGATCTAGAAAAGCCAAAATAATGGTGAAAAAGAGCAACAAACCTGAAAGACTTACCCTACCTATTTTGTACATTTATAGTAATCATGACAATCTAGTATCAGGATAAGGAGTGATAAAAAGCTCAATGAATTAGAATGAAGTCCAAAATTGTACCCATAAATATTTCAACAAACACACAAGATGGAAAGTCTTCATCATATGGTGCTGGAACAACTGGATATCTTTACAGGAAAAAAAAAAACTCACTTCACACAAAACATAAAAATTAATATGTAATGAAATGCCAACCTAAAAAAAGTTAGCAACCTAAACCTTCCAGAAGAAAATACTCTGTGGCTACCTCTGTGGTTAAAGGAGAACAAAGACTTCTCTTCCTTTCTTGTTTTCTTGGTGGTAGCAGGGACTGAACCAGGCCCTCTAAATCCCTCACTGCCTTATGCATGTTGGGCAAGCACTCTGCCACTGAACTACATTCCCAGACCTGGTTTGGTTTTATTTTATTTGGAGACAAGGTCTCACTAAGTTGCCCAGGCTGTCCTTGAACTTGTGATCCTCCTAGTCAGCCTGAGTAGCTGAGATTATAGGCATGTGTCACCGCACCCTGTAGGACAAAGACTTTTTAAATTACAGAAACTCAGCGGGGGCTGTAGCTCAGTGGAACAGCACTTGCCTAGCATGTACAATATCATGAGTTTAATCCCCAGTACAGAAAACAAAAAAAATCACAGAAAGCAATAGCCATAAAAGAAGTAAAAAAAAAAGACAAACTAGGCTTAATCAAAATTTTAAATTTCTCATCAAAAGACATTATTATGTGGTATTGCACACCTGTTATCTATCTTAGCACCAGGGATTTAGCTCAGTGGTTTTGCTGCCTACTGCGCAAGTGCAAGGACCTGAGTTCAATCCCCAGTTCCAAAATAAAAACCAAAAAACAAACAAATATAAACAAAGAAATGGCTGGTATCTTAGTACTCTGGGAAGCTGAGGCAGGAGGATTAAAATTTGCAGCACAACTCAGGCAACTCATAGGCTTACCCAAACTCTGCCTCAAAAAATAAAAAATAAAAAAAGAGATGCAACCCAGTGCAAAGGCCCTAGGTTCAATCCCCAGTACAGGGAGGGAAAAAGAATCACCATTTAAAAATATATATATTATAGGGACCTGAATTCGATCCCTGGTACCAAAAACAAAAAGATCAAACTTGGGTCCCTGTGCTTGCGCAGCAGGCGTCGAAAGTACTGAGCTAAATCCCCGGCCCTATCTTTTTTTCTTGAGATAGGGTCTAACTATGTAGTCCAAACTGGCCTCAAATTCACAGCAATCCTCCTGACTCAGCCTCCTGAGTGCTAGGATTACAAGAGTGCACCACCAGGCCCAACAAAGAATATTTTTTAAAAAGCCATGGGCTGGGGATTTAGCTCAGTGGTTCCACCGCCTGCCTCACAAGCACAAGGTCCCAAGTTCAATCCCCAGTACCAAAAAAATTTTAAAAAATAAAAAATAAAAAGCCAGGCATGGTGGCATATGCCTGTGATCCCAGCACTCAGGAGGCTAAAGCAGGAGGATCACAAATCTGAAGCTCTCACAGGCTACCCAGGAAGATACTGTCTCAAAAAAACCCCCCAGCACCGGGGATTTAGCTCAGTGGTTTTGCCGCCTGCTTTGCAAGCGCAAGGTCCTGAGTTCAATCCCCGGTACCAAAAAAAAATAAAAAATTTTTAAAAACCCCAAAAACTAAATATAACATTAGGAGGGCCTGGGATTGGCATGGCCATACAGCATTTGCCTAGCATGCCCAAGGCCCAGAATTCACTCCCCAGCACTAAAAGAAGGAAAAAAAAATCACACTACGAGAAAACAAACACAAAACATCCACCTGACAAATAACTTCTGCTCAGAATAAATAGATATATATTCCTACAACTCAGTAATTTAAATAATTATTAAAATAAATAACTAAATTAAAATAATTAAAAGATAATTCCCAATGTTTAAGAAAAAGAGAAAAATAAACCTTGAACAGACCTCACAAAAAAAGATTTATTAAGGGCCAAGAAGCAAATAAGATATTTACCCTCATTAGACATCAGGGAAATACAAATTAAAACCACCACAATGAGGGGCTGGGGATTTAGCTCAGTGGTTCCGGCGCCTGCCTCCCAAGCACAAGGTCCCAAGTTCGATCCCCAGTACCAAAAAAAAAAAAATCACAATGAGATACCAGCCATTAGAATGGGTAAAATTAAAGACAAAAATACCAATTGTTGGCAAATATGTAGAGTAAACCAACTCCCTTACATTTCTAGTGGGAGTGTAAAGTGGTACAGCCCCTTTGGAAAACAGTCTGGCAGTTTCTTATAAAGTTAAACATACACTTACCCTATGACCCAGAAATTCCACTCTTCGGAATTTACTCAAGAGAAATGAAAACATATGTCCACCAAGTGAACTCTACAGGAACATTCACAGAACCATGTAGTATCTACCAACTGTTCAGTGGATAAGCAAACTGTGGGGTAGTCATCCAGTGGACTCCCATTCAGCAATAAAGAAGAGGGAGCTGGGCTAAAGAGCACTAATGAGGGGCTGAGGTGTAGCTCAGTGGTAGAGCACTTATCTAGCATGTGCAAGGGCCTGTGTTCCATCCCTAGAGCATACACACACACACACACAAAGACTATATCACCATATACTGCATGAATGAAGAGTGTGTAAGAGTATTCATAAAAGAAAAATATTCACCTCACTCAATTTTGTTTTTAATTTTTGTGAAGGAAAGAAAACATTCCTTCATAAAAATTTTTATATTCCCCGAGGAAATGCACCCTCAGTATAGACCTCAACAAACTCCCACAGACAGAATTCCATAAACAAAAACTATAAAACACATAAGGAACAAGTTATCATGACCAAGAGTGAGGAGAAACAATAAACAATTAGAACTGAGACTTCAAAAGACATTTGGCATTGCAATTGTTAGGCAGAGAATACAAAATAGGTATGTTTAATATGCTTACAAAATAAAAGCAGATGTCTAAAACATAAGACTACAAAGATTTCTTAGGACATTTTAAAAACCAGTAACTGTAAGCAAAGATAAACTGGGTTTTATGAAGAATTTCTTTTCACTGCACATAGTGGCCCATGCTTGTAATCCCACCACTCAGGAAGCTGAGGTGAGAGAACTGCAAGTCTGAGAACAGTCTGAGCAATTTAGCAAGGCCCTGTCTCCAAACAAAGTAAAAATAAAAAAGGGCTGCATATGTAGCTAACAGTGCTTGCCTAGCATGCAGAAGGCCCTGGGTTCAATATCCAGTACTGGGAGCGAAAATGATGTCAGGATTTAAGCAAGGGAGGGGATTCTCTTCATCAAAGACGTCGTTAAGCCAGTGCACACCTGTAATCCCTGCACTGGGGAGGCTTCACCTGGAAGGTGGCTTGAGTGCAAAGACTGCCTAGGCTACACAGTGAGTTCAAGGCAAGTCTGAAGGAGTTACCAAGACCTTGTCTCAAAAAACAAACAAGAAATGACATCATTAAGAAAGAGATGAGTTAACCACAGGTTGAGAAAAGATATGACAGTACATATATACATAATGGACTTTATCTAAGATATGCAAAGCACTCCTACAAATTGATAAGAAAAAGTCAAACAGCTCAATTTAAAAATGGGAGCCAGGTACAATGGTGCATGTATGCCTATAATCCCAGAACTCTGGAGGGCTAAGGTAGGAGGACTGCAACTTTGAGTCTAGTCTGGGCAACTCAGCAACTTCGTGAGACCCTATCTCAAAAAATAAAAAAAGTGGGGCCGGAGATTTAGCTCAGTGGTTCCGCCACCTGCCTCGCAAGTGCAAGGACCCAAGTTCAATCCCCGGTACCAAAAAAAATTTTTTTAAATAAATAAAAATTTTTAAAGCTACGAAATAAATAAATAAATAAACAAATAAACAAATGGCAGGGATGTAGCTCTGCAGCACAGTGCTTGCCTAGCAAGTGCAAGGTCCTGAGTTCGATCCCCAGTACAAATAAATAAATAGGGCTATGGATGTAGCTCAGTGTCAATGCCCTGGGTTCAATGCCTAATACAACAAAAAAGGAGGCAGGGGTCAACAAGCACTTTATAAACAAATATATTCAAGTGGCCAACAAGCACATGAAAGAACCAAGAGTCATTACTACTCATCAAGGGAAATTCAAATTAAAGTCACATTAAGACACTACTCCCCCTTCACCAGAATGACTAAAAGATGGACGATGCTTGGTGCTGGAAGGAATCAGGAAAATTGGAATTCTTAATATACTCCCAATGGTATTATAAATCGGTTCCTCCACTCTAGTAAACTGTTTCATATTATGTATTAAACCCATACAAATGTTACTCCATGACTCAGCAACTCCACTACTAGAGATGAGAAAAATGTCCATCAACGGACATGTATACTAGTGCTTTTATTCATAATAGCCAATTTTCTACAAACAGCTTAACAACCCACTAACAGACTGTAGCTCAGAGGTCCCCAGCACAGCAAAAAAAAAAAAAAGAAAAAAGAGTCCATTAACAAATTGACTGAGAAGGGAAGAGTGATGGAAATGTTTACCACTTACTGATCTGGGTGGTTACCCAGGCACAGGTACACATGAAAATGCTTCAAGTAGGGCCGGGGATTTGGCTCAGTGGTTTCGCCGCCTGCTGCACAAGCGGAAGGATGTGACTTCGATCCCCGGCACCAAAAAAAAAGAAAGAAAAAAAGAAAATGCTTCAAGCTGAAATACACTCAAGACTGGTAGGGCCGGGGATTTAGCTTAGTGGTTTCGTCACCTGCTGCGCAAGCGTAAGGACCCAAGTTTAATCCTTGGTACCAAAAAACAAAACAGAGCTGGAGATATATGGCTCAGTGTGAAGGCCCTGGGTTCAATCTTAGTACTAAACAAACACAGGTATATATATTTCATTACTAAGTATGACATTTGCATAGATTCATAGTAATCAATATTTATTAGGCTTAGAAAGTTTCTTTTTTTTTTTTTTGGTACTGGGGATTGAACTCCGGTCCTTGCGCTTGCGCAGCAGGTGGTGAAACCACTGAGCTAAATCCCCGGGCCCAATTCCATTTTATTTCTAGCTTGCTATTAGTTCTCTGATAAATGAATATTGAGCTGGGCATAGTGGCACACACCTGCAATCACAACAGTTGGGAAACTGAGGCAGGAAGATCACTGTGGGTTTGAAGCCAACCTAAGCTACACAGTTCATGGGTGGCCTGAACCATACAGGGTCTTCCGGTAACAAAAGTTGGATCTCCGGTACCAAAAAAAATAAAAATAAAAAAATCCAAAAAATAAATAAATAAATAAATATTGAATTTTACTGGCTACTTTTTCTATACCTATTGAAATGATTATATTTGTTCCCTTTAATCTGTTTATGAGGCAGATTACATTAATGAATTTTCTATGCTAATTTTTGCCTTTAGTTTTACTTATGTTTGTTTTGGTGTTGTTGTTGGGTTTTTTTTGGTACTGAGGATCGAACTCGGGTCTTTGCATTTGCACAGGAGGCGGTGAAACCACTGAGCTAAATCCCCGGCCCTCATTAATGAATTTTCTAATGTGGATTCACAATACTTTTATTTTCCCCCAAAGTAAGACCTGACTGGAAAATAAGTCCTAGCCAGTCATTACCATGGTGATGGCCAGTGTCATGCAGAACATTTAACTCACTATTTATTCTCTTGGGCTGGGGATTTAGCTCAGTGGTTCCACTGCCTGTCCTACAAGCGCCAAGGACCCAAATTCGATCCCTGGTACCAAGAAAAAAAGAAAAAAACACTATTCTCTTGCTACAGAGCTACTGTGCAATGGCAGGTAAGGCAAGGATAGGCCGACTGGGGCTGGCATTCTTGATCTCTAGTTAGATCCTCTTTTCGGAGAAACACGAGTGTATTATACAAGTAATTTGGTCAAAATATATTATCTTAATTATACATTGTTAAATTTAGTTCAAGGGATAAATAAATAGTACAAGAAAAAACTCTTGGGCCAGGGATTTAGCTCAGTGGTTTCACCACCTGCTGCACAAGTGGAAGGACCTGAGTTTGATCCCCGGTACAAAAAAAAAAGAAACAACTCTCAGGGCCAAGGATTTAGCTCAGTGGTTCCACCACCTGCCTCGAAAGCGCAAGGTCCCAAGTTCGATTCCCAATACCCACCCACCCAAAAAAGAGAAAGAAAACTCTCAGAACTAAGGGGCAACCCCGCACTCTGAAAGGGCTCCAGGAGAGTCTAGCCCAACCAACAGCAAAAGCCTACACCAAACACAGAATCCCCTAAGCCCAGCTGCTGTGTTGTACAGGGCACCATTCACGCTGTATTTTATTACACACCATCCCCACAGGCCACCACAGGAAAGTGTCAAAGATCTGTGCCATGTACTGGCCTTCTTCCTGAGAGTTCCCAAAAGGAAGAAACAGATCGATCACACACACACACCCATGCACAATGAGAACAGAGTCTGGCACACCTGCAGTTCCAGCTATGCTGGAAGCTGAGACAGGTGGATCACTTGAGCCCAGAAGTTTGAGTCCATCCTGGGCAACACAGTGAGACCCCCAACTTAGAGAAAGAATGAATCTGAATGGCATCAGAATTTATCAGAACACTTAGAAGAAAAAACTACGAATCCAAAATGCTAAGTGAGGTCTGGAGGTGTGGCTCAGTGGTAGAGCACTGGCCTAGCATTCATGAGGCTCTGGGTTCAAGCCCAAGTACCACCAAAAAAAAAAAAAAAACCAGAAACAAAAGTTATTTCTATGTTGGAAATCTATTCCCCATCAAATGTTAATAAAGGACCAATGAAAACCCATTACACCTACCAGAAAACTTCCCTCCCACAACCCCTTTCTTAGATAACTACAAAAAGCAAGAAGACTATGTTGGACACATTGTGGCTTCCTCACGGGACTGATTCTCCTCCTCAATCTTCAAGTTTCGCTGTCTCCAGCCTCCCTCACCTATGCTTCAGGAAACCTGAACTCACTTCCATCCCCTGGTAGTCCTGAGCTCCCCTGCCCTAACCACGATGCTGGTCAGACTCAGGCAAGTCAGTCACAGAACACCCCCAGCCACAAGGACTAGTTCAGAATAACCTGGCCAGTAAGATACAAGATAAACTTTCTAGAAAAGGAGTTTTGTGCCTACTCCAAGGAAGTAACCAGAATGATTCCCAATACCACCAAAACAGAGAGAGACAGATATGCCCTTTCCCATCTGACCAGTGGAATAAAACTGAAGTCTTAAGCTACTGCCAGGACATCTTACCAGGACATGGTGACACAAATTGTCCCAAAGATAAGCCCAAACCCAACGGCAACCCAGCCAACCAAATCATAATTGCCTGAGCTGCTGAAGCAACCTCAGCCTGAAGCCAGTCCTTTCTCTGGGTTTCCATTTCACCAGGCCAACAAACAGACTCAGAGTTGAAGCCTCCTCGCATTCCCTGCAGGAAATAGTGGATTCAACACAGAAAGTAGGCTCCCAGGGTGGAATGAGTGCTCCACACAGGCCTAGAGTTCAAGGGCGCAGACTGGTGAGGGCCGTCCAATGGGAACTCGATACAAAGCCTGAATCGAATATTTGAGATGAAAAAAATTAAAGCTAAGCTGGCTTTGGTGGCACATGCCACCGACGCAAGTGGATCACAAGTTCGGGGCCAGTCTAGGTAGCTGAGCAAGACCCTATCTCAAAATAAAAAAATAATTAAAAGCACTAAACCTGTAGCTTGGTGGTAGAGTGGCCCTGGGTTCAATGCCCAATACCACCGAAAAACAAACAAACAAAAACACAAATTTTTGTTTAAAAAACACTTACTGAGGGTAGGGGTATACCTTACTCCAGAGCATTCCCTAGCATGTATGAATCCCTGTGTCCTATTGCCAGTTCCTCAAGAATAAACGCTTTTTATTAAAACTATTTGACTTACCACTGTACACATATTATTCTGTAACAAAATATTAAAATGTTTAATGGAAATAAATAAAAGTCTGCTTAGGGGCAAAATCTGTAAGAACAGTGGGAAAATCAAGAGTGCAGATTTATTAGGGTGGGTAAATTACAGTTACTTTTTTCTTTTTATAACATCTATATTTATACTGCATGTAAACAGAGACAAAAATAAATAAATTGTAGGAAAAAAGAACATTAGCCCTAGGTCCAGACAGGCAAGAGACCCCTGGCTGCTCCACACCCCCCTCCCAAGCAGACCCTAGCAGGTGACAGAGGCCAGAGCAGAGGACAGAAGGGGTGGCCTTTCCTACAACCCCAGAGGGCTCCTCAGTGGCTCCACGGCTCCCTCCCCAGGCCCTAGCACATCTCCCCATAGGCCTGGGCCTCTAACAAGCCAGGCACAGAGGGCCAGGGGTCATAACCCATGTGCATGGGAAGACTGTGGCCAGCCTGGGCCAGAGCTAGGTGGCCCATCTTCCTGGGACTTGGGTGCAAGGGAGCAAAAAGGGTACAGGGAAGAGGTTACCTACCGCAGGAGTCACAGATGAAGCAGTCGGTGTGATAGAGGCTCCCCATCGCCTGGCACGCCTGCCTTGCTCCATAGATGCCAAGCCCACACTTGTTGCAAATGCCTAGGGGAGGAGAGGTGGAGAGAGCAGTGCTTGGCACCATGGACTGTGGAGCCAGAAGGACAGGCATGTGGCTCCTGTCCCAGTGCTGCCTGCCTGCCTGACCTTGGGAAGGTCCACATCCCTAGGTCAATATCACAGGTCACTAGTGACTAACAGGGGACCATAAGGGAATCCACTACTTGTTATTGTCACCTGAGGACTCAAAGAGCTGAGCAGAGCGCCTAAAGTCATTCATCAGTTATCAGGATACACCTACCCCTCCTCCCACGACCTGAGGTAGAGGACCTTGCACTGAGGGAAAATCCGTTCTGCTGTCTATGAAGCAAATCCTATTCTTCAAAATAAACATGGATTTTCTGACCCAGACTCAAAGAAGAAGACCACACAGGCACACTGAGGAGCAGTCATTCACCCTCTCCAGACACCCTCCCTCCTCTGTACCACAAGGCACCCGTAGTCTCTCCTCAGGCGACACACACTGATGGCCCACCTCATGCCCCACAGTTCACAGCTGGAGAAATCCTGTGGTACACAAGTCCCCACCCCCAAGGAGCCTGTACTCCAGGGAGGAGATCAACACCACCCGCTAAATAATGTCAGGCGGAAACAAGTGCTATGGAGAAAAATAAGGCTGGTTGAGAGTATGTTTAGGGTCTGGGGTGTCACCCAGTCAGTAGAAGAGCACTTGCCCAGCAGGAATGAGACCCTGGGTTCCATCCCCAGTGCCACACACACACACAAACACATACTCACACACACTCACACAAAAGTCTGAGTGGTTTTTAAACAGACTGCTCAGGGAAGCCTCTGATGGCAAGGTGGTATTTGAGCAAAAGCCTGAAGGAAATAATGGAAGGTAGCAGCTGCTATACAGGTATCTGGGACTGCCGGATAGAACAGGGGACCACTGTTGGCGGGGTGTGCAGCATGCTGCCCAGCAGGGCAGAGGGTGGAAAAGAGAGGAGTGACTAACAATTCCCAGAGGAAGCCGGGCTTCAGCCTGCAGGCACTCTGACCACCCTCCTTGAGACCCAGAGGTGACCAGCAGCCCTGGCGTGAATCACCTTCACAGCAAGACTTGGGGGTCTCCCTTGCCCCACAGAGCATGAAGATGGCTCAGCCCACCTGCCTCTTCTGGCTGCTCCAGGACATGCTGTGTCCCCGCCCGCCACCCCAACTCTTTTTCCATATAAAGACTGAGTATCCCTTATCTGAAACTCGCCAAGACCAGAAATGTCTCAGATTTTGGAGTTTTTTTCAGATTATGGAATATGTACACAGGCTTTAAGCATCTCTAATCTAATCTGAAATTCAAAATGCTCCAAACTCTAAAAGAGGTTTTTGCTTGTCTTGTTTTGATTGTTTTGTTTTTGAGACAGGGTCTCACTAAGCTGCCCAGGATGGCCTCAAATGTGTGATCCTCCTGCTTCATCCTCCTGAGTTCTGGGATGACAGGAATGTGCCACCATACCTGGTTAACTTATTTAGGGGGGGGGGCTACCGGGAATCGAACTCAGGACCTTCTGCTTGCGAGGCAACCAGTAGCACCACTAAGCTAAATCCCTGGCCCGACCTGGCTAATCTTAAACTTTTTGAGTGCCATGTTGGTACTCAGAAAAGTTTAGGACTTCAACGCATTTCAGATTTTCAGATTAGGGATACTCAACTTCCGTGACACTAAACAAACCTCTCCTGGCTTGAAAAACCCCTACGTTCTCCATCAAACACCCCAGCCCCTTCCTCAGTGAAGACGATGGCTTGGTGCACACCCAGTCACCTCCTCACTGCCCACAGCTGTGCCCTTTCTGACCCGTCTTGCTAGAGCATGGACCACCCCTCCTCTGGTCTCTGAGACACAGCCTGCCCTGAATTTCTGCATCTGCTCCCTTCCCAGCACTCTTCAGTACTTCCCCTGCTCTTTCCCAAAAGCAAGGCCAGAGATCCTGATTTTTCAAGAAAAGCTAGAAATCCAGATCTGTACAAGAAATCCTTCCACTTCCAATCCATTCCATGTTAATTTAAATCTTTAAAAATGCAGCAGCCAAGCAAACACTACCTGCAGGCTTCTGCATGTGGCCGTGGCTTCCTGGTCTCTGTGGGTCTCCCATCTTCCTTCCCTACCACCCAGTCTACCCAGGGCTCCAGGTGCTCTCTTCCAGCCCAGACTCCCCTGAGCACTGATCCACTTTCCAGAGGTCCCCGGACACTTTGTGTCCAGTGTTCTAGATGCCCCCAAACAGCTCCAGGCTTGGTTTCTCCCTCAGAAGATGGCACTTCTGTCTACCAAGGTGTGTCCCTCTCCCTCACCTCCAACTCAGAACCAACGCTCCTCTTTTTTGGGTCTTGTTTTTTTTTTTTTTTTTGCGATAGGGGTCTTGCTGTGCTGCCCAGATCGGTCTCCAATTCCTGGACACAAGCAATCCTCCTGCCTCAGCCTCTTGAGTAGCTGGAATAACGGATGTCCATCACCATGCCTGGTTTGTTCCCTAGTTTTGGCTTCACTCCTACCCCCTACTCTCACTAGCCTGATTCAGACCGTGGATCACAAGCCCCTCTGCCCAGTCCCCAATAGCCCACCACCCAAACTGCAGCCAGACTCATCACTTCAAGACGAAAGAGAGCTGGGCCGGGGATTTAGCTCAGTGGTTTCGCCACTTGCTGCGCAAGCGCAAGGACCCAAGTTCGATCCCCGGTACCAAAAAAAAAAAAAAAAAGATGAAAGAGAGTCGCTCATAATGGCACACCCCTGTGATCCCAGCACTTGGGAGGCTGAGGAAGGAGGATTGTCACATGTTCAAAGCCAGCCTGGGCTTCATAATGAGTTCAAGGCCAGCCTGAAAATGCAGCGAGATCATGTCTCAAAGAACCAAAAAATAAAATAAAAACCAGGTGTGGTGGCACATCCATGTAATCTTGGTACTTTGCAAAGAGGAGGCAGGAGGATTGCAAATTTGAGTCCAGACTAGGCAACTTCATGATTTAGCAAGACCCCGTAAATAAATAGGGCTGGGATGTAGTTCAGTGCAGTGGCTGTCTGTTCAATCCCAGCACTGGGAGGGAAAAAACTAAGTGAAAAAGATCTACCCTCCCACCTTCCTTCTTATCCATCAGCTTTGAGACTCTCGCCTCATCATGTCCCTGAAGACATCCCTGGAACAGACAGACTTTTTAGTGCAAAAACAAAACTCAGCCACCCCCAAAAAGCAGGAGGGAAGAATGGACAAGAGAGGAAGCCTCCACCTTGCATTAGCTTTTGGGTTTTGTGTTTTTTCCTTTCAGTATGTGCTTGCATGCCTTTAATATAAATACACTAAAGTGCCAGACATGGTGGCACAGGCCTGTAATCCCAGCACTCGGGAAGCTGAGGCAGGATTTCAGTGAGTTGGAGGCCAGTGTGCCCTACACAGTGAGTTCACGGTCAGCCTGTAGTACACAGTGTGACCCTGTCTCAAACAAACAGAAACACATTAAAGAGAGAACCAGGAGCATGAGGCACTTGAGAGATAAGGGAGAATGCTTCAAGGAGAGCAGACTCTGTAAGTGCTGTCAGATACAGGAGCAAGATACAGACATTCAAGGCCTAGAAAATAATGGCTAGGGCTGGTGCCAGGCTGGGGCGTCACTGTCACACTGTGCAAGAGCTGGGCCAAATCAATCAAGAGGAGACAGAGCAGACGGCTGAGGGGATCTGGAGGTGAATGAGCAGAGATCATCTCAGCAAGACACAGGGATGGGAAGGAGGGGAGATGAAAGGACTGAGGAGACTCTGTGGCCATGCAGGTTTAGGAGTTTTGTTTTTGCCTTTTTTTTTTTATGTAAGATCCTCATACAACTGGGCAAGGTGGCATACCGCACACCTATAATCCCAGCTACTAGGGAGGCTGAGGCAGGAGAATTCCAAAGCCAGACCCTGTCTCAAAAAAATAAAACATTAAAAGGGCTGGGGATGTAGTTCAGTGGTAGAATGATTGCCTATCTTCCATGAGGCCCTGGCTTTGATCGCTAGCACAGGAAGGAAAGAAGGGAGGGAGGGAGGGACAAGACCTTTGTACAAATTTGTAGCCAAAGAAAAATGGCCACTGGAAAGAGAAACTGCAGATGGAAAAGATGGAGGATGCAGACGGAGGACCCTATCTTCTCAGATGGCAGGAAGAACGGCTGGTGTGGACTGGAGGGAGCTTGAGGGTGAGGAGCAAGAAGCTGATGGAAACAGACTGCAACTGGTGACCTTGATATTCTGAGCAAGTGGAAAGCAAGAGCAAGCATTAGAGGAGAGACAAGCTTGCTGAGTTCAAACTGGGCTGGGCATGGTGGCACATGGTGGCACAGGCCTGTCATGCCAGCACCTGGGAGGCTGAAACAGGAGGACTGCAAGTTCCAGCCTAGTCTGGCCAACTCAGTGAGACCTTGGCTCCAAAACGAAAAATAAATAAAAAAGAGCTGGGGATGATGTGGATCTGTGTGAAGGCGCTAGGTTTGATCCCCCGTACTGAGAAGAAAAAGAAAAAGAAAGAAAGAAGGGGGAAGGGAGAGGAAAGGAGGGAGCAATGCTACCAAGAAGCCCACCGAGGTTGAAGACGCTGCCATGGTCCCAGCAGCTTCCTCAGAGGCACTCAGGGCCCCACAGGGCTGCAGAGGGGCTTCAGTAGGGACTCAGCTGGGATCCTGCAGGGCAGGTAGCTGAGAGGAGTCAGAAGTGCTGGTGAGAAGTGGCTGGAGTTGGAACTGAAGGCTGCAGGGGAGAAGCAAAAACAGGGTGTGGCCCTGGGAGTTGGGTGGCCCAAATTCAGAAGGCAGGGAGGCCACCAAGAGGTTCCAGAGGCCAAAGGCTATTGGCTAATGGCAGTGGAGCTTGGGGAAGGGAGAAGAAAGTTCCACAGACATCAGTGAAAGGCAGAGAGGGACCAAGAGTTCAGCTGGCACCAGGGCATGGAGGGGGAATCAGGAGGGATCACAAAAAGAGAGAAAGGCTCTGCAGATGGGGTCTCTCAAGGATCCCTGGAGCTCACACTACCTTGATCAAATTTTTTTTTGTTTGTTTGGTGTTTTTTGGTACCGGGTATCGAACTCGGGTCCTTGTGCTTGCGCAGCAGGCAACGAAACCACTGAGCTAAATCCCTGGCCGATCAAATTTTGTTTTATTCAAGCTGAACTAGTATATGAAATTATCACCTTTGGTTTTTCTTTTCTTTTAAAAAAAATTTTTTTTATTATTTGAGATTAAGGTCTCGTTATGTAGTTCAGCTGGCCTTGAACTCATTACATAGGCCAGGGTGGCCTCAAACTTGTGGCAATCCTCCTGCCTCAGCCTCCTCAGTGCTGGGATTACAGGTGGCACCACTACACCCAGCTTGAAAATTACCACCTCTGTAGCTCAAAGAAGTCAAGTATTGTGAGAACCATACAGCTCAAGCAAATAGTTGAACAGTTGCTTTTCTTTTTTTTTAATAGTACTAGAGATGGAACCCAGGGCCTTTGAACTGAGCTACATCTCCAGCTCTTTTTTAATTTTTATTTTGAGACAGGGTCTTGCTAAGTCACTAAATTGCCCAGGCTTGGCTCAAACTTGCAATCCTCCTGCCTCACCCTCCCAGAGTGCTGAGAGTATAGGAATGCCCACCACATCTGTCACTCCTCATACTTTTAAGAAACAGAGAACCGTTACCTAAATCTTGGTTTCTCGCTGCCCTTGGGGTGATAAAAACCTATCATCAATACTCAGAGAGCAGAAGTTGAGTCCAACTCCTCTGTAGGAAGGATGATCACATGCATGCACACACACATACAAATTTCCACCATGGACCCCTTTGCTTCCAACATTACCTGCTGGGACCAGGGCCATGCCAACATCACATAAAAATTCTGGAACAGGGGCCAGGGATTTAGCTCAGTGGTGCTGTGCCTGCCTTGCAAGAGCAAGGTCCTGAGTTCAATCCCCGGTACCAGAAAAAAAAAAAAAAAACAGCCATGGAGGCCAACAGGTGCATGCCTGCCCAGGCTCTGCCATGCATCGGGGGCCAGCAACTGGCTAGCTTCCCTGAAGAGAGCACAGATGAGCGGTTTCTTTAGCAGACAGCCCCAGCTCTGCTCCTGGCATCTGCCTGCTGACCGGCAACACTCTTTTACTTTCCTTCGGGCACCCTAGCCAGCTAACAGCAGCCACCAGACCTGCCAGACCACAGTCTCCCACCAGGAAGACGCTCTCCATCCCCAAGGCAGGCAACCCAATAGCCCACACACGACCTTGACCTCCTGACCCCTCCTGGGCTACACAAGGAGCCGGCGGGAAGCACAGTCGGACACCCTCACATGCTTCCTTTTGCTCTGTCTGGAATGCCCCAGACTGGCCTGAAAAATGCAGCCTGCTCACCGCTCAAAATCCAGTTCAGGGCATTCCAGAGTTGTTAGCTCCACTAAATGGAAGAAAGATAGAAACCCCAGGACAGCCTCAGTCCCGGGGTTGATAACCACCCATCCCGCCAAAGCCAGGAGCCTCATCCTTCCGCTTACTGGGAAGTGGGGGGGGGGGAGCGAGGGGAGCACTTTGCTCAGGTCCTACAGTACTTCTGCCTGCCCCTAACTTCACCCTAAGGGTAGTCCAAAGGGATGAGCGGGCCAGGGCGGAACTGGGACATGGAGGCTGTCGGAGACTGATGGGCTTTACAACCGCATTCGATGCAGAATTCCTCGAAGCAGGATTCCTTTAAGAAACATCTGCTACACACAGAACAACCAGGAGCAACCCAGTGAGCCTGGCTTGGTCGTCCTCTCTATCCCTCGGGGTTCTGTGCACAACCCATACAGCTGGGTGAGAGCAGCACCAGGCTGACAGGCGTCCCTTCTGCTGATGTCGACACCACAAGCATGATGAGCGGCGGCAAGTGCCAAAGGTTAAGAAGGCCAATTCAGACATGGTGGCGCAGCTCCCGCAATGAGATCTTGTCTCAAAATTTTTAGAAATGAAAATTTAATTTTTTTAAAAAGGAGGGGAAAACGGCAGAAAATAGCTCGTTCTGTCAACCTGACTTTCAAGTCAGGCACAGCGCATCCACTCACTTTACCAGAACCCGCTCTGTAGCGGGAGACCTAGAGGGGAAGCCACTGTTGAGAATAACCCTAGACTTAGCAGTTCACAAAACGCCGCCAGCTCCCCAGCCCACATGAGACCCACTTCTCCGTCCAGGCTGCCTTCCGACGCCCGAGCCCTGGCACCCGACCCCGGCCGGCCGGCGAGGCACTCGCTCACCAAAGTAATCCTGCGCGGTGCGCGCCTCCAGCGCCCGCTCCAGCTCCCGGGTGAGCGCATCCAGCCGCCGCTCAGCCGCGCTCGGGCCGCCCTCCCGGGCCGGGGGCAGCTGCAGCGAAGGCAGCGGGAAAGGGGCCGGCCCGGCAGGCTCTGGGGAGCGGGCCGGCGCGGGGCAGGTGCTGGGCAGGGGCAGCAGCAGGTCGGCGTAGGCGCCCGCCGAGCCGCGGGAGCCCAAGCTGGACACGCTGGAGCGGGCGCTGCCCACCGACGGCGGCCCGAGCCCGGGGCGTGGGTCGGAGCGGCCGGAGCGTGGGCTGCCGTGGCGCTGGTCGTAGCCCAGGCTGATGCCGCTGGAGCGGGCGCTGCCGCCGTCCGAGCCCGCCAGGCTGGCCCGCGGACTGCCGGCCGGCTGCGCGCTGAGCTCGGGGGCCGCTGCGCGCCGCGGGCCTCTCTCCGCGCGGCTCGGTCCGTCCACCCCGGCCTCGGGGCCGCCGCCGCCGCCGCCCTTGCCTCTGCGGCCCAGCGCTGGCGCCGCCTCGTCTCCCGGCCCGGCCCGCGCCCCCCGCCGACCCCGGCCCGGGGAGTCGCCGCCCGGCCCCGGCTCCCGCAGGGCCAGCCCAGCCAGGAGCAGGGCCGCCTCGTCCGCGGCCGCCCGGGAGCGCTGCATGGCCCGGCCCGCCGGCCCTAGCGCGTCACCTCCGCCTCCGCTTCCCGCCGCCGCTCCGGCCGCGCCGCCTCATCGTCTGCCCGGAGCCCGGAGCCCGCCCCGGGACCCCTGGGCGCGGGGCGGGGCCGGCGCCGGGCCCGGGTCTCTCGGCCGGCCACGCGCGGGCCGGGGGACGCGGCGCTGCGCTCGAGGGCGCGCGCGGCGGAGGAATGTGCGCTCCGCGGTCCCGGACCGCGCCCCCTCCTCCCCGCGGAGCGCAGGGGGCGGAGGGACTCCTTTGCGGGGGCAGGAATGCGAGGAAGGAGACGGCACTGCGGCCTCAGGAATGTGGGGGGAGTGGCGGCGGCGGCGGCGGCGGCGGCGGAGCCGAGGTGTCCGCGCTGCGCCGGGAGTTTGGAGGGGCGTGGAGGCTGCGCCGGGACGCTGGGGCTGGCGGCTGGGCGCTGCCCCTCAGTGGGGAAGCGCACAGTCGTGGCGCCGCGCAAAGCGCGCAGGGCTTGCCGCGGGCCCTGGCCGCCTGGCCTCTGGGAAGATTCCGGATTCCCGCGAGCTGAGCTGGAGCCTGCTGCCCCAATCCTGGCCTAAGAAATCTGAGCAGTAGACAGACTGTTCCCACATCCTCCCCCATGTTACTTCCGAGCTCCGCCACGGTTTCAGGCGCAGGGCCGAGCAAGTTCAGCCTTGTGCAGACAGCGCACCGCCGGCATCGACCCTCCAGAACACTGAGTCTTGCAGATGCGCCCTTAGGACCTTGCAGGAATCCACGACCTCCAGGCTGTGGGGAAGGCGCCTAGAGCTAGGAGCCATGGTTGGTTGGAAACTGGTCCTCGGGCTGGGTTCCCTCGAACACGCCCCTCGAAGGCCAAGGCCGGACAAGGCTGGAGACAGGCCTCAGGCTCAGGGCCAGCAGGCAGTGAGCCTCAGCCGCGTACATTCAGGCCCACAACCTTGAGGTGTGAGGACTCCTCCCTTTTCCAGCCCCCAGCCTCTGAATTTTGGGTGTGGCCTGATGTAGATGCTCTTAAAGCACCGGTGCTGCCTCAGGTGCCAGGACCTGTGGAGCCACAGAGGCCACGTGGGTGGGGGGAGAGGGGTCCCCAATGGCACTAACTACAGACTGTCAGGATCCAGGAAAATAGCACCTGTTGCTCAGAGAATTCCAGGAAGGCACCTCCAGTATCTCAGGGGCAGGGAGCCTGCATAGGGAATTGTCCTGGCCCAGACTGATCTGGGCAGCCTGGCCTCAGCATGGCTGAGCAGTCAGTTATGGTCCCAGTTTCACAGCTGGAAGTGGAGCCTAGAATCTGACCACAGCACCTCCCAGGGCAAGACTGTTGGACTAAACTGGTGAGCGGAAGTTACGGTAAGGGTTTAGAAAGGGCAATTTGGTGCTAATATCCCCACAAAACAACAACAAAGATATTCATAAGCAGTAATTTTTTTTCAGTTATTGGAGATTGAACCCAGGGCCTTCACATTGAGGTACATCCTCAGCACCCACCCCCCTTTGGTACCAGGGATCGAACTCAGGACCTTGAGCTTTTGAGGCAGGCACGGTACCACTGTGCTAAATCCCTGGCTCTCCTCAGCCCTTTTTAATTTTTATTTTAGTTTTATTTTTTGGTACCAGGAATCGAACTCAGGACCTTGCACTTGTGAGGCAGGGGACAGAACCACTGAGCTAAATCCCCAGCCCTATTTATCTGTTTCGAGACAGTAACTCCCTAAGTCACCAAGTTGCCCAGGTGGGCCTCAAATTTGTGATCCTCCTGGGTCAGCCTCCTAGAATGCTGACATTACAGCCACCACCCCTGGCTTGAGGCCCCTCTTTCTACCAGGCTGAGTCAACACACAACATCCCCTGGTCCTGGTATGTCTTTTATGCCTCTCTGAGGACAGAGAAAATTAAAAGCACTGACAGCTGAAGCCTTGAAAAGATTGATCTCCCAATCTAAGAGTTAGGGTTGGGATCTGACAGTTTGCTTCTTTCATTAAGTATCAAGAGACCACCATCTTTTCTTACCAGGCACTCAGAACCAAGGACTTCTGTGCAAACTTGGTACCATAGTAAGAACTCCACTCAGTCTACAGCTCAATGGGGAGGGCCTATTTGGGGGTGCTCAGATTAGTGGGGCTTTTGATATTTTTTTTCTGGTACCAGGAATCAAACTCATGACCTTGAACTTGCAAGGCAGGCACAGTGCCACTAAGCTAAATCTCTGGCTTGATATTATGTTTTTGAGTATGAGGTTGGTGTTTATGACTTTCAGAAACCTGGAAGGCTACCACAGACCAACTGGTTAGTCTGTGTGTCCTCAGATCCTCAACCCAGCACTTACTGCTCCATAAGAAAAAAAAAAAATTGGGTTTCCATGCCCAACAGCTCTTGGCATCCTACTTACTTCTCTGTTTTCTATCCGTGCTGATGATGGTGACAGTTTTCCACTGAGTGCATCATAGTGCAGAAGAGAGATGCAATTTATGTTTATAGAATAAGTGAATGAATAATGTTTATAAAACCTAACTTTCCTGAGACTGATTTTGTGAGAATTAAAATAAACTGTTGGGGAGCCAGGTGTGGTGGCATTTGTCTGCAATCCCACTACTCAGGAAGGCTGAGGCAGGAGGACTGTAAATTGAAGCCCAGACTGGGCAATTTAAGAAGATCCTGTCTCAAAATAAAAAACTGAGGTTGAGGAAGGAGAATCACCTCAAGTTTGAGGCCAGCCTGGGCTACATAGTGAATTCAAGACCAGCCTGAACTACATAGCAAGATATCCTAGAGAGAGAGAAGGGGGGGGGGAGAGAAAGAGAAGAGAGGGAGGGAGAGAAAGATATCAGTGTGAAGGCCCTACACTGGGGTTCAAAAGGGCCCTGCTTTTAATCCCCAGTACCAAAGACAAAAATACCAAAGTAAACTGCTGAGTCTGGGGAGGTAGCTCAATGGCAGAGCACTTGCCTAGCATAGATGAGGCCCTGGGTTTATCCCTCCCACTGCAGGGGTGAAAAGGAAAAAGTAGACTGTTGGCAGATTCCTAAAGTACAAAGCCTGAGAATCTCTTTTGCATTGTTCATTCTATTAAATTTTGCTTCCAATCTTTCCAAGTTTTCTGAGTAATCATTGTTGCTAGATTTAAACATTTTAAAGCTTGCATTAGTGAGAGACATTTAGAAAATCTCCTAAGATGTTACTTTACCAGTGATAATTATCTTCAAAATATAACCAAACTACAAGGAAGCACTGTAGCCCTATACATAGTTCAACTTAATTAATTAATTTTTTTTTAGTGAAAGCAGTTAAAATTTCTCAAGTAATCTTTTGGCCAGAGTCTGTTTTGAATTGGATGCAGGGGGAAAGGGGAATGTTCCTTCTATGAGCAGAATGCAAATAATGTATTCCCAGTCTGGAAGTATCTATAAAAATACTTCTCTAAATATATCCTCCCTCAAAACAGTCAAATGGAGATTTTGGACCGCAAGAATACTGCTTTAAAATGCAGAAACAGGAGGCACTCCTCACATCCACAAGCCACAAGGATTAGAAACATCTGCATTTTTCTTTCTTCCCTAACTTCTTTGGATTTATGTGTGTGTTGTGTGTGTGATTAGAGACTGAACTCAGGGCCTTATGTGTGCTAGACAGGCTCTCTACCACTGAGCTACATCCCCTTTCTTTCTTTCTTTCTTTTTTATTTTTTTAACAATTTTTTTTTTTTTGGTACCGGGGATCGAACTCGGGTCCTTGTGCTTGCTTTTTTAACAATTTTTTTTTTTGAGGGCTGGGGATTTAGCTCAGTGGTTCTGGCACCTGCCTTGCAAGCGCAAGGTCCTGAGTTCAATCCCCAGTACCAAAAAAGCAAAACAAAAAAACCAATTTTTTTTTTTGAGACACCATCTAAGATTGCCCATGCTGGCCTTAAATTTGCAATTCCCTGGCCTCACCCTCCAAGTAGTTGAGATTACAGGTGTGCACCACCAAACATCCAGCCTTTAACTTTTAATATTTTTGTATATGTTACAAAAGGCTAGTTAAGTGGCTTAAATTAGCACATGTTCCTGGGCTGCAGGGCAGGACCACTTCCAACATGTGCCATTGATGGGTAACCTTCAGGACAAGGCATCTGTTATGAACCAAATGGTTCTGGGCAGCTTCTGAGTAGACTATTAGTCTAGTGAGGACAGTTTGATATCAGTTTTCTAGAGGTTCAATGGCTGGGGATGGCACACACACTTGTAACCCCAGCACGTAGGAGGATGAGGCAGGAGGATTGCTATGAGTTCAAGGGTAGCCTGGACTACCTAGTGAGACCCTGTCTCAAAAAGACAAAACAAAACAAAACAAAAAGTATAGCCATCCATTTTCTAGAAGCTCAAGTCAAAAAGAATCTTTCCAGGCTGGGGATTTACCTCAGTGGTTCTGCTACTTGCCTCGTAAGTGCAAGGACCAGAGTTCAATGCCCAGTACCAAAAAAAAAAAAAAAAAAGAATCTTTCCTAAGTTCCACTCTAGTGGAGAGACAAGTAAAATTGATTTCATCAATGTTGCACCCAGGAATCACTGAACTTCCCATTCCAACTTAGGCTTTTAATAAACTTGATGGCCTTTCCAACATTAATCATAGGATACACTCAAAACTTTGGAAAAGTCACATAGTTGAGCTGGGCACAGCTGCATATACCTGTATTCCAACCTACTTAGAAAGCTGAGGTGGGAGGATCACTTGAGCCCAGGAGTTCAGGACCAGCCTGAGCAACATACAGAGACCCCATCTCAAGACACATTAGGCATAAAAGGAAAATATAAATTGTACATGTTATGGACTAGCCAAAGCTGGATAGTACAATCAACAATGTATACATTACCCACCTGGATCCAACAGACGGTAATTTTGCTCTTTCTTTCTGTCCACACTATATATTTTACTTTTTAAAAATTGTAGGTTATCAGCTGGGTGTGGTGGCACATATCTGTAATCCCAGCACTTGGGAGGCTGAGGCAGGAGGATCGCTGCAAGTTTGAGGCCAGCCTGGGATACATAGTGAGTTTTAAGGCCAACCTGGACTACACAGTGATATCCTGTGTTAAAAAAACAAACAAAAAATAACAGAAAAAAACAAACAAAAAAAGCTACAGGTATCATGAAGCTTCATCCCTAATATCCTGAAAATAACAATGGCCTAAACCAGGCTTGGTGATGCACACTTTTAATCACAAAATTCTTGGATAGTAAGAGGATCACAAGTTCAGCCATCCAGAACCACTTAGTGACTCAGTGAGATCTGGTCTCAAAATAAAGAGCTGAGAATGTAACTCAGTTCAATCCCCAGTACCAAGAAAAAAAATTTTGGCCTTTCTAACTCCAAGAACACTGTCATCCCTAAGAAAATAACTTTGTGTGTGTCTGTGTGTTTTAATGGTACCGGAGGTAGAATCCAGGACTTTTGCACTGAGCTACATTCCCAGCAACCTCCCACTTTTTTGGGACACAAAGTTGCCTAGGCTAGGCTCAAATTTGGGATCTAGAACTGGTGTTTATTTATTTTGTAGAATTGGAATATGACTTTACAGTATTCCCACTGTATTCTTAAATTTCTTTTAATTTGCAGAAATCACCATTTTCTAAAACGCCAATGATTAGCCAGGCATGGTGCTTCGTCCCTATAATCCCACCACTCTGGAAGGCTGAAGCTGAAAGACTGAAAATATGAGTCCACCCTGGGTGACCTAGCCCATCTCAAAGTAAAAAGAACAGGGATGGAGATGTAGCTCAATGAGAAGGCTGAGGGTTCATTCCCCAGTACAGCAGAAAACAAAAAGTCAACAACTATGCTAGGCATGGTGGCACACGCCTGTAATCCCAGCACTCAGGAGGCTGAGGCAGGAGGATCTCTCTGAGTTCCAGGCCAGCCTGAATTACAAAGCAAGACCCTGTCTTTTTTTTTTTGTACCAGGGATCAAACTCGGCACCTTGCGCTTTCGAGGCAGGTGGCAGAACCACTGAGCTAAATCCCCAGCCTAGACCTGTCATGTTTTTAAAAAAAGGCAACAAATTATTGAAAAGCCCAGACAGGACTGAAGATTTAGCTCAGTGGCACTGCACCTGCCTGGCAAGTACAAGGTCCTGAGTTTGATCCCCAGTACTGGAAAAAAAAAAAACCTGACGGTTCAGTTGTGGAGTATCACATACTTTTTTTTTTATGGTAATACTGAGTACTGAACTCAGGGCCTTCACACTGAGCTACATCCTAGCCCTTTTTTTTTGAGACAGGGTCTCACTAAATTGCATAAAATGGACTCAAATGTGCAATCCTTTTGCCTCAGCTTCATGAACACTGGGATTATAGGGATGTAGCACATCTGGCCATTTGTGTTATTCCTCTACTTCCTGTCAGCTGGAAGTTGAATCTACAGGCTTTATTAGATTCAGGCTAACAATATGTTGGCAAGGTGCTGCTGTTCTTGGTATTAGCAGGAAGCACCTAACATTCCCACTGGTGCTGCCAGGTCTGATCACTAGATTATGGTGGTGGCAGCCAGAACTGCCCACTGATGAGACCATTTTCCTTTTCAGGTCATCTGTGTATCAACACTGGAGCACTGCACTAACACTGCTCCTTGGCAGCCATGCGTGGAAGGGTTTTGGCATCCATTATGATCTTCGCCTTATCAGTTATTTCATGTTAAAGTGCTGAATCTTCTTGTGGTACATGTTGAGTATGTAGATCAGCCTTTACGCAAACTTGTCACCAGACTGTTCCCTAGGAGGCTGGAAGGTGATCCAACACCATCAGCCTATGGCTGAACAGAGGCTGTTGCAAAGAGCCCTGCAAACAAGTCCCCACTGAGAAGACCCAGATCTGAAGTGTCTCCACCTCTAGGGATCTGCAGGGAGCTTGGCCTACTGTTGGGTTGGGCAAGACTCCCTCCACCTTCTAGTTAAGACTCGCTGCCGACAAAACTGCATCTCATCAAATCAGATGGTGAATGTACAGATACTGCTGGAAAAGGTAGTGAAAGTTGATGCAAAGATAAAAACCTCTTGTCTGCCTAGACAGATACACAGCTACAGACTTAACTGGCATTTTCCACTATGTACCTTCAAATGGGAAGGAACAAAAGAATATATACAAAATACCTGAAACACATTGCAGACAACTGTATCTAAAAGGCAGGCTAATGGGGTGTAGAAGGGAAAGAATTTCACAATTCAATTTCTTTTTTTTTTTTTTTTTTTGGTACCGGGGATCAAACTTGGGACCTTGAGCTTGCGGGGCAGGTGTTAGAACCACTGAGCTAAATCCCCAGCCCTTCACAATTCAATTTCTGGGGAGCCTTTTAGAGTTCAGAATTTTTTTTTTGGTATGGGGAATCAAACTCAGGATCTTGCACTTGCCAGGCCGGCTTGGCACCACTGAGTTACATCCCTGGCAAGAGTTCCTAATTTTAACATTGAGGTGGTATCCTAGTCCTAAGTATAAAATGTTTTTCTAGAGGAAAATTAAACACCTAAAAATATAAAGGCAGAATGAAAGCACAGCCTCGCAGCACTTTGAATGAGCCAGCTTGCTACCAGCAGCTTTTGGAAGGCTAGAAGTTAGTGTACCCTGCAGGGATTGAGCCACAAGCTCCTGAGGGCAGAGACTTACTCAATGTCATTTTTTTTTTTTTTGCTATGTGTGATACTGGGGGTCAAACGCCACTGGCTCCATTTCCAGCCACTTTTATTTCCTCTTTGAGACAGGGTCTCACTAAATTGGCCAGCTGCAATTCAACCTATGATCTTCCTTCCTCAGCTTCCCAGAGTGCTGAGTACAGGCATGTGCCACTGTGCCCGGCTTCAACATGACTTTTCTGAAGGCTCTGACTGCATGCTGAATTTACAAAAGGTATAAAAGAAGGAATAACAGTTAATAAGCTGGAAGGCAGAGTAAGAATTACATAGAGTGGACATCTGATATGGTGGCATGCACCTGTAATCTCAGCACTCTAGGAGACTGAGGCAGAATTTGGAGTTCCAACCCAGCCTGGGCAACTTAGCAACTCAGCAAGACAGGGTCTCAAAAAATAAAAAAGGGTAAGAATGTATGTAGCTCAGTGTGAAGGCCTTGTATTCAATCCTCAGCACTGAAAAAACCAAAGCACCAACCAAACCAAACCAAAACCAAAACATCCACAAGTGGAATACAGTAAGTTATCAATTTGAAAAGGAGCTGTGTATCTAAAAGGATTATTACCAAAAACACACCAAGGGGTGCTGCACCTGCCTGGCAAGCGCAAGGTCCTGAGTTTGATCCCCGGTACCCAAAAAAACCCAAGAACAAACAAACCACACCAAAGGCACAGATGGCCAGTGGAGAAATAGCTTAATAGCTTTCTGTTCTCCGAGGTCCAGCTCAAGGGGAACATGAACTCTCTTCCAGCCAGCACTGTCGTGGCCACATCTGTAGGCTGGATGGAGTTGGGCTGTGAATGGCAGCCTCAAGAAAGGGTGCAGTGGGCGGGGATTTAGCTCAGTGGTTTTGCTGCCTGCTGCACAAGCACAAGGACAGGATTGATCCTGATCCCTGGTACCAAAAAGAAAAAGAATGGGTGTGGTGGCGCATACCTATAATCTCAGCACTTGGGTGGCTTAGGCAGGATTGCCACATCTCAAAAAAACCCAAAAAGAACCCCCCCCCCAAAAAAAACCCCCAAACAATGAGCCTGGTGAACTGAGGAACAATTCAAAGACTAGAGAAGAGATAACCCCCCAAACACACTTTCTCCAGCATCCCAAATCCAGAGCCTGAGTCATAGATGCTGGGGAGAAAGCACTTAAATATTCTCTTTTTTTTAAAATTTTCTGAGACAGGGTCTCACTGTGTAGTCCAGGCTGGCCTCACATTTGTGGTGACCTTCTTGCCTCAGCCTCCTGAGTGCTGGGTTACAGGTGTGTGCCACCATGCTGGGCAAAATCACTTAAATGTTCTCAACCAAAGGGCAAATGTTGACAATACAAATGTAAAATACAACACTGCCATCAGAGACTTTATTATAGAAAGTACTCAATGGGGATCTTTCAAATCTTCATACTCATTAGTACTTGGTCCCACTAGGTTTTATTTTTTTTGGTACCGGGGAGCGAACTTGGGACCTTGCACTTGCACAGCAGGCACCAGAACCTCTGAGCTAAACCCCGGGCACCACTACATTAATTTTTTAAAATTTTTATGCAGTACTAGAGATTGAGCCTCACAAATCCTAAGTAAAGACTATACATACCACTGAGCTACACCCCCAGTCCTGAATTAGTATCTTTTTTCTTTGGTACTGAGGATCGAACTCAGAACCTCAAGCTTGCCAGGCGGGCACTGTGCTGCTGAGCTACACCTCTGGCCCCTGAATTAGTATCCTTTTTTTTTTTGGTACCGGGGATTGAACTTGGGACCTTGCGGTTGCGAGGCAGGCGGTAGAACCACTGAGCTAAATCCCCAGCCCCTGAATTAGTTAGTATCTTAACATAGAGATTTCAGCATGGCTGCAGTAGCTGTAATGCACAAACTTAGTAAGGCAGCAGAAATAGGAACTGTGCAGGCATTGTAACAATTACGCAGATGCCATTTATTTGGTCCATAGTACAGTATATTTGTTAATTTGAGTTTTACAAAACATCAAATATAAATAACCTGAAATTGTAACAATACACAAAAATTGGCTTCTTACACAGACATATCAGGCAGTAAAAACTGAAAATCTGAGTAAATTAACATTGTTTTACATTAATATACATAGCGCCATTTAACATTTAAAAACAGGTTTCAATGCATAGCACTTGATATTTCTTTGAATCTGCCTCAGTTAAGAGTATGAAAATGGTTAGATCTAGGCTAAAAATAATTCTTCTTCTAGCCAAAAATAAAGGCATAATATTTATAACCAGGTATCAACTTTACTAAATCACAATATTTTTAAACTATTAAATGATACCTAAGGGTATTTACATTAAAAAGGCAACATGCATTGTGTTGTTTTATCTCATAACTGGTTATGCACACAGTTTGTTCAAAGGGTTTAAAAACTATATTCCTACTTTCAATACAGCATACTGCAATGTTTCTAATAGTTCTAGCAAAATGAATGCTTTCAAAGGGAGCAGAATCACTTTCAAGTCACTGGTGTCAGTTTTCCCTTTGGAACAAAGGATATAACAAATGATCTGGTTGTGCCCAGATGAGCTGACAGAGTAAGGGTTTTTGTTCAATCTAATGCTATGACATCATCAAGCTCTCCCCTTTGTTCCATACGAGACCTCTTTGCACTGATATTCTCTTTCTCATCTAATTTCCTCTTGCGATTTCTCTCATCTTCATTACTGTCAGCATTATTTGAAGGACCTTCTTCGTCTGAGTCAACTATGAGCACATCATCTTGCTCTTGTGCTTTTTTCAGAAAAAAGAAAAAAATGGTTAAAGTGTGGGAGTTATTAGTGGCTCACCAATAATTAACATATAACTTAAAAATAACTCTTCGACTATATTCCAAACTTAAGAATGGCTCCACTACCCTTATGGAACTTCACACATCGCATATTTGTTTCTGAACTGTCTTAAATGTCTGTATACAACCAGCACCAATTTTCTTTATTTTGGGGGGGAATTGAACCGAGAAGAATTAGAACAAGCATCACATAACTCAGGAATCATTATGCTTCACTGGTTTTCCAACTTGAAAGTGGAGGATGCATATCCTAAGAGCGGGTGAGATAGACAGTAACAGTAACAGTTTTTATAATGTGGCACAAATTGTTCTGACCACTGTCCACATAACAATCCATTTCATTATGACAACTCTATAAAGAAGATGAACATTATCCATTTTCCACCAAGGTACAGTGAGGCACTGAGGTATAGTAGTCCAGAGTAAGGCTGGGATTCAAATCCACTTAGAGGAACTCCAAATTTTATGCTCTGAATCTTACACTAAAGGTGGTTTTATCCCCTCATCCCCATGTACAAATCAAAAGCAGAACACTTATTTTATTGTTATATTGCCTCTGAAACCAATGAATAGCGGAAGACCAATAAATGTTTATTTCAAATCACCATTTCAAACTACAATTGAAAACTGCCAGAGCAGCCCCAAAGGAGACCGTTTCAGTGGAGGGAAAAGGTCACAAATCAACAGCCCATGAGACAGCCGTACTCTAGTCTCCAAGTCTGTCCGCCCAAGCTCTCAGGGAATACTGGAACCAAGAGTAAACATATCCCAAAGAAAGCAAAGGAAATGCCAAAATGGAAGGAGAGAAATTAGAAAGTGGTAGCTTTAGTTTCCTGAATAAAGAATGAAGGGAAGGAAATAAACATCCAAATCAGAGCACCGTAAACAAGTTGTTTGGAAAAGCACCAAGTGGCAGCACTGAAACTCCACTTTACCAAAGTCACATTGGCTTAAAAGAAAACTCTGAGTGCTAGAATTCCATACTTACCAAGCATCTATTCACTCAAAATGACCAGATGCATTGACTGGTTGCTCCTAAATAAAAGAGGTACGGCCTACTCTGTAGCCAGAACTGACTTTATGTACTAGTAAACTGACATTTCCAGTTGTAAAAGCCAATTTAAAAATAACAGGGTTTTAATTTTTTCTAAGAATTTCCCTCAGTCTGAAATGTGTCCAGGGGTCATATATTCAAAGGTCCACAAAATCAATACTAAACCAATACATACCTCTAGTATTTTTATGGATTTCTACCTCACAGTCAGCACTCAAACATGTAACCAGAGCTTGTTTCTATATACTGGGGTTTGGTGGATGATGAACCACCTGCTAGTTGGGCCAGGACTTACCTGTGGAGGTGGAAGGCTGGGCACCATCATCGCTGCCATTGGTGATGCTTTTGGTGGCATCTTCGGCTTGTTTGGGTCCTACTTTATCTGGGGCATCACCCACAACTTCAAATTCAACATCCTTCCCTAGGTCTTCACTGTAAGAGAACCATATACCACAGAATAGGACTACTGCTATGACTATTTACACAGTGAAAAGAGCAACCAGAGAAAGCTCAACATATACACTAGTTCATATCATATATTTGAATTCTGTTTAAAATATTAAAAAGATTATTTACAATAGATTTTTGTGATAGTTCAAAACTTTAACTCAAATGAGTCAAAACTAATCCATCTTTGAATCAGGGGACAACTTAAAAAGAAAAAAAAAGCTAAATAACTTTTATTACCAACGCATAAAACCGAATCTGAAATGCTGTAGCCTAATGTAACTTTTTTTTGGTGCTAGAGATCAAACTCAGGACCTTGTGCTTACGAGGCAGGCAGCGGAACCACTGAGCTAAATCCTCAGCCCCCTAATGTAACTCTTAGATGTTACTTCACCAGGTGTGCCAAAAGATTCCATATATTCTATTCATAATCTGATTTTGACCATGGTGGCATTGGTGTTTTATGGGTAGAGCTACATGATTTCTGGGTTTTTTCTCCCTTTTTTGGAGACAGGGTCTCACTATGTAGCCCAGTCTGGCTTTGAACTTGGGGCGATCCTGCCTCAGCCTCCCAAGTACTGGGATTACAGGCATTTGGCACCACGCTTGGCTTTCCACCATTTTTATAGGCAGCACCCTGCTTTTCTTTGAGTCCCCAAAAACATGTATGAAACTTTAATGTATGAAAGTCAAACAGACTTACATATTTTTTGTGGGGGGGGGGCTGTTCCCAAGAGAGCTAAAAAATATGGTTAAAAAACCCCAAAGCCCTAATTATACCTCCTCTTTTATTATTAGTTATTATTATTATTATTATTGGGTACTGGGAATCATACTAAGGAACTTGCACTTGCCAGGCAGGCGTGGCACCACTGAGCTAAATCCACGGCCTTACATTTCCTCTTTTAAATACCATGTGATATTTCCACTTTATTGTACATGTCTTCATAGTCATTTCTTTCACGAGTGGACACAAGCACACCACTGACAGCCAACTGGTGTCCAACAATCACAGCCTGCCTAGTCAAGTCTATCTTTGACTCCATTATGTAACCATGTGAAACTTACACTTCTCACTAATGATCCCCATTTAGTCTTTACTGTCATTAAATGCTTTTTATAAAACAAGTATAAAATGTTAATCTCTCCAACCAACCACACACACACTACACAGTGGTATACAGATGACAACAGCGCAAAATGGATGCTAAGCAACACCAATCTAAGTCTTTGTGTCAGTTTATGGGTAAAAATGAGGATTTTTAAAAAGGCACCTTGTTCAGCATATTAATATATGAGTGGCCAGGCATCTTGGCACATGCCTATAATCCTGGCATTCTGGGAGTCTGGGCAACTTAGCAAGACCCTGTTTCAAAACGGAAAGGGTAGCCAGGTGTTGTGGCAAATGCCTGTAATCCTAGCACTTAGGAGGCTGAGGCAGGAAGATCACCTGGACTACACAGTGAGTTCCTGGTCAACTTGATCTACATAGTGAGACCTGGACTCAAAAACACAAAACAGGGGCTGGGGGTGTAGCTCAGTGACGCCACACTTGCCTGGCAAGTGCAAGGCCCTAAGTTTGATCCCCAGTTCCACAAATAAAACAAAACAAAACAGGGCTGGGTCTGTAGATCAGTGCAAGGCCCTGGGTTCAATCCAAGGTACCACCAAAGGGGGAATAAAAAAAGTACAGGATCATTTGTATCATAACCTTGCTGGATATATATAAATATTCTGTAACACAAAGCAGTTTGAGTACTTTTTTTTAAAGCAGGCAGGAAGTAAAAGCAAATAGAAAAAATACATGACTCAGGAATCTGTACAGGATAATTCTTTTTCATGTGTGTGTGTTTTCTCTTTTGGTACCAGGGATCGAACTCAGGATCTTGCAGTTGTGAGGCAGGCGCGGTGCCACTGAGCTAAATCCCTGGCCCTGTGTTTTTTATTTTCTGAGAAAGGGTCTTTATATGTAGTCCAGGCTGGCCTCAAATTTGAAATCTTTCTGCCTCACCTTCACCACTCCTGGGACTCTAGGCCTGTAACACCATGTGCAGTGGGATAATTCTTAAGTCTTCTGTTACATTACAGAATCACAAATAAAATTATTTGCCTTGTGGGAGAAATATTTCTTCTTTATAAAAAGGCTGAAGATTTTATTGCCACTTGATTACTGAAATAAATTCATCTCTGATTAAAACTATTCAAAGTCCTAGAGTCCATGTCATTCTATCAGTCATTATTGTTGGCAGTTCTTTACTTTTGCTTATCCTTTTTAGTTCTTTTTTTTTTTTGGTACCGGGGATTGAACTCGGGTCCTTGGCTTGTGAGGCAGGCAGTGGAACCACTGAGCTAAATCCCTGGGCCTTATCCTTTTTATTTCTGAATCCCCAAATTTTTTCTCTTGATTAAACTTTAGGGAACTCACTAGTCAACTCTAATGTACTGCAGTTTTGAGTGAACAGTAGAGTTTAAGGGTAAGAAAACATTTTTCTTCCACTTTTGTTTGTATATTCATAATTTTCTATACTTAAAATAACAACAGTGCCTACCTATGAAGGATGTTGATCAATAAAGTGTAGTCCTGAAGGAAATCATCTGCTTGAAGTCGGCTGCCATTTCTAATTCCGAATTCTGACAACTTCTTATGATTATTAGCTAGGAAATATGAAAGGAATATAGTTACTTTATTTACATCTTCATGACGTCAGGTAGGTTTTTAAAAAGCTAAACTTATGTTATAGGCCAAACCGTGTCCCTCTAAAATTTGTATGTTGAATGTAACTGCTATTTGGAGACAGTTTTTTGAAGAGATGATTAAGTTAAAATAGGTCCTTACTACCTGAGATTCTTGACCAGTTTCCATTTTTAAGCTAACATTTGAAAGAGCTGGTGAGAACTAAGGGGATACCATATGATTATAAACACACTTGGGAGGAGGGGCATGAAACCGCTGGTTAGAATGGGGCTTACATATTCAACTAGATTCCTAAAATAGACTAGCACCCAGCCAATACGTAGTCTTCAATTACAAATGAATTTATGCCCTCAACAATTTCTCAACAAGCAACTACCATCAAGAATTCTGACACTAAATCTTTGTTTTGTTTTTTTGGTGCCGGGGATCAAACTCGGGTTCTTGCACTTGCATAGCAGGCGGCGAAACCACTGAGCTAAATCCCCGGCCCCTGACACTAAATCTTAAAGACAACTTAACATTTAAATCCCCATCAGGATCTAACAAAGTATACTGAATAAATGACAGCGGGACAAATAAACATATGAGAAAATAGTGCACCTAACCTAAAAGAGATAGTACAACACAATTCTCACTAAGGAGGTTGAACAAAATCAAATGCATTCTGCTTTATGTAACAAATACATTAACAAAAGGGATGATCTGCTCTTTTTTGAGGAGGGCAGTGCTGGGGATTGAACCCAGGGTCTCCCAGAAACAAGGCAACTGCTCTATCTGAGCTAAACTCCCAGGTTCTGTTTGGAGTTTTGAAAGGAAAACCTCAGAAAATTAAAACTGGGCACTGATTTGCAGTAGTATTTTCTGCTGTGGAGGAGAAACAGGCTATCAAGGCTTTCTTACTCCTGCACAAAACACCCCAAAGATTTAATTGCCTTTTCCACTCTGAATTACCGAACAGTCTCCTCATCACCAACTTATCCACCTGCACTCATGATATAGGAAGGGAGGTGCCCTGGAAGTGGATCAAGAGTATCACAGTTACTGTAAATAGCATCTGCGCACTGGTCACTGAGAAACTGTCCCTAAGACACTGGAATAACACAGAGCTCCCAAATCTGGAATTGTGATGAGCCCACCAAGGCCAACATTACCGTGAGAGAGCACCTCCTTGACTAAACATCACCTCTATCACTGTGAAACTGAGTAATGTACAGTGAATGTATAAACTAATGTATACTCCTTCCTTTAGCAGTTCACCCAAGTGAGGGGAATGAAAAATGCAATGATATAATACCTTCTGTCTCTCCTTCTTCTGAAGATATTAGGATTGTTCCTTTTCCATCTTCAATTTGAACATCTGGTGCAACCATAGCAAATTTCTCTTTCACTATCTATAAGGAAAAAAGATTCAAAATGCTAACATAGGTAATTATATACCATAAAAGGCCTAGACATTTTTTCTATGAAGGCTCCTATGTCCCCCTTCCATTGGAATGGGGTTAAGTTATTCTTAGGGCAAGCAGGAAAACTGGGGATTTATTCATATTCTATGCCCTATATATGACCACTATTACAGATCAGATCACACTTCCTCCAAATAGGGGATCCAGAACTCCTTGACTGACTCTTGGTATTTTATCTTTTCCTGCAGGCTGGGAAATGACCTACACACTTGAAATATTTTATTTCAGTCTCTGAGCCAACCCTGTAATGGAAGATGTTAGATGGAAAAATCTGTTACTAAACCGATTCTCAGATAACCATGACCTTTCCAAATCCAATCTCTCTTTAAATTCTAAGATGTATTTAGAAGTAGTAATATTCTATTAAGTTCTAACTGCTTCTAAACAATAATTACCCTACAAATAGAGGAATTGTCTTTAATCCCAACAGTCAACACATAACAGTAATTATTTCCTAGAAAGTGAGACACCCACCCTCTGATGGTCAGTTCACCAAGACCTGCTGTTTCTCTGACTAAAATGTGAGTGCAAGTCAGTCTATCCTGTGTAATCAATTCTAAGAGAAAGGCCTATCACTATCAAGCCTCTTTTCCCAAAAGGGAAAGGCTTCTTCCCCCAGCTCAGGAGGTATGTAAATATGTAGCACGGTGATGGACACAACAGAGGAATAATCTGAAGTAATCAAGTTAAGAAGTGACACTCTTTACAGCCCTTTAATATGAAGATACTAATTGGGGTTTTGCTCTGCTGCAAACACAAAACTTTTCACAATGCATGCAAATACTCTGTTCACTGCCATAGTCAGGACTTTTCAAGGATACCTGTTTGGCTGTTTAAAACAGCCAAATAGTGGGATTTACCCACTATCTGGTAAACAAGAGCAAAAACTCTTCTGCTTTCCCAATATTGTGTCATCTCTGTACCATATGGAGTAAGCATCCCAGCCAAACACACCTATATCATTCTAGAATATGAGACACATATTCTGGAAATATAGAGAAAAAAGCCAGCAGGAATCCAGACAGTGGAGTAATCTAAGAAATCAGAGCAACTCACTTCAGTAGTCAGAACTTTTCAGAGTAATGATCAGGTGTTAGTTTATCATAGTAATAATGTGAAGAGCAAAAGGAACCTGGATTCCTCCCCTTTCCGGGAAAAGAGAACCAGCCCTGCACTCACCTTATCTTGTAAGGTGAGAACGCTCACTTTGTGGACATTCAGCCGTACAGTCACCTCTGGCTTGCTGGCACATACATAACAATTGGGGTTGGGAGGATCCAGTGCACAAGGCACAAGAAGCTTCTTCCTCGGGTTTGGTTGCTTATTCAAAAAAATCTTCAGAGAAAAAACACAAGCAGGAATCAGAAATGTGAGTTACAATTCTACACAGCAATCTAAAAATCTTACTGTATATGCAGTTTTTAAAATGACTGAAATATTCCCCTTTACATTATATGGCAAAAAGATCAGGAAAATCATAACCTTAAGAGTCTGATTTTCCCACCATCTTTCCTAATCAGCTACAATGAACAAGGCTAGGTTTACTGTAAAGGCACTTTCTTTGACTTATACAAAACTCTAGATTTCTCTGCTACCTAACCTAACAGTAAGGATATAATCATAAAGGTCTCTGGTATCATTAAATCAGCTTGTGGGTGTTCTTCCTGGTGTTTATTCACATCAACTTTAAGTGCTCAATAAAATCAATACATTCACTTCTGTAATTTAAAAATGCTTTTACTGATGTCTGGAACCAAACTGACTGCATTTCCTCATTTTCTGTGACAACACAGTTAACATAATTACATTAAAAATATAATGTATACAGATAATAATATTATTTAATACTCTCCCAAAGAACCAAAGTAAATACAGTATACTGAAATTAAGAAAGGTCTCAACTCCTGTAGCTCAATGGCATAGGGCTTGCCTAGCATGTGCAAAGCCCTGGATTCAATCTCCAGCACCACAAAATGGCGTGCATGCATGCATGCACGTGTTTTGTTTCCAGAGTTGAAAAAACAAGGATCTCATTCATAATTAATTTCTTTAAAAATTCTGTAAAGCTGGAAATGTTAAAAGCAAATTTGCTTCTATTTCCATTTATCAGATAAAACTAAAAGAGGCAAATGTGCTTTACCACTGCAATTTCCAGGAAAGTTAAACAGACTATAAAATAACTGAACAGTTATTTTCCATCCATCCATCCAACAATTTTGTTGTTTTAATTTTAAAAGTTGTCCATTAAATTTTATTTTTTGGTGCTCAGGATCAAAGCCAGAGCCCTGCAGTGAAATATACTCCCAACCCCTATAAATTACTTTTAAAAAGAAGCTGAATTTATAAAATAGAAATACTCACTGTTCTACATTGATCTATTTTTCCTGATAAAATCTTTAATCCTTCCAATACTATCAACCCGGCAATCACTGCATTAGTAGTAGCAATAGCAGGAATAATGTTCCCTGCCATTGCTGGGGGAAAAAAAGATGGACATATTTGGCTGTTAAAAAAGAAAATAATACACTAGAGGTTTCAATGACACAAATGAAGTACAGAACAACTTACATTTTATATCGAATCTGCTCTTCATATTCATACTGAAAATATGCATCCTGAGGTTTGCTGCAGAGGTGACAAAATCCATCGCTGATGGGTCATCCTGCCAAAACATAAATAAGGTATCAAGTCTTCCCACAACTTCACCAGTTTGACTAGTAATGCTTCAGAGCGGTACTTTCACCTGTTTATAAAATTGCAGATAGTCAACAAGAACAAGAGACGATCCTGAAGAGATGCTCATCAGCAAAGTCTTAGAGTAAGTAGCCTAACGGTTTGAGTTATAGCCTGAACTCGAGTTTGATAAGGCCTTCTGCTTTGAGAAGATTCTATCCCAGTGTAGAATTCAGAAGCAACAGAACCATCGGATGTGCCCCTTTTCTCATATGATGCCCAGTGCAAAACTCTTCAGTGTACAAAGTTAAAGCCATGAGATTTGCTGCTAAAAGACTTACACCAAGCAATGTTACTATTTTATTCACACTTTAGGTCATTTTTTAACAAATAAGGATGGCTACTACCAAAGATGAATGACTGCTGTGTTGTGCCTGACACACGCTAATGATGCAGCAAAGGTTTGGAGCCTGACATGAGCTCAACATATGCCTAATTCAACACCAAATTCAAAACTGTTTCTCTCTGTTGTAACTAATTTCTATTCATATTTTTGGTAAATTCTTGAGCGAGATATAACTGTTTCTCTCTGCTTTTTATTCTCAAAAGGTAGAGGCACATTCCTGTAATTCCAGTACTCTGGGAAGTTGAGATAGGAAGATGACAAGATCAAGCCCAGCTTGGGCAATTTAATGACTTAGTCAGACCTATCTCAAAATTAAAGAAAAAGCCAGGCCTGCTGGCACACAGCTTTAATCCCAGCACTTGGGAGGCTAAGGCAGGAGGATCACCATGAGTTCAAGGCCAGCTTGAACTACATGGTGAGACCCTGTCTCAAAAAAAACAAAACCCTCCCACAAATAAAATTAAATGGGGGTGGGGGGCACCCACAGGCAGGGGATATAGCTCAGTGCTAAAACCTGGTACCAAAAAAAATTAAAATAACAATTCTCAGTTCCAAAAGTTCTTTATTCAGTTACTATAAATTGATAAACTTTCTAAGTCACTAGAATAACAAAAATATTGAAAAACTACCTTTAATGTCATGCAAGTAAACACAAGACTAATGTTTGTTTGTTTGGTTTTTTTGGTACTGGGGATTGAACTTACGACCTTGCACTTGCGCAGCAGGCACTGGAACCACTGAGCTAAATCCCTGCCCCAAGACTAATGTTTATAAGAATCTCAAGAATCTAAATTTACTAGCACATCTGATCCAACAAAAGTCCCAAACTTTGTGTACACAAAGCAATCTCAGGTTTCTAAAACTGGCCAAACTCTTTCCCTTACATTAAAATCCATAGTACATCTTTACCATCATAGGAATATATAAACCTTATCAGATAACTTCTGTATATAATTAACATCAAGTAAAACTTTTGAGCCTGGGGGCATAGGCCCATAATCCCTGTACTCTAAGAGCCTGAGGCAGGCTGCTCCCATGTTTGAGCTCAGCCTGGGCAATTTGGCAAGAACTTATATCAAAATAAAAATGGACTGAGGGCCAGGGATTTAGCTCAGTAGTTTGGCCGCCTGCTGCGCAAGCGCAAGGACCCAAGTTTGATCTCCAGTACCAAAAAAAAAAAAAAAAAGAGGTATGCCATCGGACCAGGATTTAGGTCAGTGGCCTCACAAGCCCAAGGTCCTGAGTTCGATCCCCAGTAGGGCAAAAAAAAAGAGGTACACCCTGAGTTCAATCTTCTGTTAAAAACAAACAAACAAACAAACCCTCATGCAACATGTAACTACAAGCTGAGTGTAGTGGCTCACATCTGTAATCTTAGCACCCAGGAGGCTAAAGCAGGAAGATCACTGTAAGTTTGAAAGTTTGAGGCCAGGCCAGGATGTACATGGTGAGTTCAAGGCCAGCCTGAATTAGAGACCTTGTTACAAGAAACAGAAAAAAAACCATGTAACTGCAGAGTACTATTAAATATTATTTGAAGCTTAAGAGTAAATCCATCTCATTATTATACTGAGAGGTCTTTTGCTCAGACCTCCTAAAAGTTGTAATTATTTCAACAGAAAGGCAATTTTAATCACTTTCAAGGTCAAATGAAGCCAAAAGACTGTTGTCTCCAAAAGGATTTTGACTTCTATTAATACATCTATATTGAATTTAAAGTCTATTTTCTTTTTTTTTGGTACCGGGGATCAAACTTAGGTCCTTGAGCTTGTGCAGCAGGTGGCAAAATCGCTGAGCTAAATTCCCGGCCCTCTATTTTCTTAAGTCAGTGGAACAATCTACTCTAATAAATTCACATTATTTTTCTTGTCAATATTATAAACCACAAACCCTTTACTAAAATCCAAAATGAAGTTTCACGATACTGCTTGAAATCATATACAGAAAATTCACACTGCAAATATAGTAAAACATCCAAACCAAATTAAAGATACATCCTCAAGATCTGATAATACCTCAAAAATTCCTAACTTCTATTACAGCTCAAGAACTAAAATATACATGTGATATATATATAATTGACCCATTGTCAGGGATTTAGCTCAGTGGTTCCGCCGCCTGCTTCGTATGCACAAGGTCCTGAGTTCGATCCCCGGTACCAAAATTAATTACTTAATAATTGACACACATTTTCAAAACAAACCTTATCCCATATGAGCTCAGCTCCATCCCCTTTTTCAGCTAAATGAACTCTCAAAGTCTCAATGCTCTTTGAAAAAAGATGTGCATAGCTCTTCACATCTAGAACCTGCTGGTCTTTCAGACCTAACTGGGGTTCATTTTGTTGATCTGATGCTTTGGTTTCCCCTCCTAAAAAATAAAATAAAAATAAAATTAGAAACTTCAGTAATAAATACTATTTCTCCACTGGGTTCCATTTAACAAATTCAATCCTTCACCAATAAGGAAAAAAAAGCTAGGCAAAAAAAAAGACAGTTGGGCCAGGGATTTAAGCTCAGTGGTTTTGCCACCTGCTGTGCAAGCGCAAGGACCCGAGTTCAATCTCCGCACCAAAAAAAAAAAAAAACAGTGGAGAACACCTATAATCCAAGCTACTAAGGAAGTCCAGGCAGAAGGATCACCATTTGTAAACAGGAAGGGGAAGAGAGGTTGAAGGGAGGGGAGGGAAATGGGAAAAAAAAGAATCAAGATGTATCATGTACAGGTGCAAATTCCATATGATGAATATTATCATTATGTGTATCAACAATGTACCAATAAAATTAAAAAAAAAAAAAAAGAAGGATCATCAAGTTTGAGGCCAGCCCAAGCAACTTAGTGAGACTTTCTCAAACAAAAAATGAAAAAAGGACTGGGGATGCAGCTGTCTTAAGAGCCCTGAGTTTAATCTCCAACACTAGAAAAAAAGGAAAAAAAACCAAAAAAAACCAAACCCCCTCTATTAAAATAATTATCACAATAGAAATATCTGTACAAGTAAACTGTTACAAAGTTGAGATAGGGGGCCGGGGATTTAGCTCAGTGGTTTTCCCACCTGCTGCGCAAGCCCAAGGAACCGAGTTTGATCCCCGGTACCAAAAAAAAAAATGTTGAGATAGGGCTGGGGATTTAATTCAGTGGTTCCAGCGCCCACCTCGCAAGTGCAAGGTCCTGAGTTACATCCCCTGTACCAAAAACGAAAAAAACACATTGCTAGGCTGAGGATTTAGCTCAGTGGTGCTGCCACCTGCCTTACAAGCACAAGATCCTGGGTTCGATTCCTAGTACCAAAAAACCCCCCAAAACAATAACAAAAAAATACATTGCTAATTAGGTCTTGAAGAAATACTCAAATTAAGTGTTGAAGAAATAATCATACGACTACAAAGATGGATATGCACATACACTCATCACAACTCTTTTTTGAACTACTTGTTAATCAATAAATGACTAAATAATAACTGACTGAAAAAAATCAAGAGTATAGTATTCTATTCCAGCATTGCAAACCCCAAAACCAACAAAACAAAAAAACTTGCCAGGCGTGGTGGTACATACCCATAATCTCAACACTGAGGAGGCTGAGGCATAAGGATTGTGAATTCAAGGGCAATCTAGGCTATATAGTGGACCCTGTCTTGGACAAGACATGACAGAACAAGACAGAAAAGAAGGGGAGGGCAGAGGGGAGAAGAGAAAGAAATGATAGTCATATTATTCAAAATATTATGGTCCCATTGATGTAACATATACCTAATTGCCTGTGTCTATGTGCATGAAATGGATGAGAACACTGCCTCAACTGTTTAATGTGGCTATTCTTGTAAATGATGGTAACTCTGATTGATTTCTGACACTGTTTTGAATTATTTGAACATATGAACACATACCATTTTCAAGAAACAACAGGACATTTGAAGATTTTAGGTGAGGGAACTTCAGTTTAGGTATTCCAAAATCTAAATGTATTCTTTACCTTGATTTTGTACTTCAACCCAGTCCAATGGAACTGGAGGTTTCCTTTTCCGCCACAGTTTGTCCATTGTCAATAGATACCTGATATCATCTTTAAAAAGCTTTAAAAAAAAGGAAAAAGAGAAATTCCATGAACTCTATAGGCCCCAAGTTTAAAAATATATATCACACTTTCACTGCTGGTTTAAATATTATACTGTGAAATCGTATTTAAAGACACTTTCAAAAGCCAAAAGATAAAGCTCAAATGTTTTGTAAAAGAAAATTTTACACAGAATCCCTACATATAAGAGTTACAAGCAAGGGCTGGGGATTTAGCTCAGTGGTTCCGCCGCCTACCTCGCAACCACAAGGTCCCAAGTTCAATTCCTGGTACCAAAAAAAAAAAAAAAGTTACAAGCAGGAGCATTCTGAAAAACACAGAGAAGCTCTAAACTGTGGTAACTTCCCCAGCCCTCATGAATCACGTCCTCAGAAGCTCCCCTAAAACTCCAAAAATCTATCTGAAGCATCACCACAAATTAAGGGACTCAAACAAATATGCATCAACTCTACAAGAACTGAATACAATCACTGAGCCTGGAGATACCAGTGACAGTATCTCCAAGTTTGTAGGTACATGCCAATAAGGCATATTTATTCTACAAGTACTCAACAGAAATTCCTAACTATCTGTAACATATTCAAAATGTGATCTCAGTACCCTCCTTCTTATACGCACAAAGCTTTAAAAAAAAAAAAAAGCACAAAACTGACAAGCAAATAAAAAAAAAATGCTATCAGGCCGGGGATTTAGCTCAGTGGTTTCGCCACCTGCCTTGCAAGTGCAAGGACCCGCGTTTGATCCCTGGCACCAAAAAAACAAAACAAAAAAACAAACAAAAAAGCTATCACACATAGACTAAGAAACCAGCACAAGAAAATACGTGGTGGGATTTCAAGTAACTTTAGTATTTTTACTTTTTCCTTATCTGGATTTTCTATTATTTTTTTAACACAATTACGTGAAGAAATAGTTAAAGAGTATACAACTGTGGTTCCGGCACCTGCCCCACAAGTGCAAGGGTCCCGAGTTCGATCCCCAATAACAACAACAAAAAAAGTATACAGCTGGCTTAATTAATTTGCTTTTTTGAGACAGGGTCTCCCCCTCTGCAGTTCAAACTGGCCTTAAACTCTCAGCCATACGCCACCATGGCCAGCCAGGCTAAATTTAAACAATGTAACTACTTCTTCAAAATATACTCAATTTTTAATTTTCTCAAAACAAGTAGATATACAAGTAAGTAGAATACAATTTAATGTAAAAATCACAAAACTGTGTACTATAAATACTTTGGTTTTATCTAATAAGGAAAGACTACAACACTACACGTGCAATTAGTGAACAAAGAGATCAGTCTATTATGATCTGGGTAACAAATGCAGCTGAACACAATTTGCAGAGGACACTGAAAGTCTGGGTGAGCAAAGCCTGCCAGACAAGGGAGAATTAGCAGTTTTCCAAGGATAAACTCCATGTCCTTCTCCTTTCCTGGCTATTACTAAATATTAAGAGTGTCCCAGAGTTCTGTAACTTCTCTTCTCTACCTTGTCCTTGATACAGCAAGTACATTCCCATTAATTAAATTACATCTATACACTTGAGTCCTAACCATATCCTTAGACTAAATTCTTACTTATCTAGAGAATCACTTATCATGGATCTAATGCTCCAGAGCAATCTACAGTTTGAAACTGATTGTACTATATTACCTTCTCCTACTCGTCTAACCCCCTTCATTCACTTACTTCCCACCTCACCTGTCTCAGAGAATGGTACCTCTGTTCTATCCAACTGCCCAACAAGAAACCAGGTGTCATTCCTGATTCCTCCCTGCTCCTCACCATACACACCAGAGTCTTGCTGAGGTTATTCTCTTCCATGCTCTAGTGGGAATGCAGATGGCACTGCACACTTCCAGGAGCACTGTTCCATATTGGTTAAATATGAAAATCAGATCCTACAAAGGGGCAGTACATCCCTCTCGATGCCCTTACAGTGGTCCTGAAAGATTCCCTTTCAATAGTCGCACTGTTGTAGGAACAAAAATAGGTACCGAGGATAACAATTTGAAAACTATTGTTGCTAGCCATATCAGTTTAGTATATTTTAGGTATAACAGAAATACAAACCATTTTCCCAAGAACAAAAACTTTGTGAGAAAATAAATACAAAAGGCTTAAAAGAGTCAAGCTGTGAAATCTGTTATGAGGAAAAGAATACAAGCTGTTGTTAGGACAACATTTACATACATACAGAGCTTAATTTAATTTTAAATGCTATTTAAGGATGCTGGGGATTGAACCCAACGGTGTCAGGCATGCTAGGCAAGAGATCCAACACTAAGCTAGCTACACCCTCAGCCCTTTTATAAATTTTAGGGTCTTGCTAACTTAAGTCTCGAACTTGCCTCACCCTACTGGGCATCTGGGATTACAGGTGTACCTTGCCCAATTCTATATACTACTGTAAAACAGAATCAAAAATATCAAATCTATCCAAAATTGTAAAGAAAGTAAACCTAACCTTAGTAAAAAGTTTAACTGGATCATATCCAGTTGATTTAGCCCATTCCTTTGTGGAAATACGTTTGATGTCACCATCTTCATTAGATGTTCGAGCTCTGGCCTCAGCTTCTGTTGGTTCCCCTATAAAACAAATACCGGGGTTTTTTTTTGTTTTTGTTTTTTTTGGTGTGTGGTATTACTGGGGATTGAACCCAGGGTGTTGATGCTACAGTCCTTTTTCATTTTTTATGTTGAGAAAAGGTCTTGCTAAGTCACTAAATTACCCACCTGGGCTCGAACCTGTGATCCTTCTGCCTCAGCCTCCCAGAGAGCTGGGATTACAGAATGTACCACCAGGCCTTACCTCATCTTATTTTCGATGTAGAAATGAGCTCTCACTAACTTGTGGGGGCAGTCACTCATGGAAGTCACTTCATTGAGTTCCAGGAAAAAAGAAAACACACTCATCGGCATTTTTTGTGCCTCAGTGTCTAAAGGCCAAATGCTTAAGTTTACAAAAGCATAGTCCTGTCATCAGATCTGAATGAATCCTACCTTTAATTATTAAATTTCTCTTCACCAATAAGTCAGAACTACTTTTCTGTAAATATTGCTTTAAAAATGAAATAACATTTAATGCTTAATAATGTTAAGCATGTAACATATTATTGAGCACATAACAGCAATTATTATCCTTCTCTTAACCCACCAATACTAAATTACCAAAATAAAGGTAATAGTCACTAATAAGAAAACATGTTAAATATGTTTACTCACAGGCAGCTTCAGGGTCAGCTCTGTCAGGGGATACTTCTTGATCAGCATCTTCTTCCCCAAACAACTGGCTATAATTTTAAAGTAGTGAATATTTATGAACAAGGCATTTGAACAAATGTGGCAATTTTTCCTACTCTCCTCACAAATAATACAGTACTCCATGTTTAGTGCAGATAAAGAGTAGTTTGCTACTCATAAATTACATTTCATAAACCAAAGAGAATTAAAGCAAACTGTTTAAATAGCTTTCATGCTAACAATAGCCACAAAACATGATCTACATACATTTCTATCATCTAAGCTCTGTACATCCTGATGTTAAATATCTGTGATCAACATGCCGGGGATTTAGCTCAGTGGTTCCGCCGCCTGCCTCGCAAGCACAAGGTCCCGAGTTCAAAACCCAGTATCAAAAAAAAAAAAATCTGTGATCAACCAATCAGTAGCCTTTATAAGCCCTCTTGAGATGTTTCAACACCAGAATAACATTTGTGAAGTACACCTAAAGCTAGGTGTTCTTATCACACACCTGCTAGATGCAAGGTCCTGTGACAGGTAGAGATAATCAACAGTGAACAAGACACTTTTATTTTAACGGGAGTATATATATATTTTTTTGCAGTACCGGCGATCAAACTCAGGACCTTGTGCTTGTGAGCCAGGCTGGAGCCACTGAGCTAAATCCCCAGCCCTGGTAGTATTTGCACAGAGACTTAGAAAACAGGCTGGAACTTGTAATCCTCCTGTCTCAGCCTCCCAGAGTGCTTAGATTACAGGCACATGCCATAACTGGCACTTATGTGTGGGAGTGGGGTGGGGGGCCCTGTAGTTTAAAGCTAGAGCCTTGTGGATGCTACTAAGCTCTCTACATCATATCTACAACCTAACCAATTTTTTTTTAAACAGTAGTGGGGATCAAACCTAGGGAATGCTGACCTAAATCCCCAGCCATTTTAATTTTTTTTTGGTACCGGGGATTGAACTCGGGACCTCCTGCTTGCGAGGCAGGCGGCAGAACCACTGAGCCAAATCCCTGGCCCCAGCCATTTAATTTTTAATTTTCATTAGTAAATGTTTGCAGTACATAACAATTACATTCATTGTGGGGAGTCAGAATAATGTACAGAACCCACCTTAATTTTACTTCCCCTTCCCCTACCCAGCCCTTTTTAAAAATTTTGAGCTGGATCTGGTGCTACACACTTGTAAATCCCAGCACTTGCGACGGTGAGGCAGAAGGATTAGTGTGAGCTCAAGGCCAGCTGGGCTACACAGTGAGTTCAAGGCGAGCCTAAACTACAAAGGGAGACTCTATCTCCAAATAAATAAATAAATAAATACATACATACATACATACATAAATACCCAAAGGAAAAAAATTATTTTGAGTTTCTCAGTAACATGCCTAGGGTGGCCTCAAACTTTCAACCGTCCTATCTCAGCCTCCCAAGTAGCTAGGATTAGAGGTATGTATTGCCACAGCCAGCATTTGCTTTTTTTTAACTGATTAAAGGAACACATTATGGAGCACAATCTTTTCTCCCACATATTATTTACGTATCATTTAATGTCTTCTGATAAGAGGTACCTAACAGATTTGAACATATCGATCTTTTCCTTTCATTGTTACTATGCTTTGAAGCTTAAGAAACTGATCCCTAACCCTGAGGATAAGAACATCCTCCTATAAGGTTTAAAGTTTTGTCTGTTACATCTCAACCCTTAATCCATCTGGACTTAATTTTTCTCTATTATCCACACTACAGATTGAACTCAGGGCCTTTGCACTTAACTACTATCACCAGCCTTTTTTTCTTTTTCTTTCTTTTTTTTTTTTGGAACCGAGGATCGAACTCAGGTCCTTCTGCTTACAAGGCAGGTGGTGGAACCACTGAGCTAAATCCCCGGCCCCTTTTTTTATTTTTCATTTTGGGTCTCACTGACCAACGCAACTCCCAGGGTTCAGATTGAATTTACGATCCTCCTGCCTCAGCCTCTAGAGCGCTGGGATCACAGGTATGTACCACCATAGCAGGCTTAGACTTAATTTTAACACATTGTTTAAATTATGGAATAAAACCATTTCCCACATTGATACCAACTACTACTCTACCTTTTATTTAATCCCTTCTTTCATTTGAGATCTCTATGACCTTGGTTTTGAGATCTACAGTCTGTCCCAAGATGTGTTTATCCCTACACCAGCAATACATCAATTATTTTTAATGTGAAATTATTTTTGTTTTTAAGACAAGGTCTTACTTTGTAATGCAGACTGATCTGGAGCTCACTATGTAGACCAGGATAGGCTCCAACTTGCAATCTTTCTGCCTCAGCCTCCCAAGTGCTGAGATTACAGGCCCAAGCTACCACTCCTGCCTACAGTGTTACAGAAATCTCGGAAAGAAATACACAGACAGAATTCCGATAAAATAACAAAATTTCTTCTCGCCAGTGGGCAGAACACGCCAGAAACCAGTCTGGTCAGTATCCGACCCCTTTGTTCAGCATTTCCCTTTTTGTATCCTTTTTAGCCATTATCTCATCCCTAGTGGTCTTTGATATGTAAATACAATCCCAGTACCTATTTACAAATCACAGACACAAGACAGGCCATGTACATTGTAAATTCACCCTGGCCTGGTAACTTTGTTAGGTTAATGAAGTTACCCCTTAAGAGTCAGATAATCCTCACCTTAAACAAGGAGTTATGGGAAAAGTAAATCTTAAAAGAATACATTACTTATTTTGCTTCTACAATTACCTTAATATTCAATCTATTAAGTTATCTAAAACTTTTCTGTATCAATAGTAAATCTTGACATTTGTTAGGACAAACTGGCCCATCATCTGTAGGAGTGTTTTGGCTCCTTAGTCTCTAACCTTCCATATACATTTATACACTTCTTTATCTGAACTCAGAGCCTTTGCCCATGGTAAGCATGTTTCTACCTACCACTGTGTCATACCCTCTGACCCTTATACATTTTTTTTTTGGTAATGGGGATCAAACTCGGGACCTTGCGCTTGCGAGGCAGGCGGCAGAACCACTGAGCTAAATCCCCAGCCCCCCCTTATAGATTTTTAAATTAGCTCAACAAGTGCCAATAAAATTTGAGATTTTAATTGGAAATGTAACTATATAATCAATTTGAAAACAAATAATATTGACAATATTAAGACTTCCAATCCATAAATACATCATTCTATTTTACTTGTTATTTATATTTCAACAGTCATTAATTTTCTATGTTGGTCCTTAAAACTTAATTTTTATATCTTAAGATTTATTCTCAGGAACTTTATATTTTTCCTTCCTACAATACTGGGGTTTGGAGCCAGGCATGGTGGCGCATGCCTGTAGTCCCAGCACTTGGGAACCTGAGGCAAGAAGATTGCCATGAGTTCCAGGCTGGCCTTGGCTACATAGTGAGTTCATGGCCAGCCTGAACTATATAGTGAGACCCTGTCTCAAAAAACCAAGGGCCAGGGCTTTAGCTCAGTGGTTTCGCCGCCTGCTGCGCAAGTGCGAGGACCTGAGTTAGATCCCCAGTATCAAAAAATAAAAAATAATAAAAAACAATAAAAAGCTGGGCTTGGTGGTGCAGGCCTGTAATCCTAGCACTTGGGAGGTTGAGGCAGGAGGATTGTGGCAAGTTCAAGGCCAGCCTGAGCTACATAGTGAGTTCAAGTCTGGACTATATAGTAAGACCCTGTCTCAAAAACAAAAACCTGGGTATTGATTCCAGGAACTGCATCTACTTACAAAAGCACTCTAGCACTGAGCAACTTCTCCCAGTCCCCCTTTCTAAAAATATTAACTTGAGATAATCTCTTGGTAAGTTGCTGAGGATGGTATCACTTTTCTATTTTGCTTTTAAGTTTATTTTGTGGTTCATTTTCTCACATAAATTGGACTCTTAGGTCACTAATGTTCAGTTTTTTTTCACGTCTGTAAACTTTTCTTCCTACTACATTTGATGTATCCTATGGGTTTTAAGGAAATACTTTCCACTATCACTACAAAGCTGTTCTTCACCATGCACACAGGGGCCTGGGTGTTGAACCCACAGCCTTCACACTGAGCTACATTCCCAGCCCTTCTCTTTTTTTGAGACAAGGTCTCACTAAGTCGCCTAATTCCCCAGGATGGGTTCAAATTTGGCAATCCTCCTGCCTCAGCCTCCTGGAATGCTGGGATTACAGGCATGTGCCACTATGTCCAGCTGTGATTTTTTTTTAACCAATGAGTTATTTACAAGTACATTCTTTATTTCCAAATATATGCATTTGTATTTAGTTACACACGCCTGTCTCCAATATCAGACTAAGCTTCCCACATCATCTATGGTATACAATGTTGTCTGATTTACATTAATACAATAAGTACCACAAGAAAGCTACCAAAGTATCTCTTCACCATATTTAAATATTGTAAGTACAATCTCTGTATTTAAATAAAAATGACATCATGTCCCATCATCAGTACTGAAATGTCCAGAAACATATACTCTCTTACTTGAACAAATATTTTGCCCACACGATGCAATGAATGGGTTCTGAAGGTGTATTACGAATTGTACAGCCAGGAAAAGTTCTCTGGGTTGGTTTAGGATGACATTCATAACACTCGGTCACACCCTACAAAATCAAGACACAAAAGAAGAAATTTGTTCCATGATGGTTAATTTTTCAACAGTGTATTTCTTCATCTATAGTCCAAACAGGCTTTACGCTGTCAAGGATATTTTAAAATTTCCTTTTTTTTTTTGGTACCAGGGATCGAACTCAGATCCTTGCGCTTGCGCAGCACGTGGCGAAACCACTGAGCTAAATCCAGGGCCGGGGATTTAACTCAGTGGTTTCGCTGCCTGCTGCGCAAGCGCAAGGACCAGAGTTTGATCCCCGGTACCACACACACACAAAAAAATCCCCGGCCCTGTTTTAAAATTTTATTAACTCCAAAATCTTTATTCTACAAGCAAATAACCTCTTTCCTTTTTTTTTTTTTTTTGGTACCGGGGATCGAACTCGGGACCTTGCGCTTGCGAGGCAGGCACTGGAACCACTGAGCTAAATCCCCGGCCCAAATAACCTCTTAATACAAAACAGCCATAAAAGTCAACCATAGTCACAGCTAAGGCTGAGGTTCTCTGACTCCTGGGCCAGTGAACGTTACTTACAACAACTCAAATAAAAATTCCTGTACTTGAATGAAATAAAAAGTTTACATTCATTATACTAAAGTAGCAAAAAGACAATTTTCTAATCAATTACTTCTCAAAAGTGAAACTTTGTTAAGTAGTATTCATAGCCATGATCTTAAAATCTCACAAAAATTAAATTCAAAGTAATCATGAATTTCAAGCGCTATCTAGATACATGGAAAACCCTATCACCAAACTTCGCTTGTTTTTGTTGGTACTCAAGTTTCAAGTTAACCATATGGAATCTAAACCCTGGAAGAAGTCTATGGTCCTGAGGTAATTTTTCAAAACCATCAAATGAATCATCTTTTTCTGGTCAACAATTCTCAACATCAGTTTTTTTGTTTTTAAATTAATTGAACCCAGTCACCTTTTTGGGAGGGAGGGGAGGGGCAGGGACTCAGCCTGGCCTTGAACTCACTATGTAGCCCAAGCTGGCCTCCAACTAGCAATCCTACTGCCTCAGCCTCCTGAGCCCTGGAGTTCAGGCTCAGCTTCTCAATATAAATTTTTTTTGTGTCAGGCAGGCTCAGAGCTACTGAGCTAAATCCTTGGCCCTCAATATAAATGTTAATACACACTGGTGTCTCAAGATTACATGTGAAAAGCAATGTCTTTCTAATAATGGTTAAAGAACCAACACCTACAGACACTGTTCCAAGAGTTTCAGAGTTTCCTCCATCATCTTGTGCCCTTGATCTTACAATATACTTTCTTGAGGACAGTCACATAGCAAGCAATTATGTCTTATATCAGGGAAAAAAGAGAACTATTCATTTGATCTGTCAATAGATTTAAGGTCTCCATTTACTCAACTAAATCGAATACACACTGACTTGTACAATAGGCTTTGGAGAATGAGTCTAAAAAACCCTCCAAGGATAATATTTAACAGTTCAAACAAATCAAACAGCCACAATTTTTAACATGGATAAACTGCCAAAATCAATCAATTAAAACCAGCATATTTTATGTATTTTTTTTCCCACAAAGTCATAAGGTTTAAAAACCTGCACAAGAATTCTTCAAATGTATTTTTGTAACCTTTAATTTCTTTATAGACCGAAAAGAGAAAATATCTGAACCAAAAATAAATCACAATGTTGGGGTTTTTATAAAACTGGGTTATGAGCTGGGGATTTAGCTCAGTGGTTCCACCACCTGCCTCCCAAGCACAAGGTCCCAAGTTCGATCCCCAGTACCAAAAAACAAAACAAAAAAACTGGGTTATGAGTATACAGGTATTTGTCCTATTATTCCTTAGTTTCAAATATTTGAAATATAGCCAGACGTGGTGATGCATGCCTGTAATTCCGGCAAGAGGATCGTCTTGAGTTTAGGACCAGCCTGAACTACATAGCAAAACCCTGTCTCAAAAAAAAAAAAAAGAAAAATTATCTGACAAATCACCACAAAAAGTTTTCAAAGTTCCTTTCAGATACATAGATCTAGATCCATTAGACAAAATTTATTCATTTAGTACTGGCGATTGATAGTAAGCACGTACTTCTACCACTCTACCTCCCAGACTAAAGAACTTTAGAAGCCTGGTTTATTATATGTCAATCACACCATGGCATGTAGTCTCATGCTACAAAGAATTTTTTTTTTTTTTTACCGGGGATCAAACTTGGGTCCTTCTGCTTGCAAGACAGGCGGTGGAAACACTGAGCTAAATCCTGGCCAAAGAATTTTTTTAAAAACATGTTTGTAGTTTTTTTTTTTTCCAGTACTGGGAATCAAACTCAGGACCTTGCACTTGCCAAGGAGGCATGTGACCACTGAGCTACATCCCCAGCCCTATGAAGAATTTTTTATGGTAAGATTTAATGCTTTTTCTTAATTTTTGGCTGTCCTGGGAATTGAACCCACAGCCTTCGAACTGAGCTACATCTCAAGCCATTTTATTTTAAGGCATAGTCTCACTAAGTTGTCCAGGCCAGGCTCAAGTTTGCAATCCTCCTGCCTCACCATACCAGAATGCACCACCACACTCAGTTTTGAATTTTAACATTTAACTAAATGAAACAAAGTGGCACAGAGCTGAGATATTTCTGCCCTTAGTCTTTTAAAGTACCTTTATAGCATCCTGACTCCCAGAGGGAGGACAACACAGGCAGGAAACTGAGCCCAGAGCCTCAAGTATATCATCGTAAATTTTATATGGCATGAAAATCCTTACCTCTTTTACTGATCTACTTATATTATAAAAATTCAACATTTACTTCTTCCTTCCATAAGGTTCAAATAAATATTTAGAAAGTCAAAAACAAAGCTTTTCTTTACCTTTTTGATAGTAGTTACTTGTCCAAGATAACCAGCAGTCCCACTCTCAATAAGAGGGATATCAGCTGCCAGACACATTCTATTAACATGGTTTCGGGCAGCTGAAAGACAAATACTAGTTAACAAGATTTTTAAAACACAAATTAGCTACCTTTAATTAGAATGAAATTTTTTGCTTTATTTTTTTCTGAAGCAGGATCTCACTATGTAGCCCAGGCTGGCCTCGAACTCAGTGATCGTCCTGCCTCACCCTCCCAAGTGCTGGGATTTATAGGCATGCGCCACCTTATCCAACTAATTACAGACTATTCTAAGAGACACACAACCAAATATCAAGCATAAGGAATTTAAATCACAAATTTATTCCAGGAAAATCACTCCTAAAATCAAAATCTTACTATTTGTGGTACTGGGGATCAACGCAGGGCCTCACATACATGTTAGACAAATGCTCTACAACTGCAACCCTAGAAAATAATTTTTAAATAACAAAATTCCAGGTGCTGGGGCTAGGAGTGTAGTTTACTTAACATACACAAGACTCTGATTTCAATCACCAGCAGAAAAAAAAAAAAAGGGAGAAAACCCCCCAACCTAGGCCAGCGTGGTAGCACACACTGTAATTCCAGCACTGGGGAGACTGTAGCAGGAGGATTGCTGCAAGTTCAAGGCAGCCTGGGTTACATAGTGTATTCAAGGCCAGCCTGAACTACAAAGCAAGACGCTGTCTCAAAAAACAACAAAAGAACATTTGAAAAAAAAACAACCTGCTACTTTTCCCTTCCATACCTTGACCAAAACAATGTGATCCTTAATCTGCTACTATTCTTCTGTAATTATAAGGTAATACACAGAAACAAATAAAAAATTTGGAATATCACTTGAATTGGGATTTTTTAAAATCTTACCTCTGTTATCTAATGCATTCATAACCAATATAAACTGTCGAAAAAATTCCACATTGTAGTCAGGGCTACAAAGCAAAGCAAAAAGGTCACCAAAATTAGCTTTACTAAACATGATATTCACAGTATATTGCGGGGTCCTTAAAAGTACCAAAGTAACTACTGTTAGGGGTATATACAATATACACAGTAAGGTTTGACTTTTTCCAAACATAAGCAGATTTCAAAAAAAATATTTCCCTCAAATTTGTATCCTTTTTGGCCAGCTACCTAGGGCACAAGAACAAGATCTCAAACCGGCAGAGACATGGCATGACCTCACTAGTCTCGCCAGGCCTTCTCAGGGCAGCGAGAGCCTGGGAAAACACAAAGAACACATTCCCAGGATCCACGTGGCTGACAGCTTCACCTCGGATGGTCAGGATCAGCAGGGTTCAGGCCCCTAGGGTCTCTGCTTTTAGCAGTACTGGGAAAGTAACATGGGGTAAGAGGGTTACAGAGCTATAGGCAGGTCTGGAGAATAAAAAATAAGTTGGAGATAAAAATGCCCTGAGAAAGTATAAGACTTTTTCTAATTCTAGTACCTCAAATAAGAACTATTTTTAACTATACTACTTTTATAGTAATGTACTTGTGAGCTAGGGAACAACTATAGATAATGGGTAATTTAGGGACTAGTGCTATATAGCTCAGTAATAGAACACTTGACCAAAGCCTTAGCTAGGTTTAATCCCTGGGACTAGGGCGAAAATAATGCAACTCCTTTGGTCCAACACCTCCAAACTTATGTATTTACTCTATTTTTACTGAGACAAGTGTACCCCAACCAACATGGTGATGCATGTTTGTATTCCAGCACTCTGTGGATTGCTGTGGGAGGAGCATCTCAAGTTCAAGGCCAGCCTGGGCAACTTAGCAAGTATGTGTCTAAAAGTGAAAAAAATGGGCTGGGGATGTAGCTCAGCATCAAGGCCCTGAATTCAATTCAGGGTCAGGGTTGGGGGTGGGGTGAGAGGTGTTTGTCACTGCATCACTACAATTCCCAGTGTCATATTACACAAGTCAGAATCCTAATAAATATATCATCTTGGAAGAGAACTTTTTAAACTGAAATCAATCAGAATGAAATATATTTGGAAGTCTGAATCATCACATACAAGGACATTTTATAGTTTAAAATGCCTTCTTAATGTGGAACAAGAATATAATGTCCACTAAGTTTCTAAACAATGTATTTATTAAAAACATTAAAATTTAAAAATATAAAAACATTAAAATATCTCATCACTTACTTAAATAATTCAACTATACATAAAATAGTTAAAAAGAATGCAACCTGACTTATATGGGCACAATCACATTTTATTTATTCTATAAAAAATTTTTTTAAAAAGCAGAATGATTTTGTGCTTACATTTTGGCTAATAAAAATATCTTATAGTTCAAAAGTTTAATTAAAAATTCATAGCAAACACAACTACTCAAAATAATTATTACATACTTCATGATGCTGTCATGATAAGCTACAATATTAGCTTTTGGGTAAAACTGTAGTACACTTTCTTTGGCAACCTGGAAAAACAAACAACAGTAAATTACTGTAACATTTGTTTGTATTTCAAATCTGCTTCTGAGAGATATAAGCACTGTTATCTCACTTACTTACATAGTAACCTCATATAAAACTAAAAAAGTGATAAAATTTCATTAAGATTAAATTATATTTTATATATATACATGGGGGGGGGTACTGGGGATGGAACTCAGGTCCTTGTGCTTGTCCAGCAGGCAGCAAAACCACTGAGCTAAATCCCCAGCCATAATTTATAAAATAACAGGAAAGCCCTCAACCCCACCACATATATCAGACACATTTCTATATGAAAACTAAAATAAGAATAGCCAAGCATGCCACCACGGGTGTGTGTCTATACTCCCAGCTACTCACAAGGCTGGAGCTGAAAAGATGAAAGCTCAAGGCCAGCCCCAGCAACTTACTGAGACTTTTGTTTCAAAAATAAAGAAAGCTGGAACTGGTGGCCCATGCCTATAATGCAAAGGCCGAGGCAGGAACATCAAGGCCAATCTGCACTACAAAGTGCATTTAAATCAGCCTAGACTACACAGTAAGATCGTGTCTCAAAAAAAAAAAAAGTGAGGAGGTGTCACTGAGATCATAGCTCAATGGTTCAACGGTAGAGTGCACAAGTCAGGTTCCCAGCACCACACACACAAAAAAAGCAATAACCAAGTGTCATTCGTTCATTCACTTAACAAGAGCCTGAGCATAAGACATTATATAAAACCATCCAAGTAAATATAATTCCAAACCATGAAGCTGCACATTGTTATAGACCTCACTATATCTAAAGGATTAGCAAAGTATCCCTGGATAAAGAACCCAAAATATAAAAAATGAAAAGGAGAAGCAAGCAGGAGTCAGACAAAATGGCTAGTAGATGTGGTGGTGCACGCCTGTAATCCCAACACTTGGGAGGCCAAGGCAGGAGGGTCACTGTGAGTTCCAATTTGGAATACAGTCCCCCCCAAAAAGTCCAAATTGTGAAGGAGGTTGAAGCTTCTCACAGAGAAGTCACCCTCTATGGAATGTAGGAAAACTAGGCTCATCCTAAATAAACCATCAAAGATTTAAATATGAAAGACATACAACAATCACTCCAGTTACAAGCTTAGGTAGAGTACTTCTATTTCCTTTGTAGACTAAAAATGGAGAGCCTGGTGTTTAGCCTTTTACTTGATGTATCTTTTTACTCTTAAAAATCCTTCATCTAAAGAGATAGTTGTACTTCTTTTCTTTCACAGAACAGGCAGAATTATTTTGCTATCATAAATAAAAGATCCATCTAGGGGTAACAGAAACAGTATGAGAAATACTTACTTGTGCCTTTGATCTTCCAACGTGTTTCTTTTGAAACAAAAACTGCCTGTTGAGGTTGCTGACATCGATGGTATCTAGATCAATCTACAAATGCATAAAACCCAGTAAATCACAAATGTTCTGGTTTGACCAATACTCCTCAGCATCCAAAATTCAGAAACCACCACCACCACCCCGCTACCACCCTCCCACCAGGAATTGACCTCAGGAATTTCTGCCAGGTGAGGCGCCACTGAGCTACATTCCTGGCCTACTTTTTTTAGGGTGGCCTTGAACTCACAGCGAACCTCCTGCCTCAGCCACCTGGCTAGAACTTCTGATATTTGCTATATTAGCAAAGAAAATACATGGACTAGTCATGCAAAAATTGTTATATTGATAAAAATAACACATATGAAAAGAACTAAGATACTATCAAAGATACCTTCTCAAAAATACATTTAAAAAGGAGCACTGGCCCAGGGATTTAGCTCAGTGGTGCTGCCACCTGCCTCGCCAAGCATAAGGTCCTGAGTTCAATCCCTGGTACCAAAAAAGAAAAGGAGCACTGGGCATGGTGGCACATACTTGTGATACCAGCATCTGGGAGAGTTCCAGGTAAGCCTGAGCTACATCATGAATTTAAAGCCAGTCTGAACTACACGTGAGACTCTGCCTCAAAAAAGCAAAAAAGGGGGCTGGGATTTAGCTCAGTGGTTCCGCCACCTGCTTTGCAAGCGTAAGGTCCCAAGTTCGATCCCTGGTCCAAAAAAAAAAGCAAAAAAGGATAGCTCTTTTTTATTTACTTTTATTTTTATTTTTTTGGTACCAGGGATCGAACTCGGGTCCTTGCGCTTTTGCAGCAGGTGCCGAAACCACTGAGCTAAATCCCTGGCCCGGATAACTCTTTAAATCACTCATGCAAATATTTGAGGAAATTCCTTAGCTGAAATAAAGCACGTGAATTTACTGAAAATATAAAATTTCCCTATCAGTTTAATTCTTCTTTCAAATCCAATATAAATTTTACTGTGCCTTGTTGTTCTTATTAAATACATGGCAAAAAATAATGTATAATAATAAAAAATAATCTGTTTAGTAAACAGATTTACTAAAGTTTTGCAGTACTCTGTAATTCGTCCTTTTATATATACAATTCATTTGCATTACCCGAGGTCTGAAAGGAATTTTTCTACAGACAGTAAAAAAAAAAAAAAGGGGGGGGGGTCCTTTTTTTTTTTTTTTTGGTGTACTGGAGATTGAATCCAGAGAGTGTTCTGCTACACTCCAACCCTTTTAAAAATTTTTATTGAGACAGGATCTCCCTAATTAGCTCAAACTAACCTAGCATTTGAGATGGTCCTGCCTCAGCCTTCCAAATAACTAGGATTATGTGCCAGCCTGCCCTGCCATTAAGTGTCATGTTTTAAGTTATCTACTGCTGCTTAAAAGTAAATATAAGGGGGCCAGGGATTTAGCTCAGTGGCACCACATCTGCAAGGTCCTGAGTTCAATCCCCAGTAGCCCCCCCTAAAAAAATTAAATACAAGGAAGGAAAAACATTTTCATTCCATTTCAATTAGCTTATATAAACAGCAATCAAATGTGAACTGTGAAACATGCTAATACTTTTGACTATGATTTATGAAAATCATCAAAACATATAACCACAGCTGGGGATTTACCTCAGTGGTTTCGCCACCTGCTGCGCAAGCACAAGGACCCGAGTTCGATTCCCGATACCAAAAAAACCAAACCATATAACCACCTAAACATTTATTTGTACTTTCTAAATGTAATACAAAAATTAAGCTTGGCATGGTGCCTCACACCTGTAATCCCAGGTACCCTAAGGCTGAAGCAGAACCACTGCAAGTTCAGGAGGATGACCATCAATGCGAGTTCAAGGCCAGCTTGGGCTATGTATCATGAGTTCTAGACCAGCCTGAACTACAAAGTGAAAAGGGCAAGGAGTGCAGCTCAGTGCTCTCCAGTTTCCATCCCAGTACCACAAAAATTGAATGAAATCAAACAAACAAACAAATATATATATATATATATATATAAAAGTATAACCATTTATTTTTCAGGTCCTTACACTCACTACCTCTCCTATGACAAAATAGTTCTTTTAAACATGTATCAGCATATTAGGATTTCTGGTAGAGAATCGGATCAGATATGAAGAGTAACCAAAGAAAAAACGTGTAAATTCTTTCCGTCCAGTCATTCATTCATTAGTTCTGCCTGCCACCTCTACTTTTTCATTCCGTGTTTACACATTATGATAAACACCTCCGGAGCGAGTTTGAAAAAATATACTTTAAACTCATATCCAAGTTCCAGGTAATGTCCTTAGTTGAGAGAGAGAGGGGGGTGGGAGAGGGAGAGAACACATCGGGGATCGAACTCGGGTCTTTGCGCTTGCGAGGCAGGCAGCGAAACCACTGAGCTAAATCCCCGCCCCCCGTCATTATTTTTATTTCTTTTTTTTTTTGGTACCGGGGATCGAACTCGGGTCCTTGTGCTTACGAGGCAGGCGGCAGAATCACTGAGCTAAATCCCCGGGCCCCCCGTCATTATTTTTTAAAGACAGGGTCTCGCTATGCAGTTGAGGCTGGCCTCGAACTCTCCGCATTCCTCTTGCCTCAGCTTCCAAGGTTTACAGGCATGCATCACCACGCTCAGCTCTGTCATTGTCAACAATGCAAAGGTAAAATCCTAATGGTTTTAATGAAGTAAGCTACCCGGCAGAGAAGAGTGCGAATCCAACGGTTCTGCCACTTGGTTCGTCACCCAGAGAAAGTTTCTAAACCTCATCGTATCTCACTTTCCTCATCTGTTAAAAATAAAATGGAATGAAAATGTTTGCCCCCACAGAGTGGCAGTTAGGATTAAATGAGTTAATGCGTGTACACCGCTCGGGACGAGCGCTCTGATGTGTCGGTACTATCACAACTGTTTGCGGATCTGGGTCACTATTCCTGAATTGAGGGGAACGTCCGAATTTAAGTCGCAACATCCACGAGGGATTCAAACAATCACCTCCTACATCCCCCTGCAGCTGCGAAACAGTTCTGAAGTAAAAACAAAACCACGAAGCCGCATGCATCACCGGAGGCGCCACAAACGCAAGGTCCGGGACGCGGGGGACGCCCCCGCGGCAGAGCTCGCAAGACCCCGGTCGCGGCCTCTGGGGGTCCCGGGGTCCGCAGGCCGGGCCGGCTGGGCAGCCTGGGCCCTGTAAACAGTTCCCTCTCAGCCCGCAGCCAGGATCCCCGCCTCGTGGGCGGCGCCTGCCCCGCAACTCCCGGCCCCAAACCCCCCGGCTCCTGCACCCCAGCCCGCCATTCAGCAGCGCGCGCCTGGCCCTCACCAGGTCGATGTGGGAGAAGCCAGTGAGCACGAGGTTCTTCAGGAGCTCGCAGCCAATGCCACCCGCGCCCACGACCAGCACCCGGCCCCCGGCCACAGCCTCAGCCAGCTCCCGGGGCAGCCCCCGGGACAGTGCCATGGCGGGACTTCCACGAGCAGCGGCGGAGGCGGAGGCGGGAGAACTGAGCCGCGGACGGAAGTAGGTGGGGGAAGGGCAGCCCAACTTCCGCTACTGCGCACTGAGGCCGCCGCGCGGCGCCTAGCGGGCATTTCCTGGTTCCTGGCTGGCTGTTCGCTGTTGGGCCCAAAATTGTCTTGGTTGAAGGTATCCCAGACGTCCAGGACCTGTGGTGTTCTTCGTAGTAGAACAAGGACCTGCTATCCGGCCTGAGAAGCCAAGGGTCGTCTTTAGCCTGGAGTTAGAACTCCAAACCAAAGATTTTCTTAACTGTGGTTCAGAAAAATGATAGCCCTATATGTAAAGAGTTCTTTTTTTTTTTTTTTTTTTTTTTTTTGGTACCGGGTATCGAACTAGGGTTCTTGCGCTTGCGCAGCAGGCAGCGAAACCACTGAGCTAAATCCCTGGCCCAATGTAAAGAGTTCTTATAAATTACAAGCAAATTGTCTCCCCTCCCTCAAATGCTGGAAAACCAGGTATCATGGCACCCACCTATAATCCCACCACTCTTTTTTTTTTTTTTAGGTACTGGGGATCTTTGCTCTTGCGCCGCAGGGAGCGAAACCACTGAGCTAAATCCCCAGCCTCAGATCTCACCACTCTTAAGAGGCTAAGACTGAAAGATTAAGGGTTTGAGCCCGAGCCAAGGCGAGCTCAACGCAGGAGAAGCATCAGGAATTCCAGGCTACATACATAGGGCTGAGGAAGAAGCTCAGTGGGAAGGCCCTGGGTTCAATCCTTAATATCACAAAAATAACAAGTAAAAAATATTGGCAAAGAATAAAGGCTGTGAAGGGGAACATACAAAGAAAATGTACAATGTGGACTTGAGCACGTGCTTAGCATGCATGAGGTCCTAGCTTTAATTTCCGCCACTGCATATACAGTGCATAAACCAACCTTCCAAAAAAACAGTACTCCTACCTTTCCTGGGTGTGTGTCTGTGTGTGTGTGTACTCCTACCTTTCCTGGGTGTGTGTGTGTGTGTGTGTGTGTGTGTGTCTGGTATTTGGGATTGAACCCAGGACCTCTGCACTGAGCGTCATCCACAACCCTGGATTTTTGGTTGTTTTTTTTATTTCTGAGACAAGGTCTTGATAAATCATGAAGTTGCTGTGCTCAAATTTGCCATCCTCCTGCCTCAGCCTTGAAGAAGAATGCTGGGATTATAGGTATGTGCCACCATTCCCAGCTATTTCTATCTACTAAACTGGCAAAAAGAAAAAAATACCGTAACAGTTGTCAAAAGATAAGAAAACAAAGCTCTCATGTTTTGGTTTTTGTCATTGTTCCTGGCTCATAACTCTCTCCCAAAAGCAGGCCATAGAAACTAGAATGTATCTTCCCAAGGTGAGTCATAGAAACTAATTCCCCCATCTTTCTGTGGGGGAGCATAAAGAAATTGTCTGACCAGCTCTAATAGTAGGTCATAAGATCCTCCTCATTCCAGAGAGGCCCTATTCCCTTAAGGGAAAATGCTGCAGAGCACCCAGACTGCCTTGATGGTAGCATTAGATTATATGCTTTTTCTCCAGTTTTTAAAATTTGTTTTTTCAGTACTGAGGATTGAATCTAGTACCTTCTCATTGACTGAACTACATCCCCAGCCCTATTTTAAGAATTTGAGACAGGGTCTCGCTAAATTGCCCTGCTGGGTTCATTGCTCAGCTTCCCAGAGTGCTGGGATTACAGGTGTGCAGCACCATACTCAGCATCCAGTCACATTTCTTTCCACATGGTAACCCATATTTTATACCTATGCAATGGCATCTCCATTAAAACCGGAGGTGGTAGCCCACACCTGTAATTCCAGCACTTGGGAGACTGAGGTAGGAGGACTGCAAGTTTGAGGCCAGCCTGGGCAACGTAGTGAGTTTAAGGCTGGCCTGGACTAGCAAATCCCTGTTTTAAACCACAAAAGAACAGGGTCAGGGACCGGAGATTTAGCTCAGTGGTGCCGCCACCTGCCTCGAAAGTGCAAGGTTCTGAGTTTGATCCCCTGTACCAAAAAAATAAATAAAAAACAGGGTCAGGAGAATTTCCGGGTAGCTGAACACATGGACATTCACTCAGAGAAGGGAGAGAAGCATCACACACTTCTCCCATACCTTGTCCTATGCTTCTTCACCTGTAACCTTTGTAAGACCCTTTCTAATAAACCAGGAAGTGTGTTTCCCTCACTCCTGTGAGCCTTTCAAATAAATTGACCTGACTTGAGGAAAGGGTTGTGAGAACCCCAATTTACAGCTGCTTGTTCAGAAGCAATGTATTTTTTCCCCAACGCATTCCCATACACCCCAGGTAAGAATTCTAAAGCACAGCTTTTTTTTTTTTTTGGTACTGGCGATTGAACTCAGGACCTTGTGCTTTCGAGGCAGGTGGCAGCACCACTGAGCTAAATCCCCAGCCCTAAAGCACAGCTTTTTAAAAGGGGGAATTTAGCAATGATTAAAAATGTATACAATTGTGAACAGCTTATAGTTTTCACCCCCTTTTTGAGACATGGATTTGCAGTATTTCCCAGGACAGTTTGAAACTCCTAGACTTAAGGGATCCTCCCTAGCTGGTCTATAGGCCCATGACCTCATGCACAACGAATTTATTTTTTGCAATGCTGGGAATCGAACCTAGAGCTTACTGCATGCTAGGCAAGCACTCTACCACTGAGCTACATCACTGGCCCTTGTGCACAGTTTCTGACTCATTCGTTCAAATTCTAGAACTTTGTCCTAGAATGTAGAACTTTGTCCAGAATGTACCTCACTGGTGGAGCATTGCTCAGCACACAGGAACACACACAGACACACGCACACAGAACTGAAAAAAAAAAACCAAATTTTGAAAAAGTCACAAGATTTAGCCTAGGGGTAGTTATCATGAGAACAAAAATTAGAAAACCATGGTTAAAATTGCATAAAGTTTTGATGAATATTTTAAAAGACATTATGCAGCAATATAGGAAAATATTTTAAGTGTAGGAAAATTTATCTGGGAATAGGAATGGGGACTTGAAATGTGGAATAAGAATAGCTCCTGAGGGCTGGGGATTTAGCTCAGTGGTTTTGCCACCTGCTGTGCAAGGGAAAGGACCCAAGTTCGATCCCTGGTACCAAAAAAAAAAAAAAGAATAGCTCCTGAGACCCAAATGAGTTGCCCGGAGAAAACAATGAGAGGGAAATGCTCACAATATAATGTTAAATGAAAAACAGACAAAACCATTTATACATGTATGGATCCAGCTTGATCTGACTACAGCCACCTCAAATTGTAACCACTGTGATTGACCTTGAATAACCCCAGTCCACCCACACAACCACCACCATGGTTTCCCAGTATACTATAAACTAGACAGTTACAGTGGTACACGGAGCTGTGGGACCCACTGGATTCTGGTGCTGTTAGCACTAGGAATGTGCCTGAGATCCTTGATAGCAGATTGAGATAAACCAGGTACATTCCAGCTTGGATGAAGTCACTTTCGTCCTGGCCGCTATATAAGCTCTATCCCTGAGACCCAAATGTTAGGGATCCACTGGTCTTCCTGCTCTTGATCACATTTCTGACAGGGGGCCCAGTAAACTGTATTCAGTGCAATCCTGGATCTGACTGACTTGTGGCATTTTGTACCTGCTTCTTTGACACTGGGTTTCCCAGAGAAGATGATTAAATTTTGTGAAAAACCAAACCAAACCAAACCACAATTATATCAAAAGACAGGAAGAACTGGACGTGGTGGCACATACCTGTAATCCCAGCACTTGTGAGGCAGAAGCCGGAGGATTGCTCTAAGTTCAAGGCCAGCCTGGGCCACATAGTGAGTTCAGGACCACCCTGGACTACACAGTAAGACCTTGTCCCAAAAAAAGTAAAAAAGGGCCGAGGATTTAGCTCAGTGGCACCGCACCTGTCTGGCAAGCATAAGGTCCTGAGTTCAATTCCCAGTACCAAAAAAAAAGTTAAAAAACCAAAAAAGCAGGAAGAAAAAAAAATTGGTATTTTTGTATATTAGCATGTGGTAGAATTGTGGATCATTTTTTAAAAAATTATTATTAAACTTTCATGCTCTCCAAATGCTCATGCTGTATATTTTTTTTGCAAGGGATAAAGGTTTGAGACAGACTCTTGCTGTGTAATTCAGGGTGGCCTTGACTCACTGTGTAGCCCAGGCTGGCCTTGAACTAGAAGCAATCCTCTTATCTCAGCCTCCCAAGTGGTGGGATTACAGACTTGTGCCACCATTCTCTGCTCATACTTGTTTTTTTTTTTTTTTGGTACCAGGGATCAAACTCAGGACCTTGGTTGCAAGGCAGGGGCGGTGCCACTGAGCTAAATCCCTGATCCAAGCTCATACTCTGTGAATTAAATGTTAACTTCAAAATAAAAAAATCATAAACTGGGTGTGGTGGCCTGTAATCCCAGCACTCTGAGAGGCTGAGGCAGAAAGATCAAGTTCGAACCCAGCCTGGGCAACTTCATGATTAGTGAGACCCTCAAAATACAAAAATAAAGGGCTGGGGATGTAGCTCAGTGCAAAGGCTCTAGTTTTAATCCCCAGTTCCACAAAAACAAATAAAATAGAAATCCTTGGGGCTCAGTGGCAGTGTACATTTAGCATATGTAAGGCCCTAGGTGGAATCCCCAGTGCTACAAAAAAAATACTAGAAGAAAGTAGAAAAAAAGATTAAAGAGAGAAAAATGATATTTGACTTCTGAGGTCTTTCTCAGCAGCTGCTCAGTTCACCAACCACAAAGCAGGTCTTTGAGGAATATTTAGGCTGTGTTCCTGATGCCTGAAGGGCAAGAAGGGCCAGAGAGCCTGACTAGGATTGGGGACACCCCTCAGAATGGGCTTTTGAGTCCCTCCTCACCAATGGCCCACCTCTGCCAAAGACCCCACTGTGCAATAAACCTAACAGACGGCCTCCTAGGGAGGCTGACCTTCCTTTTCTCAGGACCTTCTGCACATGGGCGCCATCTGCCCTGGCTTCTCTTCTGGCTGCCCTATCTTGCCTTTGTCGTGGGCTGGGCTTAGTGCCTAATTCTGATAGCTTTTGCTTTTCTTTCTGGGTTCTGTTGGGTGTGTGTTTGCATATGTATGAAGTGTAAAATGCTTGCCCGGTTTTGTTATAATAGGACTCAAATGTAGGAAGTAAAAAGCTGAAAGTCCCACCTACACTACAAGCCTATCCAGTTTGTCGAGACCTTTGCTGTGTAGGTGTCTTCCTAGATTTAGGTCTTTTACAAGCAATATACAGAATTTTACTTTGCATGTGGAGGGGGATGGTGGTACTGGGGATTTAACCCAGGGCCTTTGCACATCCCCAGCCTTTAAAAACTTTTTTATTCTGGGCTGGGGATTTAGCTCACTGGTGCCGCCGCCTGCTTTGCAAGCACAAGGTCCTGAGTTTGATCCCCAGTACCAAAAACAAAAATTTTTTTTATTCTGAGACAGGGTTTCATTAAGTTGCTAAACTGCCCAAATTGGGCTCCAACTTGCAAATCCTCCTGCCTCAAACCTCCATAGAAGAGTTTATACTGCACTTTTTTATTTAAACCTTGCTTTTCACAGTATGTTACATATTTATTTTTATAAGATCATGGTCCCGGGCTGGGGATTTAGCTCAGTGGTTTTGCCCCCTACTGCGCAAGCTCAAGGACCCAAGTTCAATCCCCGGTACAAAAAAAAAAAAAAAAAAGATCATGGTCCCCCTGATAATCTGTATTCTATTTACCTGGGTAAGACCCAACACAAATGCATATAATTAGATTCAAGAATGTGACTAATCAACAAGGAGTCTATCTTCATCTAAAAATCAAAAAGAAGTCTGGTATGGTGGTGCATTCCTCTAATTCCAACACTCTGGGAGGCTGAGGCAGTAGGATCACAAGCTCAAACCCATAATAGCCAATTTAGTAACTTAGTGACATGTAGTGAGACCCTGTCTCAAAATTTTAAAAAAACTAAAAAGGGCTGGAGATGTAGCTCAGTGTGAAGGCCTTGGGTTCAATTCCCAGACTTCCATAAAAAAACAAAATTAGAAACATAAAAAATTAGAAACATATCGGTATCAACTTCAGATCCTTGAAAGGACACTCTTATGCAATAATTCTTCATCTTCTCATCAGATGGGTGGACTCCTTGGCCCATTTAAATAAAGCCAGGGTGCTATACCTGTAAATGTGAGCAGTCACTTTCTGTTCTAGTTGGAGTAACTGGTCTGACAGGCTAAAGCAGTCTCTGCCTACCACAGAAGTGCCACAGGGAAAGGTAGTCACTTCACCAGCATGACAGAGAAAGAAAAAATCAAAAGCTGTCTGTGGGGCTCTGTTCAGCTTCAGTCCTGCAAACCCAGGCCTTCAGGAGCCTCAGTGTGTACATATGCAGTTGCTTCTCTCAGGGGCCTTGGGGCCAGGGTGGAGGGCAGGTTCGGCTACTTTTCTCAGAAGTCACACTGCATAGAAGCACCCTGCCTCATGATAATCTGGGCCTCACGAACACAGGCAAATGGCATGCCTGCACATGGCTGACAGAAGTGTTCTCATGTTGCTCTCAAGAGCAGCAGAAAGGTGGGTCAGGAATTTAGCTCAGTGGTTTCGCCACCTGCTGTGCAAGCACAAGGACCCGAGTTCGATTCCCCGGTACCAAAAAAAAAAAAAAAAAAAGCAGAAAGGAAGGAGGAAGGGCTGATAACATTGGAACTGAATAAACGGAAGACTACAAAGGTGGACAGTTGGATGGAGGGACAATGTCCAGAGAGTGAGGGCCCCTCCCTATGACGCTGCAGGAGTAAGATGGGGCCCAGGGGAGGCAGAGGGAGGATAGGCAGGGGACATGGAGTGAATCTAAGCAGCCTAGTTTTAGGCCTTGAACAGCTAGAGCAGGTTGACTGGTTTGGTCTGGCAACATCCAGAGCTGGCACCAGGGTACAGAGGCAGTCGGGTAAAGGAGGTTTCCAAACTACCACCGTGCAGAAGGCCACTGACCTGAAGGATACAGTAGCCCATGATCAAGAGGTGATCTTCATGATCTTCAGGTTCAGCACAAGAGCCAAAAAAGAAAGTGATGGTTGATAACAAATATTCAAGCTAGGGTGTGGCTCAGTGGTACAGCGTTTGCATACCATGCACAAGGGCAGGGTTCTATCCTCAGCACCACACACACACACAAAACACTTGAGGGTTAAAATAAGGTAAATACACACATACTTGTACATTAAAATTTGTTTTAATTTGTATAAATAAAAGGGAATGCTCTACTTAAATAGTAACTCATCTGGATCTTCTTGTGTAATGCAATATTCTTCCATGGGAGTCTGATGATTCTGAGGCCAGCAACTCTTCTCACATGTGTAAACTAGAACTGTTCCAAATTCTACCAAAAGATCTGAAAGATACAATATATTCTGGATTCAGCAAAGAAAGATACAAGATATACTCACAATGTGAATATTTATGCAGTGGATAGAAACAGAATTGGAGCAAGACAGCCTGGGTTCAAATCCCAGCTCTATTACTTTGAGCAATTTACCTTACCTTTCTGTGATAAAGACAGTATTATGAGCGTACCTGTTATCCCAGCACTGAGAAAAGATGGATGGAAGGGAGTCCAAATTCTTCCTAAAAAACTTGGCAAAACCTTTTTTTCTTTTTGTACCGGGGATTGAACTTGGGACCTTGCGCTTGTGAGGCAGGCGCCAGAACCACTGAGCTAAATCCCTGGCCCAGCAAAACCCTGTTGCAAAATAAAAAATAAAAAGAGCTGGGTCTGGCATGGTGGTGCATGCTTGTAATACCAGCACTCTGGGAGGGTGCAGCAAGAGTACTGCAATTTGGAGCCCAGTCTGAGCAATTTACCAATTTAGCAAGACCCAGTCTCAAAATCAATATAATCAATTTAAAATCAAAATCAATATAAGGGCCAGGGATTTAGCTCAGTAGCACCTCGCCTGCCTTGCAAGCAAAAGGTCCTGAGTTCGATCCCTGGTACCAAAAAATAAATAAATAAATAAAATCCATATAAAAGGGCTGAGGATCTAGCTCAGTGTCAAGCCCCTAAATTCAATACCCAGTAACTTACACACACACACACACACACACACACACACACACACACACAAAAGCTGGTGATCCAGCTCAGTAGTACATCTTGAGTTAGATCTCTAATACCTCAAAAAACAAGCAAAAATACCATAGTGAGGTATCATCTCAAAATTCATTAGAATGGCTACCATTAAAAAAAAAAATACGGGGCCGGGGATTTAGCTCAGTGGTTCTGCTGCCTGCCTCAAAAGCACAAGGTCCCAAGTTCGATCCCTGGTACCAGAAGAAAAAAAAAAAGGGCAGGGATTTAGCTCTGTGGTGCCACCACCTGCCTTGTAAGCACAAGGTCCTGAGTTCGATCCCAGGCACCAAAAAAAAGAAAGATAATAACCATGGGCTGGGGGATTTAGCTCAGTGGCACTGTGCCTGCCTTGCAAGCACAAGGTCCTGAGTTTAATCCCTCCCCGAAATAGCCAGGTACAGTGATGCACAACTGTAATCTAGGTACTTTGGAGGCTGAAGCAGGAGAATCACAGGTCAGAGTCCTCTTTCCTGAGCAACTTAGCAAGACCCTGTTGCAAAATAAGCAATAAAAAGGGGTGGGAGTGCAGCTCACTGGTAGAGTATGTGTTCCTAGCATTCTATCCCCAGTACAAGAAAGGGAGAAAGAAAACATGAAGACCAAGCTACTTGGAAGGGTGAAAACAGGATGATCCCTTGACTCCAGGAGCTTGAGACCAACATGGGCAACATAGCAAGACCCTGTCATAAAATAAAAATTAAATAAAATTTTAAATTTTAAAAGTAAAATAAGAATGAAAAATAGAATTACAAGCTTCTTGCTTGCTGCCATGCTGCCTTCTGCCTTCTACCTGCCATGAAATATTTCTCCTCTGCAATGCCCCTCTGCCATGCCACCCTGTGTTGGACCCAGCTGCTTATGCACTGAAAGCTCTACAAACTAATCACTCAGACCTGGACTTTTGGGAAGATGATGGGGTGGTGAACAGCAGAGAAACAACCTCTCTTAGATTTGGTGTCCAGACACTGGAATATAGCAACGTGAGGAACAGAAGAAGGAAGAAAGTGGGTCCCTGGAACCAGGCAAGGATCTGAAGTGAGAATTGAAGGACACAGGGAGAGCGAAGAAAGAGACTTCAGTGAGGAAGACAGAGATGGCAAGTGGTGCATTCTCCTTGAGCCCTGACTCACTGCATGGGAAGGGCAGCTTGGAACTGCAGACACACAGTGACTTCTGGTGACCCTAGAGGCCTCCGTGGTGAGAATCACCAATGGAACAGAACAGTGGACACAGCAGACTGCAGTGGCTAGTGAGTTATTTCCTTTAGGAAAGGACAATCGGCCAGTGGCCATTTTAGAGTGGCCAATTGAGCTCAGAACTCAGAGCAGCTGCTGGCTACATCTCGTGGCTCCGAGTATCAGGGAGAGGTAGAAGCCAGTTCAAGTCAGCACCAAGCCAAAGAGCCGAATTCAAGCCACCAGGGAGCCAAATTCAAGCTCGCTAGGGGGACCCAGGGAGTTGCAGGCTTCCAGCCTCACAGCCAGAAACATCAGTGAAATGAAATATCAATGCTTGATGGTATCAGTGTGCCTGAACAACAGTGGAACCAAAGATACAGGCTTGCTGGGAATGTCAACTACCCTACTGTAAATCTACAGCTGGCTTGCTGGGATTAATAAACAGAGATCCGGATTCTGTCTCCCCACTCTGTATACCAGTGACAGGACAGACACATGCTGAAATAGACATTTTTTCTTTTTCTTTTTTTTTTTTTTTGTGGTACCAGGGATCAAACTCAGGACCTTGTGCTTGCGAGGCAGGCATGGCACCACTGAGTTAAATCCCCAGCCCCTGAAGTAGACATTTTTGTCTTATTTTCTTCTTTTTTTTCTTTCCTTGGTTTTGTTTCATTTTCTCTTATTTTGATTGTTTGATCTTGTTTTTATATGAATGTGAACATTATTTCTAGTTTTTTTTCTTGTTCTTCTGTTCTCAACTTGTTTATATTTCTTTGTCTCCCTCCTGTCTTCACCAGTTTCCTACAGTTTGCATAATCTCCCTTTGCCCTCCAGCCTTGCTTCTAATCTCTTCCTCTCCTATTTCTCTATTTTTTCCTCCTAAACCTTTTTAAATTTTCTCCACTGAGGGTAAAATTGTCATATTGAGGGCATATTTACTGTATACAAATTTCTGATTTGTTTTAGATTTTGTTATATAACCACAAATCTAGTTCATATAATTAATGATAGCAAATTAATAGCTACTACAGTTTGTCATTTTCTAGACTGTGTTTGATGCTATTGTTATTGCTGACTGCACTACTTTAGCCATGATGACACAATTGTTCTAATCAGTTGTTCTACCTGTTATGCCAAGACTGAGACTGCCTGAGGGTCATAAAAATACTATGGGCCAGTGAAAAGAACCAGGGGCTAGGCCAAATAGGCAACTTCTCATCTCCAATAAATTGAAGAGGTAAGATCTTGCAATAAAGTCAAAACCCAAAAGCCAGCTACACCTGGATGAAACTTCCAAGAAGTAGTCATTTCCTAAGGGTTCTAAATACTAGCAATAAAGCTACTTGCCATAAGCAATTTATAAGGATCAACTCAGGGGCCGAGGATTTAGCTTAGTGGTTTCAACGCCTGCTGAGCAAGTGCAAGGACCCGAGTTCAATCCCCATACAAAAAAACAAAAACAAAAAAATAGCATGGGAAAATAAAAAATCAATCCAATAGCTGCTAGATGATGCAAAGAAGAATAAGATTGATTAGAATCAATGAAAAAGGAGGAGATAGCACAAATGACTTTTTAAAAACCTGTTCCCAGAAGTAATGGTGGAAAATTTCCCAAGCAGGGAAAAAAAATTTCACAGGCAGATAAGGGAGATATATACAACTCTAATTAGCTATGATCAAAAAAAAAAAAATCTACACCAGGGCATAGCCAAGATTCCAGAAATTCGGGCAGGGGATTTAGCTCAGTGGTTTTGCCGCCTGCCTCACAAGTGCGAGGACCCCGAGTTCGATTCCCAGTACCAAAAAAACAAACAAACAAAAAACATATTTAATTAGAAAAGAAATTCACAGACTGAAAGTCAAAGAATGGAAAAGAATATTCCATGTGACAGGAACCTGGAAAAAAGGCAGGGGTAGTATTCTATTTGCAGACAAAGTGGATTTCAAGCCAAAGACAGACAAAGGTCACTACATCCTTGTAAAGGGAACAACAGAAGAGGAAGGGATAACAATCATAAATATATATGCAGTGCATCCAACTATACAAAACAAATATCAATGGACATGAAAAATCAAATAAGCACTAATACAATTTTAATGGGTAATCTCAATACCCCACTGTCACAAATAGGTCAACTAGACAAAAAATAAACAAAGAAATATCATAAGTGAACCAAACTTTTGAAAAAATGGACTCAGTGGACGTCTACAGAGTGATCCAGTCCACATCAGACTACACATTCTTCTCAGCTGCACATGGGGTGTTCTCCAAAATAGACCGCATACTAGCTCACAGAACATGATCGAGTAAATGCAAGGAAACTAAAATTATCCCATGCATATTATGAGACCATAGTGCAATGAAATTGGAAATCAATGGCAAAAGAAACCACAAAGACTTCATAAACACATGAAAAGTAATACCCTCCTGAAAAACCAATGGGTCACAGATAAAACTAAAGAAAAAATTTGACAGTTTTTACAATGAAATGATAATGCCAAAACAACATACTAGAGCTTCTGGGATGCAATGAAAGCAGTCTTATGAGGGAAATTTATAGTGGTGAATTCATGTATCAGAAAAACAGAGCAAGCTGAAATAAACAACCTAATGTTGAACCTCAAGCTTCTAGAAAAAGAGCAAGTCAAGCCCAAAGCTCATATGAGGGAGGAAATTATAAAGATTAGAGCAGAAATTAATGCAATCAAGACAAAAAAATACAAAGAATTAATGAATCGAAGAGTTGGTACTTTGAAAGATGAAATAAAATTGACAAACCCTTAGCCAACCTTATCAAAAAAAAGGAAAGAAAAGACTCAAATCCTTGAAATTGGGAATGAAAAGGGTGAAATCACAATAGATTCTTCAGAAATCCAGAAGATCATCAATACCTACTTCAAGGACCTATATTGTAATACGATGGAAAACACAGAAATGGACAGATTCCTGGATACATATGAATTACCAAAGCTGGATCAAGAAGATATAAAAATTCTATGTTTTATTTATTTATTTTTTTCCTGGTACTGGGGATCAAACTTAGGACCTTTTTTTTGGGGGGGGGGTGTTTTTTGGTACCAGGGATCAAACTTGGGACCTTGTGCTTGCAAGGCAGGCGCTGGAACCACTGAGCTAAATCCCCGGCCCCAAACTTAGGACCTTTTAATTGCCAGGCAGGCATGGTGCCACTGAGCCACATCTCCAGCCTAAAAATTCTAAATAAACCAACATCAGTCAATGAAATTGAAGACGTAATTAAAAACTTACCGAAAAAGAAAAGCCCAGCCCTGACGGATTCACTGCTGAATTCTACAAGAATTTTAGAGAAGACCTAATTCCACTACTTCTCAAACTCTTTAATGAAATTGAAAAGGAAGCAATACTCCCAAATTCATTCCTAGAAGCAAGCATTACTCTGGTACCAAAACCAGAGAAGGATGCAACCAAAAAAGAGAACTACAGGCCAATCTCTGTAATGAACACAGAAAGAAAAATCCTCAATAAGGTCCTGACAAACAGAATGCAGCAAATCTTCAAGAATATTATACACTCTGACCAAGTAGGATTCATCCCAGGGATGCAGAGATGGTTCAACATATGCAAATCAATAGGTGTAATACATCACATTAACAGAGCCAAGGACAACAACCGTATGATCATCTTAATAGCTGCAGAAAAAGCATCTGACAAAGTCCAATACCCATTTATGATTAAAAACCCTACAGAAAACTTGAATAGATGGTCTTTATCTCAAAAGCCATCTATAACAAACCAGCAGCCAATAGCATACTAAATGGACAAAAATTGAAAGCTTTCACTCTAAAATCAGGAACAAGACATGGATGTCCACTGTCACCACTCTTTTTTTTTTTTGGTACCGGGGATTGAACTCGGGTCCTTGAGCTTGTGAGGCAGGTGGGGGCACCACTGAGCTAAATCCCCGGCCCCTACCACTCTTATTCAACATAGTTCTGGAAACATTAGCCAGAGCAATTAGACAAGAGAAGGAAATAAAAGGAATAAGGATAGGAAAGGAAGAAGTTAAATTATCATTGTTCACAGATGACATGATACTCTACATACAAGACTCCAAAATTTCCATCTAAAGACTTCTAGATTTAATATCCACCTAAAGAAGTGTGGCTGGATACAAAGTCAACATGCAAAAATTTGGGGCCAGGGATATAGCTCAGTGGCACAGTGCCTAACTGGCAAGCAGCAAGTCCTGAGTTCGATCTCCAATACCAAAACAACAACAACAAAAACAACAAAATCTATAGCATTCCTGTACACAAATAAGAAACTCACTGAGAAAGAAATGAGGGAAACAACATCTTTCAAAATAGCATCCAAACAAATAAAATAAATAGGAATCAATTTAATGAAGGAAGTAAAATACCTTCACATTAAAAACTACAGTAATGTGAAAAAGGTGATTAAACAAGAATATCTGAAAACAGATATCTCTTGTTCTTGGGTAAGAAGAGCCAATATAGTGAAAATGGCCATACTTTCAAAATTATTATACCGATTTAATGCAATCCCAATCAAAATGCCAATAACATATCTTACATTTGGAACCAGAAGAGACCTAGAATAGCAAAAGCAACTCTGGGCAACAAAGGCAAGGTGGGGGCATCACAATCCCTGACTTGAAATTTTACTACAAAGCTACTGTGATAAAAACAGCATGGTACTGGTGAAAAAACAGACCTCAGGATCAATGGAATAGATTACAAGATGCAGAAACAAGTCCAAACACACTCAGCCACCTTATGTTTTACAAAGGAGCCAAACACCTTCACTGGAAGAAAGATAGCCTCCTTAATAAATGGTGCTGGAAGAGCTGGCTTTCCACATGCCAAAGATTAAAACTAGACCCATGGCCCGGGGATTTAGCTCAGTGGCACTGTGCCAGCCTTCAAAGTGCAAGGTCCTGAGTTCAATCCCTTTTCCAAAAAAACCCCACAAAAACCAAAAAACTAAACCCATATCTTTCACCATGTACTAAACTAAAATAGAAATGGATCAAAGACTAAATATTAAAATAGAAACACTTCCTGAGTTCGATCCCTGGTACCAAAAAACAAAACAAACAGACAAAAAAACCCAGAAACACTAAACCTGCAGAAAGAGAGAACAGATAGAACTCTTGAAAACATAGGAGTAGTCAAAGACTTTATTAACAAACCCCTGATCACACAGGAACTATCACAAAGAATCAACAACTAGGATCTCATCATATTAAAAAGCTTTTGCAGGGCCGGGGATTTAGCTCAGTGGTTCCGCTGCCTGCCTTCCAAGCACAAGGTCCTGAGTTCGATTCCCAGTACCAAAAAAAAAAAAAAGCTTTTGCACAGCAAGAGAAACCACCAACAGAGTGAAGAGACAACCCACAGTGTGGGAAAAAAAATTTTGCCAGCTGTTCCTCAGACAAAGGACTAATATCTAAAATATATAAAGAACTCAAAAAAATCAGACCCCCCAGATTTAAAGACCCAATCCAAAAATGGGCATCTGAGATGAATAGACACTTCTCAGATGAAGAAGTAAAAACAGCAAATGAATATATGAAAAAATGTTCAACATCACTGGTCATTCAAGAAATGGAAAGTAAAACAATACTGAGATTCCACCTCACTCCAAAAAGAATGGCTGCTATCGGGGCTGGGAATTTAGCTCAGTGGTTCCGGCACCTGCCTCACCTGCCTCGCAAGTACAGCGCAAGTACAGTGGACCAGAGTTCGATCCCCGGTACCCACAAAAACAAACAGAAAAAGAAAACAGAGGGAGAAGAATAGCTGCTATCAAGAAATCAACCAACAACAAATACTGGAGGGGCTGTGGGGACAAAAGGAACCCTTATCTACTCTTGGTGGGAGTGGGAACCAGCGTGGAGATTCCTCAAAAAACCAGTAAGAGAGGTTTCATTTGATCCAGCTATTCCCCTTCTTGGTGCCTTCCTTAAAGAATTAAAAGCATCATACTACAGCGATATATGCACACCCACATTCATACCGGCACAGTTTGTATTACCTAAATCTTGGAAACAGCCCAAATGCCCATCAACCCACAGATGGATAAAGATGTGGATTTTTTATACAATGGAGTACTACTCTGCCACAAAGAAGGATAAGCTCAATGGATGCACCTTAAAACCATACTCTCAAGTGAAATGAATCAGACACACATGTTTAAGTACCACATTGTTTCTCTGGTGTGAGAAACCAAAAGTGTAAATAAAGACCAAAATGTGTAATAGATATTTGGAAATGGGAAGAAAATGTTCAAATGAGGAGAAGAAGGGAGAGGAGAGGAAGGAAGGAAGGAAGGGAAAGCAAAAAAAAAAGAGTAAAAGGAAAAAATTAAAAATGGAAACAAAACTTTTGTAAACAAGGAGGGGAGAGGGATTGAAGGGAGGGGAGGGGAATGAAAAAGAGGAAGCAAAAAAAAAAAAAGAAAAAAAAGGAAGCAAGATATGTCATGTATAGGTATGAATTCCCTATGATAAGTGATAATGATAAGTGTTATCATTATGTGTATCTAAAATGTACCAGTAAATTTCTAAAAATGCAAAAAAAGAATTACTCTGCAGCAAGATAAAATCACTACAAAGTAATAGACAACACAAATTCCATTTCTTTTTTTTTTTGATACCGGAGATTGAACTCTGGTCCTTGCGCTTGCAAGGCAGGCAGCGGAACCACTGAGCTAAATCCCCAGCCCACAAATTCCATTTCTGAATAAACATACAAGTGAACTGAAAGTAGGATCTGAAAGAGATATTTGTACATCTATTTCACAGCATCACTATTTACAGTAGATAAAAGTGATGAAGTTAAACAGGGATCCATGAACAGCTGAAAGAGTAAACAAAATGAGGCATATACATACAATAGAATATTGTTCAACATTAAAAAGGATAGAAATTCTGACATGTTTAAAAATGCATCGTTGAATCTTCAAGATCTATACTAAGTAAACCCCTCAAAAAGACAAATACTCTATGATTCCACTTATATGAATGTCAAGAGTAGTAACCGTTCATAGGAACAGAAGGTAGAAGGGTGGTAGCCAGAGGCTTGGGGAATCCACAGTCTTTTTGTTGTTACTTTCTGCAGTACTGGAAAATGCAACCAGAACCTGCACACTGAGCTACACTTACCCCATCTCTTTTTAAATTTTTTATCATTGTTCGTGACTTAGGCAGTGTTCCAATGATAAAAATGAATGGAGATTGATTGTAATAATATGATTATAGGGCCAGGGATTTAGTTCAGTGGTTTTGCCACCTGCTGTGCAAGCACAAGGACCGGAGTTCAATTCCTGGTACCAATCAATCAATCAATCAATCAATGTTTATATTTTAATACTACTAAACTACACACTTAAAAATAATGAAAATGGTTAAGTTTTATATGATTTAAAAAAAATTTTTTTTTTGTACCGGGGATCAAACTTAGGACCTTGAGCTTGTGAGACAGGGGTGTTGCCACTGAGCTAAATCCCTGGCCCCTATATGATATATTTTTTTGGCTTTGGTGGAAGAGGTTGAACCTAGGGCTCATGCATGTTAGCATTCATTCCACACTGAGCTACACCCCTAGCCCTTATGCTTTTCTTTTTGTGGTACTGAGCTACCCAGCCTGCACCACCACATCCAGCTACCTTTATGGATTTTTAAACATAATTAAGGGCCCGGGATTTAGCTCAGTGGTCACAGCACTTGCCTTGCAAGCACAAGGTCCCGAGTTCGATCCCTGGTACCAAAAGAAAAAAATAATAATAAACATAATTTTTTTAAAAAGTTGAAGAAAACTCCCAGGAAGCAAAACAAATATCAAAGACAGACAACAACAACAAAAATACAAGATCTTATGTACATGTACTGATTCCTCATGATTAATATAATCATTATGTACTGTAAACATGTACTGATAAAACTTTTTAAAAATTAGAAAAAAAGCAAATACAGGATTCAAATAGGAAATCACATATCTGAGTATCAGAAGTTTGAATAAAGATGAAACAAGAAAAATGGAACAGGGCTATGGGTATAGCTCAGGGGAAGAGTACTTGTTTAGCATGTAGGAAGCTCTGGGTTTGATCCCCAGCAATAAAAAAAAAAAAGGAAAAACATCATTTTAAAAAAACTGTGTTTCTAAACTATAAAACATCCACTAAGTATTCAGCCCAATGTACACTATTTCAGAATATCAAGAATAAAGTGAAAATTCTAAGAATGTGACCAAGAAGCAAAATAGTTCACAGTTAATAGTTCTGATTAATAAATCACGGGGGGGGGGGGCGGGATTTAGTTCAGTGGTTCCACTGCTTGCCTCACAAGGACCCAAGTTTGATCCCCGGTACCAAAAAAAAAAAAAAATCACAGTGGGCCAGGCATGGTGGCACATGCCTGTAATTCCAGCACTTGGGAGGCTGAGGCAGGAGGATCGCACAAGTTAAAGAATTGGGTAATACCTTAAAATTTCTGTAAAATTTTTCCAGGTTAGGATTCCATATCCAATTGTATTATGAATATTATAAATCAACTACAAAGACAATGTATTTTCTTCTCTTTCTTTTCAGTTCTGGGAATTGAACCCAGGGCCTTCACACTGAAGTACAATCCCAGTCCTATTTTTTTTTCCTGATACTGGGGACTGAACCCAGGACCTTGTACTTGTCAGGCAGGGGTGGCACTACTGAACTAAATCCTTGGCCCTTATTTTTTATTTTCAGATAGGGAGGGCCAGGGATTTAGCTCAGTAGTTCTGCCACCTGCCTTGCAAGCGCAAGGACCCTAGTTTGATCCCCGGTACCAAAAAAAATTTTTCAGACAGGGCGTAAGTCCCTAAATTTGCCCAGGCTGGGCTCAAACGTCTTTTTTGTTTTTGTTTTTTCATTTTTTGAGGCAAGGTCTCACTATGTAACCTAGGCTAGCCTTGAACTCATGGGGATTCTCCTGCCTGAGCCTCATGAGTGCTGGGCTCAAACTTTAATCTTCCTACCTCAGCCTCCTTGGAGTGCTAGGATTACAGGTGAATGCCATCATCCTCACCTCAGAATAAATGTATTTGCAAACTCATATGATATGTAAAAATAGATCTCCTAGTCATGCTCAGCGGCTGATGCCTGCAATCTCAACACTCTGGGAGGCTGAGGCAAGAGGATGACAAATTCCAGCCAAGACTGGACAACTAAGTGAGACCCTGTTTCAAAATTAATTAAGTACTAAAAGAGGACTGTAATCCACCACTTGGGAGGCTGAGGTAGGAGGACTGCTGTGAATTCAAGGCCAGCCTGGGCCTTAACTGCGTAGTGAGACCCTGTCTCGAAAAACAAAAACAGGGCCAGGGATTTAGCTCAGTAGTTCCAGCACCTGCCTTGAAACCACAAGGTCCAGAGTTCGATCCTCAGTATCAAAAAAAAAAACAAACCGAACCAAAACCAAAAAAAAAATACAGCACTGGGCCCTGGGCACTGTGATGGAACCAGGAATTTTTTTTAGGGGGTGGGTAGCATGACGGTGGTCATTAGAGAGTGAGCACAGCCTGACAGGTAAACGCCCCTGGTCTCTTCCCTCAACCCTACCAGAATATTGAGCAAGTGGGCTGGGGCCCAGACCAGGAGCCAGGAGGACCTGGCAGTTACCCAGAAAGTATACAAATGGGAGAAGTGGGTCACGGTTGGTGACTTGTCCCTCCAAATCTCCAAGTGGGTTCCTGTGATGGAGCCAAAGGTTGATGATTTAAAAAAGAGTAAGAAAAAAGGCAAAAGCAAAGATGAGAAGTAGGGCTTGGACGTGACCATACTGGCAAATACAAAATGGCAAATAAGTACATAAAAGATGCTCAAAAATCATCAGTTAACCGGTTTTCTACATGCCAAAGATTGAAACCAGACCCATTATCTTTCACCATGCACTAACCTGAAATCGAAATGGATCAAAGATCTAAATATTAAAACAGAAACACTAAATCTGCTGGAAGAGAGAATAAGTACAACGCTTGAGGACACTGGCGTAGGCAAAGACATCATGAACAAAACTCAGACGACACAAGAAATAGTACAAAGAATCAACAACTGTGACCTCAGCTTATTAAAAATCTTCTGCACAGCAAGAGAAACCACCAACAGAGTGAAAAAACAACCCATAGTGTGGGAAAGATTTTTTTACCAGCTATTCATCAGTAAAGGACTATTACCTAGAATATATAAAGAACTCAAAAATATCAGACCCCCCAAATTTAAAGACCCAATCCAAAAATGGGCATCTGAAATGCAAAGACACTTCTCAGATGAAGAAGTAGAAACAGCAAATAAATGTTTCAAAAAATGTTCAAAGTCACTGGTCATTTGTGAAATGCAAATTAAAACAATGCTGAGATTCCATCTCACTCCAGAAAGAATGTGTGCTAACAAAAAAATCACCCAATAACAAATGCTGGAAGGGGCCGGGGATTTAGCTCAGTGGTTCTGGGGCCTGCCTCTTCTGGTGCCTGCCTCGCAAGCACAAGGTCCCGAGTTCGATCGCAGTACCAAAAAACAAAAACCCCACAAATGCTGGAGAGGCTGTGGGGAAAAAGGAACCCTTCTCCATTGTTGGTGGGAGTGTAGACTGGTGCAACCACTGTGGAAATCAGTGTGGAGACTTCTCAAAAAACTAAAATTAGAGGTTATACTTGACACAGCTATATCTCTTCATGGGATCTTCCTGAAAAAAAAAATGTGGTGTTGTTTTTTTTTTTAATACAATGGAGTATTGCTCTGCCAGAAAGAAAGATGAGCTTCAGACATTTATAGCTAAATGAATGGACCTCGAGACTATACTCTTAAGTGAAATAAACTGGACACACATGTTTAAATACCACATTGTTTCTCTGGTGTGAGAAACTGAGAGTGGAAATAAGGACTAAGATGTGTAATAGATACTGGGAAATGTGAAGAAAATGTTCAAATGGGAAGGGGAACAAAGGAGGAGGGCAGGTGAAAGGAAGGAAGGGACAAGAAAAAAAGTGAAAATAGAAGAAAAAATGGAAACAAAGCTTTTGTACATAGGGAAGGGAGGGGCCTCGAGGTGAGCAATGGGATAAAATTTAAAAAAGAAGAAGAAGAAAGCCATCAGTCATTAGAGAAAAACCATGAGATATGACTATATACCTATAAGCCTGGGCAAAATTAATAGACTGAACATACCACATAGTGAAAAGGATGTACAACTCTCATAAATAGCTGGCTAGTATACAAATGGTACAATCACTTTGAGAAAGAGTCTGGGAGTGTCTTAAAAAACTACGTACAGGGCCAGGGATTTAGCTCAGTGGTTTCGCCGCCTGCTTTGCTACGCAACCCGAGTTCAATCCCCGGTATCAAAAAAAACAAAAACAAAAACAAAAAAACTACATACCCACATTTACCATATGAACAAGCGATTCCACTCCTAGGTATTACCGAAGAATAATGAGTCTATGTCCATACAGAATATTTGAGCAAAAATGTTCACAGCAACTTAAATTTTTTTTTTTCTTCTGGTACCAGGGATCAAACTCAGGACCTTGTGCTTGTGAGGCAGGTGTGGTGTCACTGAGCTAAATCCCTGGCCCAACAGCAACTTAATTTGTTAACAGCACCAAACAGAAAAATACATCACATCCTTGAAAAGGTCAACGGATAAAAAATTATGATATACTCATAAAATGAAGTATTACTCAGAACAAGGTATGAATTATGGATACAAACAACATGGATTCCATACATAAAAATTCTAGAAAATCCAAACTAATCTACAATAACTTAAAGTTCAAAGGTTGGGGAGGGAACCCAAAGGAGCTTGAGGAAATTTCTGGAGGTGACAGACATGTTCATTATTTTAATTATGTTAGTGATGATTTCACAAGTATATACCCATGTCAATACTTTACATCCTATTTAAATACACACTGGGGCTGGGGATTTAGTTCAGTGGTTCTAGCGCCTGCCTGGCATGCGTAAGTTCCTGAGTTTGATCCCTGGTACCCAAAAATAAATAAATAAATTAATAAATAAATTAATTAATTACATACTATTCATCATATGACAATATATCTGAAAAAACCTATTTGCTGTTACACAGCATGGAAAAAAATTCCCCAATTATATAAAAAAGAAAAAAATAGACTGCAAAATAGTATGTATATCTTTATCCACCAATCTGTTACATACATATTTTTGTTGTTGTTGTTGTTGTTTTTTTGGTACTGGGGATTGAACTCGGATCCTTGCGCTTGTGCAGCAGGCAGCAAAACCACTGAGCTAAATCCCCGGCCCCTTTTACATACATATTTATGTGTGTTTATGAATAAAATACATTTAGAGGAGAGTATGGAAAACTAAACTCATCATTGGAAAAATAAAGAAGACTCTGCTTTGAGAGGCTGAGGCAAGAGGATCACAAGTTCAAGCCCAGCCTGGGCAACATAATAACTCAGCAAGATCCTCTGTCAAAATAAAAAATAAAACAAGAGCTAGGAGCCAGGCATGATGGTGCATGTCTATAATCCCAGCACTTGGGAGGCTGAGGCAGGAGGACTGCCATGAGTTCAAGGCTAGCCTGGGCTATAGTGAGTCCAAGGTCAGCCTGCACTACAAAGCAAGACCTTGTCTCAAAAGAAAATCCACCCCGACCAAAAAAGAAAAAAAGCTAGGAATGTAGAACAGTGCAAAGGCCCTGGGGCTCAATCCCCAACACTAATTTAAACAACAACAAAAAACCACTTGGTTCCCAAGGTGGCATTATTGGTAGATGCTGTGGACTTTTAGGAGGTGGGGCCTACAGAGAGGTTCTGAAGTCTCTGGGGATAGGACCTGTATTAGTTACTTTGCTCTTGCTGCTGAGACAAAATACTCGACACCCAAAGTTAAAGGGGGAAAGGCTTATTTAGCTCACAGTCTATAGAGGTTTCAGTCCATAGTCAGCTGGCTCCAAGGCAGGGTGGCACAGAAGACAGGCATTGCAGAAGAAAAACAGCTCATGACAGGCAGAAGGTAGCAAAGCAAGCAAGGGACCTTAGCAGCTTTTCTCTGCCCCTTTTATATTCTATCTAGGCTACCAGGATTAGGGCGGTACCAAATTAATCAGTGGACTGACTGAGTAATCACCCAGCCTTAGCCCTAGCATTTTGGTACTGGGGATGGAACTCGGGTCCCTATGCTTGCAGGACAGGTGGCAGCTACTGAGCTAAATCCCCAGCCCAGCCCTCGCATTCTTAATCCTAGCATTGCATGATGAATCAGTCACACACTCTAGATTCAGCCACCTCTGAAAAAGCCCCAACTACGACTGTCTAAGGTTTTGGGGGGGACATCTAAACAAGTCATAACAAGACCCATAATAAGTCGTACAAAAGAAGGTACTACCTTTACTTTTTCGGGGGGGGGGGGGTGGTACCAGGGATTGAACTCAGGTCCTTGTGGTTGCACAGCAGGCGCTGAAACCACTGAGCTAAATCCCCAGCCCATGACTTTTACTTTTATACGCTAACTGCCTCAGGTATTTTGTTATGACAATGTGATGCTGGACCAATACAAAATATTACTTTCATTATAAAAATGTTAAAGAAGCCAGGTGTGGTGGCACACACCGGTGGAAGCTGAGGCAGGAGAATCACTGCAAGTTCAAGGCCAACGTGGGCTATGTAGTAAGTTCAAAGCCAGCCTGAACTGCATAGTGAGACCCTGCCTCAGAAAATAAATAAATAAATAAACAAATAAATAAATAAATAAAATTTTTTAAATGTTAGGATTTTCTTCAAAAATATTAGGAAAGTGAAGACTATGTAATGATGATAATGTAAAATAACTGTCATAGGACCAGGCATGGTGGAGCATGCCTGTAATCCTAGGACTTGGGAAGCTGAAGTAGGAATATTACTTCAAGTCGAGGCCAGCCTGGGCTACATAGGGAGACCCTATCTCAAAAAAGAAAACAAACCTGTAATTGTTAGAAAGCAATTTATTTATTCATTTTTCACTCGTTTTTTGAGATGAGATCTCACTCATGTTGCCCAGACTGGCCTCAAGCCATCTTCTAGCCTCAATCATCCAAACTGATGGGATGATAGGCACATACCACTATTCCAAGTTAAGTAGTGTTTTCATGTGAACATTTTTTTGGTCATTTGAGACAGACTCTAAATGCCTGCAGGGCCAGGCGTGTAGCACAGTGGCACCTGCTTGCCTGGCAAGTTCAAGGTCCTGAGTTCAATTCCTAGTAGTAAAAAAACAAACAAACAAAAAAGACAGCTTCCCTTTAAATCAACCTAATTGTCTATTAGTGCTTCTGTTGGACTGCTGGGTTATAAATTTCTTAAAACAGGGCCGGGGATTTAGCTCAGTGGTTTCACCGCCTGCTGCACAAGCACAAGGACCCAGATCCCTGGTGGCATTAAAAATAAATAAATAAATAAACAAACAAATAAAAATAAATTTTTAAAAACAATTTTAATTTCCCAAATTTTCCACAATATGCTGTGGTATTTTATAATTAAACAACAGTCTTCCATTTTAATATAATTCCAAAATAATGCCAGAAATCCACAAATCAAAATTAATAAAGAGCTTCTTACCTGAATTAGCATTTCTGAGCATGCTGACCAGTGCTGGCATAAGCTGAAACTCAAACGTCCTTTGGCCTCCACAGTAATTGCAGGCTGGAACTTCAGAGACTTCCAGGATGGGGTGTGTCAAAAAGAGTGGTTCTCCACTCCACGAATACCTAGGACGGGGAAGATGAAGAACTGAAGCAAAGCCATATACATTTTTTTTTTTTTTTTGGTACCAGGGATAGAACTCAGGACCTTGTGCTTTCGAGGCAGGCAGCAGAACCACTGAGCTAAATCCCCGGCCAAAGCCATATTCATTTAAGACACAACCCAACAATGAGGCTGTCCACTGCAAACTTACTTTCTTGTAGAATTATCATGAGCAAACAAGAGAGCACATCAAAGCCCCTAGAGCAAAAAGTAGCAAGTAGCAAGTCTGTAAAACCACAGCAAGACACCTAAAGCCACAGCAAAATGTAGACCCAGTTCAAGGGCAGATTAAATGGACTAAGATCTGGTCTGCTGTTCTTCAACACATAGTTTCTGGCAAATAACAAAAACAAAAATTACTAGATAAGGAGGAAAATTTAAACCATGAAGAAAGGTAATACAAGACCCATATACAAGATGATGGACCTATAACATGACACTATTGTATTTTGTTTTGTTGGGTTTTTTTTCTTTTTTTTCTTTTTTTGTGGTACCGGGGATCAAAGTCAGGAACTTGCGCTTTCGAGGCAGGCAGTGGCACCACTGACCTAAATTCCCGGCCCTTATTTTGAATTTTTGGTTTTTTGGTTTTTTTGGTACCTGGGATCGAATTTGGGACCTTGTGCTTTCGAGGCAAGCGGCAGAACCACTGAGCTAAATCCCGGGCCCTATTTTGGTTTTTTAAGACAGGGTCTCACTATGAATTCCAGACAGCCCTTGAACTCACTATGTAGCCCAGGCTGGCCTCAAATTTGTGGTGATCCTCCTGCCTCAGCCTGCCAAGTGCTACAATTTTAGCTGTGTGCCACCATAACCAGCTATAATATAAGGATTTTAAAGTATCAGTAACAAATATGTAAAAGAATACCATTGTGCCAGGCATGGTGCCGCATGCTTACAAGCACAAGGTCCTGAGTTTGATCCCCGGCCCTCCCCCCTACTAAAATTTTAAAAAAGTAGAAAATATATATCCAGTTACAGGAGGTTCTTGTGCATGAGGATTAAGGGATTTTAACATTCCTCTCTCGATAGTTGGTAAACAAGACAAAAGTAATCAGTAATAAATAAAACCTGAAAAAAAAAAATTAAATAAATAAATAAATAAAACCTGGTGTGGCAACAACTGGATATTCAGCTCCACACCTGCCTGGAAAGCACAAGGTCCTGAGTTCAATTCCAAGTACCGGAAAAAAAAAAAAAGGATATTTAAATGGAAAAAAAAGAACCGTGACCCACTTATACCACATATAAAAATTCACTCTAAATGGATCATAGACTTAATATAAATCCTAAAACTAAAAACAAGATCTCAAAACAACACAGGAAAAATTCTGTTACCTTGGGCTAGGTAGGTAGATTTCGCAGGAAGAAAAGGTATGAACCATCAGACTGGGGTACAGCTCAGGAGTAGCATGCATGAGAATAAGCATAAAAAAACTCAAAACTTGGTGGGGATGTAGCTCAGTGGTAGGATGCTTGCCTAATGTACCTGAGGTCCTGTGTTCCATCCCCAGCTCTACAAAAAATAAAGCCCCTCAAAATTGTTAATTTGGCCTTAATCAAAATTTAAAACTTCTCTTCAAAAGTCACTGTTACCAAGATGCAAAAAAAAGCTACAGATAAGGAGAAAATATATGAAATGCATATATTTGAGAAAGGATTTGCATCCTGAACATATGAAAACTTTCTACAATATAACAACCCAATAAAAATATGTCTAAGATTTGAACTTATACTTTGCTAAAGATGATATACAAGGGTTAACAGAAAAATACAGTGCATGTTTAAATTTTTAAAAACGTAATACAGGAAAAGATACATTGCCATTAATCTCCCCCAAAATACTACCCTCACTTGGCACATACTCATACCATCTTTCTTGCCACTTTTGTTTTTTGGAGTTTGTTTATTTTGAGACAGGGTCTCACTATGTAATTCAGGCTCGCCTTGAGTTCACTATGTAGCCCAGGCTGGCCTTGGATACACAGAGATCCTCCTGCCTCAGCCTCCAGAGTGCTTGGATTACAGACATGCACCACTATGCTCAGCTGATTGACACTTCTGGAAGCAGTTCTAGAAGTTCTCTTTTGTAAGTGTCTTGACAAAGTATGATCAATAATACAGTGAATACTGTTGCTAAGTTCCATCCAACCAAAAGGTAGAGTTATACAAACTACAATGTGTTCTCATCCACCTTATTCACCAGATTTGCAACATACAACTTCTGGCTTTTCCCTAAAGTCAAAATGACCATGAAAAGTCAAAAGTTCTGAATTGATTCAGGACATGAAGGTAGCCACAACAGCACAACTAAAGATGCAAAAGGACTTCCAGAACTCCTTCAGAAAATGGCAAGAATGATAAGTGTTTGAAGTGAAGGGGGGGTAGTATGAGGGGGAATAATGAAGATGTGTTTTTTACTGTAATAAAATCTTAAAATTTGGCTGGGGATTTAGCTCAGTGGTTCTGCTGCCTGCCTTGCAAGGGCAAGGACCCGAGTTCAATCCCCAGTACCAAAAAAAAAAAAAAAGAAATCTTAAAATTTAAACACTGTATTTTTCAATCATACCTTGTATAAAGGTGGAAAAGTACAGAAAAGAATGCTCAACAGCTTTTAGTCTTTGGACAAATGCAAATTAAAATCACAATGAAATACTACTATATAACTTCTAGAATGGCTGACTTAAAAACTTAACAGGGGGGCCGGGGATTTAGCTCAGTGGTTTCACCGCCTGCTGCGCAAGTGAAATGACCCGAGTTCAACTGCCGGTACCAAAAAAATAAAAAATGTAGGACACAGTATGTAATAGAACCCTTCCTTTTGTGTAAGAAAATAAGCTGGGGGAAGGGAATAATATACAATCATATTGTTTGTATGTGTATAAACAAACTCTGGAAAAACACATAACAAACTAACAATAGTGGTTACCTAAGGAGACCAGAAATGGTTGGAAAGGAGTTACTTCATTGTATTCATACATTTATGCTTATGCATATAGTTTTACTTTCTTTTCTTTTTTTGGTGGGGGGGGGACACAGCATCTCACTCCATTCCCTAGGCTGGTCTTGAGCACATAAGCTCAAGTGATCCTCCTGCCTTAGACTCCTGAGTAGCTGGGAAGACAGACACTCAGCATCATACCTGGTTATTTTTATGTTTCAGCATTATGAATATATTACCTATTGGAATTTTAACTTTTAAAAAAAGTCCAGGGCCGGGGATTTAGCTCAATGGTTCGACCTCCTGCCTCACAAGCACAAGGTCCTAAGTTCGATCCCCAGTACCAAAAAAAAGAAAAGGTCAAAAAAATACTTTGCAGAATTTTTTTTTTTTTTAGTACCAGGGATCGAACTCGGGTCCTTGTACTTGCGAGGCAGGTGGAGGAACCACTGAGCTAAATCCCCAGCCCTACTTTGCAGAATTTTTAATGTTACCTCTTAATAAGTGCTTATTGAATAAGAAACAAGATATAGGGCCAGGGGGGCTGGGGATTTAGCTCAGTGGTTCCAGCACCTGCCTCACAAGCACAAGGTCCTGAGTTCGATGCCCAGTACCAAAAAAAAAGATATAGGGCCAGGGATTTAGCTCAGTGGTTCCACTGCCTGCCTCGCAAGTGTAAGGTCCCAAGTTTGATCCCCAGTACCAAAAAAAAGAAAGAAACAAGATATATATACTTTATAATCCCAGTTACAGTGTTGTTGTTTTTTCTTTTTCTTTTTTGGTACCAGGGATCAAACTAAGGACCCTGCACTTTTGAGGCAGGTGCAGTGCCACTGAGCTAAATCCCTGGCCCCAAGGTATGGTGTTTTTTGTTTTAGGTCTGGATATTGAGCCCAGAGCCTTCACACTCAACTTCATTTCTAGCCCTTTACTACTTTGAAACAGGATTTTACCTAAATCCTTAAATGCCCCACTTGGGCTCAAACTTGTGATCTTCTTGCCTCAGCCTCCCAGAGTGCTGGGATTACAGGTGTAGGCTACCATGGCTGGCTTCTATTATGGCTTTTAAAAATACACACATAATCCCCGGTACCAAAAAAAAAAAAAAAAAAAGATTAGTAAGTAAAAATACACACATACATGTACCTATATGCAGAAAAAATAAGTGAAGGTAGGGGCCAGAGATTTAGCTCAGTGATGCCATGCCTGCCTGGCAAGCATAAGGTCTTGAGTTTGATCCCCGGTACCGAAAGGAAAAAAAAGTGAAGGTGATATTCTAAAATCTAAGCAATGGTTCTTTCTTGGTTTGGGGAATACTGGGATCTTGGTTTTGTCATTATACTTTTCTTACGATTTTTTTTTTCAAGGAAAGGTACTGCTATGTAGTTCAGGCTACCTTGAACTCTTGGCAATCCTCCTGCCTCAGCCTCCCAAGTGCTAGGATTTTGGAGTGTACTACCACACCCAGTTCTACCACAAATTATTCTTATAATAATAAATAATGAAAGAAAATGTTCCTCTTTTACCTTAAAATCTGCTCCTGACAAACAGCAATTCTCTTCATGAATTTGTAAAACATTTGATCTCCACTTTTAATTTTGGTCTTCTCATATTTTTCATCACCATTAGAAAAACTAAAAAGAAAACCAAACCACTTTTGAGTGTGAATATCCAGAGAATTACAGTATTTAGAAGACAAAATAAAATTATTTATTTACTTATTTATTTTTTGGTACCAGGAATCAAACTCAGGGACTTGTGCTTTGGCAGGCAGGCACTATACCGCTGAACCCTATAAAAAAATTTTTTTTTCGTACCGGAGATCAAACTTTGTGGTTGTGAGGCAGGCGGTGGAACCACTGACCTAAATTCCCAGCCCTAAAATAATTTTCTTTAAAAAATTTAAAGCCAGGCACAGTGGTTGGACACCTGCAATCTCAAGAGGCAGCAAAATCACCTTGAGTTTCAGGCCAGCTTGGGTGACATAATTTGTTCAAGGGCAGCTATAAGCCAAACGCTGCTGATGCACGCCTGTAACCCCAGCACTTGGGAGGCTGAGGCAGGGAGATTGACAGGAGTTGAAGTCAGGCTTGGCTACATAGTGAGTTCAAAGTCAGCCTGAACTACATAGTGAAACCCTGTCTCAAAAACAAGGGTTGGGGATTTAGCTCAGTGGCACTGAGCCTGCCTGGCAAGCGCAAAGTCCTGAGTTTGAATCCCATTTTGGGGGGAGAAGGGAAACAACAACAAAAAAGTCATTATGTCCCATTGACTCTCTCCATCAGATTGTTTTCAAACATTAACATGTATCAGGCAGTTCTTTTTAACATTATTCTGAAAAAGCCTACAAGTGAGACAGCTCTGATAAGGAAACCAGGTCACCTCTCCAAATATCCTGTTTTAATTCTATCACTGTAATAACAAAGTGATCATTCTTACATTTTAGTGCTTTGGTTTGGTTTATAATGCCTTTCAAGATCTAGTCTCTCACCTGACTCCAGAAATTGATAAAGTGGAGAAGAGAGATATCATTATCCCTACCATTTTATAGATGAGAACTAAGGATGAGGAAGGGCCTCGAAGGTCTTGAGCCAGGTGTGGAGCCTCAGCCAAGACTCAATAAATAAACGGGATTTTTCTAACTCATCTGTCTCTGTTATAAAGACATTTAAAAACAGAGCCAGGAGTGGTGGCATAGGCATGTAATCCCAGCTTCTCAAGAGGCTAAGGCAGGAAGACTGCAAATTCCAGGCCAGTCTGGGAAATTTAGCAAGACCCTGTCTTAAAATAAAAAATGGCTGCCAGCCCTGTAGCTCAGTGTGAAGATTCTAGGTTTAATCCCCAGTACTGCATTCAATCAATCAATCAATCAATCAGTCAGCCAAGGCAGGCTGGGAATGTAGTTTACCACTCACTGGGTTCAATCTCTGTAAAACAAAGAAAAAAAAGACATTTGAAACAGAAAAGGGAATGGGGATGTAGCTCAGTAGCAGAGTGCTTATCTAATATGTATAAAGCCCTTGGTTCAATCCCCAGCAATGAAAAAAAGAGAAAAGAATGTTAAAGATACAGTGAATTCATCTTCTGAAAATATTTGGCATCTTTCTGTATATCTTGGTTCTTCTTCTTGAGGGCATTTATGCACACAATCGGGTGTTTTGAAGTTCCCAGAGGCTGTCTGACAAGGAGTGTCTTTGTCTCTCTCTCTTAATCAAGAGGAGTGAAGCAGAAAGGTCCTACCATAGGAATTCTGTCTGAAAGTTTCCCTAGGTCCTGGGGCAAAACCAAAGGATACCTATTGTGGTGGCTTCCAGACCAAGTCACCGCTCAGCACACACATTCTCACCTCTGGGAAAGCAACTGCTCCATATCAACTCCTTCCCTTTGCTGGTAGTCCTTCAGAAGGCTATGGGCATGATCTAGACTAGCAAAGTCTCTGTAGTCATCCTCATCTACGACACAGATGTAGTAGGGCAGGAACTGCAGCACCGTAGGAGAAATGGCCATCCCTTCCCCTGGAGGTGCAGAGTGAGCAGCAGGCAGGAGGGTGTCCTGCAGACAGAGGTCTTGGAGCTGGGCAGTCCAGTCTACATCTTTGGCACTGTTAGAATCATTTCCAAAACCTAAGGTAAGCTGTGGTGGAGGCACCTCCTCACTGTCACTTCCCCAGTCATCTGCACCTTCGCACCAGTTCTCAGCGGCAAGGTCATTTTCCTGTTTCAGGAAGAATATCCAACGCATAAGGTCTAAGCATTTCATCTATTCCTCTGGCTTTAGTCACCCATTCCTTCACCTTCCTGAGGGAGCCTTCACACAGCCCCTTCCTCTCTTGGCACACTCCAATTCAACTTCTTGGACTCCTATCTACTCAAAGCATGTCAGAAGTGACTTGAGGCCAGGGATTTAGTTCAGTAGTTTTGTCACCTCCTGCACAAGCACAAGGACCGAGTTCGATCCCCGGTACCAAAAAAAAAAAAAAGAAAGAAAAAAGAAATGACTTGAATCCTCATCTTTTCAGGGACGGTGTGACAGATGTAACACGTGGTTTCTTTAACCATGTGATTCAAAATCTTTTGTGCTTCATGTATTGCACAGACTGAAAGAATATTTTCCAGACTTCCTGACAACTAGGGTTTCAATATGATCAGAGGATTGCTAATCGGGTCTATTAGTGAAAAACAATCCTGAGACAGAATGAAGTGGAAAGAAATGCCATGAAGCAAAATCGAGGCAGTAAACCAAGGATAAAGAACCAAGAGTTCTGTGACAAGGGCAGCTTCCAGTTCACAAGACTACACTAAAGCTTCCTGACTGCACAAGATGTAGCCTGGTAGATGGGTCAGTTCTGAGATGTTATTCTGGAGGTCATTCCTGAAATAGCTTCCTTCAGCCTAAGCAGTTAATAAAGATTTAAATCCCCAGGGGATTTAGCTCAGTGGCACGCTGTCTGCCTCGAAAGCGAAAGGTACTGAGTTCAATCCCCGGTACCAAAAAAAAGATTTAAATCCTTGTGTTACATCTCTCAGATGAAAAGGGTCAAAGTGTTTTTCTACGACTTGAAATTGAACCCTGAATCCTTGTTATTCCTTGTATTGCTAGTATTATGCCTGGCACATATAAATATCCAGTGTATAAAGAGACCTCAGCAGGCAAAGGGAGGATGAATTTTGTTGTGCAGTTACCAACCTGCCTGACTTTTCAATTCAATAAACTTGCATTTTATCTTATTAAATGTGTTATAGATGTACATATATTCATATCACATTATATATACTAAACATATATATGAATTACACCCGTGCATTTTCCCGGCAGAAAAAAATCAGTAAACCAGGGCTGGGGATTTAGCTCAGTGCTTCCGGCGCCTGCCTCGCAAGTGCAAGGTCCCGAGTTTGATCTCCGGTACAAAAAAAAAAAAAAAAAATCAGTAAACTATGTGTCACGAGACCTTCAGTGTAAATTAAAAGAACTCACAAAGCCTGGAATTTAGCTCAATGGTTTCGCCGCCTGCCTCGCAAGCGCAAGGTACTGAGTTCGATCCCCGGTACCAAAAACAAACAACCAAGGTTTACAGCGAGGCCTGGTGGCGCACGCCTGTGATCTCAGCACTCTCTCAGCATTCCGGAGGCTGAGGCAAAAGGAGGGTGGGGAGTTCGAGGCCAATCTGGGCTACATAGTGAATTCAAGGGCAGCCTGAACTACACAGCGAGACTCTGTCTCAAAACAAAAAACAAAACCAAACCTCACGGCTTAAAAGTTTGTCTTAAAAGACATTCTGAAAAATATTCTCCACTGTATTCCAACAAAACATAACATGGCAAACCACTTTACCTGAGCGTCCTGCGTCTCTTTCTCTCGCACCTCCAGACACTGGGAGCGGAACACCTTCCAACTTCAGGGTAGACACACGTCCGTGAGTGCTTCAACCAGCCAGTCCCAACCCAGCGCGCCTCCCCAGACACCGCCCTCTCGCCCTGACGCCCGGGGGCGGCTCCAGGGCTTATCTCCCGCCTACCTGCGCGCCCCGCAGTCGCCGCACCTAGGGCGGGCGCAAGCGAACACATGCAGTTGACGATGAAAGGGGGAGCCTTCCAGGGGGCAGTACACCTGCACGACCAGGACGAGTGGCTGCCTGCAGCGTTCACACTCCGGCCTCGGCGCTGCTAAGGCGGGCAGGACGTCCTGAGGAGGGGGTGTGAAACGCTTCAGATCCCGACTCTACACCAGGACCTCGCCCACTTCCTCACTGCGTGCCCTTCACCAGCACCCGCCGACCCTGGCTCCGGCGCCAGTCCTCACCGGAACGCCACCCAACTTGCTAGCAGTCCAGGAGCCCGGCCCCGTGGAAGTGCCTTGCACTGCTACGTCCCGAAGCCCTAATAGCACTGACTTCCCAGACGCCGCCATGACAACCGGACACGCACGTGAAAAGAAAAACTACGGTAGCTGAGAGGTTGCACCTCTCTGCGCAGGCGCGCTGTCCACATCACGGAGATGGCCCCGCCCCGGATTACTATCCGCAGGGGATGCTGATTTACTGTAAAGCGCTTGGACTCGGTTTCCCGAATGTACAAATAGCTGATCTCATGGGCTCGAGGTCCGAGGGCCCGCAGGAATTACGTATCTCCTAATGTCCTGCGGAAGAAAACACACTATCTGCTAGGAAATTAGCCTTACCAGCAAACAATTGTAGGACATATAATGGTATCTACAGATAACAAAAGGAAAGAAATTTGAGAGATAAACTGGGTGTGGTGGTGCATGGCTGTAATCACAGCATTCGGAAGACCGAGACAGAAGGATCACCACGAGTTCGAGGCCCGCCTGGGCTACATAGTGAGTTCAAGGCCGGTCTGAACTATACAGGGAGACCCTGTGTCAAAACAAAACAAAAAAAATCGAGGTATATACACTGTAATGCATATAGATAAAATGATAATATCTGCTGTAACAAAAAGGGGTGTTATCGATGCAATAAAATTGTCATGAGCCGGGGATTTAGCTTAGTGGTTTCGCCGCCTGCCTCGAGAGCTCAAGGACCGGAGTTCGATTCCCGGTACCAAAAAATAAAAATAAAATGGGCCATGAGTTCATAATTGTTAACATTTAGTGCCAGACATGGAAGGAGGTTTATTATACTATTCAACTTTTATATGTCGGTAATTTTGTGTAATAAGAGTCTTCAAATGGCTGTGATACAGCATGAATGAATTTGAAACTCTTGCTGAAGAAGCCAGACAAAAGGCTGTGTTCTGGGAAGAGCAAAATTTAAGTGAAAGAAACCATATCAATGGTTCCCAAGATTTAGGAGGTCAGAATTGATCACAGAGGGGTCCCATGAACTTCTGAGGTGAAGAAAATGCTAAATGTCCCAATTGTGGTCATTGATTATATACTACATTTGTCAAAACTCAGGGGCCTGGGATTTAGCTCAGTGGTTTCGCCGCCTGCTGCACAAGTGGAAGGACCCGAGTTCGATCCCCGGTACCACACACACAAAAAAAACAACTCAGAACTGTTTACCAAAGAAAGGTGAGTTTTACTACATGTAAATTATACCTCAATAAACCTGACATTTAAAGAATTTAAATTGTGGCTGGGTGCACTGGCACATGCCCATAATCCCAGCACTCTGGGAGGCTGAGGAGGCAGGAGAATTCCAAGTTCAAGCCCAGCCTGCACAATTTGAGACCCTGACTCAAAATAAGAAATAAAAAGGGCTGAGGATGTAGCTCAGGGCAGAGGCCCTGGGTTTGACTTCCAGTACCACAAATAAGTAAATACATTTAAAAACATAAATTGCAAAAGCAGTATTTCAAGATTCATATCATGCCGTGTAAATGAAATGTTACCAAAGATTTACACTTCAAAGGAAAAAGCACCAGCCTTTTGATGTTTTGTTCTGGCCCCAGCCAGGACCTGAAGATGAAACCAGGCCCCTGACACCCTTAAAAGGCTCTAACATTGATGAAGTCTAACATTGATGTTCACTTCAGTTTTAACCAAAGAGGTTGAATGAATTAGCAAATATATACAACCTTGTTACTTTAGCTAACGTTTCCCAAGAAATATATACATATATGTGTATTTAATATATATCTTCTGTGATTGTATACCTATATGTAATATATATATATAATTCTTTTGTTCTGGAGATCAAACTCAGGTGTACTGTGTCACTAAATTACATCTCCAGAACTTTTTTTTTGGTTTTTTGAGGGTCTCACTATGTAATTCAGGCTTTCTCCAATTCTTGGCAATCCTCCTGCCTCAGCTTCTGGAGTACTGGCATTACAATAGTCTCCCACCACACCTAGCAGCAGCACTTACTTTTGGTTTTGTTTTGGGTACAGGGTCTTGCTATTTAGTTCAGGCTGGTGCTGAATCCACGATGTAGCCCAGGCTGGCCTCAAACTCGCAGCAGTCTTTCTGCCTCAGCCTCCCAAGTGCCAGGATTACAGGCATGCACCACCATGCCTGCCAGCACTTACTCTTGAGGCAGAGTCTTGCAGAATTGCTCAAGCTGAACTCAAATTTGAGATCCTCCTTCCTCATCCTCCCAAGTAGCTAGGATTACAGGTGTGTACCACTGTGGTCCACTAAACATTGATTGACTAATATTTATTTACTTGTTTTTTGAGACAAAAGTCTCACTATGTAGTTCAGGCTGGCCTTGAACTCACTAAGTAGTCCAGGCTGGCCTCGAACTCAGTGATCCACCTGCCTCAGCCTCCCAAACGCTGGGATTATAGGTGTGTGCTACCATGCCATGCTAAAGATTTATTTTTAAAATATTGTAAGAAATTGACTTCCAAAAAAAAAGAGAAATTGACTTCCAAAATTTTTTTCAGTACTTAAGATTGAACTCAGGGCCTCGTATATGCTAAGCAAGTACTCTATCACTCAACTACAGCCCTAGACCTTTTGAAAAATGTTATTTTAAATTGCTTCTGAGCCTTTTGACTAAGATCAAGTGTAAAAAATGTTATTTTGAGAATCTTGCTTAGTTGTCCAGGCTAGCCTGCACTCCAATCCTCCTCCTGCTTCAGCCTTCTGAGTAGCTGGGATTGTAGGCACGCCTCCCCCTGAAATACCCTCCCCATCAAAGTGTGATTATAGCATGGAGGATACATCAAGATATTGGTTGCTACTAGCCAGGTAAAAATGCCCAAAAGATTCCAGGATTCCATTTTTTTTTTCCTTTTGGCAGTGCTGGGGATTGAACCCAAGACCTTCACGTTATCTTCCTAGCCATATATATATTTCTCTATATATTTATATAATATATAATACATATATATATAAATACATCTCTCTCTCTCTCTCTCTCTCTCTCTCTCTCTCTATATATATATATATACACACACTTTTTGGAAACAGGGTCTCAATTTGTAGTTCAGGCTGGCCTTGAACTGGGCAATCCTCCTGACTCTGCTCCCCGAGTGCTGGGATTACAGGCATAAACCACCACACCCAGGTTAAATATCTGTTTTTTTCGGTACTGGGGATTGAATTTGGGACCTTGCAATGGTGAGGCAGGCAGTGGAACCACTGAGCTAAATCCCCGGCCCTTTTTAAATATTTTTTTTGAGACAGGGTCTAGCTAAGTCAATAAATTGCCCAGGCTGGGCTCAAACTTGAGATCTTCCTACTTCAACTTCCCATAGTTCTGTGATTACAGCTGTGCACCTCCATGCTCTGCTCAGGGGCAATTTTTAACATTATTCTTATTACTGATGTTATCATGGAAGGCTAGGAACAACTTGTTGTTTGTTTCAGGACCTGAATGAATTCGAGAAGAGTTGGGTTGGGATCTCTTGAGTAACACCAGATGTGGTACAATTTACATTTAAGGAAGCACAGAATGAAGATGTTGAAAGCTACTTCAAGACTTAGAACTGGCAGCCAAGACAGAAGTACAAACTGCAAACGATGACAGTGCCAGAGATAAGGGGCAGGACAAGTCAAGGCTGAGGGATATGTGGCCACTGACCTGTCAGTTCCCTCTCCATAAGACATGGGCTTGGCAGCTGGCCTAGAAGAGCACATGGTCCTGCTACTAACAGATCATTCATCTGAAGCTACATTAGCCTTAGAGGGTCTCTGCCAAGTTGAAACTTTCTTTTGCCCTATAAACTGTTTTGCTTGTTCTTTTTTTTTTTTTCTCTTTTTTTGCTACTGGGGATCAAATTCATGACCTTGAGCTTTCGAGGCAGGGATGGTACCACTGAGCTAAAACTCCGAGCCCACGGGGCCAGGGATTTAGCTCAGTGGTTTCACCGCCTGCTGCGAAAGTGCAAGGACCTGAGTTCGATCCCCGGTACCAAAACAAAAAACAAAAACAAAAAACTCTGGGCCCAGCTTGTTCTTTAAAAAAATGAAAAAGAGAAAAAGTCTTGCAGAGGCATTTCCCAGCTTCCAGCATATCCAGAAGGATCTTGCTATGGATCATCTAGCAATTGAAAGTCACAGAGCAACAGAGGATGCCGCCACCTGGGCCTCCTGTAGTAGAGATCTGATGAATCTCGAGCTTGGTGGTGGAAGACAATGGCCCATGAGTGTGGAAGACTCCTTGCTCTGTAAGAAGTGCCTGTGATAAGAGGAAGCCTTCACTTCATCAGTTGTATTAAAAAGGTGGAGAGGCTAGGGGTGTAGTTCAGTTGTAAGGCATTGCTTAGCATGCAAGAGGCCATGGGTTCCACTGACAACATCAAAAAAAAAAAGAGGTGGGCCACCAGGGACCTCAACAGAGCTTGATGGTCAAAGAATGCCTTTACAAAGATCAAGAGGAAAGGGCATTTACTTTCGGAGCCAAAATAATTATTAAACAACAAAAAATCAGAAGAAAATCTCCAAAACAAAAAAATCAATTCAAAGTGCCAATTTCTCAGTGTATTTTTAGTGGACATTTGTGTATGTGTGGTCACTTGTGTCATCAGCCTATCTCAGGCCTGTAGGTGTTTGCCTTCCCCAGCTAAGGGCAGAAAATACCAATGCTGGCTGTGTCTATTTTGGGGAAGGCGCGTCAAGCTAGAATGCAATTCAGAAGAGAGTGACCCAGGAACAGGTGAAGCAGCAGTAGTTTCCTCACCTGGACCTCTGTGAATCAGAGGCTGAGAGCCAAACCTCTTGCCTGCCCACCAATGCCTGCTGTCGTTTTTTAGGTGGTACTCAGGACTGAACTTGGGCCCTCCTGAGTGCTGGGCAAGTACTCTTCTACTGAGCTACATCTCCACACCACCTTTTCTTTTTTGAAGGAGAAAGGGTCTCATTACAATACTCAGGCTGGCCTCAAACTTTCAATCCTCTCGCCTCAACTAAGTAGATGAAATTATAGGCATGTGCCACCATACCCAGCTTGTTCACTGACTCTAAATAAAAATCCTTTTCTCCTTAATTGGCCGAAAATGCTATTTAATATCTTTTGGGGTTTTTTTCTATTTTTTGAGACAGGGTCTCACTTTGTAGTCCAGGCTGGCCTCAAACTTTCAGCCATCCTTCCTCAGCCTCGAGGGCTTTTTTGGAAGGTAGCTAAATCTGGAATATGTGATGCTGGGATTACAGGCCTGTGATTACTAAACCACTACATATAAGTGATTTGTTTGGCACCGCCCTAATCCCCGAAGTCTGAATAAAATAAAAGGAGCAGAAAGACAGTTAAGGTTGTTACTTTTGCTGCTTCTGCCATATGCCACTGTGCCTTGGAGCGAGCTGATTATGGACTGAAACCTCTACCAACAGTTAGATAAACCCTTTCCTCTTTGAGTACTGAGTATTTAAATTTTTTTTTTTTTTTTGGCACCAGGGATCGAACTCAGGTCCTTGCGCTTGAGAGGCAGGCAGCGGAACCACTGAGCTAAATCCCCGGCAAGTATTGGGTATTTTGTCTCAGGAGCAAGTGGAAAGTAACTAAGACAGATGCCCTCCTGATTGCCTACCTCACCTCAAGTCTTCCACTGTGGGCCTGCTCAGCACTAACAGTCAAGTGTCAATCAAGGTACACTGTTCTTCCACCAGGGACTCTGACCACCGTGTGAAGCCCCATCTTAGCAAACAGTAAGAAGCTGAGCCCACATCCTCCTTTATGGTATCTTTATTTTTCTACTTGGGACATGAACCATGTGAACACAGGTCCGAAAAATCAGCTGCACTGAAGCATTTCAGCCGATTGAGAACAGGGAGAATGGGCTGGATGGGTGGGGTGGTTAATTCCAGACCAGCTTCCCCAAAGGGCTTGTGGTCCAAGCCTGCTAGTTGCTCAGGCAGGGAGGTGCAGGACCATGCAGTGCAGACTACAGCAAGGAGGAACAAGTCACAGCTGGGGTTGCACTGTATTTATTCAGTTCTGGCCTCCCGCTGCTGTTTGATGAAGTTGATCAACCCATTGGTGGAAGAATCATGAGAGGTCACTGCATCGCTGCCATCAAGCTCAGGCTCAATTTTCTTAGCCAGCTGCTTTCCCAGCTCCACTCTACCAGGAAGGAGAGGAAGAGGAGGATGAGTGGAGTTTTGGTGTTGGTGAAATCCTCAAGCCAACCTATCGGTATTCCCCATCCTCCCTAGTCGGCAACTCACCCCCACTGGTCAAAGCTGTTGATGTCCCAGATGACACCCTGGACGAAGATCTTGTGCTCGTACAGAGCTGCAGAGGTGGCAGACAGTGCACATTAGGACCTCCCTCGCCCTGTCCAAGTGACTCCAAGCCAGTTATGCCCCCTACTCACCAATCAAGGCTCCAAGGATAAATGGTGTTAACTTGGTGAACACAATAGAGTTGGTTGGGCGATTTCCTTCAAAGACCTTCAGGAAACAACAAAGAATGTCCTCAATCCCAGTCCCCAAACCCCTAAAACAGAACCCGAGTGTCTGGGAGGAGGGCACTTCCCACTGTACAGGACACACCAGACCCACTGCAAACCCATGCCGACTCTGCAATAGCAGCCCTCTAGCCCCAGCACGGCCGTTCAGCAGTGCTGACCTTGTGTGGCAACAGCTTCTCAAGATCCCTTGGACTCTTTCCAGCAGCCTGGAGCTCCTTCCGGGCCTCCTCAGTCGATTTCCCCTTCATCAATGCTTCAGTCTGGGCTAAGAAGTTGGCCAGGAGGATCTGACAAGAGAGATGTGCAATCACACTTGAAAACACTGCTGGAGCTTCAAGCCAAGGGACAGGACCATCTGGCAATTCCTGAGCCAGGTTAGTTCCTGTGTGGGCACTCACTGCATAGTGCAGCTGGAGCGATGGAGGATGGAAGGGCACATCCGATGGCACCACAGGGCAGGTAGCAATACTATCCACTCCTCGAAGGGATATGCACCACTTGCCAAGGGCTCTGCTGGCAACTGTGCCAACATCTACCTTTTAGAACCCTAAGAGGGGCCTGGGGATATAGCTCAGAGGTAGAGAGCACTGTCCTAGCGCGAACAAGGCCCTGGTTTCCATTCCCAGGACAGGAAGGGGAAAAAAAAAAAAGACCCTACAAGAGGTGTCACCTCTCTTCTCCTCAAGTCAGCACCACTGGATAACAGAACTACAGAGGGAAAGAATCAGAATCCAACTCTCGCTCACTGAGGAAAGCCTTAGCCAAATAACCCCAAGCTGCTCTTCACACCTAAGACAACCACAGGATATCCTCTTTAGGGACTTAGGTTGGGAACTAGATGCTTCCCCGTTTGCTGCTGTGACAGGCAGGACCTTGGCTCCACGGTCTTTGTCCATTCCTGCTATCCCCATGCATGTTACACCACATGGCAAAACGAGTTTTACACATGGAACTGAGGTTATGGACATTAAATAGGGAGATTATTCTGGATGAGCCCAGTCTAATCACCTGGGCTCTTACAAGTAACAGAGGAAACACAACAGGAAGGCAGAGTCAGTCAGAGATTTAGGAGAGAGTTAAGGATTAAAAAACAGCTGGGCATGGTGGCACACACCTGTAATCCCACCCCTCAAGAGGCTGAGGCAGGAGGTCTAACAAGAGTTTGAGGCCAGCCTGGGCTACATAGTGAGATCTTGTCTCAAAAAAAAAAAAACAAACTCTAGGAGGCTGAGGCAGGAGATTGTGAGTTTGAGTTCAACCTATCTGTGCAACTCAGCAACCTAGCAAGAGCCCATCTCAAAGTTTAAAAAAATAATAAAAAGGGCTGGGATGCAGCTCAATGTGAAAGCCCTGCTTTCAGTCCCTACTACTGCAAAAAAACTTCATCTGCCATTGCTGGTTCCAGGCTGAAAGGAGCCACAGCTAGGGAAAGCAGGTGGCTTCAGAGCAAATCCTTATGAGGTCAGGGCGTGGTTTGAGCCTGAGAGAGCACGTGAGGGTCGGGACAGAGTTCTCACCTTGTGATGCAGACCCTTCCGGATCGGATGCTGGGTCTGGACCGGGATGAGGAAGTCACAGGGTATCATCTTGGTGCCTGTAAAGGACACTGGTTACCTACCCAACCCCACCCCATGAGAGACTTAAGTGCAAAGCCCCTGCCCGGGCCTAATGGGCCCTACCTTGGTGGATGAGCTGGTAGAACGCATGCTGGCCATTGGTCCCTGGTTCCCCCCACACGATAGGGCCCGTCTGGTGGTCCACACGGACGCCCGGCTTGGTGATGTACTTCCCGTTGGACTCCATGTCACCCTGGAAAGGGGACAGAAACTCAGCCCCCACGTAAGTTTTGCTCCTTCATATATATCCAAGTGCTGCCTAGGATGTCCCAGGTCTGCAAGCTAAACTTGCAACTACTGTTGTCCACAGGCTTTCTGACCTAGACCACTCTGCAGGAAGGACCCATGATCAGAACTTGGGTCTAGAGGCGGGTAGATGACCTCCAAGAAACAAAATTTGGGGCTTAGGGGTTTAGTTTACAATTAGTATACAGGCATGCCAGGTCTGATCCTCAGCACCCAAACAAAAACAAAACAATAAAAGCAACAAAAAATAAAGTTGGTAACAAAATCTTCAAACGATTTCTTAAAGGACAGTCAGGCTCTTTGGAGGGTGTCACCTCAGCTAGATGCTGGCCCTTGGGTACCCACTTGGACCCTGGTCATGGCAACCCTCAACCAAGCAGCTGGGACCTGGGGAATTTAACCCTCCTTCAATAGCAGGATTCACCTTCTGATGCTGGAGATCATCTACTGAGCCTGCCCCAAAGAGCCCGAAGACGCAGGGGAGGGACTAGTCTTACTAAAGAAAGCAGGGACAAATGTTGGAGGGCTTTCTGGGACAGATGGAAGGGCTGCTCATCTCTGGGGGTTCTGAGGATTCCAGGGGCACAGAGATCTGTGGAGCCCACAGAGGTAGCACAGATGGGGTTTTAACCCTTTTTTTTTGAGCAATGAAGGCAGCCCCAGGTCACTAGCTCACAGCCTCACCCTGTGTTAGGCATGCCAAGTGACATCAGCTGAGACACATGCCTGGAGCCAAGCCACCACTCAAGTGGCCAGGGCACTACAATAGCCAGTCATGCCCCAACACAGCAGTCAGACTCAGCTGACACTAAGATGGATCAAGTCTTGGTGGGCAAGATGCACTGAGTTGGAGAGAGGGGCACAGGTGGGACCTGGCCAGGCCCATGGCCAAGGAGTTTCTGGAGGACCAGGGCCTGTGGACCTCTGGGGACCCAACAGGCCGTACCCTCTCCAAGGGCTGGCCTGGCAGCTGGTACCTGCTGGAAGTAGGCAGGAAAACGGTGCAGGTACTGGTCATAGGGCAGCAAGGCCTGTGTCTCACACCCAAAGCAGTTGATGTACCAGACTCCCAGCAATGCCAGCAAGGCCGGGGCATTCTTTTCCAGGGGCGTCGTTCGAAAGTGCTGATCCTGAAACAAGACCAGGGTGGGCAGGAGTTGAGCAGCTGCTGCGCAGGGACAGAGGAGCTGGACTGACACACACATCTCCGGCCACTCAGCACTCACCATCCAGTGAGCCCCAGAGAGCAGCTGCTCGAAGTTGTCAAAACCTGCAACACAAAAGCAGCGTCATCAGAAATAGCCACACCCCTTATTCTCCTAGCAGTGGGTACAGCTTCTTCTGGAACCAAGAAAGGCTGGATGTGGAGCTGGAAGAAAACTGCGCCTGGGAGAACTGGGCCCTGTAGAAAGCCTTTCTAATCAAGAGTTGGCCTTGAGCACAGAATCACATCTAGCTTGCCCTAGGACCAGAGACCAACAGATCTGTGGTTAGGAGAGACAGAGAAAGGCCAACCTGCAACCCAAAAGAAAACTCAAGCCTCCTTTCTTTCCCTCCCTCCCAGACCTGAAAGAAATGTACCAGCTAAGAGCAGAGAGGCCAGCAGCCCCAGCTTGGGGACAGCAAGGTGCTCAGGGACACAAGAGCTCCCTCCCCTGACCTCAGATTGCTATATCCTCACCCTTGGGGGCTACAAGGCTCAGAAACACACACTCACCCACGTGCAGGGCGATGGAGAGTCCGATGGCCGACCACAGCGAGTAGCGTCCGCCTACCCACTAGGAGAGACAGGAAAAGGTGCTGAGGGGGGGCCAGCACACCCCGCCCCCCTCCCTCCTGCCATCAACTTGACCCGGGAGAGGTGCAGCCCAGGGGGCCTGGGCCAAACCCACCTCTGGTAAGCAAGACAGCAGGCCATGCGCTGGCGACTCTCTGGGCCGACCAACAAGGCAGACTACACATGGGACTGACCAGAGCCGCAGACTTGACCAAACACCTTACCATGGCTGATCTTGTCTCCTGGAAGACCCACAGCCTGGTACCTGTGCCTAGCTCACCTCCTCCGACACTGACATACACAGAGTCTTGTACCTGTGCCAGCTCCTGCCTCCTCAGATACTAGCAGACCTACTGCTTCCTACCTGTGCTTAACCTGCCTCCTCAGACACTGACAGACAGAAAGTCACATACCTGTGCCTACCTCCTCCTTGGACACTGGCAGACCCAGTCTCATACCTGTGGTTCCCCTGCCTCCTCAGACACTAGCAGACTCAGAACCCCATACCTGGGCCTCACCTGTCTCCTCGGACATTGGCAGACCCCGTCTCATACCTGTGTCTCCCCTGCCTCCCTGGACACTGGCAGACTCAGAACCCCATACCTGGGCCTCACCTACCTCCTCAGACACTGGCAGACCCAGTCTCATACCTTTGGTTCATCTGCCTCCTCGGATGCTGGCAGACCCAGAGCCCCATACCTGGGCCTCACCTGCCTCCTGGGACATTGGCAGACCCAGTCTCATACCTGTGCCTCCCCTGCCTCCTCTGATGCTGGCAGACCCAGAGCCCCATACCTGTGCCTCACCTGCCTCCTTGGAACCTGGCAGACCCAGTCTCATACCTGAGCCTCACCTTCCTCCTGCAACACTGACAGACCCAGAGTCCCATACCTGTGCCTTACCTGCCCTCTTGGTCACTGACAAACCCAGAAACTTATACCTGTACCTCCCCTGCCTCCTTAGACACTTATATATCCCTTCTTGGACACTGACTAACCTAGAGCCTTGTACCTGTGCCTTCCTTGCCTCCTTAGACATGGACAGAGCCTACCCTACCTCCTCAGATGCTGGAAGACACAGAGCCTCATACCTGTTCCTGGCCTGGCCTCCTTAGACACATGAAAGACCAAAGCCTCATACCTGTGCCTGTTTTTTCGCCTCCTCAGACAATGACAGGCCCAAAGCCTCATACCTGTGACTGGGCCCAGGCCCAGCATCTCATACCTATGCCCAGGTACAGTTCCTCAGACCCTGACAGACTCAGCACCCCCTACCTGTGCCTGGTCTTGCCTCCTTGGATACACAGACCTTGTACCCACCATGTGGTCTTGGCAAGGCCATTCTGTGACCAAGCCTGCTTTCTTGAACAATGACCCAATGTTTCCTACCTTTACTAGGCCCTGCCTCATCAGATCCTGACAGAACCAGAACCTCCTACCTAAACTCATTCCCGACTCCTTGGGGAATACTGACAGACCTTGAACCTTGGGCCTGGGCCTCCTGGGACACAGGCCCAGTGCCTTATACCTGGGCTTGACTGATCTTCTCAGCCTTGGTGTCAAGACACACCTAGGCCTACGGTTCACACTGTGCCTTCTCACGCCTCACCTGCAGACTACACCGTATTATCAGAATCTTTGGAGCTCCATGCACATCTTCCCAGCAACTATTTATGGAATACCATTCCTAGCACAGGCAACACAAGCAGTTAGTAGGGGACAGAGATAAATAATCATGCCAATAAATGTGAACTTGGGAACTTGGGAAAAGGTGAATATGGTGCAGAGACCAGTTATAAAAGAAATCTGCCAGGTGCTTGAACTACATGTGAAGAATAAGCAGGCAAGCCAGGCGAGGTGGTACATGCCTGTAATCCTAGCACTTGGGGGGATGAGGCAGGAAGACTGCTGTGGCTTCAAGGCCAGCCTAGGCTACATAGTGAGTTGAAGACCAGCCTGAACTACATAGCAAGACCTTTTCTCAAATAACAACAAAAAAGAACCAACCAAACAAATAAACAAACAGAATGAGCAGGCATTATCCACAGGAGCACTGGACTTCACCCTTCATCCCCAGTTCTCTCAGGGATCGTCCAGTGTGAGAAGACTTCTAGATGCAAAGCACAGGCTTTAGCATGAACATCCAATGGTTAGCTTGGTATTAGGGCTCAGTTCTCTCCTGGCGGCCTGCTGAGAAAGCTAGGCAGGAGGAAGCATAGCACAACAGAGAAGATGAAGGAAGGAGTGAGGACTGGAGGGTCAAAGCGGAACCAAAGCTGGAGAACTTGAGTCTGTGGGTGAGATGAGAATGAAGCCCAGAAAACATCTGCAAGCCCCAGTGGTTATCTAGAAAATGGCATGACTATGAGTGTGGAAAATTGATGTGGTGAGTTCAGTCAGACAGGATGGACTAGAAGAATGAGAGAAGTGTGGCCCAGAGGTTCCTGGCTTGGACAGTAAGATGAACTGAGGGGTCCGTCACCTGAAAGAGTCCAGGTTTTGGGGAACCTTACCTGATGGACACAGTCCCACAGACCACACTGTACTTGACAAAGCATCTGACATCTTACCTGACAGACTGTTCTAGAAACTGGACCTGAACAGGGAGCCAGCCCTCAGACTGACAGACCCAGGCTCTAACCTTGCCTGCGACCGGGTCCTCAGATTCCGCTTCTAGGACAGCCCAGCACTGAAGGCATCTGACCTGAGTCAATCACCTTCAATCTGCAGACACAGTTTCTAGACCTTACCTTCACCTGCAGCGGGGCTCTCATACCATTCCTTAGTTGGGTGGATGTTCTGTGCCTCCCGCCCCAGCCCACCAGACCTCACCTTATCTTACCTCATTTGGACCACTAGGACCCTATGCTAACAAGAAAGCAATGCTGCAGAGCAGTCTTGACTGTTTATGGATCCTCAGACTTCTGCACTGCCTGAGTGCTGCCTGTCAGTATGACCAGGGTGCTGAGAACGGGCAGATGCTCCCACTTAGGGCATTCTACCTGATCCTAGATGCTCCTGCACCTCACTGGCCATATCTAGGTACACATTGATCACTACGGTTTTCTGACCTACCTGTGCTTATCCTACCACTGAAGGCCACACCTGTGTCTGACTCTCCTCAGGCTTGGCCAGCAACACCAATTACGCATTCCTGGGCTGGACCTTGCCCCACCCACTTTACCTAACAAACCTGGGGAATCTTTGTGTCTGAACCCAGGTAGCAAGGACCCACCTCAAAACATGTTTATATACCTCTTCCAGACTGCCTCTGGATCCACAGCAGACTCACTGACAGAACCAGCACTGGGCACAGATGCAGTGGCTTCACCTGGGAGACCTAGCTCTGTCTTCCTGTGTCCAACTCCACCGCCTCTGCTGCAGGCTTATATACCTGGCAGAACCAGACATCGCAGGTGATAGATAGCCAGGCTTTACATACCTGTCTGTCGCTAACTTTGACCCCTCCAGCTCAAGTGACAGACTCAGGTCCAGATCCCTGAGCCCAACTCAGAGTCCTCATGTCTTCCTAGAGATCCAGCTCTGTGTACATGGCCCTCACCCCAGCTATCTCTATCCTGTCTGGCTGAGGAGACAGCCAACAAATCCAACAGTAAAAATTTCAGCTTATTGTCTGCATCAGCATCTCCACCAAGACCTCATCAGCACACCTGTGCTGCAGAGACCACCTGAGATGTGTTCCACCGATTTATGACTAAGCCATGCTCCCCAGACCTAACCTCTAAGATCTGGCTCAACACACCCCAGCCAAAATCATGCCCCAAGGACTTCATTTGCAAGACCCTAGGTGTACCTACCCCTATCTCCAAAGTCCTTGCTTGAGAGAGCTCATATCTATACAAAGGGCTTGCAGACCTCCTGCAAGATCCATAGCACTGCAGACTCCAGGGCTGTAAGTCTGACCTGAGAGGCTGCCCCACTCACATAAGCCTCACCATGAAGGTCCTGTGTCTCGATTAATCTCCGAGAAAAACAACACTACCTACCTGTGTTCAGCCTTCAAGATAGCATCTGGCAGACCAGCTCTGCCTACTTGTATAAGACCCTGGCTCTTCAGATCATACCTGGTGGACCAGCTCTGCCTACCTGTACATGTCCCTGGCTCCTGAAACCATACTTGACAGGGCACTCCACCTACCTGGGCTTGGTCCTGGATCCTTGTACTGGATTTGATGGGTTACCTCTATCTATCTGTGGCTTGATTTTGGTGTCCTGACCTGACCTGGCAGGCCAGCTCTGTCTACCTGTCTTTGAGCCTGGCTTCTGAGACTTCACTTGATAGGCCAGCTCTGCCTATCTATGCTTGACCCTAAGTCTTCATACTTTACCTAGAGGGCCACCTCTGCTTACTCATGTCTGATCTAGCTCTTCAGACCACGCATGAAAGGCAAGTTCATACCTGAGCCTAACTCTGGATCCTCATAACGCACCTGGACAGCCAGCTTTACCTACCTGAGCCTATGGTTCTTTACACGTCATCACAAAGACCCAGGTTTATACACATTTGCCTAAGTCTACTTTCTAAAAAAGCCTACTTTACCTACCTGTATTCAGAACCCCAACTCTTCAGGCCTCAAGAGCATCTGGCAGACCAGCTCTGCTTATGCGCCTTGGACACTTCTTCCCAGACAACACCTGGGAAGTGGCTCTGCCTACCTGGATGGGAACCTGGGTCATCAGACCATATGTAGATGACCTGGCTCCACCTACCTGTACACGAACCTGGCTTTTCAGACCATACCTCATGGGCTAGCTCTACCTACCTCAGAACTCTGGTTCTTAACACAATACCTGGATGGTCAGCTTTGTCTACTTATGCAAGACCCTGGTTCCTCAGACCACATCTGGTTGGCCAGCTCTACCTACCTGAGCTTGACCTTGGGTCCAAGTACTGCCCAAGGTGGGGCAGCTCCACCTGCCTGTCCTTGCTGCTGGCTCCTGAGACTGCACTTGTTGGCAAGCATTCCCTTCCTGCACTTGATCATAGCTCCTGAGATAGCACCTGGATGGCCACTGTGCCTACCTGTGCCCCACACCTCAGTTGCTTATTCCTCATCCAACATGTTCACTTCTTCCTGCTCAGGCTTCACTATGACTTCTTGGCTCTCCTTGGACACAGCCCGTTGTGCAAAGCCTCCATAGGCCTTACCTGACAAGCCTTGCTCTGCCCACCTGCTTAACTCGCATCCCTCAGACTGGACAGATCCAAAGATACAAATCCGTGCCAGACACATGCTCCCTAGAACTTACCCATGAGGCCTGATTCCACACTGCCTGGCCACAGCTCCTCAGCCTCACACAAAAGGTAAAGGTTTTCCTACCAATCTCAACCTACCTGGGAGATTCACAGCTACTCATCTGTGCCAGATCCTAGTTTCTCAGATCTCAAACCTGTGAGACCCACTTCTCTCCACGTATCTTCCCTCCATTTCCCTAAGCAATCCAGTTCTTTCTAGATGACCCTAGTCCTGGTTCTCAGGTCTCACATGACAGAGCAGCTCTCCCTACCTATGCCTGAGCTCAAATGTGAAACAGAGGTTAATGAATTTAACCATGGCTTTTAGATCAACCTACCTTTGCTTGCCCTTGGTTTCACAGATCAGTTTACCTGACAAATTCTACCCACTGGGCTGGACCCCGCTTCTCAGACTTGGAAAACAAACTAGTGCCTACCTCATCAGCACTTCAGATCTTACCTGTGAGACCCCAAAGCACAAAACTGTCTCTCACCTTAATTCCTCAAGCCTCCCCTGCCAGACTTGCTGTACACACCTGTGCCAGACCCAGGTTTCATAAATTTTCCACATGGCTGCAGCTCTATATCCCCTTATCTGATGCCAGCTCTTCAGTATTTTCCCAGGGGGCCCTGGACCCCCCACCTGGCTATCATCACAGCTGCTTAGACGTTACTTGGCCCCAATTATGGATTTCTTTTATCCTCACTTATCAGACTCCGCTTTCCCTGCTCCTGCAGGGAAAACCCCTAGCTGTAGTTCCAATGCCTGTACCCAGTGAATCCAGTCCTATCTACCTGTGCCAAATCTGGCTCCTCAGATCACCCCGAAAAATCACACCACATTGAGATAGCACCTTTGTCTGATCCCAGCTCCTGAGGCCTCAGACATGGCCTAGAGCATACCTGATACCCCTAACCAAACAGACCTAACAGAGCCCTGCTGCTTACCTCGGCCTGCAGGGAACCTGGAGAGTACTTCCTGTGGCCAGTGTCTGGCTGACTCAGACCTCACACATTTCATCCTGTAGACTTGGATCTTTAGACCTTTATGTACCATAAGCCTCTCAAACTGCATTTTAGTTTAGATTTTGTTTGAAACAGGGCCTCATCATCTTTCAGGTTGCCCTTGGACTTGTGATCCTCCTGCCTGAGCCTCTCAAAGGTTGGGATTTACAGCTGTGCAAGCCCACACCTGACTCTAAACTGCAATCCTTTGGTGCACCCATCTATGTCTCTCCTGTCCCAGGTCCCCAGTCTTTACCCTTTATTATCAGGCACATTCCTACCTCTCCCTCATCTGGGCTCCTCAGCCAGACCTGCTGTCACAGACCACTCCTTGGACTTGTTAAGGATCCTCATCGGGCTCTGATACCCTGAGCTCTGCCCATCATACCTGGTCAGGATACAGAGAACCATGGGGTTGATCTCTGTTTGCCCACTCCAGGGTTCTCAACACCTTACATTTCACAACTATGAGAGAACCCCATGTACACACCTCTCCCATGTCCAGTTCTAGCCCTCTTCTCACACAGCTGGATTTAAGGACCTGGACATGACCATGGTTCCCCAGGCCTCACTGGATAGAACCATCTCTAAACACCTGTGTTCAGAATTCATATATCTTACCTTTCCTTGTCCGGGTTCTGTCTCCACATTCACTATACCTTTCCTGGCTCCTTAGGCTGAGTCCTGAATGACTCTAGTTTACCACAATACCTGCTTGACATACGACGCTGCTTCCTCGCACGTACCTACTTCTACTAGACTGGACTCTTCCGATCCCACCTAAGGGGAGCTCTGATCTCTCTGCCTGACCTCATGCTTCTATCTTGCCCAAGAGACCCTAGCTTCAGAGACTTCACCCATTCATGCCCTGGGCTCCTCAGATTATCATCTTCTTGATTCAGCAGTACCTACCCTAGTTCCTCCTCCAGGTGCTGTGCTAGGTGGCCCAGGAGGCCTCCACTGTTTCCACCTGGCCTCATTCGCCTGCCCTGGCCTCATGGTAATTCCTAGGCCTTCTGTGAAAGACCCACCCCTCTCCCTAAGTCACACCCCAACTCCTCCACACATGCTGGGCAGTTATGGACAGTGAGAACCCTGCTTGCTGTGTTCCTTGGCTGGCAGGGGCACCCACACATCCTTGCCCACCACCTGCTCAGGAACCAAATCCCAGGGAGGAGGTGGAAGGTGCCTTCTCTCCTTTTCCAGGCATGCAACATTTGTTAGAAGCTGCACAAGTTCCCCTCCGGGGTTCCTTAGCTGAGCCAGGGAATGCAGAAAATGCTCTGAGTGACTCTTCTCAGTTCTTCCAAGGATGGTACATAACTAGTCCCATTCTAGAAAGAAGTTAACTCATTATACACAAAGAATGGCTTTGTGGACTGGGGCTTCATTCTCTCCCAGACCCCAGCAGAAAAAGGCTTTTGGTTTGGTTTTTACAGTACTGAGGATTGATCCCAGGGCCTCTGCACTGAGCTATGTTCCCAGTCATATGTTTTATTTTTTTTTAATCTGAGACAAGGTCTCGCTAAGTAACTAAGTCAGCCAAGCTGGGCTCAAACTTGTGATCCTTCTGCCTCAGCCTGGCAGAGTGCTGGGATTACAGGGGTGGACCAATACACCTGGCAGAAAAAGGCTTTTAGAGTTTTCAAATAAGAAGGTTACTGCAGGTGCTTCCACCAAGCAGTCTCTACCACAAAGGCCAGTGAGACAATGCCCAAATGGGCAAGGCCTGCATGGGTATGTTTGCCACACCCACATGTTAGAACACTATGAGAATGTCCAGCCAAGCTCACCGCATCCACAGCATCCTTGCACCCCAAGCCCTCGCAGCACTGCTGCACTCAGGTAAGCTGCAAGAAAAGCTATTCAATTCTTGACTCCAGCAGAGGTTGAGTCCATGTGACCACCTCTCACCACAGAGCAGCTTGCAAGCTGTTACTTGAGGCAAGGTTTGCTGTGCAAGCTGCCCAGGCCTGGTACCTCCTCCCTGCCACCCTCCAGCTTCTATCTTTCCTTTCCCAGTCTACCAGGTCCCACCTTCTGCCTCAACCTGCCCCTTGCCCTTTACAGATTGTGGCTGTGGCTTGGAGAAAGGTCATCACTGAGAATAACTCAGCTCAGGGGCGGCTCTGGTTACCCGACAGTGGGTGCTGCTGGAAGGCACCCAGGGGACTGAAACCTGGCCCTCCACACTCAGCCCTGCTCCATGTGACGGTGGAGCCCTCACTCAACTGTAGCTCTCAACCTGAAAGCCTATCTGAGGGCCTCTGTGCCTTTCCCAAAGTTTAGCATGCACCAAGTGCTCAATAAATGCTGACCTGACCTCATGGACCCCTCCTCCATCTGTGGCTCAACAGCCATAAATTGGCAAAGGACACACTTCACCCAGCACAGGAAGTGCCTGTACTTACATCCCAGAACTCGAACATGTTTTGAGGGTCAATTCCAAACTCCTTCACTTTGGCCTAAAAAGGGCAAAGGGAGAAATGTTAAAGGAAGCATTTGTTAGCTGGGCAAGAATAGGTGCTCCAGGAAGTGAAGAACTGTGCCGAACAAGCTGTAGGACCCCCTCACACTCCTCCTAGCCCCACAAGGGGCAGGGGAGGGGTAACCTGAGCAGAGGGTGGGGCTTTAAAGCCTCCTGCTGAGACACCCCCCCATGGTGAGGCCATGGGTGATAACAGTGCTCTGTATCACCCAGAACTACAGAGGTAACAGAGAATGCCCCCACCCAGGACCTCTGGGAACCACAGCCTAGGGCTAGAACCTGAGCATGGGCAGAGGCCAAGCCAGGCATGCCACACACAGCCTGGAGAGCTGCCCAGCCCTTCCCAGATCTGGGAGGTAACTATCCCAGGGAGCCCTAAAGAGATGACAATCTTGTTCTCCAGGTGTGCAGGTTCCTGGGCTGGCAAGGGCAGCAGCCTCTTCACTATTCCTCAAGGGGGAGAAGCCCTATGCAATCTGAGCACTCTCTGCAGAAGGCAGACAAGGTTGGTGTGGCTCCCCCAGTGGACAGGTCAGCACTGGAGGCGAAGGTGGGGGCTGGGGTGTCGGGAAGCGCTGGGCAGGTTCCCAGCTCTGCTGCAGCCCAGCAAAGGGCCCAATGCCCCAGCAGTTTCCAGGTGCTGTGCTCCCTGGAGCACTCCCGCTGAGCCCACCTCCCTTACTGTACCACGAGCTCCGTACCCGGCAGACCGTGAGGACCAGCAGGTGGGTGCTAATCCAGCATTACTACCTCACACAAGCACTATCAGGAAAAAAGTCACATCTTTTTCCTGGGGCTTATCGACCTTATGCCCCAAACCTATGCACCACATCTCGGCTCATGTCTCCTGAGAGGCTATGACCACGACATGGCCTGGGCTCTCCCAGGGAGAGCATGGGAAGCCACACAGGCACTTACCGTATTGGTAGAAAGAGCAACAAAGTGCTTTGCAACTGCAGAAGCCTATGAGAAACAGACTCAAAGTTACACCAAACCCACTCCAGTGGGGCCATCCAAGGGTAATAATGATCCTATAGCTGCAAAAACCAAAGCCCTGCGTAGGACTATTTCCACTCCTTGGTTCTGAAGCTGTGGGAAGGACCCATAGCAAGGTCAAGGTCAAGAAGGCAGGAAGGTCATAGGCCGGCCTGCCATCTCACCTAACGGGCATACAATGCCCAGGGAGTATAACAGGCCTCTGTGAAATGGGTGAAGCCAGGAGCAGAGATGATCTGCCAGGGCCAAGGAGCTGAAAGAGAGGGCCCTTAATCCAGCACCATCAAAACAGAAAGGAAGGAAGAAAGGACCCTTAGTCCTAGCACCATAAAAAGGAAAAGAAAAGCCCTTTAGCAGGTTAGAGCATGCTCTGCCAGGTCTGCTACGCCAGGGGCTAACAAGGTCAAAGATGAACAATCACAACTGGAAAGGCAGGAGCCAGAAAGGCTACCTTTTGCTTCCAGTTTTAGGAGAAAATAGGGCCATTCAGGTGGACAAGTGGCTCACCCTGTTCCTCCCAGGCTACATACTGCTCACCACCCACCCATCCCTCAAGGGAGGGCCCACTACCCACTCACATCTTTGGCAGACATGAGAAACCACTCCTTTGCCGTTTCTGCATTGGTGATGGTCTCCTGGGTGGTAAAGGTCTGCAAACAGAGGGCACAGCAGTCAGCTGCTAGCTCACGGGCAAGAGCGGCCCCGAGCCAGGACTCAGCTGCAGAAGCCCTGCTGGTGCCCACTTGTCACAAGGAGCAGTATGTGCAGATCAGTGACACTCCACATACCCACTAACCCAGTCAGCATAGCTGTGTCTGAGGCAGAGGCTTGGACGCAGCAGCATTACCCTGTGAGCCCCGCACTTTACAACCAGAGGGAGGACCCTAGGAAATGCCACAACCCCCTAATCCTGCAGGACAAAGTCCCGGTCACCTCCCTGGAGCTGAGCTACACTGGGGCTCTCTTTAGCCCAGGGCAGCAGTTCTCAGAATTCAGGCAGAATAAATTAATTCATTCATTTGCAACAGGATCTCATTAAGTAGTTCAGACTGGTCTTGAACTCACCATGTAGCTCAGGCTAGCCTCAAACTCACTGCAATCCCCCTGCCTCAGCCCCTTCAGTGCTGGGATTACAGGCGTGTACCACCACCCCAGCTCAGATGGACTTCTATTTTTTGGGGGGGGCGAGGTACTGGGAAGCGAACTCAGGGCCTTGAGCTTGCCAGGCAGGCACTGCACTGCTGAGCTACATTCCCGACCCCTGGACTTCTTAATCTTTTATGCGCTTTAAAGTGAGTACAGAGGGCAAAAATGACAATAAAAGTCCTGTATTATCAGGGCATGCCTCTGAGATCAGAAAAAAACAAACATAAGGGACAGATCTGTAAGAAAGCACAGTCCACACTGGACAGAGGTTCCACAAAACAAGTGTGTGTCTTAGGACAAAGGTTCAAATTGACCAACTAGGGCTGGGGATTTAGCTCAGTTGTTTTGCCGCCTGCTGTGCAACCGCAAGGACCTGAGTTCAATCACCGGTACAAATAAAAAAAACAAAAACAAACAAATTGACCAACTATATTTGCTGCCATGTAAGGGAACAGTCTGAGAGCAGCTACACTAATCCTATCCACAAAGCATGGTTCACTCAGAACCAATCCTCAGGCTCCAATTCCTGAGACAATGGCAAAACACCATCCTTCCATCCCTCCATGGGCTCATACCTTGGAGGCGATGATAAACAGGGATGTCTCAGGGTTCAGGTTGGCCAGGGTTTTGGCAATGTGGGTCCCATCGATGTTGGAGACAAACCAGACCCGAGGGCCTCCTGCAGAGTATGGCTTAAGAGCTTCTGTCACCATGAGGGGTCCCTGTGGAGAGATACAGCATCAGAGAGGAAGATTTCAGGTCCCATCCCTGAAAAAACCAGAGACCTATGTGGGACTGACAGTTTCAACCGCTCACCCATCCCAAAGCAGCCTTCTCACCAGGTCAGAGCCTCCAATGCCGATGTTGATGACATCCATGATGGCTTTGCCTGTGTATCCCTTCCAGTCACCACTCCGAACACGCTGGAACAGAGCAGGGAGATCCAATCAGCCCAAACCTCTGCATACATCACTGCTCAAAGCCATCATTACTTCTGCATCCTTACTTTTCAGTTCCAACTTTCGGGCCTTCACAGGATCATCTTGAAACCACAGCGATAGATCCCCACCACACTCACCACCCACTGGACTTATTTCCTCATTAGAAAAGCAAAAAGAGGGGCTGGGGATTTAGCTCAGTGGTTCTACCACCTGCCTTGCAACCGCAGGGACTGGATTTCGATCCCCAGTACCAAAAAAAAAAAGAAAAACAAAGAGTTCCCTAAACTAAGACCAACCAGAGAGGTCCCTCTCCAACATTTGACCTAGAGAAATCATGTGAGGTAATTAATGTTCACTGCTGTTGTAGTACAATTTTTTATAAACACATTCTTTAATTAAATTTAAAATTATTATTTTTTAGTGCTAGGGATGGAACCCAAGGCCTTATGCAGGGCAGGCAAGCCCTTTATCACTGAGCCACATCCCCAACCCCACTGGGTAATTTTTAATAAAATGATAATTAATGAAGATTTTGGTACCAGAAATAGGGTGTAGTCATAATAAAGACCTAAACATGTTGGAAGACTGTAAGTAGAAGCCTGACAGACCTCAAGGAGGCTGTCAGTATGGGTTTGAGGAAAGTATTATTGGAAACTGGAGGGAAAAGAATCCTTGTAAAAGATGTACTCTAAAATGTACTTTAAAATCTAGATGATTAAAATCTAGATGCACACCTGTAATCCCAGGTCTAAGGAGGCTGAGCAGAAGGACTGTTGCAAGTTCCAGGGCAGCCTGAACTATACACTGAGACCCTGTCTCAAAAACAAAACAAAACAGATCTGGATGATGCAGCTATGTAGATAGGGAGACTCAGGCTATGCTGGAGCAAGTGCCTGGATTCTTGATTCTTAGAATGAAATTTGAGAAGAAAAATAAATTAAATGAAGAACTTTAAAACAAAACATAGGGGCCGGGGATTTAGCTCAGTGGTTTCACCGCCTACTTCGCAAGCACAAGGACCGGAGTTCAATCCCTGGTACCAAAAAACAAACAAACAAACAAAAACCAAACAAAACATAGCCAGGAAGCATTAGGTTGGAAAATTCCAACCCTCTCAGGCAACAATCAATGCTAAAATTAAGAGAGGGCTCCTTGACAAAGATCAAATGCAGGGCAGTCACATAAGCATAGTATAAATTTGAAGCCAATAGTGTAGCTATAAACCCTTTGTTAGCTCTCAGGAAGAAAGGCAGATACACAGAGGTACTTCTGTTCAAACCCAAGGCTTCTAAGAGGCTTATTGTCTCTGTGGGCTCAGAAATGAAGACAGAAGATGGGCATGGTGGTACAGGAAGTAGCTCAGTGCAAAAGCCCTGCGTTTGATCCTCATTACTAAAAAAAAAAAAAAAAGCTGGGGATTTAGCTCAGTGGTTTCGCCACCTGCTGTGCAAGTGCAAGGACCTGAGTTCGATTTTCGGTACAAAAAAAAAAAAAAGGCTAGGGAGGACTCAATTTGAAGAAATGTCCGTGTGGCTTTTGCCTAATGGATAAACCCAAAAAGCTTCATAGGAGACCCACAAAGTTTTAAAAGTAACATAATTGTCAGAAACAACACTAACTTGAACAGAATGGGACAAGACAGCATAAAAGGAAAAAAGGCTCTTAGACATAGAAAACTATGCAGCTGCGAACACAGGCTACCTTTTATGAGAGGAAGATTAGTGACGGTGAATGAGGCCAAGAGCCTTTAGGAATTATTCCTAGGTCTTGAGTCCTAACCAATTGCCAACACATGTTTTGCTGGGCTTCAGAAGTGCTACTGATAAAAAAAAAAAAAAAAAAAAGAATTGCTATTGATGACTTTTTTTTTTGGTACTGGGGATCGAATTTGGGTCCTTGCACTTTCAAGACAGGCAGCATAACCACTGAGCTAGATCCCCGGCCCTACTGATGACTTTCGTGTGCCTTCTATTTTCACCTCTCTCTCTCTGAAAAGTATTTATCCTGGATCAGCTACCCCATGCCTATCTCACCCCTCTATGCTTCTGTGAGAGGTAGACAACAGGTCTCTCAGATCCAAAGGAACAGCACTGGAGTTGTACTAAAGAAAATGGAGGAACTACTATGACTGTACCTAACCTAGATGACGAGGTCTGACCTTCTAGCTGTACTGTGATGGGATGTGATCTTAGGAGAAACTGAGTCCAGTGTTTTGCACATGGAAGGTGAAAAATGGAGAGCTGAGGCAAACCATGGCATTTCCAAGATGGTTACCAGTGATTCTTTTCTCAGGCTGAGCAAAGATGATCTGTACAACAGGGGACTGCGGGGATAGGCACTACCTTGTTCTCTACTGGGTTACTAACTCAGACAAACAGCTGTCTTGACAAGAGGGTACTTAAACTGTGCAGAGGCCACCAGGTGAGGAACTGAAGCCTCCCAAAGCCAACGCTAACGGCTAGTTTGTTTTTTTTGGTACCGGGGATCGAACTCAGGTCCTTGTGCTTGCGCAGCAGGCGGTGAAACCACTGAGCTAAATCCCCGACCCTAACTGCTAGTTAATAAAGCAACCCCCCCAAAAAAAATTCTTAGACTGGGAAAAAAAAATATATATATGTATCTTTTGTTTTTTGAGACGGGATCTTAGTATGTTCAGGCAGCCCTTGAACTCACTACATAGCTCTGCCTCAGCCTCCTAAAGTGCTGGGATTACAGGCATTCACCACCATACCCTATAGCTATAGTATCTGTATCTTTAGTTAACTACTCATATCCTGTCTTGGATTAGATGAGGCTTTATAACATACTAATCAGATATCCACACTGATTAGATATCCACACTTGTTTGTACTCTGATAAAAGAGTACAAATTGATTTTTCCATATTCTGCCTTTTTTTTTTTTGAATACTGGGAGTTAAACCCAGGGCCTTTGTACTGATCTACGTCCACAGCCTCTTTTTATTTTTTAATTTAATTTTTTGCTTTTTTTGAGACAAGGTCTTGCTATGTAGTTCAGGCTAGCCTCGAACTTCTGGTGATCGTCCTGCCTCAGACTCTCGAGTGCTGGGATTATAGGTGTGTGCCACCATTCCCAGTAGCCCCTTATTTTTTTAATTATTTATTTATTTATTTTGGGGGGATGGAACTTGGGACCTTGCACTTTCAAGGCAGGTGCTGGAACCACTGAGCTAAACCCCCCCGCCGCTAGCCCCTTTTTATTTTGAGACAAAGTCTCACTAAATTGCTAAATTGTCCAGGCAGGGCTTGAATTTAAAATCACACTGCCTCAGACTCCCAGGGCTCTGGGATTACAGGTGTGCACCACCATGTGCAGTTCCCTATCATTCATTTATTTATTTTTGGATATTTTGAGACAGGGTCTCACTATGTAGTTCACGCTGGCCTTTTACTGTGTAGCCCATGCTCACCCCAAATTTGCAGTCATCCTCCTGCCTCAGCCTCTGAAGTGCTGGTATTACAGGTGTGTGCCACACCTGGCCTAGCTCCATAGCCTTTAAAAAAATTTTTTTTGGGGGGGCCTGAGATTTAGCTCAGTGGCACAGCACCTGCCTCGCAAGCACAAGGTCCTGAGTTCAATGCCCGGTACCAATATGTGTGTGTGTGTGTGTGTGTGTGTGTGTGTGTGTGTGTGTGTATTTTTTTTTTTTAAACATCAGAAGGGTATATGCTGACATAACAAGGTTCAAGGGTCAAACATCTCACACAATGGTGTGAACACCCAATCATCGCACTTATGAACTAAAGGATCTCTTTTTCTTTTTTTTTGGTACTGGGGATTGAACTCGGGTACTGGGGATTGAACTCGGGTCCTTGCACTTGCAAGGCAGACAGCAGGACCACTGAGCTAAATCCCTGGCCCCTGGATCTCTTTCTTAATTGACACATAATTACATGTATTTATGGGGTACAGTGTGATATTTCAATACATGTATATGAGGTGTAATGATTTGATCAGGGTAACAGGCATATCCATCACTCACTTCAAACATTTATTTACCATTTCTTTGTGATGGGAACATTCAAAATTCTCTCCATTGGCTTTTGAAATAGGCAATTTGTTTTGGGTTTTGTCACTACAGTCAAGCTCACAGCAAACATCTGCTTGGTGTGTGGTGCTGGGCATAGAACCCAGGGCTTTGTGGATGGTAAGGAAGTGCTCTACCATTGAGTCGCATCCTGAGCCCCTCGCTGGACTTTTGACAGCAACAGCCACTGTGGAATTGCTGCTGTTCAGCAGTATGTTTTGAATTATAAATACCTCATCAGCCTGAGCCAGGCTTCAAGTAGCCTGCTCTAAGGAGGGCTATCCTGGAAAGAGTCCTCAAGACAGCCAGTGCCACACTGTGCATGCACATGCACACACACACACACGCACACAGGCTGGTCAAACAGAGCAGCACCGAGCTCCTGAGAACTGTCAGCTCTGCCACTCACAGTGGTAGACAAGCCCTTCCTCACAGCCAAAGGCACATGGACCAACCACCCGAAACTCTCCAGAACACTCTGGAGTCCAGATTCCCATCAGGATGCCATTCCTTCCTCACTGCAGGAAGTTCCACTTATGTGGCTGCTACACCTTAAAGACTGATACCAAAACTGCCTCCAACTCCCAGTATTGTTTTCAGGCCTGAAATGGCTCTTGGCCAAAGCAATCAGACTTTGATTGGTCACACGAGAGAGCTGCAGCTTTCAGGAATGAGCAGTGAAAGAGCACAGCTGACCAGATGATCACTCCCAGAGCATGCATCACTCAGGAACAGACATACGTGCACACAGGCCCCCAGGAGTCACCCTTGGACTCCAGGCTGGCTGCTGGCTGTCCACCCTTGCAGAATCACCCCTGGGATGTTGAGGCAACAGTGGCAGACATGGGCATCCCCAAATACCCACCACACACAAGAAAAGAGGCATGGTTATGTACACTGAATCCAACCCAGTGAGATCACTTGCCTCCCTCCCATCCCCTGTACTGGGAATTGAACTCAGGGCTTTTGCACTGAGCTATATTCCCCCCGCCCCCCTTTAAATTTTGAGACAGAGTCTCACTAAATCACCAAGTTCCCCAGGCTGGGCTTGAACTTGTGATCTTCTTGCCTCAGGCTGCCAAGGTCCTAGGGTTATAGGGATGCACCACCACATCCAGCTCTCTTATATGTTTCTAAGTGGAAATAAGCTCTCAAAGAGCAAGTAGAAAAATGAACCTGTGTATGGATGTGTTTCAAAGAGAAGATAGATGCCTATATACACACATATGCTAGTACATGGATAGGAACTTGGGGAAAGAATTCCTAGGAATCTATGAGAGCTGGCTGAGAGTGGGGTCAAGAAACTTTTACAATTCTTTTTTTTTTTTTTACATCTGATTCTAGCTGGGCAACAAGGAAGGGTACGTAACTGAAGAGACGGAATGGAAGAAGTCTCTTCCCTTCACCATCCCATCTCTTTTAATTTCAGGCCTCTGTCACTGGCCAGCTTGGCTCTATGCACCCAGAGGTGTCTGCAGCTCAGAAAAGAGGCTGCCTGCATTGCTGTCAGGGTGGTTCCCTCTGAGCAAACACTCCAGGGTGAGCAATCACACAGGCTGCCCCTACCTGAGGCTGAGGCGAGGGACTGTGTCCTGCCTCTAAAGCAGTGGTGGAGTCACGAATAAGGGCTCCCTGATTCCCAAACACAGGCACACAAGTGGCCAAGGGCAAGTCCAGTCCAGCCTCTGCTTACCTGGCAGAAAGACTTCATCTTGTCCAGAACCCTGTTGATCTCTGGCATCACATCCTTGCCATCCACCAGCATGGGTGTATTTGACCGGTTTCGTAGGGCTACATGCAATACTGCACGATCCTGGGGACAAGGGTCACAGTGTGAAGAAGCCCCCACCCCACACACCCAGGGAGCCATGCTCCACACTGGACATGGTGCACCAAGGCCATGGCAGCCCTTAAGTGTCTATTAGTACCACAGTCTCATACCAAAGTCCTATGGTATGCTTAAGGGGGTAGGAGCCAGCCCAGGACTCCAGGAGAGGGAAAGCATGTCCCATGTCCTGGTGTGCTAGACATGAGAAACGGGTGGAATGGGGCCTGAATAAACTCAGGACAGGTCCCGAAGGCCCATCAGTGGTCAGGAGGCAAACAGCCAGAGGAAAGAGGAACAGCACAAGCAAAGACAGAGTGGTGACTACACAGGTCAGAGATAAGCACTAAATGCCTACAGTGGACCAGGCTCCTTAGGCCTGAGGTAACCTCATCCTCCTGATGAGACGACATGGTGTCTGCTAGCACCTTCTGAAGGGTCCTCAGCCATCTGGATATGGAGCAAAGGCAGGCAATACAATCTTCCCTCATCAAGTGAGTTGATCACTACCATCTGCCCCAAACCAAACCAGACCCAAAGTCTGCGACAGGTGCCAGGCAACTGGCCTGGTCACAAGAATGAAATGGCTCCATCCAGCTGAAGCTTGTGGAGGAGTCTTTAGCGCGCAGGAGAAGGATTATCTCAGGATGCCAACACAATGAGAAGCTCACTCAGATGGAGGGCTTCAGGGCATCCCATCTCCACCCTGCCCAACCTTCCCTCTCCTCCCACATTCCACAGGCAACTGCACCCCTACAGGAAGCCCTCCATGACTGCAGCCTTCCTTCCACTCACCCAGCAGACCTAGATAGGTTTTTTTGTTTTGTTTTGTTTTGAGATAGGGTCTCACTCCATAGCCCAGGCTGGCCTTGAACTCTCCACAATCCCGCCTCAGCCTCCCGATTACTGGGATTACAGGCAAGCGCTACCACGCCCAGCTTCAAAGTGGGTTGCATTTTAATCCCAGCTCTGCCTCTTATAGCGACCACATCTCAGGTGGTCTTAGTGACTGGACCTCCAAGCCTCAGATTCTTCAAGCAAAACAGGAGGATAATGATACCATGAGGACAGAGACTGAGTGTTCCATGCTTACTATCCCCTCAGACTTTCACAGCAAGTCAGGAACAGGGTCCTCAGTGCCTGGCCTCACCACTGCTTCCTACTGACTTCTATCACTGAGGAAGTTAAATTGTGACATGAGAGTCTTCTTGATAAATCAAGCGAGTTAAGTTCTCTAAGAAAATGTCTGACAAGCCTTGAGAAATTCTCTCTCTTCAGGCTTAAGATGTGCTTCTCCCTGAGCCAACACTGGGAGCCATTTCAATTTGCTCACCAAAGCCAGCCTGCCAGTCTTGGGGAAGACAGGCCCTAAATCCCTGCAACCAGCCTCCAAGGAAACAGGTCCTCTGGCCCCTCATTAAGCAAAAGCATTGCCTAAGAGGAAGGAAGAAGACACAGGATGATACTAACAGTTGGACGAACCTCAAAGGAGGGGAAGAGGCACTGGGGGAATGTATCCACCAGGGCTGCTCACCTCGGTGTAGTTGATCTTCTCACCACTGAACATGCGCTCCCGGGCAGCCTCCACACCCCTGGACTTGGCCTAGGAAGAGAAGATACTCAGGCCTGCTGCTACCATGTTGATCTAAGCCCCCAACACAAGGCAGGGTCCTACTGTCAAAAGAGCTGGCAGATAGCTGCAACCTGTCTCCTCCTCCCAATGTCTGGAGCCAATGTGCTCAAACACCAGGCACTAGGGTTCCTAGGGATTCTGCTCAGAACCTGACCAAGGGCAGGTTTTTGGAGCCCTGCAGCAGCATACAGGTGGTTACTGAGGTCCACTTATTCATGGACCTCAGGTTTCCAAGAGCTCAGCTCGCCTGGCATACTGAGGGTCACAGGTCAAAGTTCCCCAAACAGAACATTACCAGTTCCACCAGCATCTTCATGACCTCCTCCGTCACAAGGTTCTTGGAGTAATCCAACAGAATATGCCCATGGTTGGTGTTGAGAGTCAAGCTGAAGAAAGAGGCAGAGGCTGCTGACCACACCCAGGTCTCCTCAGCCACCCCCGACCAGACCAGAGGCAGGAGCTGCTTCCAGAAGAAACATCCTTCCTGTGCCACACCCCAAAAGGGCTCTGGTTGCCCAGCCGACCTGCAGCAGCTGCACAGTGGAACCCATGCCACAGAACTGAGACGCAGACAGACCCTGGGCAAGGAGTCATGGCCTGGGAAGACAAGGGGTGCAACTGCCCTGCAGCACCAGGGAATGCCCCCCCGCCCCAGCGCCTCCTCAGGCACCCACTCAGACGTCTGGGCTGGCTAGCAGGGAGCTATAGGCGGTCCTCCCGTCCCCTCCTGCCTCTCCTTCTCCAACACCAGCGGTCAGAGCACACTGGGACGAATCCCTATCAAAGACTTCCTCCCACGCTTCTTTCCGTTTCCCCGTGGTTCATCAGCTTCTCGTCTTAGCCGCTTCAGCAGGAATTGAATCTAGACATTTCCACTCTGAACACCCCAACTCCCCGCAAGCCACCCCACCCCCACGTGCCCACCCTGCCCGCTCACGGCCCCAAGCCTTTGTAGGCAGGGGGAGGTGGACGGGAGCAGCTCTTCTCCACCACCTGCGTCGGTGCGGGCCCCTCCTCACCGGGGCGTTAGGGGGCGCGCTCACCTGGCTGGGGGGGGGGCTGGGAGGGGCGCGAGAGAGGAGGAGGGGTCCCTTCCCCCATGACCAAGCAGCCCGGCCCCCAGGCCACCGGGTCCCTGCGCCAAGGTGGCGTCAAGGACAAAATATGGCCATGGCCCGGGCCCTGTCTGCGGCGGGGGTCCCCCGGGGCCCCTTCCCCCGGCCCCACGTGCGTACCTGAAGTGGTTGAAGCGTTCTTTGTCGGCTTCGAAGAGGCGGCGCAGGTTGAGGTCAGAACCGTGCTCGCGGTGCCACTGCTGCAGCTTCTGGAACTGCGGGTTCCGGGTGAGCGCAGCCATGGCAGAACCAGAAGGGAGCACGGACTGGGGCGTGCGCAAGGAGGAAGGTGGAGGAGGAGGGGCAGGAGGCGCAGCGAGCCGACTGGAGACTCAGCGCACAGCGGACTTTACGGCGCAGGCGCCCGACCCCGCCCCGCACCCCCGGCCCCGCCCCGCGCCCCTGGCCTCGCTGTCCGCTGCTTGACCTTGCGAAACTGTGGTTGCCCCGGGGCCGATGCTGGGTACTCTAACACAGAGTGGTCACTTGCATCATCACTCAGTTGGCCGCTGCCCCAACTGGAGGGGGGAGCAGAGACGGAGCTCCCAGATCGCATTCATTTATTCATTCATTCCATCAAAACTCTGTGGAACACCTTCCATGCTAACAGGTAGTGTTCCAGGTACTGTGGGTACACAGTGTCGAATAAGTAGAATATAGGGTATGTCGGATGCTGGAAAGTGCAGGTGAGAAAAATCAATCTGAAGGGATGGGATTGCAATTTTCTAAAATGGTCAAGAAAAAAAAAAAAATCACTGATTAGGTGACATTGAGTGAAACCCTTAAAGTAGGGGAGTGAGCCACTTGGCTACCTGGGAGGAAAGTGTGGAGGCAAAGGGAGCAGCAACTGCCAAATTCCTGAGGCAAGAGTGTGCTTAGATATTCCAGAAACATAACCAAGTGTGAATGGAATGAAGAAGGAGAAAGGGATAGAAGATGAGATCAGGGGCCAGGGATTTAGCTCAGTGGTTCCACCACCTGCCTCACAAGCCCAAGGTCCCGAGTTCAATTCCTGGTACCAAAAAAAAAAAAGAAGAAGAAGAAGATGAGATCAGAGAACAAAGGGAAGGCAACAAGTTCACACAGGATCTTAGAAATTATTGTCTAAGAATTGGGGTTGGTGGCTCATTCCTCTAATCCCAGAACTCTGGGAAGCTGAGGCAGGAAGACTACAAATTTGAGCCCAGCCAGGGCAATTTTAAGTTAGCAAGACCCTGCCTCATAATAAAAAATAAAGGAGGGCTGGAGATGTAGGTCAGTGAGAAAGCACTAAGTTCAGTCCTCAGTACTGCAAATCAATCATCATATAGGCTTTGGTTTTTATTCAGAAAAGAAAAAAGGGAAGTCACTGAAGGATTTTTAGTAGAAGGACATCATCTGACATGTTTTGCAAAGTATTAGACTGACAGGCAACAGGAAAAGAAGGATACAAATAGGCTAGTGCAATAATACAGGCCAGAGAGGAAGGCAGCTTCAGTCAGGGTGGTAGGAGTTGGGCATGGTGGTCTGGATGAAGGAAGAATTTGAAATTTCATGGGGCAGCTCAGTGGCACAGTGCCTGCCTGGCAAGTTCAAGGCCCTAAGTTTGATTCCCGGTACCAAAATAAATTTTTTTCATGGTGATAGAGAGAAAGGTCAGGATGACATCTAGTTTTGGACTGAAATTCCTGAAGAAATGGAATTACCAACAATTCCAATGAAGAATGAGGAAGAGTTCCAATGAGGAAGAGGACTGGGGATATAGCTCAGTGGTAGGATGTGTCCCTAGCATGCCCAAGTCCTTGAAATCAATCACCAGTGCTGCAAAACAAAGTAAAATCAATGAGGAAGACTGGAAGAGTTTGATCTTGATTTTTTAGATGTGAAGTTTCCAAAACCGGTTAAACTTTTTTTTGTTTTTTTGAGACAGGGTCAGGAATTTACCTCAGTGGTGCCATACCTCCCTAGCATGTGCAAAATCCTGAGTTTGATCCCCGGTACTGAAAAAAAAAAAACCCCAAAACCTTGAAAGAGCAAAAAAGTCAGGGTCTCACTATGTAGCTCATGCAGGCCTTGAACTTGTAGCAATCCTCCTGCCTGAATCTCCTGAGTGCTGGGATTACAGTTGTGCCCCACCACACCTGGCTTCTGTCAGATATCTAAATAGACTAAGTGGAGTATTGAGTTGGGTGTTCCTGTCTGGAATACAGAGGAGAAGGCTGAACTAATGGAGAAACTTAGGAGTTTTGAGTGAATAAACAGCACCTGGATTCATGAGCCTGTATGAGAGGGGGCCCAAGAACTGGCACTCTTAAATCAAGCTAATGTGTTTGCTTCCCCAGAACGGCCAACCAGCCAGGGAGTGTGTCCATCCTGCTGTAGTCCCAGGTCTCTGTCTTCCCTGGGTCCACTGCCTAACTCCATCCAGTTGTTCCATAAATAGCCTTATTCTCTGTACCCAGAACAATTTGAGGTCCTAAAGATGAAAAAGGAAAACAGAGTGGTGGGAAGGCACAAGAAATAAGTGGTCACAGGACTTTCCAGAGAACAGTCCTATCCACATAGCCCTCCATTTCCCAGGGTTTTGGGGCAACTCTCAAATCTGAGATTTAACTGAGTTTCCATTCCACACCCAGCACAGTCCTGCAACCCTAACATCATTGAACAGTGTTTTTTGGTCTGTTTTTTTCCATCGCTGGAGAAGGAAACCCAGGGCTTCATCCATGCCAGAGGCAAGCAGTCTACCACTGAGCTACAAACCCAGTATCTGTTCTATTGGAACTCCAGAGAAATAGTTCAACCATTTTCCCATTCAAGCCAGCTACTGACCTGCACAAAACAGCACTCCAACCCCAAACCCTGCTTTATAATAACCTCAACTAAATAGGAAGGCAATAGCTATGCTCCATTAGCCACTCATTACATGATTACTCAGATGATTTTAGCCCCGAAGTAGCCACTGACTTAATATTTCTTTTTCGTGGTACTAGGGATTTGAAGCCAGGGCCTCCTCATGGAGCTATGTCCCCAACCCTTTCTTTATTTTTTTGAAACAGGGTCTCACTAAATTCTAAGTTGCCCAGGCTGGGAATGAACTTGCAGTCCTCCTGCCTCAGCCTCCCAGAGTTCTGGGGTTACAAGCATGTGCCACCAAGTCAGGCTAACTCCCCTTTTCTATGTTATTTAGTCAGGCTAACTCCCCTTTTCTATATTATTTTGGTGACTATGGTGGACATCTGCTGTCTTTGTCTAAAAGTACATTTTTTTTTTGAGACAGGGTTTCAATTTGTAGCTCAGGCTGGCCTCCAACTTGTAGCCATTTTCAGGCATGTGCCACCATGCCCAGTATACCCTTATGTTTCTTCCCATCTCCCTGATTACATCAGGGATGACCACATGACCTAAACCAAATGGCCCTTTCTCAGAACTCTGCTTTTGGGGGGATTAAGATGCCTGTCTGAAAAGACAAACATGAAACTCAGTCCCTAGTGTTTTTTTTTTTCTGAGTAGGAAAATTTATTGGGGAATAGGAATGTGGAATAAGCATAGCTCCTGAGAGACAGGAGGGGTCTTGAATGAGTTACCTCAGTCCCTAGTTTTAAGGAAACAATAAAGAGAATAACCCTGAGAGATATGCAAGAGTGAACCTCATATTGGCCTAGTTCCTGCTGTCAGGCCACCTCTGCCTGTAGCACAAATGTAATCAATGATTCCCCTTGGTGTCTATGTTGTTTTGAGTTGTTTAAAACTTTAATTTTTCCAAAGACTTTATGGATGTTCACCTGCCCATCATCACACTATCTTCCCTATCATCCTCTTCCATCCAGGTGGAGTATCTGGATAAAGGAGGCCACTCAAACACACAGGATCAGCTCTGGCTATTGAAGAAGAAGCAGGAGGTGAGGCCTCTCATGAGTGCTATTTTTAAAATTATTTATTTATTTTTTGGTACCAGGGATTGAATTTAGGACCTTGTGTTTGTGAGGCAGGTGGCGGCGGCACCACTGAGCTAAATCCCCAGCCCCATGATTGCTATTATGGAGGTCTTATCTTTTTTTTTCTTACCTTCTTTTTGATATTCTATAATATAATCCTCTAGCATTTGGCCTATGTGATTCCCAGCAGCTTCAACTACTTGAGATTTTCCCCACAATATCTTAAGTTTAACAATGTACTTTGAAATTCTAAAGTTGTGTGGAAATTTTTTCCCCTGGTACTGGGGATTGAACCCAGGGCCTTCACACTGAGGCACATCCCCAGCCCTTTGTATTTTTTTTTTAATTTTCAGACAGAGTCTCACTAAGTCGATAAATGGCCCAGGTTGAGCATGAACTTTCCATATTCTTGTCTCAGGCTTCCAACTTCTGGGATTACTGGTGTGTGCCACCACATCCAGCTTGGGTTTTCTTTTTTCTTTTTTTTTTTTTTGGTGCCGGGCATTGAACTCGGGTCCTTGTGCTTGTGCAGCAGGCAGCGAAACCACTGAGCTAAATCCCCGGCCCCAAGCTTGGGTTTTCTACATTAGCAGGAGACTAGGTTCATGTCTGGATGATTATGGGTCATAGTAGCAAGGGAGAAAAAACACAAAAATAGAAGGAATATCAACTAGGTCTCTAAGATATGAATACTGAATTAACAGTAGAATGTTGGGCTGGGGATTTAGCTCAGTGGTTCCCGGCCTGCTTTGAAAGCACAAGGTCCCAAGTTCGATCCCTGGTACAAAAAAAACCCCCAAACAACAACAACAAAACAGTAGAATGTTACAAGTGGACATGGAAAAACATGGCAACTCAGAGAGAAAAGACAGCAGTCTAGGGAAATGCTGAGTGATCCAGCCAATGACATCAATTCCGGTCCTGTTGGATCAGTATAGAACACTAGGGAAACAGACACCCACCGGGAAGGATGCAGTATCCTGGAGTGTGACCAGTCACTGGGAATGACATCTCTGATCGAATGGGGGTGGTGGTGGAGTGGAATATGTAGTTTGGGGCCGGGGATTTAGCTCAGTGGTTCTACTGCCTGCCTTGAAAGTGCAAGGTTCCGAGTTCGATCTCCCGTACCAAAAACAAAAAAAACCCAAAAAACCCCCACAAAACATCAACGTAAGGTACTTGTATATTCTAAAGAATGTTAAACTTTTCTGCTCTCTACTTCCATAACAACCACCATGTTGTGCCAAGTGCAGCAAACAAGAGTATAAGGTTCAGAAGCATGGGGATCCTGGACTCAAGAGAAGCTTCTTGGGGTTCATGCTCCCAAACTAGAGACTAAGGAGAAAAAACTGTTTAAACAAACAAAAAACGAAAAGAAAATCCGGCACAAAACCCCAAGAGATCCTCCTCCAGCACCAACTACGCTCCAAGCGCCTTCCTCAAGTTGCTCTAGCCCCTGACAATTAATTGGATCAAGGGGGAGTTAGGGTAGCCAAATTTAGGAAGTCCAGGCACAGCCCAAACAGTGGTGGAAAAGCAGGTGACTCCTATTGACTCTTACGAGAAACTAGCACCTGCTACAGCCTGTTGCGACCACAGTTCCAAACACATCCTAAAGATGAGGAAACTAAAGATGAGGCATAGGCTTGTAGATAAGCCAGGCCTTAATTCCTGGACCCTGGATAGGGGACAGCCAAGTCCCCTCCCCTAGGGGAGGCCAAGTGATCAGGAGAGTAAAGGAGGAGAAAGTGGAGGAGGGGACTCGGAGTAGCGGATTAAACGGGAGTTGAGGGAGCCCGCAGGAAGTGAGAAGCTGGGAGTGCAGTTTCCACACTGACAGATTTTCAAGAGCAGTTCGGAGGACGCTACCGCCCCAAGATGCTGAGTCACGGTGGGCTGCGAGGCGAAGCGCCGGGACCGGGCGCAAAGGAGATAATATCACGCGCAGGTACGGATGAGGGAGGGAGAGGGAATCTGGGTGTGGGTTGACACGTCTGGGGTAGCAAGGCAAGCGCATGTGCGATGTGTGCACGTGTGCGCGCCGACCGGGGTAGGGACCAAGAAAGGGGAACTGGGGATCATCCTACTACGCACGTCTGGGATGGACGTAGAGTGCTCTTCTGAGCATGCTCAGTGGAGGCAGAGTACGCATGCGCTTCATAGCCGTTATGCGCGTTAGGGGTGTGTGCGCCCTGCCCTTGGTAGAGGCTGACTGCTTTGGTTTCTGTAGCATCGCAGGTTCTCTGTGAATCCCTGTGAATCCGCTGCTCCCGCTTCAAAAAAATTTGTCCCCTAGGGCTGGGGATTTAGCTGAGTGGTTTCGCCGCCTACTGCACAAGCACAAGGACCCGAGTTCGATCCCCGGTACCAAAAAAAAAAAAAAAAATTGTCCCCATCATCCATAGGGTGTGGTTGCCATGAGACTAGAAAGCTCTATACTTATTAAAGATCTACATAGTCCGATCCATACGTAGTATTTTTCTTAAATATTTTTTTACCCGGTACTGTAGACTGAGCCCGTGGACTTTGCACTGAGCTACAGGCCCAGCTCTTTTTAATTTTGAGGCAGCGTTGCGCTAAGTTGTACAGGCTAGGCTTGTATTTGTGACCCTCGCCACTGCGCCTGGTGTATGTATTCTTTTAGTCCAACGTGAGAGTATTTTTTTTGTACTCCGTGAGAGCCTTTAAAAAAATCTAGATCAGGCGGGGTGATGGTGCACGCCTGTGATCCCAGCACTCTGGAGGCCGAGGCAGAAGGAGCGCTGCAAGTTTGAGGCCAGCCTAGGCGGCATAGTGAGTTCAAGGCCAATCTATACTACAAAGCAAGACCCTTTCTGAAAAAAAAGTCGTTTGATTGATGCTGTGTATTAGAATTTGAGGCCTTATGTGTGTGTGTGTGTGTGTGTGGTTGGGGGGGACACACATAAATACCAAAACACAATGCTAAGTGCTCTGATGGATGAAAAATAAAACTAGGTTAAAAGATGGACACTGGCCCCAGATTACTGATAGGTTCATTTCATTTTTTTTTTTTTTTTTGGTACCGGGGCTCGAACTCGGGTCCTTGCGCTTGCGCAGCAGGCGGCAAAACCACTGAGCTAAATCCCTGGCCCCTCTTCATTTCACTTTTTAAAAAAAGTTATTTATTTTTGGTACCGGGGATCGAACTCAGGACCTTGTGCTTTTGAGGCAGGCACCGGAACCACTGAGCTAAATCCCCTGCCCATTTATTTTATTCTGGGACAGGGTCTCTGTATGTAGTTCAGACTGGCCTTGAATTCACTATGTAGCCTAAGCCGCTCTCGAACTCATGGAGCTATTTCTACCTCACCCTCTTGAGTGCTGGAATTACAGGTGTGTGCCACTGCATTTGGAGTACTGATGGATTCTTAAGCATCCTTAAAACCAATAGGCAAGGTTCAGTGGATTGGAGAGGGGTGTAGGGTGTGTGCATGGAAAACCTTGAGACCCTAGAGGAGAGGCAGGAGCCTGGGGAGGGCCTGATGGGTGGAGATGAAGACCAAGGAGGAATTCAAGTGTACTTGGAGATACATGAATAGGGCTTGCTGATTACCTGAATGAGAGTGAAGAGGAATCAAGAATGTTTTCTAAGATTTCTGCCTGAGCAATGGGCAAACGGTAGTACTCTTGCTAAGGATGGGAAATATGGGGGGCTCTACACTAAAAGACTTCAGTTTCGTGGCCTGGGATTTAGCTCAGTGGTTCTGCCCCATGTCTTGAAAGCACAAGGTCCCAAGTTCTACCCTTGGTACAAAAAGAACCCCAAAACTTGTTTAGATTTTTTTTTTTTTGCTTTTTTTTTGGTACCGGGGATGGAACTCGGGTCCTTGCGCTTGTGCAGCAGGTGGTGAAACCACTGAGCTAAATCCTCGGCCTGTGTTTAGATTTTTTGTAGCAACAGCCTGGCCCCTAGGAAATAAGCATGATACTCGTGAAACAATCCTTCCCTGCTACCTAGGCCCATATCCCCAACTGGGTTCCAACACAAGACACATCCAGTCCCCTCACAGAGGAATAGCAGCCTGGCTCCACTGAGCCTATCCCCACGGCATTGTAAGGCCCGTTGCATACTACTTCTAGCAGCCTGGCCCTGTAGGTTCCCTGGACTCCTGGGTTGGAAGGCAGTCAATCGTGCTGTCCCCATACTTGTACAGAGCTTTTTGGCAATTGAGGTGACATTGGGAGGTGTAATTTTTTTCTTTTGAGACAGGGTGTCTTTATGTAGTATAGGCTGGTCTCTTGAAGTTGTGGTGATTCTCCTGCCTGTGCCTCCCAACTGCCGGTAGTACAGGCATACACCACCATTCCCAGCTTTTTCTTTTTTTATTTCTTTTTAAAATTTTTTTTTAGCTCTTTGAGTCAGGGTATCGCTGTGTAGAACAGGCTGGCCTCCAAGTCATGGTGATCCTCCTGCCTCTGCCTCCCAAGTGATTACAGGCATGATTACACCATGCCTTTTTTTTTTTGTTTTGGCAGTACTGGGGATTTCTAGGGTCTTCACACTGACCTACCCCCCTCTAACCATCCCAGCAGCCCTCTTTTGAGATGGGCTTGCTAAGTTGCCACATTTCCCAAGCTGGGCTCGAACTTGCAATCCTCTTGCTTCGGGTTCAGTTACAGGAGTGTGTTACCATGCCCAGATGGAAGGTGTTTATTTCTATTTTGTTTTCAGATTGGGAGGGAGGTCACAACAGTGGCCACATAGCACACAGGGAGCCATCAGCTCACAGCCTCACAGTTGCCATGTGGCAGGAGCACCTGAAGTAGGAAAGAAGGGTTACAAACCTTGTGAGTAACTCAGCTCATTGTGTATTCATTTTTCAAATGAGCCAAGGCCTCCAAGAGCCCTCTAAAAGCCCAAGTATAACATTTGTTCCACAGAACCAAAGACAAACAAAACCCCCCAAAAGTTTGTTCCACTTCCTCTGCCACCCCCATCCATCCAGCACACAGCAGGGTGCTACTGGTCACTTGTTAAACAGGAACACATGAGAATAAAGTGCGAGTTTTTTCTGCTAGCCATTTATTAATTTACGGGTGGCTCGGGATTGGATGCAGGACCTTGGACATGATAAGCGTGCACTCTACCACTGAGCTATACCCCCAGTCCCCCGCTAGCATTTTAATTTGATTTTCCAATGGGATTGCAATGCAACATGGCTGTGACCTAAGCATCTTTGTTCTGAGGTACATCTGGAAGGTTCTGGGACTGGTCCTTGTTCTCAATTTCAGGGCATCTCAATAGTAAGCCTGAATGGCTTGTGGATTATATATTAATGCTCACATTACTCCATTTTCCTAAGTTCATGAAAAAGACTTCAGTGAAATGCTGCCTTTTGTAGGTGAAACTGAGTTGAAATTTGTCTGTAACCTACCATCCACTTGTGGTTTTCATGAGTCTGTCTTCCTTCTGCTAGGTAGGATGGCATCACCCAGGGAGACAGGTTCTTTTTGTCCCTGTGAGGCAAGGTCACTCAGCAGACTGAGGCTCCTGGTGGCAAAGACGGTAGAACAAAACCTCTTCCCTGGGTCTACTCCTTGGAAAGGCTGGCAGGCAGGTCAAAGCAACTGCACTTGGTGGGACATGGGTGCTGGCAGATCCCAACTCAGATAGCACCTCCCTCCTTCACCTCTGTGTTAGCTCCACTTGCACAGAGGTGAAACCAGCTATGGCTTAGGGAAGCCAACGGGAGGGCTGTAGCAGCTTTCCACCCATCTACTTCAGCTCCTCTGAATACCCTAACCTGTCTTCCCCATGACAGGTCTCCTAATCAGAGCACAGACCAACCTAAAAAGCAACTCATGCCATGCACAGCTTTTCACAGTGATGAGTCAGGCAGCCATCTGACTGGGGTCTGCTGTGGTTCATTTTAAATAAAGATACAGAGTATTATTAAATGTATATTTTTTAATAAAGCGAATAGGTATTTCACTTATAGGAGCTTTAAAAGTAAGATACAAAATGTAGAGTTCCAGTTTGGAAGCATTGTAACTATTCACAAAATGTCCTGCTGATGCCTGAGCAAGGCAGCCACGCCCGGCCATGCCAAGGACACACTCTCACGCACGCACACACACGCACACACACACACACATATGCGCTTTGGCGAGACCCCTCTGCCGAGCGCAGCACCTGGAATTACCAGTGTTCAGAACTGCTGGGAACACAGCACCTACACGGAAACTACACAAACAGCTTCACACAGTCTCACAGCCCACAGAGTTGCAATTACGAACTGTCTTCTTAGAGAAGAACAAACTAGAAAGTGACAATTAGCGATGTCACTTGCACTGGGGCATCAAGGACTGACTTCTGTCCAGGGTGAGGTCTTTGGGGAGGCACTATTAAAACAAAAGTACTTCAATATAATAGAACTCGAAATACAGGGTACTCTGGACACATTACTGAAGGAAATAGAAAACTATCTTACAAGTAAAACAGCCACAAAGAACTCTAACAGAGATTAGTGTGTACACTGTGACAGCTAATACAGACAAGAGCCACACTGGGTTGGTGCAAAGCGTGTGCCTGAAGAACTCTATGTACAAAACAGTTTTCTGTAAACATGGTGAGGTGAACGTTCAGAACCCACGGTGAAAGGATCATTAAGTACAGGCAGCAATGATATCCCCACACAGCACAAAAGACAACACCTGAGGCCTGGAAACAGCCCGACAACACAGTACTAAAAATGAAGGTAGCTGGGCTCAGACAACCTAAGGGTCCTCTATAATTGTGTGTGTGTGTGTGTGTGTGTGTGTGTGTGTGTGCGCGTGTATGGTATGTATACATACATATATATATTTATTTTTTGGTATTTTTAAATATAAATTTACTTATATCTGTAGAAAAATGAGAACATAAATGTGTTATTAAAATCTTTGCTGGAAAAGCTTATATGGAGTTAGAAAGAATAAACCATTTATTAGTAATTAACATATATTAAAATGGTTTAATGATTTAAGAAAATATAAAAAAAATATTAATACTGTCAAACTTTCATACCAGAAAATATCATGGATTTTTTTAATTAGACTTTTTCAAAGATGAAATATGAAAAATTTAAATAAGTTTTATATAAAGAACTTTCTGCATCCTCAATTATACAGTGGGATAGGTCTATTCTACATAGATATATTTATTATTTCTCAATTTAAGCACCATTCAATTCTGGATCCATTCTGGCTGGAAAGTATCCCTAAATCCACAAGATGTTATCTACTTAATGGGACATGTTAACTGAAAATGAGGTGTTTTGTTTTGTTTTTTAAAGAAAAGACTAATTCTTGTCTACATCTTAATTGGTTTGTTTTCTGAGCCAGCTCACAGATGTTACTGCAGTCTCAAATGCAGGTGTCTCTGTGCAGCCCAGTGACCAAGTTTGCCATCCTGAGGATGGCATGGTGCCTCTGGCCATGTGTGGAAGGTCTGAGGGCAGCAGGTGCAGCTCTGTGTGCCCCAGACATCAGCCAGCTGGCTCCTCTCCATGCACCCTCAGGCACAGACCTCTGATGTCAGTTTCACAATCTTGCTTTCGTGAACCTGGTAAGGGTTACATCCCCTGGGTGGAAGAGGCTGCCCACACACAGAATACCCAGGTGATTGCTTCTGATCACAAATATTCTCTACCTTGCCCATTTTGTATAAGTTTAAATATAGTGTTGAGCAAACCTCCAGCCTGTGTATCTGTTATCTTAAAATATTCAATGCATTTTAGGCAGATGTTTTAACTAAAAACATAAACAATAGCTATGAAATCAGTGATTGGTGTGGTCACCACTCTGTGTAAAGGAGGGAAAAGGAGCTTTCAGAAGAATGGTCAGGTTTGCTCTCAGCCTTCGGGCCTGACACCTTCCCAAAACACAGCAGGATTAGCAACCTTAGAACTATGTTTCTCAAAGTGTGGCTTCTGGCCACCTGCATCAGAATCACCTGAGGTGCTTAGTTAAAACATGCTTAGTTATCTCGCATCCCCCTGAGTGTCAGAAATCTCCATCTTCAGCTGGTTCTCCAGGGGTCTGCTGCCTTCAAAGTTTGAGAAATCAGGCTACAAAGGCTTGGAGCTGCCAACACCCCAGTTGCCAAGGAACCGTCCTTGGGCAGGGGTGCACTGGTCCTCTGGGGGCTGGTATCAGCTAGTCGGCCCTGGGTTGGGGACACTGGCCTCAACAGCTCTGGGCAGGCAGGCAGGCAGCCTAGCCCTGCATCAGTACTGGGACAAGTAGGCTGGCCTGCGCTCAGCCTTCCCAGGGAAGGCCTTGAAGCCCTTGGGTGCCACCTTGTGTGCTGGTGGGGGTGGGGGCTGCGGCGGAGTCTGCATGTAGGGGAAGGAGGCAGCATTGCAGTCATTGGTTGCAGCCCACACAGGGGACTGCAGCATCTGCATGGTGTCATTCCACTGGCTGCCTGGGCTGGCGACTGCATAGAGTGGTGCACTTGGGCTGGGCAGTGTGCTGGGGATCGGAGATGGGTGCTGCCAGGGTGCTTTGGGTGGCCATGTTTTGGTTTTGTTATCCTGAGAGACAGAAGAGAGTTCTTAGTGGCATTTCTGGTGATTTATCATCTTTTCCCTCCTCCCCAGATCTCTGGTCTTTCTTTCTACCTACCAGCCAGGGTGTGAGCCCCAGACCTCCCCACAGCCTTGAGTATTGGAACATCTTACAATGATAGCAGTGTTCTATGCCTTCACTCTTCAATACAGAAGCCTCTAGCCATATATCCATAGATAGCTAATGCAGCTGTGGAACTGAATAGCTAAATAGCTGCATGTGGCAAGTGGCTATTATACCAGACAATACCATCCTAGAGCTTTCTCTACATTTGGCTGAGCCAGCTGAGGTAGCTAATCATTTAGACAAAATCATGAGAAAAAAAGTGATCCAGCACAGAGAACCCGCATGACTTAGAGGCCCTTTTAAAACCAAAGCTCTGGAACTTTGCCCATGGTCTTTACCATGGGCCAGCTGCCAATACCTGGTTCATGTCCTCCACTGTAGTAAAGAGAGGTGTTGAGGGCACTGTGCTGGTCTCTTGCTCTCCACTGCTGTGTTTCCTGAAAGAACCAAGAACTCAGAACAGTATTTGCCTGGCTGCTTGTCCAGTTTAGCTTAGCTGCTTGTCTCTGATGTCTCAGGGCCCAGTTCTATGTGAGGCCTTGGGTTCATCGTGCTCAGGGGTAAGGGGGCCAGCACTAAATGGTGTATGCCTCTACTACCAGCACATACAGGTGGGATGGGGCCAGGGAGGCAGGCATAATGACAGGTACTGGCTTTTATCATCTGCTCTCTGAGACCACCAGCTTGGGCTTTTGTTAACTTGTTTAGTAGATCCTGAGTGTTCAGCAAATTGAACCCTGAATGAGAAAGGCAGGATGCAGGTCAGGGCCAGTGTTCCCATGTGCACATGGCAGTCTTCGTAGAGGTGATTCCAGAGGTGATTTCTAGATGTCTAACCAAACACAGGTCTAAATCCTCTAGCAGGCTCCAGTCTCAGTTTACAACAGTGCTGCATGCAAACGTGGGCCTAGCACGTGCCTAGCACCCTTACTTCTTTGCCCTCAAACAACCTCTACCAGCCATTCCCTCACTTCAGTCAGCCCCATTCTTCAGAGGCCTCCCAGCCACCCTTCTGAAAGGAGAAAAATCCACATGATCCTGCATTTTCAACCCTCACACTCTGCTTTATTTTTCTTCGTAATACCTAACCCAACCTAACACTTTGTAAAATCTGCCTTCCCTTACTAGACTATAATTTCCATGAGGAAGGAAAGGAATTTTTTGTTTGCTGCTATACCACTAAGGCCTAGTACATAATAGATGCTGATGTATAAATGAAGAATGAATGAAAAAATAAACACATTTAATTTTGAGGCTCAGTTTCCTCACCTGTAAATTGCAGGTAAAACAGTACTTATACAGTGATTGTTACAGGTTGTACTATGTCCTCTATCAATTTATATGTTGAAATTCTAAGCTCTTGCACCCTAGAATGTGACTGCATTTAGAGATAGGGCCTTCAAGAGGCAATTAAGTTAAAATGAGGCATTAGATGGCTGGGGATTTAGCTCAGTGGCGCCATGCCTGCCTCGCCAGCGCAAGGTCCTGAGTTCGATCTCTGGTACCAAAACAAAAACAAAACAGTAAAATGAGGCATGAGGTTGGGCCCTAATCCAGTCTGATTTAGAAGAAGAGAAGATGAAGACACAGACACACTTAAGGGAGCCAGAGGAAGAAGCTAGCTATCACCACCCTGTAGTGGTGAGACAGGCTTTCAGCACTATTCTATGAGGGGGGCCTAAGAAGAAACCGACACTGCCAATATCTTGATCTTAGATTTCTAGTGTCTAGAGCTATGAGAAAATAAATTTTTGTTGCTAGCCATCTAGTCTGTTACTTTGTTACAGCTGAGCTAGCTACCTAGCAAATGAACACAATGATAGTGAGAATTAAGTGAGGAAATGCATGTAAGGTGCCTAGCCCAAGGCCTGGCCTACAGAAAGCACCCTCATTTGTCATCATGGCCAACATTACCATTATTCTTCTATGTATCTTCACCCTTCCATCTTCATCTACATGCTCCTCATTGCTCACCCACTGAAGCCTGGCCTCTAACACGGGCCCTGGAACCTGGCCTCCCTTTCCACTCGCCTGACCTCTCTTGCCTTGGCGCCCTGCATGCTTTTATATTCTGCCACGTCCCTTAGTCTCCAACTGTTTTTTTGAGTGGGGATTAAACCCGGGGTCTTCACACTGAGCTGTACCTGCAGCCTTTTTTTTTGAGACAGGGTGTCCCTATATAGTTCAGACTGGCCTTAAACTCACTATGTAGCCCAGGCTGGCCTCAAACTCTCAGTGATCCTCCTGCCTCAGTCTCCCAAGTGCTGGCATTACAGTCATGTGCCATCACGCCTGGGTGTTTTGTTTTCGGACAGTCTTGCTAAGTCACTGAGTTGCCCAGGCTGGGCTTGGACTTAGAACTCTCCTTCCTCAGCCTCCCAGATAGCTGGGATTACAGGCATGAGCCACCATGTCTGGCTTCTCCACTTCTTTTTAATCAAATTTGCCTCTTATTTCAAGGTCTACTATAATTTTTATGACCATTTTTGTGACTATCTTAGATCTGAACATGTGATACTACTTTTTCAACTGTGAATACCATTCAGAGGTCATTTTACTTAGTACCCTCTTTGACAGAGAAACTGAGGGTCAGAGAGGCCCAGGCCCTTGCCTGTAATTGCAGAGCCTTTTGGTGAGTCTAGGTTAGACGTTATCCTGGCCCTGCTTCTCCCACTGAAAAAGCTATCTCCTGCTCAAAAGAAACCACCACTGAATAGACCTTGTCTCTCAAATCCTCTTGAATTCAAGTATGATCTGCCTATCATACTGGTATTTTTGTCTACTATGAACTTGTTCTGCCAGTAAGAACTCAACCCCATTAAGTCACTTGGCCTATAAGTCTGAGTGGTGGCCCCTCAGAGGCCTCAGTATACTGGGCCTCTCTTCCTTGTAGAATTACTTGCTGAAGGTGCTGTTTATAGAGGTCCTTTGCCAGACAGTGCTGGAAGAGCCCTTCTACCTCTCTCACAAGGCAGCCTGGCAGCACTGGGATTCCTCCTTCCCCAGAGGAATATGCTTTGGGTCACACTCACATGCCCCCCACTCCTCTTTTTGTTTTAGAGATCTCTTCCTACCTTCTCTGCTTGACAGCAGCAACGAGGTCAGGCCCGGAAAACATGGAGAACAAGCTGTCCCCATTGGCTGAAGAGGTCTCATCACTGGAGCTGGCTGAGTCTCCCTGAGTGCCTGACCAGCCACCATGCAGGCCATCCCTGGAAGCCAAAGAGAAGCTGGTCCCCAGCCTCTGGAAGCCAACCTGGACACTGGCTGGACAGCTGAGGCAAGGCCTCCCTCCACCCAGCCCGAAAGGAGCAGTCCTTACCCCGCACTTGTCTCATAACCAAATGGTAGTCTTGTTTCTCCTATCGAAAAATGAAGTTCTCTTCCTTTCCCATATTTCAAAAGTAATACATAATTCAGTACCTCCTTTTCTTTTATTCCACTCAGAAGCCTGTGGCTTGTATGTAAAATTTATTTTAGAGAAAAAAGTTGAACGCTCTTTTGGCATTCAAATTTATTAGCCAGGTAACAATATGGAATGTGAGGAATCCCCACTTATTTTTGTGATAAAAATCCACAGTTCTTGGGCTGGGGATTTAGCTCAGTGGTTCCGCCATCTGCCTTGAAAGTGCAAGGTCCCAAGTTTGATTCCCAGCACCAAAAAAAAAAAAAAAAAAAAAAAAAAAAGAAAGAAAGAAAAAATGCACACTTCTTTCAATAGACTGGAATTTGAATCATAATTTTTTTTTTTTTTTTTTTTTGCAGTGCTGGAGGTTTAACTCTGGGTGCTAGCCAAGTACTCTACCACTGAGTCACACCCCCCCCCAGCCCTTTTTACTTTTTGCTTTTTTTGAGGGAGGGTTTGGCTATGTAATTCTAGCTGGCCTTGAACTCATTACGTAGTCCAGGCTGGCCTCAAAGAACTCATGGCCATCTTCCTGCTTTAGCCTCCCAAGTGCAGGGATTACAGGCTTGCACCACCACACTCGGCTCCCTTTTTATTCTTTGAGACAGGGTCTCACTAGGTAGTTCTAGCTGGCCTTGAATTCACTATGTAGCCCAGGCTGGCCTTGAATTTATGGCACCCCTCCTGCCTCGGACTGTCGAGTGCTAGGATGGCATGTGCCACCACACCTGGCACCCTTTCTATTTTACTATTTATTTGGGTTTTTTTGAGCCAGGGTCTCACAGTGTAGTTCAGGCTGGCCTTGAATTCACTACAGTATGTAGCACAGGCTGACCTTGAACTTGAAGCAATCCTCCTACCTCAGCCTCCTAAGTGGCAGGATTACAGGTGTGTGCCATCACTTTTTTATTTTTTTAGACAGAATCTTACTAAGTCACCTAAGCTTGTGACCCTCCTGAGCCTCCAGAGTAGCTAGGATTATATACCGACATCGTCATAATTGGCTATCTTTTTTTTTTGTTTTTTGGTGGTGGTGGTGCTGGGGATGGAACCCAGGCCCTTGCACATGCTAGGCAAGTGCTCTGCCACTGAGCCACACCCCAGCTCCACCTTTGCTTCTTGTAGGATTTAATGAAAGTATTCATAATTCACATGGGTTTCACTCAAGCTCATTGCAGTATAAAGACAATGTTCAATAGACAATTACATTACAAACACCATCAGATAAGATCTTTGTCTTGAATAGAAAAATCTGTTTTAAATCATGAATTTATATCAATGGTGTATATACGGGGTCACATCATACCACCTGACAACCTATGGTCATAAAAACTCTGACCCCTGGAGATTTAACCTCATGTCACTCCCTCATGGGGGGCCTAGAACTGAACTGGTGACCAGAGTGCCAAAGGTCAATGAGTCTCCCTTCTCATAGACCCCATTCGGGACACCCAGATCCCAAACTTAGCTTCCCTGCTGTACCCAGCACTTACCCTTCTGTGAAGAACTCTGGGAAAGGCCAGGTCCGGTGGGCATCATCCATGGGTGGCCAGTTGCCCCGGGGGTTGCCTGGGCGACGACTGTGCTGGGCTTGCCGCTTCTGCTGCATTGCCTGGCTCACACCCGCCACATAGCGTGCAAATTCTGGGTCTGAGCCCACTGTGTTGAGACAAAGGAACACACAGGGTTTGGGGCCAAATTGGCCTCTTGGTTCCTTCTGCACCCACTGAGGATGTGCTACTCACACACAATGGAAAGTGGCAAGGAGGTGCCATGTTGTGGAAAGAGTCGGCCCAAGAGTTGGTTGCAAGCTATATCTGGTAGGGTGAGATGGGACTTTCAGCATGCAGGTCTGAATGTAAGGATGGTGTGTGCAGGGACTGGCAGAAAGGGCTATGCCTAGGAAAAGGGAAGGCTGAATGTGAAAGGAAGACAGAAAGGAAAAAAATTGATTTATCTATGACTACATTTTATTTATTTATTTATTTGTTTATTTATTTTTGTACTGGGGATTGAACTTGGGTCCTTGCACTTGCACACCAGGCGGCGAAACCACTGAGCTAAATCCCTGGCCCTATGACTACATTTTAAAGACAAATGTAGTGTTGCCTCGGTTTACGAACACTCTTGTTTGCAAACAGTTTGGTTCACAAACAGAAGCATTTTGGTATAGTTTTGTTTTTTTTCAAAAACTGCATCGGGTGACAAACCGCAGCCATCTTTCCCACACAAACAGAAACATGGCCATATTTTCCAAAATCGTAGAACAAATAAGTTTGTAAACTGAGGCACCACTGTTATTAGTTACTTCTACATTTTCCAGTATCTTTTTTTTGGGGTACCAGGGATCAAACTCAGGTCCTTGCACTTGCGAGGCAGGGGGCGGAGCCACTGAGCTAAATCCCCGGCCCTCCAATATCTTTCTGCTATGTACTTAGAGTACCTAACAACTTAAGAAATCAGATGATGACTTTGGCAAACCAGTAACTTGAAAGTTAGCAAAGCATCACGGTCAGCCAGATAGAGACTTGGTGATGTGGCTGGTAAAGCACTTGCCAAGTAGGCAGAAGGCCCTGGGTTGGATCCCTAGCACTGGATGGGAGAAAAAAAGATATGGGAGGAAAGTATCTGTGGGCCACAAACAAAATGTGACAACCATGCATGCCTTTTAACTTCAAATTGGGAAAGATACTAGGGCACAATCCCACTTTTAGTTTGATTTTAGGGCACTGTTGGAGGACCACTACAGAGGCTATGCCACCTGTAAGCTGCACAAAGATGCATATACTAGGAGCAGGGGCTGCAATCAAGGACTAGATCTCACAGTTCATTAAACCATGCTCCAGGGGTTGTTTTTGTTTTCCAAGAAGGGGCGTTGTATTCTAATGTTCTTAATTTGCACAAAGCGCTATATACATCTTAGGACCTAAGGGTGACTTCTACAGGAAGTGACATCAAGGACTTGCAGGTCAGAAAGGACTCACTTAAGAGAATTTGTAGGTCAAAGATATAAGCATTGTCAGGGCCTCAATGTGGTTCGAAGATGATAAAATTCTGCCAAACACTGCTTCTACTCTTTTTTTTGAGACAGGGTCTCAAAAATGTAATATAAGGTGGCCCTTTTTTTTTTTTTAAACATAGGGTCTCGCTTTGTAGCCCAGACTGGCCTTGAACTCGCAGCCATCCTCCTCCCTCAGGCCCCCAAATGCTGAGATCATAGGCATAAGCCACCATGCCTGACTCTTTACAGGCCAGCCTTGAACTATGTACCCCAGGCTAGTCTTAGACTCACAATCATCCCACCCCAGCCTCACAAATGCTGAGATATGTGCCACCACTCCTGGCTGTATCTATATTCTTGATTTAGTTACATGACTGTCAAGAAATGTTTAGGGCCGGAGATTTAGCTCAGTGGCACCGTGCCTGCCCTGAAAGCGTAAGGTCCTTAGTTGGATCCCTGGTACCAAAAAAAAAAAAAAAAATGTTTAGAACATTTATCACCAATTGGGAAAATATCCCATGCCCAGCCCCACTGGTGGCAGCCAGGTGGACCTGCACTTTCATAGAAGGTAGAACTGTTCACCTTCTGTGGCCCAGGACTGTGGGCACTAGGTGCCCTAATCCATCTGCCCAAGGGGAACAAGACAGCACAGGCAGCTCCATAAGTTTTTCTGAAAGACGCAAACATGTCTTTCTATTAATACTTAATGCTAGGATGTTTTAGCAAGGAATCTTTCTGGTGGCTATTTACTTGGGCAAATATTTGCGATGCTGATTTATAGTATTTCCTGGTATTCTCCCTATATGGAAGGAATATATTTCTCACTTCTGTATTACTTTTGCTAAATTAGAAAAAAACCATCTGTATCTACATACCTATATAGTGTGTACTTATCATATACTCTTTTTTTTTTTTTTTTTGGTACCAGGGATGGAACTCGGGACCTTGCGCTTGCGAGGCAGGCCGTCTTATCATATACTCTTAATAATTTAGAAGGCTGTTTTTTGGAGGGGGAAGTTGCTTTTTCAGTTCTGTTACCATCAAAGAGATGTGCTTTTTTGGGGCTGGGGCACATGTCTGTAATCTCAGTGCTCAGGAGGCTGAGGCAGGAGGATCACTGTGAGTTTGCCAGCTTAGGCTATACAGTGAGTTCAAGGCCAGCCTGAACTACACAGTGAGACCCTGCCTCAAAAAAAACCAAAACCAAATTTTCTTCTATTCATATTTTACTTTGAGGGGCTTACTTTGTTTTGCTTAGAAATTGCTAGTGTCTTTTATTAAGTTTTAATAGCATCTATTGATAAGATTAGTTTTTATTTCACTGGTTGATATATGGTACTGGATTACTGTATAATAGCAGAGCTCCTGATAGGAACCACTCTTACACCCCTGAAATAAGTTTTAGGAACAGTTATTATACTTTGAAACACTGTGCTAAATTTTCTTACATCTACCCATATTCTCCATATTCATAAGTGAGATGTACTACAGTTTGCTTTTTAAAATAATCCTTATAAAGTTTTATAAAGTTTTTATGGTAAAGTTACATTGACTTCATAAAGGTGAATTAGGGTATAGTTTCCCTTTTTCTGTGTCTAGAGTAGTTTAAATATCTTGGATTTATCTGTGCCTTAAAACTTGGAAAAAAGTTGCCTATAAATCCACAGCTCCTGGTTCATTTCAACATTACCCTACTTAGGAAAATATTAGGACTGGGGATTTAGCTCAGTGGTTCTGCCGCCTACCTCGAAAGCGCAAGGTCCTGAGTTTGATCCCCGGTACAAAAAAAAAAAAGAAAATAATATACATACATTGTCATATATATCCCCCTCCCCCCAGGTACTGGGCACTGAACCCAGAGCCTTGGCACTAAGCTATATCCCCAGTCCTTTTAAAATTTTTTGTTTTGAGACAGGGTCTCACTAAATTGCCCAGTCTGGGCTCGAACTTGATTCTCCTGCTTCAGCCTCCTGGAATGCTAGGATTACAGGCAAGCACCACCATGCCTGGCTATATTTTTCTTTGTAATATTATTTGGTTTTACCCTTATTTTAGCTTTGTATCTAAGTTCTTTCTCTAATTTCTTAGGGTGAATCTAATGGTAGTTTCTCACTGTCTAGGCCAGGAGAAGCTGTACTCTTATGGAGGCAGGTGGGTGCCCTACCATCTTAATTTTTTTTTTTTTCCAGGTACCAGGGATTGACCTCAGGACCTTGCGCTTGCGAGGCAGGTGCAGTGCTACTGAGCTAAATCCTTAGCCTTTTACCATCTTAAATAGCTACTAGAGTTTAGGGAAAAGATCACCACAAGATCAAGTTGTGTATAATCAGGGAAGAAGTCACATACAAAGGGCCATCTGCCTTGGCTCCCAGAAGCAGGAGGGCCTAGATTGATATCCATTTAAACTACAGGATTATGAGCCATTCAAGTAACTTCTCTTAGCCTCAATCCTGTCCTCCATAAAGCCAAATGTAGTTGGAATTACCTTTTCCATCTCTTCCTCACTATTGCTTTTCTCTCTTACTAGATCTGGTCTGCACTTGCCTCTCACACAGTGAGAAAAGGTCTTAAAGGGGGATTAGATTATTTTACCATGATAAGTAAGGGTATCACAGACAGGGTTTAAGGACCCCCCCCCCCTTTGAGACAGGTTCTTGTTATATATTCCATGCTGGCCTTGAACTTGTGGCAATCCTGCCTCAGCCCCCTGAGTGCTGGGGTTTCAGGCATGCACCACTGCACCCAGCCAGAGAAGTCCTACATTTTATGTTCAAATGGGGTGAGAAGCGGGGAGGCCTCACATACCTGCAGGGTCAAAAGGCAGAATCTCTCCCAACATTCCAAAGACTCCATCGCTTTGGTCACGGTTTGGCCAGGTGTTATTTCTAGGTCCCTGTGGCTTCTGTCCCAAAACCTCCGACATCACATTATCCATATAGCTGCTCACTAGACCTAAGCTGTACAAGTCAGAACTGAGATCAGATATGCCAGGCCACTGAGCAAGAGAAGACAGACCTGCTCCCATGGGCTGTGCTGGCTGTGGCACTGAGCCATGTACCCATTTTCCAGGTGCACGAGGCTGAGGTGGGGGCTGCTGTGGCCCAATGGGTTGCAATAGGTGTTGGTAGTATTGGACCTGGGGCTGCTGTTGCTTTGGGGACTGCTGCTGAGGTGCAAGACCCGGCTGGGGTGTCAGAGGTGTGTGTGCCCCAGCCTGTGTTGGTCGTGGTGGAGGGGGCACTGGCAATGATGGCTGCTGTGGCTGCATGGCTCCTGCCTTCTGCTCAGTCACCATGGCTGTGCCAGCAGAATTACGCCTTGTCACCAATGGGGAGCCCTGATGCGACTGGCCCATGTTAAAGCCTGAGAGAAAATCTATCACCTCCTGCATTTCCTGATCAGTCGGTAAGTTCATACCCTTCTCGTCCTTGCCATCATCCCCATGCAGGAAGTTCTCACGCCTCTCCAGGAGAAAACCATTGGCCATTGGATTGTTGGAATTCTGAGCCGACTGTGAAGGATCTGTAGTCCTAGGGAAATTACCAATGTTCAAAATGCTTTGTAACCGGGTATCGATATTATTGGGCATTTTGGCCTTCTCTTCTGAACACCCAGCTATGAAGACATTTTTGGAAGGGGTATTTGGGATGGAATAATTTGTGCTGCTACTAGAGCTGGTACACGATGCTTTCTTGGTGAACCGGGATGTCAGTTTGGAGAATGTCTTCTGCAGGCCACCTGAAGATTTGTTTCCATTTCCAGAAGGCATGTCAGCCTGATTCCCAAAGTCACAGATCTCCCTTTGAAGCTGGATCTGTATGCAAGGTAAAGCTTGTTCCCTATTTAAACAAGACAAAACAAAAACATGAAATTTACATACTGGAGAATGAAATGGACCTCTTTGTATTTAGGGCAGACTTTGATGCCTAGCATACATGAGGCCCTGGGTTCAATATTCAGGAACACACACAAAGACTTTAACAACAAGAAAGACCCCTTTGGTTGATACCAGGTTTACTTATTTTATAGATAAATAAATGAACACTCAAGGGGTTTCAGTGTACATAATCTATAGCCTCTAACACAGGGATGAGGAAATGGTAACATTTGGTAGCAAAGAAAAGCAAAGCAAGGCTAGACTGGGGGATGCAACTGGCAGGGCCTGGCTCTGTGCTTTCAGGTCAGGGACCAAGAGCTAGGCAGATCTAGAGCAGTGGACAAATCTACACAGTCAAGGGTGGTGCGGGGGAGGACCTGGGTCACTGCACACCACTGTTGTTGAATGGATGGCTATTATTTCCAAAGATTTCTGAGCACTCTTTTCCTGTGCTGTATGTAAGAGAACACTAAGGATAGAAAGGGCAAGGGGCAGGAACTCAGGCCGGTGATGGCTGATGTAACTGTGCAAGTCATGTCACTGTTATCAGCCTTTGTGTCCTCAAGAGTTAAGAAATGAAGGGCTGGGGATTTAGTTCAGTGGTTTTGCTGCCCGCTGCGCAAGCGCAAGGACCCGAGTTCAATCACCGGTACCAAAAAAAAAAAGAAAAAGAGTTAAGAAATGAAGTGGTGGGCCGAGGTTTTAGCTCAGTGCCTACCTTCCAAGCGCAAGGTCCTAAGTTCCATCCCTGGTACCAGAAAAAAAAAAAAAAAATGGAGAGGAGTCATAGCTAGATGTTTCAAATCTTTATCAGTTCCAAAATTCATAATTCCCAGAGATAACCTTGCAGCTGTCAGCTACTTTCAGATATAATTAAATTTCATGAAGGAGATAAGTAAATTTTCTAAACATTTTTCTGCCCTTAGTTCATAAGGAAATTATTAATTGGGTGGAAAGTTCTCCTGGATTTACTTTCATGATAAAACAAGTAAGGGCAAAGTGTGTACAAACTGGGGAACCTGAGTAAATGGCAAAGAGAAATTCTTTATTTTTGCAACTGTTCTGTAAGTTTGAATTTACCCCAAAATAAAAAGTTATGGAAGATCTCTCTTTTTGGCCTATTTACCCACATACTATGAGTGACATGCACATATGTAAGATTGTATGAGGTCACATCATTGCTGGGTGTAGACCCAAATGCATATCTCTTGGACAGACAATTCAAGTGACTGGACACCAACCTCCCTGCCCTCCAGCGATTTAGGTCCAGCATAGCTGTGTAGAGCACATCTACCAGACCCAGGGTTTTCTCAGGATCCAGGCTTCTCTGCAGCAGGGACATGGTGGCAGGGTCTTCTTTCAGGCACCTAAGTACAAAATAGTTAGCTTTGGCGGCACTTCTCTGTGAACCGGATTCAAGCAAGTTTCATGGAAAAGGCTACAACCCTTATAAATTTTCAGCATTCAATAAAAATAGGAATTATAAGAACATTTAGAGAATGACAGGGCTAAGACTGGAACTCACTGCTCTGCAAAAAGTAGAAGAAACAATAGCACATGGGGTCTTGTAAAAGTAAGAAATACATTAAAAAAAAAAAGAATACTTCCAGTGGGGTTATGTCCTGATAAACCCACTCTAAGAAGAAAACACTGTAAGTAAAATATGCATCTAATACACATCTGACCTAAAAAACATCATAGCTTTGTCTAACCTACCTTAATTATGCTCAGAACATGTGAGCTAACCTACTACTGGACAAAAGCATTTAAGACAAGCCCATTTTATGTGGAATATTTTATGTAATTTACTGTACACTACATGGAAAGTAAAAAACAGAATGGCTGCATGAACAAGCTTTCATACTATTGTAAAGTGGAAAAAACAAAGTTGAACCATAATGTTAGAGACCAACTGCAAAAATTTGGTTTCTGTCTCCAGTTCCTGACACAGAACTCCTAAAACCCTGTAACTTCCTGGGTGATAAGGGTACTAAGAGCAGCTTTTGTTCTGGTATTTGGTCTTTGACATAAGAGCTCTCAAATCCCTTGGAATTTTCTAGGTCTTCTATGCTAGTGAGATCACCTTTTTTTTTTGGTACCAGGGATCAAACTCAGGTCCTTGTGCTTGCAAAGCAGGTGCCGGAACCACTGAGCTAAATCCCTGGCCCTTGTGAGATCACTTTTGATGGGCTCCTGAACATCTTCAGGATGGAGGTTGGTCACCAGAAAGTCCAAGCCATCATGAAAAACTTGGGACTTTCAGCTCTTCCCCAACCCTCTGGAGAGGGAAGTAGGCAGAGCTCCAGACCGAGTTAATAATCATGTCTACACAATGAAACTACCATAAAAAAAATTTTTTTTTTGGTACTGGGGATCGAACTCGGGACTTTGTGCTTGCAAGGCAGGCGCCGGAACCACTGAGCTAAATCCCTGGGCCAAAAATTCTTAAAACTATGGGGTTTGGAGAGCTTCAAGGTGAGTGTACACATCAGGGTGCTCAGAGAGGGGCATCCTTGGGGAAAGCAGGGTGGCTGTGCACTTGTTCCCATACCTATTGCCCAGTGTTCCTCTTCATCTAGCTGATCCTCTGTAACCGGTGTAATATCCTTTATGAGAAGCCAATAAAAGTAAGCAAATGTGCCTCTGAGTTCTGTGAGCCATTGTAGCAAATTATCAAACCCAAAGAAGGGGTTATGGGAACCCTGAATTTACAGTTAGTTGGTCAGTACATGTGACAACCTGAGGCTGCTGCCTGGGGTCTGAAGTAGGAAGCAGTTTTGTGGGACTGAGCCCTCAGTCTGTGAATTCTGTACCAACTCAGGGTAGTGAGTGTCAGAACGAACATGTAGGTTGTCAGCAAACTGGAGAACTGCTTGGTGTAGGAAACTCACACAACTGGCGTCACAAGTGTGTGCATATGGGACTTTGTAGGCCTCCATGGACTCCTTTTTGTGTTGTCTGTTTAGGAGGGAGAGAACTCAGTGAAGGGGCTGCCTTCAGGGGCCCTAATGTCCTCTTACTGTGCAACACCCAGCACAGCCCCAGCTTTCCTCAGTGCCCTGCTCTGATTCTGTGGTCTGGCACAAAATCTACTACTCTATGAACTCTTTTCTGCAAAGCTCCTGCCCCTCTCTTCCTCTAAAGCAATTCATGCCTGTTCTTAAGAAGATGAGAGTCAATGAAGGAAAAACACCCTCACAGCCTGCCATTTGCCCTCACTGTGAGTTTCAGACAAGCAACAAACATGGCCTCTTCATAAATTAACTTTAACCCTCTTAAGAGAATATTCCTGCCAGGCATGGCAGTGAATGCCTGGAATCACAGAACTTTGGGAAGCCAAGGCACGAGGATCCCTAGTTCAAGCTCAGACTGGGCAACATACAAGCCTGTCTCAAAAAGAAAAAATAAAATAGGCTGGGTATGGAGCTCAGTGCCAAGGTGATGGGTTCAATCTCCAGTACTGCAAAAAAAGATGATTATTTCACACTCCTTTCTCCCAAGTGCAATGATATGCCTATTACCCCTCCCATTCTTTCCTATCTCAACTCTCAATAACAGAAAACACAGGTGAGGAGATGAGAGCTTCTTCATTTTCACTTTCCACTAATTCTACCAGTTCACCTGCCTCTGTGTCCACACATTGTGCCTTCCCTCCTGGCTTTTTTTTTTTGGTGCAGGGGATCGAACTCGGGTCCTTGTGCTTGCACAGCAGGCGGCAAAACCACTGAGCTAAATCCCCAGCCCATTCCCTCCCGTCTTAAATCAGACATACCCTGTGTTGCTAAGGGTTGGCCTCTACCTCAGCGCTGGTGCTGTGTATTCTCTTGCCTTCCCAAGGATCACAGAATTAGCCTGTGTCTCTTTGAGTGACTCCTTTTGGCAAAGAAATCAGCCCCTTAGCCACCATTTCAGCACTGCATTCCACTCCAACTTCTCGTACTTCTTCACTCCCCATGTTAGCAAACACAGTCTCCTCTTCTTCCTTTTCTCCTTTTGTCCCATTTTGATTGGACTTTTATCATCTAATTACACTAAAACAGCTTTTTATTTGTTCCTTTTCATCTCTCCTCACCCCTCAGACAAGGTCTTGCTATGTTGCTGGTTCCAAATTCCTGGACACAAGTGATTCTCTTGCCTCACTCTCCAAAGTGCTAGGACTACCCACATGCACAATGTCTGCCTGAAAGTAGCTTTTTAAAATCTAACTTAGATCTTGCCAATTTAATCTCTCATGACATTCTGCACACTTCTTCCTCCCAGAAACACTATCTTGTTTAGCCTCAGTGGCCCCACACCTGCTCCAATTTCCTCCTACCTCACTAGCAGCTCCTTTTTGGTTTGCCCTGATGACTCCCCCCACTTCTTTTCTCCTTTAGCATCTCTGTATGGCAGAAGGCTCCAGGCATTTGTCCTCTCTCCCTAGAGAATTTTTATTGATCATCCCTAGACTACAACCTCAGAGATGCTGCTGCAAGCCTGACATCTTTCTTATACAGCTGATGGGCACCTCCAAGGTAACCTCATCTGCACAATTCTTGAGTTTTCTCCATGACAAAAACCACTGATTCCTACAAACTTCTCTAATACATAAATCACATAAGTATCTACTCCACAGTCTACAAATCTAGTTCCCTTACATCCCCATCCAATCCAGCAGCAAATCCTGAGAACTCATCTTCCAAAACATATTCTGAATCCAGGCACTTCTCACTTCTTCTCTTAATACCACTCTACTCCAGGAATCTACCGAAGAAATTAGCTCCCATTTGGTCTCTCTCTTTCCTGTCCCTCCAAACCCTTCACACAGCAGCCAGAGTATATCCTGTAATGCAAATCAGATCACAGCACTCCTGCTTTAAACACCCCAGTGGCATCTCCTCATGGCAGAAATGAAATCTAAACCCCTTACCTGGCCATAAAGTCCTGTCTCACCCGGCCCCTCTACCTTATTCCTAAGGTCTTCTCCTGTTCTCTGAGTAAGTTTGCTCACATCTAGAACTGGTACTTTTTTTTTTGGTACCGGGAATTGAACTCGGGACCTTGCACTTTCGAGGCAGGTTGGCAGAACCACTGAGCTAAATCCCCGGCCCCTGCTCATATCTGAGAACCTTTTTCCTGGACTGCTGTTCCTTGAAATCTTGGTTTGGTCGGCTGCTTCTCATTACCCAGGTCTACACTGTCCTTTCAGGGCACTTCCACCAAGTGACTTCTTCTGAGAGAAAGAACTGTCTGAGAGATAGTCCACCAGGAAGGTGCTGTCTGTCAGCTCCTGGGCATGCTGGGAGTTACCATGGAAATGAGGCTTATGAAGCCACCCTGAGGAGGCAGCAGTACTCCCCAACAGGACGTGGCTCAGGAAGATCTACCTGTGAGGATGAGAGCTGGCCAGTCTTAGTAGCACGGCAAAAGGTGTGCATCAAGGCAAGCATTGCTAGTTCCCAACCAGACTTCAGATTTCTGCGAGAGAATCTTGGCCACTGAAGCAGGCCAAGCTTCAAATGCATTCAATTCCCTCAACCTGGACATACTTGCTCTATGCTCCCAAGCTGACTGCTGTTGTGATTTGGCTTATCACTGTGATTTTGTCCACTAGAAGATTATGTGCTGGTCATGCAGGTATGAGTAATCCAGCTCCAAGTGGTAATAATTTCTTTTTCTGAAAAATCAACAAAGCGTCATTTTTATATTCATCAATCTTGCAAACTGATAATATGCCCTTAAGAGACAGTCCAAGCTGGGCATGGTAGTGAACAATTGTGATCCCAAATTTGGAGAGGCTGAGGCATTAGAATTACAAGTTCAAGCCTAGCCCGGGCAACTTGAGAGTCTCAGCTAGACCCTGTCTCAAAACAAAAAATAAAAAAGGGCTGAACATGTAGCTCAGAGTGAAGGCTCTGTGTTCAATCCCTAGTACCAGAAAAAACAAGAAAAGGGACTAAACCCATCCTCTTGACAAATCAAGATTTGCTTAAAATCCTCCACCTGTACTTAAGTAAAAATCTAATTCCCTCAAGGCCCTGAAAGTCTTGACTTCTATGATCCCCTCATCTTCATTACCATCATAACCATGCCAGTTTATCCCCCAGGCCTCTGCATTTGCTGTTCCTTCTGCCTGGAATGCTTTCTCCATCTGCTCTCAGCATGGCCAGCACCTCTCAAATCAAATATCACATCCTTAAATTAAGTATCACAACATTTCTGAGTGACCTCACCATCTAAAATAGTCTCCCCTCCTTCTCTACCTTAATTATTCCCAGTGATATAATGTCACTGTCCTCGAATGTCCTTCATTCACTTGCTAGCCCCTGAATTCATCTCTTTAGCTTATTAGCTATCTCCTCTCCTTCCCATTACAAAGTCAGCTCTATCAGAGCCAGAGGCCCTGTCAGTCTTGCTCATTATTAACTTCCCAGAGCCCACAGCAATGCCGGGTACAAAGCAGATATTTAGTGAATGTTGTTGAAAGAAACAATGGATGGATAGTTAAAAAAAAAAAGTTTAAACTGCTAAAGTAGGCATCTGTTTGGAAAAAATACAGTATCATTGGGCAATTGGGCACTAAAAGCATAGTATATCATAAATTCTTCCTCCTCTTTGTTTTTTTAGTGGTGCTCTGGATTAAATCCAAGGCTTCATGCATACTAGGCAAGCACTCTGCCACTGAGCTACAATCATTTCTGTTTATCTTCTTTTTTTTTTTTTTTGGTACCGGGGATTGAACTCAGGACCTTGTGCTTTCAAGGGGCGCCACTGAGCTAAAAAAACAAGATAAACAGAAATGACTGCTTAACTTAACCATCTTTTGAAAAATATTGTTAGCAAAGCAAGTCAAGAGTCTACCGTATGCAGACTGGGGATGTAGCTCAGTGACAGAGTGCTTGCGTATTTTGAGACAGGTGGCAGCATCACTGAGCTAAATCCCCAGTGAAAATACTGTATTTGAAATATGAGATACTTCTGGTCTCAAGCAATTCAGGTAAGAGATACTCAAACTTTTATTTCAAAGAAAAAAACCACCCCCCGCCCCAAACCCCAAAACACCCTTAAGGTTTTGCATCATTAACAAAGGCAGACACCAGAGGGAGCCACTGCAAGGACTCACTCCAGGTTTTTTTCTTGGAAAAAGGAAACCAACTACATGGGAAGTTTTGGAAGACACCTGAAGTGCTCACCATTTTAGTACTAGCTGTTTACAGTCACCCAATTATACAAAAGTTCGGTTTGTTTTCATCAAAATGAGAATCCTAATAAAGCTGAATATTTTTCAATAGGAATTTGAATTGTAAAATTAATTAGAAATTTGGGAACTCAAAATCTTACAGAACAATGATCTTTTTAATTTACTGTTTGATAGAAATGAAGGTTATGTATATAAATTACCAATAATTTCAGACAGTATAACACCTCAAGAATCCAATCAAAACCTTGAGCTAGGTGTGGTGTGGTACATAGCTATAGAACTTGGGAGGCTGACGGAGGAGGATCACAATTTGACGAGGCTGTACTGTGAGTTCAAGGCCAGCTAGAGCTACATAGCTTTGTTTCTGTTTTTTAGAAAGGAGGTTTTGGGACATAAAACGAATTGGTAACTCTTTATATAGTAAAAGGCTTTAAACACTTCTGTCCGAAACTACCACTGTTTCAAGAATAAACAGCTTAGGGCTGGGAATGTAGCTCAGAGCACTTGGCTAGCCTATGTGAAGCCTTTGGTTCAATCTGTCAGCCAAGCACAGTAGTGTACACCTATAATCCTAGCACTGGGAAGCTGAGGCAGAAGGATCACAAGTTCAAGCGCACCTAGGTAACTCAGAAATTCAGTGAGACCTTGTCTCAAAATACAAAATAAAAAAGGGCTGTGGATGTAGCTTGGTGTGAAGGCTATGAGTTCAATTCCCAGTACTGTTCTGAAAACAAACATGTATGCATTACCCAACCACCGCTTCAGTCCACACAAGGACCAATAATAGTGTCTTTGTTCCTTATTACTTTTTCCTATTTAAACGATTTAAATACGCATCCAGAGTATAATAGCAAAAAATTTTTTTTGGTACCAGGGATTGAACTTGGGTCCTTGCACTTGCGCAGCAGGCAGCGAAACTACTGAGCAAAATCCCCAGCCCAAGCAAAAATTAGACATACATTGTAAGACATTAGCTATTTGCTATTAATAAAACTCTGATGACACACTGTATAGGTAAATTTGCATGTATACTAGAACAAATTCTTAGAGGTAGAATTGTATGACTGCTGAGATCATATCCTTATTTTAGGTTTCTGATATAATAAACTATTCCTCTAAAAAGGCTGTGTGATTTATTCTCTGTTCAACAACGTTTGCCTCTATGAGCTTGGACTGTAGCCTAAACCAGTACTGTCAATTATTTAGCATTGTTATTCTAAAATATTTCACATTTTCATTTTTTTTCTTTTCGCAGATTGAACTCAGGACTTTGTGCTTATGAGGCAGGTTTGGTGCCACTGAGCTAAATCCCTGGCAATATTTAACATTTTCAGCTAAATGGCATCATGTGGTTTTTAAACTTTGTTTTCCTTTCATCATTAGGAAAGGTTACATATTCTCTTCATAGACATTATTTTTTTTGTTTTTTTGGTACTGGGGATTGAACTCAGGACCTTGTGCTTTCAAGGCAGGCAGCAAAACCACTGAGCTAAATCCCCGGCCCTAGGAAAGGTTACATATTTTCTTCAAATATTTGTTGATCACAAGAATTTTGTGTTTTCTTTCTGTCTCTTTTTAGTCACCGTTATTTAGGGGCCCCACAATGAGCTATGTCCCCAGCCCTTTTAATTAATAAATCAATTTTATTTATTTATTTATTTACTTACTGGGGATCAAACTCAAAGTACCTTGCATTTGCCAGACAGGCATGGCGCCACTGAGCTACATACCCAGCCGTTTTTAATTTGAGACACGATCTCAATAAATTGCTAAGTTCCCAGTTTGGACTCATCCTCTTGCCTGAGACTCAGTGCTAGGATTATAGGTATTTGTCACCATGCCCAGATGTTCATTTTTTGAGACAAGATCTATGTTGTTCAGGCTGGCCTTGAACTCTCAATACTCCCTCCTCGGCTTCCTGAGTAGCTGAGTCACAGATGTGTGTCACTGCATGGTAACCATCATGCCTTCCTTCTACCTGGTCATATTCCTTGGCTGTTTTCTTACTGACTTGTAGGAAGTTTTTCTTTTTTGCCCTTCAGTTCTGGAGACTGAACCCATAAGCACTCTACAACTGAGTTATACTCCCCAGCACTTTTTTAAAAACACCCCTCATTTTTTTTTTTTTTTGGTACCGGGGATCAAACTCGGGACCTTGCATTTGTGAGGCAGGCGGTGGAACCACTGAGCTAAATCCCCAATCCCTTTTTTGGTTTTTTGAGACAGAGTCTTGCTATGTAGTCCAAGCTGGCTTTGAACTCATAATCCTCTTCTTCGACCCTCTCAAGTGTAGGGATTACAATGCATGCAAACATTCTTGGCTCTTACTTATTTGGTGCCAGGGATGGAATCCAGGGCTTTGACAATGAACTATATCCTCAGCCCTTTTAATTTAAAAAAATTATTTATTTATTTTTTTGCAGTATTGGAGATGAACCTATGCCCTTTGCACTAAGCTATACCCCCAACCTCACCCTTCCTTTTTCAAATTCTTTTTTGTTGTTGTTGTTGTTTTTGGTTGAGATAGGGTCTATGTAGTTCAGGCTGGCCTTAAACTCACTATGTAGTCCAGGCTGGCCTCAAACTTGGAGGTGATCCTCCTGCCTCAGCCTCCCGGAGTCCTGGGATTATAGGTGTGCACCACCAAACCCAGCTTCCGTTTTCAAATTCTGAAGCAGGGTCTTCTCAAGTTGCTAAGTTACCCTGGCTAGGCTTGAATTTGTAATCTTCCTGCCTCAACCACCCAGAATGCTGGGATTATAGATGTGAACCTTCATCACTCCCAGCCTTTTAAAACTTATTAATAAATTTTATTTTATTTTATCCCATTCCCCCCGTCAAGCCCCCTCCCCTTTGTTTCCATTTTTTCCCTTCTATTTTTACTTTTTTTTTGGTACCACGGATTGAACTCGGGACCTTGAGCTTTCCAGGCAGGGGGTGGTGCCACTGAGCTAAATCTCCAGCCCCCCTATTTTTACTTTTTTTTATCCCTTCCTTTCTCCCTCCCCCCTACCTTGTTCCCCTTCCCACTTGAACACTTTCTTCCCATTTCCCAACATCCATTATACATCTCAGTCTTTATTTCTACAGTTTCTCAAACCAGAGAAACAATGCAGTATTTATTTCACTTAAGAGTATGGTCTTGGGCTGGGGATTTAGCTCAGTGGTTCTGGCGCCTGCCTCACAAGCAGAAGGACCTGAGTTCGATCCCCAGTACCAAAAAACCAAAAAACAAAAAACACAAGAGTATGGTCTCAAGGTCCATCAATTTACCAGCCTTATTTTTTATTTTGAGACAGGGTCTTGCTAAATTGCCTTGGCTAGCCTGAACTTACTTACCATCCTCCTGCTTCAGCCTCCCCAGTAGCTGGGATTACAAGTGTGTGCGACTATACCTGGCATAGGAACTTTTAAAAAAATAGTAATAAATTAAGAATAAGATGTCTTGCAAGTGCAAGGTCCCATGTTCAATCCCTGGTACCAAAAAAGGGAAAAGAATAAGAGGGAGGGGGCTTGGGGGGGGGGAATGGGATAAAATTTATTTAAAAAAAAAATAGGGCCGGGGATGTAGATCAATGGTTCCACACCTGCCTGACAAGCGGAAGGTCCTGAGTTCAATTCCTGGTACCAGAAAAAAAAAAACCTTTTGTAAGTGTTACACACATAATTAAAAAACTGAAAAGGGTTGTGTTTGTTCCCAGATGTGCAGTGATACTGGGTATGTGATGACATGAATTCAAGAGCATCAGGCTTGTGGCTGGGGCAGACAGAGGAGAAGGAATTCTGTGTTTTCTACTTAGCTTTCGAGAAGTAACAGATGAGTTGGGGAAAATTATACACAAAGAGAAATGACATACTGTATTAAGTTTAGAAGCTGTGGACTCAGTAACAAAGAAAAGATAATGCTGCTCATTATGGTCCAAGAGTATTGACATTTTATTTACCTTATGGCAGTGTGGCTATCTTTCACGCATCTTGGCTTCCTTATCCTAGATGAACCTATGGGGCACATGCCGCAATGGGCTGTTTGTTATCACTGAAAGCTCTAAAAGGTTTGCCATCACTGTCCTAGACTAATAATCACAACAGATGCCACTAACATACCACTAATGCCCATATACCTGCACTTGTAGCAATATCTGTTGTGTCAATTAGCACAGGGTCTATTCAAAACAAAGTAATAATTTCAAAGGTGTGCAAACGTCAATTAGTTTAGGCTTCTGGTAATGTAAAAGTCAAGTTACCATGTGGATGGGACTTGAACCACGATTCTGGAGCCTTCTAAACTGATTTGGGGGGCGTAGGCTTCTTTATTTTCAATCTGTGCTGTGTCAACCACCACCTAGGAGAGAAATAAAAACCACCAGCTTTCAGAAAGGAAAATGGATCAGCAGCTTATCCGATACATAAGCCTGTCAGTGCTGAGTGACTCCGGCCAGAACTATTTCCCTGGCAGTGCAGTTATGCCAAGGCCAGTTAGGGCCCCAGGTAGACAATAGCAGCTAACGAATACAGAAACACTTCATTAAACCAAAACCAGTTTCTGTGTGTGGGAGTTTTTTGAACTTTCCAAGCACCTCTAGCACTTTTCCACACTATGAATGTTAATCAGGAATAATTCTTTCTTTTCTTATTAGTTTTTAATTCTCTGTATTTGAAAGAAATAAAAATGTCATTAAAAGTTTAATTAAAGCTTCAGAAAAGCCCATTTGTAATGACTGGATACAAGCCAGAAGTTGGATAAAACTTTTTAAAAGATTATTTTACTCTCAGCCAGGCATGGTGGTGGATACCTGTAATCCCAACATTTGAGGCAGGGGCAAGAGGACTGGTGTGAGTTTGAGGCCAGCCTGGGCTACATAATGAGTTCAAGGACAGGCTGAACTACAAAGCGAGACCTGTCTCAAAAAACAAAAACAAAACCAAAATCTGTATTTCAGAAGGAGTTAAGCCACACACAGGTGCTTATCACGACTCCAAATTCAGCCCCTAAACCAGCTGATTTACATTGCTATAAACAGAGTTCCCACAGATGGTCCTTCAGAAAAGATTTCCTGTCTAAGGAATAGCCTTTGTTGGATCAGACAGAGGTGTTTCCTTTCTCCTCCCAGCCCCAGAACCATAATCTAAAGGTTCTCTGTTAGTCAGACACAAAGGTGCCCTGCAATCAGCGGGCAGGGAACTAAGAACTTGTTTCTGGTCTCTGAATAAGATGGGACAGTTTTTTTTAACTTATAGTGTTTTCTCAAAACAGCCTGTATGTCCTGCCTCATATGCACATTCCTTTCAGGAGAATTTAGGGCCATGGTTCTCCCAGTTTCAGCTCAGTGGTCTTTGGGAATATGATCACCCTTCTAAAGGCAATGGGTTCTTATACAGTTCAGAAGGCATCTCCAGTTTACTCCTTTTGTTGGGTGTTCCTATACTGAGGAACAGATCCTAAAGGAAACAGCTCATTTCTGTGGACAAGTCCTTATCTGGCCAACAAGACAGCATTGCCCTGAGCTGGGCCACCTGCACTCTCACCTGATTGAAACAAAGACAAAGTCAATCATCCTCCCAATAATCAATCTCTCTCTCTTTTTTTTTTAGTACCGGGAATGGAACTCGGGACCTTGCACTTGCAAGGCAGGCAGTGGAACCACTGAGCTAAATCCCCGGCCTCTCTTGGTTTTTTGAGACAGGGTCTTACTATATACCCCAGACTAGCCTTGAACTCTCACCCATCCTGCCTCAGCCTCCCAAGTCCTAAGATTGCAGGCAACACTCCACCATGCCTGGCACCAACAGTTGTTTTCATGAGTGAAGGAAAAATCAGACTGAAAAGAATTCTCTAATTTACAAATCTTTTTTGGGGGGTACTGGGGATCGAACTTGTGACCTTGCGCTTGCGAGGCAGGCGCTGGAACCACTGAGCTAAATCCCTGGCCCTAATTTACAAATCTTTAGATTAGCTTCCTTTAATCTGACTGAAATGATACTTTTTTTTGAAAATATAGTCATTTACTAGAAAGTAGAATCAAGTGCATATGGTTTTTTGTTATTTGTAGGACTGGGGAATGAACACAGTACTGCTACATTCTCAGCCCACCTTCCCCCAACCCCGTTTTTTAAAAAAATTTTGAGACAGGGCCTCACTAAGTTGCCAAGGCTGGGCTTGAACTTGAAATCCTCCTTGCCTCAATGGGATTATGGGTGTGCCTGGCTAAATGAATAAGATTTGATGGGTCAATGATGTCAAACAAAAAGCTAAATGGTTATTTTAGATGTTCATCTGATGCCACACCAGACTGGCAAATTTTTTTCTTCTTCTCTGAAATGTAAGAAGACTAAACCACTATTTTTGAGTTGATGCCATTTTATTTCCAAAAGGAGATAAGCAGAGAACTGGGACATAAAGTGACTGGATGGGGTACAACCTATACCAGTGTGCTCAGAAGAGGTCTCCTAGAGGAGGGGATGCTGGGGCTGACAGTAGGAAAATGAGAGGGGCAACCCATATGAAGATCAGAGATGAGTCTCTAGGCAAAAGGAGGCTCAACTGCAAAGCCCTGAGACAGGCGCAAGCTTGGTATATCTGAACAGCAGAAAGACATCCACTGTAGCTGCAGAGTAGTCAGGCCAGGTCAAGGGGCCCTGTCAAACGGTCACTACTGTAATGCTTCCCCTAAATGAGGAATGTGTACAGCATTTTGCAACTAGGTTTTCTACAAATACATATTATCAATCTGTAAAAGAAACCCCCCACCCCCATACTAGGGATTGAACCCAGGGCTTTCACACTGAGCTATATCCAATCTTTAAAAAAAATTTTATTTTGAGACAGGTCTTGGTAAGTGCGGGAGACTGCAATATTGATTATGCCCCAAAGCAGGCTGTAAGCAGTGCAGGCTGTGAAGAGTTAACCCATGTTATACACATGACTTGTGTATAAGAAGTGAGTCCAGGGCTGGGGATTTAGCTCAGTGGTTTCGCCACCTGCTGCGCAAGCACAAGGACCCAAGTTTGATCCCCGGTACCCTAAATAAATAAATAAATATGAGTGCAATTAAGACTTAAAAAAAAAAAAAAAAGAAATGAGTCCAGCTGAAGCCTAGGTGCCAAGGTCAGAGTAACTTGCACCCAAATTCTGTTCCCACAACTAAAGCCTTCTTACTAGAAGGACAATGTTCTAATTACAACTATATATTTTGTCTATTCTGTTCCTAATTCGAGAATACTTTGTCTTGTCTTTTATGAGCCTTGCTTACATTAATTTCCATAGATACCGCACAACTGCACATCTTTCCATGTAGTTCTGCTCTCGCATGTAGCTCGCCTTAACCCCAACTGACTAACAGTAAAAATCAGTGGCTTAGGGGTGGGGATTTAGGTCAGTGGTGCTCTGCCTGCCTTGAAAGTGCAAGGTCCTGAGTTTGATCCCGGCACAAAGGAAAAAAAAAAAAAATCAGTGGTTTGGACTGGCCAGTGCCTTTGCTGGTTCCACTGGCATTGGTCATCCTGATGCCCCACTTTCTGTCTCTCTTAATTCTGTCTTTAGGTTTCTTTTCCTCAGGCCTGTGTCATATACTGGGCAGGAGACTGAAGCCTACTGCAGAAGTCTCCAGTAATGTTTCAGGGGTCCCCGGTAGCTAAGTTATTCCAGGTGGGCTCAAACTTGTGATCCTCCTGCCTCAGTCTCTCAAAGTACAGGGATTATACGTGTGTTTCACCATGCTCAGCTAGAAAAACTTTAATGACACTCTTCCTTAACTCACTTTAACACTAATGAATTTTGAAAGTCATTCAATGTTTTCACACATATGCCTGTACTGCACCCTCATATGCTTGAAATGTCTCTATTCTCTCATCCATTAAACACACACACACACACACACACACACACACACGCTTGCTCACTCACCAGTCCAGCCTGGCCAAACAGCAGCTGCACAGCAGTCTTGCAGGCACCCCGCCATGTAGATGGGCATACTTGGTTCAATACTTCAGTCACAGGAAAATCATCCCTGGGTGTGATTCCATTATAGCAGCCTGCCTCCTTGATCAGTTGTAACATTGTATGCTATGGATTGACAAGAAGAGAGTTCGCACCTCAAGACAAAGCCATGCCAGACTCTAAATAATTTATAGGAATGTATTAACACAATCATCCTCAAGAGAAAAGCATATTAAGTATACCCAAATCCTGTATATCCAAATCATTTGAATTTCCTTTTTTTTTTTTTGGTACCAGGGATCGAACTCGGGTCTTTGGGCTTGTGCAGCAGGCGGTGAAACCACTGAGCTAAATCCCCGGCCCTGTCATTTGAATTTCTTAAGAGAGTATCGAGATTTTTCCCAATCCTATAGTATAAACTGCTCATGTTGAAAGACATGTATTAATGTACACATGTGATTTTCCTTTTGTTTTATAGTACTAGAGACTGAATCAAGAGCCTCTGCCATGAGCTACATCCCCAACCCTTTTTATTTTGAGACAGGGTCTCACTAAATTGCTAAAGACTGGGCTTGAACTTGTGATCCTCCTACCTCAGCCTCCCAGAGTGCTGATGTTACAGGCTTTTACTTTTTTTTTCCTATTTCTCTTTTTTTCTTCCTTTTTGTTTTTAAGTACTGGAGATTGGAGCCAGGGCCTCACACATGCCAGGCAAGTGCTCTAGCACTGAGCAACATAAATATTCCCAGTCTTTCTTTTGTTTAGAATTTATTTTTTAAGAGTTTCCATTTCTTTTTCCAGTAGAGGATATTAAGCCCAGGGCCTCATGTGTGGTAGGTAAGCACTCTACCATTGAGCTACATCCCAGCCTTTTTTTTTCTGAGACAGTTTTTTGTTAAGTGGCCCAGGTTGACCTTGAATTTGCAATCCTCCTGCCTCAGTCTCCTGAGTAGCTGGGATTAATACAACTGTACCACCACAGCTGGCTATACATGTGATTATGCATACCAGGACAAAAGGCAGCAAATTGGTTGAGGAATTTGAACTTTTTTTTTAATTTGAAAATTTTTAATGTCTACAAATAAGGAATCAAAATTACCTGTTAAAAGTAAATACCAGTGCCGGGGATTTAGCTCAGTGGTGCTGTGCCTGCCTTGTAAGCACAAGGTCCTGAGTTCAATCCCCAGTACCAAAAAAAAAGTAAATACCAATTAAAACCTTAACTTCATTTTGGAAGTGATCAGGTACGGAGGCTTCAGAAATAAAATGTATTTAATGTATTTAAAAACTTTTTAGGTTAAACATTTGAATAAAAATATGAATAAAACTTGCTTAGGATCTGTCTCATTTAAAAAGTCACCACAGGGCTGGACGAGTAGCTCAGTGGTAAAGCACTTGCCTAGCATGTGTGAAGCTCTGGGTTCACACTTCAGCAGCACAAAAAGGGAAAAAGTTACCAAAGGGTCTGCTTTCAGACATTACTGAGGAAGGCCAGAGTATTCTTCTGTGACCCCCATTTTGTATGTGTATGTGTGTGTGTGTGTGTGTGTGTGTGTGTGTGTGTGCGTGTGTGGTAGTGGTAGTAGTGGTGGGGTACTGGGGATTAAGCTCAAGGGTGCTCTACCACTGAGCTACACCCCCAGCCTTGTCTTTTTAAAATTTTGAGGCAGGGTATTCTCAAACTACCCATCTGTATCTGAACTTGCAACTTTGCAGTTTTAGCCTCCCAAGTAGCTGGTATTACTGGCACACACCACTGTGCCCAGCTTTATTTTGCTTTTTTTAAAACTACATTCTTCACCAGCCCTTAAATTCCCCTTCAGAACTCTTTTTCAAAGCTCATGCTTGGTTGCTAGAACTCCATGGAAAGCTACCGTCTTAAGTTTCAGATTGTCGGCGGCGGACTCGTTAAAGGAGACACCCTTCAGGAAGTGCGATCCTATCTGCACAGGGACCGTGGGAAGCTCACACTGCATGGGCTGCGGGGGTGTCTGCCTCCGCCCAGTCTGCTGGGCTTCCGCCTCGCTGCAGCAGCCCTGGAAAACAATCGGATGGGAGATGATGTGACCCACAGCTCAACTGTCAAAACATTTAGTTCATGCTACCTCATGCACACATCTCCCAAAACTCCCAAGAGCCACCAGATGGAAAAGTATACCTGCAAACTTGCTTCAATTGCCTTTGGATTCAGGTGGAAGCCAGCTTTCATCGCATATTCACAGTGGCCTAAACTTTCCAGAGCTATCTTATATGCCTGCAAAGAAATTATTTTCAAGAACTAAGATTATATAGCAGATCTGAATATGATAAAATAGGATGAAAATAGAAATTTAAAATTTCTAAACTTATTAAAAATCTTTTTTTTGGTACCGGGGATCGAACTTGGGTCCTTGCGCTTGTGCAGCAGGCAGTGAAACCACTGAGCTAAATCCCCGGCCCCACTTATTAAAATTCTTAAGCTGGTTCAACATCCCAACTTTAATTCCTTCCTTCATCTGTATTATTTGGACATTGACAGCCAATTTTGAAAAACTTACTTGCAAAGCAGTGTCGATTTTTATATTCAGTTCTTTTAACTGGTGCTCAGGAATTGCTGCACTTTGAGAGCAGAAGAGCTGTTGAACTTCAATTCCTGCCAGGCAGCCATCACAGCCTCTTTCTCTTAGTCTAGATGTCGCCTACAACATAAATAATGACTGGTAAATACATATGTGGATGCTATAGTTACTAGCAAAATTAAAACAACAACAACAACCCTACAGCTAAAACAAAGCACAAAGACATCTAAACACTAGATATAAATGAGAAGTTCTGGATTGTCCATAATAAGAAGTGGGCAGTCTGAAATTTTGAAAGCCTAAATTAACCATTTTGAAGAGAAAACAAACCTGATACAGCATTACCTTGTTGGTGGGGAGGGGTGGGGAGGGGAGGGGAGGGGTGGGGTGTGTCAGCATCAGCAAAAAGGTCCTAACACAGGCCAAGGAGCCTAGGAGAAGAAAGAGACATATCCAGAGAACTAGAGCCCAGGTAAGCAACAGGAAGAGGGGCCACAAACACGGCAAGACAATGCAGGTCCTGGGGAGGGGTCCCCACTTTACCCTAAGGAAATGAGAGGCAACATCATCCGATTTTAAAACAAAGAATTGCACAACAGGGAGGGGAGAAGAGTCCAGAGAAGTATCAGTCCCCTGAACTAGGACAGTGACAGTGGACATGGAAAGGGGAAGAGATCTGTAAGTATTTGGAGTTGGGACCTGCAGGACTTTCTTAAGGATTGAACTAATGTAGACTTGACAGAAAGACTGATGGATAAATCTCAGTTCTTGAATCAATGACCCAGTATAGGATGGCTCTACTTACTAGTAAGGGGTAGATCTGGAGAGAAACAGATATGAGGGGAAAAGCTAAAATTGAGACAGCTAAGGTGGGCAACAGCCAAATTCGGGAGGTCCAGAGCCCACCAGAAGTGGCTGGTCACATATACTGAAGCATCCCCCATGACAGAGTGGTCTAAGTCCCCTAAGGACATCCCCTAAAGAGAAGAGAAGAGAAATGAGCCTTGAGAAACACACATTCAGAAGCTGAGGAGAGGCTAGGAGCGATGATGAAGAAAGGCCAGTGCAAGACAAAAGGGGGTAAACAAGAAAGCATGGTTCTTGAGCTGGGGATGGTGGTAGGAATGGGTTGTCCCAGTAACTCAGAGGGGCTGAAGGGATGACTGCTTGAGTTCAGGATTTCCTGCACAGCCTGGGCTATACACCAAGACGACCTGCACGTTCAAGACAGCCTGATCTTACCCCTGGGCAACTTAGCAAGGTCTTGTCTCAAAATTTAAGAAAAGGGGGAGTAGGTGATTTGGGGAGGTAACAGTGCAAAGGCTCTGGGTTCAATCTCTAGTACTAGGAGGGAAAAAAAGGAAAAAGAAGAAGAAATGCCTGGTTCTTAGATACCACAAAAATAAAGTACTGCATTTTCCCCTTGTAAATATTGTGAGCTGCTGACTGGAGTTAAAGGGCTCCCTGGATCTGAAAATATAGAAGGCAGGCACCAGTGACCTTGACGAGGCATATTCTTGTGCAGGAGGGGAAGCCAGATTTCCACAAACTGAATGAAGCCATTTATATAGGGTTTTTTGGGCCAAAAAAAGAAATAAACTAAAGTAAATACTATATTCCCTCTTTCTCTCTCTCTCCCTCTCCCTCCCTCCCTCCCTCCCTCCCTCTCTCTTTCTCTTCTTCTGGGGGACCTTGCACTTGAGAGGCAGGCACAGCACCACTGAGCTAAATCCCCGGCCCTGAGATGATATAGTATAAAAATGTGAAAAATTATGTTTTGACAATTTGATTAAAGGCGATTTCTTAAATCTCATGAAATGAAATATACTGCTAATTTAATTTGGAGTGGTTCAAATTAGACATTGCATAATTCAACACACTATTCCTTAACTATAAATTACCTTCTACTCTGAAATGGAATAGTAAGTCCTAGTAAAAATCTCATTTTGGAAGGTTTATTCCCCCTCCACCCACTCACCCAGTACACGGGATCGAACTCAGGACATTGTGCATGCCAGGCAGGTGTGGCACCACTGAGCTACATCCCCGACCCTATTTTTTTTTTTTTTTTGGTACCGGGGATCAAACTCAGGAACTTGTGCTTGCCAGGCAGGCACAGTGCCACTGAGCTACATCCTCGGCCCATCCCCGACCCTATTTATTCCTTCTCATACTGGAAACAGTATTGTGTCTACAAGAAATGTGTTTTCACTGATTACAGGAAAGGTCTCCTTAAAAGAGACTTTTTAAAAGAGCTGCTTTTGATTTGCTTATATTCAAGTTTAAATTCTTCTGGTTGTAGAAAAGAACTACAGAATGTCATAACAGTGACTGGAAAAAGAATCCTATGCTGGACTTCTCCATCCATGGAGCTCAGGGAGAGCCTGTCACTCATCATTGTGGCAGGTCCCCTCAGTCAGGAGGTTGTGTGAGAAATTAGGTCACCAGGAGACAAGAATACCCACTAATTCATCTGTTGTGCTGGGAAACAGCCACTCTTTCAAAAGATTAAAGACTTCTTTTTTTTTGGTACCGGTGATCAAACTCGGGACCTTGCACTTTCGAGGCAGGCGGTGGAACCACTGAGCTAAATACCTGGCTTAAAGACTTCTTAGAGTCAAATAAAGCAATAATGGAGAAGTGCTCAAATCACATGTAAAGCAACTGACGAATGAGGACCTAGGCAAAGTTAGATAAACTAAGAATCTTTTTTTAAAAAATGATGCCAAGCACATCTAAAGTGAGTGATTTGGCTATCAAAAAACACAAAATCTCCTATGTCCACTGGGCTTTAACTCTAGCATGGCTGTGGCTTTGGGGCCTGGCATTCTATCTGTCTGCCAAACACTCCTGCTAGCCTACCTAGCTGCCTGGCTAAGCACTGGCTCTCTCCAGCCTGCTCCACCCTGTCTTTCCCGACTTAGGCGCCAGCCTTCTCCCTGCCCCTCTCTTCCCAGAAGCTTTCCTGCACCACTCCCACTTGGGAGCAGAACTCTTCCTCTGGCTCCTGTATATCTCCACCACTGCCCCTTCACCTTGTTTTTGTAATCCTGTGAGTAAAGGCTGTCAGCTCAGTGCCTGGCATAAAATGGGCATTCAGAAGGCCAGTCACTGTTATATGAATGAGCAGGCTAATGACAGAGTTTAAAACTTACATTTCTAAAGAAAATGGCTCTTTTGAGAACCAATAGGCAAAAGCCCCCTGGAACCTCTCCCATTTGAACACAGGGCCCAATGTCCCCGAAGCCAGTTACCTCAGCAGCCCCCCGCCAGGAACGCACAGCTTCCTCTAGTTCAGGCGTGTGGCCCATGCCAGATAAGCCGCCACCACCGCTGCTGTTCTTTTTCTCTGGTACAACCACCTCAGCAAAGCAAGAATGAGCCACCGGCTGGACTTTCTGTAATGCGTGAGTCAAAAACTGGAAATGGACTTGCACCACTGTCAAGAAGCATCGCCCTAATACCTGTGAAAACAAGAGAGCCAGGGGTTTTAGGTTCAGGTTGCTGATCAATTAGCACAACGAATTCTCAACTATCAACAATTTAAGTCCTCACACTTTAGAAGGATCTGGCTTTGTTCTCATATTTGAACCTAGGTGCCCTGGTGCCTAGAAGTCACATTTCAACCACGCAGCAAACCTTCACGTTCAGATGGGCATTCCAACTTCACACGAAGCATCCTTGCTCCTTTCTCCACTCCCTCACCTGGACTCTGGCTTACCACCCCTGACTGTCTTGCAGCTCCTGCTGACCAGAGCAATCCACAATCCCAACTATGTTCACCCAGTGTTCGAAAGGTGAAGAAAAAGCCATGTGATTAAAAATCTGAAACAAGGTTAGTTTGGGTTATAAGAAAACATCCCAGGGCCAAGGATTTAGCTCAGTGGTTCCGGCACCTGCCTTGAAAGCGCAAGGTCCCGAGTTCGATCCCTGGAACCAAAAAAAAATCAACAAACAAAAAAGAAAACATCCCACTGGAATTGGAATCCAAAAGATACTGGTTACTCAGTGTTAATACAGTTATTAACATAGTTGTATGTTTTATTCCAGCCTTATGAAACAAAGCTGACAGACCAGTCTTCTCAGGGTCATCAAAACATATTAGGCAACCCTATTCATCAGTACGTAGAAACCCATTAACCTGATACGCGTTAGTAGTTGGTTGGTTTATAGTCCAAGCAGGAATTTTTTTTTTTCTCTCCAGTCCTGGGGATTGAACCCAGGAGCACTTTATCACTAAGCTATACCCCAGACCTTTTTTTTTATTGGTACTGGGGATCAAACTCAGGACCTTGCACTTGTGAGGCAGCTGCAGTGCCACTGAGCTAAATCCCTGGCTACCCCAGACCTTTTTACTAAGACAGGGTCTTGCTAAATTGGCCAGGCTGACTTGGAACATGTGACCCTCCTTCCTCACCCTCTAGAGTAGCTGAGATTACAGACATACACTCCTATACAAGGCTGGAAACTCATTTTTTAAAAAAAACTATATAATACATACAAAAATATTATACACTATAAACATTTTAAGACATGAAAGTACATTTCTCTGGCAACCTTCTGGGATCAGCTGTTCTCTGACATTTGCTGCTCCCTGTTTTCTTTCTTGCCTTAACCACAGCTATAATGAATTCTCTATGATTTCCTATTTCTCTTTCTTTAGAGCAATACTGTAGTTGCTATTTGCAAAGCAATTCTGAGCAGAAATGTTCTAGATTACTGACATTTTTTCCTAATCTCTTACAATAGTCTTGCCCACACCAAATTTGACAATACCAACAAAAACTTTCTGTAATTCTTTTATCACATTCCATAATATTTGGATTTTTTGTGTGGAAGGTATTTTATTTATTTTCATTGGCTTACAGAGATTACTCATAAAAAGGTTATTTATTAAATTAGCAATTCATCCAACTAGTAGGAGAAAACTTAAAAGGGCTGTGGCTGGTAAATGTTCAGAACTGTTTTCATCCCCCACCCCACCCCCGCCTGTCCATGACTGAGAGTTTAACCCAGGGAGTGCTGAGTTACATACATCCTAGCTCTTTCAATCTTATTTTGAAATAAGGTCTCATTAAGTTGCCCTAAATTGGCCTGGAACTTGTGATCTTTCTATCTCAGCCTCCTGAGTAGCTAGGATTATAGGTCACTTAACCACTGCTCACCTGCTGTGCATCCTTGTTCCTAATAGGTTGTCAACGGCCCTGTGCAATCTAGTTCCTAACAGACTGTCTCTGCTCTATAACAACTGGATGTAGTTCAGGGCTAGTAGCACTGGGATCAGGCACAGGACAGAAGCTCAATCTTAAATGACACAGGCTGAGGGGTCCTGAAGCTCCAGACATGCAGACCAGGGAGGAGGAGCAAGGCCGGCTCCACAGGGATGGACGCTTTCTTCCTCCCCCTCCCCCATGAATCTTGGCAAATGACGGCAAAGGGGGAGGAGGAGGAGAAAGTGAAGATGCTATACACATTCTCACAGCTTCTGACCAATAAAAGTGAGGCATTCATTCTTGCAATAAACATATTACTATGTGAATGTCTAATATGTACAAAGCACAAAAAGTCTAGGATTCTACAAGACAGAGAATGAGCAAGTTCCTAAACTCATGAGGGTTACAAATCTGTAAATAAGTATATGAGGTCAGGCGTTGCTGGAGAATGAACATCACAGGGCAGGTAGGTAAGCAAAAGGCTGTCTGATGATATTGACCAAGGGAAAAGAGCTACATTCCCTTTACTGAAAGTAAAAATTCTGAGAAACAGCTCTGAAGGCCTGAGGCAGGGCCCAGAACAGGACATTCATCTGATAATGTTGCCCTGGGTCACACATCCATTTCTGAGGAAGGATGGGGTTGGCGCAGGTCCTCTTCACTGCACAGGGGTGGAATGGTGGAAAGGGGAGAATGCTGCTAAAGGAACAAGCAGGGGAAGACATGCCAGACAGTTTTAATAGGTGTTTTTGGTGTGCTGTCTCTACTATTTACTACACATTTGACCTTAGATGAGTCATTTAGTCTAAGTTTCTTCTCTGTAAATAAGGAATAATAATAAGAGCTTAGCTACCGGGTACCTCCCTCTTCCTACCCACAATGTATAATCTCTCTCCTTCTCAACCCAGATTATGATTATGACAAAATATATGTTGTAAATAATTCATTAAAAACCAATCAAACCAATAGTCATCCTGAGCCTTAGAAACAGCTGTTTTAATGACTATCTACTCTAAAATTTTACGCAAAATAACAGATGTATAAACATAACCTTCCTGAGACAATAGATCTCTACCTTCAGCTTGTCTCTGCCCACTCTTTCTCTGTCTTATTCCTTAGCCTGGCTCTCCTCCTGTGACAGACCTTCCCACTCTTGAACCAGAGATGAGTCCTTGGGGATCTTCCTGACATAAATTTAGGAAGAGTATGATAAGCTCAGGGCCACAGACAGCTATTTTTTCCTTCACATGGAGAAAGTTTCCTGAACTATGGGGTTCTGTAGGGTTACAGGACAGATATGGTAGGCTGGGGAATGGACGAGTAGAATAGTCAAGGACAGTCATTTAAGTTTAAAGTAATACTGAAACTATCAACAGCTACCATTTATTGAGTGTTTAAGCCATACCAAACACATTACACATGGTAAAGTGACCCTGTGAGGTGTGAGCATTTCATCCATTTTATAGATGACAACATTGAGGTTTAAAGAGATAAAGCTAGGTGCAGTGGCGTACACCTGTAATCTCAGCTACTTGAGACTGAGAGGTTGAGGCAGGAGGATCACAGGTCCAAGGCCAGCTTGGGCAATTCAGTGAAATTCTAGTCCCCCCACCCTACAAAAATAAAATGGACTAGAGGTATAAAAAGCTCAGTGGCAGGGCCGGGGATTTAGCTCAATGGTTCCTCTGCCTGCCTCAAAAGCGCAAGGACCCGAGTTCGATCCCCAGTACCAAAAAACAAAACAAAACAAAAGAAAACAAAACAAACAAACAAAAGCTCAGTGGCAGAGTACCCCTCGGTTTGATCCCCAGTATTACCAAAAAAAAGGGGGGGGGGAGAAGAGAGGGAAGAGAAGGGGGGAGGAGGAGGGGAAAGAGAGTGAGAAAGGAGGAAGAATAGGAGAGGAGGAGAGAGGGAGGGTAGGAAGATGTCAAGCAGGTAATAAGTGAGGATCTGATGATACCAGGTCTGTGTGATTCCAAAAAGTGATGTTTCTAACCACCAGGTTGCCCTGTCTTCCTAGAACAAGATCCAGGGGTAGACGTAATAGAGGATGGATACCAGAGAAGCAGCTCTGAATTACAGGCAACTGTCAGCGCTCCACTGGAATAGAACCCTATTTTCCAGGAATCCTTGATGGTACAAAAGAGCACATCTTGACCTTCTCAGTCCACTGTATAGGCATCACATCTGTTGCCACAGATGTTGTCCACATGGATATAACTAGAATCCTTTTTCTTCTTGGTGACTTTTCTATTTTATTCAGATTGTAAAACATTTTAATTTCAGGTAACCCTATTTTAATCACCAAAAGACTACCCTGTCTGTATCACCATAGTTGTTGAAAATCAACCCACCTGTCAAATCCACCTTCACAGAATATTTCAACATTCAGTTTTAGTTATTCCTCTTCAAGGCTTAGGGCCTGATTCAGCCCTAATACCTATATGTGACTGAAATTATGGATGCCCAAGTCTATTTCACTTCCCAAAAACATTTTATGATTTTTCATATTAGCATAAGTAATTTCACACTAAATACATTGTTCTGACTAACTTCATTCAACAGCTCATCTTTCTTATTCTCGTAACCATACCAAGTAAAGAAATAAACTCATCATATATACATTTATTTCTGTTCAGTTAAAAAGTTAAAAAAAAGAGTGAAAAGAAGTAGATCTCAACTGGCTGTCTTTATTGGAAATTCCAAAGCCATTCAATCATTTTTTTGTCTTCAATATTTATACCTTACATATTACATTTGGTTCCAAATATCCTCAACCTTGTTCTTAATGAGGCCTCTTTTGTCCTTATAATTCCAGAGTCATTACATAATGATTTAACCAACAGACCAGAATGTGATACAAAGACTTAAACGTGTCTGCAGAGAAACAGAATGCAGTAGACCATACCTATACTATAGAAAATGCTTATGCAGATTATACTACAGTATAAAAATGTAAAAAAGAGGTTTACTGAAACCAACATGTAAAAGTCTACAAAAGCGGGGCTAGTGGCGTGTACCTGTAATCCCAGCACTCAGGAGGCTGAGGCAGGAGGATCACTGTGAGTTTGAGGCCAGCCTGGGCTACACTTTGAGTTCAAAGACAGCCTGAACTACATTGTGAGACCTTGTTTCCGGGGGGGTAGGGGTGGGGGGGTGGGAAGTCTAACATAGATGGCTAGGGGTGTAGCTCTGTGATACAGTACTTGCCTAGCATCCATGATGCCCTCAGTTCACTCTGTAATTCCAGCACTCAAGAGGCGGAGGCGGAAAGATTGGGAGTTTGAGGCCGGCCTAGGGCACATAGGGAGACCTTGTTTTGAAAAACAGAAATGGGGGTGGGGGGGATAGCACATTATACTCCCAGCACTCTGGGAGGCTGAGGCAGGAAGACCTCACATTCAAACACAGCTTGAGCAACTTGTTTGTTTGCTTTTTTTTTGTGGTACTGGGGATTGAACCTGGGTCCTTGTACTTGCGAGGCAGGCGGCAGAACCACTGAGCTGAATCCCCGGCCCCAGCCTGAGCAACCTTAATGACTGTCTCAAAGTAAAAAATAAAGGAAGGGCTGAAGATGTAGCTAAGTGTGAAAGTCCTGGGTTCACACCCCAATACTACGCAAAGAAAGAAAGAAATGTGTATATCCAAGTATCTAACTGAAATCACCCTTTCAGTGTCTAACAGATATCCTAGACATACATTTCCAGCCTCACCACTCCTCACTCCAACAGAAAGCACTGCTCTGTGTGTGTGTGTGTGTGTGTGTGTGTGTGTGTGTGTGTGTGTGTGTGTGTGTTTGTGTGTATGTGTGACCTGGTGGTAGGGCAGAAACTCTGGAGCCATCTTAGACCCCCACCCAAAACCACCAACAAAAGGAAGGACATTCTCACATAACTACACTATGGATGAGCCTTAAAGGCAGTATGCTAAGTGAAATAAGCCAGTCACAAAAAGGACAAATATTCTATGATTCTACTTATAGAGGGCTCGTAGAATAGTCAAGTTCATAACAACAGAGGGGGCCAGGAATTTAGCTCAGTGGTTCCGCCACCTGCCCTGAAAGCACAAGGACCCGAGTTCAATCCCCGGTACCAAAAAAACAAAAAACAAAAATACCCATAACAACAGAGGTAGAATGGTGGTTGCCAAGGGCCAGGGACAAAAGGGAACCAACAGTTATTATTTAATAGGTGCAAGGGGCTGGGGATTTAGCTCAGTGGTTCTGTCGCCTACCTTGAAAGCGCAAGGTCCTGAGTTTGATCCTCGGTACCAAATAAAAAAACAAACAAAAAAACCCCAATGAGAATATTTAATAGGTGCAGAGTTTTAGTTTGGAAAGATTAAAAAAGAAGTCCTAGAGATGGATGGTGGTCAAAGGTTGCACAGCCATTGTGAATTTTTTCCCCCCAGTACTGTGGATTGAACCCAGGCTGAGCTGTATTCTTAGTGCTTTTTGTTTTCTTATTGTTACTATTTTTATTTTTGGTACTGGGGATCGAACTTGGGACCTTGAGCTTTCGAAGCAGGTGGTGGCACCAATGAACTAAATCCCCAGACTGTTTTCGTATTTTGAGGCAAGGTCTTACCAAGTTGCTCAGGCTGGCCTTGAACTTGTGATTCTCTTGCCTCAGCCTCCTGAGTAGCTAGGAAGGACAGGTGTGCACCACCATGCCTGGTATTACCGAACTGTATACTTATAGTTAAAATGGGAAATTTTATGTTATGTATATTTGACCACAATAAAAAAATGTCTAACTGCTTTAAGTTGTCTCCTCTGCAACCATTCCATTCCAAGTTACTATCATCTCTTTGTTGGTTACTGTAATGGACGCTAACTAGTCTTCTTGCTATCATTCAATGAGGGTTAAGTTTATCTACACATAATAAAAAAGGCCAAAACAATACAGGGTTTATTTTTTCCTAAGGTAAAACAAGTCCAGAGACAAAGTCCAAGCTGGAATGGAGATTCTAGGGCATCATAAGAAGCTCAATTTCTATGTCTGTGTTCTCAGGCAAGGTGACCTTCAGCCATTCCGCCTGCTTTCTGCGTAGTACAAACTTGGGGGAAGGGAAGGGAGCGCTCTTTTCTCTTTAAGAAGACTTGAAATTACATTTTCATGGACCAGATCTTGAAATCAAATGACCACTGCCAGCTATATGGGAGACAGAGAGGTGTAATCCTCAAACCTCATCCCTGAAAATACATCAATACAATATGTCCAAAAAACAAAATCAGATAAGGACGGGGCACTGGGAGGTATCAGCATCTCCTCTCTCACTGAGGCTCCAAGGCTCTTGGCCCTGACCCTGGCCCTGGCCCTGCCACCAGTTTTTCCCAGGTTAGAATGGAGGTCCTCCTATGAGGGCTAGTGGCTTCACAGTGAGTCAGGTCAGAGAAATAGCTGAAAAGCTGCACAAAACAACTGTCAGGCTTGAGGCTATTTTTCAACTGCAGCACAGCACTCTTCACACCTGATGCCACTTTCTATTTATTTGTCTGTCTCATCTGTCAGGGCCTGGAGCAGTTTTGATTGTCCTCACTCATCTTTGCTCACTGGCAGCCACCTCATCTGTATCTTACTGAGGAAGGTACAGCCAGGTAAAGAGCAAAGCAGGCCAGGTGGCCCGACCCTACTGGGCGGGGGCCAGTTAGAATGAGCAAGGGCTCTCAGGGATGCTTTTGCATTTGGATATTTCTATTCTCCAGGCTCTGGACATTTTATGATTAGCTTGAAGAGCAGAAAGCCCTGTCCATGGAGGGATGAGCTCTACCAACAAGCACACAGCACACAGACAGCACTGGCCTGAGGCAGTTGAAAGGAACTGGACACATAGGACATTTAACTTGTGTGTGCTGGTACCAGAACATTTTTGTGTGTGTGTGTGGTGCCTGGGATTGCACTCAGGACCTTGTGCTTGTGAGTAGGTGCAGCGCCACTGAGCTAAATCCCTAGCCGCACCCAGAACTTTTCTTTTGTGGCTGCTGGGGATTGAAGCCAGGCCTTGGCCATGCAACTCAAGTGCTCTACTATTGAGCTACATTCTAAGTGCATGCCAGGACTTCAGGGAAATGTTGTTTTATGGGTGATCAGATTCTAGATTTGTAAAAGAGAAAGGCAGCTAGGGAAGAGGCCATTAATCAGTCCTACAAAATCTCACAGCTGACCAGCAGCCATAACAATTAATTCAAGATATAGCTTAGTGGCAAAGTGCTTCCCTAGCAGGTCAAGCAGGTCATTACACCTGTGTAATGCTAACATCTGGGAAGGCTGAGACAGGAAGGCTGCAAGTTTGAGCCCAGTCTGGGCAATTTAAGTGACTTAGTGAGGCCCTGTCTCAAAATAAAAAAGGCATGGGATATAGTTTAGTGTGAAAGTCCTGAGTTCAACCCCCTAGCAGCAAACACACACACATATAAACAAGCTAGTTCCACCTCAACTTATAATCTATAAACTCTTCTATTTCTGTTTCCTTTTCACTTGCTCACCAAGTCTAATTTTTCCCTTGCATTCATTCAAGGCTTTTTAGCACCTCTGCAATTTAATAGTTTGTTTTTTTTTTCAGTACTGGGGATTAAACCCAGGAATCCTCAGGTACATTCCCAGCCTTTTAAAATTTCATTCTGAGAAAAGGTCTTGATAAATTGCCCAAGCTGGCCTCAAACTTGTAATCCTCCTGTCTCAGCCTCCTGAGTAGACGAGATTACAGATGTGTGCCACTGCATCTGGCTAACTCTGCAACTTTAAATTATATTCTCCTAAAACAAAGCAACACTGCCACTCACTCACCAGTCGGCAAAAGCAGGAACACAACATTCTTTCCTTGAGTCTCACCTCCTGCTGGGGTCCTGCCCTTAGAGGGTCTTTACTCTGTCCCCATTTCTCTTGATTCTCTCTTGTGAGACAGGATCTCACCATGTAGTCCAGGCTGGCCTCAAACTTGCAGTGATCATCCTGCCTCAGCCTCCCGAGTGCTGGAATTACAGACATGCCCACCAGCCCAGCAGCCTTGATTCATTTTTATTCTCTTCATTTTTCTAAAAAGCATCTACTTTTCTCTCATTTCTACACCTTGAGTTTTCTTATTACTCTGTAATATTTCCATCTGGCAAAAGACCTCTTCACACATACAAACTCTTCCAAGAAATGGTCCTCTGATTCATCATTCCTATCATGTATGTATTCATGTTTCTCTCTCTTATTCAAACTTGGCAAATGCTTAAACATATACAAAAGCAAAGCATAGCAACCCCCATACACACATCAAAAATCTTCCATGTCAATTACTATGCCATGCTTCTTTCATCTATTCTTCTCCTCTTCCCCAATCCTTTGTCTTTTTACCTTTGGTTTGAATTTCAACTTCAAAAAGGTATTTTTATTTATTTTTGCAGTACAGTACTGGGAATTGAACCCAGGGCCTTTGTATTGAACTACATCACAAGCTCTTTTTAAATTTTTTAGTTTTGAGGCAGGGTCTTACTAGGTCATTAAATTGCCCAAGCTTGGCTTGACCTGGTGATCCTCAGCCTCCTAGAGTGCTGGGGTTACAGGCATTTCTAATCATATCCGGTTTATTTGATATATCTTTTAAATCTTTCTTTTTTTTTTTTTGAGACGGTCTTATAGGCATGTGCCATTGTGCTGGCCTCTTCAATCTCTTTTAATTTAAAACAGTACCTTATATGTAATTATTTTTCATGCAACTGACTCATTGAAAAAAAAAATCAAGTCAACTAACAGAATATGCCACAATCTGAATTTGTTGGATTGTTTTCTGTGGTGTTGTGTAACTTATTCCACTATACCTCATATTTTCTGTGGATTGGAAATTCATTCTAGAAGCCTGATTAGGTTATTTCAGTCCTTCCTCCTTTTTAGGAGAGGAAGAGGAAGAAGTACAAAACTATATTATTGTTATGCTGTGTGGTTCTTACTGTATCACATCAGGACCCCTGGTCATCTGTCTCAGTTTTGGTGACAGATTGATCAATGAGCCTGGTGTGGAGAAGGCAAAATGATTCCCCAGAAACTTTTTACCAGATGGTTTTATCTTCCACTGTTGGCTACAGTTCCAGTCATTGAATTCATCACAGTGGTAAAATTATTTTTCTAGTTATATTAACCTTTATACACAGAAGAATGTTGAGATTCTTCTAATACAGACCACTCCCTCACCCATTAGGGTTATTTGGATACACAAAAACAGAGCATATTAGAAAAGCAGGAAATCTGCATAATTCCTTACTTTCCTGTTTTTATTTAGCAATTTTTAAAATAATGAGTTAGTTGCACACCCATGTCTTGGCAGATCAAGGTGAAAGGGCGAAGCCCCTCCACAGTGGCAGATGCCCTCTGGCACTGGTGGCTTTTATCCACATAGAATGGGCTAGGCAGACATGGAATCTTGTTTGTTGTTCACAATGCAAATTTAGAGTTACCCAAATGCCAAATGCTTAATTAATTATAACATCTTCTAATGACTAACATGAAGACAATTTAGATAACAGCAGATTCATGGCAGCAAAAATTAATGTCAAGGCTAGCTTAGAGTGTGTACAGTGTCAGGGTGTAGCTTAGTGGCAGAGTAGTGGCTGGACTGACAATTTGAGACTATACAAAACAATTTCACTAAAACACTTGATGAGATCCTATCTTTCATTTTAGACAAAATATAAGTTCATTTTCAATATAAACTATAAATTTTCTAGAGAAGGAAAAATCTTGTCTGTCAATTGGCTTATCCAATGGTTCCTTGTTATGAAAAGTGCTATGGTTTGGAAAGTCCCACCACCCCAAAGGTCTATGTGTTAAAGGCTTGGTCCCCAACCCACAGCACATTTGGGAGGTGGAGGAACCCTGAGGAAGTGAGGCCTGGTAGAAATTAGGTCACTGGAGGAGTCCCCTTGAAAGGAATACTGGGACCCCAGTCCTTCTTCCTCTCTCTTTCCTTCCTGGCTGTCATGAGTTGAACAGACTTCCCACGGAGTGCTCTTACAATGATGTGCCAACCTCCCACAGGCCCAAAAGGAATGGGTCTACCTCCAAAACCATACGTCAAAAATGAACCTTTTTTGGGCTGGGGATCTAGCTCAGTGCTGCCACGACTGCCTGGCAAACGCAAGGTCCTGAGTTTGATGGGGGAGGGGTGTGAACCTTTCCATGTTTTAAGATGATTACCTCAAGTATTGTTACAGCAATGGAAATCACAGCAAGTATACTCAATGGACACCCTCTCCTTCCATGTCCTTGCCCATTCCCCATTCTAGATGCAAAGCAAACAGAACAGGGATTACTAATGATAGAAGAAACTCAAGAATTTATGCTTGAAAAGGTCCTGGCAGTTGTGATATCAGATAAATAATATTGCTGCTGTCTTAAACTACCCAACAGAAAAGATAATACAAAGGGAAAAGGAAGGTGCCTACCTCTGGAAACAGGTAGGAGCTAGCTGAGCAGGGGCAAATGTTCTGGGAGTAATAACTCTTTTCACCTAAAAGTGTTTCAGTTAGAACAACTTACTGTACACTCCTCTCTAATGTAGCTTTTGCACATATTTGTCCTCTACACTTCACAGAAGGGCTAACAGTGACTTCTAAGTTGTATTTGAAACAATGATAATGATGATGGTGACAATTAACTGGGTCATAGTGCTTTATATACAATAATCACTTCTGATCTCCACAAGAACTCTGGAAGGCAGGTAGTAATTCCATTTTATAGATGAGCAAACTGAGGCTCAAAGATGTTAAAAGATTTGTTCAAGGCCATGTAGGCACTAAGAAACAAAATCATCTTTTTTTTCTTTTCGTTTTTTTTTTTTTTGGTACTGGGGATCGAAATCGGGTCCTTGCGCTTGTGCAGCAGGCGACAAAAACACTGAGCTAAATCCCTGGCCCTTCTTTTCGTTTTTTTTGAGATAGGATCTCACTCTTTACCCCAGGGCTGGTCTGGAATTCACTACATAGCCCAGGCTGGCCTCAAACTTGTAGTGATCCTCCTGCCTCAGCCTCCTGAGTGCTGGGATTACAGGTGTGTACCACCATGCCTGTCTTCAGAATCATCTTCTAAACCCAGATCTTCTGATTCCACGCCTTGTATCTCAATTCTTGGGCTGATGTTCCAGTGTCACAGGCACTAGTCAACTAGTAAGACACTATGGCCACAACTCATTTCTGTGCAATGCTATTGTGAACCACGCAGAGTAAAGAGCGAAGTTACAAATGAGTACAGACTGGACAGGACACACACTGTCTGTCCCAGAGCAGAGTGGCACAGCATACAGTAATTGCAGCTCCTGGGGCACTAACTGTCAACCAAGAGGAAATCCCACACCTGGCTTTAAAAGCCAAAATCACCTAGGGAGCATTAGAAAAATGCATTAGGGCAGGAGGGAGAGGAATCATACTTTGTCCTAGGTTCAGAATAGCCAAGCAGGGCCAATGATTTAGCTCAGTAGTTCTACCGCCTGCCTTGCAGGCGCAAGGTCCCAAGTTCAATCCCTGGAACCAAAAAAAAAAAAAAAAAAAAAAGCCCAGCATTTGAATATTCTTAATATTAAATTTAGGATTTTCCTCTCACACAGTCCTGAGCTAAGTTCCTGAGTAGAGGTGTCTTTGTTTTCTGGTGCTATAATATTCAAATATGGATAATTCATAAAGGAAAGTTGTTTATTTTGGCTAACAGTTTTGATGGATGGAAAATCAATAATAGCATGGCATCAAGTGGAAGATCAAGCAGACAAGATGCACAGGCCCTGAACTGCAGCCCTGTGGCAGCTGGGAGCTGAAGGAGGTGAGGTCAGAGGGCAGAGTCCTGGCCAGAAACACCCTCACCCTGACTATGCCTGGCATCTACAGGCCTTGGAGTCAGGCCAAGAAGTTGGGAGCAGCTTCTTCCCATCACGCGCTCGCTCCCCACTGTAATGCTCATCTTGGACACTGGCTGGAACTAGCCAGCCATGAAGTGAAGCGTCAAATGAATGTCTACCTCACTGCTCAGCACTCCTTGAAAATTGAGACCTGCTTAAGTGTTAATACCTGTGTCAGACCTCTAAGAGGGACAGTCCCTTGCCACTGCTCAAAAAGAGAAAATGTCTCTGGGGAAAGAGTAAACTCCTTGCATGATATAGTCAGGGAACTCAGAAGCATAGTCAAGTGATTCCTAAGACACTCTGGGGAATGCATCTGCACTACTTCCCTGGCGCCCAATACAGTCTGGATCCATGTAAGAGGTTAGAGTGTGAAATGGTCCAGTCATGGTTGGCCACAACCCACAAAGGTTACCTCACTTTTTGGCCTCAAGGACCTTTTGTACTTTAATTTAAAAAAAGGATACAAAGGTTCTAGCTAATCTGGGTTATGGAGACTGATATTTGGTGTTTTAGAAATTAAAACCCATAGGATGCTTCAAAGTCCTTTTTGTTTCCAGCCTGAAAATATGTAATACCTTTTGGGGTTTTTTTTGGGGGGGGGGTTTGGTTTTTTTGGTAACGGGGTTCGAACTTGGGACCTTGTGCTTGAGAGGCAGGCGGCAGAACTACTGAACTAAATCCCTGGCCCGATACCTTTAGTTTAAAAAAAATCTCATGATGATTACACTCAACATATCTAGTTCCTCTTTAAGTTTTTACTGGTCTCAAAGTGATGCTCCAACTTCACTAATACTGTAATAATATAATGCTCTGTTTATAAACATGATGCAACAGACTCATATCAAAAAAATTAAATTCAATATTATTGTTTAAAAAACAACAAGCAGTTAGGTGCAAAAGAGACAAAAGATGAGGAGTGCCCCCACTTTACAACAGCCCACTTTTGAGGTAACTAGGCCCACTAGTGCAAGAACTCACACAAGAAACACAGTAATCCTCTTACTGACCTCATCACCTCTTAAAGGTCCCACTATCTCTCAAAATGGTCACACTGGAAATCAAATTTCAGCAGGAACTTTGTTGGGGACAAAGCACATCCAAACAATAGCAAAAGGCTTTGTCTAGGCAGTCAAGTTCAGGAATATTAGGCTCTTTCCACAGATATGAATACTAAAGAGCTTCTCTTCTCCAGGCTTTGCATATAAAATTCTAGAACAAAACAAAACAGGGAAAAAAATCCAAAAGCCTAGCTATTTCATCTGAGTTGATGAACATTCTAAGAAGAGAGACCCTCGTTGGCCTATAGCTAAATCCCCTGACAGTACATAAATTTCAAAAACAACAAATAACTGCTCAAGGGAAAAAGCAAAATGTTAAGTCTGTGGTCCTATACTTGGCAGTCATATTTAGAATTGACTTTTATAAGACAAATATTTGAAACTTAGAATAGATCCAAGATTCTAAAACCTCTCAATAACACTTAGTTTCCAGACTAGGTTTGGAAAAAGCCTGTTTAGTCAATTATGTACAAAAACCATGGTACTATTCCAACTATCATCACCTGCATTTCAGTGGGGGAAAGCCAAGTCAAAATTCCAAACTACAACAATAAGAAGCATTTTCCCCTCTCAGCTAAAGAGGTCCCTGCTGGTTAAAGGAAAAAAAGGACAGACAAGGGGATGCTACCATACCCAGTGGCTTACTAAGGCTCTGTGCCCTATGGTTGGTTCATCTTCTCTAATCATCCTGACCTGGAGAACAAGGGCACTTGCTCTCTAGGGCTGGAGGGAGCAAAAAGCAATGCATGGCCAGCTCTATCTCCTCTAAGCTGTGGAGGCAGGACCTGAAGAGCTCAATAATGTTCTGGTTAACATGAAAAGCTCTGACCTTGTTTTTCAAACAGCTCTTGCCTGAAATCCTAAATAAAGGTGAGTGTGCTCTCATGATGGGGTGATAGCTGCAATACTGTTCCACACTTCCCAAAAGAAGTTAGAGTTCTTCCTCACTGCTCTCTTGCCGTATCTCTGTTAAGTGGTAACTAGGCACAGTGGGGAACACCATGGATCTCTATAGAAAACAAAAGTCAAGTGCAAGGACCCGAGTTCGATCCCCAGTACCAAAAAAAGAGAAAACAAAAGTCAAAGTTGTGTAGTTGATATACACAAATATGTATTTGTTCACAAATAGAGACTAACAGAATGGCACACATCAACCAGTTAACCATGGTCACTTTGGGGAAAAGAATGAGATGGAAGAGAAAAACATAAATTTTAAATTTCACTGTTTGCTGAGTATGGTGGCACACGCCTGTAAACCCAACACTTGGGAGGTTGAGGCAGGAGGATCACTGCGAGTTCAAGGCCAGCCTGGGTTACATAGTGAGACCATGTTTCAAACAAACAAAAATCATTATTTGAATTTCTTTTTGAATTATAGGCATGGTTTATGTGTATAACTTTAGAAATAAACCATGTACAGGTACAAATTCTCTATGATGAGTGTTATCATTATATATCCCTAAAACGTACCAATAAGAGCTGGGGATTTAGTTCAGTGGTTTCACCACCTGCTGTGCAAGCACAAGGACCTGAGTTCAATCCCCAGTACCAAAAATAAATAAATAAATAAAAATGTACCAATAAATGTTTTGCTATTAAAAAAAATTTTAGAAATTACTATAAACCATTTTAAAAACCTCAAACTAATAATTTCTCTGGATATAAGATGTGGTTAGAGAAAGAATCAGAATTTGGCCTGGAAATGTAGCTCAGTGGTAGAAATTACAATATACTTCATTAAAGAGATCCAAAGTAGAATGACATAAGCAAGTTATCATACATTTATACCAGTAGATGCAGCAAGCTACACCCATTGACCAAATCCATTCTGCGGAACAGACCAGTCCATAAAATAAAACTGGTTTTGGGAGCTGGGGATTTAGCTCAGTGGTGCTGTGCCTGCCTTGCAAGTGCAAGGTCCTGAGTTCGATTTCTGGTACCGAAACAGTCCCCTCCCCATAAAACAGAAAAAATAATTATTCTAACTATGCATGGCAGTCCTTGCCTATAATCCCAGGTCTCTGGGAAGCTGAAGCAGGAAGAGGACAAGTTCAAGTCTCACCTGGGCAACTTGGTGACTCAATGAGACTTTGAATTAAAACAAACAAAAAAAGAAAGGGCTGGAGATATAGTTCAATGTGAAAGCTCTGGGTTTGATCCCTAGTATGGCAAAAACAAGCAAACAAAAAACTAAGTCCTTCTTGGAAATGTCTTCAAAATCACTTTTAAACATAATAAAAGTTAGCCATATTATTTAATATTCTAGTGCTTTTTTTTTTTTTTAACTCAGACCAAGGGTGGGGGTAGAGCTCAGCATCATAGCATTTGGCTCTAGGCCCTGGATTCAATACCAGCACCACAAAGAACAATGATGATAACAACAAAACAAAAACAATAAGGGCCTCAAAGCAGTGTCAGTTAGCTTATTCAGCTACCTCAGTTATCAGATTTGCCTCAAAAGACTGTGACTTCAGCCTCAGAATGGAGAAAGGGACATTCTCCTGTCTAGCAGCTGATACCTGGGAGCCTTTATACGATCTGAAGAGAAACCAGAGTATAGGAGCTTAAAGTAGATATATAAGCACATATGGAAAAACCAATCTCAGATTAACCCTTGGAGCTGGTGAAAATAATTTTTAAAATAAACCAGTTAAGCTAATGTAACAAATCAAAGTTTAGTAAGTCACTTTGTAAATGAAGTCAAGAAAAACGGTCATCGATATTCTGAATGAAACTTATATTCTAATTTTACATTCTAATCTAGAGGTCTGAAAGACGGAGAGGATTTCATTTTAACTATCAAAGATCCCCAAGAAATGTAGTATGAATCAAATTCATCTGAGTATGAATTGGAGAACTAATTTATCCTATAAGCACATGTGGAACTTGTTTTTTTTTTTTTTTTTGGTTGGGGTTTGTTTTGGTACTGGGGATCGAACTCGGGTCCTTGTGCTTGTGAGGCAAGAGGCGGCACCACTGAGCTAAATCTCAGGCCCTTGTGTTTTTTTTAAGACAAGGTCTCACTATGCACACTAGTTCAGGCTGGCCTTGAACTCACTACGCAGCTCAGGCTGGCTTCGAACTCATGTGATTCTCCTGCATGTTGGGACTACAGACGTGTACCACCATACCCAGTGTGTGAAACTTTTTACAAACCAATTTCCTATAGAGCATAATGAAAATTCACAAAACTCATAATCACATTTAAAATTCTAAGTACTTTTTAACAGTATGTTATTTGGAAATTAGTTGCCAAGTTGAAGATTTTAAGGAAAAAAAAAATACAAACCGATTAATATTTCTTTTTCTTTTTTGGTGCTGGGGTTTGAACCCAAGGCCTTGTGCATACTAAACACATGGTCTACATTGAGCTACTCCACCACTCCTGTTTAATAATCTTTTAACTTCCTTAGTTTGAAAGGAAAACAATTCAAAACTTGGCAAGCACAAATTTCTCTCTTCTTTTTTTTGAGACTGGGTTTCACTATGTAGTTCAGGCTAGCCTCAAACTCACAGAACCCTCCTGCTTCAGCCCCACAAGTGGTAGGATTACAAGGGTGTGCCACTACGCCCACCTTAAGCATAAATTTCTTTCTTGTTTTTTTGGTACCAGGGATTGAACTCGGGACCTTGCGCTTGCAAGGCAGGCAGCAGCACCACCACTGAGCCAAATCCCTGGCCCAAGCGTAAATTTCTTAAAAGGAAAGAATATCAGTGTAAAGAGGACAAAGGTTTTCATCACAGGGATCTAAGAAAAACTAAAACAGTATCTTCACTCATCTCTGGAATACATTTTTCTACCTAAGTATGACATAGAAGGTACCCTACCTCAATGTCTTGGAGACTGAATTCCTTCTGGTCTGTAAAGTTTGCTGCCCCAGCACTAAGTTCCATCAGCATCTTGGCAATCTCAGGCTTTATGGCTGAGGTCAGCCGACTGGCTGTTTCCATGACATGCTCCTGCACATCTTTGAGCTGCATGGCCGCCTTCGAGTAGTGAGAGTTCCTGAACACAGTGCTGAAAAGATCTGTGAGGAAAGTACTGGCACGGCAGAAGACGTTGAGAGCGTCCAGGTACTTAGAGATGCCCTGTTGGATGTCGGCGATGGGAGTGGAGTGGGGCATGGCATGGTGGCAGCTGCCTGCAGCAGTCAGACTGCCCAGTGGGGCAGAGGTGGCGGTAGATGCCAGGGGAGCACTCAGTGCTCGGCCCAGCTCAGGCATCGGGTACTGCTGGTGCTGCTGCACCTTCTGCTTGGACCCGCCAAGCAGGAAGCGCCGCTTGTAGTCCATTTTACTGTCCTGGGCACTACAGCAATACATGCGGGGGATCTGTCCCAGGGACTGTGAGCAGGTCAGAGTTCTAATTCTTTTCTTCCAAAACTCTAGCTAGGTATAAAAATAGTGGAGTTCTGCAAATTTAAGTTTTAAAAAAGGCATTTCCATGAGGCAGGTGACCATGAGATCAAATGTAGAGGTGAGAAAAAGAATAGGTTTATATAATTAATATTTTCAGTGTAGGCAGAACCTCTCACAAAAAATGAAAGTGTGTCCAAAATGCTGTATAATTATTTAGCATTCCACTCTCTTAATAAAAAGATATGCTTGTTGACAAAAATGTTTACTTATAATTGCTCTGCAAGAATATTTTGATACTTGTATTTACAATGGCAGAAAAATAACTTTTAAAAAGGTAATAGGATGTATCTTTAATACATCAAAAAAGTTAGAACTCAAAAACCCACAAGCTGATCAACAGCAACTTAAAAAGCAATACAGGGTTATTCCGCACAAAGTCCTTAAGAAGGGAGATCAAATCTCTGCATTATTTTGACAGAGCCTGCCTGTCAAATCATTTGCCTGTAAAGCTTCTCCTCAAGACTAAAAATTTCCAAATTTCCTGTACTGTTTTCTGAAAACAAGTTTTCTTTAAAAATGGCATTCGTTATTACAAGTCTTCCTTTCCTTTTGTTTGCTGAGGTAGCGGTTTCCTTATAACAGTAACAAGAGTTGCTTCCAGACTGGGTTGGCCTTCAATTGTAAAGTCTGAAGCAAGAATGCACGGATGTATTCATAAGGCCTCTAAGTCGTTTCCTGTAAGGGGGGAAAAAAAGAGTAAAAAGTCAGGAAGGCTATAGGACAATAAGTAATTCTAGAATATTAACTTCTGCAGTGGTGTCATACACATAGGTGGGCTACAAATGAATAAAATAAGAAATCATACTATAACTTTACAGAAGTAAGACAACAGAGTTGAACTATAAAATGATGAGTGTTAGAAAATTCTTCAGGGGCCGGGGATTTGGCTCAGTGGTTTCACCACCTGCTGTGCAAGCGGAAGGACCCGAGTTCCATCCCCGGTACCAAAAAAAAAAAAAGAAAGAAAATTCTTCAAGTTGTAGTACAAAAATAATGCAACAAAAGAAATCTGATTCCACACTAATCACTCCAAAGCTGAGGCTAACAGGTGAAAACTGAATTTCCCCTCTGGATGTTCAGAGTGGAAGCCTGGCAGAGTGTGCTGGTTTTTACATGCTGGGCTAGCATCTATGAAACCCTTGGTTCTGGGTAGGCTCAAATAGCAATACCTGGACATTGCTGGTTATAGTTTCCAATACCTACAAGAGAGGAACAGTGCAAGTCTTCTTACAGAACTAAAATCAGAATTAATGTTTGCTTGATTTGTTCTCCCAAACATAATAGTTCGGAGACACACTCACACACACACACACACACACACACACACACACACACAGGGGAGTGAGGCATTACTAGGAATTGAACTCAGGACCTTCATACTGAGCTATATCCCCAGCCCTGTTTTGTTTTCTGAGACAACTGAGCAACTCCTCCTGCCCAGATACACCAATTGACAACCAGGTTTTCTTTCTATTTTCCTTACAGTAAAAAAAAAAATTACACATACAGCAAATCATGCTTTATCACTTATTGAGTCTATCACAACTCCTCTGTAATTCTATGATTGTGTAAGTATCACAGGAAATTAGATAGGTTCTAAGAGCAAGAGACAAGACTGAGGACACAAACAAGAAAATTCACTAAACAGTTACTATTTATGACACTACTGTACGTGTAAGAAAGTGAAAAAAAAGGCTATCCCAGCGTGGTGGCACAGGCCTATAGTCCCAGCACTCAGGAGGTAGAGGCAGGATTGTTATGAGTATGAGGCCAGCCTGGGCTACATAGTGAGACCCTGTCCCCCTAAAACATCTCAGTTGAGCAGTGGCACACATCTATAAGCATTCTGGGAGGCTGAAGCAGGAAGATGTCAAGTTCAAGCCCAGCCCAGGCAACTTAGTGAGACCCTATCTCAAAAAAAAGCTGGGCATGGTGGTACACAGCTGTAATACCAGCACTCGGGAGGCTGAGGCGGAGAGTTGCCACAAGATTGAGGCCAGCCTAGGCTACATACTGAGTTCAAGGGCAGCCTGGACTACTTAGTAAGACCTTGTCTCAAAAAAAAGGTGAGGATGGGGGAAAGGGTGGAATGTAGCTTACTGTGAAGGTCCTGGATTCAGTCCCAAGCACCACAAAAATAAACAAACAAACTTTTAAAAAAGTAAAAGCCCAGGGCTAGGGATGTAGCTCAGGGGTGCCATGCCTGCCTGGCAAGCACAAGGTCCAGTTTGATACAAAAAAAAGTAAAGGCCAAGTGTAGTGTCATGTGCCTGTAATCCCAGCACCTTGAAAGGCTGAGCTGGAAGGATAGCCTAAATTCAGAAATTCAAGGACAGTCTGAGCAACAGTGAGATCCTATCTCAAACAAAATCTCATAAGCTTTCAGGAAACAAGTATCAAATGGCTATTTACAATAAGCTTGTTCTCAAATTTCCTTTTTCAAATTCATGAGAATGAGCCAATTGTATGTATCTTTGCCCAAGTGCTCTATCATAATCAATTTTAATGCACAGAAGCAGCACTCAACAGGAATAAAGGAAGACAGGCTATTCACACAGAAACTCTGGCCAGTGAAGTAAAACCTTTGCCTCAAATTGGCTGGCTATCCTCTCTTAGCAGCCTTGAGAAGCACTCTTTGTTCTATGATGCACCAGTTCCTTCCTACCAGCATTTTTTATATAGCCAAAATGTAGAAACAACTTAAGTGTTCATCACCTGATAAGTGAATAAACAAAATGTGGTACACTAGTGAAATATTATTCAGACAAAAAAAGAAAATGAAATACAATAAATGCTAGAACTTGAATGAGTCTTGAAAATATTAAGGCAAGTCAAACATAAGAGGTCATGTGTTAAGCAGAACAGTGTGGTATGCACACATGTAAGCCTAACTACTCAGGAGGCTGAAGCACAAGTATTCCAACTTTGAAGCCATCCTAGGCAACTCAGCAAGACTCGGTCTCAACATAAAAAAGTCTGGAGATGTAACTCAGTGGTAGAGTGCTTGCCTAGCATGTGTGAGACCCTTGGTTTGATCCTCAGTACTGGGGAGGAAAAAAAAGAGAGACAGAGACTATATGTTCTATGATCTCATTGACATAAAACATCCAGATAAAGCATAGTCATAGAGACAGAAAGCAGCTTTGTGGTGGCCAGGAGCTGGGGGAGGAAAGCAATGGAGAGTGGCTGCTAATGAATATAAGATTTCTTTGAGGGTGATGAAAATATTCTGGAATAAGATAGTGGTAATGTTTGTTCAACTTTGTTAATATATTAAAATTACTGAAATTTCTTTGGTAAATTTTATGGCATGTGAGGATTACACTAGTGGCCTCCAAAAATGCCTAGAAGAGACAAAGGTCTGATATGCTACATCTGAAAAATGATCCACTGGTTACTGGGGGGGATCTACAGTAATCACTTACTAATTAGGGTAATGATTACTTGGGTTTATTTATATGGAAATAATTCATCATGTTGGTATTATAACCTGTGCACTTTTCCTATGTGTTATTCTTCAGAAAAAAAAAAAAAACTAAACGAAGAAACAAAGAGTTAACTAGCATACAAAGGAGGAAGGCTTGGGTAAGGAAACTTTCATTCCAAGAAGAAAGAACTGCACTACTCTATATGTCTATATTACCAATAAAGACAAACTGTAGGTGAAAGGCTTTGGCAAGCTTTAAAACCTATAAAACCTATTCAATCCCCGGTACCAAAAAAACCCAACAAAAAACCCCCCTATAAAACCTATAATCCTATAAAACCTTCTAAACTATAATCTCACTTGGTAAGAGAGAGCAATCAATTCATTAAAACAAACTAAAAAAAATAGTAAAAATAAAAAATAAAAAGGGGAGAGATGTGATGTCAGCAAAAATGGAAGAGGTAAGATCCCTCCTCCCAGTTTCTCCTCCATAAAAACAATGAGAAAACTAGTACATAGAGCCAACTTTTTCAGTATTCTGGAAATTAACAGGCTTGCAACAAACTGGAGAGTGCATATGTAAGAAAAACAGCTGAATCTTGGTAAGAACAATGAGTTCCATAGCATTTTCATTTGACCTAGAGACCCATTACTAGCTCTCCAATTCCAGTGCAGCATTAAAAACAAACACCTGTATCCTCAGTGAAAACCAGGAGGTTGGCAGCCACTAGAGGAACCAGAACTGAGCTCCAGTTCATTCAGCATCATTCCCAGAATATTTGTTTTTTTGGTACTGGGGATTGACCTTGGGTCCTTGAGCTTGCAAGGCAGGCGGCTGAACTACTGAGCTAAATTCCCGGCCACCCAGAATATTTCTATTTGGCCTATCTGGTAGTTCCTCACAAGACCCCAATTATGTAAGTCTCTATATGTGACCTGACTTGGAGCTCACCAGAGGAATGGAGAGAATCTAATTTCCGGAGTTGCCATACTATATCATTTAAAATTCCAGTTTTTAATAAAAATTACAAGACACGTAAGAAGAGAATGAAATAAGAGAATACGAACTCATATACAAGGGAAAAAACTAAACAGTAGAAATTGTTCCTGAGGAATCCCAGGTATTAGATTTACCTGACAAAGACTTTATATCAGTCATTTAAAAATATGCTCAAAACACTAATAGAAGAATCAAATGGGAGCCAGGCATAGAGGCACATTCCTATAATTCCAGCACTCTGAGAAGCTGAGGCAGGAGGATTACAAATTCCAGTCTACCTTGTCCCCCAAAAAACAGCTGGAGACAAAAAAGGCTCTGGATTCAGTCCTGAGCCCCCCATGCATACACCCCCCAAATAAATAAATAAATCAAAATGCTCTGGGGATGTTCTTCAGTGATACCATGCTTGTCTAATGTGCAACACCCTGGGGCTTGATCCCAAGCACTACAAAAAAAAGTGAATTTAAGAAAAGTATGAGAACAATGTCTTAGCAAATTTATAACTTTAATAAAAAAAAGCCATTACTTTTAAAAAGAACCAAACAGGGGGCGGGGGATTTAGCTCAGTGGTTTTGCTGCCTGCTGCTCAAGCACAAGGACCTGAGTTCGATCCCCGGTACCAAAAACTAACTAACTAACTAAATAACTAACTAAATAAATAAAAAGAACCAAACAAATTCTAGAGTTCAAAAAAACACAGTAAATAACATAAAATATATTAAGTGGCTCAATATTTGAGCAAGAATCAGTAAACGTGAAGGCAAGACAACTGAATAAACGAAAGAAAAATAGAATGAAGAAAAAAAGAACAGAACCTAAATAAAGACCTGTGGCAAACCAGGTGTGGTGGCACACATCTGTAATTCCAGCACTCAAGAGGCTGAGGCAGGAATATCACTGTGAGTTCGAGGCCAGCTGGGACTACACAGTAAGTTCAGGGCCAGGCTGAACTGCACAGAAAGATCCTGTTTCAAACCCCCTCCCCCAAAAAAGACCTGTGGGACACTATCAAGTATACCAGGACCAGTATCTATAAACTGTACTAGAATCTCAGGGAAAAAAAATGTTTAAAGAAATGATGCCTTAAAAACCCCAACTTGGGCCGGAGATTTAGCTCAGTGGTTCCACCGCCTGTCTCGCAAGTGCAAGGACCAGAGTTCGATCCCCAGTACAAAAAAAAACACCCTCCCCCAAAAAACCACATGGTACTGGCACAAAAATAGACATGGGGATCAAAGGAACAGAACATGTACAACCCTATGCACATTCAGCTATCTGATCCTTGACAAAGGGGCCAAAAACATAACACTGGAGGAAAGATAGCCTCTTTAATAAATGCTTCTGGGAAAACTGGCTATCCACATGCAGAAGATTTGAGTCTGGACCCACATGTCTCACCATGTACTAAACTAAAATCAAAGTGGATCAAAAATCTAAATGTTAAAACAGAAACACTTAATCTGCTGGAAGATAAAGTAGATAAAAACTCTTGAAGACATAGGCACAGGCAAGCACATTCTGAACAGAACCCCAATTGCAAAAGAAATAAATAACATCAAGAATCAACGGGGCCGGGTCTTTTAGCTCAGTGGTTTCGCCGCCTGCTATGCAAGTGCAAGGACCTGAGTTCAATTCCTGGTAGTAAAAACAAAAAACAAAAAAACTCCAAAAAAACAAAATGATAAAGAATCAATAAATGGGGCTGGGGATTTAGCTCAGTGGTTTCGCTGCCTGCTGCGCAAGTGCAAGGACCCGAGTTCGATCCCCGGTACCAAAAAAAAAAAAGAATCAACAAATGGGATCATATCAAATTAAAAAGCTTCTAAACTTCAAAGAAGTACAAATGGCCAATAAATACATGATAAAATACTCAATATTTCTGGCCATTAGAGAAATGCAAATTAAAACAACACTGAGATTCCATCATACCTTAGAAAAAATGGCCATCATCAAGAAATCAAATAATAAATGCCAGTAAGGCTGCAGGAGAAAAAAACAGTGAAGCCTTCTATACTGTTGGTGAGAATGCAAACTAGTACAACCACTATGGAAATCAGTATGGAGGTGCCTCAAAAAACTAACACTATGAATTCCATTTGACCCAGCTACTAGGTATCTTCCTGAAAGAGTTAAAGAAATCATATTACAGTGGTACATACATATGTACTTATGTTTATAGCAGCACAATTCATAAGAGCAAAATCTTAGAAGTGATTTATATGTCCATCAACAGATAATGGAAAAAGAAAATGTATTTATACACAATGGAGTACTACTCTGCCATAAAGAAGGATAAGCTTGAGTCAACTCTAGAAAAATGGATGCACCCTGAGACCATGTTAAGTGAAATAAGACACAGGAGCTTAAATATCGCACGGTTTCTCTTATTCAAGAAATTCAAAACATAAAAAGCAAAATAAAAGACATATGACAGGAAATAGGAAGATAGATCTTTTATAAATGGGAAGGAGACCAAGAGATGGAAGGGGGCAGGGGAAGGAGTTTAAAAAAACAATTGAGGGGTTGGGGATTTAGCTCAGTGGTTTTGCCACCTGTGCAACCACAAGGACCCGAGTTTGATCCCCAGTACCAAAAAAAAAAAAAAAAAAAAAGGTAATCATTATGTACTGCAAAAATGTACTCATAAAAAAAAAATTAGAAAAAAAATCCCTAAAATGAAAAGAAAAAAGCCAGCAAAAAGCAACAATGGCTTGACTTCCCTAACACTAGGTTCAAGATAAACAAGGTATAGTGGTACATACCTATAATCCCAGCACTTTGAGAGGTTGAGGCAGGAGGATCACAAATTTGAGCCTAGCCTGGACAATTTAATGAGATCATCTCAAACTAAAAAATACAGAAAAAAAGAGGGTGCTGGGATGCACTGTAGCTTGCATGAAGCCCTGAGTTCACTTCTCAGCATCATAAAAAAACAAAACAAAAAACCAGGATACTATTCTTCCTATTCAAATGCTGATTCTTGGCATACAACCCAAATCTACTGAATCAATTTGTATACACAGGACCAAAGAATACATTTTTATAAGTTCCCCATATGACTATGATGCATGCTATAATTTTGAGAGCCAAACTAATCATTTGAAAACATGCTGAAAGGCACAAGGATGAGAATACCTGAAGATGCTGACTATATAAATACTACTCAATGCAATACTGTAGTCTCAACAATATTGTGTTCAGTCAAGAATCCAGAAAGGCATCTCTCAGTCCAGGAGTGGGGGCTCAGTGGTGCAAAGCCCCAGGTTCATCTCCCATCAGTAGGAAAATGAGACAGAGAGAGAGACAGACAGACAGACAGAGAGAGGGGACAGAGAGAGAGAGACAGAACAAAAAGACCAAATTCTGTCCAACATAGGGCTGGTTGAACAATTCAATGAAAAGTTCCAGATATATCGTAATTGTTTGGGTTTTTTTGATACTGGGGATCGAACTCGGGTCCTTGCACTTGTGGGGCAGGCGGCGGAACCACTGAGCTAAATCCCCGGCCCTTGTAATTGTTTTTAACAAGATGCCTTCAATGCCTAGAGAAGAACCACCGTAGTCAACCCTAAGGTTCTTTTCTAGGCAGAGGAAAAATAAGCTCTTTAAATTAAATTAACTTTCATTTACTGCTTAATTTCTATTACTGCTATTTTCTATGGAAGTATAGTAGAGCAAGGTGTAATGAGCTACTATAAAGATGAAAACTTACTTGTCTTAACAGACCTGGTATTCCTGTGTTGATCTTTCATATAGGGTTGAATTCAAGGAAATGCTGAACTGAAATACTACTCAAATTTTATCACTTTCAAATGAGATTCTGCCAAGAAACAATATGCAGAGAAGGTGGTTACAGATAGGAGTGCTCTTCATGACAGTGATCATAATATTCTCTCACAAAATACTGTTGGAGGCCGGGGATTTAGCTCAGTGGTTTCACCGCCCGCTGCACAAGTGCAAGGTCCTGAGTTCGATCCTTAATACCAAAAAAAAAAATACTGCTGGAAGCTGGGTGATAAGTACATGAAGTTCACTGTGTCATTTCTCTAATGTATATGATTGAATATTTCTGAAATAAGATTTTTTAAATGCTCCACACATATACACATGAGCACCTAGATATACTCTTTTTATTTTTTTTAGGTAAAGTACTCTCCAGTGCTGTCTGAATGTTTTTCAAATACTTTCTCCCCATATTTATCCATATGACAGGCTAAAACATCTTCAATCCATTTAAGGACATTTCTTTTCTATATTTTCTTAAAAGAATTTTCACTGGGAAAAGTCATGATTTATGAATCCACTATTCATGCTGCATGGAAATAAATACCACAAGAGTTAGCGTAACCAAAACTTGTAAGATTTAAGTATTCAGAAGTTTTAAAGCTACTTAAAATTCTCAAGCACACAGAAAATAAAATTTTAGTAGTTTAAGCCATGTATTTTCAATGCCACAATTTTCAAAAGTTCTCAGTAGATTAAAAATGAACTCAGACCCAACTACATCATTCAAAACATTGCTGCAATCAGTCATTGGCAATTTCTATTTCAAACAATAAAAACCATGCTTGAAATAGACAAAAATTCACTGTAACATTTTCTTGCCAAGCGTGGTGGTACATGTCTGTAAACCCAACATCCTGGTAGGCTGAGACGGGATTGTAAATTTTAGCCCACCCTAGGCAATTTAGTGAGACCCTGTCTCAAAAGAGGCCTAGGGGTGTAGCTCAGTGAAAAGGCCCTGGATTCCATCCCCAGTATTGAGGGCAGAGATGTGGTTTTCTCATACTCTTAATTGGTAAGATCTGAAAAGGGGAGGGAAGGGGAGAAAAGAGGTCAGCTAGGTGTGGTGGTACACTTCTGTAATCTCATCACTCTACAGAGGCTGAGGCAGAGGATTGCCGCAAGTCTGAGGCCAGCTGGGGCTAACAGTAAGTTTTCGACCCATCTGAACTACATAACAAGACCCTGTCACAGGACTGGGGATTTAGCTCAGTGGCACTGTGTCTGACTGGCATGCTCAAAGTCCTGAGTTCAATCCCTGGTACTGGGGTAACAAAAAACAAGACCCTATCTCAAAAAAGCTTTAAAAAAAAGAAAAAAGTGGTCAGTCATCCAGAGAAAATATCCGAAGCACTTTCCTTTAGAAAGAAAGGACTGAGGGCGGGGGATTTAGCTCAGTGGTTCCATCGCCTGCCTGGAAAGCACAAGGATCCAAGTTTGATCCCCGGTACCAAAAAACAAAACAAAAACAAAAGAAAGGTCTGAAGTAAAAGAACGGCCATGGCCATCTGACTAACTGGGTAAGATCCTTGCTCTGCCACTTAGCAGCTATGTGATCCTTCTCTCTGCCTCAGTTTCATTTGTAGCACAGGGATCACAGTTGCCACTTTTAGAGAGTTAAATGAGCTTATACATATACAACATACAGAAAAATGTCTGGCATGTTTGATAATGTCATTATTGTCTCCACAAAACAAGTGAAAGCAGGCTTTGTTATCTCTGCTTGGAAAAAACTTGCCGACAAACAAGAAAGATCTTAAGTTATTGAAACCCTGAAACAAACAGAAATCTACTCACCTAGGACAGGAGGTATCACATGCTTCATATGTCTAACTTGTACTTAAATGAACTACAAAGAGAAATTTAATCCCTGCATGAATTAATTAAATTTTCCCATTGAACTAAAGGTGACAGCTATGATTTATTTTCTGCAGTGCTAAAGATCAAACTCATAGAGGTCTCACTCATAGTAGATAAGTGTTCTAACACTGATTTCTATCACTTCAGCCAAAGAATAATTTAAAGCCACTGAACCATTTAGCCAACAGAAAACAGTGGCAAGCAGTACAGTTGTCATTGTCAGAGAGAGTATGGCATAAAGGAGCTTTATTTCAAGACAATGGCTAAAGAGGCACACACACCTACCTCTCCATTCTCCCCAAATCCCACTGACAGCTAAAAATGTTCATGAGGGAATCACATCCTAATGGAAGGTCTGAGGGCCAGTCTTTAAATGCAGGCCATTTTCTAGAAGATGGAGAGAAGGCACAGGAAATTGTGTTTCAAGACAGGCCAGAGATTGGGGATTTAGCTCAGTGGTTTCGCTGCCTGCTGCCCAAACGCAAGGACCCGAGTTCGATCGCCAGTACCAAAAAAACCCCAAACAGACCAGAGCAGAGTTGGCCATTTGCTAGATTATGCAGAGCCAGAGGAGGACAGAAAGGCAGAGCCCATTTTCCTGCAGGAGCTGGGCAAACACCCAGCTTTCAGTCAGCAGGTACAGAAATCAAGAGTGGGAAATGGGCTAATCACCTTGAGCTCATCTGTACTTCCTGCTCCTGATCACTGCATCAGCCAGCTCCCTAAATTGAGGACTGCTAGAAAAACAGAACTTCCTGCAAATGAGCTACACAAAGAACCCAGTTCTTCATTTTAAGGATTACCAGGTAATGAAGAGGAAACCAAGAGGTTAAAAAATAAATAAATAAAAATCAAAGAAAGATAAAAGGTTGCTCAGACCTCGGAAGAAATATTTTTTCTCTCTTTCTTTCCTTCTTCTTTTTGGTTTTTTGAGACAGGGTCTCACCATGTAGTCCAGGTTGGAGTTGAACTCACTGTGTAGCCCAGGCTGGCCTCAGCTGGGATTATAGGATGCACCACCACATCCAGCAAGAAATACATATTCTAGTTCCTAGAAAAACAACTAAAAAGATTCTGACTGATATTTCAAAAGACAGCATCCTTAAAACAAAAGCAAAGCAAGGAATAATAGTGCACACCTGTAAGCCTAGTACTCTGGGAGGCTGAGGCAGAGGATTGCAAATTTGAGCCAATCTAGGGCAATTTAGCAATTTAAACCCTTTCTCAAATATTATTTGAAAGTCTTTTTTTTTGTACCGGGGATTGAACTCAGGACCTTGCGCTTGTGAGACAGGCGGCGGCACCACTGAGATACATCCCCAGGCCCCTATCTCAAATTTTAAAAGAACTGAAGACATAGCTCAGTGCCGGGGCCTTGAGTTCAATCCCCAGTACAAAAAGGGGGGGGGGGGCACACACCTGTAATCCCAGCACTTGGGAGGCTGAGGCAGGAAGACTGCTGCAAGTCTGAGGCCAGCCTGGGCTATACAATGAGTTCAAAGACAGCCTGAACTGCATAAGGAGACCATGTCTCAAAACAAGCAAACAAACCTGAGAAAAAAGAAGAAAAAGACAGCAGTGGAAGAATATCCCTAAAACCAATAACAATTGTTTATGTATAAGTATAGATAAAACAAAGGTTAGTAGGCAAGTCAGACTTTTATCTATCTGTATCACTTCTTAGTTTTATCTTTATAGGACCACAGAATCTATATAATTAAAAATACATAAAAAAGAAAAACCATCCCTAAAAATAAAAAGACAAATGAATCTGAACTATTTATCAAATTAATAGGATAACCACATACAGAATAATTGTTTCAAGTTTAAAACTTTTTTAACTGTATCACTCTGGTGATTTAACTAATGAGGAAAGACAAATACATAAAATCAAAGAAATAAAAGTCCTAAGGGCTGGGGATTTAGCTCAATGGTTCTGCTACCTGCCTCGAAAGTGCAAGGTCCTGAGTTCAATCCCCAAAACAAAAAAAAAAAAAAAAAGAAAGAAAGAAAGAAAGAAAGAAAGAAAGAAAGAAAAGTCCTTTAATCCTTCATTTGAATTGAAAATATCAGTCTGAGGCAGGTATAGTGTCATACGTGGTGGTGCACATCTATAATCCCAAAACTTTGGGAGGCTGAGGCAAGAGGATTGAAAGCCTGAGTCCAGTCTGGATAATTTATCCAGACTCTATCTCAAAATAAAATATCAGGGCCGGGGATTTAGCTCAGTGGTTTCATCGCCTGCTGCGCAAGTGCAAGGACCTGAGTTCGATCCCCAGTACCAAAAAGATAAAATAAAATAAAATAAAATAAAATATCAATCTGAAATCACAATTGAATGACTGATTTTGTGGTACTGGGTTTTGAACCCTGGGGTGCTCTACTACCAAGCTATATCCCTAGTCCTTTTTCACCTTATTTTTTTGTTTTGAGACATGCCTAAGTTGCCCAGATGGGACTAGAACTTGAAATCATCCTGCCTCAGCTTCCCTAAGTGCTAGGATTACAGGTGTGGACCACTGTACCCAGTGACCTGTCTTTATCTTTGTAAAGGGTATTTCTTAGCTCGACTGAAAAAATAAGAGTTCTCAATCCAGTTACAGTTAGTGCCCCTTATGCTATTTCCCACCAGCTTGCACCCGCAGTGGGACTGTCTGAGCCACCTAAGGGGACAGCCATCCATGTCCCACTGGGGGTTCAGAGCCGTCCAGCAGCTAGACATATGAATTATGGCCCTGTTGTGAACGTGTGAAGGAAATGCCTGATTCTAGACTTGTAGCCAGAAACAAGATAAACCCAGGACTTGTCAGGTCAGAAAACAGGGAGCCTGCCTAACATTACCAGGCACTTGCCAAAAGGGCCCACAGTTAACCAGAAGAGTGACCTTTATTAGTGGCCAATAGTGGAATAATTTAAGCATCAAAGAATAACTGGGAGTGAAATTTATTATATATTTTATATAAAGAGTTTGAACTTGGCAATGATTTCTTTTTGTTGTTTTTTCTTGCTAGGGAGTTCAGGCTGTCCTTGAACTCGCTGTGTAGCCCAGGGGGGCCTCAAACTTGCAATGATCCTCCTGCCTCAGCCTCCTGAATTCTTAACTATGACACAAAAAAGACAGGATGAAATGCTAAGAAAATCACTATCTTGCATCCTAATGAAATAGTGGGTCTAGCCAATGATTATCTATCAATGTTTAAACAATTAGGCGAAGATTTGATGAGGAAATTTATGATGAAAGAATAAGGCTTTGTAATATTTGAAGTCACTGATTAATTCTAACACCATTAAAAATTGGGAGCTGGACATATAATTATACACCTATTGTGACGAAATACAAAGTACACAGTACCATGCATGAAGTATTTTTGTCTAAAATATTGAATCAAAATCTAATTAAGGGGCAGGGATTTAGCTCAGTGGTTCTGGCACTTGCCTTGAAAGCGCAAGGTCCCGAATTCGATCCCTAGTACCCGCCCCGAAAAGAAATCCAATCAAGTCTCCCTACCTAGCTCTCAATTTAAAGGAAATGTGAAAGATAAACTCAAAATTTCAAGACTTCTCTGTAGTTCTTTTCAATCTTATAGTTCAAAAACAGTTCTAACAACTGATATTATAGCCTAGGTGAGTTATGATTTTAATAGGCTTCTCTGAGCAATTTTACTAGCTTTGTCTTCCAGTTTCATTTTTATTCCTTTCTATAAACCTTTTAATCTCTTTTCTGCATGTAATTTACAAAGAAATTATACCCAGTGGGTCCCCTGGCAGAGTAAAATCAAACTCTTCGCATGACCTCACGGCCCCGCTCCCTTCTCTACACGCCGTGCTTCCTGACCCTCACGCATTCCTCTCAGCCACACAGTTCGTCTCCCAGTTCTGCCAGCACACCAAGCTCTTCCATATGCTGGTGCCACTATCTGGAAAGTGGTGGCCTCCTTCCTATTCTAGCACTCATGGTGCTCCTCCCCACTGCCTTTTAGCTCTTGAAAAAAGTGTCGCTCCCTCAGAGAAGCCTTCTCCAGTCAACCTGTCTGAAAACTAGGGTCTCCTCATTCCTACAATACTGTCTTTTTTTTTTTTTTTTGGTACTGGGGATCAAACTCGGGTCCTTGTGCTTGCACAGCAGGCGGTGAAACCATTGAGCTAAATCCACACCCAATACTTTCTTGTTTTAAGGACAACTCCAAGTTATCGGACCACTTCATTTGCTTATGTACACAGTACCTTAACAACTGGCATATAAACTCCTAAGGAGAGCACCACCTTGTTGACTGCTGCCTCCCCCAGGGCCACCAAGTGTGCTGGCACTCTTTGGAAATCTGACATCAATGAGGCATTGATTGTTGTCTAGTTGTATTATCTTGCAAACCCAAGAAACTTGCTCATGTGGCAAGATACCTCTCCACCTGAAAGGTGATGGACCTGACAATACCTGTGGCCTTAATATATGTGACTTGAGAGTGGGGCTGTAGCTCAGAGCAGAGTATCTGCCTAGCATGCATGAAACCCTGGGTTCAATCCCCAGCACTGGGGAAAAAAAAGGTAACATGGGGAAGGCAGAGATCATCATCTTCACTTCCAAACTCACAGCCAAATAACAGTATCATTAAGCAACATCCTCTCAAGATAAGGCTTGATGTGGATGGAGAGTGGATGGAGGCTTCTCTGGGAAGCCTATCCTTTATTAAAATCTGTCTTTCACATCTATTTTACATACAAATATATATATATAGTCACACACACACACACACACACACACACACAGAGAGGTTCCCCTTCATTTCTGTAGTCAAATATATACTTCTGTTCTTTCTTCCCTTCTTTCTTTTCTTTTCTTTTCGGTACTAGGGACTGAACCCAGGGCCTTCACACTAAGCTACATTCCCAATCCTTTTTATTTATTTGTTTTTATTTTCTCTAAGCTGCTTAATTGCCCAGGCTGGGCTCAAACTTTCAATCCTCCTGCCTCAGCCTCCCAGGGTGCTGGGATTACAGGCATGGGACACAACACAAAGCTTATATTTCTGTTGTTTATACTCCCTAGTTTTAAAATTTAATTGACCTTGCCAAAATTGATCAAATACAGATGAACCCTCCAAAGACAACATGCCAAAAACCACCATGAAAGTATAGTCAAAATCATTACCTATCAGGAAAATGCAAATCAAAATCACAATGAGATATCACTTCACAACCTAGGATGGCTATAATCAAAGAGACAGACAACATCAAGTACTGGCAAGAAGGTGGAGAAACTAGAATTCTCATAAACTGCTCAAAGGAATGTAAAATGGTTCAAACACTTGGGAAAACAGCCTGGCAATTCCTTAAATGAATAAACAGAATTACCACATAGTCAAGCAATTCCATTCCTATGCACATGTCCAAGGAGAAAGCAAAAACACATCTACACAAAAATCTGCACAGTGAATGTTCAGAGCATTATTCACAACAGCCCTAAACTGGAAACACTGTCTTATCAACTGGCAAATGGATAAACAAAATGTGGTATAACCAGGCATTAGAATATTACTCAGACTTAAATAGGGCAGAAGTCCTGATGCATGCTGTAACATGGATGAATATTGAAATCATTATGGTAACTGAAAAAAAAGTCAGATTAGACAAATTCATCAAAAGATGAAGTAGACTGATGGTGAAGGGGGAGCATAAGGAGTGACTGCTGATGGCTAGGGTTTTTTGTTTTTCTGGAGTGATGAAAATGTTCTGAAATTGATTGTGGTTAATGATTGTATCACTGTGAGTAATCTAAAAACCACTGAATTAAACACTATAAAAAGTAAAATGCATGGTATGTGAATATTTAAATAAAGCTGTTAATAAAAATATACAGGGCTGGGGATTTAGCTCAGTGGTTCTGCCACCTGCCTTGTAAGTGCAAGGTCACCAGTTGGATCCCAGTACCAAAAAAACCAAAAAAAATAAATAAATAAAAATATACAAAGATGAACCACTCCACAAACAACTCCTTAAGAGGGAAAAAACCCCACAAAAAAATGTTCTTTTTTTTCAACCCACAACAATGTAAACCCAAATACCTACCCTTGATAATGTGGAGACACTACAGGAAATTCTTTAGGCAGATTAGTGAAGTTATTGTCTACGAAGTTCAAAGCTCAACCATCTCTATGTATTTAATTCAGACTGATACAAACCATATTTAGAAATGCACTATGGAAAAATGCTTTGAAGAATTTTATTCTCAAATTTCACAGATTTAAAATGTCCATCCAGACAAGAGAAAAATGTCCAAAAGATTCAGTCCCTTGTTCTGTGCCTCCCAAGAACTCTACTCTTTTGGGTCCCCTTATCTGTTACCACTTTAAAAGTGAAGCACTTTCGTTAGTGTTTAAGATAAAAAGATGCTAGTTCTCTAGCTCTCCTCCCACCACTCTGGCCATTCTTAGTTGCCTTAAGCCACTTTTCCTTAAATGCTATAGTTCCTCGGAGCTCTGTCCTGCTCCAACCCTGTTTCTAAGATCAACACAGCGTCCCTAGGAAGATTCCCACATCCATCTCTCTAGCCCAGATCCCCCTCCTGCGCTCCAGGCCCCAGACATGCAGCTGTCTACTGGTCAGGTCCCCAAATCAAATGCCCCAAACCAAGACTCTCCAGGTCTTTCAGTGCTCCTTCCCTGTCTTGAGGAATGACATCACCATCCACCTCCTTGAGCACGCAGAAATCTGTGAGTTAGCCTCCCCTCCTCACTCTCCTTCACATCCAACTAATCATTTAGTCTTGTACTTTTCTTCTTTTGAGACAGGGTCTCACTAAATTGCCCAGGCTTGACTCAAACTTGCAGTCCTCTAGCCTCAGTCCCCTAAAGTGCTGGGATTAAAGTTGTGTGCCACTGCACCCAGCTCCATCTTAATAGTGCTCCAGTCTCTCTCCTATCCTCACTGCCATACCAAAGCTTGAATCATCTGTACCTCGTCTGAATTACATAGGCACCTCCTGAGTGGTTTTCCAAATGCCTGCTGTCTTCTGCTTGCTGTGAGACTGTTCTATGAGCCAATCTGATCATGCCATTCTCCTGATTAAGATCTTCAATGGCTTCCACTACTCTTCCCAACCTTCTCACACCCGTCCTCCATTTCCCCAACATCACCCACTTCTTGCATGTGTCATCTTCCCTCTCACCACCTGTCCATTCTCTTCATCTGGAAAGCTCTCTTGCTTACATTTATATCTCCTGGATGACTAACTTAGAAATCAATTCCATTGAGAAGCCAGTATGACAAAGAATAAGCTAGAGGCCCTTCTGTGCGCTACCAGAACAGCCTGTTTTTAGCTGTCTTGGCACTAACTTTGCTCTACTGTAACACATTGTATCAAAACTGCCAGTTCCTCAGTGTTTCCTTGCTACCTCTCTGACCCGATTACTGAGCTCACTCAAAATATTCAAGAGTGCTAAGCACATTGTAAACATTCAACACTCAATGAAGGATTACCCCATTCTTGGTATTTATTTAGTGGCTATTTCTGTACAGCATTCAATCAGCTCACTACTGCCATCCACAAAGGCAGTAGTGAGGTGCTGGAAATAAAGTTCTGCTATGGGGTGGGGGAGAGTTATTGATGACATGCCATGGCCAAGTATTCCTAAACAAAACAGACCATTCCTTAAGTGTCTACAATGTGTCAAGCATCACACTTGGAGTTTGAAATACAACTAGAACCCTAAAATAAAAACAGTATAAATAGGGGCCAGGGATTGGGTTTAGTGGTTTCGCCACCTGCTGAGCAAGCGCAAGGACCTGAGTTCAATCCCCGGTACCAAAAAAAACACAGCAGAAATTAAACAAATGTGTACTAACTGCCAGGTAATGTCCCATGTACTTTACATGTCTACTATAATCCTCACAATAACCCTGTACACTAGCTGAGGCATCTGAAGAGTACCACCTGGCTAAGGGAGCAGTCACTAAGACAGCTGGGTTTGGGGCCTGGTAGTCTGGTGCCAGAGGCTAAATTCTCCATTACTGCTCTATTCCACCTCTGTCAAGCACATGTATCTAGACCACTATATTCAGTTTATTACTCTTTGGAGATACCCTAAAGATATGGGCTTCCTGGAATTAGCAAGAAGATGAGAAGGAACAATGAAAATGATCTTTAGAAGATCATACTCTGTATTAATTGGTGATAAGTCCCAAATTCAACTCACTAATCAAGACTCCACCCCTCTCCTGGGACTACATCACAAGACATCTCCTCAGGTCCTGCAAATTTTGCCACGTTACTCTTCCATTCCCTGCTCTTCCTGCTGTAGTTACTGTCCTATTCCCTTGCCTTTCTATTCTCCCAGACCTGTTCATTACAGTGGTGGTCTACAGCAACTACTCCATAAATGTTAGCTACTATAACTAACAATTGGGGATATACTCTCCAATCCCTCTCACTCCCTCGTTTACACCTGCACAGTTCAGTTTCCAAGGAACTAGCCTTACAGAGCAAGCAATATGAAGGCAAAGAAGCTGAAGAGAACATACTTACATATACACATTTCAGGGGTGTGGGGGAGGTGGCTTATAGAACCCAAGACCTCACACTTAGCTGGCACATGCTCTACCACTGAGCTGCAAACTCAACCCTATGCACAGAAACAGAGAGAAATGGCTTCTATGAGGACCAGAAGCCAGGCTTCCAGCTGTTCAGGCTCCATTTCTTTCCACACAAGGACACAGAAAGTATACGTGAACTCTGGCTGATAAAGAATAGCAAAATTCAAGGAGCAAACCATGTATGAGAATGTCAGATACTGGAATAGAAACAAATGGCTCCAATCTTAGGAAACCAGTCTTCTTTATTCCATTTTACAAAATTAATAATTCAGCATTCAATCCTAACACAGTGGTTTTCAACAGTTGGGGAACAGTATAATTTTGTTTCCCTATACTTGGCAATGTCAGGAGACATTTTGGTTGTCACAACTGGGGAAATGCTAGCGGCATCTAGTGGGTAAAGGCCAGAAATGCACCCACAGAATGAATTCTCTAACCCAGAATGTCTATAGTGCCGATACTGAGAAACTGATTAACAAGTTTTGAGCACCTTCCGGTTCTGTTACCTATGTATAAAAAGTTACAGTAGGGCCGGGGATATAGCTCAGTGGTTCCGCCGCCTGTCTCACAAGCACAAGATCCTGATTTCAATCCCCGGTACCGAAAAAAAAAAAAGTTACAATATTCTTTCTGGCAAGATGCTACAAAATTCCCCCCCAAGTTTATTAGACAGTAAGAGCTGGAAAAAGATGAATACTAAGTGGTGCAGAAAACAAATACCATGAGTTCTGAGAGCTGAAGTCCCTGTTAGAGATCTCAGAGCACACAGGGCTCCTCAGTGCACTTCAAGCCTGCCAGTCATGATTCCTTGTTAGAAAGTACCCAGAACTTGCCTTCCCAGACGTACCTGCAGCAAATCTCGTCTCTTCAACCTACCCTTTGCTCTTGACAAAGCTGTTCACCCATGACTCCAGCTGGGCCACAGGGGCACAACATCCACCTGTACCGTTACTGCTGAACAAAAGCCTCTAGCTGCCTTGCAAAGGTTCTGACCTCCAACTGAACAGTAACCACCACACTAAGCTGAGGAGGATATGATATCATTTTAAACCAATCATGAAATGTTCCTATGACTCCTAGAGGAAGAAGGTAGCGAAAAGACAAAGGTGGAAAATGTTGTACATGGCTCAGTCTGTTAGGCCTTATCCTCTGCCACTTAAAATCAGTGCTTAGCAGCAGCCTGCCAGGAACCACCTCGTTTCCTGTGCAACTATGGTAAAAATAGGAAGTAAAGGAGGAAGTTCACAAGGCAGAAACAAAAGTAATCACTGCCTAGCTTCCTGAACACAAATCACTGAGCAGGGAGGGTGTCATTAAAACATTAAAACGGAAAAGCAGGCAAGGAGAGCCAAGCCTGGAGGAAAGGAAGTGACTCTTCTGGGTCCACCAAGCTCAGACTATTTCTGCATCTGGGAGACTGCCCTAAAAGAAAAACTGGACAAAGCTGGATATCAGTCTATTACACAGAAATAGCTTCCAAGGAATTAATGCTTAAAGCATATTAAAGACTCATGCGGGGTATGGCGGCACATGCCTATAATCTCAGCACTTGGGAGGCTGAGGCAGCAGAATTGCCAAAAGTTTGAGGCCAGGCTGGGCTACATAGTGAGTTCAAGGCCAGCTTGCACTACAAAGTGAGACCCTGTCTCAACAAAACAAAACAGACATACAAAAACTCCTGAAATATTAGTCCTATCAGCATAAAAAATGTCAATAAAAAAAGTTTTAGAGGCCCAGGGATTTAGCTCAGTGGTTTTGCTGCCTGCTGCACAAGTGCAAGGACCCGAGTTCGATCTCTGGTACAAAAAAAAAAAAAGTTTTAGAAAGGCTAACATTAACACTGCCACCACCACCAAGAAGTGGCCATTAAAACTGTTGTTAAGGCTGGGTATAATGGCACATGCCTGTCATCCAAGATACTTGTGAGGCTAATGCCAGAAGACTGCAAGTTGGAACCCAGCCTGGGCAACTTCACAAGACTCTTACTCAAAATAAAATAAGGGGCTAAGGATGTAGCTCAGTGATAGAGCACTTGCCTAATGTGCACTTGTGTAAACACCTAAAACCACTTTAATGATCATTAAAACAAAGAATTATTAAATAACTGATCAGTTGACAAAATCTACATCCCATGTTATTCTATACTGAATTATAAAAACTCAAGCAGAAAAAAAAAAATCCAAATAAAAATTCTACTCAGGGCCAAGGATTTAGCTCAGTGGTTCTGCTGCCTGCCTCACAAGCACAAGGACCTGAGTTTGATCCCCGGTACCAAAAAAAGAAGAAAAAAATTCTACCCAATAATAGAATCTACGGTACTGGTACGAAAACAGAAATGTGATCAATAGAACAGAACAGATGAAGGAGAAACAGCCCCAGACACATTCAACTAGAAATGTGATCAACAGAACAGAACAGATGAAGGAGAAACAGCCCCAGACACATTCAACTATTTGATTTTCTACAAAGGGGCCAAAAACATACATGGGAGGAAAGACAGCCTATTTAATAAACGGTGCTAACACTGGGCATGGGGGAGCAAGCCTGTAATTCCAGGAGGAAGCTGAAGCAGGAGGATCACTACAAGTTCAAGGCTAGCCTGAGCTATGCAGTAAGACACTGTCTCAAAACCAAACCAAATAAATGGTGGTAGGAAAATTGGATATTCACATGCAGAAGATAAAGTCTAGGTCCACATGTCTATGTACTAAACTAAAATCAAAATGGATCAAAGTTCTAAATGTTAAACCAGAAACACTTTATCTGCTAGAAGATAAAATAGGCAAAACTCAGGGCCAGGGATTTAGCTCAGTGGTACCACACCTGCCTTGCAAGCACGAAGTTATGAGTTCGATCCCTAGTATCAAAAAAAAAAGGTAAAATTTTTGAAGGCACAGGCATAGGCAAGGACTTTCAGAACAGAACCTCAATGGCAAAAGAAATAATACTGAGTATCTTGATCCCTGTATTTATTTTTAAAAAAAATACTAAAAATCAACAAATGGGATTATATCAAATTAAAAAGCTTCTGCACATCAAAGGAGACAACCTGCAAAATGGGAAATTAATTTTGCAACTATTCCTCAGACAGTAAGACCCCTCCCAAAATAAAAGACCCAATCAAAAAAATGGGCAACCAAAATGAATAGAATTTGTCAGAAGTACAGATGGCCAATAAATGCATGAAAAGATGGTCAACATTGTTGGCAGTTAGAGAAATGCAAATTAGAACAACACTGAGATATCATCTTACTCCAGAAGAGAGGGCCATCACCAAGAAATCAAATAACAACGAATGCTGGTGAGGCTGCAAGGGGGAAAAAGGAACCTTTCTACATTATCAGTGGGAATGTAAACTAGTACAAGTACTATGAGATCAGTACAACAAGGCTTAAAAAAACTAAAAATAGAATTTTATTCAATCCAGCTAGCCCCCTTCTAGGAATCGTCCCAAAAGAGTTAAAGTCATAATACTACAGTGATACATGCAAACTCATTTTTTTTTTGGTGGTACTGAGGCTCTAACTCAGAACCTTGTGCTTGCCAGGCAAGCATGGTGCCACTGAGCTACATCCCTGGCCCGGATACTCATGTTTATAGCAGCACAATTTATTCTTTTTTTTTTTTTGGTACTAGGGATCAAACTCAGGTCCTTGTGCTTGTAAGGCAGGCAGCGGAACCACTGAGCTAAATCCCCAGCCCTATAGCAGCACAATTTATAATAGCTAAGTCTTGGAAATATCCTACCTGGCCTTCAACAGATGAATAGATAAAAGAAAATGTAGCATTTACACACAATGGAGTATTATTCTTCCATAAAGGAAGATAAACTTGAGGCATTTGTAGGTAAATGAATCCATCTTGAGACCATAATGGTAAGAGAAATAAATCACACAAGTTTAAATATCACATAATTTCTCTTATATGAGAACCCAAACTACAAATAAAGAGCAAAATAAAGAATAGATAATAGGAAATAGGGAGATCTTTTTCATTGGGAAGGGGAACAAGAGATGGAGTGGGGAAGAGAAGAAAGGGAAAAGGGATTCAAAAAAGAATTAAAAAATGGAAATAGACCTTTTTCAAATGAGAAGGGGATCAAGAGTTGGAGGGATCAAGGAAGGATGGGAAAGGAAGGGGACAAAGAAAGAGTTAAGTGTGTTATGTAAGTATACAAATTCCCCACAAAAAATGTAACCATTATGTAGGCAAAGACCTCATAAATAAACCCCTGAACCCATGGGAAATACTACAAAGAATCAACAACTGGGACCTCATCTTACTAAAAAGTTTTTGCACAGCAAAAGAAATCACCAATGGAGTGAAAAGATGGCCCACAGAGTGGGAAAAAATTTTAGCCAGTGGTTCCTCAGACAAAGGACTAATATTTAGAACATATAAAGAACTGAAAGCCGGGGATTTAGCTCAGTGGTGCTGTTGCCTGCCTCACAAGCGCAAGGTCCTTAGTTCGATCCCCGGTACCAAAAAAAACCCAAACCAAAACAAAAAAAGAACTGAAAAAAGTCAGCCCCCCTCCAGATTTAAAGACCCAATTAAAAAACGGGCATCTGAAATGAACAGACACTTCTCAGAATTAGAAATGGCAAATCAATACATAAGAAAATGTTCAACATCACTGGTTACTGGAGAGATGCAACTTAAAACAATGCTGAGATTCCATCTCACCCCAGAAAGAATGGCTGTTATCAAGAAATCAACAACTGGGATCTCATCTTATTAAAAAGCTTCTGCACTGCAAAAGAAACCACCAACAGAGCTAAGAGACAACCTACAATATGGGAAAAAATTTTTAGCAGCTGTACCTTTAGACAAAGGACTACTATGTAGAATATATAAAGAATTGAAAAAAATCAGACCCCCCCAAATTCAAAGACCCAATTCAAAAATGGGCATCTGAAATGAACAGACATTTCTCAAAGAAGTAAAAGCAGCAAACAAATATATGAAAAACTGTTCAACATCACTTGTCATTCAAGAGATGCAGATGAAAACAACACTGAGATTCCACCTCACCCCACAAAGAATGGCTGCTATCAAGAAATCAACCAATAACAAATGCTGGCAGGGTTGTGGGGAGAAAGGAACCCTTCTCCATTGCTGGTGGGAGTGCAGACTGGTGCAACCACTGTGGAAGTCAGTATGGAGATACCTCAAAGAACTAGGACTAGAGGTCCCATTTGACCCAGCTATTCCCCTGCTGGGTATCTTCCCCAAAGAATTAAAAGAATCATACCACAGTGATATATGTGCACCCATGTTCATAGTGGCACAGTTTGTAATAGCTAAAGCTTGGAAGCAGCCCAAGTGCCCATCAACTGGAAACTGGATAAAGAAAATGTGGGTTTTTAAAATAAAATGGAGTACTACTCAGCCATAAAAAACGAAAAACTAGTCATTTATAGCTAAATGGATGCATATCGAGGCCATACTCTTAAGTGAAATAAATAGGACACACATGTGTAAATCCCGAATAGCTTCTCTAGTGTGAGAAACTGATAGTGTTAACAAGGGTTAAAATGATTAAAATGAATAATTGATCATTTGAAATAGGAAAAAAGGTCCAAAGACGAAGGAGTGAAGGGAGGGGAAGGGGAAAGGAAAAGAGGGAAAGGAAAAACTATGAGAAAAGAAAAAAAAATGGAAATGAAATCTATGCAAATAGGGAAGGGTGGAGGGGGTGAAGGGCGCACAGGTAATGGGGAAAAAAATAAGAACCAAGATACATCATGTGCGGGTAAAACACCCAATGATACATGTAAACAAATTTTATACCTAAAATGTACCAATAAAAGAACTAAAAAAAAAAAAAAAAAAGGGCAAGGGGATTTAGCTCAGTGGTTTCGTTGCCTGCTGCGCAAATGCAAGGACCCGAGTTCGATCCCCCACACTAAAAAAACAAAACAACAAAACAACAACAACAAAAAGAAATCAACCAACAACAAATGCTGGTGGGGCTGTTGGAGAAAATGGAACCCTTTTCCACTGCTGGTGGGAGTACAGGCTGGTGTAACCACTGTGAATCAGTGTGGAGATTCCTCAAAAAACTAGAATTAGAGGTCCCATTTGATCCAGCTATTCCACCCTTTTGGTATCTTCCCAAAAGAATTAAAAGCATCATACCACAGTGATATATGCATAGCCATGTTTATAGTGGCACAGTTTGAAAAGGCTCAATGCTTTTTTTTTGGTACCGGGGATCAAAATCGAGACCTTGCACTTGTGAGGCAGGCACCGGAATCCCTGAGCTAAAACCCCTGCCCGAAATAGCTAAATCTTGGAAACAACCCAAATGCCCATCAACCGATGAATGGATAAAAAAGATGTGGTGTTTTTTAAATAATGGAGTACTATTTACCCATAAAGGATAAAATGGAGACATTCCTAGGTAAATGGATATACCTTGAGACTGTACTCTTAAGTGAAATAAATCGATTATACATGTGTAAATATCACACTGTCTCTTGGACTGGGGATTTAGCTCAGTGGCACTGCACCTGCCTTGCAAGCGCAGGGTGGTGAGTTTGATTCCTGGTAACAAAAAGAAAACAAAACAAAATTGTCTGGTGTAGGAAACTGAAAGTAGGGCCGGGGATTTAGCTCAGTGGTTCCACTGCCTGCCTGGCAAATGCAAGGGCGAGTTCGATCCCCGGTACCACACAAAAAAAAAAAAGAAACTGAAAGTATAAATAAGGACTAAAATGTATAATAGATATAGTGAAATAGGAAGAAATTGTTCAAAATTATACCAAGTGGGGCCGGGGATTTAGCTCAGTGGTTTTGCCGCCTGCTGTGCAAGCACAAGGACCCAAGTTCCATCTCCGGTACCAAAAAAAAAAAAAATTATACCAAGTGTGAGATACTTTAATAATTAAAATGTTTTATGCAAAAAAGTTATAGTATTAGGAAATGAGTTGATAGATTAACAAATGAAAATATATTCTTTTAAGATCATGATACAGTGTATTTACCATTGTTATTCTCTATTTTTGTTATGAAAAATTTTCACAGAACTGTTTTATATTTTCTTTATCAATATTTACTTGTATTACATTAAAAAAGTAACCAGCCCGGTGTGGTGGCTCACGCCTATGATCTCAGCACTTGGGAGGCTGAGGCAGGAGGATTGCCATGAGTTCAAGGCCAGCCTGGACTACATAATGAGACCCTGTCTCAAAAAAAAAAAAAAAAAAAAAAAAAAAAATATATATATATATATATATATATATATATAATAATGGTAGATTCTAATCATAGTTAAAAGATGCTGGCTAGGCATGTAGCTCAGAGGTAGGGTACTTACCTAGCATTAACTGGGCCCTAGGTTCATTCTGAGCAAAATAGAAAAGAACAAAGGAAGAAGGAAAGAAAAGATGCGTCTCCACCCACTGAAATGGGTCAGCCCTGTAAGCTATGTATGACCCCTCTAAGCACCTGGAGGCTATGGTGAACTGGACAGACATGGCACCTGTTTTCAAGGAAATACTAGTTTAATGGGGGAGATGACAAACTACCTGTACGTGCTGACACTTGACTGTTTCTGGAAATGACATTTGCTCTGTAACAATTTATTGCCACAAAATATGGCATTCTTTTACAAAACCAAAGAAAGTTATCATTAGTGGTTCTGAGGAGCTTTTATATTTGATAATCTACAAATAACTGATCATTTACACAGAAGAAAAACTTTTCTAACCACAAAGTTAACGGAGCTGAAATTCATTTTCAAAATAACATAGGCTTAAAAAAAAGCCAATGTTGGGTGTGGTGGCACTTGCCTGTAATCCCAGCACTTGGGAGGCTGAGATAGGAGGATCGCCACAAGTTTGAGGCCAGCATGAACTACATAATGAGACCCTCTCTCAAAAAAACAAAACAAAACAAAAAAAACCACACACACAAATGTGTTAAATAGTCATATAGATAAAGGATAGGCTTAACTTTGTTTAAACTGGGTTTTTTTGTGTATGTGTGTGGGTGAGGAAAGAAGATTAAAGCCTAGTCCCCCCTCCTTTATTGCACTACAAAGCATGACCCTGTTTCAAAAAAAGAGAGAAAAAAATCTAATCTGAGTATACGGAAACAAGAAACTCAGTTTCTCCTATACTCTTAAACAATGCACTCTAACTCCAGATGTGTGGGAAATTTTCCCAACAAATCAAGCAAGAAGCAAGCCTGCAGATTCTTCAGCAGCCATCAGTTGACTGCCTTCAAGTTCAATTCTGACATTATCTACCTAGAAATACCGTCAGATCCCAAAGGTGCAAAGTTCAGTCCCACAAGACTGTATCCCACTTCTCATGCCAACTGAAACTCCAGGTTAGTCTTTTTTTTTTTTTTTTTTGTACTGGGGATTGAACTCGGGACCTTGCGCTTGCGAGGCAGGCACAGAGCCACTGAACTAAATCCCCAGCCCTCCAAGTTGTTTTTATCTGTGCTTCTGACGGATGATTAATTATAAATCAAGGTGCTCAGAAACCCTTCCTTGATTTGATTAATTTGCTAGAGTGGCTCACAGAAATAAGAAAACAATTTACATTTACCAGTTTTTTGTAGAAGACATTACAAAAGATACAGATGGAGAGATATGGCACAAAGCAGGTGGGAAGGAGTGCAGAGCTTCCAAGCCCCCTCTATGCTAGTTAGTCTCCAAGAACCTCTATGAGTTCAGCTACATAGATGCTCTCTGAACCCTGTCCTGCTGGGTTTCTATGGAGGCTTCATTACAAAGACTGCCTGACTAAATCACTGGCCACTAGTGATCAACTGAACGGTCAGTCTCTCTCCCCTTCCCAGAGGCTGCAGGGCTGGAGCTGACAGCCCTAACTTACTAATCCTGGCTTGGTTTTTCAGGTGACCAGCCCCATCTTGAAGCTAAGGGCGCCGGTCATCAGTTAGCTCATTAGCATAAAAAAGACACTGGGGGTGTGTGTGTGCTCGGGATCGAACTCAGGACCTTGCGCTTGTGAGGCAGGCGGCAGAACCACTGAGCTAAATCCCCGGCCCTAAAAGACATTTTATTACCTTGCAGGTTACAAGGATTTTAGGATTTCTATGCCAGGAAACAGAGAAGACCAAGTAAAGTACTGTATTTCACAATATTACACCCAGAATAAGCTGAAAATGTATAAAACAAACTTGGACTAGTTAAAAACTAACTCTATCCATTAGAAAAGTTATTTAAAGGGCCGGGGATTTAGCTCAGTGGTTCCGGCGCCTGCCTCGCAAGCGCAAGTTCCCAAGTTCGATCCCCAGTACCAAAAAAAAAAAAAAAAAGTTATTTAAGAAAACTTAAAAGTTCTGTACTGGTATTCATTTTTTTTTTTCTTTTCTTTTTGGTACTGGGGATTGAGCTTAGGGCCTTGTGCTTTCGAGGCACGCGGTGGAACCACTGAGGTAAATCCCTGGCCTGCTATTCGTTCTTAACTTTGCACTGTGGAACCTATCCAAAATTCATCTCAAAAGGGAAAAATAAGTATTTATCCAGAAACTTATATACAAATGGGCTAATCAAACTGTAATTTGGAAATTATTTTACTTACTATGGAGAGGTATTATGTAAGTTTAAATTTCAGATTCAAGATCATTTCTAAAAAACTAAGGCATCAATTTTTTTTTTTGGTACCGGGGATCAAACTTGGGACCTTGCGCTTTGCTTTTTGAGGCAGGCGCCGGAACTACTGAGCTAACTAACTCCCAGGCCCAGGCACCAATTTTAATTATGGACAATTACAGCAGCTCCCTCCTCCAAGCTGGGAATGGTGATTCCAATTTTTAAAAAAATATCAAAATACTGTGTTTATTAATTTTTCCTTTTTTGTGTGAGAGAGGGGGAAATGACTTCAATTTTGCACACCCAGCAAGCCCTCCCATCAAAAATCCAGCAAGCCAGAGTTATAGGTAGGGAAGCCATTCTTCCCCACACATATTTCAGCAGGTCAGACATTTAGAAATGTGGTAACTTTATGGGCCTCCTCAATATCCAACCCCTAGGCAGGGAAGCCTGCCTCAGAGTGCAGGCCCACAGTGGTTTACATCCAGTCTAGCTTCCAGCCCTGCCACTTATTCAAACCTAGAGCCTTCACACATTCACACATTTACTGAGGTCCTACTATGTGTACAGCACTGTTCTACACAATGAGGATGCTGTGGTGCAGTACAGTGTAATGGGGGAAAAAAGGGAGAAAATGCTTAGGTCCTTACTTTTTAGATAAGATGCTCCTATACAAAGAAACTTCAATGGAAACCAGGCACTGCCAGAGTACAATAGTTATTGGTACAGTCTAGGAATTGGGGTGAATAGATGTAAATTCCTGCTCTCAGTATCAGCTGAGTGAATGGGACTTACTAAGTAACTCTATGTCCTTAATCAAGCCAACTGAATTCTTGTGTTTTGCTTTCTTTCTTCTTCTTTTTTTTTTTTTTTTGGTACCGAGGATCGAACTTGGGTCCTTGCGCTTGAGCAGCAGGCGGCAAAACCACTGAGCTAAATCCCCGGCCTGTGTTTTGCTTTCTTTAGTACTACGGTGAGGATTAAGTCCATAAAGCATAGCATTTGGCACATCCTGAGTCTCAATAAATGGAAGCTACCCCTCTAAAAGAGGCCATGGATTAGTCAGAGGGTAGCACTTTATCTTCCACTGCAATTCTTCATTCTGGTCACCTGCTAGTCACAAAAACCCACCTCCCCATACAGCACAGTTACAACTTTCAGGAAACAACTTACCTTCCTGCAGCTCTGTCCCCAACTCCCAAAGACCTGGCAACAAACTAAAGTGATGCCCTATGTGCTTCAGAGGGAAAGAAGCTCATGGCTCTTCCCATTTCCCTGCCCTCCACTCTCTCCTCCTTTAGAAAAAGGAGAAAAACAAGGTGGACAGAGCTGAGAAGGGAGATCAACCTCCTTGAACTACAAAGTACAGGCAAATGCTATGTAAGTACACGGATGTACTGCATTCTCTCCCACTTTGAGACCTAGAGAGAGCACAGGTCCTTGTGAGCTGATGAAAGGGCCCACTTTTGCCTCTCCCTGTCTAGGTCACCACAGCCCGAAGCACCCAAGTCTGGGAACCAAGCCACCTTTCCCCCACCTGGGTTCCCACATGATCCTGGGTTCCCATGGGTATACATCTGCCTCAGGGGGAGAGTCAGGTATTCCCAGGTTCCCTGGCCATCATTACCGTCTCACTAGTATCTAACCCCTAAATCATTTTTTATAAGAAAATTCATTTTCAGGTAATAAATACCCAGGTGTAATGCCATGTTCAAACTCCTTCCCATTATGGGTCTTTGCAACTGTCAAGTTGAAAAAGTACCTATCTGCCAGCAGCCCAGACACAAAGAACACAGTCAAAAATTATAAAGAAAAAGAAAGCAACACTATATCTAGGAATGAATCTCAGAAAGACTCATAGTAAAGTAGAGGTTTACATCAAGAACACCCACTGAGCCAGGGGCGGTAGTGCATACCTATGATCTTAGCACAGCAGAAGGATCACTAGCTCAAGCTCAGCCTAGGCAATTTAGTGAGACCCTATCTCAAAAAAAAAAAAAAAAAAAAAAAAAAAAAGGCTAGAGATGCAGCTCATGTGAAGGCTCTGGGCTCAATCTCTACTGTGGTAAAAAAACAAAACAAAACAAAAACACTGGCAGAACAGCCTGCAGCATCACCCTGGGAACAACTACACATGTTCTATCAGGGGGTTCATTATGTAAATTACACAGGATACCTTACGGGCATTTCATCCCATCTAAGATGCCAGCATTCATAAATCACATCATCATCCTACACATGCTGAAAAAACTACTGCCATATGATAATGACATGCCATCACAGGACATATCCCAACAACAGGCCCCCTCAAAGCTTTTTCCTGTTTCTGCTTCCTCTGCCTCAGGCTGAGACACATCACCCTTGGAACAAGACCCTCTGTGTCTTGTTCCTCACAGTCACTCATTATTTAAGATCCACTGTTAAGATGCAACCAGGTTGGCTGGGGCACTTAAGTTCCCAGAGCCTTTCCTGAGCTCCTGTAGCCTCTGCTGCTACTGCCTGTCAAGAGCTTTGTACACGTGTCTCTCTGATGAACTGCGAGTGCCAGAGACATATACTGCACACACTGTCATACTACAGTGTATGGTACAAGAACACATTCTGGTCAAGAACTGTCCTAAGGGCTCCACAACTAATAACTCATTAAAACCTCACTGTACTCCCAGAAGATAGCCATTATTGTATTACCTCCTTCATTTTCAAATAGAATAAACTTGGATAAAGAGAAGTTTTGAACTTAGAGGTGTGATACATGACAGATATTTATTTTAAAATTTATTAATTTTTAAATTGAAAGCAATATGCATAGTGAAAAACTTCATACCATATGACACAGTAAGCAAGAAAAGGTGAAGTCAGTCTAACAGCTTGGTTTTCTGGAGCCTCATCCCAAAGACAACCACTGCTTCTTTTCTATCATTCCAGAAACATTTTTCTGCACTTAGAAATCCACTTCATGTTTATCTATATATATTTTTTTCCTTTTTTCTTTTTTTGTGTGTGTGTATTTATGTGGTACTGGGGGTTGGACCCAAGGGTGCTCTACCACTAAACTACATCCTCAGCCCTTTTTTTTTTTTTTTTTATTTTGAGACAGAGTCTCACTAAGTCACTAAGTTCCCCACGTGAGGCTTGAAATTGGGATCCTCCTGCCTTAGCCTCCCAAAGTGCTGGGATCACCACACTTGGCTTATATATTTCTTCTTCTTTTTTTTATAACACAAATGGCAACCTATGCACATTGTTTCGCACCTTACAGAAATCACTGAATTTGACCCTTATCTGCACTTATGCTTTTGTTTTTTGTTTTGTTTTGTTTTTGTTTTTGTTTTTGTTTTTGCAGTACTGGGGACTGAACTCCCTTAAGCTATAGTCCCAGTCCTTTTTATTTTAAAACAGGTTCTTGCTAAGTCTCTAAATTGCTCAGGCTGGGCTCTGACTTGTAATTCTCCTGTTTCAACCCCTCAAGAGTACGGGGAGTATAAGCACATGACACTTCTCTCAGCTCCTAGGCTGTTTTTATTAAAATTCTATCATGTATGTATTTTTACATCTTAACCCAAGATTGTTTCATGAAGTGAGAAGATCTTGGTGGGTCTTGTACCTTACCAGCAATAGGATCACAGAAGATTTTAAATGCTGGACATGATAGGCCACATCTGTAATACCAGCACTTGGGAGGCTGAGGCAGGAAGATCACAAGCTCAAGCCCAGTTCAGACAACATAGTGAGTTCAAGGCCAGCATAAATTATGCAGAGACCTTGTCTCAACAATACCCTGCTCCAAAGAAAAGCTTTTAAATGTACAAAAGACACTGAGGTTTAGCCTTACAGCAGTGTGCGCAGGCTGGATCAAGATGAAGAAAGACCTACCAGGTTGACATTCAACATGTCACTTCTGTAACAGAACATACCTGTATCTTAGGGTTGTGATGAGAACTAAACAAAGTAATATACACAAAACAGCACCAAACCTGGTTAGCACAGTGCACCTAAGGGGTTAACAGTACCAAAAGCGTGGTTAGTGCCTAGTAAGTTAGATAATGTTATTAATTATATAACTCATGCTTGCTCACCTTTCATCTCTGTACACGTCATGGTCCTCTTTAAGTGTACTCTCCCCTTTCTGTGGAGCTATCTTCATTAAATTTTTCCTCAATACTTAGTTCAACAACAGCCTTCTTCAGGAAGTATTCCCTGACTTCCCCAAGTCATGCAAGCTGGATTCCTGCAGGAGCACTTTGGGAAACGCCTATCTGTCATACTTCCCACTGGTTAACAGCTTTGTCAGTAAACCCAGGAGCAAATAAGTGGTTTCAGAACTAATTTAGGCTATTGCTTCTCGGCCTTTTGGCTAAGATCAAGTGTAGAACTAATTTAAGTTATATAAGCTCAAGGCAGCCAGGTAGTAAGCTTATAATACCAAAAGAGCTAACACAGGAGCTGGGGATGTAGCTCAGTGGTACAACCCTTGATTAGGTTGTGTGAGGGCCTAAATTCCATCACCAGCATGGGAAAAAAAAAAAGAGGTAATACTTGTTGGCATTTACCAGGTCCCAGGCAGCATGCTCAAAGTCTTCAAGGCAATACCAAGAAAAAGGTGCTACAGTATTCCCATTCTACAGATGAGAAGACTGAGATCATCCAACACCTCAAGACTATAGAGTCTGACTCACACAGGCAGCGCTCAACCATTCGCATTCTCTCTTTGCCAAAAGATTTCCATGTACAACCATGTTCTAAGAAGAGGATGGAAGCTAAGGAAAGGAAAGACCTTCGTGGGTATTGGGGGTAAAGCAGAGGCCTCACAGAGGAGTTCACACAGCTCCTCTGGTCAGATATACCACTTAACTCCTCACTTCCGAACCCACCACTCCAATTTCCACAGACATCATCTCAACCTTCTCCCAGAAACACAAATCTTTCTTTGGAGGATACAAAATTAAGTTTATTCTTTCTGGCTACAAACACATTCCAATCATGCCTTCCTGGGGTTACAGCTGGGTCAGTTTGGTTGAATTTAAAGTTTTCCCTGAAACGCTTCAAACTACATTTACAAAATGTCTCTTGGCTTGTATCTTTTCTAATAGATAGCTGATCTGTATTATCTCTATTTTATTCCTAGGTGATCATTCATTCATTCAACAAATACTTAATTGTTTCCAGAACACTGTATTCTAGGCCTGAAGATAAAACCAGAGAATAAGACAGACAAGATTCCTGAAGTCTGGCACAACTTTCCTGGTGTCTCCTCTTTTAGGTACTTGTGATACTTTATGGCAGTTGCTTTTTTTACTTTCTTCTCAGGCTGTGCCTTTCAGCTTTATATTCTGATCTTCTAGTAAAGTAATACTGTAAGTACTTCACAAAAGTCAGCTAACTAAATTCATGACTAAATTCACTGGGTCTTATCTTTCTCATTCAGAATGAGACCAGACTGTATATGAAGTCCCTTAGAAAAAAAGTACAAGCTGGACATGATGGCACACGCCTGTAACCCCAGCACTCCGGGAGGATGAGGCAAGGGGATCATAAGTTCAAGCCCAGCCTGGACAATTTAAGAGACTTAGCAAGACTCTCTCTCTCAAAATAAAATATATAAAAAAAGAAGGGCTCAAAGTCCTAGGTTCAATTCCTAGTACTGGGGGAAAAAAAAGATTCAAAGGCTAAATCAAGGTGTAGAATACAAATGGTGAAGTATGGTGTCAGAAACACGAACAGGGTGAGAGGAAAATAAAGAAATGACTTGCAAAAAAGTCTGAGTTGGGAGTCAGTAAGTGGAGGTAGGGGTGAGAGAGAGACGGTCCTTTACTCAGAATCACATACTAGATCTGTGGGAAGCAAATATTAAGGGGAGGGGTTAAAAAGCATTAAACTTTGCCTCAAAATGTTTCCAGGCTTCCCAGAAAATTAAAAACAAGTAAAGCAACAAAGACAAATGAAACACAGTCACAAGCCGGGCATGGTGGTGCACTCTTGTGATCCCAGTAACAAAGAGGCTGAGGCACCAGGACCATGAGTTCCAGGCCAGCCTGGGCTATACAGTGAGTTCAAGGACAGACTGGGCAACTTATCAAGACCCTGTCTCAAAATTTAAAAAACAAGCACAGTCACAAAGTTAAGAAAATAACCATAACAGCTCCAAGAAACCAGTCAAGAACAAGATTTGTCCATGACAGTAAGAACGGTCAAACATTTGCAAAGGAAATAAGAAAGCTATGGACACTGCATCTATCAATCAATTAGGGGACCCTCAACCCTCAAGAGGGCACTTTCAGTAGCGATAAGGGTACATTTGAGGCCCAACTTCTGATAATACAGGCTCTCTGTGAGCTTAGGCCAAGAGACAATGGCAATCTGCTTTTCTGTAACTCCAAAACAAACCAATTCCACATTCAAACCAACATTCTTTGTCCACCTCGGAAGGTCATCATTTTCCACCAAGGACAAAGTCACAGGGAAAGGGAGAGAGCAGATCCCAGCCCATGTGATGCTCCTGTCTGCTAGCTCAACTATTTTCTGAGATTTGGAAGATCTGCTGGGTTTATAGCTCTTTCGGTTATTAGGCTTCGGGTTTTCAATAAAATAAGCATTCAGTAAAATTTTTACAGAATCATGTGCTTTTTTTTTTTTTAAAGGATGCTTAAAGCATGCCATCTTCCAAAAATCCAGTGATAATTTTAGATTGAAAAAACCTAGGCTTGCCAAGGGAATCTGAGAACTTTTCTATCTTGGTCTCCAATGCTAACCTACGTATTCATGTGCAAAAATAGAGGAAGATTAGAATCTCAAATGCCAGACTGAAAAGTTGCCACAACAAACCTGAACTCTTCATATGGAGTTTGTTATCTTGTCAGCAAGAAAGCAAATGCAACAGCAATAAACTAAGCTTTTTGCTTTAAAATATACATATTTTTAAAAATCTCAAACAGTGCTCCCTTGGCAGCATATATACTAAAAAAAATCTCAAACAAAAAACATTCCCTGGGCTTGTCAAGGGAAATGATTAAAAAGAAAAAAAAGATACCATGAAAAGAAAATACTAATTTTTTAAGGCACATGAAACACATAGCATATACAAAATCTAAGTGTCAAATGTGTAAGTCATCCTTTACAAGCTCATACTTAGAACTTTAGGTCTAAAATAAGATGAAAAAGTTTGAGCTAGTTTAATAAAATCAGTGCATTTCACTAGTCACTTGGGAAATGTTTTAGATCTCAAACCAAGAATAAATTTTAAGTAGATGAAATAGATAAAAGTAAAAAAACCCCATGAAATGATGAGAAACAAACATGGCTGGAATTTTTTGCAACACTGGGACAGAGAAGAATTTTCCAAATATATCAACAAGGGAAAAAAAACTTTAAAAAAAATGAACATTACCTTTGACCCCATTTGTAAATGAATCCTAATTATCAGACAAATTCTTTTTGCAGAACTGTTTATCTTATGACAAACTGAAAACAACTTAAATGTTCATAATCAGGGCTTGGTTAAATTATGAGATACGATGGTATACTATGAAGTCCATAAAAATGACAACATACATCTGTATTTACTGCTATCACCAAAATGTTAGCAGTGGTTCTCACTGTGGTACGTTGGTGAATGATTGTCATTTTTTTTCTACCGTCTTGATGGTTTTACAAGAAAGAGAAAGAACTGGTTTTTATAATGGGAACAAGGGGCAGGTAGGAGCTATTTTCAAACTGGGGGCCTCTTCATGCTTAGTGTTTTCCTGGCAAATTTTATACGAAATATAAACAAAATCCTTATCATCTCAACCAGGCAGGCTTTTCTCGGATCGCGCGGAGCAAGACGACACACCCCTGACCCTGCGATCGCCCCACTGGTGTGGGTCTTTCATTCTCAGCCCCGGCGCTCGCGGACCCCCGCGGACCCTCCCCTGGACCCACTGCGCCAACAGGCTCAGCAGGGCTGGAAAATCATGTTCCTCCGCCGCCCGGCGCGACCGGGAAGGTGCGCGCAGCCCGCCCGGCAGCCGCGGGGCGGCGTGAGGGCCGCGTCCCCCACCAGTCCCGGCAGACCCCGGCCGCCCGCCGCCCATAGGCTCATGGTTCTTCGTAGACTACTCCGCGAGCTTCCGGGACCGGTCCCCGCGCCGGCCCGATCTCCCGAGTCCCGGCGGCACAAGGGACAGTCCCTTCTCTCTCAAGACCCGCACCAAACCATCCCGCCCCTAGCCTCCCGCGTCCGCGGGGTCCTCGCTGAGTCCTCAGTCCTGGGAAAGCGTCAGGAAGCCCCTCCGGGCTTCCGTCCGCCCGCCCAGTGCTCGCAGAGCCGGGCGTCCTCCACAGCAGGCGGGCAAGGGGCGGGAGCCCACGGCCTCGCGCCCTGCGGCCCTAAGCGGAGCAGCACCCAGCCAGTCCACCCCGCCGCCAGCCCGGAGCGCAGCCCACAAGCCCACTATCCACCACCCACCGCCTGACCTGGCCAGCCTGCGCCCGCAGCCCCAGCTCACGCCCGCTCCTCACCTGCGACGCGCCCTGGCCCCCAGCGCAACGCCCGGACCGGCTGTGTACACCGGAAGTGACGTTCCCAGGCCTGCTCCGCCCCCTCAACCCCAGGACGGATCACCGGGCAGGAGCCGACTCTACCTTCTAGCCAGCGAGGCGGGGTTGTCCCTGAGCGTCATCCTCTGGGAACCAAGGACCTCCCAGGGGGACAGCCAGGGCGGGGGTTGAGACCTGTCAGCCAGAGCCCCCAGGGTCACCCTGAGCCTCCACTGTTTCTTGGCCTCTGGGCGTGAGAGGTCGTCCATGGATTTATTATTGAAATTGGTGACTGAAATATTGAGTGCTGGTTGCCAGGCCCTAAAAGGCTTTGTAGAACCGGACAGAGCTCTTACTCTCATAGGTTTATTCTCTAGTGGTGGAAACTGAATACAACTGTGACAAATCCATGTGATAATATAGTGCCAATTGTGACAAGTGGTAGGAGGGGGAAAGTGGAAGACTGAGGGAGTATCTTGACCTAGGAGAGGAAGATGATCAGGGAATTCTCCCAAGAAATTAGCAAGAGCCGAGATCCTAAAAGAAAGAAAAGCAGGGCTGGGGATTTAGCTCAGTGGTTCTGGGGCCTGCCTCGCAAACGCAAGGTCCCAAGTTCGATCCCCGGTACCAAAAAAACCACAAAACAACAACAGCAAAAAAAAACAAGAAAGAAAAGCAAAAACAAAATACTGTGGCAGGAGTAGATGATATTACAACAGAAGAAAATCAGGTGTTTTTGTCGTCAACTGGTTTGTGTTTAACAAACCTGGGCCAACAAATAAATAAATACAAACAAACCAGGGCCAGGGCACTGAAAATTAGATTTTAGCTGAGAGCATCACAAACCTAATGAATTTTAGTCAGGGATTGATTTGACCACACTTGGGGGTTTAAAGTGATTAATTTGGCTTCGGTGTGAAGGACTGGGAGGGGAAGGAAAGAGTGGATGTGTGGGGCTGGAGTTGTAGCTCAGTGGTAGAGTGCTTTGCCTAGCATACTTGAGGTCCTGAGTTAGATCCCCAGCACCAGAGAAGGAAAGGGAAAGTAAAAAGAGAGTAAAAGAAAAGAGAAGGGGCAGGGAGAGAAAGGGAGAGGAAGGAAAGGAAGAGGAGTGGCTGGGTGCAATGGTGTATACATATAATCCCAGTATTCTGGGAAGCTGAGGCAGGAGGATCACAAGTTTGAGCCTATCCTAGGCAATTTAATAATTTAGGGGGAAAATAAGTGAATGTAGATTTGTGTATTCATGTTCATAATAGCCAAAATGCAGAAGCCCCTCATTTCCTGTGGTGGATTAACTAATGGTGGACTTGTAACGCCCAGTTGAACTGAGTCAGTGTGGAGACCCACCTGAGGACTGTTGCCAAGGGCATAAAAAGAGAACTGGGGGGGAAGATTGTTGGCCGTTGATTTTCTTGCACCAGCTTGCCATGGGTAGTTTTCCTGATACGAACTTGGCTGTTTTCTCATCATAGAAAGAGCTCCGGTCCTTGCTGTCACTGGGAATGGCTGCTGTTCTCAGGAGAGCTCTGGTCTTCACCATAAGCATCACTTCCAGGCTCCAGTACAGATCCTTCACCCTGGTGGCACAAATCCTCACCCCACCAGCACAGGCTTTCTAGCTTTCACCACTGGCCTTTGGGCCTTCCCAGTGAAGAGCCTCAAAACGGACAAGCATGAGACATGCAGTGGGCTCTAGGCCTCTGGCTGGACTCATGGAGGACATTGCCTTGGACTCTAGGCCTTCAGCTGGACTTGTGAGGGATATTGCTGTGGGATCCAGGCCCTCAGCTGGATTCTTTGGGTCTCTGTTTCACAGCTAGATCTCTTGCACTTCTCTGCATTTGACTTTTTGGGTGACTATTATAAAATTATCCTATAAATTATGTGTCCTGTATTAAATCTATTTCCCTTGCAAACCCTGACTACAACAGTCTCCTTCCAAATAAAAAATACAAAGGAGGAGGGAGTGGGCTGGGAATGTAGTTCAATGCAATGGCCCTGGGTTCAATTCTCAGTAACACTCACCCCCAAAAAACCCCATCCAATATATATAGAAGTTCTAGTATTTTTTTCCCTATATCTCAATGGATTGCCTCCCCAGGATACAGGTATGCAAACCTCACTTTGAAGGCCATGCACAGACTAAGGTAGTGGCAATGGGGATGGAGAAAACTGGCCAAATTTGAGGAGAATTTTAGAATAAAATTGATGCAAGTCAATGGTGAAATCCTGGGTCTCTGGGATGAGCCAATGTAATGGTGACTCAGAACAGTTGGAAGCCCCTGAGGAACATGTTTGGGAGGGTGGAAGATGAGAAGGACATGATCATACTGTGAGAATGAGATCAAGAAGGAAACACTGACAGGCGTGGTTGCACGTAACTGTAATCCCAGCACTCAGGAGGCTAAGGCAAGAGGAGTGCCAGGAGTTCAAGGCCAGCCTGGGCTACATAGTAAATTCAGGACTACCCTGAACTACACAGTGAGACCCTGTCTCAAAAATCAAGCATTAAGGAGGCTATTGGAGATGGAGCTTTAGAGCTTAGGAGAGAGAGATCTGGAGGTGAAATCATAGATTGAGAGGAGGCTTTTTTTTTTTTTTTTTCTGGTGGAAACCTTAAAACTTGTCTCAATTTCACAGAGAGGAAATATTGGTGGAAAGAAGCTGAGGATACCAGAGAACGATGAACTGATTCATCTTGTGAGGTTCTACAAAGACTGGAGGGAGAGGATCTAAAATGGGCAGTGATAGGTTTCCACAGACTCTAGCAGCCTTTTGGACAGAGGTGTGAGGACAGTGAAAAGGCTCTGAAAGCAGAAGGGTGATGGACAGGAGAAATGAGGTAAAATTTCCCAATAGTACCGAGCCTCCATTGCAGGTTGGTAGCCATTATCTCAGAGTAGAACCTTCTTTCCTGCTAAGTGACTTGCTACAGCAGCTGTCAGGTAAGAGTGAAAAAAATAAAGCAAAAATTAATCGGGCTTGGGTGAATAACAGAGAGAGGGACAAAGAGTGTTACTGACATGGGCTATGGAAATCAAGCTACGTATACGAGAAGAGATGTGGAGTGAAAATGTGGGCTTAGAGGAAGTGTTCCTGGGTGCGCATGTCATCTTGCCTATGTAGGCTGGGAAAGAGGCCAGGGATGATGGTGAAAGGCTTTCATGGCCCAGGTGTAGCTCCTGCAGTCTCAGAACGAGCTGGTGTCTTTACGTAGGCCCTCTGAGCTCTTACTATAGGTTCCAGGAGCTGCTGGACCTTGCTACAGAATCCTCCAGTGACAACACATGGAAAACGCCAGTTGAAACTTTATTTTTGTTGATGGAACTTGAACCCAGAACCTTATGAATGCTAAGTTCACATTCTACCACCAAGCTACTTTTTCACCACCCCCTTTTTTATGTTTTATTGTGATCTCATAGGTTATCCCCCCCCCCTTGATACCAGGGACCGAACTCGGGACCTTGCGCTTTTGAGGCAGGCGGTGGAACCACTGAGCTAAATCCCCGGCCCTTGTTTTATTGTGAGATAGAGTCTCACTAAGTTGCCCAGGCTGGGCTTGAACTTGTGAAGCTCCTCTTGCCTCAGCCTCCCAGAATGCTGAGATTACAGGCTTACACCACTAAGCCTAACTCTGGTTGGAACTTTAAAGTACCACTTTCCCCATGTGGCAGGCTCTAACCCATCTCCTTAACCTCTGCTGCTTACTTCACCATTTGAGCCCAGTCTGTAGGGTTCAATCCAGGGCTGAGAGGGCCTAGAGACTCTCAGCCACACATGAAGTTTTTTTTTTTTTTTTTTTTTTTTTTGTACAAGGGATCGAACTCAGGACCTTGCATTTTTGAGGCAGGTGGCAGCACCATTGAGTTAAGTCCCCGGCCCCACACAGTTTTGAGTTCAGTGTGAACCCTGCCATCTTAGAGTCCCCTTGATGGTCTCTGTAGACCTCTCAAGCTTACCTGAAAATATTTTGTACTATGAACCTATTACATTTGCCTTGTGTGTCCATCCTTGTGAGTCAGATACTATACCCCTGCTCCACAAGTTCAAATTATTTGTTTTCATTCATCAAACACACATACACATGGAAAGGAAAGGAAAATCACTATGTACCCACCACACAGATTTGAGACATTGGTTACTTCCTTTGTGTCAAAGTGCTCATAAAAAGGATAAGGCCCATTGGTCTAGAAGTAGAGGCCAGACCCTCCTGAAACACTCACATATTCAGGGACAGGAGTTCAATCCTCCAGCTCTGCAGAGCTCTGTGATCTAGGGCCTCATCCTATACATCTGGGATGGAGCCTCAGTTTGCCATTTAGAAGGCCAAGGCCAGGAACAGCTCTTTGCCTGAATTCACCTGGCCCTCTGTGTATCTGGATAGAGACAGAATTAGTGCCAGATTATAGCCTGTGAGAAGTGAGCAGAAGGGTTCATAAACTCCTCAGTGAGTCAAGGCCTAGAATGGACCAGACCTGTCTTAGTGAAAAGTATCTGAGAGATGTCCCTTGATATTGGCAGGGGATGGCCCTCCTTACTAAGGAAAAAAATAAAGTAAGAAAGAAGAAAAAGCAGGTTTGCTACAGCTGGCTTTTATGAGGTCTTCACATTCCCAGTGTCAGAAAGGCTGCAGAATCAGAACATGCCAGTACAAGGGCTCCTCAGGGATTTTAGAACTGATTTTCTTAAGCAGCCCAGTTTATTACTGTTGACTTGTGCACTCTTCTAGGCAGTGAGAGCCAGTGCTTATAGGCTGGGCTTATACATGTGAGTTTTAGTGAGAATATCTGAGAGAAGAGCCTTCAGGGATGCAGTTTTCACAGCCAATTGTTCTTGGTGGGGGAGGGGAAGGATGCAATTGAGTCTGAAAAGAGCAAATTTTCTACTTTACCTTATGGGTTTCCCTTGGGCTGGCTGTGTAAGCTGCAAGATGATCTGTGAGCGCTGGGAAGGGTAGCTGCATTCCAGAGTCCCCAGGATTTGGGAGTGAGACTGGAGAGGGCTGGCCAGACATTCTGGACACAGAGCAACTGGGTGTATCTGCTGGATATGCAGAGATCTGGGCTGAAGCCAGCCCGGTACCTTTGGTGGCACGCTGCAGCAGGAATGGGTTGGGGGGTGTGGTATGGGCTATGTGCAGGAGGGGAAACTTTTCCCCCAGTCTCCAGATTGCTTCCCTGAGGAAGCTACCCTTTGTCTCCTTTCCCCTGTGCATAGCTATCTGAGCATCCTGTTGTCCGAGCTCTGCCCCACCCCCACAGCTGGAAAAGGCTGTGCTGTGGTCAAGAGGCTCCAGCCAGGAATTCATCTGCTTCTGTCTCACCCAAACCTCTAAGGTCCCAGGTTCCTTTACTCATCCTGAGGAGCTGGGGCTGGCCAGAAGCCTGGGAGATCTCTGATGGATAGGCTGGACCCCAGGAGTGCAAACCCCTTCTCCCAAGCCAAGACATTTTGTTGATTTCTCTTTGTCTGCAAAACCCTGAGTAACAAAGGAGGTGGGGGTGGGAAAAACTAAGACTTAGGCTGAACGAACTGCTATGGGACTTCCCATGCACTCTCCAGGGTGGGTGAAGCAGAGGGGTCAGGATGCAGGACGAAGGATGCAGGTGGGAAGAGGAGAGGGTGAGCTGCTGGATGGATTAGGGACCACCTAGTGGCATTTCCAACCAGTTATCAGCTGTGCCAGTCTGCACAGTGGGCAAGGAGATTTTTCCGTATCCCATAGACTGCCAGGGGATCAAGAATTTATAAGCAGGTAAAAGAAGGAAAGGTGAGTCAGGGAGGGAACTCAGGCAGAGTTCTGGTGTTGATGGAGCCATAGGGGCTGTGGCCTTGGGATTAGGCTATCCTGATAGCCAAGAGTAATCTGTCCATTCCATAGCAACAGAGCTGAAGTCTTTGATCCATGAGCCTGGCTACAGGTACTACCCCTGTTCAGAAGGCCTGTACTATGTCTGTCGTGGGACAGCATGCTGAGTCTGTGGCCTCATGGAGAGTTCAGAGTTGAACACTTTTGGGCATTCTGAACAACTGAATTTAGGAGCATCCACTCAGATTCGTAAAACCACCAGAAGCCAAGGCTGACAGGCAGGAGAGATCTTCTTGGGTCCATCTGGTTGAAGAAAGGAGAATTCTGTTTCCTTTCCTGGGTGTGGGTGGACTTTCCTTTTGGTTATCAAAATGTAATAACCCCAAACTTCTTGTCACTGAAACAAAAAGGGGTTTATTAGACCTAACAAAAAAGGCACTGTGGCCATCAGAATGGCTGTCCTTGGCAACAGTCCTGATACCTGGGAGTAACTCACAGATTGCCACCCTGCAACTTATTGCTTCCCTCTGGGCACAGTGGGAAGGAAAACTTAAGGGGTCAAGTCTTCATTCTATCCAGATACGATGCCAGTGTCCTGCAAACCAAATTTGAGGTTGCCATATGGCTCCAATGAGAGGTGTTTTGGTTCTTTTTGTTTGCTTTTGTATTCCTGGGGATTCAATCGAGAGCCTAATCCAAGCTAGCAAGTGCTCTACCACCAGCAGCTCTGGAGATTTTTACATATGGTAGCTCCTGCTACAGCCAGTCTGCACATCTCAACTGAATCTTTAACTGCTAGCAAGCGGAAGTAGGAAAGTTGCTGCTGGCTGGGTTTCTGGTGGCAACGTGACTAGCTGGAACCTGGGCTACTGGTCACAGTGCTTGGATTCCTTCTCACTAAGCCCTGGGACAAACAGGTCATGTTAGTCATAGGTACTGGATGGCAGGATGACACACAATAGATTCCCCTTCATCAGACAGCTGGCTGCCTCAGGTGGAAGATGGAGCAACAGGTGCCCTAGACAAGTCTGAGAGCAGAGTGTGAGGGGGAGGAGGGGAAGACATTTCTCCTCACTCACGCCACAGGCAGAGATGAGCTCAGGTCCCCAACCTTACACTGCCTGGTAATGCTGAGACTAACCTTAACTCTAACCTGCACAGCTGTGGAAGACTCACAGCTCCTACTCAGAGCAAGGCTGGGCAGAACCAAATAACATTTTTCAGCCGATACTGGAAATATATGGGGAAAGGCTAAGTTTGTAAATTAGAATTTGGGTCTTATCCTGCAATGATTTTACTAACCCCAAAACATTACTGTTAAAGTACAAAATAGCCCAGTGTGGTGGTGAATGCCTGTAATACCAGCACTTGGGAGACTGAGGCAGGATTGCCTCGAGTTCAAGCCAGCCTGGGCTGCGTAGTGAGTTCAAGACTGACCTGAGCTACACAGTGAGATCCTGTCTCCAAAAACCAAACAACAACAAGAACAACAAAAATAATGCCTGGGTGTGCTATGTACCTGTAATTCTAGCTGCTTGAAAACTGAGACAGGAGGATCACAAGTTTGAGACCTGCCTGGACAATTTAGTAAGACCCTGCCTTAAGATAAAAATAAAATGGGCTGTAGATGTTGTTCAGTGATACAGTGCTTGCCTAACATGCGTAAGGCCCTGAATTCAATCCTGAGTATTTCAAAACACAAAACAAGGGCCAGGGATTTAGCTCAGTGGTTCTGGTGCCTGCTTCACAAGTACAAGGACCTGAGTTCGATCCCTGTTACCAAAAAAAGAAAAAAACCCAAAAACCACAAAACAAAAAGCCGAGTGGAAGTGGTGGTACACAGGCCTGTAAACCCTGCACTCAGGAGGCTGAGGCAGGAGGATAGCGAGTTTGAGGCCAGCCTGGGCTACATAGCAAGACACTATTTCAAAAATTAAAGAAAAAGGAAAAAATAATGAAACATGATCACTCTACACTGCAACAAATGAGTCTGTGTAACACCATTCAGTTCTGAGAAAGAATGAGGATCTCATGGGGAGCTGATGAAACTTGAAGCCAACTTTGAATTACCTTAGCTCTGAGCTTCCTATCAGCCAACATTTACAAGAACCACCAAGGAGACTGGGTATATTTAAATGGAGTCAAGTGGCCTTAAAAATACATGAAGAGGACCTGGGATTTAGCTCAGTGGTTTCGCCACCTGCTGCGCAAGCGCAAGGACCTGAGTTCAATCCCTGGTACAAAAAAAAAAAAAAAAAAAAATATATATATATATATATATATATGAAGAAACCCTGAAAGTACACTGTCACCAGCTACTCAGGAGATTGAGGTGGGAGCCTGCAAACATGAGACCAGCTCAGGCAACATAGCAGGACTCTGCTCAGGAGAAAATAAAAATCACTTCTCATGAAACCTATCAGATAAATGAGAAGAAATGGGACTAATTTTTGAAAATTCTGTTATCTCACAAAATTAGCACCCACCCACCTGTACCCATCTGTACAGGTGCACTCATAGACAACTGAAGAAGCATCAGTCCAGAAAGCTTACTCATTTGGCTGCCTCCCAAAATGGACATCTGGTGGTAGACCCTTTTTAAGTACTGGGGATTGAACCCAGGGGCTCACACATGCTAGACAGAGCAATGGAAGGAATTCAAGGTCTGTTTCCATATAATGTTTGGTTTTTTTCAATACTGGGAATTGAACACAGGGCCACAGAGCCTTGTGCATGCTAGGCAAGTGTTCTACTATTGAGCTACACCCCCAGCCCAAAAATTAGTGTTTTTGTTTTTCTTTTTTGAGACAGTCTCACTGCGTATAGTCTAGGCTGGCCTTCAACTCATGATGATCCTTCTGGCTCAGCCTCCTGAGTGCTGGGATTACAGGCGTGTGCCTCCACGCTCAACCAATTGATAGGTATGAGTTTTTGATGGGGTAATACTATAAATGGTAATGTTTTTTCATTTTCAAATTACTTGAGTGACTTGTATAATTTGATAAGTTGCTTAATGGTAGTAGTTTGTTTGTAGATTTTACTCATACCTAATGGGTCATCTGTTTTTTCTCTCTCCTAATCTTTACTTTTCATGCCTTAATGCAGAAGGCTAGAACTGCCAAATAATGCTGAATATAGGTAGCAATATTTGATGTGTTTAACTTCAGTCTCAAGGGCAAAGAATCACTACATGTAATGTTATCTCTAAGACTGTTTTATCTATGTGTCTGTTACTGAGGACTGAATTTAGGGTCTTGTGCATGCTAGACAAATGCTGAGCCACTAAACTACACTCCCAATCCCAAGTTTTTGTTTTTACTTGAGACAGGGTTTCACTAAGATGCTAAGTTGCCCAGGCCAGGCTCAGACTTAAAATCCTCCTGGCTCAGGTTCCCAGAGTGCTGGGATTATAGGCATGTACCACCACACCCAGGTCCAAGGTTGTTTTTAAAATTTTTTTAATTTTAATTTTTTTTTGTACCAGAGATTGAACTCGGGAACTTCTGCTTGTGAGGCAGGTGGCAGAACCACTGAGCTAAATCCCTGGCCGTTTTTTTAAAAAATAGATATTCATGGGGCCGTCGATTTAGCTCAGTGGTTTCGCCGCCTGCTGCGCAAGTGCAAGGACCCGAGTTTGATCCCCGGTACCAAAAAAAAAATATATATATATATATTCTTTATGCAACTAAGGAGGTTATCAATTCCTAATTTCCTAAGAGTTTATTCTCCTCTTTCCTCCCGGTTTGTGCATGGGAGGGTAGTGAGGATCAAATGTGAAAAGATGTTGGCTTGCTCCAGTAGGCACCCTGAGGCTCAGGCTAACAATTGTTGGCATATTGCCAGTGCCTCCCCCAACCGGGGCTCACCACTGCCAGGTCTATAGTTGGCTGGCCTTCCTGGTAGTTGACTGTGACAGACATTTCTTGTGGTGGGTAATTTTTGCTTCTAAAACTTCCTTGCCTCAAGTTAGGTGAGAACAAGGCAGGTTCAATTTAGGATAACACAACAGTGGGTATGTCTGGAAACTCCTTTTGATTCCTGGGAACAGCAAAATCAGCTGCTTTCTGACTATGCTAGAGACAGACACCAGGACAGTGGCCCATCTCAGCTCACTGGAGCGCTATAGACTTCAGATTTTCAGCTTGAAACCAAATCACAGCTAGAAGAGGAGAAAAGCTGGTCTAGACACTGGGTATGTTTTGAACATAAGCCATGACCTAGGTTGATGAATGCTGCAGAGCAAGCCAGTGATGCGATGAACACCAGGCTAGAGGCATTTTACCAATGGACTCCTTCAAGCAAAGGTTAGAGTAGGTGCAGGCTGGATTGGCATTGTGTGCTTTGTCTGTCAGGATGCCTTTAGAAGTAGTAGCAGTGCTGGACATGGGGGCTCCCTGCTGTTACCACTGGCGAGTCACAGAATCACAGATGTGAAACTACCCTGCTTAGCTCATGGCCCTGTGACTTATTTTTAGATCTGTGACTCAGAGGCCTAGTCTTGCTCTGAGGCCTTGGAGAGAGAAATCTTTGTTCAGGGGCTGGCACTGGTGGATAGCAGGGGTTTGCTTGTTTCACTCTATGATCACATTCATATCAGGCCATAATTGCAGCGACACCATTTCCAGGAGGACATAATCTCTTGAGGCCTCCCATGTTAGGTGCCTTCTGTAAGACATGATGTAATTTTGTGTGTATGTGTGTGCAATGAAGACTGAACTCAGTGCCTTCATACTGAGCTATATCCCTGGCCCCCTATTTTTTTTTAAAACAGTGTCTCAAGAAATCGCCCAGGCTGAGCTCAAATCTTCAAGCCTCCCAGAGTGTTGGGATCACAGGCATGAGCCATCACACATGACATGTGATATAATTTGACAATCAGAACGTGTGTCCCCAAATATTCATTCTAGCCACTACATAGAATATGAAGAATGTAGTATAGATGGAAAGTGACTAATAAGGCATGTTACTGCAGTAGTCCAGAGTGAATTAAAATGCTCTGAACTAGGGTAGAAGCAGATAGATTTTCTGGTTCAGTATGCTAAGTCAAGCACAAATGTTTACTTTAAGACTGCATTCAAATGTCATTAAGTGAGTGAAATGAAATTTATGAATAGAATTGGGCTGGGAGGAATCTGTGATCTAAAGTACTTCTCAGTGCACAGGGTGCTGCCACTTAGGTCATATGTGGGGGGTGCCAATGTGCAAGAGCGACCCCCTGCCTGGACCTCTGCAAGGCTTCAGAGTGCTGGTGGCAGGTCCAGGAGCGGGCAAGAGTGAGAAGGGGACATGAAAATCAGAGGATGTACAAGTTGTGAAAAATCTTTTCTTAGGGCTGCAAATGATTTGTAATTAGGCAACATACTACTATGAAAACAAAAAAGTGAGAGGAAGACTTTGTAGGTATCTGTGAGATCTGGAGCCTGACGTCTTAGAACAAAGCTGTCTGGAATTCAGGGATCCCAAGGATAAACATCCCTACCTTAAAGCAAAAACAGCTACCTGATAAAATCCTGGGCACACAGAGCTCAGGGGCAAGCAAGACTCCTCAGATACTTGTATCAGGTCTTCTATAGGAAAGAGCTCAAGATAAATAATAGGATAAGGAAAGAAAAACTAAGACACACAAAGCATTGAATTGGCAGCTCTTGTACTTGAGCAAGAGGGAGTTCTAGTGAAAGGACAGGGAGTATAGGATAAAAAACAAGCTGGGCATGGTGGTGGCCACCCAGCAGTCGAGAAGTTGAGGTAGGATTGTGAGTTCAAGCCCAGCCTGGGATACGCAGCAAGACCCTGTCTCAAAAACAAAAAACAAAACAAGTTAACAGGAAGTTAAAAGGGTAAGAATAAAAATAAAAAGATAAGAGATAAAGAAAAGGGAAGACACAAATATTTAAATCAAAGCTTTTTAGTCCAAAGTATAGCTCAGTTGTAGAAAGTGTGTCATGAGCAAGGCCCTGGGTTCAATCCCTAGCACCAGAAAAAAACTAGAGGGAGGACCAGGGATTTATTTCAGTGGTTGCAGCGTGCCTGCCTCACAAGCGCAAGGTCCTGAGTTCAATCCCCGGTACCAAAAACAACAACAACAACAACAACAACAACAACAAAAAACTAGAGGGAGGTGTGGTAGTGTGTAGCAGAAATCCCAGCACTCAAGAGGCTGAGGCAGGAAAATCACCAAGAGTTTGAGGCAAGCATGGGCTACATAGTGAGACCCTGTATCAAAAAACAAAAGAAATTAAGGGGCTGGGGATTTAGCTCAGTGGTGCCACCGCCTGCCTTGAAAGCGCAAGGTCCCGAGTTCGATCCCTGGTTACCAAAAAAAAAAAAAAAAAAAAAAAGAAATTCTCAAAACAAATAATTCGCCTCCCTCAAAAAAAAACAACCCTCAAACACTTGACACCTCCAAAGCAAATTAGCTCATTAAATAAATCAGAAGAGCCTACCTAGCATAACATTAGGGGGGAAAAGCCCACACTCAAAAGAACTCATTGTAAAATATCTTGATATGCCAGGCCTCTGGCACAGGCCTATAATCAACTCTGGGAGGCTGAGGCAGGAGCACCGTTAGTTTGAGCCCTGTTAGTTTGAGCCCTGCCTGGACAATTTATCTGAGTATGGGGATGACAGGTGGGTACCACGACACCCGGCTAAGAATGTTGTTTTTGGGGGTACTGTGGATCAAACTCAGGACCTTGTGACTGGCCTTGAACTCACAGCTATCCTCCTATCTCAGCCTCCCAAGTGCTAGGATTACACAACCACAATGCTAGGCATGCACAACCACACCTGGCTGAGTATCTGGTCCTTTACGTAGACTTTCTTGGAAAGCTCCATAAGGAAGAATTTCAGTAAACAGGGAAACTAAAAATGTGTCCAGGAAACAGTGACTGTATCCTAGAAGAGTAATGAAGATAAATTTTAAGATCATACATTTGTTGAAGACCTTGAGAGCTACTTGTTTGGATCTTAGGATGGTTGAATGTTATAGAGCAGAGGTGGTGAGCCTATGGCATGTGTGCCATTTGTATCATTGAAAGCTCTAACATTGTGTTTTTGAGCTTTTCTAAATTAAAACCTCAGTATCCAGGTTTAATTGCAATGTTGGCTCTTTGCAATAAATAAGTGGGTTTTGTGTTGCAGCTTGGGTACTCAGTATCTAAAAGGCTTGTCATCATTGTTACAGGACAATCTCTAAGGGGAGACTTCATAGATGAAAAAAAATTTATCATATGGGGCTGAGGATGTAGCTCAGTGGTAAAGTGCTTGTCTAGCATGCCTAAGGTCCTGGTTTAATCCCCAGCACTGGGGAAATAAATTCATAGTGTGGTTGAGCTCTTGGGAAAACCCTAGGATAAAGGCAGTAAATAGAATCAAGAGTGAACAGGTCAGAAACTTGCAGAAGGGCTGGGGGTATAGCTCAGTGGCACACTATGTGACTAGTGTACACAGAAGGCCCTGGGTTTGATTCCCAGCACCAAAAAGGGGAAAAAAAATTTTCAGGAAAAAGGCTGTACAGAAAATAGGTTCAAAGAAGTAGTCTAAATTAGTAAGTCAGTTCAGTGAGCACAAGATGAAATACATTCTAAGTAATATAGAATATGCAAGGAGAGAGGAGAAACATGTAGATGAGGTTGGTTTAAAGACTGTTAAGCAGTTGAAGCCATTTTTACTATTGGCTGCTAGTTCTGTTTGGAATACATGACCAGGCTACCTGCTGAGTGCAGAGGGAGTTTACAGAAATATACTTGTTTTGGGCCAGGGATTTAGCTCAATGGTTCTGCCGCCTGCCTTGCAAGTGCAAGGCCCTAAGTTTGGTACCCCCCCCCCCCATTTCAGTGGTACTCATCTGCTCAAATGTGACTCTCTTCCTCAGGAGTCAAGCTTCTGGGTGAATACTGTGACCATGTGGATGAGTGAACACTTTGGAGTTAAACTTCTCCAGGCAGGGGCATAAACAGCTCAAAGGAGGAGCAAGGGAGTTTAGGGTATTTGCAAGATAAGTGAGGAGTCAGGTCTGGGCTGGATGGAGATGGAGAAAGCACAAAGAAGGGAGTTCATGCATGTGGACAAAGAAGAAAGATCTAGACCTGGAGTTCTGCATTGGGTTAAGAAGTTACTAAGCAAAGGTTAGGTCACTGTTGTTTTCCTCCTCTACCAAGCCAGCTGGAAGACCAAAGCATGGGATCTCTAAAATCTGCAATTCAGAGGCATTGAAGTTGAGGTTGATGGACAAGGTCCAGGTGTGTCCACAGCTCTGGGTGGAGGAGGGAGAGGAAAAGGTCACCAAACAAGGAACAGGAAGCAGGGTGTGGGGCACTGCAGAAGGGTTAACACAGCAGAACTAACTTGTACCTTTCAGAAGGCCCATTACAAGTTTGGCTCTTGCCTAACATGAGGAAGGTTTCCACTGTTCCTAGAATGGGTAAGAGTGGTTTGCTATAACTAAACTGTGTGTAAGAACAATGTGGTTTACTTGCGCTTTACTTCTGAGTATGGAATCCTGGCATGTGCCAGGCAGAAGGTGCCTACATAACCAACGGCAGGTGAAAACCCTGGGCACTAATAGACAACACTCCACCCATTGTTACAACTCATTGCTGAGGGAATGAGGCATATCCTGTGAAGCTCCACTTTCTAAGTCCCCTTTGAAAGGCTGAGCCTGGTTTCCTCTAGACTTTGCTGTGCATCTTTTTTCTGTTCTGTACTCTTTTCCATGAGTATTATTATCTCGGAGATGCCCAATACAGATGGAGACATCACAGAGACGCTGAAGACATTCTGAAGGACTGATGGGCAAAGAAAGAGGTACCAGATTTTTCAGGATGAGGGTGGTAATCACATTATTAGATGATCATAGCCAAGAGAATGAGGATCACATGCATCTCAATGGAGTAGGGTTTTTAGGAGAGAAGAGGAAGCAAGGACACCACATTCACACCCCGAACATGAAGTAACAAACTTCTGAAGAGAACAAAACAGTGCTATCTAACAGTTGATTGGGAATTTTTTTTTCACAAAGAACACATATGCCCAATAGTGTTAACATGGTGAATTCTAGGTGATGGGATTGGAAGTATGTTTTTCATTAAAAAAAACAAAAAAAAACCCCTTAAAAACTACCTTATATACTGCCCATATCCTTTTACATCCATGGTATTACTTTTTTTTCCAATTTTTTTTATTGGTACGTTTGCCATACATAATAATCACATTCATATAGGGAATTTGTACCTGTACACAATAGATCTTAATTCTTTTTTCCTTCATGGTATTAGTTTTATGATAGAAAAGAACATCTATACTTAGCTCATTTTATAAACTACAGCCTGCAGTGCTCGACAGACTCATTTGGGAATACAGTAAGGTTACTAAATACTGGGGAATGGAGCAAGAGAGAATGATCAACCAATGAACCCAGAAACAGAAAACTTACAAAATGCTTTCAGCATAAGCAAAATCCTGAACTGCAATGTTAGGATGTGCGTTCTCATCAAGAATCCTGTGTGAGGCTGGCTCCCGAGGATTATGTGGATTAGGTGAGTACCAGGATTATAGAGGTATAGTCTGACACCTAATAAACGTGTTTGTCCTCTGTCCTTCAGTAACTTCAAAATATTCAATGGAATTTATTACAATTTTGCCAGGGCCCAGGCTTCTCACAGTCCCTCAAGACTGGCATTTTTTACCCCCAGATTGCTCAACTCTGGAAGAAAAGGCAAGGCTTTCTGGGCATGTGCTCTTTTGCTGGCTGCTCTCAGTGGTTTCTGTGCCACTAAACCATGAATGACTATGAGTCACTCCAAGAAAGCCTTATTATTGAAATGAAATACGCTCTGGCCTCACAGAGCTGCTTTGTTTCCCTATAAACCACATGAACATCAGTATATTTTAAATCTTTTCTTTAAAGTCAATATTCATTATGCCCTGGAATTAGACTCAGGTCTATTTTGATATGTTTATGACTTAAACCTGAAAGTATTTTTATCAGTCAGCCAAGTTCATTAAATATGAACTGAGCTGGAATTTAAAAGACACCCATACCACTAGCTCACAGCTCGGTACCATCATGGAGAAGAGAAACCACGTTAAGAGTCATAGTCTTACCTCATGCTCTTGGAGCGATTTTTACATGTCTCAAAACCACAAGCCTCCTTTTCTTAACACTGGCTCTGATAAACAGAACCTTTATACCACTCCTCAGAAGGCTTGGCCTGTTCCCATAGGAGCAGTGCCTGGGCCCTGCATCTCCAGCCTTCTGCCTGCTGCCTGGACTTACCCAATCAAAGCTCTCCCACGCCTCCCTTCAGCTGACTCCTACTGGGATGACATCTCCAAATTGTCCCCATGTCTCTCATTTGGGGAGAAGCCAACGCAAGTACCCATTCAATGCCATCAGATTCAGAGATTAATGAATGGTATTACCTTACATCTGTCCAGAAGTCTGATTCCAATTTTACCAATATTTGCCACTTTTCTGTTTTATTTTTTGGAGATGGGGACTCACCATTTAGCCCATGGTGGCCTTGAACCAACAATCCTACTGCCTCAGCCCTCCCAAGTGCTGGGAATATCAACATGCATCAGCATGCCGGGCTATCTTTATCTTCTAAAATTAGTTATAATTGTAAATGAAGCAAATTAGTGACATCTGAACTCCTATAGGAAAAGGCCATTCATCTTGATTACTTTTATACTGTGACTTTTCACCTTTACAGTTTAAATCAGCTTAATGTCTAAACAGGGGGTAAGAGGATCCACATTGAATCCACGCATATCAGATCTGAAGAGTGAGTAGAACTTCAATAACCCTTTTCAGGAAAAGGACAGGCTGCTTCTCAGCTTATGCTGTGCACACAGGAACCCCAGAGAGGGAGCTTTTCCAACAGCAGAAAACCCAGAGGAATGGACAACAGCCATGTAAATAGACAGAAACATACACTCACTTGCTCTATACCAGGAGTAAAAAAAAGTCTCAGCACTCAAAGCAGTCAGATCCTGAAGGAAACTTGAGTCTTAACCTCTGGATTCTCCCTAGATTGTTCCATAGAAATAACCCCCTTCCACCTAGTCACTTTACTCTTTATGCTGCTGATACAACCTGTATATTGGATCTGGAAGGATGGGCAAAGATATTCCTACTATGGCAATTCTACCAAGGGTTTCAAAGGTGGGGCTAAATTAGATGAGCCACCTGTGATGTTGTGTAATTATCTCTTCAAACATGGATACCTGTGAGACTAATACCTCACAGCACTACTTGAAGAGACTAATAAAAGACAGATTCCCAGGCCCCAGTAGAGAATTTCAGAATCACTGCCTGGTGTTGGGCATGGGAATCTGTATCTTAAAGATAGGATACTGTGGTGTACTTTAGGCCAGCCTGGAACTCACCATGTCTGGAACTTGCTATCTTCCTGCTTCAGCCTCCCGAGTGCTGGGATTACAGGTATGCTCCACCATGGTAGCCTGTAACTCTTAAAATTCCAGTGGTAGTCCCTGGTCATTACACATTCCTCACATTCCTAAGTACTTGTGTTTTTTTTTTTTGGACCGGGGATCGAACTTGGGTCCTTTCGCTTGCCCAGCAGGTGGCAAAACCTAAGTACTTGTTGGATGCCAGTTCAACTGTTGATTAGGATCCAGTGAGGTGGATTAACATTCCTGGCCTCTTTTCCTACCACTTACATAAGTCCTGACTTTGAAGGAAGAAATGGTCTAACAGACAAGTTTTGCATTTTCTGTCTTTCTTTTTCTCAGTGCTGGAAATTGAACCTAGGACCTCAAACATGCTAGAAAAGTGCTATACCACTTAGAAATACCCGCTCAGCCCAAGTTTTGCATCTTCTACATCTACCTGCCCACAGGGGTCGGGTCCATTCTGGACTGGTTTCCAGGCTGGCTGTTTCTGGTTGGCTTAGTAGCCTCATGTCACAGATCTTATCAGGAGTGCTTACACTCAGAAGAGAAAGAGACTTTGAGCTTTTCAACAATAAATCTTAGAAATAAAGTCAGAAGCTGAATTAGTTATCACTGAACATAAAACTACCCTAATTTTGGTCGGGTGTGGTGGCACATCCCTATAATCTCAGCACTGGGTAGGCTGAGGCAGGAAGATTGCTGCCACTTCCAGGCCAGCCTGGTCTACACAGTTCAAGGCCAACCTGAACAATGTAGCAAGACTGTCTCCAAAAAACAAAACAAAACAAAACAAAAACAATTGTAATTCTGATTTTTTTTTTTGGTACTGGAGATCCAACTCAGGACCTTGCACTTGTGAAGCAGGTGTGGCGCCACTGAGCTAAATCCCTGGCCCCAATTCTGATTTTAACAATGCTTTTCATTATATTTATTTCTTTTTTTTTTTGGCACCGGAGATTGAACTCGGGTCCTTGCGCTTGCTGCACAGCAGGCGGCGAAACCACTGAGCTAAATCCCCAGGCCTCATTATATTTCTAATGAAAGAAAATGTTACTATTTACGAGAAAGAACTTTGAAGAACATTTTTTTATTTAAGTTTTATTCTGTTTTAGAATTAAAACCTTGCTAATATTAAGGTGCACTGCAGGTATGCCATGCTGCCAGTTGTTACTGGGACAACAAATGCCCCCAATCAGTGACCCAGAGGGCTGGGAAAACACATGAACTCATTCTTTCAGAGCACAGAGAACTGTTATTTACAGTTTTCTTCTTGAAATCAGCCTGGAACATCTCAGTCTACTTAAGTATTGCCATAGCACTTGCTGTGCTGCTCAGAATGCCTCAGAAATGTGTTCAGTATCATGATTTGTGGGTCCTCCAAAGATTCTGTTGTTAACATGCAAACAAATAGTCCTAAACAATATTATCTAAACTATGGCTGCCAAATACTGGATTTTAGTAATGAAAGCAAATTACAAAACATTTTGTTGTAGAGCTATAAAAAAGATATAAAATTAAAATTAAAAATGTCAACCATCTTTAAATATTCCAATTCTGCTACTGTGCAGTTTTCTATACCTTTATCATTACTGGATGTTTTAAGAGTAATGTTAACAAAAATCAAAATAGATAAAAATATTTAAATCTTTGGATATCTTTATTCCATGGGCTTCATAAAATCACAAAAGTAGCTAATTTTTTCCATGATAGCTAAAATATCAAAAAGACTGATTAGAATTTATAATTAGCAATGAACTCTATTCTGAGTCATTTGTGGGTCACAGACCCAAGGAAAAGTGTTAATGATGTGATACAGATTATGTTTGCCAAAATAATTTTGAACACTCTGAATCCTTTTTGAAACTAATGGAATGAATCATTATCACAACAAAATTCCAGGTATATCAAGAAGAACAGGTTAATTGATACCTAGTTTCAATGTCTTAAAAAAGGGGGGAGGGTTACTTATTTGAAAATACAGCAAAGTACATTCTTATCTATGATTATTTACATTTGTATACTGAAAATATCTATTATTTGAACAAATCCTGTGATACATCATTTGCTACAAAATGAAGTTCTTAGACTGAGCATGAATAATTTACCCTTTTGGAAGAACGTATCAAATCTTCATTTATGTTCAAAACATTAAAAACAGAAATTAAAAAATCTTAAGCCTGGAAAGCTAAGAAAAAAAAGAGACCCACTCATAACTTTGCTCCTCAGCACATCAACTTCTGCAAAGACACAGTTATGTTTGCTGACTTTAAAATGTTCATTCTTTAAAAAATTAGTTGCTTTTTATACAGCTATACAAAGTTCTTAATGTTTCTTTGGCAATGGAATATAATGGAATTTTACAACTATATAAAAAAGTTACCTTTGCCTAAGAAACAGTATTTACTGTGTGTACATAGTTGACTGACAAAATTCTCTACCATCCAGCACCCTAATTGACGAAATAAGCTACCTCATAAGATTTCCAAAAAGAAAGAAGAGAAAGACACACACACATACATACAAACACACACGCACAACCTTCTGTGGCTCAAAACACAGTATCACGGCCCTATCTGTAGGCAACTTGTAATAGTTGCCAAATACAATTTAGTGATAAGAAAAATCCTCTCAGTGATGAAAAAATACTTATAAGTCCCATTGAAGTACTGCTTTAGTTTAACTATACATAAGAAATTACTTAAACTTCTGCTATTCCAAATATATTTAATGCTCATTTATAAAGATGAGCCTTCCCCAATCGCTTCTCGGCCTTTTGGCTAAGATCAAATGAAGATGAGCCTTCCTCCCCCCAAAAGTAACTGTGTTGTATAGTTGAAATTAAGCAGAAAAATAAACAAACAAAACCCAGTGCTGGTGACAAATATACAGCAAATTCACTTCTTCATTCTTCACAAAGACTGAATCAATTTTCAGGACCATGAAGAGCTACAAATTCACCCAAAAATTTTCAAAGACTTGTTTGAAGACTATGCAGCAACTTTGTTGTCTTTCTGGAAAGGGGAAAAAAAATTAGTTCATGTTTCAAATGATTGGTTTATTACTTTTTTTTTTTTTAGTACTGGGGATCGAACTCGGGACCTTGCGCTTGCGCGGCAGGCGCCGGAACCAGAGCTAAATCCCGGGCCTCATTTACTTTAAATTACCTTTAAATATACTTTTCTTTTTACTTTATGAAAATATGTGTTTAAACCAATTTCTAGGAACTAGTTTTTATAATTTCCATACCCATATAATTTTCATATCCAGTAGTAGCTCATTATTTGCTTACTGCATTTTCCACTCAGCAGAGGTTAAAGCAGTGGTATTATGAGCTGCGCCTGGCAAAAAGGTCATACTAAGATACAGGGGTTCCCTCTGACTTCTGGCTGCCCCAATTATTTTATTCTATTTTTTAAAATTTAGATTTATCTTTCTTCCTTCCTGCCTGCCTTCTTGCTTTCTTTTTGTTTTTTTGAGACAGGGTATTATTATGTAGTTCAGGATGGCCTTGAACTCATCAGGTAGCCCAGGCTGGCCTCAGACTCATGGCAATCCTCCTGCCTCAGCCTCCGAGTGCTGGGATTACAGGTTTGAATCATCATGCCTGGCTGTGCCAATAATTTTTAAAAATAGTAATATAACTTAAACATTCAATTTAGTAGTCAAGCTCATCAACTAAAACTGACAGCACTCTTTTCAAAAAAAGCTTTCTAAAAATCCTCATCTTTGATTTCTTTACTAAGCAATAAACTGCCCAGACAATAAAACATTTCTCTTCAAAATTTCGTGCCAGGAGAAAGCAATGATTTAGAAATTTATTTATTTATTTTTGGTACTGGGGATCGAACTCGGGACCTTGCGGTTGTGAGGCAGGTGGTGGAATCACTAAGCTAAATCCCCGGCCCTAGAAATTTATTTTAAAAAGTAACTCTTAAATTATAAACAAATTCTGAAAAGGAGTTAACTTGGAAATTAAAAAAGTATAGGCCGTAGCCGGGGATTTAGCTCAGTGGTTCCCCAGCCTACTCTGCAAGTGCAAGGTCCCGAGTTCGATCCCCAGTACCAAAAAAAAAAAAAAAAGTATAGGTTGGGGATTTAGCTCAGTGATGCCTCCATCTGCCTCATAAGTGCAAGGTCCCAAGTTCAATCCCTGGTATAAATAACCCAAAATAAATAAGTAAAAATAAGGGCGGGGGATTTAGCTTAGTGGTTCCACTGCCTGCCTCGAAAGTGCAAGGACCTGAGTTCAATCCCCGGTACTAAAAAAAATTTAAAAATAAATAAATAAATAAATAAATTTTTAAAAAAAGTATAATCAGTGAGAAAGAAATAAAAATTGGTTTCCAATGAAACTAATTCCAAACTAAAGGCCTGTAGGGGTTTCTATTTTCCTCTAGTCCAGCTGCTGCCACATACAGCTGGCTCTCCATATCCTTGGGCTTTGCATCCACAGACTGAATGAACTAGATAGAAACTAAGGAACAGAGGGGGTTGCATCTATACTGAACATGTAGAAATATTTTCCTTGTCACTATCCCCTCAACAATACATGTAACTGGGCCGGGGATTTAGCTCAGTGGTTCCGGCGCCTGCCTCGCAAGCGCAAGGTCCTGAGTTCGATCCCTGTACCAAAAAAAAAAAAAAAAAAAAGCCTGGAAACAATACATGTAACAACTATTGACATAGTACGTACATTGTATTAGATATTTATATAAGTAATCTAGAGCTGACTTAAAATACATAAGGGGACTGGGAATGTAGCTCAGTGGATGAGCGCATGTTTAGCACAGGTAGGGCTGTGGGTTCAATCCACAGCATCCTAAAATAAATAAAATACATGAGGATGTGTGCAGATTACATGCAGACCCTATGCTATTATATAAGGGACCTGGCCACCTGTGGATTTTGGTATCCACAGCAATCCTGAAACCAATTCCCCGTGGATACTGAGTGACAGCTATACCTAATTTTTACTGCTGATTCTCACTTCAGCTGTTAAGATATTTCCTTTCATTTAGGTAGTAGACTTCATAAAGTTTATCCATTTATACAACACCAAACCATTTACAGAATATTATAGCGAGGGGCCTGGGATTTAGCTCAGTGGTGCCGCCGCCTGCCTTGAAAGCACAAGGTCCTGAGTTTGATCCCCGGTACCAAAAAACAAACAAACAAAAAGGAATGTTATATTGAAAGAAATATGGCATAGGGCCGGGGATTTAGCTCAGTGGTTTTGCCGCCTGCTGTGCAAGCGCAAGGATCAGAGTTCAATCCCCTCTACCAAAAAAAAAAAAAAAAGGCACAGTATTAAATTGGTACAAGAAATAAATGAACTAGCTGCCGCCCACCAAAGCCAATCGTCACCACCACCCCCTTTTACCTTTCAGAAAGCAGTACGACCAATCCAGACCTTTTAGGGTCCAAAAGCTGTGGTTTTCTGAAAGGTAAAAAAAAGAGAAGGGGGAGAGAGAGAGGGAGAGAGAGGGAGAGACGGGGAGAGAGAGAGAGAGAGAGAGAGAGAGAGAGAGAGAGAGAGAATAAGGGAGAGGAGGGGGGAGAGAAAGAAAGTAACATGCTGAGTCATTTTAAATACCTCATTTCTCTGGATCTTCTCTGAAAAACATAAGACTCAAATGCAGTCTTAGCCAACAAGATGGCTTAAGCATCTTGGCAGCAGCATATAAAATGGGAGCTGGGTACATTCTTATTATCCCAATACTAATCTCTACCTCTAGTCCCCCCAAAAAGAAGAGAAAAGCAGCATAGGACCAAATGTTTATGTTTAAAATTAAAGAAAACTGGACCAAAAGTCAACACAGTGAGTTTTGGCAGTATTGCTTTGTATTTGGATCAATGGACTTCTCAGGGTCCTTAATTTCCTGACCATCTCGTATGTGTAGAGTATGAGAGAGGTTCTAGTTTGGCTGATTTTTAAAAGAGTTCTAAAAATCTATGATCCTATGTTTACTTATGTTTTCATTAAACAACCAAGCTTTCTTATGCTCAGGCACAAACTGCACAAAGAACAAAGACAATTCATTTCATGAAGGGTACTGAAATGATCCATCTCTGGAAAGAAGCACCAGATGACGCTTCGGAAATGAGTTAATCTTCAAGATTAAATCTCCTTTAATGCACTGTGATTGTCCACTATTTCCAATATTCAAAGATGCCAGATGATATGATTTAAAAGGTATAGGCTGTTAAGATCAGGGCTCTTGGTGGAGTCATTCATCTCTGGAATACACAATCCCAGTGCTGGCCACACTGAGACACTTTCAGTTTTGTGGAAGGCTGAAACAGTGAATTTCTTCTCTGTGTTTTCCATTTTTTGTGGTTATCGGGGATAGAACCCAGGGAAGCTTTACCACAGAGTACATCACCTGCTCTTTTCAAGTTTCATTTTGACACAGCATCTCACTAGGTTACTCAGGTTAGCCTCACACTTGCAATCCTTCTGCCTCAGTCTCCTGAGCAGCTCAGATTACAGCTATGAGCTACAGATCCTGGCTGAAGTGGTGAATTTCTTTTAATCAACATCATAAGCAATTACTTCAAGCCCACTATGGCTCTATACTGAGATAGATGTTTTGGTAGAAGGAAAAGTAGAAAAAAGCTCCTATCTGGCTGGGAACAATTTCAACAACAAAAAATACAGGAAGGAGGGTACAAGTGTATTTAAAATGTGTGCCTGGGCCAGGGATTTAGCTCAGTGGTTCTGCTGCCTGCCTCGAAAGCACAAGGACCTGTGTTCGATCCCCGTTACCAACCGCCCCCCCGAAATCCCCCCCCCAAAACCTGTGCCTATCAAGGCAGACACTACAGAGGTCGGAAAGGTAATCAGTGTATGAAGACAGAGCAAACTTTGGGCAAGACTTTGTAGGGTAAGTGAAAGGGGTGCCTGGTTTTAGCTGTGCCTGTGTCCTTGCTTATCTGTAAATACCAAGAAGGCTGGAATTATATTGGTTTGTTACTACCAATCCCTAGCACAGTGCTTCGCTTATATGAAGAATTAGGTATAGTTGGTAAAAGTATGAGGTTAGAATTGGAATCAAACAAGGGCTGGGGATTTAGCTCAGTGGTGCCATGCCTGCCTGACAAGTGCAAGGTCCTGAGTTTGATTCCTAGTACCAGAAAGAAAAAAAAAAAAGAATTGGAATCAAGCAGTGTATAAGAGATGACTGTGAGTTAACTTGCTTTAATCAAGTAAATTGAAAGGTAATGTGAAATGAAGCTGGCTATACCAAGTGCTTTCCTCACACAAAGTCCAATGCAACATGAGAGCCTTCTCACCATCAGGACAATGCTTCAGGGTTCTCTGAGTCTTCCTTAAAATACTTAAGCAGAGTTTGGACTTATCTGTCAGATATACAGAGAATAAAGAGTCTTATAGCTAACCGCTGCAATGCATTTGAATTCTGCAATATACATAACAAGTTTTAACAAGACTCAAACAAAATGACATGACTTTACGAAAGCTATGAATTAGTGCATGTAGCATGCACACAGTGCAGTCAGTGAAGGTTTGATTGATGTTCAGAGAAAGGGGCATAATAGTCCAGTCATATAAAGAAAACTTAGCAGCTATATTTACAAATACCTGAAAAATATCACTTAGTATATATATTCTGTACATTTATAAGGGGTAGTTTAACCAAAAGTTTAAAGATAAAGGGGAAATGCCAGGTGTGGTGGCACATAACTGTAATCCCAGCACTTGGGAGGCTGAGGCAGGAGGATTGCCTCAAGTTTGAGGCCTGCCTGAACTACACAGTAAGACCTTGTCTCAAAAAGAAAAAGAGATGTCCATTCAAAGTGTGTGTCTGTGACATCTAACAGTTAGAGCACTCTTGGGAGTGGGGCAAATGGCCTAGGGAAGGGAACACTTCCAGCTCCACAAGGGTTACTACAGAAGAAGCTTCAGGTAGGAGGTCAGGCTGCCCAGATGTTTTCCAACTCTGAGGGTTTAACCATCTTTAGAAGTTAAAAAGTGTATTTTAGATTAAATTGTGCATGCAATTATCTTTCCATAAATGTCAAAACTGACAGTCTCATGGGCTTAGTAACTCTAATGAGATTACACTAGAAACTATTACTGTAATTCTCAGCTGCACTCAAGTTTAATTTAAACACATCTTTTTTCAAATCAAGAGGACTCAATGTGATCTTCAACAAGAAGTTGTCCTAAGGTCTTTACACAGTAACTGGTATACATGAAGTGGGGTAAACAGAGAGCGTAGATTTGAAGACCTATAGCAGGTTATCATTGAAGCTGGAAGGACATCTAAAGGAATGAATGTAGTGATGCAGAGATGGATCATGATCATTTCATACCTCCATCGCTTAAGCAGTATACCACTAGCCAACAAAGAACACTAGGAGAAGGCAAAGCTTAGATGATCGAAGAGCAGGAAAATGGTAAGGTTGGTCTATGGGAGGTTGTCAGCAGACACAAAGCAAGTAAAGACAGAAATGTAGGGCAGAAACATACAAGGTCCATACTCTGAAAAACTGATTAGAAACAATGAATATAAGAGGTCACAAAAGGGGGAAGGGGAAACCAGACGCAGTGGTACCTGCAGTAACCTCAGGACTTGGAAAGGCGAAGCAGGAAGATCATCACTTCAAGGCCAGTCTCAGCTACATAGTTAAGGCCGTCTCAAAACCCGCCCCACCCCAAAGGGAGGGGCAGAGTGGAGAATGAGAGCACTTGAGCAAGTGAACACATGTAAATATGTACAAAGTAACACAAATGCTCAAAAGAAAAGCAAACTGAATATTCTAGGCAGAAGAAATGGGTAAAAAGGGCCTGAGATCTCCAGGTGAGGTGGCTCATGCCTGTAATCCCAGCACTCAGAAGGCTGAAGCAGGAGGATTGGCATGAGTTTGAGGCCAGTTTGAACTATACAGGAAGAGCTTGTCTCAAAAAACAAAACAAACAAAAAAATCCAGGTCCTGAGATAGGAACAATCTTGTCACTAAGCAAGAGCAAGAAGGTCCATGTATCTGCAGCACAGTGAATGAAAGAAAGGCCAGTCCATCGGGGCCAGGGATGTAGCGCCTCAGTACCCTCCCCAAAAAAGAAAGGCCAGCAAAAGTCCACACTAGACTTTTGACCTGGAAAAGCAGGTAGGTCATAAAGCAGTTTACATGTTGTTGGTGTTGAGGAATGCTTATTTTATTGAGCTTTAAATAAAAGTATTTAAAAACATTAAGAAGACACTGAGATGGGCGGGTGATCAGAGTTAAAGGTAAATATTTGTGGAAAAGCTACTGAATTCTATATTCAAGAGGTCCATGGCAACTGCAAGGCCAGTAACAGTGACAAGCAGAAGCCATTCTAGTTTCTAAGACAGATTCACTGAGCTGGGATGGCAAATTAGAAGTATTAGGCCATCAAGGCTGCAAAGCATAAGCTAATGATCTGAAGCTAACTTTTAAGCCTTGGCCATCGTGGCACAATACCAAAAGCATCAAAACTAATGGACCAGGTCCAGAAGCCACTAATACTGATCACTAACAGAGATCCCAATGGTGGGCGGTTTCAAATACTGGACAATGAAATTCCTGACAGCAGGTTTTTCTGTTTCCAGCTATACTTTCCTGTTACTAGCAGACCTCTCTGGGGGATTTTGATCCTTAATGTTCTATTCCTAAATGTTTGGATTTTTAAAAATTTTATTTGTTTGGTTTTTTTCTTTTGGAAACAGGGTCTTGCAATGCAGTTTAGGCCTGGCCTTAAACTCACTTTGTAGCCCAAGCTGGCCTTGAACTCGTGGTGATCCTCCTGCCACAGTCTCCCAAGTGCTTGGGATTATGGGCATATGCCCACCACGCCTGGCCCTAAATATTAACTATTTAAAATGTAAAGGCTTGTGGGATGGGGATTTAGCTCAGTGGTGCCAGCGGCTGCCTAGCAAGCTCAATCCTGAGTTCAATCCCTGGTACCAGAAAAGAAAAAAAAATGTAAAGGCTTGCTTTCCATTTTGGGAATATGTGCTTCCTATATTCTTCTGATGTTAGAAGAATAAAAATTTTGTAATATAAAATAAAGGTGATATAGTTCCTTTTCTGTATGTCTTTTGTGATCCTTCCTATGCCTCCTAGAAAAAAAACTCCCCTAGGCCTCGTGTGGTGTCCCATGGCTGTAATCCCAGCACTCAGGAAACTGAGGCAGAAGGATCTCTGAGAGTTTGAGGCCAGCCAAGGCTGCACAGTGAGTTCAAGGTCAGCCTGAAATGCATAGTGAGACTGTCTCCAAAAAAACAACAAAAAACCCCAAAACCAAAAAAACCCAAACGCTTCTTTTCAAGAAGAAATAAAAAAAGAAATAACCCTAACTCAGTCTCTTCACAGATTTGGGGGAGGAGAGAATTTTTTTCCCTAACCAGTCTATATAATCTAAAACTATGGCACTATAATACAAAGAGAAAAAAGAGCATTACATTTCTAGCTGGGCTCAATGGCACACACCTATAATCTCAACTATTTGGGAGCCTGAGACAGGAGGATGGCAAGTTCAAGGCAAGTTCAAATTAGTAAGATCCTGTCTCAAAATAAAAATAAAAAGGGGTTAGGGATGTAGCTCCATGTGAAAGCTCTGTGTTCAATCCTCAATAATGAAAAGAAAAATCAAATCACACGTCTACTTCTTACTTCAAGTTTAAAAGAACAAAGAACAGATAAAAAATTTCTTTGGAGGGCTGGGGATTTAGGTCAGTGGTTTCGCCACCTGCTGCGCAAGTGCAAGGAGTTTGATCCCTGATTAAAAAAAAAAAAAAAAAAAATTTCTTTGGATTCTTTAGCCAAGAAGTTACCATCCTTAAAATTACAGAAACATTGACAGGAGTGGTGGTGCATGGCTGTAATCCCAGCACTTGGGAGGCTGAGGCAGAAGGATCATCTCAAGTTCAAGGCCTTCCTGAACTACATAGTGAGTCCTAAAAAACAACCCTAAAAATAAAAAATGATAGAAACATTGTAATTAGGTATATTTTCCAAGGAAAATTCTAACCAGTAGTTATTTTAATGCTCTCCAAATGATTCACACAAAATAAACACATTCTAGTTTTATAAAACTGAATACCAATGCCAAAGCATACAAGACTTACCCTATATTCAAAATCTGCAAACTCTCTTCCTCCACGACCTCCTCTGAATCCACCACGAAATCCCCGAGGAGTAGTGAAGGCACCACCTCTGCTACCACCACGTCCTCTGCCACCACGAAAACCAAGACCTCCTCTCCCTCCTCTGTACCCACCACGGCCACGGTTTGGACGAAGTGGAATTCCAAAAGTTTCAGCATTTAATCTCCTTTCTTCAGCCCAGGTTGGTCTCCGTTCTCTATTATAAAAGCACATCACCTTTAGCATATCCTGTTTAGAAGAATATTTTTCAGCAAAAGTAAGTAGCACAGTTCATAAATTAAGGCTAATACCTAAAGATCAATTTAAAATAAACACCCAAGGGCCAGGGATTTAGCTCAGCGTAACAGCGCCTCGAAAGGGCAAGGTCCTGAGTTTAATCCCCAGTAACAAAAAAACAAAACAAAAAAATAAACACCCAAGCTACTTGGGAGGCTGAGGAGGAAGGATCTTTCAAGTTCAAATCCAGCCTGAGTAATTCTGTGAGATCCTGTCTCAAAATAAGAATATAGAAAGAGGGGAATGTAACATAGCACTCTCTGGATTCAACCACAGAGCACTGAAATGGGAAAAAACAAAAACAACCAATACTCCCCCCACCCAAGAAAACTCAATTAAAAAACAAAAAACTGAAAAAACCACCTCATCTGTTCAATGCATACAAGTTTAGTATATTCCCACAACAGTCTGTTACTCTTCATGTGAAAATATGACTAATATTATTTTTTTCAAATATAGTCAATAAAACAAAAGTATACAATAGTAAAAGCCTCAACATAATGGTAATTCAGATATAATGAACCCCCCCCTCCACCTACCAGGGATTGAACTCAGAACTCTGTGCTTGCCAGACAGGCATGGCAACACTGAGCTACATCCCCACCCCAGATATAATGCAATTTGTAATTGATTCTACTCAGCCCCAGTGGAAAAGGGAAAGCCAAGCAGAAAAACGCTGTCCTAGAGAAGCTAGGAGATGGAGGGTAGGTCCCTGAGTTTCCATTATGCTCCTGGCCCAATCCTGGAACTGATGCCAGTGAACCCAGCAAATGTGTGAATTGCTGCCACCATCTAGCCTTTAGGGAACTTCAGGACACAGAATCATCTTCACTCTCCACATTTAAACTGAAGCAAACAACTGCCACCAGGTGGCACCAAACTGCAGCCAGAACAAAGATATGCACTAAGCTGGGCAACTTCTGGCACTCTTTATCTTGTATGGCTGAGTCTATTCACCTCACAATAGTTTATGGACAATTTTCTGGACCCATATTTATTACAATAGGGCAGAGTTTTATTGTATCAATAAATTTCAAAGAAATGTTACCCTTTTTGGTCCTGGCTTCAAATGAAATACAGTATAAAGGTATAAAGGAGAAAGTCTTACTTAGATGTTATATGAATGCTTCTGTCTTAAATACTAATAACCAAAGGTGATTACAATCCTAATCAAATTATATAGTATTGGGGCGGGGATTTAGTTCAGTGGTCCCAGCGCCTGCCTTGTACGCGCAAGGTCCCGGATTTGATCCCCGGTACCAAAAAAAAAAAAATACATATATTTTTTGTTGTTCTTGTTTTGAGACAAGGTCTTCCTATGTAGTTCAGGCTGACCTTGGACTCACTAAATAGTCCAGGCTGGCCTCAAACTCTTCAGTGATCCTTCTGCCTCAGCCTCAAGTGCTGAGAGTACAGGCCCACACCCCCACACCTGGTGATTTTTTTTTTAGTAAAATAAAATATTGAAAACCTAACTGTGGTCACTAGATATTTTAACATATTCTTTTGTTTTTTGAGACAGGGTCTCGCTAGGTAGTTCAGACTGTCCTTGAATTCACTATGTAGTCTAGGCTGGCCTCTAGCTCACGGCAATTCTGCCTCAGCCTCCTAAATGCTGGGATTACAGACGTGTGCCACTGTGCCCAGCTCTTAATATTTAAAGAATATTAAACGTTTAAAGAACCTTGTGAATTTATATGAAATAATTGTTTTATACTTCATATTCTAAGAGCATAAGAACAGCTTAAAAGACAGTACCTGTTATCATCACAAGAAATATTATCAAAGAAGGATTTAGTTTTGTCATAATAGCAATTAGGTCCAAGTGGGTCTTCTTCATCAGCATTTCCTTCACTGTTTTGGGTATCAACTCCCGAGTCTCCCTTATCTTCACCATTTACAGGTTTCTCTTGTTTCTCAAGTTTATCTTCTAATGAAAAACAAACACCATAAAAGTCAAGATTTGTACTAAATAAAATTAAATATGTAATCTAGAAAACATTCTTAGTTCATAGATAAACAAGATTTTTCTAAGAAAAATCAAAGCTCACCTTTTAATTTAAGCTTATTATGAAATTCTCTGTCAATCTCCTCTTTGTTAAATTGTGCATTTGCACTTTCGAAGTCAAAGTCTTTCTCAAATTTCATTGGACCATCTCGCCGAATACCAAACCTTCCCCGGCCACCTCGATGACCTCCACGCCCTCTCCTTGGAGTGGAAGGAGCGCCTGGAACTATGTATTAAAGAATTTATACCAAAAGCTTTCAGTATGTAATAGCTGGCTTAGGGGAGAAGTTATTGTAGTTGTTATATGAAATGGCCAATAACAAAAATGCTTTAAAGTCTCTCTAAATATTATTCTACTTATATTTTTTATACAAGAGAAATTAACTGTTAAAATGTAATATATGAAGACTAGTACACATAAAAAGATTAAACATTTATATCTGTGGGTTCGAGACTCATACATGTATTATTATTATTATTTTTTTTAATCTTTTTTTTAGTACCGGGGATTGAACTCAGGACCTCGCAGTTGTGAGGCAGGCACGGTGCCACTGAGCTAAATCCCTGGCCCTCATACATGTATTATTAATAGAACATACAACCAAACAGGTTTGGAGCTTTTACACAAATTAATATATGTTCCTCATGGACAAAGGCTTTGTTCTCCTTACTACTATGTTCCCCAAACCTACAAAGTGCTAGAAACATAGTGGGTTCTCAAAACTTAAAGCCTTTTATGGAAAAGATAACAGGAAACAAGATTTACAATAAGAAAAACACGTGAATGTTTATGAGCACGAATTCAAAGGCTGGAGATGTTATTTCCATAAAACAGACAAGAAGCACCAGTCCTCATTGGTTCCAAACACTTCTACTTCACTTTCACTATCTCTCTGACTCCACAATATTCAAGCCTTCCTATACCTATGCAGTCTCTCTACGAAACAGTAACAGGATTTTAGTCAATCACATGAGATATGATAAATACAAAAATAGGATAATTAACAATGAAAAGTTTGGAACATAAATATGCAACATAATAGGAATGATAAGAAAAAATAAGAATATGAAATAGAATTTGATGGAAATTAACTACAAAAGCTGGGTGTGGTGGCACACGCTTGTAAACCCAGCACTTGGGAGGCTGAGGCAGGAGGACTGCTGCGAGCTTAAGGGCAGCCTGGGGTACATAGCGACTACAAGGAAACAGACAGGTTTATGTTCACTGTTTGCTGAGGTTTGGGAAATGGCCTGGGTTTGAGAAAACAAGCCAGAAAAGCCCACAGAGGCATATCCAGACATTTAAATTTAGATAAGCAGGGTTTACAACATTCAACTTTACTACTAAAAATGACTTATCTGTATGCCAGGAAGCACAGATCTGTCCTAAAAAAATAAAATTCTGGAGCTGGGGTTATAGCTCTTAGTGGTAAAATACTTGCCTAGCAGATATGAGGTCTGGGTTCCATCCCTAGGTACAGCAAAAGACCAAGAGGCCAGTTAGGCAGTACATGCTTGTAATTCCAGCATTGGAGAGGCTGAAGCAGGGGGATCAACAATTGTAGACTAGCCTGGCTACATAGCCAGCCTGGACTATGTAGTAAAATTCTGCCTCAAAACAACCAAACCAAACTAAAGTTCTGAGTATAGATGTTTATGTCTGTAATATCTTAAGAAAAAAAATCTGAAAGAATATTTAGTTAAAGAAGTTTGGTGACAGGGTAGGGTGGTGAATTTTGAAAGGCAATGAAAGATATTTTTATTTATTGTTTTAAGTTTTACATGATGAAATTATGGCAATTACTTTGAGAAAAGAGCTCTCTTTTTCCAAATAAAAAGTAAAATATAATAAATAAACAAAAGCTCTGTATGCCACAGTACATATAAAAACATATATATATATATAAAAAGTAGTCAGTGTAGTCCCAGCTACTTAGGAGGGTGAGGCAGGAAGATCTCAAAAGGTATAGGCCCGTCTGAGCAACCCTGAAAACAAAATCAAAGTATAGGAGAAATAAAAATGTATATTTAAAAACACTGGGGACTGGGGATTTAGCTCAGTGGTATCATGCCTGCCTTGTAAGCCCAAGGTCCTGAGTTTGATCCCTGGTACTGAAAAAACAAACAAACAAAAATAAACTGTATCTAGGCTTCCCCCCTACACTGGGAATCGAACTCAGGACCTTGCACTTTGCCAGGCAGATATGGTGCCACTGAGCTAAAACCCTGGCCCATATCAAGGTTTCTTAAATTGAGAAAATTAACTATTTTCCAATCATTAAATAAAGTGATCATGCATTAATTTTAAAAATTTGGAGTATTAAATTATAATCTTCATAAACAAATTTGAAATTAATAAAATGGCTGCTTTGGGTAAATATTAGATTATGAAACAAAGCAAATATAAAACTTCATTAAATCAACAATCAGGAAAGAAAATTAAAGTTCTTAAACTAACACTTCAAAGAAAAAAAAGGTTGTGGATTTAGTTTTTGTTTGAGACAGGGTCTCGCTGTGTATCTTAGGCTCGGCCTTGAACACCTGGTGATCCTCCTCCCTCAGCCTCTCAAGTGCTGGGACTATGGGTGTGTGCCACCACGTCTGACTGGGTTTAAGTAATTTTAAGGAAGAAAGTTTTTTTTCCTGCTGTTGAGGATGGATTGGACCCAGGCCCTCACATGTGATAGATACATGTTCTATCACTAAAGTACATCCCCAAATCCAGCTAAGAAACTTCCCAAATATATAATATACATGTAATTGTATTCCTGAAATCATAGAAAACAATTTCATAGTGCTAACAAGAAAGTGATACAAAAACATAAGCAGGAAGCCACAGAACCACATTCTAAACATAAATGTATTAAGTCATACTAGCAGATATTAATCATGAATATATGAAAATTCTACAACCAAGCAGAATTTTTCCCAGAAAAGTAGTATTTTATAAAACCCTTCATGGTGTGGTGGCACACGCCTGTAATTCCAACATTCCGGGAGGCTGAAGCAGGAGATCAAACATTTGAATCCAGTCTGGGCAATTGAGTGACTAGTGAGACCCTGTCTCAAAAAATACCAAGGGGTGGAAATGTAGCTAAATTCAAAGGCCCTGGATTCAATCTCCAGTACAACACGCACACACACTGACACCCAGCCAAACACCAAAAAAACCTTTATTTGCCAGGTGTGGTGGTGCACACCTATAATCTCAGCACTTGGGAAGCTGAGGTCAGAGGACTGTCATGATTTTGAGGCCAGCCTGGACTATATAGTGAGTCCAAGGCTACCCTGAATTACAGAGCGAGACCCTGTCTCAAAACACAAAACAAAATGAACAAAAAACTCCAACAACTTCCCTAAAAGAAAATAGTCATAAAAAAGTTAAAAAAAACACTAGTACTTTCAGCCCATTACCTTTAACTATTACACACTATCAAAACCACAGAATTAATCAATTGAACTACACAACTTACTCAGATGTCATCAGTTTTTGTGTGCTTTTTTTTTTTTTGCAGTGCTAGGGATCGAAGCCAGTGCCTCATACATGACAGGAAAACATTCTACCACTGAGATAAACCCCTAGACCTAGTATTTTTGTTTGTTTTGTTGTTTTTGTGGTAGTAGGGATGGAACCCAGAGCCTTCACACTGAGCTACATCACCAGCTCTTTTTCATTTTTTATTTTGAGACAACATACCTAAGTTGTCCAGGCTGGGTTCCAGCCGGCTATATCCTTCTGACTCAGTTTCCCAGAGTGCTGGGATTACATGTGTAGCCCTATCTTCCACTTTTTTAGTCCTCATGTATTACACATTTAAAATGCTACTGAGAAGCAAAGGATATGACTTTCAGATTCAAGTAACTTACCTATTTGTCTCTTGCTATCATTTCTGAGTTGCTCATTTTCTGGCCTTGGAACTTTGTGGACTTCAGCTGTAGAAGGAGACATGCAAAGTGACAAATCCACTCAAGATACACATCCAAAAACTTTTGTAAAGTTAGAAATGGGAAGAAAAAAATCCCACAAAACAAAACCTGTCCAATTCCCAAAAACCACACCCCCTCCACCTCTTCAAGTCAAATCTGAAAGGTTGAACATTCTATTAAATTCAGTTTAAACCTAAAATTATTCATATAAAGTAAAATCCTCTTAATAAGGTGAGCAGAAAATGTTGATCAGTCATTTAAGGAATAGTAAATAGCTCAAGTTCTACCTCGCCTGTGCTCTTGATTCTCTAATGCTTTTTGGCTGGTGGATGGCAAAGGCCTGCTTGATATAGGGCTCCTTCTCCCAACAGGTGCTGGAGCAGGTAAGTGGGCCGAGGCGGTCTGTACTGCTTGCTCCATGGTTGGACTTTTTCTCAAAGGGTCTAACTGAGGGCTTGAACGACCTAAAATGTAACCAAAAGATAAGAAAACTATTCTAACCGGGAATTTCAAAATAATCTAGCCCCTTAAAAAAAAAAGGTCTAGAGTTTTATTTCTAATGATTCAAATATTTAGCAAAAATTAGAGTTAATCTACTTATTAGTCTAAAGTTCAAATCTGATTATTCTTTTTGTTTTTTGGTACTGGGGATTGAACTCGGGTCCTTGCGCTTGCACAGCAGGCAGTGAAACCACTGAGCTAAATCCCCAGCCCTTAATCTGATTATTCTTAGTAGGCTGGTCATTAAGTAATACTGGCCCAAACAAAGTTCTATTACAAGAAAGTAAAGCACAAGAAACTAAGGTAGGTGGTTTTTAAATAGCTTTAGGCTGGAGTTTGGGTAATTAAACATCAAAACTAAAAGGCCAGTAACAAATAAAACCCTTCAGATACTTATACAGTATATTCATTCCTTGCCACCCTATGGATGTCTTGGCAAGTGTTGGGTTAATATGGGGTTTGCATGTAACAACTTCCATTTTTCCTTTTGTGAGGTCAGAGCCTTACCACTGTATGAGCCAAAGAATATAACATTAGTACTTTCATCATGTTTTTTTTGCCCCTACAATATGGCTGTCAATCTGGTGACTGCTGATAACATGTTGGTTATTGTGTACCCAGATACTTCAGAGATAATCAGTAATATTCCCTAAGTTTATACTTCATCTAAAGTATGCAATTACAAACACATATCATCACTTCTAGACATAATGTCTAAGTCACTTTCCCATCAAAATTATAAGGGGGAAATTATGATGATTCACATAAGTTTTTGTCTATGAGAAAATAATTACATATATATATATTTTTAAAGATAGGGTCTATGTTGCCCAGAGGGCTAGCCCTGAACTTCTGGGCTCAAGCAACCTTCCGAGTAGCTAGAGCTATAGGCAACTGCCACCATGCCCATGCCCACCTTTTTCATGTTTTTCTAAAAGCCTGTTGCTATAATTTTACAACACTACATAAAATAATCTTTTAAGTTTTTAAAACTGCTTTATTGAGTCTTTTGAGAAAAGATTTTGTGACTAAAAACTATTACAGAAATACATGGGATGGGGTAATCAAATCAAGTACCAAATTCATTTGTCTAAATTTTTTCTATTTTAATCTACTAATCATGATGCCAATTCTGCTATAAGTGGGGAAATATAGGTGATGTGAACATAGTATTAAGAATAAAACCAGAAGCTATTTTATAAAAACACATCCCCTTGAGTTATTTTCACAATCTTACCACAGCTAAAGAAATTCCACGTTTTATTTTGTGAAATTCAGAATTTTTAGTTAGTGAAATTTTAATGCAGACCTCTAGGATGTCTTCTGTAATAGTCTTATGTAAATACATCTCTAACTTTGTTTTAAACTTTTTTTTCCTCTGATACTAGGGATGAAACACAGGGCCTCACACGTGTTACCCAAATGCTCTACCTACTAAGTTACATCCCTTGGGCCTTTTAAATTTTGAGACCAGAGTCTTGATAAATTGCCCAGGCTGGGACTGAATTTGTAATCCAGTTGCATTAGCTTCCTAAGGAGATGGGTTTACAGGTATGTGCCACAACAACCAACTAATTTGACATTTCAATCTACTTTTTTTAGGGGCGGGTGTACTGGGGATGGAACCCAGGATTTCATGCACGCTAGGCAAACATTCTACTACTGAGCTACACCCACCAACTCTTAAATTCTTACTTAAACTTGGAACTGTTTCTGACTTTGTATTTTGTTCCATTCATCTCTAAATTTTCTATTATATTGCTTTTATCTTATATAATAAAATATATTTTACTATCAAGCAGGTAAGCCTTTACATTTTTCAAATTGTCCTGCTCTGTGTCCACATTTAAAGATAATCTTTCTGACAAAAAGTACAATAAATTTAATTAATATGAAAAGTAAAGTCTTTTCAATCCTGAATCTTTTATCTAAGAACAAGATATGCTTCTCTAATTACAATATGTGAGGTCTATTAAATTTTGCATTTTTCTCCATAGAAGCTTGTTATATTTCTTATGTACTTCATAATTTCTATTTGTCATTATTGTGAGCCTTTTATTTCTATTACATAGAACAGGACAGGTTTTAGAATTATCATTGAATTTTGTATATTCACTTTACATTTTACCTCTGATTTAAGTCCTTTACTATTTCTGTTTTTCAGTGAATTATCGATTCCAAGCAGAAAATTAGTAAATAGTGGTAATTCCAATATTTATGCCTCATATTTACTTCCTCATGTGTACCTGTTAGAGCTGAAAATTCCAGAAGAATGAGTAGCAGCAACAGCAGATCTCTGTATTTATATTAGTAAGAATTTTTCTGGAGCTTCAGTATTAAGTTTGATGTTGGCTACAGTGAAGATGGCTAACTTGTACTGAGAATGATCTATGTGGTGGGCATCATGTATGTATGTATGAATGGTTTTTGAAAATCTAATTCTTGCACAAGTCTGAAAGTTCCCAGGAAAGTCCCATTGTATAGTTTAAGAAACTAATCCTTAAAAAGATTAAGCATTTTCCCAGTCAGGAAAGAATTCTAAAATATGATAGTCTTCAGGTTTTTTTCTGGTACCAGGAATCGAATTCAGGACCTTACACTTGCCAGGCAGGCAATGCATCACTGAGCTAAATCCCCAGTCCAAGAACTCTAAAATATGTACACATATAATAATTAAGATATTTTAGGTCAACATGAATAATAGTAGCTACTATTTCAAAATATGAGATATATAGGGTTATGTTTAGTATTGGCTTGATTTTTAGTCAACAGCTTTTAAAAAATGCCCTATAAATATAGCATTTTTCTGAAATGGCTTTACATTGAGTTGCTGAAAAGTAAAGCCAGGTGTGGTGGTGCATGCCTATAATCCCAGCACTTGGGAGGCTGAGACAGGAGAACTGACATAGGTTCAAGACCAGCCAGGGCTACATAGCAAGTTCAAGACCAGCCTAAACCACATAGCAAGACCCTGTCTCAAAAAAACACCAACCAACCAACCAACCAACCAAAAAAACCCAACAAAAACCCAAACAAATTTTAAAAAGTAAATATTCATGTAAAGCAATGAACCAACAATACCCACTCTGTGGTGGTTAAAAGAAGATATGAGTACTTATTAAAAACTTGAAACTGATTTTTTTGGGGGGTACTGGGGATTGAACTCGGGACCTTAGGCTTGCGAGGAAGGCGGCGGCACCACTGAGCTAAATCCCTGGCCTGCAGATTTTTTTTTTTTGAAACAGGATTCTTTACAAAGATTATTAAAATGCAAATCCCTAGGCTCTAGGGATTCTGACATAGTAGATCTCAGGATCTATATTTTTCAGAAGCACTCCAGTTGATTCTGTTGTGGGTGGTACACACTGGGAATGAATACATTCTATGAGGATGTAATGGAACAGTTTATTTTTTCAGATGATATTTGAATTTCATCTAGGATAGCTCCTTTACAGTGGTAAGTCTGGGACTGGTCTGATACATTGTTATTTACAAGTTATATAACTGCTTTGCAAACAGAAGTCCAACTTAGAGAATGCTCACCAGTTCGGTTTCACAATCTTAGAATGGTAAAAGGTGTAAAGAGTGGAAGTCAATTCAATAATACATCAATTGGAAGAAAAATTTTAAAGAATTCACCAGAAATTAAACATGTAATTTACAAACTATAAAAGCTCTTATATTCAGAGAAAGATAAAATCCATTATAAAAATTTAGAATAAAATATCTAAAGAAAAAAATTGCTTACCTTGAGATAACTGTGTTTTTATAGATCTCGTATCCTGTGTAAAGGCAGATCCAATTGCACCACTTTGGGGTAAGTTACTGCTGTTCGACGTTTCTGCTCCAAAGGATGTCAAAGAGCTTCCAGCTTGAAGAGATGTTTTTCAATGATAAAAAAATTTTTAATGTTTTCATCTTCAATTATATGAAACAGTGTAGCAATTTATTGATTACTGTCTGCTTATACCCTCTCATAGAACTTGTATAAATGAATAATCCTGGAAATTAAAGTGTATCAAGTAATAGTTTGGGAAATGTATAACAATGCTGGGAGAAAAAAGGCCAGTATGTAGCTAATGTGTGGTATCCTTGGATGCAAACAATTTTTATAACACACAGTACTGTAGTTATGTGGATGCCACAAAGGACACATATAAGACAGCAAAGTAATAGAAACGGTACCTTTTAAATCAAACTAAGTTCAAATTATTCTAATATTAAGTATCTTCACAAATAGCCAGTTATACTAGGAAATTTGCCACCACTTCTGAGGCAAGACAATAATGACTCCAGCATTAATGCTTTCCCTGAAGATGGGACTGTGGGACTGCATTTAGCCTAAAGCAATCACAGAAACGTTGGGCAATATGAGTAATAAAATCCCTACAAAGAGACCTGTTCTCTGCCATACTTGGCAATGTCAATCTTCTCTTAAGTTTCTATAGTATTTATGGACCATTTACTTAAAAAAAAAATTAAGTTTTAAAAGTTTTTGCTTTTTTTTGAGATAGGGTCCATGTAGTCCAGGCTGGCCTCAGGTCTGGGATGGTCCTGCCTTGGGCTGCTGAGTGCTGAGATTACAGGTGTGTGCCACCATGCCTGGATATTTTTTATTTACTGTGCCTTCGTCCTACTTATTTCATCTATGTAGGTTTTCTTTCTATTCAACAGTCCCTACTCCCCAATCTCTAAACCCAATCTAACAGTCAGAGTAATTTTTTATAAAATACAAATATAATTACATTATTACAACAGTGCTTAGGACCCTCTAATGACTTTCACTGTCTTCAAGACAAAAGTTTCAACAACTAACCTCAATTCTAAGGTCCTCTCCTTATCTGCCAACCTCTACTTCTCATCACTTTCCTTCTTTTCAACAGTGTAGCCTACAGCAGAAGTTTATACTTCTGCTTTAAAAATATATAAAGATTATGACTATGAGCTGAGTATGGTGGTGCATTCTTGTATGAGTCTGAGGTCAGTTTGGACTACAGAGACCCAATCTCAAAAAACACAGCACAACACAACACAAGGATCATGCTCCTCGCAACCTACTCATTTCCCATGTAGGCAATTCCAGTTCCTTCAGTTAACATGGACTTTAAGAAACACCTCTTCAGGGGCCGGGGATTTAGCTCAGTGGTTCTGGCACCTGCCTCACAAGCACAAGGCCCCGAGTTCGATCCCCAGTACCAAAAAAAAAAAAAAAGTAACACATCTCTGGGCAACTCCTAATTCAAGGAATTCTATTTATTTATATTCCTCTAAAATGGGACACACAACACAACACAGTAACTTAGGCAGTGGATGCCACTGAGACTACCCTGGAGGTGCACTCCAGCTAGCCAGCTCAGGAAGTACCCAACAACAACCTCCTACAGTACCCTTGGGAATATTGTGGCTTTTTAAGAGTTGGGGGTGGCGGTAGGTGAGGAGGCAGCGGGGAGGCATTCCTCTATCTCTAGTATTCCTAGAAACAACGCTACTCTGATGATCATTCTTTCCTTTTTAATTTCATTTTGCAGTACTGGGGATTAAACCCAGGGATGTTCTTTATCCCAGCCCTTTTTATTTTTTGAGATAAGTCTCACTAAATTGGCCAGACTGGCTTTAAACTCACAATACTGCCTGAGCTTGCCAAGTGCCGGGATTCCAGGTTAGCAGCCTGGTGGAGTGATAGCACATGCCTGAAATGCCAGTTACTGTTCATTCCTATTTCCATGCTATGTGCTTCCTTACCCACACAACATCCCTCTCTTGGCCCTGGTTCATTCAACGGTTAGCAAACTCTTCCTATATTCCCCATCTCTTCACTGAGTCTGAGGTCACATCAAAGTCCCTTCTACTTGCCACAATTCTACATTACTTTTTTCTTTTTAAAGGGCCAGGGGTTTGAGTCAGTGGTTCCACTACTTGCCTTGCAAGCGCAGGGTCCTGAGTTCGATCCCCAGTACCAAAAAAAAAAAAGCCTCCTGACTGTTGGGATTATAGGCATGTGCCACCATGCCCAGGTCAAGATCTTGTCTTTATTTTTTGTTTTTTTGAGACATAGTCTCGCTATGTATTTCAGGCTAGTCTCAGTCTAGACAATACTCCTGCCTCAGCCTCTCAGGCAGGTACTGGGATTAATGGCATGGCACTATTAGCCTGGAAATACCCTGTCTAATAAATGAATGAATGAAATAAAAATATATAAACAGTATTACAAGCAATATGATTCCAGCCATAAATAACTATGTCATTTTATCCTTACAGTGTAAAAGTAGCCATAGAAAACATGTAAATAATGGGTATAGCTGTGTTCCAATAAAACTTTATTACTTTTGGGATGATTCCCTTCTTTTCTAGCTTCTTAGGCTATTCTGATTTCAAAAAATCTTATTTTCTCTCTCTCTTTTCTTTTTTTGGTACTGGGGATCGAACTTGGGTCCTTGTGCTTGCGCAGCAGGTGGCAAAACCACTGAGCTAAATCCCCGGCTCCCTAAAAATCTTATTTTCTCTTGGGCCGGGGATTTAGCTCAGGGCGTCCACCGCCTGCCTTGCAAGTGCAAGGTCCCGAGTTTGATCCCCAGTACCAAAAAAAAATCTTATTTTCTACTATGCACATTTAAAATTATGAAGATATCCTTCAAAGCTTTTTGTTCCACCTACAAATTTTTTTTTTTTTGGTACTGGGGATCGAACTCGGGTCCTTGTGCTTGTGCAGCAGGTGGCGAAACCATTGAGCTAAATCCCCGTCCCAACCTACAAATTTTTGATGTTGTATTTTATGGTTGTTATATTAGTAATTCTTTTAATTTTAAATTTTCTTTATAACTTCATCTTTGATGTACAGTGATTACCAAGTTTATACTACTTAAAATTATTTGGAGATTTTGCAAATCACCTTTGTTAATTCCAAATTTAATTTCTTTGTGGTTGACAAGATACTATGCATGATTTCAGTCCTTTTGGAATTTTTTTTAGTACCGGGGATCAAACTCAGGTCCTTGCGCCTGCACAGCAGGCAGCGAAACCACTGAACTAAATCCCCAGCCCTGTCCTTTTGGAATTTAATGTAACTTGTTCTAGGGCCCAGGATTTGATCTACATTATTGACCAATACATTTCTACTTTAAAAAACCAAATATATTGTTAACCGTTGAGCAGTTTTTCAAAAGTAAACACACTGAGGATTATTATGACTGTCTAAACTGACCCTTGAATTATTATGAAGAATTCCTTTTACTTCTGTTAGCATTCCTGATTTTTGTCTGTGTTTTTTTTTGGTACTGGTGATTGAACTCAGAACTTTGGGCTTGCTAGGGAAGCACGGCGCCACTGAGCTATATCCCTGGCAGCACTCCTGGTTTTTATCTGCTTTGTCGATCATCAACATATTTAACAGTTTTCTTGTTACTGGTCTTTATGGTATGTCCTTTTCCTAGTCTATTCTTTCTTTTCTCTCTTTTTTGCAATACTGGGGACTGAGCCTATCCCCAACCCTGTTTAAAATTTTTTTTTGGGTAACAGGGATCGAACCTAGGTCTTTGTGCTTGCGCAGCAGGCAGCGAAACCACTGAGCTAAATCCCCCGCCCCCTTTTTTAAATTTTTGAGAGAGGGTCCCACTAAATTGCTCAGGCTGGGCTTGAACTTGCTATCCTTGAACTCACTATCTTCCCACCTCGGCTTGCTTTGTACCAAGATTATAGGCCTAGACTACCACACCTGGCTAAAGTAGATCTTGAACAATTCTTAGTCTCATAAAATTCACATGTATGAGTTCTAATTCATCAAACTTGGTGATTAAAAATCTGTACAAAACATTGGAGACCTAAGAGAATCATCATCCAAACAGTTGGTTGACAAGTTAATGAACTAAAATGTACGTATGTCATCTACAGCCATACCACCCTGAATGTATCTGACCTTGTCTAAAATGTATGCACATCTATTTGGCTAACATTCCTTCATCTTGCCCTAAGAGAATTATGAGACTTAGCATGCCACGGGACACTAGTAAACCTGTCTCAATTATCTGTAAACAACCAGCTGACTTCATTAAGTAAATAACAGGAAAAAGTAAATAATGAGGGGGGAAAAGGTTCCATGTGCCTTTATTTTATTTTTTGTTTTTTTGAGACAGGATCTTGTTATGTAGGTCAGGCTGGCCTTGAACTCACTACGTAGCCTAGGCTGGCCTCAAACTGGCAGCGATCTTTCTGCCTCAGCCTCCTGAGTGCTAGGATTATAGGCATGCACCACTATGCCTGGCTCAAGCTACTTTAATATTTGCTTCACAATTAATTCAAATGGCTGGTAGGCCTTGTGATATAGCTGTAGTTGTTAGGTAGTGTGCTTGTCTAAAATGCATAGCTCCTAGATTTGACCCCCAGTACCATGGTGGTGGTATTGGGGAGATGGTTGATCACTGTACCATTTACCCTTTCTAGTAATCCTTTTTCTTACTGTAGCAGTAAGGTCTGAGTGTGTTACTCATCAGTGGTAACATAAGAAAATACTGCTTTGACGCTTCATTTATCTATACGTAATTTTTCCTAAAGGTCTATAAATTAAGGTTATAGGTGGGCCTATGTTGGTGGAGCATGCCTGTAATCTCAGTACTTGAGGGGTGAGGCAGGAAGATCACTGCGAGTTTGAGGGCAGCTTGGGCTACACAGTTCAAGGCCTGTCTGAACTATACTGTACAGTGAGACCCTGTATCAACCCCCCACTCCACAATCCCTCCCGAAAAGAATTATTTTTGCATAAGCTTAGAAAGAAGTGCTTTCAATCTAACTGGTACATCACTCCTTTCAATTGACAGTGCCTGTTTCTTCAGACTGAACAAAACAATGCTGACAAAATTCTGGGGTTTTGCCAAATTGTTGTGGAAAAGCGGTGTCTCAGTATACATTTCACTAGTATTTTTTATTACAAGCAAATCAAAGCATCTTTTTCAATATGCTTAAGGATCATTTCTATTTCTTTTTCTGTGAATTGTTAAGTTCCTTGCCCAATTTTGTTGGGTTGCTGATTTTTTCTATTTAGAGTTCTCTATAAAAGGTTATTAAAATAGTGAAAAAATTGCAAATAAAACTACTAACAGTGCAGTAACAATAAAGATGGTGTCCAACTTATGACAGCTTGACCTATTTTTTGACTTGAGGATAGTATGAAAACATACTCTTTCAGTACATACTGTACTCTGAATTTCTTTTCCTAGGCTAGCCATACCTTCTTGTGATGCTGGACAGCAGCAGCAGCAAGCTGCAGCTCACAGTGAGCTATCTCATCACAGGAGTGTACTCATACCCTACAGTGTACTGTGTGCCAGTATATTTTGGATATTACGTTTCATGCTTTTACATCATGCCTACAAACGCCCATCTGTGTGTACAAGAGATTATTTGACACCTTACTATAAAATAGATTTTGTGTTAGATGATTTTGTCCAACTATAAACTAATGTAATTATTTTGAGTATATTTAAGGAGGAACAAACTAACCTATGTTGGGTATTACATGTATTAAATGCACTGTGACTCACTTCCAACTTGTATTTATTAGGATGTAAGCCCACTATAAGTTGAAGAGCATCTGCATATGAAAATTTATTTTTTTAATTTTAATTTTTTTGGTACGGGGGATTGAACTCGGGTCCTTGTGCTTGCGCAGCAGGCGGCAAAACCACTGAGCTAAATCCCCAGCCCTGTGAGCGCTAGGATTGTATGTGTGCATCACAATGTGGTTTTTTGCTTTTGAGACAGGGTATCACTATGTAGTTCAGCCTGGCCTTAAACTCTAGGTGATCCTCCTGCTTCACCATCCTGAGTGCTGGGATCATAGGTGTGTGCCACCATGCCTGGCTTGGCAATGTATTCTTCACACCCTAAAACAAGGTTATAAAAGGAACACCAAATGTTTCTAAAAGTATGTAAGAATTTGTAGTAAGTTTCTATACCTTTGTGATAAAGAAAGGGAAATTAAAAAAAGAAAAAAAATCACCACCTACCAACACCAACAGCACTAAACTGTTGCCCAACCAATGAACTTGGACTGAACTGGCTGTATGTCGGCATCCTGCCAAAAGGTCCATAGGAACCCACTCCCACTGACTGGAATGAAGAAGTAGATGAACCTAATGAAGACTGAAAGAAGAAAATAAAAGGGTTATTTTCCTAAGCACTAAGTAACATATGTATAATAAAAAGAAATTCAGATTTTAAAAAGCTAATAAGAGTATTAAACTGTAATCGCTAGAAACAAAATAAATTACAATGACTTAAAATAGGTATTATAACAACTTAACATTCTGATTTTGGGTTTGCCAATTATACACAATGTGATTTACAAACACTTTTTCCTAATATAAACTCCTCTGAGTTAAGAGTTTTATAATGGATTTAGGAAAGAATAAATGAATAAATGAAAAGTTTACTTCAGTAAGTAAATTACTTAAAGAAAAATGACATTCAGTGATACTGGGTTTCAGTCTGATACTGAGATAAATAAGCATCTTACTTGTGATTTTTCCTTTGCTTTCAATCATTTGAGGACTACTATTAAGTGCACAGGAAAGGGATGCAGAAATAAACATACCCCGGGAAGGAGAGAAAAAGGAAGGACGTGACAAGAAAAAAAGTGAAAATAGAAGGAAAAAATGGAAACAAAGCTTTTGTACATAGGGAGGGGAGGGGGCTTGAGGGGGGAAATGGGATAAAATAAAACTTGTTAAAAAAAGAGAAATAAACATATCCCACACAAAACCATTTACATTTTTACATGTAGTTATAGTAGGCTAAGGAACATTTTACATAAACTAACTTATTAAATCTCAAATATATTTTAATACATACACATTTTGTTTACCTTATTATAAAGTATTTCATGATATAAACATAAACTATATTAGAGGCTACTGGTATATAAGTGCACATATGGCAGGATATTACCTTGTGTTTATTGCTAATACTAAAGACATGCCAGGTACTCAATAAATACTGCTGAATGAATAAAACAATCAAATTGAAGATTAAGAAATTCAGTACCATTTTGATTTGTGCTCTCTTTGTTCTCCTTCTATAAGTGACTATTCAAATAAATAGTTCCCAGAAAATTATCAAAAGATATATATAAGATAATGTAACACCAATCTTTGGTGTAGTCAAGTATCTCCATTAAGAATGTATCTTTTCTTTTTCCATCTAAGAGATTAACATTAATCAGGATTTCTTCAGAATTCCTTCTATAAAAATAAATCTTAAAAAGGGAGGGACAAAGATAGGTACAGTAGTGTATGCCTATAATCCCAACACTGAAAGACCGAGGTAGGAGGATCTAAAGGGATCTTATGTTTGCTACCTGGGAACATAAACTTAGTGAGATCTTTTCTCCAAAAAAAGGACAAGGGTGTAACTCACTGGTAAAGCACCCCTGCATTCAATCTCCAGTACCAAAAAAACCCCAACCAAACAAAAAGAACAGAATAAAAAGGGAGGGATAGGTCAGGTGTGATGACAAATGCCTATTGTCCCAGTCTTTTGGAGGTGGGGGTGAGGCAGGAGAATCACAAGTTTGAATCCAGCCTGGACCACTTAGCAAGACCCTGTCTCTAAACAAAAAATAAAAAGGGTTGGTGATGTAGTTGAGTGATAGAGCACTTGTCTAGCATGCACGAGGCCCTGGGTTCAATCTACAGTACTATCACCAAAAAAAAAAGGTATGTTGTGGAAAACTAAGATTGTATCACTTTTAGCACAAAAAAAGAGAAGTTAATATAAAACAATTTAAAAGTATTACAGTGCTTAAAAAAAAAAGCCCAACAAAGCGCAAGCTCCCGAGTTTGATCACCAGTACCCCCCCGCCAAAAAGCCCAACAAGCACATTTTAGTACAACTGACAGATTTATGATAAGAAAAAAAGGTTAAAAAAAAGTACAGAAAGAAAACCATGGGAAGGGCCTAACTTTTAATCAGCTATGCTCACAAGTAAAAACATTCCTTATGAGCCAGGGATGGTGGAACACACCTGCAATCCCATCACTCAGGAGGCTGAGGCAGGAGGATCTCAAGTTTGAGGCCAGCATAACATACACTGAAAAACCAACAAGTAAAAAATATACAAAAAAAGTATTTCTATGTGAAAAGGCTTTTGTTGCTATATTCAAAATTCAAAGAGCCTTTATGTTTCTAATGAACATGTAAGTATACACTGTATAGTAAGTACCCGACTTTGAAACATCTGAGCTGTGAACTTTCAGATACAAAAGGACCTCAGGTTACAACATTTCCTCATGTTAATTTGTACATGTGAACAAATCTTGGAAATAGCTTACATGTCTGCCGAATGTCATAGTTGTGTTGCTTTGTGCTTACTGCACAGTGTGATATAGTAGTACAGTGCTCAGAGCACTTCTTTTTTTTTTTTTTGTACTGGGGATTGAACTCAGGACCTTGCGCTTGCAAGGCAGGCGAGGTGCCACTGAGCTAAATCCTGGCCCCAGAGCACTTCTTATTGATAGCTTTCAATACATGTTAGCCATGGTAACACTGTAATGTTAAAATATTTTATCATGAAAATAAATTCTTCATCTATTGCTTACCTTATTTTGTCCCAATTTATGACCAGAAGAGAAAAATCTAAATAAGAATATCATGCAGGTAGTTTTAAGTATCCAGGTAACTTTAAAATGGTAAGCTTTATGAACACTCAATTGGGAAAGACAAAAGCCAGGGCTAGCTGTCTGTGAAGTTTACACCTCCATTGCAAGAGAAATTTATCGTCAGTTACCTGAACAATAGCTGGGTCCTGAGGCAAAGAACATTGTGGTTTTGGTGGCTCACAAACAGTGAGGTCTTTGATATCACTCCCGCGGAATATAATGTATTCAAAGACTTCATCTCGAGGTGGTATTGGACGATCTGTTGGTCTGTCTTCTGTACCAAAGGATCGAACTGGTGAGAAAATAAAGGACATGAGATATGTATCTGCTACTCCTCATATTCATGTAGGGCCTCTTTTAAGTATTTTGTTCCACGTATCAAGCAAAAAGTTCTGAATTATCATCTGTGAAAAAGTATTTATTGATCTGTGGTTAAATATAAAGAAAAAAATTAAAGCTAAATATAAAGGGTTTTAACTAAAGCTAAATGTATTCAATTTAAAAGACTATCAGGAGGAGGACAGGGGATTTAGCTCAGTGTGTCCGCCACCTGCCTCGCAAGTGCAAGGACCCCAGTTCAATCCCCCGTACCAAAAAAAAAAAAAAAAAAAGACTATCAGGAGGATCTGGGAATCATTCACTCGACAAGCTAGGAGGACCCCTAAGTGCACACCCTGCCCCCAGCCCACAGACTTGCCAACTAACAAGCTGACCTGATAGAATAAGAGGCCAATACCAGGGGAGAGTTTTTTTTTTTGTACCGAGGATTGAACTCGGGTCCTTGCGCTTGTGAGGCAGGCAGCAGAACCACTGAGCTAAATCCCTGGCCCCCCAGGGACAGTTTTGCTTCAGGACTGAAGTGATACCTTACCTGAGAGCCTTGGGAGTTAGGGCTGGAGAGGGTGACAGCTGAACAGGGAGATGCCCTGGGAGACCAGGAAGATCACAGGGCCCGTATTCTGTTGTGGGAGACCAGGTTTGGTGGGAGTAGCTGTCACAGAGGGCAGTCCTTAACAAGTACATTTGCTCTGGCACTGCTGCCTACATCCAGCAGAAATCAGTGGTCTGAACTATTATAGGTCAATAAGGGTGGCCTAATTGTCTTCACTTAAATCATAGTTTTCTTTGTTTTGGTTAAGGGCTGTTCATGAGTGGTTCCTAGGGTCTGTCATTATCCAGTTGAAATTTGATGGCACTGCTGCTGCTGAATTTACTATGATAGCCAAGGTAACACTGTAGTGCCTGGCAATGTTCTCTATGCCAATATCTGAATTGCCTGTGGGTCAAAAATGACACTGTGACTTGCATTCCCAAGACGAATGGGGCACTGGGCCAAATAATTTGCAAACCATAGCACAAAAACAAAAACACAGAAGCATGAAAAGACAAGGCAACAAAATGCCTCAGAACACTGCCAACTCCCCCCAAATCTGAAGGGGCATAGACAGGGAGAAAATCAAACTACACAGCAGACAAGTCTGAAAGGGAATCAATGGAGGTTAAAACAGTTCAATAAGGTACTTGACGAATTTAAAGAAGACATAATTAATCAGATAATAACCCTAATGAAACAAATGATCAGCAAGTCTAGAGAAGACATTAATAAACAGCCAATGAAGTTATAGAAAGAGATGCAAAACATGAATGCTCAGCATAGAAAAGGAGTCTAAAAAAGGGTCTAAACAGAAATCCAAGAAAAAATGTGATTGAAAGTATGGGTAGCAGAAGAATGTGAAGACAGTGTCAGATCTAGAGGACAGGGTTGAGGTCAATGATCAATTAATGAGAGATACATTAAAAACAACAAGGGAACATGAAAAATAGATCCAACAGCTCCTAGATGACCAAAAGAGGAAGAATGAATTGGAATGAAAAATCAGAAAATAGCACAAAGGCATAAAAACTTGTTACACACATAACAGCAGAAAACTTTCTAGACATGGAAAAAGCCTTTAATACACACATAAATAAAGCATACAGAATGCCAAATAGCCATTATCAGAAAAAAACTACCCACGCCACATAATTATTAAAATACCAGAAATACAAAACAAGAACAGATCTTAACAGCTGCTAGAGAAAAACAAGGAATCACCAATAAATAAAAACACACCAGAATTACAACAGATTTCTCAACACAAACCTTAAAGGCCAAAAGAGCGTGGAATGCAGTGTTTCAAGCTCTTAAAGAAAACTGGTTAATGGAACTATTTAACAGGAAGAAATAACAATTATAACCATATATGCACCAAACCACAAGTGCATTAAACTTCATAAGACAAATTCTAATAAAAGATCAGATAATACAATTATAACAGAGGATCTCAATACCCCACTATCACAAACTGATCAACTAAACAAAAATATCAACAAAGAAAAATCAGAGTTGAATCAAACTTTGGAACAAATGGACTTAATAGATAAATACAAAGTGTCCTACTGAACAACAGAGCACATAATCTTTTTTTTTTTTTTTTTTTTTTTGGTACCAGGGATTGAACTCAGATCCTTGCACTTGTGAGGCAGGCGCTGGAACCACTGAGCTAAATCCCCGGCCCTAGACCACATATTCTTTTCAGCTGCACATGGTAATTTCTCCAAAATAGATCATTCTACCTAATAAAGCATGCTTAAGTAAATGAATTGTAATTTTACCACATATTGAAACACACAATGAAAGTCGAAATCAATAGCAAAAGAAACCACAGAAGCTATACATATGGAAATTAAACAACACATTCTTGAGTAATCAATGGGTCACAGAGAAAATTAAGGAAGAAAAAAGACAGTTTCGAAAGAAAGAAGGAAGATAGTTCCTAGAATTCAATGATAATGCCAGTACAACATACATTGACCAGGATGTTAGATTACCCAGCAATATTGGGCAACAAAAGCAAAGGATGTGGCATTGAGAAAGGAGAGTAGGGCATGGCAAAGCTGGTTGTGGAAAGTAGGCATGACCTTTTAATTACAAGATCCCCAACACATCCACAGAACAATTCCCTAAGCCCTGGACGTGGAGTTCTGGCAGGAACTCAAGCAGGTTTTCAACAGGGTGGCCTAGACTTGATGTCACCCTTAGGTAGGGGATCCTACCACTGCCTCTCAGGACCCATATGTATTAGACAACATAAAAGAGGTGAGCCATGAAGAGCTTGCTATGGTGACTTCTCCTCAAGACAGCCCACCCTGCTTTCTCCAGGGTGTTCTTTTGTTGCTTTTTCCTCTCTTACTTGACCCAAGATCACTCTGCAGAGCCAGTTTCTCCCCCACTCTTCACTTTTACTTTCTTGAATAAACTTGGCCACTGTTTTTTGCTCATTTTGTTCAATTCTTTGTTCATGACAAGAAGAACCTGGAATCTAACTCCAGAGGGAGAGGTGAGCTCTCCAGAACCCAGTACTGTTTAGTTGATGAGCCACTTTTAGGAGCAGGCTACCTGATAATAGCATTACAATCCCAGACTTGAAGTTGTACTATAAAGCTACAGTGACTAAAACAGCATGGTACTGGCACAAAAACAGGAAATGTGGATTAATTAACAGAATAGAAGAAGCAGAAACAACCCTGGACATACAGCTATTTGATCTTTGACAAAACAGCCAAACATACTGTACACTGGAGGGAAAGATAGCCACTTCAATAAATGGTGTTGGGAAAACTGCCTAATCCACATGCAGAAGACTGAATCTCATATTTCTCACTGTACTAAACTAAAATAAAAATGGATCAAAGATCTAAATGTTAAAAGAGAAACAATCTGATGGAAAATAAAATAGGTACAATGCTTGAAGAAACAGGCAAGAAATTTCTGAACTGAAACCCAATGACATAATAAATAATACTGAATTGACAAATGAGATCATACCAAATTTAAAAGCTTCTACACAGCAAAAGAAGCTACCAACAGAGTGAAGAGACAATCTAAAAAATGGTAAAAAAGATTGCCAGCTATTCCATGGCAGAGGACTAAAATCCAGAATATATAAGAACTCAAAAAAATTAGACCCCTTCAAAAATAAAAAGACCCACTCAAAAAATGGGGAACTGAAATGAACAGACACTTCTCAGAAGAAGTCCAAATGGCAAATAAATACATGAAAAAAGGTTCATCATTGCTGGCTATCAGAGAAATGCAAATTAAAACTACACTGAGATACCATCTTACCACAAAAAGAATGGCTATCATCTAAAAATCTAATAATATGTGCTTGCTTTGGCAGCACATATACTAAAAATGTAGCAATAACAAATGCTGGTGAAGGTGTTGGAAAAAAGGAACTCTTCTACACTGTAGGTGAGAATGTAAACTAGTACAACTATTATGGAAATTGAAAAACTAAAAATAGAAATTCCATTTGACCCAGGTATCCCCCTTTGAGGTATCTTCCCAAGTAGTTAAAATCATATAGGGCCGGGGATTTAGCTCAGTGGTTTCACTGCAAGCTCAAGGACCTGAGTTCAATCCCCCATACCAAAAAAAACAACATCAAAAAACAAATCATATAAAAACATATACCCATGTTTATAGCAGAACAATTTATAATAGCTAGATTTTGGAAACAGCATACATATCCATCAATAGATATGAAAAATGTGGTATAAGAGCAGAAGGCATAGAATAAAGAAAATTCTTACAGAAGAGTTGAAAAGGAGGAAGAGTGGAAAGAGTGATGGAGACAATGAATGAAGAAGGAAAAAAGGAAGGTTTTCAAAAGAGAAGAAAAACATTCAGGATTAATATTTACCACAGAAAAATAAGAGCACAACTAAAAAAAGCATCAAGAGCGAACATATCCCATGCAATAAAATGAAGTCACAGAAAGACATTTATTTGGAGAAAAAGGAAACAAGCTTTAAAGAAAAAATAATATAGCCATAAGAGGTTACAGAGAACTTACGAAGATCCAGCAGCTAACTGGTATCCCTGAGGTATACAACAGAATAAAGAGAAAATAATAAAAAACACAACATAATAGTAACACCCCCCCACACACACTTTTTGAGACAAGGTGTCACTATGTAGTTCAGGCTGGCTTTGACCTCACTACGTATTCCAGACTGGCCTCAAACTCATGGCAATCCTCCTGCCTCAGCCTCCCAAGTGCTGGAATTACAATCATGCACCACCATACCCAGCAACAGTAATCTCTTGACACAAAGATCACAATTTGATTAAAGTTTTCACTGTATTTCCAGAACACACACACACACACACCCAAACACATACATGCACACTTACTTCACTAAAAAACCACACAGAATCTTATGCTTTGCTGTATCAAAAAAAAAAAAAAAGGAACTCACAGAAACAATGGTATCAAAAGAAGGGGGCAAGGCAGGGGATTTAGCTCAGTGGTTCCACCACCTGCCTCGCAAGTGCAAGGTCCCGAGTTTAGACCCGGTGCCAAATCAAACCAAACCAAACAAAAAGAAGTGGGGGCAGGTGTGTAGGTCAGTGGTACAACACATCCTTATTATATGTGAAAAGTCCTGGGTTCAATCCCTAGTATCTCTTCCCAAACAGATAAGAAATGGACAATCAATTCACTTAAGAATTAAGTATACAAGACAACTTATTATGGATGCAGAGCAGAATGCAAATTTTTTGGGGGGAGTTCCGGGGATCGAACTCAGGCCCTTGCGCTTGCGAGGCAGGCAGTGGAACCACTGAGCTAAATCCCCGGCCCCCAGAATGCAAATTTAATAGTTTCAAAAAAGGCTAAAAAGTTACAAAGTGTGACAAAATAAATTAGAAAACTGTAACCAATGCTGGGGATTTAGTTCAGTGGTTCTGCCGCCTGCCTTGCAAGCACAAGGTTCTGAGTTCGATCTCCGGTACCAAAATCCCCAAATACTCGGGCAGGGGATTTAGCTCAGTGGTTTCGCTGCCTGCTGTGCAGGCACAAGGACCCAAGTTTGATTCTCGGTACCAAAACCAAAAAACAAACAAACAAAAATTGGAGATGAAAATGAGATGAGAAAAACACAAAAGGAAATAAAATAAGAAATTACTTAATGAAACTCTCTGATTATGGGCTAGGAATGTAGCTCAGTGCAGTTCATATGTTTAAGCATTCAGAAGGTCCTGAGTTCAATCCCCACCATCACCAAAAAAATGTTAACTGTATATAAATGAAGACTTTAAAATTTGCTGGTTGAGGTCCTAAAGGTAGGATTTTAAATTAAGGGCATATTTTCTAAATATGGTGTAAAGAAAATCACTACCATATAGCAAATGAAGTAAAATGAAAACCATGAATATAGAAGAAAGAGAGTAAGAATGATTTGCACAAGCCAAAAGTTTATGACACGTGCTCTAATGATGAAAACTGGCTTGGATCAGACAGTTTTCCACAGAAAATAATTCTTACAGCACTGGAAAGAACAGATTAGGAGAATGTGATAAGGGAGGGGGGGCCAAACATGGCTGGAAGCCAATGCTATAGACAAATGAGAAGAACTGAAGAAAGGCATGACAAGCACAAGAACTATACTGCTTCAACATGGTGTTTCTTTTTTTTTTATTCTTTTATTGGTACATTTTAGGTATACAACACGTTTACATTTATCATTGGGTACTTGTACCTGTATATGATGTATCTTAGTTTTTATTTTTTTCCCCATTGCCTGTGCACCCTTCACCTCCTCCACCCTTCCCTATTTACATAAATTTTGTTTCCATTTTTTTTCTTTTCTTGTAATTTTTCCTTTCCCCTCTTCCCTTTCCCCTTCCCCTCCCACCACCCCTACACCTTTGGACAGTTTCCTATTTCAAATTATGAATTATTCATTTTAATCCTTATTTACACTTTCAGCTTCTCACACTAGAGAAACTATTTGGTATTTACACATATGTGTCCTATTTATTTCACTTAAGAGGATGGCCTTAATATGCATCCATGTAGCTATAAACGTCTCTAGTTTCTCGTTCTTTATGCCTTAGTACTCCATTTTATAAAAAAACCCCACATCTTCTTTATCCAGTTTTCAGTTGATGGGCACTTGGGCTGTTTCCAAGTTTTAGCTATTACAAACTCAACATGGTATTTCAATACTTGAATTAGTTCACATGCAATTTGAAGTAGGGAAACTATATCAGTACGCCCAGAAATTACATTTGTTTATCTCCATTTTTCCCTAACAAGTTATTTTTTGCACTTGAAGATAACAGCAGGTAAATACAGCAAGCCACTGAGGAATACTATATGATACCCACTCACTCCAAGTTTCTTTTCTTTTCTTTTTTTTGGTACCGGGGATCGAATTCAGGACTGTGTGCTTTCGAGGCAGGCACGGTGCCACTGAGCTAAATCCCTGGCCCACTCCAAGTTTCTTCATAGCACAATTTGGCTGTTTACTCAGTCTTGTAAGTGGTTATTGCACGGTTCTTTCTAATGTTGATATACTTTTTCCTTGTCTCTAAGAGTAGCCTCAATTCTTCCTCAGACCTTCTTCCATTAGGCTATTTTGGTCTTTGGTGTTTTGTAAAGGAAAGTCTTAAATTTATGGTAGTATTTGTGTTTTAGGAATTTAACAGGTCTCTAAGCATATTAGTGCTTAGAGATTAGTGCTTAATATTCTTTATTTTATTTTATTTTTTTGGTTCTGGGGATCGGAACTCGGGATGTGCTTGCGAGGTAGGCGCTGGAACCACTAAGCTACGTCCCCGGCCCCAATATTCTTTATTTTTCAGGTACTCAAATTACAAAGCTGCACAAGTTTTTGAGTGATCTGCTCTTGTTTTCCCATAAATCCAGTTATTTTAGCACAGGAAACCATCCAGTGTATTATGCATTAATGCTACTAAGTCACCCTGAGAATACTGACCTGATTCTGTGATATTCTGGGGGTTATCATGAATTAATGAAAACATAATAATTCAGCAGGTTTGGAATACTTCAGCAATATTAATATTACTATAGCATTGGAGCTGTACTCTCAAGAGAATTTATAGTCTAGCAAATGTACTGAACATTATGCAGTAAAGAAAGCACAAAGTAAGGATTACTTAGCACAAAGTCCCAGAGACTATACTGTGTTGGTGAAACTTGTACAAAAATATTTATAGCAGCATTATAAAAGCCAAAAGGTGGAAACTATCCCAATGCCCACCAACAAATGTACGGATGAACTGTAACATACAGATTTGTGAGATGTAACTGAAACATATGGTGAATGTTCACATAAAAAAATTATTACAGTAAAAGACAGTGACATTAATTCCCATCAAAATACAACATACTGACTACTAAGTGTCACTGATCTGTACAATGGTTAACTGTACATTATACAAACTGGAGGAACATGAACAGGAGAATGTGCGTGTATACCTACAAATATGGCCAACAAGAAAACATACAAAATGATAATAGTAGTTGAGAAAAATGGCAAAACCAGGAGTGTCCTCTATTTTCATCTTGCTGCTACACTGGCTTTAATACATATTTTAAGTTGGGTATGGTGGCGTATACTTGTAATCCCAGCTTCTTGGAAGGCTGAGGCAAGAAGATTGCAAGCCAGCCTGGACAACTTAAGAGAGACCCTGTTCCAGGCTGGGGATTTAGCTCAGTGGTTCTGCCACCTGCCTTGCAAGTGCAAGGTCCTGAGTTTGATCCCCGGTACCAAAAAAAGGCCAAAAAACAAAAAAAACACCAACTCTTAGCAGAAAGTAAATTATGAAATATTTAAAAACCTGAAGAGAGACCCTGTTTCAAAACAAAAAAAAATAAAAAGGACTGGGAATGTTGCTCAATGGCAGAGTGCCCTGGGACTTGGCCCAAAACATATGCACACACTCATTATTGTTTTATTCCTTTTCCAAATTAGATAAGCCTAAAGTCTAAATTTTAGGGCAATGTTTAATAAAGGAGAACAGGAAATAAGGAAAATAATCCTCTCTGTATGTCTTAAAGAAGACAATCAATTTTATTTTTGGTACTGGGGATCGAACTCAGGACCTTCTGCTTGCAAGGCAGGCGGTGGAACCACTGAGCTAAATCCCTGGCCTGACAATCAATTTTTTATTTCTGGGTACAGACTATTGTAAAAAGACTTTGTAACAGAAATGTAGCCATGACCTTTTTAAAATTTTTATTTATTTATTTTTCATGATCTTTTTTTTAAAAAACAGGGTCACAGGGGGCTGGGGATTTACCTCAGTGTTTCTGCTGCCTGCCTCGAAAGCACAAGGTCCCCAGTTCAATCTTCAGTACCCAAAAAAAAAAAAAAAAAAAAAAAAAGATAGCTGGGGATTTAGCTCAGTGGTTCTGCCACCTACCTCAAAATCACAAGGACCCGAGTTCAATCAATCCCTGGTATTGGAAACCCCCCCCCCCAAAAACCCCAAAACAAAACAGGGTCAAATCATCTGGCAAATCACTTATCTAAAAGTCCTCATGTGAAGGCAGGCTCAAACATCACGCTAAACTACAGTGACCAACTTGCTAATACCTCCACCACAAAAATACCAGAACTTAAGTTTAAACACGATAAGCATCATATACTATGATGTTTGGATATGGAACATCCCCTAAAAGCTCCTAAGTTGAAGGCTTGGTCCTCAAAGCAGCAAAGTTCATAGATGAGGCTTTTGGAAGGTGATTCAATCATGAGGACTCTAACTTCATCAGTGGCTTCATCAATTGATGGATTCATAATTTGATGGCATTATTGGTAATTTTTTTTTTTTTTTTTTTGCGGTACCAGGGATTGAACTCAGGACCTTGCACTTGCAAGGCAGGTGCAGTGCAAATGAGCTAAATCCCCAGCAAATGTAAGTGAGGTTTATTGTTTTTTTTTTTTTTTGTACTGGGGATTGAACTCGGGTCCTTGCGTTTGCGCAGCAGGCAGTGAAACCACTGAGCTAAATCCCCGTTGACGGCATTATTGGGAGTGATGAAAACTTAGGTAGTAGAAGAGAGTGAGTTATTGATGAATGTCCTTGGGGGGATTACCTCTAATTTCTGGCCCCTTCCTCTCTGGCTCTCTAGAATTCCTTGCTGCCATGATGTAAACAGCTTCCCTCTGCCATAATGTTTTTGCCTTGCTCCATTTGCCAAGCAATGGAGCCAGTTGACCATAGACTAAAGCCATGAGCCAAAATAAATCTGTCCTCCTCTGAGTTCTGTCTCAGTATTGTCACAGGGCTGGAAGCTAACACATATACTTAAATAGCTAATTTATTGCCAAAATTTTCCCAAAGCCCTAACTTTTTGACATACTAAAACTTACAAATTAGATTCTAATATCAATTGGCAGAGAACAGAAACAAGTCTGCTGAGTACCAAAATATAAGACCAATAAATAAAAGACTGAATTAGCCAAGACAGACCAACAAAATAAACCAAGTAACTAAGGCTGGGTATGTTCAAAATGAAATGTAGGTTAGTATTTATGACCACAGTCTTTTCCCCTCCAGTACTGGGGATCAAACACAGGGCCTAGAGGATGCTAGCTAGGCAAGGCTAACTGAGCTGCATCCTCAGCTCATCTTATTTATTTTGAGACAATCTCAGGTTGGTCTCAAACTTGCAATCCTCTTGGTAGACCTCCTGAATTGTTGGGATTACAGGCACAAAGCCCCCTGGCTTATCCAAATTTACATTCCAATCAAACTCATTCTCAGTGAACTGGTCAGATTCCTTTGTTTTCTATCATAGCTCCTTGGCACACCTAAATGATGCTAGATTCAAAATTTAAATACTACTCGAATTAGGGTTGGGGGAGACAAAGAGAGGCATACACAGATACACAGAACAGGAAGCATGTATGTATGTAAAGATTTCAAGGAATTGGCTCATGGGATTTTGAAGGCCTGCTTGTAGTATATATATTTTAGCTTTCACCCATAGTTTCTGACTCCCAAGGCAGGTCATAGAAACTAGAATTTCTCTTCCTCAAAGCTGTTCACAGAAACGCTAATCTTCCCTGTCTTTAAATTCTCTAACCCACCCTTGTCTGACAGGGTTCTGCCCTATACCCGCAGAGGAGAAATGCTAACAGGGAGGCCAAACAGAATGCCCAACAACCAGGCCTTGCTGGGTTCCCCACAGTGTCAATCTACAGATCATACCCTTTATGTCCAGTCACACATTTCAATATACATAGTTGTCCGTGGTTCAATCATGCCTATAAAATGAAGTCTCCATAAAAATCTAAAAGGACAGGGTTGGGGAAAATGCCAGAGAGGTGATTATGTAGACGTGTGACTGGGTTTTAGGGTGCTGGAGTCTCCTTTTGGTGGTGGTTTCTAGGTTCTTTCTGTCCTGAGCAAAGAACTGGTCAAGCCAAGCACAAACAATTAAAAAAGTTTTATTAAAGGTAGGAAAGTACACCCTACAGCATGAGGGTGGACTATACATCGAAGAGGGAACCCAGTGGCAAAAACTCAATGTCAAGTTTTGTAACATCCACTCCACAGGCTGATGTCAGATCTGGGCTATCCTACTGAAAACCTGCTCAAGTTCTCAAGAGAAGTTCACATGCATGGCTTTGGGAACTGTTCTGTGGATGTGTCCTGGGATTTTGTAATTAACATCTCACATCTATTACCTCAGCCAGCTTTGCCACACCCTAATCTCCTGTCTCAGAGCTGCTCTAGGAGGGTGACAGTGGCATACCAGAGAGGGCATAGAAGCTCCACATTCCTTTCCTATATCTTTACCTAAGTGTCTCTTCATCAGTCTCCTCTGTAATATCCTTTATAATGAACCAGTAAATATGTTTTCCTGAGTTGTGAGCCATTCAAGTAAATTAAGCAAACCCAAGGAGAGGGTTGTAGGAAACTCGATATACAGTTGGTCAGTCAGAAGCACAGGTAAAATCTGAGGCTTGTAACTGGGATCTAAAATGTGTGGGTGGGGGCACTTTTGGAACTGGTCTTCCAATTGTGGGGCACTCAGCCCGTGTCTGCTGTCAGAGGTGCTGGCTTGGTAGGGAGAAAGAAGTCCTCTGTATTGACCATGGTATGAAGAGCAGAAGAAAATTGGATGGTTTACTCAATAGATCAAATAAACCCAAAATCTGAAGAGTAGACTAACAGAATTCTTTTTTGTTTGTAGATCAGTGTTCTCTTCAAGCCTTTAACTGATTAGACAAAGTCCACCCACATTATGGAGGATAATCCAATTTACCCAAAATTTACTTATTTATGTTAATTTCACACACAAAAAAATCTTTACAGAGCTGGGTGGCAAAGGCCTACAATCCCAGAATTCTGGAAGGGTGAGACAGGACGATGGAAAGTTTGAGCTAACAATGGGTAATTTAGCAAGAACCTGTCTCAAAACAAAAAAGGGCTGGGGATATAACTCAGTGCAAAGGCCCAAGGTTCAATCCCCAGTACTGCAAAAGCAAAAAGCAAAATAAAACACTTCACAGAAAACATCCAGAATGTCTGACCCAATATCTAAGCCCAGTAACACAAAACTAACCACTGTAACCTACCCCACCCAGTATGAATTTGATCTTCCTCTTAAAATCTAGAATTTTTAAAATTCCAGGAGAAAGATCTACATGTAAATCATCTTTGTAACTCCCACACAATTTAACACAGCGCCCTACATATAGTTGGTATTTGAATAAAACCCACAGTGGAAAAAGATACTAAGCTACTTCAAAGAGTACCAACCAGTGTTTAATATCTAGGGAATTAAATTAGGCAATAAATCCACTTACAATAAAATGAAAGAATGACTGCTTAGAGCAAAAGTAAGAACAACCAGACATCAACAGGATGGCGGGGGGGAAATCAGTCTATTTATAAACAGCATACATGCAAAAGCATCAAACTAGGAAAGAGTTACAGTTGGTATTTTTCTTTTCTTGACATTCCTACGGGTAGTACAGCTTCTGCTCTATATCTAGCACTACACAATAACTCATGGTGAAACAAAGTCTGAGGTAACAGTATATTTGGAATAAGCTATTATGTGTGACTTGAACAGAAGGTTTAATTAACTATTAAATGAGTGCCATCTTTTCAACAATGCAGACTCTTTGCAAAGACCCTGAAAGTAAGATGACTGTGAGTAGATTCTGGATTTTCCACTTAAGAGTACAGCTTTAAAACGCAAGATTTCTACAGACCTGCTCTTTTTTTTTTTTTTTTTGGTACCAGGGATTGAACTCGGGTCCTTGCGCTTGCGAGGTAGGCGCCGGAACCATGGAACTGAATCCCCGGCCCCTAGACCTGCTCTTTGAACCCCAGCTCAGCGTGCCTCCATAAACTCTCACTTTCTCCTATAATTATAGGTTTAAAACCTTGCTTAGCTAAAGAGATTCTCTCACTCCAACTTAACTTGTTTCTTCTACTCAACTTTACTTGATTTTTCCCCTTGGATTACTTATACAGGTAGAGTATCCCTCATCCAAAATGTTTGGGACCAAAAGTATCTCAGATTTTGAAATATGGTATCTTGGGAACAGATAGGATCCAAGTCCAAACACAAATTTCACTTATATTTCATATACATTTGCACCCAGCCTGAAAGTAATTGTATTCAATACTGTTAGTTTGCCTGTACGTTAACTTTGACCTGTTACATGAGTTCAAGTTCGGAATTTTGTACTTGTGGAATCATGTCAGTGCTCAAAAAGGTTTGGATTTTACATTTTCAGATTAGGGATGCTCAATCTATACAGTGATACCTTCTTGGCTGTCGAACTCAACTCATTCCAAAAATCATTTTTGAACACCGAAAGGTTTGAGAACTGAACATATTTTTCCTGTAAGAAATAATGTAAAACCAAATAATTGGTTCTGGAGGCCGAAAACTTACATTTATAAATTCATTTTTCCAGGAGTTTAACAAAGTTCATAATTTCTTTCTTTTCCATGGTTCTCATAGTTTTCCTCTTAGCTTTACTGCTGGTATCACTTTCTTTGGAGCCACGGTTATGATATTTCTACACAAATAAAGTGCAAAAAAAAAAAGGGAGGGAACAATGACAAATGTTCTAATGCGCTAACACAAGCACCATGTGTTGTATGGGTAAGAGTGGTGCTTAGACTGAAGCACTACCCATTTGTGTCTGCGGGGAGCCACGACATGTGACTTACTCTCAGCCCATACAGTTTTTTCAAGTCATAGTGGAAAGTTGGAGCCTGGAGCTGATCAACAACCAAGGCATCACTGCACACACAGATTTACTCAGACATGGCCTTCCTTAACTGTAATTTCAGACAGAGTTAGAGAGGGGGCACTGACTAAAGAAAACAAGAATTTAGGGAGAATGATACAAAGAAACAAAATCAAAAAAGCAAGTTGAAATTTTATCTTGAGACAGGGTTTCACTATGTAGTTCAGGCTGGTTTTGAATTCATGGTGATTCTACAGCTTCAGCTTCCTGAGTGCTGGATTACAGGCATGTGCCACCACGCTTGGCCAATATGAAATTTTAGATGGTGATGTAATAGCAAAACAATAATAATGGTCCCTTTATCAAGCAAAACACATTCACAAGGATCTCTTTAAAATAGCAAGAGCCAAAAAAAAAAAAAAAAAAAAAAAAAATTGCAAGAGCAATCCTGAAACATTTCACAGTGTGGCCAAAAAAGCCTTGTCTAAACTCATTATTACTCATCTGAGAAAATAAAATATCCTTCACACTGTATTCAGTTATACTGTCTTCTCTTTAAATATTTATCAAGTTATTCAACTATACATTTTCTGACAAGTAAAATTTTCATAAAAAGTACCTTTCAGGTAATCAACAAATAATTTACTATATACAAGTGACACAGAAGGAAAAGATTCTGATATCTAGTTGTAAAATATAAAACTTGATGAGCACAAAACTAGTTAAAAGTCTACATTTCCTCTTTCCCAACCTCTGACATCACCACTGCCAGTTTCCCCCTCATCTCTAATTAAGTTTCACACAATGGTGTCAGCATGAACTTCCTAAAGCTGGATTTAAAAAAAAAAAAAATTAGTGGTACTAGGGACTGAACCCAGGGCTTTGTAGGCAAAAGCCTTATCACTGAACTACATCCCCAGTCCTTTTAATTTTGAGACAGAGTCTTGATAAATTGTCAGGCTACCCTCTAACTTAACGATCATCCTGCCTCATCCCAGCTCTAATGCTATACTTAATGTCGTGGCACTATTGGCTAAAAATGTTCAACGGGGAAGAAAACTTGTTAATCTGCCACTCACTACAAACTGAATAAATGAAGTAAATGTAAATTTAGCAGGGAAGCAAAAATGAAAGGAGAGTGGGGCTGAGTTGGTTGACCCTTCTCACTGACACTTGAGACTTCACAGCTGTTGGTTTTTTCTTTTGCAACTTTGTTCTCAATTCATTGCACTCTTCATTTCTTCAGGAAAAGCCATATAAAGAGTAGTGGAGGGGAATAGGATTATAACTCAATGGAATCTTGTGGAAAGCCCCCTAACTCCCAATCCAAAGGAACTTGACTGTGTAACTGGATGACAATTAATGGATCACATTTCAAATGAGTTGATGCAAGTGTTGTGGGCCAGGACAAAGGTTTTGGTTTTTGTAGCTGGCCTGCTTCCCTGACAGACTGCAGAGACCCTGAGGCCAAGAACTAGACATCTTCCTAGATATCCTTTTCATGTGGCTAATTCTATTGCATCAGGCTGTAGCTTAAGTGTTACTGTCCTCAACAACCTTGCCTGGAATGCTCCCTTTTGTTTCCTGGTACGTAGCATAGTGTCTAACACCTAGTCATACTAAGAAATACTGAGAAATTCTCTTCAATGATATCTTATGAAATGGCACAGAAAAGGGGGGAATGGGTGATCTTGTATTTGCCTGGTGATCGAAGTATTAGAGAAGAGTAATAAGGGGCCAGGGGACAGGCTAGGCAGAAGTGTAACAAGTCACCCCCAAAAGCATCAGGAGAAGCATGGGGATAGGGATACAAGACCTCTGTTAAATTTAGGCTTCAGAAAGAAATATAAAGGTGCTTAAAAATGTAACAAGGACATATATCAGATCTCCGTTTTAGGAAAATATACCATCTGTAGAAGCAATATGAATCTTGGAAGAAAAGTTCTTTTTACTGAGAATTATTGAGAAGGCTGGATCTAAAGCAAGAAGCAAAGACTTAATAAATCATGGGTATGACGGTAAAGACTGAGAAAGATGTAGGATGTGGTGGCATAAGCCTGTAATCCCAGCACTTGGGAGGCTGATGCAGGAAGATTGCCGAGACTTGGGGGCCATCCTGGGGTACACAGTGATTTCAAGCCCAGCCTGAACTACATAGTGAGACCCTGTCTGGAAAAAAAAAAAAAGACTGAGAAAGAGCACGATCCTGAGAACAAATCAGGATTAACAGAGCTTGAGAACGTAACAGAAGGAAAATCAGTAAGGATAGGAGAGTTTATAATGATACCATTTAATGAAACTTACTATAAGGGGGTTTGATTCCTTCCTTCCTTGATTCAAGCATAAGCCAGGTACCACAACATGTATTAATTTAGTTAATCCTCACAAGGATTCTGTACAATATAAGCAGTTATTACTCCCATGAAGAATGAAAAATGTGAAAAATGAGGATTAAAGAAAACTGTGAAGATCAAAGAAAACTTCCTTGACTATATAACATCTGAACTGAGATTTGAAGATGAATACAGAACAAGGGCAGGGTGAAGTTTCTGAGGTAGAAATTTGCACGTGTGTTTATGGAACAAAAAAGGGAAAGTATAAGAGAAATAATGGGAAGAAGGGAATGTGCAATATGAAACAAAGCTGACTATGGCACCAAAAATCAGGTAAGAGATTCAAGTCTTCCTAAGAACTGAAAACTACTTTTAAGAAAATAGCATAATTTTGTGTTTTGAAAAGATTCCTTGAGCAGTAGTGCAGTCTATACTAAAAAAAGGGACCATGAGAGGGGTAGGTTAGAGGGAACAAGTCCGGGCTATGGTGGTTATGACAGAGATTCAGAGAAGTAGCAGATGGAATCAAAAGTATTTCAATGGTATCAAAAATATCAAGATATAAAATATATGGGCCGGGGATTTAGCTCAGTGGTTTCGTCACCTGCTGTACAAGCTCAAGGATCCGAGTTCGATCCCCAGTATCAAAAAAAAAAAAGATATAAAAAATATATATACCAATTCCCCAAAATGAATGTAATTACATGCATTACAAACATATTAACAAAAACAAGAACAATAAAACTAAAAAAATATGAGGCAAAATATAAAGAACTGAGGAAAGGGGGCCGGGGATTTAGCTCAGTGGTTATGCTGCTTGCTGCTCAAAGGCAAGGACCCCAAGTTCGATCCCTGGTACCAAAAAAAAAAAAAAAAAAAAAGAATTGAGGAAAGGGGTGAATTTTAGGCATCAGATTTGGGGATTCATTATGCACTCAAATGCAGATCAACTCATCTCAGAAATCCTGTAAGTTCATAACTTCAATGCATTGTCCCTTAACTTCAAATATCTATTTTCCTAGGGGTGAGGAAGATGACAAAGGATGTACCAAGAGTCTAGACTTCAGAAAGTATCTTCCATAGAGCAAACTTAGGGTGCCATAAAATACAAATTAATAAACAATGGCAATTAGGAAATTTAACTGTGCTCTATTTTAACTGATTGGCCAAAGCAATTAATTCAACCCTTTAAAACCAGAAAGAGTCCCTCCCACATACACAGAAACTGTTCAATGAGCACCCTTAATATTGTCAGTCATATTGGGGAATGAGGCATGTAACTGGAACCTGGACAATGACCTAAATCACTGTTGAAAGGAAACACATCAGATGCCAAAATACAATTGTTCTAGTCTTTCACTTATATATCTCAGTAGATAAAAGAAAATAAAAGGGCTCTATGAGGACTTGGCAGATTGAAAGATCAAGATTAACAATCAGAACTCACACCCACACAAATTAAATCACTATAGGGCACAGAATAATTTATTGAAATCTAATTTGTATTCTTTTTTTTTTTTTTTTGGTACTGGGGATCAAACTTGGGTCCTTGCGCTTGCAAAGCAGGCGATAGAAATACTGTGCTAAATCCCCGGCCCGCTAATTTGTATTCTATGACAAAACACGAACAGTGAGTTAAAGAAATAATTAGAAACAAAACCAACATAGGAACTTTTATATATGCTTACATATGCATTATCTCTGGAAGTAAGCATAAGAAGCTGGGGCGTGATGACAGAATGGAGAGGAAGATGTGTTTTTCACTGATATATTTTTGAAAATAAAGGAAATATGTATCTCCACCAAACCCCCTAAAAACTCAGAAATATCAAATAGAAGGGACAGATATTCTAAATTAGCAAACCAGAAGATCGATTTGACAACTCTCTCAAAATCCAGGCAGAAAGTTTAAAAGCTGGACGAGAAGACAAAAAAACAGAGGACAAATAACAGTATAAGAGGAATGTTGAAAGAAAAAAAGCCCTATAAGAGTTCGTTCAGATGCGAAGTTGTGGGAAAGCTTACCAATAACATGTTCTTTACATAGAAAAGAGAATCTAATGGTATCTAATACGTCACATGTAGCAGAAAATACTGGAGAACAACAAAATGTTTAAATAATATAATGGAAAAGATATCTAGTGAGGGAAAAAAATTACACATGTGAGATAACAAAAGACATATAAGCAGATATGCACCTCAGAGTAACAATCCACAGAAACCAACCAACCTTCCTTCCTCTCCCTTCCCTTGGTGGAAAAATTTCAGCCAAACAAATTCACGAGTGATGAGTGGTAAAAAAAAAACCTTAAAAGTTTTACCTAAATCAGTATTGCTAATAAGGCTGTTCTTAAAAGATTCTAAAAATATAAGCAATGTAATGACAATCTAACAGATAACCTCAAATTACATCAAAACTAGAAAATAGGGCAAAGAGAAAAGTAAAAAGACATATTGTATTAAAGTTTCTATTTTAGCCATAGAGAAGGAAGTTTTTATTCACCTGTTTTATTTTATTTTTTAATTTTTTATTTTTTTTTGGTACCGGGATTGAACTCGGGTTATTGTGCTTGCGCAGCAGGCAGCGAAACCACTGAGCTAAATCCCCGGCCCTCACCTGTTTTAGAAAACTAATAAAATCTACAAATTCTCCCCCTTAATGTTTATACATATAACAAAACTTGTTTATAATTTCAGGGGATCAATGATTCCCTGAAATCATCCAGGAATTTCATGTTAAGAACCCATTATAGTTACTAGCTAATTGTTCAAGCTGATCTAGATAAATATAAAATATAATAGTTCCCTCTTATCCATGGAGCATATTACAAAATCTCCAGTGACTACCTGAAATTGTGGATAGTACCAAATCCTATATACACCATGTTTTTTTCTATACATTCACACTTACAATAAAGTTTAATTAAAAATTAGGCACGGTTAAAGAGTTTAGCAACAATAAATGATAAAGTAGTACATTTATAAACAGTAGATCGTAGGGCTGGGAATTTAGCTCAGTGGTTCCAGTGCCTGCCTCGAAAGCCCAAGGTCCTGAGTTCGATCCTCAGTACCAAAAAAACCCCCCAAAAACAAAAAAAACCCCAGTAGATTGTAACAAGTTATGAGTGTGGACTCTTAAAATCTTACTGTACTATACTCACCCTTCTTGTGACGACTTAAAACTGGTACAATACCTACATGATGATGTGAGGTGAATGAGGAGGCATTTTTGGACAGCTGTACGCTACTAGGAGAAAGTTTTTTAACATAAACATTGCAATATTTTGATACTGGCAGTGGATCTGAGATGGCACCCAAGTGACTAAAGGGCAGGTAGTGTATATAAGGATGATCCCTGTCCTGGACTGATACAGCTGAATGGTGTAAGATTTTATCACACAGTACAAACAAAAACAAAAACAAAAAATAAAAAACATTGGGCCCGGGGATTTAGCTCAGTGGTGCCGCCACCTGCCTCGCAAGCGCCACCTGCCTCGCAAGCGCAAGGTCCTGAGTTTGATCCCTGGTACCAAAAAAAAGAAAAAAGATTTTATCACACTACTCAGAATGGCATACAATTTAAAAACTATGGATTGCTGATTTCTGGAATTTTCCATTTAATACTTTCAGATCCCACCTAAGGGTAACTGAAACCTCAGAAAGTGAAGCTGCAATTGTTTGACATTTAAGGTTTCTAAAAATATATGAATATTTAGATATCAGGTAATTATCAGTATAATAATCTACACATTAAAAACAAAGGAACTATGCAGTGGTGCACACCTGTAATCCTAGCACTCTGGGAGGCTGACACAGGAGGACTGAGAGTTTGAGCCCAGACTAGGTAACTTAATGACTTAGTGAGGCCCTGTCTCAAAATTTTAAAAAGGCCCAGGGATGTAGGTCAGTGGGAAGTTCTTAAACCCACCAGTACCACCCCCCACCCAAAAGCAAAGTAGATTCTCTAGGACTGGGGGTGGGAGCAAGTACTGACTGACTAGGCACAAGGAATCTTTAGGATGATGGAATTCTTTTATTTATTTATTTAATTTTTGGTACCGGGGATTGAACTCCGGTCCTTATGCTTGCAAGGCAGGAGGCAGAACCACTGAGCTAAACCCCTGGCCCAAGGATGATGGAATTGTTTTAAAACTGGACTATGGTGAGGGCTGCACAACTATCATTGTATTGCACATGCACTTGAAATGATCAAATTTTACAGCATGTAAATTTGACACAAAGGGGCTGTTACAAAGAATAAAAGAGAAAAATTACAATCATATATAGTTGCTAAAATGACATTTAACAAAATTTGACATTAATGTCTGTTAAAAGAACCTACCATTAAGAGGAAAAGATTAATATGTTCTCAACAAGGATGTCTCAGCATCCAGTACGCATACATTTACTAAATGCCTTCTTACTCTTAACTGTGCCCAGTTTCTCTAGCACCTCTATTCTACTCCTACTCCAGAGAATGAGGGCAACCAGTTTTGAGAAATGCATGAGGGATTTGAAAATCTCACTTGTTTAAGCAATATTGAGTTAACCCTCCATTTTTTAGTCTTGTACCCGTTGATGCCAATTCCTATATCTCTTGGGAATTTAGGGATGTAACTAAGTTTACATCTTTGCTTTATACTGGCTGCCTACTTTGGTTCTAGCTCTCCCAATTCTGCTAAGAAATCATTTAAACACATTTATTTGCTCCTCAGCCTCCAAAATTTTGTGGATGCTATCTCCTTTCCAAATCTACTTTGTCATTTTTTGGGGGTTTATGCCTTTTTAAAAAAGTACTGCTCAGTTAGTTTTGGTAGGAGTTACCAGCAGGGAGTAAAAGTAAAAACCTGTCCAATCTGCTATCTTTACCCAGCAGTCTAAATTTAATCTTGACTTTTTAAGTTGCTTTCCAGTGGTATTCTTCCTTGTGCTTAGCTTTATATTTTAACCTCCCCAATGACAGAGCCAAGAGACAAGAGACGAAAATTCGAGAAAGAGAGAAAACAGGGTGAATATATCCAAAAGGATTTTTTTTTTTGGCACTGGGGATCAAACTCAGGACCTCGAGCTTGTCAAGCAGGCGCTGTACGGCTAAGCTACATACTGGGCCTCCAAAAGAATTTTTTAAAATGGTAGAGAAAGGAAGAATAAAAACAAGATAGAAACTAATCTGAAGGGCTGGTGATGGTAATGTGCGCTTGTAATCCCAGCACTCAGCAGGGTGAGGTAGGAGAAGCATCACAAATGCAACGCCAGGCTGGGTTACAAAGTGAGTTCAAGGCCAGCCTGCACTACAAAGCCAGACCTTGTCAAAAAAAATAAAAAAATCTAAAGGGCAATGAGAAAAAACAAAGTTTTTAGATTAAAGACTGTTGCTATTCAGATTCACAAGGTCCACAGAGAAGGGTAGTGTTAGAAAACAGAAACAAATATGTAAATGTAATCTATCACATTTGTGAATTTCAGGAGTAAAGAATTCTGAAAGATTCCAGATTGGCACAGCAATACTAGAATGTTAGAAAACAAAGCAGTAACTGTAGAGAGAGAAACAACAACAACAAAAACCCAAACAAATCCAAAGTTCTATGGAAAAAAGATTCTAACTTTGGAATGATACAGCCAGTCAAGCAATCAAGAAAACGAAGGCTGGGCCAGGGATGTACTATAGTTTATTGATAAAGCACATGCTTACCATGCCCAAGGCCCTGAATTTAATCACCAGCACCACAGAACAGAAAACAAAAAACCATGGGTTCACTAAGAAAATTTGTCACCCACGTATGCCATGTATTTTATTTTTTTCACTATAAAGACACATTCAATTAAACTGAGGAGGAGGATCAACTAAAAGACCAAATTGGAGTCAAGAAATAGAAACTTCAAAGTGCCTTTGAAAAGAGTAGCAGTGAGAAATAATGGACCAGAATAGAAGAGTAGAGGTGATACGAGGTCAAATTCTGGATCTATTTTGAAAATAGAACTGGTAGGTTCAAATCGCATTATCAGATATGAGTGAAAAAGAAGAATTAAGGATGATTCCAAAGTTTTTGGTCCTACCAACTAGAAGTATGGAGTTGTCATTCAATTAGAAGGAGAAGGCCAATGGAAGAATAGGTTTGGAATTCACTAAACTGAGATGCTGAGTGGTCATCACTTTAAGTGGAGATGTGAAAGAGGCAATTTGCTATACTGATCAGGAGCTCAGAGGAGAGGTACAGGCAGAGAAAGGAGTCAGTAATGTATAGAAAGTATTTCAAAGTATGAGCTGGATGAGATTATTAAGCCAGGCCCTGGTGTTGTATGCCTATAGTCCCATCACTGAGGGAAGATGGGGAGACTGTGTGGAAGGGTCGCCTGAACCAGGGTGGGCAACAGGAAGGTCATATCTTAGTGGGGGGGAGGGAGGGACGAGGGAGAGAGACAGACTCAATTTTTAAGAAACGAAGAGAAGAGCCGAGGATTTAGTTCAATGGCACTGTGCTTGCCTCACAAGCTCAAGGTCCTGAGTTCGATCCCTGGAGAAAAAAAAAAGAAAAGAAAGAAACAAAGAGAAAGAGATAGAAAGAGAGGTGAGGAGCCTGAGCACTCCAACATTTGGATAAGGTCAAGTGAAAAAAATGCCTCATAGAGAACAGACTGTGCCGTATTATGCCGACTAGGCAAGTACAACGGAGATTAAAAACTAATCACTGAAAAAAAAAATCACTGGATTTAGCAACATAAGTCTTTGGTAACCTTGATAAGAACAGTTTCTTATCACGGAAATCAGAACTTAAATGAAGCAGGTTTTTAAAACTGGATACATGTGGTATAGACATCTTTTAAGTAGATTTGCTGTAAAGGGAAGGACAGAAATGGGACAACAGGTAGAGAAATAGTTATAGCATTGTGTTTTGTCTTTGTCTTTAAGAGGGGAGAAATAACAGCATATCTGCAAGCAAATGAAAAATCCATTTAAAAAAAAACTAAGGACTAAAGTGTAGGAGTAATGTCTTTGAATCTTGAAGAGGGGATAAGCCAGGTGAGGTGGTACATGCCTGTAATACCAGCACTTGGGAAGCTGAGGCAGGAGGACTGCCCAAGTTCGAGGGCAGCCTGGGCTACACAGTGAATTCAAGGCCAGCCTGAACTACACAATGAGACCTTGTCTCAAAAAACAGTGGGGGGGGGGAATGAAAAGTACAAGAGTAGAAGGGTGATTTTACACAAATATTAAGTAGTTCATCTGCCTGGCGCAGTGGCATACACTGGTGATTTCAGCTACTTAGAAGACTGAGGCAGGATGATCAGAAGTTCAAGGCTGAAGTACGAGGGTCACATCATGGGCACAGGGTGCATAGAGAATGCTGACATGTACATGTCCAGGGCAACTTAGTGAGGCCCTGTCTCAAAATAAAAAAGGCTGAGGATGTGGCTCAACATTCCCTGGATTCAATCCCCAGCATGGAGGGGAAAAAAAGATTATCTACATTGACCATGAAAAAGTTAGTGGTTTGGGGCACAAATGCAAGTAACTGGGTATATGCATCAATATTCTCTTTTGTCTACTATTTACTGTAGATAGCCTACTGTGCAACAGCACTTGCTATTCTTGTCTTAGGTAAAAAGAAAGCAAGGGTGGGCTGGGATGTAGCTCAGTGGTAGGGAACTTGCCTAGCATTTGCGAGGCCCTGAGTTTGATCCCCAGTACTGGGGGGGGGGGGGGAAGGGAAGCAAGGTTAACAGGCAGAAGATAAAGATGGAGGAGGAGGAAGTGTTGAAGGTGTGAGGAAAAGAGAAGGAATGGGAATACAGTGTGAATCCTGGGAAGTGATCTGTCTACTAAGGTTAGTAAGTATAAATTTAGAATAAGACTGGGCAGCATATTTGTGTTGATATAATCAGAGCTGAGATTTCTGCAATCTTGTACATACAAGAAAGCAAAAGAGGGGAAGGGGTATGTACAATGGCTGCACGTGGAATTTAAGCAGATTAAACACAGAGGTAAAGTCATGAGGGTCACTGAAAGGTAAGACCAAGATACTGTATGGTTTGTATAGTTGATAGGGCACTAGAGACTGAGCACTGAAGAGATGGAGATAGTAGTTGGTAACAACATGATTGCTACTCTCTACTAAGCTCTTATACTAAATTAGTTATTACTTTAGTATTATTTCATTTAATTATCAGAATGACTGAAAAATGAGCACTGTTATTCCTACTGTGAAGATGAAGTAAAAGCTAAAGTTAACAACTTGTTTAAAGTCAAAGAGCACTATGTACTCCAGTTGGCCTTTTGGGCAACATTTTCTTCCAGAAACAAACAAAACTTCCACAAAACTAGAATACACTCTTGTGAATAAATTACTTTACAGACCAATTCGTACTTAATTCATTTAAAAATTTACATTAGGGCCGGGGATTTAGCTCAGTGGTTTCGCCGCCTGCTGCGCAAGCACAAGGACCTGAGTTCAATCCCTGGTATAAAAAAAAAAATTTACATTAGTGATACCATGTTTTAAAGGCATCTTCTAGCTCCAGCACAGAGTAATTAAATTCAAGTTAACTATTTGCAGTTACAGCTATTATTACTGTGGCTATAAAAACTGTTGCTATGTTATCATGCACAGATACTAGATTTCTTCACTCTTATTTCTTTCCCTCTTGTTTTCTCTACTTCTGATATAGAAAGCCATGGCTTATCTCACCCTACGAGAAAAGGAAAAGTTAAGTTTTTGGCTCCTGACTTTAGACTCTCAGAATTACTAAGTCAGCCTGACTTTCTTTTCTTTTTTTTTTGGCAGAACCAGGAATTGAACTCAGGAACTTGTGCTTTCCAGGCAGGCATGGTGCCACTGAGCTACATCCCCAGCTCAGAATTACTAAGTATTTCTGTAGACGACAATAGCAACAATAAACTATTTCCAAGGCTCCTAGTTCTGGCAACCTGACTAAATAGGGGAAGTAAAAGAAACTAAGGCTTAAAGTTTCTCTAGATCTCTGTTGTCTAGGTGGTGATTTTGTGAACTGAAGACAGATCTCGCAGTCATGCAAGAAACCAATAAAACACTGCGTAGGTTTTTCATTCATCATATAAAGTTCTTCCACTCTCTCCACTGGGGACATGATTTATGACTATGTGGTTAATTAACAATCAAGAAGTGGATAAACAATGACGTTAGACAAGATTTAGCAGATAATTAAAGAAATAATTTGTCAGTCAGTGGTGGTGCACACCTGTAATCCTAGCACTCTAGGAAGGTAAGGCAGAAGGATCACAAGTGGGAGCCCGGCCTGGGAACCGAGTGAGACACTGTCTCAAAAAAATAGAAAAAGGGACGTAGCGCAGTGTGAAAAGGTCAATCCTCAGTAACACATCCACACACACACACACATACACACAGAGAAAAGAAATAATCTGTTAATAATTTACCATTACTATATCCTTCCACCAGTCCATTATTTCTTAAGGGCAAATTATTTAAAAGAAACCAATTTATATAATCATTTTTCTTCACAAATTCGCTTTTCCCCATGCAGAGGTAACCTGGTTTCCACTTGAATAGTTATCTAGGTATAGCTAACTAAATTTATAATAATGTCTTCATTTCAGATAAGAATTTCACTCACTCTTGCCCATTTATTTAGGCATTATATTCATTTACAAACATAGGTGTGACCATAATTGGAACTATTCCTAAAACTATTCATGCATGTTCTTACCACTTTATAATTTCCTCTAACATCCTCAACTGATTCTTCTTTAAATGATAATTGAGCTTGAATCACAAAAAGTTCCTTTCCCCAATAATGTCAACTTTGTCATAAAAATTCAACCTCTTGCATCAATCACTATTCACTGAAATTCTCCAATGTTCCTATTTTGGGGAATTTGGATATTTCCATTTTAAAAAGGATATGTAAGTCTGGAGTGATGGCACATTCCTATAATCCCAGTACTTGGGGGAGGCTGAGGTAGGAGGATTGCTGCCAGTTTGAGACCAGCCTGGGCTACCCAGTGAGTTCAAGGCCAGCCTGAGATACACAGCAACCCTGTCTCAAAAAAAAAAAAAAAAAAAAAAAAAGTAAAATAAAAATTAAAAACAAAAAAAGAACATATGATTGTAAACATGAAAAAGGATTATTTGCAGGTATCCCCAAGAGACATCTACAAAATTAATAAATTAACCTGAGGGGCTGGGGATTTAACTCAGCGGTTTTGACACCTGCTGCGCCAAACGCAAAGCCCCAAGTTTGATCCCCAGTACCAAAAATAAATAAATAAATAAATAAACCTGCTGAATTATTTCCATTTATTCACGCATTAAAAAGACATTTGCTAGGGCTGGGGATTTAGCTCAGTGGTTCTGGTGCCTGCCTTGCAAGCACAAGGTCCTGAGTTCGATCCCCAGTACCAAAAAAAAAAAAAAAAAGACATTTGCTCATCCCAGGAGCTCAGACTCTGGAGGAGGGAAGGTGAACACAAATAAAAAACACATATGTAAATAAAGATTAGTGTAGGTCATGATCAGTGTAAGGAAGAAAATACTCAAGAGCTGTGACAGAGACTAAATTAAAACAAACTGGAAAGAAACTGCGATCCAGATTATCCATAAACATACCAATCAGGGCCGGGGATTTAGCTCAGTGGTTTCGCTGCCTGCTGTGCAAGCGCAAGAACCCAAGTTCGATGCCTGGTACCAAAAAAAGAATTATGCTCATAAACATACCAATCAGATTGACATCAATGCTTTTCTAGATTGCCTCTAAGACTTCTTGACATTTACGTAGGTTTCCAGGATCAAAGCCCCAAACTTACCTAAGCTTCATTTTTAGAACTAGAGGTAGTCTGTAAAATCTCTAGCAGAGTATCCCCTAAATAGGACACACATGAATAAATTCCAAATAGTTTCTCTGGTGTGAGAAACTGAAAGTGTAAATAAGGACTAAATGTATAATAGGTAATGTGAAATAGGAAGAAAAGGGGCAAAGGGGAAGGAAGTGGGAGGGCTAGGGGAAAGGATAGAAGGGAATGGGATTAATATGAGAAAATGGAAAAATAGGAACAAAATCTTTGTATATAGGGAGGACTGGAGGGGTTGAAGCGAGGGCTGGGCAAGGGTGAAAAATAAGAACCAAGAGAGACTATGTAAAGGTGCAAATTTCCAATGATGAATGTCATTATATTGTATACCTAAAATGTACCAATGATTAGAATGAATAATCGATAATGTGAAATAGGAAGAAAAGGTCCAAAGGGGTAGGGGTAGTGGGAGGGGCAGGGGAAAGGAAAGAAGAGAAAGCAAAAATGATGAGAAATGGAAAAAATGGAAATAAAGTCTTTGTAAATAGGGAAGGGTGGAGGGCGTGAAGGGAGGGCTAGGAATGGGGAAAAAATAAGAACCAAGATGCATTATGTAAAGGTACAATTCCCAATGGGAAATGTAATTGTGTTGTATACCTACAATGTACCAATAAAATAATTTAATAAAAAAGAAAAAAAAATAGAATGTCTACACTGATAAAAAAAAAAAATCTCTGGCAGAATATAAAGAGTAACATCCACTTAGCAGTACCTGTGATTAGGCTTTTGACTTCATATTTTGTAACCACACAATAATTTACCCAAACTGGAACATTTTCAAGAGAAAAGAGATTTTTAAAAAATAATTATGCTAGAAAAAGCACAAATGACTTTCTCCCAGGGCAAACCAGGACACATAATCACCTTAATTCTTTACCATATCAAACATTAACTAGCCAAAAATTTCAAGAGGAGTCTATAGTTCTAGATATATTTAAACTACAGTATAATATCCAAGTGAAAGGCCTAAATTACAATATGAAACATTTAAGCCTAGTAAATCCTTACTAGAAAGATCTAAATAACTCACACCATATACAAAATCAGTGTCAGGTACATTGTAGAAATAAATATGAAAAAGGAAAAAAAAATCCAAGTACTTAAACAATGTTGGGGTAGGGGGAAAAAAAGAAAAAAGAAATATCAGCCACTAGCCATAAAACAGAAGCCTGGTTAAACACATCTACATTAAAATGAAGAATGTCCATTAATGGTAAGAAATCATTAAATGGCAATATATGCACCAAGCTAACAATTCACACTTAAAATCCAGGCGGTGGAACCACTAAGCTAACCCCGACCCCACACTTAAAATCCAAAACTCTAGAAAAAGACGTGCATTTATTTTTATTTATTTTTTTTTACCTTTATTTACATTTTATTGGTACATTGTAGGTACACAACACAATTACATTTCTCATTGGGAACTGTACCTTTACATAATGCATCTTGGTTATTTTTTCCCCATTCCTAGCCCTCCCTTCACGCCCTCCACCCTTCCCTATTTACAAAGACTTTATTTCCATTTTTTCCATTTCTCATCATTTTTCCTTTCCCTTCTTTCCTTTCCCCTGCCCCTCCCACTACCCCTACCCCTTTGGACCTTTTCTTCCTGTTTTACATTATCTTCCTATTTACATTATTCATTCGAATCATTGGTACATTTTAGGTATACAATATAATGACATTCATCATTGGAAATTTGCACCTTTACATAGTCTCTCTTGGTTCTCATTTTTCACCCTTGCCCAGCCCTCCCTTCAACCCCTCCAGTCCTCCCTATTTACAAAGATTTTGTTCCTATTTTTCCGTTTTCTCATATTAATTCCATCCCCTTCTATCCTTTCCCCTAGCCCTCCCACTTCCTTCCCCTTTGCCCCTTTTCTTCCTATTTCACATTATCTATTATACATTTAGTCCTTACTTACACTTTCAGTTTCTCACACCAGAGAAACTATTCGGTATTTACACATGTGTGTCCTATTTATTTCACTTAAGAGTACTGCCTCAATGTGCATCCACTGAGCTATAAATGTCTCTAATTTTTCATTTTTTATGGCTGAGTAGTACTCCATTTTATAAAAACACCACATTTTCTTTATCCAGTCTCCAGTTGATGGGCATTTGAGCTGTTTCCAAGTTTCAGCTATCACAAACTGCACTGCTATGAATATGGGTGCACATATATCACTGTGGTATGATTCTTTTAATTCTTTGGGGAAGATCCCCAGCAGTGGAATAGCAGGGTCAAATGGGACTTCCAGTCCTAGTTCTTTGAGGTATCTCCATACTGATTTCCACAGTGCTTGTACCAGTCTACACTCCCACCAGCAGTGGAGCAGCGTTCCTCTTTCCCCACAGCCCCACCAGTATTTGTTATTGGTTGATTTCATGATAGCAGCCATTCTTTCTCGAGTGAAGTGGAATCTCAGCATTGTTTTCATTTGCATCTCTCGAATGACCAGTGATGTTGAACATTTTTTCATGTATTTATTTGCTATTTCTACTTCTTTGTGTGAGAAATGTCTGTTCATTTCAGATGCCCATTTTCAGATTGGGTCTTTAAATTTGGGAGGTCTGATGTTTTTAAGTTCTTTATAGATTCGAGATAGTAGACCTTTGTCTGAGGAAGAGCAGGTGAAGATTTTTTCCCACATTGTGGGTTGTCTCTTCACACTGCTGGTGGTTTCTCTTGCTGTGCAGAAGCCTTTTAATAAGAAGAGATCCCACTTGTTGATTGTTTGTGCTAGTTCACAGGCAACTGAGGTTTTGTTCATAAAATCTTTTCCTACACCCAAAGACACGCATTTAAACAGAAAAATGGGCAATAAGTTCCAAAGGCACTTCACGAGAGATGAAATCCAAATGGCCAAGATATGAAAAGATATTTATCCTCTTTAATAGCCAATGAAATGGAGATGAAAGAGAGATTCAACTATATGCCCATGAGACTGGCTAGAATTAAAATATATGATACCAAACATTATTGGGGGTAAAGGATATAGAACTAGAAATCTTATACACTAATAAAAGAAATAAAAGCTAGTAAACCACTACTATGGAAATTGCTTGGCATTACTTAACATATTCCCTATGCTCCTACAATTCAAATTCTAAGTATACACCCTTGAGAAAACTATCCAAACATTCATTAGTGTATTTAAAAACAAACATTCATAAAATCATTGTTTATAGTAGACAAAAACTGTGAACAGCCCAAAAGTCTACTGTAGAATACTGAAAACTGCAGAAAACATTCATTTTAGTCTTATATTCATATTATATAACAAAAGCCCAAAAGAAAACATATACAAGGCAAATCCACTTAAAGCAAGGTCAAAAAATGAGTGAAACTATATTTTGTCAAAATAACATACCTAGAGTAAGATGGTAAGATAGGGAGATGCAAGAAGTGGAAGGCCTCTGGCATACTGTCAATTGATGTCCGTCTTGTCCCGCATGGTATTGTAAGAATATTTTATTTTTATCTTATGTGTATCTTTTCAGTACATATGGTTATTTCACAATAAAAAAGGAAAAACTCTCCAGAAGTAAAAAAAAAAAACAAACCCCAAAAAACTTAAGTAATTCTAAGAATGTTATTTAAAAAGATTAACTTTTAACTCAAAGTTTAAAAAGAGTAACATGGATCTCAACATCTGAATATGCAACTAAATCCCATTAAAAATCTTTCAACTTCAATTTGTGAGACTACTATTCACAATTTTTTTTCTTGGGGGGGGATATTTGAGACAGTCTCGCTATGTATTCCAGATTGCCCCTGAATTCACTGTGTAGCCCAGGTTGGCCTCAAACTCATGATGATCCCTCTGCCTCAGCTTCTTGAGGGCTGGGATTACAGGTGTGTACCACCATCCCTGGCTCCGAAAGGTAGAGTTTTCAGATGGCAAATTACACAACAAGTCATGGAAATTCTAAAATTTTAAGACTAAACTTCTCATTTCTAATTTTGAAATTTGAAATAAGAGTCTAGTATTGGCTGGGCAGTTAAAAAGTAGTTTTAGATTAGATTACCCTATCAAATAATATATTAAGATTTGATGCCCAGTGTGGTGGCGCATACTTGTTGTCTCAGCATTCTGGGAGGATGAGGCAGGAGGATGGAAAGCTTGAGCCCAGCCTGGGCATCCTGATGACTTTGCAAGATGTGTCTCAAAATTTTAAAAAAGGGCTGGGGATGTAGCTCTGCAGAAAGCCCTCCACTGTTAAAAAAAAAAAAAAAAAAAAGACCTGACAACTCCAGTGTTTCCAGGCATGATTAAATTCCCAAAGCTTGTTACACATTAACTCATACTGATGTATGGATTAAATGTCAACGCTGTAAATACAAATTAAATGATTAAAAAGTTTTACTACTGCATTTATATGATTAAGTTATGACACAAGGAACAAATTATGTTTTATGTCATATAAATTTATAGTTTTTTAGGTATAAAGGGTATGTTCATAGCTTTTTTTCTTAAAGACTGAAATTAGTATCTTAGAAATCTTAAAAATGTTACTGATTTGCCGGGATTCAGCTCAGTGGCGTCCCTCGAAAGCACAAGGTCCTGAGTTTGATCCCTGGTGCTGAGCAAAAAAAAATGCTACAGATTTTGCACAGCCAATCCCCTATAAGTAACTGAGTCAACAAGATTCCTTTAAATTCAGATAAACAATCCTGCTTTTTTTTTAAGTTATTAAATCACTTTAATGAGAAATACTGTTCTCAACAAGTATGCAGCTCCAGAACTTTAGAGATGCTTTTCTGAAATTCTATAAAGCCATAAAAACTTTTTTTTTGGGGGGGGTACCGGGGATCGAACTCAAGACCTTGTGCTTTCGAGGCAGGCGGCGGAACCACTGAGCAAAACTATCACCACAATACAACTGTCGAACTTCTAATACTACTCTTGTATAGCGTACAGGTTATATTTGCTTTTTTGCAATGCTAGGGATCCTAGCCACCGGGCTAGGCAAGCGCTTCACCGCCAGGCCACACCTCCATTCCCTACAGTACACAGTTCTGTTTAATTCCTTACCTAGGTGTAAGATTTGTCCCAACCTCCGTGATATTAAAAGGCCTACCAGTGCATTAAAAACAAGTCATTAAACTTGCTTGGTTACTACGAAACTACCTGCCTACCAGCCAACGACTGAAAAACATTTTACTGATTTAGAAATTTTTCCCCCTACCCTTGGACCTCTGTCTCTACCACGCTATGCAGTTCATAATAATTCTACCAGATATGCTGGAAAAATTAGCTGGATTATCTTGTTTTTTCCTCCCAAATATTACAAACAGCTGTGAAATATCCTTTAAGATCTGGAGCTAAGTTTCTTTTCTTTCTGATTTCCTGGCAGAGCAAAGGCCTAACACGTGTGAACGGAAACAAAACCCACAGACTCTAGCGATGGTAAATATATGTGTAGGGACAGGACATACCTCAACAGAATTCTATTTTTTCCGAGAAAGACTCTGCAGGGGTCGGTCAGCTCCCACTGACCACGCAGATCTGAACTGTGAAGAATCCTGGATCAAGTTTGAACCAGGCTTCCCGAAACAGGTCTGGGGGGGTGTAGTGGTGGTGGGGGCCACAGCAAGCATTTTTAAAGTGCACCCTAAACAGATGGCTGCACAAGCTTTGAGTAGGATTCCGGTTTAACAGGTAACTATCACAGATGAGACAAGGGGAATGTGATTTGCTCCAAGGTACCAATGGCATTTCGAGATCCCACGTCCTGGAGGAAATCCAAAGTTTTGGCTCATTACTTATAGTTCACTTGAGGAATACTGCAACGAACTGGAATTAAAAACTTGGAAAAAATGGGGGCTATGAAGTCAATAAATCAGCACTAAACTCAAGGCAGGAGGAAAAATTCTTTGAACACTCCGGCTTTGTTTGGCGGTTCGACAGCGGAACCACCGAATTTCAGAGTTGAAAGGCACGGATCCTGGTGTTCTCCAGCCGTTCTCAGACTTCAGGGCCGACCCGCCCGCGGCGCACTCGGTCCCCTAGTGCCCGGATTGAAGGCGCGGACCTTCAGGGTGGAACCAGGGAGCTCGGAGAGGCCGCGGCCCGGCCCGGCCCGCGACGCCGGGACCGAAAGGGAGAGAAGGAGCGCCCCCCCCCCGGAGGACGCCCGAGGGAAAGGGGGCAGGCCGGAGCGCAACGCAGCCCACTGCGAGCGCTCGGCTCAGTCACCGGCCCCGGAGGCCAGCCTCGGCTTACCTTTGGCGAGGGCTACGGTGGAGTTCTCGGTGTCGATGGTGTAGAGGATGCCCTCGTAGCGGATCTCCGCCTTAGAAATGAGACTGATCTTGCTGCCGATGTAAGGAGTGCCCCCGCTCATGGCGCCGCCGCCACTCCGGGCCGCTTGCAGAGAGGCAGATCCCACGCCGCTGTCGCCGCTCCGCACGTCCGCTCGCTCGCTCCGTCGGCGCCTACAGCAGCCGCCTCAGACCCAACATGGCGGCGTTGCCGGCTCCGCTACCCTCCCCCAGCCTCCCGCCCTCAAACAGCGGCGCGGCGCGGCGCGGCGGCGGCGGCGGTAGCGGCGGCAGCGCAGGGCAAGCTGGGCGGGCGAGGCCGCACTCTCGCGAGACTTGGACCGCGATTTGCGACTGTCTGTCTAGTCCAAGTAGTCTCGGCTATGCCGCTTGTCTGGGCTATCGCCCGAACGGAGCTTCGGAATCGGGTAGGTGGTTCAAGGCCGGTAATATCGTGGCGATGACTGGAGAAGCTCCCGTCCCTCCTTATGGCCCAGTCTGCAGCTTCTGCCATTTCTACACTTGTTGTATTTTTGTCATGACCCTTGTCTTTTTATTTTTAATTTCTTGCTGTACTGGAAGTTGAACCCTGGGGCTTAGCGTTGAAGTACATCTCTAGCCCTTTAAAAACATTTTAAGAAAATGTATTGAGACAAACAATTCTCGTTAAATTACGAGGCTAGGCTTGAATTTAGCATCTTTTTGCCACACCCAGTGTTGGTGTAAGCTCAGGTCTGTCTACCTGGAAAGTTAACGCAACCCCCTCTAGCCCACTAAGGAGTTAATGATCATTCTTTTAAGAGCCTCTCTGGGAGGTTGAGGCAGGGGTATCGCAAGTTCGAACCCAGTCTGGGCAATTCAGTAACTTAGCGAGACCCTGTCTCAAAGGATCGATGGATAGATAGATAATCAATAGATAGATTGTGGCTCAATGCAAAAGCCCTGGGTTCAAGCCCCATCACACACACACAAAAGACTGCCCTTTGCCTGCTGAGGCAGCCACACCCCTCTTAGAGTTCTCAGGGCCTTGTTGTGACATAGATCATCGCCCAAGGATCCTTCCTCTGATACCAAGCTTTTGGGGTAGGAGCTGGGACTCCCTCCCTAGGTTTCTATTTTTAGTTCTCTGTCCAGCACTTTCAGGGAGCCTGATCCAAGCTCATGGATTTCCATATTATTGTACATTGACCAATCCTAAGTAATTGGAGTTTTGGTCAATTCTGTGAACTCCAGTTTCATATAAACCATACCCTTTTCAAGCACTCCTATTGGATGTCACATTGTCATCTCAAACTGTTTCCAAACCCATAGTCTGTATTTCCCGTCTAAATTTGTTCTCTTGCAGCCATTCCCCCACTGAGGTAACTGGTAGCATTTATTCAGCTGCTCAGACCAAAAGCCTTGGTGTCACCCTTGACTTCTCGTTTACCCTCACATCGGTTCTGAACGGAAATCCTGTCTATTCCACCTATGCAATATATCCCAAATCTGACCGCTTCTCACCATCTCTATCCCTCTAACTCTAGAAGAAGCCACATTCTGTCTAGGATTATTGCAGTGGCTTCTAAGAGTTCCCTCTACTTCTTCCCTTGCCCCACCTCCATAGTTTATTGTTTAATTTTATTTATATTATTTATTCAAGACAAGGTCTTGCTGTATACCCAGGCTAGCCTTGAACTTGTGATAATCCTGCCTCTGCCTTTGCCTCCAAAGTAGCTGGGACTACAGTTGTGGATGAGTGCATCTGGCTTATTTTATTCTTAAGTAGTCAGGGGATCTTGTTCCAATCTCAGTCAGATCATGTTCCTCCTCTGTTCACTACTCTTCTCACTAACTCCATGTTACACAAAGTGAAAAACAGACTCTTTGTGTAATGACTTGGCTTCTTTTTACCTTCCTTCCCCATTCTGTTGCAGTCATCTTTTCTTCAGATAGAGATTTCACACTTCATTCCAGTCTCTGGTTAAATGTTACCTCCAGAGATGACATTTAAGTGTTTCCAGGTAGGGCTGGTCACTGCTGTATCATCATGGTCTTGTTCAGCACCTGGCACGGGCAGCTGCTCAGCAAATATTTGCTGCATGAATGAATAGTTGTATGAAAGCAGAGTACTGTAGAGTCAGGATGTCTGGTGAGCTGAGTGGACAAATGGTGAGAAGCCTGTTACAGAGCTGGGGAAGCAGGAGAAAAACTGAAGAAGCTGTGATGGAGTTGGTGCACAGTGTCTTCAAAGGAAGGCTAGGAAATCCCTGGTTCAGTATAAAGTCATTGCCAACAAGTTGAATTGTTTGTTTTTTCTTAACTATCCTAGGCCTATGACCCAAGTTACCTTCATGTGTTTCCTTAGTGAGCTCAATATTTTCTATGATCAGTTTCTGTAAACTGGTCATTCCCAAAATTACATCTCCTTTCCACATCTTCTGATTATCAGAGTCACATTTACTATGTAGTATGGGTATTTTTTGTTTTTGTTTTTGAGTTTCATTATGTAGCTCAGGCTGGCCTTGAACTCACCATTTACTGAGGCTAGCATTGAATTTATGGTAATCCTCCTGCCTCAGCCTTCCGAATGCTGGGGTTACAGGCATGTACCACCAGAACTGACCTTCGTGTTTTGTTTGTTTGTTTTGTGGTATTGGAGAGTTGAAGCTAGACCCACATATGTGCCCGGCAAGTGCTCTGCTGCTGGGCAAGTGCTCTGCTGCTCCCAGCCCTGATTATATAGTATATGGAATTGCTTGGGTGTCTGCAAGCACTTCCAACTCAACATGTGCAAAATTACTGCATCTACAAGTACTTCTCTTGTCCTCCTAAATAAGCTGTTCTTTTGCTTGTTTGTTTGTTTGTTTGGTTTTTGGTACCAGGGATCGAACTCCGGTCCTCAGCTTTCGAGGCAGGTGGTGGAACCACTGAGCTAAATCCCCAGCCACTAAATAAGCTATTTTTTTAATCCATGACCGCTAGCCCTGTCAAGGGCCCCAGGACTCACCCATCTGTGTACTATAGTTTGGATATAGTTTGTGTCCTCCGATGATTCATCTGCTACAGCAATATTGAGAGGTGGTGGAACCTATAAAAGATGGCGTGAGCAGTGGCTGATGGAGAAGATGTACGAAACACGTGCCCCTCACGTGTGCCTTGATGTGGCGGCTGCTGTTCATAATTCATAAATTGTCTCTGCGCACCTTAGCCTTTGGCCACACTGAATTGCTTACCATCCAGAACAAATGTCTTACTCTCCCTTCTGTAATTATCCCTTCATCTCCTACATGATCTGAAAAGCTCTGTATCCCATCTCCATTTGCAGGCGAGATTAAAAGTCCCCCTCACATCATTGACAAAAATCCAGTGACTTAGCAAGGCATACAAGTGCATGCCTGTAATCTTAGTACTCTGGGAGGCTGAGACAGGAGGATCACAAGTTTGAGCCCAGCCTGAGCAACTTAGTGAGAACTTGTCTCAAAGTGAAAAATAAAAAAGACTGGTGATCTGGTGATGGAGTCAGCTGGAAGACCCTGGATTCAATCTTTCATACTGCAAAAAAAAAAAAAAAAAATCCAGTGATTTAAAACAATTATCATCTCATATATCTCACAGTCTTGAGTCTGAACTTTTTTTTTTTTTCTTGGTACCGGGGATCAAACTCGGGACCTTGTGCTTCCAAAGCAGGCGGTAGAACCACTTAGCTAAATCCCCAGCCCGCTCTCACAGTCTTATAGGTCAGGAAATTGACCAAGGCTAAATCAAGCAGTTCTTCTCAATGTCACATCAGTTGGGGTCACTAGGTGGCAGCTTGCTTGGTGTAGAGTCCAAGATAGCTTTGCCAAAAAAAAAAAAAAAAGAAAGAAAAAGAAAAAGTCTAGACAAGTGTATTAAAAATATGTTAAAGAAGTTAATATGCTCCCATCCCCCTATTTTCTGTCACTGACACTCAAAGCCTAAAGGAGGAGAGCTTTATTTTTGGCTTACAGTTTCAGAGGTTTCATTACATGGAAAACTGGCTCTAAGGCAGAGAAATCAAGGTGGAAGGGCGAGGTGAAGGAATGCTGCTCACTTCTTGGCAGCTGGAAACAGACAGCAAGGTAACAGTGACAGAGACAAAGGAGCCAGGAACCAGATATAGTCCCAGGATCGCACCTCCATGACTCCACACAGACAGACCAGAAGTGGGCTTCATTTATTCCTAGGCAGCTGCCAAGCCAATCAAATTGGCAATGAAGATTAATGGTCACAGCTGGCACACACCTGCAGTTCTAGCACTGGGGAGGCTGAGGCAGGAGGATTGTGAGTTCAAAGTAGGCCTGAGAGGCATAGAAAGACCCTGTCTCAGTGAAACAGATAAACCAATTGATAGTCACAGCTTTTAATCTCTTTTCATTTATGAAATCTAGTCCTCTTATCTAAAATTTTGTTACTTTAGGTTATTTTCTGATATCTATGAAAATAAATATTACATCTATCCATTTCTTCCCCTCTTCATAAAGTAGAACTCATGATCTGTTGTGATCTTTTATAATTTAATTGGAAGTAGAATTGGAGATTCTTGACCATTTTCACATCCAGTAGTGATATGTCTATTACATCCCAGGGAGGGGCTTGTATCCAGGTTTTTCCTCCAGAGTTGGAATGCTGGTCCTTTATTAAGTAACATATGATGTTACTTAATTTAGAAGCCATGAATTTAGAAGCCATGTGTTTTTGGGAAATATATTCCTTCAAACAATAGAACCAGTCTTTTTTTGGAAGGAAAATAGACTGGGGATTGAACCCAGGGCCTTTGCATTGAGCCACATCCCCAGCCCTTTAAAAAAATTTATTTTGAGACAGGGTTTCATTAAATTGCTAAACTTGCGATTGCTCTGCCTCAGCCTTCCAGGAGTGCTGGGATTACAGGTATGTACTACCACACCCGGCAACAGAACCCTTCTGATTGCATGAGATGCTCATTATGTGAGAAACATACCAAAGCTGAAACTAATGGTTCTATTTTGAAAACACATCTTATCCTTCATTTGCTCTGGGTGCAAGTGTATGTGCATTGTGTAGAATTGCTACTGATTTCTCTCGTGTACTCTTCAGAGTGTGATCATGGGACTCACACGAAGGGACTGATAATATGTCATTTTCTGCCTTTTTTTTTTTTTGGTACTAGGGATGGAACTCAGGACCTTGTGCTTTCCAGGCAGGCGTGGTGCCACTGAGCTAAATCCTCGGTTTTCTCCTTTTTAATGTAATTAGCGGTAGCCTTCTGTGTTATATGTTTTTCTTTCTTTCTTTTTCTTTTTTTTTTTGAGACAGAGTCTTGCTACATAGTTCAGTTGGCCTTGAACTCACTATGCAGTCCAGGCTGGCCTTTGAACGTGTAGTGATCCACTTGCCTCAGCCTCTGGAGTGACAGGGTCTTGCTAAGTTGCTAAATTGTCCAGCCTGGGCTCAAATTTGCCATCCTCTTTCCTCAGCCTTTCAGATTTCTGGGATTACAGGCATGCACCACCACATCCTGATCTTCTGTCTGTGAAGCATCACACATTTTTTTTGTCATAAAGCCACAGAAACATGAGTATGTCAAACCTATATTCATTCTTTAGAATATTTCTATTGATGAATTATTAATTTTAATTTTATGAGTTTTATTATATTAAACAATGTGACAGGAAAAAAATCACAAAAATAAAGTATTGAATTTTTAAAAAGCATCAAAATTTTCAACCTTGACTTTTTTGGTGTACAAAGTCTAAAAAAGAACAACAGAAATACATTCCTGTATGAATTACAATGAAAATACCAGTAGCACTGTACAAAAAATTCTTTACTTCAGTTATCACACCTAAGGCAGTCTTCACATATGACAATGGCAAATTCCATACACATGTATCGCTTACACTGACAGCACATTTGTTTTGTTTTCCTGGCCTTTTTGTAGGACACACTTGACATCTCTTTGCTCTTACTGTTTTTTCAGGATGTTCTTATTATATTATACAATGTGCAGTTAACAGGAACATAAAATATCAATAAAATAAGGTATTAAATTATGAACAGGGCCAGGGATTTAGCTCAGTGGTTCCACCACTCGCCTCGCAAGCACAAGGACCTCATTTCGATCCCCAGTACCAAAAAAAAAAAAAATTAAATTAAATTATGAACATGTATTGTGCATTTAGAATAAACATCAACATTTTCACATCAGCTGTGTAATTGCTTACAAAACCTAAAAGATAACATCAGAAATAAAAACCTATGTGAACTACAATGAAAATACCAGTAGCAAGGGCTGGGGATTTAGCTCAGTGGTTTCGCTGCCTGCTGTGCAAGCACAAGGACCCGAGTTCGATCCCTGGTAGCAAAAAAAAAGAAAAGAAAAAGAAAATACCAGTAGCACTCTACAACAAAAATAATATTTGCTTCAATTGTCACACCCAAGGCAGACTTCACACATGACAACTGCACCTTTCATGCATATATCTTGCTTACACTGATGGCACATGTGCTTATCTTTCCTTTCCTATGTGGCAGGCCATTCTTTTTTTTTTTTTTTTTTTTAGTACCGGGGATCAAACTTGGGTCCTTGCTCTTGCACAGCAGGCGGCGAAACCACTGAGCTAAATCCCGGCCAAACAGGCCATTCTTTTCAGCTGTCTTCTCTTCTTTTTTTGTCAGGAGCTTCCTACTATGTTGTTCAATGTGCACTTAGCAGGGAAATCGGATATCAATAAAATAAAACATCAAATGTGTAATGAGTGCTTAGGATAGACATTAACATGTTTTTTTGGTACCAGGGATTGAACTCAGGACCTTGCCCTTGTGAAGCAGGCGGAGGAGCCACTGAGTTTAATCCCTGGCCCAGACATCAACATTTTTTATATCAGCTATTCACTTGTTTACAAACCTAAGAGATAACATCAGAAATAAAAACCTATGTGAACTACAATGAAAATACCAATAGCACTCTACAACAAAAATAATCTTTGCTTCAACTGTCACACCCAAGGCAGTCTTCACACATAAGAATTGCATGTTTTGTACACAAATATCACTTACACTGATAACATGTGTGTTTTGTTTTCCTCCCCTTTCTTTTTTTTTTTTTTTTTTGGTACCGGGGATCAAACTCCGGTCCTTCCGCTTGTGCAGCCTGGGGTGAAACCACTGACCTAAATCCCCGGCCCTTTCCTTTGCTTTCTTGTAGAGCACAGTTGACATATTTTTGGTTTTGTTGTTGTTGTAGGTCTTTGGGATGCTGCACTTGCCTATTCACTTGTAGGATCACCAGTGTGGTCCAAAATTTTTTCCTGCATACAGTTCCTGCACTGGTCAACTTGTGCTGTATTAGCAAATGTAACATCTATTGGAAACTGGTAAAACAATTGTCAAATGTCACCTTCCGATTAATTTGGGAGATGGGAGCAACAAGTCTGTTCACAACATCATTCAATTTATTACTATACGAATAAGGACCTGATGGCTGAGTTCCAGGATAAATTTCTAAATTGAAAGCATAGTAAGTCTTCACATTTACAAGGGTATACATTTTTATGCCATATTTTGACCCGTCACTTTTCCATAAGCCTTTTATATTCCTGCGATTACCATGAGAAATCTCTGCTAAGTTAGCAGACTTATGAATGCTTTCAGTTTAGCTAGTGAGGTGTCATAATAAATACATTTTGAATATGGCTATTGGTGCATACAGAGCATTTTACTTGATTTTAGCCTTTGTGTATTTCACATCATCCCATAGCATTTTGTCTGTTACAATTTCCAACATTGAATAGCACTGCTAGTATTCTGTCCAATACATTTTATCCCTGCCAAGACCTCCACTATATTTTCAGACCTAATTGCATAACCATTTTGTAACATTTCAACTAGTCAAATATGTACTCACACTGCTGTGTTCTTTGTCATCTGAATCAAGGAGGTCTGGATTCCCTGTGTGTGTATCAGTTGATTCTTGCTCCATTTCACTGTCACAGGAACTTTGACTCACATGGCCAATATCAAAGTTGTCGTCGTCGTCATCATCATCATCATCCACCCGCATCACTCTTCCGTTATGGAATTGTGTATTTTACCATAATGAATCATCATCATCCATGCATGAGTAATCTGATGATTCACTTTTGACCTCCTCCAAAACTTGCAAATCTGGTTTTTTATGTGCCATTGTACTGAATTGGGCTACTTTTACTAGAAAAATCAAAAGAAAAAAATATCCTGGAGTGGTGTGGGTTTAATATACCCTCTGTGATGCTCAGGTAAACATATGCAAAACCTGTTCTATGGAGCATCATGTGGGTGTAAATCCCGGTATGACACTTGCACACATGCACACACCTTGCCTTTCATTGTACCCAGTGGATAAACAGAAAGATTGTTCCTGTATCCCTCAGGCAAACATACTGAGATGCACAGCTGGCTACTATTATGCGAAAGTAAAAATTTACAGTAGAAAATTAAGGGATGTGTTTGTGGAACCGTGTTATGTTTCGCACTAATTTTGTTTTAAGACAAGGTCTCTAAATTGCAGAGGCTGCCCTCAAACTTGCAATCCTCCTGCCTCAGCCTTCTGAGTACCATGTACCAACGTACCTGGCTAGTTTTTTCATTCTTACCATTATTCAAATATTTGTCTGAACTACATTAACAAACAAACACTAGAAATGGGTAAGATGCATTTGTGTGATTGGAAAGTACGCACAATAATGGAAATTAACCTATAAGGATTTTTTTGTTTTGTTTTGTTTTTATGAGACAGGGTCTCACTTTGTCATTCAGGGTAGCTTTGAAATAATTATGTACCCTAGTCTGGACTCAAACTCATGGCAGTCCTCCTGCCTCACCCTCCTGAGTGCTGAGATTACAGGCATATGCCACCATGCCCAGCCCATAAGGATTTTTTCTGAGGAAAAAAATAACCTAAAATGCAAAACTGATGCTGCCAGACCCTTCAAGACCCTTTCCCCAAGTCTTAGTGCATTTGGGCAGCTGTAACAAAATACCATAAACTAATGGTTTATAAACCACAGAAATTTATTTTTCATAGTTCACAAGTCTAGGATTAAGGTTATGGCCAATTCAGTGTGTGGTGAGGACTCACTTCCTAGTTCATAAATGACTGACTTTTTTTTTTTGTACGGGGGGATCGAACTTGGGACCTTGCGCATGCAAAGCAGACGGTGGAACCACTGAGCTAAATCCCCAGCCCTATGACTGACTTTTTTGCTAAAATTTTACCTGGGCACAGGATCTCTCTGAGGCCTTTGTTTTTTTTTTTTTTTAAAGTTGCCCAGGCTGAGCTTGAACTGGTGATCCTCCTGCCTCAGCCTCCCAGAGTGCTAGGATTACAGGTGTGCACCATCAGGCCCTAGCTTCTCTGAGGTTTTTTTTTAAAATAAGGATATTAAAATCCATGAAGTCTCCATCCTCTTGACTTTATCACCTCCCAAAATTTCCTCTTCCTAAAGTCATCTCCTTGGGGGTGATATTTCAACATGTGAATTTGGGTGGGACATAAGCATTCGGCTCATCCCACCCCCTGCATTGCACATACACAAAACTTGCAGTGGTTTCAATGGCTTCTCACTGATCTGAGTTCTTAGAGGAAACTCTAACCTGGGGTATGATGTTTGCAAAATCCCATATGGATTGGCTCTTGCTTAATTCTCTGGACTCTCTTCTTGTTTTCCCTCTTTACCATGCTCCATTCCTGCCATCCCTCAGCCTTTGTCCTTCATTTCAGAAGCATCTTGCACTTTTCTGAGGTCCTCCCCTTTGAAACTTGGCAGTGCAGCTCTCTCATGTACTGTCTTGGGCTGTTTTCTGTTATAAAAACATCAGAGGCTAGATAATGTATTAAAAAAATCTATCTATCTATCTATCTATCTATCTATCTATCTATCTATCTGGGAGGTTGAAAGTCCAAGGTTGGACAGCCCCATTAGTTTATCCTCTGGTAAAGGGCCCTTCACCTACATTGCAACGTGGTAGAGAAACAGAATGGAAACTGGCTGTGTACAGAAAAGGCCAAGGGCAAAGGTGGCCTTGCTTATAACAACTTGTGTCATAAGGACTAACTTACTCTGTGAGACCAGCGTGAATCTCTTCCAAGGGTGATGTCCCCCAACCTAATTTCCTTGCACTATTCTCTACCTCTTAGAAGTCTCACTACCTCAACACTGCCATGCTGGGGACCACACTGGGGAACAAGCTTCCAGCATGTGAACTTTTGAAGGACACACTCAAACCATATTCAAACTGTAGTGCACACTAAGTGCATCACTGCACATTGTGGTGACATTGTTTACTTATTCAATTTATACATTGGTCTTTTTTTTTTTTTTTTCTTTTTTTTTGAGACAGGATCTCACTATGCAGTTTAGGCTAGCCTTGAACTCACTATGGAGCTCAATCTGGCCTCACATTCCCAGCAATCCTCCTGCCTTGGCCTCTTGAGAGCTGGGATTAAAGGCATGTGCCACCATGCCTGGCTTACATTGGTCTTAAATTGTGCCAAGGACAGGGACTGTGTGTGTGTTTTCACCACTATGACTTTAGCACCAACTCACATAGAGTAGGGATACAGTAAATCTTTGTCAGGTGAATTAATACAGTAAGTGATTTTTGTGCATTATGATCATGATAAAAGGTGAACTTTTTTTTTTAAAGAAGAAATAAGCTGGGCATTGTAATACATGTCGATAATCACATTACTCTGGGAGGCTGAGGCAGGAAGATTGCAAGTTTGAGCCTAGCCTGAGCAACTTAGTGATTTCATGAGACCCTGTATCAAAATAAAAAATAAAAAAGGGTTGGGGATGTAGCTCACTCTGAAGGCCCCAGATTCAATCCTCAGGGCCATAAAAGGAGGAACTACTTCTAGCTTCAAAGACTTTAACACACGAGGGCTTAAAATGAGTTGTGTAGGATATTAACTACCTATGTTTGATGTTTGGTTTTTAAAGTGGAATGTTTTGCCCCAAATGCAAGCATTTTTATTTGGTTCTTGTTGTGTACTAAGTTAACATGCAAATTTCAATTGCCAGTTGAGTAGTTCTGTGTGATGTTTTCTTGTTACCATGTGGCAGATACCCCTGGCTTTCTCATTCACCCCATCTGGGCCTCCAGTGTGGTCTAATTACCCCGAAAAGCCAGGATATGTTAGAACTGAGCTTGATTACTCTAATGGCACACACTGTTTCACAAAGCTCCCAATTCCTGAATAATTATCATTATCATATTTATGTGTTTAGCCAAAAGCTTAATTGGAGAATTCCAGAATGAAACAATGCTACATAAGGAAAAACTTTCCAGTCATTTTCTTTGAAAACAATTTTTTTTTTCTTCCCCGTACCAGGGATTGAACTCAGGACCTTGCGCTTTCCAGGCAGGTGCAGTGACACTGAGCTACATCCATGGCCCTGAAAATAATTAAAAAAAAAATCAAAATACCACCAGCACATGCATGAGGTGAAACCATCAAATCACACAGAAGAGCTCATGATGCATGGCCATGGTGCCCAGCCTGCCGAGGCAAACATGGTTAACTCTTTCAGCTGTTTCTGCTCAGTTGTTATTGTCTCTAAACAATATGCTTACATCACCGGTTCTTGATGCACCTCTTTTAGATATTGTCCATTCATTTCCAGCTCTGATAAATGAAGATCGATCTCACACACCAAGTACTTAGAGATATTTGGAAATTCTTTTCCATGTGTGACTTACTTGCTCCTCATAGGCCTGAGGTCCAGGCTCTATGCATGGCAAGGTGGGCCTGTCCTGGCTTGGTGGTGTCCGTCCTGCTTATGTAAGGCTTGCCTGTCCTGACAGTTATATAGCATGAAGGTTCTCTCTCCCTCTCATCAGTTATTGCTAACCTCTACTTATGTGAGTGTTCTGTAAACTATATATAACAAAATTTACCAGTTTAGTAATTTTTCAGTGCATAGTTTATTGACAGTAAGTTCCTTCACATTATTGTGTAACCATCTCCAATATCCATCTCCTGAACTTTTTTCGTGTTACCAATCAAAAACTCTACCCATTAAACACTACTTTCCTATTTTCCCTTCTCACTAGACCCTGGCTATCACTATTCTATTTTCTCTTTTTGCAGAGGAAGGGGGGACTTCGTAGTGAGCTCTATACCCAGCCATTTTTCCATTTTTTCTTCCTTTCTCTCTTCCTGTCTGTCTTTGTCTCTCTGTCTTTCTCTCCCTCTCTCCTCTTTCTTTCTTGTATTGGACCCAGGGCTTTCCCACTGAGCCCAGGACTTTCCCACTGAGTTATATCCCCAGCCTTTTTTATTTATTATTTTGAAATAAGATCTTGCTAAATTGCCCAGGCTGGGCTGGAACTTGCAAATCTCATGTTGTAGTCTCCCAGAATGCTGGGATTTCAGGTGTGTATCACCACACCCAGCTTCTACTTTCTATCTCTGAATTTAACCACTCCAGGACTTCCTGTAAGTAGAATCATGCATGCAATATTTGTCCTCTTGTGTCTATCCTCTGCATTTTCAATAATTTTATTGAAATTTCTTAATTCTTGGTTATTTCTTTTTCCTTTTTTTTTTTTTTTTTGTGATAAGGTCTCACTTTGTAGTTCAGGCTAGCCTTCAAGTCACTATGTAGCCCAGGTTGGTCTCGAACTCATAATGATCCTCCTGCCTCAGCCTCCCAAGTGTGGGGATCACAGGTATTAGCCACTAGGCCTGACTCTCATGCCCTTTTGCAGAACTAAAAAGCCTTGTCAAGATTTCTTGGTGCCTGAGTGCTTTATTTGCACTGACAAATGGAGTTTGAGGGTGTATTCCCAACAAGGAGAAAGAGGAGAGGGAATTCCTCCTTCCTTTCTGTTTTAGTTGACTTTCTCTCACTATAGCAAATACTTGAGAGACAAATGAACTTATAAAGAGAAAATGTTTATTTGGGTTCACAGTTTAATTGGCTTTGAGCCTTTGGCAGGCAGCATATCATAGCACACATAGCATCATAGTGCTAGGTGGCACAAAACCAATCACTTTGTTGCCAGGAAGAGAGAGAGAGAGAGAGAGAGAGAGAGAGAGAGAGAGAGAGAGACTATCCCTTCAAGGGCATGACCCCTGTTATCTAAAAGCCACTCACAAGGCCTTATCCTCCCAGTGATGCCTCCCTGGTGAACCCCTCTTTACCGTATGAATCTTTGTGGGGTGCTTAAAGTCCAAACTCTGACACTTGCCTTTTTGTTTTATTCAGGGCTTCAATGGGTTAGATAATGCCTGCTTACTTTGATGAAAGGGATATTCTTTTGTTTGGGGTTTTTTTTGGTACTGGGGATCGAACTCAGGAACTTGTGCTTGCAAGGCAGGCAGCGGCACCACTGAGCTAAATCCCCGGCCCTGTTTTTTTTCAGACAGGCTCTCACTGTGTAGTTCAGGTTGGCCTTGAACTCACTGTGTTCCTCCTGCCTCAGCCTCCCAAGTGCTGGAATTATAGGCATGCACCATCACCCTCTGGGGAAGAGATATTTTTTAGTCTACTGATTCAAATGCTAATCTCTTAAAAACAAACAACCCAAACTCAATTACAGTAGACCATTGATTTATGAACTCAGTTGGTTCCCGAGGGCTGGTTTGGTACCAGGATGGAACTCAGGCAGGTGGGGAAACATCTGAGCTAAATCCCCAGCCCCCCGCCCCCCCCAGGGCTGGTTTTAACTCAAGTTGTTTGTATATCAATACAGCTGAGATTTGGATGCTTACCTAGGTACACATTATAGATAACAAGAGGAAGATAATTCTTCCATTAACCTTATTAACCCATGTTGTTCATATGTCAGGCTGGTCATAACTTGAGGGTTATGACCACTGTATAATGCTTACCAGCTATTTGAGCTTCTCTTATCTCAGTTGACACCTAAGCAAACCTTCAGGATCTGTCAGAGGAAGGCAATGTCATGATGGGGTCAGGAAAGTGAGTTGCTGAAAATATAAATAGTAAATTAACAAATAGACATAACTATCATCAAATAAAATGTTAGAGTAATCAGTATATTATTGAAAAGATTTTCATAAAAATTATTTTTTTCTAGAGATTTGAAGTATCAGAAAAGAGGAAAATTACACTGGAGCAACTTTTGAGGGCATACATTTATTGAAAATAATTTTAAAACAAAGGTAAAAAATTGAAAAATAATGAAAAGAACAATAAATTATCATAATAATAGTCATAATAATTTTGTAAATTACATAATAATAATTCTTACAATTATAAAATACCTTGCTATAAGTACAGTGGACCCTGAAGTTACAACTGGCCTGACATACAAACAACTTGGGTTGATAAGGTTAATGGAAGATTCATCTGCCTCTTGTTATCTATAGTGTGTACCCAGGTAAATATCTAGATCTCAGGTGTATTGATTTACAACCAACTTGAGTTAAAACCAGCCCTTGGGAACCAATCAAGTTTATAATTCAAGGGTGGACCGTATTATATCATTGGAAGTGATATTTAGAGTGATACACATCACTTACCTTGAAAAAATATGAAGAGTTAGAAACACATCATGGGATAGCTATTTATTTATAGACAGGGCCTTGTTAAGTCAGTGAGTTGCTCAGGCTGGCCTTGAACTTGTGATCTTCCTGCCGCAGCCCTTCAGAGTGGGGATTTCTTGCCACCATACCTGGCTGGGACAGCATTTTAGAGTTGCTTGTCTTTTTGGATACACTCAACTATAAGATCTGGAGCCAGGTGTAGTGATGGTTGCCTGTAATCCCAGCACTTGGGAGGTTGAGGCAAGAGGATCACCGTGAGTTCAAGACCAGCCTGCACTACAAAGCGAGACCCTGTCTCAACAAACAAACAAACAAACATCTGGGTACCATATTCAAATCCATGCTGGAATCCAAAGTGTCTTGGAACTGAGCATGCGCTAGTGTTGGTAGGATGGCAACCTTCTAAAAATCCTCTAATTTTAGAGTGTTCTGGGTGAGGCAAATGTGTTTCAAGCCCTGGTGCTGATCAGATGGCAGAGGTATTGTAGTGGTAGTCACAGTGCTGGTGGTTGTGCTGGTTGTGTTAAATGAGTGAGACTGGGGAGACCAGGAAAACCTTCAAAGGTCTTAATTCTGCCACAAGGGAATTTGTTGTACAAATATCAAGAGGTTCAGTGAAATTAGATAGACTACAAAGAACAGGTTCTACAGGTACAGCATGGACAAATGGAGGGACTAGCCAGTTTGAGATCTTCTCTTTCTGGGGATGAAAAGCTGGGCACCAAGACTGAGCTCTGGTGACAAAGTGGGTGGCTGCAGGCTAGGGGAGGCTGGGAGGCCTTGCCACCAATTGCTTCTGATGCTCCCAGGGGCAATGAGGAGCAAGGAGCCAGCTTGCAGACTCTCTTCCCAGGAACACCTGTGGAACAAGGGCAGCCTGCCTGAGGCTGATGGAAGAAGCGTTTGTGCTCTGATCCAGGCTGCCCTTGTTGTACTAGGGCAGGGGCAAAGCACAAGTGGAAACTATACACCCTAGGTCTAAATGCCTGACATTTTAAATTCAAGCAATAAGTTGTTAAATAAAATGTTAAAACCTTTTTCTTTCTTTTTTTTTTTGTACTGGAGATCGAACTCAGGACCTTGCATTTGTGAGGCAGGCAGCAGCACCACTGAGCTAAATCTCCGGCCCCCACCTCCTTTTGTAAATAAAGTTTTATTGGCATATAACTGTTTAGTCTATTTTCTGTTGGTATAACCGAGTATCATGGACTGGGTAATTCATAAAGAAGAGGAATTTCTTTAGCTCACAGTTCTGGGGGCTGGAAAGGCAAAGAGCATCATGGTTTTGGCATCTACTCACCTCTGGTGAGGGCTTTTTTGCTGGGTCACAGCATGGCAGAGGGCATCTCATGGCGGGCTGGGTGTATCCAAGAGACAGAACCAAATTGATTTTTTCCCATTTTATTTTTTAATGTACAATTATTTTTTCATTAGTACATGTTTGTAGTATATAGTTACTACATTTGTCATGGGGAGTTTGTACATGTACATAATACATCCTAATTCCTTTTTGTCCCTTTCCCCTCTTATTCCTCCCTGCTCCCTCCAATTCTTGATCCCCTTACCATTTGAAAAAGATCTCCTTCCTTCCTGTTATGTATCCTTTATTTTGCTCTTCACTTATATTTTGGGTTTCTCATATGAGAGAAACTATGCAATATTTAAACTTGTGTATCTGATTTATTTCATTATGGTCTTGTGGTACATCCATTTACCTACAAATCCTTCAAGTTTATCCTTCTTTATGGCAGAGTAGTATTTCACTGTGTGTAAATACTGCATTTTCTTTATCCATTCATCTGTTGATGGGGATATGGGCTGTTTCCAAGGTTTAGCTATTGTAAATTGTGCTGCTATAAACATGGGTATGCATGTACTACTGTAATATGATGAAGTGAAATCTTTTGTGAAGATTCCTAGAAGGGGAATAGCTGGGTCAAATGGGATCCTTATTTTTAGTTTTTTGAGGAATCTCCACACTGATCTTTACAGTGATTGTATAAGTTTACATTCCCACCAAAAATGTAGAAGAATTCCTTTTTTTCCCACAGCCTTGTCAGCATTTGTTATTACTTGATTTTTTTGATGATAACCATTCTTTCTGGAGTAAAATGGTATTTCAGTGTTGTTTTAATTTGGATTTCTCTATGCTATCCAGCTGCAGATCAGATTTTTTTTTTTTTTTGGTTGGTTTTTTTGGTTTTTTGGTTTTTTTGGTACCAGGGATCGAACTCAGGACCTTATGCTTGCGAGGCAGGCGGCAGAACCACTGAGCTAAATCCCTGGCCCTATTTTTTTTTTTTTTGGTACCGGGAATAGAACTTGGGTCCTTGCACTTGCACAGCAGGTGGCAAAACCACTGAGCTAAATTCCCGGCAATTTGGATTTCTCTAATGGCCAGCGTTGTTGAGCATTTTTTTTTTTTGGTACGAGGGATTGAACTCAGGACCTTGCACTTGCAAGGCAGGTGCCCGAACACTGAGCTAAATCCCCAGCCCCTGTTGAGCATTTTTTCATGTATTTGTTGGCCATTTGTCGTTTTAGTTGCCCATTTTTTATTTGTTCTTTTATGTTGGGAGGGGTGTAATATTTTTGAGTTCTTTATATTCTAGATAGTAGTCCTCTGTCTAAAGAATAGTTGGCAATTTTTTTCCCCATTTTGTAGGTTGTCTCTTCACTCTATTGGTTGTTTCCTTTGATGTGAAGATTTATATGTTGACATGATTTGTTGATTCTTGGTATTATTTCTTGTGCCATTGGGAGAACCAAACTGACTTTTCTAACAAATCCACTCTTGAGATAACCCATTAAACTATTAATTCCTTAATCCACAAATGAATAATCCATTTATGAAGCAGAACTCTCATCACCTAATTACTTTTTTTTTTTTTTTTACCTAATTACTTTTTAAAGGTCCCACTTGGTACCATCTCTCAATACTTCACAATGGGGATTAAATTTCAACATGAGTTTCGGTGGGATTTCAAACCATTGTGCTAGCCATGCTCACTTCTTTACCTATTATTAGTGGCTATTTTCATACTGCAGTGGCAGAGCTGAGCAGTTGTGATGGAAAACTTTGTGACTTCCGGTCTAGAAGGTGGAAGAGGGCACACTGCCATGGGTTTGTCCCCATGGTTCCAGACTTGGGAGTCTACAGGAGACCAGAGTGTGGGTCCCTAAAATGTGGGGCCCCAAACTGGAATTTGAACATGAGGCAACATCACGCAAATCCAAACTGAAGGACATTCTACTAAAAGAACAGGGCTTCACTCTTCCAAATGTCCAAGTCATGAACACCAACAATTACAACAGCGACAACAACAACAGGCTAACGAACCATTGGAAATTAAAGAAGACTAAAGAGCTGTGGCTAAAAGCAAGGACACGACTAAAAGATTGGATCTGAATGAGGAAAAAATGCTCTCAAGAAGGATATTGGAGGGGTGGGGATTTAGCTCAGTGTCACCGCCTGCCTCACAAGTGCAAGGTCCTGAGTTCGATCCCCAGTACAAAAAAGAAAAGAAAAGAACAATATTGGAACAACTAGGGAAATGTTAACAGGTTTGTTAATTAGGGAAAAGCACTGTATTAATGTTAATTCCCAAATTGTTGATTATACTGTGATTATATAAGAGGGCATCTTACTTTTAGGAACTACCCAGTAAAATATTTAAGGGTAAAAATATATGATGGCTACAATTACTCTCAAGTAATATAGCAGACTATCCGGCCAATTGAGTCTCAAAACAGTTATGTTGGGCCAGGGATTTAGGTCATTCGTTCCACCGCCTGCTTCGCAAGCACATGGTTCCGAGTTCTATCCCTGGTACCAAAAAAACCCCCCAAAGCAAAACCAGTTATGTTGCTGCCAGACTTCAGGGCACATGCCTGTAATCCCAGCTACTCAGGAGGCTGAGGCAGGAATATTGAAAGTTTGAAGGCAGCCCGGGAAATTTAGCAAGAACCTGCCTCCAAAGGAAGAAGGGCTGGGGATGTAGTTCATTAGCAGAGTGCTTGCTTAGCATGTGCTGGGTCCTACATTCAATCCTTAGTACTAAAAAAAGTGTTACATTGTTGCTGACATGTGGTAGTATGCAGTTAGGCTGAATATGGTTGAGTCTGTACTGAAAATATACAGACTTTCTTTTCTTGTCATTATTTCCTCACCCATATAATATAACAGCTATTTACAAGATCATCACAATGGATTGCATTAGTTGTTATAAGTAATTTAGAGATGGCTTAAAATGTATTGGAGGGTTTGCACAGGTTACATGCAAGTGCTATGCCATTGTGTAAAAGGGACTAGAACATCCTTGGATTTTGGTACCTTCAGGGGTCCTGGAATCAATCACCCTCTGATACTGAGGGACAACTGTAATAATATTAATAATAAAATATGTTCACAGAGAAAATAAAAATAAAATAAAGCAAATGTGGCAAAATAGTAACAATTGGTGAACTACTGTAAACTCTATAGGTGTTCTTTAGATTCTATTTGCAACTTTTCTATACATTTGAAGTTATTTCATAATAAAAAGTGAAAAGAAGGGTCTGGGGATTTAGCTCAGTGGTGCCGCCGCCTGCCTTGCAAGTGCAAGGACCTGAGTTCGATCCCTGGTACCACACACACAGAAAAAAAAGTGAAAAAAAATATGGAGGACAAAAAGAAAATGTGGCTCAGCAGTAGAGGACTTGCCTAGCATGGGTGAGGCCCTAGGGTCAACCCAGCACCGCAAATTTAAAAAAAAGTGCGCATAATTATGGAAAGGTAAGGTTGGGGGGAGTCATGTTTGGTAGCTGATGTAACTTATACAATGACTGGCAGCCATCTTCTTGGGCTTAGTTAAACTCACAAGGTGTCAGAGGCCGCACTCAGAATATTTAGGTCAGATGCCGAAGCTGTCAGCCGGGCCACTTCCTTCAGCTGTTCCTGGGAGTTAGAGTCCTCGCTACAGGGCTCGAGGAGGGTGTGATCTCCATCAGCTCTTTACCAGAACTGCTCTGATTTAAAGCCCCAAGCCCCACGGGAGTCAGCCCCACAGTTCCACAGGCATAGCTTTCCAGGGCTCTGCAAGGCACATGTCCAGGGACCAGAGTTCCGCATTCTGGAAATCAGCACTGAGGTATGGGCAGGGGGTGTAGCTAAGTGGTACATGATCACTTGGTCAACATGCACCAGGCCCTGGGTTTGGTTCCCAGGATGCCCCCCAATAAACAAACAATCTGAGGTCTAACTACCACATATACAAGAATTACCTCACCAGGTGGTTACAGGGTCAATCAGTAGACTTTGTCAATGGTCATTTTTACTGTAAGCAAGCTTGCTTAGCAGTATAGTTGACACATACTCCTGGGGAAAGAGCCCTGAGGTTAGAGTCTCATGCATAGCATTTTGTTCAAGTTTTGCCCCATGACTTTGGTTAACACCTTTAGAAGAATAGGACAAGTTAATACATTTTGTGATCACCAGGGTTTGTTTACACAAGTGGATGTCCCCTCCCCACCCTCTGCAACTGGAATAGTCTTTGGTCATCAGTGTTTATAAGCCCCTTTAGTCTGGGAATTCTCAACATTTCACATCAAGCAGTATTAAATGATAGTTTCTTTTTGTTTCAGTTTTTTAACGTAACTAACTTACTACAGTGAAAGTTGACATTTATATAAAAGTATATTTTCTCTATATACATATGAAGAATTTTAGTAATCTTTTTTTTTTTTGATACCAGGGATCAAACTCAGGACCTTGGGCTTGTGAAGCAGGCATTGGCACCACTGAGCTAAATCCCCAGCCCGAATTTTAGTAATCTTAAAGGAAAGTTTAGACCTTCAAAGTAGCCAATTATTGCCATTTTAAAAAATCTTGTCTGTCAGCTGAGCTCAGTGGTGCACACCTTTAATCCAGTTAGTTACCTGGGAGGGTGAAGCAGGAGGATCCTAAGTCTGAGGCCAGTGGGGGCAATTTAGACTTTGTTGCAAAATAAAAAATAAAGGGGCTGGGGATTTAGCTCAGTGGTCCCGCTGCCCATGTGGCAAGCGCAAGGACCCGAGTTCGATTCCCGGTACCAAAAAAGTAAAAAATAAAAAGAGCTAGGGGTGTAATTCAGTGGTAAAGCGCCCCGGATTCTATCCCTAGTAACTCCCCCCCCACCCCACCCCCCAGCAAATTTTAACTAGAAAATTTCTGCTTTCATGTCTGCATTCCCGTTGATTGTCACTAGATGGCAGCAGAGGACACTGGTCCGAGTCACTGGCGCACTCTCAGCCCTTAGCTTTAGTCAGACTGGGCGATGGTGCTTAGTTTAACCTTTCCACATGGAGAACGTTCTTCAACCTTTCATCAGTGATCAGTGATCACACATTCTATTAACTTATTGGTGTCCTAGCTCTGCCTGTCTGCTTTTGCCCTCTGCTCCTTGGGTGCTCCCAAACACTTCTCCATGAAGATTGGAGTTTGAGTGGAGTTGGACTCAGTGTAGCAGTTCCACCCGCTCTTGCAGGTGATCGTCCTGTCACAAGCACTGGGTCTATGGGTTTATTCTCTTCACCACCCTCCTGAACACCCACCTCCGCCAGACATTAAACTGTCCCTGCAGCCCACCTGCAGCTGGACTCCTGGCCAGGTCTCTTTTACCGACAGGGAGTATCTCAACATGAATTTGGCTTCACACCAACCCTCATCTACCTCCCACAACAGCGATGATTTACTCTATCACGTGCCGCAGTGTTTTCCACATTAGAGGATGGGTAGATGGACTCTCCCATGAATACCAGGGCTTTCAGGGCCTTGTCAGCATTTCCCCTACCCCTTTTATCTCATAGTCCATTAGCCAAATTGAATTGAGGGTCTGCAAGCCTAGCTTACTGCTGCTACCACTTTGCCCTGCCCATGGTGTGGTGAAGAGGGGGGATGTCTTCTTACATTTCACTAAACCTCGACTCCACTTGTCTATTTCTGAGAAGGACCTAGGACAGGCACCACACACAGGCCAGCAAGGCAGCATCAAATACCCTATATTCCTAGTAGTGGGAAGTGTCACTCAGCACACGGTTCAGAGACAAGAGAGACTAGATCTACATTTGCAAGTTGTGCGAATTGTTCTGGTTTAAAAGCTTCATAGCCCCTGGCAAACAGTAACTTCAGGAACAACTCTGTGAGGCATCACTTTCGGCTCTACACAAGGGACTAGTAGATTAGAAGCTATGGGGACTCCCAGCCTGGATAAATGTTACCCACTTGGGGTCATTTTCATTTTAAGCAATGTTGTCTAGTGATGTAATTGATAGACACCATCTATCTGCTTCCAGGAAAATGTAGAAAAATAAAAGCCAGACCCTCATGAAATATCAAAGGTTTTGATATTTTACACAGACACCTAGAAGTTAAAAGAGTCAAGTGAAAACCAATTACATGATTGAAGAAGTCAGCAAAGTGGCCAAGTGTTTTTTTAAAGGCCTTTTATATGCCAGCAATAATTAGAGAATATAATTGGATGATTCTGTCTTTCATAATAATAATGGAAGTCATAATATACTTAATGTACATAATATAGCAAAAAACTTCAAACCCTATATGAAGAATACCTAAAAACTTGATTTGAAATTCCTAAATCAACCATGTTAATTATTACTATTATTATTATTTTGGATTTTGGGGGTTATTTTGAGACAGGGTCTTGCTATGTAGTTCAGGCTTGTCCTGAACTTACTATGTAGCCCAGGTTGGCCTTGAACTGCAGTGATCCTACAGGGTGACTTCTGAGTGCTGGGAGTACAGGTGTGCACCACTATGCCTGGCACTTGAACCATGTTAATCAGATGAGAAGAGCTGGATGTGGAGGCGCACACCTGTAGTCTCAGGAGTTGGGAGGCTGAGGCAGGAGGATCACCATGAGTTTGAGACCAACTTGGGCTACATAGTGACTTCAAAGAAGAGTCAATATCATGGAGATGTCAGTGCTCCGCAACGAACTAAAAATATCACATAATCTCAGTAAAAATCTCAGTGAAAGTTTTCAAAGGAATTTGAAGATTTTATGCTAAAATTCACCTGCAAACATATATGTGCATGAAATTTTTTTTTTTTTTTTTTTTTTTTTTTTTTTTTTTTTTACCAGTAATCGAACTCTGGGCCTTGGGCTTGCAGGGCAAGTGGCAGAACCACTGAGCTAAATCCCCAGCTACTGTGCATGAAAATTTTTAAAGAGGGCAAACTTATTTTATAGATATCAAACCTACTGTAAATTTATAGTGATGAAAAAAGTACGTGCAACTTTGGCCCAGAAATAAGCATACATATTAGTAGAACTGAATAGTTATGTTCAGAACCAAGGACTTTAGTTTTCTTTTATATCAATATATATGATCTAAATCTTCTAGCTCAGTGAATTTCTACCTGGGCATATCATCTGGGTTGCTTCCAGGTTTTGGCTGCTAAGAATATTTTTGTTCCATGTCTCTGGGGGGAAGGAACACACGTTTGTGTTGGGCACATGGTCAGTAACGGCACTGGCACGTTGTGGTGTGAAGAGGGCCAGCCTTGGCAGACACTTGCCGGTCTCCTAAGTGGCTGCGGCATGGGGGAGGCTGGGGGTGTTGGCTTATGGTGGCCTCTCCACTGTGGCTTTCATTTGCATTTCCTTGATGACTGATGATGTTGAGAACCTCTTCCTCAGCCATTTGGATATTCTCTTTTGTAAAGGCCAGTGCAGGTCTTCTGCCCTTCTCCTCCTCTGAAAAATTATTTGTCATACTAAGCAATTTATAGGAGTCCTTTGATAGACATGTTTTGGCATATCTTCTCCTGGCCTGTCACTTTTTCACTTTAAAAAATTTTTAATTTTTGTAGTACTGGGGTTTGAATCTAGGACCTTCCCACTGAGCTACATAGCTATATCCTTAGCCCTCCTCTCTCTCTCTCTCTAATTTGGAGACAAAGTCTCGCCAAGTCACACAGGTTAGGCTTGAACTTGCATTCCTCCTGCCTCAGCCTATCAGAGTGCTGCAATTACAAGCAAGCATCACCATGCCTGGCACATTTTCACTTTCTCAATGGTGTCTTTTGGTGAATAGAAATCTTTTTTGTTTTTTTGTTTTTCGATACAGGTTCTCTCTATGTAGTTCAGGCAGGCCTTAAACTCATTATGTAGCCCAGGCTGGCCTTGAATTCAAGGCAATTCTCCTGCCACAGCACCTCAAGTGCTGGGATTATAGGTGTGTACCCCAGTGTCCAGCAGATGAATAAAAATTTTACTAATTTTTTTTTTTAGTACCGGGGATCAAACTCCGGTCCTTGCACTTGTGAGGCAAGTGGTGGTAACACTGAGCCAAATTCCTGGCCTCAAATTTTACTAACTTATAAGTTAATTTATAAATTAGATTATTAATCTTTATGTTTATTGTTATTGTATCCTGTTTAAGAAATTGTTGCCTATTTTTAGGCTGAGGCAGGAGGATCGCCATAACTTCAAGGCCAGGCTGGGCAACATAGTGAGGTGAAGGCCAGGCTGAACTACATAGTGAGACCCTGTCTCAAAAAACAAAAGAAAACAAAACAAAAAAACAAACAAAAAAAACCTACTGGGATTTCTCCCCCAATACTGGGAATTGAACCTAGTGCCTCCACGCTGAGCTACATTCCCAGGTTTGTTTTTTTTTTTTACTTTTTATTTTGAAACAGGGTCTCACTAAGTTTCTTAGTTGCTAAGGCTGGGCTCAAACTTGCTATTCTCCTGCCTCAGCCTCCCAGAGTGCTGGGATTACAGGTGTGTGCCATTAGGCTAGGCTAGCCTGCTGGGATTTTGACTGGAATTGTGATGGATCTATAGAAGAATTTAGGATAAACTAATGGTCTAAAAAGTTGACCCAGCCTCGTTTATTGAAAAGACCACCCATTCCCCCGAGTTAGCCTCTAACTCTGGTGATCCTCCTGTCTCAGCCTCCCAAGTGCTGGGATTACAGGCATGTGCCACCATGCTCATCTCCAGTATTTTTGTTGTCATGGCCAAGCTGATTTTAAAATTCACTTAGAAATGTAAAGGGCATAGATTAGCAAAACTAGCTTTGAGAAAAAAGAACAAAGTTTGAAGATTAAAATTATTGTACTTGATTTCAATTCAATTACTTGATAATCTATGATAATTTTTTATTATATCTTTTAAAAATTAATTTATTGGTACATTTTAGGTATACAATATAATGACATTCATCATTGGAAATTTGCAACCTTACATAATCTCTCTTGGTTCTTATTTTTTCCCTATTCCCCTGCCCTCCCTTCAACCCCTTCATCCCTCCCTATTTACAAAGACTTTGTTTCCATTTTTTCATTTTCTCATATTAATTCCATTCCCTTCTTTCCTTTCCCCTACCCCTCCCAATTCCCCTTCACCTTTGCCCCTTTTCTTCCTATTTCACATTATCTATTATACCTTTTAGTCCTTATTTACACTTTCAGTTTCTCACACTAGAGAAACTATTCAGTATTTACACGTGTGTCCTGTTTATTTCACTTAAGAGTATTGCCTCAATGTGCATCCATTTAGCTATAAATGTCTCTAATTTCTCACCTTTTATGGCTGAGTATACTCCATTTTATAAAAATACCCATTTTTTCTTTATCCAGTCTCCAGTTGATGGGAATTTGGGCTGTTTCCAAGTTTTAGGTATTACAAATTGTGCTGCTATGAATATGGGTGCACATATATCACTGTGGTATGATTCTTTCAATTCTTTAGGGAAGATAACCAGCAGGGGAGTAGCTGGGTCAAATGGGACTTCCTGTCCTAGTTCTCTGAGGTATCTACAAACTGATTCCCACAGTGGATAACCTATGATAGTTGAGACTGTGTGGTATCCATGTCAAGATTGATAAATATATCAATGAACACAATAGAGGTTCCATAAATAAATCCATATTTATATGATAAATTGACTTTCAACAAAGTGGCAAAGGCAATTCAGAGAAAGGGTAATCTTTTTAACAAATGGTTAAAGCTAGATATTTATATGCATAAAATTAACTTTGATCCATATTCTGCGCTATCCATAAAAACTGGCATAGTGTAGATCATGGACATAAATTTATAACAGAAGTATAAAGCTTCTGGCAAAAAATACCATATAGGGAAAAATATTGGGGGCATTAAGCTGGACAAATCTTTCTCAGATATGACACCAGAAACAAAATCAAAAGGGCCAGGGATTTAGCTCAGTGGTTCCACTGCCTGCCTCACAAGTGCAAGGTCCGGAGTTCAATCCCCAGTACCAAAAAAAAAAAAAAATCTATAAGTAAAAATGATAAATTAAACTTTATTAAAATTAAGAATATATGTTTTGAAACATGTTTGTAGAAAATGAAAGAACAAACTGGGTATGGTGCCACATGTCTGAAATTTCAACCGCGAGAAACTGAGGGAGAAGAACCCTAAGTTTGAGGCCAGCCTGGGCAACTTAGTGATTTAGTGAGACACAGTTTCAAAATAAAAATAGAAAGAGGATGTTGTTCAGGCTCTGGGTTCAATCTCCAGTACTGAAAAAAAAAAAAGGCAAAGTCAAATAACCATGAATTACATATCTGAAAAGACATCCTGATTATGAAAAGAACTTCAAAACTAAATAGTAAGAGAACTAAGAACCTAGTTTTTAAAATGGGAAAGAGATTCTAATTCACATTCTCCAAAAAGATATATAGTTAACAAATAAGCTCATAAGAGGATGCTCAATATCATTAATCATTGGATAAATGCAAATTAAACCTATGAGATTCTGAAAGGGAACTTCTAGGCAGAAATAACTAAATTTCTAACAAAAATAACTAAATTGGACAACTATGAGTTACTGTGTTATTAAGTAACTATAGGTTAACTAGGTAACTATACTCTTTGTAGAATGTACAAGTAGCCATGACAACTTCAGTAATCTGTCACCACGGGAGCATAACGAACTCAGAATGTCCTGCTAGAACTCTGCTCTGCCCCCTCCACCTTCCCCGCTGCTCTGCTTTGTGTAAACTCTTCTTGCTATATTCCCAGGGAAACTCCAATGGAATTAAGCCTCATAGATGCAAAAATGACAAATAACTAACCAACCAAAGACTGCCAAATACTCTGCTTCTGCTTCTACATGTCCTGCTTGCAACCCTATAAAACTGCAGGCCTGACAATATTCTGGACCTGACTTCTTTGGGAGAGATCCCAGTCAGGTCCGTCAATGTACTAAAAGAGTTATACACTGCCTCCTGCCTCCCTGGGTGTCTTCCTTTCCCGGATTCAGTTTGCTACAGCAATTCCACTGTAAACCTTTGAGAAGGTCTAACATTGAGGATCTGGTCATGAAAGATCAAGAACTCATTCATTACTGGTGGGAATGTGAAGTAGGACAACAATTTTGAAAAATAGTTTATTAGTTTCTTGAAAAGTTAAACATATCCCTAACACATGATATCTCACTATGTAGTCCAGGCTGGCCTTGAACTCACTATGTAGTCCAGGCTATCCTTGAACTCACGGCAATGCTCCTGCCTTGGCCTCTCAAGTGCTAGGATTACAGGTGAATGTAATCATGACAGAGCCGTTTCACTCCTAGGTATTAATCCAAATAAAAGCCTCTGTCCATACAAAGACTTGTACACCACATTGGTCTAAACTTGTTTGTAACAGCCAGAAGCGGAAATAACCTCAAAGTCCAACAATGGGTGAATGGATAAGCAGTGGTGTATCATTACACTGGAATACTGCTCAGTGATAAGAAGGAATGAATGAACTACTCGTACAGGACAAGGATGAATGTCAAAATAACTAAATCTGTGCAAGCGCAAGGACCCGAGTTTGATCCCTTGTTCCAAAAAAACAAAAAAAACTAAGTCTGACTGCCTTCCACCCACCCATACAGATCACCATAGTATATGATTCTAGCTATACATAAGTCTATAAAGTGAAAACTAATTTACAATGACCAAAAGGAGATCCACAGTTGTCTGAGAAATAGGTATAGACAATTGTGACTGTGAAGATGGACTGCAAATGGGCAGAAGGAAACTTTTGGATGATACGTTTGTTCTCTTGATCGTGGTGATTTCAGGGGTGCATGCATACAGATGTATAAAAATTTTCATGTTTTAAATATATGCAGGGCTTTTTTAAAAAGTCAATTCCTTAATAAAGCTGTTTAAAAGTAAGAGAACACAGAAGCCATATGTGGAAATGGAAATGGCCCAGACAAACGACTGGTATGGCTGGCAAGTCTTATAGAAAATTCAGCTGTAGTGATAATACTGCCCTGGTAAGGCTTAAGGGATAGAGAATATTTTAGTTAAAGCTCTTGGCACTTGGTTAGGTGCGACATGTAAAGTGGAATGGTGGCAGACAGCACGCAACCAACTACAACCTCTAGTCCATTTTGTGACTGAGACCTTAAGCAAGTTCTCTGACTTCTCCATTTCACACTCTCAATTTCAGAGGGGATTAAATGACACACTACTACTAGTAGTGCCCAGTGCTCAGTGGGAGAGGAGGCGTCGCCCTGCAGAATAAGGAGGTGAAGGGAGACCTGGCCCGGTGCTGGCATCCGACAAAGGCACAGGGAGGGATGCACTGGACAGTCCAGAGGGGCAGGGAAGGCTGGGAAGTACAGAGGACTGGAACAGGTGAGGTTGCAAAAGCGACATCCGGAGCCGGGCATGGTGGCACAGGCCTGTAATCTCAACACTTTGGGAGGCTGAGGCAGGAAAGTTGCAAGTTTGAGTCCTGCCCGGGCAATTTAGCGACATCCTGTCTCAAAATAAAAAATAAGGCCTGTATGTATAGTTCAGAGAGAAGACTCTGGGTTCAATCCCCAGTACCAAACAAAACCAAAAACACAAAACAAACAAACAAACAAACAAAAAATCCCCAACAACACGGCACCTAAAAGACCAGGCAAACTTCGGGGGAATTCAGTCACCAGCACAGCCACAGGCACCCATAGCAATGCCACCTTCCGGGGTGCCTCACGCTGTCGGACGCAGGCGCAGTGAGGTGTGCGGAGGCGGGGCATTGCCCCAGCTCCAACGGGCAGGGAAAGTCTCTGGCCCCGCCCCTCTTGAAATCCCAGTGTGTTCTGAACTTCTTTCAGTCCACCTGCAGGTGAGTGCAGCAGGCTGATTGCCAGCGGCAGAGGTTATTTGCACCCGCTCTTTGCAGGAAGGGAAGGTAGGGTGTTGTCAGCGCCGGGTCTCTCCACTCAGGACCGATCGTCTGAGACCCAGGGCGAGTGGGAGGAAGGCTCTGGGTGCTGCTCTGATCGGGTTGCGGGGTTCAGGCGCACTGTTGCAACCAGATGCAACATGGGGTGTTTGCATCTTCCTGGGTAAGGAGTTTTCAGTTTAAAACAATCCTTTGTCCCCGGCTTCGTGAGAAAGAAATTCCCAAGTCCAGCCTGTAGGTGAGAGGGAGTTCTTACAGCAGTTCCATTAGATTGCCACATTTATTTGATGCAAAACAAATAAAATACATTCTTATTAAAGAATTGTTTTACTACTCAGTTTTGTTTGTGTAGACCACCCCCTCCATAAAACGTAATATGTGAATTGTGAATGCATGGGGAAACTGAGGCACAGAGAAGCAAAGTTATCTTTCTTTTTTTTTGGTACCGGGGATCGAGCTCGGGTCCTTGCGCTTGCACAGCAGGCACCGAAACCACTGAGCTAAATCCCCGGCGAAGCAAAGTTATCTTTAAAAGATTTCACACTCCTACCTGGTAGAGTCAATATCCAGATCTCAAAAAGCTGGTGTCAGAGCCTATGCACTTCAGGACTATTCAGTGATGTTCCCAGGCCACTTGTCAAACTGTCTAGACATTTACCATCCTTCCTCCATCCTTTTTATAAAAGAATAAAATGGCTGGATGTCGGATGCTAATTAACAATAGGTGAGATGAAACTTACCCAGAGTGACCCAGTATGTTCTGCTCCTATTAAATTGGAAGACATTGTTAGGAAAGTCTTATTTTACTTGCAATAAAGTTTTGTATAAATGATTTATGACTCAAAACACCCTTTGTTTAGTTTTTGTTTTAAAGTTGTTATGTCTACATGCAAGGATACTTGACATTTTGTGACTTTTGTCTTGCTCCTTATAGGGGTTCCCATGAAAGAGGAGAGCCCCACTGTTCTCCCCAGGGCTGGGAGATGGCAGCTCAGTAGACTTATAAGGGCCAATGACTGTTAGGTCTTTCTTGTTGCCTGGCAGGCTACTGAGTTTTGTATCTCCATTATACCATTATTGAATGCTTTAGGAACAAGAAAAAAATGCAGTAGGTGACAAACAAAACACAAATACCCCTTAAAATATAGTATTGCAGGTTTTCTTCTATTTGGGCAAAGTATTTAGGTAGACTTTATTTTGTTATTTTTTTGTGGTACCGAGGCTTGAACCTAGGACCTTCCCATGAGCTATATTCCCAGCCTTAATTTTTTTTAATTAATTTTTTTGGAGAAGGTTTCACTAAGTTGCTGAATTGCCCAGGCTGAGCTTGAATTTGCCATCCTCCTGCCTCAGTGCCCCAGAGCGCTGGGATTTTAGTCATGCACCACCACACCTGGCTTACATGGATTTTAAAGATTCTGATTATACTTAATTTCAGCTTCAATTTTGCTTCTTGTCAAGAACTGATACACAGATTCTCCCCTTGTACTGGAGATTAAACACAGGGTCTTCCACTGAGCTATATCACCAGACCTTTTTATTTTTTGAGACAGGATCTCACTATGTCACTAAATTGCCCAGGTTGGGCTTCAACTTGTGAACTCCCTGCTTTTGTGTAGTTTTATGGATGAGTTTTCATTCTCCCCACTGTCTAGTGGTTTTATGTCATCACCACCTTCCTTCCTGCCAAGCCTGGAACCAGATATTCTTATGGCATTTTGTGACTCTTGCTCTGTCATCATATTAGGAAAATTTGGGTCTAACCTGATTCAGATTCTCTGTTCTTCACTCATCTTCCCAGGTCCACAATTTCCTGTGAAATTGGCACTTCTAGAATAGGTTGGTAGCTGTTTTTTTCAACTTTATTCATTCATTCATTCATTCATTCATTCATTCAATGAGTGGTGCTGGGGACTGAGTCCAGAGTCTCATGCATGCTAGGCAGGTGCTCTACCAATGAGCTACATCCCTAACCTTCAGCTTCTTTTAAAGGATAAGGCTTGAAAGCCTCAAGTTTGGCTTGGGATTATAGTCTTGCAGAGAGCAAGACTCCTTTACCTGAGGAATGGAATTCCTGGCTGCCAATACCGGCTCAGTTCCTTGGCTCCAAAAGGCCTGGGGTTGTCCTTATGCCTACATTATGTAGCTTAGCTGTACTTTGTCCATAGAAATGATTTTCTTGGCTGGGGATTTAGCTCAGTGGTTCTGGTGCCTGCCTTGAAAGTGCAAGGTCCCGAGTTTGATCCCCGGTACCAAAAAAAAAAAAAAAAAAAGATTTTTCTTATTCTTGAGCCCAACTGCAGCCTATTGGTTTCTTTTTAAGTGTTTTACAATTTGTAAGTTCTCAAAGGAAGGAATTTTATTTTGCTGTAGTATCTTTAGCATTCAAGATGGGACCTGACACAGAAAGTATCAAATAAAGCCAGGTGTGGTGGTACATGCCTGTAATGCCAGCGCTTGGGAGGTGGAGGCAGGAGGATTGCTGTGAGTTCAAGGCCAGTCTGAGCTACATAGTCAGAACCTGTCTCAAACAAACAAACAAAAAGGTATCTCATAAATATTCATTGGAGAAATAAATGAATAAAACGCTTTGTTTTGAAAAAAGGATATGTCAAAGTCGGAAATTTAGAGTCAGCCAAAAGCTGGATGTGACATGTTCTCCCTTGTCTTGGACAGTTTGGGCTTCTGTCACAGAATACTATGGCATAAGTGACTTAAACAATGAGGATTTGTTTCTTGAAATTCTAGAGGTTGAGAAGTGCAAGATCAAGCAAGGTACCAGCTGATCTGGCTTGTGGTGAAGATTCTTTTGGGAGTATAGTCCCTTTCCTCCCTTATCAGGCCAAATATATTGTTGGTTAGGTTATGTTGTATCTTAATCTTACTTTATTTTTTGGGCACCAGGGATCAAACTCAGGACCTCATGTTTGCAAGGCAGGCATGGTGCCACTGAGCTAAATCCCCAGCCCATACTTAATCTTACTTAAGATTAAATCAGAGTTTAGGATTAAAATCCTGTGGCCAGAAAGGGCAAGCAGATCCTGAGGCTCCACCTCCCAACTGAGATGGGAGTGGTGGGTAAACACTGTTGTTTTGGGGAGCCCCCATGCATCATGTCCAAGCAAGAAGAGAAGAAATCTTCACTCTTAATGGGAAGGAGTGGGTGATATCTCTAGGCTCAGAGGATTCAGGGGAACCTGGGGGTTCAAGGTTTTCAGGAACATCGATCTAGATAGAGGTATCCCATCTCTCTCCAATGGCATCCTGGACTTGACAAAGACTTATGTACTTTCATCTGGAATTTATTCTTGGAGTTTGGCTTTTCTGACCATTAAGTCTTATGCCATGGTGCCTTCTCATGGAGGAGGTCAGAGTCCTTTGGTATCCTACCAGTACAGCTGTGGTGGTTTTAAGCTACCTCTGCAAATTCTTGGATAGGCTTCTGGTCAAGAAGAGGTGGATTCTGATTCTCTTCCCCTGGAGTATGGGCAGTACTTGGCTACTTGTTTGTAACGAACATAATGAAGTGTAAGTAATATTGAATATTCAGAAACCTTGTCACAAAGGGCACTGAGGTTTCTTCTTTGCACTCTCTCAGATGAATTGCTCTGGAGGAAGTCAGCTGAACTATCACAAGGAGATCCAGGAAGCCTCTGGAGAAATCCTGGGAGTGAGGAACTGAGGCCTCAGGCCAATAGCCACATTAGTGATTCTGAAAACAGATCCTACAGTGCCAGCCATCAAGCTACAGATAACTATAGCACCAGATAACTATAGCACCAGATAACTAAATAAAAGCCGATACCTTTTGTTATTGTTAGGGATGAGCATGTATATGTGTGCAAATGTTGTTTGTGGGGTATTGTTTGAAAATAAGCTCATTTAACTCTTAGAGGCAATTTAAACTTTGAAGGTAATGGTTTTGATGGATATAAAAAGCACTTAGGAGAATAAAAAATAGTAGACTAAAGGTAGGCTTTGAAATACAGTGGTACCTCAGTTCATGAACTTAACTTTCCATCATTCTACTCACCAACTGAATTGGATGAGAACCAAATCAAATTTCCCCATAAGGTCAACATTGACCCCAACCATTGAATTTGATTTCGTTCCCGTCCAATTCAGTTAGTGACCAGAATGGTGGAAAGAATTAAGTTCATGAACCGAGACACCACTCTACAAGGCACCAAAGACATTCTAGAACATTCAAAACAAAAGGACCCCCCCCCCCCCAAGGACAGTGGTACATTGTTGAAGTAAAACGAGTCAGCAAACTGCCCTGTAGGTTGGGAAACTTTTTTTTTTTACACTAAACTCCGTATGTTGTGACAGAGTTACAATGGTAGAATTTTTATTTTATAGAGTCACACAACCACAATCTAACTTTAGGACATTTTCAATCCCTACACTCAGTTACTCCCATCCCTACTCCACTACCTGCCATGGGCCCTAGTAACCACAAATCTTTCTGTCTCTGTGGGTTTGCCTTTTCTAAACCCTTGCTCATTATGGTCTGCCAATGTTCCAAATGTTGACATATTTCGCTGTACAAAACCCAAAACCAAACTCAGTGGTTAAGACTACCACTACCCTATCAGAAAAATCTCTCTTTTTTTTTTTTTTGTACTGGGGATCAAACTCAGGTCCTTGTGCTTGTGCAGCAGGTGGAGAAACCACTGAGCTAAATCCCCAGCCCAATCAGAAAAATCTTAAGTGTTGGGTATATGCTTTTCAGAATAATTTTTATCAAAAGCTTGAATTTTATTACTGCCACTCAATACTGCCAATTGTTTTTCTTGAAGCTGTAGGCTTAGTTGTTGCTATTTTTAAATCTTCAGTTGAGGATTGAACCCAAGACTTCATTTATGCTAGGCAAGTATTCTACTAAAGAGCTACATCACTGGCTCTTTATTATACCACACTGGCATAGACCTTGTAATCTTCCCACTTCAGCCTCCTGATTACAGTAGTTGGGATTACAGATGTGTGCTACCACATCTCATTTTTAGTTCATTTTTGAGAAAATGTGTGCCAAATACCCAAGACTGAATGACTGCAGTTTGTCGGTACAGTGATATGTTAGTTGTCGAATTTAATCACTGAAAAGTTTGAGAACTGAACATATTTTTTTTTTTCCTGGTATGGGAATCAAACTCAAGACCTTGCACTTGCCAGGCAGGCACAACACCACTGAGCTAAATCCCTGGCCCCTGAACATGTTTTTCCCATGAGATATAATGGAAAACCAAATAATTGGTTCTGAGGTCCAAAATTACACTTATAAATTCATTTTTCCAGAACTTTAACAAGTTTCACAATGATTTCTTTCTTCAATTCTATCATGGTTCTCAGTTTTCCTCTTAGCTTTACTGCTGGTATCACTAACTTTCTTTGGAGCCATGGTTACAATATTTTATGCAAATAAAGTACAAAAAAAAAGCACAGTGGTGAATGTTTTAATGCACTAACACAAGCACTATATGTTGTCTGGATGAGAGCATCCCTCGGATTGAAGTATCACTCCTTCGTGTCCAAAGCCAGATGTGACATATGACTCACTCTCAGTCCCATACAGGTTTTTTCAAGTCAGATTTTTGGTTAGACAGTTAGACTATTGAGCAAAGTTAGGAATGTTGAGCAGATTTTTTTGCACTTTGCTGTTCAAATAGTGGAACTTTTGAGCTTGGAGCTGCTGGATAACTGAGGTGTCACTGTAGTTCTATTAAGTAAAAATGGCATTCCATCAAGAATTACTAGGTCAGATTACAACTCAACTGATTATGGTGGTGCTTTTCTTGAGACAACCATTATACTTCAATACACAGTAGAAATGTTCCGTGTATCCTGCCCATTTCCTGTTTCATCACATATTATACCCCGCAGTAAAATATGAGATGTGAATTCAAAGGCAAGATTGAACAAAGTTAGTGTTTTTCTAGTGCTTCATCAAGAACATTTTTTTTTTTTTGTACTAGGGATCAAACTCAGGACCTTGTGCTTGCGAGGCAGGTGGTGGCATCACTAAACTAAATCCCCGGCCCCTACATTTTTTCCTTTCCCTTCTTTCCTTTCCCCTACCCCTCCCACTTCCCCTACCCCCTTCAGACCTTTTCTTCCTATTTCACATTATCAGTTATACATTTTGATCCTTATTTACACTTTCAGTTTCTCACACCAGAGAAACTATTCGGTATTTACACATGTGTGTCCTATTTATTTCACTTAAGAATATGGCCTCAATGTGCATCCATTTAGCTATAAATGACTCTAGTTTCTCATTCTTTTTGTTTTGTTTTGTTTTGAAAATAGCCCTCTTTATTCGTTTTTTTTTTTTTCATTAAGTTTATTAGTACATTTTAGGTATACAATACAGTTACATTCATCACTGGGATCTTGCACCTTTACATGGTATATCTTGGTTCTTATTTTTTCCCCATTCCCCTGTCCTCCCTTTACCCCCTCCTCCCTTCCCTATTTACAAAGACTTTGTTTCCATTTTTTTCCTTTTCTCATATTTTTTCTTTTCCCTTCTTTTCTTTCCCCTACCCCTCCCACTTTCTCTACTCCTTTAGACCGAATAGTTTCTCTGGTGTGAAAAATGTAAAGTGTAAATAAGGATCAAAATGTATAATTGGTATTGTGAAATAGGGAGAAAAGGTCTATAGTTTCTCATTCTTTATGGCTGAGTAGTACTCCATTTTATAAAAAGCCACATCTTCTTTATCCAGTCTCCATCCAGTGGTTGTGCACTTGGGCTGTTTCCAACCTTTAGCTATTACGAACTGAGCTGCTATAAACATGGGTGCACATATATCACTGCGGTATGATTCTCTTAATTCTTTTGGGAAGATACCCAGCAGGGGAATAGCTGGGTCAAATGGGACCTCTAGTCCTAGTTCTTTGAGGTATCTCCATACTGACTTCCACAGTGGTTGCACCAGTCTGCACTCCCACCAACAATGGAGAAGGGTTCCTTTCTCCCCACAACCCCACCAGCATTTGTTATTGGTTGATTTCTTGATAGCAGCCATTCTTTCTGAGGTGAGATGAAATCTCAGTGTTGTTTTCATCTGCATCTCTCGAATGACCAGTGATGTTGAACATTTTTTCATATGTTTATTTGCTGTTTTACTTCTTTGTATGAGAAATATCTGTTCATTTCAGATGGCCATTTTTGAATTGGGTCTTTGAATTTGAGGGGTCTGATTTTTTTGTTTTTTGTTTCTTTTTGGTACCGGGGATCGAACTCGGGTCTTTGCGTTTGCTCAGCAGTCGGCGAAACCACTGAGCTAAATCCCCAGCCCTGGTCTGATTTTTTTAAAGTTCTAGACAGACAGTAGTCCTTTGTCTGAGGAACAGCTGATAAAATTTTTTCCCCACATTGTACATTGTCTAGTAGCTCTGTTGGTGGTTTCTCTTGCAATGTAGAAGCTTTTTAATAAGATGAAATCCCAGTTGTTGATTCTTTGTGCTAGTTCCCATGCTACTGAAGCTTTGCTCATAAAGTCTTTTCCTATGTCAATGTCTTCAATAGTTTTACCTAACTTATCTTCCAGCAAGTTTAGTGTTTCTGTTGTAATATTTAGATCTTCAATCCACTTGGATTTTAGTTTAGTGCATGATGAAAGATAGGGGTCTAGTTTTTTTTTTATTACTTAAATTCTTTTATTGGTACATTTTAGGTATACAACACATTTACATTTCTCATTGGGAACTTGTTCCTTTACATGATGCATCTTGGTTCTTATTTTTTCCTCATTCCTAGCCCTCCCTTCATGCCCTCTACCCTTCCCTATTTACAAAGACTTTATTTCCATTTTTTCCATTTCTCATCATTTTTCCTTTCCCTTCTTTCCTTTCCCCCGCCCCTCCCACTACCCCTACCCTTTGGACATTTTCTTCCTATTTTCTATTATCAATTCTTCATTCTAATCATTGGTACATTTTAGGTATATAATATAATGACATTCATCATTGGAAATTTGCACCTTTAGATAGTCTCTCTTGGTTCTTATTTTTCACCCTTGCCCAGCCCTCCCTTCAACCCCTCCATCCCTCCCTATTTACAAAGATTTTGTTCCTATTTTTCCATTTTCTCATATTAATTCCATTCCCTTCTTTCCTTTCCCCTACCTCTCCCACTTCCCCTTTGCCTTTGCCCCTTTTCTTCCTATTTCACATTATCTATTATACATTTTAGTCCTTATTTACACTTTCAGTTTCTCACACCAGAGAAACTATTCGGTATTTACACATGTGTGTCCTATTTATTTCACTTAAGCGTATTGCCTCAATGTGCATCCGTTTAGCTATAAATGTCTCTAATTTCTCATTGTTTATGGCTGAGTAGTACTCCATTTTATAAAAAACCCACATTTTCTTTATCCAGTCTCCAGTTGATGGGCAGTTGGGCTGTTTCCAAGTTTTAGCTATTACAAACTGCGCTGCTATGAACATGGGTGCACATATATCACTGTGGTATGATTCTTTTAATTTTTAGGGGAGGATCCCCAGCAGTGGAATAGCGGGGTCAAATGGGACTTCCAGTCCTAGTTCTTTGAGGTATCTCCATACTGATTTCCACAGTGCTTGCACCAGTCTACACTCCCACCAGCAGTGGAGCAGGGCTCCTCTTTCCCCACAGCCCCACCAGCATTTGTTATTGATTGATTTCATGATAGTAGCCATTCTTTCTGTAGTGAGGTGGAATCTCAGCATTGTTTTCATTTGCATCTCTCGAATGACCAGTGATGTTGAACATTTTTTCATGTATTTATTTGCTATTTCTACTTCTTTGTGTGAGAAATGTCTGTTCATCTCAGATGCCCATTTTTGGATTGGGTCTTTAAATTTGGGAGGTCTGATCTTTTTAAGTTCTTTATAGATTCGAGCTAGTAGACTTTTGTCTGAGGAAGAGCAGGTGAAGATTTTTTCCCACATTGTGGGTTGTCTCTTCACACTGCTGGTGGTTTCTCTTGCTGTGCAGAAGCTTTTTAATAGGAAGAGATCCCACTTGTTGATTGTTTGTGCTAGTTCATGGGCAACTGAGGTTTTGTTTTGTTCATAAAATCTTTTCCTACACCAATGTCTTCAAGAGTTCTCCCTAACCTCTGTTCCAGCCAGTTCAGCATTTCTATTTTAATATTTAGATCTTTAATCCATTTTAATTTTAGTTTAGTACATGGCGAGAGATACAGGACTAGTTTTAATCTTTGGCAAGTTGAAACCCAGTTTTTCCAGCACCATTTATTAAAGAGGCTATCTTTCCTCCAGTGAGGCTGTTTGGCTCCTTTATCAAAGATGAGATGGCTGAGTGTGTCAGGAGTTGTTTCTGCATCTTCTAATCTGTTCCACTGGTCCTCAGGTCTGTTTCTTTGCCCGTACCATGCTGTTTTTATCACAATAGCTTTGTATTATAGTTGCAAGTTGGGGATTGTGATACCCCCTGCCATGTCTCTGTTACCTAGAATTGCTTTTGCTATTCTGTGTCTCTTCTTGTTCCAAATGAATTTTTGGATTGTTTTCTCAAGGTCCGTGAAGTATGCTGCTGGGATTTCAATTGGGATTGCATTGAATCTCTATAGCAGTTTTGGAAGCATGGGCATTTTTACTATATTAACCCTTCCTACCCAGGAGCAGGGGATGTCTGTCCATTTTCTGATATCATCTTCAATCTCTCTTTTCAGAGTGCTATAGTTTTCAGAGAAGAGATCTTTGATTTCTTTCGTTAAGTTGATTCCTAGATATTTCATTTGTTTGGATGCTATTGTGAAAGGAATTGTTTCCCTAATTTCTCTCTCAGTGAGCTTGTTATTCGTGTACAAGAAGGCTATTGATTTTTGAGTGTTGACCTTGTATCCAGCTCCTCTACTAAATCTGTCAATTAAGTCTAGAAGTCTTTTGGCAGAGTTTCCAAGAACATTTTTTAAAAAGTGAAACTGGCTTTTAAAAAACATTTCTTTTTTCAATGTGAAGACAGTGAAGAGTACAACTCTAGTACAGTGTGACCTCTCTGGCTTATGCTGTGTCATCAGCTACCTCCCACTCACATCCCCCCATCAGCTCTGTCCTTCCTTCTAATACTGTGATTTCTGCCTATGATTGCTAAGTAACTTCATGTAACTGGAATCATAGAGTATATATACATTTTGTGTCCACTTTCACTCAACATTATCTTTGTGAAATTCATTAAAAAATTGTGTGTAGTTGGAGTATATTCATTCTCATTGCTATTCATATATTCCATCTTGTCTTAGTCTGTTTTCTGTTGCTATAGCAGAACACCTGTGACTGGATAGTTTGTAAAGAAAAGAGATTTATTTTGGCCTTTGGTTCTGGAGGATGGGAAGACCCAGAGCATGGCACTGGAATCTTTTTGATTTTTGATGAAATCTTCTTGTGGCTTCAACTCATGGCGGAAAGCATAAGGGCAAGCAGGTGCATGTGGAAGAGACAAACCATAAGAAGTAACTTACTTTATAACAACCCATGGCATTAATCTATTCATGAGGTCTTATCCCTATGACTCAAACACCTCTCACTAGGCCCCATCTGCCACATGAAGGAATTAAGACTCAATATTAATTTTGTTATCTATTATTATTAGTTTTTTTGGTACTGCTGGGGATTGAACACATGACAATTCTCCTGCCTCAGCCTCCCAAGTGCTGGGATTACTGGCATGCGCCACCACACCTGGCTGTATCTGCTGTTTGTTTTTTTGCTTGTTTTGGTACCAGGGATTGAACTCAGGACCTTGTGCTTTTGAGGTAGGCATAGTGCCATTGAGCTAAATCCCCAGCCCTGTTGGTTTTTTGAGACAGGGCCTTACTCTGTAGTTCAGGATGGCCTTGAATTCACTGTGTAGATTAGGATGCCCTCAAATCGGCTTTTTAGTGAACATGTGTACATATTTTCATTGGATTTTTATGTAGGAGTAGAATAGCTGGGTCATAGTTTCCTTATATATAAGCGAGGATACTACTCACCTTAAAGGGTTGTTCTGAACACTAAATGAATAATGTATGAAAATTGCTTGGAAGAAAGCCCAGTATATAAGATATCTCCCCAAATGTTAGTTTCTTTTCTCCCAAAGGATTATCTTTGGAAATAATAGGAGCTATTAATAACATTTGATTACACTTTTTTTTTGATACTGGGGATCGAACTCGGGTCTTTGCGCTTGCGAAGCAGGCGGCAAAACCACTGAGCTAAATCCCCAGTCCAAGAGCTATTAATAACATTTAAGCATGAAGCTCTATTATGACCTATAACATCCTTTAGAAACTATTGTCCTTGTATTTGGGGGTTTCTAACTCTTTTGCTTTGCATTTCTTTGGCTGTGACAGCTGCGATCATCTCTTTACAGCTGAGACAAAAATCAATTATGTGCGTCTTGAACTACACCCTTTACCTTTTAAGGCTTCAATTGCTAAGGCAGATGCCACAGCAAGAAGACCGCTGAAATGCCATTGCTATTTAATGACAATAAATTGTTTCTACTTTTCAAAGAACTATAAACATGGAGGCGAGTCTGTTCAGGCTCTTCAGCTCCTCACCAAAACCTGCCACAAAATATTACCTTGAGAAAGAAGTTTACAACACACCCACTCCCATTCTGCACCTGGCAGAAGACTAGGAGACCACAACACTAGCACTTGAGTTTCAGATTTGGGTTTGTTTTGTAAAACATTCTAAAGGATGTAATATGTCATAATATAGCTTTCTAAAACTATATTTCCTGTGCAAGTGGGGTTTTGTTCATAAAGTCTAAAGCAATGTCTTCAAAGTTCTACCTATCCTATCTTCCAGCAGATTTAGTGTTTCTGTTTTAATATTTAGATCTTTGATCCATTTTGATTTTAATTTAGTTCATGGCAAAAGATATGGGTCTAGTTTAAATCTTTGGCATGTAGAAAGCCAGTTTTTCCACCACCGCTTATTAAAGAGTCTCCTTTGTCAAAGATAAGTTGGTTGTGTTTGGAGTTGTTTCTGAATCTTCTAATCTGTTCCATTGGTCCTTAGGTCTGGGTTTTGTTTTTTTGCTAGTACATGCTGTTTTATATCATAGTAGCTTTGTAGTATAGTTTCAAGTCAGGAATTGTGATGCCTCCTGCCTAGCCTTTGTTACCCAAAATTGCTTTTGCTATTCTAGATCTCTTCTGTTTCCAAATGAATTTTAGGATTGTTTTCTCTAATTCTGTGAGATAAGCTATTGCTATTTTGATCAGGATTGCATTAAAGCTATGTAACAATTTTGGAAGTATGGCCATTTTCACTATATTGGTGCTTCCTACCCAAGAACAAGGGATATCTTTTCATTTTCTGATCTCCTCTTCAATCTCTTCTTTCAGAGTATTGTAGTTTTCCATGTACAGGTCTTTTACTTCCTTTGTTAGATTGATTCCTAAGTATTTCATTATTTTGGATGCTATTATAAAAGGTATTGTTTCCTAATTTCTCTCTCAGTGAGTTTGTTATTTGTGTACAGGAATTCTATTGATTTTTGAGTGTTGACTTTGTATCTAGCTAAGCTACTGAGTTTGGTTATTAAATCTAGAAGTCTTTTGGTGGAGTTTTTGGGGTCTTCTGTGTAGAGTATCATGTCATCTGCAAATAATGATAATTTAACTTCTCCCTTTCCTATCTTTATTTGTTTTATTTCTTTTTCTTCTCTAATTGCTCTGGCAAATGTTTTCAGAACTATATTGAATAGGAGTGGCAGGAACCCAGAACAAAGCAGGGGTAATTATTCTATTTACAGACAATGTGAACTTCAAGGCAAGTCTGATCAAAAGAGACAAAGAAGGTCACTACATACTTATTAAAGAAAAATAGAAGAAGAGATAACAATTATATAAGCACCAAAAATCAGTGTACCCAACTATATAAAGTAAATATTAGCTAACATGAGAAATCTACTAACCATGAACACAGTTGTAATAGGGGACCTTAGTACCCCACTGTCAAAAATAGACAAATCATCTAGAGAAAAAAATCAACAAAGAAATATTAGAACTCAACCAAACTTGTAAACAAATGGACTTAGTAGATGTCTACAGAGTATTCCATCCCAAAACATCAGAATACACATTCTTCTCAGTTGGACATGGAACATTCTCCAAAATAGACTACATACTAGCTCATTGAACATGCTTAAGCAAATGCAAAGGAATTGAAATAATCCCATGCATATTATCTGACCGTAGTGCAATGAAAATAGAAATCAACTGCAAAAGAAATCACAAACACTCCATAAACACACAGAAATTAAATAACACCCTTCTGAACAACCAATGGGTCAGAGATGAAATTACAGAAGAAATTAAATAGTATTTACAATTAAATGACAATCCCGTCATAACATACCATAACTTATAGGATGCAATGAAATCAGTCCTAAGGAGGAAAAATAAAATAATATAATATAAATATATATAATATAAATATAACTGATCTCTCACATCAGAAAAACAAAGGGAGTTCAAATAACCTAATGTTGAACCTCAAACTTCTAGAAAAAGAAGAACAAGTCAACCCCAAAGCTCACACAAGAGAAGAAATTATAAAAATCAGAGCAGAAATTAATGCAATTGAGACTGAGAAAACAATACATGGCTAGGCATTTTGCTCGGTGGTGCCTTGCCTGTTTTGAAAGTGGAAGGTCCTGAGTGCAATCTCCAGTACCGAAAAAAAAGAATGAAATAATACAAGGAATCAATGAATCAAAGAGTTGGTACTTCAAAAGATTAAAAAAATTGATAAACCCTTAGCCAACCTTACCAAAAGAGGAAAGAAAAAAACTCAAATTCATGCAATTAGGAATGAAAAGGGTGAAATCACAACAGATCCTGTGGAAATCCAGATGATCATCAATACCTGCTTTGAGAACCTATACTCTAATAAGATGGAAAATACAGAAGAAATGGACAGATTCCTAGATACATAAGAATTACCAAAGCTGAATCAAGAAGATATAAAAATTCTAAACAACCCAATATCAGTCAATGAAATTGAAAATGTAATTAAAAACTTACCAATACAGAAAAACCTTGGTCCTAAGGCCTTCACTGTTGAACTCTACAAGAAATTTAGAAAAGATCTACTGCCAATTTTCTTCAAACTCTTTAATGAAATTGAAAGGGAAGCAATACTCCCAAAATCATTCCTGGAAGCAAGTGTTAACCTGATACCAAAACCGCAGAAGGACCCAACCAAAAAAGAAAAATACAGGACAATCTCCCTAATGAACATAGATGCAAAAATCCTTAATAAGATACTGGCAAACAGAATGCAGCAAATCATCAAGAAGGTGATACACCATAACCAAGTAGGATTCATCCCAGGGATGCAGGGGTGGTTCAACATATGGAAATCAATAAATGTAATACACCACATCAACAGAGGATATTGTTAATTGCCCCATATTTTGTTGTGAAAATGAAATGAGACAATGCCTACAGAAACAGATATTCGTTAACTGAAAAGAGCTAAGAAAGATGATGTTACTCTGTTTGTCATGTAACTGCTTGGATTTAATGCAGTATTGATGAGTATAAATGAGACCCCTCCAGAAGGACCTTGGAGCAGAGAACTGGGCCATTAGAGCATCTGGACCACTGGGCTTTTCTGGAGACATCTGAAAGTTTGTTGCTGAGGAGGTGGCTGATTGCCTGGCTGCAGGGAGACAGAGTCCAGTGGGCAGCAGCTCTGGGTCAGAGGGCAGTTGGGCTAGGGGGACTTTGAGGGTTCGGAGCAAGATAGTTACTGAATCTTCAGTTAGTGTCCACATTCCACCCTGAGTCCTTAAAGGGTCCAAAACAATTTGAATAAAAATTCTGTCACCCTGTTGGATATTTTCCTTCACTATCCAAACAAATATGGCTATTAAGAGCTTGAACATTTGTACTTGATTTAGGCAAACTAAATAGCTTTTAAAAAATATGTGCTAATATTCACATTATTTAGAATTTAAGAAAAAATTAAATCATATCATTTCATAGAGTTTTCTCTTTTGCTTACTGATTATTTTTGACTTTTGGAAAGTTGATAGTGGTGGCTTCATTTGTAGCCTAGAACAGCAGGGAAGTGCTGCCACCTAGTTTTATGTTTGACTCTTGTTTTCTTTGTTGATATTTGGCATGGGATTTCTGCAGAAACTTTCTGAAACACTAAACAGAGGTTGAAATATGAGTAGAAAAAATTTCATTTTCAGCTTGATGGAGGTGATATAACATTATTTGAATTATGTGACTTGTTTAATCTCTTCAGTGTAACCTTTTTTTATTCAGACAGTTCTAAAATATAAGAAAGGCCATGCTAGCAGAGTGGTAGTATAGTGGACTCAACTACAGGGTTGTCCTTGAGTGCTGTGGCCAGGGGCATGTTCAGATGATTCTGAACATTGTCAATTGTTATGTATTTAAAGTATAGTTTAAAAACTGGGTTGGGGCCGGGGATGTAGCTCAGCAGTGCCACGCCTGCCTGGCAAGCACAAAGTTCAATGCCTGGAACAGAAAAAAAAAAAAAAGAACTGGGTGTGGTGATGCACACTTGTAATCCCAGCACTCTGGGAGGCTGAGGCTGGAAGATTGCAAGTTTGAGCTCAGCCTGCACGACTTAGTGAAATCTTGTCTCAAAATAAAAACTAAAACTGAAAAGGACTAGAGATGTAGAGATGTACCTCAGTGTGAAAGTGCTGAGTTCAATCCTCAGTCCTACCAGAAAAAGAAGGAAAAAAAAAAAAAAAGGAATACTTTCAGCTGTGGTTTAGGGTAAAAAAGTGGCTTGAGGAGAGAAAGTGTTTGTATGACATCTCAGGTATCCATGGAGTTGCAAGCTCTAGTGGTAGTTTTTTTCTCTCTTCACAGATTGCTTTGTTTTCCTTGCTGTCCTTTTAGTTCCTAGGTTATACCAACTTCCTCTTTCCCTAAATTCTGCAGACATCTGTTTCTTTTGTAACAGTTTCCCTCTGCTCTTGTTTATTAACTTTTTAAGATTAAGAAGAATGCACAGCAGTGTTCAAGAAGAAAACAACAATCACCTGCACCCCTACCACTTAGGACCAATCACTGCTCATGTCTTTGGATATTTGTTTCAAATTTTTTTTAAGAGAAAAATGACTGTTGGCTGGATAATAACATTAAATTTTTTATTTTGTTCATTTAAAGGAGCTCACACATACTCCAGTAAGAATGGCTATTACTGGAAACACAAAAGACGGCGAGTGTTGGCAAGGACGTGGTGCACATTGTTGGTCAGAATGTAAATTAATACAACCATTATGGAGAACAGTATGGAGGTCCCTCAAAAATTAAAAAATCGAACTACTGTATGATCCAGCAATCCCACTACCCTCAAAATGAAATTAGAATGCTCACAAGACCTTTGAACTCCTGTGTGTATTATAACAATATTCACAATAATCAAAATATGGAATTACCTGAGCATTCATCAACTACCGAATGGATAAAATGTGGTGTATAGACACAGGTTAATGCTATTCACCCATAGAAAAGAATGGGATCCTGTCATTTGCAACAATACGGATGGAACCTGAGATGGTTTTACGAAATGCAGTAAGCCAGGTACAGAAAGACTGCATGCTCTCACTTATCTGTGAAACATAAAAAAACCGATCTCATAGAAGTAGAGAGTAAGTTGGATGTGGTGGTGCATGCTTGTAATCATAGCATTCCTGGGAGGCTGAGGCAGGAGGTTCACAAGTTTGAGCCCAGCCTAGGAGACTTAGCAAATTGGTAAGACCCTGTCTTCAAATAAAAAAGTAAAAAAAGGGTGAAGGACATAGTTCAGTGCAAAGGTCCTGGATTCACTCTCCAGCACTGGAAAAAAAAAAAAAGGACTGGGGAAGAGAATGGTGGTTACTGAAGGCTGGGAGAATAGGGGGACAGCGTGGGGCGGGGAGAGGCTGGTCAACGGGCACTACAGTAAGAGAAGAGTGAGGAGCTCTGGAGTGGATCACATAGGAGGGCGACTCTTAATAATAATAACGTACTGTGTATATATTTAAAAAACTAGAAGGAAGTTTGAATGGTTTTACCATAAAGAAATGACAGTCTTTGAAGAGAATAGATGCATACGTGCATCAAAACATCACATGGTACCCCAGATGTTCAATTTTAATGTTTTTATATACTGACTAAAAAATACATCTAAGTGATAGAGTATGTTTGAGGCCCTGCATAAAATAAAACAAAATGAAATTTAGTGAGCTCACAGAGTGAAGAAAACAGCAATGATAAAATAGAAAATAGATGATCCTCCTTGGGGGTGTAGCTTAGTGGTAGGGCACTTGCCTAGCATGTATGAGACCCTGGGTTCTATCCCCAGCCCTGGAAAGAAAGAAATGAAAAAAGAAAGACAAAGAGAAAGAAAAGAAAGTATGTATAACTATTTCCAAATTCTACCACTATGAACACTAAGAAATAACCACCATGAGCACTAAATGATCATTGTATCAGATACACACATGCATGTGTGTGCACACACACATATAATCTGTGCAGACATTTCTGTGTTGTCTTCTGGCTTGAATGCTGCTGTGGGGAAATTGTTTTTCCTGCCTGGTATCGGAAGAAGTCTTTAGGATTGAAGTTCACTGGCTTCAGTAGGACATTGAGCTTCTTACATCAAATTTCCGGTTATGTGACTTGACTTTTCAATATGCAGACCTGTTTCCTCCCCTAGTTCAGGAAAATTTTCTCATGATTTATTTTTGAAAATGTCTGTTCCAGTTTTTGAGTTTTTCATGTCAAGAATACCATTCATTCTTAGACTCTTTGTCTTTATCTGAATCTCATATCTGCCAGCTTCCTATAAGTTGTCCCTATAATTGTGATTGTTGTTGAAAACAGTTTAGCAGTTTCTTAGAAAATTAAATATGCAGCCACTCTGTGACCCAGCAATTGCATATGGGTGCATTTATCCCAGAGAAATGAAAACTTATGTTCACACAAAAACTTGTACACAAATCCTTATACCATCTTTATTAATAATAGCTAAACATTGGAAAGAACCTAAATGTCTTTCAGCAGTTGAATGATTAAGCAAACTGGTATTGTCCATACTATGTAATTTTACTCAGCAATACAAAGGAACACACTATTAATACAAGAATTTAGATATATCTTCAGGGAATTACGCTAAGTGAAAAAATCCAGCCTGTTGTGGTGGCACATACCTGTAATCCTAGAACTCGGGAGGCTGAGGCAGGAGGATCGAGGCCAGGCTGGGCTACATAGTGAGTTTGAGGCCAGCCTGAACTACATAGCAAGACTCTGTCTCAAAAAAAAAAAAAAAATCCAATTCCAAAAGGTCACCTGATATATGATTCCACTGTGCTTTTGTGATGACAAAAATCAGAAATGGAAACTAGATTAGTGCTTGCAGGCATCAGGAGTGGAGTACAAGCATACAGGTACAGGAGCATAGCACCGGTATAACGAGTATGCCTTATATAAAGCAACATGAGTATCACCAAAAGTATGTTGCATAAGATCACCAAAGTATCTTGTGGTGACAGAGCTGTTCTATATATTGATTCCGTCAACATCAGTACCCTAGTTGTGACATTGCAATGTTACCATTTGTGACATTTGCAACGTGTTATCATTAGGGGAATCAGGGTACATGGCATCTCTATTATTTTTCATAATTCCATGTAAAAGTACAATTCTCTCAAAAATTCTTCAGTCCTTCTCTTCCTGACTCTATAGAATAACATTTTTGTTGGACTCTGAACTTCTTCTTTGGTTCTGGCATGGTTTTGTAATTATTCGAGTGATTATTGATTATTTCTCCCACTCAGCTACAAGCTCTATACCACAGTATCTCTAGTGCTAAAACAATGTTCAATACATATTGAACATGAGTCAATACCTTGCAGAATAACTGAAGGATTTGCAATTGCTTTGTATATGGCAAATCCTTTATATCTATGACTTGTCATTTCTTTTTTGAAAAAAGTGAAAATCTGACCTTCTTTCTAGCATATTCCTCAGGCTTTGAGCCTCCTGGTTGAGTCCTGCATTGCCAGCAGCCTCCCCATATATCTGCTTTCTTGGCCCCCTTGGGGCTGAGCTTACTTGGTAATTGGTGTCATTATACTATGCTGGAATTTTAGGAAGCTATTGTGATTCTGTTATTATGTAGTGAATAACAACATCTCAATTGACCCAATGCTCCATGAAAATGACATTTCTAGGCCTGTTTGTAACAATCTGTGCAACCATTTTGATTTTTAAAATTTAAAAATGTATTTACTTATTTATTGCAGCACTGGTGATTAAACCCAGTGCCTTCACATTGAGCTACATTCCTAGCTCTTATTTACATTGTTTTGAAATTTTGAGATAGGGTCTTACTAGATTGCTAAATTTCCCAAACTGTGTTTGAATTTTAGATTATCTTGCCTCCCCCTTCCAGAGCGCAGGGATTATAGGTATGTGCCAACATGCCCAGATCAGTTTATTAACTAAAAACAATGTAAGTGTCTTCAACTAAATTCCTAAACTACAAGTTATCTTTAGAAAATGTATTGGGGGAAATCTCTGCGACAGATAAGATCTTGTCATAGAGTGATTTATTCTAACAGGGAAAGTTAGTTGATAATTCCGTTTGAATTCTCTCTCTCTCTCTCCCTCCCTCCCTCTCCCTCTCTCTTTCTTTCTCTCTCTCTCTCTCTGGTACAGGGAATCAAACTCAGGGACTAGTGCTTGCCAACTGAGCTACATTTTCAGCCCTTCTGTTTGAATTCTTTTTTTTTTTTCTCCATTAAGTTTATTGGTACATTTTCGGTATACAATACAGTTACATTCATCATTGGGATCTTGTACCTTACATGAGTCTCTTGGTTCTTATTTTTTTCCCCCTTCCCTTGCCCTCCCTTCATCCCCTCCACCCTTCCCTATTTGCAAAGACCTTGTTTCCATTTTTTTCCTCTTCTCATATTTTTTCCTTTCTCTCTTTTCCCTTCCCCTACCCCTCCCACTTGCCCTGCTCTTTTAGACCTTTTCTTCCTGTTACACAATATCAGTTATACATTTTTAAAATTACCGTATTAAGATCTAGGAGACATTACCACAGATTTTACAGAATTTAAAAGGATATAGAAAGCATATTACAAAAAATCTTTTTTGAAATAAATTTGACAACTTCTAAGAAGTAACTTAGAAGACAAATTAATGAAACTAACTCTGGAGGAAATATAATATTTGAATAGCACCTATTAAAGAAAGTATATTCCTAGCTTGAAAATCTACCTATATGACAACAGCAGGCTCATAAACATTTTAACTGATCAATTATATCAAACAATTAAAGCAGAAAAAAAAAGGAACACTTCTCCCCTCATTTTAGGAACTCAAGATTGCACTAATCTTAAAATTGGATAAAGATAATAGAAGAAAAAAGTATGAACATAGATAGAAATTTGTTTAACAAAACAAACTATTGGAAGTCAGATCTGGCAGGATGTAGAAAGTGGTTTTGTTATAGGGATTGCAGTGTTGGTTCAGCACTGGAAGATCCACCCCCAAAAGTCATCATTTAAACAGAGGAAAGGAAAAAGCCATATGATCCTGTCAGTAGCTGGAGAAAAAGTATTGGACTAAATTCTACAGCTGTTCATGGTAAAAGCTCTCAGGAGCCTAGAAGGAGAACAGAAACTTCTCAACAAATTAAAAACATGTACTCCATACTTCCAGCGAGAACGCCTTGTATGAGTGGAGAAGATACAATGCTTTCTCCTTAAGGTGGGGAACAAGGGCAGATATGCTTACTCTTTATCTGTCCATTAAACTTTGAAACCTAGTCCCCACCAAAATAGTCTGGCAATAAAATGACACAATTAGGATAGGATTGGCATGGCAGAAGCAAAATCTTTATATGTAGATGAAATGATCATCTACAGAGAAAATACTAAGAAATCTCTAGGAGCCCCTAGAACTTGTACTTGAATTTAGCAGGATTAGAAAACACAAGGTATGTATAAAAATTCAGGTCTGTGTATACTTGCTATAAATGAAGAACTGGATATTGAAATTTAAAAGTTATGTAGGAGTACAAAGGACCCAGAAAAGCCAAAAACAAAAAGAAAAACAGTGTTAGAAGACGTTTAGCACCCAATTTTAAGACTTCTTTTAAAGCTACAGTAATCAAGCCAGTGTTGGTGTAAGGAAAGACATGTAGATCATTGGAATAAAACAGAGAATCTAGAAATAGAACCACACATATATGGTCCACTGAGTTTTGAAAGAGTATTTAACATTAGCATTTTATAGAATATAAACTCGATTCCAGAGCCGAGGAAGAGATAGTGTCTTCAGCAAATGGCACTAGAACACCTGGTATCCGTATATAAAAAATTAACCTCAACCCTTTTTTTCCATACAGGAAAATAACTTGAAGGGATCTATGAACCTAAATAAGAAAGCCTAAAAGTATAAAACTTTAAGAAGAAATTATAAGGGAAAATATTTATGAATTCAGGGTATGCAAGAACTACCTAGGATACAAAAAACATGATGTATAAAAGAAAAACATTGATAAATGAGATTCCATCAAAATTTAGAACTTTAAATGACATCATTAAAATGAAAAGTAGTCCTTAAACAGACCATATTTATAATGCATATAACCTATGAGCAGAATATATAAAGAATTCTTAGAGCTCATTAATAGACAACCCAATTAAAATGTAGACATAAGAAGATGATAAATAGCCAGTATAGCACAAAGAATGGTGTGCAACTCTAGAATCAGAAAAATACTAATCAGTACAATAATAAGATTGAATTATACACTCATTAGGGAGATGACGTCAAAAGTTTTAAGCCTTGTCATGACTTTTTCTTTTTGTTGGATTATCCCCCTTTGCGTTTAATTTGTCACACCCAATGGATTCATTCTGCTGGGTTTCCTGGGGTTGTGATCCTCATTGTCTTTTCCTAGGGTATTGTCTAAAATTTTTTGGAGTGCTGGTTTGGTATTCATGAAGTTCCTGAGGTGCTCTTTATCATGAAAGTATCTTATTTCTCCATCAATTTTGAAAGATAGTTTTGCAGGGTACATCAATCTGGGTTGGAGGCTGTTTTCCTTTAGGACTTGAAATATATCACTCCAAGCTCTTCTTGCCTTGAGGGTTTGCATTGAGAAGTCTGCTGTGATTCTGATGGGCTTTCCTTTGTATGTGATTTGTTTCTTTTCTCTCACTGCTTGTAGAATTTTGTTCTTCTGTTGGATTTCTGAAATCCTAACTATTATATGCCTATGAGTAGATTTTTTTTGATTAAGGCTAGCTGGAGTCCTATATGCCTCACTTATCTGTATGTCAAGTTCTTTTCCCCTCCTTGGGAAGTTTTCTGCCATCACTTCTGTGAACAGATTTTTTATGTCATCTTCACTTTCTCCTCTTTCTTCATTGATTCCAATCAGTCTTATGTTATTCTTCTTTGCATCATCTAGCAGCTGCTGAATTGATTTCTCGTGTTCCCTTACAATTTGAAAGCAATTTTTCTTTTCCTCCTCACTAATTGCAATCTTATCTTCTATATGTGAAATTCTATCCTCACATTGGTTCATTCTGCTGCGCAGACTTTTGATGGAGTTTTTAATCTCTGGAAATCTGTTTGTATCTGCTTTATGGATTCCATTTGTTTCCTATGTTGGGATTCCATCATGTTCCTCAGATCCACTATTTTTTATCTGTGTCCTCTCTAGATTTATTAATCATGTCTTGCACCATGAGCAAAATCTTTGCTGTTATCTGAGTAATTATTTCTGATTTCATTTTTCCCAGATCCTCTTTTCTTGCCAGTTCAGAGTCCAGGTGGTTGAGTATCAGATTGTTCCATCTTGTTTCCCTTTGGGGTTGCTGTAGGTGATCTGGAACTCTGTTTTTGAGGCTTGTTTATGTGTGTTCTTATTTCCACGGGGGTGGGGTGCTTCTGGCGCCCACATGGCTCACCTTCTCTGCCCTAGGAGCCTGGGATGGAGGCAGGGAAGCTTCCTTCCGGGTGCTGGGACTGGCTGAGCTTCTCTGCCCTAGGAGCCTGGGATGGCAGCAGGGGAGCTTCCTTCCGGGTGCTGGGACTGGCTGAGCTTCTCTCCCTTCTGTATGAATTCTAAGTAGCATTTTCCTGAGAATTAAGGGACAGTTTGGGAAGTAACAGGCTGGCAGTATTCCTATTTGGTGTCCTTGAACCAGTATAGGCTTTATTTTTTTAAGGGTCTCACCTATGGGCTCAAGCTATTCTTCTACCTCAGCCTTCAGATTGGGGGGACCACAGGTGCAAACCATCATGACTGGCTAGCAAGGTTTTCCTATGCAATTTTTCTTGCATAGCATTATTAAAAAATATATATGTATATATACTTTTTTCTCAAGACAACAGATACCCCATTTTATGGCCATGGAAATGATATATACTCAATGAAAAATTATTAGAAAAGAGTAAATAACAAATCCTCCAAGTATCAATGAAGTATCAACTCTTTTTAGCTTCTTATTTTGAACTAATTTCAGACTTTGAGAAAAGCTGCAAGTACAGTTGCAGTAGGAAAACGGTCCTCCAAAATATCCATGCCTGAATTTCAGAAAACTCTGAATGTATTATGTTAGATGGCAAAAGAAAATTTACAGTTATATTTAGGGCTCTTAAAATAGGGAAATTACTCCAAGTTACCCAGGTGGGCTTAATATAATCACAGGAGTTCTTTCTTTATTCTAATTTTTTTTTTTTGGTACTGGGGATTGAACTCAGGTCCTTTAGCTTGCACAGCAGGTGGCGAAACCACTGAGCTAAATCCCCGGCCCTTTTATTTATTTTTTTTTTGTTTTTTTTGTTTTTTTTGGTACTGGGGATCAAACTCAGGACCTTGAGCTTGCAAGGCAGGAGCTGGAACCACTGACCTAAATCCCCGGCCCCCCTTTTATTTTAATTTTTTAAAAACGTTTTGAGACAGGTCTTGCTAAGTCACCAAGTTGTGCAGTCTGGGCTCTAATTTTCCATTCTCCTGTCTCAGCTTCCCAGAGTGCTGAGATTATGGGAGCTCTTAAAAGCAAGGAACTTTCTCTGGCAGAAGTCAGAGGGATTCAAAGCATGAGGGGGACTCAATACACTTCTGCTGGCTGTGAGATGCAGGGGACATGAGCAGGGAGTGGAGAGAGGCTTTTTGCAGATGAGGGTGGCCTACAGCTGAAAGCCCCCAGGGAAATGGGACACCTTTACTATAACTGCAGAAACGGGTTCTGCTAATAACCTTGATGGGCTTGGGAGAAGATCCTGAGTCCTAGGTAAGAACTCCAGCCCTGGTGATTATCCTGAGTTTACTGGATACACTGAGAAGAGTGTGTAGTGGCTACATTTGTGGTAATTTGTCATGAAGCAACAGAAAACTGGTGACAACTCTCACCTATGTCCCCCCTTTTCCTAATGTTACTGTCTAAACTACTGGCTTTATTTGAATTTCACCAGTGTCTACTAATGTCTTTTTTCTGTTCCAGGATTTGATCTACCATACCATGGCATATTTTAAATTATCATGTTAATTTAGTCTTTTTCAATTTATGACATTTCTTCAGTCTTTCATAACCTTGAAACTTTGGAAGAGTACCGATCAGTTATTTTGTAGAAATAACTTGATTTTTCTTTGTTAGATATTCTTAGGTGATTGCAATAAAATAGTGTACCATTGGAAAGAATATTGCAGAAATGATGTTTTTCTCAGTGCCTTATATCAATGAGCTCATGATTTTTGTATATCTTATTACTAACATTATTAGTCTTGGTCACCTCATCAAAATGGTGTTTGCTGGGTTTCTACACTGTTAAGTTACTACCCATTCCTTTGTATTAATAAATATATGTTCTGGGTTTCTACACTGTAAAGTTGCTATCTATTCTTTTGTATTAATAAATATATTTGGTATTAAGCAAATTCTGTTTCTCTTTAAACTTTTGCCCACTAATCTTAGCATCCATTGGTGGATCTTGTCTGCAACAAGAAAGAGGATGAGGGCCGGGGCTTTGGCTCAGTGGTTCTGCCGCTTGCCTTGCAAGCTCAAGGACCCGAGTTTGATCCCCAGTACCAAAAAAAAAAAAAAAAAAAGAAAGAGGATGAAAGACTCTTCATCACCTAGTTAATGTGAAACTAGGGGGAGGGAGGGGCAGGAAGGATGGGGGCAATAATAATAGTCAATGCCCTCTTACTCCCTTCCCATATTTGTGAGGTGACTATGTGTTTATATAACATATAGATGCATGTATTTATACACATATCACAATGCTATATATAAATATATAACATAAAATACTTTATATATAAAGTTCCATGTACACTATCTCTCTCTAAAATTATATGCACATACCCCATATGCTGTTTTGTAACCAACAATGTATTGTGAGCATTTTTTCCTTATCAATATATATGTTTTAGAAGATGAGTTCTAAATGTAGTCAGTGGTAAAAGGTAGATAGCATTTCATTTTATGGTTTCATTATTTTCTACCCAGTTTACAATTTTTTGGATGATTGGCTGAAATTATTTTCTATTATATATCGGGGTTCAGTGACTATCTTTGTACACACATCTTTGCACACATCTCTGTATCTCCTGAGGATAATTTTCTTGATGTCAAATTGTTGGCTCAAAAGGTTTGCACATTTTGAAATCATTTGACACACATTGTAAACTTCTCCTTCTCTGGCCAAAAATGCAGACATGTGGCAGTTACTCTTATTTATCTTATTTCTAGCAGGTTTTTATATCAGGATTTTCAGCATTATTGCTCATGGTGTAATCATTTAATAATAATTTGATTCCCACAGAGCCATCTCTATTTTTAGGACCAGTGACTGTGAGCAGAGACACAGGTTACTACAGATACCGCACTGTTGATGGGTGCGAGTGGGAGGCTCAGCTGGGTCTGAAGTTGGTTACATCAGCAGTTCTGTGACAGCAGGTGTGAGCCACGCTCAGCGAGCAGCCATCTGCACTGGGCTAGTCTGGTAGCCTCAGTATTTGGTGGCATCACAATCACCTTATTATTAAAATACGGATTTCTGGATTCAAGTTCAGATCCAAGGATCAGAATCATTGGGGGTGTCTTTTTTTTTTTAAGACAGGGTCTCACTATGTCGTTCAGGCTGGCCTTGAGCTTGTAGCAGTCCTTCTGCCTCAGCCTCCCAAGTGCTGGGATTATAGGCATGGCAAAATCTATGTTTTTAACAATTTCTTCAGAGGTGTCAAAAGAAAGTTGTCAGTGGGCCATCTTTTGAGAAAGACCATTTTGGGCTATAAGCAACCTTCAGAGATTATTTTTCCAAATCTCGAGGAGGAATAAACTAGGCGTGTACATTTATGCCTTTATTTCATCATGCACTAACACACATTTTCTCTAGCCTTTCTCCTATAATTACCTACTTTTTAGTTCTTCCCTTCTCCCCTCCCTTTCTTCCTTCTTTTCCTTCTTCTTCCTCCTTCTCCTTCCTTCTTCCCCTCTTTCTTTCTTTCTCTTCCTCCCCTCCCATTTCTTCTGTCCAGGCTCTTTTGGAGAAACTGCACAAAATAGAAACACTTTTTTTTTTTGTATCAAAGAAACAATCGTGTCTAACACAATGGCTTGGATATTGTTTGAGTGTGCCCCCCAGGGGTTAGTGTGTTGAAGTTCAGTCCCCACGCACTGTGAGATATTAAGAAGATGGAAACTTCATTCAACTATGGTGTTTAGAGGTAGGACCTTTAGGAAGGGATCAGGATTAGATGCGATCATCAGGATGGAACCCCATGATCGAATACTGGTGGCTATAGAAGGAGAGAGAGACCAGAGAGACAGACACCCACACAGATGCTTCCTGTCTTGGCCATGCACGCCCCCCATGGTGCCTTGGAACTCTGCCCTCAAGGCAGCAATCACCAGTTGCAGCCCCTCAAACTTGAAGCTTCAGGACTGTGATTAAAACTTCTTTTTTTTTTAAAAATTGTTTCTTCTCTAGGAATTTTATCCTCAATACAGTCATAATCCAATTCACAGTGAATTTATAAAAAATAGCTTTTTTTTTTTTTGGTACTGGGGATCGAACTTGGGTCCTTGTGCTTGCACAGCAGGCAGTGAAACCACTGAGCTAAATCCCTGGCCCCCAAAATAGCTTTTTATCCAATAATTCCAGCAAGGTCAAAATAGTTTCTTTTTATACATAGCAGATGAAACAGCTCACTGGCCATGAGAGAACTGCGGCACACGCAGCCTTCTGTGGTCACTGCCACCTCACCCGGGTACAGCTTCCTTCCCATCTGTGGGCTACACAGATGCAGTGGCCCATCCACATCTGCTGGAAACTACACAACTCAATTAAAACAGCATATTTATTTGTTTATTTATTTATTTTTAAGAAAATGACAGCACTATTCCTTAATCAAATTAGGGACTCAAGTTGTGTGTCAGGGTGGTCATTCATCTCAGTTCTAGCGTTAAACTCTTTGTTTTCCTTTTTCTGAAACAGGGTCTCACTATGTAGTTCATGCTGGCCTTGAATTCACTTTGTAACCCAGGCTGTCCCCAAACTCGCCGCGATCCTCCTGTCTCAGCTTCCTGAGGGCTATGATAACCACTACGCCCAGCTTCTAGCGTTAAACTCTTAAAGGATTTCTTTAAAAACCCACACACGAGCACATTTGAAATTAGTCGCTGCACCCTGCAAAGATGCTGAGTCTGCGCTGCCCAGGGCCCCGTCTTCGCTTCGCCCACAGAGCGACCTGCTGAGCAGCTAGGGTGGCCCGGTTCGAGCCCAGGGGCTGCAGGTCGTCCGCAGGCACAGTCACTGTGTGGTGTGGTCACAACCGCGCCTTCTGACGCGATGACCTGTCTTGGCTGTTAAGACTTCTGGATCAGTCTGTTCGGAGCAGTTCTTTTCTTTGTTTTCAGGATCTCTGAACAACCGGAATCCAACATGGCCGCAGGATTCATCTTCTAGCACTGATGAGCCAGTTGTTGATTTAGGGTAGAGCCACATTTGAGCGGCAATCTGCTTTTCCTCGACCTCTGTGGAAAAGCCTTGTGTGCTGAAAGAGCCAGCACCGCGTCACGCTGACGGCGAGCTTGGGTAGGGGGCCCCCTTGTTCTTGGCTGAGCCAAGGCCTGGTGCAAGAGGCTGGGGTCCTGGTTCAAGTGCAGCTGGAGCTGGGAGTTCTGAATCCTGACTGACTCTGGACGATAATGCCTGAGTGACCACTTGATTTGCTGAGTGAGGACCATGAGGGGCTGGTATACTGCACACCTCCCACTGTTGCCATGGTTACACTTTCCTGTTGCAGGGCAAATGCTGGCACCCCAATCCCTTTGGGCTGAGTGGGTCTGTGCTGCACCTGGAATATGCTGGGACTGCAAGGGGCAGTAGAAGCCTCAGGCTCCCTGCTCAGCTGGGTCTCACTGTGCATTTCTGTCTTCAGGCAGGCAGTGTACCGACTGCAGGAATCTGCTGAGTTCTGTAATTTTTTCTACCTTAAGAAGATGAATGCACACCTGGATTACTTCCACCATTAAGTTGTCAGTTTCCGAGTCTTCACAAAAGAGTTCTTCCTTCTCTTGCTTCCTGACAAAGTTCTCAACGTCCACGTCCAAACTGGTAGAAAAACTCATGCCTTTAGAGCCTTGTGTGGAGTGTTTGCATTTCTCAAAAAACAAAGCTGATGATGGAAACAGGGTGCCTATAAATGGGCTGCTTGTCCGCCTGTGTCCGGGTCTGAGACTCCACAGGAGGAGGCTCACTCCTTCTGCATCTGGTCCAAACAGTTTGAGTCTTGGTCTGTTTTAACTCTGTAACCATTTGCATTCTGCCCTCTTAGTAGCAGTCTGTACTTCTGTCTGTGTAGCCATTATGGTTCATGAGAGTTTGCTTTATGACACTGAATCCTCCTGAGTCGGAAGCAAGTGGTGTCTGAGTGACAGCTGGGGGAAGGACAACCTTAGGTTTCGAGGGGAGCAGACAGGTGTGGAGTTGCATCTGTGACCTGGCTGCCAGTCTTCGTCACACTGATGAGCAAAGTGGCTGCAGCAATCCAGACTGCAGTGCAATGTCCTCATTTGACAGTCAAAGGGACTCGGGCCATGCGACACTGCCTTGCTCAGTGAGAGGAGGGTGACATTGCACAATATTCACGGTTGGACAAGGCCTGCTGGGGATGCCCTCCCCTACTTTTTCTTTTCTTTGTAAAGATATCTAGCCCCAGGTATTTTGTTGTAGTAACAAAAATACTGGACCAGTACATTCCCCCACGATTTTGTCTCTCCTCCAGTCTCAGTGACAATCTCTTGCTGTTGCTGGCCGTTGTGTGGTGTGCCCAGTATACCCCAGTATATACACTGTATCACTTCATGTATGTGACTGCACTGGATCTCACCAGCCTTTCAAGGTAAAGGGGAGCTAGTATGAGGGGTCTATAGGAAACATTTTTTTCAGTACTGGGGATTGCACCCAGAATCCTTGCTCTGAGGTACATCTCAACCAGTTTTTATTTTGAGTCTTTAAGTTGCTAAATTGCCCAGGTTGGGCTCAAACTTGCAATCCTTCTGCCTCAGCCTCCCAGAGTGCTGAAATTACAAGCATGTGTTACCATGCGGGTGCCGCATTTTTAAAGATTAGGAAACAGACTTAGAGAAGTGAAGTAATAACAGAAGTACATTAACTGAGTCTCTATTGTGTTCTGGTATTCTTGCAGAGTAGAAATTAATGTCATTAATCCCCAAATGCTGAAGGGACTGACCTAAGTGAGCTGGTAAAAAACAGTGCTAAAGTTCATGTAACAGCCTGGACTAGACTAGATTTCTATCATAGTTTATTAAGCTCACTGCTTCTTGCTGTAAGAGCTGGGAGAGAACATGGACGTGCCACCTCTCGGTCCAGTAAGGTTGTGCTGAATGACAACATTTCCAGGTGTCTGCAACACAATCCTAGTGTGTAGTAGGGGTGGGAGACAGGACACATGGATTTCTGGGTTCTTGCTTCTTGATTTAGTGCAGTTTCTGCTGGACCATAATGTCTTCAGGAGTATTGACTTATTACGTGTATATGATGGGAAGGAGGAAGCTCTTGAGAGTGTCTAGGTCCCCTAGCCCCAGCCCTAAGACAAACAAGGGTGGAAAAAATCCACTCAAGAAACACCCTATTTCTGGAAGCTCTTCATACATTGTACATGAGTGGGGTGTAAGACTAGGATGGTGTGGAGGAAATGAACCTTCATGATGGATTCTGAAAGCTGTGTTGTCTGCTCCTGAATTTCCAGGCCATTATATAGTTGTCCATGTAAATATGATGCATTTGAAAATGTAACTTCAAAAAATTACTTGGCATCAAACTGTAGTACTGCACCTCACCTACTTTACAGGGAAGTTGGGACATGATTTTATGGTTTAATTATTACATTTATCTCCTTAAAAGAGACTAGCTCCTTCAAGTCATGGGTCTAATGTGCATAAGGATAATTTTAGTGCAAGTAACTAAGTGACCTCTGGATTTGAGAGCAGAGGCAGTGGGGAGTACAGAGTAACTACTTTGTATAGGGAATGTTTATCACTTCTGTTTCTGATGGTCATGATTAAATGTATACATTAAGTATAATGTGCAATCCCATGAGAATGCTTTTCATTAGTGTACTGAAATCAGTGGGTTCTTAAAACACCTAAGTTTTTCTGGATTCAGAATTGATGGAAGAAAGCCATGACTTTCTTTTAGATGGCTCAAAAACTTTTTCTGGTACTTCAAAGGCCTTTTCTTTCATTCTTTTTCTTTTTTGGTACCGGGGATCAAACTCAGGACCTTGCGCTTGCGAGGCAGGCGGCAGCATCACTGGGCTGAATCCCTGGCCCATTTCTCTCATTCTTACTTTCAACAGCTGAAGAGAACTTGTGTGTTTCTCATCACTACATCTATAGAATGATTTATACATCTCGCCATCCCTCCGTGTGTACTTTGCCTAGAAGTTCTTCTGTTACTTTGGATGCACTTCTGTTCTAAGGCAAACGCTTCTGTTTGTGCATTGCATCCACCTCCCTCTCCTCCTCATATTTGAACCCATAACCTTGAACATGCCTGGCAAGCACTCTATCATTGAACTACATCTCCAGCCTTAATTTTTTTGTTGTTGTTTTAAGATAGGATCTTGCTAAGTTGCCTGGCTGGCCTTGAACTTGTGACCCTATTGCCTCAGCCTCCTCAGTAGCTGGCATTACAGGTGTGCCCCACCACATCCAGCTCTTTTACCTCCATAAGAACATTACCTCAGCAAATCTCTTTTTTATATAAAGTTTTCCCTGTCCACCAGATCATTCCCATCAGCATGTGTATTTGTTATCAGATCACCCATTTTAAGGTTTAAAAAATATTATCCTGTATCCTTCTTAGTGATGATTTAATTTTTCTCCTCTGCTTTATAGTGAAACTCCGTGGGAAAGTTGTCACATTCTTTCTTGCATGCACATAGGTAGGTTTTCATCCCCCACAGGTCATTTCTTGGACCTTATCTTGCCTGTTGCATCTGACACGGTCATCCTTTCCTTCTCCAAAGTGATTACAACACCTCGGTTTTGGGATAGCACTCAAAGGGGCAGCCCTGTCCTGGCTCACCTCCATCCTCACTGCTCAGCAATTGCAGTCTCCTTAGCTGGTATTGCTTATCTTCCTGGGCTTTAAGTGTGGGATATCCCAGTTCGGCACTTGGAGCCTCTTCTCTGTATCCTCATTCCCTATACTTGCGCTGCCCCAATTTTTCCACACCATGGTCCACACAGAAAATGACCACTTGCTTCGCCAAAGCATGCTGAGGTCAGTAACACTGTCCATGGCTCAAGGTGGCCACTGTAGAGGTTTTGTAGCCCCGGACTGTCACATCTTGGCTCATCTGCAACCCATTTAGATGCAGAGAAATGCCAGGTAGGAAGCTCTTTATTACATGGCTACCCCCCTCTTTTCGGATTTCTCCTCTAATCCTCAAATTCATGTATCTAAGTGCCTTTTCTACATACCTGTTTTGGGTGTTTAATAGATATGTCAAAAATAACATGTCTCAAATGATGTCTTTATTTTAGTCCTAAAGTAGCTTTTCCTACCATCTTCCTTGAATCTGCAAACTGCAGTTCCATTCTTCTACTTGCTTGGGCCAGCAGGCTTCTTGTGGTCAGGAGTTATACAAACCTCAAAATGGGGTAAGTATGGTTATTGTTTTTTCATTTTCTTCCTCTTCTCCTCCTCTCCTTCCCACCCCTCTATCCCACCACTATCACCAAATTCTTTCCTCTCCTCTCCTCCTCCTTCTCCAGCTGGTTCTTTTCTTTTTGTAGGTAGTAAGTAGCTATATTTATTGAAGATCAGAAACAAGGGTGAATGAAAGAAAAAAGGGTCAGCTTCTTCTTAACACAAGTGGTTTATAAGATTAGAATAATCTAATGGGTGACTGGTAGAATTTATCTGTGAAACTGTTTTTTTAATTTTTTAATTTTTAAAAATTAAAAAAAAATTTTCCTTTAGAAAGACTAAAGAAAAAATGATTTAAAGCTAACGAATGTGAAACTATTTTGAACCTTTCTCTCCCTCCACCTTTTTTTTTTTTTTTGGTGACACTGGGAATTGAACTCAGGATAATCACATTAGTCTGCATCCCCAGTCCTTTTTTATTTTTCTAGTTTGAGACAGGACCTTGCAAAGTTGATAATTTGATCCTCCTGCCTTAATTTCCCAGAGTGTTGAGATTATAGGCATGTACCACCATGTCTGGCCTATGGGTTTTATTTTTTAAAACTTTCATTTATTATTATTATTAGTAGCAGTATTAGTATTATTAGTATTGGCTTTTTGAGATAAGGTCTCATTATGTAGCTCAGGCTGGTCTTGAACTCATTATGTAGCCCAAGCTGGCCTCGAACTCATGGTGTTCTTCCTGCCTCAGCCTCCCAAGTCCTGGGATTACAGTTGTGCACCACCATGCCAGGCTGAGTTTTATTTTAGTGACTAATTAAACTTGTTTGATAGTTGTAGGAATGTATAAATTTTCTTTTTCTACGTGGGTGAATACTTCCTTGTGAAATTGTCTATTTTCCCTAATTTCCTGATATATTTGCATTTCACTGTAGATAATAGTCTGGATGAGGGTTTTGATGCTCTGCTTTATTTTTTCTAATATTATTTCTTAATGTTATCGCAAGTTTTTTGTATCTAAACTTGTTATCACAAGTTTAAGTATCTATGTTAAATGTTGCTACATATAATATTTATTATTATTTATAATTTTGGGTGTAATGGTATTACACTTATGTATATATATTTTATTTGCTTGAACAGGGTCTCACTCTGTAGTCTAGGCTGGCCTTGAACTTGTAATAAACCTCAGGCTGGCTGAGAACTTGTGATTTTCCTGCCTCAGTCTCCCAAGTCCTAGGATTACAGGTGTGTGCCACCATACCAAGGAAAATTTTATGTTTAAAAAAGGATCTTTGGACTAAATAATATAAATTCTACAATTGCTTTAAAATTGTGTGTGTAGGGCCAGGAGAATGGTTAGAGATTAATTACTCTGTTTTTGTGTATGTTTTAAAATTTGCATAATAAAACTAAAATTTGCGTTTTTCTTTCTATTTAAAATTTTATTCTGATATTCTTTTTCTAACTTAGATTGGAAAATTGGCTTGTGAACTTTCAATCTTTTCTTCCTGCTGTAAGACTTTTAAGGATAAAAGTTTTTCATAGGGCCAGGGATTTAGCTCAGTGGTGCTGCCGCCTGCCTCACAGGTGCAAGGTCCTGAGTCGATCCCTGATACCAAAAAAAAAAAAAGTTTTTCATAAGTACAACTTATCTGCACCTTGCATGTTATTTATTTATTTTTTGAGACAGGGTCTTATGATGTAGTCCAGGCTGGCCTCAAACTCTATTCAATCCTCCTGCCTCTGCCTCCTGAGTGCTGGGATTACAGACCTGGGCACATCACATGTTTTTAAAGTGGTGGTATTTTTACCTACAGTGAAATGCACACTCCTTAAATAGACAGTTTGATCAGTTTTTTTGAGTTCATATTTTCTTTCTTTCTTCCCTCTCTCCTTCCTTTTCTGTCTTCTTTCCCTTTCCCCTTCCTCCCTCCCTCCCTCTCTTTCCCTTCCTTCCTTCCTTTTTTCTTTGAGATGAAGTTTTGCCATGTTGCCCATGCTGGTCTTGAACTCTCAGGCTCAAGCAATCCTCTTGCCTCCGTCTCCTGTGCCACTGTGCCTGCCTAATTCATATGGTTATACCCTTATCAAGTTAGAGGATGGTTTCATGAAACTGGGGAGTTCCTTCCTGCCCTTCCTGCCCAATCTGCCCTCTCCATCATCAACCACTACTGTGGCTTCTTTTGTCACCATAGGTGACTTTCGTATTTGGGATTGAACCAAGGACCTTTGCACTGAGTTATATCCAGAGACCCTTTTTCAGTTTTTATTTTGAGACAAGGTCTCACTAAATTGCTGAATTGCCCAGACTGGGCTTGAATGTGCATCTATGTGCTTTGGCCTCCCAGAGTGCTGGTATTAGAGGCCTGCACCACCAGGCCTGGCTTATATACTGGAGACCTGGGCGGTAGGTTACAGTCTCCTGCCTAGTGTATGATACAGGGCTGAAGAAAGACTCAAAGACAGAATTAAAGAAAAAAGTGGGGAGCCAGGACAGCCAGTGCTGAGCAATCAGCAAAGGTCCTGGTCAGTCCAGGCCACTGAGTTTTATTGGTAATTATTTGGGGTAAAGGCAAACTATGTGTAAGGATGGGACTGTCTCATTGTACCATGTTGTTGTTGTTGTTTTTTCTTTGTTGTTGTTCTTTCTTTTTTTAATAGCAAAACATTTATTTGTACATTTTAAGCATACAGAATGATAACACTCATCGTAGGGAATTTGCACCCGTACATGATACATCCAGCCTCTTTTTTTTTTTTGGTACCGGGGATCGATCTTGGGTCCTTGTGCTTGCGCAGCAGGTGGCGAAACCACTGAGCTAAATCCCCGGCCCCATACTGCCTCTTTTTTCCCGTTCCCTTCCTCCCCTCAAGCCCCCTCCTCTCCCTATGTACAAAAGCTTCCAATTTTCCATTTTTTCCTTCTATTTTCTCCAGTTTTCTTGTCCCTTTCTTCCTTTCTACCTCTCTCTTGCCTTCTTCCCCTTCCCATTTGAACATTTTCTTCCCACTTCCCAATATCTATTATACATTTTAGTTCTTATTTCCACTTTTGGTTTCTCACACTAGAGAAACAATGTGGTATTTAAACATGCGTGTCTGACTTATTTTACTTAAGAGTATGGTCTCAAGGTGCATCCATTTAGCTATAAATGCCTGAAGCTTATCCCTCTTTATGGCAGAGTAGTACTCCATTGTATAAAAAACCCCACATCTTCTTTATTCATTTGTCAGTTGATGGGCATTTGGGTTGTTTCCAAGATTTAGCTATTACGAACTGTGGTGTTATAAACGTGGGTGTGCATATATTGCTGTGATATGATACTTTTAATTCTTTTGGGAAAATACCAAGAAGGGGAGTAGCTGGCTCAAATGGACCCACTGGTTTTAGTTTTTTTTGAAGGGGAGTATTCCTTTGTTTTTATAAACAAACGCATTAAAAATAGTCATTAAGTGATGAAGCTGAGACTTCAACTCAGGTATTTTCACCACAGTTTTTGTATTTTTTCCACTACATCCTGTTCCCTTTTTTTAAAAAAAATTCTTTTATTAGTACACTTTAGGCATACAATACATTTACATTTATCACTGGGTGCTTCTACCTGTACATGATTTATCTTACTTATTATTTTATTTACTTATTATTTTAACCCTAAGTTCCTGAGGTGCTCTTTTTTTTTTTTGGTACCAGGGATCGAGCTCGGGACCTTGCGGTTGCGAGGCAGGTGGCAGAACCACTGAGCTAAATCCCCAGCCCCTGAGGTGCTCTTTATCATGAAAGTATCTTATTTCTCCATCAATTTTGAAAGATAGTTTTGCAGGGTACATCAATCTGGGTTGGAGGCTGTTTTCCTTTAGGGCTTGAAATACATCACTCCAAGCTCTTCTTGCCTTGAGGGTTTGCATTGAGAAGTCTGCTGTGATTCTGATGGGCTTTCCTTTGTATGTGATTTGTTTCTTTTCTCTCACTGCTTGTAGAATTTTGTTCTTCTGTTGGATTTCTGAAATCCTAACTATTATATGCCTGTGTGTAGATTTTTTTTGATTAAGGCTAGCTGGAGTCCTATATGCCTCACTTATCTGTATGTCAAGTTCTTTTCCCCTCCTTGGGAAGTTTTCTGCCATCACTTCTGTGAAGAGTTTTTTTTATGTCATCTTCACTCTCTCCTCTTTCTTCATTGACTCCAATCAGTCTTATGTTATTCTTCTTTGCATAGTCTAGCAGCTGCTGGATTGATTTCTCGTGTTCCCTTACAATTTGAAAGCAATTTTTCTTTTCCTCCTCACTAATTGCAATCTTATCTTCTATATGTGAAATTCTATCCTCACATTGGTTCATTCTGCTGCGCAGACTTTTGATGGAGTTTTTAATCTCTTGGAAATCTGTTTGTATCTGTTTTGTGGATTCCATTTGTTTCCTATGTTGGGATTCCATCATGTTCCTCAGATCCTCTAGATTTTTATCTGTGTCCTCTCTAGATTTATTAATCATGTCTTGCACCATGAGCAAAATCTTTGCTGTTATCTGAGTAATTATTTCTGATTTCATTTTTCCCAGATCCTCTTTTGTTGACAGTTCAGAGAGTCCGGGTGGTTGAGTATCAGATTGTTCCATCTTGTTTCCCTTTGGGGTTGCTGTAGGTGATCTGGAACTCTGTTTTTGAGGCTTGTTTATGTGTTTTCTCATTTCAACAGGGGCGGGGTGCTTCTGGCGCCCACACGGCTCACCTTCTCTGCCCTAGGAGCTTGGGATGGCGGTGGGGGAGCTTCCTTTTGGGTGCTGGGACCAGCTCACCTTCTCTGCTCTAGGAGCCTGGGATGGCAGCAGGGGAGCTTCCTTCTGGGTGCTGGGACTGGCTGAGCTTCACTGCCCTAGGAGCCTGGGATGGAGGCAGGGAGCTTCCCCTTCTTTCTGATCATTCACTAAACTGTAGTCTTTTTGGCAAAACTAGTTTATTTGAATTTTCATGACTTTTTTCATTCTTTGTGCTTTTATAAACTTCACTCGTTTTCCAGTGGTTAATTCAAATTCATCTTCTGTCTTCCTTGAAATCTTCTCCAGCTTCAATTGTTTTCCTTCCTGTGATTTTTAAACCTTTTTATTATTTTTTACCTTACAATTTTTTGGTGATTTTTTTTTTTTTGTATGAAATACAAAGACCTCTTGAGTTGTCAGTAGTCACTGCATCTGCAGGTTTGAGCCACACAGTAAGTCAGTGCTGAGGGAGAAAGTGCTGCTTGCAACCTCCTTCTTCATTGAAGTTTCTCTCCTGAATTTATCTCTTTTATGAAATTTGGGAAAATTTCAGACATTATTTTTTTACATTTCTATTTTGACTCTTTCTTTTTTTCTCTAGTACCTATATTCTAGACATTTTTTTTCTTGTTCCACAGGTGTAGAATTCCCTCACAGGTGTCTCAGAGAGGGTCTCTTGTAGCTCTCCTTCCTCCTTCTAATTTTTTGATTTTGCCTTATATGTTGTAAGCCACATAATTAGATGTCCTCACTTTTTATTTTTTATTTTTTTTGGTACCGGGGATCGAACTCAGGTCCTTGTGCTTGCGCAGCAGGTGGCAAAACCACTGAGCTAAATCCCTGGCCACATAATTAGATGTCACATGTTTAAAATTGCTCCCTTTATTATTATATGGGAAGCCACTTTATGTCATATAGTCCATCTCCTCCTGCCCTTCTGTGCTAGGGTCAAACCTGGGGCTTCATGCATGCCAGGCAGTTTATGTGGTATTTTTTTTTTTGCCTTTAACTTTTGGTTCCTCGGTGTTTCTGACTTTGAGTTACTACTGTATCTCTTGTATATAAGAATTTTTCTTCTTTCTGCCAAACCCTATTATATATTAAGCCTCCATCTGCCAATTTTGTCTTATACATCAGTGTATTTGCAGTATCTGTATGTACCTTGAGGAGGGCAGTGCTGGGGTTCCACCTGCTTCAGGTCTGTGCACTCTGGTTCTGTAGCCCATCAGAGCTTCTCCTTCATCATGACCTTTAACCTTCTTCTCTTACCACTAATTGCTTTATTTTCATGTCCCCATTCAGATTCCCTAAGAAGGGACCCTCATCAGCCTACCTTATAATTTTACTCTATGTCCCAACATTGAAGACCTGGTCTGCCTGTGAGTTACCTGCCTTGTGAACAGGTGCAGGCCTCCCATCTCACTGGGTCTGTGTGACAGGCAGTTGCACCTGCAGAGAGCTGTGGGGTGATAAACCAGCCCATTTGGCTCATCTATCTTTTTCTTTTTCAGTACTGAGGATAAAACCCAGGACCTCACACATGCTGGGCAAGCACTATATCACTGAACTCCATGCACAGCCCTTTTAAGCATTATTTTAAAATTTTATTCTGAGACAGGGTCTTGTTAAGTTGCCCAGGGTGGCTTTGACCTTGAGATCCTCCTGCCTCAGCTGGTGTGGATCTGGTGCCTTGCTGCGGTGTGGTGCCTCACTGCCTTTGCAAAACCTCATAGCTTTTCCTGGGCCTGGAATCTAAGCTCTTTCTTAAGGCTCTGAGGAAGGGATAGATTCATGCTTAGAAAGCATCAGCACCCTCTCCTCTCACCCCAGCTCGGTGTTAATTATCAGGTTTTTCCTTCTGTCTCTTGAATCACCTGTCCCAAAGCTCCTTTTATCATAAATGGAGTCTATGAGGTCTTGTTGGAAAATGCTTCTGAAATGGCAGCTGGGCAAAGTCTTTTAAAGCAGAGCATGAGAAAAAGGATCCTATAATTTTTTATGGAACATGAGTGTTGTCTGTCTGGGACTAGGGAGTACTTGGTTTTATTTCATGGTTGTTCTGATCTTGAGAACTTGTTTTTAATTTGCTTATCACCACCCCAGTGTGGGAAATGGTTCCCATTTCAAATAGTAGGATCTATTGTTTAAGAGCTTCTGGGTGCAAATCTTGTATATTTACCTGTACCTTAGTATCCTTGGTGAGGGTTATGGGCGATTCACTACTCTTAAATCATGGAGTGATGGTTTATCAGAGTTTTACAATGACATAATGAGCTCCATAGAGGGCAAGGGGTTTGCTCAAAGTCTCATGTAAGCTATAGCAGAGCTGGGACAAGAAGAACTCTGGTCTTGACCCTTGCAGCCCGAGACCTTTCATCCCATCACACTGCCTGCAAAGGGGAGCACTAAATCATACTTGTAGTTTTAGTACTTTTTTTTCCCCCGAGTTGGTTTAGAATCTCTGGTGACTGGAATGCTTAGAGATGAGAGTGTAGGAAGAATTGTGGGCCCCTGATGTGTATGTGTAGACAGGGGTAACCGACTTGAGCAGGGGGAGGGGAGTGGTGCACTGGTCCTTCGAGTTAGTTGGGAAATTATAGATTATAGATATAGAGATACTGCTGTAAGCCTCGTGCTGTGCCTGCCCCGTTCACAGTAAGGAAAATGTTATTTCCCCATTTTGTTTTTTAATGTTATGGATTTCCTTTCTTTTTTTTTTTGTACCAGGGATCAAACTCGGGACCTTGAGCTTACAAGGCAGGCAGTGGAGCCACTGGCCTTCTCCTTTCTTTCTTGATTCCATTTCTCACCTTCTTCCCTTCTTCCTTTGCTTTCTTATATACTATTAACCCCTCGTTTCTGTAATCTTTGTTTCTTTCCCTACTAACCTCTGACATAAAGTATTAATTTTTGGTATTTTTTTTCTTTCTTTGAAGTGCTCCTTCTGGCTACAAAAACTTCCAATTAAGTTTTTTAAATAAAAGATAGAAGTTAAAAGCAACTGCTGCCTGGGGTTAGCAGGATGGAAACTTGTAGGTGCTTGAAGCTGTACTTCAAAAAGAGAAAACTCAATTTTAAAAGTGTGGAGGTTTATTCGTAAAATACATTGTGTTTAAAAAAATGACCCTGGTTACTCTAAGCTGCGGAGGAGTGAAACTGCAGGTCACTTGTTCTATAATATTTATTTACAGAATATCATTTTTTATCTAATATTTTTATTTTAAATTAAAGTAAAGGGACATTTTTGAGGACCTGGACTCTTGTTTATTCTGTCTTGGGTAACTTCGTTTCATAGTGAAGACCCCCACCCCCCACCCCCCGCCGTACTGTTCCAGGGATAAAACCCAGGGTCTCATGCTGGGCAATTGCTGTCACTGTTTTCTTATACATATCTACCTGTGAGAAAGTTTAATTTATAAGTGAGGCACAATAACAGTATTAACAGCAACTGATAACAAAATAGAACAGCCCTGAAATTCTCTTCTTTATTCAGTAAAGAACTTTTATGAAGTTCTTATATATATTTCCTTGTACATGACATTTCGTATATACAAGACTATATGGATCTCAAATTCCTTTCATTTTCTTTCTTGCTTTCTGGGAATTCCTCTTGTTCCTAAATCCCATTTGCAATGGAGTCGACAGAGGGGGTGCACACATTCTTTGATGAATCACAGAGAGAGAGGGTGATAAGTGGGAGAGGGTTGGGTTCCACAGGTGGCTTTCTTTACCTGTAGGTCAGCAGGCTGCTGTGAGCACTTTTGATTGCCAGGAGAGAACAAATGGCTGCTGTTGCAGAGCTCTCTTTCTTCCCTGTTCAGACCAGTCGTTTTAGCCTGTCCTTCAACTCAGCATTTGGAGACCCCAGCAAATCAAAGCGTGAGCTTCCCAGAATAACTGGAGCTGAGCAGAAACATGGAGCAAAGAGAGGTAACTTCCTTTTTTTTTTTTTTTGATACCAGAGATCGAACTCAGGACCTTGCACTTGTGAGGGAGGCGTGGTGCCATTGAGCTAAATATCCGACCCAAAGAGGTAACTTCTAAAAAAAAAAAAAAATCTTTGCTTTTTCTATTTCCATTAAAAATCCAAGGAAATAGCCCAAGAGGAGAAAAAATATAATGGTCACTAAATGCAGTGTTTTTCAAATGGCATGTTGTCACCTGTTAGTGGATCATGAAGTCATGGAACAGATATTTTTTAAAAGAAGCAAATAAAAATATAAATAAAAATACATGGCAAGATGAAGATAAGTACTGTTTCATGAATCTTTATATAGCAACCTCCCCTATGTTCAGTTTTACTTTCCATGGTTTCACTTAGTCATGGCCAACCGTGGTCTGAAAATATTAAATGGAAAACTCCAGAAATAAATGATTCATAAGTTTTAAATGGTGTGTGTTTCTGAGTAGTTTGATGAAATCTGGGGAGGTCTTGCTTCGTCCCGCTGGGGACACGTGTCCTTTGTCTGGTGTCTTTGCTGTGTACACTACCCATCCGGCAGTCACTTAGCAGCCACCTGGGTTAGGATATCTACTGTCGCTGTGTTGCGGCGCTTGTGTTATTTACTCAGTAATGGTCCCAAAGTGCAAGAGTAGTGATGCTGGCTATTTTCTTACAACATGTCATAACTGTGCTATTTTGTTATCAGTCGCTGTTACTCACTTTCTTTGCCTCACTGATAAATTAAACTTTATCACAGGTAGATATGTATAAGAAAGCATATAGAGTTCTGTCCATGGTTTCAGGCTCCTGAGATCTGCAGGTAATGGAGGCCACACACATGCACACACATGCACGCACACACATGCAGACATGTGCACCCACACGTGGACATGACACGAATGTATCTCTCACCGGGGGTTATCTTGAAAGAAGTCTGAGGAGCAGACTGGCTTAAAAGGTGAGAGCTTCCTGGGGCATGTGGCAAGCCCTCCCCTCTGAGGAGAGACTTCTACATTCATGGTGGAAGCCACACTTACTATTCTCTGTAGGTTTGACTGACATTGTGCGTTGGGAGAGACACATCTTTTCCTAACATTATTTCTAGAATGCCAAGCGCCCCCCGCCCCCGAGGCAAGCCACTGTCATTGCTCATTGGCATGACTGCCCCCCCTCGGATGCTGGGGACTGGGGGCTGAACAAAGAAGAAAGTATGACCACAAGGTAGCAGTAGCGTACCCAAGCCTCGCTAGATGACTAGACCGTGGCTGGGGAGGAACCGCCTCTCCCGGGAGTCTGACAAGGTAGAGCTTGGGGAGCTCTACTCTGAAGGGAGGAAGGTCGGGAACTCCCGGGCCGAGAGGGATGAGGGGTGAGGCTTCTAGGTGGTGTTACCTAAAGCACAGCGGGGACTTTCACTCAGAGGCCTGGAAAAGGCGGTAGCAGCTTGAAGCCTTCGAAACACACCTCAATTTTAGCAACAGCTCAAGGACTCTGGATGTAATTTTGCGGAATATGCAAGGCAGGCCGACCCTAAATGGCCACGAAAATGCTTGTACGGGTGGTTTTACAAATGATTGGATGTGTAAAAATTTGAGTTTGGTGCTAGTGGGCTTTTGCACTAACATGTCAGTGTACAGGGGAGAAATGAACAACATAGGGACCAATACTTAGAGGCCTTCTTTGGCTCTGGCGTGTATTTAACACCTCCTCAATCCATTCTCACTATAACGCTGAGTGATTCAAATTTTTTTTTGCTTTCTATATTTTCATTTCTCTGGAGTATACACTTAGGATATTGCTAGGTCATTTGGTCTTCTTCTCCTCCCCTCCTTTTTTCTTTTTTTAAAGGTCTCATTCTTTTCCAGGCTGATCTTGAGCTCATGAATTCAAGTGATCTTCCTGCCTCAGCCTTCAGAGTAGCTGGGAACACAAGGGACATGCCACCACAGTGGCTTTATGTTAAATGGCTTGACAAACTACCAAACCGTTTTCCAAAGTGGATACACCATTTCATATTCCCAACAGCAATGTATAAGGATTTCACCCTCTCTACATCTTCACAAACACTTGTTATTAACTGTCTTTTAACCCACCTTGGTACTGAGAATCGAACCCAGGGCCTTTGCACTGAGTTACATCCCCAATCTTTTTTAAATTTTTTTAGACAGGGTCTCACTAAGTCACCAAATTTCCCAGGCTGGGCTCAAACTTGTGCTTCTCCTGCCCTAGACTCCCAAAGTGCTGGGATTTCAGGCTTTTTGATTAAAGTTGTCCTAGTGAGTATTTCATGATTTTGATTTGCATTTCCATGATCACTAAGGAGGTTGAGCATCTTGTCATGTGATTAGCTCATGTTTTAGATTTATATATTTTAAAATATTTTCAGAGTAAAAAAATTGCACTTCTTTTGTTAAATTTACTTGAATATTTTTTTCTTTTTGATGGAATTGTGTAATTGTATTTTTAATTTCAATTTTGGGTGATTGGTAGTGTAGAGTAGTATAATTGAGTTTTTTATATCATTTTACAACCTTGCTAAATTATTAGCTTTAATATATTTTTGGTATATTTCTTAAGATTTTCAATATGTAATATCATGTTATCTGCAAATTGAAATAGTTTTACTTCTTTCAGGCCAACCTGATTGCATTTTATTTCTTTTTCTTCTCTCATTGCCCTGGTTAGCCCCTCGAGTGCTATGTTGAGTGGGAAAGGTGAGAGCAGACATCTTTGTTTTGCTCATGCTCTCTTAGTTGTTGGGTATTTATAAAAAGCTTTATTGGTTAGAGGAAACTGCTTTCTATTCTTAGTTTTGTGATGTTTGTAATCATGAAAAGGTGTTCGATTTTGTTAAGAAAGCTTTATGTACTTACTGGGATAATCATGTGTATGTTTTTTATTGTATTGTGATGTCATTTACTTTTGGATGTTAACCCAACCTTGCATTCCTGGGATACATCTCACATGGTTATGGTGTATGTCTAGTTGGATATACTGTTGGATTTAGTTTTCTAGTATCTTTTTTTTTTTTTTGGTACCAGGGACATTTTCTATTATCTTATTGAGGATTTTTGTGTTACATTTATAAGAGATTTATTTTTTTCTCTTTCCTTGTAATGTCTGCCTGATTTTGCCTCTATGGCTTCATACAATCAGCTGGAAAAATGCTTTCCTCTCTCTTTTCTTCATTTTCATTTTTTGGAAGATTTGTGAAGAATTGGTATTAATGCTTCTCTCCCCTTTCTCCTCTTTCTCTCTCCCCCGCTTCTCCTCTTTTCAGTGTGGAGAATTGAACCCAGGCTTTTTCACTGAGCTATATTGCAGCCCTTTTTTTTTTTTGGTACCGGGGATCAAACTCAGGTCCTTGAGCTTGCGAGGCAGGCGACGGAACCACTGAGCTAAATCCCCGGTCCCTGTCAATTTAAAAAAAAAAAAATTTTAAAAGAACCAACTTTTGGTTTCACTGACTCTTTTTTATTATCTGTTACTTCTGCCCTATTGATTTTTTTCTTCTTGAACTTGGTTTAGATTTAGTTTGCTTTTCCTTTATTGTAGAACATAGAAGATGAGATTATTGATTGGAGATCTTCTTTTTAATTATAGGCATTTATCGCTATAAATTTTCCTCTAAATATGGCTTTAGCATCATCTCGTACATTTTGATATGTTGTGCTTTCATTTTCATTCAAATCAAGGTATTTCTTGATTTCTCTTTGATTTTTCTATGATCCATTGGTTACTTAGGAGTGTTTAATTTGCACACATTTGTAAATCCCTCAAATATATTTCTGTTATTAATTTCTAATTAAATTTTCATTATGATCAGAGAATATACTATATGATTTCAATCTTACTGATTTTACACTTATTGTTATTCAATTTATTGAGGCTTATTTTTTAACAGAAAATCTGATCTGTCCTGAGAGGTGTTCCATGTTTACTTGTTTGTTGGAAGTTCAAAAATTATTAATTCTTGTGTAATCTGTGTGTAATATGTAACCTGTAGTTTTTGGATCAAATGTTGTATAGATGCTTTTAGGTCAAGCTGATTTACAGTGTTTTGTCTGTTATCAGGCTAGCCACTCCAGCTTTCTTATGGGTACAGTGTTTTGATGCTCTACCTTTTGCCATATTTTAACATCTATTTTATCTTTGATTCTAAAGTGTCTTTTGTGGAAAACTTATATTTGGATTTTTTAGGGGGTGGGATAGGCTGCCGGTTGCTGCCTTTTGATTGGATTGTTTAATCCATTCATAGTTAATGTTATTATTTATTCATATTATTCTTGTAGTTTTTATTTTTCTATATGTCTCATGTATTTTTGCTTTCTCTATTTCTCCTTTACTACCTTCTTTCCCATTAAGTGAATATATTCTAAAGCAAAATTTTAACCTCCTTACTAAAATTTTACTATTCTTTGAATTATTTTCTTAGTAGTTACCCCGGGGCTTAAAATACACATCTAAACTTGTCAGAATCTACTTCAGATTCATGGAAACTTAATTCCAGTGAAACATATAAATCTACTCTATACTTATATTCTCTTTTTTCATTTATTTATTTATTCATTTATTTTTGGTACTGGGGATCGAACTTGGGTCCTTGTGCCTGTGGGGCAGGCTATGGAACCACTGAGCTAAATCCCTGGCCCTATATTATTTTTGATACTGTTATTGTTACACATATTACATCTGTATTTAACAAGTCCAACAATACATTGTCTATAATTGGTACTCTGTATAATTTTATATCTTTTAATGCAGCTGAATAAAAAAGGGAGAACAAGAGTCTGCAGAATTTGTTATATGAACCTTCTGGTTCTTTATGTTACTGTGGGTTTGGGTTACTATCTGGTATCATTTCCTTACTCCTGTGTGCAGCTTTGCTCCCACACACTTATTCTGCATTAGTACTGTCAAATATATTACATTTCTATATCTTGTGGGACAAATCAAAAGAATATGCACATTATTTTATGCAGTTAATTAAAACAATTTAAGAGAAGAAAGTTAAAGGAATGTACAACTATATGGTCTTATAATTGCCTATGTAATTACTTTTATGGGTGCTTTTTACTTTTAATGTGGGGTCAAATTACTGTTCTGAGGTCACATGCTTTTCATCATGAAGACCTTTTCCCAGCCTGCTACTGGAGATCAAACCCAGGGGATTTGTATTGAGCTACATCCTCCCACCAGCCTTTTTAAAAAAAATTTGAGATGGGGCCATGCTAAGCCCCTAAGTTGCCTAGGCTGGGCTTGAACTTCTGATCCTCCTGCCTCAGCCTCCCAGAGTGCTGGGGCGGGGGTAGGTGTGCAACCATGCCTGGCTGAGATCTTTGTCTATAAAATTTGACATCTGATCATACTCAAAGTCAGCTTCTGTTGCTTGTTCTTCCCCCTGAATATGAGGTCACGTTTTCCTGTTTCTTTGTGTGTTTCATTTTTTGTTGTTGTTGTCAAAAATTGGAAATTTTAGAAAACATAATAACTTGATTCTGATCCACCCTGTGGTTTGCTGTTGTTGTTTGCTCATTTGTTTAGTGATTTTGCTGTTTCCCTTGTATAGAGTTTCTGATGTTTATCCTCAGAGGATTCAGCCTTGGGCGGGAGTATGATCCTTCTGGGCTGACTGTGGTTGTCAGGGCTTCTTTTGACTGTCTTCACTCATCTTTCTGTTAAGCTCTCTGCCTCTGTGGGTCTCACAGCTAGCTGTTAGTCTCCACTAATTGCCATATGATTGCTCTGTTATTTTCAGCAATGCCCTCGGGACATAAGTTGCTATCCTGTACATTCTGATCCAATTAAAGGAAAGCCTCTTTTCAGAGTAATCTTTGAGGCCAGTCTTTGTGCTTTGGTCAGGCCTCTGGAGAGCTCTCAGCTGCCCGTTCCCCTGGTTCTCTCTCTTAAAAATCCTGCTGGTCTACAAGTTGGCTTGTTGCTCTCATGGGTACTGGCCTCCTCTTAATTGCCTAACATTCAAATCTCCACCTTTTTCAGCAGCAACCCTGGGCTTGAGCTTCCTGACACTCAGTTCACTGCTGTTCCAAATAAAGTCAGTTTCCTGGGGGAGGCTCTGAATGTCTCTGATTCTATGTCTCCTCTCCCGAGGCATAACCTCTTACCATTGCCCTGAGACTGGAGGTTTAGACAGTGATCCACTTCTTTTGAATCACATTACTGCGTTTATGAGTAGGGTATTAGGGGGCTGGAAATTTCTGATATTCTCTTCTTAACTGTCTTTTGGCATGGAGTATCTTCCCTATGAGCAAGCTGGGGCAAGGATGATTTGGGCAAGGATGACTAGCCATACCTGAAGTAGAGCTCCTTCCCTGTGAGTGGGGGCTGGGTGAAGGAAGGGAGTCCAAGGCTTCTTTAATCACTCTTGCTTAAAGCAGAGCTTCTTCAACATGGAGCTGGTGTGTGTGTGTGTGTGTGGTAGGGGTGGTCGGAGAGGAGAAATGCTGGCAGCTTGTTCCTCCTGGGAGAGACCATCGGGCTAGACTGGGAGCTGGTAGGAGAAGGAACCCTGCATCCTTGGCTTCCCCCTCCTGGAGTAAGACTTTCACTGTACTGAGTTGAGGTTTTGGGAGGAGAGTAGGTCAGTGATGGCGAGTTTATGGCACAGTGCTGCAATGGGCTGTTTGTATCATTGAAAGCTCTAAAAGATTTGCCATCACTGGAGTAGGTAGGGCTCATATGCAAAAGAATCTGAGTGTTCTTAATAAGACTTAATAGATTTTCTTAAATGCTCCTTTATTTACTGTATTCCCCCAAGACAATTTCCAGACATTTTAAATAATTGATGCTTTGAAAAATAATTTTCACTAGTTTTGGTTATTTCACTGAAGAGAGTCCATGGAGCTCCTCACTCTGCCATCTAGAAGTCATTCTCATGGGAAAGAGTTTTATTTATAATTTATTCCAAAGGGTGTGTGGTTTTTGGGACTTCTCCTTAGCCCCAGAAACCACAAGTTATTCATTCCACAGGTTAGGTAACACTAAAGCAATCACTAAAACAACAAAACAAAAACTTATGGCTAATATGTCAACAAAGAAAGTAAAATGGATTCATAAAAATACTGCCATAGTTTGGACCCTGAATGTTTCCCAAACCCATGTGTTTAAAGGTTTTGTTCCCAAGGTGGTGTTACTGGGAGATGGTGGAACTTTTAAGAGGCAGGGCTTAGTGGGAGGTCTTGAGGTCACTGGGGACATGCACCTGAAGGGGAGTGTGGGACATGGTCTGTTCTCATTCTTGGCCAAGATGTGAGTGGTTTTGCTCCTCCACAGGCTCCCACCATAATGTGTTGCCCAGCCACAGGCCCAAACACAATGAGATTAATTAGTCATGGACTGGAACCTCCAAACTGTGACCCCAAATAAACCTTTTCTCTATTGGTTGATTGCCTCAGGTATTTCATTATAGTGATGGGAAGCTGACTAACACAAACAATCTAATATAAGACAGAAAAGATAAAGGGAACAAAGAACTGATGTGACAGAACATATAGCAACAAGATAAATTTAGATTCTAGCCATATTATAATCACATTGAATGTAAATACTATACACACCCAAATTAAAAGAGAGATTGTCAGGTTAAGTAAAAAGTAAAACACAACTAGATATTACCTACAAGAAACACATTTTAAATATGAGGATACAAATTTAGGTGAAAATTGAAGTGATATAAAAGGATATATTCTGTAATACCTATCTGAAGGAAGTTAAAATTGCTATATTAGATATTGCAATGAAACCAGAAACATTGAAACTGCTGGAAGGCAACACGGGGATGTAATTGAAGGTATAGCCACAGACAAAGACTTACTGGAAAGGACTTCAAAAACACAGGAAATAATATCAAGGATCAACAAATGGAACTGTGTCAAATTTAAAAGTTTCCACATGGCAATGGAACAAAGAGACAACCCACCGAATGGGAGAAAATCTGTTAGTTACTCTTTTGATAGAGGACTAATATCTAGAATATTTAAATAATGCTAAAATATTAACCCCAGTAAACTAATGAACCAATTAAAAAAGCAGGCAAATAAGCTGAATAAATACTTCTTGAAAGTAGAGGTTCAAGCATTGAAAAAGTATAAGGAAAATATTCAACATCTCTAGACATCAGAGAAATGCAAATTAAAAGTATATTGAGCTTCTATCTCATCCCAGTCAGAATAGCTATTATCAAGAATACAAAAAACAATGAATGCTGGCAAGGAAGCAGGGAAAAAGGGATCCTCCTAAAATGTTGGTGGAAGTGTAAGCTAGTACAACCACTATAGAAATCAGTATGGAGATTGTTCAAAATACTAAACATAAAAATAGCATTTGACTCCGCTATATCACTCAGGTATATTCGTGAAAGAATTAAGGACTGCATACTATAGTGATACATGCTTACTAGTGTTTATAACAGTTAGGTTCATGACAGCTAAGCTATGGAAACTTAGATGCCCATCAAAAGGTAAATGGATAAAGAAAATGTGGTATATATACACAATGGAGTACTATTCAGCCACAAAGAATAGTGAAATCATGTCATTTGCAGGAAAATGAATGGAATAGAAATCATCATGTTAAGTTAAATTAGCCAGACTCAAAAAGTTAAATATAGGATTTCTTTTACATGAAAAACCAAAAAAATGCTTAAATTAATAAATGTTTAAAATAGAAGAGATTTTAAAAAATAAAATAAAATAGAGGAGAGAGAACAGGAAACCTGGAGGTAAATTTTTATAGATGAGGAAGAGCACAAGTGGGGAGAAAGGAGAGAGAGTGTAACATGATTGAAACTGATTAAGATATACTAAACAGGGGCTGGGAATTTAGCTCAGTGGTTTCTCTGCTTGCTGTGCAAGTGCAAGAACCCAAGTTCAATTCCCGTTACCAAAAAAAAAAAAAGATATACTAAACATATGTATCGCCTTCCCCAAATAAACCCCATCATCGTGCAATATTAACATGCATCAATAAAAGTGAACAGAAAATGATGCCGTGGAGGCCTCTTGGCTTTCACACTGCACTGTGAGTTGATAATTGGGTGCCCTGACCTGTCATTTGCTTTTTTCAGTGTTTCAGCAATGCCAGGCAAGAAGCTGTCAAATTCCTTAGTTTGGGTAACTATCTTTCCATGCAAGAAATATAGCTCATGAGCCACTGGATCCCTTTCACCTGTGTCCTATACCATTCATCACAGATGACAGTACTGGGTGATCATAAGCTAAGAAATGTACAGCTTGGCAAGTGTTATCATTAATCCAGTTAGCACCAACAATGAGGTCTCCATTGCCGTTTGGCTGGGGAGTGATTTAACTCTAGAATCCTCTTTGGAATCTACTTACTAGTACCCCATTCCTGGTCCTAAGCGAGTTCCTTAGAAGCAGAGCTTGAGACAGGGATGCTATTATGAACTGTTCCCAGGGGAGACTAGTAAGAAGTCAGGAGAAGCAGATCTCAGAAAAGGAGGAAGCCAAGCATGGGTGTAGTAGTAGGCTAGAGTCCCACAGTGGTCAGGTTTCAGTCTGATCTGATAAAGGGATCTGTGCATGTCACTTGTGCCTCAGAGTTGTGCCAGCCTTTCGAGAGACAGTAGGGGAGCTTCCTTCTCCTGTATCACTGATTAGTAAGGAACCCACAGTGGATGTAAACAGGCACTTCTGGTTCTCTGTCATGCACAGCATGACTCTGGCAAACTAAAGGTAGTCTGCCACAGAAGAGGTGCATGTGTTGCTACTGAGAGTGAAAGCACATTACAGTTGCAGGTGTGAAAAGCAACAGCAAAAGGAATCTGAGGGGATCTGGGCAGATGACCTGCATCATCTTTTCTAAGAAAGAATGTGAGGGCTGGGGATTTAGCTCAGTGGTTCTGCCACCTGCCTTGAAAGCCCAAGGTCCCGAGTTCGATCCCTGGTACCAAAAAAAAAAAAAAAAAAACAAGAAAGAAAGAATGTGGAGTGAGAAGAACAGATCCTGGGTAGGATTTGTGGTGGGCATCAGAAGTCCGCAGAGGAGACCAGGAGGGCAGGCCATTGAGTTCAGGGCTCTGATTGGTGGACTGAGTGGGTGGTCCTCCATATGCCTCACCAACATGAAGGGAAGGTGGGGAATCTCAGCAGCGTTGTGGGTTGAGCTGGGGTGATCAGACTTTGACTTCATTTTATCTATTAGACAAGAAAGACAAGATATTTTTTTTTTTTGACAAGATATTTTCTACACTGTTTCTAAAATTTCTTTTGCATTGGAGATTGTGTATGCTAAGCACCTGCTCTACCACCAAGCTGCACCTTCAGACTCAAAAATTTAAATTGCAATAAAATAACCCCAAAAGAAAGATGTCCCACAGCACCCAGAGATACTATTTTTTTTTTCTATTTTTATTTTATTGGTACACTTTAAGTATACATAATGATAACATTCATCACAGGGAATTTGTACATTCCTGAGTCTTCTCTTTTTTCCCCATTCTGGTCCCTTCCCTTCAACCTCTCTTCCCCTCTTTATTTACAAAAGCGGTGTTTCCATTTATTTTCTTATATTCTCTTTTTTTCTTGTCCCTTCCTTCCTTTCCTCCTACTCCTTCCTTTTTTCCCTCCCCATCTGAAGATTTTCTTCTAATTTCCCAGAATCTATTATACATTTTGGTCTTTATTTACACTTTTGGTTTGTCACACCAGAGAAACAATACAGTGTTTAAATACATGTGTTCAATTTATTTCACTTAAGAGCATGGTCTCAAGGTGCATCCATTTAGCTAGAAATATCTCAAGCTTATCCTTCTTTACAGCAGAGTAGAAGTCCTTTGTATAAAAAACCCCACATCTTCTTTATCCGTTCATCAGTTGATGGGCATTTGGGCTGTTTCCAAGATTTAGCTATTACAAACTGTGCCTCTATAAACATGGGTGTCCATATATCACTGTGATATGACACTTTTAATTCTTTTGGGAAAATATTAAGAAGGGGAATAGCTAGGTCAAATGGAATCTCTAGTTTGAGTTTTTTGAGGAATCTGTACACTGATTTCCACAGTGGTTGCATCAGTCTATACTCCAACCAACAAGGCGAAGGGTTCCTTTTCCCCCACAGCCCCACTCACATTTGTTATTGGTTGATTTCTTGACAACAGCCATTCTTTCTGGAGTGAGATGGAATCTTAGCGTTGTTTCAATTTGCATCTCTCGAATGACCGATGTGGAACATTTTTTTGTATATTTATTTGCCATTTCTACTTCTTTATCTGAGAAGTGTCTATTCACATCAGATGCCCATTTTTGGATTGGGTCTTTAAATTTGGGGGTCTGATTTTTTTTGAATTCTAAATATATTCTAGACATTAATTGTTTGAGGAACAGCTGTCACAACTTTGTTCCCACTCTGTGGGTTGTATCTTCACGCTGTTGGTGGTTTCTTTTGCTGTGCCAAAGCTTTTTAATAAGATGAGATCTTAGTTTTTTTTCTTTGTGATATTTCCTGTGTGATCAGGGTTTTGTTCATAAAGTCTTTGGCTACACTAATGTCTTCAAGAATTCCATTTAATTCTATCTTCCAGCAGATTTAGTGTTTCTGTTTTAATATTTAGATCTTTGATCCAATTTGATTTGAGTTTAGTGCATGGAGAAAAATATGGGTCTAGTTTAAATCTTTGGTATATAGAAAGCAGGTTTTTCCAGCACCATTTATTAAAGAGGCTATTTTTCTTCCAGTGAAGGTGTTTGGCTCCTTTGTCAAAGATAAGGTGGCTGAATGTGTTTGGAGTTGTTTCTGCATCTTCTGATCTATTCCATTGATCCTCAGATCTGGGTCTTTGTTTGCCCATACCATGCTGTTTTTATCACAGTAGCTTTGTAGTATAGTTTCAAGGCAGCGATTATTATGCCTCCTGCCTTACCTTTGTTGCCCAGAATTTCTTTTGTTATTCTAGATCTTTTTTGGTTCCAAATGAATTTTAGGATTGTTTTCTCTAATTCTGTGAGATACACTGTTGGAATTTTGATGGGAATGCATTAAATCTGTATAACAATTTTGGAAGTATGACCATCCTCACTATATTGGTTCTTTCTACCCAAGAAGAAGGGATATCTTTCCATTTTCTGATGCTCTTCTTGGATCTCTTTTTTAAAAAGTATGTAGTTTTCAATGTAAAGGTCTTTTACTTCCTTCATTAGATTGATTCCTAGGTACTTATTTTTTTGGATGCTATTGTGAAAGACTCAGTTTCCCTAATTTCTCTCTAAGCGAGTTTGTTATTTGTGTACAGGAATGCTATTGATGTTTGAGCATTGACTTTGTATCCAGCTATGCTATTGAATTTGGTTATTAAATCTAGAAGTGTTTGGTGGAGTTTTTGGGGTCTTGTATGTAGAGTATCATGTCATCTGCAAATAATGATAATTTAGCTTCTTCCTTTCCTATCTTTATTCATTTTATTTCTTTCTCTTGTCTAATTGCTCTGGCTAATGTTTCCAGAATTATATTGAATAAGAGTGGTGATGGTGGACATCCTTGTCTTGTTCCTGATTTTACAGTGAAAGCTTTCAGTTTTTGACCATTTAGTATGTTGTTGGCTATTGGTTTGCCATAATGGCTTTTTATCAGATTAAGATAAGATGCTCTATTGCAATTTTCTGTAAAGTTTTAATCATGAATGGATGTTGGACTTTATCAATCACTTTTTCCACATCTATTGAGATGATCATGATTTTTGTCCTTGGCTCTGTTAATATGGTGTATTACATTTATTGACTTGCATATGTCGAACCATCTCTGCATTCCTGGGATGAATCCTACTTAGTCATGCTGTATAATCTTCTTGATGATTTGTTGCATTTTGTTTGCCAGTATTTTATGAAGGATTTTTGTGTCCATGTTCATTAGGAAGATTGGCCTATAGTTCTCTTTTTTGGTAAATCTTTCTCTGGTTTTGGTATTAGGGTAATGCTTGCTTCCAGGAATGAATTTGGAAGTATTGCTTCCCTTTCAATTTCATTAAAGAGTTGAGAAGTAGTGCCATTAGGTCTTTAAATTTCTTGTGGAATTCATCAGTGAATCCGTCAGGACCTGGGCTTTTCTTTGTTGGTAAGTTTTTTGGGTTTTTTGGTACCAGGGATTGAACTCGGGACCTTGTGCTTGTGAGGCAGGCGGCAGAACCACTGAGCTAAATCCCTGGCCTGTTGGTAGGTTTTTAATTATATCTTCAACTTAATTGACTGATATTGTTTTATCTAGAATTTTACATCTTCTTGATTCAGCTTTGGTAATTAATATATATCTAGAAATCTGTCCATTTCCTCTGAGTTTTCCATCTAATTAGAGTATAAGTTCTTGAAGTAGGTATTGATGATCTTTCTGCAAGATCTGTTGTGATTTGACCCTTTTAATTTCTAATTTCATGGAGTTGAGTCCTTTTCTTCCTTTTTTGATAAGGTTGGCAAAGGGCTTGTCAATTTTATTTAATCTTTCAAACAACCAACTCTTTGATTCATTGATTCTTTGTGTTGTTTTCTTAGTTCACTTACATTAATTTCTGTTCGATCTTTCTAATTTCTGCCCTCATATGAGCTTTGGACTTGACTTGTTCTTCTTTTTCTAGAAGCTTGAGGTTCAACATTAGGTTGTTTATTTGAGCTGTCTCTGTTTATCTGGTATAGGAATTTACTGCTAGAAATTTCCCTTGTAGGACTGCTTTCATAGAGTCCCATAAATTCCAGTATGTTGTATTGGCATTGTCATTTAATTGCAGAAACTGTCTGATTTCTTCTTTAATTTCACCTGTGATCCATTGGTTTTTCAGGAAGGTATTATTTAATTTCCATGTATTTATGAAGTTTTTGTGGTTTCTTTTGCCATTGGTTTACAATTTCATTGCACTGTGGACTGATAGTATGCATGGCATAATTTCAATTCCTTTGCATTTACATAAGGATGCTCTATAAGCTAGTATGTGGTCTATTTTGCATTTTTTTTTGGTACCAGGGATCAAACTCAGGACCTTGCGCTTGTGAGGCAGGTGGCAGAAACACTGAGCTAAATCCCTGGCCCCTGTGGTCTATGTTGTTTTTTTTTTTGGTGCTGGGATTGAACTCGGGTCCTTGCGCTTGTGCAGCAGGCAGTGAAACCACTGAGCTAAATCCCCGCCCCCCGTGGTCTATTTTGGAGAGTGTCTTGGTGTGCAGCTGAGAAGAATGTGTATTCTGGTGTTGTGGGTGGAATACTGTAGACATCTATGAAGCCCATTTGTTCAAAAGTTTTGTTCAGTTCTGATATTTCTTTGTTAATTTTTTTGTGTATTTGATCTATTTGTGACAGTGGGGTATTGAGGTCCCTCATTACAATTGTATTAGTGCTTATTTGATTTTTTATGTCTGTTAATGTGTGTTCCATATGGATGTGCTATTTATTTTATGGATGTGCTGGTATTTGGTGTGTATATATTTATGATTATTATCTCTTCCTCTTGGATTGTTCCCTTTACAAGGATGTAGTGACTTTCTTTGTCTCTCTTGATCAGTCTTGGCTTGAAATCCATTTTGTCTGTAAATAGAATAGCTACTCCTGGTTTTTTCTGGGTTCCTGTTGCATGAAGTATTGTTTTCCATCCTTTGTTTTACTATATGAATTTCTTTTTAAATTCAATGTGTTTCTTGCATGCAGCATATTTTTGGATTTTGCTTCTTGATCCATTCTGCTAGTCTATTTCTTTTGATTGGTAAATTGAGATCATTTACAATGATAGTTATAACTGATATATATTGACTTATCTTTGTGATGTTATTTTCCTGTTGTTGGTTTCCTTTTTTTTTTTTTTTTAACGCACTCTGTTTAGTTTCTTGCCTTGCTGGGTGGATTTATTCTGTTGGGGTTCATGGAGTTGTAGTCCTTGTTATCTCCTTCTAGAATGTCCTTTAGAACATTTTGGAGTGCCGATTTGGTGGTCATGAATTTCTTCACACGTTCCTTGTCATGGAAGTCTTATTTCTCCATAAATTTTGAAAGACAGTTTTTCAGGATACATTAGTCTGGGGGGCCAGAGGTTGTTTTCTTTTAGAGCTTGAATTATTTCACTCCAAGCTCTCCTTGACTTGAAGGTTTGTGTTGAGAAGTCTGCTGTGATTCTGATGGGCTTTTCTTTATAAGTGATTTGGTTTTTTTCTCTAACAGCTTTTAATTTTCTGTTCTTGTGCTGTATTTCTGGAATCTTGACTATTATATGCTTTGGTGTAGATTTTCTTTAGTCATGGCTAATTGCCATTCTATATGCCTTTAGTATCTCTATGTCAGATTCTTTTTCCCTGCTTGGGAAGTTGTCTTCCATTACTTCTGTGAAATCTGGGGTTGTATCTTACTTAAGTGCCTCCTTACTTTTCTTTCTTTCTTTTCTTTCTTTCTTTCTTTCTTTCTTTCTTTCTTTCTTTCTTTCTTTCTTTCTTTCTTTCTTTCTTTCTTTCTTCCTTTCTTTCTTTCTTTTCTTTCTTTCTTTCTTTTCTCTCTCTCTCTCTCCTTTCTTTCTTTCTTTTCTTTCTTTCTCTTTCTTTCTTTCTCTCTCTCTTTCTTTCTTTCTTTCTTTCTTACTTTCTTTCTTTCTTTTTTGTACCAGAGATTGAACTCAGGACCTTGAACTTGCGAGGCAGGCATTGCAGCACTTTTCTTTTTTTAAAAAAATTTTAATTTAATTCTTGGGTTGATCCTTGTAAATTGCTTATGGCAGGTAGCTTTATTGCTAGTATTAAGAACCATTAGGAAATGACTACTTTTTAGGGATGTCTTCCAGATTTAGCTGGCTTTTGGATTTTGAGTTTGCTGCAAGATCCTACCTCTTCAATTTATTCAGGATGAGAATTTGCTGCCTATTTGGCCTAGCCTCTGGTTCTGTGGCATCAGCCTATAGTATTATTTCTGACCATTACACAATCTCAGTCTTGGCATACCAAGAAAAAAACTGATTAGAACAATTATGTCACCTTGGCTAAAGTAGTACAATCAGCAATAACAATAGTGTCAAACACAGCCTAGAGAATGACAAACTTGATAACTTTCAATTTGCCACCTTTAACTGTATAAATTATATTTGTGATTATATAGCAAAATCTAAAACAAACCAGAAAATTGTATACAGTAAACCTGTCCTCAATATAATGATTTTACCCTCAGGGGAGAAAATTGAAAAGGGAATGGGGAAAAAAATAAAGAAGTGGAAAAAGGAACAAATTAGAAGCTTGGCTGGAGGGTGAAGACAGATTAAATGAACTTTGGGAAAGTGATGAAGAAGACAGGAGGAGAAGAGAGAAGGAAGAAATAAAAACAAGAGCAGAACAGAACAACAGCAACAAAAAACCTAGTGACAATGTTTGTACTCATATAAAAACTAGAATAAAGAATTTAAAAAAAAGGAAAACAAAATAACAGGAAAGAAGAAAAAAAAGTCCACTTTAGGGTGTGTCTCTGCTGTCACTGGTAGACAGAGTGGGCAGACAGAGCCCATATCCATGTTGATTAATCCCAGGAAGCCAGGCATATGCATACAGTGGGGTAGTGGAGAATTCCAGCAAGACTGCGCCTTTCTGGCTATGATTCTGGATCCTGATTTGCTCTGCCTAAAACACTCTGTGTGGCTCCTGTCAACTTGAACTCAGTCTGCCTCACTGGGAGCTGCTAAATGGATCTAGCCTGTAGCTGCCCTAAGTTCTGAGCTCAGTTGGCCACTCTCCAAGATGGTGACTGGCCATCTGCCCTCTCCTGGGTGATATCTGAACCAGAATAACTACCAGCCATTATAGTCCACTGTGTCCACTGCTCTGTTTCACAGATGTGTTTCTCATTGGAAGCCTCTCAGGTCACCAGTAGTTACCATGCATCTGCAGGTTCAAGCCATCCCTCTCATGCAGTGAGTCAGGGCTCATGGAGAAATTGCTGTTTGCCACCTCCTTCTTCTGCATTTAAGTCTCTCTCTTTGCTCTTCCTGTAGGCTTCAATTCTTGCTTCAGATCCTTGCTGGGTCCCAGGGACCCACTTCCCTCTTGTCTTCCTCATGTTCCTATATTCCACTGTCTGTATACCAAGTCTTGGAGAGGCTGTTTCTCTGCTGTTCTCCACTCCTCCATCTTCCTGGAAGTTCACTCTTCCTCTTAAGAAGCTGGTCAGTGATTACAAAGCTACAGTTAGACAGGAAGAAAATGCTCTGGTGTTCTATGGCACAGTAGGGCAATAAAACAATAATGCATTACATATTTCAAAATAGCTATAAGAGAGGATTTAAAATGTTCTCACCACAAAGAAATGATAAATGTTGGAAATGATGGATATGCTAATTGCCCTGATTTGATCATTACATAATGCATGCATTTATTATATAGTTGGCTGATTTTATTTGATTTTTTTTTTTGGTACTGGGGATCGAACTTGGGACCTTGTTCTTGTGAGGCTTGCGACTGAACTACTGAGCTAAATCCCCGGCCCAATGCATGCATTTATTGAAATGTCACACTGTATCCATAAACATTTTCAGCTTGTTATCTCTTGCCTCAGCCTACTAGAATGCTGGGATGACAGGCATATGTCACCATGTCCAGCTTACTTGGTGATTTGAGTAGAAAAATTTCTCACTAGTTGAACCCTCATTTTCTTCCTGTCTTTATATGTTCTGTATTCTAGTTTAATATTTTGCTCATGAGTTAGTTTTCTCTTATAGTAGTTTCAATTTTTTGAAATCTTACCCTTTTCATGTTTGATGATTTTTGTTTTTTAAAAAAGTATTATTTCATTTTATTGCCCATTTAAAATAACAAGAGTCCTTTGTGCCTTTGGCTGGTAGGTGAGTGTGACACAGGAGGAGACCGTGACACACATCTGTCAGAGGTCCAGAAGACTATTGCTGTGCGAAGTTGGACACCTGAAGTTTGGTGAGAAGTTGCAGGCAGAAAATTTGGGATCGGGCTCTTGAATCTACCTAATTTACAGATTGCAGAAACTCACCAGCTTTTAGTTCTTGGCAACATAAATGTGAGTGTTATCTATCATTATTTTAGAATCTTTGGAAAATGCTTTTAGGATATTATTGAATTAACATTTGTTTGGGGTTTTGTTAATTTTTCCTTCACTTTTTTTTTTTTTTGGCAGTACTGGGGCTTTAACCCAGAGAGTGCTAAGTTACAGCCCCAGTCCTTTAAAACTTTTTTTCATTTTGAGACAAGGCCTCACTAAGTTGCCCAGTTGGCTTCAACCCTATAATCCTCCTGTCTCAACTTCCTGAGTAGCTGGGATTACAGATGTGCACTACCACATCTGGCCTGCACAGCCCCACCACCACTGAGGGTTGAACCCCAGCCCAGGGTCTAAGTGACTAAGTTGCCAGGGCTTCACCTGAACTTGGTGATCCTCCTGTCTCAGCCTCCCCAGAGTGCTGGAATCACAGGCATGTGCCACCATGCCCAGTTTCATGCACTGTTTTTGATGTCACCACCTTTTGTCTCTGTCGATATTTTCTACAAGTTTGTGACAGTAGCTAAGCCTTTTTTCCCCTCCCAAATAACTTATGGTTTCTAAAAAGAGTACTTGATTTAAGGAAAATTTTACTTTATCTTATGTGATTTGTCCCCTAAGTATCAGACATTTTTTACTCTGACACACTGAAATCATTTGAGAGAACAAGCTGAGAAGAGCAGCTTTGGAATCTTGGCACACTGCAGTGTGCAGAGCTGGAAGTCTGAGATATGTTAGGATGTATCACTTGGCATTGTCCTGTAAGGGCATATTTATTTCTAGTATGAAATGAACACAGAATATTGTAGCTCTCTGTTTTGTTCAATGGATTTTTTTAAAAAATTGAGAGCTGAAAGTGGTGATGCAAACCTGTGATCCTAGCACTCTGGAAGGGTGAGGCAGGAAGATCACAAATTTGATCTATCCCGGGCAACTTAGTGACTTAGTGAGACCCTGTCTCAAAATAAGGAATAAAAAGGGGTGGGGATGCAGCTCAGTGCAAAGGCCCTGGGTTCAATAGCCAGTACTGGAAAAAAAATGGGTGTATGTCTTAGAACCTATCTTTGCCAGTATCAAGGGAAGACTGTATTTGTTTCCCCAAATATATGTTGAGGTTCTGATTATTGCATAAATATACTGTAAGACATGGATCAATCCAGCCAATATTTGTTAATCTGTGAAAGAAAAATTTGTGTCCTTTTAATTTCAGACATCATAGGCTTTGGGAACGCAAGGTGTGGGGTTTAGCATTCTAGGAAACTTCTGCAGGCCTCCCTGTGGATCCATCATTGAGTATAATGGTAGCCCAGGGTAAATCTTGAAGGGCTGATGTTGCAGGTTTTGGGTTTTTTACATTTCTTTGCTGCCTAGGGAGGGAGGGCATTTGGTTCTGTGTCCTTGGCATCTTTTCCTACCTTCATCACCATTTTGTCTGTCTACATTACCATGCTTACCCTTCCTTTAAAAATCCATGTAAAGTTAATGTGACACATTCCTGATAAATTCTGAGAATACTTGTATACACGTTTACTTGTTAATCAGTTCACCTGTGTTCCTTTTTACTTTTGTTAGTCTTCTTAAAAATTCCCCTCTGTTTTGTGCTTCTTTGTTTCTTAGCTTCGTTCTGTGGGTGACTTCTCCAGGCACTGATGTGTGGCCACTCTCTTGTGCTCTGTCTCTGTTGCACTTGCAGGTGCCAGGAGGTTTTCTGAGAGCCCTTAGGCACTGTGTGGTGTGCATCTCCTGATAAAATGGGAGTCTAATTCGTTCTTTGAGTCTGCACAGGGAGGAAATTGTAAGCAAGTAAACCACTGAGTTAGGAGTTTTTACTTCAGGCTAATGCTAAATTAAAAACTCAAGAGTTCAGATCTAAACATAGAATATTTTTGATAATTCTTCAGGTGAATTGCCTTTAAGATATTTTTTGTCTGCCAATGGAATGACTACAGTTTCATAATTTTATTTAGAGTTATGTGAAGTAAAACTTGGAATATTTTCTGGAATGTTATGGTGTAGTTTAGGATAATAAGTAAGCAACAAAATACAAAAAGAGAACATTATGGACTTTGCTTTGGAGCCTATTTCAAAATGAAAGCTTTTTGGGAAATAACAGTATCCAAGTCATATATTTTGGGCTATGTTGATACGTGCTTATCAGATGATTTGTGCTTGTGTGAATATGAATATGTATATATATATAAAATGTGAATATATATATAATGTGAATATATATATATATATAATGTGAATATATATATATATTTTTGATACTGGGGATTGAACCCAGGACCTTTAACGCTGAGCTATACCCTCAGCCCTTTAAAATTTTTTTAAAAATTTTGAGCCAGGGTCTCACTAAGTCACTCATTTTTGTTAAGCAATGACTATATCTTTAATATGGGTAATGCTTTTTGCCTTAAGTCCTACTTTAATCTCATATTATATTAGTTTTATATGAGGATTTGGCTGATATATATGTGTGTGTTTATAGGTGTATATCTATGTGTTGTATATATATGCACATGTGTATAAATCTGTATGTTTAAAGCACACATGTAACCCATTGGTAGGAGTTAGAAACTCTCAAGAACTGGAAAGGCCACAATCCTGAGCTTAATTTTGTTCCCACAAAGATATGTCCAAGTTCTAACCTCTGGTATGTGAATGTGGCCTTATTTGAAAATAGGCTCTTTGCATATTTCATTAAGCTTAGATGAAACATGGGCCCTCATCTAATGATGGGTATTGTTATAAAAGGGAGATTTGGACACAGAGGAACAGGAACAGAAGAAAGACAGCAGGTGGAAGATAGAAGCAGAGATTGAAGTGGTGCTGCCTCAAGCCAAGGAGCACCAAGGAGTGCCAGCCCCTGTCAGGAGCTAGAAAATGTAAGGAAACATTCTCCTCTAGACCTTTCATGGGAACACCTACTGACACTTTGAAGTTGAATTCACAGCCCCCAAGATTATGAGAAAATAAAGCAACTAACACTGTGCTACTTTGTTAAGGCAGCCTTAGGAACCTAATGTAGCCACCTCACCTAAGTTTTTGGTTGTATGTTCAAAGACATTTGAGTGGAGAAAATAAGTAGGCAAGGGGGCAGACTCTTGGAACTTAGAAGATACCTCAGGACAGGTGACACAAATGTGGTAATTGTACCCTCTCCCCCAGATTTTTCTGTTGGATTGTTTTCTTATTCGTAGGAGTTCTTTATAACTTAGAAGTATTGCTCTTTGGTTATATATGTCATTAGTGTAGATAATTAGTTCATTTTACATTGTATCCAAATATGGGCAATCAGTTTGTACAAATACACTCTTTTCTAGTGATCAGTACAACAGAAAGTTAAGAACATGGCTTCTAGATTCAGAATCCCTGGGTTTTAATGGCACTTCCTACTTCCGGGTGGTGTTCTATTACCTAACTCTTATGTGTAATCTTCCTCATCTGTAAATTGGGATATATTTGCCTTATGCAGTTTGAGGTGATTAGGTGAGATCATTCTGGCAAAGTACTTATATTGGTTAGGGTTTTCCAGAGGGACAGAATCAATAGAATATATATATATATATATATATATATATATATATTTTTATATATATATATATATATATTTATTTATTTATTAGGCTTACAGGATCAGAGATGGGCTAGTGCACCATGGCTATCTGCATGCTAAAGAACCAGAAAATTCAGTGGCTGCTCAGTACAAGAAGCTGGAAACCTCAGAACAAGAACGATCAGGGATGCAGCACCAATCTGAGATTGAAGGCCTGGGAGCTCCCTAGAAGGTCACTAGTGAGAGACCACACTAAAAGCCTTAAAAGCTGGAATCTGATCTCCATAGGCAATGGTAGTAGCAAAAGACACCTGCTAAGCAGGATGGGGTTTTTCAAATACGGGCTGACTTTTTTTCCTCTATTCATTCCATCAGTTGGATGATGCCGCCAACAATCAGGGTGGGTATTCTGCCATTGGTTTGCCAGCCTGCATGTCAGTCATCTCTGGAAACATCTCCACAGACACACTCAGAAGTGTGCTTTACTACTCTGCTAGGCACCTCTTAATCAGTCAAGCTGGCAATCACAATTAAGCGCAGTACTTGCTAGTGTCTGTCACATATTAAATACTCAATACAATATTAGCCATAATTGATATTATTATTTCATGTATTTATGTCAAAATTATTTTAGTCAACATTTTTATTAATTTCAATAAGCAATTTGTTAAAGATTTGTAAAATTGCATACAAAATGCTCCTTCAAAAATGGTGAAATTTAGGGAAGTTTTTTTCCCTGCCAAATATGACCGTATCTACAAATTCCAAGTTTCACAGCTGACAGATTTAAAGTTTATAGTTATTTGTGCTTGTAATGTATATCCAGACTGAGAGTTAGGCATTATTTATGTAAACTCTATTAATGTGGGAAAACTTGAACATTATTTCCTTGTCTTTTGAATAACTTCTCTCAGAGTTTGTATTTAGCATGGCGGTGACTCAGTGATATATTTAACTTTGAATTTTTTTCTGAATCAGGCTGCTCAATTTAATTTGGATGTATAATCCCCATGTGTAAAACAGATCCCACTTCCCAAAGTTTTTTCTTGAAGCGCTTTTAATTAGAAATAAGATGATCAGTACACAGTAGGGCACCTTACTTTCTGGGACCACTCCTGGACCCCAGCCAGGGGGCAATTTTTAGTTCTTATTGCCAATAAACGCTTTCCTACTTCCCTCCTTTTGTCTGCAATTTCATTCTTTGACTTTGCGAGACAATGAACTTGGGTTTATGTGATTTGTATAAAAACAGCTGTTTCAGATTTGGAGGTCTCACTGAGATTAATACTCTACCACTGAGATTAATATTAGGTAAGACCCCAAATGGGAAGATTTTGTTTTTTCCTTTACATGTAGGAGGTAGGTGAGATTTGCACTTTGCTCGTTATTGGGTAGTCTTATAGCCTTATGTCTCTTCTGTCATTTCCATGGTCGTAGGGTAGATTTAATATCCCTCATATAAAAACATGGGACTTCATCAACCAATTAAAAAAATGATTATTACTGGCTGTCACTCTCAACTTTCATGGGAAAGGTTTCACTGGGGCAATCTGGCCTGATCCCACTCCTGTCCATGTGGGAGGGAATAGTGAACCTGCTCTGCCTCAGTTTTCTTTCTGATTTGATCCTCCACTGGTTAAGGAGCAATTTTAGTTCTTGATGCTCTCAGTCTCCTGAAACAGATGGCTCTTGGGCAGAAGGAGAACAATCTGACTCACTGTAAGTGATGATGAGGACAAATCTCTTTCACTATTATGGCCTATCAACTCCAACTTTCTCCTGTTGCTCCTTGTTTTCTTTCTTTCTTTCTTTCTTTCTTTCTTTCTTTCTTTCTTTCTTTTTAACTGTATATCCTTTTATTGGTACATTTTAGGTATACAATATCATGACATTCATCATTGGAAATTTGCACCTTTACATAGTCTCTCTTGGTTCTTATTTCTTCCCCCTTCCCCTGCCCTCCCTTCAACCCCTCCACCGCTCCCTGTTTACAAAGACTTTGTTTCCATTTTAAAAATTTTCTCATATTAATTCCATTCCCTTCTTTCTTTTCCCCTACCCCTGCCCCTTCCCCTTCCCCTTTGCCCCTTTTCTTCCTATTTCACATTATCTATTATACCTTTTGGTCCTTATTTACACTTTCAGTTTCTCACACTAGAGAAACTAGTCGATATTTTCATGTGTGTCCTATTTATTTCACTTAAGAATATCACCTCAATGTGCATCCATTTAGCGATAAATGTCTCTAATTTCTCTTTTTTTATGTTTGAGTGGTACTCCATTTTATAAAATCCCCCAAATTTTCTTTATCCAGTCTCCAGTTGATAGGCATTTGGGCTGTTTCTAAGTTTTAGCTATTACAAACTGCGCTGCTATGAACATGGGTGCACATATATCACTGTGGTATGATTCTTTTAATTCTTTGGGAAAGATACCCAGCAGGGGAATAGTGGGGTTAAATGGGACTTCCAGTCCTGGTTCTTTGAGGTATCTCCGTACTGATTTCCACAGTGGTTGCACCTGTCTACCCTCCCACCAGCAGTGAGCGGGTTCCTCTTTCCCCACAGCTCTGCCAGCATTTGTTATTGGTTGATTTCATGATAGCAGCCATTCTTTCTGAGGTGAGGTGGAATCTCAGCGTTGTTTTCAGTTGCATCTCTTGAGTGACCAATGATGTTGAACAGTTTTTCATATGTTTATTTTCCATTTCTACTTCTTTGTGTGAGAAATGTCTGTTCATTTCAGATGCCTATTTTTGGATTGGGTCTTTAAATTTGGGAGGTCTGATTTTTTAAAGTTCTTTATAGATTTGAGCTAGTAGACCTTTATCTGAGGGACCGCTGGTGAAAAATTTTTCCCACATTGTGGGTTGTCTCTTCACACTGCTGGTTTCTCTTGCTTGCAGAAGCTTTTTAGTAAGAAGAGATCCCACTTGTTGATTGTTTGTGCTAGTTCATGGGCAACTGAGGTTTTGTTCATAAAACCATTTCCCCATCAATGTCTTCAAGAGTTCTACCTAACCATTGTTCCAGCCAGTTCAGCATTTCTGTCTTAATATTTAGATCTTTAGTCCATTTCAATTTTAGTTTAGTGCATGGTGAGAGATATAGGTCTAGTTTTAGTCTTTGGCAAGTTGAAACCCAATTTTTCCAGCACCATTTATTAAAGAGGCTATCTTTCCTCCAGTGAGGCTGTTTGGCTCCTTTGCCAAAGATGAGGTGGCTGAGTGTGTCTGGAGTTGTTTCTGTATCTTCTAATCTGTTCCACTGGTCCTCAGGTCTGTTTCTTTGCCAGTACCATGCTGTTTTTATCACAGTAGCTTTGTAGTAGTTTCAAGTTGGGGATTGTGATACCCCCTGCCATGTCTCTGTTACCTAGAATTGCTTTTGCTATTCTGTGTCTCTTCTTGTTCCAAATGAATTTTTGGATTATTTTCTCAAAGTCCGTGAAGTATGCTGCTGGGATTTCAATTGGGATTGCATTGAATCTATATAGAAGTTTTGGAAGTATGGCCATTTTCACTATGTTGATCCTTCCTACCCAGGAGCAAGGGATGTCTTTCCATTTTCTGATATGGTTTTCAATCTCTCTTTTCAAAGTGCTACAGTTTTCAGACAAGAGGTCTTTCATTTCTTTTGTTAGGTTGATTCCTAGATTTTTCAGTTTTTTGGATGCTATTGTGAAAGGAATTGTTTGTTCTATTTCTCTCTCAGTGAGTCTGTTGTTCGTGTAGAGGAAAGCTATTGATTTTTGTGTGTTAACCTTGTGTCCAGCTACTTTACTGAATTTGGTTATTAAGTCTAGAAGACTTTTGGTGGAGTTCTTGGGGTCTTCTATATAGAGTATCATGTTATCTGCAAATAATGACAATTTGACTTCTTCATTTCCTATTTTTATTCCTTTTATTTCTTTCTCTTGTGTAATTGCTGTGGCTAATGTTTCCAAAACTATATTGAACAGGAGTGGTGATAGTGGATATCCTTGTCTTGTTCCTGATTTTAGTGGGAAGGATTTCAGTTTTTGACCATTTAGTATGATATTGGCTGTTGGTTTTTCATAGATGGGTTTGATCAGATTGAGGTAGAAATCATCTATTCCAATTTTTTGTAGGGTTTTTATCATAAATGTATGTTGGATTTTGTCAAATGCTTTTTCTGCATCTATTGAGATGATCTTATGGTTTTTGTCCTTGGCTCTAGTGATATAGTGTATTACATTGATTGATTTACGTATGTTGAACCATCCCTGCATCCCTGGGATAAATCCCACTTGGTCAGGGTGTATGAACTTCTTGATGATCTTCTTGATGATGTTCTGCATTCTGTTTGCCAGTATCTTATTAAGGATTTTTGCATCTATGTTCATTAGTGAGATTGGCCTATAGTTCTCTTTTTTGGTTGGGTCTTTCTCTACTTTGGGGATCAAGGTGATGCTTGGTTCCAGGAATGAATTTGGGAGTATTGCTTCCCTTTCAATTTCACTGAAGATTTAAACAGTAGTGGCAGCAGTTCCTCTCTAAATGTCTTGTAGAATTCAGCGGTGAAGCCATCAGGACCTGGGGTTCTCTTAGTTGTTAAGGTTTTAATTATGTTTTCAATTTCATTGATATTGGGTTGTTTAGAATTTTTAGCTCTTCTTTGTTCAACTTTGGTAGTTCATACATGTCTAGGAATCTCCATTTCTTTCCATCTTATTGGCGTATAGGTTCGGGAAGTAGGTATTGATGATCCTCTGGATTTCTGCTGGGTCTGTTGTAATTGCACCCTTTTCATTACTAATTGCATGGATTTGGGCCTTTTCTTTCCTTTTTCGAATAAGGTTGGCCAAGGGTTTGTCAATTTTGTTTATTCTTTTGAAGAACCAACTCTTGGCTTCATTGATTTTTTGTGTCATTCTCTTAGTCTTCATTGCATTGATTTCTGCCCTGATCTTTATAATTTCCTCCTTTCTATGGGCTTTGGGTTTGTCCTGTTCTTCTTTTTCTAGAAGCTTGAGATTCAGCATGAGGTTGTTTAATTGGGCTTGCTCTGTTTTTGTAATATGAGTAGTCACTGGTATGAATTTCCCTCATAAGACTGCTTTCATTGTGTCCCATCGATTCCGATATGTTGCATTGCCATTGTCATTTAATTGGAGGAACTGTCTGATTTCTTCTTTAATTTCTTCTGTGACCCATTGGTTATTCAAAAGTGTGTTGTTCAATCTCCATGTGTTTATGAAATTTTTGTGGTTTCTTTTGCTATTGATCTCCAATTTCATTGCACTATGGTCTGATAATATACAGGGGATAACTTCAATTCCTTTGCACTTACCTAAATATGTTCTATGAGTGAGTATGTGATCTATTTTGGAGAACGACCCATGTGCAGCTGAAAAGAATGTGTATTCTGATTTTGTGGGGTGGAAGACTCTGTAAACATCTGTTAAGTTCATTTGTTCAAGAGTTTGATTGAGTTCTAGTATTTCATTGCTTGTTTTTTGTCTAGTTGATTTATCTATTTGTGACAGTGGGGTATTGAAGTCCCTCACTACTATTGCATTAGTGCTTATATGATTTTTCATGTCTGTTAGTATTTGTTTTATATAGTTGGATGCACTAGTGTTTGGTGCATAGATATTTATGATTGTCATCTCTTCCTGTTGGATTTTTCCCTTTACAAGGATGTAGTGTCCTTCTTTGTCTTTCTTAATCAGTGTGGGTTTGAAATCCACTTGATCTGCAAAGAGGATAGCTACTCCTGCTTTTTTTCGGGTATCTGTCGCATGGAGTATTGTTTTCCACCCTTTAATTTTCAGTCTATGAGTTTCTTTTTGAATTAAGTGTGTTTCTTGTATGAAACATATTGTTGGATCTTGCTTCTTGACCCATTCTGCCAGTCTATTTCTTTTGATTGGTGAGGTGAGACCATTAACATTGATGGTTATAACTGATATGTATTGAGTTATCATTGTTATGACTTTCTCTTTTTGTTGGATTCTCCCCCTTTGCTTTTAATTTCTTGTCATGCCTGGTGGATTCATTCTGCTGGGCTTCCTTGGGTTGTGATCCTTGTTGTCCTTTCCTAGGATATTGTGTAAAATTCTTTGGAGTGCTGGTTTTGTATTCATGAAGTTCCTAAGGTGCTCTCTGTCATGAAAGTATCTTATTTCACCATCAATTTTAAAAGAGTTTTGCAGGGTACATCAATCTGGGTTGGAGGTTGTTTTCCTTTAGGGCTTGAAATGCATCACTCCAACCTCTTCTTGCCTTGAGAGTTTGCATTGAGAAGTCTGCTGTGATTCTGATGGGCTTTCCTTTGTATGTGATTTGTTCTTTTCTCTAACTGCTTGTAGAACTTTGTTCTTCTGTTGTGTTTCTCGAGTCTTAACAATTATATGCCTATGTGTAGATTTTTTTTGATCAAGGCTAGTTGGAGTCTTATATGCCTCGACTATCTGTATGTCAAGTTCTTTTCCTCTGCTTAGGAAGTTTTCTGCCATCACTTCTGTGAACAGTTTTTTTTAATGTCACTTGCATTCTCTCCTGTCTCTTTCTTGACTCCAATCTGTCTTATGTTACTCTTCTTTGCATAGTCTAGTAGCTGCTGGATTGATTTCTCGTGTTCCCTTACAATTTGAAAGCAATTTTTCTTTTCCTCCTCACTAATTGCAATCTTATCTTCTATATGTGAAATTCTATCCTCACATTGGTTCATTCTGCTGCGCAGACTTTCGATGGAGTTTTTAATCTCTTGGAAATGTGTTTGTATCTGTTTTATGGATTCCATTTGTTTCCTATGTTGGGATTCCATCATGTTTCTCAGCTCCTCAATTTTTTTAATCTGTGTCCTTCCTGGATTTATTACTCATTTCTTGCACTGTGGGCACAATCTCTGCTTTTATGTGAGAAATTATTCTGATTTCATTTTTTCCAGATCCTCTTTCGTTGCTAGTTCAGGGAGTCCAGGTGGTTGAGTATCAGAGTGTTCCATCTTGTTTCCCTTTGGGGGTGCTGTAGGTGATCTGGAAGTCTGGTTCTGAGGCTTGTTTCTATGTCTTCTCATTTCGACAGGGGGGTGAGGGGAGTGTGTGCTGCTGGCATCCGCACAGTTCACCTCCTCTGTGCTGAGAGCTGTGGCATGCTGACCCGGAAGCCTCCTCTGTGCTGGGAGCTGTGGCATGCCTACCCAGAAGTCTCCTCTGCCCTGGGAGCTGTGGCATGCCTACCTGAAAGCCTCCTCTGTGCTAGAAGCTGTGGCACGCTGACCCGGAAGCCTCCTCTGCCCTGGGAGGTGTGGCATGCCTATGGGAGCTGTGGCACGCCTACCCAGAAGTCTCCTCTGCCCTAGGAGCTGTGGCATGCTTACCCAGAAGCCTCCTCTGTGCTGGGAGCTGTGGCACATTGACCCAGAAACCTCCTCTGTTCTGGGAACTGTGGCATGCCTACCTGGAAGCCTCCCCTGTGCTGGGAGCTGTGGCACATTGACCTGGAAGCCTCCTCCACACTGGGAGCTGTGGCATGTTGACCTGGAAGCCTCCTCTGCCTTTTTTTTGTTGTTGTTGTTGAGGCTTATTTTACTAAGACTAGAGACTGGCCCTAAGAAAGCTTTTAGTCCCAATTGTCTTTCTGCCCTTGGTGTACTGAGGTTTTGGGAGATAATGCAGAACCTATAGATAAAGTTCCTGTGCCTTTCTAGACAGTTACTGTTGGATTTGGATTAGGCTTTTTATGCCAAAGAGAGGCACTCTGCTATTCCTTCTCTGCTGCCCTTCCCCAAGGAATGATGCCTGGAGAGGTATTTACCAAATATCTGGTTTTCTTAATGAAAACAGGGCAGACTATTAATCTTCTGAGGTGGGGCCATTAAAGCACAGATGATTTCACTGATAGAACAGAAAGCAGTTTTAGGGACACTTATGAGTTTCATGGCAACTTTGAACAAAACAGATACTAAGAGAGCTGATAGCTGCAGCCACTGTTCTCCAGGGAACCGCTCTTCCCTTTTCACAGTTTCTCTCCTGAGCATATTGCCAGGATGGCAACTGAATTCTATTTTCAGAAACAAGTTAACTAGGGGTTGAGAAAGGAAAAAATTAACAAATAGTATGAGCCAAAGGGATCATGAGGAAAGGGCTGTGTTGGCAGCAATAAGAGCGGATAGTTCAGCCACCGGCCACTTCCTTAAACAACTCTAGCAGCTCCCATGGCCCTGGAGAGACCAGAGTTTGGGGATGCCCCAACTTCAGTGACAAAACCAGTGAGTGACAGGGATGCCTTCTCTCCTCTTGTTTTTCTAGAATGAGAAATATAAAATCAACTTCAGCTTCCCACACTCCCTTGCAATGCATACTTAAACCCCAGGACTCCTCTGACCCCTAGACTCCAAAGAAGCTCCACCTAGTCTTTTTCTACACTCATACCTGGCCTGGGCACCCCCTTGGGAAATGGGAAGATGGGTTTCCAGAGAAAAGTATAAAGTATAAGTTACAGCACCACACCTTTAATGGGTCTGTCCCATTTATATGTATACTCTGGTTATCAAAGGAACAGTTTCCTCATAGTAACTCAGATGAGCCCCGAAAAATCAATGGAAGGAGGCCGGTACTGTGGTAACAGCTATTCCAAAGATTAAGGTTTGTCAGCAACCTAGGATCCTTCTTAAAACAGTCTTTACTTTCATGGGTGTAAAAGAGACAGGGCCTCAAACTTAGTTTCATAACAGAGAGAAATAGCAAACAAAGATTCCACCTAACAATTTATAGCTATTCTATCTTTCCCACTTCTGACTCTCATTGGTTATAAGTCTATAGTATTACTATCATCATCAGTAAAAAACTCAAGATAGCTTAAAATATTAAAGAAAATTCTGTTATCACTTACATAAGAAAAAATGCAATTTGATGACCCCGGGCCTAACTGGAGGAACTTGTGCACTCATAAACAAAATTTATTGTCTCTAGATAAATAATTCACATCATATGGACGAAGACACTGAAACAATAAGAAGAAATGTCAGACTTGTAGATAACCTCCATAAACAGACTGATCTGTTTCCCTACTCCAATTTCTCAAGAAAAGTCCCTACTCCAATCCTTTAAGAAGAGTGTCTGGACTTGGCTCCTTCCCTTAATTACCCCAATCTGTCTCTTCATTTTGGTTCTTGTGTTTGGGGCATTCATTTTTAATCTCTTCCTAAAATTTGTTTCTTTTCAATAAAGGCTGCCAATCTCCAAATGGTTATGCACATGGAGCCAGTGATGAATGTGCCAGACTACTTTTAACAGGGTCCACTAGATTGCCCCTTTGAAGAAAGTCCATAACTGCTGAACCCCAACATGACTTCTACCAAGGCCCTCTTATGTTAACTCTCTGAAGAAAAATCCCTGACTGCCTGACCCCTTTCAACAGGAAGTAGCTAGATTCAGTCTTCATCCTATGTTCCCTAACAGCAGTTAGGGATACATCTTCAGAGGGGGGAATGTGTAAAAGATAGTTTAGTTAGTTTATGATAGGCCACAAGATAGGGAAAGGGCCAAAGTTAGAGTTGGGTGATCAGCACATTAATAAAAATAAAATATAAAAAAAGAATAGGCAGTAGACTTTAGCCCAAGAATGGAATTTCTCAGGCAACATGAAATGTAGCCCCTCTCCACCAAGAGAATTGAAGCTCTTGCCTACTAAGTTTCTGACTTTCAAGAAACTTAAAATGCAGAGTAATTGGCTTTTCTTTAAAATTCCAGTTTCCTTGAAACCCTGCAAGCTGAGTAACTTGATTAGAGAGCCTGAGTTCCAGTTGGTCATTTTAAATCCTCAGAGGTGCCTATGATAGATAGGTGGCCACTAAACAATTGAGCAATTCCCTCGCTCCACTTATCTTTAAGAAGTTCGAGGGACCATGTGGTACCTTACTTTCTGGGACTCTGCCTGGATCCCACCAGGAGCTACTTTTCTTATTTCCAATAAACACTCTCCTAACTTAAAAAAAAATGACCAATGTATAGCTAGCTCTCGCCAGTTTTTGTTAATGCTCCTATTAGGGAGGTTCTGGGGAGTTGTGGGCTCCTTTTAGAAATTCCTTCTGGGTTCTTGTTGTTCTGAACAAATAATTGGTCAAGACATGCACAGATGGATGTGAGGTTTTTCATTTATTAAAGGTGGGAAAATAAATATGCTCTGCAGAGCATGTGCGGGCTGATTAAAGGAAAAGAAGTATGGTACACTCTGCAGGGTGACAGCGGGCCACTGAAAGAGCTTACAGAGGCCAGGAGGTTAAAGGCAGTGGTTCTTTGTACCCTATCAAAAACCTGTGTGATCTTATGCCTGAAGAATTGCAGATAGCAGTTTCTGATTGGTCCTAGGTGCAGAACCTTGGGAACTGTTTTTCTGCGCATGTATCCTGGATCTCTGTGATTGACAGGTCACAGCCAATTCCAGATGGCTGGCCATGCCCTAATCTCCTGCCTCACTGCTGTTTTGGTTTCATAAAAATTGTCACACATTTTTAGACTTCTACAGTACATCATATACATTGTATGATTCCTGTTTTTATTCTTTCTACCAAAATTAGTAGAAATTTTCTTAAGAAAAAAAATCCTTGTTTTATTTTTTGGAAACTTCTCACCAGCAGGAATTCTTAAAAATAATTATTTTGGGGCTGGGGATTTAGCTCAGTGGTGCCGCCACCTGCCTCACAAACGAAAGGTTCCGAGTTTGATCCCCGGTACCAAAAAAAAATTATTTTTTTCTTTGTAAAAGACAGATGAGGGTAGCTCTTGGAGAAAAGACTCTCTGATGTAGATTGTCTGAGACAGCTCATGATAACATTACTTGGGATTTTTCAGATACAGTGGGTAAGGTGTCCATAATATATGCCAGTAAAATCCTGGGGGGGTTGATGTTCAGACTTTTTGCATGTCAGAAACATAAGCCCCTGAAGGTAGTGGTACTTACAAAAGGCCTTCCTTTTTTCTTTTTGTTGATAAATATGGAATGACCTTAACACCAGAGGGCAGTATTTTATAGTAGTTGCCAAAATAGCCTTACAGTTGGTATAATTATCTGATGGATTAAAAAAGGATGTCTTACATATGTTTGGTGTTTTCTCTAGCTTTGCCATGTAATGCACCTGTCCTGGGACTCACACCAAAGAGCAAGATGAACCTAAAATTTCATTAACAGAAGGCTTTTTTAAAACCATTCTGTTTTGTGGAGATAAATCTTCCCAAATTAATTTTTGTGATATGGTGCTGTTTCTGGGAGTTGTCTGGTTGGCAGGAACCAGTGGCTTTTACATCCACCATTTGCCCCAGCCCATGCCTAAGGAAGCCCTGCCCAGTGAAGGCATTTTGAAAGGCCGATTAGTGTGCAGCCGGCAGACTTGGTTTGGTTTTCAGGAATGATTAGAATTTGTGAATTTTATTCCAGAAAGTATCCTGGTCTTACTGCGATGAGAATGGGCTTTTTATCCAGAAAGTTTAGTGCAATTCATCTAATGCACATTTATACTTTTTGCAGTTCAAAAACAACAAGCAACAGGGAGGACATTTTGATACATGTACTACATTGGTAACCCAGCTCTTTTGCTTGCTAGTTTCCATTTACTGTAACCTTTTAGTTGTACCTATTTATGCAGTGCAGTGTGATATTTCAATATGTGTATACAATATGTACTGATCAAATCAGGTAATTAACATTTCCATCTCTTTATCATTACTTTGTGTTTGAGCCTTCAAGCTCATTTTTTTTCTATTGATTCATAAAACATACAGTAGGTTATTGTGAGCTACAGTCACATTTCATGTTAATCAAAAGTTAAGAAAATATTTAAGGAGTGGGAAATGTTAACTATCCTGATTTGATCATTATGCATTGTACATATGTATCAAATTATGATAGTGTGCCCCAAATATTTAAACAATTAAAATAAAAATAATTTAAAATCCAACTTTAAAAATACAGGCTTTTTGTGTGTACTCAATAAATGCCTGTTAGATGAATGAAAATACTATATGACAAATAGTACTGTATCAAAAAACTGAATAAAAATGGGAGAATTAGTAGTTTAAAAGTATAGCCGGATAGTAAATCTTTAAAAATATTTCTTTTTATCTTTATTTTAAAAATTAATTATTTTAATTATACATGTTTATAGAATATGTTATGATGGTTGGATGCATGCATACAATGAGTATGATTGAATCAGGGTAATTTATATTTCCATATCCTTATTCCTATTTGGTCTTTGCAGCCTTCAAACTCATCTCTTCTGGTTATTCCTAAAATATAAAATAGGTTAAAATATTTTCTTACTGTCCTGATTATCTTGCTAAAACAGGAAAATGTATTTATATTGACTAGGTAATTCCTATTTTCTTCTCCTAAGAAGGTTTCTCCCATTTGCCACATCTAGTACATACTCACTGAGAAAATAAATATGGCAAAAGAAGTTAAAAGCACTTGTAATCTCACCTCATGCATAATAATTTATTATATAAATCTTTTTCAATTAAAAATGTTTAAAATATAGCAAAAATACACTATACATGTGATTTTATAATTTGTAGCTTCAACATAACAGTGTAATGAACTCCTTGTTCACATTGCACATGAATTTAATGGTTTAGTATTTTATAGCATGAATATGTAGAGCTCATTTAATCAGCAATACATGAGAGAGTCTGGTTATTCACATTCCTGCCTACTATGGACATTATTGTATTTAAAAAGTCCTTAGTCCGGCTGAGGATTTAGCTCAGTGGCACTGTGCCTGCCTTGCAAGCACAAGGTCCTGAGTTTGATCCCCAGTACCAAAAAAAAAAAAAGAAATTCTTTGTCAATCTGCTGAATCAATCAATCAATCTATCTATCTATCTATCTATCTATCTATCTATCTATCTATCTCTATCTCTTATTTATTTATTTTTTATTAAATTCTTTTATTGGTACATTGTAGGTATACAACACACTTACATTTCTCATTGGGAACTGTACCTTTATATAATGCATCTTGGTTCTTATTTTTTCCCCATTCCTAGCCCTCCCTTCACACCCTCCACCCTTCCCTATTTACAAAGACTTTATTTCCATTTTTTCCATTTCTCATCATTTTTCCTTTCCCTTCTTTCCTTTCCCCTGCCCCTCCCACTACCCCTACCCCTTTGGACCTTTTCTTCCTATTCTGGATTATCGATTATTCATTCTAATAATTGGTACATTTTAGGTATATAATATAATGACATTCATCACTGGAAATTTGCACCTTTACATATTCTCTCTTGGTTCTTATTTTTCACCCTTGCCCAGCCCTCCCTTCAACCCCTCCAGCCCTCCCTATTTACAAAGATTTTGTTCCTATTTTTCCATTTTCTCATATTAATCCCATTCCCTTCTATCCTTTCCCCTAGCCCTCCCACTTCCTTCCCCTTTGCCTCTTTTCTTCCTATTTCACATTACCTATTATACACTTAGTCCTTATTTACACTTTCAGTTTCTCACACCAGAGAAACTATTCGGTATTTACACATGTCTGTCCTATTTATTTCACTTAAGAGTATCACCTCAATGTGCATCCACTTAGCTATAAATGTCTCTAATTTTTCATTTTTTATGGCTGAGTAGTACTCCATTTTATAAAAAAACCACATTTTCTTTATCCAGTCTCCAGTTGATGGGCATTTGGGCTGTTTCCAAGTTTTAGCTATTACAAACTGTGCTGCTATGAACATGGGTGCACATATATCACTGTGGTATGATTCTTTTAATTCTTTGGGGAAGATCCCCAGCAGTGGAATAGCAGGGTCAAATGAGACTTCCAGTCCTAGTTCTTTGAGGTATCTCCATACTGATTTCCACAGTGCTTGCACCAGTCTACACTCCCACCAGCCATGGAGCAGGGTTCCTCTTTCCCCACAGCCCCACCAGCATTTGTTATTGGTTGATTTCATGATAGCAGCCATTCTTTCTGGAGTGAAGTGGAACCTCAGTGTTGTTTTCATTTGCATCTCTCGAATGACCAGTGATGTTGAACATTTTTTCATGTATTTATTTGCTATTTCTACTTCTTTGTCTGAGAAATGTCTGTTCATTTCAGATGCCCATTTTTGGACTGGGTCTTTAAATTTGGGAGGTCTGATCTTTTTAAGTTCTTTATAGATTTGAGAGAGTAGACCTTTGTCTGAGGAAGAGCAGGTGAAGATTTTTTCCCACATTGTGGGTTGTCTCTTCACACTGCTGGTGGTTTCTCTTGCTGTGCAGAAGTCTTTTAATAAGAAGAGATCCCACTTGTTGATTGTTTGTGCTAGTTCACGGGCAACTGAGGTTTTGTTCATAAAATCTTTTCCTACACCGATGTCTTCAAGGGTTCTACCTAACCTCTGTTCCAACTGGTTCACAGTTTCTATTTTAATATTTAGATCTTTAATCCATTTTGATTTTAGTTTAGTGCACGGTGAGAGATACAGGTCCAGTTTTAATCTTTGGCAAGTTGAAGCCCAATTTTTCCAGCACCATTTATTAAAGAGGCTATCTTTCCTCCAGTGAGGCTGTTTGGCTCCTTTATCGAAGATGAGATGGCTGAGTGTGTCAGGAGTTGTTTCTGCATCTTCTAATCTGTTCCATTGGTCCTCAAGTCTGTTTCTTTGCCAGTACCATGCTGTTTTTTTCACAGTAGCTTTGTAGTATAGTTGCAAGTTGGGGATTGTGATACCCCCTGCCATGTCTCTGTTACCTAGAATTGCTTTTGCTATTCTGTGTCTCTTCTTGTTCCAAATGAATTTTTGGATTGTTTTCTCAAGGTCTATGAAGTGTGCTGCTGGGATCTCAATTGGAATTGCATTACATCTATATAGCAGTTTTGGAAGTATGGCCATTTTTACTATATTAATCCTTCCTACCCAGGAGCAGGGGATGTCTGTCCATTTTATGATATCATTTTCAATCTCTCTTATCAGAGTGCCATAGTTTTCAGAGAAGAGGTCTTTGATTTCTTTCATTAGGATGATTCCTAGGTATTTCAGTTTTTTGGATGCTATTGTGAAAGGAATTATTTGTCCTATTTCTCTCTCAGTGAGTCTGTCATTGGTGTAGAGGAAAGCTATTGATTTTTGTGTGTTGACCTTGTAACCAGCTACTTGACTGAATTTGGTTATTAAGTCTAGAAGACTTTTGGTGGAGTTCTTGGGGTCTTCTATATAGAGTATCATGTCATCTGCAAATAATGACAATTTGACTTCTTCATTACCTATCTTTATTCCTTTTATTTCTTTCTCTTGTCTAATTGCTGTGGCTAATGTTTCCAGAACTATATTGAACAAGAGTCGTGATAGTGGACATCCTTGTCTTGTTCCTGATTTGAGTGGGAAGGATTTCAGTTTTTGACCATTTAGTATGATATTGGCTGTTGGTTTTTCATAGATGGCTTCTATCAGTTTGAGGTAGAGACCATCTATTCCAATTTTTTGTAGGGTTTTTTTTTTATCATAAATGCCTGTTGGATTTTGTCAAATGCTTTTTCTGCATCTATGGAGATAATCATATGGTTTTTGTCCTTGGCTCTATTGATATAGTGTATTACATTGATTGATTTTCGTATATTGAACCATCCCTGCATCCCTGGGATGAATCCCACTTGATCAGGGTGTATGATCTTCTTGATGATCTTCTGCATTCTGTTTGCCAGTATCTTATTAAGGATTTTTGCATCTATGTTCATTAGTGAGATTGGCCTATAGTTCTCTTTTTCACTTGGGTCTTTCTCTGCTTTGGGGATCAAGGTGATGCTTGGTTCCAGGAATAAATTTGGGAGTATTGCTTCCCTTTCAATTTCATTGAGGAGTTTAAACAGTAGGGGCAGCAGTTCCTCTCTAAGTGTCGTGTAGAATTCAGCAGTGAAGCCATCAGGGCCTGGGCTTTTCTTAGTTGATAAGTTTGTAATCACATTTTCAATTTCATTGGTTGATATTGGGTTGTTCAGAATTTTTAGGTCTTCTTCGTTCAACTTTGGTAATTCATATGTATCTAGGAATCTGTCCATTTCTTCTGTGTTGTCCATCTTATTGGCATATAGGTTCTGGAAGTAGGTATTGATGATCCTCTGGATTTCTGCTGGGTCTGTTGTAATTGTACCCTTTTCATTCCTAATTGCATGGGTTTGGGCCTTTTCCTTCCTTTTTCTGACAAGGTTGGCTAAAGGTTTGTCAATTTTGTTGATTCTTTTGAAGAACCAACTCTTGGCTTCATTGATTTTTTGTATTGTTCTCTTAGTCTCCATTGCATTGATTTCTCTTCTGATCTTTATAATTTCCTCCCTTGTGTGAGCTTTGGGGTTGTCCTGCTCTTCTTTTTCTAGAAGCTTGAGGTTCAACATCAGGTTGTTTAATTGGGCTCATTCTGTTTTCCTAATATGCATATTCACTGCTATGAATTTCCCTCATAAGACTGCTTTCATTGTGTCCCATAGATTCCGATATGTTGTATTGTGATTGTCATTTAATTGAAGGAATTGTCTGATTTCTTCTTTAATTTCCTCTGTGACCCATTGGTTATTCAGAAGTGTGTTGTTCAATTTCCACATGTTTATGAAATTTTTTGAGTTTCTTTTGCTATGGATCTCCAATTTCATCGCACTATGGTCTGATAATATACAGGGGATAACTTCAATTCCTTTGCACTTACTTAAACATGTTCTGTGTGTGAGTATGTGGTCTGTTTTGGAGAATGACCCATGTGCAGCTGAAAAGAATGTGTATTCTGATTTTGTGGGGTGGAAGACTCTGTAAACATCTGTTAAGTTCATTTGTTCAAGAGTTTGATTGAGTTCTAGTATTTCATTACTTAATTTTAGTCTAGTTGATCTATCTGTGACAGTCGGGTGTTGAGGTCCCCCACTACAATTGTATTAGTGCATATATGACTTTTCATGTCCTTTAGTATTTGTTTTATATAGTTGGGTGCACTAGTGTTTGGTGCATATATGTTTATGATTGTCATCTCTTCCTCTTGGATTCTTCCCTTTACAAGGATGTAGTGTCCTTCTTCATCTCTCTTAATCAGTGTTGGTTTGAAATCTACTTGATCTGCCAAGAGGATAGCTACTCCTGCTTTTTTCGGGTTCCTGTTGCATGGAGTATTGTTTTCCACCCTTTAACTTTCAGTCTATGAGTTTCCTTTTGAATGAAGTGTGTTTCTTGTATGCAGCATATTGTTGGATTTTGCTTCTTGACCCATTCTGCCAGTCTGTTTCTTTTGATTGGTGAATTGAGACCATTAACGTTGATGGTTATAACTGAAACGTATTGACTTGTCATTGCCATGACTTTTTCTTTTTGTTGGGTTCTCCCCTTTTACATTTAATTTCTTGTCATGTCAGATGGGTTCATTCTGCTTTGCTTCCTGGGGCTGTGATCCTCAATGTCTGTTCCTAGGATATTGTGTAAAATTCTTTGGAGTGCTGGTTTTGTATTCACGAAGTTCCTAAGGTGCTCTTTGTCATGAAAGTATCTTATTTCTCCATCCATTTTGAAAGATAGTTTTGCAGGGTACATCAATCTGGGTTGGAGGCTGTTTTCTTTTAGGGTTTGGAATATGTCACTCCAAGCTCTTCTTGCCTTGATGGTTTCTGTTGAGAAGTCTGCTGTGATTCTGATGGACTTTCCTTTGTATGTGATTTCTTTTCTCTGAGTGCTTGTAGAACTTTGTTATTCTGTTGTGTTTCTGGAATCTTAACAATTATATGCTTATGTGTAGATTTTTTTTGATCAAGGCTATTTTGAGTCCTATATGCCTCACTTATCTGTATGTCAAGCTCTTTTCCCCTGCTTGAGAAGTTTTCTGCCATTATTTCTGTGAAGAGATTTTTTATGTCATCTGCACTCTCTCCTGTTTCTTCATTGAGCCCAATCAGTCTTATGTTATTCTTCTTTGCATCATCTAGCAGCTGCTGGATTGATTTCTCATGTTCCCTTATAATTTTGAAGCAATTTTTCTTTTCCTGGTCACTAATTGCAATCTTATCTTCTATATCTGAAATTCTGTCCTCACATTGGCTCATTCTGCTGTGTAGACTTTCAGTGGAGTTTTTCATGTCCTGGAAATCTATTTGCATCTGTTTTATGGATTCCATTTGTTTCTTATATTGGGATTCCATCATGTTCCTGAGCTCCTCTCTAGATTTATTAATCATGTCTTGCACTAGGGGCACAATTTCTCCTGTTATCTGAGAAATGATTTCTGATTTCATTTTTTCCAGATCCCCTTTTGTTGCCAGTTCAGTGGGTCCAGGTGGTTGAGTATCAGAGTGTTCCATCTCATTTCCCTTTGGGGTTGCTGAAGGTGATCTGGAAGTCTGGTTTTGAGACTTATTTATGTGTTTTCTCATTTCTACTGGGGTGGGGGGCTGTTAGCACCTGCACGGATTACCTCCTCTGAGCTGGGTGAGGTGGGCCAGGGGCCGCAAGCAGCAGTAGGGATGGTGACCCAAAAGCCCTTTCCTGTGGGCTGGGAGCAGCGGGAGGGACGGTGGCCGGGAAGCCCCTTCCTCTGGACCAGGAGCAGTGGGATGGTGGCCCAGAAGCCCCTCCCTCTGGGCCGGGAGCAGTGGGAGGGATGGTGGCCTGGAAGCCCCTTCCTCTGGGCCAGGAGCAGGGGGACAGAAGGTGGCCCAAAAGCCCTTTCCTCTGGGCTGGGAGCAGCGGGAGGGATGGTGACCGGGAAGCCCCGTCCTCTGGACCAGGAGCAGTGGGACGGCGGCTCAGAAGCCCCTACCTCTGGGCCGGGAGCGGCGGGACTCAGTACCTTGGTCTGGTGGTCTGGTGTCCTCTGCGTCTTTGTAGTGTGGAACCAGGTGGCTGCCTGTCTGCAGCAAGGTGATTCGGCGTCTTCTGGGAGACTTGGGACCTCGGTAGGGCGTGGGCAGACCTGCCTGTCTCTAGCGGGCTGATTCGGCGTGTTCTGTGCGACTCCAAAAGAATACTTTTAAATGTGTCTAAGAAAATTGAAGGAACAAAAGTAGCTCCTGGAGGTGTGTTGGCACATGCTTATAATCTCAGCATTTTGGGAGGCTGAGACAGGAGGATCTCAAGTTTGAGCCCAACCTGGACGTCTTAGTGACTTGGTGAAACCCTGGGATTTTGTCTTTTAAGAGCAGCCTGGTCCTGTCTGCTGCAGAGCCTTTTGTCTCGCTAACCTGGATCCTGACGGGTGCGACAAAAGGTTTTGCTGCTGCGCTGGGGAGACCTCGGTCCTGATCGCTGGCACAGTGCCTGAGGAGGCCTTTACCAGGGTTCTGGGGTTTGGGGGGTTTCCTTCTGACGTGTTCTCTAAGTTCCTTCTGTCCTGAACAATGAATTGGTCGGGACAAGCACAGAAGACAGCTAGGCTCCACATCCATTAAAGGCAGGAAAATAAACTCGCTGCGCAGGGTGAAGTTAGACCACTGGGAAAGAGAGCCGCCATTTTTTACCTCGATCTCTATCCATATATTGCTAACTATGTACCAGGTACTATTCCTAATGCTTGGGATAGATTTGTGTAAAAAACCATCCCTGACCTCATGAAACTTATATTCTAGTGGAGGACGTGTACATAAATAATAAATAAGTAAATGAGTATTTTAGAAAGAGTAAGTGCAACAGAAAGAAAACCAGAGTAAGTTAAAGGAGTAGAGAATGAAAAGGGTTGCAGTTTTAATTAAAGAAGTCAAGGTAAGCCTCATTGAGAAGAGGACATTACAAGACTTGAGTCAAGGGACAAATATTTTAATTTGTAATTTTATTGCTACAGAAAAATATTTGTTGTATGTTTATTCTTACAAGTATTATCTGTTCATGTCTTCTGCCTGTTTTCTGATTGGGATGCTATTTTTTATTATATAACTTTTTTCATTTGGAAATAATTTCACACTTACTGAAAAGTTGCAAATTTAGATCTCGCACAAAACACCTTTGTACATATATATTATTATTTTAAAACTTAATTTTATTGGTACATTTTAGGTATACAATATGATGACATTCATCATTGGAAATTTGTACCTTTACATGATATATCTTGGTTCTTATTTTTTCCCCATTCCCCACCCTCCCTTCAATCCCTCCACTCCTCCCTATTTACAACGACTTTGTTTCCATTTCTTATATTAATTCCATTCCCTTCTTTCCTTTCTCCCATCCCTTCTACTTCCCCTTCCTCTTTGGACCTTTTCTTCCTATTTCACATTATCTATTATACCTTTTGATCCTTATTTACACTTTCAGTTTCTCACACCAGAGAAACTATTCAGTATTTACACATGTCTGTCCTATTTATTTCATTATACATATATATATTATTAACATATTGCCTATTTTTCTTTATGATCAAGACTCTATATTTTTAGTATTCTTTCCATGACCATTTAAGAGTCAAATTGCATAACTCATGACTTTGTATCTCTAATCCTCCTGGAGTTCATTTTTGCATGTAGTGTGACATAGAAAACATTTTCTTTTAGGGCCGGGTATGGTGGCACATGCTTGTAATCTCAGCACACAGGAGGCTGAGGCAGGAGTATCGCCATGAGTTTGAGGGCAGCATGGACTACACAGTAAGTTCAAGGGCAGCTTGAACTACAGAGTGAGACCCTGTCTCACTCCCCCAACTCAAAAAACAACAAAAATTTTCTTTTGAATATTTAACGTATTGTGGTAATAGTATTTATTAAGTATTTTATGCTAGTATGTACTACTAATTGGCAATGCTACTTTTCATATTTTTTGTGTATCTCGATGTACACACACATACACTCATACTTGGGTTTGTTTTTGATTTTTTGCTCTGTTTGGTTGATTTGTTTTGTCTTATACCATTTCCACATTGCATTAACATATCTAGCTTTACAGCTTTTTTTAAAAAAATGTCTAAACATTAAATTGACACTTACTTATTTTGCATTGAGCGAGTCACCATATTTGTTGAGGACTTACAGTGTGCCAGGCTTTAATCTAGGCACTGATGGTATAACACTGATCAATATGGTCTTAGGGCCGCAGATGGGCAAACTGGTGAGCAATCTAATGTGAGAGGCACAGTGCTACAGGCTGCATCTGCCAGCCTTACTGCCTTGGTGGCCATACGCTCTGCTTTCTGTCATTACTATGAATGGGATTTCAGGCTCCTGTCTGAGGCCAGCCTTTCACCATGCACTAGGTCCTGTCTTCTCTTGCTTCCCCAAGGACTTATTGCTCCAATCCTTTTTCTTTCCTGCATCATCAACATTTCCTTCTCTATTGGATTAGTTCCATTAGCTTACATGTATCTTGAATGAAATCCTTTCATTGCCCCATATTCTTCTCTAGCAACCCCTGTGTTTCTGCTTAACTTTGTTGCCCAAATCCTTGATTTATCTTTATACACTGTTTTTAATTTTCCTCCCATCCCAGGCAGGTGTTCATTTCCATCCCTCCTCCGATACATCTCATGTCAAGGTCACCAGTGACCTCCACATTGCTAAATCCATAGATACATTTATATTTATATTACTCGACCTCCCAACAGTGTTGGACATGGTGGATCACTCCTTCCTCCACATGCTTTTGTCATGTCACTTCTGAGACTCTGCCCTCGTGGTTTTCCTATCTTATTGGCCACTTTTCAGAATGTTTTGCTGCTATATCTCCCAACTTCAAATGCTGTATTGCCTAGGGCTTAGCTCTTGGGTGTGTTGTTTTCTTGGTCTACACTTACTCCTTTGGTCATCTCATCCAATCTTGAGACTTTAAATATCATTTCTGCAATGAAAACTCCAGATTCACATCCCTTGTTCAGACTTCTCCCCACAGCATCAGACTTCCATTCCCACCTGCCTCCTTACATCTCACTTGGATCTCAAATGGGCATCTCAGACTTAAAGGGTGTGATCACAAAATATAGTGAATATTTAAATTAAGAATTGAAAGACACATTGGTATTAATTCCCCTCAAAATACTTCCCCTTGCTTTGAACACTCTTGAACCATTGTTCTCTCCACTTTCTGAAGAAGTTCTGGAAGTCCTGTCTCGTGAGTGTCTTTAGTTGTGCTGTTGTGGTTGCATTGATGTCCTGAATCAATTCAAAATATTTACTTTTCATGGTTGTTTTGACTTTGATGAAGAGCCAAAACTCACATGGTGGCAGATCTGGTGAAAAAGGTGGATGACGACACACTGTAATTTTTTTTTTTTTTTACTTTATTTTTACATGTACAGATCGGTTTAGGCTCTAGCCTTTCCCCAGGTATTCTGACAGTGAGAAGTGGGGATCAGCATTAAAATCAAATCTTGTTCTCCAAGAATCAGTGTCTCAATGTTTGTTCACACAAGTGGCCTTCAGGTCCTTGGCCCAAGGAGGATTGGATGGGCCTTTAAGGAAGGGAGTTGCAAAGGAACGTGGGTAACTTTTTTATGGAAGATGTTTTTCTTTTGTAAACAAACTTGGAAAAACAATGTACTTTTACAGGGCCACCATTCCATACAGGTTCAATTCCAGACAGCATGCTCACAAACTGGAGAAAACACCAAAATCTGGAAATGAATGTTGCTTACACCACTTGGGAGGACTTACAAGGCAGATGGATCACCCAGTTGACTCCTTTTCCTGAAAACTGCTTGACTGAACTTGGAACATGTTGGCAGATCACAGGAGAAAGTGGGTCAGCTGGGAGATTCGCTGTGGCTGCAGTGGAGAGGATACTCAGGTCGGGATGCAAAAGGATAGTGAATGGGAGGCAGGTGGTCGTGTGGTCATGGAGCTTATACCTGGAGCTGTGAGGCTTGGTGTGGAGTTCAAGCATGGAACCTGTCCCCTACAGGATGAAGCAACATCCTGTGTCATCCCCACAGAAGTCACTGGGTCCTTTGCCATCAGTTTGTGTAACTGCTCTCTAGAATGCTTTGTTCAGAGTCCAACAAACACCTAGAAACATCAAATCCAAGTGCATCCAAGCTCAGGGAAGGATGGCAACTGCAGCAGAGAAAGGGTGGCCATATCTTCTTGTTGGCACCTCATATCTATGTGCAGTTATTACAAACAGCGGAAGGCAAGTAACCCTGCTAATCCCCTATTACCATTAGTTCCACTTCCTGAGAATCACACATGCCATAAAACTTGTTTCCCCCATCAGTTAATCCCCAACAAGTATTCTGGGTGAAAGTCCCTAGATGAGACATTCAAAGTGATTAGTGATTTAGGGCTTAGGGCACCACCTTGTAACACATGGCACTCAGTGGTAGGGGCCCTGGACACACTGTAATGTTTTTATTTGACAGGAATTGGTGTAAATGTTTTACATTGCTTTGGGACACTGAGGCAGCCATGAAAAGACATGAAAGAGGACTTCTAGAACTACTTCACAAAGTGGTGAGAACAAAAGTATAAGTGTGTTCAGAGTGAGGGGTGATTAATGGCAACAGTCCTTTACTGTAATAAATGAAAACATTTTAAACATTCACTGTACCTTATACCTTGTAATACATCCCAAACTCTACTCCTGATGTTACCAAATTGCTATTCCTGTACCTCTTTGGTTTTTTGTAAATGTTGACTCTATTCTTTCAGCTTCTTAGGTCAAAAACTTTGAAGCTGTCCATGATTATTTCTCTTCACACAGAATCCATTAGCAAACTGCTGACAATGTGATTCAAATCCAAAATCTGACTGCTACATACTACCTCCATGTCACTGTCCTTTTCAGTTCACCATTCCGTATTTCCCATTGGATTTTAAAAATAGCTTCCTCATCACACTCCTGCTCTGTCCTTACTCCTTACCTCTCTACCCTAGTCTATTTTAAATACCATAGAGAGAATAATCCTTTTAGAATGTAAATCAGATCATATCACATTTTTGCCCCAAACCCAATGGTTCCCCAGAGAAAAAAATCAAACTCCTACAACAGCCTACAAGGCTTGACTTGATCTTGTCTCCACCTCTATTTCCTTTTCTAACTTTCCTTCCTACCATTCCTTCCCTAGCCCCTCTGGACTCCAGCTTCTTTGCTTTTCTTTCAAGGCAAAGCACATGACCCTTTCAGTACATTTCCTCAGGGCTCACTGTCAACCTCTGGGATTTTGTACAAATGACACCATTTCAGAAAGACCTTTTCTGGCCATCCTATATATCATTTTAATATCTTCCTGCTTACTTCCCATTTTCATTTATTCTTTATCTAACTCATTACAAGTTCACATGCTTTTTAAAAAAAACGCCTATTTGTATACTTATTCCCACTAGTCTGCAAGTTCCATAAGGGTAGAGAGTTTTGTTTATTGTATTCAAGATTGTTTATACAGCTCCAGGAAAGTACCTGGTATATATATAGCAAGTGTTCAATAATGTTTGTTGAATGAATGAATGAATGTCCTTGCATATTCAAATTAATATTTCTCAAGTTTCTACAATTTCTTACAGTAGTTTATTCAAAGTGTTTGATCTCTATCATTTTATGCCACCTAATGTTTTACTCTATGATAATTTGTTTCAGTTCCTTTTCATAGAGGGATTTATGTTTGGGTACTATTTAAATAATAATAAGATCGATCACTTATTTTATAAGTGTCTGTTTCAAATATTTCAGGTGAAAGTAGGAGGAAAAGAGACAAGTTGGATTTATTTTTCTGGAAGGAGTTTCAATTGATGGTATAGAATATAAAATGAGCTTATCAGAAAGCAGCCAAGGGCAGGGAATGTCCCTGTGGTGCTGAAGACTTTAATTTTCTTTCATTTTTTGTTATTTTTGTTGAGATAGTAGTAGGAATGGAACAATGATATTGATAACAATTGCTGCATTTATTGACTGCTTCACTGAGTGCCAACCATTGTGATGTTCCATGTACTCTCTCTTCTAAACCTCATGAGCCAGGTACTATAAATATTCCAATATTACTGGTGATAGAACTGAATTTTGGGTAAATTAGGTAATTTGTAGCCAACCTCCAAGCTGGTCCCCAGTGATAGCTACCTTCCTGCTATTTGCATACTTGTGTCGCCCCCTCCCACATGTTACTATATTGGTTTGTGGAATCAGTAATATATGGCAAAAGTTGGCATTGGTTCTTCTGATATTAGGTTGTGAAAGACTATGGCTTCCTTCTTGAGCACTGTGTTACTCTCACTCGCTCAGATCACTTGCTCTGCAGTGCTTTGAAAGTGTCCCCCAAAGTTCACTTGTTAGAAACTTCATCTCCAACACAAGTGTTATGAGGTAGCAGCTTTAAGAGACATTAGGTCATGAGGGCTGTACCTTCATGAATCGATTAATGCTGTTATGGTGAGTTTTGTTTTTGTAAGAGGGAGTTTGGCTCAGCCCCCTTGTCTCTTTCTTGTTTGTATGTGTGTGCATGTTCCTTACTCTGCCTTTCACTATGAGGTGAATGAATAAGAAAACCCTTCCCAGAACTGTGAGCCCCAAAACTCCCATTGTTTATAAACCAGGCAGTCTGATACTCAAGCAGCATCTGGAGAGGACATGGGGTAAGGAGCAGAGACCTCCACCTACAGCCAGTGAAGAATTGAGATCTGTCTACCACCCACGAATGAGCTTGGGGTGGATTCTCCAGCCCCACTTGAGCCTGCAGATGACTGGAGCACTGGCCTGCAGACCCTGAGCCCACTCATGGATTCCTGATCCTTAGAAATTGTGTGAGATAATAAGTAATAATAGTTTTAAGCTGCTTAACTTGGCACAGTGTGTTATACTGTAGCAGATAACTGCTACAAGCAACTTTTCTAAGGCTGTACTGTTGACATGAGCTAAAATTTGAGCTTGCATCTGTCAGACTTCAGAGCCTGAGCTCATCACTACTGGGCCACACTGCCAGCGGGTCAGCCATGTATCTCCCTGCTCACCCTGGCCCATCAAGACCATCACCTGAATCTTTGGCTTTGCTGTGTCTTGTGGGACTGAGATTAAGATTAAGAAATGGTCCCAGAACTTCTACAAGCATCTTTCAGCTGTGTGCAGAGTCACACACCTGTAATCCCAACACCTGTGAGGTGGATTTCAAGTTAGAGCCCACCCTGGGCAATTTAGCAACTTAGTAAGCCTCTGTCTCAAAATAAAACATAAAAAAGAATTGGGAATGTAGCTCAGTGTGAAAGCCTTGGTTTTAAACCTCAGTACTGGAAAAAAAAAAAAAAGGAAGGGGGGATTCTAAGGTCATCTTTTACTCATACTCTCTGCATGGGAAAACTTTACCTATTTTAAATTCCCTCAATTATTTTGATAATTTGTGAAAAGCACAGGTAAAGTATAAGGTATGGGTTGTGACCTCCAATTTAAGATGTCCAGACTTCCTTCCAGGAGTTAGCAAACTTTATTGTAAAGGGCCAGATAGTAAATGTTTTGACATTATGGGTATAATAAAGTTTTTAAAAAATGCTATCTTGACCCAATTTTGAGCCTCTGAATAGAGGCCTCCTACTCCTCAGCCTCATTTTTGTATTGGGAACTGAACCCAGGGTCTTTGTCTGAGCTATATCCCCAGCCCTTTTAAAAATTTGAGATAGGGTCTTGCTAAGTTGCTAAAATTTCCAGGCTGGGCTCAAACTTTTGATCCTCCTGTGTCGGCCTCTCAGAGATTACAGGTGTGCACCACCACACCTGGCTCCAGTTCCTCTTCTTAGACAGTTGATTAAACTGCCCCACCTGTTGCACTTTGGGCCCTATATAGCCATCCTCATTGCTAGGAACTGTCCCTGGTTGTCTGGTATCTGACAGTCCATCATCTTAAATATTAGTTTACATAATGACAGTCACAAAAATGGAACAACCTTGTGGGAGGCTGACTGTGTGGCAGCTCCTGTGTCAAGTGTTCTATATTCACCACCGTTATTAATTCTCCTAAGGATAATTATATCTCCCCTTTTTACAGAAGACAACACTGAGGACACTGAGGCTTAGTTAGCAAAGTCCAAGACCCTGCATCTAGTAAATGGTGGAAGCAGCAGTCAATCCAAGTAGTTGGAGTTAAAAGTTCATGTTCCTAACCTAGTTATGCAATTACATTTCTCTGGTACCCTAATTGCCCATAAAGCCATCCTTTAAAAATATCTGTTGGTGGGGCGAGGATTTAGCTCAGTGGTTCTGCCACCTGCCTCGCAAGTGCAAGGTCCTGAGTTCGATCCCCGGTACCAAAAAAACCCAGTATCTATTGGCTTCAGTTACAATTATTTAATGCACTACTTCTTCTGTTAAATAAGTTTTAATTTTAGGTATTTCCTAAAAGAATAGGTATACTTTTTTTTGTAATTGGATGTTGAACACAGTGACAGGATTGATTCTTGGATTCATTTTAGTTCATAATAGAATATATTAGTTTAGTTGGAATTGTTAATTTCCCCTTGGGGAGAATCAAGTGCCCGAGGCACTTATTGATAAATCAATAAATCTTTAGTGAGTCTGGTTAATCAACTGTCACACATATGTCAACCTTTTCTCCAGAGTATAGATTTTACCCAGGACAAGTGTGTTGGTTCCTTTCCATCATTTTCTTCCTCTAAATTGCAATATACTAAGGTATTTAAACAAATCCCTTACATAGATAGCTGGGCTTATCTTTTTCTCCTTTTTCCTTTTTTAAAAAAATAGCAGTAGGGATCATGGTTTTGCCAGCTATCTTAGGGAAAGAACTCAGTTGTTTGCATATTTGCATTTCAACCCCTAACCTCTCCCGAGGACAAATGGCTGTCTGATTATTAGGCCCACAGGCAGAGCAGGGGGACTGTGGATTAAGCCTATGAATGCTGACTAGTTTCACACAGCATTCCCAGCGTGTGTGAAGAATGTGCTTGTAGCTGGAAGGCAAACAGAACATCCAAAGCCGAGCAAGAATTTTGAAAAATAGTTGTTTTATGTATAAATTTATTTTGCTCTTAGTGTTTTATTCTTGCCTGTTTCATTATTCCTTATTTCTACTTTCTTTTAAAATAGCTTAGTTTTGTTTGATATTCTCATGACCAAAGTTTTGAACACTTGTTTGTTGAATGCTTGAAGTCTTGATTTTTAAATATTCTTTGTTTTTGTATCATTTAAATACCAAGCCATTGATGAGTAGCTCAGATATTTTTCCCTCCTGGTAGAGAAGGCCTGGTGATTTCCACACACGATGTCTGTGTGGCCTTCACTCTTCACAAGTCAGGCCTGGTTGGAAGCATTGACAAGCAACAGCTTAGGTTTGTAGGTTTATAATAGGAACAACAAGGCTTTGGGCTGTGGATTTATTTTTCTAACAATTTAAAGTTATTATTTTGCCTACTTTTAGGGCAAAACAAATGTATTCTCTTAACAGGCTCTTTATTCTTTTAGCAAAGAAACATATAGCAGTGTGAATTACATTTGAGTAGAAAAAACAAACTAATTTGATGAGTTGGCACCTCACAGGGTTGCCAGGGGCAAGTTACTGAGAATCTCCTTTTTGTAAAGCACTGTTGGAGGGGAAGGCAAAACACGACCCAAAGCAGAGTAGAATCCCGTCCCTGTTCTCAGGTGCTCAAGATTCTAGATTGAATAAAGGATGCCAGAGGAGTTACCCATCAGGGAAAGAATCCAGTTTGAGAAACTGCAGACCAGGTAGCATTGGAGATGAGCCCCTGAGGACGGATGGCATTTTAACAATGCAGTTATATTTGTGCTGGCTGTAGAAGCCCAGGGGAAAGTGTGTGTGTGTGTGTGTGTGTGTGTGTGTGTGTGTGTGTCTGTCTGTCTGTGTCTATATATGGAGGAATCTTAGCTATTCACTTCAGCCAGACCAAGTAGAGGGAAGCAAAGGGCGATGATTTTATAAAAATAATTTAAAATTCACAACTCAGTAGACCTTTAGAAGACTAGCAATGCATATTTTCCTTTCACATGCAATGAAATTAGATCCTTGTCTAAAGGGATGACCATTATCTTTATTATAAAGTTAATGTCAAATTTATCATTAACTATTTTGCAAATTGAAATGTGACTGGCACATAATAAGCTCTGTGATGTAAGTCTCAAAAATACTTACAATAATGCCACCCTCTCAAAAGACATGCTAGCGTAGTGAAATTCCATGATGAAACCTGGGCTTTCTAAATTTCTTTATTAATTATTTGCCTATACTTTTAAACTAGAAATTGATTATTTAGTCCAGGACAAACACTTGAATAGCAGCAAGAGATTTAAACTGTTTTGTGTTTTGTTTTTTTTTTGGTACTGGGGATCGAACTCAGGACCTTGCCCTTGCAAGGCAGGCAGTGGAACCACTGAGCTAAATCCCCAGCTGTTTTGTGTTTTTTTGAGGGGTAACTTCAGTTTACTGTTTCAGTAAAAATTCTTATGTAATTAAGAAATAGACAACATCAAATTGCCTTTTTATTAAAAATTCTGCTAATTGAGTTTTTAGGTTATATTGGATTATTAGTAGATACAATAAATCACATTGATGCCAGCTGTGGTGCACACACCTGTAATCCCAGCACTCAGGAGGCTGTGGCAGGAGGATTGCTGTGAGTTTGAGGCCAGACTGTGTTACATAGTAAATACAAGGGCAGATAGAACTGCGTAGCAAAACCCTGTCTCAAACAAAGAAATAAACAATCACATTTGCTCACACTGTTTTTATTTCTTGTATGTTTTTGAGTGAGAAACTAATATTACTTTGAATATAGTCTTTATAAACATTGTGCTGTGCTTATATCTGAGAGTCTAGGGAAATTAACTAAGATTGACTTTAAAAATAAGTCAAAACATAACATTTGTGAGTTGGATGAGGATGTGAAGGAAGGAACTTCTATTGGCTTGAAACTGATATTATTTAGAAACATTTCTGAGACATTATTAGAGGAACAGAATTCTAGCATCCCCTATTTATTTATTTATTTATTTATTTTCAGTACTGGGGATTGGACCCAGGGCTTTGTACTGAGCTGTAGTCCCAACCCATTTTTATTTTTTATTTTGAGACAGAGTCTAGCTAAGTTGCTAAGTTGCCCAGGCTGGGCTCAAATTTGGGATCCTCCTGCCTCAGCCTCCCAGAGTGTTGGGATACAGGGCTGACTTTGTAGCATACTTCTAAATTCATCACATGATTTAGTCTACTAGTGGGTTTGCCTAAACAGTAGAGGAAAAGAATGGAATGAAAAAATAGAAACAAATCCTAAAAAAAAGCAAAGGGAGAGGAAAAGTAACATAACAGATAGCAGAAGTAAATCTATTTATAAATACAATAAGTGTCAGTGGAGTATAAATTCTGATCACAACACAAAGATCATCTAACTGGACTTAAAATTATCCATTTACAGGAAGCATATCTAAAGCCTAAGTGCATAGAAGGATTGAAAATAAAAGGACTTATTACCTTATGCATAGATCTAACTTACTAGTTTTTAACTGGAATATAACATCCAATCATGTGAACAAAATCACTTATCAATTTCTCTACTTGAAACAATTAGGTACTTTATACACTTTTTCACTATTAGAGACACTTCTGCAGCAAACATCTCTATAGTCTTTGCAAGAATGTCTTTAGGGAAACTCTTTCCTTCAGACAAAGGTGAAGAATCACGGCCTCACAAGGTGTCCTGACTCTTAGGTCTACTAGATATACCAGTTAATCTTAATTGTCATCTCAATTGGTGTTGTGGTTAGGGTTTGCAAGGGAAATAGACTTCATATATGACACATAATTTGTAGGATTATTTTATAATATTCATCCAAAAAGTCAAATGCAGAGGAGAACAAGAGATTAGCCACATACTAGAGACCCAAAGAATTCAGTGAAGGGCCTGGATCCCATAGCAATGTCCTGCACAAGTCCTGCTGAAGACTTAAAGTTCAAGGGAATGTCCTCCATGAGTCCAGCCACTGGCCAAGAGCCCAGGGCAATGTCTCTGACAAGTCTGTTTCAAGGATCTGCACCTAGAGGCCCAAAGGCCTGTGGTAGAAGCCAGAAAATCTGCACCAGAGGGGTGAAGGATTGTGCCACCAGGCTGAGGGATCTACACTGGAGCCAGGAAGTAAGGCTCACGATGATCAGAGCTCCCCTGACAGAACAGTAACCATTCCCAGGGACAGTGAGAACCTGAGCTCCACCTCGGATGAGAACAGCCAAGTTCACATCAGGAAAACCACCTGAAGCAAGCTTCTCCTAAAAACTCAACAGCCAATGATCTTCCCCTCCAGTTCTCTTTTTATGCCATTGGCAACAGTCCTCAGTGGGTCTTCCACACCCAAATCACACTGATTCATTTCAGCTGGGCGTTCCAAGTTGATCATTAGTTAATCTACCACAATTGAATTCAGAGACTTCTGGAAACGTGGTTGGATCATGGGTAAGCTATATTCATCAGTGGATCCACTGAAGTTTACAGCTGAATGTGTGGTTAGGAGATGGGCCCTAGTTGGGAGATTAAGGTCAGACTGAGGCGTGATTTAAACCACTGAGGTAGGCAGCTGGGTGCAGATGGGCCAAGGGTGAGAAGGCTGTTGGCACTGAGAGGAGGGTGCTCGTGGTTGATATGGGGCATTTTAAGTAGGGGAGGGGGCACTGGTCAAGACAGTGGAAAATTTTAGAGTTCCATGGGTGATGGGCCTGGGGCTGGCTGATAAACAGGCTGATGGCAGGAGGGTGGCTGCTGGCTTCTTGTTATCTCTGTGCTCCTGTGGATGCAGGTAGTGGGTCTGCTTGGGTGGGTGTCCGACTTGGGGGACCTGTCAGGGGGGTCACTGGGAATGTGTCTTTGGAGGATGTATCTATCATAGCATTCTTCCTGGCTACTATGGAGAGAGCACCTTTCTCCACCACACCATTCTGCCATGATGTTCCTGCCTTGGAGCCAGCTGACCATGGACTGAAACTTCTGAAACTACGAGCCAAATTAAACTTCTCCTGTAAGATGTGGGTGTCAGGTGTTTTGTCCCAGCAATGGGAAAGCTGACCAACACACTAGGCATGACCAGACTGTTCTCCAATATGATGGTAACATATTATGCTCCCATGTTTTGAGCTGGCAGGGTTTATACTTTTTCCAAGGATGGTGGGAGGTCCCTGGAGGATTTAAGTAGGAGAATAACATGTTTTATAATGAAAAGGTGATTCTGGCTGCTGTGTGGAGACCTGCAGAGTAGGAATGCAAGGAAGGCATACTTATGAGACTATTGTAATAATCCATGTGAAAGACAATAGAGTTTGGAATGAGGTGGTACTGGTGATAAGTGGTGGGTTTCAGGATATATGTTGGAGATAGAGGTCACAGAACTTGTGGATGGATTGGAGGTGGGCTCTTATAGATGACATCTGGCTTTTAGTTTCATCATTTTAGTCTCATCAAGGTGAAGACTGGACAACTTGTGATTGGGGGATTAAGAGTTATTTTGGTCATATTGAATTTGAAATGCCTACTAGACATGCAAACAGAAACGTGGCACCTTGCTGTGCATGTGTGGAGCTCAGGGGAGAGACACTGCTGGAGAGATACAGTCAGAGTCTTCAGAGTATGGGTGGTATTTAGAGCCACAGGCCTGGATGAGATTACCTAGGTGTATGCACACTGAGCCCTGGGGGAACTTCAACAGTGAGAAGTGAGAAGTGGAAGAAGATCAAGCAGGAGCAGCTAAGAAGTAGAAGTTAGTGCAAATTGAAATAAAACCAGGAGTATGGTGAGGCAGCAGCCACATGAAGACAGTATAATTTAAGATGGGAACAACTACTGCTTCAAATGCTGCTGATAAAGATGAGCTCTGAGAATAGACCAAAATAATCTCAACACTTTGGTTTCTTTTCATCTTTGATTTTCCTATATTTTAACACCTCAATTGGAGTCCTCAGCATTTGTTAATGTTCTTGCAGGAGGGAGGAGAATCAAAACCCACCCTGCAACCCCCATCCCACTCTAAGTATAACATTAGACCTAGAATGAAAAAAAGATTAAAGAATTAAAAAGTGCTGGAGGCCTTGTATCTGTTGGTAGCCATTTAACCTACCCCATAGTGGCATCCTGGTGTCAAGCAGCTGTGTATATTTAAAAAGAGCCCATCTGAATGCTCCAGAGGGCTTTTTATATCATGAGTTAGAACTGCCTGGAAGATCTGATTGGCCCAATTCCACAAAGAGGGTTCCAATAAGTTTTAAAGCCTTCTGTCTCATTTCTTTATGCATTTGTTATTAGTTCAATAAATAATAAATAGAGGAATTACCCAGTCACTAATTTGCCTTTTTTATCAAGTAAAATTCATGTTTTAATAAATTTCCATTTTTCTATTATTGAATGTGTGTTATAATATGCCTATAATTCAAACATACTATTTTTATTGTAGTATTTGTTTCCTTACCCATACATATGTTCTTCAGCTATAGCTTTTGCCATGATGTTTGTTCATTTATTGCTTCTCTCATTTCATTCCTGTGGATGTCTTCCAGTAAAATGTTTGTTTTCTTCCTGAACTATTTCACTTAAAAATTCATAGCTATTTATTTTTCTCTCATTGTAAGAGTAAAAAACGATGCCCTTTTAAGATCTCTAATTTGTTTTCTTTTTAAAGAGTGTTTTCTTTGGTACTTAACTGTTTTTGGTTAGTATTATCTTCTATATTTTCAGGAACTGTTGAATTCAGCAATATGAAATTGCTGATATTTGACCATTTTTGGTTACAGAAATGGTGGTTTTAAATGCTTCAACCTATTTCATTTGTTTGCATTAGTGATTCTAACACTTACATATTAAATTTCTGGCTTCTGGTTGTCCCATATTGATACAAGAAGAGCTCAAGTACTTTGCTGAAACCTGATCCCATGTGCTCTTTTCTCAGAGAATTACTTTCCTGGCTTCTACTCCTTCTCCTTTAACTTTTCAAAGCCAGAGGCCATATCTTACATTCTAGCTTTTCTGGCAATATATTCTAAAATTGGTACAACCCACACAAAAGTGGCAATGAAGCTTCACTTTTGGAAAAAGAGATGTATTTGGATATTAATGTTGAAGGTGTGTTAGCTTGGTAATCACCCCGTTGATATTTGTACCATCTTTGCATTTTACTGAAGCTGCTGCCAGTCTTGGCCTGGGTGAGGGGACTCTGCTTGTATCAGTCAGTATTTACTAGAGAAACAGATAAAACACACAATATACAAATATATAGGAATTTACAAGATTGGCTTAAAATGGCTGTCCACAGAGTCAGATGAGGGAGTCCAGAGAGTCTGTCTGCACACTGGAGACCAAAGGATTTAGTCCAAGATGGCAGCTCACTCCAGTGTCCCGTATAAGTCTGTATCAGGAGGCCGATGGGCCTGCGATGGAAGGCCGAAGGATCCACACCGGAAGCCTGAAAGCCAGGCGATGACGTCCAAAGTAAAGGCGAAGACTGGAGCTCCTCCAAAGAAACAGAAGTTGATCTCATTTCCCCTTTATATCTTATTTCCTTTTTACCTTTTGTGGTGGATTGATGAATGGTTAACTTGTAACGCCCAGCTGAACTGAATCAGCGTGGTTTGGGCGTGGAAGACCCACCTGAGGATTGTTGCCAATAGCCATAAAAAGAGAACTGTAGGGGAAGATCGTGGCCTATTGATTTTCTAGGAGGAGCTTGCTGCAGATGTTTTCCTGATGTGAATTGGGCTGTTCTCATTGGAGGAGGAGCTTGGGGCCTCGCTGCTGCTGGGAATGGCTGCTGTTTTCATCAGGGGAGCTCTGATCTTCACCGTGACCATCACTTCTGGCTCAAATGTGGATCCCTCAGCTTGGTGGCACAAATCCTTCATCACTGGCAGAGGTTTTCTGGCTTCCACCACTGGCCTTTGGGCCTTCCAGGGGCAGATCCTCAATATGGGCAAGC